>NW_025963857.1:19047500-21588532 GCF_023055435.1 Haliotis rufescens | reverse complement strand
TACCATTAAAGAAAACTTCAAACCCCCTTATTTTCAAACACTGTAGAAAGATTATAACATGGATTTATCTAGACATGCTCAGAGGCTAATATTCAGCTCCAAGTCTATGGCCATAACAGATTAACTATCGTATTTGAAAAAATTGGGTATTTTTTAACTTCTTTTGAGTATAATAAGCCACATTACAACAAAGGTGAGGACTAGAATTATATCAGACCATAAATATTTCCCTTTTAATAATCAATGGTGGGTAAACGAAACCGGAAACTGTGAGTTTGAAAAGACTACTGGTGAGAGTACACCACTTGATATGTTTGATGAGCTTGACCCTGGTCAGTTATTGAAAAACAGTTGAGGCCATATGGTCCACTTCAGAATCTCACATTCCCTGGATATCTTGAAGTTTGGGGTAAATCCTGCTGGCTCAGGCTGTCCTTTATCCTGGGAAGTCAGGTTAAGAGTTCTTGGAAATTCAGTGCTGATGACCAGGTTAATATTGTAACAGCCTGGTGAGTAAAGGGCACTCTTAAGTGGGAGGATAGGGTGAACCAGTCATCTAAGGTGCTGCAAGTCCCTTGGGCACTCCAGAAACCCATGATCGGCATTAAACCCAACTCACTCACTCACTTAGACGACCTGTGAAGATCCGGCAAGAGAATAGGTCTTCAGTAACCCATGATTGCCATAAGAGCCAACTATACTTGTCGTAAGAGGCAACTAACGGGACTGGGTGGTCAGGCTTGTTGACTTGGTTGATGCATGTCATCATATCCCACTTGCATAGATCGATGCTCATGATGTCAATCAATGGATTGACTGGTCCAGACTCTATAATTTACAGACCGCAGTCATATAGCTGGGATATTGCTGAGTGCAGCGTTAAACAACAATCAAATTAACAAACTCACTTAGAAATCATATTTTAAAACAAAACCTCAATATTAATGTGTATATTTATGTGCAAGCATGCACTGCTATGCAAGTGCAATAATTTTTCCCATTTCATCTCACTATCAGACCAGACAGTCCCCCTTTAAAGCGGGGCACTTCTTTAAGTGCTCCCATAAACAGATAAAGAATCACGTTTAGTTATCCCTTGGGGGATTCATTAGCATGGGGAACAACATTGAGATTGAGGGCAGTGTTGTGAAAATAATTGCACTAGTGTTTAGAGTAAAAGTGATGAAGACTGGCTGGGGGGAAGATGGTATTAGGCCTAAAAAGTGCAGCAGTCTTCAAAACATGGACTTCTGTTCTAAATGTGGTTGTAGGGAAGAATCTTTTTTCTCATAGCTTTTAGGAAAGTGTCTGCTTATGGCAGCAGAACATTGAATTAAAAGAATTTAGTTAGAACAAACAATAGTGTTGTTAAAGTGATTTTTTTACATTTTGTTGGACAGAAGCTACATCATACTGACATTCTTGTGAGAGACAGAAATCGGATTTAGTCTTCTAAACTTGACCTTTGATTTTGAAAAATTCTTCAATGACAGAACAGGGAATTATCTTGCAACAATTGATTGACGTTTTTTATCGGGGATTCTAAAACCTTGGCAGGCAAATTAATTATAAAGCAATATCTTGTTCTTACTTTCTTAATTTCAGTTATTTCTACAATATATTAATGTAAGACTAAGTATTGATGATAGCCTCTGCCCTGTTGCAACTAGGTTGATGAGATCAAGTTTTGAGGACAGGCTCTCTCTGTTGCAACTAGGTTGATGAGATCAAGTATTGAGGACAGCCTCTCTCTGTTGCAACTAGGTTGATGAGATCAAGTATTGAGGATAGCCTCTGTCTGTTGCAAGTAGGGGGATGAGATCAAGTATTGAGGACTGGCTCTCTCTGTTGCAACTAGGTTGATGAGATCAAGTGTTGAGGATAGCCTCTGTCTGTTGCAACTAGGGGGATGAGATCAAGTATTGAGGATAGCCTCTGTCTGTTGCAACTAGGTTGATGAGTTCAGGTATTGAGGATAGCCTCTGTCTGTTGCAACTAGGGGGATGAGATCAAGTATTGAGGATAGCCTCTGTCTGTTGCAACTAGGTTGATGAGATCAAGTATTGAGGATAGCCTCTGTCTGTTGCAACTAGGTTGATGAGATCAAGTTTTGAGGACAGGCTCTCTCTGTTGCAACTAGGTTGATGAGATCAAGTATTGAGGATAGCCTCTCTCTGTTGCAACTAGGTTGAAGAGATCAAGTTTTGAGGACAGGCTCTCTCTGTTGCAACTAGGTTGATGAGATCAAGTATTGAGGACAGCCTCTCTCTGTTGCAACTAGGTTGATGAGATCAAGTATTGAGGATAGCCTCTGTCTGTTGCAAGTAGGGGGATGAGATCAAGTATTGAGGATAGCCTCTGTCTGTTGCAACTAGGTTGATGAGTTCAGGTATTGAGGATAGCCTCTGTCTGTTGCAACTAGGTTGATGAGATCAGGTATTGAGGATAGCCTCTTGTCTGTTGCAACTAGGGGGATGAGATCAAGTATTGAGGATAGCCTCTGTCTGTTGCAACTAGGTTGATGAGATCAAGTATTGAGGACAGGCTCTCTCTGTTGCAACTAGGTTGATGAGATCAAGTGTTGAGGATAGCCTCTGTCTGTTGCAACTAGGGGGATGAGATCAAGTATTGAGGACTGGCTCTCTCTGTTGCAACTAGGTTGATGAGATCAAGTGTTGAGGATAGCCTCTGTCTGTTGCAACTAGGTTGATGAGATCAAGTATTGAGGACTGGCTCTCTCTGTTGCAACTAGGTTGATGAGATCAAGTATTGAGGACTGGCTCTCTCTGTTGCAACTAGGTTGATGAGATCAAGTGTTGAGGATAGCCTCTGTCTGTTGCAACTAGGTTGATGAGATCAAGTATTGAGGATAGCCTCTGTCTGTTGCAACTAGGTTGATGAGATCAAGTATTGAGGACAGGCTCCCTTCTCTTGCAACTAGGTTGATGAGATCAAGTTTTGAGGACAGGCTCTCTCTGTTGCAACTAGGTTGATGAGATCAAGTATTGAGGATAGCCTCTGTCTGTTGCAACTAGGTTGATGAGTTCAGGTATTGAGGATAGCCTCTGTCTGTTGCAACTAGGTTGATGAGATCAGGTATTGAGGATAGCCTCTTGTCTGTTGCAACTAGGGGGATGAGATCAAGTGTTGAGGATAGCCTCTGTCTGTTGCAACTAGGTTGATGAGATCAAGTATTGAGGACTGGCTCTCTCTGTTGCAACTAGGTTGATGAGATCAAGTATTGAGGACTGGCTCTCTCTGTTGCAACTAGGTTGATGAGATCAAGTGTTGAGGATAGCCTCTGTCTGTTGCAACTAGGTTGATGAGATCAAGTATTGAGGATAGCCTCTGTCTGTTGCAACTAGGTTGATGAGATCAAGTATTGAGGACTGGCTCTCTCTGTTGCAACTAGGTTGATGAGATCAAATATTGAGGACAGGCTCTCTCTGTTGCAACTAGGGGGATGAGATCAAGTATTGAGGATAACCTCTGTCTGTTGCAACTAGCTTGATAAGATCAAGCATTGAGGATAGCCTCTTTCTTGGCTGACCAAAAATGCTGGGGGTCATTGAACAAGTAGAATGTGATTCATTTCAGCCAGTGTATCGTCTTGGATCGATACAGAAACAAATATATCATGTATTATATCATGGCATGAAAACTCACCAATATATCTTTTCACTAGGTCGATGAGATCAAGGTCAGCCCTGAGTCGGAGACATGCATCATTCAGTTGCATAAAGGGGCTGTCGTCAAGGGAAAGAAGGTCGGTTATTTTCAAGGGAGAAAGGGGGTTGTCCCCACTGATATTATGTCAATGTCAAGGTTCATACAGGCTTAATCTTATGATTAATATCATGTCTGGATTAAAAGAAATGAGGCTAATAAAGCAAAAGAAAAGCCTTGAAAGGGACCCTTGAAAGCCTTGAAAATGCTTTGAAATTTAGTATTCCATATGGGGGCACGGGTGGCCCAGTCGTCTAAGGCGCCGCAATTCGCTGTGCAGAGTTGCGTCCCTTGGGCACGACAGAAACCTATGATTGTGGGTTCGAATCCCGGTTCGCCCCAATTTTGTTTCTAGGTTTGTCAGCACCATACCCGTGCTCTTGGGTTTCACCGAAGTGGTAAACGTCTTAGACCTGCATCAGTTGGGGCTTTCCTCCCACATTAAGCTGACACGCTGTGATATAACTGGAATAATGTTAAAAGCGGTGTTAAACCCAACTCTCTCACTAGTATTCCATATCTGTGTGAACCTTGAAAATAATGCCATGGAATATTGCTATGGGCATATGTATGTTGCTGCAGTATCCATCCACTCACTTACTGCACTCTGTTCAAATTGAGACAGGGGCGACCAGGTAGCCTAGTGGTTAAAGCGTTCGCTCACCACGCTGAAGACCCATGTTCGATTCCCCACACGGGTACAATGTGTGAATCCCATTTCTGGTGTCCCCCGCCATGATATTGCTGGAATATAGCTAAAAGCGGCGTAAAACCATACTAATTCACTATTTTTGAATTTCATGTTTACAAGTGGGTTACTGTAAGTTTTCTTCTTTCCCGAATAAAACAGCTCATTCTCAGAAGTGTTGGCAGAATTGCCCATATCCAGAGCATCTGTAGAAATTAAGTCAATTCTTCCAACATAGACATGAAACGTGTTGTTTCAGAGTGAGTTCATGTACTATACCATGAAGGTGCCCGACCCCTACAAGTTTGAGGAGAAGGTGAGGAGGGCCGAGGCTGAGCTTGGCATCAAACCTGAGCAAGGTGTGCCCATCTCCTATGACAGGAAGAGGTAAATCACCGTCACATTATAACTTGTATATAGCTTTCTCTCATGCTTGCACAGCTTCAGCTTTCAAAATACTTTGAACTTTGAAAAATAAAATCTGGATAAAAACCATTTAAAATACCTCAGTTTTGGTAGTTTATATTGTTGCGGGTTGTTTGTTGTTGTTTAACGCCGCACTCAGCAACATTCCAGCCATATGACGACAGTCTGTAAATAATCGAGTCTGGACCAGACAATCCAGTGACTGACACAATCTATCTACACAATTGGGATACGATGATATGCATCAGCCAAGTCAACGAACTTAACCACCTGATCCCGTTAGTTGCCTCTTACGACAAGCATGGGTTTCTGAAGACCAATTCTATCCCGGAATCTTCACGTGTCTTATGTTGTTGTGAAAATGCACAAACCTATGATCCTGTGTTCAGATGACGTTTGAGGCTGATGATGTTTGTAGACTCATATCTGTGCTTGTGGGTGTCACCGAAGTGTCAGACATCTAAGACCTGTATCATGGTGGGCTTTCCTCCCACAAGATGCCACGCCATGAAAAAACTGAGTACCTTTTAAAGCAGCATTAAACGAAACTCTATCAATCTCTTTGAATCCATTAGAGTAAAGTACGGTTATAACAACTCAAAGGGACTACTTATTTTAGTTCGTTATAACCGTAGTTCGTTATAAGCATATACACAGTATAACTACAGCAAATAGTCGGGACCAAAAAGTAAGTTCGTTATATCCGTCCGTTCATTATAAGCGTGTTCGTTATAAGCGTGTTCGTTATAACCGTAGTTTACTGTATCTTGATTTTTATTTGATTTCCTATTGTGTTGTTATCAAAGTGCCCTGCTGTGTGTTTCAGCTCATGGCTTGCCTTCATCTTCATGGCAGTGATTGGCTTGGCTCTCTTCCTGTTTCTGCGCAGCGTCACGAAGGTGTCGCTCCCGAACCCCTCCGACATGTTTGTAAGTACGCCTGCACTGACAGGGTAGTTTCTGTCATGTTTTCATTTGAGTTTTCACCTGTATGGAGTCTGATGCTGATCAGTGGGGGCGGTGGGGTAGCCTTGTGGTTAAAGCGTTCACTCGTCATGACGAAGGCCCGGGTTTGAATCTCCACATGGGTACTATGTGAGAGGCCCATTTCTTGTGTTCCCTCATCGTGATATTGCTGGAATATTGCAAAAAGCGGTGTAAAACCATGCTCACTCACTCACGCACTGTATCAGTGTTTTATTATTTTTGTGTGTTATCTGAAATTCAGGAAATTGCAATCCATTTGAATACAAGTGGGTGTTTCTTCTGCACAGTACAGTCCTGTTAAAACAGTCTTTTTAAAATGTTGTTATTTGAGAGTTGGGTGCTGGAATCAAATTATGTGCAGTTGTGATTTTCTCTCCAGGCCAATGAACGCAAGGCTAAGTTGTGATTTTCTCTCCAGGCCAATGAACGCAAGGCTAAGTTGTGATTTTCTCTCCAGGCCAATGAACGCAAGGCTAAGTTGTCATTTTCTCTCCAGGCCAATGAACGCAAGGCTAAGTTGTGATTTTCTCTCCAGGCCAATGAACGCAAGGCTAAGTTGTGATTTTCTCTCCAGGCCAATGAACGCAAGGCTAAGTTGTCATTTTCTCTCCAGGCCAAAGCAAGGCTAAGTTGTCATTTTCTCTCCAGGCCAATGAACGCAAGGCTAAGTTGTCATTTTCTCTCCAGGCCAATGAACGCAAGGCTAAGTTGTGATTTTCTCTCCAGGCCAATGAAAGCAAGGCTAAGTTGTGATTTTCTCTCCAGGCCAATGAAAGCAAGGTTAAGTTGTGATTTTCTCTCCAGGCCAATGAACGCAAGGCTAAGTTGTGATTTTCTCTCCAGGCCAATGAACGCAAGGCTAAGTTGTGATTTTCTCTCCAGGCCAATGAACACAAGGCTAAGTTGTGATTTTCTCTCCAGGCCAATGAACGCAAGGCTAAGTTGTGATTTTCTCTCCAGGCCAATGAACGCAAGGCTAAGTTGTGATTTTCTCTCCAGGCCAATGAAAGCAAGGCTAAGTTGTCATTTTCTCTCCAGGCCAATGAACGCAAGGCTAAGTTGTCATTTTCTCTCCAGGCCAATGAACGCAAGGCTAAGTTGTCATTTTCTCTCCAGGCCAATGAACGCAAAGCTAAGTTGTGATTTTCTCTCCAGGCCAATGAACGCAAGGCTAAGTTGTGATTTTCTCTCCAGGCCAATGAAAGCAAGGCTAAGTTGTGATTTTCTCTCCAGGCCAATGAACGCAAGGCTAAGTTGTGATTTTCTCTCCAGGCCAATGAAAGCAAGGCTAAGTTGTGATTTTCTCTCCAGGCCAATGAACGCAAGGCTAAGTTGTGATTTTCTCTCCAGGCCAATGAACGCAAGGCTAAGTTGTGATTTTCTCTCCAGGCCAATGAAAGCAAGGCTAAGTTGTGATTTTCTCTTCAGGCCAATGAACGCAAGGCTAAGTTGTGATTTTCTCTCCAGGCCAATGAACGCAAGGCTAAGTTGTGATTTTCTCTCCAGGCCAATGAACGCGAGGCTAAGTTGTGATTTTCTCTCCAGGCCAATGAACGCAAAGCTAAGTTGTGATTTTCTCTCCAGGCCAATGAACGCAAAGCTAAGTTGTGATTTTCTCTCCAGGCCAATGAACGCAAGGCTAAGTTGTCATTTTCTCTCCAGGCCAATGAACGCAAGGCTAAGTTGTGATTTTCTCTCCAGGCCAATGAACGCAAGGCTAAGTTGTGATTTTCTCTCCAGGCCAATGAAAGCAAGGCTAAGTTGTGATTTTCTCTCCAGGCCAATGAACGCAAGGCTAAGTTGTGATTTTCTCTCCAGGCCAATGAACGCAAAGCTAAGTTTTGATTTTCTCTCCAGGCCAATGAACGCAAGGCTAAGTTGTGATTTTCTCTTCAGGCCAATGAAAGCAAGGCTAAGTTGTGATTTTCTCTCCAGGCCAATGAACGCAAGGCTAAGTTGTCATTTTCTCTCCAGGCCAATGAACGCAAGGCTAAGTTGTCATTTTCTCTCCAGGCCAATGAACGCAAAGCTAAGTTGTGATTTTCTCTCCAGGCCAATGAACGCAAGGCTAAGTTGTGATTTTCTCTCCAGGCCAATGAAAGCAAGGCTAAGTTGTGATTTTCTCTCCAGGCCAATGAACGCAAGGCTAAGTTGTGATTTTCTCTCCAGGCCAATGAAAGCAAGGCTAAGTTGTGATTTTCTCTCCAGGCCAATGAAAGCAAGGCTAAGTTGTCATTTTCTCTCCAGGCCAATGAACGCAAGGCTAAGTTGTGATTTTCTCTCCAGGCCAATGAACGCAAGGCTAACTTGTGATTTTCTCTCCAGGCCAATGAACGCGAGGCTAAGTTGTGATTTTCTCTCCAGGCCAATGAGCGCAAGGCCAAGTTCGTGCGGGTGGATGTCATGTCTCAGCAGGGCAAGGGTATCAGCTTCAAGGACGTTGCAGGGTTGAAGGAGGCCAAGGTCGAGGTCATGGAGTTTGTGGATTATATGAAGACCCCCCAGAGATTTAAGGTAGGAGCCAGTCGTGAGCTCTACACAGGTGCTAGAACAGCTTGAAGCCTCAGTTACTGCAGTTGTGAGTGGGGTCCATTCGTGTATTCAAACCTCTTAGCGCTAAGATCAAGGTAAGATTGTATAATTGAAAAAAACAGGGAAAATTCTCCTTTTTTTTGCTGCAACCCCTTGAAAAATTACAACGTATAGGAAAACCTTTTAAAACACATTTGACATAAATCAGATTACTTCAGCCGAGGACCTCACATTCTCACTGACAGGCACAGTTGTTCCTTTCTATGGGCCCCAAACAGATTTCTGTCCAAGCATCATTTTGTACTTTACAAATGTTTGTCATTCTTTGAATGTATAAGGAAAGGGAAACGTAATCATAGTTTTGCAGTTCCACAAGTCCTTAGAACTTTAGCCTAGTCCCACAATACTGATACAGTAAACTACGTTTATAACGAACATGCTTATTACGAACTGACCCTGATGTGTGTCTGTTGTTGATTGCAGGAACTGGGGGCGAAGATTCCTCACGGAGCACTGTTGTTGGGTCCACCAGGTTGTGGCAAGACACTGCTGGCAAAAGCTGTGGCCACTGAAGCACGAGTCCCCTTCCTGGCCATGGCAGGATCTGAGTTCGTCGAGATGTTGGGAGGTCAGGGTCTTTTAATCTTGTTGGGAGGTCATTAAGTTAGAGTCTGTTTTGGAGGTGGTCACTTGGTCATGTTGAAAAGTCGGGATCACTAAGTCATGTTAAGAGGTCAGGGTCATTAAGTCATGTTAGGAGGTCAAGGTTACCAAGTTATTTTAAGAGGTCGGGGTCACCAAGTCATGTTAAAAGGTCAGGGTCACAAAGTCATGTTAAAAGGGCAAGGTCGCTAAGTTACGTTCAGAAGTCATGGCCAGCACAGTGTCAAGATGATATCATCAACAAATTTGATCTTTTGCCACACCCTGACCACACTATTAATATATATACTGTATTACTGGTTGCTGTAATAAAGTACTGATATTACCAACTACAACATAAAGTCACAACTGACTCATTTACTCCTTCCTACTTCAAAGACTTGTGTTTGAGCAGGTCTGGGAGCAGCGCGAGTGCGAGACTTGTTCAAGGAGGCCAGGAAACGGGCTCCGTGTATCATCTACATTGATGAGATCGACGCCATCGGGAGGAAGAGGAGCGGCAGGTAGCTTTTGGTGGACACAAAATCCATTATCAGAACAGAACAGAACTTCAAATTGTTATTGACATTCAAGTAAAGCAAGTATAATTGATGACACAATGATGCTCAGTTAGAACTGATTTATTGTTTAGTAGGCAGGTACTTTGTGCATTATCTGCTCACCTGAATAGTCACTCATTTCAACCAGTGATTAAGCTGTAATATTTGTCCAGTGTCGTTGTGCTGCACATATTTGTCTGTGCTAATTCAGAGAAGTCTTAGATGTGCTATGTCATATATGACATATTGCCCAGATCAACCTGGCTTCAGCTAGCAAAGCCTTTACAGTCTGTGATATAAAAATTAACCTCTACAGTGCTAGTCCCACTGCCTTATAATCTCCTGGCTCTTTTATTCTGCTGATACAAAGGCAACCTGGTCAGTGGAAGGGAGATAAATCTTGTTGAGCAGTTAATGCTGCAGAAATGTTGTCAAGGTTTATAGGCAGGTCATGAGTAGAGTCTCTCTGTGAGAATTTTAGACATATTGTTTTGACTCACGTCATCTCAGGCTGCAGTATAAAGATAGGGTTTTCAAACCCATCTTTTGGGAGATTCAGTGGATTGGTTGGTCTCAATGGATTTAGTGGATCGGGTGGTCATACCCAGGCATAGTGGATCTATGATTTCCATTATACTATCCTGTGTAATCCTAAGAGGACCGCCTCTGTGGTCTAGTGGTAGAGCACCGCCCGGAGAGCAGAAGGCTGAATCATACCAAAAGACATAAAAATGGTATTTGTTATTACCCTGCCTGGCGCTCGGCATTAAGGGGCTTAAGCAAGGAATGGTCGGCTCGGAGTCAGTACACTGTGTCTTAGTGGGGTATTCATGTTAAACTAAACTGGGCTAGTGCAATAAAATCGGCTGCCACACACACACACACATGCATGCACATTGCTCTTGAAGGCAACATTAAACACCATTTCACCATACCTCACTAAACTAAGAGCAAACTAGCTTCTGTTCTCAAACACCTTCACTTTTTTACAAAAAGCAATAAAATAACGTTTTATTTTTGCTTCATTATAAATAAGATTATGGAGCAAATTTTGTATTCAATCCAGCTTACATGTCCACTATGTAGACAAGTTGTTCGATTTTGTAGTCATGTATGCATGAACATGCCCAGTTGGCTTTCTGTGTCAGGTGGCACTGATCTGTGGTCAATATACCATGGAGATTTGTGTCCCTTACATGCCACGAACAGCATCTAATGGGCTCAAATGCCAGATTCTTGAATATCATTCTTGTCAGTCTCATGTGTTTCTCCACGGTGGTAAAATCTGCAACCTGTGTCTTTCATCCCACATTATGAAGGCATGTATGACAGTTTGCAGTGCGGGGCGATCAGGTAGCCTAGTGGTTTGCTCGTCATGCCGAAGACCTGGGTTTGATTCCCGACATGGATACAATGTATGAAGCCAATTTCTGGTGTCCCCCGGCGTGATATTGCTGGAATATTGCTAAAAGCTGCGTAAAACCATACTCACTCACTCACTCACTCACTCACTCACTCACTCACTCACTCACTCACTCACTCACACACTCACACTCACTCACTCACTCACTCACACACTCACTCACTCACTCACACACACACACACACACTCTCACTCACTCACTCACTCACTCACACTCACACACACTCTCACTCACTCACTCACTCACTCACTCAGTATGCAGCGCAGCACTGAAATACTGTTGTAAGCAGTGTTCAACCCCGCGGACTGACTGTTGCAGCTCCATGGGCGGCAGTGCAGAGGAGGAGCACACCCTCAACCAGCTGCTGGTGGACATGGACGGCATGGGCACCATGGAGGGCGTCATTGTCCTCGCCTCCACCAACAGAGCCGACATATTAGACAGGGTGAGTGGTGTACAGCAACATCTAGTAGCATCTCAGATCCATGTTGTGTCTTGTAGATCCATGTGGAGTCTCATAAATCCATGTAGAGTCTCACAGATCCATGTAGAGTCTCATAGATCCATGTATTGTCTCATAGACCTATGTTGTGTCTCATAGACCCATGTAGTGTCTCATAGACCCATGTAGTGTCTCATAGACCCATGTAGTGTCTCATAGACCCATGTAGAGTCTCATAGACCCATGTAGTCTCATAGACCCATGTAGTGTCTCATAGACCCATGTAGTGTCTCATAGACCCATGTAGCGTCTCATAGATCCATGTAGCTGAGTCCAGCTTCTCATAGATCCATGTAGCATCTCATAGATCCATGTAGTGTCTCATAGACCCATGTAGTGTCTCATAGACCCATGAAGCATCTCATAGATCCATGTAGAGTCTCATGGACCCATGTAGTGTCTCATAGATCCATGTAGAGTCTCATAGACCCATGTAGTGTCTCATAGACCCATGTAGTGTCTCATAGATCCATGTAGCTTCTCATAGATCCATGTAGCTGAGTCCAGCTTCTCATAGATCCATCCATGTAGCATCTCATAGATCCATGTAGTGTCTCATAGACCCATGTAGAGTCTCATTGATCCACGTTGCATCTCATAGATCCATTTAGCCGAGTCCAGCTTCTCATAGACCCATGTAGTGTCTCATAGACCCATGTAGTGTCTCATAGTTCCATGTACTGTCTCATAGACCCATGTAGTGTCTCATAGCCCCATGTAGAGTCTCATTGATCCACATTGCATCTTTTTGATCCACGTTGCATCTCATAGATCCATGTAGCGTCTCACAGATCCATGTAGAGTCTCATAGACCCATGTAGTGTCTCATAGACCCATGTAGTGTCTCATAGACCCATGTAGAGTCTCATAGACCCATGTAGCGTCTCATAGATCCATGTAGCTGAGTCCAGCTTCTCATAGATCCATGTAGCATCTCATAGATCCATGTAGTGTCTCATAGATCCATGTAGTGTCTCATAGACCCATGTAGTGTCTCATAGATCCATATGCTGAGTCCAGCTTCTCATAGACCCATGTAGTGTCACATAGACCCATGTAGTGTCTCATAGATCCATGTAACATCTCATAGATCCATGTAGCTGAGTCCAGCTTCTCATAGATCCATCCATGTAGCATCTCATAGATCCATGTGTCTCATAGACCCATGTAGAGTCTCATAGATCCACGTTGCATCTCATAGATCCATTTAGCCGAGTCCAGCTTCTCATAGACCCATGTAGTGTCTCATAGACCCATGTAGAGTCTCATAGACCCATGTAGCGTCTCATAGATCCATGTAGCTGAGTCCAGCTTCTCATAGATCCATGTAGCATCTCATAGATCCATGTAGTGTCTCATAGATCCATGCAGTGTCTCATAGACCCATGTAGTGTCTCATAGATCCATATGCTGAGTCCAGCTTCTCATAGACCCATGTAGTGTCACATAGACCCATGTAGTGTCTCATAGATCCATGTAACATCTCATAGATCCATGTAGCTGAGTCCAGCTTCTCATAGATCCATCCATGTAGCATCTCATAGATCCATGTGTCTCATAGACCCATGTAGAGTCTCATAGATCCACGTTGCATCTCATAGATCCATTTAGCCGAGTCCAGCTTCTCATAGACCCATGTAGTGTCTCATAGACCCATGTAGTGTCTCATAGACCCATGTAGAGTCTCATAGATCCACGTTGCATCTCATAGATCCATTTAGCCGAGTCCAGCTTCTCATAGACCCATGTAGTGTCTCATAGACCCATGTAGTGTCTCATAGACCCATGTAGCGTCTCATAGATCCATGTAGAGTCACGTAGCTATATAAGTGCAATAATCTTGGACGCGACGTTAAACCCAATTTCACCTCACCTCACCATGTAGAGTCTCATAGATCCATGTAGAGTCTCATAGATCTGTGTAGTGTCTCATAGATCCATGTAGAGTCTCATTGATCCTCGTTGCATCTCATTGATCCGCGTAGCATCTCATAGATCCATGTAGCATCTCATAGATCCATGTAGAGTCTCATAGATCCGTGTAGCATCTCATAGACCCATGTAGAGTCTCATTGATCCATGTAGCATCTCATAGATCCATGTAGAGTCTCATAGATCCGTGTAGCATCTCATAGACCCATGTAGAGTCTCATTGATCCATGTAGCATCTCATAGGTCCATGAAGCATCTCATAGATCCATGTAGCATCTCATAGATCCATGTAGAGTCTCATAGATCCGTGTAGCATCTCATAGACCCATGTAGAGTCTCATTGATCCATGTAGCATCTCATAGGTCCATGAAGCATCTCATAGATCCATGAAGCATCTCATAGATCCATGTAGCATCTCATAGATCCATGAAGCATCTCATAGATCCATGAAGCATCTCATGTAGCATCTCATAGATCCATGTAGCATCTCATAGATCCATGTAGCATCTCATAGATCCATGAAGCATCTCATAGATCCATGTAGCATCTCATTGATCCATGAAGCATCTCATAGATCCATGTAGAGTCTCATAGACCCATGTAGAGTCTCATAGATCCATGTAGTGTCTCATAGATCCATGTAGAGTCTCATAGATCCATGTAGCATCTCATAGATCCATGAAGCATCTCATAGATCCATGAAGCATCTCATAGATCCATGTAGAGTCTCATAGATCCATGTAGAGCCTCATAGATCCATGTAGCATCTCATAGATCCATGAAGCATCTCATAGATCTATGTAGCATCTCATAGATCCATGTAGCAATTCATAGATCCATGTAGCATGTCATTGATCCACGTTGCATCTCATAGATCCATGTAGAGTCTCATAGACCCATGTAGAGTCTCATAGATCCATGTAGTGTCTCATAGATCCTTGTAGAGTCTCATAGATCCGTTTAACATCTCATAGATCCGTGTAGTGTCTCATAGATCCATGTAGTGTCTCATAGATCCATGTAGAGTCTCATAGATCCGTGTAGCATCTCATAGAACCATGAAGCATCTCATAGATCCATGAAGCATCTCATAGATCCATGTAGCATCTCATAGACCCATGTAACATCTCATAGTTCCATGAAGCATCTCATAGATCCATGTAGCATCTCATAGATCCATGTAGAGTCTCATAGACCCATGTAGCATCTCATAGATCCATGTAGAGTCTCATAGACCCATGTAGAGTCTGTAGATATTATGGAATATTACTAAATGCAGAATAAAACAATGAATAAGAAAAAAAGGCGTCAAAGGCTTTTATCAAGGTAGCAAGAACAGTGGATGACACACAACAAACAAACACAAGATGAAAACAAGCTCCAGATAATGCTGCAGAATGGTGACTTTGTTCCATTGAATTTTGCAGGCTCTGCTGCGTCCTGGCCGATTTGACCGTCACATCATGATTGACCTCCCAACACTCGAAGAGAGACGGGAAACATTTGAGATGTATCTGAAGAAACTGAAACTGGCTGAACCTCCCTCAGTGTATGCTCCCAGACTCTCCCAGATGTCCCCAGGGATGAGTGGTGAGTGTATCATGTCAATACCCGTCTTCATAGGGTCTGGAGCGTTTGGAAAAATATTCTGATTATTACTATGTGTAATGTTAGTTCTCATGATGGGAAGATAGGGTTGGGGTGTGTCAAGTGAGTTGGCTGGGTATGGCTTTTGGGTAGACTTGGGTGGGTGTGCTGGGTGGGTGGTGGCTCTGGGAGGACCATGGTTTGACTGGGTATGTGCAGGTTGCTTTAGGTACTGTGAGGTGGGGTGTCTACATCTTGTGATTTGTAACCAAATAAACATACAATGGTCCTCTGAATGTTAAGTGCTTTTGGGTTGGATGGGTGTTGTGGGAAATACCTTAGGGCCAATCCCATGACTTGGCAGGGTACGTCACACTTTATGTTGTGTGCTGTAGGGTTGGGTTGGGTGGGGTGGGGTGGGGTGGGATGGAAGTGTTGAGGAACATTTCCAGAGGTAAAATATACTATGCATAGAATTCAGAAGATCACATGTAAGACATGAAACTCTTCCATTTTGGTGCATAGCCATGTTATAACTTCCTATATTCATCATCATGTACCTTGTGTGAAGGAACAATCTCATTAACCTAAGATCTTAGTTCTTGCTACCGCTAAACAAAAGATCTGAAGACATCCCATTGCAGGTCACGTCAGAATGACCTTTCATGCAACCAATCAAGCGTCGCTTACAAGATCATGAAAGTGACAGTCGGAATGTGTTTTCTAATCATGCAACCTCGAAAAATTTAACAGGGGGTATTCTGAACGACCGTTATGGACTTAAAGACTGAATCCACACGATCTAGGCCATCTATTAGCCAGTCCAGAATGTTCTTTTGTTCAGTTTTACAAATTTTTAATCAAGAATTTGCCAAAATGTTTTGAAGCATAGTCTCCAGTTTGAAACTACTGCGGTAAAGCATGGGAAAGCTGCCTTCTGATTGGCTAATGTCGACTTCTTGTCAGTCATTCCATTGGTCGATCAAAGTTTGCAAAAGGTCAGTCTAATGTGACCCATAATTGGATGTCCTCAGATCTTTGACACTACTCTTCAAAACCAACTACTGTTGACATTTCTCAAAGACATGCTGTGCATTTCATTATGAATAATGTCACTGTATACATGCATGTATTATTATATGGTACTCAACTTTTGGTAAGGATGTTCTGAGTGCACAGTTTAGGGCTGAACAAGACCGATTGTTTGGAAGTGTTGCTATACAAATACATGTAGTATCTGATAAGGGTGTGAGGTATTTTTTATCATGTGTTTAATGTTATGTACTTGCCAAATGCCTTTGCTGCCCAGGAGCGAGCATCTGGGGCCCCAAGATGGCTGCGTATTTATTGAATGAGTAAACAGTATGTTGTACCAGCATCTTCTTTTGTACCATTTATGAACTTCAATTAACACCTTAGTGTATGAGATTGCTTCTGAATTAAACATTTATGATTATACAGTATATCGTGATAAATTTCGCAATACAGCCTTGTGCAATGCAAAATATTGTGATACACTTTAAACCTCCTTTACCCATCCCTAGTATCTGATATTGCAGGAGACCGATTGTTTGGAAATGTTGTTATACAAATAGTATCTGATGTTGCGATGGAACTGAATCATGTTTGACTTTATTTCACGTTCATTAAACAAGAGTATTTGATTCAATAATATTTTGTCCACTAGTTTTGTAAAAAAAGTCCAGTACCCGTATCAATTGTTGATTAGTATATTATTTTTATCCCCTGCCCAACAAATTTGGCGGGGGATATAGAAACAGGCTCCGTCCGTCCGTCCGTCCGTCTGTCCGTCACGTTTTCTTTTCCGGAGCATAACTCATAAACCGTTCAATGTTTTTTCATCAAACTTTGCAGGTCTGTCAAGTACATGCTGAACTGGTGCCTTTTGCTATTTAGAAATTTTAGAAAATTTTATTTTTTACGTTTCTATGGCAACAAGATGGACTTAGGTTCTGTGAGGGTATGGTTCGTTTCCGGAGCATAACTCATAAGCCGTTCAATATTTTTTCACCAAAATTGCAGGTTTGTCAGGTACATGCTGAACTGGTGCCTTTTGCTATTTAGAAATTTTAGAAATTTTTATTTTTTTATGTTTCCATGGCAGCAAGATGGACTTAGGTTCCAAACTCTTCTTTTTTTTTTACAATTTCCATGACAAGTTCCACCTCGGTTAAAAAAGGTTAGGGTTCGTTTAGATTTAATTATGTCATAAATTCTGCAACAGGGGCAGGGGATATAGCCACATTACTGGCAAACTCTTGTTATTATTAAAACAACTGACAAGCAAGATTGTGTGATGCCCCTTGACTGTAGTGTGTTGTTCCTGCAGGTGCCGACATCGCCAACATATGCAATGAGGCGGCCATCCATGCCGCCAGGGAGACCAAGAAGAAGGTTGATGCGTTGGACTTCGAGTACGCTGTGGAGAGAGTTGTGGCTGGTGCGTAGATAGATGTAGGGTGTGATGCAGGTGGGAGGGACATTGATAGAAATCAGCTGGCCCTGAACGATGTACTGTCAACTTTGTAATCAGTTACTTTGATAACCCAGTGGGGATTCTGTGGTTTGAATAGGTCCCCAGCGACCTTTATTGGTTGAAAGAGGTGATCAAATGGGTCAGGTGGTCAGACTCTGTGACTGTTCATTGCAGGTCCTCGTCCCCCAATGAGTGGATAGTTGCTCACAGTATCAATAACTGGATTGTCTAGTCCACCTTCATACATGTAGAGCTGGAATATTGCTGAGTGCGGCAGAGCTCCAGATAAGCTTTTGGTGTTGTGGGTATTTTACCCATGCATTTTAAAATCATTGGGTATCAGTAATTCTATCTGGGTATTCAAATTTCATCTAGTCCCTGCAAACTGGTGTCCAGTGGGTTCGAGAGCTTTATAGGACTCAAAAATACCACGATACTTCCACAAGAAAGTGTGATGGCAAATGATCATGATGTAACGGTCATCGTGGTGTTTGGCAAGGTTGATGGAATGCCTGTTTATAATTTCAAAATAAGTTGCTGATTTGCTAATCCAATACACAGGGTTACTTCACAATATTTTGATGATACGCACAAGTTTAATTTTTGGAGCGTATCTGTAATGTTCGTTGCATATTTGATACGCTTGGATTTTATTTTACTGCATATTTCTGCATTTCTGATGCGTATTTTACGCAGATACACAGCTTATCTGGAGCTCTGGTGCAGCATACAACAGGAATGAATTTGGTAATGCAGAGAAAGTTGAACAAAAAAAAAGGTGGCCTGTTGATTTCATGTGGAATAAAGCTAGCTGGAGCTGGGTAGACTTGCTTTTGGATAAATATGTAGATTTATTTTTTTTCCTAAAATATATATATTCCACAGTCATGGTGCAGGACTACCCTCTGAGCACCTAAGTGGCCTGTTGGACCAAGTGTGCCTGTTCCTCTGTTGTAGGTGTGGAGAAGAAGACCCGCCTTCTGTCCCCCACAGAGAAGAAGATCGTGGCCTACCATGAATCTGGTCATGCTCTGGTCGGCTGGCTTCTCAAGTACACAGATGCTCTGCTCAGGGTAGGTTGGTTACACAGACTCATCAAGTGAAAACGCTCTGTAAAAATCTTACTTGTTAACCTTTTGCGTACCTTGGGTCTGACGGCCTTAATCTGAAATAAGTCTGTCTGTCTGTCTGTCCAATGTTTATTACCAGAATATTGATGACTGTAACATTCATTCACTCACCCTTCTTACTTCATTTCGGGGGCACGGGTGGCCCAGTAGTCCTAAGGCGCCACAATTTGCTGTGCAGAGTTGAATCCCTTTGGGTATTCTAGAGACCCTGATTATGTTTCTAGGTTTGTCAGGACCATACCCACGCTCGTTCTTTTCCAAAAAGCGATATAACTAATCAGTTTGGGCTCTCCTCCTGCATCAAGCCCACACCATTATGTAACTGGAATATTGTTCCAAGTGGCGTTAACCAGACCCACTCACTCACTCACTATCACGCCGAAGACCAGGGTTCGATTCCCGACATGGGTACAATGTGTGAAGCCCATTTCTGGTGTCCCCCGCCGTGATATTGCTGGAATATTGCTAAAAATGGCGTAAAACCATACTCACTCACTCACTCACTCACTCACTCACTCACTCTCACACTCACTCACCCACTCACTCACCCACTCACTCACTCACTCACTCACTCACTCACTCACTCACTCACTCACTCACTCACTCACTCACTCACTCACTCACTCACTATTTCAGATATCCATTGTGCCAAGAACCAACAGTGCCTTAGGATTTGCTCAGTACATGCCCTCTGACCAGAAGCTGTATTCTTCTGATGAGGTGAGTTAAGGGGATGTCACTGAATAATTTTTACAAATAATCTCCATTTGAGGAAAAACATCAGGTTGTGATTCTAGAGCTGAATAAGCCCCTTGAACCTACCCTCTCTCAAGAGCTGACTATAATTTAGTACCTGTGGTCACAATTTGAGACCTTACTGCATGTATATCATGGTATCCAGATAGATGTTCATGCAGAAAACCCTGGTTTCTGACCCAGGTTTGAAGATTTATAGGTCACCATCACATAGCCAGAAGACCTGTGAAGATCCGGGGTAGAATAGGTCTTCAGCAACCCATGCTTGTCGTAAAAGGCGACTATGCTTGTCTAGAAGGCGACTGTGCTTGACGTAAAAGGAGACTAACGGGATCGGCTAGTCAGGCTCACTGACTTGGTTGATGCATGTCATTGTATCCCAATTGCGTGGATCGATGCTCATGATGTCAATCACTGGATTGTTTGGTCCAGACTCGATTATTTACACAGACCGCGGTCATATAGCTGGAATATTGCTGAGTGCAGCGTTAAACAACAAAAAACAAATACAGCCAGAATATTACCGACTGCAGCATAACATTTCACTCACTATGCCAGTGAAACAGATATTTAAAACTCTATTCTGATAACATATTGGCACAAATCATAAACATAAACTACAGCATTACATCTTTGGCACAAATATAGCTTTGATTTGCAGTTAAATAGATTTACATCATCATTTTATCTTTTAGTGTTCCGCCCAAAAGGAACATAACGTAAAATCCTGTTGTATATTATGGAATTTCAATGACGTTTACTCTTAAACGTTTTGGGATCTTATGTTAGGTTGTCACCTTAAGACGGTGTTCGTCAGTGGTTACTGTGCCTGTTTCAGCTGTTTGAGAGGATGTGTATGGCGCTGGGAGGTCGTGCAGCTGAGGCAATCATCTTCAACCACGTCACTACTGGTAAGGGGGACAACTCAATCATAAACTGATTGTGACTATCCATTGCTACACTGCAGTCAGCTCCATTACAAGGAAGTACGTACAAGGAAAACTTCATGACCCTAAGATTATTGATCATTGTTCCAGACAGTTTGAGTGACACTTTTAGACCATAGCTAGAAATACGATTCGGACAGTAGTTCCTTCCCTCAAAATGACATATCAAGTTGTTGGAGTTTATACATAATAACTGATTTTGGTTGGTATATTTTCTCAGGGGCTAAATAAGTCCCTCCACATTGACTTGTTTCTGTCTCAGGGGCTGAATAACATCCTACATTGATGTCTTGGGCTGAGTAACATCCTACATTGACTTGTTTCTGTCTCAAGGGCTGAATAACATCCTACATTGACTTGTTTCTGTCTCCGGGGCTGAATAACATCCTACATTGACTTGTTTCTGTCTCGGGCTGAGTATCATCCTACATTGACTTGTTTCTGTCTCCGGGACTGAATAACATCCTACATTGACTTGTTTCTGTCTCGGGCTGAGTATCATCCTACATTGACTTGTTTCTTTCTCGGGCTGAATAACATCCTACATTGACTAGTTTCTGTCTCGGGCTGAATAACATCCTACATTGACTTGTTTCTGTCTCGGGGGCTGACTAACATCCTACATTGACTTGTTTCTGTCTCGGGCTGACTAACATCCTACATTGACTTGTTTCTGTCTCCGGGGCTGAATAACATCCTACATTGACTTGTTTCTGTCTCAGGGGCTGAATAACATCCTACATTGACTTGTTTCTGTCTCAGGGGCTAAACGAGTCCCTCCACATTGACTTGTTTTTCAGGGGCTCATGATGACCTTCAGAAGGTGACCAAGATGGCGTTTGACCAGATCCGGTCGTACGGCATGAATGACAAGGTGGGGTACCTGTCCTTCCCCCCGGAGTCGACCGACGACCTCGGCACCAAGCCCTACAGCAAGAAGCTGTCAGCCATCATGGACGAGGTACGACGCATATCTTTTCTTTAGAGTTCATTTAGATTACTAAGAACTAATTCTAACAATCTCTTTGAAATCAGACCTTAGTCCTCGCTACCGCTAAACAAAGATCTGAAGACATCCCATTAGGGGTCACGTCAGAATGACCTTTCATCGGACCAATCAGAGCGTCGCTTACCAGATCATGAAAGTGACAGTCGGAGTGTGATTTCTAATCATACAACCTCGAAAACTTTAACACGGGGTATTCCGAACAATAGTTACGGATTTAACAACTGAATCCATACAATCTAGACCATCTATTAGCCATTCCAGACTGTTCTTTTGTTTAGGTTTCAAATTTGTAATCCAGAATTTGTCAAGATATGTTTCGAAGTGTAGTCGCCAATTTGAAATTAGTGCCGTAAAACACGAGAAAGCTGCCTTCTGATTGGTCATTCCATTGGTCGGTCAAAGGTCGCTCAAGGTTGGTCTGACTTGACCCTTAATGGGATGCCCTCAGGTCTTTGTTTAGCGGACCGCCTCCGTGGTCTTGTGGTAGAGCGTCCGCCCGGAGAGCGGAAGGTCCGGGGTTCGATCCCCGACCGCGTCATACCAAAAGACGTTAAAAGATGGGACTTGTTGTTACCCTGTCTGGCGCTCGGCATTAAGGGGCTAAAACAAGGACTGGTCGGCTCAGAGTCAGTATACTGTGTCTGAGTGGGGTATCCATGTTAAACTGCGGCATGGTATCTCAGTGAGCTAGCACTATATATCGGCATCAGTCCGGACTAGTACAAGGAGCCACACAAACACACACACGTACATCCACGTCACTATATAAGTGCACTAATCTTGGACGCGACGTTAAACCCCATTTCACCTCACCTCTTTGTTTAGCGGGTCGCGAGAAATAAGATCTGATTTAAATGAGATTGTAATTCTAACAAATGCAAATGGTCAAATGATTGTATTGATGAAGAAGAATTTAGAAGAGGGTCTAAGGAGGTTTACCCCCATTCCCTTATTGTGTTTAACAAAGGGTCATTATCAAGGGCAGGGTACATCTCCCACTGTTCTAAATCATTGAAATCATCTGCCCTTTTATAAACACAATGACTCGAATAAACGCTGTGACCTCAATTAATCGCCAAGTAGTTTTTATGCACTGAATTCTCCCAATTATTATCTTTGTGATTAAGAGCTGGGGGTAAAGAGTGCCTGAAAGAAATCAGCCCTGGAATTATTTAGTCAAGGAAATACTGTGATCCCATTTTCAGTTCATTCCACTATGAAGGTTCATAAGTTTTGTAGACAGTGATATTATATACGAAATCCTTTCACATTTCATGGGTCGGGATTTCAACACTCCTACCTGGGTTACTGTGAAATTAACTACCATGGTGGCACATCTCAAAGCCTTCTTTGGACCCGTGAAGATTCCGGGGTAGAATAGGTCTTCAGCAACCCATGCTTGCCTTAAAAGGTGACTATGCATCTCGTAAAAGGCGACTAACGGGATCGGGTGGTCAGGCTCACTGACTTGGTTGATGCATGTCATCGATCCCAATTGCGTGGATTGATGCTCATGATATCAATCACTGGATTGTCTGGTCCAGACTCGATTATTTACAGATCGCCGTCATATAGCTGGAATATTGCTGAGTGCGGCGTTAAACAACAAACCAACCAACCAATCAAAGCATTCTTTGCCTCCATGACAGGTTTCATTGTAGTGCTAAGGTCTGTTGTGGGGCAGGTTCCACAAGGCAATCTTATCGCTGTGATTGATTATATACCTAAGTCTGTCGTTAATTAGCAGAGTTATGAAAATGGCAACACTAAAATCACTTTGTGGAAGGCCCAGGATCCTTTGAGAAGATGTTGCATCAGTATGTGCTTGTTCTGAGGTAGGACTCATGAAATGGAAGATGGATTATTTTTATGACTGCTAGATGTTCAACTACAGAAAGAGGTTGTGCTTGGTTTCCAGGAGGCGAGGAGCTTGGTGAACCGAGCTTACCACCACACAGTGGAGATCCTGGGAAACAACAAGGACAAGCTTCACACGGTGAGGAACTGGCACTGCTACCTGTAGAGATGACTAACGAGGTGGCCTCAGGTGCCCCGGTTGTATCCTTGACAGCTGATTTACTGATGAAGAATTTCTCAATGCCATACCTGTACTATAAACATCAGTGACCTGTACAATAAACATCTATGACCTGTACTATAAACATCAGTGACCTGTACTATAAACATCAGTGACCTGTACTATAGACATCAGTGACCTGTACTATAAACATCAGTGACCTGTACTATAAACATCAGTGACCTGTACTATAAACATCAGTGACCTGTACAATAAACATCAGTGACCTGTATCATAAACATCAGTGACCTGTATCATAATCATCAGTGACCTGTACTATAAACATCAGTGACCTGTACTATAAACATCAGTGACCTGTACTATAAACATCAGTGACCTGTACAATAAACATCAGTGACCTGTATCATAAACATCAGTGACCTGTATCATAAACATCAGTGACCTGTACTATAAACATCAGTGACCTGTACTATAAACATCAGTGACCTGTACTATAAACATCAGTGACCTGTACAATAAACATCAGTGACCTGTATCATAAACATCAGTGACCTGTATAATAAACATCAGTGACCTGTATCATAAACATCAGTGACCTGTACTATAAACATCAGTGACCTGTACTAAAAACATCAGTGACCTGTACTATATACATTGGTGACCTGTACTTTAAACATCAGTGACCTGTACTATAAACATCAGTGACCTGTACTATAAACATATGTGACCTGTACTATAAACATCTATGACATGTATCATAAACATCAGTGACCTGTACTATAAACATCAGTGACCTGTACTATAAACATATGTGACCTGTACTATAAACATCTATGACATGTACTATAAACATCAGTGACCTGTACTATAAACATCAGTGACCTGTACTATAAACATCTTTGACCTGTACTATAAACATCAGTGTCCTGTACTATAAACATCAGTGTCCTGTATTATAAACACCAGTGACCTGTACTATAAACATCAGTGACCTGTACTATAAACATCTTTGACCTGTACTATAAACCTCTGTGACCTGTACTATAAACATATGTGACCTGTACTATAAACATCTATGACATGTATCATAAACATCAGTGACCTGTACTATAAACATCTTTGACCTGTACTATAAACATCAGTGACCTGTACTATAAACATATGTGACCTGTACTATGAACATCAATGACCTGTACTATATACATCGGTGACCTGTACTATAAACATCAGTGACCTGTACTATAAACATCTTTGACCTGTACTATAAACATCAGTGACCTGTATCATAAACATCATTGACCTGTATCATAAACATCAGTGACCTGTACTATAAACATCAGTGATTGTACTATAAACATCAGTGACCTGTATCATAAGCATCAGTGACCTGTACTATAAACATCAGTGACCTGTATCATAAACATCAGTGACCTGTACTATAAACATCAGTGACCTGTACTATGAACATCAGTGACCTGTACTATAAACATCAGTGACCTGTACTATAAACATCTATGACCTGTACTATAAACATCAGTGACCTGTACTATAAACATCCGTGACCTGTACTATAAACATCTATGACCTGTACTATAAACATCAGTGACCTGTACTATAAACATCAGTGACCTGTACTATAAACATCTTTGACCTGTACTATAAACATCAGTGACCTGTACTATAAACATCAGTGACCTGTACTATAAACATCAGTGACCTGTACTATAAACATCTTTGACCTGTACTATAAACATCTTTGACCTGTACTATAAACATCAGTGACCTGTACTATAAACATATGTGACCTGTACTATAAACATCTATGACATGTATCATAAACATCAGTGACCTGTACTATAAACATCAGTGACCTGTACTATAAACATCTATGACATGTATCATAAACATCAGTGACCTGTACTATAAACATCTTTGACCTGTACTATAAACATCAGTGACCTGTACTATAAACATATGTGACCTGTACTATAAACATCTATGACATGTGTCATAAACATCAGTGACCTGTATCATTAACATCAGTGACCTGTACTATAAACATCAGTGACCTGTACTATGAACATCAGTGACCTGTACTGTAAACATCAGTGACCTGTACTATAAACATCAGTGACCTGTACTATGAACATCAGTGACCTGTACTATAAACATCAGTGACCTGTACTATAAACATCTATGACCTGTACTATAAACATCAGTGACCTGTACTATAAACATCCGTGACCTGTACTATAAACATCAGTGACCTGTACTATAAACATCTATGACCTGTACTATAAACATCAGTGACCTGTACTATAAACATCAGTGACCTGTACTATGAACATCAGTGACCTGTACTATATACATCGGTGACCTGTACTATAAACATCGATGACCGGTACTATAAACATCAGTGACCTGTACTATAAACATCTTTGACCTGTACTATAAACATCAGTGACCTGTACTATAAACATCAATGACCTGTACTATAAACATCAGTGACCTGTACTATAAACATCTTTGACCTGTACTATAAACATCAGTGACCTGTACTATAAACATATGTGACCTGTACTATAAACATCTATGACATGTATCATAAACATCAGTGACCTGTACTATAAACATCAGTGACCTGTACTATAAACATCTATGACATGTATCATAAACATCAGTGACCTGTACTATAAACATCTTTGACCTGTACTTTAAACATCAGTGACCTGTACTATAAACATATGTGACCTGTACTATAAACATCTATGACATGTGTCATAAACATCAGTGACCTGTATCATTAACATCAGTGACCTGTACTATAAACATCAGTGACCTGTACTATGAACATCAGTGACCTGTACTGTAAACATCAGTGACCTGTACTATAAACATCAGTGACCTGTACTATGAACATCAGTGACCTGTACTATAAACATCAGTGACCTGTACTATAAACATCTATGACCTGTACTATAAACATCAGTGACCTGTACTATAAACATCCGTGACCTGTACTATAAACATATGTGACCTGTACTATAAACATCTATGACATGTACATAAACATCAGTGACCTTTACTATAAACATCAGTGACCTGTACTATAATTATCAGTGACCTGTACTATGAACATCAGTGACCTGTACTATAAACATCAGTGACCTGTACTATAAACATCAGTGACCTGTACTATAAACATCTTTGACCTGTACTATAAACATCAGTGTCCTGTACTATAAACATCAGTGTCCTGTATTATAAACACCAGTGACCTGTACTATAAACATCAGTGACCTGTACTATAAACATCTTTGACCTGTACTATAAACCTCTGTGACCTGTACTATAAACATATGTGACCTGTACTATAAACATCTATGACATGTATCATAAACATCAGTGACCTGTACTATAAACATCTTTGACCTGTACTATAAACATCAGTGACCTGTACTATAAACATATGTGACCTGTACTATGAACATCAGTGACCTGTACTATATACATCGGTGACCTGTACTATAAACATCAGTGACCTGTACTATAAACATCTTTGACCTGTACTATAAACATCAGTGACCTGTATCATAAACATCATTGACCTGTATCATAAACATCAGTGACCTGTACTATAAACATCAGTGACTGTACTATAAACATCAGTGACCTGTATCATAAGCATCAGTGACCTGTACTATAAACATCAGTGACCTGTATCATAAACATCAGTGACCTGTACTATAAACATCAGTGACCTGTACTATGAACATCAGTGACCTGTACTATAAACATCAGTGACCTGTACTATGAACATCAGTGACCTGTACTATAAACATCAGTGACCTGTACTATAAACATCTATGACCTGTACTATAAACATCAGTGACCTGTACTATAAACATCCGTGACCTGTACTATAAACATCTATGACCTGTACTATAAACATCAGTGACCTGTACTATAAACATCAGTGACCTGTACTATAAACATCTTTGACCTGTACTATAAACATCAGTGACCTGTACTATAAACATCAGTGACCTGTACTATAAACATCAGTGACCTGTACTATAAACATCTTTGACCTGTACTATAAACATCTTTGACCTGTACTATAAACATCAGTGACCTGTACTATAAACATATGTGACCTGTACTATAAACATCTATGACATGTATCATAAACATCAGTGACCTGTACTATAAACATCAGTGACCTGTACTATAAACATCTATGACATGTATCATAAACATCAGTGACCTGTACTATAAACATCTTTGACCTGTACTATAAACATCAGTGACCTGTACTATAAACATATGTGACCTGTACTATAAACATCTATGACATGTGTCATAAACATCAGTGACCTGTATCATTAACATCAGTGACCTGTACTATAAACATCAGTGACCTGTACTATGAACATCAGTGACCTGTACTGTAAACATCAGTGACCTGTACTATAAACATCAGTGACCTGTACTATGAACATCAGTGACCTGTACTATAAACATCAGTGACCTGTACTATAAACATCTATGACCTGTACTATAAACATCAGTGACCTGTACTATAAACATCCGTGACCTGTACTATAAACATCAGTGACCTGTACTATAAACATCTATGACCTGTACTATAAACATCAGTGACCTGTACTATAAACATCAGTGACCTGTACTATGAACATCAGTGACCTGTACTATATACATCGGTGACCTGTACTATAAACATCGATGACCGGTACTATAAACATCAGTGACCTGTACTATAAACATCTTTGACCTGTACTATAAACATCAGTGACCTGTACTATAAACATCAATGACCTGTACTATAAACATCAGTGACCTGTACTATAAACATCTTTGACCTGTACTATAAACATCAGTGACCTGTACTATAAACATATGTGACCTGTACTATAAACATCTATGACATGTATCATAAACATCAGTGACCTGTACTATAAACATCAGTGACCTGTACTATAAACATCTATGACATGTATCATAAACATCAGTGACCTGTACTATAAACATCTTTGACCTGTACTTTAAACATCAGTGACCTGTACTATAAACATATGTGACCTGTACTATAAACATCTATGACATGTGTCATAAACATCAGTGACCTGTATCATTAACATCAGTGACCTGTACTATAAACATCAGTGACCTGTACTATGAACATCAGTGACCTGTACTGTAAACATCAGTGACCTGTACTATAAACATCAGTGACCTGTACTATGAACATCAGTGACCTGTACTATAAACATCAGTGACCTGTACTATAAACATCTATGACCTGTACTATAAACATCAGTGACCTGTACTATAAACATCCGTGACCTGTACTATAAACATCAGTGACCTGTACTATAAACATCTATGACCTGTACTATAAACATCAGTGACCTGTACTATAAACATCAGTGACCTGTACTATAAACATCAGTGACCTGTACTATGAACATCAGTGACCTGTACTATATACATCGGTGACCTGTACTATAAACATCGATGACCGGTACTATAAACATCAGTGACCTGTACTATATACATTGGTGACCTGTACTATAAACATCGATGACCGGTACTATAAACATCAGTGACCTGTACTATAAACATCAGTGACCTGTACTATAAACATCAGTGACCTGTACTATAAACATCAGTGACCTGTATCATAAACATCAGTGACCTGTACTATAAACATCAGTGACCTGTACTATAAACATCAGTGACCTGTACTATAAACATATGTGACCTCACTGTTTGATTGGCCTTCTAGAAGTTGGCAAATATGTAAGATAAACGTACAACTTTATGGATGACAACTTCTGGTTTATTGCATATGGCGATGTTTCGATGTAGATTCTTTCAACAACCAATTTTCTACTTTTCTCTTTTACCAGCAATGTTAGTCATCTGCTTATCACAACATTTCATGCATATACACCTCTCATCACTTGGTTGTTGTCACACCAGCTTGTTAACGGTGTAAGAATCTACATCGAAATGTCGCTGTATGCAATACACTATAAGTTTTTCTTTTTTTCTTATCAATAACCAGTGTCATTGTGTGCTTTCCTTTCACGGTAAGCGGACACACTGTATGTTATATCACTGAAAAGTAAGTGAAATCAGCACTTATTTAACTCCACCCATCTGTTGTTTGCACCCTGCCCCTACTTTAGGATTTCTCAAAAGTGCTTAAAATCTTTGTTTGTTTTTGTTTGTTGTTTGACGCCGCCCAGCAATATTCCAGCTATATGACGGCGGTCAGTAAATAATCAAGTCTGGACCAGACAATCCAGTGATTGACATCATGAGCATTGACCTAAGCAGTTGGGATCGATGACATACATCAACCAAGTCAGCGAGTCTGATCCCCTTAGTTGCCTCTTACGACAAGCATAGTCGCCTTTTACGGCAAGCACGTGTTGCTGAAGACCTATTCTACCCCGGATCTTACTGGGTGTCTTTGACCAAGGCCATTGGTTAACATGCTGCGATGTAACTGTAACACTGTTAAATGAGGAACTAACCCCAACTCACTCACTCACTCTATGTTGTGTTTCAGCTGGCTGCCACACTGCTGAAGGCCGAGGTTCTGACGTACGATGACATTGAGAAGCTGATCGGGCCCCCACCACACGGGAAGAAGAACACAATAGAGCCGCACGGCTGGGAGGGAATCATGCCCGAAAATAACGACGTCGGCCCCGAGAAACGGAGGAGGAATAGTAGCAGAAAGTCCAAACGGGAACAGCTGTGATCACTGACTTCTCAGCATCTGAATCACACAGACAAACCAGTGCCATTCTCAGGCAATTGGTGGAATACGAGACTTGATTCACAAGTCACTGGTTTTTGATGGCCATGACGACTGGGTTAGACACAGAGAGTAGTCTGTTAGTCCTGAGACTGGTCAAAATGTCAGTTGAGCTCTGGATTAGCTCGAATTCTCATTTCTGGTCACTGTGCAAAATAAACATTAAAGTCAAGGACCCCTGGTCATAACGCTAATGTCAACAGTTAAACATTTAGGGTGTTCCTAGATCCCAGAACCTCCGTTAATTTCGAACACAGCTTGTTATTACTGTGAAATACATTCGTGACACAGTATTTGCTGTTGATTTGAAATGTTCCACACAGGATTGTTTATCCTCGATTATTAAGTCTACTACATGTCCATTTTGTTAGGATAAATACCCTGGACTCATTCGCCACTGCCATTTCTCTTTAACTTAGCACAGAATTTCTCTCGCTTGTGAGACAGTAATATTTAGCACCATGCTGTTAGAAATGGGCTCAAAACAAAGCTATGTTTGTTTGTTTGTTGTTTAACGCCTCACTCAGCAATATTCCAGCTAAATGACAGCGGTCTGTAAATACTCGAGTCTGGACCAGACAATTCAGTGATTGATATCATGAGCATCAATCCACGCAATTGGGACCAGATGACATGCATCAGCCAAGTCAGTGAGCCTGACCACCCGATCCTGTTAGTTGCCTTTTGCGACAAGCATGGGTTGCTGAAGACCAATTCTAACCCCGAATGTTCAGGGGACAACAAAGCTATGTCAGCAATTGGGTCCAGGTTGTTTATCCTAATGGAATGGAGATATAATACCCTGGATAATCAAGGATGGGTTCTGTTGTGATATGATACATCTGGTAAATGTAATCATGTGTCTGCCACTTGAAAGTACACAGGGAATATAAATATATTTAACTATCTAACTTTCATGGTCCTGCCTCAAACTGAAATCTCACACCATGAGAACTGAACAATGTGTGATAGGTGTTTGCATTGTGTGTGCTTCATTGTTTATACTGTGTGCATCAGATTTGTACAGACTGAAGACTGAGTCAAATATGATAATAAATTTCCTATGTTACTGCCTTTGCCTTTGTAATTCATTGTCTGTAGTGACCGCCTCTGTGTTCTAGTGGGAGAGCGTCCGCCCGGAGAGCCGAAGGTCCGGGGTTCGATCCCCGGCCACGTCATACCAAAAGACGTTAAAAGATGGTACTTGTTGTTACCCTGTCTGGCTCTCAGCATTAAGGGGCTTTTAAAACAAGGACTGGTCGGCTCGGAGTCAGTATACTGTGTCTGAGTGGGGTATTCATGTTAAACTGCGGCATGGTATCTCAGTGGGCTAGCACTATAAATCGGCATCAGTCCGGACTAGTACAAGCAGCCACACAAACACACACACGTACATGCACGTCGCTATATAAGTGCAATAATCTTGGACGCGACGTTAAACCCCATTTCAACTCACCTTATTGTCTGTAGTGATCACCTCACCTTCTCTAAGGCACTGCAGTCTTTGTCTTTATGGAGATAGTGATCTTGCCAGAAGATCAACAGATCCCTGAAGCTGGCAAACACTTCTTATGACACAGAACATCAGTGATAGAAACTAACAGTTTTAGCCCACTCGTCCTTAAAATCATAACATGTAGCAAAACCATTAAAAATGGTACATTTCTATGAGTCCTTATGATACCTTAACTATTGGGCTGTTTGGCAACAACTACAGGACTAGTGCCAATTTCTAGCACTGAAGGGATTGGGAGACCAGTCCTGAGTCCTATTTACAGGTCGAAGTCTTTGATAGGTTGCCATGATAATATATTAGTAACTAGCATAAAACATCAAACAAACAAACTACTCGTACAAATCCATTGCAGTAAATCCTCGGCTCGTTACATGATGGCCTGTGTGTTTGGATGCTTTCACATCAAGAGCATAGGATCTGAGGATTGATCATTGCTTAGTTTTGCCGAGGCAAGACATTATGGATGTACAACTGAAATATAGAGAGATTCTTTTTTCGTGTGTCCTGCCACAATATTACAATAGTAGTCTAAATAATATAAGACCGCCTCCGTGGTCTAATGGTAGAGCGTCCGCCCGCGTCATACCAAAAGACGTTAAAAGATGGTACTTGTTACCCTGTCCTGCGCTCGGCATTAAGGGGCTAAAACAAGGACTGGTCGGCTAGGAGTCGGTATACTGTGTCTGAGTGGTGTAATCATGTTAAACTGCGGCATGGTATCTCAGTGAGCTAGCACTATAAATCGGCATCAGTCTGGACTAGTATAAGCAGCCACACACACACACGTACATGCACGTCGTTATATAGGTGCAGTAATCTTGGATGTGACTTTAAACCCCATTTCACCTCACCTCTAAATATTATACATGTCAAGTCGTCTAATACACATTTTCAAAGGAATGGTTGTTATTATTGAAATGCTGTGAAACAGTTATTATATTATTAATTGATTCAGACACGAATAATGAATTATAAAATGTATATCGACATTGTTTTTCAATAGATTTGAATTAAGCAAAAGTTATAATCACATCAGCAAAACGAATCCTAAAACACGAAGGAAACGTCTTTGAAGCGCTCATAAAATATAAATATTGCAACTTTTTGTGGTCAAGGGGAGGTCACTCTAAAGTCCTGTTAAATTTGCCTCCACCACAGTCGGATGATACCTTGATATGGATGCAAATTCGAAAGCCGAATGTCCTGTGTGCGGAAAGTCCTTTCCCTCTTCTTTCATAAACACACATGTGAATGAATGCCTCAACTTCTCAAATGTCGAATCAACAGCAGACGACACGATGTCAAAGTCGAACAAACGAAAGACGAGTGACAGGTCTGGAGATAAGGGATGGGGATTTTTCAAACAAACTAGTGTGTCAAAAAAGGTGAAACTTTCCGACAGTACGAAATCTAAATCGAAACACGAACTCGAAAAGAAAGAAACTCTTATAACTACAACATCAACCAATTGTGACAGTGATGACGACGTCTCCATATTAAACGACGACGATGATCAACAAATCGGGAAATCCCAAAAGACATCTAACATCAAAAACATTTTTCAGAGCTCTATTCCAAACCGAAATTCACCTAGTTCATCCAGCCATTCTAATTCAACACAAGCCAAGCCGTCAAGCAGCTGTAAGAACAAGTTCGCCCCCCTGGCTGAGCGGATGAGACCCACAAGCCTGGACCAGTACGTGGGTCAAACCAAGGCAGTGGGCAGGGAGAGTCTCCTCCACTCCCTTCTCAACAGCAGCCACGTCCCGTCCATGGTGCTGTGGGGACCACCGGGATGTGGGAAGGCAAATACCTTGTGTCTTTTATGAAGGAGATATTGACATGCTTAAATTGACATATACTTCACAAAAGAAGTTAAAGGACCAACCAATTCTTTCATATGAATTACTATACAGTAAACTACGGTTATAACGAAATCAAAGGCACCACAAATTTTAGTTCGTTATAACCGCAGTTCGTTATAAACATATATACAGCATAACTACAGCAAATTGTAGGGACAAAAAAGTAAGTTTGTTATATCTGTCAGTTCGTTATAAGCGTTTTCGTTATAAACGTAGTTTACTGTAGTTAATTTAAAATGCAATGTCTTTTGAGTAGTAGGCCTATAAAAGAGCCCAAATATTTGCAACCACTGCTAATAAACTACATTTTCACGTGTCTTTTGTGTTCCTCAAGACACAGGGGAAAGGCCAAAAGATATCATGTTTGTTTCTTAACGCCGCACTCAGCAATATTCCAGCTGTATGACAGCGATCTGTAAATAATCGAGTCTGGACCAGACAATCCAGTGATTGACATCATGAGCATTGGCCTAAGCAATTGGGATATGATGACATGCATCAACCAAGTCATCCTGTCTGACTATCCAATCCTATTCGTTGCCTCTTACGACAAGCATCTATAAGACATGGTTCATTTAAGCTTACTTCTGGAAATTTGCAGCCTACTAAAGAAATAAAATCAATAAAATTCTCTGTACCCATTTGGTTTTGAAAATGTCATGATAAACAAGAGCATTTGGCATTGTTAAATTAAAAATAACCATGATACCATGCTGTGATTTCTTCTTAAATATTGGTTTAATTATTTTTATATCAAAATACAGCATAATTCAGATCGTAATGTGAACTTTAGGTTGTCATGACTCATTAGATGGCCTAAGTTTTGAATTCAGCACCACTAAGTTTACAAACAAGTCACACTACCCTAGGAATTCTAAAGGTGTTATGTTTTTTTTCCCCCATACAGGAAAAATCGAGGTGTGTCCTTCAGGATGAATCGTTGATGCTTGTACATAGCCAGAATCTATAGTTCTCGCTATCTTATATCATAACCAGGTGAGGGGCGGTCGGGTAGCCTAGCAGTTAAAGCGTTCGCTCGTCATGCTGAAGACCCGGGTTCGATTCCCCGCCGGGATATTGCTAGAATATTGCTAAAAGCGGCGTAAAACCAAACTCACTCACTCACTCACTCACTCACTCACTCACTCACTCACTCACTCACTCACTCACTCACTCACTCACTCACTCACTCACTCACTCACTCACTCACTCACTCACTCACTCACTCACTCATAACCAGGTGAGCTACAGTACAGGCATTATGCTTTCTGTAAAATTCCATTTTGTACTGACTTTCACAGCACCATACACTTTCAGACAACTCTGGCCAGGATTATCGCCCACAACTGTAAATCTCACAGCAGCGTCAAGTTCGTACAGCTGTCTGCAGCAGCGTCGGGAATCAACGATGTCAAACAGGTAGTCACTGTGGCAAAGAACGACCAGAGAATGTTCAAGAAGAAAACTATTTTGTTTCTGGATGAAATACACAGATTCAACAAAACACAACAGGTACAACTTGTATTTCTGTCACCTAGCAGTCGTCATAATGTCATTCATTTATAGAGAATCTCACCCTCGTGTCTTGATATCAGGGAAAACGGGAGGCCCAGTCATCTAAGGTGCCGCGATTTGCTGTGCAGAGTTGCGTCCCTTGGGCACGCCAGAAACCTATGATTGTGGGTTTGAATCCCGGTTTGCCCCGATTATGGTGCTCGTGGGTTTCAACCGAAGTGGTAAACGTCTGAGACCTGCATCACTTCGGGTTTTCCTCCCACATTAAGCTGACATGCCATGATATGACTGGAATACTGTTAAAAGCGGCGTAAGCCCAACTCACTCACTCTTGATATCAAATATATCAACACAAGTCAATAAAAGTTTAAGACTCGGTGGCTTGCTGAAACTATTTCACTACTCCTCAGAGTTTGTAGCTAGTCCTGCTTGAACGAGACTAACACGTTTACTTTGTTTACATTTTCTGTTTTATTCAGTTCCAATTTGTAGCTAAGTTTCAATCATTGAAAACAGGTTCAGAATTATAGCCCTCAAATGCTCCAAGTCTATGAGGACTACCATCATTGTATTTGGACGTTCCTTGGGCTAGCGGACTAGCGTGAATTTTGAGGGCTGCTGATGAATATCGTATCATGATTCAGTTATCGTATTGTCCAAAATATCTGTCTGCCCACCTTCCCGTGGCTGGTAATTTTTCTGATGGGCTGAAATCTTCCTCCACCTCCATCTGGCAGATAATCTGAACTACTTTTTTGGGCTGCAATGAATACACTATGCGGGGAAAACGATATGTATAATGAATATAGGGTAACGAATATGAATATTTATTCACAAATACACTGACAGGTCATCAGTTGAGGTATTATTTATTATATTCAGTGAAACAATAACAACATAAATTATCTGACATGGTTTGACATGTTGACAGTGTTTATGATTATTATCATTTTGTACATTTATTTACCGGTATATACTGCATTTATGCAGGTACCAGTATCTGCTACAAAGCGACAATGACCAGTGACCACATTACTGTCAAATTAAATATGTAACATTGTTGTCTTTAAAGAAATCTATGTATGCCTATAAATAGTTGGGGGCACGGGTGGCCCAGTCGTCTAAGGCGCCGCGATTCGCTGTGCAGAGTTGCGTCCTTTGGGCACGCCAGAAACCTATGATTGTGGGTTCGAATCCCGTTCGCCCCAATTATGTTTCTAGGTTTGTCAGCACCATACCCGTGCTCGTGGGTTTCACCGAAGTGGTAAACGTCTGAGACCTGCATCACTTCGGGCTTTCCTCCCACATTAAGCTGACACGCCGTGACATAACTGTAATACTGTTAAGAGCGGCGTTAAACCCAACTCACTCACTCACTCACTATAAATAGTTCTTATGGATATTTGTAGTACAAAGCATTCTTTTTATTGTGTTCATAAATATTCGATTTTTGTGACCATGAATAATGAATACGATTCATGAAGGGATGCAGTTCGATTCACCGAATACACAAGTGAATCGTAGCAGCCCTAATACTTATGTATTCATTTTTTTATAATTCCTTGTAGATTCTCAAGTAATTGTATGCAATATTTCAAATGAATCAGACATAATTTGTGTCTTAGGTTTTGCAACTTTGAAATATTTATAATGCCTGAATGCAGGAGGGTAACTTTGAAGATGGACAGGCAACACTTGCGGGTCACCTGCCCGACTCTGGTTGGGTTTATAAAGTATATCGAACACTGAGTTATCATGATATGTATCATAAATACAGCTCGAACCCAGCTCACTCACTCACTCACTGTTGCCAGGACTCCCTGCTGCCCCATGTGGAGGATGGTACGCTCACTCTGATTGGTGCAACCACGGAGAACCCGTCCTTCCAGGTCAACGGGGCCTTGCTCAGCCGGTGTCGTGTGATTGTGTTAGACAAGCTCTCAACAGAGGATCTGTCCGTCATTCTACACAGAGCTGTGGAGGAGCTTGGAGCAAGGGTGTTCGAGTCTCAAGAAGACATAGAAGATGGTGGCGACAATGCACAGGACGATGAAGACAGGTTTGATCATGTTTTTTATTTATTTCTGTTTTAGAGGAAAGTGTGAAAAGATGTTTACAGGTGTCCCAATGTATGAAGAAAAAATAACTCTCTGTAAACATCATACTTGTAAACCTTTTTCCTACTGTGGGTCTGATGGGCCTAGGCGTGTCATTTGCAAGCCACCATCATACTACTAAACTATCGCTGAGTGCAGAATTAAACATCATCTTCCTGTCTGTTCCGCCCTCAGCCCTACTGTGTGGGTGGAGAAGGATGCTATCACGACGCTGGCTAACCTGTGTGACGGAGATGCTCGAGCTTCCCTCAACGGCCTCCAGATGGCAGTACAGTCGCGGGTCATCTCGGCCAAATTTGCAGCTGCGACACAGAGCGACGGAGACATGAACCAGAACAACATCGTCATCATCAACACGGATCATGTAAAGGAGGGTCTGCAGAGGTCTCATGTTCTGTATGATCGGACAGGTCTGTGCTCTTTCCTCTCCAGAGGGTTCATTTTGTCACTCTAGGTACTGAGGTTCAGTGGTCAAAAGTTACATCCCTTGGCTGTATCAGGATCCAACAGATGGGGGTTTGAATCCAAATGGTCTACCAGTGCCATATACATGCTCATTGGTTTCATCAAAGAGGTGCTAATGCATATTGGGCAGAGATACATCCCTTAGCTGTGACAGGATCCGATGGATATGGGTTTGAATCCCACAGGTCTGCCAGTGCCATATTCATGCTCAAGGGTTTCACCAAAGAGTTAGACATTTATGATCTGCGTTGCTTTGAACATTCAGCTGACAGAACATAATCATATAACTTAAACACTGCACAGAGGGGCATATAGTATAATCCAACAAACTCACTATTTTAATATCAGTAATAGAAAGATATTTGTTAAGTAAAGCAAGTTTGTTCCTTCTTAATACCTAAGCTGAAGATCCGGGGTAGAATAATTCTTCAGCAACCCATACTTGCCATAACAGGCGACCATTCTTCTCGTAAGAGGCGACTAACGGGATCGGGTGGACAGCCTTGCTGACTTTGTTGAAGCATGTCATCGTATCCCGATTGTGTGGATGGATGTTCATGATGGCAATCACTGGATTGTCTGGTCCAGACTCGATTATTTACAGACCGCCGTCATACAGCTGGAATACTGCTTAGTGCAGCGTTAAACAACAAACAAACAAGCAACCAAACCTCATCTGAAGCCTTCCCATTCTTGTGCATGGAAACTTCTTGTTTCTGTATTTTGTAAACTACTAAAAATTCATATCATCATAATCCTAGGTTGCCAATTTTTTCTACTGAAAAATGGGTTTTCAGCATGCTGAGCGTGAAGTTTGTTGGCCCAAGCATTAGTACTGATCCTCAGTCATAATGTTAGTAGGGGCACAGGCTGCCCAGTTGTCTAAGGCGCCGCAATACGCTGTGCATCCCTTGGACATGCCTGAAACATATGATTGTGGGTTCAGATCCCGCTTCACTCGATTGTGTTTCTAGGTTTGTCAGCACCATACTCGTGCTCATGGGTTTCACCAAAGTGGCAACATCTAAGACCTGCATCAATTCGGGCTTTCTTCCCACATTACGCTGAGACGCTGTGATATAACTGGAATACTGATCAACTCACTCACCCACTCACTCAAATTGTTAGTTCTGTCATATTTCATGGAAGACATGGATAGCAAACAATGTGTGTGATGTATATCTTCCCACCTGATACATTTCAGGGCTCTGTTCCACGAAGCAATCTCCGCACCATGATTGTCGTAAGCCGTGGGGATTCTGGGTTAGAATAGCTCTGCAGTAACCTATGAGGTCTGTGTGAGGCGACCGAATGATACGGGTGGTCAGGTAGAGTGACCTGGTTGATTGCGTGTGATCGTACCCTGACAGCATAGATCATTCTCGCAATATCAATCACTGGATTGTCTGGCCCAGACTACTTGTTTATTTACAGGCAGTCATATAGCTGGAATATTCGGGAGTGGGGCATTCTAAGATTGCTTCATACAACGGCACCCTGGTGTCCCCTGCTTTGATAGGGCTGGAATATTACAAAAATGGCATAAACCCCAACTCACTCACTCACTCATGCTGAGTGTGACATCATGTATCAACATTGCACCTCTTCCCTCCTCCCCCAGGTGAGGAGCACTACAACATCATATCTGCGATGCATAAGTCTATTCGAGGCTCGGATGCTAATGCTGCCCTCTACTGGCTGGCACGGATGCTGGAAGGGGGAGAGAACCCCTTGTATGTGGCCCGGAGACTTGTGAGGCTGGCCAGTGAGGACGTAGGTAGGTGCTTCACCAGCTAGTAGATTTTACCAATTTTAGGTTTTTTGTTTTTTTCGTTTTTTCTTATTCTCTTTTATTTATAAGCCACTTTTGTAGGTACTGAGTATATAGATATTTAACAGCCTGTTCATAATCAGATAGTCACAACAAAAATAAGAAAACCAAATTGTTACAGACTGAATGAGCTGTTGGTCATTACTGGATGACACTGACATTCAGGGTTTCCAGTAATTCGTGCTCCTTATGAAGTAAATTAGGCTTACAAAAATAAAAGAATTGGTTCTCAGGCAATGACTTTTGAAAATATAGTGCGGGCGGTTTGTGTTTTTTTGTGTTTTTTGCTTGTTCAAACTAGTATGTAACCAAATAAACAGTTCTGTACCATCAGCCTGGGAAAGGTCCTCCCTCCATAAACAAGCATACACACTCCTATTGCCGCCATGACCATAACACGAGATGTGCAGTAAAGCAGTGCACATGTAAAGGGAAGTAACTCTGTGCTGTATTGATTCACATTTTTTTTAGGTATTTAGATTTTTTTGATTATTTTCGGAAAATGTAAATAAAACGAAATGTATGGCAGACCTTATGATGATGCTGGCGGTGCCTGATAACCAAGACTATTATTTTTTTAGCCTTAAATGTGGAGTCACATTGTATCAGTGTCGCGAGAAAGCTCCTTGTCCGCTGTCCCGTGGCTGGTAACATTTCTGTTGGGATAGGTGTCCAACTATCCAGTGGAAAACAGTGTTACACCGACACTGACAAGTTTGAATCAGACATTGACATGTGACTCATTTGAATTGGCAATATTTCGACTGTGTATTGTAGTTTGTGAATGATTACGTATAGAAATTAGTTTTAAGAACTACCAAATTATGAATAGCATTCATTCCTTAGCATGCATATTAATTTATTGCACCCCAGGGGATGCACTTTTTGTGTCTGTTTTCAATTTGTATGTGTTTAGTATGTAGAATTTCGCATCCCGTAATCCCCCGAACATCTTGTCACCATCCTGCCTGGCTTGTTGGGAGTAAACAGTAATTTAGACACTGTATCCATTTGCACAGTAAAAACTAAGTTGAGAATCATTGTACTACTAGCGTATGGTAAGTGATTACCTACTATCTTTGTCTTTGACTGGATAATCTGACTTCCAGGTTTGGCGGACCCACTGGCGCTGAACCAGGCTGTTGCCGCGTACCAGGCGTGTCACTTCATCGGGATGCCAGAGTGTGATGTGAGATCACTACACACTAACCAGAAAATATTCAGGATTTTCAAAATTGTACAGGATTATACAGTAAACTACGGTTGTAGCGAACTCAAATGGACCATCGATTTTAGATCATTATAACCGTAGTTCGTTATAAGCATATATACAACATCTATACAGCAAATATCCGGAACCAAAAATTAAGTGTGTAATAAGCGTGTTCGTTATAAACATATTTTACTGTTTGCCCATTTTTTCCCCCTGTTAACAAAGATATAGGATCTTCAGATACTTGAGAGGGTGTCAGAATCCCCTGGAAGCCGTCCCCAAACATACAAGATGTCTTCCTTTTGTAGTGAAAACCTGTTTAAATTGATAATATTGTCCTCAATTGATTGATTTGATTTTCTTCATGGAGTAATACACTTATATAGATGTTTGTGGAGTAATGCCCTTGTACTTACGTAGATGTTCATGGAGTAATGCCCTTATTCTTCTGTAGATGTTCATGGAGTAATGTTCTTGTTCTTACGTAGATGTTCATGGAGTAATGCCCTTGTACTTACGTAGATGTTCATGGAGTAATGCCCTTGTACTTACGTAGATGTTCATGGAGTAATGCCCTTGTACTTACGTAGATGTTCATGGAGTAATGCCCTTGTTATGTAGATGTTCATGGAGTCATGCCCTGTACTTACATAGATGTTCATGGAGTAATGCCCTTGTACTTACGTAGATGTTCATGGAGTAATACACTTGTACTAACGTAGATGTTCATGGAGTAATGCCCTTCTACTTATGTAGATGTTCATGGGGTAATGCCCTTGTTCTTACGTAGATGTTCATGGAGTAATGCCCTTGTACTTACGTAGATGTTCATGGAGTAATGTTCTTGTTCTTACGTAGATGTTCATGGAGTTATGTTCTTATTCTTACGTAGATGTTCATGGAGTAATCTTCTTGTTCTTACGTAGATGTTCATGGAGTAATGCCCTTGTACTTACGTAGATGTTCATGGAGTAATGCCCTTCTACTTACATAGATGTTCATGGGGTAATGCCCTTGTTCTTACGTAGATGTTCATGGAGTAATGCCCTTGTACTTACGTAGATGTTCATGGAGTAATGTTCTTTTCCTTACGTAGATGTTCATGGAGTAATGTTCTTTTTCTTACGTAGATGTTCATGGAGTTATGTTCTTATTCTTACGTAGATGTTCATGGAGTAATCTTCTTGTTCTTACGTAGATGTTCATGGAGTAATGCCCTTGTACTTACGTAGATGTTCATGGGGTAATGCCCTTGTACTAACGTAGATGTTCATGGAGTAATGCCCTGTACTTACGTAGATGTTCATGGAGTAATGCCCTTGTACTTACGTAGATGTTCATGGAGTAATGCCCTTGTACTTACGTAGATGTTCATGGAGTAATGTTCTTGTTCTTACGTAGATGTTCATGGAGTAATGCCCTTATTCTTACGTAGATGTTCATGGAGTAATGTTCTTTTTCTTACGTAGATGTTCATGGAGTTATGTTCTTTTTCTTACGTAGATGTTCATGGAGTAATGTTCTTATTCTTACGTAGATGTTCATGGAGTAATCTTCTTGTTCTTACGTAGATGTTCATGGAGTAATGCCCTTGTACTTACGTAGAGGTTCATGGAGTAATACACTTATACTTACATAGATGTTTCTGGAGTCATGGTTAACCTTGATACACACATTGAAACATTCCCCAGGTGATACTGGCCCAGTGTGTCGTGTACCTGGCACGAGCCCCCAAGTCAGCAGCGATGTACCTGGCGTACAAGAAAGCCAAGTCGTGTGTAAAGGAACACCAGGGGCCTCTTCCGTCCGTGCCCCTACATCTGCGAAACGCCCCCACGAAACTCATGAAGAGCCTCAGTAAGTTGAACACAGGAAGTGTATCACTGGCTACATGGCAGGGTTCACACAGTCCAGGGCTGAGACAAGGCAGGGACAGATACATCACATGCTGGGTGATGCTGAGGGGGAACCAATTGCTTTCAATACTGAGGGAGGGGTGTGTGGGTGAGAGAGGGGGGATAGGTGGAGGAGGGGTGTGTGGTGAGGGAGGGGATAGGTGGAGGAGGGGTGTGTGGTGAGGGAGGGGTGTGTGGTGAGGGAGGGGTGTGTGGGTGAGAGAGGGGATAGGAGGAGGAGGGGTGTGTGGTGAGGGAGGGGTGTGTGGTGAGGGAGGGGTGTGTGGTGAGGGAGGGGTGTGTGGGTGAGAGAGGGGATAGGAGGAGGAGGGGTGTGTGGTGAGGGAGGGGTGTGTGGTGAGGGAGGGTGGGTGTGGTGAGGGAGGGGTGTGTGGTGAGGGAGGGGTGTGTGGTGAGAGAGAGGGGATAGGTGGAGGAGGGGTGTGTGGTGAGGGAGGGGTGTGTGGGTGAGAGAGGGGATAGGAGGGAGGGGTGTGTGGTGAGGGAGGGGTGTGTGGTGAGGGAGGGTGGGTGTGGTGAGGGAGGGGTGTGTGGTGAGGGAGGGGTGTCTGGTGAGAGAGAGGGGATAGGTGGAGGAGGGGTGTGTGGTGAGGGAGGGGTGTGTGGTGAGGGAGGGGTGTGGTGAGGGAGGGGGTGTGTTGGAGAGAGAGGGGTGTGTGGTGAGGGAGGGGTGTGTGGTGAGGGAGGGGTGTGGTGAGGGAGGGGGTGTGTTGGAGAGAGAGGGGTGTGTGGAGAGAGAGGGGTGTGTGGTGAGGGAGGGGTGTGTGGTGAGGGAGGGTGGGTGTGGTGAGGGAGGGGGTGTGTGGTGAGGGAGGGTGGGTGTGGTGAGGGAGGGTGTGTGTGTGAGAGAGGGGTGGTGGTGTGGTGAGGGAGGGGGTGTGTGGTGAGGGGGTGTGGTGAGGTGAGGGAGGGGGTGTGTGGTGAGGGGCTGTGGTGAGGTGAGGGAGGGTGTGTGTGTGAGAGAGGGTGGTGGTGTGGTGAGGGAGGGGGTGGTGTTGTGGTGAGGGAGGGGGTGGTGTGGTGAGGTAGGGGGTGTGTGTGAGAGAGGGTGGTGGTGTGGTGAGGGAGGGGGTGGTGTTGTGGTGAGGGAGGGGGTGGTGTGGTGAGGGAGGGGGTGTTGTGAGGGAGGGGGTGTGTTGGAGAGAGAGGGGTGTGTGGAGAGAGAGGGGTGTGTGGTGAGGGAGGGGTGTGTGGTGAGGGAGGGTGGGTGTGGTGAGGGAGGGGGTGTGTGGTGAGGGAGGGTGGGTGTGGTGAGGGAGGGTGTGTGTGTGAGAGAGGGGTGGTGGTGTGGTGAGGGAGGGGGTGTGTGGTGAGGGGGTGTGGTGAGGTGAGGGAGGGGGTGTGTGGTGAGGGGCTGTGGTGAGGTGAGGGAGGGTGTGTGTGTGAGAGAGGGTGGTGGTGTGGTGAGGGAGGGGGTGGTGGTGTGGTGAGGGAGGGGGTGTGTGGTGAGGGGGTGTGGTGTGGTGAGGGAGGGGTGTGTGGTGAGGGAGGGTGGGTGTGGTGAGGGAGGGGGTGTGTGTGTGAGAGAGGGGTGGTGGTGTGGTGAGGGAGGGGGTGTGTGGTGAGGGGGTGTGGTGAGGTGAGGGAGGGGGTGTGTGGTGAGTGGGTGTGGTGAGGTGAGGGAGGGGGTGTGTGGTGAGGGGCTGTGGTGAGGTGAGGGAGGGTGTGTGTGTGAGAGAGGGGTGGTGTTGTGGTGAGGGAGGGGGTGGTGTGGTGAGGGAGGGGTGTGTGGTGAGGGAGGGGTGTGTGGTGAGAGAGAGGGGATAGGTGGAGGAGGGGTGTGTGGTGAGGGAGGGGTGTGTGGTGAGGGAGGGGTGAGGGAGGGGATGTGTTGGAGAGAGAGGGGTGTGTGGTGAGGGAGGGGTGTGTGGTGAGGGAGGGGTGTGGTGAGGGAGGGGGTGTGTTGGAGAGAGAGGGGTGTGTGGAGAGAGAGGGGTGTGGTGAGGGAGGGGTGTGTGGTGAGGGAGGGTGGGTGTGGTGAGGGAGGGTGTGTGTGTGAGCGAGGGGTGGTGGTGTGGTGAGGGAGGGGGTGTGTGGTGAGGGGGTGAGGTGAGGGAGGGGGTGTGTGGTGAGGGGCTGTGGTGAGGTGAGGGAGGGTGTGTGTGTGAGAGAGGGGTGGTGGTGTGGTGAGGGAGGGGGTGGTGTTGTGGTGAGGGAGGGGGTGGTGTGGTGAGGGAGGGGGTGTGTGTGAGAGAGGGGTGGTGGTGTGGTGAGGGAGGGGGTGGTGTTGTGGTGAGGGAGGGGGTGGTGTGGTGAGGGAGGGGGTGTTGTGAGGGAGGTGTGTGTGTGGTGAGGGAGGGGTGTGTGCGAAGGAGGAGGGGGTTGGGGAGAGGAAGAGTGTAGTTGAGATTGGCGTCTCATTCACTGTCACCATATTTGTCACTAGTTCCAACTACAAGATGCAGAGTGGATGGTTACAATGTGTGACATGGAAAGATTCACTCACTGTTTCAGACTATGGGAAAGGCTACAAGTACAACCCAGCCTTCAGCGAACCGGTAGACCAGGAATACTTCCCAGAAGAGCTCCGGGGAACAGACTTCTTCACATGAACACAAGAGTTGTCTCCCCTAGAACCTGGCACAAAAATGCTTCCATTTGGAAGAGGAAACTTTTCCACAGAGCAATCTTAGTACTAAGTTGGTCGTAACTCCCATACTTTATCATAGACTTATGATCAACTTAGCACTAAGATATCTTTGTGAACCCTTGTCATGATCTGACTTATGTCAGGCCTCAATAGATCAGACAGTATGGGACACTGCAGACAGTACAGCACCTCAGCCGTCCTCAACAGACACGTGAGGCAACAGAGATCTTGGACATCTTTAACATAGGGTTAACATGGTTACTAGTTGAAATTTGGATAACAATAAAATTGCAATCAGAAAGTAGGATTGGGGATGAAATGTGATGAAGAGTGGATGGATGGGCTGCTTAAAGTCTTCTTTGAACAAGTCTAAGAGTTATTTCCCTTGCCATATCACTCTTCTTTGGGGTAATTTTATCACTGGCCTGAAAATTCTGACTGAGCAGTACTGTCTTACTATCTTACTGTCCCCTTTCTGTTGTATGTATGTACATATGCTGAATCTGTGCATTGAACATGTCCCTCAATGATGTGGATTTTGCGCTATACAAACAGCCTTATTATTAATTGATTAAAAATATTAAAGACTTACTGAATATTCCACACGTTAAATTTCCAGTCAGGGGATGCTTAACAAAGAAATAATAAAAAATATACTGACATTTTCCCCTTGCTAAATGACAATACCAGTAGGACAGATACTTGCTTGGTCTGGTCCTGGATCCTACCCATGTGTTTCCTCCCCTTTGCTGGGGTAGGTAGCCTAGTGGTTAAAGCAATTACTCCTCCCACTGTTATAATGTCCCTTGGGCACGCCAGAAACCTATGATTGTGGGTACGAATCCCGGTTCGCCCCGATTATGTTTCTAGGTTTGTCAGCACCATACCTGTGCTCGTGGGTTTCTCCAAAGTCGTAAACGTCTGAGACCTGAATCACTTCGGGCTTTCCTCCCACATTAAGCTGACACGCCGTGATATAACTGGAATACTGTTAAAATCAGCGTTAAACCCAACTCACTCAATCACTCTCTGTGCAATTATGATAGTCAGTATATGATAGAGGGCAATACATTATAAAATTTGAGTTTGTACTTTGTAGACAACATTTTAAAACGGTTTCAGAATGACATGAATCAAATTTGTTAGGATGTGAGTGACTTGTTGATCCGAGCCTATACTGACCCAGGGTGCATTCAAAGTTCCACCTCCAGCAACCCATTCTTGTCTCCTGTGAAGAACTGGCTTAGAATTGGCCTTCAGCAACCCATGCTTGCCGTAGGGGGCGAGCAGGCTCGCTGACTTGGTTCATGCATATCAGTATCCCAATACTTGGATCGATGCTCATGATGTCAATCACTGGATTGTCTGGTCAATTCTTAAATAAACTCACACAAAATAAAATTTTTCTTTATTTTATGTCACTATTTTTACCTAAAAGACGTAGACCTTGATCTATACACACTTATATTTTGTACGTGTGACTTCATGTTCACACTGACAGCCATACAACAACCAGCTGTATCGTGGATTAAAATAATTTTGATTTAAAGTTTACACGATATACGGCTTTTCCATTGGACGAGAGGTCTGTCACATGACCGCGAAATTGTCGTTCATAAGTCTATGAACGACACAATTTGACGTTCATACGTTTTTCACGAGACCCTTTTTCTTGAAATGACGTAAACACTGACGGACTACTTCCACATTCCTGGGGAAACCCCTGGGAATTCCCTAGCACGAATACATACAGAAGCGTTCTTTCTGAACATTTACACCCTTTAATCTTGACCTTAGCATTTCAGTATACATTGAGAAACGTCAGAGAGTTTGACTGCATGATTGTTCACAAATATCCTTGCTACGACCCCAAATGGACAAAACGAAGAAATGCACTTCTCAACTACCGTAATATACAGACCACCAAATAGCTGCAATATTGCTGAATGGTGTTTAAGGTGGGCACTATTTCACTTTGTCTGGTGGGCACTATTTCACTTTGTCTGGGTTATATTAAATGATCAGAACTACAGAAAGGGAATAAATATGTTTATCAATGACATCTAAACTGTACCAGAACTGAACTTAACCTTCTGCCAGAAATCCTACTGTACAGGGTTTAAAGCAAGATTTATGTTACCTTCGTTAACGGCCAGTTTCAAGCCTCTGTGTATGCATGACAGACCCATGAAGATCGGGGTAGAATAGGCCTTCAGCAACCCATGCTTGCCGTAAAAGGCGACCATGCTTGCCGTAAGAGGCGACTCACGGGATCGGGTGGTCAGGCTTGCTGACTTGGTTGATGCATGTCAACGATCCCAACTGCGTGCATTGATGCTCATGATGTCAATTACTGGATTGTCTGGTCCAAACTCGATTATTTACAGACCGCCGTCATATAGGTGGAAAATATGTGGAATATTGCTGAGTGCGGCGTTAAACAACAAACAAAAACATGCTGGGAGGCTTGCCTGTCTTAGCACTTGTTATCAGTGCAAGTTCTTCCCAGAAGGGGGCGGCCAGGTAGCCTAGTTGTGAAAGCGTTCGCTCGTCACGCCGAAGACCCTTGGTTCGATTCCCGACATGGGTACAATGTATGAAGCCCATTTCTGGTGTCCCCCGCCGTGATATTGCTGGAATATTGCTAAAAGCGGCGTAATTGGCATGTTCAGCTTAATCTAGTATTTCACTATTATCGCCTTCATTCGTATTAGATGTGTGCCCACTCGCCTTTACCATATCTAAGGGGGAAATAAATAACAGACATTTTTTATTTTGTATCAAGCTTTCAATGAAGGTTTCATTTTTTATTTTCACTTGAGAGTGTGATTTTACCCTTGTACATGGCCGATGTCTGAACCTCTTTGTGTTACGGTGCTTGAGATCATATCATGTGTTTTCACAAAGATATTAGGAGATAAACCCACTGTGTTTTGAAATTAGATGGAGTACCAATGTAGAGTAGATGCCTTTTAATAAATCTGTGAACCCTGCTTTAGCGAGAGGTTTCAAATGTGTAAATAAGAGGTATCTACTCTACAGTGGGACTACATCAAATATTAAAACACAATGGGTTTATCTCCATTTTACCATGACGGCAACGGCTTTGAAAAGGTTGCTCTCTTTCAACGTGTAACTACACAGGGTACAAAGGTCGCTATCTTAGAACATTCCAAACCGGGGTCACAGGAAATATTAGGTTCAACATTAAAATACCCATAGTTTTTACTAGTTCAAAATAAGTGTTCAAAACACATAGTTTTTCAATATGAAGTTGACAAATAACCCTCCAAACCTAGTCCAAATATATGTTTTAATTTCATCGCAACCAGCTGTGCACTGTTTGGGCTCAAGTTATTTCTTGGAAATCAGAGGGACAAGTCATTTCTTGGAAATTGAACATTTCATTTCCCATTTTAGGGGTGACAGGTTGTAGAAATAGTTTTTAAAATGCTGATCGAATTTATTCCTCCAACAAACTGTATTATTTAACATTCTATTATTTATTTTACTTGTTTAAGTCTTGTTAGTTAGCTAGCAGTTACCCTAGTAAACAATACAAATTCAAAATAACTGCCTCTCCACCCCGAACTCCTGCCTCGGACAAGTTAGACAAAGCAAAATGACAACCCCGATCTATGATGTGGTTCAACATTAACCTGTAGATTTACTGGGATTGAGCCTGCTGGTACAACGTGATTGGCAATGGAACTGCATTGAGTATGACTGAACAGTTGTTTTTTAGGCTGCAGACGAGCCTGCATTTTCACACGAGGGATTCAAGATTATTCGACGACAGCATATGAACGAAATATGACAGTTGTGGCCCTGACACAGTGGTTTGTGTTTGTTTTGCGTAATTGTGCGTGCTCTAACCAGTTCCACAAGTTTGATAAGCTGTTGTGATCAAGTGCCTGTGCTGTGACTTCAGTGATGTCGGGACGTGCCAGTTTTCGTGGCTTTTCGAAGGGAGGGGTGTTTATGATGGACTTTCAAATCCCCTCCTGCCAAATCCTAACGTTGGTGGTTGACAGAAATGGCAATGGATATCGATCACAAAAATGGTTTGTAACCACATGTCACGAATAAAGTTTTTAAAACACTTATTTATGATGTTATATTTTACTTTCATTTGGTCTATCGTTTGTTTCAATGGGGAAATTACCCGTTCGCGACCGAACATGTCCCTAAATATTCATAAACATTATAATTTTTATGCACAACATATGCCTTAATTAAGTAATCAAATCGAAGCAGTCAGGGTCTAGAATGACAAAATCGTCGCCAAAAACATCCCATATCAAGCGTACCGTATTTCCACTATTCGACACTCGGACGTCTATTAGTTTCGCGAGAGCCGTTGACCCGGCGTGTATTAGAGAACTAGCGTCTAATAGAGGAAATGTCGAAACGGTATACAGTTCTTATCGGTGATCGGCAGCCATTTTTTATGGATCGATGTATTCATTTGTGTAAAAAGGCTTAATAATTTTAAAAGAGGTTCTGTTGCAAAAAGGAATACTCTTTTTAACCAATCAGAATCAAGCATTCTTCAATGTCATGGTAGAATCCTTATTATCCTGATAACAATTGTCAACAGCAACACTTGGACAACATGAAATATCTATCAAATGTGAGACTGTGATAAAAGTGACTCAACAACAATGTGGACGATATATACTAACAATATGTGAACTGACATCAACAATATTAAATATGTAATAAACAATAAAGTAGATGTAGGCACAACAAAGAGGTATTTAACTTTTTCACGTAGATAAATTGATAACTACTAAAGTTACAAAAAATGCAACCTGGGAGTTTAGCGATACCAACTTTTACCATGACTTTGGAAACGACTATTCTGTGTGGTCTTCAGTCACAGGTTTCAAATCACAATACGCACATCTGATTTCAACATTCGCATCACCATCGAGGATGCTTTCTAAACATAATCGGTCATTTTGAAATAATAAGTATATCAAACGTTGGACTCAACACATGTCGACCCACGCATTATCGCTTCTAACACCACATAGTCTGTCATGGTAGCATAAACTTACATGTCACTCATGAACTTATTTATTTCCCTGTAGATTTTTTCATCTCTTGATACTATATTTATCAGTTAGTGAGTGAGTTGGGTTTAACGCCGCTTTTAACAGTATTCCAGTTATATCACGGCTTGTCAGTTTAATGTGGGAGGAAAGCCTGACGCAGGTCTCAGACGCCGGTCTCAGACGCCTACCACATCGGTGAAACCCACGAGCACGGGTATGGTGCTGACACACCTAGAAACATAATCGGAGCTAACCAGGATTCGAACCCTCAATCATAAGTTTCTGGCGTGCCCAAGGGACGCAACTCTGCACAGCGAATAGCGGCGCCTTAGACGACTGGGCCACCTGTGTCCCCTATATTTATCAGATCTGAGTTGTGTCCACTATCCAGCTGAAACTAAAGATAGCATAACAGTTTAACAATATTGTTTAACAGATTCAACAATCGATCAAATCCTTCTACAGCTGCCACACATACAAAAAGTCTTGGTATATACCTTTGTACAAAAAAATGATTATGATGAATCTACAATTGTTCATTGTCAAGTCAAGGCTTTTGATTTCTTTCGGAAGATGTGCGTGTCCTATCATGAAAGTGACAGAAACCCCAAAACATCCTCTCCTTCGAGGAAGCATTCTGAACAAAGCCCCTCCTGAGGTCAATAGCAGTTTTCATGACAACCAGCTGCTATAACCGAAGTCTCGTGCATTTGAAGCAGTCTTCGTGTTGTTCACAGGACGGATTGTTTGGGTACATGGAGATACACCTTGATAGGCACTTCTCTATACAGTGAGGTGGAGTCACCGACTTGCCCAGAGGAACAACTACAGCTGATGCCCACTCCTCTACATCTGTCATCGCTCAAGATGTACCGATTCTGGTAGGCAGTGGGTCTGAAACAATAGCAGCTATTTAGAGAAGGGGGCAAAAGGGTTACATATGTCTTTTCCAAATACAGATTCTACAGAGTTAAGTGGATATAGAAAAAGTCTTGTGAGTGAGGGAGTGAGTATTCCAGCAATATCACGGCTTGGTACACCAGAAATGGGCTTAACACATAGTACCCATGTCGGGAATCGAACCCGGGTCTTCGGCGTGACGAGCGAACGCTTTAACCACAAGGCTACCCGACCGCCCCTAAAAAGTCTTGTGATTTGCAGACGTCTGATACCAGGAGGGGTATGCAGTTTTACGCCAGGAAACTGTAGATGTCTTAAAAAAAGGCGTCTTGGAATAATAATTTTCATGGTCTAAAACAAGAGTGCGGAATTAGATCCTCCGAAAGCGCTCGTTACATCTTCAACATCATCAGAGGCCCGGATGATTGTAGGATGCAAGTGTCGGGGAAACCATTGGAGAACTCCATTGAAAGTGCCATTAAGCACTTTCGCGTCCATTTCGGTCGGAAGGTACACGATAAGACGAATAATTAAGGAATTCTCTTATATCAATTAAGTTTACTTATGTCACGTTCACGATAATATTGTTTGATTGGCCAGTAGCTGAATCTCACCTCCAGCTTGGTCGTCTCGTCTGTGAGGACGTACTGCTGCTTGTTCCGAGACACCAGAGTCTTCAGTTTCTTCCACACGTTGATCACCAGCTCTGGATTCACGTCCGGCTTCCTCAAACCACCTGAAACACCCATACACCATAAGCAACTACGGGATTAAAGCACAGTACCGTAAACACAGGGAAGCCTCCAACCGAAAGCCTCAGTGATATTGCTGGAACGTTGCTAAAAGCAGCGTACTCACTCACTCCACAGATTCTCGAAGACCCATTAATACATTAATACTTTGTCGAAAATGATGCAACTAAAGAACTCATGGAAATGAAAAAACCTGTTTTGCTGGATTTATTAATCGACACAATGCATTACGTAGATGTAAATACGAAATAACAAAACAACTGGAAAAGTACTAGTCTGGATTTGCTAGTTTTATCTCAGTGCTCAATACAAAATGTACTTTACAGGAGGTAATTTGTAGGCACTTTCAACATTAAAAAATAAAACTAAGTCCAAATTGACATGGCAGAAACAGGCTATAGGCATTATGCAAATTAGCCTGGAAAAAAGTTATCAAAACAACAATAAAAATAACAGCTATGTTTATGTACATAATAATAATGACATGTAAGTTGTTGTTTGATAAGGGAATATGTTACTCTTACGTTCTGATATTTTGACGATGATTCACTATCCCACAACGCCACTCACAAATCACTAACCACTGACAAATCACATGCACGTGGGTTTCAAGCACCTGTTTTCACCTGTCGTCAAGGTGTCATAGGTCATGGACATTCACCTTGATCTACTAACACCTGGTTATACTCAGTTTCACAATAGTCTGTTTTGTTCATATTTTTACACATTTTTACGTGTAAAAAGACATAAAAACCTTTGATACGCTGTATTTGCGCCAAGGCCCAATTAGTACAAATTGAGTTGTTTGAATATTTATATATTTATTTTGTATATTAACTGCATTTATTTTTTTTTCCATTTCCGTGAGTACTTTAATTTGGAATCCCACTGTATGTTCGACGGGTCATGTAACCACTGTGTGCGTCATAACCAGCCCTGTCACGGGCTATTTATAAGCCTTTGATGTTTTAACAGGTCAGCAAATCACACCAGGCGACCTTCTCATCCATATCGCATTTGTAAATAAATATGCACCAGTAAGTAAATAAATACCTATGGTGCACGTCACTGTGTACAATTTCCTGTCCGCTTTCAGGAAATTGTACACAGTGACGTGCACCATAGGTATTTATTTACTTACTGGTGCATATTTATTTACAAATGCGATATGGATGAGAAGGTCGCCTGGTGTGATTTGCTGACCTGTTAAAACATCAAAGGCTTATAAATAGCCCGTGACAGGGCTGGTTATGACGCACACAGTGGTTACATGACCCGTTTTGGTTGTGTCTTTTTTGACGCCGCACTCAGCAATATTCCAGCTATATGACCTGTAAATAATCGAGTCTGGACCAGACAATCCAGTGATTGATATCATGAGCATCGATCCACGCCATCGGGTTACGACGACATGCATGAACCAAGTCAGCGAGCCTGACCACCCGATCCCGTTAGTCGCCTCTTACGGGAAGCATGGGCTGCTGAAGACCTATTCTACCCCGGGCCTACATGACCCGTGATAAAGCTGGTGATGGTGCCTACAGTGTTATCTGACCTGTGAGGATGCTGATGATGACGCCCACAGTGAAGGCGACGAGGACCGACGTCCCGCTGTACCACATATACGAGAGGCGGTAGATGGCCATCGGTGGCGGAGGGGGGCTGTGGATATAAACCAGGCGGTATATAGTGCTAATAGTATCACCATGACTAAAATCTAGTCTCTGAAATGAACACATCTTACAGAAAAAAGTACTTGTTGATTATCTTAATAAAAAATGATAAAAAGGAGACCAGAGACTCTCTTCATATTCGGACAGTTCAGTAATCTAGACTTGCCCACTATCATACACTTGCATGGGCTGTTTTGGATATATTTGTTTTGTATGATAGATAAGTATCACCCAACCATATGGCTATAATGCATGTAACAATTTACGGGACGAGTGGCCGAACCAGGTTCCACTGGGTATAAAAGGCAAAATAAAATGGTGAAAATTGTATGAATGGATCACTGAAAATCAGTGATGACACCAACTGTTCGCAAACAGCGTCAAGCCAAACCTAAGCAATTCGCAATGGAGTGTTTCGTTCTTTTGTCGTGCCAGAATCCGGCCCGATTATGATATTTTGTTTGTCAGCGCAATACCCGTGCTCGTGTGTTTCACCAATGTGGTAAAATGTCTAAACCTGCATCACCAACAAGCTGACACGCCGTGTCATAACAGAAATAATGTTCAATGTGGCTTTAAACCCAACTCACTCAAGAATAGTGAGTGAGTGCGTTGGGGCTAACGCCGCTTTGAACAGTATTCTAGTCATATCACGGCGTATCAGCTTAATGCGGGAGGAAAGCCCGAATTGATGCAGGTCTCAGACATTTACCACTTTGGCGAAACCGCATGGTGCTGACAAACCTAGAAACATAATCGGGGCGAACCGGTTTCGAACCCACAATCATGGGTTTCTGGCGTGCCTAAGGGACACAACTCTGCACAGCGAATTACGAAGCCTTAGACGGCTGCGCCACCCGTGTCCCTTCAAAACAGAATAAGAAATAAGGTATCATAACAGCATCGGAATACATTGAATAACATGACGATGCAGTATTCCTCGCTGGCAGTACATATGAATTCGTAGTGTCTCAAATGAACATATTTGTGAACCTTGTAACTCTATTGTCTGACGTACTTACCTGTCCGCAGTAAGGGTCGTGTTTACCATGACCACGGTCATGTTGCTAAGCAATGACCTCATGGTGGTAGGTGTGCTGTACGTAGAGTTAAACCCCGACATGACGTCACAGCCGTCGGTGGTGATGTTAAGGATCGGTGGGCGAGATCCGTTGACAGTGGAGCCTATTACCACCCACAAACTGAACACAAGGCCCGAGAACAGGGCGGCGACAGCACCCTGCATCATGGGAGGAATACAAGGATAACCACATTTTGTACCAGGTGATAACATCAATTTTAACTAAACTGGATACAATATCATAAACTGGCCCGCAAGTTATCATGCAAAGTGCGGACCACAGTTTATAAGGGTAACGCTATTTTTCAGGGCATTATCATTTGCAGAAGCCCGAGGTCTTCCATTAACTGCCTGATGAAGGAGGGCAGTTGAACAGACCGAGTGTTTCTGCAAACGATAATGCTCTGAAAAATAGTGTTACCGTTATTATAGCTAAAATGGATAGAACTTGTTATCAAATATATATAAACAATATCGGTTTTGAAACATTTACTGCAATCAACACATAACGAATGTCACTGACCCACTTTAACAAGTATGGAAACGTCATAGAATAAACCAGATGACGTCGCCAGTCGTCAAGCAATATGAGAGTATTATCAAGTTACAGTGGCCCGCTAGTTTCTGATAACACGCGGGCGGTTTAGTGATAATTATATCCATTTTAGCTATAATACTTGATAATGTCCTCATTTTGCCTGACGATGGCCATTATCAATATGTTTCCATATGACGTCATAGCTATTCTGCATACTAACGTAAACCAACATGGAGTCTATCAGAACGACTCTGTCTACTCGTGTAATTGACCAAGCGCCTCACGAGTCAACTGATGACATTATGGGTCGATGATGTCAAGCGCAACGTTAACCTTGATTGCAGCGGTAAGATCTCCATTACTGCACTGTCAATCGTTTCTATATCTACTACGAGTCATGTCCATCAAACTCCGAAAATTTACTTTCGATGAACTCACAAAACTGTTTCTCTCTGATGTTGGGGGAATCGAAAGCCAAGGTCGAATAAAACCACGCGATTTATAGAAACGTTATCCATTGTTGACGAGGTGTTTCTAGGCCAGCGTCACACTAAACCTACTGTCCTTATTGTGAGCGTAACGCCTGCCATACGTTGTTGTTTGGGTTAGTTCAATGGTATTATCACGACAGAGTTTCTCCATTTGGGTAAAATAACAGTAACGCAATTTTTCTGGGTACCGTTGTACAAAACAACCCTAGCGCTACGACTGTCGTAAGTCTATGTTAAGGTGACCCGGGGTAGAACAGGTCTTCAGCAGCCCATGCTTGCTGTAAAAGGTGACTATGCTTGTCGTAAGAGGCGACTAACGGGATCGGGTGGTCAGGCTCGCTGACTTGGTTGATGCATGTCATCGATCCCATTTGCGTGGATCGATGCTCATGATATCAATCACTGGATTGTCTGGTCCAGACTCGATTATTTACAGACCGCCGTCATATAGCTGGAATATTGCTGAGTGCGGCGTTAAACAACAAACAAACAAACAAACAAACAAACAAACAAACAACGATCCTCCTTTGTCAGGCAGTTACAGCAAACCTCAGGCTCTTGCAAATGATATCGCCCTGACGAATAGCGTTACCCTTATAACATCTTATGGATTTTCCCTTCTCCCGGACAAGCAAAAAAAGACGTGTTGTAAAAATATAACGATAGGCAAATTTCACGAAAACAACAAACGTTTGAATCAAACTTGATATGTCCCTTTCATGGTGTCGTGTTCGTGTACGTACGGGCGTGGTGGCGAAGGGGACGAAGATGGCGAGGAGGAAGAGGCCGAGGAGGGGCCCGCCCGTCATCCCGAAGGAGCTTAGGGTTATCTGCAACATCGTCCCGCCCATCTTACCAGCGAGGAACGCCAGCCCGACCGTCAAGAGACCAAACAACAGTGCTGTGGAGAGGGAAAATAGAGAGTAGGGTTTATGTGAAGGTTTTAGCACTGTTCCGGCAATATCACTTCCGAGGCCCAAGTGCTTTACACGTCGGGGAATCAAAGCATGGGTCTTCCGCATGGAGAGCGAACGTTTCAACCCCTAGGCTTCACCGTCGTCCCTATCTGAGGCGGGCAGGGGCTAGAAATATCTGGTTCGTGTTTTGATTGCACTCATTTTCATTGGTTGATACATATAATTCATTTTGGAACAGTGCTCCACTGGTTTCCTTGACTCACATATTGTCTGGTTCAACATGCTACAGTAACTGAGGGAATCACGGTTGCCTTATGCCCCTTCAGTAATATTCCAGCTCTATCACAGCATCCTATAAATAATCTGGGCCTGGCAAACGGTAGGCTGATAACATGAGCAACGACACACGCCGTTCGGAATGATGACACGCAGTCAGCCATGTGTATCAATTGTAATCAACTGATCCAAGACTAGGGTCACCAGACTCCAATACAGGGCCCCGTTCCACAAAGCGATTGTAGAGCTACGACTGTGTTACGATTATCTTAGCGCTAAGATCGCTTTGTGGAACTGACCCTGTGCACTAGTTATAGGCTTAATACACAGGGAGTGAGTTTAACGTTGAATAGCATTTCTGTTACATCAGGCGTTTCAGCTTACTGTTGATGTTAGGCCATACATGATACATTTCTTAGACCTTTTCCACTTTGGTGAAACCCAGAAATATGTGAATGGTGCTGAAAAACAAGAATCCTTATCAGGTCAAATGTTTTGAATCACTTCTAGGGGACGCAACTGTGCGCAGCGAATTGTGGCGCCTTAGACAACTCGCTACCCGTGTCCCGAGTAGACCTATGCTCAATGTACACTACCAGGCCACTCACTCAGCACCTTGGAGATGACTGTTCCGAGCTTCTCTCGCATGGCGGTCCCTGTCAATGTCTTGTAGCAAGGCTTGATGATGTCCTCAAGATGGACCAAGGCTAGGGCGTTCACGCCAGACGACACTGTACTGCACAGCAGACGACATGGTCAACGTCATTCATAAACACAAAACAACAACGAATTATACTTAAGATCAAGGTGATCTTATATATGTATGTACCAGGCTCATCTTTAAGCCTTTCTTGACAACGGTATAAGGATATATACCGAAACGTCCCCATTACAGTAAATAAAGAAGTTGTTATCCATAAATTGTCTCTACTCTGTCATCCGTCAACTTCTAAGTAATGCCTATCAAACAATTGACCAAACATGAACGTAATTCCTCCATTTGGAGTACAGGTTAAAATGAAAGGACAAGGTCAATTCTTTGAGTTCAAGTATTGTAAGTATAAACATGTATGACAGATATAAAGCCAACTGCAGTAGATTAAGGCATTGATCCCAATGCTTAATGCATATAAAACGCTACATAAAACGTATGATACTGGTTATGGGGGCGTGGGGCTCAACGTCTCTTTTAACAGTATTTCAGTAACATATATCACCTCGTGTCAGCTTATTACAGGAGGAAAGGCCATAGTGACATATCCTAAACTTTAAGCTCTGGAAACCCACGAACACAGCTATGTCAGACAAGGATCACAATACGGGAGTAAAGATGGAATTGGAAATCAGGGGTCCTAGCAGTCAAAAAAGGCGTATTTATCACCCAAACCTTGCTTCCTAGGAGATATGGCTGCAATAAAATTGCATCACAATCCATTGCGGACCACTGTGACGTCATCCCCATGACACTACGATCTATAAACATCACTAATCCCTCTGCTACTAAGTGGTTAGCTGTACTTTATAGACACAAGACACTGCTTATTACTGATTAAACTGAAAAAGACTGATAAATGGAATGATTTGGACGGTAAATAGAATTTTATACTCGTGTCTTCAGATATGAAAAAAAACACTCGTCAATAAATGTTTAAAACTCCTCGGCAAGCAGCGCAGTTGAGACTTTTATGATTCTATAAATATACTTTGCAAAAACAAAGGGGATATTTTGTTTTCGGTTGAAACTACAGGAAAACACACCAATGTCTGGCAATGAAAACATGTGGCGAGAACATTTCCGAAGAATTTGAGCTCCCTAACACAACATTGAGACATGAAGCACGTGACCTCGGACAGCACGTGCAATGGGTGGTATTCCATATTTACCATTGTCACACAGACTAGTTGTGAGCAGATGAATTTTGTTTTCTTGAAACCAAATGCTCAAAGACACTTTATTAAATACATCCAATCATTAAGGAAGCAACAGTATTGATCATACAACGTTTGCAACGTGCTGAATGTTTACGTGACATAGGCATGTTGCAGTGACGTGCACTTCCGACGTCCATGACCGAAGGAAACGCGAGCTTGGAGACGTCCTAATGAGAGTTTTTTTATATGGACGTTAACGTCGTACAGCATGATTGTTTTGGGTCGGGTCCTTAATGGTATGGTGTGGTATCACAATGACCTGCCGAACTGCGCTCCATATTGTCCATGGCAGAGTTTACAGGTCAATACTATCGGGAAAACACCATTGCACTACTCGTGCTGCCATTTGCACAACGTGTTGGGCAACGTTTCATCTTTCAAGATGATAATGCACGTGCTCATCGTGATATAATTGTGACCCAATATCTCCAGCAGAAAAAAACACCAATGTTATGGCGCCCGTCACGCCGAAGAGCCGGGTTCGATTCCCGACATGGGGACAATGTGTGAAGCCCATTTCTGGTGTCCCCCGCCGTGATATTGCTGGAATATTGCTAAAAGCGGCGTAAAACCATACTCACTCACTCACTCACTCAATATTATGGCTAGCACTAAATCCTGACCTTTCCCCCATTGAACAAACCAGGGACGTCATTGGCACACGTGTACGTCAACGTCAAAATACACCCACCACTCGCAATGAACTCGGTGTTGCTCTCACTGATGAGTGGAACATGAGTTAAGCTGGCATTGGTCGACTCATCAGAAGCATGCCTCGCATGTCTGGTCAACAGTGGAGATTTTACCCGCTGTTAATGACATTGGCTGCAAAATGCATATTTCAAATTTGACCACCGACATCTTTAACGGCCTTGTGCACCACCATCTCATCACACCAACCATTAGAACATTAGAACCCATTAGATCTGATCGCCTACACCCCAGTAGATTTGCCAATACCATAAAGATCAGACGATATGTCTTGATGATTCCCACTATGCCATACTTTTCTGGCATAATATAAATTTTATGTACAGTAATGAAGCGTCTTCAGGTTAGACCGTGAGGTCAGTTGATGTGGACACAAATCAGGTTCTTACACCACCTAAGTCATGTATGTCACTCACCTGAGAGCAGCGCTGAACACACAGGAGATGAAGAGTCCTGCCAGGCCCGGGACCATGCCCAGGGTCTCCATCACCAGGAGGGGCACCAGCTGGAGTGACAGGGAGGTGGAGTTAGGGTTGGGGCACATAGGTGAGGTGAGCTGAGGTAAAATGGAGTTCAACGTGTGTGTGTGTGTGTGTGTGTGTGTGTGTGTGTGTGTGTGTGCGTGTGCGTGTGCGTGCGTGCGTATGTGTGTGTGGCTGCTTGTACTAGTCCGGACTGATGTCATATTGTGCTAGCCCAGTGAGATATCATACTGCAGTTTAACATGAATACCCCACTCAGATACTGTATACTGACTCCAAGTCGACCAGTCCTTGTATCAGCCCCTCAATGCCGAGCGCCAGGCAAGGTAACAACAAGTACCATCTTTTGACGTCTTTCGGTATGACGCGGCCGGGGATCAAACCCCGCTCTCCGGACGGACCTTCTACCACTGGACCACGGACACGGACCTGATCCACATATATATATATACTAGTTATATAACACTCACACGGTGTGGTGGCGACGAATCTAAAGTTGTTCATTTATATACAATAAAACCTTGTTAATCCGGACGAAACCGACGATAAATAAACAGCTATCTGGGATAACGAAATATGAAATAAATGCCTGGCAAAAGAAAGTATACACTTAAAAATTGGATTTGACCAAAGCATTACAAACGCTATGAAGACGTTAATAGGCTGTAATCAGTCCACGAAACACTGCAAATTAAAGGCCCAAAACATAACAATGATACCCATATCAATTACATCACCATCGAATAATTTTAGCCACCATCAAACATTTGAGTATACTTTTACATTTGTATAAATTCGTTCGCCAAAGGTGGTTTCCAAGGGTATAGATTAGCAAAGTTCCACTGTATTTTTGCATCCTACACGAAGATGTCTAAAACATGACCAGTTACATGACATTCCTTGTGTGGAGATATTACACTATCAAGTGAGTGAATGATTTAAGTTTAACACCGTTTTAAGCGGCATTTAGTTACATATTGCTGTGTCAGCTTAATGGGGAAGGGGGCAGGTCGCTGACGTGGACCACGTTCCTGAAACTGTTAACAAGGTCATGGCGCAGACAGACCAAGGATCATAATCGGGGCGAATCTTGGATTCGAACAACTATCAGAGCATCCTAACAACTAAGGGGCGTAACTCTGCACAGCGAGTTGGCCACTGGGCTTTTGACCACTGGTTCCCTATGGGTAAGTGATCTGACCATGTATCCTATACTTACGGCAATTGTGTCACTCTGCTTTCCTCTGAAAGGGGGCAGTCGGGTAGCCAAGTGGTTAAAGCGTTTGCTAGTCGATTCCCGACATGGGTACAATGTGTGAAGCCCCTGGTGTCCCCCACCGTGATATTGCTGGAATATTGCTAAAAGCGGCGTAAAACACCTCACTCACTCATCTTACAGAAAGATGTGGTTACAGGTTTGTATTCTATATTACTGACTGAAGGATTCCTGGGACGACAAACCTGGTCAAACTTGGTCATCTTGCCGGACTTGTAGGGGTCGCAGTCCTTGTACTTGGCATACGTCACCAGCCCCACCCCTGTCATCAACGTCGTCGCGATGATGTTGGAGGGCAGGTTGAAGTAGATGGTGCTGAAGTAGTGTAACGGATGTCATAATTATTGGTAAGAGAAATCAAGAATATCTGTTACAATTCACGTGACCTCCTTTGGCTCTTAAGAGCTAAACTCGGGTGATAAACAGCTGTTGATTGTCATAAAATGTTACCAATGACGGTAATAATATATCAGTTCCCTTTGTCGTGTCTGTAACTTTCTCTCTATCTTGCGACAAGCCATCTGTACACAGTCCGCCTTCTTATTTATGTCAAGAGTGTCACACTTCGAAAGGCGTGAGTTTCTCGAAACAGCACCTTTGCATGCTTGAGCTAAACATACTCCGTGCACTGGGTATCTAGGCCTACCCCTGTGTATGTCTGAGTATCTAGACCTACCCCCGTGCATGTCTGAGTATCTGGACCTACTCCTGTGTACGCCTGCGTATCTAGACCTACCCCTGCACATGCCTGAGTTTTTACACCAACCCCTGTGCATGTCTGAGTATCTAGGCCTACCCCTGTGCATGTCTGAGTATCTAGGCCTACCCCTGTGTATGTCTGAGTATCTAGGCCTACCCCTGTGCATGTCTGAGTATCTAGACCTACCCCTGTGTATGTCTGAGTATCTAGGCCTACCCCTGTGCATGTCTGAGTATCTAGGCCTACCCCCGTGCATGTCTGAGTATCTAGACCTACCCCTGTGCATGTCTGAGTATCTAGGCCTACCCCCGTGCAGGTCTGAGTATCTAGACCTACCCCTGTGTATGTCTGAGTATCTAGGCCTACCCCTGTGCATGTCTGAGTATCTAGGCCTACCCCCGTGCATGTCTGAGTATCTAGGCCTACCCCTGTGTATGTCTGAGTATCTAGGCCTACCCCTGTGCATGTCTGAGTATCTAGACCTACCCCTGTGTATGTCTGAGTATCTAGGCCTACCCCTGTGCATGTCTGAGTATCTAGGCCTACCCCCGTGCATGTCTGAGTATCTAGACCTACCCCTGTGCATGTCTGAGTATCTAGGCCTACCCCCGTGCATGTCTGAGTATCTAGGCCTACCCCTGTGCATGTCTGAGTATCTAGGCCTACCCCTGTGTATGTCTGAGTATCTAGGCCTACCCCTGTGCATGTCTGAGTATCTAGGCCTACCCCTGTGCATGTCTGAGTATCTAGACCTACCCCTGTGTATGTCTGAGTATCTAGGCCTACCCCTGTGCATGTCTGAGTATCTAGGCCTACCCCCGTGCATGTCTGAGTATCTAGACCTACCCCTGTGCATGTCTGAGTATCTAGGCCTACCCCCGTGCATGTCTGAGTATCTAGGCCTACCCCTGTGTATGTCTGAGTATCTAGGCCTACCCCTGTGTATGTCTGAGTATCTAGGCCTACCCCTGTGCATGTCTGAGTATCTAGGCCTACCCCCGTGCATGTCTGAGTATCTAGACCTACCCCTGTGCATGTCTGAGTATCTAGGCCTATCCCCGTGCATGTCTGAGTATATAGGCCTACCCCTGTGCATGTCTGAGTATCTAGGCCTACCCCTGTGTATGTCTGAGTATCTAGGCCTACCCCTGTGCATGTCTGAGTATCTAGGCCTACCCCTGTGCATGTCTGAGTATCTAGACCTACCCCTGTGTATGTCTGAGTATCTAGGCCTACCCCTGTGCATGTCTGAGTATCTAGGCCTACCCCCGTGCATGTCTGAGTATCTAGACCTACCCCTGTGCATGTCTGAGTATCTAGGCCTACCCCTGTGCATGTCTGAGTATCTAGGCCTACCCCTGTGCATGTCTGAGTATCTAGGCCTACCCCTGTGTATGTCTGAGTATCTAGGCCTACCCCTGTGCATGTCTGAGTATCTAGGCCTACCCCCGTGCATGTCTGAGTATCTAGGCCTACCCCTGTGCATGTCTGAGTATCTAGGCCTACCCCTGTGCATGTCTGAGTATCTAGGTCTACCCCTGTGTATGTCTGAGTATCTAGACCTACCCCTGTGTATGTCTGAGTATCTAGGCCTACCCCTGTGTATGTCTGAGTATCTAGGCCTACCCCTGTGCATGTCTGAGTATCTGGACCTACTCCTGTGTACGCCCGAGTATCTAGACCTACCCCCGTGCATGTCTGAGTATCTAGACCTACCCCTGTGTATGTCTGAGTATCTAGACCTACCCCTGTGTATGTCTGAGTATCTAGACCTACCCCTGTGTATGTCTGAGTATCTAGACCTACCCCTGTGTATGCATGAGTATCTAGACCTACCCCTGTACACGCCTGCGTATCTGGACCTACTCATGTGTACGCCTGCGTATCTAGACCTACCCCTGTGCATGTCTGAGTATCTAGACCTACCCCTGTGCACGCCCGAGTATCTAGACCTACCCCTGTGCACGCCCGAGTATCTAGACCTACCCCTGTGTATGTCTGAGTATCTAGACCTACCCCTGTGTATGTCTGAGTATCTAGACCTGCCCCTGTGTATGTCTGAGTATCTGGACCTACCCCTGTGTACGCCTGAGTATCTAGACCTACCCCTGTGTATGTCTGAGTATCTAGACCTACCCCTGTGCACGCCCGAGTATCTAGACCTACCCCTGTGTATGTCTGAGTATCTAGACCTACCCCTGTGTATGTCTGAGTATCTAGACCTGCCCCTGTGCATGCCTGAGTATCTTGACCTACCCCTGTGCATGCCTGAGTATCTAGACCTGCCCCTGTGTATGTCTGAGTATCTGGACCTGCCCCTGTGCATGCCTGAGTATCTAGACCTACCTCTGTGCACGCCTGAGTATCTAGACCTACCCCTGTGTATATCTGAGTATCTAGACCTACCCCTGCGCATGCCTGAGTATCTAGACCTACCCTTGGGCATGCCTGAGTTTCTTCACGGCAAGATAGCGCTGCACGAGGGCCTGGTTGATAGCGTAGATGCTGAGGGTCGTAATGGAACCTCCGAACACCAGAGACCAGAACGTGTGACGCTTCAGTGGGTCGGGATCAAAACTAGAAACATGAACAGCATTAACACAAGATGTACCTCTCCCGCGAAGCAGATATGAGAATGGTTTATTAAATGTTTCTCATTTCTCTAATTGTTTACGGCAGCGTCCATGACAACGTAGCGTATTCAACATCACGTGCCGAAAATAAATATGGTAATATGGTGCCACATATATTTGATCAAGAATTACCAAGATATTGCATAATTTATTTATTAAACCGATTCTTTCATATTACTTTAGTTAACCATTAACCCATCGTCCTAATTTAAATTGTCCTTGAAAATCCTTGACAAGCATTATTATGCCCCTTGAAAAAAATGAAATTGCCTGCCACAAAAATTACATTGTTGGAAGTTATTAAAATAATTCAGGTTCCATTGTCTGAATTCACACTAGTTACCAAGTCTAACGGGTTCACAGACTTAAATGAGTGAGTGAGTTGGGTTTAACGCCGCTTTTAACAGTTTTCGAGTTATATCACGGCGTGTCAGCTTAATGTGGGAGTAAAGCCCGAAGTGATGCAGGTCTCAGACGTTACCAATTCGGTGAAACGGGTACGAGCACGAGTATGGTGCTGACAAACCTAGAAACATAATCGGGGCGAACTGGGATTCGACCACACAATCATAAGTTTCTGGCGTGCCCAAGGGACGCAACTCTGCACAGCGCCTTAGACGACTGGGCCACCCGTGCCCCCACAGAAAGAAATACAAGAAATACAAATCATCAGAGCAGTACGTGCTGTTTCCACGTGTCTTATATCAAAATACACTGGCACTTATACATTTATATACTCATTTTCCGGGCTGCTTATATAATCTGCATGCAAATTCTTATCATTTGTGATACATTCATAGCACCCATTATAAATTCTACACTGAAATGACACAGACAGCTATGAGTTTTCAAGTCTTTAGTGGATCATTCTCTTGTTCAGATGTAACAAGATGTCTGCGTGCATGTTTCTTACTCAAATACATTTTCCAATCTCCCGCCTTCGGAAGCTTTCTGCCAGACCGCCCTTGCCCCTCCCACTTCTATTGTTCCCTTGATGATCAGCGCGAGTATACCGGATATGACGATAACTATCTGGAAAACGTCTGTCCACACGACTGCTTTCAAACCTCCCTATAAATTACAAATAGTTACATAATACATTATATTCCAAACAATACAAACTTATCAAAGCAAATATTTAATAATAATATATTATTTACAATAAAAAAGGTAAACATATTCAATCAAATTAAGTGTAATAAAGACAACTCTGTGGTTCGATTCTGAAAGAGTTGTCATGAATTTAGTGAAACCCACGGCCATGTTACTTACCAGTGTGGTGTATATAGTGCAGACGCCACCGATCGCTAGTATAGATACAAGCATGGACATACCGCTCACTGTGGTGGATGAAAAAGACATAAAAATTATATGAACCCTTGAAGCCCATCGCAGATAAAGATCACATTGCGAAGTTGGAAGTTGAATATGATATCCCAATATGAACTGCCGGCCAAATGAAAGTATTCACTTGAAAATTGGATTGGACAAAAATATTACAAACGTTATGAACAGGTCGCAAGGCTGAAAACAGTTGCCGAAACACTGCAAACTCCAAAACACAACCATGCCACCCTATCAAATACATCATCAAACATGGGGGTATACTTCTTGTTGCCTGGCAGTTTATATTGGGATATAATAATAATTATACAACTTGCAAATGAAACCTATTGACCTGTCCTAGAAGTGAAAGTTAACTTAAGCGCAATCCTATCGCGAACATCTAAAATTAGATTCACCAATTAGATTTTGTCCGCCTACCAAAATAATAAACATGACGCAACGTAAGTATGACCAAGAACTAGTTAATAGGAGAAGACACCTGTGAAGATCTGGGTTAGAATAGGTCTTCAGCAACCCATACTTGCCGCAACAGGCGAGTATACTTGTCGTAAGAGGCGACCAACGAGATCGGATGGTCAGGCTCGCTGACATGGTTGATGCATGTCATCGTTTCCCAATTGCGTGGATCGATGCTCATGATATCGACCACTGGATTGTATGGTCCAGGCTCGACTATTAACAGACCGCCGTCATTTAGCTGGAATATTGCTGAGTGAGGCGTTAACACAACAGACAGACAATATGAGAAGGACCTTTTCGCAGTGTCATTACGATCTGTGTTGGGAGTGGACATTTTGAATGTGTGTACCAAAAGACTTTGAAGGTGGAGTTTAATGAAACAGACTTTAGGTAAGTAAACTTACATGAATAAATCAAGTGTGAAGACAAAACATTTTTCGTACCATTATTGGTTGAATTCCAACAAATACAGGTGCTCAATTATTCTTTTTTAAATAAGTAGAAATTGCGAACCGTATTCCTTATTCTTTAGAAGGACTCATTAGTGACAGTTGGTTGACACACACACTCCAAACCCCATTTTATGTAACATCATTTAATAGCCCCCATAATACCAAATACCCCGACCGCCTTCGTGGTTTAATGGTAGAGCGTCCGCCCGGAGAGCGGAAGGTCCGGGGTTCGATCCCCAGCCGCGTCATACCAATAGACGTTAAAAGATGGTACTTGTTGTTACCCTGTCTGGCGTTCGGCATTAAGGGGCTAAAACAAGGACTGGTCGGCTCGGAGTCAGTATACTGTGTCTGAGTGGGGTATTCATGTTAAACTGTGGCATGGTATCTCAGTGTGCTGGCACTATAAATCGGCATCAGTCTGGACTAGTACAAGCAGCCACACACACACACATACACGTGCATGCACGTCGCTATATAAGTGCAAATATCTTGGACGCTACGTTAAACTCCATTTCACCTCACCTCACCTCACCTCACCTCACCAAATATCCCCCACCCCCTCCTTAATAATAAATTACCAGTCCCTTATTTATTTTCTTTAAGTGCGAAAATATGTAAAAGGAAATCAGTAAAACATAAGTTTTATTATTTATTAGAGTAAATCCAGGCCCCAACCTCCTAACCCTTAAAATCAAATGGTTTCTCCCTAATTGAGCAAAAGAATGTTTACACACTGTAATGCTATTTTTTTTATTGAAATCTATTGCTGCTTTTTTTTGACCGACTCACATTTAAATACCACGGCATTTCGCTCGCTTATCACAAAGGTACGGCCTGCGAACGGAGATAGGTCTATCAAATGACAAAGACTTCACAGATTCTTCGATATCTTTCAGATAAGGACATGTTGGAGCAATCAAACACAGCTTACCCAACATTTTATCAAGAATTAGGTTATCGATCCGATCTTGAGGAACACGTAAAGTAGAAATGCCACTTACAACATCAAACAAAACACAACTCAGATAGGCGCATGACTTATTAACATGACCCGAAAGGTGTAGCTGATTTGGTGTATCTTATTCCCCTATATAGGGCCTCCCTCCACCTGGCGTGAAACATCATATTCTATTATCAGCCCCAGTGCTTTAAAGGGGCCCAATTTGGGTTAGTAATGAGGCATAGCGACAGGTTACTGGCAGATGATAAGCGGGACAGAAACAGCACAAGTCGACATCCTGCTTCAGAAAGATACGGAGGACGAAATCAGCTTACTTATTCCTTTCATTTCAGCTAAGAGTAAAATTTTTGAATGGCCATCTGTTTTACACCTTGGCACTCATGGGTTCCGTCGTATATAAAAAATCTTACAAAATAAGGGTAATTAGATTCACCAATGACGTCATTAGCGAATATCTGCGTTCTGTGGCATTGTTAGGATCATTTGAGTGTAGGTACTCACCCAAGGAGATGGTTAATAACGCGGCTTCTTTTAGCAAGCTGCAGGAATACGTACTGAAGCTATCGTATTTAAATACATATATTCAAGTGTTGCATGAAGCCATAGACATTGTCAATCAAAACTGATGGATTAGTTCAGTCGTAAAACATTAAACTTTTCTATTTTGTTCCGATTGTGTTAATGAAACATGACGGGAAGTCGTTCATGACGTCTCGTAAAGAATATTGGCGAATCTAAACAAAATTCAAAGCGAACTCTTTGGGTTAGTGGAGGCGGTGAAACGGCATGCAGAGCTCCAGATAAGCTTTTGGTGTTGTGGGTATTTTACCCATGCATTTTAAAATCATTGGGTATCAGTAATTCTATCTGGGTATTCAAATTTCTGTTACCCACTAGTTTTTACACATGTGGGTATTTAAGTTAAATATTTAAAAACACTATTCATCTAGGCCCAGCAAACTGGTGTCGTGTGGGTTCGAGAGCTTTATAGGACTCAAAAATACCACGATACTTCCACAAGAAAGTGTGATGGCAAATGATCCATGATGTAACTGTCATCGTGGAGTTTGGCAAGGTTGACGGAATGCCCGTTTATAATTTCAAAATATGTTGCTGATTTGCTAATCATATACGCAGGGTTTCTTCACAATATTTTGATGATACGCACAAGTTTTATTTTTGTAGCGTATCTGTAATGTTCGTTGCGTATTTGATACGCTTGGATTTTATTTTACTGCGTATTTCTGCATTTCTGATGCGTATTTTACGCAGATACGCAGCTTATCTGGAGCTCTGGGCGTGGGTTGGTTCCAATGTCTGGAGTGGGTTGTGAATCTGAATAAAGGAAACACCGATAAAAACCTTTAAGCGATGTGGCCAAACATTGTCTTTGTTACATTACCACACAAGCTGTTTCCATCAGAGGTGGTTGTTGTGGTTTGAAACCTCTGACTGACCAATCAGAATTTAGTATAATTGTTAAAAGTCATGGTAAACTGGTTACCCCTTTACGTAGTCGCTACGCATGTTACAAAAGGCCTACTGTAACAGAGTGACGTATTAGGGACCAGCAATTTGATATCCGAGGAATGGGGTGGGGTTTAGGTGGGGGTGGTTGTGGGCTTAGGCTGGGGCTGGGGCTGGGATTTTATCGAAAACAGTTAAATTGTTTCCGACAATTCATGAAAAAAATAATTAGGCTTCAAACCGTTGAAAAAAAGAGAGACATTGTTACATTATAAGAAAGTTACAAAATTGAAATTGAGGCTCATAGTTTAAATTAATAAAATATCTGTTTTGTAGATCAGCTGAAGCTGAAAAATATCTATTATCTCCATACAAAATCAAACCTCCGCCTATCAAGGTTGGTTGGTTGGTTTGTTGTTTAACGGCGCACCCAGCAATATTCCAGCTGTGTGACGGCGGTCTGTAAATACTCGAGTCTGGACCAGACAATCAAGTGGTAAATATCATGACCGCCTATCAAGGCCTTGGAATGTGTTATGGAGGTTTCCGTTCAGCCTTAAAAGAGTGAATTCTGACATGCGCGCGCGTGTGAGTGTGTTTGTGCGCGTGCGTACGTGCGTGCGTGTGTATGTGTGTGTTGAGGGCTGACTCTCCCCACGACGCAAAAACAGTTTGTTACCGTGAAACTATGTCAAAACATTTTCCCTGACATTCCTAACATTGTAGGGATGGTGTTTGTGACGTATTGCATAAAATCAATTTCACACACGTACCTTGACTGAAGACGAGGGCAGGGGCATAGAAAACAACAGCCATGTACACCATCTGCAGGACGAGACATTGACATGATATCATAACATAGCATATTACATATCAGATACCATTGGCATGTAAATCTCTGTATGTTACAGGTGCGAGAGTATGTGACATAATTAAATAATTATACCATTAACGTACTGTTGCTTAACAATCATTAAATACCAGGTGTAATTACGTGTCGCACATTACAAAGTATGGAAGCATATGTGTGCCACAGCGATACTTTCATCTGTGTAGATGATACTTACATCTACGTAGATGATACTTTCATCTACGTAGAAGATACTTTCATCTGTGTAGATGATACTTACATCTACGTAGAAGATACTTTCATCTACGTAGAAGATACTTTCATCTACGTAGATGATACTTTCATCTACGTAGAAGATACTTTCATCTACGTAGAAGATACTTTCATCTACGTAGAAGATACTTTCATCTGTGTAGATGATACTTACATCTACGTAGAAGATACTTTCATCTGTGTAGATGATACTTTCATCTGTGTAGATGATACTTACATCTACGTAGAAGATACTTTCATCTGTGTAGATGATACTTTCATCTGTGTAGATGATACTTACATTTGTGTAGATGATACTTACATCTACGTAGAAGATACTTTCATCTACGTAGAAGATACTTACATCTACGTAGAAGATACTTTCATCTGCGTAGATGATACTTTCATCTGTGTAGATGATACTTTCATCTGTGTAGATGATACTTACATCTACGTAGAAGAACTTACATCTGTGTAGATGATACTATCATCTGTGTAGATGATACTTACATCTACGTAGAAGATACTTTCATCTATGTAGATGATACTTTCATCTACGAAGATGATACTTACATCTGTGTAGATGATACTTACATCTACGTAGAAGATACTTTCATCTACGTAGAAGATACTTTCATCTATGTAGATGATACTTTCATCTGTGGAGAAGATACTTTCATCTACGTAGAAGATACTTTCATCTGTGTAGATGATACTTACATCTGTGTAGATTATACTTACATCTACGTAGAAGATACTTTCATCTACGTAGAAGATACTTTCATCTGTGTAGATGATACTTACATCTACGTAGAAGATACTTTCATCTACGTAGAAGATACTTTCATCTGTGTAGATGTTACCCACATCTACGTAGAATATACTTTCATCTGTGTAGATGATACTTACATCTACGTAGAAGATACTTTCATCTGTGTAGATGATACTTACATCTGTGTAGATGATACTTACATCTACGTAGAAGATACTTTCATCTATGTAGATGATACTTTCATCTGTGTAGATGATACTTACATCTGTGTAGATGATACTTACATCTACGTAGAAGATACTTTTATCTTTGTAGATGATACTTTCATCTGTGTAGATGATACTTACATCTACGTAGAAGAAACTTTCATCTACGTAGATGATACTTTCATCTGTGTAGATGATACTTACATCTACGTAGAAGATACTTTCATCTACGTAGAAGATACTTTCATCTGTGTAGATGATACTTACATCTACGTAGAAGATACTTCCATCTACGAAGATGATACAAGTATCTACGTAGAAGATACTTTCATCTACGTAGATGATACTTTCATCTACGCAGATGATACTTTCATCTACGTAGAAGATACTTTCATCTACGTAGAAGATACTTTCATCTGTGTAGATGATACTTACATCTGCGTAGATGATACTTTCATCTACGTAGATGATACTTTCATCTACGTAGATGATACTTTCATCTACGTAGAAGATACTTTCATCTACGTAGAAGATACTTTCATCTGTGTAGATGATACTTACATCTACGTAGAAGATACTTTCATCTACGTAGAAGATACTTTCATCTGTGTAGATGATACTTCCATCTACGTAGAAGATACTTCCATCTACGAAGATGATACAAGTATCTACGTAGAAGATACTTTCATATACGTAGATGATACTTTCATCTACGTAGAAGATACTTTCATCTACGTAGAAGATACTTTCATCTGTGTAGATGATACTTACATCTGCGTAGATGATACTTTCATCTATGTAGATGATACTTCCATCTACGAAGATGATACAAGTATCTACGTAGAAGATACTTTCATCTACGTAGATGATACTTTCATCTACGCAGATGATACTTTCATCTACGTAGAAGATACTTTCATCTACGTAGAAGATACTTTCATCTGTGTAGATGATACTTACATCTGCGTAGATGATACTTTCATCTACGTAGATGATACTTTCATCTACGTAGATGATACTTTCATCTACGTAGAAGATACTTTCATCTGTGTAGATGATACTTACATCTACGTAGAAGATACTTTCATCTACGTAGAAGATACTTTCATCTGTGTAGATGATACTTCCATCTACGTAGAAGATACTTCCATCTACGAAGATGATACAAGTATCTACGTAGAAGATACTTTCATATACGTAGATGATACTTTCATCTACGTAGAAGATACTTTCATCTACGTAGAAGATACTTCCATCTACGAAGATGATACAAGTATCTACGTAGAAGATACTTTCATCTACGTAGATGATACTTTCATCTACGCAGATGATACTTTCATCTACGTAGAAGATACTTTCATCTACGTAGAAGATACTTTCATCTGTGTAGATGATACTTACATCTGCGTAGATGATACTTTCATCTACGTAGATGATACTTTCATCTACGTAGATGATACTTTCATCTACGTAGAAGATACTTTCATCTACGTAGAAGATACTTTCATCTGTGTAGATGATACTTACATCTACGTAGAAGATACTTTCATCTACGTAGAAGATACTTTCATCTGTGTAGATGATACTTCCATCTACGTAGAAGATACTTCCATCTACGAAGATGATACAAGTATCTACGTAGAAGATACTTTCATATACGTAGATGATACTTTCATCTACGTAGAAGATACTTTCATCTACGTAGAAGATACTTTCATCTGTGTAGATGATACTTACATCTACATAGAAGATACTTTCATCTGTGTAGATGATACTTACATCTGCGTAGATGATACTTTCATCTATGTAGATGATACTTCCATCTACGAAGATGATACAAGTATCTACGTAGAAGATACTTTCATCTACGTAGATGATACTTTCATCTACGCAGATGATACTTTCATCTACGTAGAAGATACTTTCATCTACGTAGAAGATACTTTCATCTGTGTAGATGATACTTACATCTGCGTAGATGATACTTTCATCTACGTAGATGATACTTTCATCTACGTAGATGATACTTTCATCTACGTAGAAGATACTTTCATCTACGTAGAAGATACTTTCATCTGTGTAGATGATACTTACATCTACGTAGAAGATACTTTCATCTACGTAGAAGATACTTTCATCTGTGTAGATGATACTTCCATCTACGTAGAAGATACTTCCATCTACGAAGATGATACAAGTATCTACGTAGAAGATACTTTCATATACGTAGATGATACTCTCATCTACGTAGAAGATACTTTCATCTACGTAGAAGATACTTCCATCTACGAAGATGATACAATTATCTACGTAGAAGATACTTTCATCTACGTAGATGATACTTTCATCTACGTAGAAGATACTTCCATCTACGTAGATGATACAATAATCTACGTTGATGACGCTTCCGTCTCGCTGCACTGGAAGACTGCCGAGTGGGACACTGTGCTGTTTATCTCACAGCAGGACCAGGAATAACTCGTCTCTGTCTGGAATTTTAGTAATACAGGTTGCTAAATTTGACAACTGGTAATCCGTGTCTGTGTAATGAGTGAATTAGCTTCCAGCATCACTGTGTGCGCCGCATTATAAATTTGTGCATGCACATCTGAGGGGGTGTCAAAGATGAGTTTAACTCGTCATAGCAGTTGCTGAGTGGTCTGCCCAGAGGCGCCATTGTCGCAATCTTTGTACTTGTATTAACGACTATCGCCCGGTTCTCATGTGATTAAATTTGAATATTCCACTTGATTAGCCGCAACAATGACACCTTCATCTTCTGATATCACAATGTATATCTTTATTGGAATTTTAATCCGTTAATCCAAACCATGTGACGAAACAATCATGTTCAAGCCGACATAACAGAAAACTGACCCGCAAAGGTTTGATAGAATCACGTGACTTTCACTGACCTCGAATATTGACTCGTCACATGATCACAATTTACCTGATATATATACGTCAATATTGACTTCAATTTGTCCGTCTGCGAGTGGCAATGCTGAATTCACCGATCTTTCTGACAGAATTGTAATTGCAATAGAACAAAAGACTGCCAAAAAAGTGAAATTAAACACTTTATAATTAATTTCGATATAACAAATCCATTGATTAACCTCGAACCCGATACCTTCGGTGGTCCGATTGCGTGTGGCTGCGTTTGGCTGCGTGTGGCTGCGCGTGGCTGTGTGTGACTGCGTGTGGCTTCGTGTGACTGTGTGTGACTGCGTGTGACTACGTGTGACATGTGACTGCGTGTGACTGTGTGGCTGCGTGAGACTGTGTGTGACTGCGTGTGACTGTGTGGCTGCGTGAGACTGTGTGTGGCTACGTGTGACTGTGTGTGACTGTGTGACTGCGTGTGAGTGTGTGTGGCTGCGTGAGACTGTGTGTGGCTACGTGTGACTGTGTGTGGCTACGTGTGGCTGCGCGTGGCTACGTGTGGCTGTGTGTGGCTACGTGTGACTGTGTGTGGCTACGTGTGACTGTGTGTGGCTACGTGTGACTGTGTGTGGCTACGTGTGACTGTGTGTGGCTACGTGTGGCTGTGTGTGGCTACGTGTGACTGTGTGTGGCTACGTGTGACTGTGTGTGGCTACGTGTGACTGTGTGTGGCTACGTGTGGCTGTGTGTGGCTACGTGTGACTGTGTGTGGCTACGTGTGGCTGTGTGTGGCTACGTGTGACTGTGTGTGGCTACGTGTGGCTGTGTGTGGCTACGTGTGACTGTGTGTGGCTACGTGTGACTGTGTGTGGCTACGTGTGGCTGCGCGTGGCTACGTGTGGCTGCGCGTGGCTACGTGTGACTAAATGTGGCTACGTGTGACTGCGTGTGAGTGTGTGTGGCTGCGTGAGACTGTGTGTGGCTGCGTGTGACTGTGTGTGGCTACGTGTGGCTGCGCGTGGCTACGTGTGACTGTGTGTGGCTACGTGTGACTGTGTGTGGCTACGTGTGACTGTGTGTGGCTACGTGTGACTGTGTGTGGCTACGTGTGACTGTGTGTGACTGCGTGTGAGTGTGTGTGGCTACGTGTGACTGTGTGTGGCTACGTGTGACTGTGTGTGGCTACGTGTGGCTGCGCATGGCTACGTGTGACTGTGTGTGGCTACGTGTGAGTGTGTGTGGCTACGTGTGACTGTGTGTGGCTACGTGTGACTGTGTGTGGCTACGTGTGGCTGCGCATGGCTACGTGTGACTGTGTGTGGCTACGTGTGGCTGCGCGTGGCTACGTGTGACTGTGTGTGGCTACGTGTGACTGTGTGACTGCGTGTGAGTGTGTGTGGCTGCGTGAGACTGTGTGTGGCTACGTGTGACTGCGTGTGACTTACCATTTGCAATGTGAACACCAAGCAGCCCATCACCCTTACGCTGTAGTTGAACCTGAGTTCTAAGTACTGAAACAGAAGAATGAAAGGTATCACCAATCATAAGCATTCATACATTATTTATACATCGATATACTGTACTGGACAAATATCTCTCAGCATGGGGCATGGGTGGCCATGAAGTCGTCGCCACAATTCGCCCGAGCAGGGTTGCGTCCCTTGGGCATGTCAGCATCCTATGACCGCGGGACTGGAATCTCAGACTCGCCTTGTTTTTTGTAGCACTGGTTTCACGGCTAAACGTGTTAGACGTGCATCACATGCTGTTTCTTCTCCCCCTGATCGAAATACTGTTCAAATTGTAATACTGCATCTTAGAGAGAGTGAGTGAGTGAACAATGATATATGCCACAGATCAGCAATGACACGTAAATAATGGAATACTAAAGGACCAGATAAATACCACAACCCACGCCATTAGGGTACGCTGTCCAACATTGAAACCATCCAATTATAATTTTATTCGGCTCTGGCAACAGACGTGGAGTATGACTAATCCCCACTGGGGAAATACACAGCCTCGGAATCCCCTAGGGGACACAAGTAAGGGACGTAACTCTGCACAGCAAATTGTGGTACTTGACATGATCGTGCCCCTCGAATTAAGAAATAAGATTACATAGAGGGTTGTGTTCTCTTCGCGCACATCCACGAACTGACAAGCTGTTTTCACATAAAACATAATATTTTGGGGAGATGTTGAACTAGAAATGATAACTGCCAAGCTTGATGCAGGATCGCGACTCTCCTGGCGTTACTGTTACGCCGTCTAGCCATAACATCGGGCGTCCTTCACCTTCTATATAAGTGTTCTCTAAAGGTTTGGCGCCACTGTTATACGCCGTGATGATATCAGTCACTGGTTGTCTGGTCTAGACTCGATTATTTACAGTCCACCATAAAAAGCTGGACTATTGCTGAGTTCGGCGGTAAACAGTATAACTTTACATATTTGTGCAATGTGGCTGTGCATTTGTGCATTTACATAAACACAATTACTGTGGGCAGACAGTATACATGTACATTGTATTATTTGGTAAATGTTCCAGTGAATGACATACAGGCGCTATATTACGTTTGTTGAAAATGGGGTTAACCGGCCTACACAATAAAATCTTTGCATTCTCTTTCTTTAATGAAGTACGGTCATTTAAACGGGTTATCAAATCTCCACCACAAGGAGGAGAAAGAATAAGTCAACTTCAGCCTAACCTAATTATAACAGTCGAAAGGCTTAACTTTTACAGCAGACATTTTCTTGGAAGCCAGACAAAAAGCGCAAGTTGATATGAGGAGGTTGAAAGTCATTTAGTTTTGCATTCTGCAGACTGTCATCATTTCGTTTTGCAATTGTTTAATAAAAATTCCCAACTAGGACGTTTCATGATTTGTACTCATGAAATGCAGTCACGAATGAGTGAGTGAGTGAGAAATACCAGTTAGGCCAGTATGACACATTGCTATTGGTTGGTACATTGTGAGACAAGTCTTCGTGGTTCTGTTCTTACTCATCTAAATACTAGTATCATCATTTGGATCGGCGGGGTAGCCTAGTGGTTGAAGCGTTCGTCCGTCGCACCCAAGCCCATTGTGTGAAGCCCATTTCTGGTATATCAATGGCGTGATATTCCTGGAATATTGCGGGAAATGGCGTAAATTGAGAGAGTTAGTTTGAAGTCTGCCGTCTACTTGAGAGACAAAAGACCAAGTAGTAACAACAAGCGACTCCTGCTACTATAAAGTACACGCCATGCTGCCTGCACTGATCAGCACTGGCGATTTCAGTCGCTGCTGTTTGTCTACACACATTCTGTATAGACTGTTTGGCCTATATTCTGCTTCCCCGTCCCGTATTTGCTATTTTATATTTTTTTTATCGTTTCATTATCTTCTTGGATAACCCTTTTTTATCGTAAGATTCAAATTTACCCAACGAATCACTTCTACAATCAGTCCATCCCACATATACAATTCCACCCCATAATTCTACCCTCAGTCCCACACTTACATCCTCACCCCCACAAATACGCCCTCACCCCACACTTACACCCCCACCCCCACACTTACACACTCACCCCCACACTTAAACCCTCACCCCCCACATACAACCCCGTCCCTACACTTACACCCTCACCCCACACATACAGCCCCGTCCCCAAACTTACACCCTCACCCCACATTTAGACCCTCAACCCACACATACAACGCCGCAGAACCTAGTTCGATTCCATGTGCATAATATGTGAAACCCACTGATGACGAAATAGTTCTTAAAAACGGCGTACTCCCTCATATACTTAACGTCCCAAATACCATTACATCCCCGTTGCATCACGGGAACTCAATACAAGGCCTCAAATATCCCATTTACAAATCATGGTTAATTCATCATTTTCCCAAGTAGCACCTGACCGAGGGACACTAAATAATCTACATCGTAGTATTGATTTGTATCAGACTGATACAAACGTCACCGATAAAAGCATTAATAGCCGTACGGAGAACAGCATTAAACTGCCCTTGGGGACCACGTGTGTAAAATCAACATTGAAACATCTGTGAGCTGTGTATCCAACCGACGACAAATCGTAATGAAACCGTTACACTCCCACCGGTGCAATCAAATAAGTCTTGTACAATTTGCAGCAAGCCAGGACACGGAAACCGCCATTTTAATCCATTCTGAGGCAGAATGGTTGCAGATGGCGACGAATGATTTACTGTCAAATAGCCAGAAGCAAACACAATGTCGGTAAACAAATCGGCGACGCACCTGCAAAGCTCTGTTTGTTTCGGCTGATGAATTGTATAATCGACATAATGAATACTACTCTTATCTACGGTCATCACTGCCCACTGCATTTATATAACTCAATTGCACTTTAAACAGTGCTCAAGTACCAGTCTCCTGTTGTATATTTACGAAACACTCCTGTTGAAAATTAACGAAACACTCCTGTGATTGCTTTGTTATAAATGGACTTGGTCCAACTGATTATTAAAACACTATTTATCTTGTTACAGTGGTTATGTGGTTAAGTATCGGGTTTGTTCCTTAACAAAAGGCACGGTTTAAGTCTCTACACAGGACAAATTATTATGCTACATCGTTTTTACCACACAATAATAGTAAAATCGATGTAGTATAATAATTTGTCCTGTGTAGAGACTTTAACCTTGGAACCATTTGCCCGATGACGTTAGTAAAGCAGACACTGATGGTGAATATAAGAGATTTTTAAAACAGAATAAAAATATAAGTTTGTATATTGTTCTAAATTTTGGAAGTAGATTTTACATTCTCGCCTCAGACTTGGTTGTAGTGATCTAAATGCCTGTCGATATGAAAGACACATTTCTGACAATGCAGCTTGTTATTGTGGATACATGTATGAAATGAGTGAGTATGGTTTTACGCCGCTTTTAGCAATATTCCAGCAATATCACGGCGAGGGACACCAGAAATGGGCTTCACACATTGTACCCATGTCGGGAATCGAACCCGGGTCTTCGGCGCTACCCGACCGCCCCTACATATATGAAAATGTATCACGCTATTTCTTTTCATATCCCTTTTATAATGATGTAAGAAATGATTCATTCTTCTTTTCTGAGGGAGTTGATCTTAACACTTTATTGAATGGTAATGCTAATTTTACAAAAAATGCTAATCTAGTTACGAGGGGCGTTCAATAAGTTTTGGAACTTCAATATAAGAACAAGTCGCAGAATATCTTTTTCACTTTTATTTTTCAATTTTATCTCCATTCACCTCAATACACTTATTCCATTCGTCCTTCAAGCTTTTAATACCACTTTTATAGAAATCCGCAGATTGGCCCTCTAACCATGCCTCCGTGGCAGCCTTTATGTCCCGGTCATCCTGGAAGCGTCTTCCACGTAAGGGAGATTTCATTTGCCGGAACAGGAAATACTCACTGGGGGCTAAGTCTGAGATGTAGGGTGGGTGATTTAACTGTTCGAATCCACATTCCCATATGGCGGCCTGTGCAATTCTCGACTTGTGAACCGAAGCGTTGTCATGCAAAAGTAGAATACCACGTGTTATCATCCCACGGCGTTTCTGGCGAATAGATTTTCGCAATTATTTCATTACATTAGCATAATACTGACCATTGATTGTAGTTTTGGGGGGCATGTAATCAATCAGTAATATGCCTCTGGCATCCCAAAATGGTGGCCATTACCTTGCAAGCCGATGGTTGAGTGCGAAACTTCCTCGGAGGCGGAGAATTGGAGGACTTCCATTGCATGGATTCCAACGTAGTTTCTGGGTCCCAGTGGAGGATCAATGTTCCATCACCTGTCACTAGACGAGAAAGAAATCCGGCTTCATCAGCAGTATAGAGATCCAGGGGGTCTCGACAACTTTCAGTTCTCTGATGGCGATCTTGAGCTCTGAGGTTTCCAGGTACCCATCTTGCAGATACCTTGGACATACCATGAATAATGGTTCCAACTGATATTTCGAATTCCCTAGAAAGTTCAGATACTTTCACTCGTCGGTCAGACAAAATTCTTCTTTCTATAGCAGCAATGGTTTTCGGTTGGGTGGCATCTGAAGGCCTGTCTGACCTTGGGTCATCGTCTATGGACTCCCTACCTCTTTTAAACTGTAGAGACCAACGGCGAACTGTGGAATAGTCAGGAGCATCCTTACCCACCACTTTACACATGCGATCATAGATTTCTTTTGCGTTGGATCCCTCCTTGGTAAGGAACTTTTTTACACCGCGGTGTTCATGTTTGAGAGAATCCATGATTGTGACCACCCTTAGGTGAATGAAGCAATCACATCTAACGTATTGTTGTGTCTGGAACTTGTTATGACAACCTGATGCTATGACTAGTGTCACACCTGACACAAGTTGACATTGTTTGTGTAAACACAAATGCCCAAGTTGCAAAACCTATTGATCGCCCCTCGTATATTAAAATCAGTACATTCATACCAACTTCATTTAAAAAGGTTTAAGCTAACGTGAGACTATTAATTCCGCTGACATATTACTTTTTCTACTCATAACACCAAGCTGTTGTCCATGACCAATTGCTTTTGTTAGCATATTTAGTTCATCATCATGTATTATTTTGTTGAATGCCTTCATCAATAGAACACCCGTGAAAATTCCGGGGTAGAATAGGTCTTCAGCAACCCATGCTTGCCGTAAAAGGTGACTATGCTTGTCGTAAAAGGTGACTATGCTTGCCGTAAAAGGTGACTATGCTTGTCGTAAAAGGTGACTATGCTTGCCGTAAAAGGTGACTATGCTTGTCGTAAAAGGTGACTATGCTTGTCGTAAAAGGTGACTATGCTTGTCGTAAAAGGTGACTATGCTTGTCGTAAAAGGTGACTATGCTTGCCGTAAAAGGTGACTATGCTTGTCGTAAAAGGTGACTATGCTTGCCGTAAAAGGCGACTATGCTTGTCGTAAAAGGCGTAAAAGGATCGGGTGCAAAGGCAAGTCAAATGTTGATCTAAAAATCACGGGAACACCTAAGTTGTTTCAGTTGTATATTCGCCAATTATTAACTAGTTATGAGAGTCCCGGTTGATGAAGTAGTTCCCGCTTAAATTTTGACGCGTCATGTGAATTCTCCTCATTCTGGTGATTATATTCACGACACAGAAAAATATTAAAATCATATTAATAGAAGAATGTGTAATGTGTTTACATTTATTTCACAACTCATTAACCCACAGATGGAGTATGTTAAACGTTTAAACCATGGGTAACTTACCACATAGAAACGTTATTTTAAAAGAAACTAGAACACATTAGATATGAATATATTTAGCTAACACTCCAGCAAATTATTCCCCACCCACAGAAATTCATAAAATGTTCTTGTCAGCCTATAAATTATCCATAAGAATGTGTATCTAGCGTTGTCTACCTGTTAGTGTGTCTTTGATCCCCTACCACAGACATGGCATTGTCTGTCGTCAGCCCCGCCAATGGTAATATGTTAATCTATGTAAATGTATCGTTAATAACATTCCGGTCGTGTTGTGGAGATGAATACTATTTTCCTTCACCCAGCGTGTCAGTGGAAGTGTCTGGAGGGGGGAGCGAGCGAAAAAACTAATAATCTGGACTTGTAAAGTGTTCCCTTTTTTTAATAAATGTTTTTTGTTTTCTTTCAACCTTTTTCTTGAATGTATTTGCAACAAACAGTCGAATCATCAATATGCATCTTAATTATTTTCGCTGGCTTTTGTGAACACCTAGTATCATCACTTTTTAAAAGTGATTCATAAACATATGCTTATGATATAGTCGGAATCTACAGTGGACTGCTTTCAGCAGGTATTTCTAATGGTTATGGAAAAGGTTTTAGCGCTTCTATTTATACAGGGGGCACTGGTGGCCCAGTCGTCTAAGGCGCCGCGATTCGCTGTGAAGAGTTGCGATCTTGGTTACGCCAGAAACCTATGATTGTGGGTTCGAGTCCCCGTTCGCCCCGATTATGTTTCTAGGTTTGTCAGCACCATACCCGTGCTCGTGGGTTTCACCGAAGTGGTAAACGTCTGAGACCTGCATCACTTCGGGCTTTCCTCCCACATTAAGCTGACACGCCGTGAAATAACTGGAATACTGTTAAAAGCGGCGTTACACCAACTCACTCACTCTATTTATACATCCCAAACATGTATGTGTCACTGTTTTGTGAATGTCCACATTATTCAGTGTACATCACAAACGTTGCCACCTTAGTATACATGTCCGTTTCTGGCACTGCAGCGCACATTGCCTGACCATACAGTAACATGTGGATGTGGGTCTCCATTCTCCTTGCGCTGTAAACTGTCACAACGTCACACGCGTCTTTATACCAGTAACAGTGTTACACATGCATGTGTGCTTATGGCAACACAATCACACACTAATGTGTGTCTGCAACATTCCAAGAACTATATTTCGAATCAGGGGGACACGTTCACATTTGTCGTCAATATTATCAGATATTTATGCTAATATACCAGGAAAGCTGATATGCCCTTATATCCCGCGTATATGTATGTGGGTGCAACACTGTCAGCGTTTACGTATGTCTACAACACCGACACACGTTTATGCTGTTTCTGCTAAACTGTCATGAGTTTCTGAACAGTATTACGTATCTGCAACACTGTCACACATGTATGCATGTATCAGGCTAAGGTATGTATTTGTAACAGTGTTATACCTTTATGTGTGTGTCGGCAACACTGTCAGCTATTAATGTATGTGTTTGCAGCACTGCCATACGTTTATGCAAGTGTCAGTTTAATGTAACTATGTATTTGTAACAGTGTTATACCTTTATGTGTGTGTCGGCAACACTGTCAGATATTAAGTATGTGCAATACTGTCAGACCTTTATGCAAGTGTCAGTTTAATGTATGTACTTGTAACAGTGTCATACCTGTATGCATGTGTCTGCAACACTGTCAGACAATAAGTATGTGTTTGCAATATTGTCATACGTTTATGCATGTGCCAATTCTATGTATGTATTTGTAACAATTTCATGTGTTTATGTACATGTATTTGCAACACTGTCACACATGTATACATGTGTCTGCAACACAGTCACACGTTTATGCATGTGTCTGCATCACTGACACATGTTTAAACGTGTGTCTGAACCTGACGAACTTTGGAGCGATCTATCTTAATAAGAATGCTATGCACTTAATCGAAGTTGGATTGTGATATCCTCCACCTGTTCGTAATTAGACGGTCGATAAATCGGCTGTTTTATCAACACCGTGTTATTGTAATTTGAGACTCCTGATTTATCGCCACTGTACAATTATAACTCAGATCCTAGTGCTCAAATACGCGACAAGTTGACACAACTCATCCGCGCGGGTACGTACTGCTAGTTGTTGGGTATTTATCAAGTTCATTCTCTGTTCTAGTTACGTGCTGAGGGCAGCAAGCAGGCTCTTGACAACAGTCGACATTTTTCTTTCTCTCTTTTTAAGCTGGGTGATGTTTTTTAACAAAGGTTTACCTTTTGAAACCACAGTTTAACCGGGGATTATGTGTGTTTGTGTACTTAACACCTGAGGTCCCCCAGATGCTCGGGCAGGTCAGGGGGTATGTAACAATTACCATGGAACAGAAACATATTGACATAAACTCAGGCGTACTCTCAACGAGGACACGAGGCTAGCCTAGTGGTTGAAGCTTTTGCTCGTCTCATCGACGACCTGGGTTCGATTCTCTAAATGGCTTGCAATTAGACAAACTTGTTATTTTCACCATAATAAAGATATAATATTGCTAAACGTGATGGCTACAGTATCATATGTCTTATATCGTAATGGCTACCGTATATTCCTTATACTAGTATTTTGGTGGCTAACGTGATATAGATCTTATATCGTGATAGCAACCGTGTTTGTATATCGTATGCGGGCTACAGCGGCACATAAAGAGAAAACTACACTCATACTCGTTAGATAGCGGTTTTGCGAAACGCGCGGATGTTCCAGGGTATCTGACCTAGGGAGATGATTTGTATCGATACTGTTAAGTTAGAGCCATGTGAAAGTTTTGTAGTGCACGTTCACCCATAAACAAACACTTGCCACAAAATATGCTTCGAATGGGACACTGATACGGCACACCCGCAATATCCGACCCCGCAAGTCGAGATATCGGTACGAATATAGTAAACAGCTTCATACAGCCACGCTGAACGTTTTGAAATGAAAATTGAAAATCGAAAGTGGTCGGGTGCATCGAGGTCATAGGCACTGACCAAGAGACCCCACTCTATCTGTAGTTTGTATGAACATGGAAAATGGATGTAGCTGGATTGTTTATAACGTATGTAGTACATATACGTATATCTAATACAAACGCCAAGAAATTTGAACCGTGTGACATGCTTGTTTGGTTTGACTTCATCTCGAAGAAGTCTCGTTTATTTATGGATGGAAAAACATTCTTGTGTGACCTTCATGTGTGACCTCAGCGAGATCACGGTTATCCAATCCAGTGTAATGAATGATTATGATCCAGCTATAGTAGAAAACTTTCTAAAATTCTGTAAAGCTTCACGCGTGAGGAGAGCATGTTATCATTAATTACTGTACACTCTGTTATCTGATATCGTAATGGCTACCGTGATATATATCTGATATCGTGATGGCTACCGTGATATATATATATCTGATATCGTGATGGCTACCGTGATATATATCTGATATCGTGATGGCTACCGTGATATATATCTGATATCGTGATGGCTACCGTGATATATATCTTATAGTGTGATGGTTATCGTAATATATATCTTATTGTGTGGTGGCTAGCGTAATATCTATCTTGAATATTATATCGTGATTGCTACCGTAAGTTAAACCTTATAACGCGATGGCTACCGTGTTATATTTCGTATACTAGTATTGTGATGGCTACCGTGATCTATATTTCATATCTTGATGGCTACCGTAATATATATCTGATATCGCGATGGCTACCGTGATATATATCTTATAGTGTGATGGCTACCGTGATATATATCTGATATCGTGATGGCTACCGTGATATATATCTCATATCGTGATGGCTACCGTGACATATATCTCATATCGTGATGGCTACCGTGATATATATCTAATATCGTGATGGCTACCGTGATATATATCTTATAGTGTGATGGTTATCGTAATATATATCTTATTGTGTGGTGGCTACCGTAATATCTATCTTGAATATTATATCGTGATTGTTACCGTAAGTTAAACCTTATAACGCGATGGCTACCGTGTTATATTTCGTATACTAGTATTGTGATGGCTACCGTGATCTATATTTCATATCTTGATGGCTACCGTAATATATATCTGATATCGCGATGGCTACCGTGATATATATCTTATAGTGTGATGGCTACCGTGATATATATTTGATATCGTGATGGCTACCGTGATATATATCTCATATCGTGATGGCTACCGTGACATATATCTCATATCGTGATGGCTACCGTGATATATATCTAATATCGTGATGGCTACCGTGATATATATCTAATATCGTGATGGCTACCGTGATATATATCTTATAGTGTGATGGCTACCGTGATATATATCTGATATCGTGATGGCTGCCGTGATATATATCTAATATCGTGATGGCTACCGTGATATGTATCTTATTTTTTGGTGGCTACCGTGATATATATCCCATATCGTGATGGCTACCGTGATATATATCTTATACTGTGATGACTACTGTGATATATGTCTTATATTGTGATGACTACTGTGATATATATTTCATTGTGGGATGGCTACCGTGGTATATATCTTATATTATGATGGCTGCCTTGATAGTGAGATGAAGACAGTGAATTCTAGTTTACATTATGATGGTTAATGAACTTTATCTTATATTGTCAGGGGTACCATGAGGTCAGGTAGATATCGTGATGGGTATCTCATCGTGATCTAATAATATCACGACACTAATGCATGGCTTAATGGTGAAGCGAATGGAGTAAGGCTGTCGTACCGCGGTACTAAGAAAATAAATAACATATAGAGTGGTACATTCCAGGTGTTGTGGCGTATGTCATTACCCCAGAAGCGAAGACAAGGATGAGAATATGTGCCTCATCATTCACTTGTAATCACGTAGCTCCTGTCAGTAACAGCGGCTTTCTACGTGTGAGTGAGTGAGTATGGTTTTACGCCGCTTTTAGCAATAATCCAGCAATATCACGGCGGGGGACACCAGAAATAGGCTTCACACATTGTACCCATGTCGGGAATCGAACCCGGGTCTTCGGCGTGACAAGCGAACGCTTTAACAGCTGGACTACCCGACCGCCCCTTTCTATGTGTACTTAACATAGGTATCAACACAGGTATTGATATAAACAGCCAACTGCTTAATGAACCACAGACCGACTAAGTGGATAGTGGATTTTGCGTCTGCACGGAGAGCGGAAGGTCGGTGGTTCGATCTCCGGACGCGTCATACCAAAACACGTTAAAAGATGGTACATGTTGTTACCGTACCTGACGCAAGGTATTATGGGGACAAAACAAGGCTTGGAGTCAGTAGGCTTATCCAGTGGGCTAGTACTATGAAACCGGCATTAGTCCGGACTAGTACAAGCAGCCACACATACACATTCGTTCATTGACGTTTCTATACCGGTGCAATAATCTTGAACGTAACGTCACCTCACCTCATCCTCTCTGAAACCAACGTTCCAACGAAGTATCACTCACTGCTTTAGTTTGACATACATTAAGCCTCTGGGCCCCGTTCCACAAAGAGATCGTAGCGCGACGACTGTCGTAAGTCTATGTTAAAGTATGGGAGTTACGATCATCTTAGCGCTACGATCTCTTTGTGGAACAGGGCCCTGGACGTTTATAACTAGGTTTAGCTGAAGTGGACTTATTCGTTCTATTCCTTGTAGTGGAGATTTGATCACCCGTTAGAATCACCGTACTTCATAAAAGAAAGAGAATGTTTCCTGCAAAGATTTTATTGTGTTGACCGGTTAACCCAAAGTTTAACAAACAATTAAGGCACCCCTCAAAGCGACGTATGCCATTCATTAGAAAAAGTAACAACTTATCATGCAGTGTATATTGTTTGCTGTTGTAAAAATCCACCCACAGTGAGTGAGTGAGTGAGTATGGTTTTACGCTGCTTTTAGCAATATTCCAGCAATATCACGGCGGGGGACACCAGAAATGGGCTTCACACATTGTACCCATGTCGGGAATCGAACCCGGGTCTTCGGCGTGACGAGCGAACTCTTTAACCACTAGGCTACCCGACCGCCCCCCACCCTACAGTAATTGTGTTTATGTAAATGCACAAATGTACAGCCACATGCACAAACGTGTACAGTTATACTGTTTGTTTTGTTTGTTGTTTAACGCCTAGCTCAGCAATATTCCATACATATATGACAGGCGGTCTGGACCAGACAATCCAGGAGGATCGATCCACGCGATTGGGATACGGTGACATGCATCAACCAAGTCAGCGAGCCTGACCACCCGATCCCGTTAGTCGCCTCTTACGACAAACATGGGTTGCTAAAGATCAATTCTAACATGGATCTCCACGGGTAAGATTATACTGTATCATATATATTTCAGAATTAGAAATTGGCACTATTCCTGTAGATTCTGTAAGGCGTAACCAATAGAGATACGTCTTAACATCGTGTCAATTGTAACATTTATCACTTGAACAACTTTAACACTTTTCAGTCCAAAAAGAAAGATAGGTCTTGTATAACGACATCACGCAAAGAACGGCATGCGTTGATCGGCACGTGGCCAACATTGAAGAGGGCAATACATTACTTATTTAGGGGAAAACATAAGTGTAAATGCTGACAATAGTGATTCAGTAATAGTAAACCGAAATGAATGCTGAAAATAGCTGATGTTTACGTATTTCTCGAGGCGATAAAATTTATCAAAACTCGGCTAAATATGTTGCATTGGCATAACACATAATATTAAAGATGCCACTGTCAACAGGAGCGAGATTGCGCAAGATTGAAACGCAAAAACTGAAGCTTGGCATTAAAGTGTCACAAGCGTTGCAATATATAACACCGACGTTTGAGATGCATAAAGATTTAAGATCATATTACCTGTCGGTTAAAATATGATTGTGAAATAACTGTTTGAAATTGACGTCAGTGGCTTTAGGTCTCCGATGACACCACGCTCATCGCAGTAGCAGTAGCAGTAGCAGTAGAGACGTCCCGACCAAACGCCTAACCACCGAGTGAGTGAATGTAGTTGAACGCCGCAATTTTCCAGCTTTTTTCACGGGGTCCTATATAATCGATTCTGGGCCAGGCGCCGCAGCGGTTGATAGCATGAGCTTCATTTGGGGTGATGACACACAATCAACCCGACAGTGGGGGTAACCTGGTGATCAAAACATTAGCCCGTCACGTCTAAGGTCCGTGTTACATTCGACAAATGGGTACAATGTGTGAAACCTCACTCACTCCCGATCAACCAGATCACATATTGTGATCACTCACTCCTCATCCAATTCAGACGGTTCTTACGATAAGCAAGGGGCACTTGTGTCCTAGATCCTGCCTGTTCGAAAACCTTGAGATATGGTCTCTACGAATTACCGTAACTCTATAGTTTATCATAGGCTCACGACTGTCGCTTTGTGGATCAGGGCCTATGTTCGAAGCATTGACAGCATCTCTCAAGGGTTATAGGTCAAACGGAAAATATATGCCCCGTGTGCCGAGGATGGGTCGAATATATCCTTTTTGCGCATAACACAAGATGGCTCTTCTATATGATTATTTCAGTTACAGGACCCCGGGGCCCCTTGCATAAACTACATTACAGGTAGCTGAAAGTGCGCGATGCATGTTTTGACAGGTTGCAATACCCATGTAATGAACGCATTCCATGTCTCAGAAGATATTTCCGCTTGTTCTATAGTTTTCCGACATAACGACAGTTTGCAGTAGATATTGAGACAAGATCAAAGGAAATACTGAACTTATAACAAGGAAGCACACATACAGTATATTTAAAGACACAAATTGTAAGATGCATCTGTGGATTTGCTTTGGTTTGTGTTTCTCAAAAGAAACAGGTATCATGGATTTAAAGATATTTCTTTAAAATTTGATTCAAGATTTCTTTCGCCGTTTTGACGTTTAGATTCTCAGAAAGCATGGCCGTATATTTCATGTTAAATAATCAGCATCGCTACGAATCAACTGAGATAGTGACCAATGGCATTCATGACCTTGTGGGGTGGCTACCAACACCTGGGGGTTAAAGCGTTCGCTCGTCACTCTTAAGACCCGGTTCGATTCCGCACATGGGTACAATGTGTGAAGCCCATTTCTGGTATCCCCCGCCGTGATATTGCTGGAATATTGCTAAAAACGGCGTTATACCATACTCACTCACTCACTCACTCACTCACTCGTGTCCATCACTAACATCAGGATAGCATATAAACTGCTGGGCGAAAGAAAGTATACACCCATGTTTGATGGTGGCCAACTGGAAACAAACAAGAAATGGTTATTCATGGTGATGTATTTCATACACAGTTGTGTCTTGGATCTTAAGTTTCCAGTGTTTCGGCGAGGGTTTTCAACCCAGTAACGTTTTGATAACGTTTGTAATTTTTTGGTCACATCCGATTTTCAACTGTATACTTTCTTTTGCCCGGTAGTGTACTTATTGCACGTGCAGTCTGAAGTGATATGGTAAACAATGTGGGTTGATGGCATCGGACAACCTCGGTGGAATGATCTCACTATTGTTTGTTCTTTTCTGAGGTCAAGCAGTGCACTCATTTCAGTGACAGTTGTTTTCTTAAACCAAAATGAAAATAACATCGCAAAAGTTGCGACCCCGTTAAAAGATCGCAACGTGACCACATACTGACAACGCATTTGCGACGTCCCACAACTGCGACGCGGTTTTAGCAACACTCCCTGAGAGCAAATCAGTGATGCGACGCGGCCAAAGTTTGCAATACATCGTACGAGATAAATCCAACGGGTCTACAGGCAACCATATGCCCACAACCAAGTCACACCCTGAACACCAATTCAATTACACCGAGGAGCAAACACAATTACTCTAAGTTAATTTTATCATAGGTTTGATTTTTAGTTGAAAATATCTTAAGTAACCGATGGTATATATCCCAAATGATGTACTGTACTGGCGCTTAGTCACCACTCAAAGAATTCTTCTACATGGTTTTATTTCATAAAACCTTTTTTTTATTTAAAAAAACTTTTAAAACTTTAAAGAATTTCGCACAACATACTACTACTGATGGGTATCTTAGAAATGTTATCTCTGAAAATCAATAAATTTACTTTCTTTCGGCACAACTTTTAAAACTTTAAAGAATTTCGCACAACATACTACTACTGATGGGTATCTTAGAAATGTTATCTCTGAAAATCAATAAATTTACTTTCTTTCGGCACAAATGTACATTTCAGGCAAGGAAGGGAGCATGTGTTGAACACTCATTTCTCACACCAATTTTCATTGAATCAAATTTTTTTTACATAAAATTACTTTTTACAAACTGTTGCGGGAATGAACGATGGTTAAACAGACATCATCAAATTCAACAACAGTCCTTTTAATATCTCTATGACATAGAAAATCAAACTCGGTATACTTTCTTGTGCCCCTCAGCTTAAAACCCTCCCAAAGAAATATTGATCTAAAAAAGGCCATTACATCCTACACTGTAAAACATGAGTTTAGAATGTACACATGCAGATCTAAACATGTTTAGGACTGTGTTTAAATCATAAACGGAATACACATATGATGTGTTCTATCTGAACACGTTTAGGGTCTAATCACAAACTTATGATTGTGGGTTCGAATCCCGATTCGCCCCTATTATGTTTCTAGGTTTGTTTGTTTCAGCACCATACCCGTGCTCGTGGGTTTCACCGAAGTGGTAAACGTCTGAGACTTGCATCACTTAAGGCTTTCCTCCCACATTAAGCTGACACGCCGCGATATAACTGGAATACTGTTAAAAGCGGCGTTAAACCCAACTCACTCACTCTAAACACATGAAATGAGCCATTTTCTCACAGCCACCTAAACAGAACATGCCCATAATCAAAACATGTTTAGAATACATGGACTTTACTCAGGCAAACTGGCAGTACCAGAAGGCTTCATTTAAATCTTTGAAAATAAATATTTATTAAAATTACACATAGAGACAATATGTCTCGGTTTGTTTGTTTGTTGTTTAACGCCGCACTCAGCAATATTCCAGCTACATGACGGCGGTCTGTAAATAACCGAGTCTGGACAGTCCAGCATCGATCCACTCAATTGGGATACCATGACATGCATCAACCAAGTCAGCGAGCCTGACCACCCGACCCCGTTAGTCGCCTCTTACGACAAGCATAGTCGCTTTTTGCGGCAAGCATGGGTTTCCGAAGACCTATTCCACCCAAGAGATTCACGGGTCTGTCTCGGTTTGACACAAATCACTAATGACACAGTGACCTTAACTGGAACAACCAAGGCAAGGGAGCCCTTCTCCATCTATACGTTTACAGCTCAACTCCACGTTCAGTTCTCTCAGTTATAACCTTTGCTTGAACACTGCTTGCGGACGATTTCCTAACCAAGGACGACCTAAGAAACCCTGTTGACCATGGTATAACCAATGTTCACATGTTTACTGATTGGCGTCATTCTTCGGTTGAGGGGCGGTCGGGTAGCCTAGTGGTTAAAGCGTTCGCTCGTCACGCCGAAGACCCGGGTTCGAATCCCGACATGGGTACAATGTGTGAAGCCCATTTCTGGTGTCCCCCGCCGTGATATTGCTGGAATATTGCTAAAAGCGGCGTAAAACCATACTCACTCACTCACTCACTCATTCTTCGGTTGAGCAAAATTGCCTATACTTATACCCCGTTCACATGTGTGTATATATGCATACGTGTGTAGAAATACATACAGTCAAGTCCCGTTAATCCGACATCGTTGGTTGCATATGATTATGTCGGATAAACGAAATTAAGTAGTATCAACGTTCGTGATCGAAAATCGGACAACTACACGATAGGTAACGATACAAACCACGTAATAAAAAAAAAGAGGTGAGTATACTTGTCATGCGAACGCGTTTACTCATGGGTGTATATTTACACCAAATTTGCATCGTGTCTGGAGCAGGTGCAAAAGTAAATGTAAATTTCCACTGTGTGTATATGTTGCATGTGAACGTTTATGTTAACGTAAGAGGATAATCTAATTAATATCTGTTCTTTTGCCAACACCAAACAAATTGTCAACAGTTGTTAACTTCATGCGTATATACAGAGTTGAGCGGACGGTGTTTTCTTTTGGTTTCAATGAGTCAAAACTTTGTGTACAAATTAAATCAAACACATGTTGCTTCACGCGAAAAGTTTTGGTGAAGTAACTCTCTTCTCATTCAACTTTGATTGGAAAACAACCTGTTTTGTGTTGAAAGTCTTAAACAGACTGACGAATATGTGTGCCTTACACAATTTAATACTTTATTTACACACAAGTTGATTTTCATGCGAACGCATACTAAATTTACATATACACATGTATGTATAGTTACACATGTGCAAAATTACTTACGTTAGTAAATGTTGTGCATGTGAACGGGGTATTACTCAACACTTGTTATCATCTCATAGTTGTGTGTTATAGCAATTGTGCAACTTCGATGATGACTTTGTGCTCTGTCTAATGTTCAACACGTTATTTAGAACTGACTTGTCGCTCGTCATGAATTAAATAGAAAACGTACAATGGTAGATTCGTTAAGCAATAAAACACATGTTAACCCATCCCAGGGGTGTGTTATAGCACATGGCTGTCGTGTTTTCCCGTCTCCTGGCATCTATTTTGTGTTATATCAAAGGTTGCGTTTTATTCAGTGAGTGAGTGAGTATGGTTTTACGCCGCTTTTAGCAATATTCCAGCAATATCACGGCGGAGGACACCAGAAATGGGCTTCACACATTGTACCCATGTCGGGAATCGAACCCGGGTCTTCGGGGTGACGAGCGAACGCTTGAACCACTAGGCTACCCGACCGCCCCGTTTTATTCAGGGTGCTGGCCTACGTTATGCTTGATTAACAATGGATAACCCACGCTGAACCAAGTCAACACTGGTTGTCGAATTATAATAATCGAACCAACGTGGTGTAAATCACCGTACGGAGAGATGTGATCGATAATAACAATATGTCCCATGGGTTTCTGCCATATGGCGGGAACCATGACCCAGTTCTTTCTCAGTTACATTAGAGTGAGTGAGTGAGTTGAGTTTAACGCCGCTTTTAACAGTATTCCAGTTATATCACGGCGTATCAGCTTAATGTGGGAGGAAAGCCCGAAGTGATGCAGGTCTCAGACGTTTACCACTTCGGTGAAACCCACGAGCACGAGTATGGTGCTGACAAACCTAGAAACATAATAGGGGCGAACCGGGATTCGAACCCACACTCATAGGTTTCAGGCGAATTACAATAGAAACAACTCAGATCTTGTGAATGATTTACTGAATAGGTACAACCCGAAGTGATTTACTGTAACTTTGAACCCTGAAGTCTCAACAAGGCAGATCTCTGTTCGATACATATGTTCTTTGTTTAACGCTGAACTCAGCAATATTCCAGCTATATGTCGGCGGTCTGGAAAGTGAGTGAGTGAGTGAGGTTTTACTCCGCTTTTAGCAATATCACGGCGATGGACACCAGAAATGGGCTTCACGCATTTTGTACCCATGTAGGGAATCGAACCCGGGCCTTCGTGACGAGCGAACGCCTTAGCCACTAGGCTGACCCACCAGCCCCGGCGGTCTGGAAATACTAGAGTCTGGAAAAGACAATTCTGTGATTGATATCAAGAGCATCGACCTACGCAATTGGGATACGATTACATGCATGAACCAAGTCAGCCAGCCTGACCAGCCGATCCCGTTAGCCACCCCTGAAGACAAGCAAATTCGCCTTTTACGGCAAGCATGGGTTGCTGAAGACCTATTTTAACCTGGATCTTTACGGGTTTGATACATCTTGTGGAATGGACGTAGAATCAGAGTAAAAGATTTGTTTTTAATGAGATTGCAGGGTTCAAAGTTTCCGTAAATCAACTGGATTGGACGTAAAAAGTAAAGAATTCACAAGTCCCCGACACTAGGCTCACCTCAATCTCAGAGGATCAGGGGCCACTTGCACAAAGCGATCTTAGCGCTAAGACTATCGTAAGCCTATGTTAGAGTATGGGAGTTACACTCATCTTAGCGCTAAGATAGCTTTGTGCAAGTGGGCCCAGATCAACCCGCATTAAATCCATGTTGGAACCGATTTCACTTGTGCATGTGGCAATGACATTCGATAACACAATCTGGTGGCAGCTTTGACCCTTAAACGTTTTTGCTCGGTATCAAATTTCATCCCGGATTTCTTTTCTTTAAGAGTTGCGAACTCGTTCTTATGAACAACATGCGGAGTGATATGCATTTTCAATCGGTACGTGGTTTACTGTGAAATCATGAAATATTACTACTCCATTGCTCCCCGAGATATCATGAAGATATCGCAATAAACCGAGGGGACCCGAATGGTGTTGCCGAGGTTCTCTGAATGAGAGCCGGTCAAAGAGTTACTTCCCTTATAAAAGACACTTATTATTTTTTTAACATTAACAGATTTGTTCAAGGAAAACAAATTGTCGTGATACTCCAAGTTATTATATATTTGTGAACTGTTCGGTCGTTGAAAGTTAAAAAAAAAATCAACAAGCTGTGATTCTTTTTATTGTTTAGATAGCGGTCATAACATGATATAATTGCTATAGCAAATGTCCATGGCCTACTAAAAAGGTCGTAATTGCCACACGGTCGTAAATTATCCACTGCAAATCCGCGTGACTTTCTAACACTGATCCCCCAATAACACCGTATCACATAAGTACATGTATACCAACCCTTTGCGCTTTATGTAGTTTTCAGTATGTGTTGAGTCAACCATATAATGTCAATAAAGATCACTGAAATCTATCTCAAAAGTATATTACTTCCTGAAACAGACCTGACGTGGCTCTGTCCCTGTGAATGCGATCGAGGGATAGCTCCCTATGCAAAACATTACCTATTACCCAGAGCTATAGAAAACCATGTTACGCATAAAGCTGTTGCACGTTACAGGTGCGCGATGGCCCTGGACTCTGGCCTTCTCCGAGAACCAATCCATGGTAAACTATACATTATATATACATGTTCCCGTCACTGCCGTGTGACGGCAATATTTGCCATCGGTATACATTCAAATACAATTGCTTTTATTGAAGTCGTTTAAAGCATATTTACATTATTAAAAGCATATAGAACTCGACGGCTTATGGGGACTAGATAGTTTGTGAAGAGCTGGTATTGACAAATTCCCGCGCTTAATGTGTCAGCTACTTTTTACTTACTCACATGACGGGCCTCATGGTGACCTCTGCGCTTTTCTCACGTGCTTTTTATAGACTCCTTAAAGCGATATGTGAGGCTACCAAAGTTTAGCTGTTCGTGTCATTGATTAATAAATGTTTCATTTTTACTGACTTATATAACTTTGTCTATAATTAATAACGCTTTTACATAATGTCGGCAAATATATAAGCCGTTTTAATTAATGAAAGTAGACATGCTTCATTTGAGCACATCTGGACAAAACGAACAGAACTCGACAATGATAATGAATAAAAATCTGCAATGGGAGTACGAATTTACATCAGGACGGTGATTGCGGATTACATTCCATTGCTAAATTCACACCATGGCTAACTGAGATGTAACTATCGTAGTAGCACCTAACACTATCACATCTTTAACATATTTAAATAATTAAGCACTCGCGCCAATAAGTGAGTGAGTGAGTGGGTAACGCGGCTTTGAACAATATTTCAGGAGCACCAAGGTACAAGATGCCACTTAATGTGTGATGAAAGTCTACGGTTGCTGCAAGACATTTACCAATTTGGTGAAAACCAAGAGCTCGGATGTAGTGTTGCCAGGCCATGGATCATAAATGGGGTGAGTCTGAGGTTCGAATCTCGGCGGTTCAGCGGATCATGACAGTACTAAGGGACGCAACTCTGCCCAGCGAGATGTGAAGTCTTAGACTAAAGGCAAATGTGTCATCTCTTACAGACAAACATAGTATGTATGATATACATTATTGTACTCTCGCTATCATAAAATGAGATCTGTTTCAAAAGTTTTACAACTTTTTTAAGGGTCACAACCTTGATTTGTTTAAATATAAATTTGAACAATTACCTCGTAGACGCTCCTGAGCTTGAGTCTGTGGAAGAGTGGGATGAACACATGTGCAGTGATGGGCACCGAGATAAAGTAGGACAAAGCGTTCACCCAGAACGCAGCACCAAACAAATAAATCTCCACAGGAACCGCCAGCACCGTGATGGCGGACAGGAAGCTGGCTAGGACAGAGAAGGCGACCGGAAGGAACTGCATATCCCGGCCCCCCATCAGGTACTCGTCCGTTGTCTTCTGTCCCCCTCGCCGACAGCCATGATACAGTCCTATCGCCGCCGACACCGCCAACATCAACGTCAGCACTAAGTAGTCGTGCCAACCGAATCTTTCCGACATTTTCACAAGTGTCGTCTGCTACGACAATGACGTCACTATATGTGGAGATCCCTCAGGTTTTCCTCGAAACTGTTTCTGGTATTTGTCGTCAAGTGTTTGCAGTCATATATCTGAGAACATCTGTCCAAGATCGACACTGATTGGTCGAGACAACTGCTTGTCACTTATGACTCGGTTACCAAAGTTTCAAAAAGTGTCAGACAAACCTCATCCTTCTAAGAGCGTACGTTTCCAACTAGGCTGCGAATGAACCAGTATTTCCAAGATACTGACTGGTCGTTTGCTCTGTTTTCTTCTCCAATGATACAGCGCTAACACGAGGCAAGCCACAGGAAATCCTGGGTCTGCCTTAACATATGTACCGAGAACACTTTGTGATTATGTAGTATTTACACTTTTCGCTTTGTAACTGCAGATGCAATATCTTCATATTAAGCGTGTATAATAGTATAATCTCTGTACGGATAAATTCCGATTACCCTTTCATAAAGTCAATAAAGGTCTTGTCGCTCACCACAGTACTGTGCTATTCCGGATGCTGAACACAAACAAGGTCTGTGTGGTCGAGTGTACTCGTTAAGCCTTTGTCGCCGAAATCCACAAATACACACAGGTAAAATTCAATTAGGAAATTCTATTACCACAACAATTGATAAGGCTCTTTCAACGTACGAACAACTTTTCTTCCTCCAAATCCTTTTGTGTTCCCAGGTATCTATTACTCGTTGTAAAGGTATTCAATTAATTTTCAACAAAACTCGCGTTAAATCTTTTGGTTCAAAAGGTGAACTTCGTGTTTCCTAACACAACTGTATAAAAAATCCTTTTCGCGAATCACCGAGACCTCACCTTCAATGATGAAAGTTCAAAAACACAAACGAAATTTATCATGAGAACAGATCGCACAAAGGAGGCGATATAAGCGGCACCCTTAAGTGTTCCAACTTAACCTGTATACTCGCAACACCAGTGAGCCTCTGACGAATCCAGCACTATCCTTCTCTCATCCACACCTTCACTCAAACAATCCCGTCCGTGTTACTTGCCCTGGGGGAATTCCCAACTCTCATTTCCATGATTACTATAGCGCACTCTATCCTGCACCAAAAAGTTCATCCTCGCTTGACCGCCTGACATGCCGTCTGCTTCTATCGTTTGAAAACGGGTGCTTTCTGTTTGTGATGTAGTACCGCGTACGGAAGTAAGCAGCGATAATATTCCGGAGAAGTGTATTCGTCTGCTCACCCCTGAGTCGAGTCAGGCACCTGTATCGTCTGCTACGGTAGACGTGATTCGAGCACACCTGTCGTCTGCAGCGAGTGGACAGTTAACGGCTTACTCCGAACACAGCGCGAGCGCAGCTCTTAACACTACCGTGTTACACAGTCGAGAGGGAAGGTTTATTTGGCAACCACCGTTATATTCCAATTACCTGGATAGGTGTTTTTTTAAAGGGTACGTTGTGAAGAATTGGGTTTTATTTCCGATGTTGTCAGATTTCCCAATCAACACACGGAATAATTGAGAAGTGTTTGATGTAGATTTACTTTCATTGTAGTAAAACCTACAGCACCTTTCCTCCGAGTGACACAGAAGTGGTGTACCCCGGTTGTCCCCGACTAGTGATTGGGAATCCGGACAGGGCATAGTGAATGAATATTGTTTTACGCAGCGGTATTGTTTCTTCTATAACAAACGCCGCCGTGACATTGCTGGAATATTGCTAAAAGCGGCGTAAAGCCATACTCACTCACTCACTCTTTTATTTATGTCGGCTTTAATGACAAGTAATGTAATGACAAGTACTGTGGACCTATTCTATCCCATGCTCCAATTCATGACGTATTCTACCACATGTCTCCTCACAGGGAGACATGTATTGGGTTTTGTGGCGTATGGTGCCCCGGAATCCCTTAGGCAGAGCATTGACAATGGTAAGTGGCACTTGCTGTATACAGACCAACACCGTCATAGCTAAAGTGAGTGAGTGAATATGGTTTTACGCCGCTTTTAGCAATATTCCAGCAATATCACGGCGGGGGACACCAGAAATGGGCTTCACACATTGTACGGGAATCGAGCCCGGGTCTTCGGCGTGACGAGCGAAAGCTTTAACCACTAGGCTACCCGACCGCCCCTCATAGCTAAAGCAGGACATCTGTCTCTTGTAACTAACGCTTCACGTGGGGCATAAAACACCAAGCATTTAGAATCTTATACTGATTGAAGTACTAACATTCGTATTAAACATATTAACATCTACTTAAAACCCAAAGTTACAGTGATCATATTCTTATTAAGGGAGCACCCATTTCACTTGTATGGGTGGCGGGATGGGGTGGACGGCACGGGGAACATTTTTGTTTTTTAAATCTATTTTTTCCCATGCTATATCCGCCAAACTATTTATGTGATGAGCCCTATCAAACAATCTGTTTTTATTCACCATTGACACCTAATTTGTGACATTTGGGTATTTTCCACAAAACAACCCATTCATTTTTTCACCACTGCCAACAAACTACTAATTTTACGCATTTCTGAACAAAATAATCATTTAAAAAATCTCCCTACCCCCCAAAATATATTGGATGTACTCCCTTATTGCTTTTCCACACCACTTGTGTCTTTGAAAATTTAGAGGAGTCCAGTGTTTAATTGAGTTTTCTAAAGAATATCTTTTTAAGTTAAAATTTAAACGAATTTAAGAAATCATTTTCTGCTGAGAATTATATTATAGTTATAACAGAATTACTTTTGATGTTCAGTATCAGTAAGTTAACAGGTAGCGTGGGTTTCGATTATAGATAGAGATTTTCTTTGACTGCATATAAGCACCTACACCAATCACAGATGGATCAGCGTTGAAACACACCCTCGAGTTGGATAACAAACTACAATGTACACATTGTTGTTCAGCCTGTTTAACCTTTCTTCACAACAGAGGGAGTGTTTGAGGGAGAGAGTTGGGTTTAACGCAACTCTGAACAGTATTATAATTATTGGTATATCCCGGAACCTCAGCTTTATATGGGACGGAAAAATATATGTCGGTCACGTGTGTTTAACATTTGAAACAGGTTAATCAGGGCGAGTACAGCTCTGTGTATATTGGGCGGTGGGGTAGCCTAGTGGTTAAAGCGTTCGCTCGTCACGCCGAAGACCCATGTTTGATTCCCAAAAGGGGTACAATGTGAGAAGTCCATCTCTGGTGTCTCGCAGTGATATTGCTGGAATATTGCTAAAAGCGGCGTAAAACCACACTCACTCTATATTGGCGGCGACTACTGTGATATTGGTAAAGCACACAATATAGCGGTTAGACTGTAATCACTGTGTATTGTAGTAACATCTCTTGACAACAAGAGTGGATTTCGTGTTTTTGGCTAGCGGAAACTTCCTTCATGACAGTAAGTTTGGTTTAACGCTGCTTTGAACAATATTTCATCTATACCACGGCGTGTCAGCGTGATGTGGGAGGAAAGTGATACAGGTCTTTGCTGAAGTTCACTAGCATGGATATGGTGCTGACAAACCAAGAAACATAATCAGGGCTAACTGGGATTCGAATCCACGATAATCTGCCATAATCGGGTAAGCTATTTGGTACGATGTCGGCTTGATTAGGGAGAGCTTTGTGGTAGGGCTGTGGCTGGTTACACCGAAGACTCGGGGTTGATTGCCCACATGAGTTCTAGTTCTGAATCCCCCCCCCCCCCCCCGTTCGAATGCAGGATCTGATACATTTTTGTTTATAGCAAGCCAGTGATTAGGGTTACCTGCCCTTGCCTTATACGATCTCAAGCTCCTACCCAGCGCGTGACACCTTCCTTACGCTTCGGTAACATAGTATAGATAGCTCCGCAAACGGGATTTCGCTGTGAGGAGCTTAGTACGCTCTTTCTTGAGAGGTGCACTTAAATAGCAATATGATTGCAAGTGCGTGTGCGTGGCTGCGTGTGCTTGGTTGCCGGTTTTATAGTGCTAGCCAACTGAGAAACCATGCCGCAGTTTAAATGAATACCCAACTCAGACACAATATACTGACTCCGAGACAACCAGTCCTTGTTTTGTCCCATTAACGCCGAGCGTCAGACAGGGTAGCCAGTATACCATCATTTAACGTCTTTGGGACTAACGTGCCCGGGGATCGACCCGCCGCCCTTCCGCTCTCGAACAGACGTTCTATCCACAAGACCACGATGCCGTCCTCCTAGGGAAACATGACGTGATTGCATGTGAAGGAGACGTGTTTTGCCCGCGTTAAATACCAACCCCCCACTGCCGTGTGGCCACAAAGAATGAGTTTCACCTGCTCCCCCACGTAGGGATTCGAACCCAAACAACAAGTCGACTCTAATACCTACTTCTGAAGAATGGTCATATTTTCTTACATACCAACGAAGTGGCATGTACGAATTGTAACTTGACAAAACGCATACGAATTTCGTTTATTTGTATTCCTTACCCACAACCGACGGCAAACTCTCGGAAGCTCAAGCGTCATCCCCAGCCCCGGGGCGGCAAATTAGATGATAGATAACAAAACCCCTTGGTCCTATGAAAGGTCAACACAGGGAGAAAGCAAAGCAACATATCTCTTTCTTAACCTGTTTATTTATCCCCGCAATCCGCTCATAAAGGCGTGAAAGTGGGGATCGCACAGGGGCACAATGTATGTCAGCCGGCGTCTGTTACGACGAAAAAACATCAGCGTGTATTGAAACACAACATGGTTGTAGAATGCCGCGCGCTTTTCTCTTAACGGATACCGTTTGTTATGACTTGATTATATAGTCAAGATGGAGGTTCTACATCAAGGGGCAAAAACTTCAACCGTCTGTCTTTGAGTTGCCGAGCAGGCAGGTAAACTGTCTTGCTGATGTTTTCATAATGTCTGCGAAGAGGTAGAACGACTTGCCTGCGGGGAGTCCTGTCCCTACTGTAACATTACTTCAGAACATACATACCAAAAGGTTTTGCATTGTCGGCCGATAATGAGGTGAGATGGGTATTTGTGAAGTAGTTTTTGAATTACTTCTAATGTCAGATTTATTTCCGCTGTTAATGAACTGCACAATGGAATACTCGTTCCCGCTGTATCAGTTTAAGGGCGTGGGGGTGATCTCAAAGCTCCGGAGCCCATTTTATCTCGATCAAGACGTTAGTGCTAATAAGTGTTAAGTGTGCGACTCCGACATTGCCTCTTGGTGGTTGGGGTAATCATAAACTGCTTGTCTGATATACATAAATACAGTTGAATTAAACTAGATGGAACTGCCAGTTTGAGTATAGTCTCCCTTTAAGTAAGTCAGTATTGTTTTACGCCGCTTTTAGCAATATTCCAGCAATATCACGGCGCTGAACACCAGAAATTGGCTTTGTACCCATGTCAGGAATCGAGCCCGGATCTTCGGCGTGACGAGCGAATGCTTTAACCACTAGGCTACCGACCGACCGTCTCCCTTTAAAACATAGATAGTTTTGTTAGTTCGTTGATGATGATGATGATGATGATGATGTTGGAGATCCAAAGGACCCGAATTCGATCTCGGCTTAGGTCTTGGTTCTTCAAACAAACACGTAGTCTTATATATATGTAAGTGCCACCAAGGTTGTAGCATGCAAGCTTTGAATTTCCTTACTCATTTAGCACTGATGCCCCAGTCGTCTAAGGCGCCGCATATTCTCAGAGAAGAGTTGCGTCCCGCGGCGTGCCAGACGCCTATGGTCTTGGGTTCGAAGTCAGTTTCGCCCTGATTTCTAGTTTTGTCAGCACCTTACCCGTACTCGTGGATTTCACCAAAGTGTTCCACCAAAGTTTCACTTGCATGACATGGGGCTTTTCTCCCACGTTAAGCTGACAAATGGGACTTAACTGGAATACTGTTAAAAGCGGCGTTAAACCCAACTCACTCACTCACTCACTCACTCACTCACTATGATTGTGGGTTCGAATCCCCGTTCGCTCCGATTATTTTCTAACTTGTCAGCACCATACCCGTGCTCGTGGGTTTTTAGTAAAGTGGTTAACATCTGAGACCTGCATCACATTGGACTTTCTTCCCTCACCAAATTGACATACCCGGATTTAACTGAAATCCTGTTCAAAGTAGCGTTAAACTTCCTCCGCTTGTCAAATAGTTATCTGATATATACTACTGCATAACATCCTCCTTCCTACACAACAACTGCCTTGATTAATTGGAGGAATGTTATCTTACAGTCGCATATTCCTGCTGCACAGCGTCCTCTAGTCTGTCCAATACAGCCCATGCAAGTCTATAATATTTGGCAAGTCTAGATTACTTCAGTTTCAGGATAAAGAAAGTCTCTTGACTACTTTTTATCATATTCTATTCAGTTAATTTAAGAAGTGTCTTTTACTGTAAAGTAGGTTCGTTTCAGAGACTAGATGTTAGTCTAAACTTCATCCTTCCTCCACGCTAATGTATTGAGTGAGTAAGTGAGTTAGTGGATGTTAGCTTACGGTTGCCTTAATCCAGTCTTAGCCAGCAAAACGACTATTGCTATACAGTTGGGAGTTGGGAGTCGTAGGTCATAAGGAATGAAAACCCTATATCTTCATGTGATTTTTGAAAATGGTGCATATTTAACAAAGTCTGTATAAACATATTAATGTCCCAAACCTAATGTACAGGGTCCGACCAGGAACTGTTTGTTTGACAGTGGAAACCGCGCATAAATCATCAAATGTATTGACCCGGTCGGTATTTGTCGTATCCTACACTTCAGAAACTGAAGCCCGTTAATTATCCAGCTGTCAGATAGTTGCGTTGGGAGCCAGGAAATTTTAATTTAAACCTTCACCTGCCGCACTGAAGGGTTTTTCTCAGTGTCACTTGACAAAATGTATATTTAATATCTTTAAACTGAAAACGCCGGAAAGAGTCTGTTTCGATTTATTTTCTTGAAATCCCCACATGCAGCCCTCAAGTGAGCAGTTTTTCTACTAAAAACAGTTGAGACCCGTGAAGATCCGGGGTAGAATACGTATTCAGCAACCCATGCTTGCCGTAAAAGGCGACTATGCTTGTGGTAAGAGGCGACTAACGGGATCGGGTGGTCAGGCTCGCTGACTTGGCTGATGCATGTCATCGTGTCCCAATTGCGTGGATCGATGCTCATGTTGTCAATCACTGGATTGTCTGGTCCAGACTCGATTTTATACAGACTGCCGTCATATAGCTGGAATATTGCGTGTGGCGTTAAACAACAAACAAACAAAAACGTGAAGCAGGTTGGAAGCCGTTAGGACATTCTCCTATACTTAAAACAATGCACTCTCCAAAATTGTCTACCAAACTCATGATCTCACGCAATGACCGTGAGATAGTAATGGAGGTCACGTTTGACATGTTTGAATGCTTGAATATATATATTGTAAAATGGGCCTGTGGCCTGATTTACTGAAATAAACCACCACTACTACTACTAATGGAGGTCACGTTTATCGTCACATCTTTGATCAAATGCTTTCCATGTGTTGATTCGATTGAAACGGAGCAATGCACGTGCTACACTATTGGAGGGTTACGTGTATACTAGTCATGGAAACTAGGTAATATTTTCCTTTGCGACGACCTTATCGGAGACAACATGCCGGATTGTGGTCATGAATGGTATGTGACTCATTTTGTAATTATTTATCTGATATCTTCACGGTTTGCTGAAAGTGTGTGACGTATGTAGCCACACTGTTTCCTTGTAGAAGTTATCGTTTTTCTATACAATCTACAGCAGATATTGTGACAAGATGTCACAGGAAAATCCTGAACTTAAAACAAGGAAACACACATACAGGATATTTACAAAGTCATAATGAAGGAAGTATTCATGGAATTTCTTAGGTATGTGTTTCGACTATGAAATAGGCATCATATATTAAAAGACTTTCAGTTCAAGTTTGTTCCAAGATTTGTTTCGCCGTTCAACCAAGGGAGAGCGAATGGATGTTTCACGTTGCAGTCTGAAGTAATATGGTAAACAATGTGGGTTGAATGATCTCACTGTTAAACAGTTAAACAGACTGATTGACGATTGAGGTTAACAGTACACTCCTGCATCTCAACTAGTTGAAACAGGCACCTGGGGTCGCACTGGTTGCATCTTCATCTCATGGGCTCAAATGCCAGATTCTTGAATATCATTCTTGTCTTGTCAGTCCCATGTGTTTCTCCACGGTGGTAAAATCTGCAACCTGTGTCACTTTGGGCTTTCATCCCACATTATGCTGACATGTATGACAGTTTGCAGTGCGGGGCGGTCGGGTAGCCTAGTGGTTCAAGCGTTAGCTCGTCACGCCGAAGACTCGGGTTCGATTCCCGACATGGGTACAATGTGTGAAGCCCATTTCTGGTGTTCACCGCCGTGATATTACCTGAATATTGCTAAAAGCGGCGTTAAACCATACTCACTCACTTAATGGATCGGGTGGTCAGCCTCGGAGACTTAGTTGTTAGCGTGCCGTCGTACCCGGACAGCTTGTGATGTTTGTAACATTAACTGTTAGTTACCTGGTCCACTCGGTTCTTTACAGACCGCCGAATATACCTGGAATATTGCTGACATTAATGTTGATAAATTTTCATCCATGTTCATCACTTTCACTGCAAATTCGAAAACATCCTTGTTACACGCAGAACTATCCATCTATCACGAAATGTATATCCTGGTGAACATGTTTTGAAAACTGGTTCAGTTTGGTCTGCTTCGTTGTGATGTTGTAAAATGACGGAAGAAATCATCAGAAACCATTAATAGAAACACCCTGAGGTGAGGTGAGGTGAGGTGAAATGGGGTATAGTGAGTGAGTGAGTGAGTTGGGTTTAATGCCGCTTTTAACATTATTCCAATTATATCACGGTATGTCGGCTTAATGTGGGAGGAAAGCCCGAAGTGATGCAGGTCTCAGACGTTTACCACTTCGGTGAAACCCACGAGCACGGGTATGATGCTGACAAACCTAGAAACATAATTGGGGCGAATCGGGATTCTGCTTGTGCTAGTCCGGACTGATGGCGTTTATTGTGCTCGCCCACTGATATACCATGCCGTAGTTTAGCATGAATACCCCACGCAGACACATCGTACTGACTCCGGGCCGACCAGTCCTTGTTTTAGCCCCTTAATGCCGAGCGCCAGACAGGGCAACAACAAGTACCATCTTTTAACGTCTTTTTGTATGACGCGGACGGAGTTGGAACCCCGGACCTTACACTCTCCGGGCGGACACTCTACCACTAGACCACTGGGCGGTGTAATAATCCTGAATTGGCACAGACGTTTAACATTTGGTGATACATAGCATAACTCTAAAATGCAAATATTATTAATCTTTCAAACCTAATTTCTATTTAAAAAACAATCTCCGGCAGAATTATAGAATTTCTAGAACAGGTCGCAAAGTGAGTGAGTGAGTTAAAATTTAACGTCGCATCGGCATTATTTCAGCCATATGGCGACGAGACCAAGTTAATTTATTCACAATTGAGTAATTTATGCAAAGTAATATTTAAAAACAATTTATGAAACTTGTTTGAGCATACTATATTTATTAACAATTCAGGAAACATTTGAGCATAACAATATCATTTTATACAGTTTTAAAACACGGGCTATAGGCCACCAGTAACCAAAGCTAGGCTACCTCACTGGGGATCTAGTGGACTTACAGTACCTCTGCTTCGTGCATGATACCCCAGCAGGATTTACGTCATCACTTTAGCTACTGGTGGTTGTGCACAATGCTAGCCAATATTAAAAAAATACTCATCAGTGATTTGGCTTAAAAACACTGGTCGGCGATAGTTACATCGATTATGATAGGATTACGTGTCACACAGGGGGACAATAATGTTACGGTACTTTAACCTCCTGGGCCAACTTGCACAAAGCGATCTTAGCGCTAAGACTATTGTAAGCCTATGTTAAAGTATGGGAGTTATGATCACCTTAGCGCTAAGATCGCTTTGTGCAAATGGGCCCTGGACAGAGCCTTTAATAATGTCAGTTAATAGTAGCATCACACCAAATTTAAAAGCAAGCATTTAATTATTAACATGCATATTTAAAATGTATTATTCAGACCAATTTCTTTCAAGTAATTTATGATGAGATGCCCGCTGAAACGGGAAAAGAGATGAGAAATGATGGTTTTCTGTTCCCGGTGAGCGATGTAACCTCAGCGACGAGGGACTTACGATATTCATTTCCGAGGGACAGAATAATTTCCGTTCCGTTTATTCCGCCCGGTACGTTAATCCGTGTATTACCAATTGTCATTATAAAATAGACAATGAAATATCCGTAAGAAAATTCAGCCTTTCAAAAAGACTTAATACACCAAATATTGTTCTGATGTCACGTGATCAATTTGAGAGGTCGTGAACATTTTTTGGCATTGTATCACATTGTTCCCAACAATGCAACAGTATGACGTCATCTGCTTTAAATGACTATTTAACTCCTGCGAATAATAAAAAGATTTATTGATTACATATGCAAATGATATTGGCCTCTTTATTTCAATTTTGTATTTACAGTTACACACGTTGTCTACTATTTAATAATTATCATCAGGTATTGTAACATCTTACCTGTGGGCCTTCGGGCCCCCAGAAACATGATGACATCCGGAGAATGATGGTGATGAGTTACACTCCGGGGGTGCGGAGGGAGTGCAACACCCTCTGACACTCGTGTCTGATTGATGCCTGGTGACCTTCTTTAATAACCTATAATATTGCAGGAGTAATCTGAAGCGTTTACATAATTCATAATCAACATCACGTAGAAAGTTCAAGGTGGAGGCATGTCGGAATCCCGTGCATTAATCCCATGGCTTTTAACCCGATTAACAGATTATCTGTCCTGGGTGAATGAACGGCAAAGGGTTCGGATTGACCGTCATTCATATTTTTCACTCTATTCTAAATTATTACCTAATACCGACTGGTGAACATCTACACAGAACTTTGCAATTTGATTTAAAATAGTAGTAGGGGAATGATAAACATAAAATTATAAATTGTCAATGCATATACTGAACAAAATGCATGTCGTCCATAGGAATAGTGTTATTTAGTTATTTATTTATTTATAGAATTACATGCAAATATATCATCGATCCCAATTGCGTGGATCGATGCTCATGATATCAATCACTGGATTGTCTGGTCCAGACTCTATTATTTATAGACCGCCGTCATATAGCTGGAATATTGCTGAGGGCGGCGTAAAACAACAAACAAGCAAACAAAACAAACTACATGCAAATATAATTATACTCATGTTAACTGGCAAACCAGGTCGAATCAGGGATTCGAACACACGATCATAGGTAATTGAAATGGCGAAGGGACGCAACTCTTCACAGCGTTTTGATCACGTGCTCTCCATATGCTTTGAGGGCTGTTTAAATCAACAGTACTAAGTATAAACAACATCAGCTGCCCCAAATCTGTGTCCGTCTGTCTGTCGGTAATCATTTAATGATCTGGATGAAAAAAACACTACCCCAACACAACCTCAACTTGGTCGCTTTGCACGAAACAGATCCTTTAATGATGGTGAAATCAGCTTAATCAACTTAAGAATCTCGTAAATAAACATGTGGAAATATGGGAAGGTGTTTCCCTTAATATTTCAACCCTAATTTGTAATCATTAGCAGGATATTCGAGGCTACGGGTTTTAAGAAGTCGCGAGCAATGGGTGACGTTTTACCACATTGTTCTCAACAATGGAACAACAACGGAACACTGTGACGTCATCTAGACAATAGACAAATTCCTCTTTTTGAATGTATATATGCAAATGATATTGGCCTCATTATTTCAATGTTGTATTTACAGTTACACACGTTGTATGGTACCGTTCCATTGTCATCAGGTATTGTAACATCTTACCTGTGGGCCTTCGGGCCCCCAGAACATGATGACATCCGGAGAATGATGGTGGTGAGTTAAACTCCGGGGGTGCGGAGGGAGTGCAACACCCTCTGACACTCGTGTCTGATTGATGCCTGGTGACCTTCTTTAATAACCTATAATATTGCAGGAGTATTCTGAAGCGTTTACATAATTCATAATCAACATCACGTAGAAAGTTCAAGGTGGAGGCATGTCGGAATCCCGTGCATTAATCCCATGGCTTAACCCGATTAACAGATTATCTGTCCTGGGTGAATGAACGGCAAAGGGTTCGGATTGACCGTCATTCATATTTTTCACTCTATTCTAAATTATTACCTAATACCGACTGGTGAACATCTACACAGAACTTTGCAATTTGATTTAAAATAGTAGTAGGGGAATGATAAACATAAAATTATAAATTGTCAATGCATATACTGAACAAAATGCATGTCGTCCATAGGAATAGTGTTATTTAGTTATTTATTTGTTTATAGAATTACATGCAAATATATCATCGATCCCAATTGCGTGGATCGATGCTCATGATATCAATCACTGGATTGTCTGGTCCAGACTCTATTATTTATTAACTGACGTCATATAGCTGGAATATCGCTGAGGGCGGCGTAAAACAACAAACAAGCAAACAAACAAGCTACATGCAAATATAATTATACTCATGTTAACTGGCAAACCAGGTCGAATCAGGGATTCGAACACACGATCATAGGTAATTGAAATGGCGAAGGGACGCAACTCTTCACAGCGTTTTGATCACGTGCTCTCCATATGCTTTGAGGACTGTTTAAATCAACAGTACTAAGTATAAACAACATCAGCTGCCCCAAATCTGTGTCCGTCTGTCTGTCGGTAATCATTTAATGATCTGGATGAAAAAAACCACTACCCCAACACAACCTCAACTTGGTCGCTTTGCACGAAACAGATCCTTTAATGATGGTGAAATCAGCTTAATCAACTTAAGAATCTCGTAAATAAACATGTGGAAATATGGGAAGGTGTTTCCCTTAATATTTCAACCCTAATTTGTAATCATTAGCAGGATATTCGAGGCTACGGGTTTTAAGAAGTCGCGAGCAATGGGTGACGTTTTACCACATTGTTCTCAACAATGGAACAACAACGGAACACTGTGACGTCATCTAGACAATAGACAAATTCCTCTTTTTGAATGTATATATGCAAATGATATTGGCCTCATTATTTCAATGTTGTATTTACAGTTACACACGTTGTATGGTACCGTTCCATTGTCATCAGGTTTTGTAACATCTTACCTGTGGGCCTTCGGGCCCCCAGAACATGATGACATCCGGAGAATGATGGTGGTGAGTTAAACTCCGGGGGTGCGGAGGGAGTGTAACACCCTCTGACACTCGTGTCTGATTAAGGCCTGGTGCCATTCTATTATAACCCATGTTATTGGAGGATGATCCGAAACGTTAACATAAGTCATAATGAAACGCACGTACTTTTAACATTACGTGGACAGTTCAAGTTGGAGGCATGTCGGAATCCCGTGCATTAATCCCATGGCTTTTAACTCGATTAACAGATTACCTGTCCTGGGCGAATGAACGGCAAAGGTTTCGGATTGACCATCATTCATATTTTTCACTCTATTCTAAATAATTACCTAAAACCGTTTGGTGAACATTTACACAGAACTTTGCAGTTTGATTTAACATAATAGTAGGGGAATGATAAACATAATATTATAAATTGTCAATGCATATACTTATCAAAATGCGTGTCGTCCATAGGAAAAGTGTTATTTGGTTATTTATTTGTTTATAGAATTACATGAAAATATATCATCGATCCCAATTGCGTGGATCGATGCTCATGATATCGATCACTGGATTGTCTGGTCCAGACTCGATTATTTACAGGCCGCAGTCATATAGCTGGAATATTGCTGAGTGCGGCGTAAAACAACAAACAAGCAAACAAACAAACTACATGCAAATATAATTATACTCATGTTAACTGGCAAACCAGGTCGAATCAGGGATTCGAACACACGATCATAGTTAATTGGTACGCCGAAGGGACGCAACTCTTCACAGCGTTTTGATCACGTGCTCTCCATATTCTTTGAGGGCTGTATAAATCAACAGTACTAATTGTACACAACATCAGCTGCCCCAAATCTGTGTCCGTCTGTCTGTCGGTAATCATTTAATGATCTGGATGAAAAAAACCCACTACCCCCTACTCAACTTCAACTTGGTCGCTTTGCACGAAACAGATAATGTAATGATAGTGAAATCAGCTTAATCAACTTAAGAATCTCGTAAATAAACATGTGGAAATATCGGAATGTGTTTCACTTAATGTTTCAGACCCTAATTTGTAATCATTAGCAGGATATTCGAGGCTACGGGTTTTAAGAAGTCGCGAGCAATGGGTAACGTTTTACCACATTGTTCTCAACAATGGAACAACAACGGAACACTGTGACGTCATCTAGACAATAGACAAATTCCTTTTTTTGAATGTTTATATGCAAATGATATTGGCCTCATTATTTCAATGTTGTATTTACAGTTACACACGTTGTATGGTACCGTTCCATTGTCATCAGGTATTGTAATATCTTACCTGTGGGCCTTCGGGCCCCAGAACATCATGACATTCGGAGAATGATGGTGGTGAGTTAAACTCCGGGGGTTCGGAGGGAGTGCAACACCCTCTGACACTCGTGTCTGATTAAGGCCTGGTGACATTCTATTATAACCCATGTTATTGGAGGAGTAATTCGAAACGTTAACATAAGTCATAATGAAACGCACGTACTTTTAACATTACGTGGATGGTTCAAGGTGGAGGCATGTCGGAATCCCGTGCATTAATCCCATGGCTTTTAACCCGATTAACAGATTATCTGTCCTGGGTGAATGAACGGCAAAGGGTTCGGATTGACCGTCATTCATATTTTTCACTCTATTCTAAATTATTACCTAATACCGTCTGGTGAACATCTACACAGAACTTTGCAATTTGATTTAAAATAGTAGTAGGGGAATGATAAACATAATATTATAAATTGTCAATGCATATACTTAACAAAATGCGTGTCGTCCAAAGGAATAGTGTTTTTTAGTTATTTATTTGTTTATAGAAATACATGCAAATATATCATCGATCCCAGTTGCGTGGATCGATGCTCATGATATCAATCACAGGATTGTCTGGTCCAGACTCTATTATTTACAGACCGCCGTCATATAGCTGGAATATTGCTGAGTGCGGCGTAAAACAACAAACAAACAAACAAACTACATGCAAATATAATTATACTCATGATGCTAAACTGACAAACCAGGTCGAATCAGGGATTCGAACACACGATCATAGGTAATTGAAATGGCGAAGGGACGCAACTCTTCACAGCGTTTTGATCACGTGCTCTCCATATGCTTTGAGGGCTGACTAAATCAACAGTACTAATTATACACAACATCAGCTGAAAAGCTCATTAATGACTTAGGTTTAGGTTATGCTTGGCAAAGTCAAAATGTAGATTGTCCTGAACATTTTGTTAAATTGTGTTACACAAAGGCTCAAAGACACGTACATACAAACGTGGTATTGTTTGTTAGCTTTATCGTCGGAATGTCAGTACTTTAGTTTGTATCAAACACATTTTATAACTCCAGAATATCTTTTGAAACCACTCTTGTGCAAATATAGAATCACATTTTCTAGATTCAGATGCTGATCACGTGAATTGAATATTGAAATTGGAAGATATTCCAAAATCCCAGAGGAAATTAGATTATGTAAAATGTGCAATCTACAGCCACTAGAGGATGAGTACCATTTTGTTCTCATTTGTCCTTTTTATCAGAATTTACGAATTGCATACCTACACCCATCAATGTATCAATTTTCAAATATATTTAGGTTTAATGATGCTTATTTGGAATATATCCAGACAAAGACACATTTTGGTATGAATAGATGTATGTTTTCAAAAAAGCAAAATATCTATAATACCTTTTCAATATAAGAAACATTCATCCTTTGGCGTATTATTTTTAAAAGCCAGCTTGTTCTGTAAAGGTCAAATTGTGATTTAATCATATTGCAGCCCGAAGTACGTATCTACGTATATTTATTCAAACATTTGAAGTGCCACAACCATATGTAAACTGCAGTAATAGCATCGTTGTATAGAAATGCATACTTAAACTATGAAGATTATATTTAAACATATTTATTAAATGTGTATTAAATGTGTGTGGAAATAATAGTAGCCTAATTATATTAATCGTTTAAACACGTTTACTATGTGTATTGTACTATTAATAGAAATAACGATTCTTCAAAACCCAGGACATGACGACAATCAGAGAGGGAAGGTAGTTACGTACGCTGGAAATGTTATTAAACCCTCCGACATCCCTCTGACTAATTTGAACTCTGCGTAAATATTCTGAAACCTTGTCCTCATTTGGAAAAAGCGCCACACTTTCTCTCACTGCTTGAGTGTATTAGATGAAACAACTTCTAGCTTAAGAAAGGATACCACGATCAAGGGCGGACCCAGTATTTAAAAAATATCAAAATCCCCCTCAATCAGTTTTTCTACCCACAACATACTACATTTGGTTTTCAAAGGAGGGTGGGGGGATCCGCCTATGACGATCACTGTATGGTGGTGACAGGCTACAGATCAGTGCCCTATGAGATGAGGCACGACCCAGTGACGCATCCCCGCCGAATAAGTTGCAGCCCCTGACATCACCGGACAAACCTATGTGACGTAACGTACTCTGTTAATAATGACTTGTTCACTGTTCAACAATGCAACAGTATTTTTGCTTCAGTTGACAAATCACCACTCTGACATTACAAAATACCTCCGCATGAAGAAAAGTATTTTGGTAGCTCTCTTCTTTTTGTAAATATGGCCCCAAATCAGAATGGCTGTGTCCGTCTGTCTGTCGGTAATCATTTAATGATATGGATGAAAAAAACCAACTACCCCCTACTCAACTTCAACTTGGTCGCTTTCCACGAAACAGATCCTTTAATGATGGTGAAATCAGCTTAATCAACTTAAGAATCTCGTAAACAAACATGTGGAAATATCGGAGGGTGTTTCCCTTAATGTTTCAACCCTAATTTGTAATCATTAGCAGGATATTCGAGGCTACGGGTTTAAAGAAGTCGCGAGCAATGGGTAACGTTTTACCACATTGTTCTCAACAATGGAACACTATGACGTCATCTATTTTAACTTACCAATCAGCTTTGCGAAGAGTAAAACTCGTTTATTTAATGTAAATATGCAAATGATAATGTCCTCATTATTTCAATTTTCTATTTACAGTTCAACACGTTGTATGGTTTTAGTCACTCGTTGTATGGTTCTAGTCACTCGTCATCAGGTATTGTAACATCTTACCTGTGGGCCTTCGGGCCTCAGAACATGATGACATCCGGAGATTGATGGTGATGAGTTAAACTCCGGGGGTGCGGAGGGAGTGCAACACCCTCTGACACTCGTGTCTGATTGATGCCTGGTGACCAATGTTTGTTTGTCAATCTGTAAGAACAATGTACGTTCAGAAACGTAGGAAATATCACAGAAGGATTTGGATAAGTTGTGAATTAACTTGGTGAATCGCACGAACACTAGTATGGCTCTGACAGACCAATGACTACGCATATTGGATTCGAACCCACAACCATTAGATCCGGGCACGGATAAGGTACGCAACTCTGCGGAGCATGTTGCGGAAGCCTTTCTTCACTGGATCAACAACCCTGCCGTAACGTGATCAATTTGGTACGACAGGAACAATGGATGACATCATGATGTATGGTTGGCAACATTGACATGTTATGACGTCATTACTTCAACAACACTTGTTGGTAACAATGAACAGAATAAAAAACGAGCACTCGCGTGACGACATGGTCAGTGGATGACTTCATATCGTAAGTTGTCAACAATGATGCAGTATGACGTGACAAAGCTTCAACTTCAGCTTTGAGATTTCTCTGATTCGTACAGACCGCCTCCATGGTCTAGTGGTAGAGTGTCCGCCCGGAGAGCGGAAGGTCCGGGTTAAGATCCCCGTCAGAGTCATACCAAAAGACGTTAAAAGATGGTACTTGTTGTTACCCTGTCACCCTCGGCATGAAGGGGCTAAAGGTAGAACTGGTCGGCTCGGAGTCAGTATACTGTGTCTGTGTGGGGTATTCATGTTAAACTGCGGCATGGTATCTCAGTGGGCTAGCACTATAAAATCGGCAAAACCAGATATTTCTTAAACAAAAACTATGAGCCTGAATATGTATTTAAGAAACACAACTTGCAACAATGTAGTGTTTGTGACAGATGACAGTTTTTTCAACAGTCTGAAGCTTATATATTTTTTCAAGAATTTGCTGGGACAATTTTGTTTTTCGATAAAATCCCATACACCCCTCAGAATATCAAATGGTCCGTCCCTTATAGTATTATACATACCTGATGTGTTTCTCCATTTTCTAGCAGTCAGTTTTTATTATTTCTAAGGATGCAATTTATACGATTTATTCTCGGGTACAGTCCGAGGTTCCACTTTTTTAACACTAATTAACTCAGGTTGAAACTAGTAAATCCTGGTTGACGGAATTGTGGTAACATTAGGTTACTCAGGTCATTCAATGTTTAAATAATCGAACGCACATACGGATTTGTACTTGGTTAGAGCTTTATTATAACTCCATGAATGTTCCATGAACTCACATAAATGTTCTGGAACATACTATTTGAAAAATCACAAACTTTTCTGTCAACTTTTGGGAATATTTGATGAAACAACAACAAGCTTGGGAAAGCTTACCACGATTACTGGTGGGTTGGTTGGTTTGTTGTTTTATGCCGCACTCAGCAATATTACAGCTATATGACGGCGGTCTGCAAATAATCGAGTCTGGACCAGACAATCCAGTGATTAATATCATGAGCATCGATCCACGCAATTGGGATCGATGACATGCATCAACCAAGTCAGTGAGCCTGACCACCCGATCCCGTTAGTCGCCTTTTACGACAAGCATAGTCATCATTGCTGAAGACCTATTCTACCCCGGATCTTCACGGGTCAAAATTAATGGTACACTGCTGATAGACTAGGGATCTCTATCAGGGCGAGACTCGAACCCAGCTGCTAAGAGACAGGACAGTGACACATCCCTACTGAAACAGTTGTAGCCCCTGAAATCACGAGACAAACGTCCTGGTGACGTAGCGTAAATAATATATAGCAACAACTTCAATGGTCAACAAAGCTGCAGTGTTATTGATTTAGTCACAAAGCCTAAATATGAAAAGCCTCTGTTTGTGATCACCAGCTCTACCTTACAAAATACCTCGGTATGGAGAACAGTATTTTGCCAGCTCTAATTACTTTCGGTTCTTTTTTTAAATGTGCCCCCAAATCAGCATGACTCTCTCCACGTAATCATTAATGATCTGTTTTTGAAAAAAACACTACCCCCTACTTACCTTCAACTTGGCTGCTTTGCAGGAAACAAATCCTTTAATGATGGTCACATCAGCTTAATCAACTTTAAGACTTCTTAAATACACATGTGTACGAGCCTTTTCAGAAAGATGCTATACTAAATATTTCACTCCTAATTTGTAATTATTAAGCAGGATAGTCTAGGCTACCTATTTTTCAGAGAACAATCAACTAGAAGCAAGAAAATTCAGATTGAGGATCCTAAAGTGAGTAAATGAATACCGTTTCCGGCGGGACTCTGAAAGTAACCAGTGGCTTAAATTCCCGGGGTACAGATAATACGTCATTCCGTCAGTTTCGAGTTGGTATGTTATTTTATATATCAATCACTGAATCAAAGGACATTTCTGCAGACACTTTACATACGTCAAAAATTGTCCTGACGCAACGTTATTTTTTAGACGTCGCGAACTACTAGATGACGTTTTACCACATTGTTCTCAACGATTCAACAATATGACGTCGTTTGCATTAACTGACCAATCAACTTCGCGAAGAGTAAAAATCATTTATTGAATGTATATATGCAAATGATAATGGCCTCATTATTTCAATGTTGTATTTACAGTTCAACACGTTGTCTAGTACCTGATAATTGTTATCAGGTATTTTAATATCTTACCTGTGGGCCTTCGGGCCCCAGAACATGACGACATCCGGAGAATGATGGTGGTGAGTTAAACTCCGGGGCTGCGGAGGGAGTGCAACACCCTCTGACACTCGTGTATGGTTGATGATTGTTCTAGAGAAAAGTTGAATGTTTAACACTGCATACTAGGATAAGATGACATCAACCAAGTCAGCGAGCCTGACCACCCGATCCCGTTAGTCGCCTCTTACGGTGAGGTGAGGTAAAATTGGGTTTACGTCGCGTCCAAGACTATTGTAATTATATAGCGACGAGAGAGAGAGAGGGGGGGGGGGGGGGGGGGGGTCTTTAAATGTATCCCCAGACCTAAGCCTCACTCAGCACTCACTCAGCACTCACTCAGCTACATACCCACTCACTCACTTACTCACTAACAAATGGTCGTAGGGTATTGAATCGAGTACTAGCGGACACAATATGGATTTGATGCTTAATACCCGTGCTTATCATCAACATCCCACACCTTGCTCTGTTGTTTTGGTGATATTTAAGAAGATGGATCTGAGAACGGAAGCTTCGCATATGAAGCGTCACGTGACTACGTCGTGCATTATCTCGACCAGTCACGTCTCTACGTCACGTCATGTGATACCCCCGATAACCCGCTCGCCTTCATGCGACCCCGCCCACTTCGGTTACACCAATTCCTGGTCTGGTTTTCAACTCCCCGTGAAACGACCGATAAACAACATAGCCTTGCTGCTGAATTAAAAGAAAATATAGTTTCTAACAGAATGAATTTAAACAATTTATGTAGCCATCAAGAGCCAATTAGTCCCCATTCACACCACAAAAAAACAGGCATTCGGCTTTGTTTTGAATAGCACGAGTATGACTACAACCGCTTATCCGCTTATTTCCGTGTCAAATTAGTCCGATTATCGTGTTTTGGATATGCTGTATTATATAGATACAGATTAAGAGTACCCTACGTTCTACCATTCGTGACCAACTCGTGTTATTCCGGGACAAGCCGAATAGCGACTCGTGCCCCTCTCGTGGCCATTTTTGCGACCTGGTTCCGTCTTAGCGCAAACGGGCATACCTAAAACAATTGTCAACTCGTTGCGCAATGGTTCACATATATTTCCCTATATATTACTTATATTTCAGATGCAATTAAAAGCACATCGGGACATGCGGATTGATACAATATGATTGACCACATTTAACTGTGTCTTGGGTATATTTTTAGATGCAAGACATATGTAAAATCATAAATTGTTTCTGAGGGATTCTTTGACGAAGAACTTGAAATCATACGCGCATTCTGATTGGTTTGTCGTATTTTCGCACATAACATTCATCGATAGGGGGACGAGTCTTCTTGCAGGTTACGGAAAGGGGCGAGTGGTGACGAATGACGTTCTACGGGTAATTTCGGCATTCGTCACAACTCGCCCCTTTCCGTAACCTGCAGGAAGACTCGTCCCCCTATCAATGAATGGTGCGTTCGAAAATACGACAAACCAATCTGAATGCGGGTATGACTTCGAATACTTCGGTCAAAGAATCCCTCAGGAATAATTTTTGATTTTACATATGTCTTGCATTTTAAAATATACCCAAGATACAGTTAAGTGTGTTCAATCATACTGTAAAATACTGTAAGTCCCGATGTGTTTTCAATACGGTGTTCAACTGTATTCTCGACCCGTGAAGATCCAGGGGTAGAATAGGTCTTCAGCAACCCATGCTTGCCGTAAAAGGTATCGGGTGGTCAGGCTCGCTGACTTGGTTGATGCATGTCATCGATCCCAATTGGGTGGATCGATGCTCATGATATCAATCACTGGATTGTCTTGTCCAGACTCGATTATTTACAGACCGGCGTTAAACAACCAATCAACTGTATTTTCAATTTGCCTATTAATAACTCTTGCATAATCCAGGGCTCCACAATATTTTGAGTCATTTAGTAGTCGTATTTACTCACATGTTATTATTCACGCTGGGTATTGACAATTTTTTTCGGGTATTCAAGATATTTAGGGGAGTTAAAACTCTATTTCAGGTGACATCTAATTTGCATAAATTTCCCAAGTGTGTGAGTGGAGTGGAGTGAGTATGGTTTTACGCCGCTTTTAGCAATATTCCAGCAAAATCACGGCGGGGGACACCAGAAATGGGCTTTACACATAGTACCCATGTCGGGAATCGAACCCGGGTCTTCGGCGTGACGAGCGAACGCTTTAACCACTAGGCTACCCGACCGCCCCCCCAAGTGTGTGAAACGTAGCAGGGTAGCGTTCATGTATTCGCGCACCATGCCTGCATTCCTTCAGTAAATACAGATCTGAGAAGACACTCGGATACGCCAGATGAAAAAAGGGTTAAACTGGGTAATTGCGCATATCATTGTTCTTCTTAGTGTTTCATGCGTATCCGTACGTAAGCAGCTCAAAATAAATTCCGTTATGGTGATCATGGTGTTTTACGCAAATACACAATTAAAATTATCTGAAGCTCTGGTGATGAGGTTTGGAATACCAAGTATTCAGTCAGTGGATTCTTTCCATCTCAAGAACAGGTTTGATCAAGACTGCCTTTCAGTTTGAGTTTTATCAGAACGTGCGCTCGATTATCAAAATTTGAGTGACCTGAGTCAACGGAGGTTACCACATTTCACGCAGCCTGGGTTGAGTATATTCAGCATGAGTTAACCAGTGTTAATCAAGGATAACCTGGGGCAGTACCCGAAATAAAACGCATAAAATGCAGCCTTAGATATACAGTAAACTACGGTTATAACGAACTCAAAGAGACCACAAATTTTAGTTCGTTATAACCGTAGTTCGTTATAAACGTATATACAGCATATATACAGCAAATGGCCGGGACCAAAAATACAGTTCGTTATATCCGCCAGTTCGTTATAAGCGTGTTCGTTATAAACGTAGTTTACTGTAATACAAAATGGCTGCCAGAAGGCCAAATAGGGGATGCACAACACCAATGATTATTGCTATAACATACAATTATGAGGGGTGAACAAGTGTTTTATTTCTGAACAAAGCCGCCATTGTACATTTTCTATATAATACATGTAAAAAGACAAGAAAGTTTAAAACGCGTGGAACATGAAACTGAGATGCAAAATTTATAATCAAAGCTTTATTTTTAATTCTAAAGTATTTACAATGTATATCAACCGTCGAAAGTTAAATTTCCTTGACACATATCAGAATACATGCATACTATCAATGGCTAGTTATTTATATTAATGATAATGTTGTTGTTTTTATGATTGAATCACTTAAGATCTTAATCACTTGAATCACTTAAGAGCTACCGCACCAAAGGGGCTCAATAGGTATGGGACCCTTGAAGATCCGGGGTAGAATAGGTCTTCAACAACCCTTGCTTGCTGTAAAAGGCGACTTGTCGCAAGAGGCGACTAACGAGATCGGGTGGTCGGCTCGCTGACTTGGTTGATGCAGATCATCGTATCCTAATTGCGTAGATCTATGCTCATGATATCAATCACTGGATTGTCTGGTCCAGACTGGATTATTTACAGACCGGCGTCATATAGCTGGAATATTGCTGAGTGCGGCGTTAAACAATAAACAAACAATAGGTATGGGCAACTTAGGTCAACCGAGGTATGACGTAAATCAGTTAACATGTGCTAACAAGGTTAGCTTAGGTGCTACGGGGGTCAACACAGTTTGTCCAGGTTTTGAAATCGAACGCAAGCAGTGTTGAAGGTGAGTGAGTGAGTGAGTATGGTTTTACGCCGCTTTTATCTGTATTCCAGCAATATCACGGCGGGGGACACCAGAAATGGGCTTCACACATTGTACCCATGTCGGTAATCTAACCCGGGTCTTCTGCATGACGAACGAACGCTTTAACCATTAGCTATATAGGCTACTCGACCGCCCTCAGTGTTGAAGGAGCCTGGTTAAGGCTAGAATCTCGTGTATCTATGTAATCATCACCATGCTGCGGGTTTCAGAACTGATAGCAACTACTGACAATCTCATGCCAAAATATCAACAAACACGTGTCAAATCTCGTCAGCCCTCGTCATCGACGGTGGGGGAATCGCCTATATTTGAACATGTATCAAATACACGGCGATCCGATAGCAGCCATGAAGGCTGGTGCCAGTTCCACATAGTCATAAATACGGATATATTTCAATGTTGTGGAATGTCTTTGACGTTTCTCTGTTTTAACACTACCACCGTACTATGGTTCATGCATTAGTAAGGAATGTGACCAGAATCTCTCATATTTCAGGATACAATTTCATGTATTGATTGAAAGATGTCATTTTTTCGCCCAAATAGTCTGTTTTCCTTTACCTCAGCTATTACGTTACGTCTACTACCACGGTCAGGGCAGTGAAGTTCGTTGTGACGGTTAGCTTCCAGCGTATATTTCCCCCGCAAAGTTTTAGGAAGTAAAATCTTTCTACTTTAATAACGTCAAAAAGATCTTTAAGTAAGTTTATGACGTTTGAATAACTGAATCCGTACCAAAGATATAAAAAGATACACAAAATTATAATTTCTTCAGAGCTCACAGTAAGACATATCCTAAAAATGATGTAAACAATGACATTTAACTTGATATTGTGGAATGTACAAACATTATTTGTGCATTTTTATAAAAAAAAAGCTACTTTTTTGTTTTTGTGTAATTCATGTTCGATACTAAAAGTATTAAAAGGTTGACACTGGTGGTAAAAGCGGTACAATGGACTGCGTGGGTGGAAAGGTTCTGTGATTTCGTTGATTGTGTCCTCGAATGCGTGGGACGTTGCTCGTAATATCAATTGTTGGTTTGCCTGGTCCTGACTCGATTATTTAAAGACCGCCACGATAAAGCTGAACTAGTGCTGACTGCGGTGTTAAACAACATTCAGTTATTACTATGTGAGGTGAGGTGAGGTGAGGTGAGGTGAAATGGGGTTTAACGTCGCGTCCAAGATTATTGCACTTATATTGTATGTACGTGTGTGTGTGTGTGTGTGTGTGTGTGTGTGTGTGTGTGTGTGTGTGTGTGTGTACGTGTGTGTGTTTGTGTGGCTGCTTTTTACTAGTCCGGACTGATGCCAATTTATAGAGCTAGCTCACCGAGATACCATGTCGCAGTTTAACATGAATACCCCACTCAGATACAGTATACTGACTCCGAGCCGACCAGTCCTTGTTTTAGCCCCTTAATGCCGAGCGCCAGACAGGGTAACAACAAGTACCATCTTTTAACGTCTTTTGGTATGACGCGGTCGGGGAACGAACCCCGGACCTTGCTCTTTCCGGGCGGACGCTCTACCACTAGACCACGGAGGCGGTCTATTGCTATGTATTTCATCATATACTAACTACATTGCAAAAGATAATATACACCCACGTTTGTTTGATTGTTGCTAAAACTGAAACAAACCAGAAATGGTTAGTCGATGGTTGTGTGGTTGATACGGTTATCATAGGCGATCTTTCATGTACCATATCAATGCCTATCGCACAATAGGCGATTGTTCGCTTATTTACGTTTGTCAATCCAATTTGCAAGTGTGTGCTTTCTTTTGCCTGGCAGTTTATTTTATAAAGTTTTCATCTGAACTTTTTTTTACATTCCCATAAATATGATATATATTGGAGGTGATCTTTTGACTTATATTTGTTTATTTACAATTTTGAAAATATACAAATGCAAAATTACGGAACGGGCCTTTTCGGCTTCTTTGGTTTCGTTAGTCACTTTATTACAATTGTGTGGGGCCCGTGAAGATCCGGGGTAGAATAGGTCTTCAGCAACCCATGCTTGCCGTAAAAGGCGACTATGCTTGTCGTAAGAGGCGACTAACGGGATAGGGTGGTCAGGCTCGCTGACTTGGTTGATGCATGTCATCGTATCCCAATTGCGTGGATCGATGCCCATGATGTCAGTCACTGGATTGCCTGGTCCAGACTCGATTTTTTAAAGAACGCCGTCATATAGTTGGAATATTGCTGAGTGCGTCGATTAACAACAAACAAACAAACAAACAAATAACTGGTGTGGACAAGGTCTGTATTGATTCCCGTGAGCTCTTACAATAGCCCTTGCTGTATCTCCTTTCTCCTTTCAGCTTTAGTTACAGGACTATAATAGCTTTATGTGTAGGTAGAGATTTGTCTTCCAGAACATACGATCATCTCCACAATATGTCAAATAAAGCGTCAAGTTTCAATCCGCCTCCCATAGTCTTAAACTAAGTATTTTTCGAATAACCCTTAATCTGTAAGTATTTTTTTGAGTTGATAAATAATAGTATCTTCCAAAGCCGTGAGTTTACAATCGTCAACATTTATAGACCCATCCCACTAACATGAGTGAGTGAGTTTTGTTTTATGCCGCTTTTAGCAATATTCCAGCAATATCATGACAGGGGATGTTAGAAATGGGCTTCACACAGTGTACCCATGTAGAGAATCGAACCCGGGTCTTCGGCTTGACGAGCGAACGCTTTAACCACTAGGCCCCTACTATAGCTAGGTGAATGAATGCTGTTTGACGCCGCGCCGTTTGAGCTGTAGACAATCGAGTCTTGAGCACACAAACCAGTGTGTGAGAGCATGAGCAACGATACACGCCGCCGGTGTACAATGTCAAGGCCAGGTTACGGATCCAAACCACCCGATCCCCACGTAAGGGGCGGTGGGGTAGCCTAGTGGTTAAAACCTTCGCTCGACATGCCGAAGTCCCGGGTTCGATTCCCGTCATGGGTACAATGTGTGAAGCCCATTTCTGGTGTCCCCCGCCGTGATATTGCTGGAATATTGCTAAAAGCGGCGTAAAACCATACTCACTCACTGATTCCCCACATGAGTACATTGTGTGAAGCCCATTTCTGGTGTTCCCCGCCGTAATATTGCTGGAATATTGCGAAAAGCGGCGTTAAACCATTCTTACTCACTCACTCTTGTCAGTCGACTCATGAGCTAAAGCTACTTTGACCCTATTTGTACCTGGAATCCCCACAGTAGGGCTTGGCCCGTTTTCTGCTTGGTTAAAAGGGGTCAGCATTGGAATAGGGGATCACAAATTTGTATAGACCTTACACGCAAACAAGATATTGACATTTTTTAATTGGCATGTCATTCCCGCCTCGACGACAGCACACGTTCCCTGAACAAACATGGTGTCTTTGTTGATATAATTGTAAATAAATATACGAATCCTTTTCCGTGAACCTACCTTGCCGAAAGTCGTGGGAGAAAAATAAACACTGTGAAGGGACGTACAAAGAAAATATTAAATAAATATTGTCTAATCATTCCATTATCTGATATGACATTTACTGACTTAATAAAGAAAGAATTACTCACTTGTCATATCCTTACAAATACAAAGCCCGCTGAATTCTGGTTAGAACAGATCCATAGTCTGTCACCCAGACCCTGAAACAAATATATCCAATACAGCCCATGCAAGTCTATATTGTTTGGCAAGTCTAGACTACTGATGTTTTGGGAAATTTTGAAAGTCTATGGGCTCGTTTTTATTATATTTTATGACTATAATATAACAACTGGTTTTTTTCTGCAAATAATGTTAATTTCAGAGACTAGATGTTAGTTTAAACAGATCCCCAGCAACCTAGGCTTGTAAGAGGCGACTTTGTGGATCGGTAACCTGGATGGTTGAATGTTATATCAAACACTGGTTCAAATACTGGTTTCTTTGGTCCAGAATACTTATAGGACGTGATGTAGCTGGAATTTTGGAACGTGGCCTTAAACAACAAACAAACAAACAAACAAACGAAATAAATAAATTAAAGAATCTCGTTAGTGACTTGATTGTATAGCCGAATGGATCATGGTCTTTGTACTTTTAGAGTGTTTACGCAGGTCGTATTGTGTCGACGGACCGATGATAAGTCGGGTGTGCCAGATACCTATGGTATTAGGTTCGAATCCCGGTTCGCACTGATTATGTTTCAATGTTCGTCAGCACCATACCTATACTCATGTGGGGCGGTGGGGTAGCCTAGTGGTTAAAGCGTTCATTCGTCACCCCGAAGACAGAGTCCGGTTCCCTACATGGGTATAATGTGTGAAACCAATTTCTGGGGTCTCCCGCAGTGATGTTGCTGGAATATTGCTAAAAGCGGCGTAAAACAGACTCACTTACTCACTCACTCACTCCTATACTCGTGGGTTTCACCAACGTGCTAAACGTCTAACTCCTGCACCACTTTGGGATTCCCTCCCAGCTGGTGTAACTGAAATAGTGTTCAAATAGGCGCTACCCCCCACTCACTCACTTCTAATTCTCCAACTCACTCACTCACTCACTCCCTCCTAATTCGACCCGTGAAGATCCGGGGTAGAATAGGTCTTCAGCAACCCTTGCCTGCCGTAAAAGGTGACTATGCTTGTCGTAAGAGGCGATCGGGTGGTCAGGCTCGTTGACTTGGTTGATGCATGTCATCATATCCCAGTTGTGTGGATCGATGCTCATGGTGTCAATCACCGGATTGTCTGGTCCAGACTCGATTATTTACAGACCACCGTCATATAGCTGGAATATTGCTGAGTGTGGCGTTAACAACAAACAAACAATCAATCAAACAAACAAACACTCCTAATTCTGATGGGGGTTAAGAAAATATTCCCAACACTTCAACGTATATATACACTCTAAGGTTTTTTCCCAAAACGTGTTACAATACATGATTGTGGTAATAGAACGAGATATACACATTCCTGGACGACAAGGATAGATTAATACCAGCCATGGTGCAATTAAATCTTGTTATGTTTAACAGTTCGGTTTCAAGAATCCCCGTATACAAACTAACCTTCTCCACAACACTGTCTGTAGTTGAGGCGTTGTTCTCGGGGCAAATAACTCAAACTAGCCGATGCAGCGTTAAGCAAAATACAATCTCAGCAGGGCGTTCAACAAATACGTTCACGTTTCTTAAGTTTAATCATGTTGGTTTTTGAAGTCGCAATGGTTGATAAGGTTCCCGGTACGCTACTGAAACTCATAATGGCCTACAGGGCCATGTGTTATACTTCATTTGGGCATTCCAAACATTGCCGTTCTATAATAATAATAGGCCATTTGTGTTGCACATATTTCCATACCACTCAGTGGTATGCTCAAAACGTTACTACCCCGGTCACTGGATCATTGTGCACTCAATAATAATTGACTATCCAATCCCCGTGTCAATCATTGACTATCCAATCCCCATGTCAGTCATTGACTATCCAATCCCCGTGTCAATCATTGACTATCCAATCCCCGTGTCAGTCATTGACTATCCAATCCCCGTGTCAGTCATTGACTATCCAATCCCCACGTCAATCATTGACTATCCAATCCCCACGTCAATCATTGACTATCCAGTCCCGATGTCAGCCATTGACTATCCACTCCCATTGTCAGTCATTGACTATCCAATCCCCATGTCATTCACTGACTATCCAATCCCCACGTCAATCATTGACTATCTAATCCCCACGTCAGTCATTGACTATCCAATCCCCCTGTCAGTCATTGACTATCCAATCCCCACGTCAGTCATTGACTATCCAATCCCCCTGTCAGTCATTGACTATCCAATCCCCATGTCAGTCACTGACTATCCAATCCCAATGTAAGTCACTGACTATCCAATCCCCACGTCAGGCACTGACTATCCAATCCCCATGTCAGCCACTGACTATCCAATCCCCATGCCAGTCATTGACTATCCAATCCCCATGTCAACAATTGACTATCCAATCCCCACGTCAGTCACTGACTATCCAATCCCCATGTCAGTCACTGACTATCCAATCCCCATGTCAGGCACTGACTATCCAATCCCCATGCCAGTCATTGACTATCCAATCCCCATGTCAACAATTGACTATCCAATCCCCACGTCAGTCACTGACTATCCAATCACCATGTCAGTCACTGACTATCCAATCCCCCTGTCAGTCATTGACTATCCAATCCCCACGTCAGTCACTGACTATCCAATCCCAATGTAAGTCACTGACTATCCAATCCCCACGTCAGGCACTGACTATCCAATCCCAATGTCAGCCACTGACTATCCAATCCCCATGCCAGTCATTGACTATCCAATCCCCATGTCAACAATTGACTATCCAATCCCCATGTCAGTCACTGACTATCCAATCCCCATGTCAGTCATTGACTATCCAATCCCCATGTCAGTCATTGACTATCCAATCCCCATGTCAATCATTGACTATCCCATCCCCATGTCAATCATTGACTATCCAATCCCCATGTCAATCATTGACTATCCAATCTCCATGTCAGTCATTGACTATCCAATCCCCATGTCAGTCATTGACTATCCAATCCCCATGTCAATCATTGACTATTCAATCCCCATGTCAGTCATTGACTATCAAATCCCCATGTCAGTCATTGACTATCCAATCCCCATGTAAATCATTGACTATCCAATCACCATGTCAATCTTTGACTACCCAATCCCGATTTCAATCATTGACTATCCAATCCCCATGTCAATCATTGACTATCCAATCCCTACATCAGTCATTGACTATCCAATCCCCATGTCAGTCATTGACTATTCAATCCCCACGTCAATCATTGACTATCCAATCCCAATGTCAATCATTGACTATCCAACCCCCAAGACAATCATTGACTATCCAGTCCCCATTCAGTCATTGACTATCCAATCCCCATGTCAGTCATTGACTATCCAATCCCCATGTCAGTCATTTACTATCCAATCCCCACGTCAATCACTGACTATCCCATCTTCATTCATGTCAGTCATTGACTATCAAGTCCCCATGTCAGTCACTGGCAAACCAATCCCAACAATTGTGTACGTCATTGAATAGAATGATTATCATTATCAAACATTGAATAGTATAAAACTATATATAACAAAAGGGCATCTTTCCAACTGCCATATGGCGGAAGATTCCTCACATTCCACATACACTGCTGGCCAAAAGAAAGTGTGAACCCATGTTTCATGGTGGTTAAAAATGAAATGAATATGAAAAGGTTATTCGATCATGGTGTATTTGATACGGGAATCAAAGTTGTGTTTTGGACCCTAAGTTTGCAGTGTTTCGGCTTCTTTCAGCCTAGTAACGTTTGGTCAAATCCATTTATCAAGTGGTACTTTCTTTTGCCCGGCAAGATATGCTCTACATATTTGATCCTTGTATGGTAAGATATTCACGCTATCGTAGTAGATAATGCGAAGGACATCACACTCTAGACAATGAAAATGAATACACAAAGTTGTGGAATATTTTGCAAATGTTGGATTTAAAGGTGCAATGGAAGAGTAAACAAGAACATCGCAACATAAACAACCAGAGTTCGCCACAGAAGAATACTTCATGATCACAGCAGGGTCAAAAATAAAAATACACCAGGAGAGGTTTCATATAATAATTTCCTACATAACATAATTCCTACATATCGAATTTCTGTAACATGCAAAGATGGTTGAAAAATGAAAACCAAAAAATACATTTTCTTTCTGGATGTGAACTGTTCAGACCGTGGATCACCCTCGCTACATCTCAGCATCGTCGCTTTTATGGGCCTTGTTGTTTAGAGGTTCGCTTTCATGGGCCTTGTTGTTTAGAGGTTCACTTTTATGGGCCTTGTTGTTTAGAGGTTCGCTTTCATGGGCCTTGTTGTTTAGAGGTTCACTTTCATGGGCCTTGTTGTTTAGAGGTTCGCTTTCATAGGCCTTGTTGTTTAGATATTGCTGGAATATTGCTAAAAGCGGCGTAGAACCAAAGTCACTCATTCACTCTCAGCCATGGAGCAGTAAGTACCCATGTTTACTTCCATGAGTTCGACCTCCGTGGTTGTGGTAGAGCGTCTGCCCGGAGAGCGGAAGGTCGGTGGTTCGATCCCTGGCCGCGTCAGGCTCTCGGCATTAAGAGGCTAAAACAAGGTCTGGTCGGCTCCGAGTCAGTATATATATGATAATTTTGTCACTAGCCAACCTTGTTCACAGTGATCGAGTTTGGGTTTACGCCGCTGTTAGCAATATTTCAGCAATATCATGGCAGGGGAAACCAGAAATGGGCTTCACACATTGTACCCATGTCGGGAATCGAAACTTGGTACTCGGCGTGACGAGCGAACGCTTTAACTACTTGGCTACCCCACCTCCACCTTGTACACAGTGAACTGGCATAATGCTGCATGAGGCACATTATCCCCTCAAAATGCAGAGAGTCTGCCTTTGTATATATTCAATCAAAAAGTCTAAAATATCTGAAGTTTAAAGTATTTGTACGGTTGTGGATGGGACGTTTAAAGAAATTTGGTATTTATGCTACCCAACAATAAATACCGAAAGATTTTACGACACTTCATTTATCACAGGTGGTTTCTTTTTGTCAACAACAGTTATCTCCCATACACACAGTGTAAACTGGTTCCACTAATGGTGCGCGCAACTGACATTGCGTTTTAAGATATTAGTAGACATGATCCCAGTCAAAAATGGGAGTAATCATTTATGAGAATCATTGTTTCTATTTTATACATCATTCATGCACAGTTTCCCCTACTTGGTGATCTGAGAATTATAATTAAGAGCTCTCCTGCAAAGCTTAGAAAACATATTTTTGATCATTCACGATATGGATATTTGTGATTGAAATCACTGGTAAGGAAATAACTTCTCATTTGGAAATGGCGGATTTTTTGGAGACAATAACATGAACATCTCTACGTGTTAATATTACGGTGTAAAATCTTTGTTCATATCAGCAGACATTAGAGAATTTGATCATGTCAGATACTTGGGATGATATCCAGGCTGTGAAAAGCCGACATAACAGCCTCCGAGCGAAGCTTCTGCAAAGGAAGAGAGAGCGAGAAGGCTTGGTTGCTGAATTGAAAGCACCTGCATCGACAAGTGCCTCACCATCTAGTACCGTGACAACAGCTACAGGTATACCACTTTTCATTTACCATATTTACTGGGTGATTTGATTAGCGACTGACTGTAATCTTAAGAAAGTCCAAAGGCCAAGTTATCTGTAAAGTTGTTAAATCAATTTCTACTAACCCTCGCCTGTTTGACCATGGTGAAGGGTTCAGGTAGCATAATTTAGATCAGCATGAACCATATAGATGAACCAATCAGACTTCGTCTTTCATACCTTTAACTCATCATTATTCATGCCACATACATGCAGATTATTTTGTAACATTGGAAAAAAAGACTGATTTTTTTGTGCACAGACCCGCTGGTTATGTGATAAAGCATGGATGCTACTGGGATTGTTAGCATAGTTAGGCACAAAGTCGTGATACAGTACATTTAAATATTTTGAGGTTAAGGACTTTTATACAGAAAAAAGGGCAAGCTGGTGATGAAAGTTCCATGTAAACAGAGATGTTTGGGTCCAGAGTCAGTGTTTTTCCATGTGGTTATTTAACAAATATGATGATCATCACTGAATCATCCTACTGCTATAAATGATTCAGTGAGCTGCAGGTAACTACCCCTAGTACATGTATTTAATTATACTCTCAACAAACTTCACTTTACTATATTTACTACCTAGGCTAAATTTATGCTTTTAAGCTCATGGAAGCCTGAATGGTTGCTTGAAAACAAACTACCTATGGACGAAATAACCAGATTTTACCCTATGAACTTGACATGCAGGAACCCATAACAAATTGTCATAATGAATGATTCTAGAGTCTTCGTCAGCCTCGTCCCAAGTGAGTGTGGCTTCTAGTACCTCTCAGTCTCCGGCAACAACCAGGAGTGTCAGTCCGTCGCCGTCCTCACAATCAACGGCAGCAGCAGCGTCCAAGAAGTCCGACTCCGTGGACCCTGATGTGGAGAGGAACCTGCTTCTGGTCTTGTGTGACTTCAACCTGGAGATCCCTTCTGACTCCCGGATGATAACAGAACTTACAACAAAGATGCTGGGGAGGGAGACGCAGCTGTCAAGCATCGAAGAACTGTTACAAAAATTTGCAGCTCAACAGATGATCAAGTGAGTGGGAGAAGATAGTTTCAGTCTGAGACTTTAGCCAGTACAGTAGTTCAAAGCTTGAGTTTAGAAAAAAGTTCATTTGATCTATTAAGCCCAGCTGCTAACATGGCTCATAGTCCCTCTGTTAAAACAAAAAATGACACTGTCTCTAGAGTTGTCAGGCCAGGGTCTGCTGATCATAGGGGGCACGGGTGGCCAAGTCGTCTAAGGCGAATCACGGTTTGCCCCGATTATGTTTCTAGGTTTGGCAGCACCATACCCGTGCTCATGGGTTTCACCGAAGTGGTAAACGTCTAAGACCTGTATCACTTCGGGCTTTCCTCCCACATTAAGCTGACACACTGTGATATTACTGGAATACTGTTTAAAGTGGTGTTAAGCCCAACATACTCACTCACTCACTCACTCACTCTGCTGATCATATGTCCAAAACTCATTTGATTATGATCCTTGGTCATATCTTATGTTACTATTCTTGTAAATAATAATAATTATGATGACATTGGTAGTTTTGTAGTTTGTATGGTAACCATAGTTATCCGTCATGTTGGTTCCAATATGGATTTCCAAAATAAATGGTTTGAACAAATACATGAGATGTTGAAAACTGGGATGTGTTTGTTTTGAGACTTCCATATCATTCCAATCACAGTTGGCCTGATCAATGTTATCACAAACATGAACATAATCAAAGTTTTCACTGTATGAGGTTAAACTACAGATTTTTTTAGAAAATTCATTTAATGAATTTGTTACATCATGTACATAGCAATTGCACATAATTTTCATATCAACCTTGCTTTCTCTTCAGAATTTCCACTAAAGATAAAAACCTTGTTGTCAACTCGCTGGATCTGGCAAAGGTCGGTTGCAAATTCTGCATGCTGTTTGTGTATTCATCCATCTTACTTTTATTTAGGGTTTTATTAGTCCCGGCTAGTAGCTGAAACCCGTTACTATGTTTACTAGTCCTGATGAACAAGAACTAGTGTTTACTTCAGTGTGTTGCGTACTTGAGGTTGTTGTATTACATTGTGTGACCTTTGCTTGCGATGATCAGGGTCCTCATCCACAGAGTGTCCACAGCCATTTGACCTATCTTAGCTCCATGATCCACAGAGTGTCCACAGCCATTTGACCTATCTTAACTCCATGATCCACAGAGTGTCCACAGCCATTTGACCTATCTTAACTCCATGATCCACAGAGTGTCCACAGCCATTTGACCTATCTTAACTCCATGATCCACAGAGTGTCCACAGCCATTTGACCTATCTTAACTCCATGATCCACAGAGTGTCCACAGCCATTTGACCTATCTTAGCTCCATGATCCACAGAGTGTCCACAGCCATTTGACCTATCTTAACTCCATGATCCACAGAGCGTCCACAGCCATTTGACCTATCTTAGCTCCATGATCCACAGAGTGTCCACAGCCATTTGACCTATCTTAACTCCATGATCCACAGAGTGTCCACAGCCATTTGACCTATCTTAGCTCCATGATCCACAGAGTGTCCACAGCCATTTGACCTATCTTAGCTCCATGATCCACAGAGTGTCCACAGCCATTTGACCTATCTTAACTCCATGATCCACAGAGTGTCCACAGCCATTTGACCTATCTTAGCTCCATGATCCACAGAGTGTCCACAGCCATTTGACCTATCTTAGCTCCATGATCCACAGAGTGTCCACAGCCATTTGACCTATCTTAACTCCATGATCCACAGAGTGTCCACAGCCATTTGACCTATCTTAACTCCATGATCCACAGAGAGTCCACAGCAATTTGACCTATCTTAACTCCATGATCCACAGAGTGTCCACAGCCATTTGACCTATCTTAGCTCCATGATCCACAGAGTGTCCACAGCCATTTGACCTATCTTAGCTCCATGATCCACAGAGTGTCCGCAGCCATTTGACCTATCTTAACTCCATGATCCACAGAGTGTCCACAGCCATTTGACCTATCTTAACTCCATGATCCACAGAGTGTCCACAGCAATTTGACCTATCTTAGCTCCATGATCCACAGAGTGTCCACAGCCATTTGACCTATCTTAACTCCATGATCCACAGAGTGTCCACAGCAATTTGACCTATCTTAACTCCATGATCCACAGAGTGTCCACAGCCATTTGACCTATCTTAGCTCCATGATCCACAGAGTGTCCACAGCCATTTGACCTATCTTAGCTCCATGATCCACAGAGTGTCCGCAGCCATTTGACCTATCTTAGCTCCATGATCCACAGAGTGTCCACAGCAATTTGACCTATCTTAACTCCATGATCCACAGAGTGTCCACAGCCATTTGACCTATCTTAGCTCCATGATCCTCAGAGTGTCCACAGCAATTTGACCTATCTTAGCTCCATGATCCTCAGAGTGTCCACAGCCATTTGACCTATCTTAACTCCATGATCCACAGAGTGTCCACAGCCATTTGACCTATCTTAGCTCCATGATCCACAGAGTGTCCACAGCCATTTGACCTATCTTAGCTCCATGATCCTCAGAGTGTCCACAGCCATTTGACCTATCTTAGCTCCATGATCCTCAGAGTGTCCACAGCCATTTGACCTATCTTAACTCCATGATCCACAGAGTGTCCACAGCCATTTGACCTATCTTAACTCCATGATCCACAGAGTGTCCACAGCCATTTGACCTATCTTAGCTCCATGATCCACAGAGTGTCCACAGCCATTTGACCTATCTTAGCTCCATGATCCACAGAGTGTCCACAGCCATTTGACCTATCTTAGCTCCATGATCCACAGAGTGTCCACAGCCATTTGACCTATCTTAGCTCCATGATCCACAGAGTGTCCACAGCCATTTGACCTATCTTAGCTCCATGATCCACAGAGTGTCCACAGCCATTTGACCTATCTTAGCTCCATGATCCACAGAGTGTCCACAGCCATTTGACCTATCTTAACTCCATGATCCACAGAGTGTCCACAGCCATTTGACCTATCTTAACTCCATGATCCACAGAGTGTCCACAGCCATTTGACCTATCTTAGCTCCATGATCTACAGAGTGTCCACAGCCATTTGACCTATCTTAGCTCCATGATCCTCAGAGTGTCCACAGCCATTTGACCTATCTTAGCTCCATGATCCACAGAGGGTCCACAGCCATTTGACCTATCTTAGCTCCATGATCCACAGAGTGTCCACAGCCATTTGACCTATCTTAACTCCATGATCCACAGAGTGTCCACAGCCATTTGACCTATCTTAACTCCATGATCCACAGAGTGTCCACAGCCATTTGACCTATCTTAGCTCCATGATCCACAGAGTGTCCACAGCCATTTGACCTATCTTAGCTCCATGATCCACAGAGTGTCCACAGCCATTTGACCTATCTTAACTCCATGATCCACAGAGTGTCCACAGCCATTTGACCTATCTTAACTCCATGATCCACAGAGTGTCCACAGCCATTTGACCTATCTTAGCTCCATGATCCACAGAGTGTCCACAGCCATTTGACCTATCTTAACTCCATGATCCACAGAGTGTCCACAGCCATTTGACCTATCTTAGCTCCATGATCCACAGAGTGTCCACAGCCATTTGACCTATCTTAGCTCCATGATCCACAGAGTGTCCACAGCCATTTGACCTATCTTAACTCCATGATCCACAGAGTGTCCACAGCCATTTGACCTATCTTAACTCCATGATCCACAGAGAGTCCACAGCCATTTGACCTATCTTAGCTCCATGATCCACAGAGTGTCCACAGCCATTTGACCTATCTTAACTCCATGATCCTCAGAGAGTCCGCAGCCATTTGACCTATCTTAACTCCATGATCCACAGAGAGTCCACAGCCATTTGACCTATCTTAGCTCCATGATCCACAGAGTGTCCACAGCCATTTGACCTATCTTAACTCCATGATCCACAGAGAGTCCACAGCCATTTGACCTATCTTAGCTCCATGATCCACAGAGTGTCCACAGCCATTTGACCTATCTTAACTCCATGATCCACAGAGTGTCCACAGCCATTTGACCTATCTTAACTCCATGATCCACAGAGTGTCCACAGCCATTTGACCTATCTTAGCTCCATGATCCTCAGACCCGTGAAGATTCCGGGGTAGAATAGGTCTTCAGCAACCCATGCTTGCCGTAAAAGGTGACTATGCTTGTCGTAAAAGGCGACTAACAGGATCGGGTGGTCAGGCTCGCTGATTTGGTTGATGCATGTCATCGACCCCAATTGTGTGGATCAATGCTCATGATATCAATCATTGGATTGTCTGGTCCAGACTGGATTATTTACAGACTGCCGTCATATAGCTGGAATATTGCTGAGTGCGGCGTTAAACAACAAACCAACAACAACAACAACAAGGATCATAAGCTTACATATGTCGTAGCTCGATGAATGTTTGTGGATCAGGGCCCAGTATTGGCAACTACAATTGTGGTGAAACATTAACACACTTCCATGTTCCTGATGGCTTTTGAAACTGCCAGTCCCAGTGGAATGACGTCTCTTAAAATTACCAGTCCCCATCAATCTTTGTCAGTTCCAAGTTTAAACAAACATATGAAAATTTCCTAGTTTTATTTCTTTCAACATCATGTTCAGTGCAGTACATTCATGGCTGACAAATTCAATGACGTCATCACTAAATTAGCTTCCTTAGATCTACATGTCATTCACACAAAGTTCAGTCACAAATTTCCCCCTTTTTTGAATATTTCACTGTGGTTTGAGACAAAGTCTTTACAAACTGATGTTTATCCTCGAAGCAAAGCCAAATCTTACTTCCTTGCACTAAAAATAGACTGTGGAAAACCCTGATGTTTATAATGTTAAAAGGGGCGGTCGGGTAGCCTAGTGGTTATAGCGTTAGTTCGTCACGCCAAGGACCCGGGTTCGATTCCCCACATGGGCACAATGTGTGAAGCCCATTTCTGGTGTCCCCCGCCGTGATATTGCTGGAATATTGCTAAAAGAGGCATAAAACCATACTCACTCACTCACTCACTCACTAAACATGTGAAAAAGACAAGCTGACTTTGTTTGAAAAATCTATTTTATAGATTACCGTTGATGTTTTGTTCAACAACAAGGATTTATTAGGAACTTTATATACCAGTACATGAGGACTGACAGTCTCATAAGACAGAGTTTAGATAAGGCTTAAAAAATAAAAGAACTGGTTCACAGGAAGTGGCTTTTGAAAATAAAGTGCGGGTGGGTGGGCTGTTTTTGTTTTTTTTGGTTGTCCAAGCTTGTATGTGATCAATTTTTTTAAAGTCCTTTTTCAAGTATTGTAAATATTTTAAGCATTTCACTGCCAGGGTTGTGTGTTTCAGACGCAGAATATTTAATGATTTTTTATTATATTATATAATGGAAATAAAAATGAAACGTGAAGCGGATTTTATGATGATGTTTGCGGTGCCTGAGAACCAAGACTATTATTTTTTTTAGCCAAATGCTTGACTATCTTCATTCATCTACAAGGAATTGAAATATTTTATTGTTAAACATTTTGAGAAGACATTGATGTTGTACTACTTCCTGTTCAGTTGTCAGCATTTACCGAGGGTCAGGATGGCAAGAAGAAAAGGAAGAGAGACAGGTAAGATAGTTGTAACGATGAATGATAAGACTGTCACAATAAGATTTATCAGAGTAAATGAATTTGAAGCTGTCTCCGACGTTGTTACAAGCATTTTAAATTTTACATTATAAATTAACAATGATAGCTTTGATCGTGTTATCAAATGAAACAATTCTGAACTTTATTTGTAACAAAGAGTGTAAATTGTATCATGCTTTTAAATGTTTCCTCATGTCGACAAAAACACTCCGAACTCAGATTGTTTAATGACCATGAGACCCATGGAGATCTGGGGTAGAATTGGTCTTCAGCAACCCATGCTTGCTGTAAAAGGTGACTATGCTTGTCGTAAGAGGCGACTAACGGGATCAGGTGGTAAGGCTCGCTGACTTGGTTGATGCATGTCATCATATCCCAATTGTGTGGATCGATGCTCATGATGTCAATCACTGGATTGTCTGGTCCAGACTCGATTATTTACAGACCGCCATCATATAGCTGGAATATTGCTGAGTGCGGCGTTAAACAACAAACAACAAGCAATGACCATGACCCTGTTCATGACCAAGCTGTTTGACACTTCACCAGATCAACACATTAGACAGGAAGGAAAATAAATACGTGAAAGATGTGTTTTGGTTTGATTAACTTTGAGAACAGCGATACCTTCTTGATTGATTTACTGGTAACAATAGCAGCTTGAGATGCCAGGTAGGATTTGATCAAACTAATATATACATTTGAGCCAAGTCCTCCTGTTTTGGCTGAACGATGTATCAGTTAAGGAAAGTAAACAACACTCACTCAAAAAATCTGCCCTTGTTTTATTACCCTTCAGCATGTTCAGGCATATCAGGTGAGATAATTTAATTCTGAACAGTGTGCCCCGACTATGTTATCAAGTTATCAGTCTTTTGGCATGTGTTGATAAAACAATCATCCTTCTTTCCTGCCCCTGTTTTTTCCCTGTCTGATAAATGTGTTTAAAGGGGGAAGTCTAAGGCTTCAAGTCTTGATGGTGTATTCAAAGTCATAAGGGTAACCTAGATCTTCTCACTGTACCCCTTTAATGATAATGCGTAACTAATTTTGAGTTATGGAATCAAACTTGCTAGGACTGCCAGACCAGTCTCTCTCTAATGTAAAGAGTTCAGTTTCATGTACACATGCCCTTTAATTTTGGTGTATATATGTCTTCAGTGAGGATGACACAGTTGAACCTCAGTCAAAGCAGCAGTGCCCTGCCGATGCTCCTGATGACAGTATCGAGGTAACAGTACTTCCATCCAAAGATTGGCTGATTTAAACAATGATGATCCCATGAAAATGTCCATGTTCATCTATTTATGCATATATATCAATTCTATATCAAAACCTGTACAAGCAACACAATTTCATTGATGTGACAAAGTTTGGCTTATTGTTATACAAACAGATTATCCATATCTGATATACCCCGGTGATGTACAAACCCCTCCAATTTGAGCAGATTTACAAATATATGTATCTCTTTAGAACCCCACAGTTGGGGTATGTTTCGGGGTATTGTGTATCATAGTGTAGTGTACACTTGTGTGTTTGATATGTATTTCCTTCAACACCTTCAGGACCCGTGAAGATTCCGGGGTAGAATAGGTCTTCAGCAACCCATGCTTGCCGTAAAAGGTGACTATGCTTGTCGTAAAAGGGGACTAACGGGATCAGGTGGTCAGGCTCGCTGACTTGGTTGATTCATGTCATCAATCCCAATTGTGTGGATCGATGCTCATGATACTAATCACTGGATTGTCTGGTCCAGACTCGATTATTTAAAGACCGCCGTCATATAGCTGAAATCAACACCTTTAGAGCCCCACATCTGTTTTTGTAACAGAACCTGGTGAGCTATGACATGCCAGAATATGCAGGGATAATTCTAGGGTGGGGCCTTGTGCTTTTAGCCCCTAAATTTAAATGAAGGCCAAACTTTCAAAGACAATGGGGTATTTCAGCATTGTGCTCTATGGGCAAGTGTGGGTGTACCTCGGGAATATTTAAAATTTTCATATAAAGGGCCCATGTCGGAAAATTCCTGGAGTGAACCCTGAATTTGGAATATTTGCTGGGACATGTGCACACTTGTCAATCACCAGGGTCCAATGGGTGCTTTAAGAAAGGGTTAGATTCTCTCCGCCTCTGCTGTGAACATGTCAGAATATTTTTTATTTTAGTACATAAATGTATGCTGTAGGGATTGCAGGTGCCAGCAACCTCTGCTGTTTGTAAAAGGGGACCAAATGAAATCGGCAGGTCAGCTTCGGTGACCTGGTTGACTGCTTGTCATCATACGCTGATGGTGTAAAATACGCATCAGAAATGCAGAAATACGCAATAAAAAAATTTCCAAGCGTATCAAATACGCAACGAACATTACAGATACGCTACAAAAATAAAACTTGTGCGTATCATGTGAAGTAACCCTGCGTATTCGATAAGCAAATCAGCAACTTATTTTGAAATTATATACGGGCATTCCGTCAACCTTGCCAAACTCCACGATGACAGTTACTTCATGATCAATTGCCTTCACACTTTCTTGTGGAAGTATTGTGGTACTTTTGAGTCCTATAAAGCTCTCGAACCCACACGACACCAGATTGCAGGGACTAGATGAATAGTGTTTTTAAAAATTTAACTTAAATACCAACATGTGTAAAAACTAGTGGGTAACAGAAATTTGAATACCCAGATAGAATTACTGATACCCAATGATTTTAAAATGCATGGGTAAAATACCCACAACACCAAAAGCTTATCTGGAGCTCTGATCATTATTCACAATATCAATCACTGGATTGTCTAGTCCAAACTTGATTTACAGGCCGATGTCATAAAGCTGGAATACTAATGTACGTCAGTAAAGAATTGGGGGATTCCTGGTGAAAATAAATCCTTAGTACTCAATCATTCTTGTCGTAAGAGCCCATGGAATTGGAGATTGAGAAGTCATTCTCTCTGTCTCTGATGGTTGTGTGACGTTGGGATGTTGGTCATGCTATCAGCCTCTGGGTGACCTGTCACTGACATCATTATCACTGACCATGTTGACTGCCATGATACTGCTGGAATATGCTGCAGCATTAAACAACATCCCGTCCCTCCTTCTTTTCCTGCTGTCACCATGGTAACCATGTCCGGGTGTAAAGTTGCAGTTGTTGATGTTGTAGAGCCTGTTGTCCATGCAGTCGGCCAAGGAGAGAGAGGAGAAGAAAGTGAATGAGGAGATCCTCCAGCTGCTCAGCAAACCCACGGCCAAGGTACAGGCACACTGGAACAGTTCTTGTAGTTTGAATATTCATTTCAAAGATGTACTTTTTTAAAAACATTTACAATTGTTAGAAGCTTGTTTGAACATGTTTACTCTCCAATCAACCTGTTATGGAATAGGTCTTCAGCAACCCATGCTTGCTGTGAAAGGCGACTAAGCTTGTCCTAAGAGGCGACTAACGGGATCAGGTGGTCAGACTCGCTGACTTGGTTGATGCATGTCAGCGTATCTCAATTGCGTGGATCGATGCTCATGATGTCATTCAATGGGTTGTCTGGTCCAGACTTGATTATTTACAGACCGTCATCATATAGCAGGACTATTGCTGATTGTGGCGTTTAACAACAAACAATACAATATGTTATATCAGTAGTGAATAATTGCTGCCTTATCAGAAAACAACTAGTTTGTTGGGTCATTAGCAGAAATAAATTAGGTTTCAAAAATAAAAGAATTGGTTCTCAGGCAATGACTTTTGAAAATATAGTGTGGGTGGGCAGGAGGTGTTTTTTTGTTGTTGCTTGTTCAACCAAGCATGTAACCAAATAAACAGTTGTGTATCATCAACCTGGGAACGGGCCTCTCTACATAAACAAGCAATTAAGCATACAAACTCCTATTGCCGCCATGACCATAAAACGAGGTGCCCATGTAAAGGGAAGTAATTATGCTATTTTGGATTGCATTGTTTAATAGGATTTTTTGTTTTGTTTTGAAAATGGAATAAAAACGAAATGTGCAGCAGACTTTATGATGAGACGGGCGGTGTCTGAGAACCAAGACTATTATTCTTTTCAGCCTTAAATATTGGTCATGTTGATGATAGTTAAAGAGCCACTCTGAAATGGAAGTGAATTAAATAGTAATGTGATTAGCTCAGTGAAATAGTGCCAGTTCACCCTATTTGTGTTTCTTGGTTGCCATGCCGATGCTCATGGCTTTTGCCAAAGTGGTAAACATCTCTAAGACATGTATCACATTGGGCTTTCTGCCCACACCATGCTTACATCGATATGACTGAAATACTGTTCAAAACAGCATTAAACCCACTCACTCACTCACTCTTCGTGTAGAAGTTGTGTATGAACTGTACATTGAGAATCTTCATTTTTGTCACAGGAACAGTATATGGTGGACAAGTTCCGGTCTCGTGGAGGTAATGGTTGCATGGATTGATGGGTCTGGGTATCTACAGTGGGTCACTTGCATGCTGGATAGTGGTACTGGTGACAGGAATAGTGGCTAAGATTGTAGTTAGCACTTTTGTAATGTAAAAACTTGTAGCAAAATTATACATTGAAGCATGTTCATGATGTCTGCTGATCTCAATTTAGATGTAATATTTTGAAACAAATCGGTAAACTATGAAATGAAACAAAACATGACTTCCTCTGCAGCACTGTCTTTAAGCTGGATTATAGAAGCTGAAGTGGGATTATAGAAGCTGTAGTGGGATTATAGAAGCTGTAGTGGGATTATAGAAGCTGTAGTGGGATTATAGAAGCTGTAGTGGGATTATAGAAGCTGTAGTGGGATTATAGAAGTTGTAGTGGCACTATAGAAGCTGTAGTGGGATTATAGAAGTTGTAGTGGGATTATAGAAGCTGTAGTGGCATTATAGAAGCTGAAGTGGGATTATAGAAGCTGTAGTGGGATTATAGAAGCTGTAGTGGGATTATAGAAGTTGTAGTGGCACTATAGAAGCTGTAGTGGGATTATAGAAGTTGTAGTGGGATTATAGAAGCTGTAGTGGCATTATAGAAGCTGAAGTGGGATTATAGAAGCTGTAGTGGCATAGAAGCTGTAGTGGGATTATAGAAGCTGTGGAAACTGAAGTGGCATTATAGAAGCTGTAGTGGCATTATAGAAGCTGTAGTGGCATTATAGAAGCTGAAGTGGGATTATAGAAGCTGTAGTGGCATTATAGAAGCTGTAGTGGCATTATAGAAGCTGTAGTGGGATTATAGAAGCTGTAGTGGCATTATAGAAGCTGTAGTGGGATTATAGAAGCTGTAGTGGGATTATAGAAGCTGTAGTGGGATTATAGAAGCCGTAGTGGCATTATAGAAGCTGTAGTGGCATTATAGAAGCTGTAGTGGCATTATAGAAGCCATTGTGGCATTATAGAAGCTGTAGTTGCGTTATAGAAGCTGTAGTGGCATTATAGAAGCTGTAGTGGGATTATAGAAGCCGTAGTGGCATTATAGAAGCTGTAGAAGCTGTAGTGGCATTATAGAAGCCGTAGTGGCATTATAGAAGCTGTAGTGGCATTATAGAAGCTGTAGTGGCATTATAGAAGCCATAGTGGCATTATAGAAGCTGTAGTGAGATTATAGAAGCTGTAGTGGCATTATAGAAGCGGTAGTGGCATTATAGAAGCTGTAGTGGCATTATAGAAGCTCTAGTGCATTTGGAAACTGTAGTGGCATTATAGAAGCTGTAGTGGCATTATAGAAGCTGTAGTGGCATTATAGAAGCTGTAGTGGCATTATAGAAGCTGTAGTGGGATAATAGAAGCTGTGGAAACTGAAGTGACATTATAGAAGCTTAGTGGGATTATAGAAGCTGTAGAAACTGAAGTGGCATCAAGCTGTAGTGGCATTATAGAAGCTTTAGTGGCATTATAGAAGCTGTAGTATCAAGGGAGACAGTGTTGACTTATGGATGTCAACCTCTTTATTCTTTCAATGTAATGTTTCAGTGCAGGTGCTTTTAACTTTAATATGTAGGTTGGCTAGTACCTTTATAACTTCCCCACCTGTACCCAAATGTCACGTTGAAAGAACAAAGACCTTTCAAGCCCTAAAATAAACTTTTTCTCATCTCTGCAGGAATTACCAGTAGCATGCAGACATATGAAAAATATGATGCTGCTGGGAACGTGACTCAGCGGAGTTTAAATACGTTATTATTATTGTTATTATTGGTATTGTGATGATGTTTAAAGTGTACTGATGTGACAAATTACAGGGGTCCAGCTGCAGGAGTTCTGTCAGTATGGAACAAGGGAGGAGTGTGTCAAGGTCGGCCAGAACCCAACACCTTGCAAGAAGCTGCACTTTCGCAAGATCATACACAAACACACTGACGGTAAGTAGCCTAGCAACAGAGGGGGACGTCTCTACAGCTGTAGAGTCATCTCTTGCCAGTGAAGGTGCACAATTTGTTGTGCAGAGTTACCTCCCTTAGCCATTCTAGAATCTGCTGGCTGTGGGTTTGAATCCCAGATTCACCCAGATTATGATTGTTGGTTTGTCAGCACTATGTCCATGCTTGTGCTTTCACCTGTGGGGTAAGCATCTAGGATTTGCATCATTTTGGGCTTTCCTTCCACGACAAGATATAACTGAACTTCTGTTCTAATTGGAGTTAAACCCTGTTAACTCATTATCTGGGTTAGAATAGGTCTTCAGCAACCTATGCTTGTCACAAGAGGTGACTAACGGGATTGGGTGGTCAGGCTTGCAGACATGGGCGATGCATGTCATCGTATCCCAATGGCATGGATTGATGCTCTCGATATCAGTCACTGGATTGTCTGGTCCAGACCTGATTATTTACAGACCCCTGTCATATAGCTGGAATATTGCTGAGTGCGTCGTTAAACAACAAACAAAAAACAAAAACAAACACTCTCACTGGATAACCAAACTGTCATGTTCCAATCTTATTTATCATGTTAAATCAATGTTTTAATCTTTATGAAACAATTTATAGAAAATGATCTTCAAGAACTGGTCCTGTGTGAAGTATGACAGATTTAGTGGCAGGAAAACCCAGAAGACAGTCATCATAATAGATTACCAAACAAATCTATATTTAAGAGGCGACTAACGGGATCAGTGGGGTCAGACTCACTCACTTGGTTCATGCATGTCATCTTATCACAATTGCTTGGATCGGTTTTGTACATATTATTCACCATTTCTTGTGGACAACGGTGATAAAATCTTGAATTTTGTCATTTGACCTAATTGTAAAAAAAGGTTGTCCAAAACAGAAATGATCAAAAGTCATGTTTGTTGTTGCAAAGTTCTGGATTTTATATTGGTCGGTAAAGGTATAAGGCCTGATTGAAAATCACAAGGACATACAGATAGAGACATAGGTTCAGCGTAAATATCTGGTGTTGTTGAAAGATTTAATCGGAATGTAGGAATTGTGAACAGATAATCAATACTATCTTTCTTATAGACAATAAAATGCGTCAGTATGGTTTTGTTGTTATTTAGCGAAAAACTACATTTCTCTGAAAAATAAGTGGATATTTAAATTGTATGGGGTACAGTGTAACATGTTCACTACCAGTCTACCTCTGTGGTTTTGAGGGGCGGTCCGGTAGCCTAGTGGTTAAAGCGATCGCTTGTCACGCCGAGGACCCGGGTTCGATTCCTGACATGGGTACAATGTGTGAAGCCCATTTCAGGTGTCCCCTGACATGATATTGCTGGAATATTGCTAAAAGCGGCCTAAAACCATACTCACTCACTCACTCTGTGGTTTTGATAGTTCATGAAGATTGTTTAGAAAATTCATAATGAACAGTTCATTTTTTGCTTTCTTGTCAAATGTCTTGTGACCTGAAAAGGTTGATATTTTCACACATGGAAATGGCCATTCACGAAAATATCCACTTTATAGGATCAAACAGCATGCTCAGTGAGATACAGTAAAACATGGTTATACCGCAGATGTTTTATTCAGTGTTTTGTCGGCCAATGTGTGTATGACAGAGACAATTGTATAATATTAACAGTACAGACTATTGTATATGAGAAGTTCCATATTTCTGTTATAAGGAACTTCCTTTACATATTTGGCACAATTTATGAGGGTACATGTACTTTTATCATTACTGTTCAACAATTTGTTATTTTTCATAATCTTTGGCATATTTGTATAACTTGTTGTAAGCTTTTTTCTGAACTGTCTATACGCAGTACAATAAAACAGAAAATGGATTTTATATTCAATATTATTACAGTGACATATCTGGCATATTTGACTCTCAGTTTCAGTTTCTCTACTTCTGCTATTACACTTAATGGTGACTCATGCGATTTATGTAAACATAAATAGCTTAATTATCACCTTTTAGGTCGTGGGTATATAGTTATACCAAGGTTCCATCCGTCCGTCTGTCTGTCCGTCTGTCCGTCCGTCCGAAAACTTTGTCCACGTGATTTCTCTTAAACTATTCAGTGGATTCATCTCAACCGTAGTACATATAATCTGTGTCATATGGAGGGGTGCAGTCAAAAGAAAAAAAAATTGTTTTTATTAATTTTCTTTTTTTTAATGTATTTTTCAAACCCTAACCCTATCCATTATTTAATTTGAAACTACTGACACACTAGGCGGGTTGGGGGTATTAGTGAGCCACGCTCACTTTTGCCCTTGTTTGTCTATTACCTTGATATTTGTTACATAATATTCTACAGATGATAAAGACTTAATTTGGTTATTAAGTTGAAAACGTGATGACCCATTTAGTTTTGCCTGGTTTTAAAGGATTACATGGTAGTGTTGAATACAGAACTGTGAGCCCTACTCACACCTTAATCATGTTAATGATGTTTGTTTCCTGATATTGTTATTTCTTTCTTATCATTCAAGGAGTTCAGGCAATCATATTTCCCTGTGTGTTTTCGTTGAGTGGATTCTTATCTTGTTCCTTGTTAGAGATGGCAGGTTGTCTCTTTTAGATCAGGTCTCAGTATGACTCAGTCAGCGAACATGATAAGGATATTTACACAAACTAATATAAGTAGCGGTAAATGAAGGAAGTCTTCATTTATGATTTGATTGGTCCAATGGTTCGATATTAAATAGCTTACACACATAATCTTGAATGTGACACTAGACCCCAGTTCGCCTGTCCTCATATACACTTAGATTGATTAAATACTGGGGATCTTTTAAATTGTGTATTAAGTAATAGCGAAACAGTGTCACTCTGTGTCGACTGACTGAATGTGACACATTGTAGATCCAGAACACAGAAAGACATCACAGTGAACTGACTGAGTGGCCAATGTCAGACATTTAGAAGTTGTAATGAAAGCTTCAGTATGTAGGAATGTGCTAATGATTGACGTTGTTTGTGTTGTAGAATCTCTGGGAGACTGTTCCTTCCTCAACACCTGCTTCCATATGGACACCTGCAAGGTATGTTGTCGTTAAGGATACCTGCAAGGTATGTTGTCGTTAAGGATACCTGCAAGGTATGTTGTCATTAAGGACACCTGCAAGGTATGTTGTCGTTTAGGATACCTGCAAGGTATGTTGTCATTGAGGACACCTGCAAGGTATGTTGTCGTTTAGGATACCTGCAAGGTATGTTGTCATTGAGGACACCTGCAAGGTATGTTGTCGTTTAGGATACCTGCAAGGTATGTTGTTGTTAAGGATACCTGCAAGGTATGTTGTTGTTAAGGATACCTGCAAGGTATGTTGTCGTTAAGGACACCTGCAAGGTATGTTGTCATTGAGGACACCTGCAAGGTATGTTGTCGTTAAGGATACCTGCAAGGTATGTTGTCGTTAAGGATACCTGCAAGGTATGTTGTCGTTAAGGACACCTGCAAGGTATGTTGTCGTTTAGGATACCTGCAAGGTATGTTGTCGTTAAGGATACCTGCAAGGTATGTTGTCATTGAGGACACCTGCAAGGTATGTTGTCGTTTAGGATACCTGCAAGGTATGTTGTCGTTAAGGATACCTGCAAGGTATGTTGTCATTAAGGATACGTGCAAGAGGTATGTTGTCGTTAAGGCTACCTGCAAGGTATGTTGTTGTTAAGGCTACCTGCAAGGTATGTTGTTATTACACCTGCAGGGTATGTTGTCATTAAGGACACTTCTCTTTGTATTGATGAAAGCAGCTCTCTGTTGAGTCTCACAATGCACAATGGTATCATATGATCTTGTTTGTAGTATGTCCACTACGAGATCGACTACCCGGACAACCAGAACGAGATGGCGCTCATGAAGAAGGAGGCGGCCATGTCCAAGTCTGGCCCTGGGAGTGACGTCTACATGTACCCACCACAGGTCAGTAAAACAAGAAGTGTTGGGCTGGAGGACAATCGCCAACGACATCTGCAGTAATACTGTGTGAAAACAGATTTTCTGTTTTCAGTATTAAAAGAATAATTTGGACACTGTATTTTCTATTTCTTAAGTTTACACTGACCTGGGTCATTTTTCTGACGCATTCTTACAAAAACTGGTTGCTTGACTTTGAGACACGTGACCTATGGCAGAGATCGTCTTGATGAGAAATGTGGTACTGTATTCTCACTGCCTCCATGTTATATATTATATATCCATCATAAAGTCTACTGGTACCCTTTTCCAAAAGACCTGTGAAGATCCGGGGTAGAATAGGTTTTCAGCAACCCATGCTTGCTGTAAAAGGTGACTATGCTTGTCGTAAAAGGCGACTAATGGGATCGGGTGGTCAGGCTCGCTGACTTGGTTGATGCATGTCATTGTATCGCAATTGCGTGGATCGATGCGCATGACGTCAATCACTGGATTGTCTGGTCCAGACTCGATTATTTACAGACTGCCGTCATATAGCTGGAATATTCCTGAGTGCGGCGTAAAGCAACAAACCAACCAACCAACCTTTTCCAAAAAGTAGAACTAGTCAAAACATTGTGGACATATTTGATTCTTCTATTAGTTCATCATTTGAAACAAAGTAGAGATAAGAGAGAAGGAATCGCTTATCAACAAATTGATTATAATAATGGAGGCTTTGGTTCTGATCACCCTCTGCCTTGCTTCACAGTGGATTCAGTGTGACTTGAGAATCTTTGACATGACGACGCTGGGCAAGTGTGCCGTTGTGATGGCCGACCCCCCGTGGGACATTCACATGGAGCTTCCGTACGGAACAATGAGCGATGACGAGATGAGGCGACTTGACATCCCCGGCCTGCAAGATGAGGGCTTCATCTTCCTGTGGGTCACTGGCAGGTAGGCTGCAGTCGATGATGTTGCGGTTGATGTCAACGAACACTCACACTCAATTTTCATTTCAACATGTCCTGATTACAAAGAAAACAAAGTGTTTTTATAATGAACAATGTAGATATGATTGTTTGAAATTTACTTGAGCTATTAATTGTATGTTCTCTTTGTGTGTTTTTCATTGTTGATTTATTATTTTGGACAGTGTTTGCAGAAACTCTGATCAATGGCCTCTGTCTTTTTTTATAGAGCCATGGAGCTGGGGAGAGAGTGTCTGGATTTGTGGGGGTGAGTTTGTCTGAGGCACGTTTGTTTGGAGGTCATGTAAAACTTCTGATGAGTTGACATTGTCAGTGAGGAAGGGGATGGTTGGTGTCCTGGTAGGCTACCCAAAATCTCAAGACGAATCAGTAAAGTTAAAAACATGTGTGGCTTCCTCTCATAGGCAGAGCTGTCCCTGTAGACATGTGGCGGGGGAAGGTTATCCCAGCAAATTACACCAACCTTGGTGTGAGGTGTACACTATGACTAACAGCAGCTGACCTTCTCCTGCATCGTGACGGTGGAATAGTTGTTTTTAATGGGATAAAAAAGAATTTAAATTATGAAAATCCAACTCTATAAAATCAGTATTAAAAAAATAAATAAGAGTGAAATGTATTGTGTAATAGTGGTGCATGGTATTACTGGTATACCGATATACCATGGTTTGAAATACTAATGAATATACATCACAATATGTTGTATATTGCATTTTTCAAAACTATGCATATTTTCGTCTTGTTGGCAAAGTTTACATAAGTGACAACTGACAAATTGAAGGAAATTAAGAGTCCTGTGATCCAAAAATAAACATTTTTGCGACCAGCTTCCTGTATATAATCATGCAGCGTTAGAAATTGGCACTAGTCCTGTAGTCCTTACCAAACTGCCCAATAGTAAAGGTATCCCAAGGACTAGTAGAAATTGGCCCATTTTAAGGGTTTTGCTATATGTTATCATTATAAGGACTAGTGGACAAAAACTGTTTGTTTCTAACCCTGTAATGCGTTGTGGTCATAGCAACATGCAACAAAATGGCAGGCGACTACGAAGTGCGGGGGAAGTCTGATGTGTGGGTCCATTTTTAGTTGGGTTTATAACAAATTAAAGGTGAAAGAATATAGTACATGTATATTGAGGTACGGATTGCAATACATGAATCATTATTGCAATATATTGCAGTACGAACTTCAAGCCAATACACATCACTTCTGTGTAATAAATAATTCATAGATGCTGATGCTGTGTGTGATGTTGATGCTGATGCTGATGCTGATGCTGTGTGTGATGTTGATGCTGATGCTGATACTGTGTGTGATGTTGATGCTGATGCTGTGTGTGGTGTTGATGCTGATGCTGTGTGATGTTGATGCTGATGCTGATGCTGTGTGTGATGTTGATGCTGATGCTGATGTTGTGTGTGATGTTGATGCTGATGCTGATGCTGTGTGTGGTGTTGATGCTGATGCTGTGTGTGATGTTGATGCTGATGCTGATGTTGTGTGTGATGTTGATGCTGATGCTGATGCTGTGTGTGGTGTTGATGCTGATGCTGATGCTGTGTGTGATGTTGATGCTGATGCTGTGTGTGATGTTGATGCTGATGCTGATGTTGTGTGTGATGTTGATGCTGATGCTGATGCTGATGTTGTGTGTGATGTTGATGCTTGTTCTGATGCTGTGTGTGATGTTGATGCTGATGCTGATGCTGTGTGTGGTGTTGATGCTGATGCTGATGCTGTGTGTGGTGTTGATGCTGATGCTGATGCTGTGTGTGATGTTGATGCTGATACTGATGCTGTGTGTGATGTTGATGCTGATGCTGATACTGATGCTGATGCTGTGTGTGATGTTGATGCTTATTCTGATGCTGTGTGTGATGTTGACGCTGATGCTGATGCTGTGTGTGGTGTTGATGCTGATGCTGTGTGTGATGTTGATGCTGATGCTGATGCTGTGTGTGATGTTGATGCTTATTCTGATGCTGTGTGTGATGTTGATGCTGATGCTCTGTGTGGTGTTGATGCTGATGCTGATGCTGTGTGTGATGTTGATGCTGATGCTGTGTGTGATGTTGATGCTGATGCTGATGTTGTGTGTGATGTTGATGCTGATGCTGATGCTGTGTGTGATGTTGATGCTTATTCTGATTCTGTGTGGTGTTGCAGCTACAAGCGGTGTGACGAGGTGATCTGGGTAAAGACCAATCAGCTGCAGCGGATCATCCGTACTGGCCGCACTGGTCACTGGCTCAACCACGGCAAGGAACACTGTCTGGTGCGTGCAAGCTATAGAATAATGAGCAGTTTTATACTTACAGACCCTCCATGAGGAGATACATCAGCACCCATACTTGTGGAGTGCAACTCCATGGGAATCAGGTGAACATGCCCAGTGGGGATTCCAGGAAGTGGCCTCACGTATTCCATAACTTGTTGTTGAACTTGACTTAGGTCATCTTCCCGAGGCAAGAGAGTTAACTGACTATAAAAGTCCAGTTTCCACCCTTGCCAAACTAGGCTGGTATTATGGAGTTAGATCCCATGCATAATCCAATCAAAATCGCACAACGAAATAGAAATCCGGTTTGTAAACTGTTGGGCAGATTTATGTCGATTGCAGGATTTGCAAAGCATGTGCACCGCCAACTCGTTGTCAACAGATATTTTCCAAACCTTTTAATGGTTTGAATGAAGGTGCTCGCATGATTTGATGCACTTCGTGATGTAAGACCCTTTTTATCAAACATAGATCTTGATTTTACACCAGATCGTCATGACGTGGCATCACCGTTTTGTTTGAAACAAATGCAAGTGATGGAATGTGATTGGTCTTGTGGAAAAACTTAGAAGGGACATAACTCGTAATAACCACTGGTAGCGCTACAATCGAGCCCACAAATTCCAGCCAAGTTCGGCAAGGGCGGAAACTGGACTTTTAAAGTCCGTTAACTCTCTTGCCTAGGGAAGATGGACTTCGGTGTGGTAACCGTATCTCTGTGCTGCTCCCTGTAAAGGATTTTGATTTTGACATTCCGCTACACAGAGTTACAAGCTGTGTGCAATGGCCGCTAAATTATCTTTACTGGTCTGGATTCCAACTTATATGGTTGCACGATCTACACTGTAAGTACTTGTATTTGAAGGACACGTTGAATCATTTCATTTTTCATTTGATCATGACACATTCACCTTGCTGAAGCATATTTAAAGTCTGATGCAGATTTGGCTGGGGGATCTATCAGGAAAACACGATGGGGCCGCCATTAGCTCTGTGTAGTGACAAGTCCATAGTAATATTGTCTGTAGGGAGCAGCACATAGATATGGTCACTGCAGCTTAAGTTGACTAAGACCGCCTCCGTGGTCTAGTGGTAGAGCGTCCGCCCGGAGAGCTGAAGGTCCGGGGTTGGATCCCCGACCCCATCATACCAAAAGACGTTAAAAGATGGTACTTGTTGTTACCCTGTCTGGCGCTCGGCATTAAGGGGCTAAAACAAGGACTGGTCGGCTCGGAGTCAGTATACTGTGTCTGAGTGGGGTATTCATGTTAAACTGAGGCATGGTATCTCAGTGAGCTAGCACTATAAATCGGCATCAGTCCGTACTAGTACAAGCAGCCACACACATACATACACGTGCATGCACGTCGCTATATAAGTGCAATAATCTTGGACGCGACGTTAAACCCCATTTCACCTCACCTTAAGTTGACTAAGCAGGTGGTCAGGCTTGATCACTCGGCTGATCCTTATCCAGCCCCAATGGCTATGATACAAGGGTTTGCCTGATCGTAACTCCAGTATTTACTGGCCACCACTGTATGGCTGGAATATTGCTGACTAGGGCCACAAGCAACGAACACTCACGGACCTGTCTCTTTTTACTTCAGGTTGGAGTGAAAGGAAATCCTAAAGGTGTCAACAAGGGCCTTGACTGCGATGTCATCGTGGCGGAGGTGAGTGCACTGATCAAGTATGATGGTCAGTCAAATCTATGGGTGTTAAGCTGGGAACGTTGTGTGATCATGACAAAACTGTTACTGTAAGGTTGTGTATTGGCAACACAATTGCAATTAAAATTGATTACAATACTGGTATCTGTATTGCGATATATTGGAACTAAAATGTTTGACACTAATTGTACACGCAGATCCTTTTTTTTACATGTTGAAGTAAATATTTCAAAGTGATCATGGTCAGTCGTTGCCATGTTGTAGTCATGGATACAGGGGAGATAACATCGTCATAGAAACACCCCTCCGCATTTCCACCATTTTGTCAATACATTTTGAAGGGAAACATTGTTTGTGAATTAATTTCTGTGCAGAGTTTAGGCTAAATGATAATAAGAATAACGAAACTTGTAATATATTTTTTACCCAATATGCCAGTACACAGAAGGTGACTAACATGATTGGGTGGTCAGGTTTGCTGACTTGGTTGATGCATGTCATCGTATCACACTTGCGTGGATTGATGCTCATGATATCAATCACTGGATTATGTCCAGACTTGATTATTTACAGACTGTCGTCATATAGCTGGAATATTGCTGAGTACGGCATTAAACAACAAACAAACAAACATACATAAAAAATATTGCAATACATATCATTTGAAAAGCGTATTGCAGAATACATGTATACCATTAATACTGTGGAGTCCTATGTTACTGGTTGTTAAATATGACAAAATGATGGATTTCAGCCTACTTGAATCAGTAGACAAATCGTACACCGACTACCACGAGGTCCAAGTTCACATGACCATGACAAACTTTTTCTGATGTCGATTTTCAGATAACATACATGAATGTAGATACAATTTAACCACATTTTGCATTACAAGAGTCCATCATATGTTCCTTTGGAATCTCAGACAGGCTGACCCCGGTACTAGGATGTATTAGATATGAGAGAGTTGTTTGTTTGTGTAGGTTCGAGCCACCAGTCACAAACCTGACGAAATCTATGGCCTCATAGACAGGCTGTCCCCCAGTACTAGGATGTGTTATATATGAGAGAGTTGTCTGTTTGTGTAGGTTCGAGCCACCAGTCACAAACCTGATGAAATCTATGGCATCATAGAGAGGCTGTCTCCCGGTACTAGGAAGTGTGAGCTGTTTGGCCGACCCCACAACGTACAACCCAACTGGTAGGTCCTACTCCTGCATATTCAAACCTCAAGTCAGATTTGTTTATAAAAGTCAAAGCTAAATTTCTTGAGAAAAAATAATGTTTTTGTTTAATGATGTATAACATGTACAAGGATAAAGTAATGCAAATTATCTAAAGCCTAGAATTGTAGTTAAGATGGTTTGAAGTTTGCCATTATTGTAAAGGTGTCAAGCTAATATGGCTGAAAAACTGTTCGAAGCTGAATTAACTTGAATCACTAACTTCTTAATGCTTAATTTTAAATGTCCTGGGATGTTGTAATCCACCTGTCACATTGCTTGTTTGTAGGATCACCCTTGGCAACCAGGTGGAAGGTGTGAGGCTGAAGGATCCGGATGTTGTCAAAAATTTCAAGGAGAAATATCCTGACGGTAACTGCTTGACTCCCCCCAAAAACAGGTGATAGCGCCAGGGAGATTGCGTTGGACATATTCTGATGTTCAGGAAACATCAAACATGAGATTCATGCACATGTCTGGCAGATTGGAGTAGGAACATCCAATCAGCTTCAAGCTTGGTTAGAGGGAGCCAATCAGATTCAAGCATTCCTGAGAGCACATCACATTTAAGCCCTTTGGTCTAAGAAACACATACTGAATCATATTTGCTGTGATTTAGATTTTAAAGAGACAATAAACAGCCCAGTGCTTGATTGTCAGTGTAATTTGTGGAATCCCCACCCATGGATATAACTTGTACATAACTGTCTGTGTCAGTGGAATATGATGGTGTACATGGTAATAACTAATAAACGTGTACATGGAGATAATGTTTTATGTTGTTCAAATAAATCGATGGTGACCCTGGTCTTTAACACCAAATATTCTGGTCAATGTAATATGTGTACTGTGATTGATGCAGTAGTGCCTTGATGTCAAATTACAGAATTCCAACAATATGGATGCTGTTGTATAATGACCTAGTAGACAGAGGTAGAGGTTCTCATCAGGGATGACACTTGTGCTAAAATGGGTCTCTTGCTGGACCATGTGCTTATCCCTTTGGTATTATAGAACAGAACTTCTCTCCAGTTCTCATGATGTCTCCGTTGGGTTGGTTGGTTGGTTTGTTGTTTAACGCCGCACTCGGCAATATTCCAGCTATATGACGGCGGTCTGTAAATAATCCAGTCTGGACCAGACAATCCTGTGATTGATATCATGAGCATCGATCCACCCAATTGAGATCGATGACATGCATCAACTAATTCAGCAAGACTGACCACCCGTTAGTCGCCTTTTACAACAAGCATAGTCACCTTTTACAGCAAGCATGGGTTGCTGAAGACCTATTCTACCTCGGAATCTTCACGGGTTGTCTTCGTTGGGGATTTTGGAGCAGAATTGCTGGCCAGGTCCTCATGCTTGTCTCCTCTTGTTTTTTTTTAGCAGAATTCACTCACACTTTTTCATTTCCCTTCTCATCATAACCATGGATACAGTATTGTTGGTGATGTGCGTATGTGTGAGCGACTACTACACAGACAAAACAAAGTATACACCCATGTTTGATGGTAGCTTAAAATGAAGCAAACACGAGATGCTTATTTGATGGGGATGTAGTTGATATGTATTAACGACTGTTTCCAGCCTAGTAACATTTTGATGAAGTTTGTAATTTATGATCAAATCCAATTTTCAAGTGCAGTTTGTATGGGTTTTTATGGGGTTTGCGCGAGTGCTTTATATTGGTGTGGTCCACGTGGAACGGAATTAGAAAACCTGAAACAAATATTAATAGAGATATTAGCATGAACCACTAATTCAATTCCTTGTATGCATGTGTTCATTTAATTTCACTTGAACATGACAATGTGGATGTACATTCGTTAATCCAAACCATAAGAATAAGAACTTCCTCTTTGACTACGAAATATGACATTGTGTGATGATTAATTCACATGTAAGGTCATTACAGAGACTGTACCGTAAGTTCCAGCTAAACTCCAAAAGGCAGGCATCTACATCCTCAAACAGAAACAGGACACATTCTTCTATAAGGGGGGAATTCAATTTTCATTGGGGATGCCATTTTTTTTTCTAAAAAAATAATCAAGCCCATGTTTTACTGACAACAAATTACATATATAATAAATAATGTGCCTTTTCTTGCAGACAAGTGTCAGAAGAGAACATTTTGTTAATTTTATTTATTTAAAAAAATAATAATTGAGTACCTGTTTTATATTGTGAAAAAATAATTGAGCTCCTAAACATTAAAAACAAATGCTCATCTCAAATCAAAACCTGCTCCCTCAACATGAAGCTAAATGTCAGGAGGCACGGGTAGCCCAGTCGTCTAAGGCACTTGGATTCGCTGCAGAAACCTATGATTGTAGGTTCAAATCCTGGTTCGCCCCAATTATGTTTCTAGGTTTGTCAGCACCATACCTGTGCTGGTGGGTTTCACCGAAGTGGTAAACGTCTGAGGCCTGCATCACTTCGGGCTTTCCTCCCATATTAAGCTGACACACCGTGATAAAACTGGAATACTGTTAAAAGTGGCGTTAAACCCAACTCACTCACTCACTCCTAAATGTCATCTTGGTTGTAACCAAGATTGTCACTCATCGATTCCACTACTCAGCAGACCACCTCTGTGGTCTAGTGGTAGAGTGTCTGCCTGGAGAGTGGAAGGTCCAGAGTTCCATCCCAGGGCGCCTCATACCAAAAGATGGTATTTTTTGTTACCCTGTCTGGCGCTCGGTATTAAACATTAAACGGCTAAAACAAGGACTGGTTGGCTCGGAGTCAGTATACTGTGTCTGAGTAGGGTATCCATGTTAAACCCGCCGTTATATTGCTGGAATATTGCTAAAAGCGGTGAAAAATCAAACTCAGTCACTCACTATTCATGTTAAACTGCGGCATGGTATCTCAGTGTGCTAGCACTATAAATCGGCATCAGTCCGGACTAGTACAAGCAGCCACACACACATACGAACGTGCATGCACGTCGCTATATAAGTGCAATAATCTTGGACGCGACGTTAAACCCCATTTCACCTCACCACTACACATGCATATCATTACATTCTTCTTTGCATGAAATACCAAGCAGGCATGGTGTAAAACGGATTTGGTCAAGATTGACATTTACTTTTTGCACAGACATCTTGAGTTCGATTCCTTACATGGTCACATCAGTCAGACATGGACTAGTATCGTGTTAACTTGGTTATAACTCGGAAATCCCAACAAAATGTCTGTATCATGCTCTTTCTTGTCTAGACATGGGATATATACTACTCAAAAATAAGTTAAGGACCAACCGATTCTTGCCGTGCTGTTACAGATTTACTACAGTATTATGAAATAATCGGAGTACCCTTAACTTCTTTTGAGAGGCATAAGTGCACATTGTGCATTCTTTTTTGTAACATCTAAATCCGCTAGCTGTTCCAGAGGTATGCATGCAACATGCATGTCCTGGGAGAAAACATGTCTTTCGTTTATTTGTGTTCCTGGTTTCAGCAGTACCGCCATCATCTCCACAACGTAGGACCGGTAACTCTTCTTGACTCACTTGATGAAGTTAGCTCCCTTTGTTTTCATGGCATTACACACTATGACAACATCATTTGTTGGATGGAATGTTTTCAAGGATTGTTAAGGATTCACATGTAATAAATAAGTCTGTGTGCGATTCTTCTTTTGCCAATCGCTATGAACAACAGCCGCCATTTTTAGCAGGTTTCTGAAGGTTGACCTCATCAAGCCATGACTGTGTCAGACTGTTTTCTCGGTGAGCCTTCAACAGCTTGTCCCCCATCGCCCTCATCGCCTCTTCCACACCGTCGCCTACAACGAAGATCTATCTATCTATCTATCTATCTATCTATCTGTCTATCTATCTATCGATCTATCTATCTGTCTAGTTAACGACCACCTTATTTTTTTCATATTGGTACTTTTGAACATCAGAGACAATTTCACTTGTCATCAATATAGTGTAGGGAACTATGTCATGGAGGCCAGTAACAATGTCTCTGTTTTATTTGTTTGTTGTTCAACGCTGCAATATTCCAGGTATATGACGGCTGTCTGTAAATAATCGAGTCTGGACCAAACATTCCTGTGATTGACATTAAGGCTGGGACGGGTAACTCGGGTACCCGGGTCGGGTGGGTACTGAGTAGGACCAGGGTACCCACAGGACTACAAAAAGTATGGTTACACGGCAGTGTTCGCATTACTTTCTGACTATGCACCCATTCCTTCTGATTTTTCATACGGTTGATTAAACATATAACTTAATTCAACTTCAGTGTATGAATGACCAGATTGTTTAATACATGTATCTAAATACGTTTTGCCAGGGCTATGCTAAAAATGTTCGGACATTTTGAGACATCTCCTGAGACCTACAGTGGGTACCCGGGTAGGGTAGGGTAATAGGGGGGTGGGTACCCGGGTAGTAAATTTGGACTCGTCCCAGCCCAAATTGACATCTTGAGCTTTGATCTTATGCAAGGGGTGAAATCGTGTATATAAGTTACATGTGGCAGACAGTGAACACATACAATGTAACTAGTTTTATTTATTCCTCAGAACCCTTATGAAAGGCCTAATATTGACACTATGCTAATATCGACACTAGAAACTAATGCCAATACCAAATCATATCAAAGACTAATATCAACATTGCAGACTGATGTCAACACTTGGGACTAATATTGACACTAGGTACTAATATCGACACTAGAGACTAATGTCAATACCAAATCAAATCAAAGACTAATATCAACATTGCAGACTGATGTCGACACTCTGGACTAATATTGACACTAGGGACAAATATCGACCCTAAGAGACTAATATGGACACTAAGGACTAATATTGACTCTAGAGAGTAGAGACTAATAACACTGGGGACTACTGTCAACACTTGGGACTACTATCGACACGAGGGACAAATATTGACTCTAGAGAGTAGAGACTAATACTGACACTAGGGACTAATATCAACATTTGGGACTAATGTCAACACTAGGGGCTATCATCGACACTTGGGGCAAATATCGACACGGGACTAATATTGACACAAGGGACTAATCGACACTGGGGAGTAATATCGACACTGGGGACTAACATCAACACTAGGGACTAATATCGACATTAGGGGAAAATATTGACTTTAGAGTGTAGAGACTAATAACATTGGGGACTACTGTCAACACTTGGGACGACTATTGACACTAGGGACAAATATTGACTCTAGAGAGTAGATACTAATAACATTGGGGACTACTGTCTACACTTGGGACTACTATCGACACTAGGGACAAATATTGAATCTAGAGAGTAGAGACTAATACTGACACTAATATCCACATTGGGAACTAATATTAACACAAGAGACTAAAATCGACACTGGGGACTAATATCAACACTAGGGACTAATATCAACACTAGAGACTTATATTGACAAGGGAATAATATTGACACAAGGGACTAATGTCAACACTAGGGACTAATGTCCTACCATCCATCTCCCCGAGCCTGTTATGTCCTACCATCCCTCTCCCTGAGCCTCTAATATCCTACCATCCCCCTCCCCGAGCCTCTAATGTCCTACCATCCCTCTCCCCGAGCCTCTAATGTCCCACAATCCCTCCCGGGGTATCTAATGTCCTACCTCCCCTCGAGCCCCTTATGTCCTACCATCCCTCTCCCTGAGCCTCTAATATCCTACCATCCCTCTACCTGAGCCTCTAATGTCCTACCATCCCTCTCCCTGAGCCTCTAATGTCCTACCATCCCTCTCCCCGAGCCTCTAATGTCCCACAATCCCTCCCGGGGTATCTAATGTCCTACCTCCCCTCGAGCCCCTTATGTCCTACCGTCCTTCTCCCAGAGCCTCTAATGTCCTACCATCCCTCTCCCTGGGCCTCTAATGTCCCACAATCCCTCCCTGGGCCTCTAATGTCCCACAATCCCTCCTAGGGTATCTAATGTCCCACCTCCCCCCGAGGCTCATAAGTCCTACCATCCCTCTCCCTTGGCCTCTAATGTCCTACCATCCCTCTTCCTGAGCCTCTAATGTCCTACCATCCCTCTCCCTGAGCCTCTAATGTCCTACAATTCCTCTCCCTGAGGCTCTAATGTCCCGTCATCCCACCCGGGATCTCTAATGCCACAACCCCTCTCCCTGAGCCTCTAATGTCCTACCATCCCTCTTCCCGAGTCTCTAATGTCCCACATTCTCTCCCGGGGTCTCATATGTCCTACTTCCCTCTCCCCGAGCCTCTAATGTCCTACCATACCTCTCCCTGAGCCTCTAATGTCCTACCATTTCTCTCCCTGGGCCTCTAATGTCCTACAATCCCTCACCCCGAGCCTCTTATGTCCTACCATTCCTCTCACTGGGCCTCTAATGTCCCAACCCCTCTCCCAGAGCCTCTAATGTCCTACCATCCCTCTCCCTGGGCCTCTAATGTCCTACCATTTCTCTCCCTGGGCCTCTAATGTCCTACCATCCCTCTCCCCGAGCCTCTAATGTCCTACCATCCCTCTCCCTGAGCCTCTAATGTCCTACCATCCCTCTCCCTGAGCCTCTAATGTCCTACCATTTCTCTCCCTGGGCCTCTAATGTCCTACCATCCCTCTCCCTGGGCCTCTAATGTCCTACTATACCCTCTCTCCGGGCCTCCAATGTCCCACAATCCCTCCCTGGGCCTCTAATGTCCCACAATCCCTCTGGGGTCTCATATGTCCTACATCCCTCTCCCCGAGCCTCTAATGTCCTACTATCCCTCTCCCTGAGCCTCTAATGTCCTTTTATCCCTCTCCCCGAGCCTCTAATGTCCTACCATCCCTCTCCCTGAGCCTCTAATGTCCTACCATCCCTCTCCCTGAGCCTCTAATGTCCTACCATCCCTCTCCCCGAGCCTCTCATGTCCTACCATCCCTCTCCCTGGGCCTCTAATGTCCTACCATCCCTCTCCCTGGGCCTGTTATGTCCTACCATCCCTCTCCCTGGGCCTGTTATGTCCTACCATACCTCTCCCCGAGCCTCTAATGTCCCACAATCCCTCCCTGTGTCTCTAATGTCCTACCAGTCTTGGCTGAGATGAGGTAGGCGCTGTCGCAGTTGTGGCCCATGCCGAAGTTATGGACACTGCTGTTTTCCACGAAACTTGAGAGATCTGTCTTGTTGCCCACGAGGAACCGCTGAGCTGAAGACAGATGTGACAGGCTGTATGTGGGTGTTTTGGTGTGGATTTACTTATTCTTTTTTTGCCGCTGTAAACAATAATACAGTTATTTCATGATGGCCTGTAAATACTCAAATCTTGACCTGACAAACCGGTGGTTGATATCAAGAATAACATCTCAATATTCCATCAACATTATGGCACCCTTTAAATAATCAAGTCTAGAGCACTGACAATATAGGCAACGACCCACGCAGTCTGGATACGATACGAAGATATTTACAGGTTGATTGATTATTTAAAGTTTTATAGGTGTTCGGGCAACTAGGCCCATGTACACCTTGCACAAATAAAGGTTTGCTAAGTACCTAGCTAGTTCATAGTGTAGTAAAACTGCTACACCCTTTAAAATCACCACACACTACTTTAAGATTGTCTGACATATTCAATAGAGAACTATAGTCATCATAGGTAGCAAGAGCATTATTATAGACATTAAAAATGGAGACTGATCTTTTATCCTTCAAATGAATATTGACTTAATTCCCTTCTATTTGAGTGAGTGAGTTTAGCACTACCAACTCTAAAACCAAACTGACGATCTTTACGTAGGCAGACATAACCTTCCCAATGAAATTGCTGGTTAGGATTTAAGAACGTCTCCTGAAGACATAACATCTGGCATTGGGTCAAGACTGTTAATAAAAACCTTAAATCCCGGACCATTAGCATTTATTTATCTAGCATCAAGAGAACCATAAGAAAAATGGATAACGACTTCCATTGTTGACCCTTAACCATGCTCGTCAGATCATCAGGGAACAATTTTAACCCCAAGAGGGACTGGGCAGCTGATGCTATCGTCTGGAGACCATCAGACTTGAATGCACGAGTAGTTACAAGATTGGCAACTATACAAATAACAAAAATGAGAAAATCAACAGGAGAGACATTGTTGAATAGTGGTTTGCAAGAGGATGCAGGCATAATGTCAATAACAGGAGCGTTTGGTATAATGTTGAATTTTGATGAGAAAATGTGATCACATGTTAGATTACAAACATGTCCCATACTAGTGTAATCTCTCCCATAAAGGGGAAAATGGACAAAACAGAGCTTACACTTGATACAATTGCAGACATACCCCTGCCTGAGTCTGATGGTATTTCAAACAAAATAGATTATGAATCTACAATTAACTCTCTGAAGCGGCAAAAAATGATAGTTAAATCAACTAGTTGATCAAGAAGATTTTCCATCACGAATGGAAGTTCGGGAAGATATAGACAAATTAAGCAGTTGCCAGCAAAAGGCTTTAGAAGTTATTGTGAACCTGTCAGAACTGTTTGAAGCTGTTGGTAATAAACACAATATGGTCAAGGTCACACAGGAAGGTGAACTATTAGAAGAGATAGGTACTAAAGCTCAAGATGATGCACAGGACTATCTCAGAAATAGGTCTGATGCTACTTCCAAATATTGTCTATCACAAATGTTTAATTCTGAAAAGAACTTAGAAGTGAAAGCTGTTCCTGTAAAAAATGCTTCTTGTCATACAAAATCAGTCATTTGGCAATCAGGTTATCAAGTAGAACCACATCATGAACCAGTTCAGATGGTGAGGCAGCATTCAGATACATGTTACAATCGTATGGCACCTACACTTTCACTCAGTCATGATATTGGTACAGACATGTGGAAACAATTGAAGCGTGTGTCTATACCTGTCTTTACTGGATATGTCAAATCATATGAAGCCTGGAAGGCTGCATTTATTGCTTGTATAGACAAAGCGCCTGCCACACCAGAATATAAGCTGCTTCAGTTGCGCCACCATGTTAGTGGTGGTGCAATGAAGGTCATTCAAAACTTAGGTCACAGCACAGCAGCCTATGGTGTAGCGCCTGAGAGACTGAAACGTAAATTTGGAGGCGTGAGACGTCATATTGCTCTCCAATTAGAAGAAATACTGTCCTTTAAGCCAGTGCGACCTGGTGATGCAAAGGACTTTGAACAGTTTGCTGATATGCTGGATGTAGTGGTTGTAAACCTAAGGGAGTCTGATAGGTTAGAAGAGTTAGGCAATGGGTCTTTGTATGTACAGATTCTGAAGAAAATGAAGGAATCAATGATCAGTCAATACCAAAGATGGATATTTGAAACTCAACGACAGGAGTCGGTCGAAGCATTACGTGAATGGGTTTTAATGGAAGCAGAATTCCAGATTATTGCTTAAGAAACCATCCATGGGTTAGCTGTTAAAGGAAAGACAATAAACCATAAAGGTCCAAACAAATCAGGGACTTTCTTTGGTAACAATCAGACTGAAAGAGATCACAGATGTCAGTTGTGTCCCATGGACAACCATGACATTGTGACATGTAGGAAATTTAAATCAATGACAGTTCCAAGGAGATGAGAAACTGTCAAGCAGTTAAACCTTTGCTTCCGTTGTTTTGGTTTCAGTCACTATGGCAGAACCTGTAGACGCAACACCAAGTGTGGTATTGATAACTGTCCTGCTCTGCATAATCAGTTACTGCATGATGTTTCTTAGAAAGATAGCAAAATTGTTTGATCCCTTTTGTTTTCTGGTTCCATTTCACATCAGGGCAAAAATAACCATGCAGAAACTGTGGATGTCAGGCATGGACTAGGATGATGTGGTTGAGCATGATCTGAAGCATGAAGCATCACGATGGCTCACAGAGAGAATTCATTTAGATGGAGTACGGTTTCCCAGGCTCAGTTGAAGTGTATAACCATCCCTCGACTTGAGTTAATGACAGCTGTGTTAGGAGTTCAATAGATGTTGGCTGTTTCACATGCCCTTGAAATGAGTATTTCCTCTAAGGTAGCAAACTCATTACTCTTCATCCTGTTCTGGATGATGATGGTCTCCTTATGTCTGGTGGAAGTCTCAAACATGCAGATTATCTGCCTTTCCAAACAAAATTCCCAATTATTCTGCCGAGAAAATATTGGGTAACGGAGTTGTTTGTTAAGAAGCATCATGAAGATGGCAGTCATGTTCTTGGAACACATCAATTGCTTGCTGTTTTGTCCTCGCGTTCTTGGATAATTGCCGGTCGTGAAGAGATTCGTGAATTCAGAACGAGAGTGTTCACATTGTCGTCGACGAAAAGGCAAAGCCACCAGCTCAAATAATGGCGCCAAAGATTCGTTTGAGGTACTCTCTTAGAGCTTTTGAGCAGGCGGGTGTTGACTATGCTGGGCCATTTCTAACAATTCGGGGATGTGGAAAATACGGACAAAAACGTTATTTGTGCCTCTTCACTTGCCTAGCAACACAAGCAGTACATTTGGAGATGTCATATGCTCTGGACAGTGATTCGTTTCTTAATGCATTCTACAGAATGGCGAGTAGACGAGGGCTACCCAAGGAAATCCTTTCAGACAACGGTACAATTTTTGTTGGAGCTACAAATGAGCTGAAGCAACTTGTTGCTAAATTGGATACAGATACTGTGAAGTCATCTCTTGCGAATAGAGAGGTGATCTGGAAGTTTAATCTTCCTCATGCTCCAAACTTTGGTGGAGTGTTTGAATCAATGATTCGGGCGGCCAAGCGAGTTATACATGCCATTCTTGGATCTGGAGATATAACAGATGAAGAATTGATAACAACGTTTGTTGGTGCTGAGGGACTAAATTCCCACCCTTTGACACATCAAAGTGCTCACCCAAATGATGAAGTACCTTTGACGCCAAACCATTTTCTACATGGTCAAATGGGTGGAATCTTTGCTCCAGACTCTGTAGATGTTACACTTTTTAATCCAAGAAGGGGATGGAGAAGAGTACAAGAACTCGTACGTCATGTCTGGAAGCGCTAGATGAAGGAATGGTTGCCTTCACTTCAGACAAGAAAGAAATGGTTTTCACCCAGCCGGGGTCTACAGGAGGATGACGTGGTTATCATCATATCACCAGAGGCACCTCGGAGGAGTTGGTAGATCCAGATCATCACGAGGACATATCCAGGCACAGATGGTCATGTGAGAGTTGTGGACATTAAAACTGACAAAAGTTTGTCCTCTGGAATGGACACAAGGCGACAGACGGGAACAAAAGACAGAAAAGGATGAAGAGGATGGGACGAACAGAAAAGAATGAAATGGAAAGGACAGATGAACAATACAGAGGATGGAACAGAAGAGGATGAAGAAATCAAAAGAAAACGGATATAGAAGAGAAACAGGGAACAAATGAGTGAAAAGGATATATTCTGATTATTGACATTTATAGGAAAATATTTGTGCTTTTCAAGGACTTGAGATTATATTTGTGCGATGAAAAAGTGTTTTTTTTCAGGCTGAACTTTAATTGAACTTTGAAGTGCAATTGTTTATTGTTCAGAAAATTGAACATTATAACGTATGCAATTTGGATGTTTATTGCTTGATATTTGTGTTATGATGATCATTGTAGAATGATGATAGATATTGGACTATCATAGTGGGGGGAAATGAACAGAAGGATGCCAAATCGTTAAAAAACATTCGCGCGAACGCACCACTTGTTAAGCTACGGTATTCTGGACAGCAGCACGTGGCGCACGAGCGGCATGTTCAAATGTGTGCGGCGGGGAACTCTGTCCCCAGGCTTGTCACTTTATAGTCATGCTTGGTAGAGAGCAGCCATGTTTTCGGCGCCTGCCTCTTACAGTGTCAAATCAGGGCACAATTGTATAAAATGAAAAAGTCAAAAGGAAGACTTTAATAAACCAAATAAGGGTTTTTCATAGTCAAATAAGGACTAAAACATTGTCAAATAAGGACAAATCGTGGTAAGTAGTGATTTTAGAAATTGTTTCTGAAATCTTGAGTTAATTCAAATATGGTGTAGATTTGAATTTCAATTATGAAACATACATTAACTTTACGTTTTGTTGAGCTATTTTTAAGACTTCCACTGCGTATCACATGCCGTAAAAGGTGACTATACTTGTCGTAAGTGGCGACTAACCGGATCGGGTGTTCAGGCTCGCTGACTTGGTAGAAGCATGTCATTGATCCCAATTACGTGGATCGATGATCCTGATTTCAATCACTGGATTGTCTGGCCCAGACTTGATTATTTACAGACCACCGTCTTATAGCTGGAATATTGCTGGGTGCGGCGTAAAACAACAACCAACAACCACCAAGGTATTTACAGCTTATTATATATAATTTTATTCTGGTAGTCGCAATAATGGATAAGCAATTGACAAAGTAGTATTTATAAATGTGGCTGACGGGAGTAGGAATAGGAAAGCATGACTACATCACTCACCTGTAGGGGAAAGTAGGCATGAGTAAATCACTCACCTGTGGGGGAAAGTAGGCACGAATACATCACTCATCTGTTGGGGAAAGTAGGCATAAATACATCACTCACCTGTAGATGAAAGTAGGCACGAGTACATCACTCACCTGTGGGGGAAAGTAGGCACGAATACATCACTCATCTGTGGGGGAAAGTAGGCATAAATACATCACTCACCTGTAGATGAAAGTAGGCACGAGTACATCACTCACCTGTGGATGAAAGTAGGCATGAGTACATCACTCACCTGTGGGGGAAAGTAGGCATAAATACATCACTCACCTGTGGGTAAAAGTAGGCATAAGTACATCACTCATCTGTGGGTGAAAGTAGGCATAAGTACATCACTCACCTCTTGGGGAAAGTAGGCATGAGTATACTCACCTATGGGGGGAGGGGTTGGGAGGAGAATAAGTTGGCATGAGTAGATCACTCACCTGTGGGGGCGAACTCTGTGCTGTCGTCAGCCCACTTGGCGAGGTAGGAGAGTGTGTGTGGGTTGTTGACGTCGTACATGAGTACGACGGCGTGTGTGTTTCGGTAGTAGTTGCGGGTCAACGTCCTGAACCGCTCCACTCCTGCGGTGTCCCACAGCGACAACTAGAAAATGAGTTGCATACCCTTGTTACATATTTAATCATATACCCTGCAGTGTTGGCGCATGGTGTCTCTCTCTTGTTGGATACGGATTACCCACATAAGCAACAGCCTCTTCGTAATGATGATGATGATGATGATGATGATGATTGAGGAGGAGAACGCCGACGAAGATGATGATGATTTACGCCACAGTCAGCAATATACCAGCTATGATTGCCTGGCCCTGTCACATCGGAGGGGCGGTGGGATAGCCTAGTGGTTAAAGCGTTTGCACGGCATGCCGGATCTGGGTTCGATTCCTCACAGGTGTACAATGTGTGAGGCCAATTTCTGGTGTCCCCCGCCGTGATACTGCTGTAATATTGCTTAAAGCGGTGTAAGATCATATTCACTCACTCACTCAGCACCTTATCCCCACATATAGGTGACTGCAGATGATGACTTACATATTGGGACTGAATGTAACATCTTACACGTACTTTTCTGGTGTCCCCGCCGTGATACTGCTGGAATATTGCTAAAAGCAGCGTAAAACCACACTCACTCACTCACTCACATATAGGGGCGGTGTGGAAGTCTAGTTGTTATAGCGCTCGCTCATCGGGTCTTCGGCTCGATTCCACAAATGGGTACAATGTGTGAAGTCTATTTCTGGTGTCCCCGCCGTGATATTGCTGTAATATTGCTAAAAGTGGCGTAAAACCATACCCACTCACATATCTACATCGTTATGGATATGAAAGTAACGCAATGCATCTGTTTAAAATTGGAGTCAACATTTATAAATAAATATAAGATTTTGTCAATCTTAAAATTCCAAAATCTAAAATCGCTATATCCCATGATAAGTGGCTGTTTGTGCATGCAAGATCGGCTTTATTGGTGAGTGAGTGAGTGAGTTGGGTTTAACGCCGCTTTTAACAGTATTCCAGTTATATTGCGGCGTGCCAGCTTAATGTGGGAGGAAATCCCGAAGTGATGCAGGTCTAAGACGTTTACCACTTCGGTGAAACCCACGAGCACGGGTATGGTGCTGACAAACCTAGAAACATAATCGGGGCGAACCGGGATTCGAACCCACAATCATAGGTTTCTGGTGTGTCCAAGGGACGCAACTCTGCACAGCGAATCGCGGCGCCTTAAACGACTGGGTCACCCGTGCCCCCTGTGATATGTAGTATAATGTAGTATTCATATTCAGAAAATGATAACACCAATGATCTTCTGTTGCCACACATTACACACTCCGTGTGAACAGATATCCCACAAACTTAAATCTGTCATACAATAGATATATGGTAGCGAACAGAGTCGTGTTTATCGTAATAGAATGGTGACAATACACGGACTAATGCTCTGGATACTGCCCTGGATAATGTTCAGGATAAATTGCAAGACAATAGTGTTAATAGAGTATGATTATTATCACGCGTTGGCGTTAGTTTCACTGAACTGTGATCACGTGTGATGCCCCGTGAAAGCTATTTTACAGTTTATATGAATATAAAATTTTAATTGGGAGTTTACACGGTATATGGCTTTTCCTTTGGACAAGAGGCTGGTCACAAGCTCCGACGTTCATACAGTTCATGAAGGTTCATACTCCAATGAACTCACACAAACTGAAGGTCAATTCTTAAATACGCACTGTATACACGTCACGTGGGCTCGTCATGTTCATGTTAATATTTGTTTACCTATTTCAATGGCATTTTGTTGCCTAATCCTTTTGTTATAACTTTTGTAATGAAATACTATGAAAGGCAAAAGAAACGTCACTTCTGAAAATACTGATAAAACTTAACAGACACTGGCAGTTACATGTTCTGTGGTCAATAAACTCGTTTAACGTTCTACTGCTTCTTTTTGTTGCCTTAAAGTCCATTTAACAATGGAGTGCTTTGCCCAAACGCAGCCTACAAAAGTGCAATAGGACTCAGTTGTGGAAAAGTCTTGTCAAAAACATGATGTACGTGCATATCGTGGATGGTATGGGTATAAAAGACACCCAAAACTGTTAAGCTGGCTTTCGTTATTTCGATTCATCAGCCATGCCAAGATTATCAGGAAATGAGAGACAAGCGATCGGAAGACTGCAAGCAGGCCAGAGTGCACAGGTCGTTGCAAATGCATTCAATGTCAACGTCAGAACTATATATCGTTTGCAACATCGCCACAACACCACCAACACCACCGACGACCGACAAGATCGGTTCATGATACGCCAACATCTGCAGAACCGATTCCGAATGGCCGCTGAAACAGCTCGGCAAACCATTGGCAACCACCAGCGTGCGGCCCATGGGCGGCCCAAGCATCGTGGTTTGGGGTAGAATCGGACTGAACCAGAGAGTGGGACCTGTGGTCTTTCAGAATATTGGTCCAGGCAGGGGTAATGGCATCACAGCTCTCCGCTACATTGGCCAAGTCCTCAGACCCCATATCTTGCCTTTTTTTGCCCGTCATCAAAACCACACCTTTCAGCAAGACAACGCCCGTCCCCACACTGCCAGAGTCACCAGGGACTTCCTCCAGCAGCACAACATCCAATCATGCCTTGGCCTGCCCTCAGTCCAGATTTTAATCCCATTGAACACTTGCGGGATGAGATCCAACGCCAACAACTGCAGCAGAACTGCGTGTAACGTTTCTGAGGATATGGGCCCATATCCCAATGGCCTTCATCAACAGGATAGTCCACTCCATGTACAGGAGATGTGTGGCTGTAGTCAACGCCCGTGGTGGCCACATCAGGAACTGATTTTGAACCCCCCAGCTGTGATGTCTTCTGGTGCCTCCCCAAATTCCCAATTCGCAAAAACATTCCCCAGACTGTTAATTTCATGTGGGTCAAACACTGACTTTCTCCGATGTCTTTACTTACATATATAAGCATTTGAAAATAAAGATATTTATATGATACATCCACATGACGTTTCTTTTGCCTTTCAGTGTATGTTTAAATCAGTCATCACCAGCAACAGAAAGTACTCTCCAACGGTTGTCTAATGCGCCGCATTTCGTCACTGTGTCGTACCTATGCTTGGGAGTTCGAATCCCGATTGGGTTTTTGGTTTGTCAGTACCATACTCGTGCTCGTGTGTTCCGCCACTGGTGGAAGGATGTTAAACGGCCACAACCTGTACCACTTCGGGATTTCCTCCCACATTAAGCCGACACGATGTAATATATAAAAAAATGCTGTTCAAAGCAGCGGTAACCCACTCACTCACTCACCTGACAATGTACAGGGTCAGGACGGTGTGACTTTGAACAGAACGTTTACCGACATACCAGCGTGTTGTCCTCACATCCGTGTACATGCATACGTAAATAGTCTGCAGAAGTTGACCTAACCATTTCAGACTCAGTTTACAGGTCAGTTATAAAACAATACACTAGAACATAATCCAGCACAAAGTCCGTCGCTATCAACACACAGGAAGGAGGGCCCGGGGCTTCACCATTTAGGTTCCTTCATAGTAACAGTGAAGCCAATTGTAGAGCAGGAAGTAGAATACAGTGTGTGATAAGTGTCTACTTAAGACCATTTACTTGGTTAAATATTTGCCATGTCATGTAACGAAATGTTTAATGTTATTTTTATATGGAAACATTCCACAGTAGTTCGTGTACTGACACACTCTTACAGATTTTCTGTACATATTTAAAAAATAGTGCCACGTGCATTATAGTTTTTTTTAACAGAAATGGCTGATCAATGACCACAAGATGTTTCGGCGTCCAGTGTGGTCAAACGTGAAAAGGTCAAAATAACGTTAAAATTTAAAATATCACCCAAAGAACGGAACACGTATGCTGAACGCCATTATAAAAATATACATGTGCCACATTTCATTACATTTTGAAGAAATATGTCATATGGCGGTCATACACGCCCAAAGCAAAAAAAAACCCAAACCAAAAAAAACCGACACCCGATACAAGCGTTTAAAGTACTCACGGAAATGAAAAAAACCCTGTTTTTTCGATCTCAGATTTTAAATAAATTCAGTTAATATACAAAATATAGAAATATTCAAACAACTCAATTATTACTAATTGGGCCTTGGCACAAATACAGCGTATCAAAGTAAAAGCGTGTAAAAATATTAACAAAACAGGCTGTTGTGAAACTGAGCATAACCAGGTGTTAGTAGATCAAGGTGAATGTCCATGACCTATGACACCTTGACGACAGGTGAAAACAGGTGCTTGAAACCCACGTGCATGTGATTTGTCAGTGGTTAGTGATTTGTGAGTGGCGTTGTGGGATAGTGAATCATTGTCAAAATATCAGAACGTAAAAGTAACATATTCCCTTCTCAAACAACAACTTACATGTCATTATTATTATGTACATAAACATATCTGTTATTTTTATTGTTGTTTTGATCACTTTTTTCCAGGCTAAATTGCATAATGCCTATAGCCTGTTTCTGCCATGTCAATTTGGACTTAGTTTTATTTTTGAATGTTGAAAGAACCTACAAATTACCTCCTGTAAAGTACATTTTGTATTGAGCACTGAGATAAAACTAGCAAATCCAGACTAGTACTTTTTCAGTTGTTTTGTTATTTCGTATTTACTTCTACGTAATGCTTTGTGTCGATTATTAAATCCAGCAAAACATTTTTTTCTCCATTTCCATGAGTACTTTGGTATGCTTGTGTAATAAGGTGCATGTATTTATCAGATTTATCTATACTGTATGGGCCGACTCCGTGGTCTAGTGATAGAGCGTCCGCCCGGAGAGCAGAAGGTCCGGGGTTCGCTCCCCGGCCGCGTCATACCAAAATACGTTAAAAGATGGTTCTTGTTGTTACCCTGTCTGGCGCTCGGCATTAAGGAGCTAAAACAAGGACTGGTCGGCTCGGAGTCAGTATACTGAGTGGGGTATTCATGTTAAACTTCGGCATGGTATCCCAGTGGGCTAGCACTATAAGTCCTGACTAGTAAAAGCAGGCACACACACACCTATATAAGTGCAATAATCTTCGACGCGACGTTTCACCTCACCTATACTATTTTGTTTGTTTGTTTGTTGTTTAACGCAGCACTCAGTTATATGACGGCGGTCTTTAAATAATCGAGTCTTGACCTATACTGTATGCCTGAGACGGATCTGTGCGCTTATTTGTGACGGCAGGGATTCATTCGCCGATCATCCCAACACAGTGTCCTTATCACAAGGTAAATGATATTTCTGTCACTGAACTTCAAACATCCTCCGTATCAATTACCACCTGACATAAACGTCAGCACGTAGACGAGTTATCTGATGACTGACACTGAAGGTGGGATGGTATCTGGGACAGTGGGCGACCTAGTGAAACCGTCGATTCACAGAATACAACATATATTGCCTACTATTATATATTGCTGGAATATTGATACAAGCGGCACCAAACCCGTTCATTCCATCAACACTCCTGCAACACGTAGGTATGTGTCGTACTGACCTTAACTTTCTCCCTTTTCGTCTGAACGATTCGTGTGCAACTGTCAATTCCTATTGTGGATCTGTTGCCCTCGTTGAAAGTGTTATCCTTAGCACGAAAGAACAGAGAAGATTTGCCAACTCCTGGTTCTCCGAGTAGCACCAGCTTAAACATGGGGTAGCGATCGCACGCCATCTCGACACACCTGTAGCGTTCTGCTTTCCATTCACCTGCATGTATATAGCCTTTACGTTTAATACACTTCCTCCACACGCGGTTGTGGAGTCGTGATGGTGAATGTACCCTATGACACGTGATATAGCAACGACGCGATCATCTGATTGGATAGAAATGGTTAACGGGCCAGGACAAGGATGTTGTTTTTCTCCAGTGCTCTTTTAATAAATCCATACTTTAGCTGAATTACTTCCTGGATGTGTGTGACGACACGTGTTACCCACAACACCACACCATCAGGACTATAGGGACCTAGGACAAGATCCGGCAATGATTAATCTGCTAACTGGCTTTCTGTTACCACTATAACGAGGAGAGTTGGCTATTAATACACAGGACAGTAGTCCCAGTGTAGTTTATGGGGCGTGAGTTCCGGTTGATATAAGACCGCCGCTTCCCGTATGCATTCGCTGAGTGCTTCAACATGGCGTTACTGCATTCCAGAAAATGTAGGGCGGTGGGGTAGCCCAGTGGGGTAGCCCGGGTTCGATTCCCCACATGGGTACGACCTGTGAAGATTCCGGGGTAGAATAGGTCTTCAGCAACCCATGCTTGCCGTATAAGGTGACTATGCTTGTCGTAAGAGGCGACTAACGGGATCGGGTGGTCAGGCTCGCTGACTTGGTTGATGCATGTCATCGATCCCAATTGCGTGGATCGATGCTCATGACATTAATCACTGGAATGTCTGGTCCAGACTCGATTATTTACAGACCGCCGTCATATAGCTGGAATATTGCTGAGTGCGGCGTTAAACCACAACCCAACCAACCAACCCAACCCAACATGGGTACAGTGTGTGAAGACCATGTCTGGTGTCCCCCATCGAACTATTGCTGGAATATAGCTGTGAGCTCGCTCACTCAAGACACGTGTCTGCTTCGTGTGGGTGGAAAACCCGAAGTGGTGCAGGTCTCAGACGTTTACCACTTTGGTGTAACCTACCAGCATGGGTATGGTGCTGACAAACCTAGAAACATAACCAAAGCGAACCGGGATTCGAACCCACAATCATAGGTTTCTGACATGCCTAAGGGAAGCAACTCTGCACAGATAATTGCGGTGCCTTAAACGACTGGGCAACTCATGCCCCCACACAACAGACCAGTCATCCAAGTATTATTTTCAGAATTATGTTAATTGATGATTGGGTTGTTATGGCAGTTGGGTATGAATACTACAGAGGGAGCTTCAGCATTGACGTCGTAAGATCATACTAATTTTCAAATGTATTGTACATTGAAAATGCATTCTTTAAACTGTTCTCAACTTGTTTTAAAATCGAAACTGTGATACTCTTGTTATCTTACTGTCCCTCGTTGACAGCTTTTTATTAAATCAAAATATAATTATTATAACTGTTTCGTCCCGATATGGCTGAAATATTGCAGATGTGACGTTAAATTTCACTCACTCACTCACTAACATCGCTGATTGGTGGAAGTATCAAGCACACACCCTACCTCATAGGACATAGGGCGGTCGGGTAGCCTAGTGGTTAAAGCGTTCGCTCGTCACGCCGAAGACCCGGGTTCGATTCCCGACATGGGTACAATGTGTGAAGCCTATTTCAAGTGTCCCCCGCCGTGATATTGCTGAAATATTGCTAAAAGCGGCGTAAAACCACACTCACTCACTCACTCACTCATAGGACATACCTATTCGTACCTTAGTGACTCTTGATAAAAGTTTGTTGCTCATAATCGGATCCTTGCGTTTCCATGGAAACCTTCACGTCCCCATGTTACGTGATATAGAAGGGTTACGCCTGACTCACCTCGGCACTGACCGCCTCCGTGGTCTAATGGTAGAGCGTCCGCCCGGAGAGCGGAAGGTCCAGGGTTCGATCCCGGGCCGCGTCATACAAAAAGACGTTAAAAGATTGCACTTGTTGTTACCCTGTCTGGCGCTCGGCATTAAGGGGCTAAAAGAAGGACTGGTCGGCTCGGAGTCAGTATACTGTGTCTGAGTGGGCTATTCATGTTAAACTGCGGCATGGTATCTCAGTGAGCTAGCACTATAAATCGGCATCAGTCCGGACTAGTACAAGCAGCCACACACACACATACACGTGCATGCACGTCGCTATATAAGTGCAATAATCTTGGAACCGACGTTAAACCCAATTTCACCTCACCTCGGCACTATATATTTGATATATGTTTGACACTTTGTGTATGGCCCAGTACATTATGTAAACAAACCAGACACACCATCGTCATCAGCGTCTATACCAAAGGCCATATCTCTAATACCTCTCATTTCCTTCAGTGTTGAAAAAACATCTCCAGTTGGTTGTGCTCTATACTCATTTGCATATGTTGTCCTCCAGAGTAAATGGCAATGAAGCCAGTGCATATTTCCAGAAAGGAATCGACAGTCGGTGAACGAGGAATTAGCGAGTTGTTTCCTAAAGAACAGGTTTCCCATGAAACAAACCACCAATAATTAAACGGGAATGATTTTGCAAATATTTATCAGTATATCTATTTAATAATCGAAAATCTTCTAAGCTGCCTATATGATTAAAAAACATGAGTATGTCGCTAAGCTAGTGTGCCTTTTTTGAAGATTACCGCCTTTAGTTGATATGACATATGTCTAGAACAGTTTACAAAATCCATGAACAGACACCCACTGCCAGTGCGAGGTTACAATTATATGAAGCGCTCGTAAAATAACTTTTTTTTAATCTGAATCAAAATGTATTTAGAGAACATATTGATGTTGTGAATTTACTCAACTAAATGCAATGGTTTTGTAAGGGAAAATGCAGCGAATGATACGAACGCTTCCATATAACTGTGACTGGTTTGTCTTAACAATCTGTTACAGGTGGCCTATTTATCGCTGTTACAGATGAGATATAGAACTGCCAGACAAAATGGATGAGTGCGGGGAACACCAGAAATGGGATTCACACATTGAACCCATTTCGGAAATCGAACCTGGGTCTTCGGCGTGACGAGCGAACACTTTAACCACTAGGCCACCCCACTGCCTCTCTGCCGGGCAAAATAAAATATATACTGAACCAAATTAAAAACTTCACAATCGTAGGTGCATTGAACAAATTATGGTTACCACCGTTAATTAAAATCCTTCTTTGGACATTCATGATTAAAAAATACCTTCTCTGATACATTTGTACGTTGTATATCATATATGGGATTACTTTTAAAAATGTGAAGTTTTTAATTTGACTCAGTATACACCCATATTTGATATAACAAGAAATGGTTACTCGATGGTGATTTATTTCATACGGATATCATAGGTATGTTTTGGCCCTTAAATTTGCAGTGTTGAGGCAACTGTTTTCAGCCAAGCAACGTTTTCGGACGGTCTGTCGTGGAATTGAACAGTGTGTATCAGTTCCAAAGGCGGCAAATGGTGCTGTGGTGGACGTTGAACTGGCTTGCAACAGAAGACTGCAATTCCCCTCTTTGGATACGTCTTTTGGCGATGTTCCGATCGGCAACGCTGAGTCTCGGCATTTTCGAACTTAAAAAATGTTGACAAATGAATGACAAATCATTGGCTCATGCTTGCCTTTTTATAACTTGCAGGTGCATTTTGCTTTACTGTTTTCCTCCATGACATTTTTGAACAAGTGTGAAAACAATGCCGTTTAAGACATTGCAAATCGACAATGGCTGCGTTTTGACGCACCGTTTTTGTTGAATACGAGACCACCAACATTTTCCAATAACATATATCCAATTTATATACCGAATTTTTTGTGTAGTCAGGATCAATGAAATACATACTACCTGTGCGTTTCTTATTTTGAAGAGTGTAGATCATAGGTTACCGGCACGAAAACTGCGGCGCCTTAGACGACTGGGCCACCCGTGCCCACCTGTCAGAAGAGCGGTAGGTTTGTGGTTTGTAATAATAATACTAATCTCCGACCGGGTCATACTAAAAGACGTTAAAACATGGTACTTCGAAGGGGTAAGGGATAAAGCAAGATCGGCTTTATTGGTGAGTGAGTGAGTTGGGTTTGACGCCGCTTTTAACAATATTCCAGTTATATCGCGGGTGTCAGCTTAATGTGGGGGGAAAGCCCGAAGTGATCCAGGTCTCAGACGTTTACCACTTCGGTGAAACCCACGAGCACGGGTATGGTGCTGACAAACCTTGAAACATAATCGGGGCGAACCGGGATTCGAACCACAATCATAGGTTTCTTGCGTGCCCAAGGGACGCAACTCTGCACAGCGAAACGCGGCGCCTTAGACGACTGGGCCACCCGTGCCCCCGGCTTTATTGGAGGCAGTAGATATATGGTGTCTGAGTGGCGCATTCTTATTAAACCGCGACGGGGTATCTAAGTGGGCTAGCACTATAAAATCTATCTGTCTGTCTGTCTTTCTGTCTATCTATCTAATTTGAGTTAGCAGACAAGCAAACTGGGTTATACAGTATAAATGGCAGGCAGCGAATGTTTGGCACGACTGTGAATTGGTCCGAGCCAAGCACCTCTTATATACTTCAGCACGACACCCCACTGCACAAACAGGAGCTATTCATCACAAGTCATGCTAGAGTCGCCAAAATTGAAACACCTGTCATCGCGTGTTTCCGTCATTCAAGTATAATAATCAGACGTAATCGGTTGTCAATCTGTCACTCACAGTTTGCTGCCTCGGGCATAATGCTCACGTCGCTGGTTCTGATCGCCGAGGATATCATTCAATGTAGACGTGTGCACTCGTTGTCTTGGGCAGAATGTGTTTGTAGTGCTCAATGAACGGAGCGAACTAAACCTGAACACGAAAATTGAATTCTGCCGACAGTTTAAGCATCTCGTCTGCTTGTTATGAATCAGAAACAACATAGACAGTTGTCCTTCATGTCGGATCTCATCTCTCGAGATGTCTCGTTCCTTCACGCGTGACTTCACAATTAAGATAGTTGTAGAGACGTCGTTAGTTTTGAAAACCCTACACGAAGGTACATTTCTGCTTCCAATAAGTCGTTAATCCTGACTTTTGTAAATCCGGACTACTTAAATGGAAGACCCGGGGTAGAATAGGTCTTAAGCAACACATAAGCCGTGAAAAGCGACTATGCTTGTCGTAAAAAGCGATTACAGGATCGGATGGTCAGCGTCGCTGACTTGGTTGATGCATGTCATCGTATCCCAATTGCGTGGATCGATGCTCATGATGTCAATCACTGGATATCCTGGTCCAGACTCGATTATTTACAGACCACCATCATGTTGTTGGAATATTGCTGAGTGCGTCGTTAAACAACAAATAAAACAAACAAACAAAACCCCAAAAATACTTAAACGGAAACGTTACCGACCAGATTAAAGATAACAATCGGACTCCAAATTGAAGAGCTTCCTATTCACAAAACAAGGCTAAAATTGACGTGCTGTTTATAGCGTTATTGTATTTTATACACATAAATCCTAACTGATAGTTATAAAAGTGGTGTCGTGTACAGAAAGGGGATGTAAGTGTAATGTATGAATAAATATAAGTTACCTGTTACTTTAAGTCTTCCAGCCTTTGGGTCTCTCCCGATGGTTTCCTTTGCAATAGACCGCCTCCGTGGTCTAGTGGTAGAGCGTCCGCCCGGAGAGCACAAGGTCCGGGGTTCGGTCCCCGGCCGCGTCATATAAAAAGACGTTAAAAGATGGTACGTGTTGTTACCCTGTCTGACGCACGACATTAAGCGGCAAAAACAAGGACTGGTCAGCTAGGAGTCAGTATACTGTGTCTGAGTTGGTTATTCATGTTAAACTGTGGCATGATATCTCACTGGGCTAGCGCTATAAAATCGGCATCAGTCATGAGTCACTAGTACAAGCAGCCACACACACAACAATAAGTGCAATAATCTTTGACGCGAAGTTAAACCCAATTTCACCTCACCTTTAAAAATATTTCACTGAACAATGATTCATGTCAAAGTATTAAAACATGAACCAAATGCATTGAATATGACTTTAAAATAAACCCACTCACAATCTGGTTAGATTTATAATGCACTAATTTTGTGAATTCATCTCAATGACAAAACCTGAGAAATCTGAATGCGTTGTTGTTGAGTTAGCTCCCCTAGGTCAGGTCGGCCCACTAACCACCTCGTAATATGGGCGTGTATGTATGTAGCCTATACATGCATGTAGTTTAGCGTACACCCACTGTCCCTACAACAGATGTCGAACAGAGACAGCAACAATAGCCTATTCAAGCGACGTGATTATGTGTGTGAATAGCTATTGACACCGTAATATACAATGCCAGCCCTGAAAGGAAGCAACTGGCTCAGATTGTTTAACATGTATGTTATTGTTCGCATTTGTTGAATGTTGTTCTTTGATTGAGATGTGACACATGCGAATATCACTTCGAACATATACCTTTACGCAGATAAGAATGTTTGTTTGTATGTTGTTTAACGCCGTAGTCAGCAAAAACATATTCCAGCTATATGACGGCGGTCTGTTATAATCGAATCTGGACCAGACAAACAAGTGATCGATATTGTGAGCAACGATACACGCCATAGATGTACTATGACATTCTATCAACCAAGTCACCGAGCCCGACCGCGCGATCCATTTGTCGCCTTTTACGACCAGCATACATTAGACATTTTCTGAAACCGGAATCCCCGGGGGACGCTGATAAGAGTGAGTGAGTGAGTTTGATCTAACACTTGTCCCTGTTTTTCATTCACGGTGGATAGGGAAAGGTAAGGGCGTCCATCTTGTTCTTGTTTATTATTCACGGTGAATATGGGCAGGCGAGGACGTCCATCTTGTTCCTGTTTATTATTCACGGCGGATAGGGAAAGGCAAGGACGTCCATCTGGTCCCTGTTCATTATTCACGGTGGATAGGGGAAGGCAATCTCGCTTGCTCTTTCTGCGAAGACTCCAAAGAGCACAATGAGACTCTTGCTCAAAAGTTGTTTGATCAGGGTTACAACATTCAAGGCCACAGTAAAGCTTTCATTATGTTTCATGGTAGACATATGGCGATACAAAAATGATGCTCGGCTTTTAACATATGTTTCTTATTATTGAAAGGAATTGTCGCTTTTATTTAACTTGGATTGATAAGGTACCGTGAGTGAGTGAGTGAGAATAATTGAACTCCACATTTAGAAGTAACCCGTCCATGTTTTTGTCGCGACACGATTATATCAATGTCGTTACTATTATGATGATTCGATTGTTAACATGTTGGGAATCAAACCCGGACCTTCGTCGTGACGAGCGGACGCTTTGTCCACTATACTACCCTTCTAGTAGTACTATGCTACTATACTTCCATCCCGGTTCGGGTAAGCCTAATACGGACATGTACATACACAAACAGAAACTAGTATGTATTCCTCTCGTAGTCCATTTTGGAATTCACCAAAAGGGAATGGCAGCTTACTTATTTGTCCGTTTCGTAATTTTATGTCAAAAGAGTAAGTCTTTGAACATGGACTTGTGCGGAATTCTTACACACTTGCCTCATGTCACAAATAGTTTAGCCAATCAGTAATTGTGACCTTATTTTACCAACTCGACACATTGTAAGACACTGGTAGGGTCAGAAAAACAGGTAAAGTATTTGCCCTCTTTTGCAGTGTCCGATCCTCCTCAGTGCACTTGCCATCACGCGTTCAGACTACACTAAATCTGCTCCAGTGTAAGATAGTGCTTGACCATGGGCGGCCATTGTAGTGGACGGCGGGGAGTCAGGGGGAGTCATGGAATGGCCGGGGTAACAATGAGAAGCTAGGATTCCGTCACAGTCACTGACTTTATGACAACCAAACCGTGAGAATCTACATGCTAGACAGGAGATTTATCAGAATATAGTACCGATAAATATTTGGTGTAATATGACAGAACGTCTGAGTTAAAATCGGGCTTGCGAGATTTAAACCATCAAAGTTGATTATCCAGTTCTGTGTGGTCAGTTGAAGAGTTACCTCATGCACCTTCAGAGACGATTAAAATGGATCGAGTTGTCAAGCACGAGCAACGTCCAACGCCGATTGGTCGCTTAGACGGACTGCCCGACATGGGGACCTATTCTAACCCGAAACACTGACAGTGACAACTTCTACTTTCTATCTAAATTACAATTGACTGTATAATTTTTTATGATAAAATGTATTTATATTTCATGTGTAGCAAGGAGTCTTAACCATTTTCATGTGGCATTTATTCATATTATTGCCAAAGGTACTTGGCTCTCAATGCAATAAACTAGAACGTTTAATTCAGTGGAAAAAATACCTGTACTTTTTATTCGGTTTCTACCCAAGTTTCTTCCTTGTAGTTCCCGTTGTGCATGTCATGTCCCGCTCCATACAAACCCAGGTGATTTGGTGAAACGAAAACATTTAAAGCAGCACACACAAAAATTAATGTCAGGTGCTTGCGAAGAAAACATGTTCAGCATACCAGACAATGGTAAAATTTCACACTAAGGGCGAAGGAGCAAGGCGCTCTTAGGTTTCAGTGGCGTCAGCAGTTGAAGTCAGCATGTTGTTGAATGCAGTGCCGGTATTTCAGATGTGTGTTCTCTTGTCGCGGAATGCAGTAACAGGGATATATAGTAATACGACAGGAAACAAACAGGGCAGATATGATGAAGGAAGATTACAATGGAACGAAGCAGTGATCTAGAACTATGTTTGGGTTGCCATAGCGTTTACCTACAAATACACATCTCTTCAAGGTTCCACGTAACGTGGCTGTAACATGGATAAAGGGTTGAGACAGGGTTGATTTACCTTTCCCTTCTTGTTATTGTCTATAATGTCTACCGTGCCGGTAAGGCAGGACATGCTTACCCTTTTCGTGAACACCTGGAGTCATCATTGATTTTCAGTGATCCATTCATATAATTTTTATCTTCTATGTTGCCTTTTACGCCCAATGGAATTTGTGTATGTGGATAAGCGAGACTGGTTATTCTCTGGCGTTGACGTTATACATTTACGTGCGATTACTACCAACCCATCCCTTTATTGATTCCACATCCAGTGGCTGTAACACGGATACAGGGTTGAGGCAGGGAAACTCTCCTTGGCCCTATTTGTCAACGCTTAACATGATTACTCTTTTCGCGAACACCTGTCTGCTATGTTGCCTTTGTACGACCAATAGAAGACTGAGTATTCTCTATGGGGATTTATATGAAGTACATAATCTGACAGACCGCCTCCGTGGTCTAGTGGTAGAGCGTCCGCCCGCAGAGCTGCCGCGTCATACCAAAAGACGTTAAAAGATGGTACTTGTTGTAACCCTGTTTGGCGCTCGGCATTAAGGGGCTAAAACAAGGACTTGTCGGCTCGGAGTCAGTATACTGTGTCTGAGAGGGGTATTCATGTTAATCTACGGCATGGTATCTCAGTGGGCTAGCACTAGTACAAGCAACCGCACACATACTAACACACACACACACACACACACACACACACACACACACACACACACACACACACACACACACACACACACACACACCTACATGCACGTCGCAATAAGTGCAATAATCTTGGACGTGACGTTAAACCCCATTTCACTTCACCTCACCTATAGTCCGACATGATTGATTCGCAATACAAATACTGTTTGACAATGAGACTAGTGTGCAATGACAAATACATATAAACAGGGAAACTATATGTGGCATAGCCTAAAGATACATAACTACATACAGGGGATAATAGACATGACGACAATGACACTGAATAACATGAATAATCTCCAATGTTTGGTTTGTTTTGTTGTTTAATGCCGTATTTATCAGTATTCCAGCTCCATGACAACGGCCTGTAAATAATCGAGTTTGGACCAGACAAACCAGTGATCGATATTGTGAGCAACAATCCACGCCGTCGGGGTACGATGACATGCAATCAAAGTGACATCCCGATCCATAAAGTTATAAACGCGACTATGCTTGTCGTAAGAGGCGACTAACGGGATCGGGTGGTCAGGCGAGCTGACTTGGTTGGTGCATGTCATCGTATCCCAATTGCGTGGATCGATGCTCATGATGTCAAATCACTGGGTTGTCTGGTCCATACTCGATTATAATAGACCGCCATCATATAGCTGGAATATTGCTGAATGTGTCGTTAAACAACAAACAAACGAAAATAACGGCACGCATAGGTTGGTGGGACCAATTCCAACCCGGAATCCCCACGGGGTCTACTAATGTATTGGGTGGTGCCAAGACAAGGATGAATTTCTGTTTCTTGGTTACAGTAAACTACGGTTATAACGAACATGCTTATAACGAACTTTCGGATATAACGAACTTACTTATTTGGTCCCGACTATTTGCTGTAGTTATTCTGTATATATGCTTATAACAAACTACGGTTATAACGAACTAAAATTAGTAGTCCCCGAGAGTTCGTTATAAGCGTAGTTTACTGTATTTATGTTTTCACATGGCAGACCAAAGGACAGTGATTAACCTATATTCATATATTCTATGCAAAGAACTGTTACCCTATACATATGCATAAATACATAATTATTCCAATCTCCGCTTTCCGGGCAACACATGAAGGAAACGGAAATAGAAGTTACCCCGTTGCATTCACTCATCTGGAAATACGTTACACAGTCGATTTCACTTGGAACAGCCGCCTCATACCAAAAGATGATAGAAAGATGGTATTTTTTGTTGCCCTGCCTGGTGGTCGGCATTAAGGAGATAAAACAAGGACTGGTCGGCTCGGAGTCAGTTTACTGTGTCTGAGTGGGGGTATTCATGTTAAACTGCGGCACGATAAATCAATGGGCCAGCACTATAAAATCGGCACGAGTCCGGACGAGCACAATCAGACACAGACACAGACACACACAGAGACACAGACACACACAGACACAGACACACACACACGCACGCACGCACGCACGCACGCACGCACACACGCACGCACGCACGCACGCACGCACGCACGCACGCACACACACACACCAAAAAAAATACACACACGTGCAATAATCTTGACCGTGACGTTAATCTCTATATCATTTCACCTCACTAATGATACATGTGAGGAAAGCAGATACCGAAAGATTTCATAGGTTTCACGAGTGTAGCCATTAGCGTGCTTTCTGTGTGTGTTGTCTCTACGGGGCCAGAGATATTTATACTCGCACGAGCAGTCTGCCTAAGTATTTGATGACAGGGGGATTCTTTCCGCTAATCCGGGAAAATCTTGAGCACCCGACAAAATCCGATAGGTCTAATCTTGTAATCGTAACTGCATCCCCGTCTAACCAGGTCGGGAAGATATATTTTCAGCTATTAGATCATTTTTTTATTTCCATACAAAGCTTTTGTTACAGTTTATGACGTATTTTTTTATAGTTTGTTTACCTGTGTTACCATTCACCCAGACAAGACGGTAACAATAGAAGCCCATTGATCTTAGCGGCAACACAGACAGTGTCAACCATGCCCTAATGGCCACATTATCTGGCCCTCTTGTTCGACAGGGTATCGGTACGTAGCAATATATAGGAGAAGAAATTCAATCACTGCTGGTGTATGGCCGGCGGGACACGAATGGTCGCCATATTGTGTGTACCCCGGCTCCGTGACGACGAGCAGACGACGGGGACACTTTCAAGTGGGTCCTGAGTATGGAGATCCGGCGTCCTGTACCGAGAGACTCCCGTGAAGAGGAATTATGGATATTTTCCGAGTGGAGGAATGGTGCAAGACATGGAGAGGGTTTACAGCAGTCAGTCCTTCATGGGTTTCGAGTAGCTTGTTCTGTGTTACGCACGGTCATTATATAGAGAATCTCACCCGAGTGTCTTTTGATATCAAATATATCAACATGAGTTGATAAAAGTGGAAAAATTCCGAGGCTTGCCGAGGATTTTTGCCACTTTTATCAACGAGTGTTGATATATTTGATATCAAAAGACACGAGGGTGAGATTATATTTATCATCCAACATCATTCTTCCAACTTTTTCAATTTGTAGACAGTAATTAGCAGTGTCTTCAGTGTAAAAAGTACTGCTAACAGCTTCAGTCTCAGAGCCATTAGTGATGTCATTTGATTGTGACGTCATGGTAACCAGTGACGTCACAATGGTCTGCAAAGCATTGTGATGTAATTTCATTGCAGCGATATCTACAGTGTAGATATCGCTTGATCTAATCCAAGCATATCTCCTGTGGGAGCCAGTTTTGGATGATAAAAGGAAGTAAGTGAAGATAATGTTAGAAGAAAATATGAAATATCAGCCCTGGACAGACATTTTATTTACGTCATGTTGTCAATCTGTGATGTCATGAACACTAGGTGACGTCATATTATGTTGCTTTCAACAATGAAGCAACGTGACGTCATATTGCTTCAAGTTTTGTTTTGTTTGTTTGTTGTTTAACGCCGAACTCGGCAATATTACAGCTATAAATAATCGAAGTTGGACCAGACAATCCAGTGATTGACATCATGAGCATCGATCGACGCAATTGGGATACGATGACATGCATCAACCAAGTCGGGGAGCCTGACCACCCGATCCCGTTAGTCGCCTCTTGCTTCAAGCACTGACGTATATACAATTCTATATACGTCTTTGCTTCAAGTGACTAGTCATTGATAGTCGCCCAAATGCACATGCGCAAATATCGGAAGGTTTTTACACTGGACATATCTACCCTGAGGATAATACCGTCTTCTCCCTTCTGAGGCTTGACTTGCAGGAAGGGTATTCCTTTACGCCATGTTTAAGTAATTTGTGTACATGGTTAAGCGACCCGTGAAGATCCGTGGTAGAATGGTCTTCAGCAACCCATCCTTGTCGTAAAAGACGACTATACTTGTCGTAAAAGACGACTATACTTGTCGTAAGAGGCGACCAACGAAATCGGGTGGTCAGGCTCACTGACTTGGTAGATGCATGTCATTATATTCCAATTGCCTAGATCGATGCTCATGGTGTCAATCACTAGATTGTCTGGTCCAGATTCGATTATTTACAGACCGCCGTCATATAGCTGGATTATTGTTAAACGTGGCGTTTAACAACAACAACAACAACAACAACAACAAACAAACAAACAAACACGATTAAGCAGTGTTAAACTCTAATCAACGAACAGAATAAGGCTTGTGGCTGAAAGGACGGGCATTTTGTATTATGATTCGGCGACGAGCTGAATTTCCTGTGATATATCTCTTGAAACGACTTAAGAAATGTTTTAACACACTTTTCATCGTAACGGCGCGGCGCGGCGCGGCGCGTCGTTAACCAAAAAAAACCCGGCTTATAACATTACTTAGAACCGGGGACGCTCCTTTGCTAATGGTTGCAGTTCAGTGCTTCGACTGGGTTTGTCTGGTGTAAGGAATGTCGCAAACAATACCTTTACAAAACAAACATCAAATCAAACGTTTGTTCTTCGTGGCAGCATACATGGCCTTTATTCGTCACCACTCGCCCCTTTCCGTAACCTGCAAGTTCGGCTTGTCCCGGAATAACACGAGTTGGTCACGAATGACATGGCCTTATCCTCTTGTGATGTTGGTCACGAATGGCATGGCCTTATCCTGTTGTGATGTGGCAAAACATTCTGACACTCTCTTGATATAGCGGTGTATTCATACACCCTCAAAGTGTCGCCGAATATACACTGCACTAACGGTGTGAAAAGCCCGCGATCTCATTCACACACGTTCATTATGTGAAAATGCATGACATTACAACCCTAAAAACACAACTCAATTAGCACCCCGTCGTGATGTAGCGATATAGAGCAACGCACCCTGAATCCCATAAAAACGCGACACGACCCGAACCTACGGGGCCAAGTGAAAAATCCAAATTCACCAGTCCGTGTTGGCCGCCTCCAAGTCGCGGGAAGGGGGGAGGGAATGTGTGCGCTCTGGCGTTCTGCAGTGAAGTTGTGGGGGACGTCGTGACATCCCACAAGCCAAGTGGATTAGAGAGTGCATCACCAGAGTTTAATCCAAGGATTACCTTCCGATTTTGGCCAGCTGACAATATTTCTAGACTCGTGGCTACCACATCTGTGGGAACGAGCTGCCGGAGTCCCTCTGTTGCGGGCAGCCACAGACAGCCTTAAAACGGTGAGTCTTTGTACTAGATATACTATTTAGCTATTCTATATCATACTTACGACTACAGGTCATAAACAAACACGCTGTGTGGACGGACTCAAATCAAACGTAATTTAAAAAAAATAAATTACAATTTGATTTCATTTAATATTTTAGACAACTTTTTACGCTTCACCGTTTATCCACAGCAGATTTGCAAATCAAACGTATTTACAAAAAAATAATATTACAATTTGATTTCATTTAATATTTAAGACAACTTTTTACGCTCTATCGTTTATTCACGGCAGATTTCAAAACGAGAACTCTATAGTATCCTATTTGCGTCTTCTCTACGACCGAGATTCATGCCTTATCAATCGTGTGCTGAGAAAATAAATAGATAACACATTTTCCTATTGTGTGGTGACAACGGGTTGGTGTTTCTACAACAACATTTTCAGCCAGCATCCAACAGTTTTCTTAAGGAAAATACGTCAAATCTTGTTTCTAGAATCAGGTGTATATAGAAACTTGCCAGGAGGACTAGTAGACTTGTAAGGTGATATATGGTAGTTAGGAAGGTACCGAGTTACAGGTTAGTATATATAATAACATGTTCGTAAGTACTGTATTGGAAATGAGGTAAAATTGGCCCCGGCACGTGAGCGTTATCGTTTCGAGATTATCAAGGTTAAGGCAGAGAGACCATGACACGATATAGCAGTCGATAACTCGCGCTTCAGATTAACCGATTAAAGGATTGTGTTAAGCGTTGATAGGCGGCGAAGGGTAACTCGAGGGAGGGGCGCAGATAAATACGAACTCTACGTCTATTATTGTCGATATATCCGCTGACTTTTCATTGATTATAACCCCAGGATTTGATGGCCCTAACATAGTCGTGGGACCACGCATTGTGTCAGTACACTAAGGTACTAGGCATTGAGTACCTGACATTTAGTCTCTGAAATCTTATATAACACAATATCCTTCTTGACTCTAAAAATAAAAAATAATTCCCTATGCTGTGGAATAGAGCTAGCTTGTGCTGGCTAGACTTGCTTTTGTATGCATTTCTAGATTATTTTTTTTCAGAAAATAAATATATTCCACGGTCATGGTGCAGGACTAGGTATTGAGCAGCAGTCTATGATACAGACGCTGCATTTTTTTTAATTTTCTGAAATTGAAGATAATCTCGGCGCTTCTTTATTTTATAAACAGCCGGGCAGTAAGTCTAAACCCTTGTTTGATGGTGACAAAAATTGAAGCAACAAGAATAGGCTAGGCTATTCCATGGTGATGTGTTTGACGGGTTTGATGTGTTTCGGTGACTGTTTTCAGCGCAGTAACGTTTTTCATACCGTTTGTATTGTTATGGTCAGGGGAGTTTATATTAATATACAATTTAACAAAACCCTTTACAAATATTTTCAATTCATAGACTTTATGTTAGCCTGAATGCAGCAGAAGCCGTAGTATGCATGTACACCTTTATGGTAGTATACAACGTGTATAGGTGTTCCATTCATTGTAGGGGTGCATTGTTCAGTGAAGGATCGTGTTTCGATGTTGAATTTGAGATTTTTCAAAACCTCATTACCTTAAAGGCCTACGCACAGCAGAGAAGCTCATTTAAATATACAATAACTTAATAGGTACGTTAGAGTAACGCTTAGTCTGTGAAAATATATGATTTTGATAGAAACAAGCAACTACAATTACATTGAAAAGGAGCCCTTGTGAGATGGGAGTTTCAGAACTTGTGAGTGAGTTTGTATGGTTTTACGCCTCTTTTAGCAATATTCCAGCAATATTACGGCGGGGGACACCAGGAATGGGCTTCACACATGTCGGGATTCGAACCCGGGTCTTCTGCGTGACGAGCGAACGCTTTAACCACAAGACTACCCGATCGCCCCTTCAGAACTTGTGGAAAATCGAGACTTGCTTGATTTAGGGCTTCTTACTGCTGCATCATAATCTGATGAATTCCTTACGGCAGTGATTGTCATTATCGTGTAAAAATAACCTCGCCAAGTGATGGGCTGTCTCAGCATTAAATATGTATTGCCCGAGACAATGGCGTAGTGATGATCGTGAATGTGTCCACCTGCTGTCGTTGTTTTATTGATGAGGTGATTTTACCGGAGCTCACGTCAACAAAGCGACCTCAGCGCTAAGACTAGCCTAACTAAAATTAACATGGGCTTAGAAATAGTTTGTGCTAAGATAGTTTTTGTGCGTAAGTGTGTGTGTGTGTGTGGAGTGTGCGTGTGCGAGTGCGAGTGCGAGTGCGAGTGAGTGTGTGTGGAGTGTGTTTATGTGTGTGTGTGTGTGTGTGTGTGTGTGTGTGTGTGTGTGTGTGTGTGTGTGTGTGTGTGTGTGTGTGTGAAATAGCGTCATTTAATCTGACTGTTTAAACACTAAGCCCACAGGAATCCCTAGATACGGAGAAGTCAACAGAGATTCAATCAGGCAAACACAACACAATTCAATGCTTTCATGGCAGCTATTCCCCAAAGTCGTCAATAAGTTCTCAGAGATCACTGTGTATTTATGTGACCTCCCGGCGGTTCATATATTGGCTATCGAGTTTGGACTATTCGGAATACATCAGAACGGGAAGAATATGAATAGCAGCCCACTAGGTGTCGCTGTCCTCAAAGAAAGAAATACAGGATTGTAACATCGACGTCCCAGGCAATCTTGATACCACTATCTTAAGCCGTGGTAAAATTCTAACATAATTATTGCAACATGGCGGTGGAGAATTGGTGTGTGGGTTGGTTGGGTGGAGGGTGGCTAGGTTGTAAGTACGTTAATGTCAGTCATCGACTCCAAACAAGACCGGGGTAGCCTAGTGGTTAAAGCGTTGGCTCGTCACGCCTAAGACCCGGGTTCGATTTCCGACATGGGTACAATGTGTGAAGCCCATTTCAGGTGTCCCCCGCCGTGATATTGCTGGAATATTGCTGAAAGCGGCGTAAAACCATACTCACTCACTCCAAACAAGACCCGTTTACATCCTTAATGCAGAGCGCCAGACAGGGTAACAACAAGTACCGTCTTTTAACGTCTTTTGGTATGACGCGGCCGGGGATCGAACCCACAACCTTCCGCTGACCGGGCGGACGCTCAACCACTAGACCACGGAGGCGGTCCATAGAAACACATAGCTCACTGTAAAACCTGAACACTGAAATATATGGGTTCTATGCATTAGCGTCTTGATCCAGAAGATAGGAATAATATCAATGGTATTGCATATCAGCCTCGGATTAAGCTGTGTCTATTTCACGGGTCTGTGTACAGTATCGACTGTTTGATATTGACATGATATTGACACTGTTACACGTGGTACACATTACTAGTCAGTTCGCCCACACGGTATATCATGCGCTATTAACAAGGAACATATGATATTCAAAACACACGTTTATACATATTAGGCTACCGCTTAGTCTATGGAAATATGTAACCTTGATAGAAACAAATAAGTCCAATTAAACCGAATAGGAGCCCCAGTGAGATGGGAGATTGAGAACCTGAATCTAGACTTGCTTCATTTTGGTGCTTCGGACGGAAGGGAAAATAATATGGTCCAGGGACTGTGAGACAGACTATATTCATGTGAAGTGATACATATGATTGATTGTATTCCCTGTGTACAGGGTTGGTTATTGCGATGGCAGTCGGAGACGTGACACTGATGTAAGTGATATATGTATTCGCAACATTGCAACAGATTGATATATATCCGTCACTGAACCAAGGTCAAAGATAATTCAACTCTCAACTACTAATGGTTATGTTTGAAGTAAGGCACTATAACAACGATAACAATATACCTCTTATACAACGCTCAGCTCCTTGTGCAAAGCCTTCTGTTAGATAAATATACTACCGGGCAAAAGAAAGTATACACTCATAGTTGATGGTTGTTAAAACTGGATGCTGACTCACGTCAACCCGAATAGTAACGTTTAAACCTTTGAAATTGTAATTTTGTTGTCAAATACAATTTTCAAGTGCACTCCTTCCTTTGCACGGCACTATAATACACAAAATCATAGTTATTGGAACATGAGTTTTAGAACGACGTATATACTTGCTTCTATGAGTGAGTGAATTGGGTTTAACGCAGCTTTTAACAGTATTCCAGTTATATCATGGCGTGTCAGCTTAATGTGGGAGGAAAGCCTGAAGTGATGCAGGTCTCAGACGTTTACCACTTCGGTGAAACCCACGAGCATGGGTATGGTGCTGACAAACCTAGAAACATAATCGGGGCGAACCGGGATTCGAACCCACTATCATAAGTTTCTGGCGTGTCCAAGGGACACAACTCTGCACAGCGCCTTAGGCGACTGGGCCACCCGTGCCCCTGCTTTTATGAGACTAATGCCCACCAGGACAAAAGTGCTATCGTTCATTTGACCCCCGTGCACACGAGCCATTACTTAAAGTCATCTGGTTGGATTGCACATGCAGTAGATTGTTGTGTATTCCAACTCGGATTTTCGGAGAACTAACTTAACCTTTGACTTCGGATACCTGTGACCTATTTGCAGTAATGTATCCGATCTGGTATGTTTCCCTTAATCTCAAAACTTCCGTTAAAAGCCGAACTAACCCTTCCACTTTGAGATATATACAATGTAACCGTTGTACATTGGATAACTGGATAAGTGAGTGAGTGAAGTTTTACGCCGTTTTTGTAATATTCCAGCAATATCACGGCGGGGGACACCAGAAAAGGGCTTCACACATTGTACCCATGTGGGGAATCAAACCCGGGCCTTCGGCGTGTCGAGCGAACGCTTCCACCAACAGGCTACCTCACCGCCCCTTTACTGGATTAGTCAACGGGTGAATAATGTTTAGTGCCGCTGTAAATTGTAATCAAGCTTTATCCCGGCAGCCTGTACATAGTCGTGTCTGGAGTAGACAAACCAGTGACTGAAATCATGAGCAGCGATCCACGTCATTGGGTCACGATGCCACGCACTCTGCCAAGTCACAGAACATGACCACCCAGCTCTCCTTAGAGGCAAGCATGGAACACCGGGGACCTATTTTTACCCTGAATCTCCACAGACTAGTCGTTTGGTTAGTTTCTTGCACTCAGCAATATTCCAGCTATATGACGTCGGTCTGTAAAGAAAAGTCTGGACCAGACAATCCAGTGATTGATATCATGAGCATCGATCCACGCAATTAGGATACGATGACATCCAGCCTAGACCCCCGAGACTTTTTTTTGAGCCTGGACGTACGACATTTACATAATATAGTCCTAACACATAGGTTACAAACCCTATTTCTCAGTCTAACATTAATAAGGGAATTCTTATGTGTTTCTTTTAGTCATCCAAACCATCTTCATACAGGACAACACTTAAAGGTTTCACAGACATTCTACTATAAATATTCACGGGCTTCAAAGGACAAAGAACTGTGAAACATTCTATAAACACGTCCTACTATTGTAGTTGACTGTCTCAGCTGGCTGTGTTTTCAATGACAGTTTACCTGTGTTCATTTCACACCTGTCAGTTAGTTCTCGTCACTTTAAATCACGGTTTGTTTGTTTTTTTCCGTTTTTACAACAACATGCATGGGGTTTCCTTGGTTTAAACACCACCGTGTAAGCAGCGCAGTTCTGCCAGTTGACCGTGTAAGTCGGTGTTAGTTTTATAAAGAACGGTGCTGTTAGCGGAAAAAATATTGATAGAGACAATCCCGTCTAGCAGTTACCTTCATGTATTTGTTTTGGGTAGAGGAAGAGTTTTATTTGGTTTTCATTCACGTGTTTCGCTGTTCGATGTCTGCTGTGAAATGCTGACAGATTATCGCGTTTTACAGGCGAAAAAAAACCCTCGACAAATTCTATATATCTATCTGTTTCTTAACCGTAAATTAATAAGCTTAAGGCTGAGAATATGAATTTTACAAACGAAACGGAATATGTAAGAAATAGTTGCTTTCATTGATGTTTATGGGGCGGTGGGGTAGCCCAGTATATAAAGTGTTCGATCGTCATGCCGAAGGCCCGGGTTCGATGCGTATCTGAATACTGTAAAATGTATGTATGTACAATAAACAGCATTCATATACTATACTACAGGTACTGATAGATTAACTATAGTAATATACAAGAATCGGATTGTCCTTTACTTTTTTTTAGTAGTATATGTTTATTTTAAAGGTAAAAAACCTGTAATATGACAATTCTGTTATCACGACTAGGTTTAGCAGTGTATGGGACTACCGATATCTGCATAATGTTTCTACACTATAAGGGCTTATTATAACTTATGTACGAATGAGTGAGTAATTGAGTTGGGTTTAACGCCGCTTTTAACAGTATTCCAGTTATATCACGGCGTGTCAGCATAATGTGGGAGGAAAGCCCGAAGTGATGCAGGTCTCAGACGTTTACCACTTCGGTGAAACCCACGAGCACGGGTATGGTGCTGACAAACCTAGAAACATAATCGGGGCGAACCGGCATTCGAACCCACAATCATAGGTTTCTGGTGTACCCAAGGGACGCAACTCTGCACAGCGAATCGCGGCGCCTCAGACGACTGGGCCACCCGTGCCCCCAATTTATGTAAGCTAGGTGACTATTAACATATAGTATCTAGGTAGGTACAAGTTTAGACCTGGTTTCATGTACATTAATACAACGAATATATAATGAACACACCCAATCAACTGTGAGCAGGATATTTACCACGTGATCGGGTTGATGACCCCCCGCAGAGCATGTCTTGAGGGTGGAGTGTTTTATGTAGGCCCGGGTATATATCGGGTGTATAATCACAATGCAAACACAACCAATTGATAACCTGGCAATACTCGGAAGTCCTTGAACCAGCGTTTACGTCCATGTTTAGGGGATCCGTGATTGATTTAGGTTTCCCGCGCGTAATACAACTCGTCGTGGTGGTAGTTTGGGGCCCTCGTAGTGAAGATACACACTCTAAGAAACTGTCAATAATGGATGTGCGACTACACTTTAATATGTAATATTTTACTTGAACAATGACATGATATATTTACAGTTTACAGTTGGATGTGTTGTTTGTTGCATATTCCGATATCAGGAGAGGCACGGGTGGCCCAGTCGCCTAATTTGACGCTATTCTCTATGCAGAGTTGCGTCCCTTGAACGTGTCAGGAACCTATAATGATGGGTTCGAATCCCTATTCTCCCTCATTATGTTTCTAGGTTTGTCAGTACCATACCCGTGCTTGTGAATTACAGCAAAGTGGTTAACGCCTAAAACTACATCACTTATGGTTTTCCTTGACTTGCCTTTGCATGTGTTTAAGACGGTGCCACCAGTGAGACAGGATGCGCTCAACACCTGTATCATCACTATTTGAAATTCATTCCTAAACACATGGTCATCGTACAACGGACTCTTCTTATAGATGAGATGTCTTATGATTACCGAAATGGATCAGTCACTTTCATTCTACATCACTCACTCACTTACTAGACCCGTGAAGATCCGGGGTAGAATTGGTCTTCAGCAACCCATGCTTGTCGTAAGAGGCGACTAACGGGATCAGGTGGTCAGGCTCGCTGACTTGGTTGATGCAGGTCATTGTATCCCAATTGCTTGGATCGATGCTCAAGATGTCAGTCACTGAATTGTCTCGTCCAGACTCGATTATTTACAGACAGCCGTCATATAGCTGGAATATTGCTGAGTGCGGCGTTAAACAAACAAACAAACAAACAAAAAAACACTCACTCACTCACTCACTCACTCACTCACTCACTCACTCACTCACTCACTCACTCACTCACTCACTCACTCACTCACAAACAAACTCACTCACTCACTCATATAACATGCATGTGTATTGATGTCTTGGCGTTAAGTATCTAAACAATACTCACGTACACAAGCCATTTGGCCGCTTTTTAAATATGTGTATGTCATATGCCAACTGTTTGTATGCTCAAGCCGTGTGACATGGAATATATTATTCCAAAGACAGATAAGGCCAAAGGTTATGCTTACAACCTCAAACGCGTCTAGAATGTTCATGCACATATTGTATTTGACATGCTATTGATTTTAATATGGTTGTATGTGTTCGGATAAATATGACCAGTCGCGTTGTTGTCAAACGCCAAACCGACTGCTTGCACAGCACCGTGTTCGCTTCTTCCAGATGTTTGTTCTCAATTCAGTTGATGTCAAGATTGTTTTGTTCTCAGAGGCGTTTTCTGTATTCAATTAGGTACATACATTCTCGCGGAAAGGACTTCAATGCTGTTGTGGTAAAATATTTTATTTAAGTGACCTGTGATCGATAACCTGGTATTGATTTCAGGTAATCTTAGATCGATAGAGCATATATAGAAGACGTACAACGCTGTCCGAACTTTCATGTTATTTGTGGAGCGTGATCGACCATGTATGTCCCTACTTAACTGTACACACATTAAAAGTATACTTCCAGTGCACGCATTTCCTAGGTATATTGCCTGACGCTGTTATATATAGCAATGTATATGGCAAGCTATACATTCCCACCGTATCACGCACGGCTTTTCCATGTTGGTATGCGATATATGTGAGGCATACACACTGACTTACATGAGTATACACCTATGTATTAAGTATGATAAATGTCTGCTGGCTATTGAGAGTGGGCGAGGAGAATGTTGAACACTGATAACATCGTCCATACATATATATACATTGGAGGCACGGGCGGCTCAGTCTTCTAAGGCGCCGCGATTCGCTGTGCAGAGTTGCGTCCCTTGGGCACGCCAGAAACCTATGATTGTGGGTTCGAAACCCGGTTCGCCCCGATTATGTTTTTAGGTTTGGCAGCACCATACCCGTGCTCGTTGGTTTCACCGAAGTGGTAAACGTCTGAGACCTGCATCACTTCGGGCTTTTCTCCCACATTAAGCTGACAAGCCGTGATATAACTGGAATACTGTTAAAAGCGGCATTAAACCCAACTCACTCACTCACAAAGTCAAGGTGATTGGGGGAGCGAGTGAGTGAGTTGGATTTGCGCATTGAACAGTGTTTCAGTTAACACGGCGTGTCAAAGCGTGGGCGTGGCAAAGCCCACAAAGACGCATGTTTAAGAATTTGTTAAACGCACTAGGAGGGGAATGGTGCTGCCAGACAAAGAATATTAACTGGGTGAACAAATATAACCTCCGATCCGCGGATCCTGTCAGCACCCCTCTACATAGTGAGTTACCTCCCCTTAGACCAGTGGGATACTCGCGTCTTTTGAACTACAGGAGTTATGTGGGGGACGTTGTGATATAAACCGCCGGGCAAAATAAAATATACGCCATGCTTGATGGTGGCTAGAAATGAAACAAACAAGAAATGGTTATTCGTTGGTGATGTATTTGAAACGGGTATCATAGCTGCGTTTTAGACCTTAAGTTTGTAGTGTTTCGGCGACTGTTTCCAACCTAGTAACGTATTTATTAGTCATACTTTATTTCTTTTTCCCGACAGTTTATCTAAAAGTAAGGGGCGGTCGGGTAGCCTAGTGGTTAAAGCGTTCGCTCGTCACGCCGAAGATCCGGGTTCGATTCCCGACATGGGTACAATGTGTGAAGCCCATTTCTGGTGTCCCCCGCCGTGATATTGCTGGAATATTGCTAAAAGCGGCGTAAAACCATACTTACTCACTCACTTTAAAAGTATGTTTATCTATAATTCTTACTACCTCTGGCATTGGTAATGACTTATGAAAAAAATTAATATTGAAGATATCGACAAACCCAGTTCTTGATTAAATGCAATTGTAAGTTACATTTCAAATAAAGATTGTAACTACAAAATGAGAGAAATGAAATGAAACTTGTTGTTTTTCATTCGGAACACCCCAGTCCCTTTTTCCTATAATATGACTCTGTCCCGATCCTAAGGTTACTGTATCTCCTCTAGCACGACCACGCTGTTTAATCATTCCATACACTGTCCGCTCACACAAAGAACTCTTGTTATTTGAACCTTACACTCTCTGTTGTCCGGTAGTCTCGTGTTTTCTCGCAACATCACGAACTAGTACTTCCTGACTATGTATTTATTCAACAAAAGCAGCTGAAACTTTCAGTCGGAAACAGTCGTGGCCGACATGATGGGCGACGTCGCTCGGTCACGTCCGGTAATTTACAGGAACTCTTCAAATAGGTAGCGAATCATTATCAACAGCCTCTGTATCACACTGATATGTGTTGACCAGATGACTCAAGGGTCCGTCGTTTGGGCTGACCACTGACATTCTCCAAAACACGTAGTCAAATGGCGATCTACATTCCACCTCGTGAGAACCCTCGGCAGAAACATGCATTTCTGCTTATCGAGCAGTCTTACATGGAAAACAGATGGCCATAATGGCGGCTGTATATGAATTCTATAGCAGAATGGTACTTAGCCTCTCGGTATGGTCTTGTGAACCCTGTTTTCTGTATCATATACACTCGGAATGACGCGCCAATCACAGCGCGTTGTATAACGCTTAAGGTGTTTACACTATTATTACACTCACAATTGGTTTAATGAGAAATTGTCTATTTTCAAATTTTCGGTGTGATTAATAATAATTTCAAAAAGGTCATTTCAGCTTTCAAAGGTGTTTTGGGAATTAAAATGAAATTCTTAAAAGGTAGCTACGGGGTTTTGTTTTTACAAATATATAGTATAGGGCTTTGTTAACTTATTAAATTTAATGTTCCTTTGGGAGCGGTCGGGTAGCCTAGTAGTTAAAGCGTTCGCTTCCCGGGTTCGATTCCCGACATGGGTACAATGTGTGAAGCCGTGATATTGCTGGAATATTGCTAAAAGCGGCGTAAAACCATACTCACTCACTCACTCACTCACTCACCCACCCACCCACCCACCCACCCACCCACTCACTCACTCACTCACTCACTCACTCACTAATGTTCCTTTGATAACTAGATAACTGGAGTATGTTCGAAACTTGTCCCGGTAAACTGTGAAAGTACTTTATCTACAATGTGACATCACACCCTGCACGTGACATTATCGCTGACCTTCTTACATCGCCCCTCAAGCTTACGGTCGTACGAATCAGACAGGATTTGTAGCTGGTTGTTAAAGACTTTATTTCAGGTATATTTGAAGTGATTGGGCTTAAATTAGCTGAGCTGGCGAAGAATGTCGGCAATGGTTGATTCCGGGTACTCCCTGTTGTGCGACATCGTGTTGTACATGACACACATGCTGCAGATCAGGCTCTCACCAACACCGTGGGGCCTATTAAACGAAGTAAAGCGTATTTAACAGTTAGTTTAACGGTTGTTGTGGTTCTCTTAGTGTGTCGATGGATGACGACAAATATACAAAGAGTGTGTTGTGTTATGCAGTGCGGCAAATGTATGTTGTGGGAGTCAGAGATACAAATGTGTGTTGTATTAGGCAGAGATACAAATGTGTGTTGTGTGAGGTCGATACAAATGTGTGTTCTATTAGGCAGTGATACAAATGTGTGTTGTATTAGGCAGAGATACAAATGTGTGTTGTGTGAGGTCGATACAAATGTGTGTTCTATTAGGCAGTGATACAAATGTGTGTTGTATTAGGCAGAGATACAAATGTGTGTTGTGTGAGGTCGATACAAATGTGTGTTTTGGGAGGCAGATAGACAAATGTGTGGCGTGTAGGGCAGAGAGATAAATTCGTGTTGTGGGAGGTGGGGGTACAAATGTGTGTTGTATTAGGCAGAGATACAAATGTGTGTTGTATTAGACAGAGATACAAATGTGTGTTGTATTAGGGCAGAGATACAAATGTATGTTGTATTAGTAAAGGATAGCAAGAAGGACATAGAGAGAGGGAAGGAGGTATACAAAAGAGGGCTGATGGACAAGAGGGTTGCTCGAAATATACCAATCAAGGTTAATAAGAGCGAGCTCTATGCTGCTCATTTCTACAGCTATATCAATGTTTTTTATGTGTGTTTTTTAACGTGTTAAACACATTGTATCTTTTGCTTGAGACGATTCCTGACACGATGCTGAATTGTTCCTGTAGATCAAACAGGTGAATACTGATGAAGAATGTCTCCAATCCGTAAAGCCACGTGACCTGACCTTGGCATTTGACGGCGCGGTTTTTCGCCTGCAGGATAGATGTCGTCGGAGCGTCTTCCCCGGAATGCTGCCTACTCAAATATTTGAGGAACCTTTCGTAACTTCAAAGTAGAAATGAATGCGGTTTGGGCCGTTTGTCAAATAAAAAAAAGTTATCAAATCACTCGAACCTTTTCAGTGCTGGGAATTTTTGAATTACCATGGCAACGGCACATCATTTGAAGCGTTCATTATTTCCTGATGTATGACAATGCAAGTCAGCTTACTGAATATATATATTGTCATTGGTTGACCAAGGGTGACAACCCAAGCACAAGATCGATACATCCGGCTGCGACACCTCCGAGACCGCACTACCACAGCAACGTTGACAACCACACAGATCCCTGGGGTACGCAGAATATCAGATCAAACGGAACGCAACAGACAGAGGGTTAGATCGGCACGTGCAAGGTGGAGAAAATGTACTGTTTACTGACGAGTCCCGTTTCCTACTCACACGTGCTGATGGGCGGGCACGTGTCTACAGACGTCGGGGTGAACGTTACGCCCCCAACTGTGTGCAGCAGGTTGTCCCATTTGGCGGCGGGAGTGTCATGGTATGGGCCGGAATTCATCACGGTGGTAGGACGCCTCTCGTGCATGTGGCAGGTGCATTGACTTGATCCTACAGCCTTACGTTCTTCCTCACGTCAACGTTCATGGCGGATAGTTCCAGCAGGACAACGCTCGACCGCATATTGCACGTGTTTGTCAGGACTTCTTTCACCACAACAACATCCAGACATTACCTTGGCCAGCCCGGTCACCAGATTTGTCCCCGATTGAGCATCTGTGGGACGACTTGGATCGACGCGTTCGCAGAAGGAATCCACCGGCCCAAACACTTCCGGCGCTTCTTGATGCACTTCAGCATTAATGGCAGCACATCCAACAGCGTGTTATTGACAACTTGATTGCATCTATGGGTCGTCGGTGTCAAGCGGTGATTGATGCACGCGGTGGGCACAACCGATACTGACATTTTCTGTACCCCTTTGACATTAACTGTATCTTGTACGTGTGTCTGTCTAGGTGACGCGATTAATGTTTTGAACATTGTGTACATTGATCTTCAAACAGTGTTTCAATTATGGTTTCTGTGTCCTATTTTGAAACAATCGCATTATATTACATTTTGAAAGTCAGTGTCAAGTTTCTTTGTTTGAAGAGTATATATATATTTGTAAATTTACGTACTGATATACTATATCTATCACGTTAGATTACGGTTCATAATAATGTACATTCATCATATCCCATGACAGATGATATACCCTCTTAATTTAATTGCCATCAATGACGACAGATGTACCTTTGAAGCCCTTGGCTATTATTATAAGATATATACCCTCTGTATGCCTGTTTCATCACAATTATTAGATAAGATCAGACTTGCGTTGTGGACAAGAACTACATTTCATGAAGGATTACGAATACGTGTATATATGAAAACACTGTATATCCTTCCGCGAATCATCAAAGTATGATTTGGCTGACCGCCCTCGGCGTTTAAGCTCCTACATTAATGCTAATATACCTTGATACATTTGTTTAGCTAAGTGACATTCAGAGACAACAAAGCCGTTTGCGTAGAGTATACGTCAAGTTGAAGGATCATAGTACATTAATGCGTGAAATCCCCGATCTACACGGCGCTCGGCCCAGCGTGGTGGGATAGCGCTGTGAGCTGTGTCGGTCTGGCATTGGCCGCCGTTAATAAAGCAGGTAGTCTATCTGTTACCTGGTGTAAAGAGTGGGCATTGTCAACGGTACAACTACTACTTCTACTACTACTGCTGCTGCTACCACTACTACTACTGCTACTACCACCACCGCTACTTCTTTTCCTGCTGCTACAACAACTACTACTATTACTACTACCACCACCACTACTACTACTACAACTACTACTACATTGCACTACTACTACTACCACCACCACTACTTCTTCTTCTACTTCAACTACTACTACTACTATACTACTGCTACTACTTATTATATTGCTACTAATAGTACTACAACTACTATTCTTGCTACAACTAGTACTGCTACTACAGCTACTACTACTACTACTACTACTACTACTACTACTACTACTACTTCTACTATGACGACGACTTCAAATACTACCCCATCTATTCTCACAACTGTAGGGGGGGGGGGGGGGGGGGGGGGGGGGGCACGGTTGGCCCAGTCGTCTAAGGCGCCGCGATTCGCTGTGCAGAGTTGCGTCCCTTGGGCACGCCAGAAACCTATGATTGTGGGTTCGAATACCGGTTCGCCCCGATTATGTTTCTAGGTTTGTCAGCACCATACCCGTGCTCGTGGGTTTCACCGAAGTGGTATACGTCTGAGACCTGCATCACTTCGGGCTTTCCTCCCACATTAAGCTGACACGCCGTGATATGACTGGAATACTGTTAAAAGCGGCGTTAAACCCAAGTCACTCACTCACTCACAACTGTAACATGTATCCCAACTGTTACTACACTTCCTCGCCCGACATCTACCACTACCACTCCGCTAACGACTATGTTGACCAACATGACCTTAAAGTTCTGGGTAAAAAACATACAATAATAAAAACAATTTTTTTGTATCAAAATAACAAACAAAAATATTTAATTCCTCCAATCCAGTTTGTAAAAGAAACAAAAATTACTAATTTATATAACCCATAAGCAGAAGTCAAACATTACTCCTGCCCAAGCCATAAGCGGTGTACGCCAAGCAGTGCTCACATTCCATCCAACAAGTAGGTGTTACGTTCACAATAGTAAGCATGCATGTCATTAATTACCGTCAGCTGACTGCGAACTAGGTCAAATGTAGGTAGGCATAATAACATTGCAACGCCCCCGTAATCCATACCCAGCTTCTGCCACCAGTCGCGTCATGGCCACATACACTTCTTTCTGGAGACATGTGATGTGTGTGTGGATGTAATCGAATTGTACTTCATCGGAACTTGACCACAAGATGAACTGTACGCGTGGTGTGGGGAGCTATGGTTTAATATGTAGGTATGTATGCAGCTGTTTGTTACAGGAGATAAACATAGTGTGTAGGGCTAGTAGATTTAATTTGAATTGAAAATAGTATTGTACTATAACGATTTCAAACGCCTGCCGACAATATTGAAATTTATTTTATGTAAATATCAGCTTCCGCGGAGATAGGGTCGTCAAATCAGCTGTTTCAGTTGGAAGTGGTTACTGTGATTTGAGACCTCTGGATTAATCATTCAGTCCGAATTTAGGGTGCACTGAGTGTGTAATTTGCGTGTGTTCACATACATCGGCTTGACGTCTAGTTTACATTCGTCATAAACAATTAGATTCGAGTTGATCTACCGCGATTCGCTGTGCAGAGTTGCGTCCCTTGGGCACGCCAGAAACTTATGATTGTGGGTTCGAATCCCGGTTCGCCCCGATTATGTTTTTAGGTTTGTCAGCACCATACTCGTGCTTGTGGGTTTCACCGAAGTGGTAAACGTCTGAGACCTGCATCACTTCGGGCTTTCCTCCCACATTAAGCTGACATGCCGTGATATAACTGGAATACTGTCAAAAGCGGCATTAAACCCAACTCACTCACTCATACTGTTGTTTTTACAGTTGCTTGGCTCAGTGCTGTAGGTGTTGACGTGTCACACTGGCAGCTGGGATCGATTCTCATATTGTTTTTGTTGTTGTTTAACGCTGCACTCAGCAATATTACAGCTATAACGGTGTGTACACAATCGAGTCTTGACCATAAAATCGAGTGTTTGACATCATGAGCATCGATCTACACAATTGAGAAATAATGACATTCGTCAACCAGCGAGCCTGACTAGCTTTATCGGTTAAATACGTTGCTCATAATATCAACCACTCGTTTGTCTGGCCCAGGCTTGGTTATACAGACCGCCGTGATATAACTTGAATATTGTTGACTGCGGCGTAAAGAACAACAATACGAATAAATACATGTACATAATCGAGGGCAAAATGACCTTTAATACATATTTTATAATATGCTGGTAGACCTCAGTCTAGATATGAGGTCGAGAGACAACTTGGGCCACAGAAGTTATTTTTGTGCCCAGCATAGTACCATGAGTCGTGATGGAAATCAAGTGGGGTCGACACAGGTTGTCTCCCTTGACCACGATCACGTCTCTACCCAGTACTGCAGGCTCTGTCCATAGGGTAGTTCGTGAGTGTTTGTTTTGTTTGTTGTTTAACGCCGCACATATTCAAGTCTGTAAATAATCGAGTCTGGACCAGACAATTCAGTGATTGACATTATGAGCATCGATCCACGCAACTGGGATACGATGACATGCATGTGGGTGGGTGGTGGTGGTGGGGTGTATTAAAAAATCCCCACCCCACCTCCCCCCACTACCCACCTAAAAATGACCATTCCCTTATTCAGTTCACTCATAGTGTGTCAGGTTGCTTTAGTGTAACCCTCCGGTACGGTGCTGTCAAACCAGGCTTGCTTGCTACTCATTACGAGGCTGAATGTGGGATTCAAATCTCGGATAAACTAACGTACGCAACTCTGATTCACTGGGCCACCAGGTTTTCCCGTGCTCAGTATATGTAATCATGTACTTGTTTAACCTGTATTGTATTGTATTGTATTGTTTAACCTGTAAGCCAGCTCGTAGCTCCACCAGAAGATAATATATCGACGATTGCTGACACGTGTATTTCCATGTCACTTTGTTCACAGTGAATGTATACCGTGAGTTAAGAGGAGTGTTTAATGTTTGTCATTAGTCACATGGTTACATACACAGAGTATACTCCCGGAGACGCGCGTTGAACAGTGTCAGACGTACTGCGTCTTGAAGTGCTTTCCTTCAGCACTGTCAACTGACGGGGCGGTTGGTATGTTCATGATACTCCCCACTTCCAGACGCCAGTCAGGACGGCGAAGAGCACCTTCTCAACACGCTCTCATACTTGGATCCCTCGTAGTTTGTCGTTACGTGCTGGTGTGAGAGGTGGAGGTGATTTGTACTGCAATCATCTCTAGAAAATAATATAACCACTCACCTACCTAACTGAGGTTTAATCTATTTTATCTTTCATTGTAATTAGAAGGAGAGTACATGACAAAGTGTGTTTTGAAGAAGTGCTTCAATGGTACATGTAGGGTAATCAAATTTGTTTCAATGTTTGAAAGAGAGAGAGAGAGAGAGAGAGAGAGAGAGAGGGTGATGAATGAGAGAGAGAGAAGAGAGAGATGGTGATGAGGGGAGAGGAGAGAGAGCGAGAGAGAGAGAACGCCCAATCAATCATCATTTGTATTCACATTGTCCGACCCACATCCTGTGCATGTCTGCTGATTTCTAATGACCCACAATGCAGCGTTAGCTGGTGACGGCATCCGGTAGTCTGTGATATAGAGGAGGTAATTAACTCTGTATATAACCACCATATCATGACAGGAAGTGACGTCATTAACACTGCGTCGCTCATTTTGGCGTTCCTTTACCGTAGCTTGGCTGTAAGATCCTAAATACGGCGTAAGGCCGCACTTACTCACTTGACCTGTGTGTTTGTGTTGAACACAACCTTATACTGATGTCGTCGTCAGACAAACAGTTGATTATTATTACCCCGTTCTCCGAATGACACTGACACACCAGATTTAGTTGAAGGAAAAGAAGGTTCGACTGGCCTGAGGAACGACCCCCCATGTAGTTTCACACGCACGCCAACACATACATAAACGCACGCACATACACGCACACAGACACACACACACACACACGCGCACGCACACAAACACTATTATTTTTTTAATAAAAAAACCACACAATCAAACTGCATTTTTAGTTTGAATAAGTTCTCTATCATTTTAACTTGAAAAACGGAAGTTAGCGCACCAAGAATTGGAACATGCGCAGACATTACACATAATTAGGCTTCAAGATTAACTCAAACCTAACTGGTTTGTTCTTTTAACTTGCTAATGTTTGTTGAGAGAATAAAATCATCCTATCAAGTTAAAACTACAACTGTCTCGTTTGTCTTTGTCGGCGTCAAACAACCAACACGCTGCAATTTATTGGGTTTTTATTTGTTTTTTTTTAACGCATCGCATTGACAAATTGCACATGTAAACGACAGCAAAGAGAAAATCATTGTTCGTTCTGAGCCACGCTCGAGTGTTGTACGTGGCGAGCATAAGATGAGGTAACTATAAAAATCAATCAGTACCCGTGATCGATATCCTGACAGGAAGATCGATAAGGAAGGGGAAAACAAATTACAAAGACATTGAGTAAGGAGATTTGTAGCGACTCGTTGTCCTGATCCGATTGTAGAGTGTTCTAAATCTGTCTCACGACACCTCACATCTGTATAGGTGAACAGACGAGTTGGCGGCATGGTTGACTTGGCTCCTGCTGCAGGCGTATGTTGACGCCGCGCATACTGCACGTGCTGTACATCATACTTACAGGTTGTATGATGAAATAGTGTCCATCTTGATGGTCATAGCTGAATTTATTGAACTCATGTAGTTTTCTTCGGCCAATTGTTTCTGCGAACGTTTCGTATAAGTCTGAACGAAACAGTTTTACAATGATATTCTTTTTATGTTTTGTTTCATCTAGATTGAAGACCGAAATGAAGAGGCACAAGACGACATTCTGATTGGCTGAAACTATGGAATCAAAGGAAAAAGATAGGCTGCCCCCAAACGGGATAATGAGCTTCACCTTGTTTGTTATACTTCCAACGGAAGACGTCTGCTCGCTTCGAAACCTTGCGTCAGGTGTCACTATACGCGAGTTAAGATGTCGTCTGGAGCTGATGGCGGGGATTCCCGCACAGATATACCGCTTGGTTTGTTCTGATGATGTGGCACTGCACGAAGAACACCGACTGGTGCTGGACAAGAATGTGTGGGACGGGTTCATCGTACGGATCCAGCTCCATGATAGTTGGCTGCGTCTTTTTAAGGCTGTTCTGGCAGACGACGTTGATCACGTGATTCACCATGGCGCCGTGAACTTTCAGAATCAGAAAGTCGCCAACCCTGACGAAGAAGGCAAGTTCAAGGACATCATGCAGGAACGAGGCTTCGTGTCGTTGTTCATCGCGAGCTACTACGGCCATCTGAAGATGTGCCAGACGCTACTGTCTCTCGGTAAGTAGGGGATTGTCAATCTTGATCATGCTCAAGGATACCACCCCCATAAGTCATGCTACAGCTATGTTAAATACATAATGGGCCAACGTGCTGTACTGCAAAACGGGGCCATGTGTTATGCCACACTGATCGACGAAGACTTTAACACCACTCAATTTGTGACATGCGGATGACATAAAACTAAAAATGACAAAAACGGATCTAAAGTGGTTATCCTTCATTCTCCCGTGTTCCCTCTACGTTTTAACACCATCTTTCAACTGCAACTAGATAAGTTAGCATTGATAGTCCTAACAATAATATAATAAATTTCAATCCAGTTTTAATGTTAAAATACTAATTGATGTTTGTCAATGCTAATCTGACTTACAATTACGGAGACCATGTATCACAGACGCTAAGACCTGGGCCCACTTGCACAAAGCGATCTTAGCGCTAAGATGATCGTAACTCCCATACTTTAACATAGGCTTACGATGGTCTTAGCGCTAAGATCGCTTTGTGCAAGTGGGCCCTGGTGGCTCAAGGGAACCCATGGCTCTATATATTGTCATTTGACAGAATTGGGATTCCGTATCACATTTTGTCCTCAGTAACCTATGCTTGTCAGAAGAGGCGAAGTAAATGTTACGGTTGGTTAGGCTCGGTAACTTGGTTGGTTGAGTGTCATCGTACCCCATCAACCACTGGTTTGTCTGGTCTGCAGTTATATGGCTGGAATATAACTGACTGGCGTTAAACAACATTTACTCATTTACTCACTCACCACTATCACCGTCTTGGTAATGAAGCTTTATTAACTGCGGATTTCGAAGTGTCAAAATGTCAAACCATTTCATTATACCATCATTCATCCTAAGCTTCTCTTTGTCCAGGTGTGAGTGTGAACGGAAGAACGCCATTTAAACGAACACCACTGCACGCAGCGGTCAGTCGGGACCAAGACCATGTCATGGACGTTTTGATCCAGCATGGCGGATCTGTTGAGGTCAAGGACGCGGTGGGAGATACTGTAGAGATTGTAGCAAGAAAATGTTTCGCTAAACAGTGTGTCAGGAAATTACGAGTTCTGAAGTTACAAGGCTCTACTACGAATGGATATGTTTCTTTGAACGGTACAAGTTCTGTAAGCTCAAACAGAAAAATAAAACCTTTACACCCCAGTCCACCTGCTCAACAACCGCCTTCCAGACCAACCACCAGCAACAATAAAGCTAGGCTCATCAAACGTCATACTGTGGCGTCAGTGAATTTACAATCTGTGCCACTTCCGGTTGGAGGTGACAAAGAGGAAGTGACGTCATCGCATCAACATTTCATGTGGGATACCGATACTCGTGACGGACGCAGTTCTAGTGCTTCTAGGTACCGTTTAGGACCCCCCAGCAATAATCACGTGATGCCGAGAATTGGAACGGCTAGTTCTAAATATAGTGTGTCGTGGGATGACTCGACTCCTCGCACCCCCGGGCGGCACACCCCCAACAGACATGGATCGCTTCCTCAAAAACAGTCCATACTCAAAAACAAGGGAGAGAACTTTGCCACTGTTCCTCCGCGAAAGTCAGTGAGCAGGGGCTATTCGAGTACAATACATATGTCCTCCCCACCCCGTGCCCCAAGTGAACATGGCAGTCAGCTTTCCATTGCGTCTGCTCCGGGCATGGGTCAAGACTTTTCCGGTGGGAACAATTCGGATGCGCGGAGCGTGGAGAGCGCACCTGAGTTGCAGGATGACAGTCAGAGTGCGGTTAGCAGTCGGAAAGATTCCTCCAAACGACCAAGGTATACATTTGGTTGACATGTCCATAACAAAATTATTCATGACATCATACAATCGATAGAATAGAATGTACCCGGAAGTGATTTAAACGTGGTGTAAGTGCAGTACAGTTCAATGTGTTGCTGATAACACACAAAGGGTAGCTTAGGAGATGACTGCCGGAAGTGACGTCAAGGAGTGAAATCCCGTTAGTCGTTAAGTCAGGAAACACCGCCTCCCTGCTGAGCGTACGTTTCAGTGAGTGGGTGAGTTTGTCGGAGGAATGTTCGATTTGGGTTTCAGACTTCACACCTTTAGTGAAAGAGTATGATGCTGACAAACCAAGACCCATAATCGGGTCAAACCGGGATTCGAACCCTGTAATTTTGGTTTCTTGTAATACACAACGGTACAATTCTCCATACCCACCACTGCCTTAATCAGGAATGTGTTTATTCCGAACTGGTAACAGTTGGATTTAGACTAACAGGCGACAACTGCTAGTAACGATAAATTGTAGTGAGGTGAGGTGAGGGTGAAATGGGGTTTAACGTCGCGTCTAAGATTATTGCACTTATATAGCGACGTGCATGTACGTGTGTGTGTTTGTGTGGCTGCTTGTACTAGTCCGGACTGATGCCGATTTATAGTGCTAGCTCACTGACATACCATGCCGCAGTTTAACATGAATATCCCACTCAGACACAGTATACTGACTCCGAGCCGACCAGTCCTTGTTTTAGCCCCTAAATGCCGAGCGCCAGACAGGGTAACAACAAGTACCATCTTTTAACGTCTTTTGGTATGATGCGGCCGGGGATCGAACCCCGGACCTTCCGCTCTCCGGGCGGACGCTCAACCACTAGACCACGGAGGCGGTCCTGTAACGAAGTGACATTACTACGTTATGTATGTTAACCATTTCACTTGGAACGACACAGTTCGGAATAAGGGGGGTTTCGCTGTGTATAACATAGAACAGCCATACGGCACTAGGAGTGGGGTAGCCTTGTGGTCCAAACATTCGCTCGCTAAACCGAAGACTCGGGTTCGAATCCCAAATGAGCATAATGTGAAAGGCCCATTTCTGGAGTCCTCTCCTTGCTGTGTGTGGAATATTGTTAAAAGCAGCGTAAAACCACACTCATCATTAATCGTTATTCTCCGACTAATTTGAAAACTTTGAGTGTTATGGTTGCCTATGTTTTCAGTGGCGAGTTGTCTGCTCCAGACGTGTTTATTTGCACTCCGTTGTGCTTTACCGGCAATATTGCTGACTAAAGCAACATTCACTCGCAGGTCACGTGATCAATACCGTTTGTTATCCCTGCTCGACAACCTGATGGTTATAACCGATGTGTCGCTGTATGCGACGTCGACATATCCAGGGTGGCAGTATGACATGTTATGTACATGGAATGGGCGTAGTTTTTCAGGTGAACAATTGACTTGCCTTTGCATGTGTTTGTGACGGAGGCCACCGGTGGGGCAGGATACGCTCACCTTTTCGCGAACAGTTATTATTATTATTATGATAGTTATTCATAAACATAAAGCTCATGATATAGTCGGAATCGTACAATGGACTCTGTTTTATGCAGAGATTCCTATTGAATATTGAAAGAGTTTTGACGCTTTCTTTACACATAAGAAAGAATCGGGTACCCTTAACTTCTTTTGAGTAGTATATTTAAATGTTTATTACACATGTCATGACAGATTAACCATAGTAATGTGAAAGAATCGGATGATCCTTTACTTTTTTAGTAGTAAATTAATACTGTTCCTTTTAATTTTCAGAACGAGGCTGTTGGTTTCACGAACTCGGACGAATGAGTCCTGGCGGACGATGAAGCGAAGAATACAAATGGCAGAGTCTAAGAAGAAAATGGCGGGCGATGACAAACAGAAGACGAAGGAGACGTTTGACGAATGGCTGAACCGGAAGAGGAAACAAGAGAAGCGTGACAGCCGTGAGTCTGACTCCGAGGACAGTGTTGACAGTGACAACGAAGGCGGAAACTCTCAAGCCTACAACACCTGGCTAAAAGAGCAACGAGCGCGGCAGATAGTCCGACCACAGACGGTCACTGTGGCCGATCTGTACAGAAGACGGACACGGCCTCTGAAAGGACTGGTGACCGTTACTGACCACATCGACGTACCTCTAGACCATAATGAAAACATGGCGGCGCATAGGAAATGGCGTGAGAGGGTGAGCGGTGGTGGAGAAGAAGAGCAGAGGACAGGGTTGGATGAGGAGAAGAAGAAGGTTGAGGAGAAGAGACAGAGCTTACTGGCCCGAGCTGTGTCATATGACGAATGGATGGTGCATACGGAGGACCGGAAGAGGTTGATGCAGAGGATACTGGAGGCAAACATGGCGGAACTGCAGAAGATCGAGGAGGAGAAGCTGCAGAAGAGGGTGTCACGGCAGGTGTCGTACCCGCAGTGGCGGGACAAGGTAGAGAAACAGGAGACTGTGGACAGGACGCGCAGAGAACGACAGCGCATCAAACAGGAAGAGGAGGACAAACGTCGTGGAGATGTCCGAAACAGCGCGTGCGTTCCTCATGACGTGTGGATGAAGAAAAAGGAGGAAGAGAATAAGATGAGGATGGAGAAGGAAAAGGAGAACGTGAGAAAGGTGAAGGTCAGAGCAAACGAGGAAAAGTCGGCTGCTTTTGATGCATGGTTGGAGAGGAAGCACAAGCAGGACCTGGCAGAGATTCAAACCCAGATCAAGCGGGAGAGAGACATGATCAAAGTGCTGAGAGACAGGCGACTGGCTTCGGTGTCCACTTGTTGATACAGTATAGGTGTCAGTGTTGGGTTTACATAAAGCATTGTGTCCACGTGTTCATACAGCGTGGGAAGAGGTAAATCATGGTTGCAGGTAAATTCTACACCTGTGAATACAGTGACAGATAGGGGTATAGCACGTATGAAGACTAATTCCACTTTGTTCCACGTGGTGGTAAGTGTAGAGCAAAGGAAGATCACGAAGTACACTAATGTCCACTTGTGACGAACTTCGAGAACGTGAATGTAGGAAACGATGGCAAAAAGAGATAGAAGGTTGAAAGCGTGTTACAACCTGATCTGGAAGACTTCGTGAATGAGTCATGCAGATATACTGCGCTAGATACATTCAAACGAGAGACAACTGTCATTTGAGGAGAGACAGCAAATAGCTTTTCATAATTATATTTTAATAACCCAAGAACCAAACGTTTTGCACAGACAGTTTGATACCTAATGAACCTAACGCTATTAGACAGGTTTCAAAATACTGAATTTTCTGCTCCTTTCGGTGATCACGTGACAAAGGATCACGTGTCTAATGGACAAAATGGCTACTGTTACGTTCATGCTGACATGACGTCAAGTGTACAAAGAAGTCTACATCGCCCGATTACCATCTGGTTACTGACAGAATAGGAGTCAGCACAGTGCAGACAGTTTGCAGTGTCACTAGCCGGGCCATCCCGCGGCTGCTACAGAATGGAGGCCATTTTGTCCTGCGTCACGTGATTTGCAACAGTCTCGTGGAAGATCTCGCCGACCGGAATGTGGACTGTCGCACGCCCAAAGACTGGTGAAATCTTTCACTGTCTATTGAGAACATCTATATAAACTTCTACACAAGGAAGGAAACACTTTCTGTGTATGGTACCGTCCGGATTAACGGGGTTTCGAGGTATCTGTGTCCGGCTCTGCATCAAAATTCTCTTCGACTGATGGTTATGACTACGACCACAATGCTACGCAAATACAATGAAAGCTCGTTAACTCGAAGTCCAGGGGACATTCGAATAGACGTCTAATTAGCTGATGATTGACACGTGGAGTATTCTAGTTAACCGTTGTGCGAGACAAACGGAGCGCCGATTCAAGACCATAGTCCCTGTCGTGGTTCTGAAGTGATCACTAATCTAAACGTTATTTCGAGAAAATGGAGTTCGAATTAACGAGTTTACAATATATGTATAGTACCAGAACAATTGATAACCCCTCCGTCAGGATGTCCCGTCTACCGCGTTCACTTAAACATACACAACTGGTGCACCCCGAGTGACGTGTACCTCACTCTTCTTTCAGGCACCTTACCTGTCAGTATCTACCCCCTCGTTTTCCGGAGGCAAGCGTGTCCACTAGCCTGTATCAAAGCCTAGTTTCTACCCTTGCCACAACAAGACCACTTTTCTTGGCTCGACTCACGAGTTGTGCCCCTTGTAATGGAAACGCGATATCCAATCAGATCGCTGTTCTTATCTCGTATTGCTTCACAAAGATGGCGACTACCATAAGCAACGACCTAGTCGATCAGACAACGAAATCATTCGCGACTTCATCCCTGACACAAAAAAACATAGGCAATCGTTGTCTTCGATGAGAATGACGTGTCAACAAAGACAGGCAGCGGTAAATCACTTTCATACGAAGGTGTACCAGTCTCGGATGTTGATTTTGTGAAACGTTCTCTTATTTGACTATCGATTTGTGCGAGAGTCCAATCATAGTTAGCCCAGAAAAGTGGACCCGGTGTGGCAAGGATAGAAACAAGACTTTGATAAAAAAAGCCAGTGGACGCATTTGCCTCGTGAAGATGCTACCCCCTGCGCATTCTCTCGTACTAGTGAAACTGAGAACTCAAATTCACGCACAAGTTGCATGAAACAGTCCCTGGCTGTCTATGTTCATGACCAAAGTTAATTCAAAGTTTTTAAAAAGAACGTGTGTAGGGATACCGACGGACTACTCATCAATTTTCATCCTCAGTTGTTTACTTTGTATATTTTACATATAATTATTGTCACCTTTAAGACATGAACAGCGACGCAATTAGTTGTACAAGGGCAGGATTTTATGTGCGCTTCTCTCACCACCACATCGTATTTCCCTGAAACCACAGTGCGCGATTGATGTCTTGGGTTATGTCTGTGCTTATTCTGCCGCGGACAAGCTTAAGGCTCGCCTGTCTTGTAATGACGTTGCGGGAGAAATGCAATGTAGTCCAACAACGCTTTACCCGTTTGTAACAACTGCACTCAATATGTAAATTTGAAATATAGCTATAGAAATCAGTGTCTTTGTTTTATGAGTGAGCGAGCGAGTGAATGTTGTTTTACGACCTGTATCAAGTCAACTCAAGACCAGGCTTACAGAATGAAGCCCACAATCAGCCAGGTCACACATTGTGCGAGACCGATCATCATCCGGGGATGTGTGGCCAAGATGTGATGTCTCAACTTTGTTTAAAGCTTTTTAGCCGCGGTTTCCTTTTATTTCTTATCATGCTATGGTACCCCATATCGTAGGGGCGAATTGTTAAGTAGCTGCCAGGATTTAACGCCGCTTTTTACAGTACTTCGGTTACATCACGGCGAGGGGCGGTTGGGTAGCCTAGTGGTTAAAGCGTTCGCTCGTCACGCCGAAGACCTGGGTTCGATTCCGGACATGGGTACAATGTGTGAAGCCCATTTCTGGTGTCCCCCGCCGTGATATTGCTGGAATTTTGCTAAAAGCGGCGTAAAACCATACTCACTCAAATCACGGCGTGTCAGCTTAATGTGGGAGGAAAGCCCGAAGTGATACAGGTCTAAGTCTCACCTCTTCGGTGAAACCCACGAGCACGGGTATGGTGCTGACAAATCTAGAACAACAATCAGCGCGAATCTGGGATTCGAACCCACACTCATAGGTTTCTGGGTGCCCCTTTGGGAAATATATCTCTGCAGAATAAATGAGGGCGGCTGGGCCACCCATGCCCTCCTAGACGAATGTGTTCATTACTGAGGTATTCCGTTTAAACTTCAAGAATTTATCTTACCGACATTCACACGGGTCCGGAATGTATGTCCGCAGTTTCACCAAGTCAGCAAAGCTCAGACGACGCAGACGACCCGAGTTACTTCCCTTTGATTAATGCATTCGAATACACATCGGTTCATTAGCAAGTTATCGGAGATATGTTCCGCATAATTTCTCAGCGGGCAACATGAGATTTGTACCCGCTACGTGGAACATAATTGCCCACTCGTATGCCTGCAATATACGTATTATTTGTTGTAGATGACGTATGCCTGCGATGTACGTAATATTTTCTATATATGACGTATGCCTACGATGTAATATTTCTTATATATGACGTAATATTTGCTGCATAGGACGTGTGCCTACGATATATGTAATGTGTTGAATATGACGTATGCCTGCGATGTTTGTAACATTTCCAACATATGACGTATGCCTGCGATGTTTGTAACATTTCCAAAATATCAGACGTATGCCTGCGATGTTCGTAACATTTCCAACATATGACGTATGCCTGCGATGTTTGTAACATTTCCAACATATGACGTATGCCTGCGATGTTCGTAATATTTCCAACATATGACGTATGCCTGCGATGTTCGTAACATTTCCAACATATGACGTATGCCTGCGATGTTCGTAATATTTCCAACATATGACGTATGCCTGCGATGTTTGTAACATTTCCAACATATGACGTATGCCTGCGATGTTCGTAACATTTCCAACATATGACGTATGCCTGCGATGTCCGTAACATTTCCAACATATGACGTATGCCTGCGATGTTCGTAATATTTCCAACATATGACGTATGCCTGCGATGTTTGTAACATTTCCAACATATGACGTATGCCTGCGATGTTCGTAACATTTCCAACATATGACGTATGCCTGCGATGTCCGTAACATTTCCAACATATGACGTATGCCTGCGATGTTTGTAACATTTCCAACATATGACGTATGCCTGCGATGTTCGTAATATTTCCAACATATGACGTATGCCTGCGATGTTCGTAATATTTCCCTTATATGGTTCACCGCTGTTATGCGTATTGCGCCCTGTGGAATCTGTCTCGTGGGATAATCGAGACGTAAAATACTGACGTTTCATTTCCAAGAATCCAAACTAATAGTACAGACGCCCCTGATCTTCGTACGGTGAAAATAAGTGTCAACAGATAGCACTACACGAATAATGGTTGAGACATTTTATTCATGATTTTGAAACTGAATAAAACAAGATATATGTAAAATGCAGAGAGAATTCGTATGGACTCGTGAAGTTGTGAAATGCCAGTCTCGCTGAATGAAGCAAAGAGCGACCACAGGTGCCTACAGAAAGCTAGAAGGCACCAGCCACTAAAGACAGACATAGTTAAATAACTAACGGTATGATCAGATACACAGCAGATAAATAGAAAAAAAATGTAGAAACCCGTACGGTACCGATGTTTTCGACACACCGGAGCCTAAATGCAAACAATTAGAAAATATTATGACATATTAATTTCCATATTTGGCATTGAATCTTGTTTTAGTCCACTTTCTGAAAAGAACACACAAAACATCTTCTAAAACTGTATCCAACATTCGTGATCCCTCGCGTCATCCCGGAACAAGACGAATGACTAATTGCAGGTTACGGAAAGGCGCGAGTGGTGACGAATGTGAACTTTTTTAAATAGTTCGGAGTCATTTCGGAGTAGGAGAAAAATCGATTGGTGTCTTAAGGGATCACCTTGCCGGACGAGTACAAGTTATGGTAAGAGTATTTTTCTACTGGTAGGCTTACAGGTATGTCCACGAAAGAATGTTTGAATGACTGAGAAAGACCCTCTTGACACTGAAGGAAGGCAAAATGACTTCTCAACTCGGGTGCCTTCGTGAAATGTCGGAGATTTCCCACTGCTATTTGATAGATCTACGTTAAGCAAGATGGCGGCAACCATAATAGGTTGAGTGACCTATATACACTGAGAATGAGCTTTGTTAAAAAAGCTCCTTCTGATGTTCTTACATTTTAAGAATAAGATATTACACTAATTTCACAAATTATTATGTCGGTAAATGATCGGCGAAACAATGCAATCATTGATTATACATACGAACATACAGACACACATCTAAATAAATCATACAGTCTCCCAATGCAAGAAAATGTTCATATATCGGATTCCTTATATATTACAAGTATATACATTCCAAATAATGAACACAGTCAATCAGTTTCTAAAAAGAGGGTGAAGAACGGATCACCGTTTATACTGGGCTCCCGTCTACTGACACCTATGCGACCGCGCATTACAACAGCTGTACCAGTTTATCAATCAAATCATGCTGTGGTTACATAGTAACGACAAAGTCCCAGCGCACAGATATTTTAATCGCGGCAGAAGTAATACTAAGATCCCTCTGGTTGGGATTGGTTCCCTTACACACCAAGTAAAGTACAGATTTCCGGTACATATAACATTACCTAAGAATCACGCACTGGCTATTGCGCCGATGTGTTCATAATAATATCGGCGGTGGGGTAGCCAAGTGGTTAAAGCGTTCGCTAGTCACGCCAAAGTCCCGGGTTCGATTCCCCAATGGGTACAATGCGTGAAACCCATTTCTGGTGATCCCAGCCGCGATATTGCTGGAAGCCGCGATATTGCTGGAATATTGCTAAAAGCGGTGTAAGATGTAACTCACTCTCTTATAATAATACAGCATTGATAACATTGACGCCAACAGCAAACAAAAAACGTAATTAACAAGCAAGCTTGTGATCACATTTCATCTGTCATGGTTATCAGGAATCATTCCTATGAAATAGCCTAAACATCGTCAGCAAGTGTCATGTGAAAATTGAGTTATATAACGTGGTTCATATATTTAAAGACTACATTTATACATTCAGTAATGGTCTGTAGCCAATTGATGGTGAAACAATGATTCAGAGTGTGAGAGAGTGAACGAAAGAAAGTTGAGGGCCGGACACTTTGACCGTCAGGTGCAGTACACAATTACAGAACAGGAGGATCATTATCAGCTGACACAGAAAGTCGCACCCCCTCCGTCTGATAAGAACAACGCTCAATAATACGACTGTAAGATGTGTGTCAACACGCGAGTATTCCTCAAAGGTTACTACACGATTTGAGAACAAAGCAACATCAAGTATACACTATAATCTAATAACTTGTTTTCTTATAAAGGTCATTCGACCAGAAAATTCAGAACAAATTTCAAACAGAATCCAACCCGTTCACGTTCCTCCGATGCTTCATAAAATATTTATTTAAAAAGAATCGTTTGACGATGACTATAAAATTTGATTGATAAATTGAACTCAATGCCTCTTGGACAGGGAAATACTTTCTGTAATAAATCATACATCGAAATAAAATATCCAAATCGTAGTTCTTCAATATCTACAAACATTCACACATGAAACGGGACTTGCTTGGTGTCTCAAATTAAAAGAAGGAACTAGAATGTTTGAACACCATGAAAGGTTTTGCTGATATTGCCGGAACTTTTGAATGCGGCGTTGGCATGGCAACGAACAAAAACGACTCTACAACAGACATTAAACCCGAATCACAATCCGGTAAACATGACAAGAATCCTGGAATTTGGGTTTCCACAGATACAAAATGCTGGCACTGTCTTCATGTGTAAGTTTCTTCCACTTGCATAGTTAAATTCGACTTCATTAAAACTTTAAAATGCCTCATCAGTTTTCATTCATAAAACTTCACACTACTAACCGCTCTAAAACAAACATGTATAAATAAAGCCCTGTATGTACATTACAGTGAATTTAGCACTTGCAAACTGGGTTGGTTTTGAAAAGAGTCACCTGCTAATACCAACATCAGCGAACGCTAACGTTAAGTGGAGTTACCTCCCTTAGATAAGCACTTTCTCGTTTAATTTCCTACGAACGATTTTTTCATTTATGAAGTATTGAAGATATTCACATCTTGACACACTGTCATGTGTCTATTTTCAATGGACACCTGATTTAATGAAACTGCTTTGACCACCATGCCAAGTCGAAAAGGAGACATCCAACATTTGCCTTGTATGCTTCAAGTCGGGACAACCCTTTAACACTAACGCTACCTGTGTACAGGAAACGATCAAAATGATGAGCGACGCTGTTAATATACAAGTCACATTTCATAGCCGAGCAAGCAAATAGAAAAATAAAAGGTTTACCTATTAAACCATGGAAACATCTTCAGTTCACTTCAGTTCAATCGATGAGAAGATGTATGGCGTCAGACTCGCACGTGCAGCACTCACGCGGACGCACGTCACATTCACTCACACTGCGGACATGATTGATACACGCACGTGAGACTCATTCATATCACGGAATGCACGTGCATGTCATGAGAGCATGCTGTCTATGTACAATTCAAACACTCGTTATCACATTAGAAGAATAATCCTTTTGAAAATCTGGAGCAATATTAACCTTTTATGAAAAGGTATTTCTACAATATTCACACATTTAAATTACAAATTACAGCTTGAAAATGTAGGTTGTATCATCATCATCTTAATCATCATCATCACCATCTTCACAATCAACATCATCCTGTTCATAACGTGGTCCAGTCAAGTTGTGAATGATCACATGACAATCATGTGACTCGATATCGAGGCTAATTTCCCATTGGTTAAAAGTTCCTCCAACGAATCGTCGCCTCTCACAAGTCCATTTGTAAACAAGCACGAATCCACGCGCCACTGTATTATGCTCCTCCTCCTCCCCCTCCTCCTCATCATCATCACAGTGCACGTAAGCATCAGATCCGCTTTCGTATGACACCACATTGATATCAATTACGAGCTTCCTGTATGTGCAAATCAACTTTGATTACGTCCCATCCTGCACATCCACCTTATCTAGAACACGACAGTCGAATTGTCTGTCTGAAAGTGCACATCTTGACACCACTCATATAGATCATCAGTGCTTATCGTTTGTCAAGTCACTATCTTGCCTCTTGTGAAATGATCCGGAAAAGTCAAACACTTGCATCCATATTGACGTGTAACACATGAAATATATTAAGAGTACACTTATAAATAGAATAAGGATAGTTCTGTTCTTGCATATCCGGGCCTGGGCCAGACGGCCAGTAGTCGACTTCACCCCCACGCCCACGGCTATCAATATGATCAGGGCGGTGCCCAGGAATATCAGCAAACCCCCTTGGGCGGGTACCTGCTGAAAAAGGGAAAGGGTGGTTAAAACAGGGTAAGAATAATGTTCTGAGTCAGCGATTTTCCAGCAATATCATATCAAATTATAAATCGGGTAGGACCAGGCCACCAGTGACTGAAAACGTGAATCCATCAATTTTTTTAATCCATAATTTGTCTATTTATACGAATATGTAGATTAAAAAGTGAAAAACACAAAAGACAGAATGTGGATAAACATCACCAGAGCACTTTTGTCAAATTTGTCTGTATTTGATGATAAGGGACGAAATATTTGTTGTATTTTATCATTTTTTATCAAGTAGATGTGGACTGACTGAGTGAGTGAGTGAGTATGGTTTTACGCCGCTTTTAGCAATATTCCAGCAATATCACGGCGGGGGACACCAGAAATGGGCTTCACACATTGTACCCATGTCGGGATTCGAACCCTGGTCTTCGACGTGATCATGACGAGCAAACGCTTTAACCTCCAGGCTACCCGACCGCACCGTCGTAGATGTGGAGAAATATGTTGTGGGGATAGTGTATTCACCGCTCACAAGGAGGGCCCCACAAGGAGCAATGTGGCTGTGACACTTTTCTAATCGGGTTCGAAATGTGAAGCTGCCTTTTACAATTAACGTCATTCTCAACAGGCGTTGGGTCAAGCCCTGTCTGAGTGAGTGAGTGAGTGAGTTGGGTTTAACGCCGCTTTAAACAGTATTCCAGTTATATCACGGCGTGTCAGCTTGTCTTGGGAGAAAAGCCCAAAATGCAGATCACGAACTGGGGTATGATGCTGACAAACCTTGAATCGTAACAAACCGGAATTCGAACCCACGATCATAGATTTCTGGCGTGTCCAAGGGACGCAACTCCGTACAGCGAATTGCGGCGCCTAAGACGAGCCAGCCGTGCCCCGAACCCAATCTGAACCCACTGAACGTCATCCCAACTTTTACAACATTTCACAGGGAATTTGAAGAACACCCGATTCTTTCATATATAATAATAGTAGTAGGACTCTATAACGTCTTTTCAGTAGCATATAATGACCACAATGTGATGATCTTGTAAACTGTTTTTGTTACTAGGTTCAGTATTAAACATTCGGTTCGTTACCTTGGGACACTCTGGCACTTTCATGTGCCTGTGTGGCTGACGAACTTCTATGTCGTCCATCTCTACGAACGTTCCATCACGTGACTTGACGCATCGCCCACTCGTGCACGTGGAGTTCGTGCGATACTTGTCTCTGCTCCGCCCTATTCCCCGCTTCAGGCAGTAATCCGGACCGCTGATTTGCGCAACGCTTAGTCCGCGACTGAAAACAGAGTGCTCACACGTTCAGGGACATGCCATGAAAATACTTGCGTTAATATGCTTTTGTTTGTTTGTTTGTTGTCTAACGCCGGACTCAACAATATTCAAGTCAGTAATCAAGTCTGGACCCGACAATCCAGTGATTGACATCATGCGCATTGGGATACGATGATTTGTATCACAATGTTCTGAGACCCGTGAAGATTCCGGGGTAGAATAGGTCTTCAGCAACCCATTCTTGCTGTAAAAGGTGACCATGCTTGTCGTAAAAGGCGACTAACGGGATCGGGTGGTCAGGCTCGCTGACATGGTTAATGCATGTCATCGATCTCAATTGCGTGGATCGATGCTCATGATATTAATCACTGGATTGTCTGGTCAAGACTCGATTATTTACAGACCGCCGTCATATAGCTGAAATATTGCTGAGTGCGGCGTTAAACAACAAACCAACCAACCAACACAATGTTCTGAACGAACGGCATATTTCGATTTATCATGTATTCTAAAGCTGACATTGTAACTAAATCGAAATTAATATGATGAAAGAACAATGGATAGGTGTTGGAATTGTTCTAGTTCCTATAGCACTGAGAGTTAGTGGGTTTGATTTTACGCCGCTTTTAGCAATATTTCAGCAATTTCACGGCGGGGGACACCAGAAATGGGCTTCACACATTGTACCCATGTCGGGAATCGAACCCGGGTCTTCGGCGTGACGAGCGAACGCTTTAACCACTAGGCTGCCTGACCGCCCCTATTGCACTTAGAGAACCACCTTTAGGTACAGTGTGTTGGATTTAATGCCGCTTTGAACAGTGTTCCAGTTATATCACGGTGTGTCAGCTTAATGTGGGAGGGAAGCCAGAAGAAGTGCAGGGCCCCGTTCCACAAAGCGATCTTAGCGCTATGATTGTCGTAAGTCAGTGGTAAAGAATGGGAGTTACGATCGACTAAGTGCTAAGATCGCTTTGTGGAACTGGGCCCTGGACGTTTACCACTTTGGAGAAACCCACGAGCACTATGAGTGAGTAAGTGAGTGAGTGAGTTTTCAGCATCATTCCAGGCATGTCACGCTGGCGTCCTTGTGTCACAGAAACACTCACAAAGTGGTCAAATAATACCTTGTAACATTTTCAAACAGAACGTAAAACGATAACCAAGGAGGCAGGAGACACAACTCTGGGACCTGCGAAAAAAGTTCATGCTCAGAACTTACTTGAGCATTCGACACCGGTGTTCACTCAGTCTTGCTCCCGCTGTGTCCAGATCCCGTACATCTTTCGCGCTCCATAATCTCTCTGCCACAGCTGAAGCCCTTGGCCTGAAATTGCGATTTTCAATTTACTTTCAATTCAATTCATTTAACAAAACGAATACCCACGTTTTCTGGGGACTAAAATGAAACAGATGAGCAATTTCTTCTGAACTAAAAAAACGGCACCTGTGGCATTAAAGGTGTCCGAGAAATGGATAAAATCGAATATCGTTTGACATTCGCTTGACAGGCAGTCCCTGACGTATGCTGTGGAAACATCGATAAACAATAACACTCACACATGTCATTCTGTGGAGCAAAATCATGGGCAATCTCAGAGCGCATCTCTACAGGAACTGCGTCAATTGCTATTTCTTCAATATGATACAACATGGCAGAAACTGTTGAAGAAGTGCTCAATAAATGTCCATGGTAATTCAATAGGCAAATACACCCGTCAAGCCCGAAACTCAAAGAAGTAATTGAATCTGGCAACATATCAAACTCAAGTGTGATTTGAGGGAATTGCAAAGAATCTCTTGATATCATGCACATTAAACTGGAGTATATTTTGGATGAGGAATACAAATTAATTTCATACTTTGACAGTTCAATGCCAGAGGAAACCGTTTTTTTCCATAATCTCCTCAAATTCAGCCAAAATTGGGAGGACGAAAGAAAGGTGTTATTAAATTTCGGAGTCAGATTACATTTATATTTTTAAAAACAGATATTCCAATTATTCGTAAATTGGAAAGCCAGTTGCATGTGAACAGGATCCCATCGTTGAGTGAGTGAGGGCATTCGAATTCCCGTGGAGTGTAAGTTAATGATGAAGACACGTTGGAGAGTATGTATTGACCCGCAGGCCATCAACAAAACGCATTTGATGGAACAAAGTGAAGGCATTACGCGTTTCCTATTCCCTTTCTCATCATCGCGTCATTTCCTGGCATGAAACATCAGCATCTCGACAGACTTGATTTCCCTGAAGAACTTTAACGTTTCGCTCTGTGATCAATAAATACCATTTGGGAGAATGTTCAGTTATATGCGTTAGAAAAGAATATATTTTCCAAAATATATACACAATCTTACGTCAGTTGGATGAATATCAAATTTATTAATGAAAGAAAACTTCACCATATTTGGTTTTGAGACGGCCTCCTTCTATTACACTTACCACAATGTTGTCATCATATTTTCGTTGTCGATGTATTCTGACCACAGGCAGGCCTCGCCTCCCAGCACTTTCTTCTCGTCTATCATGTAACCTGGGAATTGGGGAACATTATATAGACAAAGACCTTAATGTACAAAGAATGTTGTCAAGAATGGACCAATGTGGAAGGTCTAATGTACGGAGAATGTTGCCATGGGTGGGCCAATGTGGAAGGTCTTATGTACGGAGAATGTTGCCATGGGTGGACCAATGTGGAAGATCTAATGTACGGAGAATGTTGACATAGGTGGACCAATGTGGAAGGTCTTATGTACGGAGAATGTTGTCATGGGTGGACCAATTTGGAAGGTCTAATGTACGGAGAATGATGCTATGGGTGGACCAATGTGGAAGATCTAATGTACGGAGAATGTTGCTATGGGTGGACCAATGTGGAAGGTCTTATGTACGGAGAATGTTGTCATGGGTGGACCAATGTGGAAGATCTAATGTACGCAGAATGTTGCCATGGGTGGACCAATGTGGAAGATCTAATGTACGGAGAATGTTACCAAGAATAGACCAATGTGGAAGGTCTAATATGTACTGAGGCTGTTGCCGTGGTTGCTTGGATAATTAAACGGAATGTGTTCTCATTCTACAAATGTTGCAGGAAAAATAGATGGAGAAGGTTGTTGTGGCTGGAGAAGTATTGACCCTTCTTGGCGTTTCTTGTTATGGATACAATTTTACGAAACCACAGGGAGATATTCTAAAGACGTCCATTGATATTAATTTGTAGTAGGGTGAGTGAGTATAGTTTTACGCCTCTTTTAGAAATATTCCAGCAATATTACGGGGGGACACCAGAAATGGTCTTCACACATTGCACCCATGTTAGGAATCGAACCCGGGTCTTCGCTGTGACGAGCGAACGCATTAACCACTAGGCTACCCGACTGCCCCTAATTTGTTGTAAATGTCAAGAGTTATAAGAGTAACTAAATTCCCTCACGTACTAATCCAGCGTCTCCGACAAACGCGAGAAATATAATACCGCTAATGTATTGCAATATCACCTCGATGGCGCCCCATCTCGACTACAGCAAGAACAGATAGGCCATCTCACAAGCCTAATGTTATTCCCAGAATACGAAGACATAGAAAGCAGTGTCAATGATATCAATAGTGTCATATTTGATCCCGTGTTATGGCGTGTAAGGGGGCAGCAGTTATGATAGAAAAAGTATGAATGATACGAAATGTGAATATATGAATGGCTTCTTTAGTTAATAGGGTAGCTTATATGGTGCCTTGTCGTGAAGCTTTGTTCGCACATCAGAGTTAAAAGTTTTGGCTGTGACGGATGAGGTGAAGGGAATGGATTAACGCTGTTTATTCAAAATCACGTATCATGAAGCATTTATCTTTCAATATATAATACAACAGTAACATGTTAATGCTAAGTATAAGGTCAAGTTGTATGGTAGACATGTGAAGGACATTTCCAAATATGACGCATCAGTAACCAGAATAATAATGGAATTCCATAATTTGACTTGTAAAATCTGTTCCCGTGTTTGCTCAGGTGAACATTTGACTTACCTTTGCATGTGTTTGTAGTGGGGCATTATACGCTCACCGTTTGGTATCAATATTCCATAGTGATTCATATTCATAGTGATTCATATTCACAAAGTCATGCTTATGTTATAGTTGGCATCGTACAATGGACTTTTACCACAGATGTCTTATCATTGTGGAAAGGGCTTTGTCGTATCTATTATCATTTATCGTCTATATTCAAACTTATACAGTTATTAATGACAAAGATCCCTGAATGATGGTTAACAAACTCACCGAACGTGTTGTCAGCGGGGTCACACTGGTAGTATTTTGGCCACTTGGTGCCGTATTCCACGTGGTCGAGGTACCAACACGTGGCGTACACAACCTGGTAGCCCATAGAGATGGCGCGGTTTACGTCGGCCATGTCGCCCATCCAAACTTCAATGATGGTGTCATTGGGAAGCTGAAAGATAGCATTTCACCCATTATTCATTTAAGGTAAATGCAATGCGACGTCATACTATAAACTGCCCAAATATCTTTGTGTCCTATGTTCCAAGCATTACAATGTGAGCATGTGTGTGTGTGTGTGTGTGTGTGTGTGTGTGTGTGTGTGTGTGTGTGTGTGTGTGTGTGTGTGTGTGTGCGTGCGTGTGTGTGTGTGCGTGTGTGTGTGTGCGTGCATGTAAATTATGTCCGTGTGTGTGCATGCATGTGAATTTATGTGCGTGTGTTTGCGCGTTTGGGATACGATGAATCTTGCAGCATCAACGATACAATTAAGTCGCCTCACAAAATCAGTAGTACTGGGGACATATTCAACCGGGTCCTCCCCTGGAGCTTCGCTTTGAAAGCCATAAAATAAAGTCAATAAACTAAAATTATAACGACTGACTCCAAGATTCAACACACGTAGTCTGGGAAACCATAAAAAAAACTGGTTGCATGGTAACGGGTCATTTTTTTCACCCGATAAGATGCGTAGCTAATCTATGTCTGTTGTAAGTGTGTGAGGTAGTTGACAAACAACTACTCATACACCTCTTGAAATGATCGTCATGGTATGTTTCAAGACACTAAGTTTAATGCTGCTTTCAACATTATTTCAGTTTTATGACAATATGTCAGCTTGATCTGTGGGGAAAGTGGCGCGTGTCTCAGACGTTTATCACTTTGGTGAAACCCACGAGCACGGCATGGTGCTTACAGGCCTGGAAACATCCATTCGGACCAACAATCATAGGTTGTAAGCACCCATGCCCCCCAAAACCCCAATACCAGACTGGAACCAAGAGCAGTATTATGTCCATGTAACCACGCCCACTTCCGGTTACTCCGTAGTCAATCCCGGGTAACTTGAATCAACGTTCAAGGATGATTTAATGTACAGTTAAGTGCTGATACCACCCCTAACACTTACCTGTAGGTCGTTGTTCATGACTTCCTGCCACATGACAAACTTGACGCCATCTTTGCGATGTTTGCCGATCTCGCGAAGGTCCTTCATGATCCGGTTCTCGTAGTACTCGTAGACCTTCCTGACGTCGAACTGACTGGAGTAGTATCCGTTGTAGGTCGACTGCGAACCCTCCGGCTGCTGCTTCGACAACTCCATCCCGAAGTTGACAACGTCGGGGTTGGATTGCCTGGAACGATTGGATACCACTGAAATAGCTGTTTTGACAGTGTTATTGTACTGTTACATCTAGGTTCTGTTGTACTGTGTTCTTGATGCATTGTTTCCAATTGTATGGTTGAATATGACCGTTGTATAATTTTGTATTGTTGTACTGTTTTTTTTGTTGGAACTGTTCTAAATGACCATGCTCCGTATAGTGAGTGAGTGAATGAGTTGGGTTAAACGCCGCTTTTAACAGTATTCCAGTTATATCGCGGCGTGTCAGCTTAATGTCGGGGGAAAGCCCGAAGTGATGCAGATCTCAGACGTTTGCCACTTCGGTGAAACCGACAAGCACGGGTATGGTGCTGACAAACCTAGAAACATAATCGGGGCGATCCGGGATACGAACCCACAATCATAGGTTTCTGGCGCAACTCTGCACAGCGAATCGCGGCGCCTCAGACGACTGGGCCACCCGTGTCCCCTCCGTATAATGTGAAGAGTCAGGGGGTTGGTGGGTTGGTGGGTAGGTAGGTGGGTAGGGTGGTGTGAGTGTGGTGTGTGAGTGTGGTGTGTGAGTGTGGTGTGTGTGTGTGTGTGTGTGTGTGTGCGTGCCTTATGGGTGAGTGAAATACATGCATCGTCAAATCATTCAAGTGTATTTTCGTTTTTTGGATTGGCTTGAAAGGTGTATACATTGAGTATCACGCAAAGATCGGCTTTTCAACCTACACATTGATTTTCGCGTAGTTCTGATGCCTCGATGTTTTTTGTATAGGCCAATTGATGTACACGGCCAAACAGCACACATACCAATCAGAATATTTCGAAAATTAATGTAATAAACTAACTCTCCTGTCTAGAATGTACATTCCAAGCTACGGGTCTGAGGTAATTTACAACCCCTCCTTTCACCATCACTACGCATCAACCATTAACGGGGTAATTCAGGGAATGATATAGTCAAACTTCACGTGTTGCCTACATTTTCCGAAGAGTAATTTGCTGAGTTTGGATTGTTTGTTTGTTTGTTTAACGTCGCACTCAGCAATATTCCAGCCATATGACGGCGGTCTGTAAATAATCGAGTCTGGACCAGACAATCCAGTGATTGAGTTTGGGTCGAACAGAATTTCTGTTTTGTCACTGTGTTTAACCTTCATGTGAGCGTTTGGTTGGTTGGTTGGTTTGTTGTTTCACGCCGCACTCAGCAATTTTCCAGCTATATGACGGCGGTCTGTAAATAATCGAGTCTGGACCAGACAATCCAGTGATTAATATCATGAGCATCGATCAACGCAATTGGGATCGATGACATGCATCAACCAAGTCAGCAAGCCTGACCACCCGATCCCGTTAGTCGCCTTTTATGACAAGCATAGTCACCCTTTACGGCAAGCATGGGTTGCTGAAGACCTATTCTACCCCGGAATCTTCACGGGTCTCATGTGAGCGGAAAGTGACGCAGGTCTTAAACTTCGGTGAAACAAACGAACACGGGTTTGGTGCTGACAAACCTGGAAACATATCAGGACGAATCTAGGTTTTGAACCAACCACCATAGGTTTCCCGCATGCCAAAGGCACGCAACTCTGCACAGCGAATTGCGGCGCCGAGGGCTGGGCCCCATACATTTAGTAAAGAAGAATTTGTTTGTTTGTTTGATGTTAAACACCGCACTCAGCAATATTTCACCTACATGACGGCGGTCTGTAAATAAACGAGCCCGGACTATACAATCCAGTGATTGACATCATGAGCATAGATCCACACAATTGAGATACGATGACATGCATCAACCAAGTCAGCGAGCCTGACCACCCGATCCCGTTAGTCGCCTCTTACGAAAAGCATAGTCGCCTTTGACGGCAAGCATGGGTTACTGAAGACCTATTCTAACCCGGGTCTTCACGGGTACAGAGGAATGTTGTCCACACACGTATAGGTCGTCGGAATTTCTATACCGTTGATGCATATACTTATCAGAAGAGTTATATCAATGAGAATCCTACTGTTGAACTTACGCCTGGTCTCGAGTAAGACAAGCATGTCGTGTTTGATAGTTTACATACATAAATCCGCCGCGTAAATTCAACACTTCATCACGTCAAGATTCAACACTTCCAGGCTGCCGCATCATTCATCCCCATTCAACACAAGACTAAGCAAGACTAACAAGAGAAGCAAACAGCAATTCGACTGAAAGGTCATAACTTCACGTATCTGGCCCACACATTCCATCGACGTTTCTGTTTTTGCAGTTAATACCTCAATATTCTCTGAGCAAAAGAAAGTCTGGCAATGTAATTTGATTATTACAGGCTTATGGATGACAATTCCGTCTTCCTGGAGTTTTCCTTTGCTGTATATTATACAACAAATAAGGATCAAAGGAACCCATCACAAAACAAATTCGCAAATTTTTACATTCAATTACATAACACAGATATTGATTGAATTTCAAGTCAGTTTGAATTGTGTAGGCGTCTCTAACCAGACAATGAAACAGTCTGGCTTGGTAACGCTTAATGGCAAGAGCCGCCTTTAAACTTACAAGTTTCCTACTAATTGATCAGATTCATTAGATTCCCACGCCTAGTTGTAAATAAATTTTTACATGCGATTACATAACGCAGATATTGATTAAATGTCAAATATGTTTTAATGGTGTAGCCGTTTCTAACCAGACAATGAAACAGTCTGGCTGGTAGCGCATTCTAAAGCGAAAATAGGTTTCCAACTAATTGATCAGATTTATTAGATTCCCACGCCTGGTTGTATATAAATGTTTTCGCCTCCGGCTGCATCGTTCACTACAAGGTGCGACATGCACCAACACTTTCTGCAGTCAACAAGTCCTGCACAACAGCAAACATGCATATTCCACATATGCAGACATAACAGATGCAGCCATATTTCCTCACTGAACGTCAAGGTTAATGGAGTTTTAATGGCTTGTTTATTGTTGTTGTTGTTGTTGATAGACTGCCGCTGGAAACAGGTCAACAGGTCAAAAAAATACAATTACTGTTTTTCTGCTGTAGTGAGGCACCGTTCTATCGACGCGGCTCCCATTAGAATCCTCCATCAAGGGACTTCAGTGTCAAATTATATTACCTTTTAGAAACGATAGCTAACACGAGCGAAATCAGTTAAGAATTTTCAAGTCGATATTGTTTAAAGCCAAGTTCAACCACGAACTATTTCAATTACGTCCATTAAGCTCCTCGTGTGGTGTGGTGGTTGTTGCCTATAACAGTGCCTATCATTTATACTAGATACTAGATTGTTGATAAATATGAGTGTTTTATTTGTGAAGATATGTTGACGATTCCAGTGACCTAGCAAAGCCGTTGTTCAAAATATCTAACACTTGATTCTTCTTTATAAAGAGTGACAGCTGGTTGCCACTCGAAAAATAATCAGAGAAGCCCCAGTGATCAATTTGATTACTTCTCCATGAAATATTCAGGTCTACAAATTAACCGACCCCGCTACAGACACCAGGAACTAAAACATACAGAAAGCACGGCGCCATCTCCATTGCAGTGTATTTAAAGCGCTTCAAAGCTCTTCTCGTGATTGCTAGACAATTTGAAAAACCAAAGTCGAAGTTCAGATTTGAAACTGAAAGAGAGAGGTTGTTTCTGTTTTGGAGTGAGCAAGCTGAATGTAACACTGATTGGAACAGTTTCTCAGTAGTAGCAGGTGGTTCAGTGTAATGTGGGATGAAAGACAAGTTTGGTTGTTTGTTGTTTGACGCCGCATTCAGCAATATTCCAGCTACATGGCGACGGCCCGTTTAGGACGGACCAGACAATCCAGTGATTGATATTGTGACCAACGACCCATGCGTTGTGACGATGACACGTTATTAACCAAGTCACCGAGTCTGTCCACCCGATGTATTAAGTCACCTCTTACGACCAGCACAGTTTGCTGGGGACTTATTCTAACTATGAGGTGAGGTGAAATTGGGTTTAACGTCGCGTCCAAGATTATTGCACTTATATAGCGACGTGCATGCACGTGTATGTGTGTGTGTGGCTGCTTGTACTAGTCCGGACTGATGCCGATTTATGAGATACCATGCCGCAGTTTAACATGAATACCCCACTCAGACACAGTATATTGACTCCGAGCCGACCAGTCCTTGTTTTAGCCCCTTAATGCCCAGCGCCAGACAGGATAACAACAAGTACCATCTTTTAACGTCTTTTTGTATGACGCGGCCCGGGATCGAACCCTGGACCTTCCGCTCTCCGGGCGGACGCTCTACCACAAGACCACGGAGGCGGTCTCTAACTATGGACATCCACGGGGTGAAAGACAGGAGTAGGCATATTCAGCTTTGGCGGTACCAAAGAGCAAGGGGGTGGATCACCATTACAGGGTCCCCTCACGATGAAACCTCGGCAATCAAGACAGAACAGAAACGAGAAGATGTACGGATTAAAATAAAATAAAACGAAACAAAAAAGAATTTTTTTTTTTTTTAAAATATATTAAAAAAATAAAAAATAACTTATAGCCGAGTTCACACTTTATATTACTATGACCCTGGTCAATGGATCAGTGTGCACTCGATTTTCATTCTCAGCTCCCTTGGAAGTATAATTCCCATGGTACTCTCCGCGACCAACGTTGCTTAACTTCACCTGATTTATGACCTGCACGGGGCGGTCGGGTAGCCTTGTGGTTAAAGCGTTCGCACATCAGGCCGAAGACCCGGGTTCGATTCCCGACATGGGTACAATGTGTGAAGCCCATTTCTGGTGTCCCCCGCCGTGATATTGCTGGAATATTGCTAAAAGCGGCGTAAAACCATACTCACTCACTCACTCACTCACTCACTATGACCTGCAGGATGCCTACAGGAACACGTGCCACCACAGTACAATGTACCTTTTAATAAAATCTAATCGGCTACATTAGCGTCGTGGCATCTGTGCCAGACTCAAAGCGAACTACGTCATAACAGAATGGAGATAAGAAACACAGGATAACAGAGGATGATAGAAAGCTGACCTCTTCAATTCAATGATAGCGGTCCACCTTTTACAACCCGTTTCACCATGTAATTCCAGGAACAAGTTTCACGCTCATCTGGGAATATTCGATATTCTGGCTTTCATAGCAAAAAGTCAGAACGGCACCAAGACACGAGCTGTGGCTATTGCTGACGAGGCAATAGCGTCTTGCAATAGCCCCGTCTTGGGAGGTGGTTTTGTTTAAGAACAACCCCCCCGAACGTAGCAGTTCCTCATAATCCTTGGCAGGGCTGGTTATGAGATGAAAATCGCTGAAGCCTAATGTACGATCAATAGGATCATGATCGAATAGAGAATCTTCTGTGATTTCGCAGCGTATGGTAATAACTCGGAGCTAATGGGGAAGAGATGGAGCGGCGTGTTACGGTGGAGATATCGGCCTGATCTTTGTGACGGTGCCAGTGGAAGACTAGACCCTTTCAATCGACCACTGCTGGTCATCATGGCGAGACGTGAGAACGGGGTGGGAGAAGGGTTCTGCCTCTGACTCGTTAAAGTCAGCCATAGTTCATCTTCTAGCGCTGAGTTGGAGCTATTTTAGGTACAGTTATGGGGGTGAATGGGTGAAAGTAAATAATGTTTAACGCCGCATCAGCAATCTTGCAGCCATTTTAAATTTGGAGAGTGAATGTGTCAAATGTAACGACGGTTTTAACAGTCTCCAGTCATATCACGGCGACTTTCAACTACAGTAAACTACAGTTATAGCGAACCCAAAGGGATCACTTATTTTAGTTACAACCGTAGCTCGTTATAATTATATGTACAGCATATAAACAGCAAATGGTCAAGACCAAAAATAAATTATATCCGTCAGTTCGTTATAAGCGTGTTCGTTATAAACATAGTTTACTGTGAGTGTATATTTTTGGGGCCCTACCATTGATGTCACTTGGGTCGTTTTGGTTTGAGGGAAATTGTTGAGATCACTTATATTACTTTCTATTTTTTCTTTCGTTGTAATGTTGAAATCATGTACGGTATTTCTTAAATAGTTGGTAAATTCTTTCTCGGTAAACGTCGCATCGGTGGTAGCAATATAAATAACAGTAAACTCTTAATCATAATGATTTTATGAGAAACATGGATTGAATATGATCTGTGTTTCATTTGGCACGTTTAAGAAACGTGACAGGAATGTTCCTTTTTCTATCGGGGCTACGTGGGAACGAGGCCACACACTGCTTGGAATACAGACTGAGCTAGGAATAGTTTTCGTTCTGTCTACATCTCATCGTTTGAGCGAAAATTTTCAGGTTGTTGAGGGAAACAACTTTGATTTCTTTCAGGTTCAATGATTGAGAGTATGAAAGTGAATGAAACCACAAGTTTTGCCTTTGCACGAGACTGACGCACGTGCACATGTTAGAAGAAAGCGCCACCCACCCCTTCAATACCTTGGATAATTCCAATCGTTCATCAATGTATTGTTGGTTGTTTAACGCCGCATTCCAGCTGTATGACAGCGGTCTGGACCAGACAATCCAGTGACTGACATCATGAGAATCAATCTACGCAATTTGGATACGATGACATGTCACCAAGTCAGCGAGCTTGACCACTCGATCCCGTTAGTCCCCTCTTACGACAAGCATAGTCGCCTCTTATGACAAGCATGGGTTGCTGAAGACCTATTCTACCCCGGAATCTTCACGGGACCGTTCATCCATGTATTCATTGAGATCACGACGTGGGTCTCGTTGTCTCTTACATGTGACAATTTACAAATGTGCACCAGAATACACCCAGGAAAAGAAATAATCTCAGACAGTCTGATCTTCACCAAAATCTATTATTCATTTTCCATTAGAGAATGTCAGCAATGAGATGCTTTTTTGGTACAGATTCAAGAAGTTCGTCTACTCACCAACACCCAAGTGGAACCTCGTCTCCGCCCAGATGGATGTACTGGTCCTTGAACGTGTCCAAGACTTCGGCAAAGAGGGTTCTCAGGAACTTGTAGGTCGAGTTCTTGGTTGGGTCAATTGGCCCAAGGTAGCCCTTCACTGGAGACCCGCCCTGGTAGCACTGGGTCAAGAGGTCAGGTCGGCTGAGACCCCAGGAGTAGGTATGTCCTGAAACAAACACATTTGTTTAGCAAAATGCTCTGAAACAAATACGTTTACTACGCTTCAATTCATCTAAAATGGGAGATATAATAATAATTCATTTGTTTCCACATGAGACGCAGAATGAGAGATATATGGAAAACAATTAGGTTACATGTTACACGTATGAGTGAACTACAAACCACGCAGGCTTGTCAAGTCAAGTGTGCGTGCGCCTCTCTCCCTCCCTCTGTCTCTCTTCCCCTCCCTCCCTCTGTCTCTCTTCCCCTCCCTCCCTGTCTCTCTCTCTTTCTCCCTCCCTGTCTCTCTCCCCTCCCTCTCTGTCTCTCTTCCCCTCCCTCCCTGTCTCTCTCTCTTTCTCCCTCCCTGTCTCTCTCTCTTTCTCCCTCCCTGTCTCTCTCCCCTCCCTCTCTGTCTCTCTTCCCCTCCCTCCCTGTCTCTCTCTCTCCCCTCCCTCTCTGTCTCTCTTTCTCCCTCCCTGTCTCTCTCTCTTTCTCCCTCCCTGTCTCTCTCCCCTCCCTCTGTCTCTCTTCCCCTCCCTCTCTCCTCGTCTCTCTCTCTTTCTCCCCCCCCTGTCTCTCTCCCCTCCCTTCCCGTCTCTCTTTCCTTCCCTCCCCTCTTTCTGCACCCACCCCCCACCCTCTCCCTCTCACTGAAGTTGACCACATTAGTGAAACCAACGAGTGCTGAGACAACCAAATAATCATAAAACAGAATTCGAACCCACGATCATCGGATTCGTACATGGTAAAGGGTCGTAACTGTTCACTGACAGATATGGCGACTATAACAAGTGGGCCACCCGCATCCAACGTGTACCAACAACAACAATCCTGGTGTCACGTTTTCAGAAAAGATATTGTTTAGACCCTTGAGGACAACCATGTCGGTTGCCCAGATGCTCCTGTCGTTATGTACACAGAGTTGTTACTTCTTGCATGAACGTCACAGGCTGTCATACCATTTTTTAAAACCACGAGACATAATTTCACAAGAGTTTAATCACTGTAAACGGGCATGAACTTGTTTTCGATACAAACTATTAATTGCCTCTCACGACGCTCTCTGCAATTCCCATTAAAATAACAATTTTTATAAAACGAGGCTGAACCAACTAACTTCAATCTTCAGATTACTTCCACAAGCCAAGTCTGTCTCCATTGAGCCAAACCTTATACACGCCAGTTCGCATGCGCAACGAGGAGAAAGGCGGATTGCATTAACTTCCAGCCTTGCGTGGCATTCCATTTGTGTGAAACTGTTAAGGTTGAGAATTGTTTCCCAAACTGTTTCATTTCGTGGAGCCGGTTACTGGACAAGGTAATGTTACAGTGGAGCTTGCGGAAGGATGAAATCTTCATTTCCTTACTCAGTGAACGTCGTAAATGAGTGAGTGAGTTCACTTCAGCTGGCTTTGAGGTGAGGTGAGATGGGGTTTAACGTCGCGTCCAAGATTATTGCACTTATATAGCGACGTGCATGCACGTGTGTGTGTGTGTGTGGCTGCTTGTACTAGACCGGACTGAGCCGATTTATAGTGCTAGCTCACTGAGATACCATGCCGCAGTTTAACATGAATACCCCACTCAGACACAGTATACTGACTCCGAACCGACCAGTCCTTGCTTTAGCCCCTAAATGCCAAGCGCCAGACAGGGTAACAAGTACCATCTTTTAACGTCTTTTGGTATGACGCGGCCGGGGATCGAACTCAGGACCTTTCGCTCTCCGGGCGGACGCTCTACCACTAGACCACGGAGGCGGTCCAGCTGGCTTTGAACAGTACTGTATTTATAGCCTGCTGTGTTTGCTGAACATATGGGGGAATCCGGAAGTGACGCATATGGAAGACCTAAACAATTTTATTTAAATCGGCCGCTGACAAACTATGGATGGTAATCAAGGAGAATTTGGCAGTCGAACTCATCAACTTATATCGTGGCGTGTCAGCTTAATGTGGGAGGAAAGCCCGAAGTGATGCAGGTCTTGGACGTTTACCACTTCGGTGAAACCCACGAGCACGGGTATGGTGCTGACAAACCTAGAAACATAATCGGGGCGAACCGGGATTCGAACCCACAATCATAGGTTTCTGGCGTGCCCAAGGGACGCAACTCTGCACAGCGAATCGCGGCACCTCAGACGACTGGGCTACCCGTGCCCCCAGGGTTTTTTTAAGTACGTCCTTGGAGCAAAACTGTTTATTTCATTTTTCCTTTCCCTCCAATGCAGCGTTGACATAAATCTGCTCTCTGCTATCTCCATGCAGATGACGCAGTGTGCGTCTGAAAGATGACTGATCACCCCCATGTGACAATCTGTCGATGGTCTGCAGGTCTATCTGCAGACTCAGCGTCCTGGCTCGGAGACAGACAACTTCATAAACGTCTCATCGACTTTTTTCACCAGGCCGCAAAAGGTTAGCACACGGCGGTTACGAGACCAGATAATCTTCTTTTATAACCCCGATGCAATCTGTATAACCGTTTGGTAACATGTTTGTCCATAAAACCGCGTGGCGTGGCCTGCCCTGGTACATATTGATAACAGGCGAGTTTTTCATAACCCCAGTGACGGTAGACAAGCCTGTAGCGTAATATCGGGGTGAACGACGTGCTTCCCTTATCATGTACACTCAATACCGCATGTCAACTGGTAATCACTTCCGCTGAGGTCACAAAGAGGTGACGTCAACAAATTGTTTACTGTCTACCGAGAAGATAGACTAACACCTAGTCTCTGAAATGAATGTATCGTAGAGAAAAAAACAGTTGTTCAGTTATCTTAATAAAAATATAATAAAAAGGAGCCCAGTGAATCTCTTCATTTTCATGATACTGCAGTGATCTAGACTTGCCAAACATTATAGACTTGCATGGGCTGTATTTGATATATATTTGTAAGACAGGCGACCGAGAAGACACAATCCGTTTAAAGGAACTGGAGAAGATCCATTGACTTTGTTCTAAAATTACAAAAATGCGAGCTGGGTTAATATAAGGAACAACGTATAGCATTAGAAACGTAGCTGTTACAGAATGAGCATACGCACACTCGCGTCTCGGATACCGCAGCAGCCCATTTCAGAAACCTGTTTCTCATTACTGATTTGGATAAGTAGTTTTATACGAGGTAACAAGTTGTAGACGAAGTAACTAGTTCCAAGAAGTAGGTCTACTTTGGAAGTTTGACAGCCTAAATTGAAAGTAAATATATTGAACAAACAACCCGGTAGCCATTTCTTCTCAAACTAATTAGCAATCACATACGACAGTATAAATCAGGGACTGCAGACAATGTCATGCGGAGTGTCTCACGTGACACTTGTGGTATAACCTATTCATGATCAGAAAATTCCAAAACGGGAGAGGCTTAGAGTGAGTGAGTGAGTGAGTATGGTTTTATGCCGCTTTTAGCAATATTCCAGCAATATCACGGCGGGGGACACCAGAAATGAGCTTCACACATTATACCCATGTCGGGAATCGAACCCGGGTCTTCGGCGTGTCGAGCGAACGCTTTAACCACTAGGCTACCCGACCGCCCCGGAGAGGCTTAGAAAAAATTTCAGCTGTGCCTCAACTGGCGGACGTACTCCTGCAAATATACAGGGGTTCCACATAGCTACATGACGGTGGATGAATTGGTCTGTTCGAATTTAGGGTAATATGGTAAAGACGATAATGATCATGCTATTGTATGCATTAAAATGCTTTTAATGTCCTGTCAGAAAACTATCAATTATCGTATTGTCTGGTGTTCAGCCCACGACTACGGACGGCTGGTGGTGGTATGGTTCAACGCAGCTTTTAGCAATATTGCTGCCAGTCATATCATGGCGAGTCAGTTTACAATCGGTGAAAAGTACAGAGGATCATCGGCCATCTTTCGACGAATATTTCAAAGAGCGTTATACGACTCTCGCTCAAACATTCTTTGATCGGGGGACAACATTCACTGCCAAGTTTAAGCTTTCAAAACGTTTTATGGTCGTCATGTGGAGGACATTTCCAAATTTGATGCATCAGTGACGAAAATGATTGTCCGTTGTAATTCCCTTTTTTACTTGAATTCAACGTCCTCGTTTTTTCAGGTGAACAATTGACTTGCCTTTGCGTGTGTTTGTGACAGTACTACCGGTTGGGCAGGATAGGCACACCTTTTCTTGAACACCTGTATCATTACTACTTGATAGCGATTCATAAATACAAATGGTCCACACCAGAGAATAACCAGTTGGGACCGAAAAGGTGAACATTATATACTACTCAAAAGAAGTTAAAGAACACCCGATTCTTTCATATTACTTTAGTTAATCTGTCTTGGCATGTGAGATTAACTATAGTAATATGAAAGAATTGGGTGTTCTTTAACTTCTTTTGAGTAGTATATGAGTGAGTGAGTATTGTTTTACGCCGCTTTAAGCAATATTCCAGCAATATCACGGCGGGGGACACCAGAAATGGGCTTCACACATTGTACCCATGTCGGAATTCGAACCCGGGTCTTCTGCGTAATGAGCGAACGCTTTAACCACTAGGCTACCCGACCGCCCGAGTAGTATATGAATGGACCTCTGACTATGAGAGCTCACACCAGGCGTCCGCGGAAAGGGTAAGCATGTCCTGCCCTAACGGTAGGACCCGACACCAACACAGATTGCATAAAAAAGTAAGTATTTGTTTGTTGCCTGACATCGCATAGCAGTGCTCCTGCCATGGCCTGTACAGAAACCAGAAAACCCAGTGACACGAAAGCGCATTAACTGATATTGTTGAAACTAAAACCGATATGTTAATTTTGAACGACGCCTGATGTGCACAAGCGCATAGATTGCTGGCGAGAAGCAAAGAAAAAGTAACGTTCAAGACGTACGTTCGTTTCGCAACATGTCCTGGCCCAAACATGACCCCTGTAGTTGACTCAGCACTGTCAAATGCCACTGGGCTTACCATAAAACTCTTGGACTCCCGTCGTCTACCACCAGGAACATCGACCCAGTTCGAGCAAATACTACAAAAACACATGTTCACGAAGTCATACATTAGAATTTTGTGGGTACTTAGGGATTTTATTTCGCCTTGATTTGTAAATTACTTTTTCTTCAGAAGTGCTGACTAACCTTGTATTATCATGGGCGAATCTGGAAATCGGACTCTCATCAGCGGATACTGACACGATAAAAGGACGCAATTCTGCACCGCGAGCTGGGAAATTGCACGTGTAAGCCACTGGGTTACGTGACCATTCGCATTAATGATGGTAAAGCATCATTATTTCTTTTGTGTAACATATATTACTACGATACAAACTTTAATAAAGTAAAATGAGTTAATACAATAATCTCATAAGTTGCACCATTACATCCAGCACTTTAAGTATAAGGGGTGTGTTGGGCGACACTTGACAACGTGTACACCGTCGACCTGTGATGTGTTTGTTTTCTGTTTAACGCCGCACTCAGCATTAGTCCAGCTATTTGACATCGGCCTGTAAATAATCGAGTCGGGACCAGACAATCCAGTGATTGATAGTGTAACGATCCAGGCTGACGGGGCATTATGACACGCTATTAACAAAGTCACCGATCCTTGAGTTCGCCTCTTCCGAGCAGCACGACCCGTGAAGGTCCGGGGTAGATAGCTCTTCAGCAACACCATGCTTGCCGTAAAAGGCGACCATGATTGTCGTAAGAGGCGACTGACGGGATTGGGTGGTCAGACTCGCTGACTTGGTTGATGCATGTCATCGATCCCAATCGCGTGGATCGATGCTCATGATATCAGCCACTGGAATGTCTGGTCCAGAGTCGATTATTTACAGACCGCCGTCATACAGCTGGAATATTGCTGTGTGTGGCGTAAAAGAACCAGCCGACCGACCGAGCAGCACTGTTTGCTTGGCAGCTATGTTAACAAGGAATCTTTGTGGGGGCGAGCTATGACGACTACAGTGCTACATGGATTGAAATGACACAAGAACAGGAACGTGGGGAAATGAGAATTCGTTGTCATGCCGACGATGACGCCTGTACACTTTAGAGTGAAATTTATTATCGCGAGAGCAGTTATACGCCCACTGCTAGCCTTGCACAAGTCTCTAAGGCCAAAATGATAGTTTAAATCATAATTTCAAGATTATATAAATGACAAGAACAAGTTGTCCCCAAGACTTGCATACTGTCCGCTTATCGAGACAAGTCTATAATAATGATAGAATTACTGTACACCCATGGACTTATCATTCAGTACGGCCTTAGAGCAAGGCTAGCTAACTGCCGTTGTCACTGAAGGATGCACCAGCGCTTTCCCTCTGCAGTTAAAGCCTTAAATTAAAATTTATCTTCTGCATACGAGAATAATCCATTTAAGACAAGCTCTAACGAGATATGGGAGTTAAGTACGGTGCCACACTTGGAGACGATACAATGCTCCATGTGAGAAAGCACTTCCTTTACAAAAGAATTTGTGGAATTATTAATACTACTCAGCGCTGAACAATTATCATTGTTTACTCAGATAAAATAACACAGAACAATTTTTCAATTAGAAACACATGCAATATATCGAATATGTACCAAGATTGGACATGATGTTCTGTCTGTATTAGTACATCACGTCCTTAATAAAAGTGAACGTGATGTCCTAACATTACTTGAACCCACCTAACGGACAAAACAGGTGCGCGTCAAGTTCGACTTTTTATTTCCTAGATGAGGTCGTATAATGGTGGTTGCCCGGGTAATGTTTAAGCTGTTAATTGCCCGGAAGAGTGTATAAAACTTTACTGCCGATATTATAGCATGACCTCCGATGAAAAGTGCATTTATCAATCATGTGGTCATCTTCCATTGGTCACATAGGACATACACCAGCTGACCACAGTGCCTGCCGGTCAAATCCGAGGTGAAGAAAGTCAAGCCGATCTGTCATTGTCAAACGCTTAGTGAACAGGAGTAATTAAACCGACATGATCCGATCTGTGCTCAATGCTCTTGTGGAAGCATAGCATTCAGTTATAGCTCGCGACTCCCTTGTGGTATCATGAGTGCAGTGTCTGTCCGCACACATCGCATCATCTCGTATATCTTTAGACCGTAATCGCCACAGTGGACGTCCTCGGACCTTCTCGATGTATTCCGGAAGGACCTATCTTTTTCCCTCGGCTGGTCCACGTTAGCTGCGTCAATCGGAACTTCATGCGTCAGTAACAGGACCTCGGCAGATCTTCGCGTGACATTACTGACATGTCAATTTGACCCTTCTGGTAATAAGCTTCTTAAACATGTCATGGCGATCCTTCTAAATCAAGCACGATGCCGTGGTGATCCTTCTTAACAGAACAGCATAAAACAAACCCGAAACATCTCGCCAGTCATTCATTGATTCACTCTTCTTATTTTTACTCGTTTCTTCATATAATCGTTCCAGGTGCAGGTATATTAGCTAAAACGCAACCCAAAGACCTACCTGGTGTGTCAAACTCGGGCATTACTCGAATTCCTCGGAATCGGGCATAGTCGATAATTTCCGCAATGTCCTTCTGGGTGTATACAAAAGTTGGATGGAACGCACCCTGAAAACAAAAACGAATAACAAATATTTAGCAAGATAACAAAAACAAATGAGAACAGAGTCTGGAACTGCCTGCATGATCGTGTTACGGCCAGCAATCAACTCAACACAACACAATGAGACACAATAGAATCCAATTACTGGCCAAACACTTAACCTACGTGGTAACTACTGGCAATAATTTTGGTATCGATTCCGTGATAGACTTGTCTGGGATTGGCGTTGAAAAACAGTTGAAGTCAATTGCATGGTCTGAGACCGTTTTCCACAAAAGCATGAAAGAAGTACAAGTCTGGATGAACAAACAGCTCACGTCATAAAACAGGACTAACGTTAGCGGTACCAACAGCTGATGGCTTAGGGAAGGCCAATGTCCATCCACTGGGAAATATCACCTTGTGTTTCTGGGTTGAGGCTAAACCATCCGAGGAGATTAAAAACGGAGACACATTTCTTCAAATGGAGATGAGCCCATTTCGCTGCATTATCCAACAACACCTCAAGTGATTAAAACAATTTTTACAAAGGTCTTAAGGGGTTGGGGGCTCCGGGCGAGAAGGTTATCAAATTTTATAAGGTGTAGAAATGGCGCGTGTCAAGGAAATGGCGTACTTAACACGGGGCTCATTCTGCCCAGCTTGTCGTGGTTCAACATGAAAGAAAAAAAAAATCCAATCACTCAACATAATGGAGATTCACTGTAATGGCCGCCTCGGAAAACATGTACAGAGACGGGACATCCGGGCATTTCCTAGTTAAACTCTTTCGCCAACACATTTAAAAGAACGCCTGTTGAAAATACATTCCTCCACAGGACTTATTCCAGAAACAACAACATTATTTTACGTTGGATACACGTTTTAGTGAGTATAGTCTTACGCCGTTTTAAGCAACATTCCAGCAATATCACTGCGGGTGACACCAGAAAATGCACCCATGTGGGGGTTCGAACCCTGGCCTTCGGCGTGAGGAGCGAACAAACTAGGCTCCTGATCGCCTCAGCACACGTTTCAATTTTACGTCCTGTAAAACACCTCATATCATCTATATTTGATAACCTGTGATTCCTTGATACAAGCTTATGCCTTGTCCGAATCACACAATGAATTCTGCTTTAAATTTAATAAATATTACGATTAGAAAGGGTTTTGCCTCTTTTATTTCAGGACCAACGGTAATTTGACCGACTTATTTGTTTTATGGGGGCTGGAATTTGGTTGGGGGCAATTTGCCATGTATATCTTGCATTAACATCTTTGTTTTCTATTCACCCCTAGGTAGAGATTGTTTTTGCGAAATAAACGGTCCCATGTGATCAAACTGATTGCCCCTAACGTCACCACGTCGCAGCAATGGAGTGATGTCGTGATGGATGTCGACGTCACTACGAGCAAAGCAGACCTCATGGGAGAGATTCAATTTCAACACGATCTAATTTGACCCAGTTAATTTACGGACGTTCTCGATACTTTTCTCTTGTTTCGAGGCCGCCCTTGTTGTGGTTTAAAAGAAACATACGCAGATGTACATAAAACAGCTGACGTAAGCATGGATTAATCGGTCAACAAGCTCAGGAAAACGTCCGTCTTTATGTGCCCTGATTTACTTTTCAAGTATTGTTTCAGTAATTGCGCGTTAGACGTTTGGTCTGAACAGGATATATGGCCTTGGCAGTGGTATGTTTCACAACCCCAACCCAAACATAAGGTCAAGGTCAGAAAATGACCACTTTTGATTATCCGCTGGAACAGATTCCAAAGGGCGAAATTAGCAGTGAACATCAATGAATAAGTCACGCAAACCATTGATGACAACGGGTGTTAGTTTAACTTTTTAAAATATTTTTTGGTTTCTTCTCTGATTCGGAGATCATTGTTTTTGAAGACGGAAATTAAGACCGTATTTTCATCATTTTCTTACTGAGTTTCAGTGATTACATAGCGTTGTTCTTTGTTTGTATTTTCCACTTCTGTTGTCGTATCCAGATAAGGAAAACACTACAAAATGGTTTTAGGGAAAAAGACGTGATTGCTGTGGCGTCGTGGAGTCAAGTCAATCATTCATTCTGTGAGGTTGTGTAACCATCCTTTCCTGGCCAATTGTTATGCGTTAAACAGTCACGTCTCAAACTCCGATATCCAATCAAAAATATATTTATGCCACCAAAAAGGCCAAGGACACCCGATTCTTTCTAATCACTAGTTAGTCTGTCATGGTGGCGGTCGGGTAGCCTATTGGTTAAAACATCGCTCGTCACGCCGCAGTGAGAGAGAGAGAGAGAGAGTAAGTATGGTTTAAGCTTTTAGCAATATTCCAGCAATATCACGGCGGGGGACACCAGAAATGGGCTTCACACATTGTACTCATGTCGGGAATCGAACCCAGGTCTTCGGCGTGACGAGCGAACGCTTTAACCACTAGGCTACCCGACCGCCCCCGTCACGCCGAAGACCCGGGTTCGATTCCCGACATGGGAACAATGTGTGTGAAGCCAATTTCTGGTTCCCCCGCTGTGATATTGCTGGAATATTGCTAAAAAGCGGCGTAAAACCATACTCACTCACTTACTAGTCTGTCATGACAGATTAAGTATAGTACTATGGAAGAATCGGGCGTCCTTTACATTTTTTGAGTAGTATAATTATATAATCGAAACCTATTGATCAAGAAATTCTATGTAAATATTCTGTTGTTTGGAACCTCATGTCATGGTCTGACGCCGCTTGAACATGAAACAAAAGTATATTTAGTAACAGTGTCCATGCTGGCGACAAGTAACATCATAAAACGTCTGTCGATATTTCACACGACATGAACACTGCCCATAGGCCAGGCTGGATCAGGGTTTACGGCTGCGTCTAACAGTATTTCACCTGAACAGTTGAATGCTGGCAGAAAGCCTGAAGTGATGAAAGTCTAAGACGTTGCCCACTATGGCGAAACCCACGAACGAGGGCTGACGGACTTTTAAGGGACGCAACTCCGAGCCTCAGTCCACTGAACAAACCGAAGACCCAATGTACGAGTTCGTGAATGAGTAAGTTGGGTTTAAAGCAGCTTTGAACAGTATTCCAGTTTTTTCACAGCGTGTCAACTTAATGTGGGAGGAAAGCCTCATGTGGTCTCAGACGTTTACCACTTTGGTGAAAGCAACGAGCATGGTATGGTGCTGACAAACCTAGTAACATAATTGGGGCGAACCGGGATTCGAACCCACGATCACAGCCTATGTGCAAATATTTTTTGTTATGTTTAAGTGTAAATATGTTATTTGTATCAGTCAGTCATTTCTAGTGTTTTGGGTCACCGCGTCAATAGCATTGTACCTACCCTGGACAGGAGTAACAACTGCACCACGAAAACAAGTTTGTAGAATGTGGTTGAAAAAACTATCATCGTTTTTGCTCACATTCTTTATTTACATACGTCACACGCAAAAGAAACAATGGTTTGGTGAACGTGCTTTTAAAACATCCCCTTTTCTAGTCTTATGACCACATGCTAGTCAGAATGTTTCAAGCCAAACTCACTGAACTGACATTTCTTTTAATCTCTCGAAAATATTTTTTCTCCAAAGTACTGGGATTTTTTTTTATCTGAGAGCTGTTTGTGTTGGGCTTGGCGTTTTAAGACTAATTCCCCCTATCTTGAAAAGTCCCATGTACAAAAACCGTCAGAATGTTGAATCCGGATCTGCTAAAACGAACGGTAACGAACGACATAATGAGGTCTCCACCGCCATGTTTAACAAACAAGACTTCAAGTCAGCTGATTAGGGAATGGTGCTCATTTCACTAGGCATAAATCAATCAAAGTCACGCCCTCTACCGGGCAAAAATATCTTAAGCCAGCAAAGAAAAAACATAGACATCAATCTTAGACAGCTCGTTTAACAAAATGGCGAGTTTGGACTTCCATAGAAGATCAATCTAAATCCGGTACGGAGCTAACTAAAACATTCACAATCGAAACTTGGATAAAAAACGAAACAGGAAACGGAGATGAAATTTTACACCGCTTCACTCTTTATGAATGGGTGTTCTAGACGTATTGTTGTACAGATGCGACTAGGAAATGAGATTGGAAACAGTAACGCCGCGTTACTGGGAGAGAATTTGTTGTTAGGAAATGGGTGAAAAATTGAGTTGGTGATTGGGTGGGTCCACTTATAACTGTTCTGGGGGATGGAAAATGAATCATATTCAGTAAGGTTTTAATTAGCGCAAACCCGATGACGATTATACCTGAAGCTCAAGAGCATCATGGTTGAGTGAGTTGGGGTTAATAACCATTCGGAAATTATTTCAGTTATATCCTGGCTGTCCGGATTAACATGGGTCTAAATAATACATAAGTGACACAGGACATAGATATTCAACTGGGGATAAGGAGTGAGTGAGTATGGTTTTACGCCGCTTTTAGCAATATTCAAGCAAAATCACTCGGGGAACACAAGAGATGACTTTCACCAGTATGGGAATCGAACTAAGTTTGGGAGTGATGAGAAAACCAAAAGGCTACCCTAAAGCCCCGAGAACTGAAATGGTCTGAAGACAAATCAATGATTTACGATGGAATCCAGAAGGACAGCAGAAATTGGCTTCGCGCATTGTACCCATGTGGATACTTGAACCCTGGCATTCGGCGTGCATCTTCCCGAGACAAGGGAATTCACTGACTGTAAAAGTCCAGTTTCCACCCTTGCCGAACTAGGGTGGAATATATCCAGGCTCGATCGTAGCGCCACCAATGGCTAATATGTGCTATGTTCTTTCTATGTCTCTCCTATTAACCAATCAAATTCCCTCTCTCATATCACTTGCATTTGCTTCAAATAAAATGGCGTCGATCAATAATCAAGATGTAATGTAATAAAACAGGTCATACTTCGCAAAGTTCATCAAATCATGTCAGCACCTTGATAAGAAACATGAAAAGATTTGGAACATATCTGTAGACGCTAAGTTGTCTGTATACATGTTTTGCAAATGCTGCAATCGACCGAGATCTGCGCGGCAGTTTAAGGATAGGATGTCGATTTTATTTCGCGATTTTGATTGCACTATGCATAGATTCGTTAGTCCAGCCAAAATATAACTCCCTAATTCCAGTCTAGTTCGGCAAGGGTGAAAACTGGACTTCTGTAGTCAGTTAACTCCCTTGCCTCGGGAAGATGTCGACGTGACCAGCGAACGTTTTAACTACCCTACCCCCTTCTGGGATAAGTATTAAGGAACACTAACTATGCACACCTAGTTGATGCACCGTACACCACTAGACCACCCATGAAAAGACAATTCTAAACATCATGCAAAGGACATCGTCAGCTTGGATGGGTGAAAAGTCCGACATGGTGCAGGTTTCAAACATTTACCATCTTGGAGAAACCTAAAAGCACGGATATGGTGCTGACAAACCCAGAAACATAACCAGGGCAAATCTGGGATCGGAACACATGAACATCGATTTCTGACACTCATATACCCTGTGTCCTAATTCACAAAACGATGGTACCGCTACGACTATCTATCCCTCCCATGGTTTAATATACACTTACCACATCCTTTGTTTGTTTGTTGTTTAACGCCGCACTCAGCACTATTCCAGCTATATGACAGCGGTCTGCAAATAATCGAGTCTGGACCAGACAATCCAGTGATTGATATCATGAGCATCGATCCACACAATTGGGATACGATGACATGCATCAACCAAGTCAGCAAGCCTGACCAGCAGATCCCGTTAGTCGCTTCTTACGACAAGCAATGTCGCCTTTTACGGCAAGCATGGTGTTGCTGAAGACCTATTCTACCCCTGATCTTCACGGTCGCGATCGCTGTGTGAAATAGGATCCATGTATATGGCAGTGTACAAGAAGTAGAGACAGCAGTACCTTGCGGCTGAGTTCGGGGAAGACTTCACTCTGGTAGGGGAAGGACTGGTCGTCGATGATGTGCCAGTGCAGAACATTCATCTTGTTCTGCTCCATCCCATCCTGCAGAACAGAGATACAGAACAATAAAAGCCAAGCATCTTATCGTTGCAGATAGCGTTGCAGATAGCGTTGCAGATGGCGTTGCAGATGGCCTTACTGATGGCCTTACTGATGGCGGGTAGCGTGAGTCAATAATTCTAAGCAATATCAGGACACCTGGCGACGTGCTCACACATGATCAGACAATCCAACAACTGATGGCCTAAATAACGCAATTTACTTGATAGTACAGCTAGATTTATTCAACACTATTTTGTTACAAAATTATACTCGTAGTCCCATATGCAGCCCTGCAATACAAATTATCCCCAAATCCCATGGAAATACACACACATTCTTCATGGCTTTCTGAAAGATTTCAGATGAAAAATTATGTTCTCATGAAATTTGCGTCGTGCATTTTAGATCTGATTTCTTCAGTATTAGGTCTCAAAATGACAAGATTCCCACGGTTCCTTTCTGATGTGTCTCATAACGCAATTTAAGAATAAATTTTGAAATTGTTTTCTTTTCAGAGACTAAATGTTTGCCGAGGTGCTTTGAAATATAGCCTATTGTGATATTGATCAGTTCGGACGATCACGTTTTAGATGTTGTCAAGAAAGTAGGTATATGGTCATTATTACTCCATAATATGCTCTGCATCCGGGTCAGTACAACAAGGAATATGATTTGACTACGGGAAGTACCACGTTCTTCATCATAAAAGGTCACAGGTCACAAGTCAGAGAGAGACACTTCATGGGGTGGTTTCATTATGATAGTGTAGAATATACTTCTGTCTTTACTTGAAAGTTAAAAATGGTGTTTTCTTACCAAAATATCAAATATTGTCTCTTTGAAGAAGAAATGTCTGGAAGAGTCGACGAGAATCCCCCTATGGGGGAACCTTGGGTAGTCGCTGATCACCGTCTCCTTCACGAACAACTGAAATAAGAAGGTCGTGGCACATGCAATGAGGATATTTCATACTTCTATCATGATATAACATTTATACTAAGTTTTCCTACAATAATTAGATCCACATCAAGTGCTTTTATGACTTATCATGGTGTAATATTTATACATCATTTCAGTTTTAGATAAATGCTTCAAATCTATTAAACTATGTAGACATTACTCTTGTCTTATTGAATAGTATGCGCTCCCATTACCTTTGGCTAGCATTTATCTAAAAACCTATAACTGAAACTACTGATATTTTATATATGCATTTTACCTGTTGATAAGTATTACTTGCTAAACTATAATTATATGAAATGATGTATAAATATTACACCATGATAAGTCATAAAAGCACTTGATGTGGATCTAATTATTGTAGGAAAACTTAGTATAAATGTTATATCATGATACTTCTGAGAAACATATATCTACCGGGAAGCTTTAGGGAATATTCTTGCACAAATACCCTCAAGTGAGTTTTGGGTAAAAATAATGAACGTTTATTAGCTGTGAAAATTATATGAATGGACAACTGAAAATCAGTGATAACACCAGGTGTTCGGGACGAGGTTGTAATGAACTGACATCGTCCATTTGTTTGTAGTTATGTGCTTTATGTATTTATGTATACTATAATGTTCGCACTTGCTGTGTGTATACGGTTGTGCACATGGTCCTGGAGTGAGTGAGTGAGTGAGTGAGTTTGGTTTAACGCCGCTTTTAACAGTATTCCAGTATTCCAAGTGATGCACGTCTCAGACGTTTACCACTTCGGTGAAACCCACGAGCACGGGTATGGTGCTGACAAACCTAGAAACATAATCGGGGCGAACCGGCATTCGAACCCACAATCATAGGTTTCTGGCGTGCCCAAGGGACGCAACTCTGCACAGCGAATCGCGGCGCCTTAGACGACTGGGCCACCCGTGCCCCCTGGTCCTGAAGCCTTCATACAAATTAACGTCTTTGCTTCATACGTTTGGAGTGGTGTTTTACGCTACTTGTAATATTCCACCAATATCAAGACAGATGGCGCCACAAATGTGTGAACTGAGCCAAACCCTTGACTTGACGAGTGAGGACTATAACGTGTTCCTCGTGGCTTCGACTTGTAACAAACAAAGAAAAATGCATTGATGTATTAAAAATCAATTTCTCTATTAAAAGAAATAAGTAAAAAGGTGTACAACATTAGTTATTATAATATTTACATTGGCATTTTTGGCTCGGTCATCCGGGTCCTCGCCATCTAGTCCCCGCCAAACAATGTGACTAAACGTCTCCAGGCCTCGCAATGCTCCCCAAACCTCATTGGCCCAGATGAATGCTCGTGCCTTCTTCACAACCAGATCATCTGAAACAAATATATTTCGTTATCTGGATGTCTTGTTAGAACGACAATACATAATTATAGAAAGTCCCAACACCTTATTATAGGTAGTAGATATATTTCTCACTGTTTATTGGGAAAGAGTAAAATTAATCTTCGTTATAACGCCGTGGTCCGATTATTCCAGTTTTACCACGCCTGTAAATTATGCCGTCCGGGCAAGGAAGAATGCTGTTGTATTGCCCTTAGAGCCCTCGGGGTCTGGCCATGTAACCATCCGATCACCCATTTAGACTTCAGACAATGATGGGTTACTACGGAGCACCAAAAGGGGTGGTTGCCACCGGATACTTACCCGAAATGCATCTGGGTATCTCTTAGCGGATACACTCAACTATCTGATACCGACTCCGAAGCCTTAGTAAGGTGGTATCCAAACTGTATCCGTAACGGGTACCCGGATTATAAAAGACTTGGCATCCGAGGAGGTGTCTAGTGACGGATACAATGGGTAGGGTACCCAGGAGTGTAACCGTTGACGGATACCAAGATATGTGTGAGCGTACGGTTGGTATCCACTAGTGAGTGAGTGAGTGAGTGAGTGAGTATTTTTACGCCGCTTTTAGCAATATTCCAGCAATATCACGGCGAGGGACACCAGAAATGGGCTTCATACATTGTACCCATGTGGGGAATCGAACCCGGGTCTTCGGCGTGACGAGCGAACGCTTTTACCACTAGGTTACCCGACCGCCCCTTGGTATCCACTAGGAATGAGGCGGACGGAAATCACCCCACATGGTGAGTTGCGAGCCTATATGCTTCAGACCCTGCGAGCCCTCCCTAACTATCTTTTGATATGTTACATCGATCCCCAAACAACTGCGTATATCAAATTATCATTTCGACTAAGAACGTATTACAAAGAAGAATCCAAAGAAAATCAATAAAGTATTAAGTTTTGAGTCACTGAGTTCTGACACATCATAGAACGCGATGATCGCAAAACTTAATAGCGTCGTCATGCCTTAGATATCAGAAAAACAATCTCCTTCTTAACAAACAAAAGAGCAGAAATATTCAGAACAGATCATCTATCAAACCGATTGATCACAATTCCATAACCCTCCGCGGATGTGTTTACTGCACTCGACGCACGTGCTAATTTCATTCCGTTTCCGAGGGACTATCCTTACAGGACTGCGCATTCACATATTATGTGAAGGGTTATTATATCACTGCGCCTGGTGCCCTATCCTATTACAGCTGGATGCCTTATGCCGCCAAACGGAACTACTACAAATATGACATTCTCGTGTCAAGCTCTTTGATATTTTCCCCAAACACTGATTGGGCTGTAGCGGGACCCCGATGTTTGAAGTCTCAAGCCCCCTGTGCGTATCACCAACTGAGTTGGAAATGAAACACGAAGAACGCCGGGATTATTTTGTGACAGAAGGGTATGCTGAAATAATCAAGCCGGACTCAACACAACCCCTCTAATTCTTGAACTTGGCCACAAGAGGTCGAAAAACATTTCTAACGCTTTAGCAAAATCATAAAAAAACGTGACAACCGCGATGGAAGGCTTTAGGATTTGTGAGCGAGGCCTTACTTCAATACGCCGCCAACACGCCTAGATTAGCATTCAAAAGATTCCTAGCATATTCGAATAACACTGACGAGTGACAACGTAAAAAATCACAGACGTTCTTTAAGACGGACGTGGAGCCTAGCGGTTTAAAGCGTTCGCTCATCACGAAAAAGGCCCGGGTTCGATTCCCAATGGGTACAATGTGTGAAGTCCATTTTTGTTGTCCATGCCGTGATATTACTGGAATATTGCCAAAAGTGGCGTAAATTTATACTCAATCACTCCCGAAGACTCGCTGTGATTGTTACCTTGTCATATTACTGGTTAGATGTATAGTTTAATATTGAAAATATGAAACTTACAAGATTCATCGGAGTCTACCGACGGGAACTTCTGGCACGGCTTTCGAATCTTGATGTCAACTTTAGCGATGACGTGAGCCTTCGTGTACATGTCCTTGTCGTACTTCAAAGCCGGGTCGTCGATGTTGGTGCCGGGGGCGTTCTGTAGATTGTCGTACATGTCCTCCACAGCATCCTCGAGAACCCGCGTACGGTACCTCTCGACGGCCTCCTGAATGATGTCACAAGTCTCTCCGATCACCTTGAACGTAAACAGGTCCTTGTCCAGTTTATAGACCCTCTTCTCTTTCTTGACGTAGTATTGGGGTAACGGCCAGGGTTCCCCTGTGGTGGAGTGCGGGGCGCGCCTCACCTTCATCTCCGCCCCGCCATAGTCGTCGAAGGTGATGGCGAAGTCGCTCCAGTCCCATGTCAGTCTGATGCCCCCTATTTCACGTTGCTGATGCTGGTAGTTGCGGCCCTGATCGTTCATGTTGACGCCCCCGCCATTGAAGTTTTGATATCCTGCTCCACCGGCGTTATTGTTGGCGTTGAAGGTGTTAGGCTGTGGGTTGTTGTTTTGATTAACGCCATCAGCCACGTTTTTGATTACGCCTCTTTGATCTCCATTGACACCATTTTGGTTGTTGTCATTTATGGTCTCTACCGGTCGTTCCAACCTTGCTGACCTCTGTCTGTCATCCTCTGCTATGGTGTCTGCTCTTCTGTCACTTTGACCTTGACCAGCACCGGTGTCTTGCTGCACATGTGGAGCTTCTGTTTGCACAGCAGGGACATTGACCTCTTCCCTGACCTGAGAATTACCCTGAGCCGGCTGATTGGCTTGATTACCTTGATTACCTGCATTCAACTGATTGACCTGATTCGGCTGATTAGCTTGATTTTGTTGATTGAACTGGTTTGGCTGGTTCACCTGCTGACCTTGAGCACCATTGACGACAGCTTGAGGCTGATTTACATGAGCCTCGTTCTGTACTCGAGCCTGAATGTTGCTGGATCCTGGTTGGACAACTGACCCAAGTGCCCCAGGCGCGTTGTTACCTTGAACACCCTGGCCTGCATTAAACTGATTCTGATTGGATGCTACATTTGGAACATTTCCAAGATTCGGGTTATTTCCTGCTACTTGCGCTCCAATTACCCCTGTATTAATTGGTAGTTGGTTATTAATGTTGTTGAAGTTCCTGTTGTTGTTATTGTTGTTCTGGGGCCGTGCGGCAGCCCCTGCCAAGTTCTGTTGAGCAAACTGGTCCACGTTCTGATTAAACTGTTTCACGAGGTTCTGCTGCTGCTGCTGACCCTGAAGTCGTGGGGCGTTATTCCATTGGTTGCCTTGGTTACCAGCGTTTCCACCATTGACATTTAAATAATTTCCGTTCTGATCTGAAATGCACGAAACGAATTACGTGAGAACTTAAAATTTCATCTGAAATCTTTTAGAAACCAAATACAAGGTGGAAATGATTGAATCTCGTCTATAAATTGAGCTCGTCTGAGATTGCGTATTGACAAGAGAGTGGGAAGAACTGTCTCTGGAAATAAACATGAATTAATGAAGACACTGTCACACGGATGCTTCTAAATCTTGCAGACACCACGTCTCGTCAATACTGATAATCTCTGCTTCGTATGCTTTCCTCCACAATTTCAGTCTCACGACCTAACTACATGTTCAGCAAACAAGGTACACTTACTTCCAACTTGTCCGTTGATTGGTTGATTTTGTAACTGGCACAGCGATTGACCAATCACAGCCGCCAACACAAACAGTATACACGCTTCCATCGCACCGGCTCGATTCTGTAAAATAGAAGAAAAGAGTAATTAATACTGTCAAACAGCTACTTTTGTAAAGATACAATATTCACACAGACAACAGGTAAATGTGTCTTTCATTGATAACAAGCTGTAGTGTAGCTATTAAGACCCTATCACACCTATCCAGTGTTGATAACATTAACAAATTTTTTAAAGGTTATTTTTAATCATGAACTCAAGAAAGATTAGAGTCACTCACGAGTAGTACACAAGGACTCAGACGACTTTCAATGGGTAGAGTGTTGCCGAAATCGAAGACAAAACGGCGAAATTTGTAAAATCGAAAACAAACGGCGAAATGACTAAGTGAATTTTGCAGTAAGACTTCAACGACATTTCAGCAACACTCCGCCCATCTCAAGGCCTGTTAATTAACGATTTCGGCGAGGCGAGCTAACGTTTGACCACAGACCATCTAACAAGCAAAGAATACAATGTTTTGATTACTTTGCCCGCCCATCGCAACCAAAACCTCATTGAAGTCTTTGATGGGCATTTAGAAGTTGGAAGGTTTTTGAATATATGACACTTTTTATGGATAGCAACTTCATTGATTCTTTGTCAGAAGGTTTCGGAGCTACTTCTTGCAAGAAGACGTAGCTCTGAAACGTCGTTGACAGTAAAACACGTCTGAACGAAGACGATTGAAACGTCGTGCAAGAAGAAGTCGCTCGGAAACGTCTTAACAAAGAATAAAAGAAGTAACTGTTGCTATCCATTAAAAAAATGTCATGTATTCAAAAACCTCATTGATTTCAAACTGAATCCGTGCACCCATTGCAAACTAAACCTACGCACCTATCGCCAACTAAACCTACCAGCCAAAACCACGACACCCATCAGCAAAAAACCACGAGACCCACCAGCTAAAACCACGAGACCCACCAGCTAAAACCACGAGACCCACCAGCTAAAACCACCAGCTAAAACCACGAGACCCCCCAGCTAAACCCACGAGACCACCAGCAGTGACACACTCTGTTTCCCACTACATAATTACATGTACATAGCTGTATGGATATGATGACTCCTGCTGTTCGATGCCACTGCATCACATGATAAGTATCATTATTACATTTCCCGCGTGTGTTTTAACCTACTTTCACCATTTCAACATTTATTGAAAACACGCAACAGCTGGTGACGTACAAATAAATGAATACGTTTTCATTACAGTTGATACAATACTGATAATATTTGCCAGTTCATTCGATCTTATCCTGATGGATCGTGTGTGGCAGTAAAATATTCCACAAAGGTCGGTACCTACTCGGCATAATAGTTCAATTGTCTCTACAAAGAACCAGGGGAATGTTTTTTGTCTGTTTGGTGGTTGTTTAACGTCGCATTCAGCAATATTCCAGCTATACGACAGCGGTCTGAGTGAGTGAGTGAGTGAGTTGGGTTTAACGCCGCTTTTAACATTATTCCAGTTATATCGCGGCGTGTCAGCTTAATGTGGGAGGAAAGCCCGAAGTGATGCAGGTCTCCGACGTTTACCACTTCGATGAAACCCACGAGCACGGGTATGGTGCTGACAAACCTAGAAACATAATCGCGTGGCGAACCGGGATTCGAACCTACAACCATAGGTTTCTGGCGTGCCCAAGGGACGCAACTCTGCACAGCGAATCGCGGCGCCTTAGACGACTGGGCCACCCGTGCCCCCCGACAGCGGTCTGAAAATAATCTCCTCTGGACCAGACAATCCTGTGATTGACATCATGATCTTAGACCAATACAGTTAGGATACGATGACATGCATCAACCAAGTCAACGAGACTAACCAACCGATCCCGTTGGTCGCCTCTTACAGCAAGCATGGTCGCCTCTTACGACAAGAAGGGTTGCTGAAGACCTATTCTAACCCGGATGTTCATGGGGACAGAGGAATGTCGTCCAAACACGTATAGGTCGTCGGACTATCTAGACCGTTGATGCACATACGTATCAGAGTTATATCTATGAGAATCCTGTTGAACTTACGCATTGTCTCGAGTGTGACAAGCTGTTTATCTTAGCCTGGTGTTATGTGTCCTTTATCTGACCATTAGTGTTGCTTTATCATAAAGTGCACATGCGCGTATGTTTCCAATGTAGGGGTACATTGTATTGAGATCAAGTGAGATGTTTTTTGTATGGTGATAAAATGAGATTATTCGCCGTTCTGAAGTATTTGGGTTACATTAGCGTGTCAACCAAAACAGAAAATCCAACGAGCACGTATAGTACTGACAAATCAAGGCGGATCTGGGATAGGCGGATCTGGGATAGGCGGATCCGGGTACACCCGACCAGACGACAACGCGTGGTTGTATTACTGAATGAAAGTTAACATTCTCCAATGACCACAAAATACATGCAAACATCAGGTCTGTGATGTGTTACAATATCCTAGCGATACCACGACAGAAGATAGCACGATTTGGCTTCATACATCGTAGCCTTGTGCGGAATCGAAACTGACACCTCTGCGAGACGATACAAACTCTTTACCACTAGGCTAGCTGTAATACTGCATTTTTGAAAATAGCTCAATTTTGTTGTGATGCAACAGGTCAAATAACGGTAACATAAGATGTCATCCTTCAACGCTATCCAGATCTCCTTCACATCAACACATCACACTGAGTGACTGAATTGGGTTTAGTTACAGCGCCGCTCTTAACAGTATTGCAGTTATATCACGGCGTTCCAGCTTGATGCCGGAGGAAAGCTCGAAGTGTTGCAGGACTCAGGTGTTTGCAACCTTAGGTGAAACACACGAGCACGGAAATGGTGCTGACAAACCTAGAAACATCCGCACGAATTTGTGATTCGAACCCGCGATCAGAGGTCTCTGGCACGCTTAGTGAGTGAGTATGGTTTTAAGCCGCTTTTAACAATATTCCAGCAATATCACGACGGGGACACCATAAATGGGCTTCACACATTGTACCCATGTCGGGAATCGAACCCGGGCGTTCGGCGTGACGAGCGAACGCTTTAACCACTAGGCTTCCCGACCGCCCTCTGGAACGCTTAAGGGACGTAACTCTGCAAACCGAATTAGGGCGCTTAGACGATTGATCAGCGTTCCCCCCAAAACTCATTTGACACCTTGAAGAATATATGCCTTCGCCTAGATTTACACAGTGAAAACAATTCCAGATCCAATCTAAAGCCGGGAAAGATATGAACGGCATATTTACTCCGCTGTATAAATCAGAGTTGGGGCCATAGATCAGGCCTATAATCACAACCATGTCACTGTGACCTAAGATAAAAGTCCGAAACAGTTGAAACGTTTATGCTGTATCCCATTTAGCGATACGAAGTAAAACAAAAGACCAAAGCCAAGTTACAAGTTCATCAGGGCTGCATCCACTCGGAAGATCCCCCACAGCATATTAACTGTCGCTGCTTGATGCTTTCACACACTCGACTAAAGCGCCAGTTAACAACTACCCTTTGAAGTTGCCTTTTGACATTTCCGAACGCCTCTGACGAGACTATCCCATCATGGTAGCTATTACAGCGGTGTACCGTCGCCTGCATGTCAACAGTAAACAGCACATGCGCAGTGGCAAACCCTGTGACGTCACGTACAGATCACGAGGAGGCATGCTGCGAAGGAAGAAATGACCTTTAGCGGTAACCGTGGTCTCAGAAGTCGATCACAATGTTTTCCAAAGACGTATCTTTAAGATACCGCATTTCAAAACTGCATTCACCATGCTGTGAGATATATACTCAGGTTCCTTATTCATAAATGCATAAGTAAGCCTGTCTTATTCTTCTCTTGGCGGTCGGGTAGCCCAGTGGCTAAAGCGTTCGTTCGTCACGCCGAAGACCCGGGTTCGATTCCCGACATGGGTACAATGTGTGAAGCCCATTTCTGGTGTCCCCGGCCCCGCCGTGAAATTGCTGGAATATTGCTAAAAGCGGCGTTAAACCGTACTCACTTATTCTTCTCTGGTGTCATCACACACCGAACATTACTGGAACGTGCATGTCAAAGGTCAATAGGTTGGTTGGTTGGTTGGTTGGTTGGTTGTTTAACGCCGCACTCTGCAATATTCCAGCTATATGACGGCGGTTTCTGTAAATAATCGAGTCTGGACCAGACAATCCAGTGATTGATATTATGAGCATCGATCCACGCAATTGGGATCGATGACATGCATCAACCAAGTCAGCGAGCCTGACCACCCGATCCCGTTAGTCGCCTTTTACGACAAGCATAGTCACCTTTTACGGCAAGCATGGGTTGCTGAAGACCTATTCTACCCCGGAATCTTCACGGGTCCAAAGGTCAGTAGGATCCACATCCAACAGAAATAGATGGAGGATCAACATTGCGCCAGGAATGGCGGAATACATTTAGTACCCCCTTCCGTGTCAGATTCAGGTAAACTGACATTTATGACCGTCACATGGCACACCTTCCCAACAGCTGTCATCCAGCCACAAATGTAGGCTTGATTGAGTAAACACAGGTAAAAACACACATCCAGGCGATGTCTCCATGAGCCTACAACTAGCTAAACCCCATGCATCTTGTTCATTGCTATCCTGAAATGTCATTAAAAGAGGATGTGGATGGTCCTTTCTCCGCCTCCGTAGTCTTGTGAAAAGAGCGTCTGCCCGGAGACCTGGCGTTCGGCGTTGCAGGGGCTGGACGACTCGGTGTCAGTAATGTGTCTGAGTTGGTTATTCGTGTTAAAACTGCGTCATGGTATCTCAATGGGATGGGACTCTCAACAACAAAAAACGCGCGCATGCACATACATACGTGTATGTACGTCGATATTCAGTGAATAAATACGCGACACGACGTTATAAGCCATTTCACCTCACATCAAGTTTGATACCATAGGATCCTGGTACCAAGTCGTGAAGTAAGTAAGTGAATGAGTGAGTAGGGTTAAACGTCGTTTCGAACAGTATTCCAGTTATATCAGGGCGTTTCAGCTCAATGTGGGAGGGAACACAAAGTGTGGCAGGTCTCAGACGTTTACCACTTTGGTGAATTGTACGGAGTGATTCATGCCTTTCTACTGAAGTTAGCTCATACAAGTAAAATCATTTTACATTCTGTCACACAAATCATTTGGAATTGCTGTGGATGATCCATTGGTTTAGGCTTCAATGTTCATAACAAGCTAACCGCTCCTGTTTTTTGCCGCATTTGCAATATTCAAACAATATCATGGCTGGGGACACCAGAAATGGCCTTCACACATTGTACCCATGTGGGGAATCGAACCCGGGTCTTCAGTGTGACGAGCGAACGCTTTAACCACGAGGCTACTCCACCGCCTCGTGTGGATGTGGAATGAAAGAATAAATATTGCTTATAGCCGCTTCAGCAATTTTATATACGTGCGGGATGACTTGTGGATTTGGCTTCTGTGGATGTGGAAGTGGTTGTGGTTGTGGATGTGGTTGTGGAAGTGGTTGTTGATGTGGTTGTTGATGTAGTTGTGGTTGTGGTTGCGGTTGCGGTTGCGGTTGTGGATGTGGATGTGGAAGTGGATGTAAACATAAACTATACCAATAGTTATATGCTACACACTGAGATGAAAAACTTGTAATGTTGGTACATCTGCATCTCACACTGTAACCAATTGCAAGTCCAAGTAGACACCAAAAGGTCTCTGACTGGTAGAAGTGAACCTGGGCGTTGTGCCTGAGAAGCTAACGCGTTACCAACAGGGCTACCCATCACCTTAGGAAAGAAACTCGCTATCTCTGTGCAAAATAACACAACACTGTCCAAATTCCACACTCATCTGGAACCTGTCAACAATGAACACATTTGCTCAGTCTCCTGAAGCCACAAGTATTGAAAATGTGTCCACTAAATATCCCTGGTGAAATGCTTCAAAAAGCATATTTGTCCTCGGGGACAAGCATAATCAATAGCTGCAATACATGAATCTAGTCAGGGAAAGTAGAGATGTGGCGAGTAGCTGGCCAGTTTAAGCCTTTGCCAGAAACCGCTTTATAGAACAAGCGCACTCAAACATGCAGCACTCGAACACGATTTCCAGGAACAATGCTGTAAGAATGACAGTACGTAATTATTTTCATGAAGCCACTTTGGGCAAAACAGCTTGGAATAAGCAGGTGTTTTGCCCGTAGCTGAAGCAGGATTGGGCTAATAGAGCACAGTCGGCCAATAGACCTCGAGACCTGGGACATACTCCCACAGCTCCAGGCCAATAGATAGCATTAACCAATAGGAACATACCAAAATATTCCCAAACAACTCCGGGTAATAGAAAACAATGGTTATTGCCCGATGAATATGCATGTCGGTTCGAAACATGGCAACTTCTCTTGCATTCGTATTGATTTTTGCTCAAATTTAACACAAAACGAATCGACTGTTAGCGTTACCAGTGTTGTCTAACCTTGACAGCCCTGATACAACACAGTCACGCCATCGCCAGAAAACAAATGAATTAACACAAATGCTCACTGATCTACATGAACCCTTGTTGAACTGAGCACATACCGTTGATGTCAGTCTGAAGCCCACCTGTGCTTGATAGCCTTAAGCCTAAGATGGGAAGCCAGTCTAATTTCCCCTTAACATGCATTGTCCTTAACATTTGCACCTAAGGGAAGGGGGTATAACATATGTCTGTGTCTTGTTGCAAAGAAACAGGGCAAATGGGTATTTTGAGTGTTTAAACACGTTCATTGGCGTTACAGTAGAAACTGGTCAAAAACTGGAACTCGAATGTCGCGACTAGACAGACAAGTAGAAAATACATGTACCTTTATTTCAGGCATATACTAAGTGAGCGAGTAGGGTTTAAAGCGTGTTTTGTACATCATTCCACCTTGTACCCTGGCTTGGCAGTTCCAAAGAAGATCCAAAAGGACATAGGTCGGGGACATTAACATTGAACAAAAGAGAGCTGCCATGGTGCGGACAATCCGATGATCATAAGTTAGGTTTGTTTGGTTTGGATTGTTGTTTAACGCCGCATGCAGCAATATTCCAGCTATATGACGGCGGTCTGTAAATAATCGGGTCTGGACTAGACAATCCAGTGATTGACATCATGAGCATCGATCCACGTAATTGGGATACGATGACATGCATCAACCCAGTCAGCGAGCCTCACCACCCGATCCCGTTAGTCGCCTCTTACGACAAGCAGAGTCGCCTTTTACAGCAAGTATGGGTTGCTGAATACCCATTCTACCCCGGAACTTCACGGGTTGGGACAATATGAGTCCCAACCAACGATTAGCAGGTAACTCATGGGGCGCAACGTAACACAACGGGATGTAGCCTCGCAACGGTCGTTTGTCGAAAAAATATTCCACATTTGCTTGAATGATCTTGAAACCTCAACTGAACTCGGTATTTCGCAAGTTCTTCAAAGTGACAAACAATATTTGACATTTCCTATCTGGAGAGTTTAAGAAAGAAGTGTTCTCTCGTTCGCAGAGGCGGTCCTCTAGAAATTCGAGGCCGAACTTAGATTCGTTCGTCACCACAAAAGGATGTCTGATACTGAGATATATTTTTAAGATGTTGCACGTCAAGCTGAATAATTATTTCCAAAAGGTTTCTGTTTTAGTTTTTCTCAACGATTTCTCGAAACCAGATGAAGACTTCTATTGTAATCAATATGAATCGCATCTCTGATCGCGTATGTCAATGAAATTACGACTGAACCGATTTTTTCTTCTCTTTGTTCTCAGAGACAAGACGATACCAACAAAGTTTAATCAAACTATCAACCAGTTGTCACTATGGGTTCAGCTTTAAAAGCAAAAAACAAACCCATCATTTTCATCAAGACAAGTTTTTCAGGTATTTGTCTAAATAACTTGTCTCTATGCGGTCTTTGATCCCGCGGATTGCCAGTTGCAGCCTGTGGATGAAAAGATGTATGTAGCCAATCAAAAACCTGGTTACAAATTGACTTTGACGATGATTGTGAGGAAGTGCATTGGCACCATGTCACGATCCAAGCTCAATCACCAACAAAAGGATGCAGTTGTTACATGGTTATGTCCGTTCACGTTGAAGTTATATTGTCCATTGAACGATTGTTTTTTCCCCACGGCGATGTCGCATGAGAAACTACAGAATAGCGCCATGACTCTTCAGCAATCCTGGTTATATAGTGAGTGAGTGAGTGATTGAGTTTGGTTTTCCGTCGTTTTTAGCAATATTCCAGCAATACCACGGCGGGGGACACCAGAAATGGGCTTCAGACATTGTACCCATATGGGGAGTTGAACCCGGGTGAACGCGAAGACAACTTCTGTATCCTTTGAAAACGTTTCAGGACTATGTCTTGTCCCTTCATGTGAACACTGAAGAAGTGTATTGTTTGTTTGTTTGTTTGTTTGTGTTTTGTTTAACGCTGCACTCAGCAATATTCAAGCAATAGGACGGCGGTCTGTCAATAATCGAGTCTGGTCCAGACAATCCAGTGATTTACATCACGAGCATCCATCTACGCAACTGGGATACCATGACATCCATCAACCAAGTTAGCAAGGCCACCGTATCCCGTTATTACCCGGATTTTCACGGGTTGAATAAGTGTATTAAATATATGTTATATATATACATACTTAAAACGAACACACATAATCATATTATTATTGGCATGCTTCAAGAGGCCTTGCATTCTCGATTACCCTGTGCATTGTGTATCAATAATGGTCAATACCCAATACGTCACTGCCCAACAAAACTATTGTGGCAAAGTCATTAATCTCTTTCTCAGCACAGATGTCAAGTTCATCTCATCGAGTGACATTGCAGTGATAATTTCATGAGATCCTTCATACTTGGGAGTTAAAAAGTAATATCTATGGACATTGTCGGTCTCCTAGACTTTAGAGAATAAATTAAAAAAAACGAATCCAATCCAGAATGAATTTGTCTCGATTGCCTCAGCTCTAGTTCATTGTTCTGGGAACCATTTTGCATATATTTGAAATAAGATAATTTTATTTCTGGTACTAAATGTTAGTCTAATACAGACAGTAGCTTGGGCAGAAGACAATGGATAACGGTATCTTGGAAGCTCTCAGTAATCCAGGAGGGATGTTATCAAAATTCACCTTTCGTGACCTTATAAGAAGAGTCATAAGGTAAACACATGCCACAGATTACCCTCTAGCCTTGCTCCAATGCTATACTAAAGAAAAATCCATGGATGTGTAGAAATTCTATCCTCCCAATAGGAAAGTCTAGATATGGGGACTCTGGTCTCTTAGAGGGACAACTTGTTCTCATTATTGACATCTAGAAATTATGATTGAAACTAATAATTATTTCCTTGTAGACTTCAACAAAGTCTAGTTCCCCTCCTGCTGTGGAGTGTGTACGCATGACGACACTGACCTATATGAGACGGACGTGGCTTGACGTGTGTGATTGATGACGCGAGGTCAGCGATGACATTCCTGAGTGGGCTGGCTGAGACGTTTTATAATGCTGTGACGTGGTGGTGAAAGCTGCAGGATTTCCTGACATTTCTAAAAAGTCTCCCAGTGTTATTAATCCTTTTCCTTAACTACAAATTATCTCAGCTATAAATTACATCTGTGGTAATACGTAATCATAAGATAAATGCAGATACGACAGGTTTTAAATTGATTTTAGAAATAGGATAAATTTTCAAAAAATAACGTTGTCGCGTGTTTCTCTCTTACGTCAATAAAGAAATAGAATAATATAATTCCTGGATAAATACTAAACAGAAATTAACAAGACTAGTTGTCACTCCAGTTGCTTCACTTCAGTAAGAGAGCGGGTGCGTGAGTGAGTGAGTGAGTGAGCGAGGGAGAGAATGGGCCGGGGTGAGGTGAAATGGGGTTTAACGTTGCGTCCAAGATTATTGCACTTATATTGCGAGGTGCATCCACGTGTTTGTGTGTGTGTGTGCGCACACTAGTCCGGACTGATGCCGATTTATAGTGCTAGCTCACTGAGATACCATGCCGCAGTTTACCATCAATATCCCACATGCCGCAGTTTAACATGAATATCCCACTCAGAGTATACTGACTCGGAGCCGACCAGTCCTTATTTTAGCCACTAAATGTCGAACACCAGACAGGGTAACAACAACTTCCACCTTTTAACGTCTTTTGGTATGACGCAGCCGGGCGGACGCTCTACCACTAGACCACGGAGGAGGTCGCGTGGGAGCGAGGTTTTAAGACCGCCAACATTTGGGTCACCAAATGGTGCCCTTGTAGAGAAATTGAACCTAGATCCTAACCGCGCGGGGTGAACGCGTAACAACTAGACTACATATCCCCGTGCAGTATACATGAACATCATCACAAAGCAACACGTGCTAGTCTATCCGGCAGCCTCATCGCACAGACGTTGGCTGAACATCAGTCATGTCGAATCGCCATGTACTTTGTCTTTCATAATCTTATCTTCCATCTTGTCATGAGATGTACTTGTTGAACTGCAATAGGAGGTACACATATTGATCCCGAGGCGACTTGATGGAAACGTCCTTACTTCCTTATTGACAGTGACCTATGGATGAAGGTTACCTGGGCTTGCTGTTGTTGGTGGAGCTTCGCTAGTTTCGCTAGTTTCTGTAGTCTGTGTACAGACACAGACATACAGTCGTCATACAACAATAATGACCACATAGTAATATTGTGCCACATTCACACCCTAAGGCATACATAATTATCCCGATAAATGGTTCAGTGTGCACTTGAATTTCATTCTCAGCTCCTAGGTGTATATAACCCATGTGAGGCGCAAAATGGTTAAGTCACCTTACCTTCTTCTCCTACCGGGTACCCTTCACTGCTGGGTGAACAGACGCATATTTCGAACAAGGTCATTTGTCTGAGGAGACAGCCGTGCTACACATGCTTCAGTGTGGGGCAGGACCGAACCCTAGACACGGTCCTGAGTCAAGCTGCCGAATGTGGTCACCGTTCCAACTACTCTCCGCGACTAACCTTGCCTAACTTTCCCTGATTTGCGACCTACCCACCGGACCACGTGCCGCCCCCACAATATGTCATTGGGGGCGGTCGGGTAGCCCAGTGGTTAAAGCGTTCGCTCGTCACGCCGAAGACCCGGGTTCGATTCCCAACATGCGTAAAATGTGTGAAGCCCATTTATGGTGTCCCCCGCCGTGATATGGCTGGAATATTGCTACAAAAGAGGCGTAAAACCAAACTCACTCACTCAATACGTCACTGAGTGAAGGAGGTAGGCAGTGCCTTGTAAACTCTTGATTCCCATGCAGGAAATAAAACCTGGTGTTCGGATGTGACGAGTCAATGCTTTAACCATGACGCTGCACCCAAAAATGATAACAATGTGAATCAGTGATAGAGTGAGCTCTGTTTGACGCCGCTTTCAGCAATATTCCAGCAACATCACTCGGGGATCACAAGAGATGGCTTTCACCCATGTGGGAATCGAACTAAGTTTGGGAGTGATGAGAAAACGCTTCAACCAAAAGGCGACCCTAAAGCCCCAAGAACTGAAATGGTCTGAAGGCAAATCAATGATTTACGATTGAATCCAAACCATTGAAGATGTTTCAGTGTTTATCGTACAGACACTGAACAAGCATCAAGGGAAATTGATAGCATTTGGCTATCATCTGTAAAACTTGAAGTCTGTAGTTTACACGCAATTCAGCCTTGTGACGGAATACTTGAGGACACACTTATGCAGCCCTGTATGGAGACTGCTTTATATAATGGGGTTTATATGTTTATTTCGTATATAAACGAAACAGTTTGTGGATTCCAATACTACGAGCCGTGGAAGGAGACGTGAATAAGAAGCGGACAAAACAGAGCGTACAAAAAGTAGTTCTCTTGACAAGTAGAGTATCTCGTATACAAAACACAATAATACCTTAATGTCCTTGTTATGTTATCTGAGCCACTTCTCGGTGTGATCAATACGTTTGTATGTCTGCTGCAAACGAATATGCGCCTACATATAATGTTTTGAGTTCGCAAACCCGGGTTGCCATTCAGATACGAAACAATTAGAAGTGGACTTGAATGACGCGATGAATCATGTCAGATGTACTCTATCTATGCACTCTAAGGGCATAGAGCGACCCATCACAAAATATAAACCGTCAACGCCAGAGTGAGTGAGTGAGTGAGTATGGTTTTACGCCGCTTTTAGCAATATTCCAGCAATATCACGGCGGGGGACACCAGAAATGGGCTTCACACATTGTACCCATGTCGGGAATCGAACCCGGGTCTTCGGCGTGACGAGCTAACGCTTTAACCACTAGGCTACCCGACCGCCCCTCAACGCCAGAGAATATCGTTATCCGGTCTCGATTATCCGACGAAACTGATTCCACTGGGCGAAAGAGGCAAATGACAATGATATGAATGGATCAATGAAAATCAGTGATGAAACCAGGTGTTCGAAGACCTGCTTTTTCTATATTCTATGAAGCTAATGTAGATCAGGATTCACACAATGAATATTAGATGCAATCATGCTATGGCCATTGCTGAAGCTATAAAGCGACCCATTTTGTACAATATAAGCTTTACGATGTAGATTGCGATACACAAATGTCTGCACACTTGGGTACAGAGCCTGTGAGTGAGTGAGTGGGTCAGGTTTAACGCCTTTTCGAACAATAATCGGTTGCATCATGGAAGCTAGACAAGGGCGTGGGTTGTTGAAATATGCCAGTTTTTTTTAAAATCCATGATGGCGCCAAGAGACCATCCATCATTATCAGGTGGAAACTGGGGTTCGAATCCCCGACTAGCAGATCTGGTCGACCTTCGAGGACCTTATATAAAAAGTGGCGAGGACCGCTGGTGTGTCTGCATCCGTTACCAAGGTGTGGCCAAGTACCAAGTTGAATTTAGAAAGTACGGTTAGAAACACTGAATGCAAGTCAATCGTAGGTGCATGCAATGTCATTTGATGTAAACAACTTACAAAATGCCAGATCCGGTTTATTTGGTTAAATGTCTTCACTCCTCGAGACAAGCAAATTGTAAACATATAAGGATCTAACATACTGTTCTTTAGGAACATCAACACAATGAATACATAGAGTAATGATGTCTGAAACAGTCTTGTCAGTAGTGGCCTTGACTAAAGCGAGATAACTGCGCATATTTGACTGTAACTTGACCTCCACAGCGGCGTAAAATAATCCAACAGAGGCTTTGATATCGGTACCCGTGAAGATCCGGGTTAGAAAAGATCTTCAGCAACCCATGCTTGTTGTAGGAGGTGACTATGTTTGTCACTAACGAGATCGAGCGGTCAGGCTCGCTGATTTGGTCGATGCAAGTCATTGTATACCAATTACGTGGATCGATGCCAATAATACCATCACTGGATTATTTGGTCGGATTGTTTACAGACCGTGGTCATGTAGCTGGAATAGTGCTGAGTGCAAACTGTGATCACTTCTTCTACATCATCCTCATAAGCTTCATTGTCCAGACAGTCGTCTCCGGACACAATCACACGTCCGTTAGCCTGGCAGCAAATGTTCCTCGTACGCGGAGTCGTACAGCTGACGTCGTGTGAAGCGTGGTGAATCATTGATGTGTTCCGTGGCTGTTCGGCATCGTCACTGTCGCGGCATCCACGAGGGAGTTAGCAGGACGTGCGAGCGGAGCTATGGGCCGAGGGGCATCAAATGTCCTCGGTGTTGCCAACATTTCTTCAACTGCCATGAAACATAAAGAATCTCTTCCAGACCGGGTCCAGCGCTTACAGGTTTACTAATTGCCAGATAGTCGCCTGTAGGCTATTCCCGTCAGGGTGAGACGGACGGAGATACAAAGAAGTCGATGGTGGTAAGATGGTTCCAGCGTCCTGCTTCATCCCACCTCGGATGATTGTCCAGATCCCGGGACCATTGTTGGGTTCAAAATCCTCCCCACAAAGACTCCCATAGCTTCATCTCAGCACTTGTATCCTGTGAGGCGTGCAAGACGACAGGTTGTTGGTTGGTTGGTTGGTTTGTTGTTTAACGCCGCACTCAGCAATATTCCAGCTATATGACGGCGGTCTGTAAATAATCGAGTCTGGACCAGATAATCCAGTGATTAATATCATGATCATCGATCCACGCAATTGGGATCGATGACATGCATCAACCAAGTCAGCGAGCCTTGCCACCCGATCCCGTTAGTCACCTTTTACGGCAAGCATGGGTCTTCACGGGTTAGACGGCAGGTTGCAAAGGTGCCTGGATATGTTGCCTGACACTCATGAGTAGAAGTGTCTACTACAGATGGACGTGTACAATATGTCTGGCCAAGGGGATGTGACTGATCTATCTGGGCAGGTGATGTGTGCATACGACATCAAACACCGAGCTCTCTGATAATAAGGTCCGTGCACATAATATCTTAAAAAGAGGTGTGTACGCGTATATCTGAACAAAGAAGAGTACAAATCATATCTAACAATGGGATGCGTGTGCACACATTCTGATTATTGGGTTCGTTAACATTACATCTGATAACGAAGTGCGAATACAGTATAACTGATCAGTCTGGTGCAGACAATATATCTGACCAAAGGGTTGAAGTCACTATATCTGACGAAAGGGTTGAAGTCACTATATCTGACCAAAGGGTTGGAGACAATATATCTGGCCAAAGGGTTGAAGACAATATATTTTCCCAAAGGGCTAAAGACAACATATTTGACCAACAGGTTGAAGACAATATATCTGACCAACGGGTTGAAGACAATATATCTGACCAAAGGGTTGAAGAAAATATATCTGACCAAAGGGTTGAAGAAAATATATCTGACCAAAGGGTTGAAGACAATATATCTGACCAAAGGGTTGAAGACAATATATCTGACCAAAGGGTTGAAGACAATATATCTGACCAACGGGTTGAAGACAATATATCTGACCAAAGGGTTGAAGACAATATATCTGACCAAAGGGTTGAAGACAATATATCTGACCAACGGGTTGAAGACAATATATCTGACCAAAGGGTTGAAGACAATATATCTGACTAAAGGGTTGAAGACAATATATCTGACCAACGGGTTGAAGACAATATATTTGACCAAATGGTTAAAGACAATATATCTCACCAAGGGATATGTACACACTACATCTGCCCAAGTACTTACATCTTAAGGCTGCGTTAACACTTACAAATATGGACAGGTACAGCAAGCCAGATTCCAGATATACGACACGTGGTCAATATTTGCGTTTCCTATCATAAAATGTCAGCACTATCAACAGCGCGTCGCACTGCGATAAATAAAACGCAATAATGTTAAAATCGCTGAAAACACAAGCACTCTCACCAGTTTGCCCCGAGTCTCTCTTTAATGTGACATTTCCCATTAACACTCCACACTGACACATAATAGCCTTAATTATAGGGCGCTGGTGCAGACTAAATCAGTTTTCAATTGCCCATGACCTTCAAATGTCACGTGACACCCAATGTCTTCAAACTATCTAACGTGACTTCGTACTATGTCGATAAGCGTGGTTTACACTTGGCCAACCAACAATGACTCCATACCTGAATATTTTCATTATAATTGTTTGCGAATGTCAAAAACAATATCAACTAAAGTTCAAACGATATTGTACAGCTATAGACATCATAAGCATCGATCAATTGGGATACGATTTTTACACCTTTTAACATGTTATAGAATTGCGCTGTTTCAAATTGTTTTGTATAAACAATAGACCTTAACAAAATATCCCGGACTGTAGCAGCCTGGTATTGATACAGACGGTGATGTTTAACCGGAAAACTGTATTCCCAATTACTGATAACATAATGAACATAATGTGCCACCAGTTTGCCGGTAATTGCTTGTTTTGTGTTCGTGTGATAATTACTTGATAACTGTAAACTAGCCCCTGTCAGCCATGTTCCACGGAAGTAGATTTCTGACAGTGGTTGAGAGTGAGCGAGTTGGGTTTGACGCCGCTTTTAACATTATTCCAGTTATATCACGGCGTGTCAGTTTAATGCGGGAGGAAAGCCCGAAGTGATGCCGGCCTCAGACGTTTACTTCGGTGAAACCCACGAGCACGGGTATGGGGCTTACAAACCTAGAAACATAATCGGGGCGAACCGGGATTCGAACCCACAATCATAGGTTTCTGGCGTGCCCAAGGGACGCAACTCTGCATAGCGAATCGCGGCGCCTCAGACGACTGGGCCCCAAGTGGTTTAGAAAACTGCCTATACAAATGTTGGCTCTTGCATTATTTGACAAGGCATTAAGCTGTAATTTATATTCAGGAAAAATATACTCAGGGTCTTTTTTCTAGAATGCCAATAAACATTATTCAACTATTAACAGCAGAGAAAACTTTGTTTTAGTTTAAACATATTACTGAGCTGATGCAACGCGCACAGATGGTAAATGTCACAGGTACTAAAATCAGTATCATTAAGGGAACAGTTTAAAGGCACTCCACTAGGTGTTCAATACAAGCCAGTGGTGGTTCAAAACAAGCCAGTGGTGGTTCAAAACAAGCCACTGGTGGTTCAATACGAGTCCCCGGTTGTCCAATACAAGCCACTGGTGATTCAATACAAACCACTGGTTGTTCAATACAAGCCACTGATGGTTCAATACAAGTCAAGGATTGTTCAATACAAGCCACTGATGATTCAATACAAGCCACTGGTTGTTCCAGACAAGCCACTAGTTTTCAATACAAGCCACTGGTTGTTCAATATAAGCCACTGATGGTTCAATACAATCCACTGGTGGTTCAATACAAGCCACTTGTGGTTCAATACAAGCCACTGGTGGTTCAATGCAAGCCACTGGTGGTTCAATACAAGTCACTGGTTGTTCAATACAAGCCACTGGTTGTTCAATACAAGCCACTGGTGGTTCAATACAAGTCACTGGTTGTTCAATACAAGCCACTGGTTGTTCAATACAAGCCACTGGTGGTTCAATACAAGCTACCGGTGGTTCAATACAAGCCACTGGTGGCTCAGTATCAACTTTCGATTGTCCATCATGAGTTCCAGGTGCACATAGGTTTCGGAGAATGTAAACAAATTATGCGTCTAAAGTTAAAATTCGTTTGGAAAAAACAAATTTAAAAAAATCAAATATCTGACCACACCATTCAATGAACTCGACCAGCGACCAGACATAAAATGCGGTTTAACGTCGCATGCAGAGTACCGAGTACCGTCCTTAACAACATCTACTAGAACGCGGAGGGGGATCGAACCACCGAAATTTCGCTCCCCGGGTAGACGCTCTATCCACTACACCACGGAGGCGAACTATACCTTTGAAGAAAATGAAACCGGGTTCACAGCGTGACAAGCGAGCACTACACCATATAATCTACCCGATAACAACAACATGCACCCAGTGAAAGCCTACCTTGGCTGTGCCCACCATGGAGAATCAGCTCACACACGCACGCTCCAGGTCGCTGAGATGGAGGCGGGTGTTTACTCGGCAGGGTTGCGTGCTAGGTACATCGTTTGTGCATGTCTCAGCAAGTGACAGTCTATCATTACCTCGCAGGCCTCCCATTAACGGAGAGGTTAGACTGACCCTATTGCAATATTAAAACAGACCTGACATTGGCTTTGGCTTGATCATACAAGATCAGGTAAAGCAAACATGCATTTCAGATCATGAATAGAAGAGTGTACTTTAAAAAACGATCAAAGTGAAACCTAATTATAGCATCAGTGATGGTGCTCTTGCTCGTGTTCTGCGCATGCTCAAAACTGAAACCAGAGGTGTCAGTCACGGGAAGAGGAAACATATAACGTCAATGCAAGGAGTAACCAGTCTCGATTGTCCGCCGTAATTCATTGGGCGTAAACGGCAAAATATGGAGGTGAAAATTATATGAATGGATCACTGAAAATCAGTGATGACACCTGGGTCAACTTGCACAAAGCGATCTTAGCGTTACAATTATTGTAAATCCTTAAGATCGCGATCTTAGGCTTACGCTACAATCGTCATCCACTTGCACAAAGCGATTGTAGGTTAAGATCATTGTAAGCTACAATCGAAACTTACAATTGGTCCAGACCAATCTTAAGTAGCTAAGATCGTTGTAGTCCCTGACAAAATGGCGTGCAAGACAGGGCCAGTTTCACATTAATAATCGGCTTTACGATCAAACACTGCCTCTTTATTTTGTTAGATTTTATGATTCGAATCGACACTTCAACAACACGAAGACCGCACCACAGATTTAACGTCAAAAATATCGTTAATTGCGATAGTGAACCACATAACTATCGAGTCGATAGTTAAAAGTACTATTCCCACCCGTGTCAATGCTGAAAGAAGTCTAAAACAACATACCTTATTAAGGGAAGGATAAAACCTAAGTCGTCTGCAAGCGATTTGTAACGTCCGTGACCTTTAAGATAAATCAAGGGCAGCTAATCATAGTTTATATTCTAGATGGGAGTGGTTTCCCTTTGTATAAGTATCGTAGAATCTACCTTGCCCAGTGTATTAATGTTGTAGAACCGCCGAGCTCCCCTTGTATATCTTTTGGGTCACATTCGTGTCAGTTATTTTGTCTTTAGTTTATCATTAAATTAATCTACAAGTAAACACAAGTTGAAGTGCAAAATCATACGTTTATATCTAAAATCGAGTGGGACAGTCACGAGCGGTTGTAATATCTGAATTTATAAGAAACTAATACAAATATTCATCAAACAAGCAAATACACATGATGAGACATTTGAAATTTGTGTAAAATATCCCATAAATAGCAAAAGTAAAATTCACACTTTTTAAAAAATATAATTAATACCAAATGAATATATATTAAACAACTTCTTTCTTGAAACATTATTCTTATTTCCCGTCCATGCATTCTTGAAATCTCCCTCTTACTGTGTTTTGAAAAGGTTGTCATAACATCCTTTGTAAAAGCGGCAAAACTAAAACATGAAGGATATACATGTATTTAGGATTTTACGGAAAGCTCCCACAAATAGATGACGATCATACATTTTCCTGTTATGTTATTTGGACATAGAGATCTATTATTATTTTCTATTTTTACTTTCATAATAAGAAATGTCACTAAATCTATATGCCAACATACTAATTATAGTTTCCTTCAAGTTGAGACCTTTCAACTGTGCAAGGTGCGTGGAGGGAGGTACGTGTTGTATGTCGTAACCGGTTCCACACGTTGTATGCGCAGCAAGATTTGCGCGTTTGCAGACAACCATAGACAGGAGTCTAGTTTAAGATATTTGTACCTCCACCATTGAAGATTTCAATCTTAGTTAAGATCGCGATCTTAAATCCAAGCCGTCTTACAATCGCGTTAAGATCGGTTTGTGCAAGTGGAATAGGACAATTGTAGGGTGATTGTTAAGTTGATTGTAGCTGCCTAAGATCGATTGTAACTAAGATTGTTCTGTGCAAGTAGGCCAAGGAGTTCGCGAAAAGGGTAAGCATGTCCTGCATTTCTGGGAGCACCTGCCACTCACATAGTTTGTATAAAAACGCGGTCTACCGCCTACACTCACCAGCCCACGCTTAACTTGAGTACAGCGTGGAGACGAAAAGAACATATCTGTCTGACTCATCACAACCAGCTCTGCGCTTTATGAAACCTGTAACATTGAGCAAGGTGTCCCGGGCGAATACAAAGGGAAACCCAGGCGTCAATCTGGTGGTTGGTGATACGGTAGCCTTGTGGGTAAGCGTTCGCTCGTCACGCTGAAGCCCCGAGTTTGAATCTCATCATAGATGGGCGGAGCATGATACAGTAGCCTTGTGGGTAGGCGTTCGCTCGTCACGCTGAAGCCCCGAGTTTGAATCTCATCGTAGATGGGCGGTGGGTGATACAGTAGCCTTGTGGGTAAGCGTTCGCTCGTCACGCTGAAGCCCCGAGTTTGAATCTCATCATAGATGGGCGGAGCATGATACAGTAGCCTTGTGGGTAGGCGTTCGCTCGTCACGCTGAAGCCCCGAGTTTGATTCTCATCGTAGATGGGCGGTGGGTGATACAGTAGCCTTGTGGGTAAGCATTCGCTCGTCAAGCTGAAGTCCCGAGTTTGATTCTCATCGTAGATGGGCAGTTGGTGATACAGTAGCCTTGTGGGTAAGCATTCGCTCGTCAAGCTGAAGTCCTGAGTTTGATTCTCATCGTAGATGGGCGGAGCATGATTCTCATCGTAGATGGGCGGTGGGTGATACAGTAGCCTTGTGGGTAAGCGTTCGCTCGTCAAGCTGAAGTCCTGAGTTTGATTCTCATCGTAGATGGGCGGTGGCGTAGCCTTGTGGGTAAGCGTTCGCTCGTCAAGCTGAAGCCCCGAGTTTGGTTCTCATCGTAGATGGGCGGTGGGCGATACAGTAGCCTTGTGGGTAAGCCTTCGCTCGTCAAGCTGAAGTCCTGAGTTTGATTCTCATCGTAGATGGGCGGTGGGCGATACAGTAGCCTTGTGGGTAAGCCTTCGCTCGTCAAGCTGAAGTCCTGAGTTTGATTCTCATCGTAGATGGGCGGTGGGTGATACAGTAGCCATGTGGGTAAGCGTTCGCTCGTCACGCTGAAGTCCTGAGTTTATACCACAACGTAGGTATCTGGGACCATTTGATTAACATGAGTAGTGGGAGAGCCAAGTGGTTAAAGTTCATATTTGCTACACAGTATATGTTGTTTCATTTCACAATACCGAAGCACATTCGCCACGCTCTGTATTCATGTTGAGCCCCTACTATGCATATTTATCTCCGATGATAAATTGTGTGATGCATACCGAGGTGACGGATGAGGTTGTGCGGGGCAATGTCGGTACTGGGTGACAGTCTTAAGAAGTGCAATGTAAGACCCAAAAAAACAGTTTACACCACATTCAGATGTGGCCTGCGTCGAGGGGTCCTCGAGCAGTCAAGCATACAGCCATGACACAAGAAATGACAGTAATTGCTGTCCCGGTTGACACGGAGGTATATGCCGTGTGAAACAAGAACACTTTGCAACCCGGCACTCGCTGTGTCGCGCTGAAAACCTGAACTATGTCAGCAAAATATATTAACACATGTCGTATGCCAATGGGCTGTATCCAATCCTGCGCCATGACTGTGGAATATATTTATTTTATGGAAAAAACACAATCTAGAAACGTATACAAATTTTAAAGCAAGTCTAGCCAGCTCCAGCCAGCTCTATTAAATCAGTATTGGGAAAATGTTTATTTATTTATTTTTAGAGTCAAGAAGGGTATTGTGTAATATAAGATTTCATAGACTTAATGTTAGTCTAGGCTGTATCCAATCGTGACCAACTCGTGTTATTCCGGGACAAGCCGAATAGCGACTTGTGCCCCTCTCGGCCATTTTTGAGACCGGGTTCCGTCTTAGCGCAAACGGGCATACTTAAAACAATTGTAAACTCGTTGCGTAATGCTTTTACATATATATCCCAATATATCATCTATATATCAGATGCAACTTAAAGCACATCTGGACATGCAGAATTCTTGGGAATAATTTTAGATGCAAGACATGTAAAATCAAAAAGTATTTCTGAGGGATTCTTTGACGAAGAACTTGAAATTATACGCGCATTCTGATTGGTTTGTCGTATTTTCGCCCATAACATTCATCGATAGGGGGACGAGTCTTCTTGCAGGTTACGGAAAGGGGCGAGTGGTGACGAATGGGCTGTACCCAGTGACCAATGTACTAGCAGAGTGCCAGATAAGATGCGTATTTGTGTATAATGCGCAAAATAAATGACCATTATCCAATTAATTTTGAGTTGCTTGCGCACAAATATGCATAAAAAATCCAATAGTTTAACAACACGGTATTCCTCTCAACTGGCGTATCTGTATTTCTATAAAGATCTGTGTTAACTAATAGAACACCGGCACCACACGAACATGAACACAACTGCTGTGAATAATGCATAGAAAGGGCCAAAGTCTCGCTTGTTGGTTATTAGACATGTATATGGCTGTTGTAAGTTTTGGCGATATGTTACGGATGGACACAATTACAAATACAAACCAGTACACAAATGAAACAATATTTTAGGCAGAGTCATTAAAAAACTGCCAACATACTGGAGTAAAAATACACATTGAACTGGACCCAACAAAGCCAACATATATTGAACAGCCAAAGATATCTATCTATACCCAGTGGAGATGATAACGTTTGAGTACTTAGTTTACTCAATGGTTGAAAATATTATCTGGAGCCAGAGATAGATCGTACAACAGGTACATGCGCACTCACCGCCGCTACTCGCCCACTGCTATTCGCCCACCGCTACTCGCCCACCGCTACTCGCCCACTGTGTCAGTCTGGCTTCACAGTACACATCGTCCGCCAGCTACCTGCAACACAGAAATACAAGTTTATAACCACAAGAATACAAGTTTACAAACACCGTGCCACAGGAATACAAGTTTATTACGACAGGAATGCAAGTTTATAACCACCATGCCACAGGAATACAAGACTAGTTTATAACCATTGTGCCACAGGAATACAAGTTTATAACCACAGGAATACAAGTTTATAACCACCGTGCCACAGTAATACAAGTTTATAACCACGGGAATACAAGTTTATAACCACCGTGCCACAGGAATACAAGTTTATAACCACGGGAATACAAGTTTATAACCACCGTGCCACAGGAATACAAGTTTATAACCACCGTGCCACAGGAATACACAAGTTATGGAACATATATTACTGCAGAGGAATACAACCGTAATGCAACATGGATTTATTGCAGAGGAATACAACCGTAATGCAACATGGGTGTATTGCAAAGGAATACTACCGTCATGACACATATTCAACCGTTGTGGCCCCTGTATACAGCAGTAATGACACAGGAATACAACTTTTACTACACAGTAATAAACTGCTTCAGCACCGGTTAGAAGTCGAATCGTCAGCGCTACAAACACATCACTTGGATCAAAGATCAGGATCTGAATCAGGATCCGACTTCTGGTCTTATTGTTTCTGCATGCATGTACGTTCAGCTGAAATGTGCCCCCTGGCGGAGAAACGGGGTGTTCATGACAGTGTACATCCTTTTATCAAACGCTGTTCAGTCTACGTACAATACGGTAGGTTCTGAAACCGCGGTTATTTAGGTCCGTGCCTAAACTAATCCTAGTGAGAAGGACCCTAGTGAGTTCGAATCAGTTTCTGGTAAAACAAGACACATGCGGCGATCGCTAGGTTCTCATGACTTACGAACCTGTCCCACTCTGGTGGACCGCCAATGTGGTCACCGTGACATCATGTATCAGTTTGTCTGATTGTTTGTTTGTTTGCACTCTGCAATATTCCACCAACATGACGGCGGTCTGTAAATAATCGTGTCGGGACGAGACAACCCAGTGATTGATATCATGAGCATCAATCCAAGCAATTGGAATACGATGACATGCATCAACCAAGTCAGCGAGCCCTACCACCCGATCACGTTAGTTGCCTTTTACGGCAAGAATGGGTTGCAGAAGACCTGTTCTACCCCGGATCTTCACGGGTCCAACATGTATCAGATCAGCCTGCCCATCCTAATGGATCAGCTGTCAGTTCTATGGTCACCGTGACAACATGTATCAGATCAGGCTGCCCAACCAAGTGGATCAGCTGTCAGTTCTATGGTCACCGTGACAACAAGTATCAGATCAGGCTGCCCAACCAAGTGGATCAGCTGTCAGTTCTATGGTCACCGTGACAACATGTATCAGATCAGCCTGCCCAACCAAGTGGATCAGCTGTCAGTTCTATGGTCACCGTGACAACATGTATCAGATCAGGCTGCCCAACCAAGTGGATCAGCTGTCAGTTCTATGGTCACCGTGACAACATGTATCAGATCAGCCTGCCCAACCAAGTGGATCAGCTACTACTACTGCGGCCATCGTGGCTACACGTATCAGATAAGCTTGATGAAAGGTCACTTGCTGCAGTCCCACTGTCAAGGTCACTGTCGGCGTCTGTCTCTACGATGGTCGCCGAGGTACTCTGTAATCGGAATCTCCACGCATCACTGTGTTCCGGTATCTATCTACACACTGTCCCGTCTCAACATTCCACTGGGAGCACAATACAGTAACCACGTGGCCGAGCAACGCTGGCCACTGGGGAGGAGAAAACTGACCAGTGTCCAGTTCTTGTGTCTTGGTGGACCCGTATTAGCATCTAATTGGTCGCATTAACTAAGGAGGCCCTTAACGACATGGGATGTTCACGGGGAAGGGGGAATTGAAGGTTAAAGGGCGGTGGTGAAGGTTTCGGATGTTGAGGATGCATTTCGTTCAGAATCTGGGGAGAATAATGAGCGACGAAAACTGCCCCCGATTATAATAAAACGTACACACAGGCAAGAAAAAGCGTCACGTTTCATCCACGGGGAGAATCGAAGCTGGTTCTTTCACGTGGCGAACACTTATCAAATAGGCTTCTCTGATTTTATAAACTTGTCAAAAAATATTCACGAAAAATGAATTCGTCAGCATCCGCTTAAGCGTATTGTTTGTCTATTGTTTAACGCCACACTCAGCAATATTCCAGATATATGACGACGGTCTGTAAATAATCGTGTCGGGACCAGACAATCCAGTGATTGATATCATGAGCATCAATCCAAGCAATTGGAATACGATGACATGCATCAACCAAGTCAGCGAGCCCTACCACCCGATCCCGTTAGTTGCCTCTTACGACAAGCACAGCCGCCTTTTACGTCAAGAATGGGTTGCAGAAGACCTGTTCTACCCCGGATCTTCACGGGTCCAACATGTATCAGATCAGCCTGCCCATCCTAATGGATCAGTACTGTGGTCACCGTGACAGCATGCACCAAATCAGCCTGCCCACCCTAGTGGATCAGCTGTCAGTTCTATGGTCACCATGACAACATGTACCAAATGAGCCTGCCCACCCTAGTGGATCAGCTGTCAGTTCTATTGTCACCGTGACAACATGTATCAGATCAGCCTGCCCACCCTAGTGGATCAGCTGTCAGTTCTATGGTCACCGTGACAACATGTATCAGATCAGGCTGCCCAACCAAGTGGATCAGCTACTACTACTGCGGCCATCGTGGCTACACATATCAGATAAGCTTGATGAAAGGTCACTTGCTGCAGTCCCACTGTCAAGGTCACTGTCGGCGTCTGTCTCTTCGATGGTCGCCGAGGTACTCTGTAATCGGAATCTCCACGCATCACTGTGTTCCAGCATCTATCTACACACTGTCCCGTCTCAACATTCCACTGGGAGCACAATACAGTAACCACGTGGCCGAGCAACGCTGGCCACTGGGGAGGGGAAACTGACCACTGTCCAGTTCTTGTGCTTTGGTGGACCCGTATTAGCATCTTCAAGTGAATAACGTGTATCTAATTGGTCGCATTAACTAAGGAGGCCCTTAACGACATGGGATGTTCACGGGGAAGGGGGAATTGAAGGTTAAAGGGCGGTAGTGAAGGTTTCGGATGTTGAGGATGCATTTCGTTCAGAATCTGGGGAGAATAATGAGCGATGAAAACTGTCCCCGGTTATAATAAAACGTACACACAGGCAAGAAAAAGCGCCACGTTTCATCCACGGGGAGAATCGAAGCTAGTTCTTTCACGTGGCGAACTCTTATCAAATAGGCTTCTCTGATTTTATAAACTTGTCAAAAAATATTCACGAAAAATGAATTCGTCAGCATCAGCGTATTGTTTGTCTAGTGTTTAACGCCACACTCAGCAATATTCCAGATATATGACGACGGTATGTGAATAATCGTGTCGGGACAAGACAATCCAGTGATTAATATCTTGAGCATCAATCTACGCAATTGGGATACGATGACATACATCCACGAAGTCAGCGAACCTGACCATCCGATCTCTTTAGTCGCCTTTTATTACAAGCATGGGTTGCTGAAGACATATTCTAACCCGGACGGGCTCTTAACCGCCAGTTACAGCCTTTCAGCACCCAAATCGGCTTCCCACTTTATGTTCTAAACATTACATTCCTCTGCCACATACAATTATGGATAAGGGGTCATATGGCCCTCTGCCTCTCAGCTGAGGACTGCGGACAATTCTCAGGTCCAAGGCAGCATAACATATTAAAACAATTGAAATATAACAAAACAGATCTCACTTCTAAATTATGTCTATGTATTTATATATATATATGATGGCTATAGTGGCATGATCTCATGTCAGGTCAAGTCAGAGCCAAATATCACAAAATCATACAAATACATTTAGAAGCTGACTGCAAACAACTTGTGTACCATATCGCAGTTCATTAGAGGTGAATATGTGTTATTGATGCATATTGTACAAATGGCTGCTACGGAACATCGCAGGACAACAGGTCTGTGGGCTACAAATTTGATAATAATGAAACAGTTACTGCATAATAAGAATATATCCAGTCAAAGTGCATATCCTAATCAAATGACTTATATACATTAATCACGAAATAATGTTCCTTGTAACCATGTCCGTTTATAGAATAGTTACATTCACTATATATACAATAACAAAAAATGTATTTACAAAACGTAAGGTATACAAATTCAAGTGGACTCCCCTATTCCCGGGGGAAAGTACATTGCAAATCAGCCAGATCCCGAGGGTGACAATCGAATGGAGGAGGGCACATGCCCCTACATCAAACCCTGTGTAGCCACCATCAACGGAACAGCCAGATGGATGGGAGTCCCATGGGACATGCGCTCCCTCCAAGCCCTAATAACTGCACCATCAGAAGAGCTCTCTACTATAAATTCTTGAAAATAATTGACAACTGTAACGGGTGGTAAATACCAGAATATGTTCAAAAGAAGATCAGACTGGGTGATGGGGAGCATGTTGTCTTCCATCACAGACAAATAATGCCGGAATGTGTGTTGACACTTGTGCGAACAAAATACCCAAATGAGCCATATATGGGACACAAGTGGTGGCGAACTGACTTTGTTATTTTTCTCTTTGTATATATAAAATTATATTATCATTGATATTCTTTCAAAAACTGCAATTAATTTCTTTGGGGAAAATCAAAATTTTGTAAAGCATAACACAGTAATGAAACTCTTGGCATCATGTAACTGACTATGGCAATACAGTATCTTTATCAGACAAGTGATTGTGTTTTGTTTACATAAAGAGTGTAATTGCTCCTAAGAGGTCAAATTAGTGACTTGTGCTGTGTCTCAAAGTCGACAGGCCTTCCGTTCCCTCCTGGAGGAAAAAGTGGCGCGAAGTGAGTTTGGATTTATCCTGCTCTGAACAGTTTTCCAGTTATGTCACGGCTTGTCAGCTTAATTTGAAAGGAAAGCCCGAAGTATTCGCTTAAGCATTACACTGTACCATTGTCAGTCCTGGTATCCGTCCAAGCTGGAACCGTGAACAGTGATTATAATTATCCAAACGACGTAGAAAGCCTTTGGTCGATCCAGAGGAGAGGCTGATTAACAATCCGCTTCCGCTCGCTGCATGGTATACTGATCAAACAGAACCTTCACAAGCCAGATGGAAAAGAGCATACTGAAATGCCTTATCTGTTTTTGTGTGTAAAATGTCAATGCGTAATAAAGTAATTAAATTATGTAACCTTAGACGACTGTTGAAATGTCAGCTAATGTGACGAAGCCCGTTGGACAGATTATAAAGAATCGTGACGAAAGTCTACCCTTCGGGCACCGCGCTGCCATAGCAATTCAAGTTAATCTTCCACAATTGAAAACATAATACGTGATTAATTGAACAATGAGTGTTTTCTGTTATCTGTCAAATTTTCTTCATAATGAACAATGGAGTCTGAAGGGAATGACATTATGGGGATAAGGGGGATTTCAAAGGTTTTGAAGACCATGACATTTAAATGGATCATTAATACCCAAGGCAATGACAAAGAGACCGAATACCTAATTGAACATTATTGAGGTGCATTTCAAGCAACTTTTAGAGGAAGACTACTGGGTTCGTATGGCGATGAAAAACTTAGACACAGAAGACGTGGTTTAAAAGAACTTTTAAGAGCACTGAAGGTATGAATGTCGGCTTCAGTTTAACGTCGCTTTTGGACAGAATAGTCAGCGGCATGTAAGCTGGACGTGTAGGGTTGGGTGTGTGTGGTGTGTGTGTAGGGGTGGTGGTGGTGGTGGTGTGTGTGTGTGTGCGTGCGTGCGCGTGTGTGTTGGGGTGTGTGTGTAGTGTGTGCGTGTGTGTGTAGGAGGGGGTGTGGGTGTGTGCGGGGTGTGTGCGGGGTGTGTGTGGGTGTGTGTGGTGTGGGGTGTGTGTGCGTGGGGGTGTGGGGGTGTGTCCCAAAGTGATGCACTTTGGCGTATCCCACGAGTAAGGATAAGGCGCTGACATATCTAGAAACATTCAGGGCCAGTCTAGAATTCGACACCACGATAATAGATTTCTGACACTTCAAAGAGCGACCCTCGAAACAGCGAATTCCTCAGACGACTTGGCCAACCGGGTCACCCAATGTTGCAGCAAGAGAATGAGTACAGTTTTAACCAGTGCAATGGCTGGGAACGCCAATAATAGACTTTATTGTACGCAGGTTGGAGTTCAAACGCGGATGCTGGTGCAAACGCACATCACACAATGCTTCCGAAAATCCCCTTCTCATAGAAGACAATGTCAAGCAATTACAGCCACCCCATGACTAAAGGAAACAATGGCGCCATGTTTGTTATTGTGGACACGTATCTAGGCAACCTAATGCGAACCACAGACCATCTATGGCAACATGGCTGCACCCCAGATCCCAGCCAGACTGTCACGTGTTACCTTGCGCCCTCATCTCGACAAAGATTACTGGAGAGCCATACTGAAATTATAGGCATATTGTACCATTGATTTGCTGCAGCATATTGTTTAACGTTGGGATTAAACAACACTTAAAGCTGTCTAGTGTCCCGGCTCGCCTAATCTTGATGGTCCATTCTAAATCCGCTTCATTATGCTGGCTTTGTTTAGATCGGGTTATGTGATCGATATACCATCTGGAAGCTTGTCCTCTCGTCACGGTTGGTCGTCGGTTGTCATTGGTCTCATTTACTAGCCTGCTGCGTCCAGAATCATCACTGACGTTAGCGTTGTCACAGACGATATGATAGTTGTGATTATTGTTTTAATGACAGTTATCGCCATCATTGCTAACGACACGCATCGTTGCCGTTGTCACGACATTGCTCTTTGCCGTTTTCGTTGTTTTGATAATGATAGTTGGTTGCAGTTATCGATGTCACGACATTGCTAGTTGCCGATATCGCTGTAATAGTCGCTAGTTGCCGTTACAATTGTCATCGCAGTGCTAGATGCAGTTTCAGTTGCCAGGGCAGTGCTAGGTGCCGTTATCGTTGTCATGACAATTAGCGTCGTCGTTATCAAAGAAATCCAAAGCGATCTTTGCATCATTACATCAAAGCCGTACCGATCTTGTCATGCTTATCAATGTTATCGGTATTTTTATCGCATTATTGCTTCCGCGTTTATCTTCCCACTATTTACACAGACGATGTCCAGGGCTGACACATCGTTCACATCTTCAACACGTACACTATTCAGCCCATGAAGTTAGAGCCCCGGAACAAACAAGAGAAGGGTCACATCAGTTAGTTTCACACACGCATTATCTTTGCAAAGCATTACATATACGGCATGGGGGGGGGGGGGGGGGGGGGGGGCGAATTCGTTGAGTGGAGTTGCCTCCCTTAAGGGTAGCTGGATCCGCAAATGGTAAGGTCGAATTCCAGATTCCCCTTTATTATGAACATTGTTTTCCCGTGATCCGTGAACACGGAGATAACATTGTGGCGGTGCTGAGCTCCGTTGTTGTTGCGTAGATGATCACGAGTTCGAATCTCTGATTATCTCAAATTAGAATCCTTTGATTATCACCCTCAAGGCCGCATTCGTGGTTTTTGTCTATATGGTAATCGTCCTCCCACAATAAGCATATAAAGACGACACGACGTAATATAACTAAAATACAGTTCAAATCGGCGTTAAACCAGTTAAATTCACCGTACCCCCCCCCCCCCCCCCCCCACACACACACACACACACACTGAATGTAACATAAACACTGCATCAGTAACCCACATGAGTCGAACTATGCTGTGAGGAGCTAGTATATTCCCATTGCGAGCGGACCCGTGAATATCCGGGATGGAATTGGTCTTCAGCAACCCATGCTTGCCGTAAAAGGGCGACTATGCTTGTCGTAAAAGGCAACTAACGGGATCGGGTGGTCAGGCTCGCTGACTTGGTGGATGCATGTCATCGATCCCATTGCGTGGATCGATGCTCGTGATGTCAATCACTGGATTGTCTGGTCCAGACTCGATTATTTACAGACCGCCGTCATATAGCTGGAATATTGCTGAGTGCGGCTTAAAACAACAAACCAAACCAAAAAAACATTGCGAGCGCTTCTGCAGGTGTCTATCAACGGTGACATGTTTCAACCAAGTCAGCGAGTCTGTACAGTTTCTGGTTGAAATTCAAGTAAACTCGTTGGGCTACTACTGGATTTGTGCTAAAGGCGGCGTTGTTATTGCTGTTCATTTACCATTCCACCGCCTCCATGATTAAGTGGATAGAGCGGTAGTTTCATTCTTCTGTCGCCTCATACCAAAATAAGTTGTTATAAGATGGTACTCATTGTTATCTTGCCCGACGCTCGACATTACGGCGATAAAACGATGACTGGTCGGCGCGCACGCACGCACGCACGCACGCACGCACGCACACAGGCTCTTCGGTAAGGGGGCACACCTAATTGATATGCATAAAGCTTGGCGAGTGATAGATGACGCTAATCAATATTCACTGTCGAACCTACTTTGATGTTAGCGCATCATTCGTTGAAGGTTATAGGTACACTGTAAGCCTGACTGATTCTGCATCATTCGTTGAAGACTGGTTATATATACATTGTAAGCCTGACTGATTCTTGACTGGAATTTCTTGTTTAGCGGCAATATGCTACCTCAACAGAGAACCAGCTGCCTGATTTGCATGACTGGGATCGCGGGGACGGATATTGATATTGCTGGTTGGGTCATATGACTTATACTGGTATTTTGTTGAATGCGTTGTCACAGATGATGATAACCATTATGGTGAAGACCGGGCCCAGTCTAATATACATCATGAACACGCGTGATTAGTTGATACCATCTGGCGCCGCAAAGGACACAAGATTAATGGACAAAGTATTATTTTACGCCGCTTTTATCATATTCAGGTGAGAAAAAAAATGGGCTCCACACACTGTATTTGTGGGGAACCAAACCCGGACCGTTGGCGCGATGACAAAGCTTTAACCTATAGGCCACCCAACCGTACCCCCTGGGTCGATGCTCATGATATCAATCACTGGATTGCCTGGTCCTCGATTATTTCCAGACCGCCGTCATATAGCTGGAATATTGTTGAGTGTGGCGTTAAACAACAAACAAACCAACCCAACCGTACCCTGATTGAAATGGTTTTTAACAAATTTACTTTGTGTCTGACTTGGGGCATACCCACGACCATACGGGCATACAATCATACAGGCATACAGTCATACGAGCATACGAGCATACAGTTCCGATCCCTGCAATAGGATGCCAGGGCCTCGTTCCACAAGGCGATCATAGTGCTACGACTGACGTGAGTCTATGACAAAGCATGGGGGTGAGATCACCTCAGCACTAGGAAAGCTTTGTGGAACGGGACCCAGATGGGACAGCTCGGGTGGGTCGATCTTCACAGCACCATATGCTATGAGGGCCAAGAATACACTGATAATGGACAACACGCTCAAACACGACACAGTGTGTACGAATAATCAAAATTGAATTTTTTTGTTGCTGAAATCATTACCTAACCATGTCAGCAGCCGATTGATTCCGAGGCAATGTTCGTACGGGAACAACTCCAACTTGAACGACACAGGAAGCAGGAAGGAGACAAAGAAGATATCGATTTCCACTGAAAGACACCCGGATTGCCGTAACCACAAGCGACTTTAAGCGAAGCGTCCCGGGTCAACCAGTGTTACTAGAATGATTAGCATTAGTAATGCACGATTGCGTGTACGAACTGGGTCTGTGGACTTGGGGCTCATTTAGTACATAAAGGAAGCACGGGGGTTTCGAAGGATTGTTTGTAAAATATGGAGAAATAATATACTTGAAACGATTAACAAAAAGTATCTACGTCTAATCAGATATTCTTATCTGCATATGGTATGTAGTCATATATATATGCATATGGTCGCTCGTTATATATCTGCATGTGGTCTCATATATATGCATATGGTATGTAGTCATATATATATGCATATGGTTGCTCGTTATATATCTGTATATGGCCTCTCGTCATATATCTGCCTGTAGTCTCATATTTCTGACTATGGTTTATCGTCCTAGACACTGCCACATCTGGTTTCGTAATATAAATCTTGTGACAGCCTGCCAAACCGTCAGTGAACAACGAAAACGAATTTTACCAGGTTCCAGCAATCTAAATGTCATCGTGTTTATGATCAGAGTGCATAAGAACCCATGCTTCTCAATGATGCATGAACACAAATAACAAAACCTAATCACGTTAAGATAATTTCACAGCAGTGTAGTGTAAATTAAACTTAGAAGTCCTACTTACAATTGTGTCCATTTTCAGCAAATATCCTCCAGTCTTTAATCTGTTACCAAGTTCAACCGGACGCCAGGCACAAGTTAAATCCAACTGAATAAATGTCAAGTCGTTTGAAGAGCGACTCGGGCACAACACAACTCGTCGTTGGGTAAATACGATCTGACCACAGCCTAACAGGATCCAGGTAGGAACCCAGATAACTTCCGCTTTCAAACGTAAACAAGTCCCATAATGCAATTCACCCCCCAGGGGCGATTTGCGATATACCTTAAGGGCTGAAGTGACTGACACCCACTCCTACGATATGAAAGACGTCACGTTTTGCAGAAGCCGATCGTAAGGTATACCGACATTCACGCTTCAGATCCGGTCGTTTGATCCAGCATTAAGTTTCTCTTTTTTTTAAATTTAGTGAGAAGATTTTACAGCTTTCCATTTTCATTCTTTCCCCGGGGTGCCGAAAATGAGCGATTAGTGACAGTTATACGTAGCAGTTAAGAGTATAATAGGGTCATATCGGCTTACCAGCAGGCCCCTAATGACTGCTTCACGCATGGCTGATAAACTGACACGGGGTCAAATAACAGGAGGTAATCACAGTCACCCGTTGGCGGCGAAGCTGGATTTTGTATTGGTCTGTCGACAGGGTCGCTGACTTTAGAGGGATTGCGTAAAACTATGTCCGATAATACATGTGCCGTTTTTATCGTGATATAGTGAGTGAGTGAGTTTGGTTTTACGCCGCTTTTAGCAATATTCCAGCAATATCACGATGGGGGACACAAGAAATGGGCTTCACGCATTGTACCCATGTGGGAAATCGAACCCGGGTCTTCGGCGTGACGAGCGAACGCTTTTACCACCAGGCTACCCCACCGACCCTATCGTGATATAGAGGGAAATGGTTATGATAATAATAATGATGATGATGATGATGATGATGATGATGATAATAGCCTTCATCATCACTGTAGCAGTTGTTACCTCTTTTCCTGATACTGTCAATACATTGTTGTTATGATGTTTCTTTTTCAACTTTCTTGAGACATACACTAAACAAACATAACCCATGTCTCAAAGATATGCCATTATCATTTACACACATGCAAAAACAATAAAGCCTAATAGAGCCTGCTGTCATACGTCGCTATTACATTGGTAATCATGACACACGACGAGGCACACTGATAACAATACAGGAAGTAACGCGGACAATGCTTGGGGGAAAAACTAAATGTCATTTAACTTCATAATTGATTTCCATGATTAAGTGTAGGCCATGGATTTGACAAATTTGCCCTTGGCGTCGCCAGTCCGGGCGACGGACATCTTGGTCGGTCGATCACCGGGGACGATTGTCGAGGTGAGGTGACATGGGGTTTAATGTCGCGTTGAAGGTTATTCCACTTACATGTCGACGTGCACACAATCGCTCTGTCCTCCAGAAGACGGAGGCGGTATCGGTATAGAATGTGTACTGTTGTCATTACCATCAGGACATGAAGGGGTAGAGATTATGACTGTTTGTTTGTTGTTTAAAGCCGCACTCAGCAATATTCCAGCTATATGACGGCGGTCTGTAAATAATCGAATCTGGACCAGACAATCCAGTGATTGACAACATGAGCATCGATCAACGCATTTGGGATATGATGACATGCATCCACCAAGTCAGCGAGCCTTACCACCAGATCCCGTTAGTCGCCTCTCACGACAAGCATAGTCGCTTTTTACGGCAAGCATGGGTTGCTGAAGACCTATTCTAACCAGGATTTTCACGGTTCGGGGATTAGTGCATCATATAGAGCGTGACCACATGTCAAGCAGTTATATCAGGCCTGAGAACAGGTCTACAAAGCGACGACCATAACCTCCTCACCCTCCATTATGTCAGTAAACTCTTGCCAGCCTGGAACAACATCAAGCCTTTGGTCATTAAATCGGTAATGTCAATATGTGGGTTGGACATGCGGGTATTCATAGTCATAAAACCAGTTGCTTGGGTCATGGTGTCCTTGACCTATACAGAAAGGCTCCACTGGAATAGGTGTTAGTTCACGAACACTTCAAAAGGATAAGTCAACATGAGGTCAAGGTTAAATGTTCGAAAGGTCAAGGGTATATCTTTTGGGAGATATCAGCAAGTCAGGTTTCCATCGTTTTAGCAAGATTGTTGAATAATATTATGGTAAGGGACACATAGACTTCACATGTACCAAATTTTGGAATCAACAAAACCTACGTACGTAGATGCTGAGCGTACAGACGGCTGTGCTACCTCACCACCATATAGGCTGTGGTTGAGATGGAAGCGATGAGGGCACGATAAACATGATATTCAGACACGAAACACGCGGTTAAGACAAGTAACCATAAAAAAACCCATATAAAACAGCACAATGCCGCAACAGCTACGACAACAGTAGGTCAATATATGTAGTTATTTACTCACAGCTGGTCTAACGCTTATCTAGACCTACATCTAGTCTCTGAAATGAACATATCGTACAGAAAAAACAGTTGTTCAGTTATCTTAATAAAAATATAATAATAGGGAGACCAGTGACTCTCTTCATTTTCACTGCAGTAATCTAGACTTGCCAAACATTATAGACTTGCATGGGCTGTATTTGATATATATTTGATCAGGGTCTGTAAGACAGACTAACACTTAGCCTATGAACATCTATATAATTTTTATAGAAAGCAGCTACATTTATATTGAAAATGAGCCCCAGTGAACCTGTGGGCAATCTAGACTTGCTTCATTAAGGACAATAGCATTACAGCAGGGGCTGGGCGGAAGGGAAACTAATATGGTTCAGGGACTGAGGCAGTCTACAAGTCTGTCATATGGACCCTGCCAAAATTATATCCAATACAGCCCATGCAAGTCTATAATATTTAGCAAGTCAACATCACCGCAGTATGAAGATTGTCTCTGGTTTCCTTTTAATATACTTCATAACTATAATTTAACAACTGATTTTGTCTGTAAATGTTCATTTCAGAGACTAGATGTTCGTCTGAGCCTACAGCCTACTGTATCGATTATGACCATAAACTATTTCCATAAACATCTGTGCTTCTGTGGGATAACACAACTCATGAGCTGAGCTGAGCAACGACTACAACACCAAGGCCTAACGCATGTCGTGACAGCATGTCGCCCCAGGGTCGCGCAATGACAGGTACATACTGTCTAACACATTAGCTGTATCGTGGATGTTTGTGAACATGAAGGACGGGGTACACGTCGCTTCCTGCATGTAAGACCAGTAATTAATTTCAGATTTTGATTGTCTCTGAATGATTTATGTTCCGTGATTTCCTGGTAGTGTGACGACATCCCTCTCACAACCACCTCCACTAAGAGCGATACCACGTAGAAGTAGGTCACAGACCGACTGGAGGTTGGTGTAATAATATCAGACTTACATATGTTCGCTTTGGAGTCAGTTCGGTTTTAAGTCATGTGAACAGTTTTCCAGGCCTACTTAACAGAGAGAGAGTTTTTACTCCAACACTGTGTAAAGCATAGCTATGGTGCTTTTGTAGAAGATCGTAGGTCTCCACCCACATTCAAGCTAAACATTATAGGGGTGGGGGTGGTGGATGTTTGTTAAGTTCACATTTGAGTTCAGGGCAACCTACCTTGTCCTACAAATAATATATTTGGGTGGGTGGAAAAATCAGAGGACAAATTGTGTTATGCTTTTATTTCTTATTTCAAGAGAGAGAGAGAGAGAGAGAGAGAGAGAAAGAGAGAGAGACAGACAGAGAGAGAGAGAGAGAGAGAGAGAGAGAGAAAGAGAGAGAGAGACAGAGAGTTTTTACACCACTGTCAGCAGGGGTTGGGTTCATTTGAAATAAGAAATAAAAAGCATAACATAATTTGCCCTCAGATTTTACCCCACCCCCAAATATATTATTCGTAGGACAAGGTAGGTACACTGAACTCAAATGAGAACTTAACAAACATCCACCCCACCCCACCCCTATAATTTTAGCTTGAATGTGGGTGGAGACTCACAACTTTGGTGTAACCCATGCACACGAGCACGGATGACTTACTGTATTCCACGTAATAAGCGCCCTGCTCTTATAAGCGCCCACGGCGATATTTGCTAATATATGGTAAGTGAACAATCCCAATTAGCATCCCTTCCGATTGATCAATGTACACAAGACTTATTTATCCGTGTATAATACGCACTCGTGTGTTATATGCACCCTTAATTATGGGCAATTAAATTCTGGAAGAATATATCTGTCGTATATAAACAGTTCAGCCCGTCGGCATAAACCATGAAATTTATCTTTCAACTCTGTTTTTTTCCCACCAAAATAATATTCTAATAAGAGCTCCCTATTTCTAATTTTGAGAGAGCCCTGGGCGCTTATTACGTCGAATACGGTACTTAGAAAAATAATCAGGTAATCAGGTCGAATCTTGGATTCGAACCAACGATTTCTGGCACAGCTAGGAGTGAGTGAGTGAGTGAGTTTGGTTTTACGCCGCTTTTAGCAATATTCCAGCAATATCACGGCGGGGGACACCAGAAATGGGCTTCACACATTGTACCCATGTCGGGAATCGAACCCGGGTCTTCGGCGTGACGAGCGAACGCTTTAACCACTAGGCTACCCGACCGCCCCGGCACAGCTAGGAGACGCAACTGTGCACAACTCGGCCCCTCGTGTCATGTGCTAACAGACTAAGATCGATGTTATCTGACAACAAACGTGGCCGGGGATAGATGAGATGCGTACTCAGCTCATTGACAACTTGACAACAAACGTGGCCGGGGATAGATGAGATGCGTACTCAGCTCATTGACAACTTGACAACAAACGTGGCCGGGGATAGATGAGATGCGTACTCAGCTCATTGACAACTTGACAACAAACGTGGCCGGGGATAGATGAGATGCGTACTCAGCTCATTGACAACTTGACAACAAACGTGGCCGGGGATAGATGAGATGCGTACTCAGCTCATTGACAACTTGACAACAAACGTGGCCGGGGATAGGTGAGATACGTACTCAGCTCATTGACAACTTGACAACAAACGTGGCCGGGGATAGATGAGATGCGTACTCAGCTCATTGACAACTTGACAACAAACGTGGCCGGGGATAGATGAGATGCGTACTCAGCTCATTGACAACTTGACAACAAACGTGGCCGGGGATAGATGAGATGCGTACTCAGCTCATTGACAACTTGACAACAAACGTGGCCGGGGATAGATGAGATGCGTACTCAGCTCATTGACAACTTGACAACAAACGTGGCCGGGGATAGATGAGATGCGTACTCAGCTCATTGACAACTTGACAACAAACGTGGCCGGGGATAAATGAGATGCGTACTGAGCTCATTGACAACTTGACAACAAACGTGGCCGGGGATAGATGAGATGCGTACTCAGCTCATTGACAACTTGACAACACAAGTGGTGAACCCAGGGAACGTTTTCTCGCTCTCAGTTTGAGAGAATCAGTCCATGTCAATATTGTGTTATAGGCATATGGGCAATGTACATAGACAGGAAAATACATATGTTTACAGGAGAGAAACGAATTTGTATGCCATATGTTTGTCTACAACCACTACCGCATCCCACAACCACCTTCCGCATCCTCTACCCCTAGTCTGTCATACAGACCCTGACACAAATATATCCAATACAGCCCATGCAAGTCTATAAAGTTTGCCATGTCTAGATTGCAGTATCTGAAAATGAAGAGAGTCTCTGGGCTCCTTTATATGATATTTTTATTAAGGTGATAAAACAGCTGTTTTTTCTGTAAGATATGTTCATTTCAAAGACTAGACGTTAGTCTACCTCTACCCCCTACCACACAATTCCATGTTGCTGGCTGACACTGAACACATGGTAAATGTCGCTTAGATAAGCCTCCCCGTGGTGCCAAGCTGTCGGTGGAGACAAAGCTCCTGTTTGTCAGGGAGTCTCCGCGGGGAATCCTACCCGTGACGTCGTCCACACGCCACCACCAGGGTGCTACGTCAAAGCTTGGCGTGTCGCTAATTCAGCGATAGAAGGGTGACTGCAGGTACGCTGCCACCTTCTCCAGGGGTGGGCGTCCATTATCAAATTATATTGGCATCAAATCATTTTAAATATTGCGACAAGCTAATGACTCATCACAATAATGGGATGCTTCTAATTTCGAAAAGGATATTAAATGTAGCTACATCACTAGACAAACATTTAGTCTCTGAAATCTTATATGACACAATACCCTTCTCGACTCAAATAATTTTCCCCGATGCTGATTTCATGTGGAATAGAGCTAGCTAGAGCTGGCTAGACTTGCTCTTGTACACATATCTAGATTGTATTTTTTCATAAAATAAATATATTCCACAGTCATGGTGCAGGACTACTTCATCACCAACCGTGCCAGATTGGCTGACTCCAAAAATATATGAGCATAGAAAACTCTCCAAATACCAAGATGAATTTTCAGTAAATCTTATACAAAATCTAAATAAGAAATATGATATGTCTTTGCAACACCTGTTGCCTATTAGATGACGGTTAGGCCCTTAATTGTTATGGGCGACTCGGGAGAGCTAAAACGTCGATATGCTAGACGCGCCGTGGTGTACATGCGGCGTCATAAACATTCACTCATTATTTGCCTTGTTGTACCATATCGTTAAGTAGGTGGAAACCATCATGAACACAATCCTAACGACCGTATTCATCACATAAATGATCCCAATTCTATACAAAACCACCATTGCCTAATTTAGGATGGCCCCTTTAATTGCCGATTGTTACCCCACATCACATGGTTGGGGCGAGACAGTTCCCATGGCAACAATGCAAAGCCAGCTTATATCAAGTACCGCTTGAACACGGAAAACTATGGCAATATTTACTTTGCAAATTGGTTAAGTGGAACAAATTGTGGTCAGGGATCCTTGCGAATTGGGACATCACCAAAACTGTTTACCTCATAGATTTCCATAAGCAAGGGCAATTAAGAAACAGACAATGTTATCCTAACGATGTTTGTGTTAGGTGAATATTATACACAAACAATTGGATAATCATAACACAAATATGTTTACACTCGTTTTCCATTTTGTATATTTTGTTTGAAGAAACAACAAAGAAGCATATTAATCACAATATTAGGAGTGTGAGTGAGTTGGGTTCAACGCCGTATACGTATACGCAAGTGTGACCCCAGCGGGACTGAGGCCCGACCCCTGTAGTTTATATTTTGCCAGTGTTTGGTGCGACATCGGACACCGTTAGTTTCCTGGCCTAATAGCTCTCGGTGCGTATTTCACATACGGTCAACTGGATTTGAGCCTATAGTCGGGGATCAGCCGACTTATGCCATGCCTCACACCCGACCTGTCCACACCGACCTCGATCTACCGAACGTCGACAGAGGCACGTGAACAAACGCGGAGAATCGAAATCGGGTGTTCGCCACGATCGGGGGAACGCTCTTAGAGCTCAGTCACACATTCAGGATTTTTACTGCCGTCCTTGATAGGACCATTCCCGTTCAAAAGTTGTCAAAATTCTGATCAAGATCCTGTGATTCGTGGCGTCCCGATTCGGCCGTTTCCTGTCAAATTCGTCCCGATTCTCAGTCCGAATCTGATCCGATTTGTATCTTCCGCATGGAAAAAACCCGACCGAATCTGTCCCGACAGCATCCCGTTTCTCCCGAATGCGATTCGACAGAGATCAGACAGTAACGGACATTCGGCAAGATCTGGTAGCAATCTGGACTCAATCGACAAGAAACGGCAATGATCTCAAACGGGAGCTATAATCGGCACCGTGTGAACCTGGCCTTTTTACAAGGTTACTTAACCCCTCTTAGGACTACCTATCAGTCAGGGCCCACTGGCACAAAGCCATCTTAGCGCTAAGATGTTAACTCCCATACTTTAACATAGACTTAGCGCTAAGATAGCCGTGTGGAACGGTCGCCCAGATCATAATCGTTATTACTTAGGATTCGAACCTACAAATAGTTTAACCTTTCAGCAAAGGGAGACAAGTCTGTATATCTACCATCTGGTGCCTCTTCTACTGGGCCACCCGTGCATCACATCAACCCATAATTGTCTCAGTATGATTTTCTTATGGCTATTGTAAGGTGGCCTATAAACTCACATTTAGTCTCTGAAATCTTATATTACACAATATCCTTCTTGACTCTAAAAATAAAAAAAATCCCTATGCTGATTTCAGAATAGAGCTAGGTAGAGCTGGCTATTCGTTTGGCTGGCGTTTCTAGCTTATTTTTTTTTCATAAAATAAATATATTCAATGGTAATTGTGCAGGACTAGGTGGCCTACTTTCGACGTTGAAAGACAAGTTTACAACCAAAGGCATGACACGAAGAATGATTCACAGCCCCACGTAGAGCATTACGTGTTGTGGTATTGTTGACAGAAATCGTCAACCATACCAGCACAGGAATACAGGAGTGGTACTGTTAGCTGAAATAGTCAAACTTACCTGTATGTTTCAACCCAGGACAGACTATTTACAGACCGCCGTCATATAGGTGGAATATTGCTTACTAGGCGTTAAACAAACGCTCAATCAATTCAAGCCAGGATGTGGACCTCGGCGTCTGTATTTTAAGTCTTAGCGATAATCAGTATATGGTAAGATTACATGTCTGGGTGTTGATACCACACTACAGCTGTCGCCGTAGCCACATGCATTTCGTGATCGGGATGAGGACGCGCCAGTGTTTTAACATTTATACAAACGTCCACATCTGTCTGTATTGGTCTAACGTCCGGGAACGTCGATCTACCTCATCGTGGTTTAACGCCTATCTACGGCATCAACAGTGTCAAACGAAAACGAAAACGGCTATCTACGACGTCAGTCAAAAGCGTCAGGGTACAAGGCCGTCCACGACGTTAGTGTACAATATCAGGGTACAGCGGCTTGGTAACTCGTGGACAGCGCAGCTTAGACTAACATCTAGTCTCTAAAATGAACATATTGTACAGAAAAAAATAGTTGTTAAATTATGATTACAAAATATAATAAAAAGGAGCCCAGAGACTTTCTTCATTTTCAGACTGCAGTAACCTAGACTTGCCAAACACGGGCTGTTTTAGATATATTTGTTTCAGTGAGTGAGTGAGTGAGTACGGTTTTATGCCGCTTTTAGCAATATTCCAGCAATATCACGGCAGAAATGGGCTTCACACATTGAACCCATGTCGGGAATGGAACCCGGGTCTTCGGCGTGACGAGCGAAGGCTTTAACCACTAGGCTACCCGACCGTCCCTAATTGTTTCAGGGTCTGTATGACAGACTAAGTAAAGCGCAGCTGTGATGGTCTCTTTTATCCGAAAACACCAGGGGCGGGCTATGCGGCATGGTGGTGGAGAACTGCCAAAACTCTCGAATGCTGGACGGACCATCTGGCCAACCCAAACAACCAGCTGGAGCCAATTGACCACTGGCCTACTGCTGCTGCCATAGTAATTAAACTCATCAGCCCCGAGGGGGGCATTACTTCAGCAGCTCTCAAGGGACAAATTTTGGCCTTTCAAGACAAACAGCGGAACCGTCAGTTCAAGGATTCCGAGATAGCCATTGTCAATAGAAAACTAGGTTGAATCCGTTTTAAGCCGAACCACGATCATTGAGTGCGTGAGAGGTTTGTTTGTTTGTTGTTGTCACTCAGCAATATTACACCTATATGACGGCGGTATGGACAGAATCGCGTCTGGACCAGACAATCCATTGATTGACAACATGAGCATCGATCTACGCAAATTGGGATGCGATGACATGCATCAACCTCGTCAGCGAGCCTGACCACCAGATCCCGTTAGTCGCCTCTTACGACAAGCATGGGTTGCTGAAGACCTATTTTCTACCCGGATCTTCAGGGGTCCGTGAGAAGTTTGAACAGTGCTGCAGACTTTGTAGCTGGTGTGGAATTATAAAGATTCAAAGTCGTGTCGGTGAAAGGTCCAACAATTGACACAAGCAAGAGGTCTCACATGATTTATCGAGGTGGCGAAATAGAACCCAAGGCCCCGTTCCACATTTTTTTAAATTGGCTTTTCTCATGGTAATCACATTTGCTTCCTTATTATATTGTTTACTTTGAACATAATCCCACCTTGTGTAAACACGTATTTAATCATCCAACGAATGTGAATGAGGAGGAAGCGGATAGAGTACAGATATTCACCTGATGAAGGGGCAAGATGTATCTCTGGAACGTTGGGGCAAAGAGTGAGTGAGTGAGTATGGTTTGTTACGCCGCTTTTAGCAATATTCCAGCAATATCACGGCGGGGGGACACCAGAAATGGGCTTTACACATTGTACCCATGTCGGGAATCGAACCCGGGTCTTCAGCGTGACGAGCGAACGCTTTAACCACTAGGCTACCCGACCGCCCCCGTCGGGGCAAAGAAGTTAATAAGAAGGAAATGACAAAGAAGATAAAAGAAGTTGTTATCCATAAAAAAGGGTCATGTATTCATGTTCTTCCAACTTCTAAATGCCTATCAAAGACTGTATGGAGAAGGGTGGTATTTACAGGGCCACACTTTCCAAACACGTGGATATTAATGATAAGTGGACACATGAGAAAGGTCAGTCAATATTGACCAACAGTCACCCCACCTCACTTGTTTATTCTGACATGAAGTACATTTATCTTCGGAGCGGGGACCAAGCAAGGGGGTCTCACATGTTGACATATCTCCATCACACTTACTGACTAATTCACAACTAATCACTACTCGCATCAAACGAAGGCTCGTCTTTGTCAAATGTAAAGAGCTTGGGTCGAAGTTGTTGTGATATGAAGGCACTATAGATGGAGGAAATGTAAGACAAGGTCACATGTCCCTTAAAAAGGGTCCATGATGCTGACCTCATCTACACCGCCACGATGCTGACCTCTTCTACACCACCTTGATACTGACCTCATCTACACCACCACGATGCTGACCTCATCTACACCGCCATGATGCTGACCTCATCTACACCGCCATGATGCTGACCTCATCTACACCACCACGATACTGACCTCATCTACACCGCCATGATACTGACCTCATCTACACCACCATGATGCTGACCTCATCTACACCGCAATGATACTGACCTCATCTACACCACCATGATACTGACCTCATCTACACCACCACGATGCTGACCTCATCTACACCGCCATGATGCTGACCTCATCTACACCGCCATGATGCTGACCTCATCTACACCACCACGATACTGACCTCATCTACACCGCCATGATACTGACCTCATCTACACCACCATGATGCTGACCTCATCTACACCGCAATGATACTGACCTCATCTACACGACCATGATGCTGACCTCATCTACACCACCACGATGCTGGCCTCATCAACACCACCACGATGCTGGCCTCATCTACACCACCACGACGCTGACCTCTTCTACACCGCCACGATACTGACCTCATCTACACCGCCATGATACTGACCTCATCAACCGCGCCATGATACTGACCTCATCAACCGCGCCATGGTACTGACTTCATCTATACCACCATGATACTGACCCCATCTACACCGCCATGATACTGACCTCATCTACACCGCCATGATACTGACCTCATCTACACCACCATGATACTGACCTCATCTACACCGCCATGATACTGACCTCATCTACACCACCATGATACTGACCTCATCTACACCACCATGATACTGACCTCATCTACACCGCCATGATACTGACCTCATCTACACCGCCATGATACTGACCTCATCTACACCACCATGATACTGACCTCATCTACACCACCATGATACTGACCTCATCTACACCACCATGATACTGACCTCATCTACACCACCATGATGCTGACCTCATCGACACCGCCATGACACTGACCTCATCGACACAACCATGACACAGACCTCGCCCACCCTGCAATGACACTGACCTCGTCTACACCACCACGACATCACCTCAGTCACCCCAGCTTAATAATAGCCAGCGTTAGGTAAGTATCCCCTTATTTCTCCCACACATCTGGCACCCTCTCATGAAGATAAGGAGATAAACCTAAACACGGTCACCATTAACGTGGCATACTGACAACGCCGAGTTGAAACTGTTATTCAGATAAGTCACATATACAACTCAAAAGAAGAAAAAGAACACGTGCCCTGACAGAATAACTATGGTCATATGAAAAGATCGGATGTTCGTTCACTTATTCGAGTAGTATATAACGTTTGGATCGTTTCATAATCATCATCATCATCATCATCATCATTTTAATCATATTAATCATCCTAATTGTTGTTCTGTTACCATTACAGTGGCATACTGACAACGACGTGCCGTTGACTGTCTGATTTACATAAATCATAACGATTGAATCGTTTTATCATCATTATAATTACCTTAATCATCATTTTCATCATAATTGTTCTTATTATTGTGTCGCCATTTACAAAGCATACTGACGTCATGTTTAAGTCGTTGAACACCAATTATAATTATTTTAACCATCATTATTATAATTGTGTAATTGATATTTCCATTCCGAAATATCCTCTTCGATATTGTTACCTAGCGACTAGGATCAGTAACAGCACAGAGCAGGAATACTTGTCCACGTTCACCAGGTCTACCTATCACTACAGATGAGCCAGATCTGCACGCCATCTATCACACTCTTGACATTCTAACTGTAGCAGAAACACACTTCATACTTGAAGAACTATCATATCAGTTCACAATAGGAGTTATAGTTCAAAATAAATGAAAAATGGCGTTAAATATTGACGACGTCATGTGCTGCGAACACAACGTCTCTTCATCTATTATTAAGTTTGACTTTCGATTCAATTCGTGTCAAAAAATATTTCAGTCAGAAGTGATGCATGTCTCAGACGTTTACCACTTTGATGAAACCCACGAGCACGAGTTGGTGCTGACAAACCTTAAAACATCAAGGAGAATCTGGGATTCAAACCAACGATCATAGGCGTCTGTCACGCCAAAGGGGCGCAACTCTACACGGCGCCCAAAACGACTGGGCCACCCGTGGCCCCCAACACCACTTTGAACTGCACTTCAAAGAAGCAAAATCACAATAGTAGCTCACGACCAAAGCACACGGCAACATGACTCTGCGTGTAAATTGAACGTCCATTGATCCCCGGATCCGTTGATTGTGGAAATAATCAAGATGATGATGATGATGGTGTTGGTTGGGGCGGCCTTGATTTCTCGCTCCTTGATTATTGAAATACAATTTTGAACATTGTCAAACCCTGGATGAAACGTACACTGGCATGACCCCTTTCCACACAATCTCTGCATACAGGCCTATTCTACATTGCAAAGTTTCATGGTATGAGAACATTCACAATACATCAATCAACATACAGAAGGCTTTATAAGTGTAAATGGCTCAATTTGGTGTAATGGATACATTATTTGGTGACATTAACATACCTAACCTATGGAATGTCGGGAAAAGATGGTATTTTTGTGGAATATATTAGCCTTAGTTGTTAGTAAACATTTAGAAGAAGATGAAGAAAATGATATTTATCTTGAATAATATTTTGATTACAAACTTAATACAATCTGTGATGTTTTAATTCCTTTTATATCGCCCAGTCGTAATTCGCAGTTGGTAGGAACACCATCTCAAGTAAGCACGTGCAATTGATTTACAAATGGATACTTGTTGCAAATAGAGTTCTATGCCCAAATATATTTTGAACGATGAATATATAATTGATTTTGAAATTACAGATACATGCCAATTTTCCTGATATGAAGACTTTAATCGTAGAATAAATTCAGACACGAATTTAATATTACTTATTAGTTTATGTGTTTAATTGTTGATGCCCATTTGATCTTGCCATTATGAGTGATTGAGTGAGTGAGTGTGGTTTTACGCCGCTTTTGGCAATATTCCAGCAATATCACGGCGGGGGACACCACAAATGGGCTTCACACATTGTACCCATGCCGGGATTCGAACCCGGGTCTTCGGCGTGACGATCGAAAGCTTTAACCACCAGGCTACCCGACCGCTTCTCTGCCTTTATGAACATCTAATAGCAACAATTTATAAGAGTTCCTTGACCATCTAGCATGTTGATCACCTGGCAAGAACCATGGTCAACACAGGAAGTGTCACGTACCATGACCACGGGCCACACGCACTGTGAATGCCACGTGACACAACTTAGAACACCAGTCACAAACAAAAACGGAATAGGTCAACGTTAATCTGTTTAAATGGTTAGAGGTTGCTGCTGCGACTTTAAACTTTTTCGCAAGTTGATTTTTATTTCTACAAATGTCAAAGGCTTAAAAGAAGCGATATGAAGAAATCCTTTTCTGGAGAAAAAAAATCAACTCTTGAGATCTGGATGTTGTCATTTGGGCACATAACAGGCGCTGAAATTTGAATCCGTAGACAATGCTTGTGATAGTTTTTAGTCCGAGACAAACATGCATAGGATTGTCACTGAAACTGTCATCATTCGTTTTATTTATGAAGAGGGAGAGAAGCGGAGTGCAAGAAAATGTCAGATTTCAGGAAGGGAAGCATTCGTCATCACTCGCGACATTCCGGCAATTTCCGAGGCTATCCGAGTGGCCTTTTTTCTGAGCAAACGACACGTGGTGACATGGATAAAAGAATGAACTGTTTCTTCTAGTGAAATACGTCGCCCCTTAGTGCTCTAAGTGGTAGATTTTCAAAGACAGGTGCCCAGTCGTAAATAGAGAACATGGCAGCTTAACGTAAACCAACATACATCACATCAGGTCAAGACTAAAGGATTAAACAACTGTGTCTCTAAAACTAGACAGATCTAACAAGATAAACGGTGACACATTAAAATCAGAACTTGTACAGAATAATAAACCTCCTAAACGGCTAGGTTTGTATATACAGCTAAGGAATGGCTAGACAGAAGCCAAAATATCAATAAAGGTTAGTCGGTTAAGATTCTTTTTTTCGTTAGAAACGCTTTTTTGTTAACCATAAAGATCCCTGCACTCATTAGAAATGCAGAACTTCGTAACGAAATATTCGCGTGATTTACTGAACTGACGAGTGGTAAAGTCGGGGATACCCATAACAGTGAAATTTACAACCCTGTCAGCAATAATGTCAATCTGCATGTCAAGTTTCGTGACATATTATACAACTCTACACGTCACACTGAACAAACAGGTTCACTTCAGTACATCACAGTGTAACGCTCGACATGTCACATCTCACACTGACGTGGCGATATCAGTGCATGCATGCATTCAACAGCTCTCTCTCTCTCTCTCGCGTCTTCCAGTAGGATTGACGCTCATGTTGCGCACCCGTGAAGAGCCGGGTTTGAATTCGTCTTCAGCAACCCATGCTTGTCGTAAGAGGCGACTAACGGGATCGTTTGGCTAGGTTGATGCATATCGTCTTATCCCAATTGCGTAGATCGATGCTCATGATACCAATCACTGGATTGTCTGGTCAAGACCCGATTATTTACAGACCGCCGTCATATAGGTTTATATAGGTTAATCGACCAACAAATATAAAAATCATGTTGCGTCACGTCTACCATTAGGATTGAGTATCATGATGCGCCACGTCTGACATCAGGATTGATCCACATGATGCGCCACGTCTAACATCAGGATTGACCCACATGATGCGCCACGTCTAACATCAGGATTGACCCACATGATGCGCCACGTCTAACATCAGGATTGACCCACATGATGCGCCACGTCTAACATCAGGATTGACCCACATGATGCGTCACGTCTACCATTAGGATTGAGTATCATGATGCGCCACGTCTGACATCAGGATTGATCCACATGATGCGCCACGTCTAACATCAGGATTGACCCACATGATGCGCCACGTCTAACATCAGGATTGACCCACATGATGCGCCACGTCTAACATCAGGATTGACCCACATGATGCGCCACGTCTAACATCAGGATTGACCCACATGATGCGTCACGTCTACCATTAGGATTGACCCACATGATGCGCCACGTCTAACATCAGGATTGATCCACATGATGCGCCACGTCTACCATTAGGATTGACTATCATGATGCGCCACGTCTGACATCAGGATTGACCCACATGATGCGCCACGTCTACCATCAGGATTGACCCACATGATGCGCCACGTCTACCATTAGGATTGACCAACATGATGCGCCACGTCTAATATCAGGATTGATCCACATGATGCGCCACGTCTAACATCAGGATTGACCCACATGATGCGCCACGTCTAACATCAGGATTGACCCACATGATGCGCCACGTCTACCATTAGGATTGATTATCATGATGCGCCACGTCTAACATCAGAATTGACCCCACATGATGCGCCACGTCTCAGGATTGAGTCCTTGTTTGCGTGTCGAAAGAATCTGTTCAGTTAATACTAACAGCGGAATTTATTTAATATTATTTGCTGTTAGACTAACACCTGTTGTCCGAGTTTAACCAGTAACGCCCCTGTTTTGATACACAACGCAAACATGAGCACGCGTATCATTAATGTTATGCCAATAGTGAACCATGAAATTAGTGCCAACACGTTTTTACCTCACTTAACTGCGAGTTCCCTCAAACAGTGTTGGCCAGTATGTGTGGCGTGCTCCCATGTAGATACATCGCCAACAAACATATCGCACATCCACATTGCTTAAATATTAAATCCGATTTATTGCCAGCCATGGTTACGGGCATTGATTAGATTAATTACTGCCCGTTGTCAGGTGTACATTTCTAAATGTGTTCATGAATGTTGTGATGTGCCTTGGACTCACCAAACATCACTTTCTATTAATTACGAAATATGATAGACCAATAACGTGATTTTATTGATGCGACTCCCTCCGCCCTCGACAGAGTATGCGCCCATTAAGTAATAGAACTAAAGATCGTTGGAAGCCGCTCGATACAGTCTACAGTAGTCCGATCCGTCAGGTCGGTTACCTGTCATGCTCGGAAAGCAATGGTGTGGTGTGTGTTCTAACATAAAAATATAAACATGCAACTACCGGAAGAGTCTGAGTGGGTGAGTTGGGCTTATCGCCGCTTTTAACATTATTACAGTTATATCACGGCGTGTAAGCTTAATGTGGGAGGAAAGCCCGAAGTGATCGTGGGTTCGAATCCCAGTTCGCCCCGATTATGTTTCTAGGTTTGTCAGCACCATACCCGTGTTCGTGGGTTTCACCAAAATGTTAAACGTCCGAGACATGCATCACTTTGGGCTCTCCTCCCGCATTAAGCACACCGTGGTAAAACTGGAATGCTGTTCAAACGAGGTTAATGTCAACCCAACTTACTCACATACATACATTTTGGGAAATGGGGTGTCCTGATTAACGAGGGTTCACTGTAAGTGTTTCCTTACCGTTGGTCAAAAGACAATCTGAGTCGTAAATTCACGTTTCGAAAAAATCCATTTGTGAATGAACACTTCTTTCGGTTGACTCAGCTTGACCTGGAATTCCTGGGCTTCGGTCCTGCCCAACACTGAAGTACATGTTACATGTGGTTACATGCCTCTGTTGATTCGGCAGTGAATGGGTACCCGATAGGATGAGATGGTAATGTGATTGTTAACCTTCCAGCGCTTAACAGACAAGCTGTGCTGTATACTCCCACGGTAGCTGAGAATAAAATTCGGACTAATGCCGATTTTATAGTGCAAGCCCACTGAGATACCATGCCGCATTTTAACATGAATACCAATCCGACCAGTCCTTGTTTTAGCTCCTTAATGCTGAGCACCAAGCATGGTAACTAACAACAAGTACCATCTTTTAACGTCTTTTGGTATGATGCGGTCGGGGATCGAACCCCGACCTTCGGTTCTCGGGCCGGACGCTCTACCACTAGACCACCGAGGTGCCCATCTAAGTCGGGTGGTTCTGATTAACGAATTACTATCAATAGAGTATTGATATTTGAATACATACATGCAGACGCTTCTAACAGTGGTCGCTCCAACGGTGTCCGGGCTACCGAGGTTAAACTATATAATGTTCCATTTGGTAACGTCTACATTTGCAATCATAATATATCATATACTGTATACGTCCACAGCTATGTCACAGCTTCGTGGATATATCAACGCATGTTTAAACACACCCGCCTCAATACAAACCACAAAATTGGAACAGTACATCCACTTCCCTTTATCAATTCAATATGACCATCTGATTAATAAGACATATGCTTTGATTCGTCACGCAATTATCCAATATGTCAGGCACGATATGAACTCTTTATGCAAATAACGGTTCGCCACTCATCAGTCAGTTTAATTAGAAGATGGGATGGACACATTCTTAAAGTGATGCATTTGCCGTCAGCTTCGTAAAGTGTTTGGTTTTTGCGTTCGCTCTCCAGAAAATGCGGCTCAAGTACACATGCACTGTATTCCGCGAGATCAGCTGATATACTCGACTGTGCAACACACACGTCAGGGGGTACGCTCAACGAACGGGGATATGCTACCAGTTGGATGAAAGCAGTGAATTTACCTTGAATCAATATTTGTTAAGTGTGTTGACTACCTTTCACGTAACGGAGAATAAAACTACTTAAAGTGGCATCGTGTCACGTGCCGTCAGGATCCAGTCCAGTCTCACAAAACGATATAAATCCTAGGTCAGATTCATAATCAGCCGGTGGACAGGCGAAAATATTCCAATAAACAAAAACATCAGCCTCGGGCCTACTGACCGCTTGTTTTACGTTGTCATAACCCAGGCAGGGTCATGGCCAACAATGATGGAGACGAACCCGACCTTTGTGTTACAAGTGACCACACTACTTATACGGCAAGCCATAGCCTGGTAATGCTATACATCTATTTCTACAATCTTGGACAAAGCTGCAATAAATTTCTCATGACATTCATACGCCAGTCTAAAGCGAATTAAATATTGATACCGAATGCATTGACACACGCGTCATCCGATACAAAGAAATGACTGTCATATATTGTCAGAATCGACTGTCATATATTGTCAAAATATAGGCACCGTAAGATTTATGAGACATAATATGGCAAACTATAGTTTAATCAATATCAGCATTAAATTTTTCGATATCGTTTGCACTTTTTTCAGAGCTAGACTCGACGAGCTGTGTTGACTGAGATAGGGTGCCTGTCATTCCCCTTTGCATATGGATTTCAACGAGTTGCGCCGTAATTCTCTCTGTTCTGTAAGCCGCTATATTAAGCCACCATGGCAAGTCCCTTGAACACCCAAAGGAATGCAAGTTTTTCTTTCACACTTCAGTGGTCACTGGCTGGGATTACTGCACTGAATGGCGTCCGCGCGCCCAGACAAATCAACATACCTGTCCTAACGTACGAAAGTCATCGTTGCTATGAAAGTGCAGCGTGATACATATATGATTCGTGTCTAATTTTCAAAGAAATTAACAAATATGGCATTTTGTTACCTGGGTAAGGCTGAAATCCGTCTCACTGTAGCGAACACATCACTTCAATGACACACCTGTTCAGGTAGATTCACGTTTATGTATATCCGACCAGGAGGTTAGGTGGCTGTGAAGTCGCTTCGTTCAAATAAACCTGACTTACATCTCTCGAATCTGGAGAAACGCTACACACAACCATGAATACACCTGTCTTCTTGCTGCTTGTATATTTCAACGCATGGGCAGTTCGCACATGCGCAGTGACGCGCACCTGTCGGAACGTGTGTTGTGAGTCCGTTCGTTCTCTAGGCGAGGCAAACGAGAGTTATTTATAGTTCATTATAATGAAACCGCGAATTCGCCTGGTCTTCTAATCGGCGTGAGACACAAGCAGGCAGCTCCAACTACTGACGAAGGCTGACGTCTGCTGAGACTTGTGAGAGGGGGGGTGGGGGGGTGGGGAGGGCATGTGACAGTGTGGGAATGTCAGAGGACGACCAGATTGAACCAAGGTCACGTTGAGGTTCGGGGCTGGGTGTGGGACTGCCCCGATCCGCTTGGTGGAAACATTTACTGTGTAGGTGAAGCCGGGCTCAGACCATGGATGGTGAGGTGATATAGGGTCCATAACGCCGCGTTCAACACGATTGCACTCATAGTGCGTGCGTGCGTGCGTGCGTGCGTGCGTGTGTGTTTCTGCTTGTGATCGTCCAGACTAATACCGAAGTTATAATGCTAGCCCACTAAGATACCATGCTGCAGTTTAATATGAATACCCCACCCAGTCCCAGTATATCAGCCCCTTTATGCCGAGCTCCAGGCAGGGTAACACCAATTACCATCTTTGAACGTCTTTTGGTATGATGCGGCCGGGGATCGAACCCCACTAGACGCTCCACTAGACCACGGTAGCATGGATGGAGTGAGTGAGTGAGTGAGTATTGCCTTTAGCATGTTCCAGCAATATCATGGCGGGGGACACCAGAAATGGGCTTCACACATTGTACTCATGTCGGGAATCGAACCCGGGTCTTCGGCGTGACGAGCCCACGCTTCAACCACAAGGCTACCCGACCGCCCCTGCATGGATGGACATAAGAGTGGTATGAAATTAGTTTTTGACAACTGGATACGGATGGCTAAGCGTGGGAACTGATTGATGAAAGAGGCTGGAAGACTGAACGGGTCTGATCATACGTTACTAGTAAGTGATTGAGTATGGTTTTACGCCGCTTTTAGCAATATTCCGACAATATCACGACGGGGGACACCAGAAATGGGCTACACACATTGAACCCATGTCGGGAATCGAACCCGGGTCTTCGGCGTGACGAGCGAACGCTTTAACCACTAGGCTACCCGACCACCCCTCATACGTTACTAATGACTTTTGACAATTGCATGTACACATGTCAGGTCATTTTCAATGCACAATAACACGCACACTGCAATACGTTATTTTGGAAAACCATATCCCATCCCACCTTGATATCTCCTTGTTGTAATGTTGGTGTCGGGCACGGCGGAGTGAGGGTACCACTGTGGGAGATGACTTTAAATAGAAGGATCTGAGACAATTGGCACGGGGTGACGTCAACACACTTCCGGGTTGTGCGACAGTGATTAGCGCACAGTGCGAAACTTTGGCTATGAACGAACAGTCGGCGCAAAGTCACTGACGGAAAACGCTTCGACTTTGGAACGCTTGTGGCGTGGAGCCTGTATTGGTCTGGGGAGGTGGTATTGGTCTGTGGAGGTGGTATTGGTCTGTGGGGATTGTATTGATCTGTGGAGGTGGTATTGGTCTGTGGGGGTGGTATTGGTCTGTAGGGGTGGTATTGGTCTGTGGGGGTGGTATTGGTTTGTGGAGGTGGTATTGGTCTGTGGGGGTGGTATTGGTCTGTGGAGGTGGTATTGGTCTGTGGGGATGGTATTGGTTTGCTGGGGTGGTATTGGTCTGTGGGGGTGGTATTGGTCTGTGGGGGTGGTATTGGTCTGTGGAGGTGGTATTGGTCTGTGGGGGTGGTATTGATCTGTGGGGGTGGTATTGGTTTGTGGGGGTGGTATTGGTCTGTGGGGGTGGTATTGGTCTGTGGAGGTGGTATTGGTCTGTGGGGGTGGTATTGGTCTGTGGAGGTGGTATTGGTCTGTGGAGGTGGTATTGGTTTGTGGGGGTGGTATTGGTCTGTGGGGGTGGTATTGGTCTGTGGAGGTGGTATTGGTCTGTGGGGGTGGTATTGGTCTGTGGAGGTGGTATTGGTCTGTGGGGGTGGTATTGGTCTGTGGAGGTGGTATTGGTCTGTGGAGGTGGTATTGGTCTGTGGGGGTGGTATTGGTCTGTGGAGGTGGTATTGGTCTGTAGAGGTGGTATTGGTCTGTGGGGGTGGTATTGGTCTGTGGAGGTGGTATTGGTCTGTTGAGGTGGTATTGGTCTGTTGAGGTGGTATTGGTCTGTGGATGTGGTATTGGTCTGTGGAGGTGGAGCTGGTATTGGTCTGTGGAGGTGGTATTGGTCTGTAGAGGTTGTATTGGTCTGTTGAGGTGGTATTGGTCTATGGATGTGGTATTGGTCTGTGGAGGTGGAGCTGGTATTGGTCTGTGGAGGTGGTATTGGTCTGTGGATGTGGTATTGGTCTGTGGAGGTGGTATTGGTCTGTGGGGGTGGTATTGGTCTGTGGAGGTTGTATTGGTCTGTTGAGCTGGTATTGGTCTTTTGAGTTGGTATTGGTCTGTGGAGGTCGTATTGGTCTGTGGAGTTGGTATTGGTCTGTGGATGTTGTAATGGTCTGTGGATTTGGTATTGGTCTGTGGAGGTGGTATTGGTCTGTGGGGGTGGTATTGGTCTGTGGGGTGGTATTGGTCTGTTGAGCTGGTATTGGTCTGTGTAGGTGGTACGGATACATTGGGTAGGGGATGTTGCTGCTGGTGATTTGCGGGTGGTGGGATGGAGACTGGTGATATTGCCGGTGATATACGAGCATATTTAAAATTCTTTATATACATTATATACATAATATTTTAAAGCTTTTCAGGATTAAGTGAATTTATGCAAATCTTTAATACTTAATTTCACATCATACGGTAATGTGTCGTCAAAGCTGAAGTCGATAATTAGACGTCCCTAAATCAAACGATGCTGGCGACACATGTTTTCCGACAAAATGGTGGTTAAAGATAATGTATAATTGACAAACATCTCTCCATTCCTGAAAAATAATGGAGCGTTTTAACAATAGAATGACGTCACAGATGTATAAGATTCTTTCGCATAACGAGTGTGTGAGTGAGTATGGTTTTACGCCGTTTTTAGCAGTATTCCTGCAATATCGCGGCGGGGGACACCTGAAATGGGCTTCACACATTGTACCCATGTCGGGAATCGAACCCGGGTCTTCGGCGTGACGAGCGAACGCTTTAACCACTAGGCTACCCGACCGCCCCTCTCATACCGAACTTTCACAGACACCACAATATGCATGCGTTCTGATCTGTTTTAAAGTTTCGATACATGTCACCGTTTGTCACTGTTTTAATTTGACAATAAACACGTTTCCAAAATCAAATAAACTCTGTCCGTCCCGCCCCTTCTTGACAACAGGAGAATACACGTAGAACCTACCTGATCTGAACACATACCATGAACGAGAAATTGGAGCGATCCACAAATGACCGACTTACGTGACCACGTGGCCTGCATGGTCAGTTAATGTTTAATGAGAATCAGAATGATGTCTGGCCGTTACTTGGTCACGTGGCACGTCACGCACAACACGTGAAGATGCGTGTCTGCAAATTATTTGACACACCTAGGGAAATTAATTCCAGCTCACGTGTATGCATGTATATTCAGACGATTACATCAGCTAATACGACAGGGAGGCTACTGGTGGGGGTAATACGCTATGTAGTCACGTACACGACTTGCGTCGTCACATACATTAGCTCGAGTGAGTAAATGTTTCACTCCACCGTCAGCAATAGTCAGAAAAGTCGCGCCAGCCTATAAACAATCTAGTCTGGGCCAGGCAAACCAGTGGTCGATAGCACGAACAACAATCCACGCTATCTAGTACGCTGACCCAATCTGCCAGGTCACACATAACTGTGCAGCCAATCAAATTGACAGGCCGCGACATAAATGTTTTCAACGTGACAACAAAACTCCCAAACCCCATAAAGCCGCCCCCTCCTCCCCACACCCCTACATTTCACTCCCCCACTTCACAAAACTAGAGAGACCCGTGAAGATTCCGGGGTAGAATAGGTCGTAAAAATGCTTGTCGTAAAAGGCGACTAACGGGATCGGGTGGTCAGGCTCGCTGACTTGGTTGATGCATGTCATCGATCCCAATTGCGTGGATCGATGCTCATGATATCAATCACTGGATTGTCTTGTCCAGACTCGATTATTTACAGACCGCCGTCATATAGCTGGAATATTGCTGAGTGCAGCGTTAAACAACAAACAAACAAACAAAACAAAACTAGAGCCAACATTTATACATAATCTTAATGCTGTTTAGCGTATCTCATCTGATGTCAACCTCGATAATCCAGTGTTATATCTCATATTTCACTTGTCAGTAGTGAGTGAGTGAGTTCAACGCCGCTTTGAACAGTATTCTTGTCATATCACGGCGTAGAAGGAAAGCCCGAAGTGATGCAGGTCTCAGACGCTGGTGAAACCCAAGAGCACGGGTGTGGTGCTGGCAAACCTGGAAACCGGGGTTCGAACCACTGCCACAGCGAATTGCGTCGCTTTGACGGCTGGGTCACACGTACCCCATTGTCATAGTAGATGCCACGGCTACTAGATGGTTCTAAGAGAAAATATCGGTTCTGAAAGGAATTACCGATATGGTGAGATTAATTAGCTGAATCATTTGAACCTCCCTTCAACTTCCAGATTCAAGTGGACGATGTCACGCGATTCAAGGGTCAAAATTAATGACAAGTAAACAAAACATTGAAATTTAACCTATGCCATGTACATCCTACATATCAAGTTTCACATTGATTGCTGCGCTAATGTGCGGCTAATGGATCGAAACGGCATTTGACTAAACACCAGCCATGGTGTCCATGTAAACAATCCGATACTAGTTTTATGAACATGTTATGAACATGCCATTGCTGATTTTCTGAGAATATGTCCTGCTGTCAACAAAAGTAGCTCCGTCAGCTGTATTCGTCTCTGTATTAATATGCACCATGACAAATATACTCAAAGAAAGCGCCGTAATAAAAGTTGCGAGGAGAAATGGGCTTTAAGGCCCGCGCTCAAGATCGTTGGACATTCTGTATGTGTGTGTGTGTGTGTGTGTGAGAGAGAGAGAGAGAGAGAGAGAGAGAGAGAGAGAGAGAGAGAGAGAGAGATACTGTGGTGTGTTGTTTGTGTGTGGTGTGTGTGTGTGAAGGGTGTGTGTGCGGTGTTTGTGTGTGTGGTGTTTGTGTGTGGTGTATGAAGGGTGTGTGTGTGGTGTTTGAGCGTTCCTGCAGTATTTTTGGTGTGGGTAAAGGGCATGTGTGTGTGTGACTGTGGTGTGTTGTTTGTGTGGGGTGTGTGTGCGGTGTTTGTGTGGTGTTTCAGTGTGAGTGTGTGTGTGAAGGGTGTTTGTGTGGTGTTTCTGTGTCTGTGGTGTTTGAGTGTGTGTGTGTGTGGTGTGTGTTTGTGTCTGTAGTGCTTGTGTGTGTGTTTGAGCGTTCGTGCGGTGTTTGTGTGGTGTGTGTAAAGGGGGCGTGTGTGGGGGGTGTTTGTGCGCGCGCGTGCGTGCGTGTGGTGTTTGTGTGTATGCTGTTTGAGTGTGTGGTGTTTGAGTGTGTGTTAGTGTGTGTGGTGTTTGAATGTGTGCTTGTGTGTGTTTGTGGGCACGAGTGTCGACCAGTCCTCGTTTTATCCTCGAGGTTCAAAGCCGCCTTAAGCACAATTCCAGTAATAGCACGACGGGTTCACCTGAAGGTTAACCAGGTACTACACAGACTCGCTGACTTGGTTGATACATGTCATCGTTATTAGATCCTCATGATGTCAATTGATTATTTAGCTGGAATATCGTAGAGTGCGGCGTAAAATGAACAACAAGAGCTAGACAATACTGAAATGTGTTCCCTTACATTTTACTGTCAGTATACATAACTCAGAGTTTTAATTGACTTCAAACAGCGCCGAAGGCGTCTTTTTCCGCCAACGGCTGAACAAACAACTGTCACTTGCTCTGCCTTTTTTATATTTGGAAATCATTACAGGCCTATCAATCCTACTGACTCAGCAGGGCGCGGCGGAGGGGACGTTTCTACAAATTGTTCTTTGTCTGCTAATACTGAAGCGTAGATGTGACGACTGAACAGTCTTGCTGTCTCCACCACATCTTTGGAAATAATTTCACATGTGTGTAATCGATCCAAACACGCGTAACAAATTGAAGAGTTAAACAAATATATCAGTTTTATTCCTCTCCAAGTTGATGGTAGTGATTTCACCTAAATCATCGTCGTTCTGTCGACGAAATATTTAAAATGCATGATTAGGGCATCTCTTTACTCCATGCCTGCCCGGATCAAGGATACAATTCTATGATGCATCTTTGATGTTTTCTACAGAGGCAACATCACTCGGAATGTCGGACTGTTTCTATGGCAGCGATTTTAATATCACACATGGACAATTTGAACTGAAATAAAATCCATGTATCATGAATACGATTTGTTTTTGTATAGGAATTTATTCAATAATTTTTTCATGGTTTCGTTTCAAACTTGACAGAAAGGGATATTAATTATTTACATGCGTAACTCGAGGACTGGTTCTACGCATGACAATCTCCGTAAACAAAGTGTCAGTTGTGACGTGTAATACACTGTAAGCATTTTAATAATATGATTAATGTAAATGATGCTTTATAACCACATATCTACACTTCATAGTCCGTCCCAAATTGTCTTTGGGGCAGGATATGTTAACCCTTTTCGCGAACAACTGGTGTCATCACAAATTTATCATCCAAAACTGCTTCCCACAGGTTGAGATCAAACGATATCATTGGTTACCATGACGTCACAATCAAATGACATCCCTAATGGCTCTGCTACAGAAGCTGTTAGCAGTACTTTTTACACTTATCACTGCTTATTACTGTCTACAAACTGAAAACAATTTGAAGAATGATGTTGGGTGATAAACAAAATCTCACCCTCGTATCTTTTGATTTCAAATATATCAACACGAGTTGATAAAAGTGGAAAAAAAAGGTTTTCCACTTTTATCAACTCTGGTTGATATATTTGATATCAAAAGACACTCGGGTGAGATTCTCTATTTCTATTAATAGATGTTCCACCACTAATTACCTTTACGCCCAATCAGTGTCTGAAACCCAGCAGAGTAAACTGAGAGCCTCAATACGGTCTAGCACATTTAAAATACTGTTGTCCCAGTGGAAAAAAAACCTGTAGGCCCAAACATTTTAGCTGAAGCAGGGCGACATACTCTTGCAATATAAAATACAATACAAAACCACTCAACCAGAAGTTTTTACTGTTATTACACCGAGTTCCCAGAGACTCTGTGGTGACAGTAGACTAACATCTAGTCTCTGAAATGAACATATCGTACAGAAAAAACCAGTTGTTCAGTTATCTGAATAAAAATATAGTAAAAAGGGCCCAGCGACTCTCTTCATTTTCAGACCTGATACTGCAGTTATCTAGACTTGCCAAACATAATAGACTTGCATGGGCTGTAATTGATATATTTGTATCAGGGTCTGTAAGACAGACTATAGTGACAGATGAAGACTACATTTATCAAGTAATTTATCAGTTTGTAAAACATCTTTGGTACAACATGTCATACGCCATTTGAAAGGTCTAATCCTAGTGTTATGAATATGAAGTTGCTTATCACATTACTTACATAATGCTTAATACCACGGACTTGGTTATATAGGTCCATGTTAATACATAATTACTAAATACACTGCAGGCCGTAAGGGCTTGCTGAAATCTAAAACTATCCGCCCGAGAAGAAATCTGTCGGACTCGGGGCTACGGGCCGATGTCTATTTCGATCACTGCGCCCAATGGAATCTGTTTCCGTGAATAGTGACTAGTTATAGTGACAGAGACTAGTTATTCTCTGCCGTTGACGTATGTTTTTAAAAGGTGAGGTGAAATTGGGTTTAACGTCGCGTCCAAGATTATTGCACTTATATAGCGACGTGCATGCCCGTGTGTGTGTGTGTGTGTGTGTGTGTGTGTGTGTGTGTGTGTGTGCTTGGTCCGGATTGAGTCCTCACTGAGATACAGTGCCGCAGTTTAACATGAATACCCCACTCAGACACAGTATACTGACTCCGAGCCGACCAGTCCTTGTTTTTTAGCCCCTCATTGCTGAGCGCCAGACAGGGTAACAACAAGTACCATCTTTTAACGTCTTTTAGTATGACGCAGCCGGGGATCGAACCCAGGACCTTCCGCTCTCCGGGCTCTCCGGGCTCTCCGGGCGGACGCTCTACAACTAGGCCACGGAGGTTTTTAAAAGATACACCCAAATCAAACAGACACAGAACTATTACATTTGAAACAAGTTTAGGATTTTAACACAGACGGTATTTAAATAAGCAAATTATCACAATCAAAGATCAGTTGGCAAATTCCCTGTGGTACCCACCTCACAACTAGACAAAATATTCTGATATGTGTTGACAGATGAAGCTAAGGAGCACAATTTACCAGAGTCTATTACACAAGGCTGAAAAATAATAATCTGGAAATTCTCAAAAGATTAGTTTGTTGTATTGTAGTATATCGCTTTGTTTGCACAAGGTCACACTGGAATGGCCCTGGTTAATTACATGTCATTAGGGCAGTTAGAAAGTATAATTTGAAGACGTGTTTCAGTCAGGCGGTGATTGTCAACACGTGTTCCTACTGTTACGGAGACTCAACGCTTCCTTCCCCACGCAATCAATCATTTAACAAGCTAATTTGTTCTTGTCTTGATGTAAAACAAGCCATGATTGGCTGACTTCTAATCTCCGTACACGGTTCCACGCGCGCTGCTGAGAGTTTATCGCTATGCCACCAGCAGTTGCTGATTCATACACTCGATGTTATAAAAAAAACGTTCATTTGGACAAATGTGAATTATTAATCTTCAAATCGATAGCAGGCAAGACGCTGAACCAACCGCAATAACATTTGCTGTTCACAAGATCTGCATGAGAAGTGTGCATTGACAATATTCCTAGGATAGTACAGATCCTCATGCAGTTGGTTGAAGTGATTAAAGCGTTGCATGTTGAATTCAAATGTTTTACTAACAAGGCTATCATTCAGTGAAAGAGGTAGCACGTAGGAAATTGGAAACTAAATTTAAAGGTTTTTTTTAAAATGTGTTTTTGAACAGACAAATACAATTCGAAAACGATTTATTATCTGCGTCGGTGCATCTTTCATCTCATTATCTACACAGTTACTCTGCAATACTCTGGTTTTCTCTTCAACGAATTGGCATTTGAAATATTTTAAAATTATCCCATAGGGCTTTGGTAATATGTTTGTTCTGTACAAAACATTCACAAGCTAAGGAGAATAAATTGATGCCAAATGACTTTTGTGATATTATTTGCGACACTGTCTGGACTAAATAAATATAAATACCAATGATTACTTTTGTTGTCGCAAGGAGTATCATTAGACAAACATCAAACATCACAGAGTTATCGTTTAATGATTACAAATACACAGCGCCAGACTTAATTCACTTCAAATGTCTTTCAAATCACCTCATCATGACCCAAATATGTTTTTTCTCATCAAAATAACGATGATTACCACGGAGTAATAATACCGGGGTTCGAGAATATGGTTCTAGCTTCATTGTCTAGAGACATAAACGTACATGTATATCTATAATGTTTTCGGTCCACGGCCTGAGAGGCATCCCACGTTCCAGGTCTGTTAAAGTAAGTACTGTGTCTGTGATCAAAATGTTTAGGTATTGAATACAGGGTCAGGGCCAATATTGCATTACACAAGGCTCTTAATGTGAATAAGTACACTCAATGACCATCTTGCAGTTACGGAAAGACACGAATGTTGCCGATGGTGATCTGATACACCTGGCGAAATACACGGAGCTTAACAGTTCATGTAGCATTTTGGTAGACTGTTCCATTTTGTAACATAATATCTCATATATCCTTCATCATATCAAATAAACAAGGACCACACATTCATTAAATATACTCCCCACGAATATATTTTCATTAAGCGCAGATAAATCACACGAAGTCAAGTGACTCCATTATTCACCGAGTGCGGGGCAAGTTAATCAATACCCAATTAATAAATGTCTCTGCGTGATGATAAAACCCCGCCTGAAAAGTACACTTGCTGCTCTCCGCAATTGCTGCACTGTCATCGATTACATCACAATATCTATTAATAAGTCGTCTAAAATCGCAGTTATAAAAACAATCTCATGTCCGGTCATTTTCGGAATGATGTGTGGGTCTAACGTCTCTTTTGAAAAATATTTCAGCTATATCACGTGCCGGCAATGTGGAATATTTCAACTTACACCCGCCACGCAAGTTGATGTAAACATACAGTATCGGATTATTAAATTTGAATTGCAATCGACATTTTTTGAATGCTTTTCTGGTTCCATAGTTTTAAATTAAATGACAGTTTATTAAAATACATGCCATATTAAACCCACATAAAATAAAAATACGTCGAAATGGAAGATCATAATCTCCACAAATGCATTCAACCTGTCTTTTTCATGAATACTGTATGGACCGAGTTAACGCTCCCTGTCCCTTCAGATCTGCAGTTTAACACAATCCAGACGACAGACCGAATAAAGGGAAGACCACGTGGTGCTGCACGCGCTACAGTCATAACAAACATATGCTTAATATCAAACCTAGATGTGAAAACAAATATCTGTGATTCAGTTGTGGATTTGACATGGAGTTGAACCTTGACACATATGCAGTTGTGCGCGTGCGCAATTTCCTTCGTCCTTGGGTAAAGGGGGATCACTCGTTAGTGACGACACGTTCGTCAAGCATGAAACCACTGTTTTCGAGGAGAGATTAAGGTTTGGAGGTTACTTCAATACTTGCTTATAGTACGTCGGGTAACCCAAGACAGGAAGGGGTGTACTTTCGACGACAGGCCAAACGATACAAAAAAAAACCATTCAGTTTGTAAAGACATGAGCATATTAATGTGCGAGTGAGTTGAGATAAACGTCGCTGTGAACAGTATTCCTGTTATATCAGGGCCTGTCAGTTTTTTGGAGGAAAGCCCAAAGTGATGCAGGTCTCAGACGTTTACCACTTTGATAAACCCACGAACACGGGTGTGGGGCTGACAAACCTAGAAACATAATCGGGGCGAACTGGGATTCGATCACAGGTTTTTAGCGTGTCCAAGGGACGCAACTCTGCACAGCGAATTGCGGCGCCTTAGACGACTCGGCCACACGTGCATCCATATTCATTTGTAGTTTCTTTGAAATTATGCCGGCATGTTAACGTGTTAATATAACGACATGTCAGCTGTTAGCACCCTTATCTATACTCCTGCAGGAGACGATGTAACCGTTGTTAGCTGACATTTCAATGTGATTTCAGTTTATAGGAAAACCACTTTGCGCAGTCGTTACACACAATAGAAATGTCAACAGAGCTGCCGTATTGAATTAGTTCACCTCGCAGCTGTGCAACATCAGCGACGACAGGCATGTTAGCATAGGAAATAACACCGTGATAACGTGTGCATTATTCACTTCAGATAATCGAAATTGGCCATTTGTTGCCGCTCTTGTTTCAGATGTCTCATCCGCATACTAACCACATAGACGTAGCCGACTTACATGTCACCGACTTACATGTCACTATTGTACGAAGAATACCTGTTTGTATCGAGTTATTACTATTGTTACTGAAGAAGCACATGTGTACCATAGCGTTGCAGTAAAGAGAATAATAATGAGAAAAATAATGATGATACTACTACTACTGAGTGAATGAGTGAGTGAGTTGGATTTAACGCCGCTTTTAACAGTATTCCAGTTATATCGCGGCGTGTCAGCTTAATGTGGGAGGAAAGCCCGAAGTGATGCAGGTCTCAGACGTTTACCACTTCGGTGAAACCCACGAGCACGGGTATGGTGCTGACAAACCTTGAAACATGATCGGGGCGAACCGGTATTCGAACCCACAATCATAGATTTCTGGCGTGCCCAAGGGACGCAACTCTGCACAGCGAATTGCGGCGCCTTAGACGACTGGGCCACCCGTGCCCCAACTACTACTACTACTACAACTACTACTACTACAACTACTACTACTATTAAGAAGTCCCTTTGCAAAGCGCCAGATTCCATCCATCGTGAACATGTGCATGAAACTTCATCGCCGAACTTATATTATACCCCGTTCACATGCATAACATATACTCACGTAAGTAATTTTGCAATGAGTAACTATACATAGGAGTGTATAAGAAAATTGACTATGCGTTCACGTTAAAATTAACTCAGCTGTGTAAATAAGGTACGTGAATGATGTAAGGCACACATATTCATCTCTTCACGACTTTCAACATGACAAGGTTGTTTTCCAATCCACGTCGAATGAGAAGAGAGTTACCTTGCAAAAATCCTTTCATAACCCAACATGTGTTTGAATTAATTTGTACACAACTTTTTGACTCTTTGAAACCCAAAGGAAACATTGTCCGCCCAGGTCTGAATGTTCTCATAGAAGTTGGTATTGCTGTACACTGAATAGCGTGAACTTCGAATACAAAAGTGTTGCCAGTGTGTTTGGTGTCAACAGATATATTAATCAGATCATCCTCTGGCGCGGGCACACATGTTCACATGACAACATTATATATACAGTGCAAATATGCTCCTGGTGTAAATATACACACGAAAAAACACGTTCACGTGACACTTAAGTGTTGACGTATGCAAATATACACATATATGCATTGAGGTGAATGTGAATGGGGCTTTCCGGAACCCTCAGAAGGTTTTATTCATCATCATCATCATCATCATCATCATCTTCTTCTTCTTCTTCTTCTTCATCTGAGTGAGTGAGTGAGTGAGTGAGTGAGGTTTAAATATATAACGTCATCGCCAAAGAACAATCAGTTAAAGCCACTTTGACTTGTATTTCAGTAACATCACGGGGAGTCAATTTCGTGTGGTTTGGAAAGCTCGAAGTGATGCAGGGTCTAAGTAATTCGACACTTTGGTAACACCCCATGAACACGGGTATGGTGCTGACAAACCCTGTCCGGCGTTCGAACCCGCAATCATGGGTTAGTGGCATGCCAAAGAGACGCAATACGGCAAATTGCGGGGCGCGACGACTGCATTACTCGTGCTCTCTTCAAAGTGTGACATCCACAAGCATTCAAGTATAATCTTGGCACCAGTCTGTAACTTTCGATGGAAGCCTAAATTAGAATGAAACATATCTCAAGCATTTCGTGTAAAGTAATACATCGTCCTCCAGTCTGATACCCAGATCATAACAAATGATCAGACAAATGGTGAGGTGAGGTGAGGTGAAATGGGGTTTAACGTCGCGTGTCACGCTTGTTGTCGGAGGAAAGCCCGAAGCGATGCATCATAACGAAGTGCGACGCCTCAGACGTCTGGGCCACCCATGCCCCCTCAGACTAATACAACATGTCAAGCAAAACAACAAAGAAGCATTGTAAAAAAGTCGAATACAAAAAGGGGAAAAGCCATAGCTACACATATACTAATAACGTCTGAAGACTTAACTTAAAGAATGAATCACAATCATAAGAAAACTGACGTTCGACGTGAGGGTAATTACATTAAGATATACTGAGTATTTTGTTAAGATTGACATACATGGATTGGAGTCTACATCACCCCCCTCTTAGGGGGTGGTGGGGGGGTTGCTAGTGGTTAAGCGTTCGCTCCTCATGCCGAAAATCCCGGTTCGACTCTCCACATATGCACAATGTGTAAAGCCGCTTTCTGGTGCTTCGCGCCGTGACATTGCTGAAATATTGGTAAATTGGTAAAAGCGGCGTAACATCACACTCACTCACCCACGTTTATTGTGTACACGTGAACGTGCGTAATGTGTCTTGACTAGCGTACGTATGCGCGTTATTCTGTGCATCCTTGGGTTACTGGGACAAGTATGAGCTAACATCTTCTAGCCTGCAGTGGTATTGCCACTTCACACCTTGTTCCAATACGTCAATCACGTAGTCTCCCGTCAGGTACGAGATTCTGGTTGTTATGGAGGAAATCAGGCCGATCGGGATGTTATTATCACCAACAAGAGGGGAGCCTTCTCCTTATTGAAACACTGCCGTTAGTAAAATCGCCAAATCAATTTGAAAACTCATTTATTTTGAGGAGTTGCAAAGGTTGATTCTCTCTGGAGGCTGTAAAGTGTCGGTGTGTCAATCCGCCACAGGATATAGTGCCTCATGTCGGTAGCAACGTGGTTGGCACAAGATGGCTTGTCCAACACTTGTGATCGAACGAACGGGTTGCTAATGAAATATTCAACACCTCCGTGCTGCCCAAATGCCAACACATGATTGCTGAGAATTCTATCAGAATTAATAATCAAATCAGCCGTGGCATTATAACAATGTCGCCCTACGTTTTTGCATACGCTAAAAAACATTGTGTGTTGGACAGTGTGGGCAAAGTTCGTCACGTACGTTTTTGTGGTACTCCATTTACCTTTTCCAATCACGAGTTTTTGTTCTGGAATCAATTTAGTGGCATTGCCGTAATATCCGTTCCTGCCAGCCTTCCACCCACGTGACGAACTAGCCTTGAGTGAAGACCACCAAAAAATATGGAACCACCAAAATTCGGAAAAGTAGGATGTGTTCAATTATTGGCTGTATTGAACCGATCCCTAAATTCCAAAATGGCCGCCGATGTGTCTCTGGCAATCATTGTATCTGATTACTGATGTCAGTATGAAAGACAAGTGTTGAGATCAATGGTGAGACATGACGACGTGGTTCTTGATCAACTCATCTATTTTTACATCCGGGCAACTGTATTCCCCCCATCACATAACGTGCCCTTTCAGCAGACGACACAATCATCCGGGTCACCCACACAATCGAATCTTGGCGTCTTATCAACTCTTGCGGCTTCGTGATAGTGCTGGGCAGGAGAAGGGCAAATTTACAGAGGGGGCTGAGTTAATCACAAAACTCCATCACAATCGCAGTGGAGCAATTCGTGGCATGGGAGGATAACAGCGATGTGATTGGGCGCGGAGGAATACACACCAATGTCGGACACTGTTTGCTGATTGGTCCATCAATACCCGTCAAACACCTCCATCGGCTACAGAGTTGTTTACGGTCTCATTAAGAAACGGTGTATTATTTGCGTAGGTATTTCAAGACAATAATCCCTGATCTTTAAAAACCGCGACTGTTATTATATGCTAGGTCTGGGCACTGGGCACATTACAGGCAAATGGCATACAAGGTGAGGTGAGGCGAGGTGAAATGGGGTTTAACGTTGCGCTTAAGATGATTGTACTTACATAGCGACGTGTGTGTATGTGTGTGTGTGTGTGTGTGGGGGGGGGGGGGGGGGGGGGGGGGACGTGTGTGTGTGTAGGGGTGTGTGTGTGTGTGTTGTACCAGTGCGGACTAATGCTGATTTTATAGTGCCAGCCCACTGAGATGGGCGTACAAGAAGTACAAAAAGACCAGATAGATAGACAAGATTGATAGCCATCAGGAGCGCATTCTCAAATAAAGTGTTCTGAAGGCGAAAATGAAAATAAAATGACCACATTTATCACCAGACAAGTAAAACAGTAGGGTCTCATCACACATACTCGCGCCTTTCATTAGATTATTACAATATATGATTACAGTAAGTGTTAATACGTGCATATAAACGTCCCCAGATACTCCCAGTGGGGTGCCGAGCTATAAACCTTCGACAATAAGTGAGATTAGAAAGGGTTGAAGTTGTTCTTTCTCCGGGAGGCGATATTTACATGAACATAATCTTAGATATGACTTGTCGATGATAAGCATCTCCAACTGCTTTAAGACCCTACTTAGTAAGGCTTACAAAGAATCAATCGCTCATGACCGCATTGAGACTGATTCATGTTGACAGAAGTGACACCTGGTATCAACACTACTTTGGGGTAATTCAGAAAGACATGCCCATGTTGGTGGATTTAAAGGGACGCAGGCCGTAGACGTTTACCACTTCGCTGTTACCCAAGAGACAGGTCTGATGAGAAATCAAGTATCATAAGCAGAGAGAAATGGAGATCCGAAACCCATCACCACAGGATCCTGGCAAGGCTAAGGGACACGACTCTGCATGACAAAGTGAATAGTCTTTTCCCACTGAGCCAGCCGTGCCGCCTGTAACGCAATGAACCAATACCTTAAGTCTCGCTGGACGATAGCTGGCTCTACTCTATTTATTCAAGAGTCTACATGTACAGGCTTTTGTTTGTTTAATTGTTTGTTGTTCAACGATGGATTCAACAATATTCTAGCCATACGACGGCGGTCTGTAAATAATCGAGTCCATACAATCCAGTCATTGAGCATTGATACAAGCAACTGGGATACGATGACATACATAAACCAAGTGAGGAGATTGACCACCCGACCCTGTTAGTCGCCTCTAACGACAAACATAGTTATCTCTTAGAGCAATCATGGGTTGATGAATACCAATTCTAACCCTGATCTTCACTGGTACTAAATGTAAAGGCGACAATCTTAGTCACTTGAGCATATTGAAGATGCAAGGTCGAGTGAAGATATTGAATGGTTTAGTCGTACAACAACATTTGCTGCTTAATCTGTATTCTTAATGTTGCCATAAAGTTCACAGGCTCTAATTACCTGCTCCAAATGGATGTGTTCAGTATGCATGACATTTTTTCTCAATGGCATTCCAAACATATGATGTGCAATGTGTATCAAGATGGAGTCTATGATCCATGTTAAACCATCTAGGAGATGACCCTAAACATGAGAGGGTAAGTAATGTGAAGACCCGTACATCATCACATTCCTGTGTACTCTCGCACCTGTATAAAGAAGAGACAGGGAGAAAGAGTGTTTCCTTGCTGTTCCTATACATCGGTGAGGAGGTACATGTTCGAAAGCAAACTGAACTCTCCACTACCCAATTACCGATAAGAGATATACGAAAGGCAGATGGCTCAAATTGGTGTACTTCAACATTCCAGTTGTCTGTCCAACCATGAAAAGCTTAAATAGCTATAGAGTGTGGACCTCTACTAGACATGTGGGGCTTTTCATGCGATGCAAGTTGCCCCGGCTTGAGAATTAATTTGGCCCCCTTCGTGATTATTTGGAGTGGGTAAGTGAATATGGTTTTACGCCGCTTTTGGCAATATTCCAGCAATATTCCGGCGGGGGAACATAGAAATGGGTTTCACATATTGTACCCATGATGGGAATCGAACCCGGCCTACGGCGTGACAAACGAACGTTTGACCACTTGGCTACAACACCGCCCCGTAATGATTTGGAAGCAACATAAGACATAATAATGTACTCACTAGTCACTCAAGACAGCCATGTACCTGTAAGTATGTGAATGCAGGCATATACTGCAGTGATCCACTCGTGAAATTACAATAATTGAAAGCGTGGAATTGAAATAATTGAAAGACAACAACAGTGAGTGAGTGAGGTGGGTTTAACGCCACTTTTAACATTATTCGAGCTTTATCACGGCGTGTCAGGGAGGGAAGCCCGAGCCCGAGCCCGAACCCACGAGCACGGGTATGATGCTGACAAACCTAGAAACATAATCGGGGCGAACCGGGATTCGATCCCACAACCATAGGTTTCTGGCGTGCTAAAGGGACGCAACTCTGCACAGCGAATGGCGGCGCCTTAGACGACTGGGCCACCCGTGCCCCAAATATTAGGAGAGACAAGTTGGGTCCTTTGGTTGGAGAATAACTGTCAGCTCGGTGAGAGCGAGAAAATTCATGTCGTGCACCTACGGTGAATCATGTTCCGTTTTTTCCATGTGTATCCATAAAATTCCAATTTAAAAAAAAACATGCACCGTCTTACATAAAAGACTATTCGCGTCGGTTGAATATAAACATAATATTATTTTTACCATTGTTGATGCGATATTCAAATTGTGCGCCCATGTGTGTACTGACGACTGCGTTGATAACAAGTCAATGGACTACATTTGGCTGAAACGAAAACGGATTTGACATTCCGTCAGAACCTCAGATTCGAGCACGAGGTTTGTAGAGTCCTGCATCTTGTGGGCGGAATATCTGCATTTAATTAAAATCAAGGCCGGTGCATTAATTCCAACTACGTATATGAAGTCAGCATAAGGAACACATATTAAGAGAGATTGTTCTGTGTAAAAATGACTTCATGGACTATGTTAATCTAAGGTTTGGACAGAGCTTTGCTTTCAACAGCAGGACCCGTAAACTGAACAACAGCAGGACATTCATCTGAACTACGACATCAGAAACTTGGTCAATTAAACTGCAACAGCAGGACCAGTAAACTGAACAACAGCAGGACCCGTAAACTGAACAACAGCAGGACCCGTTAACTGAACAACAGCAGGACCCGTAAACTGAACAACAGCAGGACCCGTAAACTGAACAACAGCAGGACCCTCATCTGAACCATGACATTAGGAACTTCGTCAATTAAACTGCAACAGCAGGACCCGTAAACTGAACAACAGCAGGATGATCCCGTCAAGATTATTGCGACAACAGAAGCCCCGTATATATTCCGTGGCCATGCTTTTAAAGATCGTAACACCAAGACGAGTATCGCGTATTCACAGTGACTGCCGGATATATCTAGTTGACATGAACAACGACCCGCGCAATCTGCCCTAGTTGTAAACCAACAGTTAGTGTAGTCTCATATCTCGTAGAAATCCACTATGTACCGGTGGCATTACCGTTATTTTACGGTGCACCAACCCATTCGCTGCCAACACTCGTGCCATCGTAACTTTCCAAACAAGCACACCCGCAGGCACTTAACCCATAAAGCCACAACACGGCTGAAAGAGAATCCACATAACAAACTACCGCTTGCATTCATAAAAGGTAACATACATATGGCCGTGCTGATCAACATTTGGATCTCTATGGATACAAAGCAGCCTGACAGATAGCCGTAAACAGATCTGGGTCTTATAAAGTCCCTCCCCACTCCTGTAACCTATCGCAGGGAGATTCCACCCCCGAGCCATGTCTTCATGCGCTCCGTTTGTGCTCCTTGCGCTTCGGTTCCCTCATCAGTCTCGGAGATGTCACGGTATATGCATATATATATAATAATAATAATTATGCTTTTGCTGTCACTTTCGCTTCAGTGATAAAGATTTTTAAAGAGCTGCTGAAATAGCTGTTGTAATCGTATGTGTGAAAATAAAAGAGTTTCAAGTATTGGCACCGTGTGATGGAAAACTATTAACACCACAGTCATAGTGGTGAACAGCTACAGACATCGTCGCCAATTTTGTGACCGGCTACCGCCATGACAGTTATCAGTTGACATCACGCCATGACAGTTATCAGTTGACATCACGCCATGACAGTTATCAATTAACATCACGCCATGACAGTTTTGTTTTGTTTGTTGTTTAACGCCGCACTCGGCAATATTCCAGATAAATGTATGTAAATAATCGAGTCTGGACCAGACAATCCAGTGATTGACATCATGAGCATCGATCCACACAATTGGGAGCGATGACATGCTTCAACCAAGTCAGCGAGCCTGACCACCTGATCCTGTTAGTCGCCTCTTACGACAAGTATAGTCTTCTTTTACAGCAAGCATGGGTTGCTGAAGACCTATTCTACCCCGGATTCCATGGACAGTGATCCCATGACTGAGTTGACATCACGCTATGATGGTTATAAGCAACTCTTTATGACATCATCGTCATTGCGCTTTACAATTATTGTCACCTTCGCAATTTCAGTGGTTCAGATTGCTTGTAAAACCATACTCACTCACTCACCCACTCACTCACTCGTAGTTGTAACGATACCGGTACACTGGCAACTGCCCATAATCGATCCAGATTATGTCTTTTATAAAAACATATTCAAAATGCCGAGACGCATAGACTGTCTTAATACCTTTGTGTTGAAATAAAATCCCCCTGTGGCTTTATATATCTTGTGCATATGTCATGCGTACAATATACAGGAGCGGTGGGGGATAAAGTGTCAAAAATACAATAATACTGATTGACTGAAGTGTCATTTTTTACAATATCCCGTAATTGTTAAAAAAGCTGAGTTCAGGCTTGCGATATTCCAAAGCTGGTAGTTCCATAAAAACTCGCGACATACATCTGATGCTGTAGCAGTTTGAAATTTCAACTCCGGCAAGGGAAATTCGAAGGAAATGAGCTATTTCCCATCTTCCTCGAAGGTTTTGTAAGCAAACATGTCATATCCTGTCCTCTAAAACCTCTCTCAAGCCACAAGCCTAAAATATGTTGCAGATACACTGGTAGATCAAGACGGCGGTGTGTATTGAGAGTTATCTCCCTTCGTTTTTTATCCGGGGGGCATCAAGCACTTCCGGCAATGTCACAGCTTTGCGAAAATTGTTAAAACATTGTAATCTGATAGTTTCAATTGAAGCAGTATGTTGGTTACATGTTGCTAGATGTTCAGCATGCACATAGACAGGAAATATATGCTTTTGCCGACCAACGGAAAGGAATATAGTCCGATGGTATCAAAACTGTGACCTTGAAACCAATTTTTTAAATTTTGGATTTTGTGTGTGTTTACCATCGCATGCCTGTGACGCTGCTACACATATTTCTCCCCAACAAAACATTTCTGAATGTCGAACACAAGGTAAGTAATACACCATGAAGAATAGAGGCAGAAGGCTGTGAGTACTTGACCGTGTGTCCTGGATTCACGAAACTAGGGAATGGCCGCCACATTGAAATTCAATCAAGTTATGTGGCGATAGCTTATTTCATGGTGGTCTCTATCAAGCAAAACAAGTTATGCGGCTTTCAGAGCCCCGGGGTAATCTGAGCTGTGTCGTGATGTCGTCCATTAGGTACTGGACACAAGAACACTGCAAATATGCAACACAGCAACTAAACTGAGGAGCAAAAGAAAGTATACCGAGTTTGTTTTCTATGCAATTGAAAATTGAGAGAACTGTTGTTAAATTTGATTATGTCTATTTAACCGTCACTCATTCCTGCAACATTTGTAAAAAGTAATCTGTGGCTGCGTAATTTCGTGTAAAAATAAATTGGTTCAATTAATAAGGGGGAAACAAAAGAATTTGCGACCACATAACCCCTAAAAGTTTGAAAAGTAAATTTGTGCTGCCACAAAAATCTAATATATTGATTTTCAAAGATAACATGTCTAAGATACCAATCAGCAGTTGTGTATTTTTTAAAAGTTTTAAATCAGATTATATTTCAAAACATAAAACCATGTTTTCCTTGAGTGCTGACTAAGCGCAAGCACAGTTAATTTGTTTTTGGATATACTATCAGTTAAACTTTTGGATAACTTGAGATATTTGTAATTTAAAATCTAACATGTAAAATGAACTGAGAGGTATAGTTTATAGTTTGCTCCTCAGTTTATATAACTATGTAACACTGTAACTATGCAAACATGTAACACTGTAACTATGCAAACATGTAACACTGTATCTATGCAAACATGTAACACTGTAACTACGCAACACTGCAAATATGTAACACTGTAACGACGTAACACTGGAAACATGTTACACTGCAAATATATAACACTGCAACTATACAACATTGTAACAATGGAACATTGTAACCATGCAACAATTTTACTGTGTAACACTGTAACTCTTTAACACTGTGTAACGCTTTAAATATATGTTATTGTAAAACTGCAACTCTGTAACACTGTAACTGTGTAACACTGTAAATATATGTTATTGTAAAACCGAAATCAGCTAACACAGGAACTCAAGGCCTCGTAAAAACACCATACTGCGTATCGGGAAATTACTGCTCCGAACACTAGTCAGTGACGTTGAGACTGATATTCACTACTGTAAACACGTTTCTACTTGGAAATGATCGTTGACATCTGTCGAAAACAAATCCTGAACAAACAATGCCCCAAAGTGCAAAATATGGAAATGCCTGGAACAATAGAACAACCTACATCACGTGACAATGTGTAAACACAACTACATTTGTTGTAGGGTCTGGAACGTCCACCGATAGGTGGCGCTCTCCAGGGAACAACGCCACCTGGGCCGTGTTTCAAAGTCTGTAAACAAACCGCAAGAACGACCAAAGGATGATTACAAGAATTAGCTGGTACGCTGTAAGCTGTACAGATGGTGATAATGTGCCATTAAATATGATATTAAATATGATATTATTCTAGGTAACAACATCTACTCGAGTTGAGGTGAGGAGAAAGCGGTTTTGAAGTCGCGTTCAAGAATACATTTTTGAAACTGAGAAGGGACGAGAATGGAATTGGGGTGATTGTATTTATGTGGTAAAAAATATGCCTTTGGGTCTTGAAGATGGTGTGCGTGCGTGCGTGCGAGCGTGCGTGCGTGCGTGCGTGCGTGCGTGTTCTAGTCGGGGAAAATGCTGGTTTTATTAACTATTTAACATGGATGTCCCACTCAGGCACTATACTGACTTCGAGGCGCCCATTCCTTGTTTTATATCCTCAATTCATATCGCAAGGTAACACGTACCATCTGGCATGACGCGACCGCGGATCGAGCCACCGACCATCACCCACTTGAAACATAATGTGTGGTGAGTGTAGGAGAAAGACAGGACATGATCCACACTGTTTGCTTGTTTGATTGTTGTTTAACGCCTCACTCAGCAATATTCCACCTATACGACGAAAATGATGGAACCTGGACCAGACAATCCACTTAATAACATCATGAGCATCGATCTACGAAATTGGGATACGATAACATGCATCAGCCAGGTCAGCGAACACCAGGTCAGGTCACCAGATCAGGTTACCAGATCCCGTTACGTTAGTAAGCTCTTACGACAAGTAGGGGCTGCTAACGACCAATTCTAGCCTGGAAATTCACGGGACTTATCCACATTGCACACAGCGAGATAGGATAAGTCGTAAAACAATTACCTCCGGCAGTACAAAGCCGCAGTTGCTCACAACACACATGCACAATTCCACCACTATCACGGCGGACCGTCCCCACGGGGCCCCAGGGAGGTTCCGGGTTAGAATAGACCCCAGCAACCCATGTTTGCCCCAACATTCAGGTGACTATAACCGATAGGGGGTGAGACTCGATGTGATGTGGTTTATTGAGTGTCATCGTACCCCGACGGCTGGGATGCTTGCTCATAATATCAGTCGATGAATTGTCTGGTCCTGACTCGAATATTACAGGCCGCCATCAGTTAGCTGGAATATTGCGGAGTCGGGCCAGTGGTCGACAGCATGAGTGCCTCGATTCGATTAATGCCATTTTGTATTCAAGCCAAATAACAACAGGGTACACAAACAAAATTATTCATTCATTGCACAAGTGTGAGAAATCGAACACGGGTCTTCAGTGGGATCAGCCAGTGCCTATAAAATATAGGTATCTACCCAGTATCAAAAGAAGTGACCACTTACCCTAAGACCATCCTTCTCCGTCCTCCATTAGACCATCGCGACAGGGTGTTGTATAAAACAACCTTAGCACTACGACTGCCGTAAGTCTATGTTAAGGTATGGGAGTTACGATCACCTTAGCGCTAAGATCGCTTTGTACAACGGCACCCAGGATGGCCAGTGCACTATTTCTGTTCCCAAAGCATATCGTCCTACACATACCCCATGTGTTAAGGATAAGGATACGTTTAATTCCATAATGAAAGGCCTCAGGCCCATAGTACAATTCTGTTTTCGGGAGTGGTTGCAGATATGTTTAAAAGGTCATATTCTAATTAACATAGCATGATTAAATTTTGTGGAGTGGGATGTACATAAAAAGGCAGATCAATATATTTACTTCTTTGATGGTTGTATTTTGGACAGACTAACAGAAAATGAAACTGATCTTCAATCCCATTTAAACCACATTACTCACATATTCTCAATTCTCTGGCTGTTTCTATGTCTGCCTACTTCGATCCCAAGTCAATGAGAGCTGCATCTAAATTGTGCAAACTAATTCTAAATCTTTTAATATTAAACAGATAGTATTCTGGGGAAATAGTTGTCTTAAAAAGCTTGTAATAATTGCATATTTCTTAACCTAAAACATGAGATGACCATTTTGTAAGTAAATATCCTTAAGTCTTTGGCTTATATATACTAAAAACGAATCTGCATTGGTAGCTTCACATTGATTATGCCAAACATACCCATAGCCGAATTCATTTAATAACGACTTTACATCATATACCCAATTGCGAACTCCATGTTTTTCATACAATAACATCATATTATAACATTTTCTATGTGTTATACCAGGATGTCAAGCTATTGGAGCCTATCACGACACAGCTTTGTGCTGCCAGCTTTCAAACGATCTATGAAATCCACACCATCAGGAAATAACCGCCACAAATCTGTAGCTGTGGAGACACACACAGATGTTACAGATCACTTTGAGAGTCAACAGCCCTAATTGAGCTTTTGCAATCGAAACACATTACCTTTACTTGCGAACTGATTATCTTTTTTTAAACCAGGATCTAAGGTGTTATCACTTTGCTTTCAAACGCCATTATTGGGAAGATATTTCAATCGATTCCAGTCAATAGTAGTACGTTGACTCTAATGGTGTAAAAACAATAAATGAACTCGAGCTATTGGAACGGGAACCCCGGTCGATGCCATGGACGACCGTAACAGCTGCTCCACTAGAACACACAACGAAGTGGAGTTCTGGGGGAAATAGTATTAGGTTTATGTTACATCCTAAAACCACCTTATATGGTACCAGTTATGACAGTTTGCAATGGGATTGAAATAACTCCATATTTATGATATGTGGGATCCATGATATGTGGGATCCACGAGGGTGAAGCCCGCACACCCTTGGCTGTTCCCGACGGTGTATAATCCTAAACGTAAAATGTCAACGGCAGGGAACAAGTCTCGATTGGCTCCTAAAATAGTGAGTGAGTGAGTTGGGTTTAACGCCGCTTTTAACATTATTCCAGTGTCATCTTAATGTGGGAGGAAAGCCCGAAGTGATGCAGGTCTCAGACGTTTACCACCTCGGTGAAACCCACGAGCACGGGTATGGTGCTGACAAACCAAGAAACATAATCCGGTCGAACCGGGATCGAACCCACAATCATAGGTTTCTGGCGTGCCTAAGGGACGCAACTCTGCACAGCGAATCTAGGAACGTTAGGGAAATATTAGATTCAGGGTCTGCGTGGGGAACTAGATCTGTGGAATGAACAGATATGTTATCTGTTACCAAGGTACTGCAATGTTTGTATATAAGGCATACATTCAAAGTGACAAGGAAGCAGGATGTAACACTGTTGGAAAGTAACATAAGACGGAGTTAGTTTTTTCAACTCGACAGGTCTCTTTCAGACGCCCTTTAAATAGTACAAAACCACAAGGAGCCCGGATATTCATCGGTGAGCCATCTGACTTTACTTGTATAACCGGCGTAGGTAATTAATGATTTTCCAAAGGACCGGTCTGAATAGACTTGAACATAAATGTGATTTTTTTTAAATTGCCTTAATGCACAGACAGCCTTTGATCGTTCTCTTAAATAACTACATCTAAAACTTCAGTTGTCTTTTTTTATTCAACCAGATTGTTATAATTTGAAAATAGTTCAAAGCATAGGAAAAGCCACACAATACAATCGCAACACACAACAACCTCCCAACACACAACAACCTCTAAACTCACAATAACCTCCCAACACACAACAACCTCCCAACACACAACAACCTCTAAACTCACAATAACCTCCCAACACACAACAACCTCCCAACACACAACCTTCCAACACACAACAACCTCCCAACACACAACAATCTCCCAACACACAACAACCTCCCAACACACAACAACCTCTAAACTCACAATAACCTCCCAACACACAACAACCTCCCAACACACAACAACCTCCCTACACACAACAACCTCCCTAGACACAACAACCTCCAAATACACAACCTCCCCACTCACAATAGCCCCACACAGGCGGGAACTACAACCAGTAGGAGCCGTGATCCTGGACGAACCCTGGTGGCGTGGGAGTTCACTATTTCTTCAATTCGGTTGGTGAACAGTTCACAGAACAATCGACTCACATGAGGACGTTTCATTCAATGTCATTCAAACGTGGAGATGGTTCACGTGTGGCGTCGGCAACTACATCGGCACAAAGCAAGAAAACACTGGAGTCCAGGGCCCACTTGCACAAAGCGATCTTAGCGCTAAGAGGATCGTAACTCCCATACGTTAACATAGGCTTACAATAGTCTTAGCGCTAAGATCGCTTTGTGCAAGTGGACCCAGGTCTTCAAATGTAGTCCATGTGAGTCATACCACTCAAACAAAAGTGAAACAACATAATTTCCTATTCCGACAGTTAATCAGTCAAAGAACACCCGATTCTTTCCTATTTCGATAGTTAATCTGTCAAAGAAAACCCGATTATTTCCTATTCCGATAGGTAATCTGTCAAAGAACACCCGATTATTTCCTATTCCGATAGTTAATCAGTCAAGGAACACCCGATTATTTCCTATTCCGATAGTTAATCAGTCAAAGAACACCCGATTCTTCCCTATTCCGATAGTTAATCAGTCAAAGAACACCCGATTCTTCCCTATTCCGATAGTTAATCAGTCAAAGAACACCCGATTCTTTCCTATTCTGATAGTTAATCAGTCAAAGAACACCCGATTCTTCCCTATTCCGATAGTTAATCAGTCAAAGAACACCCGATTCTTTCCTATTCCAATAGTTAATCAGTCAAGGAACACCCGATTCTTCCCTATTCCGATAGTTAATCAGTCAAAGAACTTCCTACTAAAAACCTTTTGTTCCGCCGTTATCCTGTATTTCTCTTATCTACTTCTATCATTTTCTTTCTCTCATTCCCTTCTTTCTAACTTCCCCCTTTTCTTTCTTTCTTTTAATTATCTCGCTTCATCAGTCAATCCATCTTTCATCGATGCGTCTTGTCTGATCAATCATTCCGAAAACCAGTCACCAATCCATACACACGTGATGACAACTACCCAGCAATTCTCCCGTTCACTGTTCCTATCCCAACATCGACCAGTCTTCTGATCTATCATATTTAGTGCCAAGAATGTCACCCTACTGTTGGCGGCCATGTGTATAGGAGGGCCCGGGTCGGCGCGACCCAACGTCTGTATTGATACAGATTTGCAAACACTGTTGCACATGTGGCAGCTCAGAGACTATGCCGATCTTCAAACATTCCAACCACTCTGAACCACGCTGCTCTCATCATTCGTGGCCAGTTGCTGAGTCCAGTAGCCCATACAACATATCCTTGTATCGCCATGCAGCATTATCCTTGTATCGCCGTCATCACATCCTTGTATCGCCATGCAGCATGTCCTTGTATCGCCGTCATCACATCCTTGTATCGCCATGCAGCATTATCCTAGTATCGCCGTCATCACATCCTTGTATCGCCATGCAGCATTATCCTAGTATCGCCGTCATCACATCCTTGTATCGCCATGCAGCATTATCCAAGTATCGCTGTCATCACATCCTTGTATCGCCATGCAGCATTATCCTAGTATCGCCGTCATCACATCCTTGTATCGCCATGCAGCATATCCTAGTATCGCCGTCATCACATCCTTGTATCGCCATGCAGCATATCCCCGTATTGCCGTGCAGCATTTCCTTGTATCGCCATGCAGCATTATCCTTCTGTCGCCGTTCATCTAAGCAGTTGTATCGCCACGCTGCATATCCTTGTATTGCCTCGCAGCATATCCTTGTATCGCCATACTGCATATCCTTGTATCGCCATGCAGCATATCCATGTAGCGTCGTGCAGCCTGTCCTTGTATCGCCATGCTTCATATCCTTGTATCGCCTTGCAGCATATCCTTATATCGCCGTTCATCACACCAGTTGGATCGCCATGCAGCATATCCCTGTATTGCCGTGCATCATTTGCTTGTATCGCCATGCAGCATATCCTTGTAGCGTTGTGCAGCATGTCTTTGTATCGCCATGCTGCATATCCTTGTATCGACGAGCAGCAGGGCCGTAAATAGCCTTAAAGGAAGGTGAGGTGAGGTGAAATTGAGTTTAACGTCGCGTCCAAGATTATTGCACTTATATAGCGACGTGCATGCACGTGTATGTGTGTGTGTGGCTGCTTGTACTAGTCCGGACTGATGCCGATTTATAGTGCTAGCTCACTGAGATACCATGCCGCAGTTTAACATGAATACCCCACTCAGACACAGTATACTGACTCCGAGCCGACCAGTCCTTGTTTTAGCCCCTTAATGCCGAGCGCCAGACAGGGTAACAACAAGTACAATCTTTTAACGTCTTTTTGTATGACGCGGCCCGGGATCGAACCCTGGACCTTCCGCTCTCCGGGCGGACGCTCTACCACAAGACCACGGAGGCGGTCCTTAAAGGAAGGATGTCCTTGTATCGAATTGAAGGATGACCTTGTATTTGAGTATTGGATGACCTTGTATCGCCATGCAGGTGGTCCTTGTACTGCTGAGCAGAATGCCCTTTGCGCGTCATGTGAAATATCCTCGTTTCGCCGCGCAGGCTTCCCTTTATCATCGTACAGGCAGACGGCCTTGTATTGTCACACAACATGTCCTTGCATCACCGAGCAGGATGGCGTTGTATCCCAGTGACAGTCGCCCTTTTACCACCGTACAGACACGGTGTCGTGATGCAGTTTCACACAAGGCATCAGTTATTAGTGAGTGAGTGAGTGAGTTGGGTTTAACGCCGCTTTTAACAGTATTCCAGTTATATCGCGGCGTGTCAGCTTAATGTGGGAGGAAAGCCCGAAATGATGCAGGTCTCAGACGTTTACCACTTCGGTGAAACCCACGAGCACGGGGATGGTGCTGACAAACCTAGAAACATAATTCGAACCCACAATCATAGGTTTCTGGCGTGTCCAAGGGACGCAACTCTGCACAGCGAATCGCGGCGCCTCAGACGACTGGGCCACCCGTGCCCCCGCATCAGTTATTATGTCAACACACAGTGGAAATAAGAACAAAGTGTTTTTCACATGCATGTATGGGAACATAGTTGTAATGTTTATGCTGGTCGAGGAATTCGTCCTGGCATTTATTCTCAAGGCAAGAAACGCGGGAATTTACAGAAGCTACGTAACGTGTCGACAGAATGACTGAAAAAAGCTGTGCGGGAAACAGTTTGCAAGAGATTGTATCATACTCACTTATACTTTCCTAACCGTGACGATGCCAGTGTTACTGATTGGTGGCCCCTGGGATTCTGGGTGACTACGTTGAACACAGCACAGCGTACAATTTACGCCATCCCCGCGGGACTGTCACTGCGACGCTGCTCCAAGCGGAAATACCTACTCACTCACTCACTCTGATAAAATCTGACACCCTCCCGAAACCTATTGAACGAGACTTCCTTAATCGTGTAGCAACTAGTTAAAAACACATTATTGAAATATCGTGATCTATGGTGTGGGTTATGCACACTGTGAGGCTAGCCAATCACTAATCTATAAGTAATGATCCCCTAGTGGCAATGTGACATTTGTAACGAACGGCAAAGAAGACATGTCATCGAAGACATATTCTGAACACATTTACAAGCATTTCAGACCAAGAAGAAAATACTTGCGGTTCATGTTGTCTGACCCACAGTTTTCTCTCGACAGCGATATTCTTATCATAAATCTATGCATATCACCAAAGGATGTTTATCAAGTTGCAAATCCTTTACAGTATTAAACAAGAGTTTGCCTCTAACGTGGCTATATCCCCCGCCCCTGTTGCAGAATTTATGACATAATTAAATCTAAACAAACCCTAATCGTTTTTAACCGAGGTGGAACTTGTCATGGAAATTGTAAAAAAAAGAAGAGTTTGGAACCTAAGTCCATCTTGTTGCCATGGAAACGTACAAAATACAAATTTCAAAACATTCTTAATAGCCAAAGGCACTAGTTCAGCATGTACCTGACAGACCTGCAAAGTTTGATGAAAAGATATTGAACGGTTTATGAGTTATGCTCCGGAAACGAACCCTACCCTCACAACCAAAGTCCATCTTGTTGCCATGGAAACGTAAAAAATTCAAATTTCTAAAACTTCTCAATAGCAAAAGGCCCCAGTTCAGCATGTACGTGACAGACCTGCAAAGTTTCATGAAAAAATATTGAACGGTTTATGAGTTATGCTCCGGAAACGAAACGTGACGGACGGAGCCCGTTTCTATATCCCCCGCCATCTTTGTTGGGCGGGGGATAATAAAGGAGCACTTTCTGTTTGGACTGACTGACACAATCAGAGGCATGGTTATGTACACGATGAAGTTCAGAACACAATAAAACAAACTAGGATTCAAACATCAACTACAGACACACTGATGATGACAGAGTCTTATCGTAACGAGGCGTTCATAGTTCTCCTAATATTACGACCTACTGATATATATGTTGAGGACATTGTCACCGAAAATGTGTTTGCGCACTTGTAACCCATCCATTATGAAAACCACAAATAAATGTGCGAATGAACATTTAAAGCGAATCATCTAAACCCGACTCCAGTCTACATTATATCTTCCTTGTTGAAAAATATAACCACTCGTTCCTCATTTCCTTGGCGACAATCACTTGCTTCCTGTAACACCGGATGTGGTGTCACGTTTCAATGGGCCATCATTATCATGCTGAAGTCTTCCTTCAAAACAAATCGAGTGAGTGAGTATGGTCTGACGCCGCTTTTAGCAAATATTCCAGCAATATAACGGCGGGGGACACCAGAAGAGAACAAATCGAGCAATACTACACATAATGCAAACACTGCGAGGACACTTACCTCAGCCCAATCACAATCATACATTCACGAGGCCGTTATGCCACAACCAAGACAGTTATAACTTTATCTCATTAGCGATGAATTCACGATATGAACAGATTTCTGGAATCGTCTCCCAGACTCCACTCCTATTCATATTAAATTTCAAATCAAATCCAAAAATGTCTCTTAGATGAATTATAATCATGATCAAATTCATAAACGCAATCCGCCCTCCTCTTTGAAATAAAATCGTTAGTATTTTTATAAATATGAAACCTCATTCATCAGTGAATCTGAAAAGGGCAACATTCGATTAAACCTTTACTTCAGGCAACCCAAGGCAATCCCAGGGACTCCGTGCCCTGAAAGCTAACGACATTAAACACCAAGATCTGCATGTAGATATTTTTTTACAATAACAAACTGCCTTTGGATGTGACAGCCCAATGTACGCTACATCAACTCCTTTTTTTATCAACCTAACATGAAAGCCAGCAACTGTTCTGCTTGGGGCCCGGTCTGTGTGATGACGACATGTATGTGGCTGGTTCTATAGTGTTAACACCTGAGGCTTAATTAATACAGGTTGGACATTCAGAACAGGTATGTCCGCAGGTGAGCGCGTAGGAAAAGATGCACAAAATCCATCACAAGTCGCAATGATCTTCATCAATTACAGGAGGAAACGACCTTCGATGTATACATAAATAAGTCCATCCTTTACATGGCTGACAAATAGCATCTTTTTTATTGGACATTTGCTACACACATTTATTTGAAGAAAAAAGAAGAGGGCCAACGTGTATACAACACTTGCAAGAGTCCAAGTTGGTTGGTTTGTTGTTTAACGCCGCAGTCAGCAATGTTCCAGCTATATGACGACGGTCTGTAAATAATCGAGTCTGGATCAGACAATCCAGTGATTAATATCATGAGTATCGATCAAGACAATTGGGATCGATGACATGCATCAACCAAGTCAGCGAGCCTGACCACCCGATCGCGACAGTCGCCTCTTACAAGAAGCATAGTCGCCTTTTACAGCAAGCATGGGTTGCTATTCTACCCCGGATCTTCACGGGTCTCACCACCAAGTCCCGAATGTGGTGTACTTCGTCTGTTAGGCGACGTTTTTATACAGTACTGTTCCAGCGTTATTTGTCCTTTATAACACTGATTCTGTAAGCTTTATTACTTTATCAAATTCTGTAACGGTGTGTTAATTTGAATATTAATTGTATCCTTGAATGTTACATTGGACTGAAATTTTAGTTATCTTCAAACCAGTGTGAAAGAGTAGATTTTTCTTGCTGCGAAAAACTGCAAATGTACTGGCGTGAAGTATAACAATATGAACTATTAACCAACAAGGCAGTCTGGGTAGAGATGTTGATATCTCTCTATAAGGTTCGAGTCGTCTAAGGCGCCGCGATTCGCTGTGCAGAGTTGCGTCCCTTGGGCACACCAGAAACCTATGATTGTGGGTTCGAATCCCGGTTCGACCCGATTATGTTTCTAGGTTTGTCAGCACCGTACCCGTGCTCGTGGGTTTCACCGAAGTGGTAAACGTCTGAGACCTGCATCACTTCGGGTTTTCCCCACATGCCGCGATAAAACGGGAATACTGTTAAAAGCGGCGTTAAACCCAACTCACTCACTCACTCTTTTAGGTTCGTGGTGTAGTACAGTTGTTCTGGCCCCGGGATCATGAAACTAACTTAAGACTATATTTTGTCTTAACTCTTTAGATTTAGACTTAAGAAAAAATTCGTGCTTAGCAAAATTTGAGCTAACACTTTCATGATCCCGGGGCCTGGTGTCTCTTTGTGAGCAACATATAGTCCTGGTGCGATTCTTCAAATATAAAACGGTGAGTGAATGAGTCGGGTTTAAGGCCGCTTTTGACAATATTTCAGTCCTATAATGGTGTGTCTGTTTGATGTGGGAGGAAAACCCGACGTTGCGTGGTGCCACGTTAATTCCATGCATTCTACCATTCGGGTTTGAATAGGTCTTCAGCAATCCATGCTTGTTGTAAGAGGCGACTAATGGGATCGGGTGGTCTGACTCGCTGACTTTGTTAATGCATGTCATCGTATCCCAAGTGCGTACGTAGATCGATGCTCATGATGTCATTTACTGGATTTTCTGGTCAAGACAAGATTATGTACAGACCCCCGTAAAATAGCTGGAACATTGTTGAGTGTCCTAGCTTTCTTGGCCCTTGTGTCACCTGTTCAAACTAATTCGTTTTCATTGGTTGTTTTTTAACTTGTGCCATCGACCCGACCATCGACATACGAAAACACCTACTGTATCTCTTACCTCAAAAACAGGAAGTTACAAAGTTATAAAAAAAAACAAGAAAGTTTCATCTTCCTGAGACAAGGGAGTTAACTGACTATAAAAGTTCAGTTTTCACCCTTGCCGTACTTAGCTGGAATTTCGTGGCACGATCGTAGCGCCATCAGTGGATATTACGAGTTATGTCCCATCTATGTCCTTCATATTGACCAATCAAATTCCACCTTCCACATCACTTGAAACACAAAGGCGGGTCCCAGTCAAGTCGATCTGATCCACAATCAAGATCCATATTGTCATGAAACGGGTCTTACGCAGCGACGGGCATCAAATCACTTGAGCAACTTGATTAAAAACATGAAAAGTTTCGCAAAATATCTGTCGAGGCCCAGTTGACGGTATCCATGCTTTGCAAATCCTGCAGTCGACCGAAATCTGCACGTTGAAAAATCCATGTTGTTTATGAACCGGATATCTAGTTCGTTTCACTATTTTGATTAGACTATGTATAGACTTGTTGGTCCAGGCAAAATGTAACTCTAGAAATCCAGCCAAGTGAGGCAGGGGTGGAAACTACTTCAAACTAGACCTTTATCATCAATTAACTCCCTTGCCTCGGGGTGATAGGTCTCAACTGTAGTCCGACACGCAAAAATCACGGAAACATAAACGTAAGACGCAATATTTATCTTACGAGAGTTTCGGTGTCTATGTGTCAGCTGTCACGCACTATGCGGCATGTCTCCTGAAGTTACAAATCATGCTAAACAGGTTCCGAGGTAGCCTTGATCCAAATCTACACTGAAGAAAAGAACCAAGTCTTTCTGTTTATCCCGACATTTAGCTTATCTGGATATGCGCCAATCTCTTATAATTGCACGTTTATTTATTTCCGATTTAGATTTAACTGTTGTTTTTATTGTATAATAATGCCCTTGAAACTTACGTAAGTCTTATTCCGCGATCACTGTGACATTTGCCGACTTTTTATTGGACGCGTCATCCCAAGCGTCACAATCGACAGCATTCGATTTCATTCTAACATAAGTGAGGTGAGGTGAAATGGGGTTTAACGTCGCGTCCAAGATTATTGCACTTATATAGCGACGTGCATGCACGTGTGTGTGTGGCTGCTTGTACTAGTCCGGACTGATGCCGATTAATAGTGCTAGCTCACTGAGATACCATGCCGCAGTTTAACATGAATACCCCACTCAGACACAGTTTACTTACCCCGAGCCGACCAGTCCTTGTTTTAGCCCCTTAATGCCGAGCGTCAGACAGGGTAACAACAAGTACCATCTTTCAACGTCTTTTCGTATGACGCGGGCGGGGATCGAACCCCGGACCTTCCGGGCGGAGACTCTACCACTAGACCACGGAGGCGGTTTTAACATAAGTACACATTATCATGAATCACCCCTTAGTGGTGTCATCTTGCCTAATGGTCAGTTTGAAAACATCTTTTTTTAACGCTAGTCAGTATTTCACGAGGAAACTGATAAGTAACGATCGCTATGACGACATCATGCTGAGTCACGGCGGGCTATCAGATGGTTCGATCAGTCATATATGATAGCTGATTGATATTGCACTTCTCGACAAGATGGAGTGAGCATCCGGGTTCGCTGACATCAGGATGGGACGCATCGTCATCCGGGGAAATCTGGATTCACGATGCGACTGGTACTTATTGTTTTATATTAGAAGTTATTTACATATTAGAAAAATAAAATACAATTACATAACAACATTATACACATGGAGAACACAGAATTGTTTTAATCCACACATTTTAGAGTAATAGGGTTTCACACATTGTACCCATGTCGGGAATCGAACCCGGGTCTTCGGCGTGACGAGCGAACGCTTTAACCACAAGGCTACCCGACCGCCCCTACAAAGTTACATACATAGATACATGATGATACATACATACATAGCCCGATACCTATATACATAGAACGTGGGAAGACCTTATCGCACATGCAAAATATGACGTCATGAATGGATGACCGTGAGTGTCTATCTGCGATGTGCAGAAAACAGATGTAACACCTGCTCCGCTCATCTTGTTGCTTGACATTCAATGCTTAGTGGTGTGTTTGGATCTACAGAAAAAAACAACATTTCCTGCGTGTTTGTTGTTTCTATTCAGCGTATGAAGTGACGTATAAGAACTCGGTGAAGGTCGGGAGTACGGTACCCGCCGAACGATCTGTCGTGTGTCAGTTGAGAGTGAGTGAGTGAGTGAGTATGGTTTTACCCCGCTTTTAGCAATATTCCAGCAATATCACGGCGGGGGACACCAGAAATGAGCTTCACACATTGTACCCATGTCGGGAATCGAACCCGGGTCTTCGACGTGACGAGCGAACGCTTTAACCACTAGGCTACCCCACCGCCCCTGTCAGTTGAGATGTTTACAAGTTAGGACATGGCACAGTACGACATGACAACACATGTCATTTAAAGAAAGGATTATTTTCTCCATGTTTTCAAAACACCGTAAGGTTTCCTCCGAGAAACATTTCAACAGATAATTATCGCCGCGAATAGCTGGAACATTACCGACGGCGTAAAACAACATGCGGTCATTCAACAGATAATGAACGACCTACTTCACAATGAAACCCCTGTCTTCACGTTATTCCCCTCGATAGAAGATACTGTGACCAGACACTCCCATGGAGGCCGCGATGACCCTGCTTGTGTAAACTGTCTTCATCAACAAGGAACGCCAACAAACAGACTAACAAACACAGGTCTGCACCGGGGTCACATGGAGATGATAGAATATTGCTTCCCCAGATTGGTAAATATACAAGCCATGCAAAATCAACACATATTTATGGAACGTTATTTAAGGTTAAACATCGGATACAGAGGAGGGAAAGGATGAGGAAGATATTATAGAGAGCCAGAAGCATATCTCATCCTCATAGAACAATACCATGGGTTTCCGCAAGGCTCGCTAAGATATTTGTTCCCGTTTATCATAACGACTATGTAAAGGGTCCTTTTCTATTTCGTCTCTGGTCGTTTCTTATACATATACGTCCTTAGTAGGGTGGATTGTTTTGTTGAACGACGAACTCTATACCATTCTAAAAGCTACATGACGGTGTCCTGTAAACTTTTCAGGCTGGACCAGACGAACCTGTGATTGATACTAAGAGCAAAATTCGACGCTGTTGGGATACGATGACCCGCAATCAATCAAGCTACCGAGTTTGACCATCCGATCCATTGTGACGCCTGGGACGACAACCAGAGTCGTCGTTGGGGACCAATTGTAACCCGTTATGGTCACGGGCACTATGGGTCAGTCGGGTAAGCAGATGGGTAACCATTTCGTTCTTTACGTCATAAGACGTGGGTTCGATAATCTGAACCCTATAACTTGCATTCTCTGTCTTGATACAGGCCGTCCAGTGTCTAGCAAGCACACATCTGTCCACCCGCAGTTTCTTACCCCTACCCTTGCAAACCGACTTGAAGTATGACACAAATCTTCAAAATTACTAGTCAAAGAATCTAGCTATATGATTGGCCAGTCGCTGTGCCATACACGTTAGCTGACCGGCCAGTGCGGAAAAATGACGTCATAATATTTGACGTGACGTCACTTGCTTGTCACATCACAGAATCTGTATCTGATGAGCTCGTTTGCACTTCGTGGTACCATTTACTGAAAATCCGATATTGATCACTTCGTTAGAATTAGTTGTAACACATATTTTACCTAAAATAGGCTTTTGTTTCTCCACGTAACTCATATTATCAGATAATGGGTAGGTCTCTCGGCAGGATAAAGCAAACGGATAAAAACGGTATCCGTTTGGGATACAAATATGGAAGTTCAGGTAGGTACTACTTTCAGCGTTTACAGACAAACATGACCAAGGCTCGCTCAATACAATGTTTATTCCTACTTAACATGCCAAACCTATCGCTTGATAACCCACAGGGCCACGGATAGCCATACTAAACTGACTGTAGTGATTACATTAAAAAAAGATGTAATCAGTACAGTCAGTATAGTATGGCTATCCGTGGGCCTGTGGATAACCTCTATATCTATTGTGATCAAAGAATACGGCCGAACTTGACTTTTTCCTGTTCGTTATCACACACACCCCAACTAGGTCCATGTAACAGGTGAAATAAAGTAATCTACAGGAATATATTGAGAAAGGCCGAAGTGGCATGTAACATAGGTGAAATAAAGAAATCTACAGGAATATATTGAGAAAGGCGGAGGTGGTTTTGAAAGGTTTCTACAGTAGTAAGCCTGTGTCATAACGCAAAAGGAAGTACGCTGATAACCGAAAAATATTTTCGGAGCAAACACACAAAAACATATGTTAACTAAAGCTGTATTTTAGATAAACAGGTTTCGTGACAGTGTAACACGCAGATAAACTCCCCAAGTAGGTCAACGACCCTGACAGGTGCTGAGGTTGCAGTTGCTGTTGCCCCACTTTCTCCCGCACATTCCACTCAGCTCCATTCTCTTTAGTCCTGCACAATGACTGTGGATTTAATATGTTTTAGGTATTTATTTTTACTAAAAGCCTAGGCAAGTCTAGATCAAACTAACCAAGTCTAGTTTGCGTGATTCCACAGCAGAAGAAAAAAGTTTTTTTTGCCAATTTTAAAAAAATAAATAACTTAAAGATACGTTTTCATTGACCATGTGTTAGTCTATATCCTCCCCAGGTACACCCAACAGCACCCAGTACACCCACATGAGGTAAATCGCACCCTCCGTGTTGTCATGTTATGACAGCGTCCCTGCTGATGGGTGTCAAAATATCTTCACACACACCACACACACACTTTCATGAATGAAGGTCTTAGTACATGGGGAGGGAGGGGGGGGGGGGGGGGGGGGGGGGTTGTTTGAGAGAGCCTTTACGTTACAATCATGTATACATGGCGCAGCATGTAGCAACAGGTGCACAGATACAGGCACATCAAGTACAGCGCCCTTGTGGTTTTCGGTGTACAAATAAGATCAGTGTTGCCATAAATACAATAGAATGTCGGTCAGTAGGCTGGGCATCTGACAGCACGTAATACGTCCAATGTTGAATGTAGATAAAAGCATAGCACGCAAAAGGCGGTGTACATAACACGCCTCTCCACCGACTAACATGTAAGCAGCTGGGATTACAAATCACGCCTCACATCACACATAAACTATTGCCTTTTATACTGCGGGTATATTCTTCCTCTAGGCCGTGATTGCTGTATGTGGTGATGTCAGAATCGTCGCTCACTGGGCCTTGTTACATGTAAAGTAATGGGTTAATTGAAGCATAAAGAGTTGAGTACACACTCAGAACTGATATTATAGTGTTGGGTATAGATGGCGAGAACAGATGCTGAGGATACAGTGGTAGAGGACTTATACCAGGTCGTTGTCCCGAGTCCCCTCCTCACCCTGCGTGACGCAACCAGTCTAGATGCCGCCCTCACCCCAACTCCCCCCATCCACGTATTAGTGATAGCAGATGTATTTGAGGCGGATGAGGTTCACTGACCTCTGGCGTGTATGTAGCCCTCCTTCCCCACCCTATACAGCTACACCCCTCTACTGTAGTCAAGTTGATCCCCACCCACCTACCCAAACCCCTACCTTAATACAGCAGCTCTCTCCCACCATAGACAGCTGCAACCTCACGGTAGACAGGTAGTCACCCCTACAAAAGACGGATCGATAGATCTGCCTCCCCCATCCAAAACAGCTGCTCTCCCACCCTAGACCCTACTGTAGACAAGTAGACCCCCACCCTAGACAGCTAAACTGCCCCACCCTACACAATTACCCCTCCCTGCGCTCTTCCAACCCAGACAGGCAGACCCTCATCTGTTACAGTCACACACCCGAGACACAAATACCCCCACACACCCCTGTCCCCCCGCCCTCACCCCGAACAGAGCTATTTTCCCAGACGTCAGACAGCTTCACCCCTACAAATTAGACAAGTACACCCCACCCGGGACAGCCGTTCTCCCCCATATTAGACAAAGTGACCCCGCTGTAGACATCTACTCTCGCCCACGTTAGGCAGTGAACGGCGGAAAGTATTATGTAAATAACACATCGCCTTTGCTAAGAATTTAGATCAAGGCTGACTATATGAGAGACACTGAAATACGTTTTCCTCAAGTAGCCATGAAACTGCTATTTATATCACTGTAGTGAGCACAGTCGCTGGGTTTTATGCCTGCCTCGTTCATAGACTGGACTCATATTACCAACTTGTGTGTTGGGCCGTCATACTGGCCGATGGTTATTACACGATATGTTAAAGTAGAGATACACTAGAAAGAGATTTGGTGTCCCCGAATACACACTCGAAAGGTTAATAAGTAAATGCGACTCTGGTCTGTGTCCCATCCTTTCCTGCAATACCCTTCTCCAAGGCTGGGACCAGTCATGAGATGAACTGTGGTGTAAACAGAGATAAAGTATGCTAAAAGCAGAGATAAAGTATGACATACGCAGGGTGATAAAACCTTGGGGTAATTACTATGGATGTTATCGTCAGTGAGTTTAGAAAAGTAGCCATGTGCGCGCAAACCAGGCAAGCAGAAACATGACCCGTCAACATAAACAAACTCTGTAACCAAGACCCGACGATATATGATACGGGATCATACATCCTATGGTATGATCTCCAAGTCGACTATCACCTTCTACTAGCCTACTATTTCCCCCATCTAGCCACTTCCAAGCACCCCAAACAACAAGCACGTTGACAGTGGAATGTTGTGGCCGCCATGTTTGTTGTTATGCATGGATTTCGTGGGTTATTCCATTTCCGCGTTTGAACGTGCAGATAATTCTCCTCCTACTGTGTACATGTAACTGAGGTGTAGACACAACACAAGCCCTTACCTTAATCTGATGTCAACTGTTTCTCCCTCAAATACACTCGATAGTAATCCCATCCGATACAAGCAGCACGAAGACACAGCACGGAGTGAACACTCTCGCTTCAAAAGCCGAGCATGCTACGTACAGGCAGCCCCTCAGCCACTGTTACGGCGGGCGTGAGAACTCAACTAAAATCAATTGTAGGTCCCCGCTGACTGTGCTATCGACTAGAGCGCTTCCACCGCCATGGTAATCCGCGGTAGCCACAATAAAAAGATCCCTCTCATAAACTTATTCCATTCGCACGTCGGGCCCTACAGTGACCGGAAGTATTTCAAACAGACATATTCCGGGTCGAGGGGTTATTGTTGAGGTCATGTATGTACAACCGGTACTTCACCGTACTCGAATGTGCGTCGGTGTTATAGATCCGTCTCCATGGTTTCGTGGAATCGAGAGAGACCCGCGAACTTCAGACTGGCTCTGGCTTCCCACTTGCTTCTGGGATAGGATGAACTGAAACTGTCGGATCGGCTGCTGATGTGCCGACCGCTGTTGAGTTTGAGTCGGGGGGGGGGGGGGGGGGGGGGGGGGGGGTTGTAAGGTAAGCGTGGGGGCAGGAGACGAAGGGTTTACTTTACCGCCAGTTGAGATAATACAACGGTTCCCTGACAGGGATCGCTTTTGTAAACAGCTAGTCGTGATCTTGCATCGACCTGTGCAGGCTGTTGCATCTTACAATACACTGGTGGTGTAAGTCGTCATCACTGGTTGCAGCGTGTGTTCAATTACAATTGTCATTAATACCAACTGTTATAAATCTTTTTAACCGTGAAGATCCGGGGTAGAATAGGTCTTCAGCAACCCATGATTGCCGTAAGAGGCGACTATGCTTGTCGTAAGAGTCGACTAACGGGATCGGGTAGTCAGACTGGCTGGTTAATGCATGTCATTGCATCCCAATTGCGTAGATCGATGCTCATGATGTAAATCACAGGATTGTCTGACGATTATTGACAGACCGTCCCTTCAGCTGAAATCATCATCAGTAATACAGCATATTTTCTTTCACACTGTAAACAACAAATTGCCTTCATCCCTAATGCAGCATATTTCCTTTACACTGTTAACAACAAATTGCCTTTATCACTAATGCAGCATATTTTCTTGTACACCGTTAACAACAACATGCCTTCATCGCTAATGCAGCATATTTTCCTTTACACTGTTAACAACAAATTGCCTTCATCACTAATGCAGCATATTTTCTTTTACACTGTTAACAACGAATTGCCTTCATCACTAGTCGCAGCATATTTTCTTTTACACTGTTAACAACGAATTGCCTTCATCACTAATGCAGCATATTTTCTTTTCCACTGTTAACAACAAGTCTCTTTTATCACTAGTTGCAGCATATTTTCTTTTACATTATTAACAACAAATTGCTTTTATCACTAGTTGCAGCATATTTTCTTTACACTGTTAACAACAAATTGCCTTTTTCACTAGTTGCAGCATATTTTCTTTACACTGTTAACAACAAATTGCCTTTCTCTCTAGTCGCAGCATATTTTTCACATTTTAATGTTGACTTAATGCCATTATTACTTAACGCATGTCATATTTTACTGTTAACGTCGGATATGGTGTCTTTATCACAAGTGGAAGAATAACACCTTTGGAAGTTAACAGCATAATGTCATTATCACTTCATGCATATCATATGACCCGTGAAGATCCGGGGTAGAATAGGTCTTCAGCAACCCATGCTTGCCGTAAAGGCGACTATGCTTGTCGTAAGAGTCGACTAACGGGATCGGGTGGTCAGGCTCGCTGACTTGGTTGAAGCATGTCATCGATCCCAATTGCGTTGATCGATGTTCATGATATCAATCACTGGATTGTCTAATCCAGACCCGATTATTTACAGACCGCTGGAATATTGCTGAGTGCGGCGTAAAACAACCAACCAACCAACCAGCACATCATATTTTGCTGTTAACATCATACTATCATTATAACTAGTTGAAGAATGTTTCCTTTAATACTATTGACCAGGTGCAGATGGTGTTTCGCACCGTCCCGGCGGCGATCTGCCAATTACCTGTAACCCATATCTATTGGACACTGTTACTGTCGCGTCACCTTGAATCTGGTAGCCGCATGGCATCCCATATAAAGGTGACATTGAAGCCCACATTCCAGGTTAATATACAAGTTTCATGCCTGTTAGAGTCTGGTTCTCTTAGTAATGCCATGTTCTGCTGACGTCTATGTGGACCCCTTCAATTATATTCTACTTTTCGTGCGACTGAATATCACTCAAGCTGCAAACGTGGTGTTGAGGAAAATTTCCCGAGGAAAATAAGGCAATATACCTCAGACAATACCAAACCAAATCGCTTTCTAGATAAAACGCGATGACAATAGTGGTTGTCACGTGTTCACTGAAGAAGGATGTAAACTCAAGTATAACCTGTTTGTGTGACAACAGGACATTAGAAAACCACCACAATAGAAGTTTGAAATATTGTGTTAGTCAGCGCCGGCGAAAACCAGATTGAATGTTGTTGATAGGCCTTAACTTGTGTAAAGTGTGGATACTTACTGTACCAGGAAATATATCTATAATTTTTGACAGAGAGTTTTGAATATGAGACTATTATACTTGGTTGTATTATGGAAGAAAAGCTTTTTCGTATCATCTGATAATTAAAAACGGGATATGCTGACAGATTGTTAACCCCCTGGATGCCGGAAGGACATAGACGCCATCCTCTTCAACCCGCCCTTAAAAGTTGAATAAAACTCAAATTGCACCACGTACACAAATACCCTTAACTGTTTTGAATTCTGCAGGAAACTTTCTGTCCCATGATACCATCCACTATCATTATGAGCAGAGCACAGTTATTGAATACGACCTCTGAAAACTAGGTTCCTCGTAATAATCATTACTGTTTAACATTTTACAAATCACGATTCTAGGCGTTGTTTTGAAATCTAGATGGCGGATACTTATTTGGATAATCCAATAACAAACAAAGACACATCAGTGATAACGGGTATCTGTGATTTATAAAAGCACAAATGGTCGTTCTGAGACGACGCCAATAACCCTAGAATCGTTTAACATGTTTTAGGAAATACGCAAACAGGAACGCCGAAGTGAACTTTCCGCCATACTGGATAGTGTTTACAAAGCATGTATGCAAATCATTGCCGTCATAAGAGGCGGGTCACGCCATGAGTGTGCTTAATGTAAACCATTCATATAGGAATCGAACGTGGGCCAAGATTTGACGTTAACAACTAAACCAATCCGCAGCTGGAAACATGTATTCTATTTGCCATATCGATATTGGACACACAATGTGCAAAGGTTTTGTCACTGACACTGACAATATTGTTTAATCACAAATAACTATGAATAGATATAACTACAACTCACGCCCATGCGGCCATATTTGTCATGTAATCAATCCCTATGACTCAGTGACCATACGTCACCAAATCCTGACATACGTCACCTTGCCTAGACGTACGTCACATTGTCCTGGCATACGTCAACCGCCCTTACATACCCTCACCACGCCCCAAAAATACGTCACTACGCCCCGACATACATCACCAACTCGTGATATACTTCACCCTACCCCAACATACGTCACCACGTCTAGGTGTACGTCGACACGTCCTTACATACCTCACAAAGTCCCCAGCACTTCACTTCGATATGACATACTCCAACATACCATTACGAACCACATAACGCCCCGACGCACGCCATTACGTACGTCGCTCCTCTTTGGCACACGTCATCACGCCCTATACTTGACCACGCCCCAACATGTCATTATGACCCCGCACCACGATCATCTTGCCCTACCATACGTCATCATACGTCAAAACGCAATACGTCAAATACACCCCGGGAATCGGATATGATCCATATAGCAGTGCTCAGTTATAACACAGCTATGTTTGGTTGTCCATGACTGAACAGCATCCTCTGTCTTGTCCGCCACACAGAGTATCCGGAACCCCCATGGATGCCATGTGTTTACGAACTGTAATTTAAATATTTTATCCGAATAGGTTTCATTAAATACACTCCACTCAAACAGAGACAGATCATGTTAGAGTTTTACTGTTACGCACCACCAAGAACCGCGAACAGTCAATAACTGCCCCTGTTTGTTTGATATTGACCCATTCGCAATGTCAAACTCGTTCCTCTGTTGGGCTTAAAAATAACCAACAATTCCTCCGAGCTCTCTATGTTTTTTCCGAGACGTTGTCTCTACAGCCAGTGTTGACATTTCTCGCACCTGTATCCTAAATGAGGTTAAAACAAACCTTTCCCCCTCGACATAACCTTGACATGCTATTGTGACCTTCAGTGTTTATATCGACGCATTCCTTCTGACCGATGCCTGTTTCCCCGGACTACAAGATGAGGTGATGTACCTAAAAGGGGTAACAAAGTCTTGACAAAAAGACATCCTTCTTATCAACAGAAAAATTGCAACATAATTGACCTCTTTCGTGAGTCCATGTTTACGCGAGCTGCCCCCAACCCTCTATGCCCCGAGCCCAAGCTATGACAATGTTTGGCCAACTTTTGCTGAGTCCATGCTAGAATTACTTTGTACACGAGCCAATTTATTGTCTAAACACCAAGGTCCCGTGGAACCGTGGTTAAACTGTGGCAATGGTTTTAGGTGATGTTTGTAGAATGTAGCCCTCTATTAGCACTGCCTTGTGAAAGGAGAAGTGTTCCTTGTGTCGGCATGCTCCAGCTGAAGATTCCTGGGGACATACTTTGGTTTACTTCTATTACACAAAGAGTCAACATGGTGTACCTCATGTCGGAGTTCTCCACCGTGTGTGTCTCCGAGATATGTTTCAGGAATGTATGTCACTCAGATATGATGGAGGAATGCTTCACTATGTATGTCACTCAGATACGATGGAGGAATGCTTCACCATGTTTGTCACTCAGACATGATGGAGGAATGCTTCACTATGTTGTCACCCAGATATGAAGGAGGAATGCTTCACCGTGTATGTCACTCAGATATGAAGGAGGAATGCTTCATTATGTTTGTCACTCAGATATGAAGGAGGAATGCTTCACCGTGTATGTCACTCAGATATGATGGAGGAATGTTTCACTACGTATGTCACTCAGATATGAAGGAGGAATGCTTCACCGTGTATGGCACTCAGATATGATGGAGGAATGCTTCACTATGTATGTCACTCAGATATGGTGGAGGAATGCTTCACCATGTTTGTCACTCAGATATGAAGGAGGAATGCTTCACTATGTATGTCACTCAGATATGAAGGAGGAATGCTTCACCGTGTATGTCACTCAGATATGATGGAGGAATGTTTCACTACGTATGTCACTCAGATATGAAGGAGGAATGCTTCACCGTGTATGTCACTCAGATATGATGGAGGAATGCTTCACTATGTATGTCACTCAGATATAATGGAGGAATGCTTCACCATGTTTGTCACTCAGATATGAAGGAGGAATGCTTCACTATGTTTGTCACTCAGATATGAAGGAGGAATGATTCACTACATATGTCACTCAGATATGATGGAAGAATGCTTCACCATGTTTGTTGGTCAGATACGATCGAGGAATGCGTCACTTGGTTTGTCACTCAGTTTGATGGAGGAATGCTGTAGCGTGTATGCAACTCAGATATGAAGGAGGAATGCTTTACCGTGTATGTATCTCTGATATGATGGAGGAATGCTACACTATGTTTGTCACTCAGATATGAATGAGAATGCTACACTACGTATGTCACTCAGATATGAAGGAGGAATGCTTTACCGTGTATGTCACTCAGATATGACGGAGGAATGCTACATTATGTTTGTCACTCAGATATGAAGGAGGAATGTTACACTATGTTTGTCACTCAGATATGAAGGAGGAATGCTACACTATGTTTGTCACTCAGATATGAAGGAGGAATGATTCACCGTGTATGTCACTCAGATATAATCATGGAAGAATGCTTTACTACGTATGTCTGCTATGATAGAACACATGATTTAACACATTATACACTGCTATGATATACACATTGTCATTTGATGACACATAACTGGTATGATACAACTATAGTTAGACTAACAGATATTGTATGAAATCTTATCTTACACAATATTCTTTTCTTGTTTATATAACACATTCTACTGCTGGTGTGAAATATAGAACCTAGACTTACCTTTTTTCATCATCTAGACTGGTTTTGATTAAAAATGCAGATATGCCACAGTCTTGGCGCAGGACTATGGTGAACAGAAAGTCTACAGCAAAGGATCCCCCCGATATCTCGCGTTGTGTGTGGATGGCAGATGTGATATTGGACACGCTCAGCGTCCCTGGACAGATGTACCATCAGTCACAATACAGATTGTGTGTCGGAATCCTGTAACCCGGGGGTAATGGATGACTATCGCATATCACAAGAATGCTTTGTCTACAGCTGACGGTCAGCAGCCATCTTACCTTGATACTCCTAAAATCGCTGAAAGTGTGTGAGCCTTGGCTCTAGAGAGAGAGAGAGAGAGTTGGTGTTTTTACGTGCGCTTTCCGACTATTTCGCACACGGGCCCGCCAGGCCATTTAGTGGTTTTGCCGAGGAGGGTATGTCCCTCCCAGGAAGGGCAACCTGGAGGACTTTAGGGCTGCTTATTTAATTTTGAGGAAATTTGGAATTTTGAAGAATGCCGGGATATAGGTGGGGGAACTGAGGGAGTTTGTTTTAGGGGTGTTTTTTAATATATTATTCTTTTAGGGTTTCAGCAGAGTATATACAGTAACTGATTTTGTAGTTTATTAGATGCGGCCTATTAGGCCTGTTTTAATAAGGAAGTTTTGTAGGTCGTTCAGTGGGTTTAGAAGTGTTGCCAGAGACATTTGTTTGTTACAGTTTATTGTGGATTTGAGGGATGTTAATTCTGTGTTGTTGGTGGTGTGTGCGGTGTAATAGTACCTTTGCTCTTCCACTGCATGTCTTATTTACAGCATGTGCCTGTCTCAGTCCATTAGAAAGTCGATCAAATTTGACCAGATTATAGATATTTCAAAGGAATACAATTATACCGACAAGACCCCTCATAGGTTTGTTTGTAGTTATAAGGCACTGCCTTGTGCCAAGCTCGGCAATGGGTGAGAGAAGAAAATCTGCTCTTAATTGGATCGAACCGATAAAGATAATAATATAGACAAATCTGGCTAGATATATTCCACAATATATGAAATCAGTATCAGAAAATGAAAATTTAGAAGTGAGAAATGTATTACTTAATAGAAGAAGCTTGCATATACTGCATGATAGCCTAGTAAGTAACCAGTGCAGATTGAAAGAGTTTAATTATTGTCGATGGTCGGTGTAAACAGTTCCGTATCGTGAGCCTTTAAATATGCCATTTTAACTTTAAACTTTGGAAATATGACATATACGACAAGAATATGGTCACCTTTCGGTCCTATCTCTCATTTAAGATGGGTCAATGGTTCAAAATTGTTTGCGTATTTACGTTGTGAGGCAGGAGTAGGTTGTTACTGTAAATACAGGAAAGGCGTACGTGATAAAGTTTTTGAGTTCCTAGAGACAGTCTCTGGGAAGCGCTGCAGTTGATAACACAAGAAGAAGACAGGCATAACAGGGGAAGCAAGAGACTATTGTGGTGACCGGCACATGCTGGTGATGAGTGTAACACTTGCTGGGAAGGGCACATGATGGTGATGAGAGTAAGACTTGTTGGGAGGGGCACATGATGGTGATGAGTGTAACACTTGCTGGGAAGGGCACATGATGGTGATGAGAGTAAAACTTGTTGGGAGGGGCACATGATGGTGATGAGTGTAACACTTGCTGGGAGGGGCACATGGTGGTGATGAGTGTAAGACTTGTTGGGAGGGGCACATGATGGTGATGAGAGTAACACTTGTTGGGAGGGGCTCGTGATGGTGATGAGAGTAAGATTTGTTGGGAGGGGAACATGATGGTGATGAGAGTAAGATTTGTTGGGAGGGGCACATGATGGTGATGAGAGTAAGATTTGTTGGGAGGGGCACATGATGGTGATGAGAGTAAGGCTTGTTGGGAGGGGCACATGATGGTGATGAGAGTAAGATTTGTTGGGAGGGGCACATGATGGTGATGAGAGTAAGATTTGTTGGGAGGGGCACATGATGGTGATGAGAGTAAGATTTGTTGGGATGGGCTCATGATGGTGATGAGAGTGAGACTTGTTGGGAGGGGCACATGATGGTGATGAGAGTAAGACTTGTTGGGAGGGGCACATGATGGTGATGAGAGTAAGATTTGTTGGGAGGGGCACATGATGGTGATGAGAGTAAGATTTGTTGGGAGGGGCACATGATGGTGATGAGAGTAAGGCTTGTTAGGAGGGGCACATGATGGTGATGAGAGTAAGATTTGTTGGGAGGGGCACATGATGGTGATGAGAGTAAGATTTGTTGGGAGGGGCACATGATGGTGATGAGAGTAAGATTTGTTGGGATGGGCTCATGATGGTGATGAGAGTGAGACTTGTTGGGAGGGGCACATGATGGTGATGAGAGTAAGACTTGTTGGGAGGGGCACATGATGGTGATGAGAGTAAGATTTGTTGGGAGGGGCACATGATGGTGATGACAGTAAGACCTGTTGGGAGGGGCACATGATGGTGATGAGAGTAAGATTTGTTGGGAGGGGCACATGATGGTGATGAGAGTAAGATTTGTTGGGAGGGGCTCATGATGGTGATGAGAGTGAGACTTGTTGGGAGGGGCACATGATGGTGATGAGAGTAAGACTTGTTGGGAGGGGCACATGATGGTGATGAGAGTAAGATTTGTTGGGAGGGGCACATGATGGTGATGACAGTAAGACCTGTTGGGAGGGGCACATGATGGTGATGAGAGTAATTTTTGATGGGAGGGGCACATGATGGTGATGAGAGTAAGATTTGTTGGGAGGGGCTCATGATGGTGATGAGAGTGAGACTTGTTGGGATGGGCACATGATGGTGATGAGAGTAAGACTTGTTTGGAGGGGCACATGATGGTGATGAGAGTAAGATTTGTTGGGAGGGGCACATGATGGTGATGACAGTAAGACCTGTTGGGCACCAGACTCACGGGTGTTGGGGGTATTCTCGTGTATTTGTGGGTTTAGGCATGGGTATTGTCGGGGTGCTTCTGTTTAAGAATGTGGTTTGATTTCTGATTGTGGCTGGGGTTATGATTGTGCGCGTTGATGTAGATCTTCAGGAGTTGGTGTGGGTGAGAGTGTGGGTTGGGTATTGCGTTGCGTTGCGTGGCGTGACGTGAAGTGACGTGACGTGACGTGTCGTGACGTGGTGTGGTGTGGTGTGGTGTGGCGTGGCGTGGCGTGGCGTGGCGTGGCCTGGCGTGGCCTGGCCTGGCCTGGGCTGCACTGGCGTTGTATCTCATTTCGTTGTTTACCATGTAGGTGTAAGTGTCGGATTCGATGTCGTGATGAATATCGAATTTGCAAATCTCTCAACGATAGAGTGGCTGGTAATCTCAGGTTATATCTGTCTTGAAATACTGAGCTGAAAGCTGTACCAGCCTAACTGTCAGGGCAAACATTTCTAACGCGAACAGTTTTTCATGGCACAAGGTTAGAGAGGCGTTATGCTGTGGGTGGCAGTCGCCATTCGCTGTGCAGAGCTGCGTCCCTTAGGTGTACATGTCCTACGCGTTCGATTATGATGCTTGATTTGTCAGCACTGTACCATGATCCTAAAGGATTTTCTTCCCGCATCATGCTGTTTGTTTGCTTGTTTGTTGTTTAACGCCGCCCTCCAGCTAGATGACCACGGTTTGTAAATAGTCGAGTCTGTACCAGTCAATCCAGTGATTGATATTATGAGCAACGATCCACGACGGGTACGATGTCAAGCAATCAGCCAAGTCTCCGATCCTGACCACCCGATCCACCGGCTCGAACGTCCAGCAATGGATGATGGGAACCACTTCTAACCAGTAATGCCCTCACGGCCGCCGTTATATGACTAAATTAATGTTTAAATCGACGTTAAACCCTTTTCACTCGCTCATACTATCAAAAGGCTTCTCCTATTTTGCCTATTCTCGAAACATAAATCTGAAGAAAAGTGTAACATTAATTGCCAACGTAAATATAAGGCGGGCCGAAAACGTGCTTCAATGTGTGAGAAATGCGAATGCCACTTGTAACACGCTGATCATGTTACAACGTTACCACAAACCAACATGGATAGAAACTGTAAACATAATTACAGACGACTCCTTTTCAACACAATTAAACGTTTTCAGCGCAAAGACAGTTTACTTAGATATCTCCGTAAGTTCCAAGATGCTCTTCGTTGGAAACATCACAATGGGAGCTTGTCACGAACACGCTCAATATTCCTCGAGGACTTGACCCATCTTTACGGCAGACCTCGCGAGATTACAGTTATGCAATATATGTACACAGTATGCAATATATGTACATTTCTCGACCATATACATTATGTTACAGCACAGAGTATACAATTAAAGCCGATGTAGTCCTTCTTATCGTATTTACCTATAACTGATCTCTAAAGTAGGATAATATTGCTGTTGAGAGTGTGTGTATCTGACGCGGCCAGGCGGGGATATCGACAAACGCTACGTCATAAACAACGGGGTAATCCACATGAAGCAGTCACACGGAGACATCAACAACAGCTGTCTAGGACGTGCTACTTGAGCGGTGAAAATTCAAAAATTGATCGTAAAATTGCGATTAATCCCTCAAATACTCTTACACTGGAGAACAGCGTATTACGCTATATTACATAGCAAGGGCTGTCAGGGAGGCTTATGTCTAATGACATGATGATGATGTCTAATGATGGCTTATGGAGTTTTGAGTGGGTGTTCGTTCAAGAAGGTGTTTTCGCTGAATGTAGTTTTCTTTCATGAGTGCATGGTGTACGTATTTGCATGGGGGATGGAGGGCGTGGGTATATAGCCTGGCGTTGTGCGGATCATGTGTGTTCTCGGGGAGGAGAAGGTTCTTTCACCTTGTTTAGGGGCCGTGAATATATCTTCAGCGCCAAGTTGTGTAGAATGGAATGAGTGGGGTTTTACGCTGCTTTTATCAACATTCCAGCAACATCATGACAGGGTACACGCATGCCTTGGGAATGGAGCCGACGTATCGGCGTGACTAGCGAACGCATAAACACTTTGACAACCACCGTTTGCCTGTGATGTACGTGTGGTCTACGTGCGGAGTAGAACTATTCAGACACAATTTATCGAAAATATATGCACATATCTTCACACAGACAATACATAGGCAAAGTCTTCACATCGATAATATGCAAAGGCATCGCTCTGACCAAATGCAGTCTTCACGCCGACTATATGCAAAATCTTCACATATATAATATATGTAAAGTATTCACACAGGTAATATATGTTAAGTTTTCACATAGATAATATGTGCAAAATCTATACACCGACCATATGCAAAGTCTTCACACCGGCCATACACAAAAGTCTTTACACCGTCAATATGCAAAGTCTTTACATGGACCGACCATATGCAAAGTCTTCTCTCCAACAATATGCAAAGTCTTCACACCGGCAATATGCAAAGTCTTCACACCGGCCATACGCAAAGTCTTCACATAGATAATATGCGCAAAGTCTTTACACCCGAGAATGTGCAAAGTCTTCACACCGGCAAAAATGAATGTCTCCACATCCGAGAATGTGTAAAGTCTTCACACCAGCAAAATAAGCAAAGTCTTCACACTTGAGAATATGCAAAGTCTTCACACCGGCAATATGCAAAGTCTTCACACCCGAGAATGTGCAAAATCTTCACACCGGCAATATGCAAAGTCTTCACACCTGAGAATGTGCAAAGTCTTCACACCGGCAATATGCAAAGTCTTCACACCTGAGAATGTGCAAAGTCTTCACACCGGCAATATGCAAAGTCTTCACATCGGCCATACACAATATAGTCTTTGCACCGACAATATGCAAAGTCTTCACATGGACCGACCACATGCAAAGTCTTCTTTCAAACAATATGCAAAGTCTTCGCATCGGCCATACACAAAAGTGTTTACACCGACAATATGCAAAGTCTTCACACCTGAGAATGTGCAAAGTCTTCACACCGGCAATATGCAAAGTCTTCACATCGGCCATACACAATATAGTCTTTGCACCGACAATATGCAAAGTCTTTACATGGACCGACCACATGCAAAGTCTTCTTTCAAACAATATGCAAAGTCTTCGCATCGGCCATACACAAAAGTGTTTACACCGACAATATGCAAAGTCTTCACATCGGCCGTACACAAAAGTGTTTACACCAACAATATGCAAAGTCTTCACATCGGCCGTACACAAAAGTGTTTACACCAACAATATGCAAAGTCTTCGCATCGGCCGTACACAAAAGTGTTTATACCGACAATATGCAAAGTCTTCACATCGGCCGTACACAAAAGTGTTTACACCAACAATATGCAAAGTCTTCACATCGGCCGTACACAAAAGTGTTTACACCAACAATATGCAAAGTCTTCACATCGGCCGTACACAAAAGTGTTTATACCGACAATATGCAAAGTCTTCACATCGGCCGTACACAAAAGTGTTTACACCAACAATATGCAAAGTCTTCGCATCGGCCGTACACAAAAGTGTTTACACCAACAATATGCAAAGTCTTCGCATCGGCCGTACACAAAAGTGTTTATACCGACAATATGCAAAGTCTTCGCATCGGCCGTACACAAAAGTGTTTATACCAACAATATGCAAAGTCTTCGCATCGGCCGTACACAAAAGTGTTTATACCGACAATATGCAAAGTCTTCGCATCGGCCGTACACAAAAGTGTTTATACCGACAATATGCAAAGTCTTCACATCGGCCGTACACAAAAGTGTTTATACCGACAATATGCAAAGTCTTCGCATCGGCCGTACACAAAAGTGTTTACACCGACAATATGCAAAGTCTTCGCATCGGCCGTACACAAAAGTGTTTACACCAACAATATGCAAAGTCTTCACATCGGCCGTACACAAAAGTGTTTACACCAACAATATGCAAAGTCTTCACATCGGCCATACACAAAAGTGTTTACACCGACAATATGCAAAGTCTTCACATCGGCCGTACACAAAAGTGTTTACACCAACAATATGCAAAGTCTTCACATCGGCCGTACACAAAAGTGTTTACACCGACAATATGCAAAGTCTTCGCATCGGCCGTACACAAAAGTGTTTACACCGACAATATGCAAAGTCTTCACATCGGCCGTACACAAAAGTGTTTACACCAACAATATGCAAAGTCTTCGCATCGGCCGAACACAAAAGTGTTTATACCGACAATATGCAAAGTCTTTACCCCCGAGAATGTGCAAAGTCTTTACACCGACCATATGCAAAATCTTCACAACGATAATTAACATTCACAAAATGTACTCCTCCTTTGAAAAAGACTCCATAAGCACCAGCAACATCTTCACGCTGCCAATACACAAGTATACTGAGGCAGAGAAACTTTGATCAATTTCACAATAAACAGAGCTCCTGTCTTCCAAGTAGACATAAATGACTCTACATTTGGAGTCACTTAGGAATTGGAAATATATGTCTCAATGCTAACACAGCTGTCAACCAAAAAGGCAACACCATCCCACTCAATAACATTTACGTAGACACATGACGACATTGAATGTGTCAACACTGTCTGGTTTCTTCACGGGCTAACCTTTCAGCAGCTCTGGTCTGTGTCTGGCGATAATCTATACAGGTACTGACTACAAATTGGCTCAGCGGCTGAGAGTGGTCGTGTCTTGTCTGTTTGAAGTCACCACGACCATGAACGCACTACAATCAGGCATTATAGTTAGAGCCTTGTTATAACTATTGTGGTCGCCAATACACCATGGCACATATTCTCTAATAACCAACGAAAGTACGATAAAATATTCTTTTTCTTTTTAAATTTCGAAAATTGGCTCAATACCAATAAAAGAAGCGACGATCTTTTTCATGAGCAGAAGTGGGAAATATGTTCGGGCAAAATGATAAAAGGATTCTGATTGGTTAATTCAAAACTTTTTAGCCATTGGACATAATAGAGACGGAATTTATCCTGCACGTGTTATCATAAGACACTATTTATAGGTACAGTGACTTATGCTTAGTCAAATAATAGCAATATGAATTTAAATAATTGTATACTTATCAATACTCAGTTAATGCCCGAAGGCATTCTTCGGTGCAAACAATTTCTCACGTGATACAGAAGACCTACGGCATAGGCCACACTTGGATTGTCACTACATCTGTCTGGAAGTCCGATAAGACTCTCTAAAGTCCCCATTATGTAGCGCAGAGACGATATATCACCACAACTAACCAACAGCAAATATTCCCATTGCCCTATGCCTCGATGCGACAGAGGAAACCTACGTTGTCTTTACAATCCTCGGGGTATAAAAGGCATAATATATAAATCCAGCCGTAAACTGAATCAATGATTGAGTGAGTATTGATGCAAAGAAGGTGCTGATTTAACGTACAAGGCCCGGAGAAGGGAGGGGTGAGGCTTCGTAATAACCCCCTAGCTGCCGCTGGCGTTCGGGCCCCTCTGGGAGAGAAACCGTTCGCGCAATACCCATTTCTAGTCATCCCGATTCAGGATAAAAACGAGTACACAACTCGATAAGACAGTTGACACACACGATTCAGGGCAATTGAAACTCGCAGCTTTGCTTTCAATTAACGCAAGAAAGACGAGCAGACGAGAGCCTATTTGTCGTCTGCTTTCGTTTCTGGTTGGGTGTAGATGAAAGAATTTGAATAAAAAAATAGCTCAAAGCACATCTGTGTCTTGAAAGAATGAATTTGTTGAGATTACAAGCCGTGATTAAAGCGAAGAGTGATTGATTTATTTACAAGTATTCAAGCCATCTGTGACAAGCGTTGACTTCACACAGACCCACTGTAAGTTATAAGACTCGTCGCGTCTTCGGCGAAATCAAAGGCTAAATTCTGCGTATTTTGGAATCCAAACATCGACTATGGTGCGACCTGCGATTGTAAAGAAGACTTTTATATTTAAACTGACGATTCGTGCTGAGGTTCCCGTTGCGCCCACTTCTTATACCCCCCCCCCCCCCCCCTCTCTCTCTCTCTCTCTTTCTCTCTCGCTCTCTCTCTCTCTCTCTCTCCATGCTTACCGTAGCGTTATGGTACATTACAGGACCCATGCTTATATCGTAGGTTTATATAGGCGACAAGGTTGACTGATATAGGGGTATAACGCATGAAGCTGTCTTAGTCAAACAATTGTCTTTCGATGACTGTGGCTCCAGGTCGATATCCGGTATGTACAAGTTACTGTTGTTAATAAATCGCGTATCTAAGGTCCAGCCAGTATGACGTATTATAACAAAGCATTATTAATGTGAAAAAGCAAATAATTTCATTCATTTGTGTGCTTCTCTACTCTATTCATTTCCAGTTCAGGAATGTGACATCTACTTTTTCCGTTTCTCGACCAGGACTGGGAATGACGTAACGAATATTTTATGATTCATAGATTTAAACAAGACGGATATTTGGGACTGGACACATCAAATCGATAAACACTGTGAACGACACGGAGCAGCATATCAACACTTTCTTACAAAAACTAACAATGTCGATTTTGCACGTTCGATCTGCTTTAGTATGCACTTTGATCAAAGTGCATGCAATGGTAAACATATCGACATCCGATTCTTCGGTATTGACTACTCCTCCCTTCACTCTCACCCCCCCCCCCCCCCCCCCCATCACTCCCGGAATACGTATATTGGCCAGATTACCGACGTAGCCGTGGCTGCGGTTGTGTGTTGACACAGACGCCGAAGTGTCCTTCGATGTTTGGTAGCAATGACTAGACAGTGCGCTGTGGTGAGTTCATCTGTGGACACTCTGTCTACCAACTACCGTCTAGACAGTCATCGGTGTTGAGACACATTAGCAGTGGTGTGCATTCGGTTATATTCAATGAACCTGAGGGGAAACGACAAATCCGCAGTCCTTGAATCAGTGATATATTGTAGAACAGTTTCTTGTTTCGCACAAATTGATGTTAAATATATTACACATACTAAAGGCATTTCCATTCAAAACGCGATAGACATCTTCGCATGAACTTCCTGTTCATAGTTCCAATCATCTTTTCAGTTATTAATTAATTCATTCATTCTTTTTCCTTTCTTTAATAGGGGGCACGGGTGGCCCAATGGTCTAAGGCGCCGCGATTCGCTGTGCAGAGTTGCGTCCCTTGGAATGTCCCTTGGGCAAGCCAGAAACCTATGGGTTCGAATCCCGGTTCGCCACGATTATGTTTCTAGGTTTGTTAGCACCATACCCGTGCTCGTGGGTTTCACCGAAGTGATAAACGTCTGAAACCTGCATCACTTCGGGCTTTCCTCCCACATTAAGCTGACACGCCGCGATATAACTGGAATACTGTTAAAAGCGGCGTTAAACCCAACTCACTCACTCTTTCTTTAATATGCATCAATAAAACATTATTTCTTCCACCCTTACATTCACCTTCTCAATCGGTAGGGTAGTAGAACAAAACCAAATTAAATATGTCTCAAGTCGATATAGTATTATTCTGTGTTGAAGATTTACAGGAGACTAGAGTTATAACGGTGGCTAGGATAGTTATTTGTAGCTCTACATTACCAGTTTACTTTATACGTGCAATTCTTAACACAACGTTAAACCCCATTTCACCTCACATCACCACTATGTTACAATATTCTCCAAGTTCGACATTTGACATTGAAAGAGTGAGTTTGGTTTTACGCCGCTTTTAGCAATATTCCAGCAATATCACGGCGGGGGACACCAGAAATGGGCTTCACACATTGTACCCATGTCGGGAATCGAACCCGGGTCTTCGGCGTGACGAGCGAACGCTTTAACCACTAGGCTACCCGACCGCCCCTACATTGAAAGAGATAAAGAAATAAACATATACATTGAAGGGTGGGAGGTGAAACATACTGGAAGTACGAAGGTCTAATTAAGTTAAAATAATACTTTTTAAATGTAAATGACATTCATCAGTATTCTCTTGGCTGTTACAGGGGCGGTCGGGTAGCCTAGTGGTTAAAGCGTTCGCTCGTCACGCCGAAGACCCGGGTTCGATTCCCGACATGGGTGCAATGTGTGAAGCCCATTTCTGGTGTCCCCCGCCGTGATATTGCTGGAATATTGCTAAAAGCGGCGTAAAACCATACTCAGTCAGTCAGTCTTGGCTGTTACAACATTTCCGATAAAAAAAAGTGTGTGATTACATCTTCCACATTCGATTGGTAAAAAATCATAAGACGTTATTAACAACACTGATATTCAAACCTGTTTGGGTAAAGTATGACATTGTACAGTTTCCAGGGCTAATATCTATTCAATGACGTTATATAATATTGCTTTACCAGTATTTCATAATTTAAAAATAATGATCTTCAATGCGTGTTCTTGGTCATAAATGAGCATGCATTTATGAAACACTATCAAATAGTGATGGTACCAGGTGTTTAAGAAAAGGTGAGCGTATCCTGTCCCAGGGGTGACACCACCAACCACAAACACATGCAAAGGCAAGTCATTGGTTTACCTGAAAATATTGATAGATTTCAGTTTCAGTCAGGAAACCAAACGTAAAATACCAACGTACACGTGTAGTATGTACACAAGGACACGCACTCACGCACGTGCGTACGTAAATGCATATGTGTACCCATGTACGCACGCACACGCACGCACGCACGCACACGCATCTACGCGAAGACGAATACCCCCACGTATCCGTGGCTTGGGAGTTACAAAGTCTCTCCCCAAACCCTAGAGAATAAATTTGAAAAGGAGTCCAACTAAAGTCTAGAATGATTTGGCAAGTCTAGATGACATTAAGGATTGTTCTGGGCTCCATTTGGATTATATATTTTTGTTTTGTAGATATATATTTATAAATAAATAAATAAGATTGTTTATTTCTGGGACTAAATATCAGTCTATGTTTTACACGGCGTAAGAGCATACTGTGTGTGCAAAGCTACTGGTTAATGTCTCTTGCACTCTTATCTCGCCTACACACCGCCCATACAGGCACCCAGTTCTTGCCCTCGCGACACCTGAACGTGCTATGTCTGGGAGAGCAGATCGACCGCCCACGTGATATTCCAGGCGTACAAAAAAACACAAGTGACAATTCTGAGTACATCTGCTGTCAGGTTGTGCGTCAATACAGGTGATTTGCACAGGGTTGTATTGTTTAAGAAAAATCGAATCTCTGTGTAGGATCTATCTTTGTGTTAGTCTGTGGCGGATTGCTACAACAGGTGATTTGACATTCTGCTACACAGGCTTGTTTGGTTTGAGTATACTTATAGGTATTTTATTGCCAATATAAGATCCAACTGCTGGAAGAAACCAGAGACAACAATGCAGACTGGCTGTTAATTGTTAAAACTAAATGGAACAAATGAAAGGCATTTCTTGGAGATTCTCCTTGGACAGAGGGTTGCGATACACACGGAAGATATTCTATCACCCTCCTCCACTCTGCTTCTATTCTCTCCATCCCGCATCACATCACCCCGCTCTTCTCCAGTACACCCCGCTCTTCTCCAGTACACCCCGCTCTTCTCCAGTACACCCCGCTCTTCTCCAGTACACCCCGATCTTCTCCATTACCCCCGCTCTGCTCCAGTACACCTCGCTCTTCTCCAGTACACCACGCTCCTCCCTACTTCTTCTTTTCACTGTGCTCGTCCGTGTTATCCCAAATATAACATTGTTACATTTGACCACTTTCATTGTGTGTTCAATCCCACCTAAGCTCCACCTCGCTTCGCTCTTTTCCATCACCTAATCTTCTCTTCACCCCCCACCCCCACCCCCCCACCCCCCACCCCCCAACACACACACACACACACACACACACACACACTCACCCCACCCCCACCCCCTGTGTCTGTGCTGTTCTGTCCTGCTCAAGCAATCCATTTGCTTCTCTCCCACCCACCCCTATCCACTCTTGTCAATCCCACTTGGCTTCACCCCGCTCCGCTCTTCTCTCCACCCCACCCAGCACCTATCCCCTTCACCCTTCTCCGCTCCACCAGTCCGCCCTGTTCGTCCCTACGTCAGCAGATCCGCTTCTTCCGTCTTCTCCGCTCCTTCATGCTCTCTGTTGCACCCCGGTCTTCACCCGCTCTCATCGATTCCGCTCTGCCCGCAAGTCTCTTCATACAGCTGTTACTGCTCGTTTTATTACCAACTTCAAATGTATATCATGTTTGATTGAAATCAGGCAGAATATATCTGTACGACAGACATGATCCTGGTTAATCCTTGCTTCTATAAACTACGTGCCCGAAATAAGTAATCATAGTCCACCAGGTTGAATGCATAATGTCATAATGACAAACTGATATTTCGCTTGACCCCGAGTCCCAGAAATATTTCCGACTCGTTTCCGCAGCAGGGCATCCACTGTGTGTAATGTCCCCGCGGTTTCAGACCGATTCCGTCGGGTAAATGACATCTGAACAACCCTCTAGCTGTATCTAGACAAGCAAACGCGCAATCAGACTAATTCCTTATTTGCCTTCATCAGTACTGATATTTCCCGACTTACCAGCTCAGGCGTGAAGTCTAAGTGTCATGTTTGACTCGACTAACCGGACTTACTGATTTAAACTGAATAATTAGTGTCTTGGACTAACCGCGTTACTGGCATATGATCTCGTCATGTCTACCACCTACCTCGCGTCGGACGTGACTTTAGCGAGATTAGACAAGCGGACCTAAGAGGTCGACCATGTGTCAACACTGCAAAGTTCCGAGCTTGTGTGTGACTTTGACTGAGTGAGACAGGACTCCTTTCATCAAGGAGAAAGGGACGCTTTCTGTCTATCACGGCCGATTCGGCGATATTCTGTGAACGTTTACAGTGTAAATGTTGGGTAGAGTTTTTACTTAAAAAATTTCATAATTAAAAAATGCAGTTGCGTGTCATGGAGTGTAAACCGCTTTGATGATGATTTTACGTAAATGTTTATTTTATAAAAAAATAAAAATATGTAAGGATGATTTTGCCAGTATTTACCTAAGGTTGGATATTATTATTTGTCAAAATATTTCGTCCTGGTAACTTTACTCTCACCCTGATTGTGAAATTCAGTGATCGTGTCTCTAGGAAAATATATAAATATATTCTTAAGAAAAAGTGTTATGAAAATAGTCTTAAGGAAACGTTTTGCAGCTATACCTGCAGTGAACGCTCATTCGTCGGAACTGACTGATTCCAGACACTTTGCATTCCTTTATGGTGGGGTCGTCCCTCCCCATGTTCAAGTGGATAGGACGTCTGCCCGGAGAGCTGAAGAGCAACGGTTCGATCACTTAGTGTAATACTAAGTATTCAATTAAGTCGACGTACATGTATGAACGCGGCCCATTTTCAGGTACCGGGACGTCGATGTATGAGAGGGGTCCATATTCAGGCACCGGGACGTCGATGTAGGAGAGCGGTCCACATTCAGGTACCGGGACGTCGATGTATGAGAGCGGTCCACATTCAGGTACCGGGACGTCGATGTATGAGAGCGGTCCACATTCAGGTACCGGGACGTCGATGTCTGAGAGCGGTCAATATTCAGGTACCGGGACGTCGATGTCTGAGAGCGGTCCATATTCAGGTACCGGGACGTCGATGTATGAGAGCGGTCCACATTCAGGAAACCGGGACGTCGATGTATGAGAGCGGTCCACATTCAGGTACCGGGACGTCGATGTCTGAGAGCGGTCCATATTCAGGTACCGGGACGTCGATGTCTGAGAGCGGTCAATATTCAGGTACCGGGACGTCGATGTATGAGAGGGGTCCATATACATACACGTACCGGGACGTCGATGTCTGAGAGCGGTCCATATTCAGGTACCGGGACGTCGATGTATGAGAGCGGTCCATATTCAGGCACCGGGACGTCGATGTATGAACGCGGTCCATATTCAGGTACCGGGACGTCGATGTATGAGAGGGGTCCATATTCAGGCACCGGGACGTCGATGTATGAACGCGGTCCATATTCAGGTACCGGGACGTCGATGTATGAGAGGGGTCCATATTCAGGTACCGGGACGTCGATGTATGAAAGGGGTCCATATTCAGGTACCGGGACGTCGATGTATTAAAGCAGTCCATATACATACAGGTACCGGTACGGCGATGTAGGAGAGCGGTCCATATTCAGGTACCGGGACGTCGATGTATGAGAGCGGTCCACATTCAGGTACCGGGACGTCGATGTATGAGAGCGGTCCACATTCAGGTACCGGGACGTCGATGTATGAGAGCGGTCCACATTCAGGTACCGGGACGTCGATGTATGAGAGCGGTCCATATTCAGGTACCAGGACGTCGATGTATGAGAGCGGTCCACATTCAGGCACCGGGACGTCGATGTATGAGAGCGGTCCACATTCAGGTACCGGGACGTCGATGTATGAGAGCGGTCCACATTCAGGTACCGGGACGTCGATGTATGAGAGCGGTCCATATTCAGGTACCGGGACGTCGATGTATGAGAGCGGTCCACATTCAGGTACCGGGACGTCGATGTATGAAAGGGGTCCATATTCAGGTACCGGCACGTCGATGTATGAGAGCGGTCCATATTCAGGTACCGGGACGTCGATGTATGAGAGCGGTCAACATTCAGGTACCGGGACGTCGATGTATGAGAGCGTTCCATATTCAGGTACCGGGACGTCGATGTATGGGAGGGGTCCATATTCAGGTACCGGGACGTCGATGTATGGGAGGGGTCCATATTCAGGTACCGGGACGTCGATGTATTAAAGCAGTCCATATACATACAGGTACCGGTACGGCGATGTAGGAGAGCGGTCCATATTCAGGTACCGGGACGTCGATGTATGAGAGCGGTCCACATTCAGGTACCGGGACGTCGATGTATGAGAGCGGTCCACATTCAGGTACCGGGACGTCGATGTATGAGAGCGGTCCACATTCAGGTACCGGGACGTCGATGTATGAGAGCGGTCCATATTCAGGTACCAGGACGTCGATGTATGAGAGCGGTCCACATTCAGGCACCGGGACGTCGATGTATGAGAGCGGTCCACATTCAGGTACCGGGACGTCGATGTATGAGAGCGGTCCACATTCAGGTACCGGGACGTCGATGTATGAGAGCGGTCCATATTCAGGTACCGGAACGTCGATGTATGAGAGCGGTCCACATTCAGGTACCGGGACGTCGATGTATGAGGGCGGTCCATATTCAGGTACCGGGACGTCGATGTATGAGAGCGGTCCACATTCAGGTACCGGGACGTCGATGTATGAGGGCGGTCCATATTCAGGTACCGGGACGTCGATGTATGAGAGCGGTCCACATTCAGGTACCGGGACGTCGATGTATGGGAGCGGTCCACATTCAGGTACCGGGACGTCGATGTATGAGAGGGGTCCATATTCAGGTACCGAGACGTCGATGTATGAGAGCGGTCCACATTCAGGTACCGAGACATCGATGTATGAGAGTGGTCCACATTCAGGTACCGGGACGTCGATGTATGAGAGGGGTCCATTTTCAGGTACCGGGACGTCGATGTATGAACGCGGTCCACATTCAGGTACCGGGACGTCGATGTATGAACGCGGTCCACATTCAGGTACCGGGACGTCGATGTATGAGAGGGGTCCATTTTCAGGTACCGGGACATCGATGTATGAGAGCGGTCCACATTCAGGTACCGGGACGTCGATGTATGAGAGCGGTCCACATTCAGGTACCGGGACGTCGATGTATGAGAGCGGTCCACATTCAGGTACCGGGACGTCAATGTATGAACGCGGCCAATATTCAGGTACCGGGACGTCGATGTATGAGAGCGGCCCACATTCTGGTACCGGGACGTTCATGTATGAACGCGGCCAATATTCAGGTACCGGGACGTCGATGTATGAGAGCGGTCCACATTCAGGTACCGGGACGTCGATGTAGGAGAGCGGTCCATATTCAGGTACCGGGACGTCGATGTATGAGAGCGGTCAACATTCAGGTACCGGGACGTCGATGTATGAGAGCGTTCCATATTCAGGTACCGGGACGTCGATGTATGGGAGGGGTCCATATTCAGGTACCGGGACGTCGATGTATGGGAGGGGTCCATATTCAGGTACCGGGACGTCGATGTATTAAAGCAGTCCATATACATACAGGTACCGGTACGGCGATTTATGACAGCGGTATTATACAGGAATAATATTATCGCTATTTTGCAGGTACCGGGGCGACAAGATACATGTAAACGACGTATCTACATGTACTGGGACGTCGACATAAATGTTAAAGACGCCCAGGTATCTGCAGGTCCCGGGACTTCGACATATGTTTACGACGAATATATAAGTACCGAGACGTCGACATATGTTAGTAATGCATAATTATCTTGACCTGAGGCGCCGATACTAGTATCCGTTGCGATGTTTTCAGTGCCATGCCACACAATCCTTACCATGAAGTACCTCTGACAATAGGCAATGGGGTAGCCTAGTGGTGAAGTGTTCTTAATGCCGAAGACCCGGGTTTGAGTCCCCCGCCTTGACATTGCTGAAAATATGACTAAATGCGGCTTAAAACCATTCTCACTCACTCACCTCCTGTCAAACTCAAAGCATATAAAACTAGTGGAGAGGAACAACATAAACAACATTTAACTTGTCCTGCACCATGACTGTGGAAAATCTGTATTTTTTTAATCCAAGCCAGCTATATTTCACATGAAATCAACATGTCATCGTCATAAACGATTTCATTGATTATTTGTTAGTTCAAAGGTTCAAATGTGTTATTTCCTGCTAAAATAAACATTAATTTTCCGACATAATAATTTTCGGTTACGAACTGGCACGATTTTAATTCTGTATGAGGAAATTATGATCCGCCATGATTAAACTCTGGTAGGACATCGGATCACGTGACAAGATGGTGGCTCGTAGTCCAGACGCTCCCTCGCGTGGTGGGAGAAAATGACAGACACCAGATTCTAACTGCGTCTTCAGTTGCTGTCTTAAGATTTATTGGTGCTGCAAAACACATCTTTCTGTGCTTTAATACAAGGTGTAATTAGACGTGAAGAGGAACTAATCGTAATGATACGAGAATCGATAACGTGCTACCTACAGAAAATATTATACTGCCAGCTGCAAGCATTTCCTTACATTGATGAAGATCTGGTCAAACCATCTATATATTTTAATTCAATTTATTTTGATTGAAATATACTTGTGTTATAGCTAAAACGGCACCTCAGCAAAACGTCACCGGACGAAAACGGACGAAAACGGCACCGATTGGCGAAAACGGCTACTATTGCCTGGCGAAAACGGTACAACTCACACATACATACACATGTGCATGCACATCGGAATATAAGTGCAATAATCTTAAACGCGACGTTAATCCACAAACGTCATACATTTGTAAAATGCACAATCCCGTCATTATGTTCACATGGAATGCCTTCCGCGGTCCACCCACTGAGCGTCACTGATACACTTTCATATCGCTTTCTTGTTACTAAGAGGAAATAATGTTTGTTCCCACTGAGAAACCCAGCCAAGTATATATAGCTAGTTGACCATCACGCTGACCCAAATGACCGCACCTTAAACACACACTTGTTAAAACCACGTGCATTTGCACTGCCCGTGAACCTGAGGTCAAGAACGTACCGTAGCGTCCGTCAAAATCAGTTTTAACAGGCTACAGTGTAGTTGCGGGATTCTGAGTTTAAATTTTGCCTTGTAGACAGAATTACCCACAGCATCAGTAAAGAGCAAAACACTTATACGTCTTTGGCTGACAAGACAATGAAAATAGGAACATAAATTGTTGTGATCTCAGATGGTAAAATGACATCTCGGCGTAATATTACCCCGCATACGTCAAAGACAGTTCAATGGCCATTATTAACGTTTCAAAGATAAACATAATACCCCGATCCATCATATTAGACTCACTGCTCCACAATCAAGCTATTTCTAGCCATGCACCTACAGGCAGCTCCGTCATTAGCATAGACTGGTATTAGAACGCGGCCATTAACGGTGTTGTCTGTGTTTTCCACGCTAAATCAATGAGTCTCTCTTCAATATTAGTTTATTTTCGTTTGATCTAAGTAGTGTTAAAATAGCTAATGAATATTAGACCGCAATGCGGTCTAGTGGTAGAGCGTCCGCCCGGAGAGCGGAAGCTCTGGGGTTCGATCCCCTGCCGCGTCATACCAATACCCTTTAAAAGATGGTACTTGTTGTTACCCTGTCTCCGCTCGGCATTAAGGGGCTAAAACAAGGACTGGTCGGCTCGGAGTCAGTATACTGTGTCTGAGTAGGGTATTCATGTTTAACTTCGGCATGGTATCTCGGTTGGCTTGCATTATATAATCGGCATTAATCCGGACTAATACAAGCAGCCACACACACACACGTGCATGAACCTTGCTATGTAAGTTTCATTTCACCTCACCTCACCTCATGAAAATTATGATATATATCTAGCCATTTAAGTTGCTTTGAAGTAGCACGTAGCGCAATCTCGTTAACTCGAACCCCGTTATCTCGTATTTCGCTTAGGTATACGTATCATTATATAGATTCCTCATCCATCGATGCAGTTGTTATGAGTGAGTGGGTCAGGTTTCTACACCGCGTTATTACAATATTAAACCATGTCTCTGATGGGAGCACCTGATATAGCACCTTCACATAGTGTACCCAAGAGGGGAATAGAACCCAGTCTTCGGCGTGATGAACATTTCAACCACTATGCTACCTCGCCTCCATTTGTTATGATGTTAGTTGACTACTTAGACAAAGTTGTAGGTTAGTAGCTCTGGTTTTGGGATTAAAACGGAGTTTTTTTGTTACTACTGTTTCCGTTTTTATGTAACTGACAAGTTTTGGTGATGTACATATATTCACATTCATATGTTCTCACCGAAACCGAGGCGAGGCACTGGCAACACCTGTATGCAGTGTCACGAATTCTGAATGGTACTTTATGTGCATACAGATACCCATCCTCCCGAGGCAAGGGAGGTAACTGACTTTCAAAGTCCCGTTTCCACCCTTGCCGAACTAGGCAGGAATTATGGAGTTATATTTTGGCTGTACTGACGAGTCTATGCATAGTCCAATCAAAGTCGCGTAACGAAATCGACATCCGGTTCGTAAACTGTCGTGCGGATTTCGGTCAATTGCAGGATTTGCAAAGCATGTGTAACACAGTGTCAACAGATATTTTTCAAATCGTTTCATGTTTTTAATCAAGGTGCTTACGTGATTTGACGCACTTCCTCGAAGCAAGACCCGTTTATTACAATATGGAATTTGATTATCGATCAGACTGTCTTGACTGGGCGCCGCCATTTTGTTTGAAGCAAATGCAAGTGATATGAAAGGTGGAATCTAAATGGTCAGTGGGAGGGACATAGAAGAGACACAACTCGACATCGGCACTGGTGGCGCTACGATCGAGCCCCTCAATTCAAGCCTAGTTCGACAAGGGTGGAAACTGGACTTTTTCAGTCAGTTAACCCCCTTGCCTCGGGAAGATGACAAATATCACGAATACCTAAATAAATACAGAATGCAGCCATATAACAAATGTTACCCACAGATTATTTTCTTGATGTTTGGGGTCTTGTTATCAAAGGGACATGTTTCACCGGACAAGTGCCTCTGCCCGGAGTAACCATAAATTGTTCTTAATCCGGATTTTGCGTCTGATTTGTGACGCCAAGCTGGGAGCATGTTTGAGTGAAATGTGCCCTTGCAGGTGACATGTGTGACCGGTCATATGCAGTAAGTGGGTGAATGGCGTTTAACGTCAAAACAGCAATTATATCAACTCATTAACCTATGCTTGTAAATGGATCAGTCTGCATGTGTATCTCCGAACACAAACGGCTTGTCACTTTGCTCATAATATCAGTCATCGGTTCTCTGGTTCAAACTCGATGATATACCTATTGTCGTGATACAGCTAGAATATTTGTGACTGTGTACGTTAAACAAGCAGGCAAACAACGAGTAGAAAGAAACAACCAGAATCATAATATAATTGAGGTGAAATCAGTGAAGTATATAAAACCAGGTCCTAAACATATTGGACCATACGGCCTTAACCCGATTTATCAATCACTCGATAAGGACGAGGCATGGTTCACACACCAATCTGATTCCATAGGTTAACGTATGAGAATATCCCATTTTACTAAGCAATCGTAAGGTTTGTCGTAACTTCCGTAGAACTCCATGAACTTACGACAGTCGTAGCGCTAAGGTTACTTCTTCGAACACTGTCCTGTGAAGACTGAGTCTCCAGTACCCTGTTGTGGTTGAAGAGCCTCCTAAATAAGACTTGGCTGGTAATATGTTTGTTTGTTGTTTATCGCCGCACTGAGCAATATTCCAGCCGCATGACGGTGGTCTGTAAATCATCTAGTCTGGACCATACAATCCAGTGTTTGACATCATGAGCATCGATCCACGCAATTGAGATATGATGACATGCATCAACCAAGTCAGCAGCCTGACAACCCGATCCCGTTAGTCCCCTCTTACGACAAGCATAGTCGCCTTTTACGGCAAGCATGGGTTGCTGAAGACCTATTCTATCCCGGATCTTCACGGGGTTGTCAATATGTCATTGTATAATTGCATATTCTGACTTCGTGGGTCGTTACGCCCGATGGGATTTTTTCCAGTGCCTCGAGACTGGTTCTTCCATGGCGTTGACGTAATATATTAAACCAAAATGTAGCGGTCCCTCGGGGTGCTTCTGTCCCAAACCCTACCCCCTCCTCCCCAAAAAGCATCACCCCTACTCTGTAACAGACGAGCATGTAAGACCTTAACCCGTATCAATGCTCAAAGCATAATGTGCACACACAACGGAAAACGTGTCGAAGCATTAGATTTGTTGATGGTGCAGTCATGTAATACTAAATACTAAATACAGTGAACCCAAAACCTGGAATACAAATGTAAACACGAGGCTGGACTACTGGCTCAAACTGACCGATTATGAATGGTGAAGAGTGTTTGTCACGATTAATTTAAATGTATAAGTATTAAGTATTTCCTACGCTTCAGTATATAACATCTTGAAAATAATACCAGAGTGTCTTGTAATTCGCTCGCTACACCTTATATTGTGATATTACCGCAAACAAAACAAGTACATCAAAATACATCGAAAAAAAATAACCTACCTCTTGTGGGCAACGTGACATGTTCAGTCATTGAGTGTCCGCTTGAACTGGTCCAGTGTCAGCATGGCGACATTCCGTTTCACATAATTCCGCGAACCTGTCACACACTGATTCCCGCCATCTCGTGACGCCATACATCACCGGGGCCACAGGTAGGTCACATGACCGTGACCTGCGGTCATTAGAAGGTGGTGTTTCCTTATGACACGTCCCAGGGTCAGCTGTATTATTTACAGTACGTTGTTGTGACTCTTTTATGATAACTGCTTCAGAAAATATTTCACGCCCTTACTAAAGAAACTGTACCAGTAGAGTACGTTCATGTACTTTTAATGCCTAGGTCATTAGAGGCGAACAATATCAACTGAAATACGTGCTGGTGACAAGACAACGCACTGTGGTTTTATTTGAAACTTTGAATAAAGCAGCGATGTAGTGATCTACCTATTTAAGAAATAAACGAAAAGTGCTCACATCGTCAGTTTTTGTGTACGCCATCACTCATATCGTCAGTATTTATGAAAGCAATCGCTCATATCGTCAGTATTTGTGTACGCCATCACTCATATCGTCAGTATTTGTGTACGCCATCGCTCACATCGTCAGTATTTGAATACGCCATCACTCATGTCGTCAGTATTTGTTTACGACATCGATCACATCATCAGTATTTGTGTACGCCATCACTCATATCATCAGTATTTGTGTACGCCATCACTCATATCGTCAGTATTTGTGTACGACATCGATCACATCATCAGTATTTGAATACGCCTTCATTCATGTCGTCAGTATTTGTGTACGCCATCGCTCACATCAACAATATTTGAATACGCCATCACTCATATCGTCAGTATTTGTGTACGACATCGCTCACATCATCAGTATTTGTGTAGGTCATTGCTCACATCGTCAATATTTGTGTACGCCATCACTCATATCGTCAGTATTTGTGTAGGTCATCGCTCATATCGTCAGTATTTGTGTACGCCACCATGCATATCGTCAGTATTTGTGTACGCCATCACTCATATCGTCAATGTGTGTACGCCACCATGCATATCGTCAGTATTTGTGTACGCCATCACTCATATCGTCAATGTGTGTACGCCACCATGCATATCGTCAGTATTTGTGTAGGTCATCGCTCATATCGTCAGTATTTGTGTACGCCATCATGCATATCGTCAGTATTTGTGTACGCCATCGCTCATATCGTCAGTATTTGTGTACGCCATCATGCATATCGTCAGTATTTGTGTACGCCATCACTCATATCGTCAATGTGTGTACGCCACCATGCATATCGTCAGTATTTGTGTACGCCATCACTCATATCGTCAATGTGTGTACGCCACCATGCATATCGTCAGTATTTGTGTAGGTCATCACTCATATCGTCAGTATTTGTGTAGGTCATCGCTCATATCGTCAGTATTTGTGTACGCCATCATGCATATCGTCAGTATTTGTGTACGCCATCACTCATATCGTCAGTATTTGTGTAGGTCATCGCTCATATCGTCAGTATTTGTGTACGCCATCATGCATATCGTCAGTATTTGTGTAGGTCATCGCTCATATCGTCAGTATTTGTGTAGGTCATCGCTCATATCGTCAGTATTTGTGTACGCCATCATGCATATCGTCAGTATTTGTGTACGCCATCATGCATATCGTCAGTATTTGTGTACGCCACTAGTCATATCGTCAGTATTTGTGTACGCCACCATGCATATCGTCAGTATTTGTGTACGCCATTAGTCATATCGTCAATGTGTGTACGCCACCATGAATATCGTCAGTATTTGTGTAGGTCATCACTCATATCGTCAGTATTTGTGTAGGTCATCGCTCATATCGTCAGTATTTGTGTACGCCATCATGCATATCGTCAGTATTTGTGTACGCCATCACTCATATCGTCAGTATTTGTGTACGCCACTAGTCATATCGTCAGTATTTGTGTACGCCACCATGCATATTGTCAGTATTTGTGTACGCCATTAGTCATATCGTCAATGTGTGTACGCCACCATGCATATCGTCAGTATTTGTGTAGGTCATCACTCATATCGTCAGTATTTGTGTAGGTCATCGCTCATATCGTCAGTATTTGTGTAGGTCATCGCTCATATCGTCAGTATTTGTGTACGCCATCATGCATATCGTCAGTATTTGTGTACGCCATTAGTCATATCGTCAATGTGTGTACGCCACCATGAATATCGTCAGTATTTGTGTAGGTCATCGCTCATATCGTCAGTATTTGTGTACGCCACCATGCATATCGTCAGTATTTGTGTACGCCACTAGTCATATCGTCAGTATTTGTGTACGCCACCATGCATATCGTCAGTATTTGTGTACGCCATTAGTCATATCGTCAATGTGTGTACGCCACCATGAATATCGTCAGTATTTGTGTACGCCATCACTCATATCGTCAGTATTTGTGTAGGTCATCGCTCATATCGTCAGTATTTGTGTACGTCATCGCTCATATCGTCAGTATTTGTGTACGCCATCGCTCATATCGTCAGTATTTGTGTAGGTCATCGCTCATATCGTCAGTATTTGTGTACGCCATCGCTCATATCGTCAGTATTTGTGTACGCCATCGCTCATTCGAGCAAGGTTTGTGCCAACACTTTCTGGACCAGTGCATGACATCGCCCATACCGTAGACAGTAGTGTGCACTCTCGATCATACCTAATGTAGTTGTGACCGCCGTCGCTCACACCAATGTTGTGTTGGTGCAGTGGTTAGATGTAGTCACTGAATGACACTGATTACCTGTCTAGCTGTCTCTGACGTGTTGAACAACAATAATACCGACTCCCTCTAATAAAGGAACTGTGTATTATTGTGCCACACTGACATGCTATAAAATCAGAACCACACACAGAAATACACATCACAAAGGATGGTCATAAGAAAAGACGTACATGTTTAGTGCTTTAAACATTAACACATATAAATATTTTTTTATAAAACATAAGCACAAATATAGGCTTACATACTGTAACAGAAACATTGGAGAAAATAACGTTAGGACAATAATTAAATAAGATAAATAACTTAATTTCTTTGAGCGGCATTTAGAAGTTGCAGTACTAAGTAATGACAAGATATATGGATGAACAACTTCTTTATTACAATTAGGAGCGACGTTTCGGTGTAGGCTCTAACAGCAAGACCCATATCCATATCCTTTTCTTACTTAATAAATAACTTAATTATAAGATTAATAAATCACATAGACACAAGCTCATATAATTCACCATATTGGTAGAGGATGGCTACCACCATACAAATGCACAATTAAAATGTTTTAGTTTAACACGCATTTATTTCAACATCGAGACATTAATGATATGTACCTCATGTGCGGAGTAAGGCAGAAGTAGCGAGGAAGACAGTGTTCTCCATCTCCCTTTTATGAACGCATGTGTAGAATATAGCGAAGCTCACCGCCAAATGTGACGTTGCCTAACGTACACGTACAGTCACCTTCAGCCATGTTCAACCATCTCCCAGTTTCTGCCTTTAAGGAGCGCAAGTGTAGAATATAGCGAAGCTCACCGCCAAATGTGACGTTGCCTAACGTACACGTACAGTCACCTTCAGCCATGTTAAACCATCTCCAGGTTTCTGCCTTTAAGGAGCGCAAGTGTGGAATAAAACGTAGCTCACCGTCAAATGTGACGTTGCCTAACGTTTCCCTGCCTGGTGCTTAGTACTAAGGGGAAAAGAACAAGGGTTGAATATACTGTGTCTGAGTGGGGTATTCAGGGTTAGAAACTAACAGTTTTGTCCACTAGTCCTTATAATGATAACATATAACAAAACCTTTAAAATCGGCCAATTTCTACTAGTCCTTAGGATACCTTTACTATTGGGCAGTTTGGTAAGGACTATAGGACTAGTGCCAATTTCTAACGTTGGTATTCATGTTAAACTGCGGCATGGTATCTCAGTGGGATAGCACTATAAAGATGTATGAGTCTGGATTAGTACAAGTAGCCACCCACACACACGAACGCACGCACGCACGCACGCACACACACACGCACACGCACGCACGCACATACACACACACACACGCGCACGCACGCACGCACGCACGCACGCACGCACGCACATACACACACACACACGCATGTTGTATAAGTGTAGTGATCTTGAACGAGACGTTAAACCCCATTACACCTGAACTCAAATACATTATACATCAAATGGGCAAGGGGACTCACTGACAACCCTAACAAATGTGACGTTACTACAGTCGATCATAAAAGCGTAAAGGGAGGGGGGGCGTGCACGGCGTGGATCAGGGTTCCTGCTATCAACCAATCTCGGCGATGCCAAGCTGACAAACTGCTGACGGGGACTTGGAACGACATTCACCATCTCCGATCTCTTCAGAACATGGCGGCACCCTCACCCATTCTCATCTCAACTCCCTTTCCTCCCACTGCACAACCCTTTTTCTAAACATAGCAGACGGAGAGATCGTGTGTTTTCCTCAATTTCCGGAATGCCTCTTCTATCTCCGCGATTCATTGTTATTTATACATTTATACAGATTACCGACCAGAAATACACTGTATCTAGTTTCAAAGTTTATTACTGGGTGATGTCTCACTGAGACCATCATTCTACTAGCATCCTCCTGGCACAGCGGAAACGCACTATCAGGGGAGAATACTCGCGCTAACAATGGTCCGACACTCCATCACTGAACTGTTTTAGCTTCGATCGATCTCAAGACAACATCTGCCTCAGTCTTCAATTTGCCTCGCTGAAACCCAGGGGACGACAACTGCCCAACTTTGTTAACAAAAGACTGCAGCAAAAACGAGACCAGGCAATCCCACAATGCACCGTGACATGTCATGACACGAGGTCTAATTGCGCGAACGTCGGAGAAAACAAGTGTTGATTAACTATAGCTTGGGGTGAGGAACGTTCTGATTGTGGTTTCCACATGTGGCTTTTGAAATGATCCTTCGCCCATCAGGGAAGTGACGTCAGTTTGTGGTCGTTATCCTAATAAAGTTTCTATGTCGACTGGGAATGTTAAAAGAAAATTTTCAAGTCACGCGAGAATGATACTCTCACACGGCGGTTGCCTCATCAGTAGCATCGTTAACGTAACTCGTGCCTTTGGTATGTAGTTTATTTTCAAAATTGTCGAAGATCTTGCCACTTCTGACTCTGGGCCTTTTGTTAGAGACTGAACACTTTTTCTTTCGCTGTTTCAAGAGACTTTGAAAAGATGAACCAAACAATAATTGGGGAACCCATAACACATTTCGAATCTTCAGGAATCCAGTGAAACATTTTGCAGTTTCAATATATAGAAATATATAATGTCAACGCCAGAGACGCTAATAATCAGTGATAACGCCAGGTATTCTACATGTGCTTTAGACGTAGCACCAGACAGACCCACTGACACGATAGCGCATTTACAAGAAAAAACAAAACAGTCTGAAAAAAACTTTTCCTTTAGGACATTGAAAAGTTTTATCGTCAAACCGGAAATAATATTTTTTTCAGTACTTGAATCATTCATCAATTGGTTTTAATCATCTCTACCAGATTATCAAAAAGTAAATACGTTGCTACCCATTGTAAACGGCCAACGTATGAAAGCCCATCTGGGACAAAGACATCAATAATTTAGGGTCATTACAAATTGACAATTCCTTAACTCTTTCATCGATATATTACAAAATTAGCTACAAAATAGCCTAAAGTCTGAATAAAATACTGACACATCCCTTCCCGAAATCGTTAAATGAACACAGAAGAGTAAATTCAAACCCTTTGATATTTAGTTTAAAGAAACGTTTTTACTTTGAAATATTGAAACGGGACTGAGACATACAAATATTCTTGTTAATGTTATTCGTGACGTCAATAGAGAAATACTACACTAACAGTCTCATGACCACCTCTCCCAAGTCGTATAAGACGACTGAGAAAATTACAAAACTGAGAAATGTCAGATGTCAGAAAATATACGAAAACGAACACTTTACGATTGTTGTGCCGGCGTTCAAAGAAGCCAGAAGGGGAGCCGGTTGTCGTTACAGTGATGACCAGTGCTCTCGTCGCCTGTGTTGGCTGACCGGCTCTGTCAGATCAAATATTGCCATCAGATTGAACGTAACCATGCAGAAAATACAACCAAGAAAAATCGAAGACATCAAAATATAAAGAAATGTCCAGGACCGAGTTATGGCGGGAATATTTATGCTTTTGATCACGAGACATAGCGTGTGACGGTTATGCCATCTAGCAGAACAGGAAGCAGATCAGAGGGTGAGAACGACTGAAATAGTCGCATTGCATGCAGACATGTTGTCGGGTGAAGATGATACGTGGATGTTGCTGCTACAGAAGACTGGGATGAGGTGGAGGCCCCTCACTATGACGAAGTGTCAATTACCCACCGTAGTCTCAGAAGCGAACACGCCATGCTGGGTCCGTCATGTCAGGCAGTCTTTCTTTCTGAGTTTCCGATTCCCGCCCGCCTAAAAGTTTCATTCCGACGTGAAATATTTAAAGGTTTCGTATCTCAATTTTCCCCTGATGTGATAAAAACTATTACTGCTACCATTGCAGACTCATACAAAACCAGGTCAGATTGATCTTTCTTCTCCTATGTTTATTAAAAAAACAGTTTGCGAAACAAAGCGACTCGATCTACATCATCAAATTACTTCAGAGAGCATCTATTACTTGGTCTCTGTTTACTTTAAAGACCAGTGGTAAAGCTTTTTGAAGTTAAAAATGTCATAAATTGGGTTACACAATAAATGTAAAACAGTTGTTTTGTTTTTTTATTTATTTTTTTATTTCGCCCGCCTGCTCTCTTGATGGTTACACCCGTAAGGTCCGGGTTACAATAGGTCTTGAGCAACCCATGCTTGTTGTAAGAGGCGACTATGCTTGTTGTAAGATCAAAGGCGACTAACAGGATCCGTTGGTCAGGCTCGCTAACATGGTTGATGAATGACATGGTATCCCAATTGCGTTGATCGATGCTCATGATGTCAGTCACTGGATTGTCTGGTTCAGAATCGATTATTTACAGACCGCCGTCAGGTAGCTGTAATATTGCTGATATATTGACGTTAAACAGCAAACAAACAAAGACATCTTGTTCGTTGATGCTGGAGATGAGAAACAGATAAAACTATGGATATGTTATGTTATGTTATGTTGTGCTATGCTATGTTGTGCTATGCTATGTTATGTTATGCACTTATCAGGGTACTGGTATCTGCTAAAATGCGGTTTATTTGTTCCCCGGCCAGTGGATCCGTATGCATTCCAGTTATCTTTCTCACCTCCCCGGGGAGTATACAACCCAAGCTGCCTAAGGGCGCCTCACCTATCGGGTACCCATTCCCAGGGTGACACCACACTTGTGTTTTGGGTGTATGAACGTATTCGTATCATGCTGAAGAAACGAGTTTCATAATCAGGATAATCATATTGGATTCGAACCATCAAGCAAAACGACAAGCAACATTCCACAGAGAACACGGCATCTTTGACCAGTTCGGTCTCTCTGAGCAGAATTGGGTATGACAACCACTTGTTGTTTCGATAATACCCAGTTCTAGATATCTTTGAGTAGTACGTTTGGGCCTGTTTTATTGTAACTGAGTGATAAGTGTAGTTTTGCACCGCTGTTTGTCGCATTCCAGCCATATAATTGCAGGGGATACCCAAATAAGAGAAATACTGCCTGGAATCATGCCAGGCCTAACCGCCAATATTGTAGTTATACTACCTGACAAACAGGAAGATTACACAACGCAACACATACAACAAAATCATGTTTATTTATTAATTATGTTCCATAAATGGACACCAACTGACTTTCATTTTCTTTCCAAGAATTAACTTGATATTTTTTATCATTTTCGCCTTGATGAAGCTAGAAACTTAGTTATTGAGCCGTCATTTTCTACTCGATAGACACTTTCTAGACCTATTTGTTTCTTAAATAAATAATAAATCTATACCAGACAAATCACATATACAATCTCCGCGCCGTATGTACAAATGTCTACGAAGCGTCTAAACTGACAGACGTGATCTGTCTTCTGTCTTCTTGGCAGAGCTGTATGAAGTCAGGTACAGTTTCATTGGAGCGCTCATTGAAAACAATCAGACTCCACCCACGGGTTGTCTGAAACTAAATGTTGCGAAATATACCGACAAGAGCTGTCTGTGTTTCGCCTTATGTTCATCATGTTAGCTGAGTCGTTACCTTGAAACCTAACATCAAATGTACCTTTACAATCAACTTCATACGTACCTTGACCATCAACATCATACGTACCTCAACAAATAAACATCATACGTACGTTGACCATCAACATTATACGTACCTTAACAATCAACATCATACGTACCTCAACAATCAACATCATACGTACGTTGACCATCAACATTATACGCACCTTAACAATCAACATCATACGTACGTTGACCATCAACATTATACGTACCTCAACAATCAACATCATACGTACGTTGACCATCAACATTATACACACCTTAACAATCAACATCATACGTACGTTGACCATCAACATTATACGCACCTTAACAATCAACATCATACATACCTTGACATCAACATTATACGTACCTTGACAATTATCATTATATGTACCTTGACAATTTCCGTCCTACGTACCAACCTTGATAATAAACATCATATATACCTTGACCATCAACATTATACCTACCTTGACAATTACCACCCTGCGTACCTTAACAATCAACATTATATGTACCCAAACAATCAACATTATGCTTACCTTGACAATCAACATCATACGTACCTTGACAATCGACATCATACGTACCTTGACAATCAACATCATACGTACCTTGTCAATCGACATCATACGTACCTTGACAATCAACATCATACGTACCTTGTCAATCGACATCATACGTACCTTAACAATCAACATCCTATGTACCTTGACCATCAACATTATACGTACCTTGATAATTAACATCATACGTAGCTTGACAGTCAACATTAAACGTACCTTAACAATCAACATCATACGTACCTTGACAATCACGTCATACGTACCTGGACCGTTAACATTATACGTACCTTGACAAATAACATCCTACTTACCTTGACAATCAAAATCATACGTATCTTGCCAATTAGCATCCTACGTACATTGACCATCAACATCATACGCAACTTAACATACAGCATACGTACCGTGACAATCAACAATATACGTACCTTGACAATCAACATCATACGTACCTTGTCAATCGACATCATATGTACCTTAAAAATCAACATCATACGTACCTTGTCAATCGACATCATACGTACCTGAACAATCAACATCATACGTACCTTGTCAATCGACATCATACGTACCTTAAAAATCAACATCATATGTACCTTGACCATCAATATTATACGTACCTTGATAATTAACATCATACGTAGCTTAACAGTCAACATTATACGTACCTTGACAATTATCATTATACGTACCTTGACAATTACCATCCTACGTACCTACCTTGATAATAAACATCATATATACCTTGACCATCAACATTATACCTACCTTGACAATTACCATCCTGCGTACCTTAACTATCAACATTATGTTTACCTTGACAATTAACAGCCTTCCTTCCTTGACAATAAACATCATACGTACCTTGACAATAAACATCCTACGTCCTTTAACAAGATACAGCATACGTACGAGACAATCAACATTATACGTACCTTGACAGTCAACATTATACGTACCTTAACAATCAACACCATACGTACCTTGACATCAACATTATACGTACCTCGAACATCAACATTATACCTACCTTGACAATTACCATCCTGCGTACCTTAACAATCAACATTATATGTACCAAAACAATCAACATTATGCTTACCTTGGCAATTAACAGCCTTCCTTCCTTGACAATCAACATCCTACGTCCCTTAACAAGATACAGCATACGCACGAGACAATCAACATTATACGTACCTTGACAATCAACATCATACGTACCTTGTCAATCGACATCATACGTACCTTAACAATCAACATTATATGTACCAAAACAATCAACATTATGCTTACCTTGGCAATTAACAGCCTTCCTTCCTTGACAATCAACATCATACTTGCCTTGACAATTAACATTATACGTACCTTGACAATTACCATCCTGCGTACCTTAACAATCAAAATCATACGTATCTTGACAATTAACATCCTACGTACATTGGCAATCAACATCATACGTACCTTAAAATACAGCACACGTACCGTGACAATCAACATTATACGTACCTTGACTATCAACATCATACGTACCTTGACAATTAACATTTAACGTACCTTGGCAATTAATATCATGCCTTCTTTGACAATCAACATCATACGTACCTTAACAAGATACATCATACATTACCTTGACAATAAAAACAACAACTATGGATGTTTATTTCAAACTCACCTTCACATTGATAGATGACCTTACTTTCCGTGACCTTTACACTGTGCATGAATAATGCAAACGCGACATAATTTTAGATAAGCAGCATAGTTATGCTTATTTAAATAATATCATTATCTGTGGGTATATCTAATCTTGCTAAAAGTCCAAAAGCTATTAATAATATTATTTGTTATATGGAAAAACAAACACGTTGACTACCTTATAGACAACGGCAAACCCTAGCGACTTGTTGGTACAAGTCATCGGTCTTGAGATCAACAGTCCTGCCAACGTTGTAATATGAGAATTACGTCGCATCCCCGCTGCTTTGCGTATATTAATAGTGAGTGATTAGGTTTCACTTCGCTTTTAGCAACATTCAAGCTGTATCACTACGGGGGAGAACGGGAAAGGGTTTCACGCATACCCGTAGGGAGAATCAAACCCGGAACTTAGGCTTAACGAGCGGACGCTTTAACCACTGGGCAACCTAGAACAAATTGCATGAAAGAATCCAAGCAAACTGCTCACCGGTATCTGATTTATATGTTAACATCTCCCACTGGTTTACTATTTGACGAACAAGAGGACGTAGGTAACATCTGCTGCGTTGGAGGTTAGATAGCACGTTCTGTTATATCGTATATTAATATCACAGATTCTCCTCGATTGTGATAGTTGCTCTGGTAGCACACTCGTCCCCGTGGTACACATTTACGATCTGCGTCACGTCAGGCTTGTCTCCAACAATAGAGAGACATTAGGATTAAAAATACGTTGCTGTATGTCTAGACGTTATGAGTGATTCTTTGTGTGAAAATGAGATATTACTTCAGTGCAATTAAGGGGTTCGCTGTAGTTGTTTGATCTAGACAATAAACCTTGTATTAGCAGATGGTTACGTTAGCGTGGTCTGATTCAAATTTTCTAGTACTGTGATCAACTGTTTCAAGCGGCGTTAAACTAAACTCATTAACTCACATTAGCATAGTGTGTTGCAAGTGACTCACATGCGCACTTCAGTCGTGGTTGCAATGCTGTCTAAATGAGTGTAATTGTAGAAATACAATTAATGTATTGAAGCTGTTTTGGTCACTCCAGTCGTGGATAGCAGTACATCAGCTACAAATCAATAGAAGCTTTGTTTTGTTGTGTGTGCTTTGTGTCATTGATCCTTTGATGGATGTTTTAAGAATTGATCAAACGTTGTTTCAAATTGGAGTAATGGAAAAGGGTCAGCTATAGAGACCCATTATTCTACTTCTCAGTGATGATGTTCATACAGTAAACTACGGTTATAACGAACACGCTTATAACGAACTGACGGATATAACGAACTAAGTTTTTAGTCCCGACTATTTGCTGTAGTTATGCTGTATATAAGCTTATAACGAACTACGGTTATAACGAACTAAAAAAAGTAGTCCCTTTGAGTTCGTTATAACCGTAGTTTACTGTATATAACATTCACCGTGTCAGAGTGAGTGAGTGAGTTGAGTTTAACGCCGCTTTTAACAGTATTTCAGTTACATCACGGCGTGTCAGCTTAATGCGGGAGGAAAGCCCGAAGTGATGCAGGTCTCAGACGTTTACCACTTCGGTGAAACCCACAAGCACGGATATGGTGCTGACAAACCTAGAAACATAATCGGGGCGAACCGGGATTCGAACCCACAATCATAGGTTTCTGGCGTGCCCAAGGGACGCAACACTGCACAGCGAATCGCGGCGCCTTTGACGACTGGGTCATCCGTGCCCCCCACAGCGTCAGACGTTCTATCATACACATAGATCGTGTGTATGGTGACGTCTCAAAATGTACATGGTGACGTCTCTATTTGGCAACATAACTTACTGTATCTACATAAATATCTCACTGTGTCTTTATGATGTATAGGTGTATATCCATGTGTAGGATGTCGTTTGAACGTGTATGTGACGACGTCTCTGTATAACGACAAATCTTACTGTATCTATATGACGAAATATCTCACTGTGTCTACATCATGTATAGATTTATATCCATGTGTATGCTGGCGTCTCTATATGTATGTGATGACGTCTCTGTATAACGACACATCTTACTGAATCTATATGACGAAATATCTCACTGTGTCTACATCATGTATAGATTTATATCCATGTGTATGCTGGCGTCTCTATATGTATGTGATGACGTCTCTATTTCACAACACATCTTACTGTATCTATATGACGAAAAATCTGACTGTGTCTATATGATGTATAGATGTATATCCATGTGTAGGATGTCGTTTGAACGTGTATGTGACGACGTCTCTGTATAACGACACATCTTACTGTATCTATATGACGAAAAATCTCACTGTGTCTATATGATGTATAGATTTATATCCATGTGTATGATGACGTATCACGCATGCACGTCATTTCTGGGGATTTGGACATACGCTCGCAACTTGATTACGTCGTAAATTAGACGACGTTTTTTTTGACAGGGAAGTGTCATGTGAGTTGTACCCCACAGATGTATCTGGACAACGCTGATCAACGCAATGGCCGAACGATCGCATCCAAAATTGGGAGCGACATGACAGTGGGTATTGTGAGAAAAGGTACAGACAATCGACATGAACATTGTGAGAGTATCCGGGAAATACCCGACTCAACTCCCCTGTTCATTAAATGGACTTGTCCGACACTGCCGAGATCGAATATATGTATTTGTTGACGTCTCTATATGTATAAGATAGCATCTCTAAAGGTACATGATGGCGTCTTTATATGAATAACATGACGTCTCTATATGTACGTGATGCATTCTATATATGTTAGCAGTATATGATGGCATCTATATATGAATAAGATGACGTCTTTTTATGTATAAGATAGCGTATCTATATTGTATGTGATGCATTCCCTCTATATATGTACATGATGCGGCTCTATATGAATAAGATGGCGTTTCTATATGTGTGCGATGCATTCTCTATATGTATATGATGGCGTCTCTATGTGGATAACATGACCTCTCTATATGTATGTGATGCAATCTCTAAAATGTATAAAATGGCGTCTATATATGTTTATAATATCGTTTGTCTATGTACAAGATGACGTCTCTCAGTATGTAATGACGTCTTTACATACATAGAGGATTCATCACGAGTGTTTTTTAATATGGGAAATATCAACCGAGTCTTAGTTAATCGGTATGTGCCGAGCCTTTGGCGAGGCAAATACCGATTAACGGGACGAGGTTGATATTTCCCATATAAAAAAACACGAGTGATGAATTCTATTTATCATTTTCACATTTTTGCTTCCCAATTAAGGAATAATTGCATTAAACATTAACATCAGCAACTTGTCGAAATCTTACGTATAGATCGTGCGTAGTGATACATGTTTTCCATAGCCGTGTAAACCAAAATAAACAACCTCCTAACTCCTTTATGGCATATTCCTTCGCTGAGAAAAAAAGTTCCTCGGATTATTTTAAACAAAATACTTGAACAGACTTCTGCAGAATAATTGAAATAATGTCTCCAACATCAAATGTATCCATGTTGTTTGTAAACACCTACTCACGTGCACCGGCGAAAAAAGTCCCACTTCCGGTTATCTAATTTGCATATCTAATTTGCATACTTATGTCATTGGGGTATGACATACATGTTTTTATGTCATAAGCTTATGTCATGGATAAATGCTTTAGTTAAATGATAAATTCATTTTTGTCTCATAATGAAAATATGAAAATCTTTTTCCAATCATCCAATGAAATACAACGTTACATAGATTCGCATCCAACGTTCAAATCCACAGCATGGGTGTACAGACACCGACTCACAACGATCAGGAACACTGTGATGAGATAATTCACTCTTCCAGCTGGATGGGCCATTTCTTCCCTAGATTCGCGATTAATTGAAGTCACGTCGACTGAGCTAAAACCTTTCACGGAGTCATAGAACGACTTTATTCCAGAGCTGGGATCACACGAAATGGCCGATAATGTACACTTAATCTACCATCGATTTTCGATTCTGCCTACGGCTCATTGTATCATAATTCATATTACAGTCCGGCTTAGACCCAATTTCCATTTTACTGAAGAGGAGTTAGCTTCCGTCGGACAGTTTGTGTATATTCCCGCCTTCATTGGGAAATAGTGTTATGGTAGAAAATTAGTTTCCTTTAATAGAAACGAGTCATCAACGTAAGAAATACCGGTTATCATCCACTGTGTGGTGGGAGACGGGCGTTCTATGCACATTTTCCTATTCTTGGCTACTGTGGTTGAGAGATAAGATTTTATCGGTTTCAGCACAATGTATGTAATATTGTCATTAAACATAAAACATCTCAATACATAAAATAATTGTTAGAGAGGAGACGTTACATGTTTTGATTCAGTTTTTAAGGCAAACTGTTCACGGCAACGTTGAATATTTAAGGCATATATATCTTTGTGCTGTCGACACTGAAACTGCAAGGGAGGCTAAGGGCAGTGGTAAAAGTTGACAACCATAAAAATATTGTACCCTTTAACCATAATAATATGTTAATTTTTTTTATCTCAACTGGTTTTAAATGTGAGGCAGGAAGCATTTAATAGATATGTTATTTTAAAAACAACAACAAACTGTTCATCTGTGTAGATGAACTGCCAATGGATGTGAGTGAGTGAGTGAGTGAGTGAGTAAGTTAGGTTTAACGCCGCTTTTAACAGTAGTCCAGTTATATCGCGGCGTGTCAGCTTAATGTGGGAGGAAAGCCCGAAGTGATGCAGGTCTCAGACGTTTACCACTTCGGTGAAACTCACGAGCACGGGTATGGTGCTGACAAACCTAGAAACATAATCGGGTCGAACCGGGATTCGAACCCACAATCATAGGTTTCTGGCGTGCCCAAGGGACGCAACTTTGCACAGCGAATCGCGGCGCCTTAGACGACTGGGCCACCCGTGCCCCCTCCAGTGGGTGTGATTCAGGTGAATCATAAATGTTTGGTATGCCTACATTCGTGGACTTTTCCATCGAGCACACACAGAAGGTAGCATATATAATTAACGTTTTTCCCTGTCTGTAGTTACATGGCGACAGTAAATGGTGTGAGGTGGTGGTGTGGGACGAGGATGACGATCTAATAATTGATTTATTATGGCTTTAGATGAGTGATCTATAGAACCGCTGTGTCCATCTATTTATTTATTAACCGCATGGTGTGACAGCATACACAACGTGTAGTTTGGTAGTCCAGGACATGCTTATGCTTTCCGCAAAAACCTGGCGTCACCACTGATTTTCAGTGATCACTTCACATAATTTCAACCGCTATTTTCCCTTTCACGTGCATTTTAATCTGTTCTGGCAAGTAATCAAGCTGGTTATTCTCTGGCGTTGACGTTTTTTATTTAATAAAAAGCAGATGAGTTCATTTAACGCCACTTTGAGCAGTTTTCAAGTTATATCACGGCGTGACAGTTTAATGTGGGAGGAAATCCCAAAATGATGCAGATGAAACTTACGATAACGGGAATGCTGCATAACCAGGACAAATCCGGATCACGATCATAGGTTTCTGGCACGCTTGAAATCTGACTGTGTTGTTCGTGGTTATATTTGGCTGGCCAATGCACGCTGCTGGGTCCTTTTAGGTTCACCAGATCTGTTTGCTTTAAGATGATGTGTTCTTAAGATAGCTGATTTGGAATTTGTTCCTTTCAGCACTCGATTGTTTGGAACTCATGACTGTCACTCTGAATGTAAACGGTTTTTTAAATATATGTAGGGAAAAGAAGCAGTTGTACCGACAGACAGAGAGTGAATGGGTGAGCTTTTATGGCACCATGACCATTATCTCAGGTAACAGATATGGTGAAAACAATCTGGTGAATCTGTTATTCGATCACAAACCCAGTGGATCTTGTGGCAAATATGCGGCGCCTTAGACTACTGTGCCACCCGTGCCCCCGCATATGGGTTTGTGTCGCCAGCAATGATTTAATTACGCAAACGGACATGTAGCCAACGAACCAGCACGTTTCAGTCCAGCTTGTCGGAGCGAGATTGTTGCCATCCAGGACTCTCTGTATACAATCTCAGCATACATTTCAACCCTGTTGTAGTTTAGTTTGTGTGAGTGGCGGGTGCTAGCTCATATAGTTACAATTTTCGTGAACACCTGGGCCCACTTGCACAAAGCGATCTTAGCGCTAAGATGATCGTAACTCCCATACTTCAGCATAGGCTTACAACAGTCTTAGCGCTAAGATTGCTTTGTGCAAGTGGGCCCTGGTGTCATCATTGATTTTCAGCGATCCATTCACATAATATTCATCTTTGTTTTGCCTTTTGCGCCGACATGGAATTTGTTTCTGAGACTGTTTTTTTCTCAGGCGTTGAGGTTTGATATATGTTTTGAAAGCACTGAATACGAATAACTTTATATATGGAGACAAACATGTACCCTGTACCAATTGAACATGCTCATGATACATGACCTAATCAGCAGCAGTATTATCATAAAGACCTTTCTCTTCTTAGAGCAGTATCCCCATGGAGACCTTTCTCTAGTCAGAGCATCGTCGTCACAAGAGCTTTTTTCATAAGCAGTATTTTCATGAAGAAGTTTCTCTTGTCGGAGGACCTGTATCTTGTTAGAGCGGTCGATCCCCGACCGCGTCATACCAAAAGACGTTAAAAGATGGTACGTGTTGTTACCCTGTCTGGCGCTCGGCATTAAGGGGCTAAAACTAGGACTGGTCGGCTCAGAGTCAGTATACTGTGTCTGAGGGGGGTATTCATGTTAAACTGCGGCATGGTATCTCAGTGAGCTAGCACTATAAATCGGCATCAGTCCGTATTAGTACAAGCAGCCACACAAACACACACACGTACATGCACGTCGCTATATAAGTGCAATAATCTTGGACGCGACGTTAAACCCCATTTCACCTCACCTTGTTAGAGCGGTTTATCATGAAGACCATTCTCTTGTCAGAGCAGTATTATCCTGAAAACATTTCTCTTGTCAGAACGTAATCTTAATTGAGACCTTTCTCTAGTCAGAGCATAGTTATAACGAAGACCTTTCTCTTGTAAGAGCATCACTATAATGAAAACCTTTCTTTGGTCAGAGCATCATTATAATAAATAAACCACCCTCCTGTGAAAGCATCATTATAAGTCATGTCTTTAGCCAAAGTAGCATTGTTATTATCGTGTCACAAATGTTGTCAGTGCAGCATTATTGTTAAATCACACTCAGACCCCCACCCCACAACACACCCAGACACTCATTCCAGTCCACGAAGTATGGTAGTTCGGAAAGAAACAGGTAATCAGATATCATACAATATGTTATTTATTTAGACACTCGCACAATCACAAACACACACCACATACTTTAACCAGAAACCATATATTCTACAACCATCTCTTAAATATTCACAGACCTATAAATCAGACTACAGCCATAAAATCCTTCCCATATTATACCACCTCTGATACTGTCCCAGTCAAACCTTTGCATCTCCACTCCATCTATCCATCTATTCATCAACCGATCCATCCATCTCTCTGTGGCAAGACACTTGAACACCATCGCTGAAACAGCCGCAAATCAACACCATGGCTGTAAGGCTTTCCCCTATAATTAATGAGTTACCCAATCTACTAATTGATTCGATCATCTTATCTATAAACCCGTCATTTTCACGAAAAGATATTCGCTTCATGGGCTACATAAGTGGACGGTCGTATTAGAAGTGACAGCAACTAATGCTTGCCTTTGTTGGCATATTGGAGTAGACAATCAGCAGTATTGTCGAGCAGACCAGCGACCCTCTAGCTACATCAGGGGAGATAATCGATGTAACACTCCCGATTTCTTCCTCTTCGCTTTTCAGCCTCCAGATTGGCTATCTGTGCCCTATCAACCCAGTTGCTGCTGATGGGCTCCCGAGACGAGGCTATTAATACAGATGACAAAATACGATGTCAGTGCTGCCCAGTCAAGTGTGTGTGTCATGTCTAACAAACTTTTCACTGTGTTTTTTGTTGTTGTTGAACGAAAGCTATGGGCACATTTAGTCAACGTTATTATAACCAACTACTTTAAGTTATCCTCTTGCAATGTGACAGGCTGTTAACGAAAAAGCCTTCTATAGCAATGACCTATATGAGACAAGTTTTCAACTTTGACGTTCTTCTACTGCAGTAACATCCCCCAAGAGACCAGCCTACGGTAGCAACATGATCTAAGAGCCTGGGGCCTGAGGCAACACGTTCACAGCTGAAAATGCTAAGCCTAACTTTGATGGAGTGTGTTGATGGAATTGGTTGGTGATCATTTTCCAGTTTGTTCTCCTTCGGGGTCCATACACTTGCCAAACACACTACCAACGATGCTGGAGTGCAGGCCTGGATCCCACTGGTGTAGAAGAATTACTCCTGGTGACGTAAACGTCCACCAAAGCATTTGTAGTCCTCATCATTTACATCACGCTTGTCAGACAGTTCCTTCTTTAAAGTTTGGGAAGAGGTGGAAGATGTTCAAAACCAAAGAGGATATCTCGTGGGTTTCATTTGGGATGGTAAATATCTATTATAAGGAACAAACAAAATGATTGTATTTAGCAAACCTTGGCGATTCTGACTATATCATATGCGTGTGTTTATGAATCACTATCACATAGTTCCCCTTAGAGTGGTGTTTAAACGGGTTACCGGTGTTTGAGGCGCTGCTAAATACAATGTTTATTCCAAATGAAGTTTATTTACCATCCCCAAACACACAATCGTGATAACCTCTTTATCATATAATGGCATTCTTTAATTCTGTGCTTGAAAATCGCTTTCCCTCTCTCACAAACATTACCGTAACATTTGCGAGTTTTCCTGGAATGCGCGCATTAATATTTATTTCGTCACAGGGTAAGTGATGTGTCAGTCGGACAGTGACAGTAGCCAATATTGTTCCAACTGAAATCTGTTTCTCATACAGTGGCGAAGCAGCCTATACGCAAAACATGTACAACAATCGTTTTTACTTGCCTTTCGCGGCAATCCATCGGTCTGTCCGCTAGAGTAACTGCCCTTTGTCAAAGAGAAGCTACTCTAACCCTAGTCTATGAGACGTCACGGCCACGTTCAGACGTTGTTGACAGTCGGCCTGTTCTGTCATAACGTTAAGCAGACTGAGTGTAGTCAGATGTACACACAGCGACAAAACGAAACAAGATAACAATTCAAACATATTTCGGCCAAATCCAACTATTTTAGTTTGTTGAAAAGTTTCAAGCCTCAGAGGTCTGCAGGCACAGATATGGCTACTGATCCCGCTTGGCTAGGCCTCGTGCCCTCGCAAAATTGTTTCGAAATGTATATCTCCAAAGTTGCTGAATCTTAAAAATTGCCTTAGCTACGTCACAGTAAGACACTGATTTTCAGTAGATTAGACTATTCTTTTAATAATGATAGCAATAATCCCCAGTAGTTTCTCCAGATTCCCGATGGTTAATTCTGACTCGATCGCCGAATGATAAGGGCGACGCCATGTTTGTTTTATAAACACTGAAAGTAGTCCCTACTTGACCTTTGATATTTGCATCTCTATCCACATATGACCCCAACGTATATCGTTTTTATCCGTTGGCTTTATCCTGCCGAGAAACCAAATGTTTGTATTTAGCAAACTTTGGTGATTCCGACTATATCATATGCGTGTGTTTATGATTCACTATCACATAGTTCCCCTTAGAGTGGTGTTTAAACGGGTTCCCGGTGTTTGAAGTGCTGCGCAATTCCAACGGTCTTCGTGGCGGTTTACTGGGGGTCTTCCTACTTGTCCAGCGCCTATTGTTAGAGATACAAATTCACTCGAGCGCCAGGCTAAGACGATAATGGATTAAGGGGGCATCTCACATATGACACAACTAATTGCCAATGAAAACCTTTGTCACGCACCGCTGCAGCTGTGCAGGTACCTTTAGGCCACGCCCCCATATATGTTTGTTTTGGAAGCCGATTTCGAAAGGTGTGATTTCAGCACTTTCACTTGGCAATACTTTCTACTAATGGTATGTAGTTTTCCCTGTCGGAAAGTAATTGCGATTTCTGAGAATATATAAAGAACAAGTGATATTCGCAAAAATCACAATCACTTTCCGACAGGGAATAGTAAATAGTAGTACATATAAATTGCATATGACGCGTTCTTAAATTTGGCTTCCTGCATTCACTTTCAGTGGGAGATGAGTAAATCACTATCTTTTCAGATGCGAAGCTCTTCTTCAACAGAGAATTCAGTGTATTCCAAAAAGTACTACTTGTTACTTCTTTGAGGCATTTACATGTAGGAGTTGGAGTATTAAGTTAGGATAAGATGTATGGATGAACAACGTCTTTATTACAATTAGGAGCGATGTTTCGGTGTAGGTTCTAACACCGTTATCAAACAAGTGATGTACAGTGTATGGTTGACAAGTATATATGCAGGTAAGCAGCAGTGTTTATACAGTAGAATAGATTAAGATGTAGTTACACTGGGGTGGAGAAGTCTGTTAAAATGGTAAACATATTGACCACTGTAGATATCGCTGCACTGGAATTACATCACAATGCTTTGCAGACCATTGTGACGTCACTGGTTACCATGACATCACAATCAAATGACATCATTAATGGCTCTGCTACTGAAGCTGTTAGCAGTACTTTTTACACTGAAGACACTGGTAATTACTGTCTACAAATTGAAAAAAGTTGGAAGAATGATGTTGGATGATAAATAAAATCTCACCCTCGTGTCTTTTGATATCAAATATATCAAACACTCGTTGATAAAAGTGGCAAAAATCCTCGGCAAGCCTCGGAATTTTTCCACTTTTATCAACTCGCGTTGATATATTTGATATCAAAAGACACTCGGGTGAGATTCTCTATATATGAATACACTGATTGATAGTGGTTTCTCTGAGAATAAACTGATTCTGAATCTGAATCTACAATAAATGAACTGTAACAAGCGTCGACGTCGAACCTGTCATGTTCAATTGTTTAATAGGCATTTCTTAGAAGTTGACCTATGACAAAGTTCATGGATAACACAATTTTGCACGTGCGCTATGCCATCTCCAAGATTGTTCACGGAAAGTGGGTCACATTGTTGGATACACGCCGCATGGGCGAACTGGATGAGTTTATCTATTTGTTCAACATCTATATTTTGGCGGAATAAGTCAGTTTTGTTGCTGTCATAACGTTTTGGTTTATTCATCTCCTTATGTATTTTATTCGGTTGAGGGGGTCTGGATTTTCTAAGTTAGGTTTTGTCAAAGTTGGAGTGAACATGAGTGGACAATGTAATCCGAGAATAGTGGGGAGAACTCCTGTATCAAAACTACATTGCATATTGTAAGTTTACCATTGTACTCGAACGTGTGATATGGTGATATGGTGACCTAAAAAGTTAATCGCCTGTAGGGGCGATATCAAATGTTATGAATGTATATTGCGAGTTTACCATTATACTCGATCGTGTGATATGGTGACATGGTGACCTATAAAATCAACGTTTATATATTACAATGTATATTGTGAGTTTACTATTATACTCGAACGTGTGATATGGTGACATGGTGACTTATAAAATCAACGTTTATGTATTACCATTTATATTGCGAGTTTACCATTATACTCGATCGTGTGATATGGTGACATTGTGACTTATAAAATCAATATTTATGTATTACCAATTATATTGCGAGTTTACCGTTATACTCGATCGTGTGATATGGTGACATGGTGACTTATAAAATCAACGTTTATGTACTACAATGTATATTGTGAGTTTACCATTATACTCGAACGTGAGATATGGTGACATGGTGACTTACAAAATTAACGTTTATATATATTTCAATGAATATTGTGAGTTTACCCTTGTACTCGAATGTATAGGTCAACATTGTGTGAGGAGGGGACCCGCCCATACGACACTCCGTGGCTTATGCGTTATGGCAGTTGGTACAAGTAGGCTACTTTTCGGTATGTGACGTTATTGTCCTTCACTAGCCTTTCTTACTCGGCATAGCTGTGCATGATTAACTATGTATACAATGTGCGCCATCAACCCATATTATACTACAAGGGCCATGTGTATTGTCAAACGTAGCGCATAGCATAATTCTTAAAATGAAAAAAAACCGGTTTTTTCGATCTCAGATTTTAAATAAATGCAGTTAATATACAACATATATAAATATTCAAACAACTCAATTAGTACTAATTGGGCCTTGGCACAAATACAGCGTATCAAAGGTTTTTATGTCTTTTTACACGTAAAAGTGTGTAAAAATATGAACAAAACAGACTATTGCGAAACTGAGCATAACCAGCATAACCAGGTGTTAGTAGATCAAGGTCCATGACCTATGACACCTTGACGAAAGGTAAAAACAGGTGCTTGAAACCCACGTGCGTGTGATTTGTCAGTGGTTAGTCATTTGTGAGTGGCATTGTGGGATAGTGAATCATCGTCAAAATATCAGAACATAAAAGTAACATATTCCCTTCTCAAACAACAACTTACATGTCATTATTATTATGTACATAAACATAGCTGTTATTCTTATTGTTGTTTTGATAACTTTTTTCCAGGCTAATTTGCATAATGCCTATAGCCTGTTTCTGCCATGTCAATTTGGACTTAGTTTTATTTTTGAATGTTGAAAGTGCCTACAAATTACCTCCTGTAAAGTACATTTTGTATTGAGCACTGAGATAAAACTAGCAAATCCAGACTAGTACTTTTCCAGTTGTTTTGTTATTTGGTATTTACATCTACGTAATGCTTTGTGCCGATTATTAAATCCAGCAAAACAGGTTTTTTCATTTCCATGAGTACTTTTAGTATTTTGGTCTTATTAACAAGTAGTATAGGTGATGAGGGTTCTGCCGCAACCCATCCTGGACCAGGCCCAAACCCTATCAATGCTTCTAATGGGGTCTTAAGTTTATGCAAATTATGTGATGCGATCCAATGATCGTCATGGATCAAGATGCATATCGAGGAAACAATTTCTTCTTAATCTCCAAACAGTTCTTTGGTTTTGGCACGGAATACTCGGCGCGCTTGCTGTCTCCCCGTTTCTATGAACTTTTTTTGCTCTTTTTCACTAATGCCACTGGTCTTATGAGAATTTGATAGAATCGCCTGAAAACATTAATAAAAATCAGATTATCTGCCTTATCAATGTTTTCCAATGTACATCCATTCCAATAAAATAATCCAATTGTTTTTGGACCAGACCAAACATATGAGTTCTGTTGCAAAGATTAGGTTAATGTAATGTTACTGAACTCAAAGATTAGGAAGATACCTTCTCATCATCATACAGGTTTTCATTTCTCTTACACAGTTAGAGTTCGTTGAAGGAAATTGGCAAAAACAGAGTTGAAAAAAGGCTTACACTCAGTTACACAAATTCAGGGCAAAACATGAAAAATAAATATTTTTCTGGTCTCATTTAATACTCAATGTACACAATAGTCAATGAGATACATGTCGTCACTCACAGTCTAGTATGGATTACTTGGATTAAGTCATGTAGATATTGGCAAGCTTGTTACTTAATTACATACTAAAAAAAATAAATTCAAGAAGAAAGCTTGTTTTCTGAGATTTTCAATAGTTTCAGTGTCTCAGATTAGTTCCCAATGTTTGTTCAAGGATATTTGCCTATTTGTTTCACAAACTATAAAATGGTACGAAAATGGCGAAGTCCCGTTTGATGAAACAGCAGATTAGTGTGTGATGTTTACTGTAGAAGTTGATTTTTGAAATGTTGTATTGCAAGTTCTAATTTGATTTTTTTGCAGTGATAAATCAGTGATGTCTTGGCCCTGTAGTACTCAGTTTCTTCTAGTATCTACATTATCTGATATGAACTTTTCCCTTGTTGTGCGGTTATTTCTTCCACACAAACTTTACTTTTGCTGGTTGTTCCCCCGCGTGCACATGTTGTATCTCAATCAGGGTTATTAAGACATCCATGTGCCTGTCCCTGCAAATACTGATGAAAAATCATGAACTGCATATCAGCACTCGGAACAAGTTGATATGGATCACTGTTTGTTTGTTGTTGTACGACGCACTCAGCAGTATTCCAGCTATATATGTCTGTAATTATCGAGTCTGGACCAGACAATCCAGTGATTAATATCATGAGCATCGATCCACGCAATTGGGATCGATGCCATGCATGAACCAAGTCAGCGAGCCTGACCACCCGATCCCGTTAGTCGCCTCTTACGACAAGCATAGTCGCCTTTTACGGCAAGCATGGGTTGCTGAAGACCTAGTCTACCCCGGATCTTCACGGGTCTCAATATATACATTGAGAATGTTATAAATGATTTGCCTGTGCTCATTGCATATGGATCTTGTATTGATAGTATCTAAGGCTGTCCATGGTCACCAACAGGTCATAGCAGCATAGATTAATTTTAAGTCTTGTTGATGTATATTGAGCTGGTTGTAAGTTAAACATGGGATGGAAAAATATTTGTGGTGAAGGGGCAGATGCATTTCTGCAAATACATACAAAAACATCTTGTTGGAAACTATTGACATCAGATTATAATGTCTTACTATTGTCACAAAAGGCACTTTCTGTTGACCTAGGAGTGACGCTGCAGCTGAATCCCCATATACAGAACAATAAGTAACACAGCTTCACCACATATGCAAAACACGTGTGCTATCGCGTGCAGGCATATTTTCCTGCTAGGTACCCAATCCTACCTCCGATGGTTTCTACCTGTTTGACTGCACTGGCACTGCTGTACATATTAGCCTTGAATAAACCTGTCACCTGTTGACTGCAGGAGACGCCACCCCATGAAATATCGTGTTGTTGATAAATGTGTTATGTAAACTTGAGTTAATTATATAAAAACATAATGTCTCCATTTTCAATAAACTGTTCGATCACTTAAAATACAATATGTTCATTATCAGTTTACTTCGGCATTGTATCAGTGCTCATGCAAAAATACAGCATTTTTTTACATATGTCATAATTGTATTGTCAAAATGTTAGGACAAGGTAATAAGCTACTATTTTAACATGATGATCATATGATAACATTATATAAAGCGTAACACTTTACAAAGATATATATTTAGCATGTTCAGCCAACTGTAAGCAACGTATCTACCTTCAGTTTCAATTCAACAGGCTGACTTTGGAGGGTTGGCCTTTCGGACAGTGATTCCAGGATCACAACATTAGACTGGGATGGCGAGGCAGGCTTTGGCCCCCCTCCTCTCTTAGGCCTCCTTTTTGCTTCTGACATTTCTTTTGCTGGACGAAAAAAAACTACTGTATGCATTGTGTAGGCACTTTTAACTCAGATAGTCACAGATATCAAGAAACAATATTTCTCTGAACATTCAATAAGGAGCACTCAAAATCAGGAAAAATGTCGCTGTTTCTTCTAAACAATAGAGGGTATTGTAACATATTTTAGATGAATTATTAACGTATGTGTGTGTTTCCGGAGGCAAGTTTCACACTAAAAGCATAAATTATGATAACTGTTGCCTAACGCAGTCATTTTCAATAAACCCTTATAGTGAGTTATGAGTGAATAATTCAAGGGAAGATGGGGACATATATCAAGGCAAATTATGCAAACATTTATGAAATTGTCCAAACAATAATAATTATCAGCAAGTTTCATACAAAATACAATAAACAAACAGTGTCATTTGATATGTAAACATACATCTCAGTTACAAGTAGCATATTGCTTCCTGCCCTCATCTTCAGATCTTCGCACATAACTGGATTTTCTGGAAGACAATTTGCTTCATTTCAGTAAACAATTTTCATTGTCATGCTCAACAAAATGTCATTCACAGATTTATCAAATATTTTGAATTTTATTTTGAAATTCTCACTGATATGTACTAAAATAGACCACTGTAACATTACATCATTCGTTTTCAACAACATCATCAAGAAAGGCAGGTCCAGAATTTAGAAATTGGGTGAGGTTTTGGCAGTGTTAATATGGTTTGGTTCTCGTTGTCATTAACTTATGCATTTAGGACCTCGGTAATCTGCTCTCGATGCCTGCTGCTTATTCTTTGCACCCCTTGAATTTTCCAACACAGCAATCGTGTCGCATATGTACTTCTTCAACAAGTAGCTCCCTCTCCTCCTCGGTCTAATTCGGCCTCCTCTTGCCACCATCGACATTTAACCGTCGCGTCTCGTTCCGTTACGTTGACACTCTTGCGCAGACGGCAAAGTGTTTACATTGAAAACGGATGTCAAATCTCGCGCCAAGGCTGCTTACATCATATAAAAAAACAAACTGAGAACGAACTTAAGTCCTGAGTTAAAAACTCAGCTGAGTTTTGCTGAGTTTGATTCGATCAATGCAGTTGAGTTAAAAAATCAGCTGAGTATTTTTTGCAAACTCAGTTTGAAATTTGAATAAAAATTAAGTTTGTTTCGCAAAATCTGGGCCTGATTTCACGTTCAGAATAACACAGTCAGGTTATTATGTCTTCCTCATCAACAGTATTAACTGTATTATAGCGATTTTGTTTTGGTTTCGTTGGAGCAGCCATCGTCAGTTTGTGTTTCACCCTACTGGCTCCCCACCAACCATGGAGTGTCAACTAGGATGATGCCAAATGCCTGTGGGCATCAAATGCTTCAAACAGACAGCATAGGGATACCAAAAGAGTATTCCCCAGCAGAAATATTAAAAATTATATACCACCAGATTGGCCCATAAGCCACTGCCTTCTGGGCTTTAAGACTCTAGGCAAATAGTGCAGATATTTCAACATACAAACACACATATTTGGTTTGAAAAAATTTAAACATAAGTAACATTTGAAACATGTAAAAGAAATTAGGTCAAACCTGTGCTAAAGAAGATAACGCACAGGGCTCGGCATGCCCAGCCTTTTGGTAGGATCGGGTCCATCCTACCACCCGTCATGGTAGAGTAAGGGTCGAAGAAGCGTATAGCCACAGGAGTGAGTGAGTGAGTATGGTTTTAGGCCGCTTTTAGCAATATTCCAGCAATATCACGGCTTGGGACACCAGAAATGGGCTTCACACATTGTACCCATGTCGGGAATCGAACCCGGGTCTTCGGCGTGACGAGCTAACGCTTTAACCACTAGGCTACCCGACCGCCCCTTATAGCCACAGGAACACTATTCCTGGAACCAGTGCACTCAACCACGGAACTCCCTTCCTCAACCGACACATTGACGCAACCCACGGCAAACTGATTGCTCACTTTTGGTCACCTCTAACGACCAGAAATGGGGTGCTGGGGACACACTCTGTCCAGGGTGCCCACGAAAATCCTAGAGATTGTTAACTGTGAGGACAGTGGTAGTCTGAATTCTTTTCAGGTAATCGTTCTCATGATATACTGAACAACAAAGCTTCCCGTGACATTGAATAAGATTTAATGCAAAGTTATGTTTTTTACCAAATTTGAAACAATTTCCGTTTGCAACAGATAAAAGACTCCTGTAAGTGTTCCAATGATTTAATTTGCCATACTGACTTCAGAAAATGTGTGATTTCATAAAAAAACATGAACATGCAAAAATGTCAATTTACAAAATAATCAATAGCGTGTGTGTCCACCTCTGGTTGCGATGCAAGCAACACATCTTCGTATCATGGAATGGACAAGGCGTCGCACAAAGTCCTGTGGGATATCTGTCCATATCTGCTGGAGCATGTTTCGAAGTTCCTTGAGTGTCTGTGGAACACGTGGTTGACGTCGAAGGCGCCGATCTATCTCATCCCACACGTGCTCGATTGGTGAGAGATCAGGGGAGCGAGCCGGCCAGGGGATGACATTCACGTTGTTTTGTTGAAGAGAATCCTGAACAAGTCGAGCAACATGAGGCCGGGCGTTGTCATGTTGAAAGGTAATGCCTGGGCCATGACGACGCAAAAACGGTAGAACAGTAGGACCGATGATCTCGTTGCGGTAGCGCTGTCCATTGAGAATTCCCGCTACCACTATCAAACGGGTCCTCTGTCTTGCTGTAATCCCATCCCATACCATAACGCTGCCGCCCCCGAACCGATCTTCTTCCATGACACAATGATTGACGTAACATTCGCCTCGACGTTGGTACATTCGAATCCGTCCATCGCTGTGGCTGAGGTGAAAACGAGACTCGTCAGTGAATAGAACTGGTCACCACTGCATGGCCGTCCAGCGTAGACGCTGTCAACATCACTGAAGACGTGCCTGACGGTGGTTTCCTGTCAAAATGGGACGTCTGGCGGGTTTCTGGCGACAATCCCTGCACACCTGAGGCGACGACGTACGGTTTGTAAAGATATTCGTCGAAGGCCAGGGAAACTTCTTGCAGTCACTGTTGCTGGCTGGAATCGATTTCGTAGGCGTGTTGTTCGAATCCAGTTGTCTTGTCGATTATTGGTTACGCGTGGCCTGCCACTCCGAGTATGGTCTCTGACTGCATTCGTCTGTTGGTGTTTCTGTGGACGTTAAATTGTCTTGCAACATCACGTTGACTCGATCCTGCTTCAAGCATATCAATGGCTCGCAGACGCTCATTTTCGGACAGGCGTGGCATTTCGTAATGTTGAATATTTGCGTAATTTTGTTGTTTTTCTGAGTGGTTGTTGTCAGCACGATGCTAAGAAATGCATAAAGAATCCCGTTAACGCACATGTTTTTATACCCATTCTTGGGTATTTTTGAAATGCATGGGCCTTGCATAAAAGTCAACTTTTGCATGGAATGCATGCTTTTCTATACCAGTTGCGTTTTTGTGACTTGATTCCATACATGTAATACAATATGGAAAACCCAACTTTACTTGTTTGAAAAAACCCACTATAAAATATTGGTGTCACAGAAACTTTTGTTGTGTATATTTGTTTTCTTTCTTGTCAGAAAATCACAACGTTTAATTCCATTTTATTTCATCATTCCGTTAATACACTGGAGTCGTTTTCGTATATATATGGGATTTACATCACTCCAATTTCTGCAGTGAGTAAACCTGCTATATCATGTTTGCTTAGGCAAAACTAGGACACTCTGATAAGAACTTTCGCTGATTCATTCTATTGCGTAATACTAAATGTAGGTCACATAGGGCAGTGAAAACAGTGTGCATTCTAAAGCACATCGTGACATTGAACAGTCTGGAGTACGTATGAAACGAGAACTGGACAGTAGCAAACAATGCCTGATCTATTCGCCTTCAGTCCTACAACTGTGTTATTGTGTGTAGCTGTGCTAGCTGTGTTATGGCTGCTAACGCGGCGTCCATCCGGGCTCCCTCCCGGGCCCCTTCTCCTCCCGTTTGTGGGGAATGCCCTCTCCATGGGCTCCGACCTCCGCATCACGTTTAAGAAACTCAGGCAACAATACGGTGATATCTTTAGTGTGTACATGTTGAACACACCAGTCATCGTCCTCAACGGCTACAACACTCTGAGAGACGCCATTGTCAAGAACGCCGAAGTCTTTTCTGACAGGCCATACTCAGTGTTAACTGACTTCATGTTAAAAGGGAAAGGTAGGTGGCATTACTTGTACAGCACAGTAGGAACATGCTGCTTTCCATGACGTGAAAGCCTCGCTACAGAATTGAAACCTGCTGATTACAAATGTTTATTGCATTATGTGCTTTAATTACTACATCTCAACATGTGTTTTTATCCACATAACAACTTCAAATCACAGCCCCACCTGTTTTGACCCACATCATGTCTCCCCCTGTGTTGCCCCACATCATATCTTCCCCTGTGTTGCCCCACATCACATCTTCACCTGTGTTGCCCAACATTTATTCTGACCTTTTTGTCCCCACATGACATATCTGTCTGTGTTTCCTCATATCATATCTCCACTTGTGTTGTCCATTCATGTCAACTTCACCATAGTTTCCCAACATGACATCTGTACCTGTGTTGCCCCACATTAGATCCCTAGATCACTGCACCACATCACAGGGTCTGTTCCTGAGTATGGCGGTTGTGTTTTTCTATTGTGTTGTTTCTTTTGATACTGGTTTACCAACAAGTCTTTCTCATCTTCATTGTACAGGTGTGTCTGGTACCTCTGGGGAGCTCTGGCGCGAACAAAGACGCTTCGCCCTCAACACTCTCAGAGAGTTCGGAGCAGGCAGGAACATCATGGAGAACAAAATACATGAGGAAGTCTCACAATTTCTCGAGGCCTTCGAGGCAGAAAGGGGACAAGGCTTTGACTGCAAACGTCTGGTGAATAACGCAGTATCCAATGTCGTCTGCTCCACTATGTTCGGCAAGCGATTTGAATACACCGACCCACTTTATGTTACATTTTTGAAAGCAATTGACGATATTTTTGCCGATTTAGGTGCGGCTGCTGTGTCGAACGTGCTGCCTATTGTGCGCTTTCTGCCAGGGGATCTATTCAAATTTAAGAAGACTATGCGGAATATGGATACCATTACTACACTTCTGATAGACCCTATGATAAAGGAGCACTTACAGAACCACGACGATGATAATGTAGACGACTTTATCCACGCCTACATCAAGGAAATGCGACTTCGCAAAGACAAGCAAGAGGACACGACCTTAGACTGTAAGCATAAACTGAATGAACCTATATTTGTTGTACATGTAACACTCTACACTCGATTTAGTATTTTCCTTTTGCTTTTGTTATGACTACGGGACATGAAACATTTCGAACATGTGTTGTTCGTGTGTTTACATGGATAGCTTGAGTTAGTGAGTGTGAAAGTAAGTTCGGCTTATAATATAAGTAACTAATGTTATATATGGGATTACCCTTTCTTAGAAAAGTACACATTCTAGTACTTTTTGAGGTTGAGTCCCATCCAGGATTTGACCTCACACTCTCAGAAGCACCTTATCGCCAGTACACAAAGTCAACTATCTGAGCCACTCAGTCACCGAGGCTTCCCCCAAAATGGAAGCACGATAACTGGTAGTCCAGATCACGTACTTTGTATACCCCTTTGACAAGTGTAAATTGGCCTTCGACCCCAAATGTACTGGATTTTTTACTTTATTACGGAACCTTAATCCCTCAATAAAAATTAAATTTATTATTAAATTTGACCACTTTCTATGTACTTTGTGGGTATGAGGACAGGTCCTAATTCACGAATTTTATCCTTCCCACGAGCATATCACACACCGGCTCCTGGTACAACAAAGGGGAAAACACTCCACAGAGATCTTAACTAACTAATCCCTAAAGGGTTTTATGTGAGATAGAAGGGGTTATATCAGGGTTGATGTTTTGTTTCAGTGGAGAACTTGGCCATGACTATTGCAGACCTCTTCCTGGCCGGCACAGAAACCACAGCCACTACAATTCGATGGACACTGGCCTACTTTCTCCACAACCCGGATGTACAAGAAAAGTGTTTTCGGGAGATCCAGGAAAATATCGGCCAGAGCAGACGACCCTCCATGAAGGACAAGACTAATCTGCCGTACGTGGAGGCCACCATTATGGAAGTGTTGAGACGTGCGGATATCGGGCCTCTCTCACTCCCCCACACCGTTCCCCACGATGTACAGTTCAGAGGGTACACGTTCCCAAAAGGTGCCAACGTCATATTGATGCTTGACTCGGTCCTACAAGACCCGGATGTGTGGGGCGACCCAGACATCTTCCGTCCCGGCCGTTTCCTTGACGACACTGGCAAGATTGTAAAGAAAGAAGAGTTCATTCCCTTCTCTCTGGGTGAGTTTAATCGCGTGGACAAACTCAATATTGCTGAGTGCGGCGTTAAACAAACAAACAAATATAGAGAAATTCAATTAGTCAAGACCCTATTTGATCAAACGGATGTATATAATGTGATCATACCAATGATTCTTCAATCCGAATAAATGTTCATCCAAAGAAACTCATTCGGAGCTTTAGAACAACCGCTTTCAAGAAATAACATTTTCTTCATATCGTTTTCACCGTGCATCTACAGAGCGCCTTTACATGAACAGCTAGACGTCATGATGATAGCAAGTGTTTGGCATCGCAATGAAGCAAATTCAACGAATTGAGAAACATCCCAAACGTATATCGTTTTCCATGGCAAAGATGCAAACACACGTAGGTCAGGTACGTTGAACTTGAAACTCAAATGTTTGAAACATTTCAGGTCGACGAGTCTGTCTGGGTGAGTCGATGGCCCGGATGGAGATGTTCCTCTTCCTGACCACCATGATCCAGAGGTTCAAGTTCGTCCCGGTAGATGGCCAGATGCCCTCCTTGGATGGAATCTTTGGCATAACCAATTCTCCAAAACCATTCCTCATGAAAGCTATTCACAGGATTTAATTAGCTTATGAGTGAGGGAAAGGATAGATAGATAGATAAATAGATAGATCATCTTTATTTCCTCCAGTTGATGAAGATACATTGATATGGGATATTACGGTGTTCTACAAATGTATATATATATAACAGCTGATATATTGTATGTACAGGCAGTTTCACATCGTTATCAAATAATGTTTCTTGGTAGGTTTTTCCACATTTTAACAATTTTACATACACGGAGCATTATATTTGTCAATAGATTGTATTCAATTGCCATAGTACTTTCGACCGCCTCCGTGGTCTTGTGGTAGAGCGTCCGCCCGGAGAGCGGAAGGTCCAGGGTTCGATCCCGGGCCGCGTCATACAAAAAGACGTTAAAAGATTGTACTTGTTGTTACCCTGTCTGGCGCTCGGCATTAAGGGGCTAAAACAAGGACTGGTCGGCTCAGAGTCAGTATACTGTGTCTGAGTGGGGTATTCATGTTAAACTGCGGCATGGTATCTCAGTGAGCTAGCACTATAAATCGGCATCATTCCGGACTAGTACAAGCAGCCACACACATACATACACGTGCATGCACGTCGCTATATAAGTGCAATAATCTTGGACGCGACGTTAAACTCAATTTCACCTCACCTCACCATAGTACTTTCTGTTGGCAAACCGCCAAGTAAAAAGGACAGAAAGGTATCGTCATCATCGTTCCAGATACTAGAAAAAGTTGTCACATCTAGTAAATCAATAATAGACTCAACAAGAATATTTCTTTGTTGTTGAGTCTTTTTACAATACATAAACACATGTTTGATAATATCAAAAGCAAATGTGCCGCATAAACATTCATCAGATTGTATACTGTAGGTGCTAAGACACAATAGATATGCTAAAGCATAGAAGTGTTCCGGACTTTCAATTGTTAGTAACCAAAGTCTGTGTACCTTAGGTGATCGTATAAGAGAGTACCGTATATGACCGCGTATAAGCCGAATTTTGAGGACCAGAAAAAAGATTCTGTAGAAAGGGGTCGGCTTATCCACGGGATACACTTTCATGATAGTATTTTTCAGATCGTTATAAATTATCAATAAAGTTATTATTATATACCAATGTTGTCATTATTAAAAAAATGTTATGCATGTTACTACTTCCGATAACAAGTTTTCAATTGAATGTTCAAAGTTTATCGTTCTTCATAAACTCCACAATCTTTACATGTAACAATATATGTAATTCACAGCTATAATATATAATCCCCAGATGAAATCGCCAATAGCTATTACGTACGTTTTGCAAAGTTCATAAATTGATAGTGATCGTATCGTTTTAGGTTTTCTCTTGAACGAATCTCTGCATGAATTACGTTATGGTCACATACGCTTATTTGTTCTTTATCTCCACTCGCCCATGTATGTTTTGGGAGGAAATGAGAATAGGTGGTATATGTGTTTATATCATTATTGAGTTCATACCTGTTTACAAGTGAAAGCATGTGGTATACGGGTGACATTTTACATTTATCATCTTTTTCTTTAATTGTATCGAGTTCATACTGAACAAGTCTGTGCTGCAATAGTCTTTTAAGTGCAAAGTTAATGTCACTATTACATAGTCTTCCAAGGAATAAGAGAGCTCGTTGATCAATGTACGTCTGGAGAGAAATTAAACCCAGACAATCTCTGGTGACGACGGAAGGAGTGCGTCTAGATGGTCCTTAAATCTTTTTACAAAAATAACGTTGAATAATTTCAAACATTTCGTATTCCTTCGGTGACAGTTTACCCAATACACTACAAGCAAATAATCCACATGGTAAAATTACCCTTTCCCATATACGAACAGCTGGGATAGGATTTAGACCACAAGTATAGTCCATGATTATAATTTATATTGACATAAATTGACACATTTTTCACATATTAGATGGGTACGTTTTAAGGTTTTCTTTGATGTACTTAAAAGCAATCCAGCATAAGTTACATTTTCCTTTTTAGGAAGTACTTGTGAACCAATGTAGACACATTGACAGACAGAATATTCCCAAACAGTAGAAATGCACTTTTACTGGCATTATATTTCAAATGCCATCTATTAGCATAGGTGTATATATCATTCAGTAGGCATTGCAGTCCGTCAGGGGAGCTGCTCAACAACGTAGTATCGTCTGCTAATAGAATGCCGAGTGTATTACCCCATGGAAGACACAAACCACGCCCTGAATCATCAAGTGAATACAACAAGTCATTAATATACAGAGTAAAAAGCCATGCCGATAAAACGCGACCTTGACCAACACCTTGCTTAACATGAAACACATTTGAGGTAAAACCTCCAATGCTTACACATGACTGCATTGAAGTATATATTGTGCGTAAAAGTCGCCATAAATTTCCATTAATACCAAAGTTATACAATTTGAAAAGAAAGACCATTAAGCCAGACTGGAGACTGTCTTTCGTTATAATAAGCTATGCTTTCCATTAATGTAAACAGGGCAGATTCTGCCCCAGCCCCTCTCCTAAATCCAAATTGAAAGGGATGGGGGAAGCCTTTAGATTTGTTTGCCCACTCTTCAATTCTATTCAGCAGAAGTCTTTCGAACAGAAGTCCTTCGAACAGTTTACTTAATACTGGAGATGTTCCTCTTCCTGACCACCATTCGGAGGTTCGATGTTTCGAACGACTTTAGAACCAATTCAGCATTGTATTGACAGACAGACAGACAGACAGACAGGCAGACAGACAGACAGACAGACATTTTATCCATTGCTCTTTCAGTTTTAGCTTAAGGGTATATATGTTTAATGAGACACAGAAAAAGTGGTACATTGTATTGCAAAACAATTCAGGTTATTTTTAGGTTTTAAGTCAAGATAACTGCTAGATGGCTGCTAACACGGCGTCCCTCCGGCCTCCCTCCCGGCCCCCTCTTCTCCCGTTTGTGGGAAATGCCCTCTCCATGGGCTCCGATCCCCGCATACAGTGATATCTTCAGTGTGTACATGTTGAACACACCAGTCATCGTCCTCAACGGCTACAACACTCTGAGAGACGCCATTGTCAAGAACGCCGACGACTTTTCAGACAGACCATACTCACTGTTAGCTAATTTCATTTTAAAAGGGAAAGTTGGGTGCCATAATTTGTTACAGCATAGTGGGAACATGTTGATTCCATGATGTGAAAGCCTTACTACAGAAGTGAAACCTGCTGATTATATAGAGGTTATCACGCAAGGCTCGCTAAATACAATGTTTATTCCTAATACACGATATGTACCATCCCCAAACACACAAGCGTGATAACCTCTTTATCATATAATGTCATTCTTCAAATCCGTGCTTGAAAATCGCTTTCCTTCTCTCACAAATATTACCGAAACATTGCAAGTTTTCCTGGAATGTGCGCATTAATATATATTACGTCACAGGGTAAGTGATGTGTCAGTCGGACAGTGACAGTAGCCAATATAGTTCCAACTGAAATATGTTCCGTACATAGTGGCGAAAGAACATATACGCAAAACAACAATTGCCTACATGAATTGTTTTTACTTGCCTTTCGCGGGAATCCATCGGTCTGTCCGCTAGAGTAACTGCCCTTTGTCAAAGGGAAGCTTCTCTAACCCTACTCTACAGCGACAAAACGAAACAAGATAACAATTCAAACATATTTCGGGAAAATCCAACTATTTTAATTTGTGGAAAAGGTTCCAAGGCGCAGAGGTCTAAAAGCACAAATAAGGCTTCTGATCCCGCTTGGCTTGGACTAGTGCCCTCGCAAAATTGTTTCGCAATGTATATCTCCAAAGCTGCCCCAACTTCTAAAATGCCTTAGCTACGTCACAGTTAGACACTGATTTTCAGTATATTAGACTGTTCTCTTGATAATGATATCAATTATCCCAGTTGTTTCTCAAGATTCCTGATGGTTAATTCTGACTCGATCGCCGAATGACAAGGGCGACGCAATGATTGTTTGTAAACAGTGAAAGTAGTCCCTACTTGACCTTTGATATTTGCATCTCTATCCGCATATGACCCCAACGGATATCGTTTTTATTCGTTGGCTTTATCTTGCAGAGAAACCCACCCATTATATGATAAATATATTTATTGCATGATGGTTTTTTTAATTATTACATCTCAACATGTGTTTTGACCCCCATACCATCTCCACCTGTATATGCCAACCTTTGTGGTTGTGTTTTTCTATTGTGTTTTTCAATGGATACTGGTGTGGTAACAGGTCTTCTTCATGTTCTTGGTGCATGTCTGATTGGAAGCTCTGGGGAGCTCTGGCGCGATCAAAGACGCTTCGCCCTCAACACTCTCAGAGAACATCATGGAGAACAAAATACATGAGGAATTCTCGCAGTTTCTCGAGGTCTCGGAGACAAAACGGGGACAAGGGTTTTACTGCAAACGTCTGGTGTATAACGCAGTATCCAATGTCGTCTGCTCAACTATGTTGGGCAAGCGATTTGAATACACCGACCCACTTTATATTACATTTTGGAAAGCTATGGACGAAATTTTGCCCACATATGTCGAACGTGCTGCCTATTGTGCGCTTTCTGCCAAGGGATCTATTCATTAAGAAGACTATGCGGAATATGGATACCATCGCTTCACTTCTGATAGACCCATTGATAAAGCAGCACTTGCAGAACCACGACGATGATAACGTAGACGACTTTATCCACGCCTACATCAAGGAAATGCGACTTCGTAAAGAAAAGCAAGAGGACACGACTTTAGACTGTAAACATAAACTGAATGAACCTTTATTTGATGTACTTGTGACACTCTACAGTCAATTTAGTAATTCCATTTTGCTTTTGTTATGTTCATGGGACGAGTAACACTTAGCACGAGCGGATATGTAGTTCATGTGTTAACGTTGATAGCTTGAGTATGAAAATAGGTTCAGTAATATTATTGTGTGCCAGCTTAGGGTGTGAGTAACTAATGTTATATTTGGGATTACACTTTCTTATCAAAGTACAAATTCTAGTACTTTGTGAGTTTGAGCCCCTTACGGAATTCGAACTCACACTCTCAGAAGGACCTAATCACCAGTACACAAAGACAGCCATCTGAGCCACTCAACCATTAAGGCTTCTACAAAAATGTAAGTGCAACAACTGGTATTCCATATCACGTACTTTGTGTACCCCAATAACAAGAGTAAATTGGTACTCAATCCCTAAAAGTAATAGAATTTGTACTTTACTAAGAAAGTGTAATGCCAAATATAACATTTATATGGCTGAAAATTACCACTTTCAAAAACGCACTGTATCTTTTTAGGGAATGATGACAAGCCCAAAATCATGCATTTCATAGATCCCTTGAGTATATCAGACACCCCAATCAGATCCTCGTACCACAAAGGTGCAAAACACGCTATAGAGATTTGCGACGTCTTAAGTAACTAATCTCTATAGGGTCTTAAATGAAATAGAAGGGGTGTTATATCAGGGTTGATGTTATGTTACAGTGGGGAATTGGGCCATGACTATTGCAGACCTCTTCGTGGCCGGCACAGTAACCACAGCCACTATAATTCGATGGACAATGGCCTACTTTCTCCACAGCCCGGATGTACAAGAAAAGTGTTTTCGGGAGATCCAGGAAAATATCGGCCAGAACAGACTCTCCATGAAGGACAAGACCAATCTGCCCTATGTGGAAGCCACTTTTATGGAAGTGTTGAGACGAGCGGATATTGCTCATACCGCTCCCACACACCGTTCCCCTTGATATCCAGTTCAGAAGGTACACGGTCCCAAAAGGTGCCGGATGTGTGGGATGATCCAGACAACGTCCGTCCCGGCCGTTTCCTTGATGTCTATGGCAAGATTGTAAAGAAAGTGTCGTCAAGGAAACGGTCAGGCCGGAAGTTGTCTGGGTCACCCCACACATCCGGGTCGTGAAGAACCGAATCAAGCATCAATATGACGTTGACATGGTCAAGTTCTCCACTGAAACAGAACATCAAGCTTGACATAACACCCCTCCATCTCACGAGAATTGAGATCAAATGAAAATTGTTTTGCGCTAAGTCCCTTTGTTGTGATTCATAAACACATCCTCATGTTGACTCTGCTTTTGGCAGAGATTCCTTTTGAATATGGAAAGAGTTTTATCGCTTTTATTTATATAAACCCAAATGTACACAACATACCAATGATTCACTTATCCGAAACTTTGTAAATCTGAACAAATCCATTTGGAACTTTAGAGATACAGCTTTCAAATAATAGCATTTGCTTGATAGATCCTCATACCTTTCTCAATGTACACCTACGGGGTGCCTTGGTATCAACTCAAGTAGACTTTGCATCAAATTAAATACATATACCACCTCGACCAGACAGACGTCAAGATAGCAACCGATGAGGTTTGCAATTAAGCAGCATCAACAAATTGCGGAAGATCCCCAACGTATGTATATGTCAAATAAATGCTGACACGAGTAGGTGGGATATTTCCTGAACAAGGGTCGTTTAGGGGTTTAGGAGGTAGCATGTGTTTGGTACCGCAATGGAGCAATATCAACAACTTGGGATGTTTTTCTGTGGTAGATAATACTTTATTGGCTATACGGTAAAGCTGTTTACCACTATTTTTGATACTGGTGTTTTCTCAAGTCAGTGGTCATCAGGTATTATTGTACCGCTTCATAAAATTGTGGAAATTGATTGTCCATACAATCACAGCGGTATTACATTTTTGTTGGCATTTAGCAAAATCTATATTGATATTTGGAACAAGAAAATCACGAAGTGGGCTTGCATTAATGAAATGATTACTGAAGCACTGGCGGGGTTAAGAGCTGAATGTGCAACTACTGATAATTCATTCACACTGTATGTAGTTGTTTAAAAATATATTTCAAAGAAAAAGGGTAAATTAAACGTTACTTTTGTTGATTTATAAACAAACTTTCGAGTCGGTGGACAGGAACAACTCTGATATCTTCTTCAAAATGTTGGAACATATGGGAAGATGCTACAGAGTGAGAGAGTGAGTTGGGTTTATAGCCGCTTTTAACAGTATTCCAGTTATATCACAGCATACAGAGTCTTAAGATGATATATTGAGTGTTTAAGTCATGACAAGGAGAAGGGTTTACGGATTATGTAGATTGTCCCGTGGGATAAAGGCAAGGGTGTTTCTTAAGTCCAATTCTGTTTTCTCTATTTATTAATGATGTCACTACAGAAGTTGTTGGTTCATGTGATAGGGGTGCATCGGTGTTCAGTTGTCACTAGATGTATTGGAGCTATTTTCATTACTCTTTGCCGACGATGTGGTTCTAATTTTAGAAAGTCTATATGGACTACAGAAACGATTAAATGTATTGCACAATTCTTGCCAATCATGGTCATAGTCTGTTGATATGTCAAAATCATACATATTTGTATTCAAGGGGCATTGGGAGATTAGCAAAGAGTTGAAAAGTGGACATATGGTGACAGTAAAGTAGAAGTTGTTAACCAATATAATTATCTTGGTGCAGTACTTACGAGTCATTTAAGTATTTCTCAAAGTTGTAGATACGATGCAATAAAGGCCAAGAAAGCATTATTTGAAGTGTTAAGGACAATGTTTTGTTATGACCAGTTCCCGTGTTTTCTTTGAGATGTTGTATTCTAAAATAATGTAAATTTGTTCTTCTGTTCAGAAGTATGGGAATACCAAAGACAGAAGGCAGAGAGGGTACATTATATTGTTTATAAAAGTTTTTTTAAAATATAAGTAAGACTTCTCCCAATGCTATGATTTTGAAAGATTTTGAAAGATACCTTTATAAAATAAATGATTCTTTGCTGAGGTGTAAGTTTTTACAAGGATTATACATATGCCCAGCAACAGAGATACATGTATATGTCTTGGATATGCTAATCGTCCTACTTGGGCTACTTCTGTCAAGAATGTGTTGTTTAGTTTCGGTTTTGGTTTTGGTTTTGCCTGGATCTTCCAGAAAGTTAGCAGAGTTCAAATATTTTTTATGGATTTTAAACAAAGAGTTAGAGATCTGTTGTATCAAGAGTGGTTAAGTTGTCTACAATCTAGTAGTAGATACGATTTATCCTCGGCATCAAAGTTTGAACCTGAATTGTATATTATACATCCTTCATCTGTTATATGGGGCAGATGGTTAGCCTAGTGGTTAAAAGCGTGATATTGCCGGAATATTGCAGCGTGATACCATACTCACCCACTCATTTGCTATATATCGTCGCGAGTTGACACAAATCGTATGCCTTTACAAAAGAAGTGCTTTAGTAAAAAGTTCCAATTATTTGTTCATAAAGCCATAAGTGTGAGGCAACACCACCTGTCTCAATGGGATATTTGTATAAATAATATCATAAAATACAATATACTTTCCTCTGTGAAAGCAATCAGTATACTTGGATTAGTAATAACCTATACACGTAACAACCTGAAGTCCCACTGCATGATTTATACTCGGCAGTTAAGTTTAAGTTGGAGCCTGAGTTGTATATTATAGATCTTTCCTATGCTTTATGTCGTCACGAATTGACAAAAGTCCGCACAGGTATGTAAATTAGCTGTGGAATAAGGATGATATGCTGTTGTAAGTAAAATCAGTGCTCATGTGTCCATGTCACGTACACTTACTAGAAGTTTGAATCATTTTGTTATATCTAAACAGGCTATATGAATACATAATGTGCTTTCCCCAGTGACAGGAAATCAGTATATAAGCATTATTATTACCAATATTAATATCCAATATATGTACCAACCTGACATTTAAATCTCTCATTGTTGATCCACGCAATTGGGATACGATGACATGCATCAACCAAGTCAGCGAGCCTGACCACCCAGTCCCTTTACTCATCCGCATCTTCACATGGTTCCTGTGGCGCCCTTGTTTAAGATAGGCTCCAGCACTCTTGCTTGTCATACGAGCTGAGGTATATTGATTAGTGACCTTGTTGATTCCATGAATGTCATTGCGCCCCAACAGTGCGGAGCATTACTGATGAGGGACGTTGCTCAAAATATCAACCAAAGATTTGTCTGGCCCTGACTCAATAATTTACAGGATACCATGATATGGTTTGAATATCCCTGACTGCGGTAGTAAAACTACCAACAGCCCAAAATGTTGAAGTAGATCTACGCTGACTCGCAGTTCCAACTCTCAACACCCATTTTGTATGTCTGCTAATTCATTGTTTATGATATGTCTGTCAATCTAGTTGTAACAGCTTGCCCTGATAACTGACAATGCCTCTTGTTTCACTCCAAGCGCTTACTACAGTTAGACCTACTCAGGCACTAGGGCTGAAATGCCAGTCAAAGTACTTGAGTGTAAGTTAAATTTGATAACAACTCGACATTTGTACATTTAATTATCTCCCTTTTCACCAGTGCAAGTTTGGTTTAAAAGGTTTTGAGCTGTGAAACAACAACAAAATAACACAATTAACAAAATTTGATTCGAAAATGTTGTTGAAATCATCTTCCTTTATTGGTTTGAAATATGAGTACATTATCTCAATCAATAAATTGCCCTGGCAATGTAAGACAACGCCATCAGTTCCGTTTTATTTGTCAGGCATTTACTCAGTCTCTGTATCAATTTTTTTATGTGTGATTCAACCAGGGGTTGCTAATTACGTTCTAAACACCTAATAATTCACTCCCATCAACTGATTAAACTCTGGGAATAGCTTTCATGAGGAATGGTCTTAGAGAATGGGTTATACCCATGATTCCATCCATGGAAGGCATTTGACCATCCACGGGGATGAACTTGAACCTCTGGAATATGGTGGTCAGGAAAAGAAACAACTCCATCCGGGCCATCGACTCGCCAAGACAAACACTTTGACCTGAAATATTTCAAAACCTTGAGTTTCAACTCCTACATGTCCTTGTTAAAAAAATACACGATCTACTCGTGTCAGCATCTTTGATATTCCTTCATTGCGAGACCAAGCACGTCAAGCTGTGGGAGGGTGTTTCTGCATATTGAATTAAATTAAAGTATATTTAAGTTTATGTGAAGGCACTCTATAGATGCACGCTGAAAACAATATGAATAAAAAATGCTGTTATTTGTAAGCAGATTAAAGAATCATTTATACGACCATGGCCAAATGAATTTGTATAAATCTGATTGATCATAGGGTTTCTGGGTTCATGGGCATGCATGAACAAAGTCAGCAAGCCTGACTCGTTCTCGTTTGGTCGCCTCTTACGACGAGGATGGGTTCTAACACATATCTTCACGGCTCTTAACAATATATAATTTATAGTACGCTTGCGTCCAAAACAAACTTGACAAAAAAGACAAGAAGATATCATTTCGTTGTTTGTAATCATGAAACATTATTTCGTGCGGGAATCCAAATTCCTATAAATTTATTTTGGATTTCTTTAGCTCGTCAGTTTACATTATTCTATTTATTGGAAAATCTACATAGAAAACAAAGTAATATTTGATTTATTTATGCACAAATGCGATTCTGATACTGTGTTTGTACACGTGATAAAACTCACCAAGAGAGAAGGGAATGAACTCTTTCGTTACAATCTTGCCAGAGTACCCTCAGAACTGGACATCGTGGGGAACTGTGTGTGGGAGAGCGACAGGGGCGATGTCCGCTTGTCTCAACACTGTAGTGATAAGTTACTTAAGATGTCGCAAATCTCTAAAAGGTGATTTGCTCCTTTGTGGTACCAGGACCCTCTGGTCGGTGTGTCTGATAAACTCTAGGGATTGATGAAATGCGTGATTTTTGGCTTGTCATCGTACCCTAAAAATATACAGTGCGTTTACAAAGTGGTCATTTGTAACCATATAAATGTTATGTTTGGCATTTCACTTCCTTAGTGAAGTACAAATTCTAGTACATTTTTGAGGTTGGGTGGCAATATACTCTAGTCAATAGGGTACACAAAGTACGTAATCTGGACTACCAGCCTCGGCGACTGAGTGGTTTTGGATCGCTGACTTTGTGTACTGGTTATTAGGAGAGTGTGAGTTCAAATTCCGTAAGGGATTCAACCTAGAAAAACAACAGTGATCGTATTCCAAAAGGACACAGAAACTCTGTGCCCATTTGTGACGGGTTTTGGTATTCTAGATCACATGGAAAAGTTACTCCATCAGAGCAACTGCTCCTACGAAGAAAGGTCGGGAACGATCTCAAATAACACACCCTGAATGAAGAATACGCTAAGTAATGCAATTTTCGACGACTTGGATATAATTCTTGAAGTAATCAAATTTCTTGCCAAAGATTATAACCTCGTGCTTGATAAGCATAGTCTATGCCTTCTTAATGATATATACCCCCATCCAGACACAGGTACATACTGTGCGTTAGATTTGTCTATCTCCGACCCATCATTCTTTGATGAATTTTCTTGACCAGTTCTTAGTGATTTGTGCGGCAGTGATCAATTTCCTACCGTGCTTAGCAATCTCTCCCTTTGTGGCCGATTGTCTGTCTTTTCGTACTTTTTGCAATAGTAAATTGAAAGCTGGTTATTTCATAAATGATCATGACCAAAGTTTATTGTTTTGTGATACCTTAATAACAATTGTTACTGAAGCCATCTGTGAAAACTCCACTTGTTAGTACACCTCAGTATCACGATGACTGCAAAAAAAGCAAGAAGAAACAGGGAAAAGGCTGAAAGAGCTTCGATAAACATCCAACTCAGATAACTTAAAAGAACACCTTAGGGAATCACGAGCAAAGGCTTGTAGAACAAATAAATGTAGCAGCTAGAGACATTTTGTTTTTAAAAAAACTACACACTCTACTTAATAATGTACTGAATATGGTTAGAAGAATAAAAGTAAAGGGTCCTCTGATAGTGCCTAACACTTAAAAACTGATACTAATAAACTAACATCCAAAAAAGACATCGATAATAAGTTGGCAGAAACAATTATTAAACATCCTTCGTCTTCCAATTATGATCCTAAATTTCAAAGGTATATAAATCAGCAAGACAGGAGATTCTGAATTTAAATCCGATGATTCATCAGATTACAATGAATGTTTTTCTTTGTGTGAACTGTAAGAAGCTACAAATTAAGCTCATGGTACAGTAACTTGACCACATATATCATCCACTTTCAATTATTATCATCTCTTTTTGCAGTCTTATTCATTTTCATAATATTTGGGAAACGGGTATTCTTCCTTTTTTGGCATGATGCTGCTAATTTCCTGTGCCAAAACCTAGGAAGGTTCACACGAATCCTTCTAATTAGCGTTCGATTGCATCCATTAGCTGCATATGCAAAACCATCGAACGAATGCTTAACAAGCGTCTTGTCTGGTATTTGGAATCTAAGAACCTGATGACTGATTTAGTCTGGATCCAGGCATCAGAATAGCACCATTGGTCATCTCGTTAAATTAGAGTCATTTGTACACTATGGTTTAAACAATTAACAACATGTTGTATCCATTTGAGAAGACATGTAATAACCAATGAAAATATGGCATCTTAAAGGAACTCAATGATATGGGTCTTCGTGGCCATATGCCTGATATTATGACATGATTTTTAGAAGAAAGAAAATCTAAAGTTTGAGTGAGATCCACATTACCTGAGATATATGATCAGTCCATCAGGGCAGTATTTTATCAGTGACACTTTTTAGCTGAAGAATTAACAGTGCTAAAGTTTTAAATGAAAATATCAATGGTTTGTTGTTTGATGTTTGATTTTAATATATCATGCCGAGGTGCAAATATGAATATCATTGAGAGAATACAAAACATAAATGATCTCTAGAAATGCATTTAAGTTTCACAAAACTAAAACCTATTTTATTTATTTATGCAGCAAACGGAAATGGCATAAATATCCAGAAATGTCTTTGAATAATATTCTAGTTAAAGTGGTCAGAGAAGCCACGTTTGTTGGTATTACCTTTGATCAAAAGTTTCCATTTAAACCTCTTATTTAATATCTCAAAGCAAGATGTTTGAAAGTGCTTGATATTCTTTAGGTTGTATCAAATGCTAAGTGGGCTAGACACAGAGAAACACATCTGCATATCCATAGAACATTGATCAGGTCTAAACCTGATTACGGTGGTTCAGCTCGTAAATCGTAAATCGGAGAACTTGACATCATTCACCTTCAGGAACTTCGGTTGTCTTGGAGCATTAAGGACATCGTTAATTGACAGTATATGAACTCTTTCCTAATTTCAGACGAATAAAAATGACATTACAATATACATGTATCACTAAATTGAATGGGATATTTGACTGACATTTTAGTGATTTTCAACTTCACTTATATTGTGTTCGTTAACACACGGTAACAGTAAAGATATTTGTCACTGCAAACAGTTGCAAAATTGCTGATGTTGCGATAAGCAGTATCTATTCACCTACTCAGTGATTACTCGTCGACCACGAGCAACAAGTACCAGAAAATTATGCTCAGGGGTGTTAATCATAAACAAGTAAGTAGGCGGAGGGAGCAGTTTATTAGAAAAACACCAGATGTCATTTCCAGAATTGTGCCAAAGTCTTCGACGTGACGGAATACCAAGGGAGTTAACCTCTGGGGTAGCATACCATATTATAATACAACTGTTTTTTTGCTATGACAAATCTGCTTTCAGTTTTATTTACTGACAAACCTTCCCTAGTCGTCGACTTGATCTCTCCCAGACCTGAAGTGCTTCGTCGATATCATTGGAGTCACTACTTCATCATCTATGACATTCCATATTATGGTATTTGACACTCATCCGTCGATTATATATTTCTACATGTAGTCAGCATGTAGTCTTATACTAAATGTCAGCCGGAACATGTTTCCAATCTGCAAGAATGACTATTAAAATGTTTGGCAAAAAAGAGTACACACCCACTTTTGATGGTGGCTAAACATGAAACAAACAAGACATGGTTATTCGATGGTGATGTGTTTGTAACGGTTTTAATAGCCATTTGATAGTAATATTTTTAAAAAAAACCATCATCACGACCTATCTTGACCTAGAACCTAAACATAACCTGAATTGTTTTGCAATACAATGTACCACTTTTTCGGTGTCTCATTAAATGTGATACCCTTAAACTAAAACTGAAAGAGCAGTGGATAAAATGTCTGTCTCTCTGTCTGTCAATACAATGCTGAATTGGTTCTAAATACGTTCGAAACACCTTTCCCTCACTCATAAGCTAATTAAACCCTGTGAATAGCTTTCATGAGGAATGGTTTTGGAGAATTGGTTATACCCATGATTCCATTCAAGGAGGGCATCTGGCCATCTAACGGAACGAACTTGAACCTCTGGATCATGGTGGTTAGAAAGTTAGTATCTGGTTATCTAATACACAGTTGTTGTTTGGGTTTTTTTACCCTCAAGCTAATAGCTAAATAGCAAAACTATGCTGAATTGTAGCTAAATGCAGTCTAAACAGCTACTCCATTACTCATTTAAACTGATTAAACTCTGGGAATGGCTTTCATGAGGAATGGCCTTGGAGAATGACTTAAGCCGATGATTCCATCCAAATAGGGCATCTGGCCAACCACAGGGACGAACTTGAACCTCTGGATCATAGTGGTCAGGAAGAGGAACAACTCCATCCGGGCCATCGACTCCACCAGGCAGACTCGTCGAACCTGAAATGTTTCAAACATTTGAGTTTCAAATCCAACGTACCTGACCTACTTATGTCGGCATCTTTGCCAGGGAATTAGATATACGTTGGGGGTGTTTCTCAATTCGTTGATATTGCTTCATTGCGATGCCAAACACATGCTGTCATCATGACGTCTAGCTGTTCATGTAAAGGCGCTCTGTAGATGCACGGTGAAAACGATATGAAGAAAATGTTATTTCTTGAAAGCAGTTGTTCTAAAGCTCCGAATGAGTTTGTTTGGATGAACATTTATTCGGATTGAAGAATCATTGGTATGAGCACATTATATATATCTGTTTGATTAAATAGAGTCTTGACTAATTGAATTTCTCTATATTTGTTTGTTTGTTTATTTGTATAACGCCGCACTCAGCAATATTAAGTTTGTCCACGCGATTAAACTCACCCAGAGAGAAGGGAATGAACTCTCTTCTTTCTTTACAATCTTGCCAGTTTCGTCAAGGAAACGGCCGGGCCGGAAGTTGTGTGAGCCATCCCACACATCCGGGTCTTGTAGGACCGAGTCAAGCATCAACATAACGTTGACCCCCTTTGGGAACGTGTACCCTCTGAACTGTACATCGTGGGGAACGGTGTGGGGGAGTGAGAGAGGCCCGATATCCGCACGTCTCAACACTTCCATAATGGTGGCCTCCACGTACGGCAGATTAGTCTTGTCCTTCATGGAGGGTCGTCTGCTCTGGCCGATATTTTCCTGGATCTCCCGAAAACACTTTTCTTGTACATCCGGGTTGTGGAGAAAGTAGGCCAGTGTCCATCGAATTATAGTGGCTGTGGTTTCTGTGCCGGCCAGAAAGAGGTCTGCAATAGTCATGGCCACGTTCTCCACTGAAATATAACATCAACCCTGATATAACCTCACATTTAACCTTATAGGGATTAGTTAGTGGCGTGTTTTCCCCTTTGTTGTAGCGGGAGCCGGTTTGTGATATGCTCGTGGGGTGGATGAAATTCGTGATTTAGGACTTGTCTTCATACCCTAAAAGTACATAGAAACTGGTCGAATTTAATAATATGTTATATTAGGGATTATAGTTCCGTAGTAAAGTAAAACTTCCAGTGCTTTTGGGGTTTGAGTGCCAATTTACACTTGTCAAAGGGGTATACAACGCACACGATCTGGACTACCAGTTATCGTGCTTCCAATCTGTTCGCCCTCGAACACTTTCATGCTTACGTTTGATCTTCCAAAGTTTATTGAATCAATTGAAGTAGGATGTTTCTTTATGAGAATTGACATTTATGTTCCCAGTCTTCTCAGGAGCTTTAATTCCAGGGAATATGGTCATGGACAGAAAACACGTAAACATACACATTTTCTAAATCTTCCTCGCAAAAGAACATCAGACACGCAAACAACATTGTCACCACTAAGTCTTTTGAGAAAGACAAAACAAGAGTGTCGTATTCCAAAAGGACCCAGAAACACTGTGCCCATTTCTGACATTGTCGACATCTTAAACATTTTGGTATTTTTTGGTGCCTGCCAACTTCAACCATTAACCTGTTTGAGCTGCATCTAAATTGTGATAATGATATTCTGCATTTTCTTATATTTACATCAGCTTAATAATTTTCTGCGCATATTTGTATTTTAAAATATCTATGATATTCGCATTTGCTAGAAACATCTACAGTAGATCTCCATGTTCATGTCAAAAAGCGTCTGCCTTATTTTCGATATGAACATGGCATGATTCTCTAAGAAACATTGGTTGTCCCAGATTTAACCATACCCACACTATACAGTAGACATTTAACATGGTATTCTTTTCATACAGAAGCATCATATCATAACATTATTTTGGCAATCAACTTTCTGGCATTTGTAGTTAATTTTAATCAATATCTTATGATTTATATATAGTGATATATATATATACATATATTGTTTCCAGCTGTCCAGTTCTCGAATCCTAGGTCTTTCAAACTGTAGATGTCACGATGTGTTTTAGAGTGTACGCTGTATATTATGCAATCCCATGCACAGCAGATTGAATACTAGTAATTCAACACACGTATTAAAGTGTACTAGTCCTGTCTATGCAAGCATGACACAGCACTGGGTACTTTGTTTGGTGCTATCGCCTCGTGAAAACTACCACTACCACTACTGAAGACGCGTGTTGTAAGTGGTGACTAACGTGATCTGGTGGTCAAGCTTGATGACTCTGACTACTACTACTACTACTACTATTACTACTACTTCTACTTCTACTACTACTACTACTACTACTACTACTACTACTACTAAGCTGGAGCTTGTCTCTGTTACCATTAGGTGTATATTGCACTATATTGGAACTAGTCTCTGTTACTATCTGACACAACCACGTGCGAGCCCGTTGCCGAAACATACCAACGTGACATGCACGTGTAACTTTACTTGTTTGGTTATAAAAACGTTGGGTCTTCATTTGCATGCCATCATAATCTTACAGTGAACAGCTGCTTGATAGAAGTATGTATCCCTTGTTATGGAAAATCAACACGGTAGTTTACAAGTTTCACTAAAAATCTAAAATAACAAATATACTGCGTTTAATAGTCGGGTATGCATAAAATACTTTGAGTGACGTTGAACTTACATATCCTCTCAAGGGGACAATTATTCTACCCTACTTCAACCCCCATCGAGTGTACAGCAACCAACAATCTACGTTTTCTTCTGAACAAACACTACAAATTTTTAAAATAACACTAAGTACATCAAGATTTATCCATTGATTAAATTACTTTGATCCTTGATCCTTATTCCACGGAGGTTTTGTTACAAAACGTGGTGACCACAGTTACAGTTGCGAATCTATATTCAGAGGTTCAGGACAATTTCTGAAAAATGGAAGCAAATGCCACCTGAGGTTTACTGGTAAAACAATATGTGAAATGCTGAACGTCCTCATTGATAACATCTACGTAAGATTTGGGGGTAAGATTTTTAGGCAAGAAGGAGGCATCCTTACTAGCGGACCTGTTTCTTATTGCATCTGAATTGGAATTTTGGCTCGGATTGGCAAAGTCAAATCAAGGTAATTTGGCAAAGAAGTTTAACTTAAGCTTCAGGTATATCGATGATCTGATATTGTTCAATAACAATCAAATGGCCAATTCACTTCCACTGATTTACCCACCTGGACTGGAAAAAAAGAGACTCAACCGTATCATATTTAGATCTATGCAAAAGGTTCAGAGGGACACAACACTCCACTTCAACTTTCAAATAGTCAACGTTCGCCATATGCAATATTCCTGCAGCTCCAGTCCTTTGAATCTAACAAACAACTCTCCACAAGACTGTATGACAAGAGGTATGACTTCAACTTTCCAATAGATAACGTTCCCTTCATGTCCAGAAATATTCCAGCAGCCCAGCCTTTGGTGTTTACATTTACATTTATTTATAACTTATGAGATACGTTCGTGCACGCTCTTTTCACTTATATTTCAAAGAGCGTCATACGACTCTTGCTCAGAAGTTGTTTGATCAAGGTTACAACATTCAAGGCCTGAGTGAAGCTTTCAAAATGTTTTGTGTTAGACATGTGGAGGACATTTCCAAATTTGACGCATGCAATTCCAATGCAATTCCTTATTTTGACTTGTACCATATGTTCCCGTGTTTTTTTTAGGTGTACAATTGACCTGCCTTTGCATGTGTTTGTGACGGGTACAACCGATCGGGCAGGATTCGCTCACCTTTTCGCGAACACCTGGTATCATTACTATTTGATAGTGATTCCTAAACACATGCTTATTATATAGTCGGAAAAGTACTATCGTCTTTGCTTTCTCGCTTTCTGCAGATATTGCTAGTGGATATAGACAGGGTTTTGTCGCTTTATTTAAAAAACGACAAGAATTAAATGGGAACGTATGCTAAAATGATCCTGCATGGATGAAACTTTGAAAAAGTTAATCTTTGTAATGGAAAAATCGACACAGTCAATCAGGGCATGCTTGGCCGTGTTCATTCATCACAAGAGATTCAGAGTTTCAACAAATATTCTTTTGTGTATCTTTTATAGCCAATACGACATCTTCGTAAAATTACCTCTTCTAAACTGGACTGACAACCCAAGTTAGTGGTTAGATAGTTGTCACACATAGGTGTCCCACATTTTTGCATTAGATAACTCGGATATCAGATCCAATCATTGTATGAGATCGGAAGGAGTGTCACATATTTGTTGAGTGGTACTTTGGCTGCAGTATCAGCCATTGTGTCACCACTGATTTAAACATGGCTGGTTTACCAACAAAAGACGATGTCGTATTGGCCAGAAGCAAAATCGTTATTTAATCCTATAATTTTACATGAAAGAGGAAACATTATAATTGGCCCGAGGACAGGAAAGAGCATCTGAAAATATTATGAATTGTTTATGTTTAGATTGAGTATTTATGCATTTGAGAGCTGTTATGATTGACTTTAATTCTGCTGTAAAAAATGAATTATCGTCTGTTAATCTTGAAGATATGTTTCTGGATCCAGGCCCAGTGGCACTAGCTACTGTATCATCGTCCTTGGATTCGACTGTAAATTTAGATTTGTAAGTGTTATATGTGTTCCGCAACTCATTTTATTCTTGCTGGAAGATTGGTTTGTTTGTTTCTGATTTCTTAAGTTTAGTTAATTTCTCTGGCTGTAGCAGATGCCATGGGTGAGAAGACAAAAGCTGAGTAGGAGCTATATTTTAAAGATTGATATTGTCAGCAGAAATGGCAGGTATGATTCTTATTCTAAGTGGTCGAATAAGGGATGACTTTGTAAGGGACATTTCTTCGTACAGACGATAAAAACGTCATATGTAGAATTACTTTAATTTGAATACAGCTTTGTGAAATATTGTAAGGGAGGTTTTATCCGATGTTGTTTTAGTGATCAGTCTCCACATACAAACTATTGATAAGGGTTGTTCTGAAGGCTCGAAGCAAAGCCCCAGGCCTTCATGATGAATATTATCTGATGTTAAATTACTTTTCCAGGATCCACAACAGATGATGGAGTCATAATCAAGTTTGAAGTGGATCAGCGCTCTGTGCGATTGGAGTTTCTAATCCCTTCCCCACTTTAGGTTTTAGATGACTTTCAACAAGTCGAGGGCTTTCGGGCATTTGTTATATATATTTTTTTATGTGCTGTAAGAAGGTCAAATGGTGATCAATAATGGTACCAAACAACTTGGCCTCCTTTACAACTTTAAAAGGATAGCCATCTACAATAGTTCAGGATCTTTCATAGCCTTGTAAATCTACAATACTGTGTACAATTAGTTTTAGATTTTGAAAATCTAAAACCATGTTCTAATGACCACTTATGTATTTTATTTAGGCATAACTGCAGCTACCTTCTCGATAGTATTCAAATTCTTACCACAACAGGAAATGTTTTTAATAATCCACGAATAGAGATCCATCAATGAAATCGTTTAAACCCTTAGAGAGGCTATATATTTGAATCCGAGCAATGTTGCTGACCAAATATTGCCTTGTTGGTTACCCTGATACTGGCCATAATGATCGGTTCTACAATTATCTGTCTGATAAAACGCTGGGTATAAATTGAGGAAAGCGGCCTCTCAATCCAAAGTCATGTAAATCTTTTAGAATATCGTATTTCCATATAGTGCCATAATATGCTTTCTCGAAATCGTAAAAGAAATTGTATTATCGCTTTTTTACAAATGATCGAGACGAACTAAATGATCAATGGTATTCGTGTTTTTAGGGAAACCGCAATATATATTTGCAATTAAACTACTGGTCTCTAAGTATCATACTGATCGATTATTGATTATGAGTTTCATGGTTTTGGAAACACAGTTGGTAAATAAACTTGATCTATAACTTGAGGATAAGTATGGTTCCGTCCAGATTTCGGTATGGGAACAGCTATGGCGTCATGCCATGAAGAAGGTTATTTACCTGATGTCCAGATTTCATCAAACATTAGAAGACCAACATTTTTAAACATGGTTCTGGTAAGTGCTTCAGTTGATAGTGGATGTTCTCAGCTCCCGAATCAGTTTCATGAGCTTACCAAAGAGCGATATGGAGTTCACGTGTTGAAAAATTAGCAATCTTCCCAATAATCTGATATAAAAATAATGTAGTTTTTCTTGCTGCCTTTGATATGTATGAAATGTTGGGAATGTAGTTCAATGAGGAAGAATGTTGAGCGAAAATTTATTCGCAATATCTGAAGTGTGTAAATAGTTCTTCCCCATGTTTACCTAGGACATGGGTTTTCGTGAATACTAGTATATTTTTGAGACATGATTCTGCCAAGCTGGGCGTTTGTTTTGTTTAAATGTACGCCTGGCTTTATCTTTATAAATTTATCAAATTATGCACAATAGAATGGCGACGGAAATAATGTTCTGCTATTTTCCTTGACCTCGTAGCTTGTTTGCAGTCATTAGTAAACCATGGTTTACGGATGTGAGGGTTTGCAGAGGACAAAGTAATACATGCATCAGCTATTTTGTTCAGTTGATCAGAAAATGATTGTATTGGATCAGAAGTCTGTAAAACGAGCAGGTGTCTGAAGACAGTATTTATGGTATCAATAATTGAAACGACAGTGTCATCCATCAACATTGTATGGCCATTGTTATCAAGACTTCTAAATAAAAAACGGGGAGTGTAACTGCAAGGAAGGGAGACTATAAAGGGTGACAGGGAAGATAGGAACGATGCCAAAATAAATGAGACAGTGTGGATGCTGCTAAAATGTACACAGGAAGAAGAATGAGGGTTCATGAAACTGCTCACACAAGGCAAAAGGGGCAGACAAGAGAAAGGTTGAACAATCAGTGACCGATTGTGTGATTCAAACGTTTGATTACTTTGTGTATGTAAGAAGGTCAAGAAGTGATTGAAAATGATACCAATGAAGTGTTTAACAACTTTAATAGAATTGTCATTCAAGACAAGTTCTGGGTCTCTGTGAGGTTTGTATTTTCTACAAAAGTGGATGCAACTAGTGGGGTTTTTCTACATCTTAAAAATATTTTCTCACAACCATTATGGATTCTATATAATAAATGATAAAAATGATGTTGCCTTTCATATTCTCACCTTGACATGATATGTCAAAATGATCCACGAATAGAAATGCATCTAATGAAAAATTTAAGACTTTGGATTGTCTGTTTGTTTGTTGTTTGATGCCGCACTGTATTCTAGGTATATGACGGCGGTCTGTAAGTAATCGAGTCTGGACCAGACAATCCAGAGATTGAAATCATGAGCATCGATCCACGTAATTGGGATACGATGACATGCATCAAACAAGTCAGCGAGCCTTTGGACTATGGAGAGGCTATTTATTTTAATACTAAACAAAATAATACTTTGTGGGACACCCTGATCCTGATCAAGTTAAAAACTTGAATTGAAATCGAAGCAAACAGACACTCAATTCAAAATCATGCTAAGCTGTCGTGCTGTAATCTTAACGAACTAAATGGTCAATCAGTATTTGTTCCGTGGTTTTGCAAAAGCAGATGGTCAATGAAATGGGTCTACAATTTGAGGGATCGGTATGATCCCGTCCAGGTTTTGGTATGGGAACATCTGTGGCATCATTCCACGGAGAAGAAGATTTACCGGATGTCCACATTTCATAAAACAAATAGCAGTAAGGGTTTCTAAACATGGTTCTGGTAAGTGCTTCCGTAGTTGAAAATGTATATCATCAACTTCTGTTGCAGTATCATGAGTTTGTCGAAGAGCAACATGAAACGCATGGATTGAAACTATTTCGTTGTAATCTTCCCCATGATCTGACTTCAAATTAATATTTTCTTTCCTTGCTGTTTTTGGCATTTTTGGAATTGAAAAAGTCTTTACTTTATTTCGCAAAATTGTCGGGGGAACTTCGCAGAATGTTTGTAAAACGTTTGCATAGCTACGTGGGGACTACGCAGAATGTTTGTAAAACGTTTGCGTATCTTCACAAACACTCCGTGGGCTTAGAGCCCTTACCAGCTCAATCTGGATTAGGGCTCCATCGTCTATGGTGGAGCCTGTAAACGTGGAACTTACTTATTCCCTGTGAACAAGAGCACGTGCTTCACCTGATTTGCGAGAAAAGTGAGTTTAAAGACTAAGAAATGCAAAATGTGCACAAAGTTACCCGTATAAATTCTGGTATAAAACATGAGCAAGATTGTATTCTCGCATCACATGAAACCGTTTAAAACAACGAACATGCCTCGACTAGCCGCAGAGCAGAGGGAGAGGGCCATCGTTATATTGCAAATGGGAGCGACGCGGGAGCACGTTGTCAGGATCATAGGCTGCTTCAAGTGCCACATCGCCAGACTTGTTCCACGTCACAGGCAAACTGGCAGTACTGCAGACAGACCGAGTAGTGGAAGACCCAAGGTCACGACCCTACAGGAAGACCGGTATTTACGGGTGCTTCACCTAAGGTCCTGATTCCTAACTGTGACGTTATCATCCGCTAATAGCCTTGGGCAGCCAGAAGAAGGGTCGTTACTGTATGGTTTCCGTGCCTATGGACCTTTCAAGGGCATGACGTTAACGTTTCTACACCGACGTCACAGCGACGAGAGTAGGTGCCAATTCTGATGGGCGGGTTCGAATCTACTAACGACTTGGTCAACAGACGACACCTTCTTGCGTCCAAGAAGTGAAGCCTAATGGAGGTGGCAGTGTCATGGTTTGGGGTGGCATTTGCGGGGACCAGAAGACAGATCTGGTCATCATCGAGGGAAATCTCACAGCACGTCGTTACATTGATGAGGTTTTGCGGCCTTTGGTACTGCCTTACCTGCAACGACACCCACGGATGCTGTTTCAGCAGGACAACGCCACTCCTCACACAGTTCGAGTCACTAGCGACTTTCAGAACGCCAACAACGTGACCGTATTACAGTGGCCAGCCAGATAACCGGACCTGTCGCCCATAGAGCACCTCTGGGACAAACCTGGACGCAGGATTCGGAAACGACAACAGCCGCCATTGACGAGGGATACCTTTGCAATTGCCCTGCAGGAAGAATGGCGTGGGATCCCTAATCAAGATGTCAAGAGACTCGTGGACTCAGTTCGACGTCGTGTTAGGGCCTGCATCGTTGCTGGAGGGGGTCACATCCGATACTGAGCCATGTGTTGTAGCATGGGACTTTAAAAGAGATCGACGTCGATTCAGGAGCTCTGTACTGCAATTAGGCAAGCTCGCGATACTGCTACAGCATCTGATAAAATACATCAGGGGAACTTTACAGGTCTTTATTTGCTGGAGTATGGCACTTTTGTTCCCCGTCTGTGGCATGCAGGCCGGTGTCCGCTGCAAGGCGAGTGAAAACGAGATGAGATATTTTATGAGGGATTCTCTTCTATTCTGCTGATGATGTTGACATCGAGAGGGCACATGGTCTCCACTCCAAGATTGGGAACAGATCAACTGTCGTCAAATATTTGCAGTTTTAAGGACAAATCTACAGTTACGCCATTGGAAAGAGACTGTTAAATGGCAAGAATGATTATCGTGCCTATGATGATTTCATGCAGAGAGTCCGCTGGATAAGATTATGATTGTTTTGATTCTTGAAGAAAGGCTGTGACAATAATGATACAGCTTACCTCAGTCATGAGAAGCAGATTATAGAGAGAGATGAATGCCGATGACATTCGACAAGTTGGGCAGCGCGGGAGAAAATTCAAGTCAGCGTCTGGGACATTCTTGGTCACTCAAACCACATCGGCAGTAGCTGGACGCTCCACACTCTATTCTCAATCTTCAGACATCGCATAGAAATGTGGCCGTGGCCCGAATGATGTCAGCACTTACTAAATATTCAGACAAATGTGTGCACTTGGAACATCCAGGCCTTAAATCCAAACTTAGTAATGCTGAATTTTCAGAATTCTGTTCCCATGTTGACATTTTGTTTGATAGAATCAATTCATTCAAGTGCCTCAATTTTGATAAATCCTGTGTTTTATTTTCATATCTGTTTTACCTGTGATGCTATGAGAGCGGCAACCCGTGGTAGATTCTCGGGCGGTTTAGTCGTGTGTATCAAGCGTACATTAGCATGACTGTCATGTCAAGAGTACATGATGAGTGGGATAATGGTATATTTGCTCAGGTAATTCCCTACAAATTTTCCTTGTGTGATATTTATGTTCACCCCAAATCCTCACATCCGTAAACCATGGTTTACCAATGACTGCAATCACGCTAAGAGGTTAAGGAAAATAGCATCGCCATTCCGTCGCCATTCTATATTGCATAATTTGATAAATTTATAAAGATAAAACCAGGCGTACATTTAAACAAAACAAACGCCTAGCTTGGCAGAATCATGTCTCAAAAATTGTATTCACGAAAGCACATTTCCAAGGTAAACATGGGGATGAACTATTTACACACACTTCAGATAATGCGAATACACTTGTTGAAATCTTCGCTCAACATTCTTCCTCATTCAACTACATTCCTAAAATTTCAAACATATCAAAAACTACATTATTTTTATATCAGATTGGGAAGATTACAATGCTAATTTTTCAACACGTGAACTCCATATCGCTCTTTGGTAAGCTCATGAAACTGATTCGGGAGCTGAGAACATCCACTATCAACTGAAGCACTTACCAGAACCATGTTTAGAAATGTTGGTCTTCTAATGTTTGATGAAATCTGGACATCAGATAAATAACCTTCTTCATGGCATGACGCCATAGCTGTTCCCATACCGAAATCTGGACGGAACTATACTGATCCTCAAGTTATAGATCAAGTTTATTTACCAACTGTGTTTCCAAAACCACGAAACTCATAATAAATAATCGATCAGTATGATACTTAGAGACCAGTAGTTTTATTGCACATATACATTGCGATTTCCCTAAAAACATGAATACCCTTGATCATTTAGTTCGTTTAGATCGTTTGTAATACAATCTTTTACAATTTCGAACAAGCATATTATGGCACTATATGGAAATACAATATTCTTAAAGATTGACTTTGGATTGAGAGGCCGCTTTCCTCAATTTATACCCAGCGTTGTATCAGACAGATAATTGTAGGACCGATCATTATCGCCAGTATCAGGGTAACAAGGCAATATGTGGTCAGCCACATTGTTTAGTATTCACATTAAAAGCCTCACTTAGCGTTTAAACGATTTCATTGATGATCTCTATTCGTAGATGACTGTAACATTTCCTGTTGTGCTAAGAATTCAAAATCTAAAACTAATTGTATACAGTATTGTAGATTGTTCAAGGCTATCAAAGACCCTGGGCTATTTTAGATGGCATTCCTTTTAAAGTTGAAAAGGAGGCCAAGTTCTTTGCTACCATTATTGATCACCATTTGACCGTCTTACAGCACATCAAAAAATTATATAATACATGCCTGAAAGCCCTTGACTTGTTAAAAATCACTTAAAACTTAAAGTGGGGAAGGGGTTAGAAACTCTTCCTCCAATGGCACAGAGCGCTGATCCCTACCGGTGTTGCTCCATCTTTGTTGCCTCCACCCACAACATCTCCACCTCTGTTTCCAGACGTAACATCTGCACCTTTGTTTCCTTCACATAATATTAGCTATGGTGTCTTTAGTTTCCGTATACAGCGACATATTAGGTTTGAAGAAAACTATTGGGCTTTCATGTTGGTCAATACAGGTCGGCATATGAAGTAGGGCATGGCTGATGGTGGTGTCACATGGGAAACACAGGTGGGGTGCCATTTGGGGCAACACAGGTGGGGAGTTGAGGATGGAAACAGGCTATTTTCATTTACAAAATTATTACCAAATGCCTCTTTATGCCAAGTGTAAAAAGAATGTGATCTATTATTATAGTATGTGCATCTGCTAATATTGTTGGCAGTTTTGATACTATTTCCACATGTTTACATTTCTGCCAGAAATCTACTTTTTTATAAAGGCCCAGGTTAGAATAGGTCTTCAGCAACCCATGCTTGCCGTAAGATGAGGCGAACACGATTGGGTCGTTAGGCTCGCTGAATTGGTTGATGCATGACATCATATTCCATTTGCGTAGTTCGATGCTCTTGATATCAATCACTTGATTGTCTGGTCCAGAGTCGATTATTTACAGTCCACCGTGAAATAGCTTGAATAATGCTAAATGCGTGTTAAACATGAAAACTGGTTTTAAATAGGCCTACCCTATGCAAATGTATTAACTGTATTGCACAATACACAAAATATATATATGATTTTTTTCCACAACAGCGTGTATTATTTGTTGATATATGTATGCTCCTTCATGCCTTTCGGGGGCACGGATGGCCCAGTCGTCTAAGGAGCCACGATTCGCTGTGCAGAGTTGCGTTCCTTGGGCACGCCAGGAACCTATGATTGTGGGTTCGAATCCCGGTTCGCCCCGATTATGTTTCTAGGTTTATCACACCATACCCGTGCTGGTGAGTTTCACCGAAGTGGTAAACGTCTGACAGCTGCATCACTTCGGGAGTTCCTCCCACATTAAGCTGACACGCCGTGATATAACTGGAATACTGTTAAAAGCGGCGTTAAACCGAACTTACTCACTCACTCATAGCCTTCAGTGTTAACTATGTGACAGTAGAGAGCTGTGCGTTCATGAACAGATTATCAGGTCAGTGAACCATGGTACAGACGCAAATAGAGTTCAACCCTGTGACACAACATATATGATAGCGACCAGAGCTACGGCTGTACATTGAATTCCATTTAAACTGCTGATCATGTTCGCTTAGGCTGAACTGGGTCACTTCAAATCCAGTCTACCATGTCATACTGAAAGGGGTTTGTTTTATCAGTCAATACATATATAGTGTATACTCAAAACCACGTCGTAACATCTTCAGTTTGGAATACCTACGAAACGAGAACTGGACAGCTGGAAACAATGATGGATATATTCGCCGTCAGTCCCACAACTGTGTTATTGTGTGCAGCTGTGCTAGCTGTGTTATGGCTGCTAACACGGCGTCCCTCCGGGCTCCCTCCCGGGCCCCTTCGCCTCCCGTTTGTGGGGAATGTCCTCTCTATGGGATCCGATCCCCGGATCACGTTTAAGAAACTCAGGCAACAATACGGTGATATCTTCAGCGTGTACATGTTTAACAAACCACTCATCGTCCTCAACGGCTACAGCGCTCTGAGAGACGCAATTGTCAAGAACGCCGACGTCTTTTCTGACAGACCACACTCATTCCTGAATGACTTCATTTCAAAAGGGAAAGGTGGGTGTCATAATTTGTTACAGCACAGGGTAAACATGTTGTGCTACATGATGTGGAAGCCTCGCTACAGAAGTGAAACCTGCGGATTATAAATGGTTTTTTTAAATATAACATTTCATATCCACCCCCGTTGCCCCAATTAACATTGTCGCCTGTGTTGCTCCACATAACATCTTCACTTGTGTTGCCCCACATGTAATACCTACATGGGCAGTCCTGTATGCCATCACAGCTGTTTCCCCAAGTAACATATCCATCTCTGTTGTCCCAAATGGCACCTTCACCTGTTTTTTCCAACGTGACACATCCACCTGTGTTGCAGCACCTGCCTGGCCCCACATCACATCACCAACTGCCTGGCCCCACATCACATCACCACCTTCCTGGCCCCACATCACATCACCACCTGCCAGGCCCCACATCACATCACATCTGCCTGGCCCAACGTCACATTACCACCTGCCTTGCCCCACATCACATCACCACATGCCTGGGCCCACATCACATCACCATCTGCCTGGCCCCACATCACACCACCACCCTACCTGGCCCCACATCACATCACCACCTGCCTGGCCCCACATCACATCACACCTGCCTGGCCCACATCACATCACCACCTGCCTGGCCCCACGTCACATCACCACCTGCCTGGCCCCATGTCACATCACCACCTGCCTGGCCCCACATCACATCACACCTGCCTGGCCCCACATCACATCACCACCTGCCTGGCCCCACATCACATCACACCTGCCTGGCCCACATCACATCACCACCTGCCTGGCCCCACGTCACATCACCACCTGCCTGGCCCCATGTCACATCACCACCTGCCTGGCCCCACATCACATCACACCTGCCTGGCCCCACATCACATCACCACCTGCCTGGCCCCACGTCACATCACCACCTGCCTGGCCCCATGTCACATCACCACCTGCCTGGCCCCACATATCATCCCCAACTGTGGTTCCCGATGAATCCCTTACCGTGTCTCGGGGCACGGGTGGCCCAGTCGTCTAAGGCACCGCGATTCGCTGTGCAAAATTGCGTCCCTTGCGCCCGCCAGGAACCTATGATTGCGGGTCCGAATTCCGGTTTGCCCCGATTATGTTTCTAGGTTTGTCAGCACCATACCCGTGCTGGTGAGTTTCACCGAAGTGGTAAACGTCTTACACCTGCATCACTTCGGGAGTTCCTCCCACATTAAGCTGACACGCCGTGATATAACTGGAATACTATTAAAGGCGATGTTAAACCCAACACACTCACTCATGCCTTTCAGTAACATCATAATTATGGGTTTGTGAGGCATCACATATGGAGGGGAACTTTGATGCTCTGCATCAATGTTTTCTTTATAATAAATGGGCAATAAATGTGAATCATTACGCAACGAGTTGACAATTCTTTTGGCAATGCCACTTTTCGTTCTGTCGCAAAAACGGCCACGAGAAGGGCACGAGTCGCTATTCGGCTTGTCCCGGAATAACACGAGTTGGTCACGAATGCTTACTGTTCATTTGATCTATTTGTCAAATTCAACTGAAACCCGGCCCCTTGTTACACGCATGACACACGCGTGTTCAACGGGTGTACGAACCGTAAGGGGAATGAACTTCAACATACGTCGTAAACAAGTAAATATACAAATATAACTGAACCAACAACGTATCGGGATTTTAGCACCACATTTGACATGTTAAAAACAATTGTACAAAAAATAGAGATGCACTTTAATTTCTATTCAGTTACGCGTAACTCCCATAGACTTCGCAGGAAACTATTACAAAGTGACCACGGAGGCCAGGAATGACACCGGTTATTAAGATGATTATTATTTGGTGGAAATGAGAGGTTCGTGAGCTTGTTTAGCCTGCTGCGTGTTCGTCAGGTATATCTGAATCACAAGCAAATATTTCAGTGACGAGCAGACAGGTTAAGAAACAAGTAGAACAAACGTTTTTGCACGAAAACCTTAAGGAAACGGGGTCAAGTCTAATTGCTGTATCATCTTTGCTCAGGCAGAACTGGGGCACTTCTTTTAGGCTGACGCTGTAAAAGTGTGAGATTGCATAAGGTATATAGTGTATACTCAAAACCACGTCGTAACATCTTCAGTTTGGAATACCTACGATACGAGAACTGGACAGCTGGAAAAAATGCTGGATATATTCGCCGTCAGTCCCACAACTGTGTTATTGTGTGTAGCTGTGCTAGCTGTGTTATGGCTGCTAACACGGCGTCCCTCCGGGCTCCCTCCCGGGCCCCTTCGCCTCCCGTTTGTGGGGAATGTCCTCTCCATGGGATCCGATCCCCGGATCACGTTTAAGAAACTCAGGCAACAATACGGTGATATCTTCAGCGTGTACATGTTTAACAAACCACTCATCGTCCTCAACGGCTACAGCGCTCTGAGAGACGCAATTGTCAAGAACGCCGACGTCTTTTCTGACAGACCACACTCATTCCTGAATGACTTCATTTCAAAAGGGAAAGGTGGGTGTCATAATTTGTTACAGCACAGGATGAACATGTTGTGCTACATGATGTGAAAGCCTCGCTACAGAAGTGAAACCTGCGGATTACAAATGTTTCTTTTTTTAAATATAACATTTCATGTTATTTCATGTTGCAACATGTAACAGTTGCACCTGTTTTACCTTCTTAATATATCAAACTGTGTTTCTCCACATTACATTTTCACCTGTGTGGCACCATGTAACAGTTGCACCTGTTTTACCTTCTAAATATATCAAACTGTTTCTCCACATGTAACAGTTCCACCTGTTTTACCCACTTAACATATCAAACTATATTTCTCCACATAACATCTCCACCTGTTTTACCTATTTAACATATCAAACTGTGTTTCCCCACATAACATCACCACCTGTGTGGAAACATATAACAGTTGCAACTGTTTTACCTACTTAATATATCAAACTGTATTCCCCCAAATGACATCTCCACCTATGTGGTCACATATAACATCTGCACATGTTTTACCTACTTAATATATCAAACTGTGTTTCCCCACATAACATCTACACCTGTGTGGCCACATATAACATCTGCACATGTTTTACCTACTTAATATATCAAACTGTGTTTCCCCACATAACATCTCCACCTGTGTGGCGACATATAACATCTGCACCTGTTTAACCTCCTTAACATATCAAACTGTGTTTCCCCACATAACATCTCCACCTGTGTGGCAACATCTACCAGTTGCAACTGTTTTACCTACTTAATACATCGAACTGTCTTTCTCCAAATAACATCTCCACCTGTGTGGCACCATATAACAGTTGCAACTGTTTTACCTACTTAATATATCAAACTGTGTTTCCCCACAAAACATCTCCACCTGTGTCGCAACATATAACAGTTGCACCTATTTTACCTACTTAACATATCAAACTGTGTTTCTCCACATAACATCTCCACAGGTGTGGCAACATAAAACAGTTACGCCTGTTTTACCTACTTAACATATCAAACTGTGTTTCCCCACATAACATCTCCACAGGTGTGGCAACATATAACATCTGCACCTGTTTTACCTACTTAACATACCAAACTGTCTTTCCCCACATAACATCTCCACCTGTGTGGCAACATGTACCAGTTGCAACTGTTTTACCTACTTAATATATCGAACTGTCATTCTCTACATAACAGCTCCACCTGTCTGGTAACATATAACAGTTGCAACTGTTTTACATACTTAATAATATCAAACTGTGTTCCCCCCATAACGTCTCTACAGGTGTGGCAACATGTAACAGTTGCAACTGTTATACCTACTTAATATATCAAACTGTGTTTCCCCACATAACATCTACACCTGTGTGGCCACATATAACATCTGCACCTATTTTACGTTCTTATTATATCAAACTGTGTTTCTCCACATAACATCTCCACCTGTGTGGCAACATAAAACAGTTGCACCTGTTTTACCTTCTTAACATATCAAACTGTGTTTCCCCACATAACATCTCCATATTTGTGGCAACATGAAACAGTTGCAACTGTTTTACCTTCTTAATATATCAATCAAACTGTGTTTCCCCACATAACATCTCCACAGGTGTGGCAACATGTAACAGTTGCAACTGTTTTACCTTCTTAATATATCAAACTGTGTTTCCCAACATAACATCTCCACAGGTGTGGCAACATAAAACAGTTGCAACTGTTTTACCTACTTAATATATCAAACTGTGTTTCCCCACATAACATTTCCACCTGTGTGGAAACATGTAACAGTTATACCTGTTTTACCTACTTAACATATCAAACTGTGTTTCTCCACATAACATCTCCATATTTGTGGCAACATGTAACAGTTGCAACTGCTTTACCTACTTGATATATCAAAATGTGTTTCCTCACAGATCATCTCCACCTGTGTTGCAACATATAACATTTGCAACTGTTTTACCTACTTAACATATCAAACTGTGTTTCCTCAAAGATCATCTCCACCTGTGTTGCAACATATAACAGTTGCAACTGTTTTACCTACTTAATATATCAAACTGTGTTTCCTCACAGATCATCTCCACCTGTGTTGCAACATATAACAGTTGCAACTGTTTTACCTACTTAATATATCAAACTGTGTTTTTCCACATAACATCACCACCTGTGTGACAACACATGACACATCCACCTGTTTTACCTACTTACCTGTATGACCACATATCACAAATCTGTACCTGTGTTGCAGCATATCACATCCCCCACCTGGGTTTCCCCACACCATTTTCCGACTTCATTACGTCTCCATCTGCGTCGCTCGCCATCACATCCCCATTTGGGTTTCCCACACCATACTCTGAACTGATTTTCCCCACATAACATCATCTCAACTTGTAATGTATCAAAGCAATTAAACAGGATTAACGACGTTACTACATGTAAAGAAAAATAGACTATGTCCAAATTGATTGGTAAAGGATTTAGAAAAGATATATATTTTGACTATGTTTATGAGTGTGTTTATTAGTTGATGTTGGTGTGCTAACGGGCCTTTGTTAACTTCTTTGTCCAGGATTGGCTGCAACATCTGGTGAGCTCTGGCGCGAACAAAGACGCTTCGCCCTCAACACTCTCAGAGAGTTTGGAGCTGGCAGGAACATCATGGAGGACAAAATACATGAAGAAATCTCACAGTTTCTCGAGGCCTTCGAGACAGAACGGGGACAAGGGTTTGACTGCACACATCTAGTGCAGAACGCAGTATCCAATGTCATCTGCTCCACTATTTTCGGCAAGCGATTCGAATATACAGACCCTCGTTTTATTACATTTTTAAAAGCTATAGACAAAAATTTCGCCAACATAGGTGCGGCTGGTGTGTTGAATGTACTGCCTTTTTTGCGCTTTTTGCCAGGAGATCTATTCAAATTTAAGAAGATGATGCGGAATATCGATACTATCAAATCACAGCTTGTGGACCCGATGATAAAGGAGCACTTGCAGAAACACGACGATGATAATGTTGATGACTTTATCCACGCCTACATCAAGGAAATGCGACTTCGTAAAGAAACGCAAGAGAACACGACCTTAGACCGTAAGCATAAACTGAACCAGTGAGTGAGTATGGTTTAACGCCGCTTTTAGCTATATTCCAGCAATATCACGGCGGGGGAAACCAAAATAAACTGCACGAAACTATATCAATTGATCATAATGTTTTCTGGTACATGTATTTGACAACTAACAAGCGATTTTGTAATTCTCTTTTGACTTTGTGGTCCTGGAACCAGTTCAGTAATATAACTACGTGTCAGCTTAGACCATTTCATCAGCCCCAAGAGCATATCAAACTAGACCCCTAACAGCGGACCCTGCCACAACAAAAGCACTAACTAACTAAACAACCCCTATTTAATCGGTTCATGTTCTTTTTCAGTGGAGAACCTGACCATGGTGATTACAGACCTCTTCCTGGCCGGCACAGAAACCACAACCACTACAATTCGATGGACACTGGCCTACTTTCTCCATAACCCGGATGTACAGGAAAAGTGTTTTCAAGAGATCCAGGAAAACATCGGCCAGAGCAGACGACCCTCCATGCAGGACAAGACCAAGCTGCCGTACGTGGAGGCCACCATCATGGAAGTGCTGAGACGTGCTGATATCGGGCCTCTCTCACTCCCCCACACCGTTCCCCACGATGTCCAGTTCAGAGGGTACACGTTCCCAAAGGGTGTCCTGGTCATATTGATGCTTGATTCGGTCCTACAAGACCCGGATGTGTGGGGTGACCCAGACAACTTTCGACCTGACCGTTTCCTTGACGACACTGGCAAGATCGTAAAGAAAGAAGAGTTCATTCCCTTCTCTCTGGGTCAGTTTACTCGCCAGGACATTCCCATTTCTGTATAAATTGATGAAACTTTACCTTTTTTTCTTTACAGATTTTCAATCAGATAGATCTAAACTTTCGAGCCATAGACAATACACCAAAACATAAGAACTTAGATTGTATATGTCATTGTTACAAACGCTACATTTGGAATTATATCTTCTTGTCTTTTTGGTCTGATATATAGCTTCATATAGATTCTGTATAAAACAGCAGGTGTTTCTCAATTCAATAACGCAATATTAACATATAGATATAGACATATGTCCAAGGTATACTGACACGAGGAGGTATGGTGTTTCCTGAACAAGGACATGTTGGAGTAGAAACTCAAGGGTTTGAAATATTTCAGGTCGACGAGTCTGCCTGGGTGAGTCGATGGCCCGGATGGAGTTGTTCCTCTTCCTGACCACCATGATCCAGAGGTTCAAGTTCGTCCCTGTGGATGGCCAGATGCCCTCCTTGGATGGAATCATGGGCTTAAGTCATTCTCCAAGGTCATTCCTCATTAAAGCCATTCCCAGAGTTTAATCATTTTAAATGAATGATGGAGTAGCTGTTTGGACTGCATTTAGCTACAATTCAGAATACTTTGCTTCCGGTGAAGCTCCAAACTATTAGCTTGATGATATAAAAAATGAAAATTATAACATCTGTATTTTAGTTAATCAGATAATAATTTCTTTAGTGACTAATGCAAGACAACGTCAAGTCCTTTGTGTTGGCCTGTTGTGTTCATAACTTGCGATGCATTGCGAGTAATAATCTAATGGCTGTAGAGGCTAGAGTACCTTATGTTTGTCAGAAGAGACAACCAGTCTGGTGATGGGGTGCTCAAGACCTGAGACTTGGCTGATTGTAGCTCATATATCCCGATGCGATTGGTCGTTGCTCATGCTTTCACACACTTGCCTTGATAGCACCTGCAGAAACGATGACAAAGCATTCAGAAACATTGAAATTTCTTGTCGTTGTTTCTTCGTATGATAAATAGCATGTAGTTTTGTCTGCGAATGTGATGTAAATGTCAGCTGTCTGCTCTTTTGGTGTGCAGATGACAAGTAACATGTAGGCTTCTATCATTTTTCGTCAGTAGGTATTCGGTATCGAACAGTATCACAGTTTATCTCGTACAATCATAGGTGAATTGATTCCATTGGCATTATATTAGACCAAATGGGTAGGTAACTGTACTTATAACGCCTGAGTTGTGAACCAGTGCCCACGCGTGGACTGGTGCACACATGTTTGACAAGACATCTTGAAAGTCATCATGAAGTTTTATTTGAGGTTCAAATAATATAAATTACTATCTCGCTAATGTAGCATGGGTACTTCCAAATTATTTGGTTTCCGTTGTTACTGATTTAGTAAAATCCTCAGTCGTGTCTTTACATGATAGAAAGGTCGATGCCCATTTGTCAGATACCCTAGTTATTAGACTAGGGGAGTAGAGATGGCTTGTCAAAATCCGTATAGATGTAATTAATGAGCATTGTTAAAACAACCTAAAGTTGTAAGTTCTCACTTCAGCTTCTTGCAAGAGTTTTCTAAATGCTTTTACTAAATTGTGCATATGTTGTCTGAATTTGTCACAAACATATCCTAATTGCAGAAAGTTAAATAAGTTAGATAAATTCGAAAGCAGTAAAGTGTAGATTATCTAGACATGACCAATCTGCATATACCATGTTAAGATTTTGTAAAAGAAAACCGGCAGTGTTGAATTATGTTTGTACATTTCTGTTGTTGACATTAGTGAACTTATTTAATGTAACCAACGGCAGATAGCAGGGGATATCTTAGTTTTACACTCATGGAGTTTGTTTTAGTTACAACAAAAAAATTCCACTCCATCATCTGTCTTTATTAATTCATGTGTAGGCTTTACACTTTTTTCATCAAACTTCATAGATGGATAGTAAGATTAAAATAGTTTCGGCTAATTGTAGAAGGCTTGCAGAAAAAAAGTAAAAGACTTGAAATTATGAAAATTTGGCGCAAAAAGAAGTATTCTGTAATATGTCTCCAAGATATTCACATTTCTGATGAAGATAAAGACATATTTAGAAACGAATGGGGACTGAATTGCATTATAGCTCCCTTTACAACCAACTCTAGTGGAGTAGCTATTTTATTTAATAACAACACTGAAATTAAAATTCATAAAAGTTATATTGACAATAAGGGGAATTATATTATATCAGATCTAACTATTGATGGGATTAAAATGACATTGACAAACCTTTATGGCCCAAATAAAGATGATCCTTCGTTTTATATAAAAATATTTGAATGAATTGAAGAATTGGGAAACGAATCAATGATTTTATGTGGTGATTGGAACCTGGTATTAAATCCATCTGTAGATCTAGAAAACTATAAACATATCAATAACCCTAGTGCAAGAAAGATTATTACAGAGAACATAGATCAAATTGATTTAGTAGATATCTGGCGAGAACAAAACCCTGACAGCAGAAAATTTACATGGTGGAAAAGAAACCCAAAACAACAGGCTAGATTAGGCTATTTTCTTATTTCACAGGATTTGCATATCCTCTCACGTGATACGGCTATTATGACAGGGTATAGATCTGACCACTCCCCAATAACATTTTCATTTTCGAACGCTTTAAGTAACGAGAGGGGGAGGGGATATTGGAAATTTAACACCTCACTATTGCGAAAAGAAGAGTATAGTAAGATAGTCAAGGAGACTCTAAAAGAAACATTACATGAGTATGCTGATAGCAAATATACTGAAGAGGAAATTGATTCTCATATTGAAAATTCAACATTGCAACTAAAAATTTCTAATGTCTTTTTCTGGAAACTTTCTTAATGAAGCTAAGTGGTAAAACTATCTCTTTCTCTTCCTTTTTAAAGAAAGATAAGAACAAGACACTAAAAGACTTGGAAGAAAATATTAGGGTTCTGGAAGATAAAATAAGAAATGATTTCCAAAATGTAGAATATTTTCCGATTTATCAACAATGAAAAAACACTTAGAAAAATACCATGAAGAGGGGGTAAAAGGATCCATAATTAGCAAAAGAATAACCTGGTATGAAGAAGGAGAGAAACCTACAAGTTATTTCTGCCACCTTGAAAATAGACATTATACCACTAAACTAATCAATAGCATTAAAACAGAAATTGGTGAAATTATTACAGATGGTAAAACAATCTTAGATGAATTAAAGGATTTTTATTCTAAACTATATAAACAGACCTACACAAATAATAATGTTAATAATAACCTGTTAGAAGAAATCAACACACCAAAAATTAATGCAAAAGAATATCATGACCTAGAAAAAGATCTCTCAAAAGAGGAAATTAATTATCTTTGAAAAATAATAAAAGTCCAGGAATAGACTGTTACCCTATTGAGTTCTTCAAATTTTTCTGGAATCATTTAGGAGAATGGATGTTTAGATTCATACAGGAAACCTTTGATGACAACGCATTATCATGTACAATGAACAGGGGAGTTATCACCTGTCTTCCAAAACAAAACAAGGACAGAAAATTTGTAAGAAACTGGCGCCCAATCTCATTACTAAATGCTTTATATAAAATAATCAGCTCATGTATTGCTAATAGAATTAAAAAAAAACTTAAATACAATCATACACCATAACCAAACAGGATTTATTCCAGGTAGAGGTATAACTGAAAACACTAGGAAGCTCTATGATATTATCTTTGAAACTAAAAGACTTAACAAACCTGGCCTACTCCTATAAATAGATTTTGAAAAGGCTTTTGATACAAATTCTAAACCTTTTATAATACAAGTAATGACAAAATGTGGTTTTGGCCCGAATATCATTAAATGGGTAGGTATTTTGACTTCTAATACCACTGCATCTGTTATTCAATATGGACATCTATCATCATTTTTTAGGCTTGAGAGGGGATGTAGACAAGGAGATCCAATTTCATCCTATTTATTTATTATCGCTGTAGAAATTCTAGGTATTATGATAAGAACAAATCCAGATATAAAAGGTATAACACTTAACGATAAGGAAAGTAAACTAGGTCAGTATGCGGACGATGCTCAATTACTTCTAGATGGATCTGAAAAAAGCCTCAATACTTCAATGGATGCCCTCAACAAATTCTATCAAATGTCAGGACTTAAAATATATGTAGAAAAAACAAAAGCAATTTCGATAGGATCATTGTCTGAAAGTAATCTAGTTTTAGTACAAGACTTTAAACTTGATTGGCATAAGGGAGATTTTGAAATTTTAGGGATAACTTTAAATGCATCATTGAACGACCTTTGGGTAATCAATACTAGAATAAGACTAGAACATATTAATAGACTACTAGCTAATTGGCGTAGAAGAACCTTAACTCTTATTGGAAAAATTACGGTTATCAAAACTCTTGCTCTATCAACTCTGGTACAATCTTCTCTGCTCTACCCAATCCACCTAAAGCTTTTATTACCGACCTAAACACATTAATTTTTAGGTTCCTTTGGAATAACAAAAACGACAACATTAAGAGATCAACTATTAGTAGAAATTATGAAGATGGAGGTCTAAGGATGATAGATATTGAATGTTTTATTAATGCTCTCAAACTAACTTCATTACAAAAGTATATAAAAAAGCATGAAGATTCTACAACAATCTTTCCTCTAAAACATCTTTTCAAACTTGGTTCTAATGCTGTAGAATGTTTATCTGAACATGACAACCCTTATTGGAGAGATGTATTGTCTGCTTGGAAGATATTTACTAAAAAATGAGTTTGTATGAATATGATTTAGACCACATTTTGAATCAACCACTCTGGCTGAATCTTTTATTTAAATCATCTTATATTATAACAAACTGGTTTAATCAAGGTGTCCAGAGTGTTAGAGACCTTTGCGACAACAATGGTTTTCTTAGTTTTGAAAATTTCAAACAAAAATATAAGATCCAGGGAACTTTTCTAGACTTTCAAAAATTACTGAACAATATTCCAAAAGAATTGGAGATTTCAAATCAGAGACAAAACCCTAGATGTTAATGTAGTTCAGCTGAACAATATATGTAAACACTTTTTTAATAACGGACTTTTTATGATGAACTAATTAGGAATGATACTGTACCGAAATCATTAGAACAGTGGAATACGGCTTTTCCTCAAGGTTTGGATTGGAAAGATATACTTCTATGTTATAGAAAATGCACTCGCGATGGTAAACTTGTAGACTTTCAATATCGATTTATAAACAGAATAATTTACACTAAGAAAGAATTATTCAAGATGTTTGTACTTTCTGTAAAACTGCTTCTGAAGATATGTCTCATGTATATTTCGATTGCCAATCTGTTCAACAATTTTGGCTTAAAGTTGAAAACTTCCTAAATAACAACCTGCAAACAAATTTTATCCTTTCGAAACTTAATACCTTTTTTGGTATTTCCACTCAAAACCATGTAGCCATTCATATTATTATACTAGCAAAAAGATTCATCTACATTTCAAACATAAAACAACAAGATTTATCTTTCGAGCAATTTCTTTCACTACTAAAAGACACAATTTGTTTGGAAAGATATATCGCTAAAAAAAATAATCAATTTGACCAATATGCTCAGAAATGGCAAAACTTACATCTCATAATCTAAAGAAGCAGTTGAAACATACTACCTGTTAATTAGTAATCATCTATTTCTTGAAAACAAATATTTATAATCTCCCTCTCAGTTTGAGAAGACGACATATCCTACACAATCTGCCCGTCCTCACCTATGAAAACTATAACTTGTGCTAATACTGTCATATATATATATGTTAATACCTACACTTGTAACAATATACATGAGATGGAATAAAAAATAAATGATTTAAAAAAATAATTGCAGAAAGTTGATTATCCTACATCGTAGAGAGGTACACATCAGGTGTTCTTTCAAGATCACTTCCACGAACAAGTTTATAAGCGCATATGTTGACTGGAGATGCGTCACTAAGACACGTACAAGAAGTGCTGAAGTAATTTGCTACTGGATGCACCTTCACTTCGATCGCAATCATTCATGACGATGAGTCACTCGTTCCTAGTCTAATGTGGAACCACAATAAGACATTCGGTCCAAGAACAAAAAAATAGCCTTCAATGATTCAACAGTCGTTTGATTGCTAGTCTGCATACCAACGCCCAAACATCTTCCTGTTTATCGAAATACTGAAGAGAATCAAGAATGAAGACAAGATTAAACTTGTTCAGTTTGACTCTGTGCTACTCCTCCACCCGAGAGATCGACAACGTCCTTGGCAGACTGAAGACAAGTTGCTCATGATATCATTCACTGAATTGTCTGGTCCAGACTTTTTTACAGACCGCCGCCAAATAGCTGGACTATTGCTGAGTGCGGCGTTAAACAACAAACAAACAAAGCTTAACGTGTAATTAGTCTTATCACACCTTTGCCCCTGCCTATAATGTACGGACGATGGCGTCTGTTGTTCATATCAATTGTTGGTTCTCACTTGACGTGTTCTCTACTGTGGGGCAATTATTTAATCAACTATTGGGTTGTTAATGAAGTTTGATCATTGACGTGTAGAATGGCTCACTGCAATTGAACAGATCAGAGGTGCAATTCAATACCCATGGATGTTAAGTAAATATAGCTACAGACAGTGTGTCAGGTTCCTGTATACTTAATTATTTTTCTCTGGAGAGATTTGTGTTTTATACAAGCGCTTTGAAACATTTCAACATCAAAATATAATACATGAAGCCCTGCGTGTCAAGGTAAATGTATCTAGATTTGATTTCAAAACCTTATTACACGTAACATGTATACATTCAAATGACAATAGCATATCACTCGTTCACCACGTGCATCAAGATTTGTACCCACTACATCACGAACTGCACATGAAAACCCCTGTTTCATTTCGACACAGGTGTATTTTGTTTATGTCAAAGAAAGATCCTTCCTTTTTTGTTTCTTTACGACGTAAACGCCGTTACAATCCCATGCATTATGTTACTGCCTATTTGCTACTCCGTGAGTGAGTGAGTCAGTATGGTTTTACGCCGCTTTTAGCACTATTCCAGCAATATCAGGACGGAGGACACCAGAAATGGGATTCACACATTGTACCCATGTCGGGATTTAAACCCGGATCTTCGGCGTGACGAGCGAAAGCTTTAACCACAACGCTACCCGACTGCCCCTACTACTCCATGAAATGAACTCACCAATGTTTATTTTTAATTCAATGCCTGTTGGCATTCATAATGTATTACAGGGTCGGACAACTACCAACACAGGGACAATTCACTGTATCCGTCAATATTTTGGGATGGGATTGAGGGGGAATAGAAATGATTTTCTGACTGCTTCTAATAACCAGTGGAGGATATTGGAAATGGCGGACATGATAGAGAAAGCATCATCATATTCGTGACAAATCTAAAAGGGTAACATTTAACACGTCCATTACCTTGTCATCATGTTAACGTTATTCTTAACTTTTTTGATAGGCATTTAGAAGTTGGAGTACTATGTAAGGATAAGAATTTATGGATGAACAACTTCTTTATTACAATTAAGAGCGACGTTTCGGTGTAGGTTCTAACACCGTTATCAAGCAAGTGATTAACAGAGTTACTTACTTACTTAGAGGGGGCTTTAGGGGTTGCTTATATAGAATTTGGGAATTTTGAGATTTCGAATAGATGCCGATGGGGTTGGGTGAAGTCAGTAATATAAACAACGGGATTATGGCTGATTGGGGTGTTTGATGAGTTGATGGTACACCGGGGGTATGAAATAGACTTGGTCACGGTTGATTGAGGGCTGAAGTCTTTTGATGTTGATGGCTTCTTGTAGTTTCCTGATCTTGAAATCTTTGAGGTTGGTGGCGAGGGTTGTGACTCTCTCCCACTGAATGCGCTCTATCCGACCACATCCGTGACAACCCAAGCCACAGCATTCAGTGGGAGAGAGTTCATAGGATTAAGTATTCACAACCAAAATCCTCTAATAATAAACCGTTACCGTTGATATCCCCAACCACCAATACTGAGTGTGGTCATCTCCGCACTTGGCTAACTTGGTTACGAACAACAAACCACATACTAGCAGTTGAAAGTGGAAGATGGAATTATGTATACAGAATTGACAGACTGTGCTCACTTTGTAACGCTGCAATTGGGGATGGATTTCACTTTGTATTATGTTGTAATGAATTACAGGATCTCTGGAAATCTTAATTACCTAACTATTTTTGTCAATATCCATCTATAGACAAATTTAACTGTCATATGAATTATCAATATCCTCCATTACCTAGAATGTTTGATAAATATATCTAAAGTGGATTGTCCGTACACAAATAAGTGCAAGATTGTTTTATTATAATGAATCTGTGTATGTTTTCTAATGATTTTGATTGTTATCTGAATGTGTTCCAGTAAAAATGTACATATTCGTTTCCACATGTATATAAGTATACCGTGCACCGATGCATGTATTCAGTATTATATTTATATGTTATTTATATAGGATTACTGGGTCATTTTGGAGAAATAGACATTGTTCTGTTCTGTTCTGTCACTGGGCAATCGTATGCCACAGAGCCTGAAGAGACTCTGTCTACATGTTCATGCCCGGTGATGGTTAAGATCACAAATTCTGCAGTCAGTCAACATGGCAGTTAAGATTTATTTCTAATATTTGCTTAAAAGAAATAGTAAATGTTAGAGTCTCCCACAAAACGTCCTCTTATCAATTCTTAAAAAAATGGGCTGTTGCAAAATGTCCCAAAACTTTTGAGGTGTCATGTGGGGAAACGTACATATTGGGAAATGTCCTACTTTTAGGGGGATGTATCTTGTGGGGAAACATATATGTGGGAAATGTCCTTCTTTGAGCGGGGAAGTGCCTTTTGCAAAAACGTATGTGTGGGGAAATGACCTACTTTGAGTGGGGAAGTGTCTTGTAGGGAAACGTATATGTTGGGAAATGTCCTACTTTTATATTGCTTATATTTAGATTGTTACAATATTCAGCAGAGTTTCGACACAAGATTCAGTCAAGTGTTTAGCTTGTGCTAAGGCCTTGTGTAGTTAATATAGTGAAAATACCTCATTATAATCTTTGCTATTGTCAGATTTACAATTTACTTTTTTCCTCTCCTATCATTTTAAATACTACTGAAACTTTGGATTATTATTAGATGAAGAAGACTGTTTAGCTAAAGTTTCACCCAACTTATTTGCTATATCACATTTTTCATACATACCTTTGACAGAGGGGTGAGTGAATTCATTTTGGAAACAGCACTATGTTTCAGTTTGTCAGAGAAGAACTGAATTTGGATCAGAAACATCCATAAAAATGTCTTGTTTCGATTAGTCAGAGCAGTTGGTCTAAAATAATGACTTCGAAACATTCCGTCTTACTGGAGGTGGATCATTGGTAATTTCTGTCTGAAAATGGTCACTTCCACAAAGGTCATCATAGGCTTCAAATTCATTATATATGTTTGACCTAAAGCAGAATATTTTCCAGTTGCAGGATGTAAATATATGCTCGAGCAATGGTTCAAAATGTATAAATTATTATTAGAAATAAAATCTTCACGAATTCTTCCAAACTTGATAGAATCGGTACTTCCCCATAGTAGCATATCTCAATTAAGATGATCTATGATGATACATGGCTTAGAGAGATAGTCAAATAAAACCTGAAGATCGGTCTGCTGAAGAATTGAAGATGGAGGAGCAAAGGGTGATTTATAAAGTAAGGTGGACGGAAACAGCCTGAAGATTGCGTTAAGACGAACAGGGCTGTGGATGTTGCCTCACCAAAAAGGAAGAGTTTCCAGTGGTTTTATCACTTGTGGGAGAATACTAATGATAAGAATTGTAATGGCGCATTTCAAATGTATGATTTTGTTTAAGATAAGTTTCTTATAAACTCGATGATGACGGGATATCTTATGTGTACGTTAGGGGGATGGTCTCCAATTTCTGTGCTCTTAAAATAGAGTCACCTGCATCACCAGAGGCTCAAAAGATTTATGAACCTCAGAAAATGTTTGATGTTTGCCTACGATTAAGACGTTTTCGCTGTTTCTTTGACATTACAACGTGTACGTCAATAGCTGATCAACCTCAGTTGAGACTGCCCATTTCGGTCACCCATCACGACCAGCAGTGGAGTGCTGTAGAACGCCATGCATGAGACTATTGCAATAATGTAATCTTGAAGCGATAGATGGATAGACTAAGCATTTGACAGAGTCTTTGTCCACATATCTTCTGATTTGTCTGATATTCAGTTCCCTGATAGTAGGCATCTTTGCAGATGTTATTCAAATGGTTTCTCAAACTGTATGGTGAATAAATGGTCAAACCTAGACTTCGTGCTTGACAGCTTGATTGAACAATACTTTCCCCAACCTGTATATTAGGAAGAGGAATCTGAGGCTACGTAGTCTTGAACTGGTGATCAAAATATCACTTTGTCTTCATTTAATTTGAGGAGGTTTGTTGTCAACAAACTATATAGAGCTGTATGTCATCAGTATACAAATTAAAACTGAGACTATGAGATCTGGCAATGCTTCCAACTCGTAGGATGTATATAGTGGAACGTATTGGGCGAAGATCAGGTTCCTGTGGCACTCCAAATTTCAGTTTAGTTTCACTTTCTTCTTTCCGATTTATTACTTCTATAGCCCTGGTCCAGTGAACGGACGACGGCCAAACAAGTCATGGCCATAGCTCACTAGACTATCCGTGCCACGACAGATGCTCACTTGGGAATACATGCGGTGAATAGGACCAATTTGCGGAATGATTGCGTGTGTCATGACCAAGATATATCGGTCCCATCCCATTTGTCAGATATCTTAAAATCAGAAATGCCACGGTTGAGTTCTCCCACTATCCAATGCTTCTTTCCCAAGTTGTAAAACGGATTAGTGCTGATCATATCCCATTTTGCAGACTCCTAATGAGGATATAACACTTGTAATAAAGAAATGAAAATACTTTTATTGTCTTTTACAAAATGTTATAGTCACATGAATAATTCAAGAAGGTGTAACATATTACTACATAAAGGTACATTATATGCATGCATCACCTTACGTTGCATGCATACACTATGGAACCGATTACTAGAGTCAACCCATTTCCTCAAGTCTGCTCACAGCATCCAAATACTGCATTGGTGTATTGACACCCTTCGTCAACTGTTCTCCACTTTCCATGACTGAGGATTATACTATATTATACAACGGAAACCTATAATAGATTAGAAGTACCCATGTCACATTATCGAGATAGTAGTTTGAATTATTTGAAACTCATATTATTCTTGAACCTTGAATTTCCAAGATAGTTTAATTAAAATGTGAGCAACAGGACATGTGAGGGCACTGATGCATGATTCAAGCGTTAGAAGTACAGTTAGATTCCCATTTGGTCTTAAATAATTTCAGTGAAATAAATTCACCTACGATTGTACCAGCTCAAATATGATACTGTTCAATACCAAACAAACTACTGACGAAACATGCTGGAAAAGTACATGTTATTTGTCGTCTGTGCAACACCAAAAGAGCGATTCGCTGAAATGTTCATCACGTTCGCATACAAGACTACATGATATTATACGATTAAGCAATTAGAGGAAAAGCAACATAAATATTTTCATTTTGTTCCGAATGCTTTGTCACCATATTTCCGAGTGCTAACCAGGCAGCTAGTGAGTGGACGCATGAGCAACGACCAAACGCTTCAGGATAGACCTCTAATCCAATAATCCTGTAATAGCCAAGTTATAGCCCCTGACCACCCGAACACCAAATAGTATGTGATTTTCTTTTTTAAATCATCAAGATTCTATACTTTTGGTGTATCTAGACTCAGATCAAGTTTCAAACCGCAAAGCTAATAGTTTTCTTTCGTCAACTGAAATGAACTAAAATGAAATACCATGCTGAAGTGTTGTTAAAAGGGGTCTAAACACCTACTCACTCACTCAGTCAGTCACATTCTCTGATTAAACCCTGGGAATAGCTTTCATGAGAAATGGTCTTGGAGAATGAGTTACACCCATGATTCCATCCAAGGAGGGCATCTGGTCATCCACAGGGACGAACTTGAACCTCTGGATCATGGTGGTCAGGAAGAGGAACAACTCCATGCGGGCCATCGACTCACCCAGACAAGCTCTTCGACCTGAAATATTTCAAAGCCTTGAGTTTCAATCCTTATATGTCATTGTTCAGGAAATATCAGATTCCCTCATGTCAGTATCTTTCACAAATAACTAGATCTATTTTGGGATGTTTCTTAATTCGTTAATATTGGTTCATTATCATGACAAACACATGCTGTTTTATATACAAACTATACGAAGCTCCATATCAGACTTGACATAAAATACAAGATGATATAGTTCAAATGTTGTAATCCTGAAACATTTTTTTGCATTAGAATCCAAATTCAAATATTTCACGGATTTACGAATCATCGATATGTCAATTCTATTTGTATTTACATTTTATAGGGTTTCCGGACTTCTCGACTAGTGGGATTGGTTGAAACTATATATTTCAAATATGTCTATTTGTTTGACCTTTTGTAAAGAAATCAAGGTAAAGTTTAACTCGATTATACAGTAATGACATTTCGGGCTGTGTTTTTCCCAGCTATTAAACTTACCAAGAGAGAAGGGAATGAATTCTTCTTTCTTTACAATCTTGCCAGTGTCGTCAAGGAAACGGTCAGGCCTAAAGTTTTCTGGGTCACCCCCCACATCCGGGTCTTGTAGGACCGAATCAAGCATCAATATGACAAGGACACCTTTAGGGAACGTGTACCCTCTGAACTGGACATCGTGGGGAACGGTGTGTGGGAGAGCGGTAGGTGCGATATCCGATCGTCTCAAAACTTCCATAATGGTGGCCTCGACATAGGGCAGATTGGTCTTGTCCTTCATGGAGGGTCGTCTGCTCTGGCCGATGTTTTCTTGGATCTCTTGAAAATATTTTTCTTGAATATCCGGGTTGTGGAGAAAGTAGGCCAGTGTCCATCGAATTGTAGTTGCTGTGGTTTCCCCCGCCGTGATATTGCTGGAATATTGCTAAAAGCGGCGTAAAAACATACTCAGTCAGTCATTCAGTAAACAGTCAAATACCGGAAAACATGTACAACCAATATAGCTACGTTTAGTTTATGCTTACAGTCTAAGGTCGTGGCCTCTTGCTTTTCTTTGCGAAGTCGCATTTCCTTGATGTAGGCGTGGATGAAGTCGTCCGCGTTATCATCGTCGTGGTTCTCCAAGTGTTCCTTTAGCATAGGGTGTATAAGTTGTGATAGGAGGATGTCTACATTCTGCAAGGTCTTCTTAAATTTGAATAGATCCCCTGGCAGAAAGCGTACAATAGGCAGTACATTCAACACACCAGCCGCACCTACGTTGGCAACATTTTTGTCTATAGCTTTTAAATATGTAACAAAAAGCGGGTCTGTATATTCAAATCGCTTGCCGAGCATAGTGGAGCAGACGACATTGGATACTGCGTTCTGCACCAGACGGGTGCAGTCAAACCCTTGTCCCCGTTCTGTCTCGAAGGCCTCGAGAAACTGTGAGATTTCTTCATGTATTTTGTCCTCCATGATGTTCCTGCCAGCTCCAAACTCTCTGAGAGTGTTGAGGGCGAAGCGTCTTTGTTCGCGCCAGAGCTCACCAGAGGTACTTCCCACTCCTATAAGTCATCACACTTATATCAACCAACAACGCAAACCATAAAAATTAGCATTCTCAGGAACGGATTAATAAAATATATTAATCTTTTCTCAACCCTTTACCAATCTATTTGAACACAGTCTATTTCTATGTGTTGAAGACATTCCTTAATATCAGTGTTTAATTGTTCTGATTTTAACGGATTGGGATGTAATATGGGTGGCCACAGATGAGGATGTTATGCGGGAAAAAAAGGTCGGAATATGGTATGCGAAATACTAGGTGGAGATGTGATATAGGGCATCACAGGTTGGTATGTTAAGTAGGGCAACGCACTTTGAGATGGTAGGTGCGGCGACACAGGTGGGGTGTTAAGTAGGGAACAGATGCAGAAATCATGTGGGACAAGCCGGGAGGAGATGTGATGTAGAAAAACATGGGGATATGAGGTGGGGCAACACAAGTGGAGGTTCCAAGTGTCCTGGAGGGAAACACGTGGGGATGATGGGTGTGGAAACTCAGGTGAAGGTGTCACGTGGGGAAACAGGTAAAAGTGTCACGTGGGGCAGCATGTGGAGGTGTCATGTAGGGAAACACATGTGACGACCGTGTGTATGGGAACACAGGTGGAGATGTCATGTTGGGCAACACAGGTGGGAATGTGATATCCGGCAACACAGCTGGAGGTGTCATTTGGGGCAACACAGGTGGATATGTATGCGAGGTGAGGTGGAATGGGTATAACGTCGCGTCCAAGATTATTCAACATATATAGCGATGTGTAAAAGTGCTAGCTCACTGAGATACCATGACGCAGTTTAACATGAATACCCCACTCAGACACAGTATACTGACCCCTTGCTGACCCCGTGTCTAGTCGTTTACAATGTGCACCTAAAAGTAATAGAAACTGGGTCAAGCCGTTTACAATATACACCTGACAGTACGTCTCGTTTTTGTGACTCCCAAACAAAGTTATCAGAGGGTATAGGGACAAACATATGTTAACTGGTGGAGAAGGATAGATATCTGCCAACAAATAGGGAATTTTAAGAACGAGTAAACCAATTATGACAATTGTTTTAAAAATAGGAGATACATGTTCTTTCTATTCAATTGCCCATAAGTCCCATAGCATTTCAGAAAACTATTACAAAATGGACCAAAATGGCCGAGAATGATAACGATGTATCGAGTGATTATCATTTGGCGGAAATGACAGGTTTGCTGTGATGAGTGAACTTGTTTGGGCTGTTATGTTACATGCCGAGCGTGCATCCGCTGTATCTGAATCAAAAGCAAACATTTCAGAGGTCGCGGTACTGTGTTAAACTTTATGGTTGCGTTGTTAGTTGTTAGACATTCGTCTTTGTTAACTTCTTCTTACAGGCGTGGTTGGTACCTCTGGTGACTCTCAGAGAGTTTGGAGCTGGCAGGAACATCATGGAGGACAAAATACATGAAGAAATCTCGCAGTTTCTCTAGGAGTAAAAAATGACGTATTTTATCACCCCTCGAGCATTTCAAACTCTACCCCTATCAGCGGATCCTGCTACAACAGAAGGGAGCAACACTGTCTAACTAACCAACTCCTATTTCAATCGGTTCATGTTCTGTTTCAGTGGAAAGCCAGGCAAGGGTTATTGCAGACCTCTTTGGGGCCGGGACAGAAACCACAGCAACTACAATTCGATTGACACTGGCCTTCTTACTCCACAACCCGGATGTCCAGGAAAAGTGTTTTCAAGAGATACAGGGCAGAGCAGACGACCCTCCATGATCCTCCATGAAAGACAAGACCAACCTGCCCTACGTGGAGGCCACCATTATGGAAGTGTTGAGACGAGCAGATATCGCCCCTATCGCTCTCCCACACACCTATACCCACGATGTCCAGTTCAGAGGGCACACATTTCCAAAAGGTGTCCTGGTCATATTGATGCTTGATTCGGTCCTACAAGACCCGGATATGTGGGGTGACCCAGGCAACTTTCGACCTGACCGTTTCCTTGACGACACTGGCAAAATCGTAAAGAAAGAAGAGTTCATTCCCTTCTCTCTTGGTGAGTTTAATCGCTGGGAAGGGTATACGTTCCCCAAAAGGTGCCCTCGTCATATTGATGCTTTTCTACAAGACACAGATGTGTTGCATGTCCCAGACAAAGGTTCGGCCTGACCGTTTCCTTGACGACACTGGCAATATTATAAAAAAAGAAGAGTTCATTCCCTTCTCTCTGGGTAAGTTTAATTGCTGGGAAAAACACGGCCCGAAATGTCATTACTGTATAATCGAATTAAACCTTACCTTGGTGTCTTTAAAAAAGGTCAAACAAGGACAAAAAAGGGTTAAAACTCAAGGTTTTGACATATTTCAGGTCGAAGAGCTTGTTTGGGTGAATCGATGGCTCGGATGGAGTTGTTTCTCTTCCTGATCACCATGATCCAGAGGTTTAAGTTCATCCCCGTGGATGGCCAGAAGCCCTCCTAGGATGGAATCATCAGCTTAAGTCATTCTCCAAGGCTATTTCTCATGAAAGCCATTACCAGGATTTAATCAGTGTGGTGAGTGAGTGAGTAGGTGATTAGAACGCTTTTAGCAACATTTCAGCACATTATTACCTTAATACATTGTACATATGTGGGGAAATCCATTACATTTTTTACGGATGTTGATTCATATGCATTATTTGACTCTCATCAGCGGAATGGTTTGGGTCAGATTGTTCCGAATGGACAAGCAGTTTTACTTCTGTTTAGTAGTATGGATGAATTGTTTAGTTACATCTTTACAGTATATCAATGATCATCACATGAACTCACACCAGTCATTGTTACCAGTAAACCGCATTCCTCAACAGTTACTGACACTAGACAAAAAGCAGTACATAGAAAAAGACCAAGTAACTCATTTAATCATGATCATAACTACTATTTTTTTGAAAGAAATACGAAAATGGAAACTGACCAAAAAACGTAAATCAAGAGAAGAGGAATCTCCGTTATTGATTAGTTCTGATATTGAAATGTTGAGACAAAAGGACCTCATCTGGTATGACCTTTATGCCATATGGAGCCCTTAGTATTTTCATTTACATTATTATAACCTAATGCCTCATTTTGTCAAGCGTAAAAAGAATGTGATCTAATATTATAGTATGTGCATCTGCCAATATTTTTGGCAGTTTTGATACTATTTCCACATGTTTACATTTGTGCCAGAAATTGCTTCCATTTCCTTCGATCTACTTTTTTTTATAAAGACCAAGGTTAGAATAGGTCTTCAGAAACCCATGCTTGCTTGGCGACGAACAAGATTGGATAGTCAGGCTCGCTGATTTGGTTGATGCATTGCATCATATTCCTATTGCGTAGTTCGATGCTCTTGATGTCAATCACTTGATTGTCTGGTCCAGACTCGAATATTTACAGTCCACCGTCAAATAGCTGGAATAATGCTAAGTGCGAGTTAAACAAGAAAACTGTTTTTAAATAGGCCTACCCTATGCAAATGTATCAGGTGTATTGCACAATACTCAAAATAAATTAAAAAATTCACTCACAACAGCGTGTATTATTTGTGGTAAATATAATTATGCTCCTTCATGCCTTTCGGGGGCACGAGTGGCCTAGTCGTCTAAGGAGCCTCGATTCGCTGTGCAAAGTTGCGTCCCTTGGGCATGCCAGGAACATATGATTCTAGGTTTGTCAGCACCATACCTGTGCTCGTGGGTTTCAACGAAGTGGTAAACGTGTGAGACCTGCATCACTTCGGGCTTTCCTCCCACATTAAGCTGACACGCCGCGATATAACTGGAAAACTGTTAAAAGCACTCACTCACTCATGCCTTTCAGTAACATCATAATTTTGCGTTTGTGAGGCATCACGCAACCAGTTGACAATTCTTTTAGCTATGCCACTTTGCGCTTAAACGGAAACTGGTCGCAAAAATGGCCGCGAGAGCGGCACGAGTCGCTATTCGGCTTGTCCCGGAATAACACGAGTTGGTCACGAATGCTCACTGTTCAATTGATCTATTTGTCAAATTCAACTATAACCCGGTCCCTTGTTACACGCATTGCACACGCGTGTTCAACGGGTGCTCAAACCGTATGCAACCCGCTGAGCCCCCGTGTCATATGCGTCTTGCACGCGTTCTCCTGTGTAAGGGGAATGCACTTCAACATACGTCGTAAACAAATAAATATACAAATATAACTGAACCAACAACGTATCGGGATTTTGGCACTTTAATTTCCAATCAGTTACGCGTAACTCCCATAGACTTTGCAGGAAACTATCACAAAGTGACAAGGGCGGCCAGGCATGACACCGGTTCTTTAGATGATTATCATTTGGCGGAAATAAGAGGTTTGCTCTGATAAGTGAGCTTGTTTAGGCTGTTGCGTGTTCGTCAGATATATCTGAATCACAAGCAACTAGTTCAGGGCCTAACAGACACGTTAAGCAACAAGTTGAACAAACGTATTTGCACGGAAATCTTAAGGAAACGGGGCCAAGTCTAACTGCTGTATCATGTTTGCTCAGGCAGAATTGGGTCACTTCTTTTAGGCTGACGCTGTTAAAGTGTGAGATTGCATAAGGTAATACATATAAAGTGTATCTCAAAAACACATCGTGACATATTCAGTTTGGAATACCTACGATACGAGAACTGGACAGCTGGAAAGAATGGTGGATATATTCGCCTTCAGTCCAACAACTGTGTTATTGTGTGTAGCTGTGCTAGCTGTGTTATGGCTGCTAACGCGGCGTCCCTCCGGCCTCCCTCCGGCCTCCCTCCGGGCCCGCCTCTCCTGCCGTTTGTGGGGAATGTCCTCTCCATGGGATCCGATCCCCGGATCACCTTTAAGGAACTCAGGCAACAATACGGTGACATCTTCAGCGTGTACATGTTTAACAAACCACTCATCGTCCTCAACGGATACAGCGCTCTGAGAGACGCAATTGTCAAGAACGCCGACGACTTTTCTGACAGACCACACTCATTCCTGAATGACTTCATTGTAAAAGGGAAAGGTGGGTGTCATTATTTCTTACAGCACAGGATGCTCCATGATGTGAAAGCCTCGCTACAGAAGTGAAACCTGCGGATAACAAATGTGTTTTTTTTAAATATAACGTTTTATATCCACCTCTGTTGTCCCAGTTAACATTGTCACCTGTCTTGCCCCACATAACATCTTTACTTGTGTTGCCCCACATGTAATACCTACATGGGCAGTCCTGTATGCCATCGCAGCTGTTTCCCCAAGTAACATATCCACCTGTGTTGTCCCAAATGGCACCTTCACCTGTTTTTTCCAACGTGACACAACCACCTGTGTTGCACCACCTGCCTGGCCCAACATCACATCAACACCTGCCTGGCCCAACATCACATCACACCTGCCTGGCCCCGCATCACATTACCACCTGCCTGGTCCCACATCATATTACCACCTGCCTGGCCCCACATCACATTACCACCTGCCTGGCCCTACATCACATCACACCTGCCTGGCCCCGCATCACATCACACCTGCCTGGCCCCGCATCACATCACACCTGCCTGGGCCCACATCACATCACACCTGCCTGGGCCCACATCAAATCACCACCTGCCTGGCCCCGCATCACATCACCACCTGCCTGGCCCTACATCACATCACACCTGCCTGGGCCCACATCACATCACACCTGCCTGGGCCCACATCACATCACCACCTGCCTGGCCCCACATCACATCACCACCTGCCTGGCCCCGCATCACATCACCACCTGCCTGGCCCTACATCACATCACACCTGCCTGGCCCCACATCACATCACACCTGCCTGGCCCTACATCACATCACACCTGCCTGGCCCCACATCACATCACCACCTGCCTGGCCCTACATCACATCACACCTGCCTGGGCCCACATCACATCACACCTGCCTGGGCCCACATCACATCACCACCTGCCTGGCCCCACATCACATCACCACCTGCGTGGCCCCGCATCACATCACCACCTACCTGGTCCCACATCACATCACCACCTGCCTGGCCCCACATCACATCACCACCTGCCTGGCCCAACATCACATCACCACCTGCCTGGCCCCACATCACATCACTACCTGACTGGCCCCACATCACATCACCACCTGCCTGGCCCCACATCACATCACCACCTGCCTGGCCCCACATATCATCCCCAACTGTGTTTCCCGATGAATCCCTTACCGTGTCAAGGCGCACAGGTGGCCTAGTCGTCTAAAGCGCCGCGATTCGCTGTGCAAAGTTGCGTTCCTTGCGCACACCAGGAACCTATGATTGTGGGTTCGAATCCCGGTTGGCCCCGATTATGTTTCTAGGTTTGTTAGCACCATACCCGTGCTCGTGGGTTTCACCGAAGTGGTAAACGTCTGAGACCTGCATAACTTCGGGCTTTCCTCCCACATTAAGCTGACACGCCGTGATATGACTGGAATACTGTTAAAATCGGCGTTAAACCCAACTCACTCACTTACCGTGTTACCTCACATGACATTCCCACCTGTATTGCCCAACGTGGCACCTGTGTTGTGACACAATATTTCCAAATGTGTTGCCCCACAACACAACTCCACCCGGCTTGCCCCACATATCACCTGCACCTGTGTTTCCACCCTTCACATCTTCACCTGTGTTTCTACCAACCTGGATTTCCCTACATCATATTCTGACCTAAATATCCCAACAGAATACCACGAACATATCAGGGTTCCACATATGTCCAAATGTGTTGCCCCACGTGGCACCTCCACCTGTGCTGTCCTACAATATTCCCACCTGTGTTGCCCCACTTGACAGCTTTGCCTGTGTTGTCCTACAATATTCCCACCTGTGTTGCCCCACGTGGCACCTCCACCTGTGCTGTCCTACAATATTCCCACCTGTGTTGCCCCACTTGACAGCTTTGCCTGTGTTGTCCTACAATATTCCCACCTGTGTTGCCCCACGTGGCACCTCCACCTGTGCTGTCCTACAATATTCCCACCTGTGTTGCCCCACTTGACAGCTTTGCCTGTGCTGTCCTACAATATTCCCACCTGTGTTGCCCCACGTGGCACCTCCACCTGTGCTGTCCTACAATATTCCCACCTGTGTTGCCCCACTTGACAGCTTTGCCTGTGCTGTCCTACAATATTCCCACCTGTGTTGCCCCACGTGGCACCTCCACCTGTGCTGTCCTACAATATTCCCACCTGTGTTGCCCCACTTGACAGCTTTGCCTGTGCTGTCCTACATTTCATTGGTCTGGCCCCGCGTGTTAGATTACAGGCCCGCGTTTGACGCTGCACTCGAAGCGCTTAGCGGAAGTACTGAAATCAATCGTTCTGCGCATGCGGATTACTTAATGCCTTGACCAAATTTTCCGTTCTGTGCATGCGCGATTTCGCGTATTGTTTCCTAGATTTAATGTCACCACTATTTGACAATGGTTCATAAACACAGTCACGTGAAGGTTCGGAATCGTAACGAGTAACTCCATTTAATTTGAAGAGTATCCCCAGTGATATGGGAGATTCCAAGATTAAACTATTCTATGGCTATCTAGGCTGCCACCCAAACCGATCTAAACGGGACCCGATAGCTTATTGTATGCTATATAGTCATATGGAAGTGGACAAGAACTATACATTGTATTGCGGCCGATTGTTCTTGCATTTACTTATAAGTCAGGAAAATGGACTTAAAAGGGGAGTTGTTGAATGTAATTATTTTAATTTATTATTAAATGTTGCCTATACACTAATCTGGACGAACTTCTCATTGTTCTGTTTATGTCATCTTATATACTATTAGTATGTTACCGTTCTAAAGTCAACCTCTCACATAACATTATATTGTTCATAATATCAAAGTTTAATCAACAATATCAAGAGCAGCGATTTAAACCACTGAAACACCCAAACACAAGGCTGTTATCAAGCGCTAACGCATAGTACGGCTAACGCTGACTCACCGGTGGAACAAAGACAATATCGCTAATACAGATATAACGCCCTCCCCGCACGCACGCACACACACGCACGCACGCACGCACGCACGCACACACACACACACACACACACACACACACACACACACACAAACAACTGACCTAAATAACCTGGACAGGAAATACTGCTGATAGCCTCTGGTCAACTCAGCCGCGCCACCGCAGAATGTTCGTCCAACTCTGCAGGGGGCATTCTCAGTGGCTTCAAACGCGCTGAAATGTTTTCGCCTTGCATCCAAGATGCCGGACAAGTGAAATCGTATGAAATTTGGCTATTATAGGTCCTATCTCTTTTTTGATTACCCAATAAAGTCAATTCATAGTTACACGGTTGTGAAGAAGCTTACAACTTTATAAGACTTATTCATCTCATTCCAAAAAAGCTACTCGCGCTCACATAAAGTTGTAGTTATTATGTCACTGTTTTATTTCTGTAAAAATATATTACATGTTCAACAATAACAATTAAGATGAACATTCAATTTCCGATATGAGTAAATGAATAAGTGTGTTTTACGCCACAATCAGTCAAAGACCAACGTTGTCCGGTCTGATGACACACAATCTACCAGGTAGCACATTGTGTACACCCTATCCCCATTGAAGTCTCCACTGTGGGTATTCCTGGGGACGAAAAGGCCCCATGTACCTAGGAATTTCATCAATACATTCATGCGCGGCATTCTCTGCCTAAAGAGTGAGTGAGTGAGTGAGTATGGTTTTACGCCGCTTTTAGCAATATTCCAGCAATATCACGGCGGGGGACACCAGAAATGGGCTTCACACATTGTACCCATGTCGGGAATCGAACCCGGGTCTTCGGCGTGACGAGCGAACGCTTTAACCACTAGGCTACCCGACCGCCCCCTCTGCCTAAAGAAGATCATATAGTTAACATGCTAATCCAACTCGAACTACCATCCCGCTCAAGATGAATGTTTTATGTAACATCCAACAGGCCTACATTTACGCACGCACGGACGCACGCACGCACGCACGCGCACATACATATTTGGATTTACCAATCCCTGAATTGAGAAGACGTGCGTTACGAAGCTCCTTCAAGTCATCATCAATATCCGTATATGTCTGTGATATCATTACCCATCCAAAGCTGAATATACATTTATTGTGTTTTCTTGACAACAAATGTTATAATTGGAATAACACTTTCTGAGTAAAGTACAGATTCTCGTACTTTCTTGGGTTGAGTCCCGTCCGGGATTTGAACCCACACTGTGAGTGAGGCACCAAATCGCCAGAACACAAAGTTGGCGATCTAACCCACCATCTCGGTCGTTGTTTATCGTACAATAAACAACTCCCACTCGTCGTTTGTTTCTTAATTACATGACCATATACACTAACATTATATCTTTTCATGTTTATCGGTCAACAAAAGCGACATAAGCATTTCCATTATCATGAGAAACCCTTGCCAAAAGTAGCGCCAACTGCACCATTGCGACAACATCAGGAGCATGTTTCATGATTCATCATAATAAATGATGACATTGGATGCTCGCAAAAACGCGAGCTCATTCCGATCCACTAGTGGCACCCGCCACAAACACATCCAAAGGCAAGCCAATTGTTCACCCGAAAAGGCAGAGAATTGCATCTGTCATCATTTTTGTCATTGATACGTCAAACCTGGAAATGCCGTCTACACGTCCAACACAAAGCCCAAGCCAGGACCCAAATCCTTCAAACGCGGCCAAAGTTCTGTTAATTACATACATTTCCCCCTAACCTTAAATAAGAGATACTAGTTCTGAAGTAAATCGTATTTACCCGTTTGAATCGTCTTATGTTATTTATTGCCGATAAACAGAATATGCACACTTTCTGAAAGTACTGTGTGATAAGTCACGCACCAAACCTATACTCTCGATATACATGCTGCTCTTACTTAAAAAAGAATATTGGGTTAACAAGATACGTATATTAAAGTACCATGCTTTCCTGATGTGCTCTCATTCTAATTTGAAATAATGGCATAAATAGTTACCACTCATCTTTCAATATTTTTCAAGGTTGGGTTAATCACGAAGATATTTGAATATGTACAACATCTATACTTACTTATCTTTATACTTAAAGGCATCAGGTTTGTCTGTCATAAGACCCCGAAACAAATATGTCCAACACAGCCCAATATTTGGCTCTTGGCTCCTTGTTCTTATATTTTATAAGTATTGTTTAAACAACTGTTTTTTTCTGTAAAATATGTTCATTTCAGAATATGTTATTCTAGCATTAGGTCTGTGGTACGTTTACTGCATCAGCATTACATTAAAACGATATTACATTATATAAATCCATACAGAGGAAATGCTTAACATTTATCTTTTAAGGAAGAGTGCAGGACGACTTGCTTTATACATATAAATGTGGACATATATGTATGGACATTTGGATGATACAGATATATACCTCCTTAAAGATAGTGTTCGTAGATGACTGTAGAAAATGGAATAATTATGTGAGTAATCGGGTTAATACCACGTTCAGCAATATTTAGCCATATTGCGATATTGGTTTCCAACATACAAGACGGACCATGAAATTATGACTTGAATTTGGACCTGGCTTTCTGGTGTGATGTAACACCCCAGAATCTCCGGTAGAAAAAGGGCTCAAAGCACGTATGCATCATATGATGTATGCATCTGGACATATATTTGCGTAGTATTACTACCTTAATTCATCAGTATATATGTATTTTGCATAAAAGGATATTATAGGATGGACGCTGACATGCGCATATAACCTATTCACCAGTGCTGTAATATTTCATTTCTTCTGACACATATCGACACGAGAAATTATATTTAAATTTAAAAGGAGCCCAAGTGGGATAGAAATTTGAGTCTGAACCTGTTGAACAAGGCTTGTTTCATTTTGGGCTATAGCATTGCCGCAAGGCCTGGGCGGAAGGGGACACCTGTTTGCACCCATCAGATACCAATCACAACTTCTCTCTCCAAACGAAAACAAAATACGAAAAATGTCGGAAGTGTATCCTTCTAATTTTCTATTTAGATACATGTTTTAACTTTAAAGTAATTATATATATCTCATGTATTATTGGTATCTGTGATGCTGGTACCGTTTTGTTGCCATTGTGTAGCTTTTGTGGAGTTATTATGAATATCAAATACATGCCTTGAAATATGGACTTGTGAAAGAACTCATCATTGAATCATTTGCATTTAAATTAATGCATATACCATTTACTTGGCGTGTATGGACATATTATCCATCTACTTATACACACTTATTATGGACATATACAGAATTTCATTGTACCTTATTATTTAAAAATAATACCCCTGAAGATCCGGGTTAGAATAGGCATTCAACAACCCATGCTTGTACGAAGGCGACTTGGCTCGCTGACTTTGTTGATGCATGTCATCGTATCCCAAATGCGTAGATCGGTGCTCTTGATGATAATGACTAAATTGTTTGGTCCAGACTGGATTATTTACGAACCACCGTCATATAGCTGGTATATTGCTGAGTGCGGCGTTAAACAACAAACAATCAAACAAAATCTATATAATTATTAAACACCTTCCAACAATGAGAAATTAAACTTATATTTTCTAAATATTCTGTTATATTTATAACATAATTTGATTCATAATTTAATTATTGCGTTGCTTTCTTCCCTGTCATTCAATGTGCATGTTCACACCCCTAAACTTTTAATATTTCATTTTTCATAAATGGCTACGTTAGTGCGTTGCCAAGATCTCTCGTTAGCTATTCATAAGAATAGATTAAAATAATTTGTTTTACTATCATATTTCCGTTTATCTAATTCATAATACGAAATTGATAATTCGTTTATAATAGTATAGATCATATTCGTGTATATCACTATCTGATGCTAAGGTTTTATTTCAGAAAATATAATTAATTCAAAATGTAGAAAGATACACAATTTGCCATTATTTGACTTTTAAACTGTACAAAGTATGATATAATGATCAGAATGCCTGTAACGGGTAGTATTTAAGAAAGAAATATTTGTCGAGAAGTCCCATTTTTCAGATATGCCCTTCAGTAGTATTATTGCATATCTCCAGAGAGAGGTTTACATTGTAGTTCTCATTATTTGTGGATAATTCAAAAAGCAACATAGAAAATATATATGCTACCATGACGAAAGAATACAGAGTATACATAACTCGCAATTCTATATATTCAGCAAACAGCCCCAAACCGAAACTCCACAACATATCCGATTACACTGATTAAGGCTGTCCCAGTTCTCCATGCGATACTGACGCCCGTTCGTCTCCCAGACCATACAGAATAAATTTAAAAGGAATCCAGCTCAAGTCTAGAACGATTTGGCAAGCCTAGATTGCCTTAATTCTATCCATGAAAGTAAGCATTAATAAAAAAATATTGTTCTTGTCTGCTTCAGATTATATTTTGTAGATACTTATTTTAACTAGGAAAATTGTACTGACACCGGCGCTGTCCCTATTGAAGCTATCCATAAGAATTTCGAATTGCCGTCCATTGTTCGATGTCAACACATCGATGACAAATGAGGATATCATAGAGTAATCGTTGATGCCGTGCTACACTATAATAAAAATTATAATCAAGTTGACTGGTGTGTACATTACTACAGTGAACATGTACATGATCATGTCCTAATAATCAAATGCCGTTATGTCAAATACTAATTTATTATTGTGTGATGAATTTAACTGGATCAGTGGTAACATGTGATATTAATATTCCATCAATTTCTTTCCTGGTTGGTCCATCCATGTCTACAAAATGAAAATAATACAATTAAAATGGAGCATAGAACAATTCTTAATTTCAGGCTAGAGCTGTGGAAATCTAGACTTTCCCAATCATTATAGACTTGAGTTGGTCTCATGGGTCAACATTATTCTCTTGGGTCAACGTCACAGGTCATACCATACACTAACAAGACCAGCTTGCCCCCCGCCGGAGCTCCCGGATTTTGGTTATATCATCTAACATCGCCAACTCTGCTCTTAAGTAAACAAGAACCTAATCAGCGATGGGTCCTTTATCATCCCTATGTGGCTGCTTATAAAAATCTGATATCTTTTCCCAAAGACCTGGTTAATAATATATTTTCTGCTGAATATTCGAAACAAATAGAGTGAGTTGGTACTACATGTACATATGTATACGGTTCTATTTTAAATGACTGCAGCGCTCCATTATGAAAACAATTTGTTTTAACGCCGCTCTCAGCAGTATTCCAGTGATATATGACGGCGGTCTGTTGTATATGAAATATATGCAAATTGAATCTTGAATCTTGAAAGTTGTAACATTTCCGCAAATAAGTATCACATGCAGTTTACAGTATATCAACTGTACAGTATATCAACTGCGCTGGGCTGGAGCACACATTTCCTACACCTCTCCCTTCGGCAAACACATCACGAGGGTTGCAACGAGGTCACAGGTCAGGCGTGCACTCGTCAGTTGTCTAATACGGTCAAGAGTAAGATCTTCCGGAAGACCACTGCACTGGAGGTATGTGGATTATTGAGGAGGTGCTACGTGTTTGGAACTGGGAGTTGAACACTAAGCACTTTTAGAGAAGAGCTCACAATAAAACGTTATGGACTCGCGGACGGACTTGTGTTTTCATTTCAAGACGTACATTTATCAGGTTGAACTTCCTAACTGTAACAATAACTGAACTTTACGCCTTTTATATACATTTGTGATGGGGCGACAATGCGACAACGAGACATATTTTGACCTTGAAAATGTCGCGTTACGGCATCGGCGCCCTTTTGTAAAATAAAGAAAAGGATTATCAAAGAGCTACAATGCGAACACGCGACAATGCGACAAATGGCCAATTGTCGCGCTTTTGTTAATTTTGACACGTTTTGCTTGTTTTTGTAAAGGCGTCAATGCGACAATGCGACAACGAGACAATGTCCCTTCCATAGTATCCGTGCAAATACAACTGAGTAATGAAATAGAAGTCTGACATGCCAGTTAAAAGATAGAGTGTTGCAGCTTCTGATTTCATAGATCTTCAAGAAGGGTTATCAATAATGGGATGGGTGATGAGTTCAACTGCATACGCTGTGATTAACAATAATGCTCCGAGTCAATACATTTTGTCAAATGTATGACATGTATTACGTGAATGAACATATTGTTTATACTCGTCCATGTTTTTGACGGACAAAATAATTTACATGCTCGGTAAAACTGAGGACGGGCATCATTGTGTGTTTCCGTGCTTTGTTCAGGTGAACAATTGACTTGTCCTTGCATGTGTTTGTGACGCGTGCCACTTGTGTGGCAGGATACGCTCACCTTTTCCCGAACACCCATTGGATGACCTGAACCACTTTGGATTTTTATCCCACATCAGTCTGATACACCATGATATAACTGAAATACTGAAATACTGTACAGTTGAAAATGATGTTTAATGCGATTACCGTAGTGTGTTACTGCAACTGTTCATATTTTGTGCAGTGATGTTATGTAATATGTAAAAGAAAGCATATTCAATTATCCAATTGATTTGAATAGAATATACTTGCGTCAGTGTATTTTATTAACGCCACAAATCGTAATTTAAACACATAAAATAACAGATCACGCATGGTGCCTTGACTTACTACTAGATTTAATGGGCCACCCCGGAATAAAATAGTTCCCCCCAAAGCGAGGAACATATGTTTTAGTATGTTTACAAGAAATATATTCCAAACAATATCCTCATTAGATGAGAAGATCTTTTACAGAATTACCTCAGGAAGTCAATTACAATGACATAGCGTCGTAATACATTTACATCAAGTACAATACGTCAAAATGGCCGACACGACAAACGTGACGGGAGATATTTTCGAAGTTGTTAATTAACCTATGGCTATTTCAAGCCTTTGGCATCACTGATCAATTGGCCGATCATTGAAAGGTGATTGTGAAGATGTGTCAAATAGATACTAAGGTAAATTCATAGATTTCTGTAAATTGTCACTGCGACAGTTTGGATTTATTTTCGTGTTTTTTCTCTCTGGGATGGGTTGAGGCGAGGGTATCCTTAAATGGGCTTGCAACCACGCTTCTGTATGAATTCGTACCAGGGAATTCCAAGGGTTTTCCCCAGGAATGTGGAAGTAGTCAGTGTTTACGCCTTTTCAAGAATACAGTCACGTGAAGAACGTCATGTGACCGACCTCGCGTCCAAGTCGTATATCTTGTAAACTTCACATTAAAAAATTAGTTATTGTTATAACCAAATGAAACACAACCCATTATCCGATAGGGGTAACTGTACATAGCCGTTACCACAATAAACTTAGTAACATTGTTTGGTTTGACTTCTTGGCGCGTGTCTGAATTCCATTAACATGTAACATATCCTAAAACTAGCTTATCAGCAAATCTCGCTGCACTGCGCGCGACAGATACTAGAGCAAGGAATGCAAGAAATACGAAACCTAAAGCTTCCGAAAGGAAGCCTTGGACATCACGTGCGTCGGGGGACCAGCGCCATCTGATTGGCCGTTAACAGTTGTACAAGGCGGAGCAAAAAGCATCGTTTTTCCGTCCATTTTACGCTTGAAAAACTCGACCCTTTTCTGGACACTTTCTAGACGCTGACCAATTAATCAATTTTAATGAATTTTTAGTCGTTTTTCCGTCCAATGACCATATACGGAAAAAAACGACGTATTCGTGTTTGCAGTGAATATTCCCACCTGTGTTGCCCCACGTGGCACCTCCACCTGTGCTGTCCTACAATATTCCCACCTGTGTTGCCCCACTTGACAGCTTTGCCTGTGCTGTCCTACAATATTCCCACCTGTGTTGCCCCACGTGGCACCTCCACCTGTGCTGTCCTACAATATTCCCACCTGTGTTGCCCCACTTGACAGCTTTGCCTGTGCTGTCCTACAATATTCCCACCTGTGTTGCCCCACGTGGCACCTCCACCTGTGCTGTCCTACAATATTCCCACCTGTGTTGCCCCACTTGACAGCTTTGCCTGTGTTGTCCTACAATATTCCCACCTGTGTTGCCCCACGTGGCACCTCCACCTGTGCTGTCCTACAATATTCCCACCTGTGTTGCCCCACTTGACAGCTTTGCCTGTGCTGTCCTACAATATTCCCACCTGTGTTGCCCCACGTGGCACCTCCACCTGTGCTGTCCTACAATATTCCCACCTGTGTTGCCCCACTTGACAGCTTTGCCTGTGCTGTCCTACAATATTCCCACCTGTGTTGCCCCACGTGGCACCTCCACCTGTGCTGTCCTACAATATTCCCACCTGTGTTGCCCCACTTGACAGCTTTGCCTGTGCTGTCCTACAATATTCCCACCTGTGTTGCCCCACGTGGCACCTCCACCTGTGCTGTCCTACAATATTCCCACCTGTGTTGCCCCACTTGACAGCTTTGCCTGTGCTGTCCTACAATATTCCCACCTGTGTTGCCCCACGTGGCACCTCCACCTGTGCTGTCCTACAATATTCCCACCTGTGTTGCCCCACTTGACAGCTTTGCCTGTGCTGTCCTACAATATTCCCACCTGTGTTGCCCCACGTGGCACCTCCACCTGTGCTGTCCTACAATATTCCCACCTGTGTTGCCCCACTTGACAGCTTTGCCTGTGTTGTCCCACATCACATATCCACCTGTATTTCCATACACAACATCCCCAACTGTGTTTCCCAACGTAACATCTGCACTTTTGTTTTCCTCATAAAATCTCTCAACCTGCCATCACATCACATTACCACCGGTGTTGCTCCACCTCAGTTTTTAAACCCACATCTGATCTCCACCAGGATTCCCCCATATAACGTCTCCACCTGGGTGACAATACATAACATCTGCACCTGTGTTACCTACTTAACATATTTAATTAATTAACATATAAAACTGTGTTTCCCCACACACAATCTCCACCTGTATGGCAACATGTAACAGTTGCACCTGTTTTACCTACTTAGCATATCAAAATGTGTTTCCCCACATAACATATCCACCTGTTTGGCAACATATAACATCTGCACCTGTTTTACCTCCATAACATATTAAATTGTGTTTCCCCACATAACATCTCAACCTGTGTGGCAACACGTAGTATCTGCACCCCTTTTTACCTCCTTAACATATCAAAATGTGTTTCCCCACATAACATCTCCACCTGTGTGGCAACATGTAACAGTTGCACCTGTTTTACCTCCTTAACATATCAAACTGTGTTTCCCCACATAACATCTCCACCTGTGTGGCAACATGTAACAGTTGCACCTGTTTTACCTACTTAACATATCAAACTGTGTTTCCCCACATACAATCTCCACCTGTATGGAAACATGTAACAGTTGCACCTGTTTTACCTACTTGGCACATCAAAATGTGTTTCCCCACATAACATATCCACATGTGTGGCAACATGAAACAGTTGCACCTGTTTTACCTACTTAACATATCAAACTGTGTTTCCCCACATAACATCTCCACCTGTGTTGCAACATGTAACAGTTGCACCTTTTTTACCTACTTAACATATCAAACTGTGTTTCCCCACATAATATCTCCACCGGTGTGGCAACATGAAACAGTTGCACCTGTTTTACCTACTTAACATATTAAACTGTGTTTCCCCACATAACATCTCCACCACTGTGGCAACATGTAGTATCTGCACCTCTTTTACCCCCTTATCATATCAAACTGTGTTTCCCCACATAACATCTCCACATGTGTGGCAACATATAACATCTGCACCTGTTTTACCATCTTAATATATCAAAATGTGTTTCCCCACATACCATCTCCACCTGTGTGGCAACATGTAATATCTGCACCTGTTTTACCTACTTAATATATCAGACTGTGTTTCCCCACATAACATATCCACCTGTGTGGCAACATATAACATCTGCACCTGTTTTACCTACTTAACATATCAAACTGTGTTTCCCCACATAACATCTCCACCTGAGTGGCAACATGTAGTATCTGCACCTCTTTTACCACCTTAACATATCAAACTGTGTTTCCCCACATAACATCTCCACCTGTGTGGCAACATGAAACAGTTGCACCTGTTTTACCTCCTTAACATATTAAACTGTGTTTCCACACATAACATCTCCCCCAGTCTGGCAACATGTAACAGTTGCACCTGTTTTACCTCCTTAACATATCAAACTGTGTTTCCCCACATAACATCTCCACCTGTGTGGCAATATGTAGTATCTGCACCTCTTTTACCACCTTGAGATATCAATATGTGTTTCCACACATAACATCTCCACCTTTGTGGCAACATGTAGTATCTGCACCTCTTTTACCACCTTAACATATCAAACTGTGTTTCCCCACATAACATCTCCACCAGTGTGGCAACATGAAACAGTTGCACCTGTTTTACCTACTTAATATATCAAACTGTGTTTCCCCACAGAACATTTCCACCTGAGTGGCAACATGTAGTATCTGCACCTCTTTTACCTCCTCAACATATCAAAATGTGTTTCCCCACATAACATCTCCATCTGTGTGGCAACATGAAACAGTTGCACCTGTTTTACCTCCTTAACATATTAAACTGTGTTTCCACACATAACATCTCCCCCAGTCTGGCAACATGTAACAGTTGCACCTGTTTTACCTCCTTAACATATCAAACTGTGTTTCCCCACAGAACATCTCCACCTGAGTGGCAACATGTAGTATCTGCACCTCTTTTACCTCCTCAACATATCAAAATGTGTTTCCCCACATAACATCTCCACCTGTGTGGCAACATGTAACAGTTGCACCTGTTTTACCTCCTTAACATATTAAACTGTGTTTCCCAACATAACATCTCCACCTGTGTGGCAACATATAACATCTGCACCTGTTTTACCTCCTTAACATATCAAACTGTGTTTCCCCACATAACATCTCCACCTGTGTGGCAATATGTAGTATCTGCACCTCTTTTACCACCTTGAGATATCAATATGTGTTTCCACACATAACAGCTCCACCTTTGTGGCAACATGTAGTATCTGCACCTCTTTTACCACCTTAACATATCAAACTGTGTTTCCCCACATAACATCTCCACCAGTGTGGCAACATGAAACAGTTGCACCTGTTTTACCTACTTAATATATCAAACTGTGTTTCCCCACAGAACATTTCCACCTGAGTGGCAACATGTAGTATCTGCACCTCTTTTACCTCCTCAACATATCAAAATGTGTTTCCCCACATAACATCTCCACCTGTGTGGCAACATGAAACAGTTGCACCTGTTTTACCTCCTTAACATATTAAACTGTGTTTCCACACATAACATCTCCCCCAGTCTGGCAACATGTAACAGTTGCACCTGTTTTACCTCCTTAACATATCAAACTGTGTTTCCCCACAGAACATCTCCACCTGAGTGGCAACATGTAGTATCTGCACCTCTTTTACCTCCTCAACATATCAAAATGTGTTTCCCCACATAACATCTCCACCTGTGTGGCAACATGTAACAGTTGCACCTGTTTTACCTCCTTAACATATTAAACTGTGTTTCCCAACATAACATCTCCACCTGTGTGGCAACATATAACATCTGCACCTGTTTTACCTCCTTAACATATCAAACTGTGTTTCCCCACATAACATCTCCACCTGTGTGGCAATATGTAGTATCTGCACCTCTTTTACCACCTTGAGATATCAATATGTGTTTCCACACATAACATCTCCACCTTTGTGGCAACATGTAGTATCTGCACCTCTTTTACCACCTTAACATATCAAACTGTGTTTCCCCACATAACATCTCCACCAGTGTGGCAACATGAAACAGTTGCACCTGTTTTACCTACTTAATATATCAAACTGTGTTTCCCCACAGAACATCTCCACCTGAGTGGCAACATGTAGTATCTGCACCTCTTTTACCTCCTCAACATATCAAAATGTGTTTCCCCACATAACATCTCCACCTGTGTGGCAACATGTAACAGTTGCACCTGTTTTACCTCCTTAACATATTAAACTGTGTTTCCCAACATAACATCTCCACCTGTGTGGCAACATATAACATCTGCACCTGTTTTAACCTACTTAACATATCAAACTGTGTTTCCCCACACAACATCTCCACCTGTGTGACAACACATGACACATCCACCTGTTTTACCTACTTACCTGTATGACCACATATCACAAATCTGTACCTCTGTTGCAGCATATCACATCCCCACCTGGGTTTCTCCACACCATTTTCCGACTTCATTACGTCTCCATCTGTGTCGCTCACCATCACATCCCCATTTGGGTTTCCCACACCATACTCCGAACTGATTTTCCCAACATAACATCATCTCAACTTGTAATGTATCAAAGCAATTAAACAGGATTAACGACGTTACTACATGTAAAGAAAAATAGACTATGTCCAAATTGATTGGTAAAGGATTTAGAAAAGATATATATTTTGACTATGTTTATGAGTGTGTTTATTAGTTGATGTTGGTGTGCTAACGGGCCTTTGTTATCTTCTTTGTTCAGGTTTGTCTGGATCATCTGGTGAGCTCTGGCGCGAACAAAGACGCTTCGCCCTCAACACTCTCAGAGAGTTTGGAGCTGGCAGGAACATCATGGAGGACAAAATACATGAAGAAATCTCACAGTTTCTCGAGGCCTTCGAGACAGAACGGGGACAAGGGTTTGACTGCACCCGTCTGGTGCATAACGCAGTATCCAATGTCATCTGCTCCACTGTTTTCGGCAAGCGATTCGAATATACAGACCCTCGTTTTATAAAAATTTTGAAAGCTTTGGAAGAATATTTTGCCATCTTAGGTGTGGCTGGTGTTGCGAATGTACTGCCTTTTTTGCGCTTTTTGCCAGGGGATCTATTCAAATTTAAGAAGATGATGCGCAGTATCGATACCATCATTTCACAGCTTGTGGACCCTATGATAAAGGAGCACTTGCAGAAACACGACGATGATAATGTGGACGACTTTATCCACGCCTACATCAAGGAAATGCGACTTCGTAAAGAAACGCAAGAGAACACGACCTTAGACCGTAAGCATAAACTGAACCAGTGAGTGAGTATGGTTTTACGCCGCTTTTAGCAATATTCGAGCAATATCATGCGGGGAACACCAGAATAAACTGCGCGAACCTATATCAATTGAACATGATGTTTTCTGGTACATGTTTTTGACAACTAACAAGCGATTTTGTAATTATCTTTTGACTTTGTAGTCCTGGAACCAGTTTAGTAATATAACTACGTGTCAGCTAAGAATGTTAGGGAAGACCAAAATGACCATTTCATCAGCCCCAAGAGCATATCAAACTAGACCCCTATCAGCGGACCCTGCTACCACAAAAGGGCGCAGCACTAACTAACTAAACGACCCCTATTTAATTCGGTTCATGTTCTTTTTCAGTGGAGAACCTGACCATGGTGATAGCAGACCTCTTTGCGGCCGGGACAGAAACCACATCCACTACAATTCGATGGACACTGGCCTACTTTCTCCACAACCCGGATATTCAAGAAAAGTGTTTTCAAGAGATCCAGGAAAACATCGGCCAGAGCAGACGACCCTCCATGCAGGACAAGACCAAGCTGCCGTACATGGAGGCCACCATCATGGAAGTGCTGAGACGAGCGGATATCGTCCCTGCATCTCTTCCCCACACCGTTCCCCACGATGTCCAGTTCAGAGGGCACACATTTCCAAAAGGTGTCCTGGTCATATTGATGCTTGATTCGGTCCTACAAGACCCGGATGTGTGGGGTGACCCAGACAACTTTCGACCTGACCGTTTCCTTGACGACACTGGCAAGATCGTAAAGAAAGAAGAGTTCATTCCCTTCTCTCTTGGTGAGTTTACTCGCCAGGACATTCCCATTTCTGTGTAAATTGATGAAACCTTACCTTGTTTTCTTTACAATTTATCAATTAAATAGATATAAACTGTCGAGCCATAGACAATACACCAAAACATTAGAACTTAGATTGTATATGTCATGATTACAAACGCTACATCTTCTTGTCTTTTTGGTCAAGTGTGATATATAGCTTCGTATAGATTCTGTATAAAACAGCAGGTGTTTCTCAATGCAATGGCACAATAATAACGAATAGTTATAGACATATGTCCACGGTATACTGACACGAGGTGGTCTGGTGTTTCCTGAACAAGGACATATTGGAGTAGAAACTCAAGGGTTTGAAATATTTCAGGTCGAAGAGTTTGTCTGGGTGAGTCGATGGCCCGGATGGAGATGTTCCTCTTCCTGACCACCATGATCCAGAGGTTCAAGTTCGTCCCTGTGGATGGCCAGATGCCCTCCTTGGATGGAATCATGGGTTTAACTCATTTTCCAAGGCCATTCCTCATGAAAGCCATTCCCAGAGTTTAATCATTTTAAATGAATGATGGAGTAGCTGTTTAGACTGCATTTAGCTACAATTCAGAATAGTTTGCTTTTTAGTTCATTTCTGTTGAAGCTCCAAACTATTAGCTTGATGATATAAAAAATGAAAATTATAACATCTGTATATTAGTTAATCAGATAATACTTTCCTTAGTGACTCATGCAAGACAACGTCAAGTCCTTTGTGTTGTCCTGTTGTGTTCATAACTTGCGGTACACTGCGAGTAAATATCCAATGGCTGTAGAGGCTGGAATACCTTATGTTTGTCAGAAGAGGCAACCAGTCTGGTGATGGGGTGCTCAAGGTCTGAGACTTGGCTGATTGTAGGTCATATATCCCGATGCGATTGGTCGTTGCTCATGCTTTCACACACTTGCCTTGATAGCACCTGCAGAAACGATGACAAAGCATTCAGAAAATTTGAAAATATTCTTGTCGTTGTTTCTCCGTATGATAAGTAGCATGTAGTTTTGTCTGCGAATGTGATGTAAATGTCAGCTGTCTGCTCTTTTGGTGTGCAGATGATAAGTAACATGTAGGCTTCTATCATTTTTCGTCAGTAGGTATTCGGTATCGAACAGTATCACAGTTAATCTCGTACAATCATAGGTGCATTGATTCCATCGGCATTATATTAGACCAAATGGGTAGGTAACTGTACTTATAACGCCTGAATTGTGAACCAATGCCCACGCCTGGACTGGTGCACACATTTTGACAAGACATCTTGAAAGTCATCATGAAGTTTTTTTTCAAGATCAAATAATATAAATAACTATCTTGCTAATGTAGCATGGGTACTTCCAAATTATTTGGTTTCCGTTGTTACTGATCAAGTAAAATCCTCTGTCATGTCTTAACGTGATAGAAAGGTCATATCCCATTTGTCAGATACCCTAGTTATTACACTAGGGGAGTAGAGATGGCTTGTCAAAACTGAGATTTACCTGTTGTGGTGATGGATCAGACCTAATAGACTTAATCCTCTGTATAATCAAGATCAAATAAATAAAGACCTTAACTGAGATACAATAGGATTATGTATTGTTTTATTTTCTATCCGTATATATGTAATTAATGAGCATTGGTATCAAGAAAACAACCTAAAGTTGTAAGTTTTCACTTCAGCTTCTTCTCTAAATGTTTTTACTAAATTGTGCATATATTGTGGGGAAATGGCTTTATCTGTTACAAAACAGTTATAAGAATGCTTGATTGTCATGCATTTTGTAGTTATCATTTCTAATAATATTGTTCAACTGTACTACTGTACAGCTCTGTAATTATACATAATATCATATATGATATGTATCTTCAATATCTGGAGGAAATAAAGAAAATCTATCTATCTATCTATCTATCTATCTATCTATCTATCTATCTATCTATCTATCTATCTATCTATCTATCTATCTATCTAAGACACGTACAAGAAGTGCTGAAGTAATTTGCTACTGGATGCACCTTCACTTCGATCGCAATCATTCATGACGATGAGTCACTCGTCCCTATTCCAATGTGGAACCACAATAAGACATTCGGTCCCAGAACCAAAAAAAATAGCCTTCAATGATTCAACAGTCGTTTGAATGCTAATCTGCATACCAACGCCCAAACATCTTCCTGTTTATCGAAATACTGAAGAGAATCAAGAAAGAAGACAAAATGAAACTTGTTCAGTTTGACTCTGTGCTACTCCTCCACCCGAGAGATCGACAACGTCCTTGGCAGACTGAAGACAAGTTGCTCATGATAGCAATCACTGAATTATCTGGTCCAGACGTTTTTACAGACCGCCGCCATATAGCTGGACTATTGATGAGTGCGGCGTTCAACAACAAACAAACAAAGCTTAACGTGTAATTAGTGGTATCACACCTCTGCCCTTGCCTATAATGTACGGACGATGGCGTCTGTTGTTCACATCAATTATTGGTTCTCATTTGGCGTTTTCTCTACTGTGGGATATATAGAATCTCACCCGAGTGTCTTTTGATATCAAATATATCAACACGAGTTGATAAAAGTGGAAAGATTCCGAGGCTTGCCGGGGATTTTTCCCACTTTTATCAACGAATGTTGATATATTTGATATCAAAAGACACTCGGGTGAGATTTTATCTATCATTCAACATCATTCTTCCAACTTTTACAATTTGTAGACAGTAATAAGCAGTGTCTTCAGTGTAAAAAGTACTGCTAACAGCTTCAGTAGCAGAGCCATTAGGGATGTCATTTGATTGTGATGTCATGGTAACCAGTGACGTCACAATCGTCTGCAAAGCATTGTGGTGTAATTTCATTGCAGCGATATCTACAGTGTAGATATCCCTTGATCTAATCCAAGCGATATCTCCTGTGGGGGCCAGTTTTGGATGATAAAATTATTTAATCAACGATTGGGTTGTTAATGAAGTTTGATCATTGACGTGTAGAATGGCTCACTGCAATTGAACAGATCAGAGGTGCAATTCAATACCCATGGATGTTAAGTAAATATAGCTACAGACAGTGTGTCAGGTTTCTGTATACTTAATTATTTTTCTCTGGAGAGATTTGTGTTTTATACAAGCGCTTTGAAACATTTCAACATCAAAATATAATACATGAAGCCCTGCGTGTCAAGGTAAATGTAACTAGATTTGATATCAAAACCTTATTACACGTAACATGTATATACATTCAAACGATAATAGCATATCACTCGTTCACCACGTGCATCCAGATTTGTGCCCGCTACATCACGAACTGCACATGAAAACCCCTGTTTCATTTCGACACAGGTGTATATTGTTTATGTCAAAGAAAGATCCTTCCTTCTTTCTTTCTTTACGACGTAAACGCCGGTACAATCCCATGCATTATGTTACTGCCTATTTGCTACACCGTGAGTGAGTGAGTGAGTATGGTTTTACGCCGCTTTTAGCACTATTCAAACAATATCACGACGGGGGACACCAGAAACAGCTTTGTATTCAAAGCGAAACTGACGACACTATCTGTTGTCTAATAAATGCTGGGCGGCGCCTTTGATCTTGCATGGAACTATACATGTAGCAGAAGTAAACGATGATCAGTAAGGCGTGGAAATAAACAAGATTAGTTCTATTTGCATTTCTGCGCACCATATCATCTGTTTTTTATGTATATTTGCCCAGTGTGTCCACAAGTTACAAGAACGTTTCGAATGTACAAAAATGTATACAGGGTAGGTTTTTACCAAGTGCAAAGATCGTTTTGCTTATTCATAACACTTATTCACGCTTGATGTGGCAGACTGAATTTAAACATTATGATTGTGTCCGGGTAGATTATAGAGGTCATTGTAGCTAAAACATTGTTCGTGTGACGCAACATTTAAACGTATTCATTGACAATACATTGTGTCAATATTTTGCGAGAGTGTAGGGCATTTTCCCACATGGAGAATTCCCCCATCAGAAACTACCCCACAATGAATATAAAAATATTTTATGTTGCCGTTTCATTTACAATTTGACAAACTATAATAATATGAATATTATAATTCACCATCACTTGTCTAGTTTACTATAATGTAACAAGCTGGAAGTTGTCAGATACTCATGTTCAAAGAAATAAGTAGTCACAACCAAAATCCTCTAACAATAAACCGTTACCGTTGATATCCCCAACCACTAATACTGAGTGTGGCCATCTCCGCGCTTGGCTAACTCGGTTACGAACAACAAACCACGGACTAGCAGTTGAAACTGGAAGATGGAATTATGTATACAGAATTGACAGACTGTGCTCACTTTGTAACGCTGCAATTGGGGATGAATTTCACTTAGTATTATGTTGTAATGAATTACAGCATCTCTGGAAATCTTTATCACCTAACTGTTTTTGTCAACATCCAACTTCACACAAATTTAGCTATCATATGAATTATCAATATCCGCCATTACTTATACAGTTTTGTAAATATATCAAAAGTGGATTGTCCGTACACAAATAAGTGCAAGATTTGTTTATTATAATGAATGTGTATATGTTTTCTAATGACATTGATTGTTATCTGAATGTGTTCCAGTAAAAATGTACATATTCGTTTCCACATGTATATAAGTATACCGTGCACCGATGCATATATTCAGTAATATATTTATATGTTATTTATATAGGATTACTTGTAAAATGTGTGTTCTCTACATCACTGAGTCATTTTGGAGAAATAGACATTGTTCTGTTCTGTTCTGTCACTGGGCAATCGTATGCCACAGAACCTAAAGAGACTCTGTCTACATGTTCACACCTGGTGATGGTTAAGATCACAAATTCTGCAGTCAGTCAACATGGCAGTTAAGATTCATTTCTAATATTTGCTTCAAATATATAGTAAATTTTAGAGTCTCCCACAAAACTTCCTCTTATCAATTCTTAAAAAAAATGGGCTGGGGGAAAAAATGCCCTAAAAGTTTTGAGTCGGGAGGTGTCATGTGGGGAAGCATACATGTTGGGAAATGTCCTACTTTTAGGGGGAAGTGTCTTGTGGGGAAACGTACTTGTGGGGAAATTATCCTACTTTGAGTGGGGAAGTGTCTTGTAGGGAAACGTATATGTGGGAAAATGTCCTACTTTGAGTTGGGAAGTGCCTTTTGGGGAAACGTCCATGTGGGGAAATGTCCTACTTTGAGTGGGGAAGTGCCTTTTTGGGAAACGTATATGTGGGGAAATGTCCTACTTTGAGTGGGGAGGGCATTGTTGGGAAACGCATATATTTTGGGAAATGTCCTACTTTGAGTTGGGAAGTGTCTTGTGGGGAAACATATATGTGGGGAAATGTCCTACTTTGAGTGTGGGGAATTGTCTTGTAAGGAAAAGTACATGATGGGAAATGTCCTATTTTGAGTGGGGAATTGTCTCGTTGGGAAATGTCCTATTTTGATTGGGGAAGTATCTTGTGGGGAAACATATATGTGGGGAAATATCCTACTTTGAGTGGGGAAGTATGTTGTGGGGAAACATATATGTGGGGAAATGTCCTACTTTGAGTGGGGAAGTGCCTTTTTGGGAAACGTATATGTGGGGAAATGTCCTACTTTGAGTGGGGAGGGCATTGTTGGGAAACGCATATATTTTGGGAAATGTCCTACTTTGAGTGGGGAAGTGTCTTGTCAGGAAACGTACATGTTGGGAAATGTCCTACTTTTATATTGCTTATATTTAGATTGATACAATATTCAGCAGAGTTTCGACACAAGATTCAGTCAAGTGTTTAGCTTGTGCTAAGGCCTTGTGTAGCTAATATAGTGAAAATACCTCATTATAATCTTCGCTATTGTCAGATTTACAATTTACTTTTTTCCTCTCCTATTATTTTAAATACTACTGAAACTTTGGATTATTATTAGATGAAGAAGAATGTTTAGCTAAAGTTTCACCCAACCTATTTGCGATATCACATTTTTCATACATACCTTTGACATAGGCGTGAGTGAATTCATTTTGGAAACAGCACTATGTTTCAGTTTGTCAGAGAAGAACTGAATTTGGATCAGAAACATCCATAAAAAGGTCTTGTTTTAATTAGTCAGAGCAGTTGGGCTAAAATAATGACTTCGAAACATTCCGTCTTACTGGAGGTGGATCATTGGTAATTTCTGTCTGAAAATGGTCACTTCCACAAAGGTCATCATAGGCTTCAAATTCATTATATATGTTTGACCTAAAGCAGAATATTTTCCAGTTGCAGGATGTAAATATGTGCTCGAGCAATGGTTCAAAATGTATAAATTATTATTAGAAATAAAATCTTCACGAATTCTCCGAAAATTGATAGAAACAGTACTTCCCCATAGTAGCTTATGTCAATTAAGATGATCTATGATGATACATGGCTTAGAGAGATGGTCAAATAAATCCTGAAGATCGGTCTGCTGAAGAATTGAAGATGGAGGAGCAAAGGGTGATTTGTAAAGTAAGGTGGACGGAAACAGCCTGAAGATTGCGTTAAGAGGAACAGGGCTGTGGATGATGCCTCACCAAAAAGGAAGAGTTTCCAGTGGTTTTATCACTTGTGGGAGAAAATTAATGATAAGAATTGTAATGGCGCATTTCAAATCTATCATTTTGTTTAAGATATGTTTCTTATAAACTCGATGATGACAGGGGATCTCTCACGTGTACGTTAGGGTCTCCAATTTCTGTGCTCTGAAAATAGAGTCACCTGCATCACCAGAGGCTCAAAGGATTTATGAACCTAGGAAAATCTTTGATGTTTGCCTACGATTAAGACGTTTTCGCTGTTTCTTTGACATTACAACGTGTACGTCAATAGCTGATCAATCTCAGTTGAGACTGCCCATTTCGGTCACCCATCACGACCAGCAGTGGAGGGCTGTAGAACGCCATGCATGAGACTATTGCAATAATGTAATCTTGAAGCGATAGATGGATAGATTAAGCATTTGACACATATCTTCTGATTTGTCTGATATTCAGTTCCCTGATAGTAGGTATCATTGCAGATGTTATTCAAATGGTTTCTCAAACTGTATGGTGAATAAATGGTCAAACCTAGACTTCGTGCGTGACAGTTTGATTGAACAATACTTTCCCCAACCTGTATATTAGGAAGAGGAATCTGAGGCTACGTAGTCTTGAACTGGTGATCAAAATGTCACTTTGCCTTCATTTAATTTGTAGAGGTTTGTTGTCAACCAAATATATAGAGCTGCATGTCATCAGTATACAAATTAAAACTGAGACTATGAGATCTGGCAATTCTTCCAACTCGTAGGATGTATATAGTGGAACGTATTGGGCGAAGATCAGGTCCCTGTGGCACTCCAAATTTCAGTTTAGTTTCACTTTCTTCTTTCCGATTTATTACTTCTATGGCCCTGGTCCAGTGAACGGACGACGGCCAAACAAGTCATGGCATTAGCTCACTTGACTATCCGTGCCACGACAGATGCTCACTTGGGAATACATGCGGTGAATAGGACCAATTTGAGGAATGATTGAGTGTGTCATGACCAAGATATATCGGTCCCATCCCATTTGTCAGATATCTTAAAATCAGAAATGCCACGGTTGAGTTCTCCCACTATCCAATGCTTCTTTCCCAAGTTGTAAAACTGATTAGTGCCGATCATATCCCATTTTGCAGACTCCTAATGAGGATATAACACTTGTAATAAAGCAATGAAAATACTTTTATTGTCTTTTACAAAATGTTATAGTCACATGAATAATTCAAGAAGGTGTAACATATTACTACATAAAGGTACATTATATGCATGCATCACCTTACGTTGCATGCATACACTATGGAACCGATTACTAGAGTCAACCCATTTCCTCAAGTCTGCTCACAGCATCCAAATACTGCATTGGTGTATTGACACCCTGCGTCAACTGTTCTCCACTTTCCATGACTGAGGATTATACTATATTATACAACGGAAACCTATAATAGATTAGAAGTACCCATGTCACATTATCGAGATAGTAGTTTGAATTATTTGAAACTCATATTATTCTTGAACCTTGAATTTCCAAGATAGTTTAATTAAAATGTGAGCAACAAGCCATGTGAGGGCACTGATGCATGATTCAAGCGTTAGAAGTACAGTTACATTCCCATTTGGTCTTAAATAATTTCAGTGAAATAAATTCACCTACGATTATACCAGCTCAAACATGATACTGTTCAATACCAAACAAACTACTGACGAAACGTGCTGGAAAAGTACATGTTATTTGTCGTCTGTGCAACACCAAAAGAGAGATTCGCTGAAATGTTCATCACGTTCGCATACAAGACTACATGATATTATACGATTAAGCAATATGAGGAAAAGCAACATAAATATTTTCATTTTGTTCCGAATGCTTTGTCACCATATTTCCGAGTGCTAACCAGGCAGCTAGTGAGTGGACGCATGAGCAACGACCAAACGCATCAGGATAGACCTGTAATCAGCCAAGTTATAGCCCCTGACCACCCGATCACCAAATATTTTGTGATTTTCTTTTTTAAATCATCAAGATTCTATACTTTTGGTGTATCTAGACTTAGATCCAGTTTCAAACCGCAAAGCTAACAGGTTTTTTTCGTCACCTGAAATGAACTAAAATGAAATACCATGCTGAAGTGTTGTTAAAAGGGTTCTAAACACCTACTCACTCACTCACTCAGTCAATTCACTGATTAAATCCTGGGAATAGCTTTCATGAGAAATGGTCTTGGAGAATGAGTTAAACCCATGATTCCATCCAAGGAGGGCATCTGGCCATCAACAGGGACGAACTTGAACCTCTGGATCATGGTGGTCAGGAAGAGGAACAACTCCATTCGGGCCATCGATTCACCCAGACAAGCTCTTCGACCTGAAATATTTCAAAGCCTTGAGTTTCAATCCTTATATGTCATTGTTCAGGAAATATCAGATTCCCTCGTGTCCGTATCTTTTACAAATAACTAGATCTATTTTGGGATGTTTCCCAGTTCGTTAATATTGGTTCATTATCATGACAAACACATGTTGTTATATATACAAACTATACGAAGCTCCATACAAGACTTGACATAAAATACAAGATGATATAGTTCAAAATGTTGCGTGAAACATTTTTTTGCATTAGAATCCAAATGCAAATAATTCACGGATTTACAAATCATCGATATGTCAATTCTATTTGTATTTACATTTTATAGGGTTTCCGGACTTCTCGACTAGTGGGATTGGTTGAAACTATATATTTCAAATGTGTCTATTTGTTTGACCTTTTGTAAAGAAATCAAGGTAAAGTTTAATTCAATTATACAGTAATGACATTTCGGGCTGTGTTTTTCCCAGCGATTAAACTTACCCAGAGAGAAGGGAATGAATTCTTCTTTCTTTACAATCTTGCCAGTGTCGTCAAGGAAACGGTCAGGCCGAAAGTTTTCTGGGTCACCCCACACATCCGGGTCTTGTAGGACCGAATCAAGCATCAATATGACAAGGACACCTTTTGGGAACGTGTACCCTCTGAACTGGACATCGTGGGGAACGGTGTGTGGGAGAGCGGTAGGGGCGATATCCGCTCGTCTCAACACTTCCATAATGGTGGCCTCCACATAGGGCAAGTTGGTCTTGTCCTTCATGGAGGGTCGTCTGCTCTGGCCGATGTTTTCCTGGATCTCTTGAAAACACTTTTCTTGAATATCCGGGTTGTGGAGAAAGTAGGCCAGTGTCCATCGAATTGTAGTGGCTGTGGTTTCTGTCCCGGCAACAAAGAGGTCTGCAATAACCATGACAAGGTTCTCCACTGAAACAGAACATGAACCAATTTAAATAGGGATATGTTTAGTAAGTTAGTGTTGCTCCCTTTTGTTGTGGCAGGGTCCGCTGAATGGGGTGGAGTTTAATTTGCTCGTAGGGGGATAAAAAAGGTCATTTTGGACTTCCCTCACATCCTAATGCTGACACCCAGCAGTGACATTGCTGAACTCGTCCAAGCGCCACAAAGAAAAAAGGAAATTACTTATTTGCTTGTAAACAGGCAAATACCGGAAAACATGTACAGCCAATATAGCTACATTCAGTTTATGCTTACAGTCTAAGGTCGTGTCCTCTTGCTTTTCTTTGCGAAGTCGCATTTCCTTGATGTAGGCGTGGATGAAGTCGTCCGCGTTATCATCGTCGTGGTTCTCCAAGTGCTCCTTTAGCATAGGGTGTATCAGTTGTGAAAGGAGGATATCTACATTCTCCAAAGTCTTCTTAAATTTGAATAGATCCCCTGGCAGAAAGCGCACAATAGGCAGTACATTCAACACACCAGCCGCACCTACGTTGGCAAAATTTTCGTCTATAGCTTTTAAAAATGTAACAAAAAGCGGGTCTGTATATTCAAATCGCTTGCCGAGCATAGTGGAGCAGACGACATTGGATACTGCGTTCTGCACCAGACGGGTGCAGTCAAACCCTTGTCCCCGTTCTGTCTCGAAGGCCTCGAGAAACTGCGAGATTTCTTCATGTATTTTGTCCTCCATGATGTTCCTGCCAGCTCCAAACTCTCTGAGAGTGTTGAGGGCGAAGCGTCTTTGTTCGCGCCAGAGCTCACCAGAGGTACTACCCACTCCTGTAAGAAGAAGTCAGCACACTTATATCAACCAACAACGCAAACCATAAAGTTTAGCATTCTCAGGAACAGATTAATAAAATATATTAATCTTTTCTCAACCCTTTACCAATCTATTTGAACACAGTCTATTTCTATTTGTTGAAGACATTTCTTAATATCCGCGTTTAATTGTTCTAATTTATGACGGGTGGGGATGTAATATGGGTGGCCACAGGTGAGGATGTTATGCGGGAAAAGCAGGTCGGAATATGGTATGCGAAATACTAGGTGGAGATATGATATAGGGCAACGCAGTTTGAGATGTTAGGTGCACACGTGTGTGTGTGTGTGTGTGTGTGTGTGTGTGTGTGTGTGTGTGTGTGTGTGTGTGTGTGTGTGTGTGTGTGTGTGTGTGTGTGTGTGTGTGTGTGTGTGTTGTGTGTGTGTTTGTGTGTGTGTGTCTGCTTGTACCAGGTTGTGCTTGGACTGATGCCGATTTATAGTGCTAACACACTGAGATACCATGCAGCAGTTTAACATGAATACCCCACTCAGACACAGTATATGATGTGTAATAACATATGTTCTGTAAGGCATTGATGTTTGGCAACATAGGTGGAGATATAAACATTCTTAATCAACATGAAATGATATATTTGAACAAAAAAAAACATTTGTAATGAGCAGGCCTCGGTTGACGAGGCTTTCACATCATGGAGCCAACATGTTCACCCTGTGCTGTAACAAATTATGACACCCACCTTTCCCTTTTGATATGAAGTCATTTAGGAGTGTGTGTGGCCTGTCAGAAAATACGTCGGCGTTCTTGACAATGGCGTCTTTCAGAGCACTGTAGCCATTGAGGACGATGAGTGGTGTGTTGAACATGTACAAACTGAAGATGTCGCCATATTGCTGCCTGAGTTTCTTAAACGTGATCCGGGGATCGGAGTCCATGGAGAGGGCATTCCCCACAAACGGGAGGAGAGGGGGTCCGGGAGGGAGGCCGGAGGGACGCCGCGTTATCAGCCATAACACAGCTAGCACAGCCACACACAATAACACAGTTGTTGGACTGAAGGCGAATATATCCACCATTGTATCCTACTGTCCAGTATCGTAGGTATTCCAAACTGAAGATGTCACGATGTGTTTTTGAGTATACACTATACATGTATATGTATTGACTGATGAAACCCCTTTCAGTATGACATGGTAGACTGGCTTTGAAATGACCCAGTTCTGCCTACGCGAACATGATCAGCAGTTTAAATGGAATTCAATGTACAGCCGTAGCTCTGGTCGCTGGCATATATGATGTGTCCCAGGGTTCAAATCTATTTGCGTCTGTATGTACCATGTTCCACTGACCTCGATAATCTGTTGCATGAAGGCACAACTCTCTGCGGTCACATAGTTAACACCGAAGGCTATGAGGGGTATTTAGGTAATAATCAGCTCCCAGCAGCCACTGCCTCAAGCCATATTGTCCGCATAACAGATCAGTTTTATGGCTCCGTCACAGGTGCTCCAAATATTGAAGCAGGGGGAAACAAATTTCCTAGAATCATTTGAACAAGTAATATTGATATCCCAGTCACTTTTGGTAACTTTTAATGATGTCGCCATTGCAATTTTTACGGATGTTGATTCGTATGCAATATTTGACTCTCAACAGCGGAATGGTTTGGGTCAGATTTATCCGACAGAATAAGCAGTTTTACTTCTGTTTAGTAGTATGGATGAATTGTTATGTTACATCTTAACAGTATATCAATGATCATCATATGAACTCACACCAGGCATTGTTACAAGTAAACCACATCCCACGACAGTTACTGACACTGGTAAAAAAACAGTACATAGAAAAAGACCAAGTAACTCAACTCATCATGATCATAATTTCTATTCTTTGAAGGAAAGAATTGCAAAAACAGTAACTGACCAAAAAACGTAAATCAAGAGAAGAGGAATCTCCGTTATTGATTAGTTCTGATATTGAAATGTTGTGACAAAAAGATCTCGTCTAGTATGCCTTTTTTACCATATGGAGCCCTCAGTATTTTCATTTACATAATTATAACCAAATGCCACATGTTACCAAGTGTAAAAAGAATGTGCTCTATTAGTTGAGTATGTGCATCTGCCAATATTGTTGACAGTTTTGATACTATATCCACATGATTCCATTTGTGCCAGAAAATGCTTACATTATATTCGATCTCCTTTTTAATAAAGACCCAGGTTAGAATAGGTCTTCAGCAACCCATGCTTGCTGTAAGAGGCGACGAACAGGATTGGATAGTCAGGCTCGCTGATTTGGTTGATGCATGACATCATATTCCAATTGCGTAGTTCGATGCTCTTGATGTCAATTACTGGATCGTCTGGTCCAGACCCGATTATTTACAGTCCACCGTCAAATAGCTGGAATAATGCTGAGTGCGAGTTAAACAAGAAAAACTGTTTTTAAATAGACATACCCTTTGCACATGTATCTATCAACTGTATTGCCCAATACTCAAAATAAATAATATTCTTTTCCACAACAGCGTTGTCTTATTTGTGGTTAATATAAGTATGTTCCTTCAAGCCTTTCAGTAACATCATAATTATGCGTTTGTGAGGCATCACATATGGCGGGGAATCAATGTTTTCTTGTTGTTCGGGGATCTAGGTTACCAGGTCAGCCTTGCTTTGTTCGTAACACAGCGAGCTCAGTAACTGTCCGCCTAGACTTGCACAAGTCTCTAAGGCAAACAGTATAAGTGTAGACAACAATTTCTAGATTATGTAAATAATACGAACAAGTTGTCCCTGTAAAATACTGACGCCCTTAGTTGTACTGTCCGCGTATCAAGATTTGCCTGTTATAAGGATAGAATTACTATACACCCGTGAACATATCATTCAGGACAGCCTTGGAGCAAGGCTAGTGTCCTCCCAGAGGCTTTGGGGAGTCCGTATCAGAATATGCCCAGAGCACAGCATGTTTTTCACAAGGGCTGCCCTCTTTGGGAATCTCGTGGTCAGGTTATGTGCCGTGGCTGATTGCATGACATCTTAACCCGACCGCGAGGACCGTTGCTCATGATTTCAGTCACTGGTTTGTCTCGGCGCAGAGATGTAGAGAGAGTATTCTGGCTGTGGCGTTAATCAACATTACTCACTCGCATAAAGAATATTTGTATTTTGGGAAGAATGACTTTGACTATGTTTGATACAAGAATAAAGTAGTTTTGGTTTAATCTGTGCATCAAATATCTTGAATAAAATATATGGTGAAATATTCTCATCTAACTGAACATGTAATCCCCATTTACTTTCATAGATATTTGTTGTCTGATATACAGCTCTTAAAATAAGACAGATCGACTTCTAATAGAAACTAGAACATGATCCAACCATGCAGGCTGAAGTTAGTCGTATATAAATAGTACTTCCTTCAAGTCCTGTACGTCGTACAACTAATTTCCAGTTATAAGCAAGTGATATTGTATTTACTGTGACTCGTTGCAGATGCTGTTTCACACGATAATTTCTGTTAACGATATTACAGACGGATCTGCTATCTCCTAACGGAAGACAAATTGATTATCAACTTTAGACCAGACTGAGGCGAACATGGGTGCGAGAGTAGCAGGTACTCTCGATGCCAGATGGAATCGACCGTTCATTGGCGTTGGGTAACCTGGTCGGTTATCTTCTTCCATTTGATTTACTGCCGCTGTGTAATGGTGTTAACCCCCCAACACATCGATAAAACAAGACCGTGTTCTCCATGTGAAGCCAGGCTTAACACAACGCGTGTATTCCTCACCGGGTGGCCTTGTGCAGACCGAGCGACGGAGTCCATCAATGCATAACGCGATCTCGCGCCAGTTCCGCGTGGCATCAAGAGATGATTGATAAGCTTTGTCCCATGTGGCGTGTGTGGAGACTTCATTCATGTATAAACAGTTGTCCTCCTTATAGCGGAAATCATCAAACTAGTCTTTGAGTGACCAGCTTTGATGCTCATGATATGGTCGGAATCGTACAATCGACTCTGCTTTGGGCAGAGATTTCTTATGAATATGGAAAGGTTTTCATTGGCATTCTAGAAGTTGGTGAGTAAGTAAGAACTTCATGGATAATATTTGTAGCTCATTTGGTGATTAGTATTTTAGAAAATGCCACATGCAATATACCAGTAGTTGTTATCCATAAAGTTGTGCGTTTTCTTAACATGGAAAATGTTTTATTGCGTTTATTGGTCACCATGGACGATGAAATATGACCATCAATAAAATTTCAGATAACCACTTTCAATGGTCGTTCTGAATGAAAACTTTAAAATAGCGGGTTACGGTCACAAAGCGACATGGCCGAAACGACTGTCAACATTCCAGGGGTCCCCGCCCTCAACAACCCCTTTCTGTTTTGAAGAGCCACACATGTCGTTATTTGACAGGTGATAGGGCATACTACGTGTCAAGATAATACAACACTGTTACCACCTAGCTCATTTGGTGATTAGTATTTTTAAAAATGCAATTGCAAAAACGGTAATTGCTTCGAGGATATGCATACATCTCGCACGTGTATTTTGTTCCAGCCTCTTAAGATTCTGTATCCTCGCTCGGAGCACACAGTGTTAACTTAGTCCACAGATAAACGTAGCTGTACACACACATCCACATATATTCACACATCCACACACACATCCACTCTCTCACGCACACGCATACACACACACATACACACACACATCCACTCTCTCACCCACACGCATACACACACACATCCACTCTCTCACCAACACGCATACACACACACATACACACACACATCCACTCTCTCACCCACACGCATACACACACATATACACACACACATCCACACACACACATCCACTCTCTCACCCACACGCACACACACACACACACACCATGTATTGACTATGTACCCTACGAGCCTTCAAGATCTCTCGCGGGGGCACGGGTGGCCCAGTCGTCTAAGGCGCCGCGATTCGCTGTGCAGAGTTGCGTCCCTTGAACACGCCAGAAACCTATGATTGTGAGTTCGAATCCCGGTTCGCCCCGATTATGTTTCTAGGTTTGTCGGCACCATACCCGTGCTCGTGGGTTTCACCGAAGTGGTTAACGTCTGAGACCTGCATCACTTCGGGCTTCCCTCCCACATTAAGCTGACACGTCGTGATATAACTGGAATATTGTTAAAAGCGGCGTTAACCCCAACTCACTCACTCACTCAAGCTCTCGCGCAGCAATTCAAGGGGAGGCTATCAATAGTGACTACGATCGTGAAGACCAGATTTCCCACGCATCGAACAAGAAATAACCCATTCATATTACATCGACAGAAATATATCATATTCACAATGTAAATACACGCAGTTCATGACATTTTGGTCTCTCTGTCACCACCTATTCCTTCAAACTCACGAACTTGCACAATCAAACAATATGACACTGGAATAGTTTGTTTTTTCTTATCATCTATAGATATACTTTGTAACTTGTATGTATTTAAATTGTATGTGGACTATATTCTGTAAACTTATTGTTTGAGTACTCCAAAAAGAAATGAAATCATAAAAAAATATTTTTTTAAATCCGATCCAGTTGATGTGCAGAGATGCATTCCTTTGCCACTTGGATTTGCTTTTTATGGGGACGAATCCCAGATTCAACCAATTAAGGTTCTTCGTTTTTCAGACCCATACCCGTGTCCTGGGCACTCACCAATATGGTCATTTTAAACGACCTGCAACTTATCAATTCTCTGATATGGTATCATTTCTTCCGAAAAACACATTAGAACAATGTAATTGGTGTGGCAGATAATTTCTCTCTTTTTTGTGCAACAATGCATAAGCATACTTTTTTTTGGAAGATTATTCGGGGACAAGTTATTTTTTGTCGATAAAATCCAAATGTGAGCATATATACATCATGCAAGTACACCATTCCATCCACACATTCACCCTTTTACCAATGTATGGTATTCACAGACATGAGAGTACATCTCGTCACGTTCTCGTTCATACGTATGGGATGAGGTACATTAATGATTTATGATAATGGCTCCGTCACTCACGTCCACATACACATTGGTATTTGTTTTCATATAGTTTTATTTTTCTCAACAAAACGACTGATTGTGGACAGGTAGATTTGAGTGCACCATGGCGTGTCCCAATACAGACGTATAAAAGAAGCAGGTTATATTCTGCCGTTAAATGAAAACCCGCCTAATACCAGGGCAACGAGGGCAGGAATAAAACCTGATGTTGATCAACCATTTATATAGTTTTGAGTCTCCGATTTGCTCATGGAAGTTCTCCTTAGGAATAGATTTTTGCAGACATATTTCCTATTACGTTTAAAATGTCACATTTGGCTATCTTGCGGTCATGTAACGGGGAGAAGTAACTGGTCAGCTCCCAATGTCGACAGTGTGTGCAAAATGTATAGAGTGACATCCCGTTATTGTGGAAACTCTACTTTCCGGACGAATCCTTGTGTACCTCGTAGTTTAGGGATCACCTCAACATACTGGCAAATGTTTTACCTCAAGCATATGGTAATAAACACATTAATGTGTATCCAATAGCAAAGTAAAAAAACCAAAGAGACCCACCAGCTAAATATTGTGAGAGTGCCTGGGAATTTCTGTCCCTGCCTCAAAACACGTAGTTGCTTTCTGTGAAGGGTGCCAAACAATTGAATTTGTGTTTACAACACACTTTGAGAACATGGTGGTGGCAGTGATTTTGGCAGTGATAGTGGCGGTGTTAACGTTGGCGGTGGTGACCATGATGTGGCGGTGATGGTGACGAAGATGCCGGTAACGGTGACGGTCATGGCATTATAAGAAGTTGATTATTTTGGAGATTTATTTCGATATCTATTTTCTGCCTTCGACCCGCTTTGAATTATCGCTTAGTTTATGACCGATAGTTTCCCATAGGACGGATTGAAAAAGTTCATTTTGTGTGTTTCCTGTGTTACACACTTCTTATGTTGCACCTTTCAAAACTAAGGTTAATTTATGTTCTCGTGACAATAAGAACCTCTGTGACACAGGTGGTTTTTCTCCCACACCAAGCTGACACGAGTGATATTACAAAAATATTGGTCAAAGCAGCCCCCAACTCACTCTGTACATGAGAGGTTCAAACGGGACACGAGAAAAAGTCCTATCACTGGCCGGATTAATATCCACGCACCAACTACATACAAACGTATCATACGTGAATATTACCAGACTGATTAATGTTCGAATAGGCCATGTGTGGGGGACACTACGTGATTTAGGTGGCTTAATTTGATTCCCTACTAATCACAACGATGTCAGTTTTCTTAGCTGGTGTAACTAAAATATTGATTTGCAGCCACAAAGAGAATCACATTGGCCGTATTGCAGAAATAAAAGTCCCATATCCTTAGAAACCTGTCATTATTTACCATTTATGGCTCTGACACAGGTGTGGTTGAATATGACAATACGTTGTAAGTCGAGAAGGATATATTTCCGCCCACTGCACGTCTAAACACGTGGTGGGAGACTATGTGTGGTAGGACGGGCGAGGATCTTATTGAAAAGTGGGCATGTTGTTTTGCATCAAATTCATTCTCCGGTAACATACAGAAAAGTTGATGTCGTCAAAAATGAATCAAACATACAAACACTAAATTGAAGGTTGTTCCTGTTCCAGAAAGAAAAATATAAAACTTATATCAAATAAATAGTTCGTGTTACATATAACTGAATTTATAATATTTCATAGATCTTTCTTAGTTTTTACCAATAAATATATATCTATATCTATATCTATATATCTATAGTTTTCTGTGGTTTCATTTTAGTTTTTGGCATTTTCGTTTTGGTTTTTGACATTTCCATTTTAGTTTTTGACATTTTCGCTTCACATTTCAGCGACTCAATAGCTACTTGGAAGTACATTTTCCTTGTTTTCGGTTGTTTTTATACACGATTTATCACATATCTGTATGACAAATTGTGTTAATTTGCAAAAGGTTACGATAAAAGTAAATGAAACTTCAAAATATTGAAAAACAGACTCCATGTCCCTTATGGGCCACCGTAGTAATGACTTACATTTTACAGTTACAAATCATTTTTTACTTCTAATCATTGTAAGAAGATTCAGTATAATGGTAAGTAAGCCCAGACCGTGTCTAACAACAATGGTTTGTTTTGTTTTGTTTGTTGTTTAACGCTGCATTCAGCATTATTCCAGCTATATGACGGCGGTCTGTCGATAATCGAGACTGGACCAGACAATCCAGTGATTGATATCATGAGCATCGATCCACACAACTGGGATACGATGGCATGTATCAACCAAATCAGCGAGCCTGACCACCCGATCCCGTTAGTCGCTTCAACGACAAGCATGGATTGCTGAAGACCAATTCTATCCCGGATCTTCTCTGACAACAATGTCAAGACATTCACAACCAATCATGGCTCCTGTGTGTAAAGCATAAGATAGGTTTATGTTTACAAGTCATTCCAACATATAAACAGAACATTATTGTTTTGCAACATTCAGAAAACATCGCGTATTTCCGTAAACAACAGTGAGTGAGTGAGTTTGATTTTACGCCGCTTTTAGCAATATTCCAGCAATATCAATGTCTTCAGCGTGACGAGCGAACGCTTTAACCACCAGGCTACCCGACCGTCCCCTGTTAACAACAAGATAATGGCTCCACTGTCGACAACACTCCACCTTGACGAAAGTGCTTCCGGAAGTTCGCGAATAATTGCGAAAGGCCCATATCACGGTCTGTGGGGTCATGACGAATACGAAGGTGTTGAATACTTACACTACTGAATGTACACATATATTCCCTGAATGAGTGAGTGAGTATGGTTTTACGCCGCTTTTAGCAATATTCCAGCAATATCACGGCGGGGGACACCAGAAATGGGCTTCACACATTGTACCCATGTTTGGAATCGAACCCGGGTCTTCGGCGTGACGAGCGAATGCTTTAACCACTAGGCTACACGACCGCCCCTTCCCTGAATGAACCTGAGTGATAGCGTGTGGAAATTGCAAACACCTTCTCAAATGTGATGTTTTCTGCAGTCGCAATGTGTTTTTGTTAGGTTCCGGTGAGAATTAATTAATAACTAAGCCCCAGCTGTTACTCCCATTCAGCGAGGAGTACGAAATCCAACAGCCTGGTGTGTTTACTTATGTGGGTGTGAATAACAGTAAACACGGGGCCTCCAGGAACCACCAAGGTAGTTCGTGTGCCGCGCTTCAGCTGTTGGGTCGACTCAGGTGGTATGCGTTTTTCCTGTTTGTATTTTCTCTGCCTCACACTGCAAAATGTTTTGTCATGTGCTTGAGTATTTGGTTCATTCATGCTTTCTGTGTTCTGAAATGTTTCTGATTTATTTTAGAGGCACGCGGTGAAATTGGGAACACCCGCAGGACAACTGCACTGCATCTACACAACGTCATTCTGGTGAGACAGCGACACAAACACCAACAACACACCCACACTGTCTCTACACAGCGTCATTCTGGTGAGACAGCGACACCAACACCCGCAGTGCATCCACACTGTCTCTACACAACGTCATTCTGGTGAGACAGCGATACCAACACCCGCAGTGCATCCACACTGTCTCTACACAACGTCATTCTGGTGAGACAGTGACACAAACACCCGCAGTGCATCCACACTGTCTCTACACAACGTCATTCTGGTGAGACAGTGACACCAACACCCGCAGTGCATCCACACTGTCTCTACACAACATCATTCTGGTGAGACAGTGACACCAACACCCGCAGTGCATCCACACTGTCTCTACACAACGTCATTCTGGTGAGACAGCGACACCAACACCCGCAGTACGCCCACACTCTCTCCACACAACCTCATTCTGGTGAGACAGCGACACAAACGCCTACACACACCCACACTCTCTCCACACAACGTCATTCTGGTGAGACAGTGACACAAACACAAACAAAACACCCACACTCTCTACACACAACGTCATTCTGGTGAGAGAGCGACACAAACGCCTGCAAACACCCACACTGTCTCTACACAACGTCATTCTGGTGAGACAGCGACACAAACATCCGCAGTGCATCCACACCGTCTCTACACAGCGTCATTCTTGTGAGACAGCGACACCAACACCCGCAGTACGCCCACACTGTCTCTACACAACGTCATTCTGTTGAGACAGCGACACAAACGCCAACAAAACACCCACACTGTCTCTACACAACGTCATTCTTGTGAGACAGCGACACCAACACCCGCAGTACGCCCACACTGTCTCTACACAACGTCATTCTGGTGAGACAGCGACACAAACACCCGCAGTACGCCCACACTGTCTCTACACAACGTCATTCTGGTGAGACAGCGACACCAACACCCGCAGTGCATCCACACTGTCTCTACACAACGTCATTCTGGTGAGACACCATTGAAAGTAGTCATCTGAAATATTATTGATGGCCATATTTCATCGTCCATGGGAACCAATATACGCAAAAACAAACTTTCCATCTTCACAAGAAATATCTGCCAAAAGCAGAATCGATTGTACGATTCTGACCATATCATGAACTTCAAAGCTGGTCACATCAAGAATAGTTTGATGACTTCCGCTATGAGGAGGACAACTGTCCCGATGTGTTTTCAATAGCATCTGCAATATATATGATATATGGGGAAAATATACTTGAATCATTATGCAACTAGTTGCCCGTTTGCGCTTAGATAGGACCTTGTCGCAAAAATGGCCATGTGAGGAACAAGAGGCGCTATTCGGCTTGGCCCGGAATAACACGAGTTGGTCACGAGAAATCACGATTGACTCGGTCTGGTTTTATCGATGTGTTGGGGGGTTAACATCATTACACAGCGGTAGTAGATCAAATGGAAGAAGATAACCGACCGGGTTACCCAACGCCAATGAACTTTGTACGAAAATTAAAAAATTGTAATCAGCAAGAGTGGTATTCAAAGTGATGTCTGGGTAAAAAATGTAAATCCCTTTTAGTAGAGTATCATTATTGTAAATTCACGGTTCGTGAATACAGCCGACTTGTGTTAGAAGCGGAAAACTGCCATTTATGATAAATGACGGTGATATTGCTCGTTGTAAGCGACACTGTAAAATGTGTTTGCTGGGAAAACTTAAAGATGAGTACCGGGTTATATTGCCCATTTTCACTGCTTTGAGATCACCACCATAGTATTATTGGAATAACGTTAGTGAATTTAATATATATTATTTTACCATGTAATAAGAAGACCATGTTAATCGTACAAGGTTTGTGAGATAAATGTCACACAATCAACAATCATCTCACACACACACACACACACACACGCATGCACACGCACACGCACACACACTCACTCACTCACTCACACTCACTCACACACACTCACACACATCCACACACACACACATCTGCGCACAAACACAAACACATCAACAACTGATTTCAAGACAAACGTTATCAAATGAACTTGTACACGCAAGTGTTGGACTAAATTATTATAAATGACAATATATATGGAAAAAACATATAATGTTTATTTTCAGCATTTTTTGCCTTTTGAAAAGGATAAAACTAAACCAAAAGCTTTCTCTCGGGAAAATGAGCAACGGTCCTCGCGGTCAGGTTAAGATGTCATGCAATCAGCCACGGCACATAACCTGACCACGAGATTCCCAAAGAGGGCAGCCCTTGTGAAAAACATGCTGTGCTCTGGTCATATTCTGATCCGGACTCCCAACAGCCTGTGGGCGGACACTAGCCTTGCTCCAAGGCTGTACTGAATGATATGTTCACGGGTGTATAGTAATTCTATCCTTATAACAGTCAAGTCTTCATACGCGGACAGTACAACTAAGGGCGTCAGTATTTTACAGGGACAACTTGTTCGTATTATTTATATAATCTAGAAATTGTTGTCAAAACTAACAATGTTTGCCTTAGAGACTTGAGCAAGTCTAGGCGGACAGTTACCGATCTCGCTGTTTTACGAACAAAGCGAGGCTGACTTGGTATCCAAGATCCCCGAACAGTAAACGATTTGCCCTATCGTGGCTACGGAAATGACTCATCAGGTTTTAGTGAAATGTCGCCCATATCTGATGCTGTATATGTAAAGGTCAAAGCAATCAAGTCAAACACAACTGCTTGTCTGTCACACGGATAGATACGCTAAAGCTAAATCCATCAAAGTATAAAAGAATGTATAATGGTACCGTTTGTCATTGAGATGATCAAAAAACGATTAAGGGGTTGAGGAGTAGCCTCGTGGTTATATTTCGGCTCGTCGGAATCGGTTTCCCCACATATGTACAATGTGTTAAGGTAATAATGTGCTGAATTGTAACTAAAAGCGGCCTAAACACCTACTCCCTCAATCACCCACGCACAAACACTGATTAAACCCTGGGAATAGCTTTCATGAGAAATGGTCTTGGAGAATGAGTTAAACCCATGATTCCATCCAAGGAGGGCATCCGGCCATCCACAGGGACGAACTTGAACCTCTGGATCATGGTGGTCAGGAAGAGGAACAACTCCATCCGGGCCATCGACTCACCCAGACAAACTCGTCGACCTGAAATATTTCAAACCCTTGAGTTTTAATTCCTAATGTCCTTGTTCAGGAAATATCCGACCTATTCGTGTCAGCATCTTTGCCGCATACGTAGATATACAATAATTCGTTAATATTGCTTCATTGCGATGACAAACACAAGCTGTTACCTTGGCGTCCCGCTGGTTGAGGTTGGGTGGGTTTGGACTTGTTGAATGTCACTCACTGTATTTAATTTGTAATACACTGACGAGTAAAACAAACTATGCCAACAAAATTCGGCTTGACAACCGAGGTAATATATTATTCCAAATGTAGCGTTTGTAGTTATGAAACATTATTTCACGTTCGAACCCAAATTATAATATTGTTTGTTTGTTGTTTAACGCCACACTCAGCAATATTTCAGCTTTATGATGGCGGTCTGTAAATAATCGAGTCTGGACCAGACAATACAGTGATTGACATCATTAGCATCGATCCACGCAATTTGGATACAATGACATGCACCAACCAAGTCACCGAGCCTGACCACCCGATCCCATTACTTGCCTCTTACCACAAGCGTAGTCGCTTTTTACGGCAAGCATGGGTTGCTGAAGACCTATTCTGACCCGGATCTTCACGGCTGCCAAATTATGATAAATGTTACATAATGGGTATAGTTTCTTCAGCTCGACAGTGTATTAAGAACACTTGTGTAATGTTTCACAAAGAAATGACTGTGACTGTAGGACTGTGTTTTTTCCGGCGAGTAAACTCACCCAGAGAGAAGGGAATGAACTCTTCTTTCTTTATAATCTTGCCAGTGTCGTCATGGAAACGGCCGGGACGGAAGTTGTCTGGGTCGCCCCACACATCCGGGTCTTGTAGGACCGAATCAAGCATCAATATGACGTTGGCACCTTTTGGGAACGTGTACCCTCTGAACTGGACATCGTGGGGAACGGTGTGTGGGAGAGCGGTAGGGGCGATATCCGCTCGTCTCAACACTTCCATAATGGTTGCCTCGACATAGGGCAGATTGGTCTTGTCCTTCATGGAGGGTCGTCTGCTCTGGCCGATGTTTTCCTGGATCTCTTGAAAACACTTTTCCTGTACATCCGGGTTATGGAGAAAGTAGGCCAGTGTCCATCGAATTGTAGTGGATGTGGTTTCTGTCCCGGCCACAAAAATGTCTGCAATAACCCTGGTCAGGTTCTCCACTGAAACAGAACATCAACACTGATATAACACACCGTGCATATCAAGTAAGGTGGTGAGGGTGGTGTGGGTTGGGGTTGGGGTTGGGGTTGGGGTTGGGTTGGGTCGATGTTATAGGAGTCTTTTGGGCCTTTCCTCACACACGCTCCGACACGTCGTGATTTTACTTGTATTAACAACGGCATTAAACCCAACGCATTTATCCAAGTCATAAATGGTAACACAGAAACGAAATTAATTATTTACAAATTTACCAAGACAAGGCCAAAAAGGTAGTATGAAATTCCGCAACATTACACTTAAGGAATAACACAGAACATAAAGTCGTTGCCTTTTGCTTTTCTTTGCGACGTCGCATTTCCTTGATATAGGGGAGGATGAAGTCGTCCGCGTCATCATAGTTATCACAAAACTCACTCACTCAACCTTTTGATGTTAGCACACGAGCTTTACAAAGGGGCTTCTTGTCCCGGTTCCGAAACGAAGGTAGTAAGGAGTTAAGACATTCGATGTTGAGTGTCAAATACCAGAACCTTTCATGTACTGTAAAAATCTAGCATGAATCCGACAGCTTCCGTTTATGCTTACAGTTTAAAGTCATGTATAACAAATACATCTTCGTTCAGTTTATGCTTACAGTCTAAGGTCGTGTCCTCTTGCTTTTCTTTGCGAAGTCGCATTTCCTTGATGTATGCGTGGATGAAGTCGTCCACGTTATCATCGTCGTGGTTCTGCAAGTGTTCCTCTATCATAGGGTGTAGCAGAAGTGAGGTGATGGTATCCACATTCTTCAAAGTCTTCTTAAATTTGAATAGATCCCCTGGCAGAAAGCGCACAATAGGCAGCACGTTCAACACAGCAGCCGCACCTATGTTGGAAAAGTTTTCGTCCATAGCTTTCAAAAATGTAATAAAAAGCGGGTCTGTATATTCAAATCGCTTGCCGAACATAGTGGAGCAGACGACATTGGATACTGCGTTCTGCACCAGACGGATGCAGTCAAACCCGTGTCCCCGTTCTGTCTCGAAGGCCTCGAGAAACTGCGAGATTTCTTCATGTATTTTGTCCTCCATGATGTTCCTGCCAGCTCCAAACTCTCTGAGAGTGTTGAGGGTGAAGCGTCTTTGTTCGCGCCAGAGCTCCCCAGAGGTACCAACCACACCTGTGAAATGAAAATAAAAAGGACAAACACAGTGTGGGGCAACACAGGTGGATGTGTTATGTGGGGCAACACAGGAGGAGATGTTATGTGTGGGCAACACAGGAGGAGATGCTATGTGTGGGCAACACAACACAGAGGGAGATGTTATGTGGGGCAACACAGGTCGAGAGGTTATGTTGGGCAACACAACACAGAGAGAGATGTTATGTGTGGGCAACACAGGAGGAGATGTCATGTGTGGGCAACACAGGAGGAGATGTTATGTGGGGCAACAAACGTGGAGGCGTTATTAAATGTGTGGGCAACAGAGGTAGAGGTGTTATGTTGGGCAACTGAGGTGGAGGTGTTATGTAGGGCAACTGAGGTGAAGGTGTTCTTCAGGGCAACAGGGGTGGCGGCGTAAATTGGGGCAACACGGGGTGGGGGGTGGGGCTGGATTTGAAGAACGGAGGTGGAAGTGTGATGTGTGGGCAACAGAGGTGGAGTTGTTATTTAGGGCAACAGAGGTGGAGGTGTTATTTAGGGGAGAAGATGTGGAGGTGATATTTAGGGCAACAGAGGTGGAGGTGTTATTTGGGGCAACACGGGGGGTTTATTTGAAGCAACAGAGGTGAAAGTGTTATGTGTGTGTGCAACAGAGGTGAAGCTGTTAACAGAGGTGGGGTAGTTATTTGGGGCAACAGAGGTGGAGGTGCTATAAGGGCATTAGAGATGGAAGTGTTATTTGGGGCAACAGAGGTGGAGGTGCTATAAGGGCATTAGAGATGGAAGTGTTATTTGGGGCAACAGAGGTGGAGGTGTTCTGTGTGTGCAACAGAGGTGAAGGTATTATTTATGGGAACAGATATTAAGGTGATATTTAGGGCAGCAGAGGTGGAGGTTTCATTTAGGACGACAGAAGTGGAGGTGTTATTTAGGGCAACAGATGTGGAGGTGATGGTTAGGGCATCACAGGTGGATGTGTTATGTGGGGCAACACAGGAGGAGATGTTATGTGTGGGCAACACAACACTGATGGAGATGTTATGTGGGGCAACACAAGAGGAGATGTTAAGTGTGGGCAACACAACACAAGAGGAGATGTTATGTGTGGGCAACACAACACTGGTAGAGATGTTATGTGTATTCAGGGTAACAGGGTTGTGGTGTTATTTGGGCAACAGGGGTGGTGGTATTTAGGGCAACAGAGGTGGAGGTGTTATTTGGGGCAACAGGGGGGAGGGGGTGTTATTTAGGGCATCAGAGGTGGAGGTGTTATTTTAAGCAACAGAGGTGGAAGTGTTATGTGTGGGCAACAGAGGTGAAGTTGTTATTTTACATAACATCTCTACCTCTTTTGACCCACATAACACCTTCACCTCTGTTGCCCCAATAAAATCTCAACTTCTGTTGCCCAAAATAACACCTCCATTTATGTTGCCCAATGTTCATACTGTGCTGTAACAAATTATGACACCAACCTTTCCCGCGGGCAATGAAGTCATTTAGGAGCGTGTGTGGCCTGTCAGAAAAGACGTCGGCGTTCTTGACAATGGCGTCTCTCAGGGCGCTGTAGCCGTTGAGGACGATGAGTGGTACGTTGAACAGGTACACACTAAAGATGTCGCCATATTGTTGCCTGAGTTTCTTAAACGTGATCCGGGGATCAGAGCCCATAGAGAGGGCATTCCCAACAATCGGGAGGAGAGGGGGTCCGGGTGGGAGGCCGGAAGGACGCTGTGTTAGCAGCCATAACACAGCTAGCACAGCCAACACACACAATAACACAGTTGTGGGACTGAAGGCGAATATATCCACCATTGTATCCTAATGTCCAGTTCTCGTATCGTCGGTTTTCCAAACTGAAGATGTCACGATGTGTTTTCCCGCTTGCGCCGTGACAAATTGCCTCATGCAACCACATAGGATGTGTTACGCATTAGATTGAATCAGCTGAGCATGATGCCACACAACCGTGACCTAGATATTTCTGTTGTCCCAACTATTGCACAATCTGTATGATTGCCTGTCGTACCTGGTAACACTTGCTGTTAGTTAACATTTGTTTGCTGCTATACATGTAAACATGCTTTGGGACTTGGATAAACCAGACTAACTCTATGCATATTGTAAACGAATTGATTCAGTCTATATACATTTTACAATAGATTATCTAGTCTCTGTTACCATCAGATATGTATTACAGACAATCCTGTCTCTGTTACCATCAGGTATGTATTCAGACAATCCAGTCTCTGTTACCATCAGGTATGTATTACAGACAATCCAGTCTATGTTACCATCAGCTATGTATTCAGACAATCCAGTCTCTCTTCCCGTCAGGTATGTATTCAGACAATCCAGTCTATGTTACCATCAGCTATGTATTACAGACAATCCAGTCTCTGTTACCATCAGGTATGTATTCAGACAATCCAGTCTATGTTACCATCAGGTATGTATTACAGACAATCCAGTCTATGTTACCATCAGCTATGTATTCAGACAATCCAGTCTCTCTTCCCGTCAGGTATGTATTCAGACAATCCAGTCTATGTTACCATCAGCTATGTATTACAGACAATCCAGTCTCTGTTACCATCAGGTATGTATTCAGACAATCCAGTCTATGTTACCATCAGGTATGTATTACAGACAATCCAGTCTATGTTACCATCAGCTATGTATTCAGACAATCCAGTCTCTCTTCCCGTCAGGTATGTATTCAGACAATCCAGTCTATGTTACCATCAGCTATGTATTACAGACAATCCAGTCTCTGTTACCATCAGGTATGTATTCAGACAATCCAGTCTATGTTACCATCAGATATGTATTACAGACAATCCAGTCTCTGTTACCATCAGCTATGTATTCAGACAATCCAGTCTATGTTACCATCAGCTATGTATTCAGACAATCCAGTCTCTGTTACCACCAGGTATGTATTTAGACAATCCAGTCTATGTTACCATCAGATATGTATTACAGACAACCCAGTCTCTTTTCCCATCAGGTATGTATTACAGACAATGCAGTGCCTGTTACCATCGGGTATGTATTCATATAATCCAGTCTCTGTTACCATCAGGTATGTATTACAGACAATCCAGTCTCTGTTACCATCAGGTATGTATTCAGACAATCCAGTCTCTGTTACCATCAGATATGTATTCAGACAATCCAATCTATGTTACCATCAGATATGTATTACAGACAATCCAGTCTCTTTTCCCATCAGGTATGTATTACAGACAATGCAGTGCCTGTTACCATCGGGTATGTATTCAGACAATCCAGTCTCTGTTACCATCAGATATATATTCAGACAATCCAATCTCTGTTACCATCAGATATGTATTACAGACAATCCAGTCTCTGTTCCCATCAGGTTTGTATTACAGACAATCCAGTGCCTGTTACCATCGGGTATGTATTCAGACAATCCAGTCTCTGTTACCATCAAGTATGTATTACAGACAATCCAGTCTCTGTTACCATCAAGTATGTATTCAGGCAATCCAGTCTCTGTTGAAGAACAGGTCAGAAACATTATGAAAGATGAACTTGAAATGGAAAATGCACAGGATGAAAGCCAAGTTGTGATAGACAGAGCACACAGAGTGGGTAGGAAGAAGTCTGGGGGTAAGTCTCGACCAATAGTGGTTAAGCTTACCAGTAGTAAGACCAAGTCAGACATTCTATTCCGTGCCAGTGCCAGGAACAAGCTGAAGCAGTCTCCATTCAAGATGAGCGAGGTCAACGGCTTCACAGTGAGACAAAAGAGGAGGAAACTTATCCCACATATGCTTGATATAGACAAGAAGAAAACGGGATACCTGCAATCAACCAGGTCATAGAGCCTTACAACCCGATCACCAATCGGCACTAATATGGGTAAATGTCAAGGCCGAAAAAGGGTATACCACTGTTTGTGTCACATTGAATGTGGTACGTCATAGTCAAAACTGAAAAACAACAGATAGATTGTCACTGAGATGAACTTAAAGGCACATCTTTACAATCACCTTTCAATGATCGGCCACTTATCAATGATGACTAACACTTGTAAAAGCCACAGGTTCATAAACAACTTCGGAAATCTCTCCCGTTACGTTTACCGTGTCAGCCATTTTGACGTCTTGTACTTCATATAAATGTATTACGACGCCCTATCATTGGACTGGCTTAGTGAGGTAGTTCTTAATAGACCTTGTTCATCTAATGATGATATTATTTGAATATTTTTGTTGTAAACAAACTACAAAAGATGTAACTGTGAGCATACAGACGCTCTTGTCACCTCTTCCAAGGAACTACTTCCTTCCGCGATACAGCAGGTTGTTGTATGTCTGTCAGTGTAAACAAGAAGTCACACATACTTAATGTAATCGTGTATAGATCGACATCCTTCGAGGTGAAAATTAGTGATATATAAAAAACATAACAATTGACTTCCACTTTGTGTGAGTTCATTGGAGTATGAACATCGGTATAAGTGAGTGAGTGAGTTTGGTTTTACGCCGCTTTTAGCAATATTCCAGCAATATCACGGCGGGGCACACCAGAAATGGGCTTCACACATTGTACCCATGTCGGGATTCGAACCCGGGTCTTCGGCGTGACGAGCGAAACGTCGGTATGAACATTGTTAAACGTATTGCCTAAGCAAAAGTAGCTTGAATCAGCTAAATAGTTCTAGACCTAGTTCTATCTGAGTGAACATGACACAGCAGTTTTACCAACTACAGTAACCGAGTTGGTAGTTAACTCTCAGAGGTGGGTGTCCCAGCTTTTGCTAAACCTCTGTTTGTTTTCCTCTGAAATATTTGTTTTGGGATTCAGATACAGCGTCAGACTGCATACGGACAAAAGAGGCTCACTCATCACAAATCAACCCCGGTAATAACCGGTAGTCATGGCCACCGTGGTCTTGTTTAATCATTTTCTGAAAAATGTATGGGACTTATCGGTAATTTAACAGAAAATAAATGCTTTTTTTAACAATTGTTTTTTTATAACATGCGTCACATTTCTTCTTGATCGTTCCAGTAGTTGTTCAATTTTATTTTTATGTCTATTACTTAATGTTTGTTTGCTGCTATACCCCTGTAAAAGCATCGTTTGGGAGTCAGATAGTCAGACCTGCTCTCGGTATGTTGTAAACGACTAGATCCGGTGTCTGTTACTACCGGGCGTATATTACACGAGCCTATATCCAGTGTCTGTCACCATCGAATTGCACTAGCTTGGAACCATTCTCTATTCAGACCAGGTATATATTACACTAGTCTATATCCAGTGTCTGTCACCATCGAATTGCACTAGCTTGGAACCATTCTCTATTCAGACCAGGTATATATTACACTTGTCTATATCCAGTGTATGTCACCATCAAATTGCACGAGATTGGAACCATTCTCTATTCAGACCAGGTATATATACACTTGTCTATATCCAGTGTCTGTTACCATCGTATTGCACTGGCTTGAAACCATTCTCTATTCAAACCAGGTACTAGTATATATACACTTGTCTATACCCAGTGTCTCTTACCATCATAAGGGGCGGTAGGGTAGCCTAGTGGTTAAAGCGTTCGCTCGTCACGCCGATGACCCGGGTTCGATTCCCGACATAGGTACAATGTGTGAAGCCCATTTCTGGTGTCCCCCGTCGTGATATTGTTGGAATATTGCTAAAAGCAGCGTAAAACCATACTCACTCACTCATTCACTCTAACCATCATATTGACCTTGATTGGAACAGTTCTTTATTGCTACTAGGTGCATAACACATTTGCCCGCCCGAGCACTGACAGAGGCGATTTTGAACAACGCAGCTTAAGATGTTATCTATGGTGAATTTAAATTAATTCATCTCCCTTTAGATGTGGTTATACGTGAATGCCTTAGAAGTGATAGAATGAGGTTGGACAATCTAGTGGGCTATATTTCAGTTATAAGCGAATGACTTAGTAACACCTTTTATTTCAAGTTAGAGGCCACAGGCCCATAGAACATAACGTTAACATTACAGAAATACAATTACTGATAAAGTGACTTATACAATTTCATTGCATTCAATATGAATTTCGATAGCTGTACAATAGTAGGTTTATGGTTAGATGACATCAGACGAACAAAGGATTCCAGTGACGGATTTACAAAGTATTTAGAATCAATGTATCGACATCTTAAATCATTAAAAGCAGGGCATAAAAGTGCAAAATGAAATTCATTTTCCACTAGACTAATATTTAATCGAAGACAATATCTACACAAGCGACATTCTGGATCGATGCGTCTGCCCATTTCGATCATCAACTGAACAGCATCATTACAAGCACTCAGAGGCAGATACAGAATTCTATGTATATACTTACTCTGAACTCTCTCAGATTGATCCACGACTTCGTATCCCCAAAGTTCGGAGCCGTATGTTAGGATGGGCAGAACCATGCTATCAAAGTATTTTAGTGCAGTCGTTAATTGGTAAACCACCATACATAGAGTGCAATCTGTATATGTGTAAGCATACTTTCTCCGCCTGCTTTGTCAACACCTGTTTCGATCTCGTCCAAACTAGTTTAGGTGTAAAATAAAGACCAAGATATTTATAAAAGGAGACGGTTTCGATCTGAGAGCCCCAGTAATACCATTGTTCATACTGCCGTAGATATCCACCATTTCGGAATACAACAATCTTCGATTTCTGTATATTTAGGTTCATACCCCATTTTTCACAAAAGTTGCTGACGCAATTTATTTGTTCTTGGAGTTTGCCTGCGGTATCTGCAGAGTTAGCAATATCATCAGCATAGAGAAGTGATCATATATTAGGATAATCTTCTGATATGAAAATACCTCTACAGTTTGAAGAAGTCATCTCAGCAACCAATTCGTTGATGTAAAATGAAAATAACAGCGGGCTGACAATACATCCTTGGCGAGTACCAACCAAGCACTGAAAAAGTCTGTGAGACCTTGATCTGTCCGTCCACAAGTTTGTAGTTTTGAATACATATTTCTTAAAACAGTTAAAATATTTCCATGTATTTCATAGCTAATAAGTTGATGCCAAAATAAAGTGTGATTTACGCAATCAAAGGCTTTTGAGGGGTCTATGAAGAAAACATATAATCTGCCACCTGTTGATTTAGAGAGGTATTTTCTAATCATCCCATAAAGAGAAAACATGTTGTCCACCGTCGAATAACCTTTCCTGAATCCAGCTTGATTTTCATGAATACCATTATTTTCATGAGACCAATTTTGGAGTCTCTGGTTTAATATTTTGGTGAAAACCTTTCCAATCACTGGTAATAGATAGATTCCTCTGTAGTTGTTTGGATCAGATAAAGTGCCTCTTTTATGAAGAGGACATATGATTGCCTTGCACCAATCAATCGGGAAATTCCCAGTTTTCAGTATTTCATTAAACAAATTCATAAGTATCGGAGATATTTGAAATGAAGAATGTTTAAGTAATTCCGATGGAATTCCATCGCAACCTGCAGCTTTATGACATTTAAGATAACCGGGATTCGAACCCACAATCATAGGTTTCTGGCGTGCCCAAGGGACGCAACTCTGCACAAGGAATCGCGGCGCCTTAGACGACTGGGCCACCCGTGCCTCCAGATAACGGATTGTCTCTGTAACTTCCTGAAGGTTTATGTCTCTATTAAGTTGATCAGGTAGTCCTTCATTGCAATTGTTCCAATGTGAATCATACTCAAATAAATGTTGATTAACTTTATCTATAATAATCGAGGTGGTTTGACCTGTATTCAGTAACTGTTTAAAGTAATTATGCCATTCAGTGACGCTGACTTTACTACCTGTAGAAGACGAGTTGGTCTTTTTAAATGAATAAATAGATTTCCACAGTTCATCAGGGTTGTCACGAATACAGTTTATCTCTGATTCCTTGCCGAAAAGACGATTTACAATCATGACACACTGATTTAAAGTTTCGCTTCTTTTGTTAATATATTTGCAAATCAAGTGAAGCGTCATTCAATCTAAATTTGTCTAAGGCCCGATACTTTTCACGCTTGGCTATCTCACACTGCATGTTCCACCACGCGGGCTGTCGGACGGGTATGGAGTCACGTGACCCATGTCGTCTGCTCATTGAAGCTGCTGCCCGCTCGCAAAGATGGGATATCTTATTGACGGCGTTATCAATATACTTATAAATTTCAGCATTAATATCCTTAATCAGTGATTTTGAAACATCATCAGTGATTATTTTGTCAAAGACTTTTTGGCAGCTATCTCTCCAAACGTACTTTGTGTCAGTAACATGTCACCGGCTCTATCCATAAGCTTAGTGTTGATATTCAATTCACAAAAATAGGAAAGTGGTCAGATTCGTCCAGACTCACCACTCAGCACATCATATGTATTATTCATTTCATAAATTGTTTCTTCAAGAATATCGAGACTGTCTTTATCTGTTCCCTCATCGTAGGTTGTGTTTTCTGCAGAGATGTAGAGAAATCCAACAATTACATCTCTTTCCATATTGAAGTAGTTTCCATTCAAAAGAATGTAAACAGCATCCTGAACACATGGTACAATTCTCTTGACACCATCGCATATAGACTGGTGAATAAACACACCTATTCCCCACGTCTACCTTTAGAAGTGACTGAAAGAGGTTGGACAGTCTAGTGGGCTATATTTCAGTTATACGTGAATGCCTTAGATGTGACTGAAAGAGGTTGGACAGTCTAGTGGGCTATATTTCAGTTATACGTGAATGCCTTAGATGTGACTGAAAGAGGTTGGACAATCTAGTGGGCTATATTTCAGTTATGCGTGAATGCCTTAGATGTGACTGAAAGAGGTTGGACAATCTAGTGGGCTATATTTCAGTTATACGTGAATGCCTTAGAAGTGACTGAAAGAGGTTGGACAGTCTAGTGGGCTATATTTCAGTTATACGTGAATGCCTTAGATGTGACTGAAAGAGGTTGGACAATCTAGTGGGCTATATTTCAGCTATACGTGAATGCCTTAGATGTGACTGAAAGAGGTTGGACAATCTAGTGGGCTATATTTCAGTTATACATGACTGTCTTAGAAGTGACTGAAAGAGGTTGGACAATTTCGTGGGCTATATTTCAGCTATAGGTGAATGCCTTAGAAGTGACTGAAAGAGGTTGGACAATCAAGTGGGCTATATTTCAGCTATAGGTGAATGCCTTAGAAGTGACTGAATGAGGTTGGACAATCTAGTGGACTATATTTCAGCTATACGTGAATGCCTTAGATGTGACTGAAAGAGGTTGGACAATCTAGTGGGCTATATTTCAGCTATACGTGAATGCCTTAGATGTGACTGAAAGAGGTTGGACAATCTAGTGGGCTATATTTCAGTTATACATGACTGTCTTAGAAGTGACTGAAAGAGGTTGGACAATTTCGTGGGCTATATTTCAGCTATAGGTGAATGCCTTAGAAGTGACTGAAAGAGGTTGGACAATCTAGTGGGCTATATTTCAGCTATAGGTGAATGCCTTAGAAGTGACTGAATGAGGTTGGACAATCTAGTGGACTATATTTCAGCTATACGTGAATGCCTTAGAAGCGACTGAAAGAGGTTTGACAATTTAGCTCTGTTTCAGTTTCAGACTGTCGACGAAACGACTGAAGATGTTTTCACAATCGGCGGAAGCCGCCCATGCCAAGTGTCTTCATTTGAAGTCAACCATTTAAATTTCAGCTACATCACCACTGAAGCGAACTGTCTCGGCTGATGCAGGCTAATCAGTGACCGATAGCATGAACACCAATACGATGCCACGCATTGTGACCAGGCTAGGACAAACCATCATATAAGTGCCATGACCAATGTTTGTCATCCGGTCCACATTTAAATAACCCCTGAATAGGAGGATAGGGGACAATGGGGTCACTTTTCCTCTGCAGTCATTGAAAAAGTAGTCAGACACTATAAAGAAGGTGACCGCCTCCGTGGTCTTGTGGTAGAGCGTCCGACCGGAGAGCGGAAGGTCCGGGGTTATATCCCCGACCGCGTCCTACAAAAAGACGTTAAAAGATTGTACTTGTTGTTACCCTGTCTGGCGCTCGGCATTAAGGGGTTAAAACAAGGACTAGTCGGCTCGGAGTCAGTATACTGTGTCTGATTGGGGTATTCATGTTGAACTGCGGCATGGTATCTCGATGAGCTAGCACTATAAATCGGCATCAGTCCGTACTAGTACAAGCAGCCACACACACACATGCACGTCGCTATATAAGTGCAATAATCTTGGACGCGACGTTAAACCCAATTTCACCTCACCTATAAAGAAAGTAACACAAAAACTATGACATCAATAACATTCCACTAGGTGAAAAAACGCGTAGGTGAAGGTAGACTGGCCACCCAGCTGAATACACCATGTGCTTATTGGTCCTGCAAGGCAAACACCTCACAAACGAAGGTTTTGTATGTGCGCTGATGTAGACCAACAGAAGCCTGTTATTTATCATTATTTAACTATATCGCTGGTTCTGATACACCATCGCGTGTTTATATGGCAGACAGAAAATATTTCGATAACACTTCAGTTTAGTTACTCAGCGAGTATAATTGTTCCAAGTTTTCCACCGAGTGTATAAATTACAGAAACCATGAAGTGTTGAATGTTTGTTTGGCAAAAGACTTTGTCAAAAAGTACATAGAAAGTAGGCACTTGGAAATAGCATGGTATTCGTCTTCCGTATCTACAGCCCCGAATATATTGGCATTGGGAGTACCTAAGTGTAAATGACAGTTGCATAATCGCTAAACCTTCTGTGATGGATCAAACGCAAGATTGATTCCAAGATAACACGTCTGGGATACATTCCGCATATCAACCATAGCTAATATGTTGGTTTAATGGCCTTGGTTGACTGAATATATGTTTGGAACAGATTGGAAGTATATTTCAACATCATCATTACTTCTACATTTTGTTATGTTCGTATAAGCCGCCTATGATAGCCTCTCCTCGGTGGTAACTAGCTGACATTACTGGAAGTATAGGCTCCGATGTCTCACTTGGGCTGCCTGCTGTTTTTAGTTTATAACATCCAAGCAATCGGGAACCGGTCCATTTGGGGAGAGGGTTCGGATATGAGACCCAAGTAGTGTAAGCATCAGTCCACGTGTCTTCAGTGTAAGCATCAGTCCAGTGTCCATGGTGTGAGCATCAGTCCACGTGTCCACGGTGTAAGCATCAGTCCATGTGTCCACGGTGTAAGCGTCAGTCCACGTGTCCACAAGAACCAAAAACATTACACGTAGGCCGGTGTGTCTTTTTGCAGAAGCCCAGCGATTAATAAAACTAAGTAAGATAACATAAAAGATAGCTCTGGCGAGGGAATTGATTGAGATGAAGAGCACGGAAGCAGATGCCATCACTTCAAAGGGACGTAACTCGGAGTTACATCTTGTTATTTTCCAAAATCATTCTAAAAGATTTTTATCTTAGTAGGTTCAAATTGGAATGGAGCAAAAAAATACTTTTAATGTTTAGAGGACTCGTGTTGAGTGTCTCACTTATGTTGTCGCCATCCCTGTCATGCACAGAATTACCAGTGTCAAAATAATACATCCAATCTGCCGCACAGTGTGCACACTTCTGCTCATGTCTAACGCCAACAAATAAATTCAGTTTGGTCAATATTTTAATCAGTAACAATTTCACTTAAATATCTCACAAATCTCACATTTCAATGGAGACCTGTGAGATTTCAATGAACCTGACAAGTCATGACTAACACTTAGATCTCGAGGCCCCGGTACAGAAGCAGCTGTACACACAGCGCATTGTGGGGATGTATTTGAACGCGTGGGCAGATATTTGTCATCCTCTCGTATCATGCTAGACGGGCGCGTGTTTTTTTTCTAGGGCAACTCATTCCCAATGAAGTAGCTAAAGAAATTGCCCTTCACAAAAAATAGACTAAAACTGAATAAGGTGGGATTTCTCTTCCTCCCATAATTGCCACAAACCCCCCGGCCCCGCGGTATTATAGAATCAGCCATGATGTAATTTCTCGAGTACTTGCGTCAACCGACATAATTCGCATTGTTAGATTTTTTTAAATACCGTCCGTATATCCTCTACTAAACAACCAGGGTACAGATTCAAAACACACTGGTAGATTTGTTGATTTGTTTGTTTGCTGTTTAACTCCGCACACAGCAATAGTCCAGCTATATGAAGGCGGTCTGTACATAAAAGAGTCTGGTCCAGAGAGTCCAGTGATTGATATAATGAGCACAGATCCACGCAGTTGGAATACGATGAAATGCATCGACCAAGTCAGCGAGCCTGACCATCCGATCCCGTTAGTCGCCTCTTACGACAAGCACGGGTAGAATAGTATACGTGTAAGTCTATGTGAAGAATATGGGTTACTTGTTAGTCGTAGCTAATGGCGCAATATTGGCCTTGTTTGTCGTAGCTAATGGCGCAATATTGGCCTCGTTAGTCGTAGCTAATGGCGCAATATTGGCCTTCTTAGTCGTAGCTAATGGCGCAATATTGGCCTCGTTAGTCGTAGCTAATGGCGCAATATTGGCCTTCTTAGTCGCCGCAAATGGCGTAATATCGGCTTCGTTAGTCGTAGCTAATGGCGCAATATCGGCCTTGTTAGTCGTAGCTAATAGCGCAATATCGGCCTCGTTAGTCGTAGCTAATGGCGCAATATTGGCCTTGTTAGTCGTAGCTAATGGCGCAATATTGGCCTTCTTAGTCGCCGCAAATCAAATGGCGTATGCTCATGGTGCAATATCGGCCTCGTTAGTCGTAGCTAATGGCGCAATATCGGCCTTCTTAGTCGCCGCAAATGGCGTAATATCGGCCTCGTTAGTCGTAGCTAATGGCGCAATATCGGCCTTGTTAGTCGTAGCTGTGGCGCAATATCGGCCTCGTTAGTCGTAGCTAATGGCGCAATATCGGCCTTGTTAGTCGTAGCTAATGGCGCAATATTGGCCTCGTTAGTCGTAGTTAATGGCGCAATATTGGCCTTGTTAGTCGTAGCTAATGGCGCAATATTGGCCTCGTTAGTCGTAGCTAATGGCGCAATATTGGCCTCGTTAGTCGTAGCTGTGGCGCAATATCGGCCTTGTTAGTCGTAGCTAATGGCGCAATATTGGCCTCGTTAGTCGTAGCTAATGGCGCAATATTGGCCTTGTTAGTCGTAGCTAATGGCGCAATATTGGCCTCGTTAGTCGTAGCTAATGGCGCAATATTGGCCTCGTTAGTCGTAGCTAATGGCGCAATATTGGCCTTCTTAGTCGCCGCAAATGGCGTAATATTGGCCTCGTTAGTCGTAGCTAATGGCGCAATATTGGCCTTGTTAGTCGTAGCTAATGGCGCAATATTGGCCTCGTTAGTCGTAGCTAATGGCGCAATATTGGCCTCGTTAGTCGTAGCTAATGGCGCAATATTGGCCTTCTTAGTCGCCGCAAATGGCGTAATATTGGCCTTGTTAGTCGTAGCTAATGGCGCAATATTGGCCTTGTTAGTCGTAGCTAATGGCGCAATATTGGCCTCGTTAGTCGTAGCTAATGGCGCAATATTGGCCTCGTTAGTCGTAGCTAATGGCGCAATATTGGCCTTCTTAGTCGCCGCAAATGGCGTAATATTGGCCTTGTTAGTCGTAGCTAATGGCGCAATATCGGCCTTGTTAGTCGTAGCTATGGCGCAATATTGACCTCGTTAGTCGTAGCTAATGGTGCAATATCGGCCTTGGGGTTTATTTATGTTATATTTGTTTGTTGTTTAACGCCGCACTCAGCAATATTCCAGCTAAATGACGGCGGTCTGTAAATAATCGAGTCTGGACCAGACAATCCAGTGACTGATATCATGGGCATCGATCCACGCAATTGGGATCGATGACATGCATCAACCAAGTCAGCGAGCCTGACTACTCGATCCCATTAGTTGCCTTTTATGGCAAGCATGGGTTGCTGAAGACCTATTCTACCCCAGACATTCACGGGTCAATACTGGAATGCAAATATTTAACAAAAGTCTAAAGCCTAATAACAGATTGTATAATGATTTTTAAGTGTAAAAAATACCTTCTACAAATATGCCCCAAATCAAGTCAGCGAGCCTGACCACCCGATCCCGTTAGTCACCTTTTACGACAAGCATAGTCGCCTTTTACGGCAAGTATGGGTTGCTGAAGACCTATTTTATCCCGGAGTCTTCACGGGTTTATTATTTATGTTATAACGTTTAGAGGGACCCGGGGGTCAGTGGGGATTCCGGGGCGGAGAGGATCCCCCAGGATATGTATGTTTTTTGTCCGTCAAGCAGAAGCAGAAAACGAAAGTGTAGTCAAATGGCTATGGAAATCTTGGAACAGTTAAAAAACATCACCATCTCCTCCTACCGGGTACCCGCTCATTGCTGGGTGAACAGAGGCTTATTTCGAACAAAGTCATTTGCCCAAGGAGACACCACATGTACTACATGTGCTTTAGTGTGGGGCAGGACCGAAGCCCTAGAAACTCTCAGGGGGCATACCGTCGAACACGGTCACCCAACTAACCACGATCTCCGCGACCGACGTTGCTGAACTTCGCCTGATTTGTGACCTATGCATTGTACAAATTATCATGTGCCACAACGTGCCACCAACGCATGTAAATAGATAATTACATCTGGTTTCCGGGAGATATTGACACTTGACACCGTGAATAATATTTCACATTAATACGCAGTTTTCAGAGAATTGCGGAATGGGTGATCACAGCGTTCCGCATGGGGCATATTTTAAAAGGCATTGTGTAAAGTATGGAGTGGATTTTGGAATTGTGTATTTTGTTTGCTTATTGTTTGTTTTTTAACGCCGCAATCAGCAATATTCAAGCTATATGATGGCGGTCTGTAAATAATCGAGTCTGGTCCAGACAACTCAGTGATTGACATCATGAACATCGATCCACGCAATTGGGATACGATGACATGCATAACCAGGTCACCGAGCCTGACCACCCGATCCCGTTAGTCGCCTCATGCGACGAGCGTTGTCGCCTTTTACGGCAATCATGGGTGCTGAAGACCTCTTGTGTACATTGATCAATCGGAAGGGGTGCTCATTGGGATTGTGTTCACTAGCCAATATATTAGCAAATATCGCCGTGGGCGCTTATTAGAGCGGGGCGCTTATTACGTCGGATACGGTACTTTGTTTTATTTGGATATTATATCATGTTTATTATCATCTTAAGTATAGAGTAAACTTGCAAAGTATATGGCAATAGAATAGGGGGGGGGGGGGGGGGGGGGGGGGGGCGGCAGTTTACAAACTCAATTCACGTTATTGTATCAATACGGGTCTGTACAACACGGGTTGCAGTGGGGAAGGAGTACATTCCATTTTTCTCATTCCAAAACCCATTCCATACTTTATACTATGTCATTTCATTTCATTAAAATAAATTTAATGAGAATTACAAAAGGTTTTTTTAAATAATGTCTGGCACTGAAGTAATATTTTTATAATCCCTTTCTGCAAATTGTCATTTAATCCCTTTCTGCAATTCGTCATTTAATCCCTTTCTGCAATTCGTCAAAAACGACAGAAACAACGCCAATTTCAAGATATTGTTATAGAAATACAAGACTTGTCCCCTTGAACTTTGGGTGACATATCTATTTATACCTGTACGATATGTTAATTGTGGAAACTTCTTACCAATTTGGTTTCAATTTATGAGGAATTCTATGTGCAGAAATCCGAGTATGTTCCAGAACTGGTGAAGAAGTCCCTTAGTCCGTACAGTTATACAACAGACATGCGTAGATTGTATCAATCAATCAAGGCAAAATGCATGAAATTATACTGGGGGAAACTTCACGACAACAGACGGAAAGTTCAGGTGGTTGAATGATGTTGAGTGCAAATAAGCTTCATAGAGTTGCCTCCCTTCCTTAGTCAGCCCAAGTCATCATATCAGAATTTTCTGAACATGATGCATTTCTGCCGTGGAAATATTTACAATGATGCTCCCTTTACTTACATAGTATTAATACGCCTGGTGCAACCATTAGCCTGAGGTAACAATGCTCAGCATCGAGTACATTTCAAATCTTCGACAATGAAGGGTATTTCTATTTTAAGACTTGATGTAAACATACATGTGACGTCACAACAGGCTACCCATTCAGCAAAAAGTACGCGAAAGTTTGAACCAGGTAGGTGAGTATCGGATATATTCCCATGTATATAGCACGCTTGTATACACGGATTCTGTTGATGAAGATGTACGTACAGTTTGTCATCCCGAATGTACGAACTACAGTGATGTCAATTTGGAACGAAACATTCAAATTGTGTAAACATTTCGAAGCTCCGAAGCCAAACCATGTTGTGTTCAACAAAGCCAGAAACAGCAAACGTGGTGGACTCACCACGACCTGACTTTTATCATTATACAGAGGCAGTTCGGGCTTTGTTGTAAACAGCGAAGATACTTATTCACCTTTCATTAACATAATCTGTCTGATCAACTGTCATGGGTTTATGTTATGAAATGCAGTATCTGCGGATCTAGTGCCATGTTTATTCACTTTTCGACTGATGATTATTATTTTATGAGCGCTTCATTTTGCTTAAATATTTATATGTTGTGTTTAATCTTTATTTAAATGTTTATCATGTTTCGCAAATCGTTTCAGAAGATCTGTCAACCCAGCTGAAGGCAAAGATTGGAATTTGCATCATGCTCACTTGGTAAGTGGTAAGATCAATTTTTTTTATCATTCAGAGCTCTAGATAAACTTTTGGTCATTTGGGTATTTTACATTTATTTTTGATTTGGTATCCACAATTTTTAGAGGGTATTCAAATATTTTGTACACACCTGTTTCTTGCCATTTGGGTATTTTAACCTAAAACTTGTTTCGTAACAATCCCCTTAAATCATTTAATACTATGTGAAGTCTTTTTTGTTTGTAAAACTTAGCATTGCAAGAGAGGCGCTATTCTTTTAATCACCAATCAGTGACTATTTAAGATACAACATGTACATTGACAAGGCACATTGTGCTTCTCAATTGGCATCTATCAGTGTGTTTCCTGCAGAATTTTTTCCGAATGTAACTGCCGGTAAGTGAATTTTGCGATCGGCTGATGCACAATCATGTTATCTAACAGTTGTAATATAGGAAATCTTTTTATCTAAAAGTTGTAATATACCCATTAATTTTATTTCAAAAGCGTATTTATAGTTTTTTTTATGTGTATTTGATATGCTAGGATTTTATTTGTCTGCAAATTTATTTTTTATTTAAGCATATTTTACGTAAATACGCAGCTCTGATCATTTCAATGTCAATGGCAGGGCAAGGGGCTATTTAGAGTAATGGCTCAATCATGTGTGGTTTTATTTTAACATGTTTATAAGTGAATAAGTAGTGTAAAGTTATAGATACAGAAAAGAGTAAAATTATGATGATAGTTAAATATAATGGTTCCTTCTTAATACAACTGTTCAAATCTTTTCAAGTACCCAGTCCATAGCAAAACATGAGAAAGAGAAGAGGTTGTAATTAGTTTTGAACTTTGAAATGTTTATTGTTGCTCACACAACACAGAAATGTGCAACTTCATATTTAACATTGATATCACTGAACATGCTGAAAGCCATGCCATAAATTAAACTTTAGAAAATGAGGACTTTTCAACATGCTCTGTAATGTAGACAAAATATTACTTTTTAACCAATTTGTCATATTCCTTACTTGTAATCACAACCATAACATCTTGTTCACATGTTAAGTGATCTGGTGCCCATATCTGTCCCAGGTCTAGATAGTGTTAAGGGATTTATTTAGGATTTCTGACAGGCAAGTTGGATAAAAAAAACCATCTTTATTTTGTTTAAATTTTAGGATTTGATCTAAGTACTTATTTTGCCAACAAAGCCTAAATTCTGCAGTATTGTAACATTGCATTATATGCTATCATGTAAAACTAACAATTCAGCCGTAACCTCTACAAAGGTGTAACATTTGTGATAACTATCAGTATATTAACATGAATTCCATTTTGGGAATTTTTACCACCATTTACTGAAGACTTGGAGCCAAACATTAGCCTCTGGGCAGGTCAGGATAAATCGCTGTTACCAGCAAGGCAGTAAATTAATTTTGGTACATTGATATACTTAATCATGTGTTAATACAATTTGACATAATATGTTATTGATAAACAAGTGGTATTTCAGGGACATGATCTAATTTCCGAGGACTGCCGGGCGGTCGGGTGGCCTAGTGGTTAAAGCATTCGCTCGTCATGCCGAAGACCCGGGTTCGATTCCCGACATGGGTACAATGTGTGAAGCCCATTTCTGGTGTCCCCTGCCGTGATATTGCTGGAATATTGCTAAAAGCAGCGTAAAACCATACTCACTCACTAGGACTGCCAATAAGCCAACAGTTCCTGCTTTATGGGAAACTTCTAGTCCTTACGGTGTTCTACTAGTCATATTTAACCATGGGTAATTTTTATGTCTTTTTCCATTTCAATTTAGTATGTACCATGTTTACTGCCTTTTGACATTTTTTTTATATGGTAAAATTTGGAAAAAAGGCAATACTGATATTCAGTGGAAAAAAAATGACTACTTGCATCATGTATATACTATCCAACTCAAATCTGGGGCACGTGACTTGGGGTTAGTGCTGCTTTCAACAGTATTCCGGTTATGACACAGTGTGTCAGCTTAATGTGGAAGGAAAGCCTGATGTGATGCAGGTCTCAGATGTTTACCTCTTTGGTCAAACCCATAAGCACAGGAATTTGACAAGCTTAGAAACGTGATCAGACCCGTGAAGATCCGGGGAAGAATAGGTCTTCAGCAACCCATGCTTCCTGTAAAAGGTGACTGTGCTTGTCGTAAGAGGTGACTAACAGGATCAGGTGGTCAGACTCGCTGACTTGGTTGATGCATGTCATCATATCCCCATAGTGTGGATCGATGCTCATGATGTCAATCATTTGATTGACTGGTCCAGACTTAATTATTTACAGACCACAATCAGCAACATATAGCTGGCATATTGCTGAGTGAGGAGTTAAGCAACAAACAAGGAAAGAAACATGAATCTGGCAAACAGGGATTCAAACTCACAATCATAGGTTTCTGGCCTGCCGAAGGGATGCAACTCTGGACAGTAAATTGCAGTGTCTTTGACAATAGGGCCACCACAAAAAAACTCAAACCTATAACAGCACACATGAACCATGTTTTATACAAGCAACACAATGGCAGTCTGTTAATATGATCGGTATGGAATAGCAATCGGTACAGCAGACAAGGTACTGCTGGCCTTAAAGGATCACTGCCTATATCACCCAACCCACACATACAGCCATATGAGCTATCACATTACCGGTGTATACAATGGTATATCTACCTGCCACTGTAGATGAGTGGGCATGTCATAACAGACTGTATACAACCTCTGTTTAAACATGTAGTTAAGTTGATCGAGTTACCACACTCCTGTTCACACAAACCTCCTTCAGAGACATTTAATTTCTTGGCTCCCAACTGCCTGTTGATACATGATCTTGCTTTTTTGTAAGTAGCCACTTGGATAATTTGTTTGTAATGTATTGCTTGAAGAAAAAATGCAGCAATTATAAATGAAGTAGGTGTTTGTAACGTGTTAAAGCATGTTAAATTTAGGCCATCAAACATTTGTTAGAAAAAATGTATGTTCAAGTTTACATAACCCATGATAACCAATACTAATTTTTTTAATATAAACCAATAATTTAACTAGAAAATAACCTATGGACTATTTCTGCCGGCAGTTTAAACCATATTCACCTTGGGTGGATCCAGGATTTTAAAAAGGTGTGTGTGTGTGTGGTGGTGGTCCACTTGGGTCATTTGTAATTTCTGAGCCCACCCAAAAGCCTAACAAAAAAGACTGTTATCAATTTTACTTTAACAACCAAATAAACATGTTAGCATAGTGGGATTTAGTAAAAAAAATAAAGTGGTGTGCGTGCGTGCATGCGAGTGTGTGTGGCCAACCCAGGAACTCCACATCTAAATCTGCTATTGTGATTTCTTTTTTAAGATATGGCATTAATTACTAAATAACTTGGCTACAATTTGATACAAATGCTCCAGGATAATATTAAACAATTGAACATTCAAACAATGTACATTGTTTTACTATTCATGTACAAGTTGTAGTACAATGTTGTACTTGAATGTGTATATATTCTGTATTGTTGAATAGTATATACATACATCATAGGTGATAAATATATATATTAATCAATACACTATTCATCAATACTGGAATGGTTGGTTGGTTTGTTGTTCAACACCGCACTCAGCAATATTCCAGCTATATGACGGCGGTCTGCAAATAATCAAGTCTGGACCAGACAATCCAGTGATAAATGTCATGAGCTTTGATCCACGCAATTGGGATCGATGGCATTCATCAACCAAGTCAGCGAGCCTGACTACCCGATCCCATTAGTTGCCTTTTACGGCAAGCATGGGTTGCTGAAGACCTATTCTACCCCAGACATTCACGGGTCAATACTGGAATGCAAATATTTAACAAAAGTCTAAAGCCTAATAACAGATTGTATAATGATTTTTAAGTGTAAAAAATACCTTCTACAAATATGCCCCAAATCAATTATCATTCTTTTCCAATATCTTCAAATCAGGTTTCAGCTGAGCAATCAACATAGTCTAGCTTTGATAACTAGCACAGTATATAAACATAGGTGGGCACTTAAACCGTGTCAAATGAGCTGAATGGGCTTCTATACACACTAACATATTTGTTTATGACTTGGGTTAGTCTTTCTGTGTGTTCACAGGCTTAACATAAACTTGGGGAATATATTGGTATATGTTCCCAGCTGTTCTATCGATTGATTTCAAGTTGTTCGGAATGTAAGATATTGACGAGCTAGGTGTATGTGACATTCACCAGTACACCGAGGGCTTCACAGGTGGGTATACATTATAGCGATGAGTTTGTGATAAATGGTGTTTGGATGTTTTCGTTATTGAATCACTTGTCATTACCAGTTTTAAAACACATGTTTGGGACATTTTGGATCAGCTTTTGTCCTTGAAAAGAACTGATCTAGAACCCTTTTTATCGCACATTTTTAAATTTTATGAGAATGTAATGTTTTGAAATTATTATTTTTCTTTACTAACTAGACATGGCTTCCTTAATGCTTTAGCTTAAAGTTTGTTGTTTTTGTACATTATGATGGTCTTGTGTACTAGACACAGTAAGGTTAAAAAAATAAGTCTTGGTTCTCAGACACCGCCCAGCGTTTTGTTTTTGCTTTACTGCGCATCTTGTGTTAACCATGTTATGGTTATGGCAGCATTAGGAGTTTGTATGCTTGTTTATGTAGGTTGATGGTACACAGCTGTTTATTTGGTTATATACTAGTTTAAATAAGAAAGTAGACACAATTTATGGCAAACAACTTCTTTTTTTATTGTAAAGGCAACACTTTGGTATATAAGGATCCATACTAAAACGTCATCTTTACAGTAACTAAAGAAGTTGTTATCCACAAATTGTGTCTGTCTACTTTGTCATCTGTCAACTTCTAAGTAATACCTAGGAAACAATTTAGTTTGAACAAGCCAAAACAAAAACACCTCAACTATATTTTCAAAAGTCATTGCCTGAGAACCAATTTTTTTATTTTTTAAGCCTAAAATCTCAAATAACACTTTGTGCATGTTGTGACTCAGTTTGCATGATTTGGGCTAACATTGTTTGTTTTCTTGTTGGCCATTATTACTTATTATGCTTACAGGCTGGTAAACACATGGTAGACATTAAAATGTTTAATTGAGTATTGATATTGTGGGTTTTTTATATGTTTAAACTTTTTGTCATTGGTGAAAATATACAAAAATATAGTCATGTCAGTCATACAGGTGGACCTTATATCTCCTACGGGGGCCTGGGTGGCCTTGTTGTGTAAGGCACCGCGATTCGCTGTGCAGAGTTGCGTCCCTTGGGCATGCCAGAAACCTATGATTGTGGGTTTGAATCCCTGTTTTCCCCGATTATGTTTCTAGGTTTGTCAGCAACATACCCTTGCTCGTTGGTTTCAGCGAAGTAGTAAACGTTACGGTGGTGACATGCCGCAATATAACTGGAATACTGTTAAAAGCGGTGTTAAACCCAACTCACTCACTTATATCCCCTACGATATTAGATAGTGTGATGGCAATACTCCAATGACAAGTTGGATTATCAACCAATCATATCAATGCTGTACTACACTGTCAATATGGCTGAGAAGATACACCAACTGTGCGATCCGATACATATCACGATACCTTGCTCGAGATCCGATACATATCACAATACCTTACTCACGATCGGATATGTATCACGATACATGCATGTGCTTTTATCTGTGGAGCGTTAGCCATCTTTTTCATAGAGAGGATGGGCAAATACCTGGCACACTGATGATTTACAGTTGGCAGTGTCAAGTATGGCACAACAAATGAAAATATGTATGTTTTCACTTTTAACTTGCACTACTGATAAGTGTTTAGTGGAACAGTTATTAAAGCAAACATTTAAGGTCAGAATCAATATTTTTTACTGAGTATGCGACTGTGATCGATACTTATATCGAGAAGTTAAAAAATGCGATCCAAGGTCAGAATCAATATTTTTTACTTAGTGTGCGACTGTTATCGATAGTTATATCGAGAAATTAAAAATTGCGATCCAAGGTCAGAATCAATATTTTTTACTTAGTGTGCGACTGTGATCGATAGTTATATCGAGAAGTTAAAAATTGCGATCCAAGGTCAGAATCAATATTTTTTACTTAATGTGCGACTGTGATCGATAGTTATATCGAGAAGTTAAAAATTGTGATCCAAGGTCAGAATCAATATTTTTTACTTAATGTGCGACTATGATCGATAGTTATATCGAGAAGTTAAAAATTGTGATCCAAGGTCAGAATCAATATTTTTTACTTAGTGTGCGACTGTGATCGATAGTTATATCGAGAAGTTAAAAACTGCGATCCAAGGTCAGAATAAATATTTTTTACTTAATGTGCGACTGTGATCGATAGTTATATCGAGAAGTTAAAAACTGCGATCCAAGGTCAGAATCAATATTTTTTACTTAGTGTGCGACTGTGATCGATAGTTATATCGAGAAGTTAAAAACTGCGATCCAAGGTCAGAATCAATATTTTTTACTTAGTGTGCGACTGTGATCGATAGTTATATCGAGAAGTTAAAAACTGCGATCCACCGATGCATCAGTGTATCGTCCCACCACTAACTACCTAAAATAGGTACAATTGAGAGACTAGTTGTTACCGGTAGTCTAATATTGAATAAGCACTGTAGTTTACTGGGCCTTTGAGTTGAGTTGTTGTTGCATTAAGTGTTTAAGAGGTCGCCTTATGCCTAGGCAATTTCGGCTGACCTGTCCCTCTTTGGGACTCCTGTGTGTGAGTAGGGTACACATATCTATTGTGAGTTTGGTGTTCACATAATTTCTGTTTTAGTATTGATATGATTTCTATTTTCTTATATTGATATGATTTCATTTTTATCCTTGGCTGCTCTGTTTATATACGTTCGAGTAGCTGTCCATCTCACAGAAATAGAGTTAGTTTGGCCTTCGCTATTGCATCTCTTGGCTTTAGGAGATCTATGACAGATAGCAGATCTAACTGCAATTCTTGTTTTAACCTAGCCCAGGCTGGGGCATGGTCTTGACATTCTAGTAACACGTGATCAATGGTTTCAGCCTGATTGCAAGATGAACAAACCTTGTCATAGTGCTTTTTATGACCGAGTCTTGAGGCGTGAGATAGCAATTTTAATTTTCCTTTTATTTGAGTATGAGTTTGGTTTTTGTTGGACCTTGGGTTGAATTTTGTATAGCCATCTGCCGATCTTACTTGCGTCCCATTGGGCTTGTCTTTGAGGATGTTGTTGGAGATTTTATGAGTGCTTCTAGTAGAGCTGACTCCTAACTCTCTTGAGGACCATTCTAAACATGCCTCCATGACCTAAACTCCTGATGCTTTGTCAAGGATTTGGCACTGTTCATGTTAGTGTTAGCAGCATCATCTTCCGAGTAGAAGTCGGTGTGTCATGGTGGGTTGGAGTGGAGTTCAGTCTGTCATTACCTAATTCCTCTAATCTTTAGCAAGTCCTGAACAAAGGACTGATTAAGAAGAATCATACTTTCAGTGTGTAAGGTGCACTGTTGTGTTTTGGGTAGCTACACTGTGATCTTTACAGTCTACTTGTGTTTATTGTTGACTTAACATGTTTCACATGTCAGGGCTTGAGGTATAAAGCCAAGGCAACTACATGTTTGTTTGTTGTTTAACGCCTCACTTAGCAATATTCCAGCTATATGACGACAGACTGTAAATAATTGAGTCTGGACCAGACAATCCAGTAATTGACAACATGAGCATTGATCCATGTAATTGGGATCGATGTCATGCATTAACCAAGTCAGCGAGTCTGACCACCCGATCCCGTTTGTCCCCTCTTATGACAAGCATGGTCGCTTTTTACGGCAAGCATGGGTTGCTGAAGACCTATTCTACCTCGGATCTTCATGGGTCGGCAACTACATGTAGCCTCTGCGACACACTGAAAAACTTTTTCTCAAGTGTTTTAAGTTTATTATTTTACCATTCATTGTTACTATGACATGTATAAAGTGAAACAGTTACACAACCCTGTTATTATTGTTCTTCAGAGTCATGAAGGAATCAAGAACCTGAACAGAAGAAGACAAGCAGGTAGATTGCAGTGTTTTTGTGAATGATACAACATGTCTAAATCCTTTACTTGAGCCTTAAAACTCGCATCAGAGGGGATAATGACAGGTACATCCCCATTGATGCAGGTTATAAATCTCATAGTAGTCATAGCAACCTGATTAGTCTTAAAATGGCATTTAGAAGTGATATGCATAAGGAAGAGAATTTATGGATGTCATCTTTTTTATAATGATTAACACAACATTTCTGAGTATATACTTAGTCCTCCATCAGGTGAATAAATGTATGAGGTAGAGAACATATATATGTACCTGTAAGAACAACAAAGTAACTCGTTAACAAAGGTGGAAACTTAATAAGGGAAGTCATTAGTTAATTTGCGCTGATAGGTGATTAGCCACAGACAGATGGAAAAGTGTCTTATTACTTTTGTTGTTCTAACAGGTACATATGTCTGTCCTCTGCTTCATAGAATTTCTGCACCTGATGAAGGAGTAAGCATATACTCCGAAATCTTGTGTTAATCATTATAAAAAAGATGACATCCATAAATTCTCTTCCTTAAACTAATCAGTGTTTTTTCTAATTTTTGGAATGACTTTTCATTTAATATGTTTAAAACATGATATTAATGAATATCTACATGACTATGTTCACCACTTCCTGATGATAAAGGTTGCCCAAATGCAGATGGTGCCTGCACTGTTGAGAGTGAACATGTTGTCCCCTATACCATGTACACTGGAGAACAGACAAGACCAGTGTCAATACTCTGTTTACTGCAAAATTGTAGCAATGAAATGCCATATAGATATAAATCCGAAAACAACAATTCGTCTTAAATGGCATGAAAGTTGTTTGTTTGTCCATACCAACTTGTCACCATAATTTAAGACTTGTCATGAAGTAGAGAAAATATTGTTCAACAAACTACCAGGTAATTATTGGTGTTTCAATGCCTGTTGTTACCATGGTTACTAGGGTGTCTACACAATAAACATAACAGCTGAAGGGCATCGCGCAACACAGGGGTAGTCGCAAAACTTCTATAATCCCTCTCTTTTATAATATGAAGCTTTAATTCCAGTCTTACACCAACCTGATCATGGCTCGGTGACTTGGTTGATTAATTTGTGTCATTGTACCCTGATGGTGTGGATCGTTGCTCATAAAATCAATCACTTGATTATCTTAAGCCAACGTCATACAGCTGGAATATTGCTGAGTGTGATGTCAGACATCAAACATCCATAGATGAAACCAAGCTCTCAACTATTGCTTTAAAAACTGTAGACATGGTAGAAGGCAGTGTGTGTCTGTTTGATCCAATGACAAATATCAACTTATGTTAATTTAACATACAAAACTAAAAGAAGAGCAATCTGTTCTTACACACTGCCCACGACGAGTTAAAATTCTCCAAAATATAACTTCAAAACCTTTCCCAATGTCCATATTGCCCCAGTGGATGGAATTGTAGCCATTGAAAGAATTATGAGCAAAATGTCATGCGGTGTGTAAGAGTTCAAATCCAAGTAACAAAAAATATTTTAACAACATTTAATGCAAAGATGACATTCTTGGGATATTATATAAAATTTCTGACATTTGACATAATATTCCTGGGGATTTATTGAAATCTGGTCAGAGAAATAAGGCCTGATGTCACTGGAGGTTTAATAGTACTTACAATTATATGGGACTTGGATTGTACAGCAGTCTAGGATGCTACACCTCTCTGCAGAGTAGTGTCCCTTAGCTATCAGGATTCGCTGAGATTACCCCTGGCTATTTAGCCCAGCCTCGGTTGTTTACAGACTGCCGTTAAAAACCTGGAATATTGCTGACAGTACTATTAGCAAACAAACAAACAACATCAAAGGGAACACCAAAGGTAATGTTTCTTTCATGCATTGCTTTCAGTGAATCTGTGATACTCATCCACTACCCTACCAGTCTTTCTGTGACCGTGTGACCATCTGTGATTCCCCAAGGCTGTCTGTGATATTACTGAACAAACATGCTGTCCAGCACACCAAAAATGAAGGTAAATATATGTAACCATGACAACTGTGCTCCAACATTAGTGGTAGACCAGCAGCTAGGGGGCGGTAGGGTAGCCAAGTGGTAAAAGCGTTCGCTCATCACGCCTAAGACCCTGGTTCAATTCCCGACATGGGTACATTGTGTGAAGCTCATTTCGGGTGTCCCCCGTCGTGATATTGCTGGAATATTGTAAAAAGCAGCATAAAACCATACTCACCAGCAGCTGGAGTGTAAATACAGTTAACTGGAGTGTATGAAAGATTCAAATGGTTCTGACTAATTGTCATTTAGTATATTTTATTCTGTTGATCAGACCAAACTTTTCATGAAAAATACGCGACAGGGCTTGATGGAAAAAACTTGATTTTACTTGCACCAGGTGCATGTTGACATGAAAACCTAGTTGCACCAGACTAAACCAGGTTGCACCCTGGTCCCATAAATTTATCAAAGTTGAAACATAGGCCGGTCTGCTGCTAGTGTCTCAAATTAATGACACATTGCTGTAAAACGAAATACGAACACACATAACCTTGAAGTACAGACAGTTTGATGATGTCAAGCCTAAGAAAGCATGACAGATAACACTCAACACAGGGACTAGGGGTGTAGTGTGGTAAATAAAACTTAGGGGTACTGAGTTTGTTCAAACATTAATTTTGTTTGGACAAGTAAGGGTAAGTCAGAGAGCAAAAATTTTGACATGCACTTAGTGCATGTAGACATAAATATTAGCCTGCAGTTTTACTAAAATGGTAGCACTTGTGCATGTTTTATATAGCTAAAGGGAACTATGACTTGTGCACATTACTGGTACCTTTAGCCAATCTCAATAAAATCAGACCTTAGTTCTCTAAACAAAGATCTGAGGACATCCCATTACGGGTCACGTCAGACCGACCTTGCGCGAACTTTGACCGACCAATAGAATGACCAATCAGAAGGCAGCTTTCTCGTGCTTTATGGCACTAATTTCAAATTGGCAACTACGGTTTGAAACATATTTTGACAAATTCTTGATTACAAATTTGAAACCTAAACAAAAAATCATTCTGGAATGGCTAATAGATGGTCTAGATTGTATGGATTCAGTCCTAAAACCTGTAACTATCGTTCGGATTACCCCGTTTTAAAGTTTTCGAGGTTGTATGATAAGAAATCACATTCCAACTGTCACTTTCATGATCTGGTAAGTGACGGACTCATTGGTCGGATGAAAGGTCGTTCTGACGTGACCCCTAATGGGATGTGTTCAGATCTTTGTTTAGCAGTAGCGAGAACTAAGGTCTGATTTTAATGAGATTGACCTGCAGCTTACATTAAGTCATGAAAAAGACAAAGCTCTTAATGGGTCTGTAATCAAGTAAGTGTATCTATCATCACCTAAGTGTGTCTATCACTAGCAAGTGGGTCCATCATCAATAGTATGGTTAACATTAGGGCTGGGACAATACACCACCGATCCGATACGTATCAGGATGCCTTGCTCATGATCCGATACATATCAGGATGCCTTGCTCACGATCCGATACGTATCAGGATGCCTTGCTCACGATCAGATACGTATCAGGATGCCTTGCTCACGATCAGATACGTATCAGTATGCCTTGCTCACGATCAGATACGTATCAGTATGCCTTTCTTGCGATCAGATACGTATCAGGATGCCTTGCTTGCGATCAGATACGTTTCAGGATGCCTTGCTCACGATCCGATACGTATCAGGATGCCTTGCTCACGATCAGATAAGTATCAGGATGCCTTGCTCACGATCAGATACGTATCAGGATGCCTTGCTCACAATCAGATACATATCAGGATGCATTGCTCACGATTAGATTCGTATCAGGATGCCTTGCTCACAATCAGATACGTATCAGGATGCCTTGCTTGAGATCAGATACGTATCAGGATGCCTTGCTTGAGATCAGATACGTATCAGGATGCCTTGCTCACGATCCGATACGTATCAGGATGCCTCTTGCTCATGATCCGATACGTATCAGGATGCCTTGCTTGCGATCAGATACGTATCAGGATGCCTTGCTCACGATCAGATACGTATCAGGATGCCTTGCTCACGATCAGATACGTATCAAGATGCCTTCCTCACGATCAGATACGTATCAGGATGCCTTGCTCACAATTTGATACGTATCAAGATGCCTTCCTCACGATCAGATACGTATCAGGATGCCTTGCTCACAATTTGATACGTATCAAGATGCCTTCCTCACGATCAGATACGTATCAGGATGCCTTCCTCACAATTTGATACGTATCAAGATGCCTTCCTCACGATCAGATACGTATCAAGATGCCTTCCTCACGATCAGATATGTATCACAGCCCTTGCATGTGCTCTTTTCTGTGGTGCATTAAGCAATCTTGTTAATAGAGAGGACGGCCACAGACCGGAAACACTGATGATTTACAGTTGGCAGTGTGAAGCACAACAAATGAAAATATGTATGCTTTTACTATTAACTTGCACTACTGATTAGTGTCTAGTGGAACAGTTATTTAAGCAAACATTTAAGGTCAGAATCGAAATGTTTTTACTAAGTGTCGACTGTGATCAATACTTGTATCGAGAAGTAAAAAATCGCGATCCACCGATGCATCAGTGTATCGTCCCACCACTAACTGTCAATAGTGATACTTTCTATCTTTCGATGACATTGATACGTAACCGACAAAGCCACCCGCTTTACCACCCAATCCATTTAAACACCTCTGTCAACAAGCAAAGGGTTATCTTTTTTACCATTCTATAAAGTTGATATTCTAAATGAAGCACTTATCATTGTTTTTAAATGTCTCTCTTCAAAACTATATTTGTGTTTAGTGTTCGGTAACTACCTCAAGGAAACAATGAGGTCCGAAACAGGGAAAGGGAGATAACTCTTCTAAGCTATGTGAAAGTGGAAAAGAGATTTTACAGCACTTCACCTGAAACAGTTATAATTATATCAGATTATTATCATTGGGTTGGTTGGTTGGTTGGTTTGCTGTTTAATGTCACACTCAGCAATATTCCGGCTATATGACGGCAGTCTGTAAATAATCGAGTCTGGACCAGACAATCCAGTGATTGACATCATGAACATCGATCCACGCAATTGGGATCGATGACATGCATCAACCAAGTCAGCGAGCCTGACCACCCGATTCCGTTAGTCGCCTTTTACTACAAACGTAGTCGCCTTTTACGGCAAGAATGGGTTGCTGAAGACCTATTCTACCCCGGATCTTCGCAGGTTGATTATCATTGGAACAAAACAATAACAAAGATTTATATGATAAGGTGACATGCCATCATATGGCTGAAATAATATTCGAACAGTGTTTAGATCATTTCCCTCATTTTACAAACTTAATTTTAATTTTGTTCTCTTCGTAGAAGCAGGAACCTGTATTCCGAACTCCGATGACATACAGCCCCCGTCTTGTTGGCAACAAACCTGTCCCATCACCATCACGCCAAGAACTCTGGCGCAGACAGCTGGGATTTGACGATATTGGTAAGACCTATATATGCTTACCTCATTGATGCATATCACAATACCTGTTCCTCAAATTTGAAACATTGTTGCATGAAATTCTCAGCTTAATATTGATGTATGTGTTGATTTAAAGGTGTTTTAGTATCCGTAATGGTCAGTTTTTAATCGACAATTTGTGAAATCTTGCTGACATGTTACTGTGCTTTATGACAGATCTTGTGTTCCTGTTTACCGCAAATTACCAGTTTTGTACTGGTAAAATTAGCCTTGGACCGGTGATTCATGTGACTGCCAGTCCCTGTGGACCGGCAAATAAATTACCTTATAAATCTTTGTTGTTGAACAATATTGCAATATTCATATGAGTATATTTTACGACAGCTTGTCTGTGACCATTAGGGTTACCATCCCTTTGTCTATTTTTAGTTGGAAATGATAAAAATTAGGGGAGGGACTGGTAATTTTTTGAGTTGCCGGTCCACCAGGTCTGGCAGTTTCCAGATTTGAATTAGTCCCCAGCAACCTATGCTGGTCGTAAGAAGCAACTTAAAGAAAATGGTTGTTAAGTTGGTAACTTGGTTGATTGGATGCTCACAATATCAATCACTGGATTGTCCAGGGTAGAATAGGTCTTCAGCAACCCATGCTTGCCGCAAAAGGTAACTATGCTTGTCGTAAGAGGCGACTAACGCGATCGGGTGTCAGGCTCGCTGACGTGGTTGATGCATGTCATCGTATCCCAATTGCGTGGATCGATGCTCATTATGTCAACCACTGGATTGTTTACAGATGGCCATCATGTAGCTGGAATATTGCTGAGTGCGGCGTTAAACAACAAACACTTCATTGTCTGGTCCAGATTTGATTATTTACAGGTCGCCGTCACAACGCTGGAATATTATTGAGTGTGGCGTTAAACAAGAAACAAACAAACACTGGATTGTGTGGTCCAGATTCAATTATTTACAGTCTACCATCAAATAGCTGGAAATATGGCTGAGTATGGCATGAAACAAGAAACAAACAAACACTGGATTGTGTGGTCCAAATTTAATTATTTACTGGCCGCAGTCACATAGCTGGAATATTGCTGATTGCAGTGTTAGACAACTAACACAAACATCACAACATCATAAAGTAATTATTTAGTTAATTTGTACTCTATATTCTTGACATTCAGTGATTGAAGTGTTGTCAGATCTGCTGGACCAGTCTTTGTTGGTGTGTTGACTGTGTGATACCACTAATCAATACAGCATGAATGACAGGCTATGATTGGTCAATTAGCGTGTTACTCCCCTGTCACCCCTTGTGACTGATGAGACTGTACTGTTGTGACCAGGTGCCTGCTGCAACCAGCAGTGATGACGCCAGGGTTTTCTCAAGCCGCAAGACTGAGATTTACGTTAGTGGAAATGCAAACGAAATGTTGATAATGATTGACAATTATCTGGACATTCTAAGAGGCCAATATTAGACCCCACTACTGTAGCATCTGTAAAATTCCCAAATTGGCATTAAAGATATCCCAATTCTATTTAACAAAAAATTGAGAATACCTATTAAATAAAACAAAAAAAACTTCTGCCACAGACACATAGTTTGATAAATCCCTGATTAATTTATATTATACGAATGTAACACCATTCTGATAATAGTAACAATATATTGTTGATCGCAAAACATTTTGTCAGTGGAATATGTGTCGCATACAAATTTGCTGAACTGTTTTGTTTGATTAGTAGTCTTGACTTTGGTTTAAGGCTTTTACAAACATGGAACCATCAGATATGTCTTTGCAAGATGTAATCTACTTTAACATCAGTTTCCACATAGTAAAGTTTTGGTTAATTACATGGAGACATATAAGCCAGTGGGTTGCTTCAGGTGATTCCTAGGGCGGTCGGGTAGCCTAGTGGTTTAAAGCTTTTGCTTGTCACGCCGAAGACCTGGGGTTCGATTCCAGAAATGGGTACAATGTGTGAAGCCCATTTCTGGTGTCCCCCTGCTGTGATATTGCTTGAATATTGCTAAAGCGGTGTAAAACCATGCTCGCTCACTCACTCACTCACTCACTCACTCACTCACTCACTCACTCACTCACTCACTCACTCACTCACTCACTCACTCATATGATTTCCACATGTCCCTCCACAGGGCGGACCAGGGAGGAGGGGGGTCATGGAGTTCGACACCACAACACACACCGCACCCTACCCACCAAGCACCTGTTTTTGAACATAAGATGAATAACATGGCCACCAATGACATGAATCCAACCAAATCGTAGTAGTGGTAGTGTTGACCATCTTCCTGAGGCAAGGGAGTTAACTAATATAGAAGTCTAGTTTCCACCCTTGCTGAACTAGACTAGAATTTCATAGAATTTCCAAGTTATGTAATCTTTTTGCTAAACGAGCGAGTCTATGCATTGTCCAATCAAAATCGCATTACAAAATCGACATCCGGTTTGTAAACTGCACTGCAGATTTAGGTCGATTGCAGGATTTGAAAAGCATGTGTACCTCAACTGAGCATCGACAGATATCCAAATATTTTCATGTTTTCAATCAAGGTGCTCAAGTAATTTTATGCACTTTGAGAGGTATAACCTGTTTTGTAACAAAAAAGAATGTTATAAAAATATAGATTATTGATCAAATCATCTTGACTGGGCGCCGTCATTTTGTGAAAAGCATATACAAGTAATATGAAAGGTGGAATCTGATTGGTCAGTAGGAGGGACAAAGAAGGGACATAACTCAAAATAGCCTCTGATGGTGCTACAATCAAGCCACGAAATTCCAGCCTAGTTCGGCAAGGGTGAAAACAACTTTGAAGTCAGTTAACTCCCTTGCCTCGGGAAGATGAGTATTGACAAACTCGTGTACATTTTTGCCTTCATGTAAAGTGTCTAACCCTAATCTTATTTACACCCAACTTAACCCATAAGTGTTCAACTCAGTCTGAATCTCCAGCAGTCAGTCTTATATCAAGGACAGCAGGATCAGGAAAGCAAGAATCTTTTTAATTATCCTTTTGTTTAAACATTAATTCCACAATGTAGACCTAACTCAAGTGAGTGCACGCATCATGGACAAACCGACCCAGGGATTTAAAAGTCATTGACTCAAGCCAGAGTTTGAGATAATTCAAAACGAGTGGTGCATACATATGGCAATCTTTATTGTGCAAAACCCTATGCTCTTCATCTCTAGTGACATGAGGATGTCACTGTCAAAACCTGAATACCAACGTTCTAAATTACCCTGCCATGTGTAAAAAGACTTTCCAACCAGGAGGGATATAATAGTGATATCACCCTGTTGATGAGTTGCCATTCTCACAGCATGTCATCAGTGACTTATTGAACCCAAAGCCTGACCGATGTTGTTGACGACGACAATGATGCTGATGCTGATGAGCAAGCAATCCCCTCCTCCATCAGTGTTTCTGACCACAGGTGACTCCAAGTAGGATTTGTCAGGAGGGGGATGCCGGACATGTTGTTGCCAGCTTGCATAAACCCGCCAATTTTCAGTTGTTTACTGCTCAGCTTTTCAAAGTGGCAGAACTGTGATCCAATGTAGCACCTGTAATATGTATATGTAAATGGTATGAAATGTCAGTACTCTTAAAAAAAACATTATGTCTTTTAATCATGGATACTGACATCTATGAATCAAACAAATCATTTGAATTCATGTATTGAACGATTAAAAGCAAACCTTTAGTAGAGAGGATATTTATCATAATAGAATGGAAATATCATTCTCTGAATAATCGAGGATTCAGTTTGAACTGTATTTGAATACACACCTTTAAAAATTGTCAACCGATCAGATTGCAATAATAAGCAAGAAAAATTCACTGTGCAGAACTGCGTCCCTTGGCCATGCCAGAAACCTGTGATTGTGGGTTCAAATTCTGGTTCGTCCCGATTATGTTTCTATGTTTGTAAGCACTATACTCAGGATTTACTTCTGCATTAAGCTGTGATATAACTGGAATACTGTTAAAAGCGGCATTAAACCCAACTCACTCACTCTGAAACAGGCCTTTGGTGGCCAATATTGTTCTCAATACAATGGTGATATAATACGCTGGAGAGTCAAGAACATAGTGAAACCGGACCAGGGACCCTTTGTTTTCTCTTCTTTGTGTATGTACAGGCCCGTGAGGCTGGGTGTGGCACTGTGTGGGTGGGCGTGGCACCATGTATACTCATCCCATCAAATACCCTTCAACCTATTCTGTCCAGCTATGCAGAAATTGTTTACATTACATTCCCGGACACTTTGGGCAGGTGTTTTGTTAACTTTCCATTATACAGCTCTGACCCGGTCAGTATTAATGTCTATAAAAGGCAGGGAGGGGTGTTTTGATGTTGTGGTGCTACAGAATTATATCAACACTCATGTTATTTATTTGCTTCGTGTGTAGATGATGTTATATCTATTTTGGTTGACCTCTCATATGTCTCATGTGTGTATTTTAGTCGTTTGTCCAACATGTTTTTGTCATTCTGATTCCGTCAAGTTTAATGTACATTCAGTAAACTGAACAATCTTATTAAAATCAAATGTTTGACTCCGATACAATACCTCGCTGTATGAAGATCTGAGGTCACCTCCATAGGTCGTTTTAGGTGAACTTTGTACTTGACCAATCAGTGTCGAGGCTTCTAAATTCTCTGTACAAGTGAGCAAAACATTCAGGCAAGCATATCTGAATCTGTATCTTGAAACAAAGATAATCTAGGAGTTCCAAACACAAAAACAATAAAGCCATGCTATTATATTGTTGTGGATATTTTATACATCTTGTTACTGAGAGCGATGGATGTGCTGTCAAGGGTATAATTTGTTCTGCGGCAGGTCTCTTTAGGCTACACACAACCAAATGTTTTCCCATAGACTTCTATAGTAACGTTATATCTTTTTAAAAAATAACTAGGCATTCAACAGCCATTACATTTACATATATGCACAGTCTGGCCTTAAAGCTGCAATAAAAACACAAATTTTGGCTAGGTTAGTCAGCTCCTTTTCCGAGTACAGGAAGCTGAACACACCAACCCCAGTTCCGCACCAAATGTCGCCTACTTGAAAATATCTGTGCTCACATAAAGCACAAGTCATCTTGTTAAAAAAGTCAGCACCAAATATTGAAAAATATGGGCAGTTTTAATTGCTGGATGGATGTACATTTAAAAGACAGACAGCCTGCAGATGTCTCTTGATCTGCACTGTCACAACCAGTTCTGATTTGGTGTAGTAGAACCTGTAGCAAAGACACAATTTCCGAATTGAGGCTGTAGGTAAAGGAGGCTGAGGAGGTTTAGAAAACATCTGATTGGCCCAAGAGGCTCTGCATCATTGATTTTGATTTGGCGTTCACTCCGGGTTCAACTGACGTGTCCTGTGGAGGATTTCTCAGATCCTGACACAGAGATGTATTTTGTTTGAGTAACAGATCTTGAATTCTTCTTCTAGGTTTACAAACATTGTTCTTGTTAACAACTGTCTTGTGTTCATTTGCAATCTAAGAAATATTATAAGTCCAAAATAGTTCTTTCTCATTAATGTAGTTTCATTAATCAATTTCAGATTAAATTTGGTGGTTGTCTGAGAATTGTGTCCTTTGGGCATGCCACAAACCTATGATGGTGGGTTCAAATACTGGTTTTGCTCTGATTGTTTAAAGGTTTGTCAGCATCATACGCGTGCTCGTGGGTTTCACCAGAGTGGTAAACCAGACACCTGCATCACTTCGGGCTTTCCACCCACATCAAGCTGATGTGCTGTGATATTACTGGAATATTGTTCAAAGCAGCCTTAAACCCAACTCACTCACTCACTCACTCATTAACTTAAACTGGCTTTCACCAAAGATAATCTCAGATCTACATCAATTAGCTCTTTCCTCACACATCATGCTGACACACCATGATATAACTTCTATACTGTACACAGTGGTGTTAAACTCACTCACTCACTCACTCACTCACTCACTCACTCACTCACTCACTCACTCACTCACTCACTCACTCACTCACTCACTCACTCACTCACTCACTCACTCACTCACTCACTCACTCACCCACCCACCCACCCACTCACTCACTCACTCAACCCACCCACCCACCCATTAGAAGCATCATGGACAACTCTCTGCCTCTGAATCATCACGGATCAAATTTAAAAATGAAACCCCATCCAAGTGCATCCAAACACCGAGTCCCCATTATGAACGCCTGACAGTAGTGTTGTCAGTGTGACAATAGTGCTTTGATGGTCCAGTGTCTACACAGACTATACACCTGCATCCCTTTGTACTGGGCTGCCCATCGGTCAGCTAACTAAGGATCTCAATCACAATAGAGCACAAACCCCTCTGATCTCAGGGTAAGGTCAGGTCAGATACTGACCACAGGTAATCAGCTCAAAATAACCCGTGAAGATCCGGGGTAGAATAGGTCTTCATCAGCCCAAGCTTGCCATAACAGGCGACTATGCTTGTCGTAAGAGGCGACTAACGGGATCAGGTGGATCGATGGTCAAGATATCAATCACTGGATTGTCTGGTCCAGATTTGATTATTTACAGACTGCCGTCATATAGCTGGAATATTGCTGAGTGCGGCATGTGTTTCTGAATTTCTGTTCATCTATATGAATTCTCATTTGACAAGATTCACAATTTTAACTATATATCATGATATATTCAATCTTTACCTTTTAATCACACACCATAATTTCCTTAAAATAACCACTGAGATATTAAAAGCAATGAAGGTTTGAAATGGTAACATTAGAAAATATGGATACAAATGTTTCTGCCTGTTAATGTGTATAAGTTTGATGCAAAAAACATGATGGACAAGTAATAATATCTGATAGTAAGTGTTTGTTATCCAATGATAGGTACAACCAATTCCGTCACTCACCTTTTTTCAGTCATTTTATAAGAGCTATTAAGTAATATTCTCCACAATATACCATACATTCTTCTTCATCAACTTTATGGGTAATCTTAAACCTATGAGTGAAAATGACTCACATACTGACATGCTGATATATACTCAACAAAACAATTTAGGGATCATGAACATTTTAGGGATATTTTTATGAAATTATGTGCACAGTGTTCACTTAAAAAAAATCCTCAAAAATATTCATGATGCCTAACTTATTTTGCTCACTATAGATCAGCACAATATAATTTGACATCCTCAGTCATTGGTTTAAGATTATCCATAAAGTTGATGAAGCAGAATCTCCCCGGAACACATTCTATTGAGGTGATCTTAGTATTGAGTACTTCACAGTCATATTACACCCCTTCCGATACATTAAGCTTTAAGGCCAGGCGGTTAGGTTGTATGTTACAGCCTAGGGTGATATAGACGTGGTGTATGAGTGGCCAGCTGTCAGGGGTGATATACGTCCATGCAACACCCATGTAATGTCCCCTAGATAGATACAAAGTGTTTTATGTTCCTTGATATACCGTAGTTCATCAAATAGAAGCTCTACAGAAGTAGAAGGTAAAGGGCTTTTCAAGCTCTTATTAAGAATTGTTACATGTTGATTAATTTGTGAAACTGTAGATTAAAAAAAAAAAAAAATTATTCTAACAAAATATTTATCAGGTTTATAAAGGTTTATAAGCACCTTCTTATTAAAGCTAAGGAAATAAAATAAGGGAATATTAACCTTAGTAAGCTAAATATGCAACTGAAGGTAGATAAGCACAGGGGTAAGGAGAACAAAATAGTGTTAACACTATTTATTGACAAGATATGATATTTATACTCATACAATATGCATCAATAGCACATGATATTTGATTAATTGTTTTAGTAACTACTCAGTGTTCACAAGATAGAGTATTGAAATAAAGTTTGTTCATAGAAATTTTTATTTAATTGATTTTAACGTAGTTAACATTTTAAGGTCAGTATCATCAGTGGCTATTTTTCTCGAGGAATTACGGCAGGCATTGTTGAGATAAGCATCAGTACAATCTAGCCTTGCAGTTGTGTATTGGGTATTTATTATTCAGTCCAGTTTAGGGAAGATTAGTGGATCATCCAGTAGTATTACAGTGTTGTACACACTAGGGGATTATGTGTTGCTAGAACTGGTGTAATCAGGCCTGGGATTTCTAACACTTGTCACATGTTGACGAAGATCATGGCAGATTGTCAACTAATGGTCTATATCCTTCGGTTCCCAGTCATGGTTGTGATTGAATCGTTCCAGATAACAGGATTTGCAGATGATTCACTGACCCAATATAACAATTCTATTGACGAAGACATATTCAACCGTTTAATAGGTGTTTTTCTGACTCAGACAAGGTACTTAGCAATCTACACAGCGCCTGGTGAAATGAAACACTGAGTATTCTGTTAGCGCCAACATTTACCATCACATGGTTAATCACAGAACTAAAGTACCACCAGGGATTTATTTGGATCTGCACAGATGATGTTCAACCTAAACCTGCTGCAAATGCTGTAAGGGGCGATTGATGGAATCAGGAGGTGTAGCTTGTTGACTTGGCTCATTGCATGTCATATCCCACTTGTGTTTATGATGCTCCTGGTGTTAACCACTGGATTGCCTGGACCAGACTTGATTATATACAGACCGCCATCACGTAATCTGAATATTGATGAATGCAACAAAAACAAAATAAGCCATATGTCAGTTCTTGTTAATATACAGTAAACTATAGTTATAACAAACTCAAAAGGACCACTAATTTTAGTTCTTTATAACCATAGTTCAAACCCATGCCAGGGGCGGTCAGGTAGCCTAGTGGTTATAGCGATCGCTCGTCACGCCAAAGATCCGGGATCGATTCCCGACATGGGTACAATGTGTGAAGCCCATTTCTGGTGTCCCCCGCCGTGATATTGCTGGAATATTGCTAAAAGCGGCGTAAAACCTCACTCACTCACTCACTCAAACCCATGCCAAACAACCAGGTGGCTCGTAGGGCTGGGAAGAGTCCAAATTTACTACCCAGGTACCCACCACCCTGACTCTCAGGAGATAGGTACAAAATGTACGAATGGCAATAGTTTGACCGTAGCCCAGGACAAAATGTATTTAGATACATGTATAAAACACTCTGGTCATGCACACTGAAGTTGACAGAAGTTTTATCTTTATTCAAACATATAAAAGTGAGAAGGAATGGGTGCACATATAGTCACATGACTAACCTCGGGTCCGGGTAGTCCTGTGGGTACCCGGGTCCTTCTCAGTACCCACCCGACCCGAGAACCCAAGTTACCCGTCCCAGCCCTATTGGCTTGGTGTTCGAAATAAGCCTACTTTGGACAGGGACGTATGTTGTTGTGTAGCCTACTCTCCTTGCTCCCCCTAACCTTCTTCTCCCCCCCTACTTCTTCCCCCTCGCACAGGGGGATGTCACACATGGGTACCTGGGCTTAAGACACCACACAAAGATAGACCTGAACAAAAATGAGTTTTGATAAATTATGACAACCGCGTCCTACAGTGTGAGATTGACAATGATGAGAGGAATGTGGCTATACACTGGAATATATAAAAGGGCTTTGACCAAAGAAATGCATAAAGGTTTTTTTAAAGATCAGAAGTGTGTCTGTAAAAAGATAGTACTTGATGCACCCTCCTTTATTTAAGTAAGGATTTCTTAACTATATTTTTTTTCATCTTTATTCTGATTTAATATTGTGTATGTACCTTTGTGATGGGCTATGTAGCTCAATGCACTAGTGTGCTGTGTGAACAAGGCCACACTTGGCGAATGATTTGGCCCATCGGAGCCAAAAACAGAATATCGAAATAGAGGTTTAAAACTTTAAATTACTCCTTATGCCTGACTGCCCTATCTTTCATGATGTTGATGGATGGGAAAAAAGAGGTACAGCTACAGAAATCTAACATTGCCATTTTCAATGTTAATTCGTAAGTTGAAATTAATAATGAATAGTCTGGCCACCGGAAACACAAACTGAAGAGAACAAACCTTCTACCACATTAGGTGTGTTCCAATAGCCTAGTGGTTAAAGCGTTAGCCCCACACGCCGAAGGCCTGGGTTTGATTACCGACATGGGTACAATGTGTAAAGCCCATTTCTTGGTGTCCCCCGTCCTGATATTGCTAGAAGATGTCTAAAAGCGGCCTAAAACCATACTCACTCACTGGGATCAAATTACACTGAAACAGTGAAAACACAATCAATTTTAAATTGAAGTAGAAAAGATGACATGATTGCGTTTTTGTGCTCAAGACCTTCACACATTAAACGAGATTGGAACCTTTACGACATTGTTGTGTTGTTTATCTCATGCCTACATACATGCACCCAGAAATACTTAATAAGATGTTTGTGGCCATTTTGACAAATATTTCAAAAAACGAATATGCATTTTTGATGTGTGTCTCTATGGTAACGTCCTGAACAGAATCAGCATATATTATTTCCCCTAAACCATGTGTAAACAATCTGATCCTATCATCATATGGAAAATGTATTATAAAAGGTATTAAGCTCGACAAATTATGTTTCATTTTGACCTGTCCAAGTTAATTGTTAGCGAACAATCATTCAACAATGTGAAGACCATAAAACCCAATGCTGAATCTAAAGTGCTTTTGACATGCAGACATACCAGGCATCGATTTCGCTATATCCAAGCTGCACCAGTGCAGGTAAAACATTGCAAGTGCAGGTAATTTTCATTGCCAGGTTCCACCCAGTGCAGGTAACATTTCCCACGGCAAGTGCATGGCAGCAGTTATACTTGATAAAAGTGGAAAACTTAATTCTTTTAGAACCGGCTGCAAATCTTTTAGAATCCAGGAAGCAAAAGTTCATGAAAATAGTGAAATACACTGGTCTGAATGCAGTGAACTTGTAGAACTACCACTAGAACAGTCACTCATGAGGTTACAATCCCAATACACAGACACTTTGACACTTCTGTTAAAGGTAGTTGGCTGGAGGGGCGGTCAGGTAGCCTAGTGGTTAAAGCCTTCACTCGTCATGCCGAAGACCTGAGTTCGATTCCCGACATGGGTACAATGTGTGAAGCCCATTTCTGGTGTCCCCCGCCGTGATATTGCTGGAATATTGCTACAAGCGGCGTAAAACCATACTCACTCACTCACTCACTCACTAGTTTGCTGCATATGATCAAGATGTTAAAAGCCATTTACAGATTTCCTCAAAATAAAATACTGTAGCACATTCTCAAGTTTATTTTCTTTTTGGATTTATTTAATATCCAACATAATTGAAAATACAGTGTTTCAGTTTATGATAAAATGGTGCAGCCAATATTTTGGTGGTGCAACCTGATTAATTGACTCTGTTGCACCTGGTGAAGGTGGTAAAACAGAATGAAATCATACCCTATATACTGGTGGAGGTTCAGGAGACATTATCTGAATTTAAAAGGAATTTTGAAATAAAAAATTTAAAAAATCAGAATAGTACCAGTATTTTGAAAATGTCTTAGCCAATGGTTACTTGTGTTCTGTTCAAGAAAATATCTCGGATTAAATTTACAATAATATTTATTGACAGGTAGGTGTTTGAAGCAATTAGATTAGAGGAATGTATTTTCTTTTCTATACTTTTACATACCGGTAATATAGAGTTTATCAGTAAAACAAGAAAATAAATAAATTAATTATTAGATTCAACCCTATCTGCATGACCATAAAACACCCTGCCCCTTACATCAGTGTATTGTAGAACATTAGGAGAAAGGTGATTGCAGTGTGTTACCTTCATACTTTACCTTTGGGCAGTCAGGTAACCTTGTGGTTCGCTCATCATGCCAAAGGCGATACCCCACATGGGTACAATGTGAAGCCCATGTCTGGTGTCCCCCGCCGTGATATTGCTGGAATATTGCTAAAAGCTGTGTAAAACCTCACTCACTCACTCACTCACTCACTCACTCACTCACTCACTCACTCACTCAACAAAATCTTACCAAACATTGATGCTTCATTTGAATCACACCCATTAACAGTTACTGTACATAGATACCTTGAACAGTTTGTTTTAAAAATATATTTAGAATAACATTCCTCTTCCTCACCTTCTTTTTAACCCTGGATGAAAAAGTAATAAGTAATTTATTGTGGCCTTATATAAATATAAAATAGTTGATGTGTTTCATGAGATTACAGCCATCCTTGAAAAGGGGATGCATTGGGGGTTTTATCATAAGAGATCAATGTGTTCAGATATGAAACATTTAACTGCCCATATTTGGTCATGTTCATCTCAGTCTCACTAAGTTAAACTTAGTAGACACTCCTAAGTATTTTTAAATTTTTTAAATCAAGACATCACTCAGTTAATTGCATTCGTTATTTACAGCTGGTTTTGTTTAGAAGTGACGAACCTAAATCAACAGTTTAAATGCAGTTGCACACCCCACCTGTCAGGTAAATGTTGCCGACTGCATGTTAGGTGCATACACACTGCATACTTTCACTCAGACACGTAAATCGAAAATCCCCCGTGTTTTAGTCAACCACTTCACGATCACCGCACCCTGAATTTGTTCTAAGGGTATCTTATCTAGATAGTAGCTGAAATATCTGTGTCAATAGGGTGGAGAGAGTGATCGTTCGAGGAAGGGGTTTTGTATTTACATTTGTCAGGAGTTAGGGGTAAACATGATTGACAGATACAATAGGGAAGCGAGTGAGAGGTTTACCCCACGCACAATATGGATGGGTCGGTCCACTTTTACTGAGAGTATTATGTGGGTGGATATAAAGTAGGGATCAGTTTGCACCCTTGTGTCAGTGTATTTACCAGAGGATACATGTTGGTAAATATTACATGCATCTTATAGATGAGAAACTTATCTTAGTCCATCTGAAATTGGAATTTGATTTTCTCAAATTTATAAGTCAATTTTGAACAGGGGCTAACATATTTCTTTTCTAATATGCATACAGCCTTAGAATTATCATATTTTAGAGTCTAGCAGAGCTACTTATAAGCAGCGTATTTGCGTAAAATACCCCTAAAAATATTCAAAACCCATTTACTTTCAATTAACTTGGGTACAGAAACGCATGCATTAAATGAAATTGTAAATACCCAATGAAGCTTTTTCAGCATGCATACAACAGAGCTAATTTCTGAAACACAATTACAAGTTTATTTACTTTTCAAGTCAAGCCTATATATTTAGAACCGTTATATACATCTAAATTATTCTCTTTTTTTTAAATCTTAAAATGTCAACTGATTTGGGGAAAACCCCAATAGAGTGATGAATAGATGAAAAATATTGGTTACCAAATGAAAAATGTAATAAACCAATTAAAATAGAAACCCTAGAGTAAAAACTCAATTGCTCAAATACTTATCTGGAGCTCTGGACTAGTAGAAACCTTATTTCACTAGTCCACAGACTTTGAAGCATTTTCCATCAGCCTTATTCAGTTCCAATGTGTGGTAATTGAAGCATTTAGGACTGGTTCAGACTTATAGCCCTCAAATGCTACAAGTCAGTGAGACTACCATCACTGGATTGGACCTGTCCTCAGCACCATTTGGTAGTCTCGGGCTAGCGGACTAGCGTGAATTGTCAAGGCTGTACAAACCAGTGGGAATACTGTAGAGTTTCATGCTTGTATCATTTAAACAATTCCCTATGTGTTGTGTCTTTATCTGCCCTTCTATGTGGCGAATCTATTGAGTGATTTATTGTTTGTACTGACTGAATAAACAGCAAACAAGTATTGTCCTGATCTAGATGAAGTGATTGTATGTTCCTAAATTGTATTATTCATTCATAAAATATTTGTCATTATTCTAAATTTTCACACTTCTTGTGTCCCCTGACAATATGGCTGGAATATTGCTAAAAGTGGCTTTAAATCTCTCACTCACCCACTCACTCACTCACTCTAAACTTTCATCAAACATTTTAATGAAATTATATTTTATAAGCACTAAGTTGTAAGCTTGAAAACAAATCTACAATAGAATCTTTTCTCTAACATTAAAAATTGCTTCGCCATCGTTGTCTAACAAAGGAATTGAAAAATCAATAACGTTAGAATACTGTCAATAAAAAATGTTTCAATTTCGGATGATGGTGCCTAGCCAACTTTGATAATATCATGTTTCCAGCCTTTGCCTTCAGCCTTCTCTCTGCAGCATGAAAAATATGGAAGTGATACCTATGTTAGTGTTCACACTTGCTCGGATGAAAATACTTTCACCCATAAAGATTATCTCCTGTCATGCCCGATCTCCCTTGTTTCAGACGACCGCCCATCCACGCCTGGCAGCTACCACGACCCCTACTCAGACACAGACACCGACCACGAGGATTCTGGGAGATTTGCAGGTATGAAGTTTATCCGTCTTATGATATTTATCCGTCCAAATCTTGTGATTAAGTATTGTCACTGATGTGTAACGGATTCGCAACAGAGAGTGAGTGACCTGACCCCCCTACAGGGAGTGAATGGACTGGCCTGTGCTGCATCATGTATAGTAAAGGATCAGTTTGGCTAGAACACTGGAGGGGAGTGGTAAAGGCAGTGACAGGCTCGCGATAGCCTGGACTCGGACACTGTGCACTTCTTTTTGGATAATCATTTGTTAATTCTCACAAGATGGTTTTTGGAGTCTATCGCTATGACTACCCATCCGATCCAGCAGGAGGATTAGCTAATAATTATCAGAAGAAGCTGTACATCATCGGCGGCGTGCATGATAACACAGGTGAGATTGAATTTACGCGGGCCACTCCGTATATGATTCATCATTCTCCAATCAATCAAAACATCCGTTTCAATATAATGTCTTGTCAATATGGACAGATTTTATCCAAAATATCAAACAGATATATATGTCATGTTTGACTTTCAAACAGACGTACATTACAATTTCACAGATTTATAACAGCTATTGTATTATATATAAATATTATATCATATTTCATATTTGCTAAAATTGTTGTGATAATTTATAATAATAAATTTGTATAAAAGTCTGATATATACCTGACATGAATATCATATTTGTCATGTATGCAGATCACTAAATAACATAACATGAGCCTATCAGACAACCAGGCTCCGTTATCTCACAACAGATCACAATTATTTCACATTCCCTTCCATAATTTGATGTTATGTTATGCCGGAAAAAAATATCAGAAGGACCGAAAGAAACCATTCAAACAGCATTGTTGTTGCAAAGGTAACCCGTCCAGCAAGTTTGAATGAAGTTCACCCACACAAGTCCGGGTTAGATCGTGGAGTCATATTCTTGTCACCTGCGTCTCATGAAGCCTCTGATACTGCCTATCTATTATAAAGTCTCTCTCACTTAGCAGGAGAAAGGAAAATGTCAGTGTATGCAGCAGGGGTAGCTTGAATAATGCTTGGGGTGACTTATTGTGTTCTTCTTTGTGTTTATATTCATGATGGTTCTGGGGTTATATAGGGATTTATTCCCCTTTATTCCTTTATGTCCCTATGTCTGCAGCAAATGTCAGTAAAAATTCCCAAATTGGATTTGTATTTTCCAATTCATGTTACTATTATAACTAATGATAGCCTTTGTAGAGGTAACTTGTATTTCACTGATAACACGACCAGTTTAGAGGAAAAGGCTTGAATTCTTAGATTTACCTTATTACATTGAATGCAATGTTAAAATATCTCTGAATTGGGGAAAATAAGAACTTTGAACAGAATAATGATTTTTCCCAATTTGGCTGCAAGGGGACTTAGTTTAGAATCGTAGCTAGGTTGGTGTGGGTTGTCAATGATGACACGGCCCTACAGACATCCGTGATGTTGGTGTTATAGCTGGTTCTACCATATGGACCTTATTATGAGGGGGCTGTGATATTGTGCTTCATTTTAAGCAAAGGATGTTGGGAATACATTTTGTGCTATTTGCTTTGGTTTGATGGCCAAACCTGAACAGATGGTGTTGCTGATCAGACCCGACATAGGCCATTAGTATGGATGAAAACATTGATCAGAGATGTGCTGTGACGCAAACAGTTATACATTGATGACAATTCACGACGTCAATATTTGACATCGATACTGCTCATGTTTTCAGAGAGAATTAACACGATTAAGAAAAGTCTGATAATCAACACATTTGGCATACATGTACTTTTCAAATGACATTACATCGATGACAGTAAGAATATTAGGAGCTGACATTGCTACCACTGAAGTTTTCAAAGATATTCAGAAATCATTGATGAAAAATACCTTTTCTTTACGTAGTATGCACACTTCAGTTCTTTTCTATCAGAATTACGTTGTGAACATTGTAACGTATGTGACCGTAGATCAGCTGATCTCATACATAAGCCGGAGTATTAACTTGGTCATTGAAATCTGTATCAAAATGTTATGTGCAGTATAGCCGGGCCCCCAACCTAAAACTATGTCTCGTCGTGATCTGTCATTGGAAATAGAATATCAACAAGTCTGAATTATCATGATTATGCAAGTTGATTGTGTTGTTACACCATCGGTGATTTAAAGTGTTCATTGTATATATGGACTCATGTTTGTAATCTATGTAATCTATTTTACTGATTTTAATCAAATTTTCATTCAATAATATTTACATTAATTTTGGTGTCTATCCGGTACTTACAACCTCCGTACAGTATGGCCGAATCCTCACATATCTTATATTATAGGGGCCTCTTGACTGTTCAACAAAGGTAAAACCCTACATCACCGTAAGGGACTGATTTGTCAGCACCATACCCGTGCTCATGGGTTTCACCGAGGTGGTAAACGTCTGAGACCTGCATCACTTCGTGCTTTCCTCCCACATAAAGCTGACACGCCGCAATATAACTGGAATACTGTTAAAAGCATTACACCCAACTCACTCACTCACTCACTCACTCACTATAAGGGACTGGCCATTTGATAGGTGTATTTTGTTTGGATTTTTAGCTGACAAAACAGTTATTTTTTTCAAATATGAGCCTTAATAACTTTTTGGTAAACACAGGGATAGAATGCATATTTTTTCAAGTGTGCCACAGGGCACTCATAAAGATGTTTCAGCGTGCACTTTGGAATGTAAGTGTCCCAACTAGATAACTTGTGATCCATCTGTTAACTTTGTGGATGTTATTTCACTAAGGCTAGATAATAAGCAGTCATATTTTAGAATAATTGCTCCCTTCCTCTTCATTGAGATTGGTAATACCCAACGTTATTCTGTGCACCATACTGTGCATTAAGCATGTTCACATTGCATAATTCTCCCTGAGTTTGTCATGTTTACTTGTGCGTGAGTATATTTATCACTGGCTTCATTTAACAACCATTGTCACAAGGTACTGTTACAAAACATTATTAATTAGTGTGCCCTTTGGGCATTGGGAACATGTTTTAATCGGGTCCATTGTGATTTTAACCCTGCCATTGTCACTAAAATACAAGGAATTTCAAACCCTGACACACCATAAAAACACCTTTTGTGGCAGACAATTTCTTCCTCTTTTTTAAGCATAATTATATATTTTTGAGAATTTTCAGTGACAATTTCTTTTTATTCGATAATATCCCAGAACTCGCTCAAATTTAAAAACAATTCACACTCTCTATGCCCAAAACTTGAAATACTCCCCAGTTTATTTCCATCATGTTTTTTGCACAAAATGTATTGCTACACACACTTTGAATATGGTTGTTACAACAAATCTGGTTTTGGTAACCTAAAATTGTACATATAACTATTGAAAATGGTACTTTTCTATCAATATTATATCATCTTCTACGGGGATGCAGTTGTCCAATCACCTGATTTTTTACCCCTGACTGACAAATCAGAATCAAACTATTTCCTAAATCAAATCTGTCGGCCTTAACTTATATATAACTTCCCAACAAATCTATTAAATGTACTAAATGGTGGAACTAGTAATGTTATGGTTTGTCGTCATGTCAGAAAGACAGGAAATCTGCATTGTGTGAAGATTTTGGTAATGACGTCATGTGTATAGACAAGAAACTGCCTCCATGGCCCGGAGAGCGGGAGGTATGGGGTATGATCCCCGGCCGCATCATACCAAAAGACTTTAAAAGATGGTACTTGTTGTTACCTTTGCTGGCGCTCCGCATTAAAGGGCTAAAACAAGGACTGGTCGGCTTGGAGTCTGTATATTGTTTTCTGAGTGGGGTATTCATGTTAAACTGTGGCATGGTATCTCAGAGGGCTAGCACTGTAACATCGGCATTAGTCCAGACTAGTACAAACAGCCACACACAACACATGCACACCTTCACGTCCGTATACAATTGCAACAATCTTGGACATGATGTTAAACCCCATGTGACATCACCTGGAAAAGACAAGGTCATGTAGAGTAATTGTAACATAAATGGGAGTGTGAGCTACATCCTGATTGGTTAAAAAACGTTGTTAAATGAGGTTGGGTCTTTGAAATCCCTTGTACTTTTCACTGCATATGAATACTTTTCTTGATAAATTGAAAAATATTGTTAAATGAATATTTTTCGAGATACTTTTTCTCAATGCCAAATTGAAAACCATCTCATTCAGCACCATCAGTTCCAAATGAAAATTTGGACTTAAAATACTCAAAACCTGCAAATCTGAAAACACACTATGTTTATCTACTGAGTGAGTTAGTCATGCATTTTTAACATTGTCCTGTCCCAGTCAAGATGGGAGACCACCAACTCGGACTTCACACACTGTGGACAAGAATTAAATCTATTAACCATTCCTAGTAAAATAACAACACTTTAATTCTGCTAAACATTGCTAGAAGCAGAAAAAACAGACAATATTTGACTTCTGATATTGCGTTTCATCCTGTATTAAAGTTTTTGAGCAAAATGCTACATCTTTTGAAATGCCCTCTGTATTCTTAAAAAGTAAAGGAACATTTGGATGTGACATCCTTTTGGAAAATGAAATTATCCAGGAGGTAATTTGATGCTTAATGTGGATACCCTTAAAGGTCAATACTACTTGCGAAGGAGAAACTTGTGAAGTTTTATGGTCCACAAGTATCTGCCAGTCATTCTGCTGTAAAACATCACCCACTTCTGACATGTCAATCACGAACTTGGCGTGCAGTCTGCATATTAAACTGGACTGTCATATGTCATTGTCACACTTTCTCACCCTGTGTGTATAAAATTTGAATATATGAAGGAATAAATCTGTTCTGAGCTGGGATTTACCGAGAGAAATGTATAACCTTTGATAAGGATGCTCCCTTGTTTAATGTTGGCAGGGATGGAATTACTTAAATACTTCGTTGATATTGACTCTGTTGGGTGCAGGTTACAAAAGGCCTCTGGCATTCTTTAACTTGATATAGCCTAAATTGTAAGGCTTGCAGGGTTTTACATGACACAGACATGGGCATCCAGTATGCCCCATTGTATAGAATGGACACAGAAAAAAATATATATGGGATGCAAAAAAATATTCATTGTACCAAATTCTTGAAGTTCCTGAAGTTAAAGTAAGTATTAAATCTTACAGTACAGTACACTGCACCTATTCATTACTTAAAAGGATCTTCAAATATCTGTATGCACCCTTGTAATTAGTACTCTGGACCTCAAGTTTCGTAGGTCAAGGTAAAACCCTTAGGTGGCCAGGCTCGGTGGCTGGATGGCCTGTTATTGTACCCTGATGACGTGGACTGGTGCTCATAATATCAACCATTGGGGTGGCTGACTAGGATTTGATGATTCCTGGTTGTATTGATATTGATATTTTGCCTGCTTAAAAGACCTCAAGCTCAATAGTCTTATGTGCCCATACTAAAGTTTGAAATTATAACAGCATTTCAAAACAAGTGTTCCCCAAGATACCTATTTTGGTTTGGATAGTGGCAATCATCTACAATATGCATCTCTTTGGCCTTTACTCCCATATTAAGCTGGTAAACAATTACATAGCTGAAGATCCAGGTAGAGAAAAGGTCTTCAGCAACCCTCTTAAGATGCAGCTATGCTTGTCGTAAGAGGCCACTAATGGGTAAGGCTTGTTGACTTGGTTGATGCATGTCATGGTGTCCCAATTGCATGGATCGATGCTCATGATGTCAATCACTTGATTGATTGGTCCAGACTTGATTATTTACAGACCGCCATCGTATAGCTGGAATATTGCTGATTGTGGTGTTAAACAAAAAACAAACACAACAAAATATAGCTGAAATGCTGGTCATAATATAAGTGGCAAGTGGGAATATATAAGTGGCAAGAAATCACTCACTCACTTACTCACATTTTAAATGTCCCCTGAACTTCTTGATAATGAGAGACACACATGAAAAACTGTTTCAATGGGCATTAAACCCTCGCTTGCTCACTCACTCACTCACTCACTCACTCACTCACTCACTCACTCACTCATGCACTCACTCACTCACTCACTCAAAACGAAAGTAAAAGCAGTGCCTACAACTCAATTTCAGTGGAAACGCTATCCGTATCAACATAACACTCAACAAATAGCACACAACACCTGAGTTCAGGGTATGTTAGCTCAGCTCTGATGGAGATGAGGCCGGGGTCAAGCCTGCTTGACTGAGCACGTGAGTCTGAGAAATAAGAGAGGATCTTGTTACAAGGGGAAGCCTGCAGCAATTTACTTAATACACTTCAAGTACACAGGATGACACAACAGATCTGGAATAGACCTATTCATAGGCCACAGATTGTGCAGGACATTCCTGGGTAGCTGTGGTCAACCTGATCAGATTTCCTACACTCACAGGTGCAAATATTGGATCATGATTTCTATATTTGGCTCAATTTTATGCTATTCATAAGAAGTTAAAGAACATCCAATTTTTTTCATTTTACTATAGTTAATGTGTCATGGCATGCAGTGTTTGAAATACCAGACTGACATCTGGACACACAGACTTCAGAAGCTGCAGGCCCTGACTAAACTCTTTCGGTACACATTTTAGAAAACTGCAGCTAACCAGAAAACTGATTATATTATTATGACAAATATATCGACATGCATTTACTTTAGTGTGTGAGTGAGTATTGTTTTACACCCATTTTAGCAATATTCCAGCAATATCACGGCGGGGAACACCAGAAATAGGCTTCACACATTGTACCAATGTCAGGAATTGGACCCTGGGTCTTTGGCGTGACGAGCGAACGCTTTAACCACAAGGCTACCCGACCGCCCCTATTTACTTTAGGCCATACAAGTTGGAAACTACAAATAGAAAATACTGATGGACTCTCAGTTAAAACAAAGTGTGTCTGTCTGTCTGTCTGTCTGACTGTCTGACTGACTGTCTGACTGACTGACTGTCTGTCTGTCTGTCTGTCTGTCTGTCTGTCTGACTGACTGACTTTAGTGTGCAATCTCAAATACAACAAGGATTCCCTCCCCTGTCTTAGGAGGCAAATACAGTATACTACGTTTATAATGAACACGCTTTTAAAAAACTGACTCATAAAACAAATTTATTTTTTAGCCCCGGCTATTTGTTGCATATATGCTGTATATATGCTTATAATGAACTATGGTTATTACAAACTTAAATTAGTGGTCTCTTTGAGTTTTTTATAACCGTAGCTAACTGTAATGTCAAATCAACCATGACATTTGTGTTTGTTCTTATTCTGCCCCTGCATCTTGGCAAATTTACCCAAAATATCTGTGTAACAAAAAAATAAATTAGTCTAGCCTAAATCTTGTTGCTTGAAATGTGGCCATAAAGTTGGGTAAGAGGCTTGCTGGGATGACTACCTGAGTGAAATTGCAATTAAGGCAGAGGATGAGGCAATACAAGAAGACTGCCTACCTGTAATATTAATCAAAGTAACCTTAATGAGTTCAGGCAGGTACAAGAACCACATTTACTTTCACTGAAAGAAACTTTACATAATCAAACATAATTCCTGCAGGTTTTGTTTCCGTTTCTTGGAGCAAAAACACAATTATTTTCATGTGTCCATTAAAAGCATAAAAATAGACAATCAATGTATTTATGGTATTTGCGTGTAGAATTACCTGGATTAATCATAAATGTACATATACAGGTACAATAAGACGACTTCCATCAAAACAATTTCATTAACTGTGACCAGATCATCACGGAATATCTGTGTGCAGATGGCTGTGAATATATCCAGAGGGAGGTTTCAGGTGGAGTTGCTGCATCGTTAATAATTAATTATGAAATCAAATTAAGGCGTGGCTGGTATGGGTCAATGCATTAAGACTACAAATGTCCCATGCTACTGCTGTGTTGGGATTTAGTGTATGAACTACAATGGCGTCTACGGTGCCTGTGTTCACTACATCCTGATTACTTGTGTTAATATAATAAAAAAATAAACAAACAAAAGTGTAGGCATCAAATAATGGTTGTTTTGGGGTGGGTGGGTGAAAAACAGGTATTATTCGATAACTTGCGTAAACACTTTTCTTGATGTACTAACAATGAGACTATTACGTGACCGAAGCAATTATTCTGTAGTACAGCGACAGCAGCTTCATGTTTGAAAAATATGCTGAATTGCTACTCGGTAGGTATTGATTCGCATCGCTGCCTGTTCTTGTTGCCGTTGGTTACGGTATAAGGAACAGCCAGGTGGAACTCATGATAGACTTGATCACTGAAAACAAGCAGTAAATCAGAGCCTTTTGAATCAATCCACTGGTTCCATCCAGGCAATATTTCTCCAATAGTCCATGCATGCAAGCTTGTTAAGTCCCTGTGTTCCTTTAATAGGGCCATAAACTCAGTGGGGATGTAATTAAATGTGGACACATGGTAATAATGGTTACAATGCACTGATTGCGAAGGTATTGCTGCTGGTGAAGACTTGGGTGGAAAGTCCGCTCAAACGGAAGTGTTGGTTAAATTGCATTTGAACAACAAGGTCGAAGTTGATGGCCATAGGGTGAGCTTCATTTCACGGGGGAGGGGATGGTGGCATCGTCTATGGCTAAAGCATTTCAAAGACCTAGGTTCGATTACTCACATGGCTATAATGTGTGCAGCACAGTTTGGGCGTTACCTGCAGTGCTGGAATATTGCTAAAAGTCATAATACAACTGTTACATATGTTCATATATATATAAGCAATGCCTTACCCCAGTTTATTCGCAGTCAAGGTGTTTGTTTAAATGCCACACTCAGCAATATTCCAGCTATATTCCAGCGGTCTGTAAATAATCAAATTTTGACCAGACAATCCAGTGATTGACATCAACATCGATCCACGCAATTGGGATACGATGACATGCATCATCCAAGTCAGGGACCCGATCCCATTAGTCGCCTCTTACAACAAGCATAGTAGCCTCTTTCGGCAAGTATGGGATGTTGAAAAATAGAAAGTCTGGACCTGATAATCGAGTGATTGACATTATGAGCAACGGTCAATGCCATTGATGTAAGATGACATGCAAGTCACAGAGCCTGACCATCCGATCCATTTACTACAAACCTAGGTTGCTGGCGACCAATTCTAACCCCAGATGCCCCCAAAGACCTAGAAGTTGTCAGCCAGAGCTCGGAGATGAAATGATATGATTGCAATTAGACCATCGGACATGCAGCTGAGGTTGTATACCCCCCAGGGAGCTGAGAATGTAACTTGAATGGGCACTGATCCATTGACTCGGGTAATAATGGTGTAGCACCATGAACATGCTTTAGGGCATGGATACAGCACAATATGAATATGCATTGTTTTCAAGGAGGGCCATGTAACTACAGAGCTTGGGTTTATCACCCCAGTATTCTCAGCTTAATGTGGGTGGAAAGCCAACGATATGGAGGTCTTAGATGTTTACCACTTTGATGAAACCCACAAACATGGGTATGGAGCTGCCAAACCTAGAAACAATCAGGGCAAACGGGGACTCAAACCCACCATCACTGGTTTCTGGCATGCCAAAGGGATGCAATCCTGGGCCCACTTGCACAAAGCGATCTTAGCGCTACGATGATCAGAAGTCCCATACTTTAACATAGGCTTACAATAGTCTTAGCGCTAAGATCGCTTTGTGCAAGTGGGCCCTGGAGAGCGAATTGCAGCACCTTAGAGGACTGGGCCACCCTTGCCCCGCCATGAAACTTGATCCCTGATCCAGTTACATTAATCTCAATGATCATTTCTGGCTTTTGTTTTCTGCTTCTTGACATATCAACTAAAAACAGGAAAAGAAACTGGTTTGTCCTTAATTCACTTTCCATGTATGAATACAGATCTGGTCTTGCAAAGGCTAATCGTCGTGGTAATCTCGGGTAATGAGAAACACTTTGCGCTTTAAGTAATCCATTAAGTAAGTAAGTCCCCTTGTTTATATCTCTTAGTGTCTTTGATCTAATAATCTGTAACCAGTAATCTTGTTTCATACTGTCGGCTTATGATTAATGTGTGAATAACAAACATGTTTATCTTTTTGGCATAGTTGCAGAGGTTCTTCAAATCGATATCCACCTTATTGAATTATTTCTGCTATTTTCGGTTGAAGCAAACATAATAACCATGATAATTGTCAGGTGAGTTTGGGTACAGGTGACCTGCTGGTCTAAGGTGCAGGAGTTGCATCCCTTTGCCTTGCTAGGATTTGCTGATTCAGATAAGATCAGTATTACTTTGGCCTTTTCGCAACAATGCGATAAACCTGAAATACCTTTCAGAGTTGTTTTATTAAGCATTACTGACAAGAGCTGCTTACCATTCCACTAAGTGTTCTCAGTGTTACTAGGATCATACAGCACTGTACCATTGCTCGTGGGTTTCATCAAAGTGGTAAATGTGTCTGAGACCTGCTTCAGGCTTTCCTCCCACTTTAAGCTGACACATTGTGATATAACTGGAATACTGTTAACATGTTAAAAGCAGTGTTAAACCCAACTCACTCACTCACTCACTCACTCACTCACTCACTCACTACTAAGATAGTAAGGCTATGTTAAAGTATAGGAGTTACAAACACAGCATCAAGATCACTTTGAGGAATGGGACTGCCTCTGTGGTCTAGTGGATAGAGTGTCTGCCCGGAGAGAGGAAGGTCGGTGGTTTGATCCCCATGTCCTAAAATATGAAGCATGCACATTGCTAAGTGCCAAAATCTTGAACACAATGCTATACCCATTTACCTCACCTTGTGCTGTGGGACCCAGTAGCACACAGAGCTTATAGTGTTTGAGGATCTATGTAAATCTATGTTAAATAATGGGGATTATGCTGTAACGGGGCTGTAGTAACCACCATTGCCCTCAGATACTTGTAGGGTAAGTGTTACTGGACTGACTGACCTGGTGACCATCAGTGGTAATTACCAGGTGAGATGTATTGACCAGGTGACAATCAGCCTCCACAATGTACAACATGACCACTCTAGCCCCAGATAACATGCTCCATTGACTTTCTTGCTGCATCCACTGAAAGCATTGATGATGGGGTGGTCAAGTTGGTGTCCCTCCATCTCATAGAGGTGGAATGGTGATTGGTCCATAGGAGAGTTTTAGAAGAGACATAACTTGTAATAACCACTGGTGGCGCAACGATCGAGCCCAGGAATTCCAGCTTAGTTCGGCAAGGGTGGAAACTGGACTTTTAAAGTCAGTTAACTCTCTTGCCTCGGGAAGATGAGCTCTCTCAGACTCAGTGGAATTTATTCAGTGTAATGATAAGTAATTCAGTGCATCACCCCTAGACCCTCTGACAAAGATTTGTTTTGTGTGTTCTTTAATGGCACATTAGGCATATTCAAACTTCCATCAATGAAATTATCTATTTTGGACGAAGCAAACTAGTGAATCCCACATAGTCAGGGTACGATGACACACAGTCTACAGAGTCACCAACCTGACAACTTGATCTGTTTCTTCTAACAAGCACTAGAGTGATGGTGACACAAAGTTGTATCTGAGCACTATGATAATTAAAAGTTAAAGTATTAGACTTTGTGGTAAAGGGCCCAGGAAATTCAACATAATACAGTGTTCAAAACTGCTGCCTATTGTTTTTCTTAACACATTTATGCCAATATAAATAAATTTCTACTGATTCTGTGGCATTTGATTGGTTAACCAAGAAAATGGTTTGCGTTAATGTTTCCACAAACGAAAAACACATAAGGCCATGCCAACTAACAGACTTCTGGTCAATAATGGGCAGGGCTTGTGCTGCTTAACTGCGCCGAACGATATCACTGATTTTGTGTTGCTGTCTAAGATTATTATTTATTACTTCTTTACGTTTATACCTACATACCATTTCTGAAAGTTGTATCCATGCTGTGGTTGAGAGCATGAACTAGGATCCATGCTGTGGTTGAGAGCATGAACTAGGACCCATGCTGTGGTTGACAGCATGAACTAGGACCCATGCTGTGGTTGAGAGCATGAACTAGGACCCATGCTGTGGTTGAGAGCATGAACTAGGATCCATGTTGTGTTTGAGAGCACAAACTAGGACCCATGCTGTGGTTGAGAGCATTAACTAGATCCCATGCTGTGGTTGAGAGCCTGAACTAGGACCCTTGCTGTGGTTGAGAGCCTGAACTAGGATCCATGCTGTAGTTGAGAGCCTGAACTAGGACCCTTGCTGTGGTTGAGAGCATTAACTAGATCCCATGCTGTGGTTGAGAGCATGAACTAGGACCCATGCTGTGGTTGAGAGCATGAACTAGGACCCATGCTGTGGTTGAGAGCATAAACTAGGACCCATGCTGTGGTTGAGAGCATGAACTAGGACCCATGCTGTGGTTGAGAGCATGAACTAGATCCCATGCTGTGGTTGAGAGCCTGAACTAGGACCCATGCTGTAGTTGAGAGCCTGAACTAGGACCCATGCTGTGGTTGAGAGCACAAACTAGGACCCATGCTGTGGTTGAGAGCATGAACTAGGACCCATGCTGTGGTTGAGAGCATGAACTAGGTCCCATGCTGTCAGGGTAGAACTACACAGCCATATATGTGACTCATTGTTTTTGGCTGAATTGTCACTAGTCATGACACAATCTGATGTACCAGCCCAGCTGATACATCCACACACAGTTGTAGCTCAGTGTACTGGCAGGAGTGATGCCAGATGTTATTCTCCTGAGTGAGTCACATCACAACACTTGTGTGGACGAATTAATTCTGGTGTAATGGTGATAGATGCAATTAACAAAAGCTGTAAAACCGGCAGAAGATCCAATCACTGATAATACCTATGTATGTTTCACCTGTCCAATATGATTCATATCTCCCCTCTGGCCAGGCTCGCCTTGGTAGCAGTACTGAAAAGTCATGTGCCATGTATACAGTCAATTACATTTACATTGGATCACATAGTGTTTCATATACATACAATGTATTACTTGTTGGCTATACAGTATACAACAAAGTCTGTTGGTTATACAGTTTTATATCATTTGCTTAGCTGTATAGGATATTAATAGATGATACTGTTCATAATCTTACGAAAATTTAGGTGACCTTTTTTCAGAGAACATATTTTTTTGATATACCAATGCTTCAAAATGTCCTCCACATATTCCTCAGGGTAATCAATCAGATTCATAATTGGGAATTGCATTGATTGTTTTTTGTTTTTTTTGGATTTTGATTTTTTCGGGACACAATTTGCATGAATGTTTTGAACTGTTTACACGCTGGGAGCAATTTCATTAATGTAAGGTAGCTACCTTCATATGACCTTGGATGAGATTCAAGGGAGCGATTTATCTGTGTAATCAATTGATATGAAATGTTGTCACGTCCATATGCATTTTCAAACCGACATATTTCCTCACTTAGTGCAATTGATCAAGTCATTTATTCAGGAGTGGGATGATGGGATGGGTTGGTAATCGCCATTCTTTCCAAAATAAAATTTTAAAGTGAACTTTTCATGTTGTCATCAACAGGATATACCAGTCTAGATCTTCATCCTATCTACAAAGGAATGTCATATCTACACAAACTGTGTGACTGTGCACTGCAAAAAGACATGTTCACAAGGCTATACTAATCCATAACCTGGGGTGTTTTCACCCTGGACATAACAGTCATGTTTTGTCATGAGTTATTACATGCCAACAATGCTAGATGTATTACGCTAGCATTGTTTCTGCTCTGTATCACACAACAGACCTATTTTTGTAGGAAATATGATACTTTAAACACAGTGGACATTCCTATGTGAATCTGCAAAGTGTATGACTTTCTTCAGTGTTGGGGAGGACATGGTTGTCTGTGGGAAGGAGATGTTTTGTGTGTCAGAGCCTATAATGGAAAGTGTCATTCTTGACTCAAGCCTGTTGTGATAGATGAGTTAGTGGGTAACAGAGTTATTATGTTATTGTTTGTCTGAACACACCACTGATGAGACTTTTACCCCTACACTCTTATGAAGTGTGATACTGTAAGTCTTAATGTACATGGGGCGGTGGGGTAGCCTGATGGTTAAAGCGTTTGCTTGTCACGTGGAAGGCCCAGATGTGATTCCCCATATGTATGAAACCCATTTCTGGTGTCCCCTGCCGTGATATTGCTGGAATATTGCCCAAACTGTGTAAAATCTCTCTCTCTCTCTCACTCACTCACTCACTCACTCACTCACTCACTCACTCACTCACTCACTCACTCACTCACTCACTCACTCACTCACTCACTCACTCACTCACTCACTCACTCACTCACTCACTCACTCACTCACTCACTCACTCACTCACTCACTCACTCACTCACTCACTCACTCACTCACTCACTCACTCACTCACTCACTCACTCACTCACTCACTCACTCACTCACTCACTCACTCACTCACTCACTCACTCACTCACTCACTCACTCACTCACTCACTCACTCACTCACTCACTCACTCACTCACTCACTCACTCACTCACTCACTCACTCACTCACTCACTCACTCACTCACTCACTCACTCACTCACTCACTCACTCACTCAAGGTGTGCTGCTATACTTGTCTAGCAGTTCCTGCTTACCCTAATTAGGTACCCTAGGCCATGTATTTTGTATTTTTTGTTTCATGGGCCCGCCGCCCCCACTGAAGTGAAAAGCAGCCGGTTAGAAAACTGTTACAAAGTCCTTCTTTAATGCACAGTTACGGAATATGTAAAGCTACAAAAATAGGAGTGGGGCATTGTGTGACATTCATGTTTATAGCGATCAAAGTAAAGCCCTGTTGGTTTGTTATCACATACATCTACAATTTATATCTATGTATCTACATATATCTCTATTTTTGGGGCATACCTGACACACTTAGCTGATATTTTTACTCACTGCCCAAATAAACGTGAATACCATACATGTTGGTTAATATATGAAGAAATTACTCATATTCAAGACATATTAGATTGGTTTGATGCACAAAAGAACATACTTATATGTTGTGGGAACAGATGCTCATGAACGCAGTACATGTGATGTCATAGACCCATGACTCGTGATGCACCATTTGTCTCGTGCAGGATTAGCATGTAAATTTGGGAAATTGGAGTGAGTGAGTGAGTGAGTGTGTGAGTGAGTGAGTGAGTGAGGTTTTAACCACTTTTTGATGTATTTCAGCAATATAACTAAGGGGGACACCAGAAAGGTGCTTCACATATTGTACCAGTCGGCAAATCAAACTGGGTTTTTTTCATGATAAGCGAACACTTAAACCACAGAACTAAGGCTGCACATCACTTTGGGGGATGTCAGCGATGTTTCCCTGTGTTACTGTATTCTATATCTGGGGGCACGGGTAGCCCAATCATCTAAGGCGCCGCATTTTCGCCGGTCAGAGTTGCGTCCCTTGGGCTCACCAGAAAATCTTGATTATGGGTTCGAATCCCAGTTTGCCCTGATTATGTTTCTAGGGGTGTCAGCACCATAACCATGCTGGTGGGTTTCACCAAAGTGGTAAATATCCAAGAAATGCCTTACTTTGGGCTTTCCTCCCACATCAAACTGACACACTGTGATATAACTGAATAACTATTCAAAGTGTCTACCCAGCCTGTCACAGGGCCAAGGTGGGACAGTCAAGGCAATGATATACATGTATTGTCAAACTGTCCCCCTAGCCCTGGTGACCTCCCAAATGACAGATCGGTAATGAGAGCAGAGGGAATTAGCTGTTTGCTTCACTGACTTACAAAACGTGCCACAGAGGAGTTAGAATTATCTCCACTAAATGGAGCAATTACCATACTTGGATGTAGATGGGCTCGTGGAATGTTGGCGACAGAGGGAAGTAATTGATGTACTTCATGGCATCCCAATTATCAAGACGAAAATTAAGAGACAAGATGGTTGTTACAAGGACATTGAAATGGCCAGACTATTGTAATGTTTCAAAACAGTATTTAGAAGCACAACTATTATTAGCCTCATGGGGAAAAGTTTCAAAAAGCTTCAAAACAGTATTTTCCTTTTCAACTTTTGGCAAGAAACTAACAAATTCTAACTCGGAATTTTTATCTTTTATGCCAAAATAGGCGTCTAGTTCACACCAATTTTCAAATCAGTCCTGAGAACCAAGTCGGAAGTGACATGTTTTCAAGCTTTTGGTTAAAGTTTTTGGTCTGTAAATTTGCGAGTCCTCAAGACTCTTGGTAATAGAATTGGGGGATCCAAGGCCTTAAAATGGGGGTGACAACTTCAACAACAAACAGGGGCAGTTGGGTAGCATGGTGGTTAAAGCATTCGCTCGTCACGCCGAAGACCCGGGTTCAATTCCCGACATGGGTACAATGTGTGAAGCCCATTTCTGGTGTTCCCCGCTGTGATATTGCTGGAATATTGCTAAAAGTGGATAAAACCATACTCACTCACTCAACAACAAATAACATACAAATATGTGTCATACCTTATGCTTATTATGGATGGGAGCTTCCTTATTTAAATTGGACTGTCCAACCATTGGTTATATTTCTTTTCAGAACACAAAAATCAGATATATCTATCACATGCTTAAATGTAAGAAGTTTGAATCTTTCCAACTAAAATACTCTTTTTGATACAGTTGGATATCATTTGTGTCCATTCTTAATTTTTCTGAGATATGGCACTGCAAATATTTATACGTAATCATTCGTGAATACTTTGATGTGCAAGTAATGATACATAAACACATATATAATCGCATTGCAACCGTTCCAGTAATCATGTAAGGCAGTACATTGCCTCTGTTCCTTGTACCCAGTGAATTCACCACATTGCATGTGTGTGATGTGCAAGAGCCGTCTATTCAACAATCAGCAGCTATATATATATCTCAAACACCCATCACTGACTCAGGGGATGACACGAAACTGTACTCCAACTTTAATGGGTTTTTTATCCCAGCAATGCAGATATGCATGGAATGCTTTGAAGGCCCACTCAGTTCTGCCACACCCAAAAGCATGTATGTCTTCCTGATCTGCTTGTCAAAAAAAATGAAAGATAAATATAATTTAAAGATCAGTCCAATGTTTAGGTGATGTTGCTGAATATTGTTTGCTGGTGTGGAATAGATATGCTTCGTATCAACAGAATGAGTCAGTGAGTTAAATGTTATAATCCAATGTGTACACTACACAGACAGTCTTTGCCCCTTGGATGGTTAGACTTGCTCCCCAGCAACCTATACTGGTTGTAAGTAATGACTTAATTGGGTGGTCAGGCTCAGTGATTTGGACAATTGTGTGTCATCATACCCCGATGGTGGGATTGTTGCTCACAATATCAATCACTGGACTATTGCTGAGTGTGGCATTAAACAACAAACAAAGGATGACTATTTTCATCATAAGCAAATGTTGAGTAGTAAATATTCAGGCCACGATCATAAAGTTTCAGTATTGCTGATTGTGGCTTTAAACAACAAACAAACATTTATCTTTGTAGTTTAAACAAAATGTCTGAGGAAATGCATGCTGCTTTTTTAACTGTATTTGTAATGTATTTCCTCCCACATCAAGCTGACACGCCGTGATATAACTGGAACACTGTTAAAAGCAGCGTTCAACCCAACTCACTCACTCACTCACTCACTGTGGTCCACCCAGGGACACAAACACTGAACATGGCACTCGTTATTCAGATCTTATGGCTGAGTTGTCGCATTGTGCAATGTGTAATATTTTGTCGTGGTGTGACATGAATACAAACATATTCCATCCCACCTGTTGCATCTGTGACAGTAACAACAAACACCTGCTTCGGTGTACTACCTGTATACCATATTTCCCCTAGCAAGATAGGTGGTAGGCTAGCCTAGTGGTTGAACCATTTCTGGTCAAGCCAAAGGACTGGTTTGATTTCCCACATGTGTACAATGTGTGAGACCCGTGAAGATCCGGGGTAGAATAGATCTTCAGCAACCCATGCTTGCCATCAACGGCGACTAAAAGGATCAGGTGGTCAGGCCCACTGACTTGGTTGGTGCATGTCATCATATCCCAATTGCGTGGATCAGTGCTCATGATATCAATCACTGGATTGTCTGGTCCAGACTTGATTATTTGCAGACCGCCGCCATATAGCTGGAATATTGCTGAGTGCGGCGTTAAACAACAAACCAACCAATCAATTACTGGATTGTCTGGTCCAGACATGATTATTTACAGACCGCCGTCATATAGCTGGAATATTGCTGAGTGCGGCGTTAAACAACAAACCAACCAATCAATCACTGGATTGTCTGGTCCAGACATGAGTATTTACAGACCGCCATCATATAGCTGGAATATTGCTGAGTGCTGCGTTAAACAACAAACAAACAAACAATGTGTGAAGTTTATTTCTTGTGTTCCCCATCAAGATATTGATGGAATATTGGCTGGATCTTTAATTTAAGGCCCGGCCCTTAACCGTTCTTATTGATGCTGGGACATTGTGAAGCAGGAACAGTTTGTTGAGGTAAACTTTCAAATTTAACTGAAATGGGGAGAACCGTAACCCTCACAGACCCAGTCCTCAGTAGGAGGGCTGTTTCTCCTAGATCTGTCCCTTAATGCAGGAAATATGGTGAATGTATGAATACAGGGCTGCAGCAATTCAACAGTGGTTCAATCGGCCAAAGCCTGGGTCACTGAACCCACACAAACACACCTGACCCTCCCTTCCTGATTGATATGGGCCTCTGGGCCCACACTCCTAAAGCAAGGTCAGAGGTCGTGGGTGACTTGGTTATTATAATACTCAAAAGAAGTTTAGAACCACCCGTTTCTTTCATATCACTATAGTTACTCTGTCATGTCAAAAGACTTTTAGGACCACCTGATTCTTTCATATCACTATAGTTAATCTGTCATGGCAGATTCACTGTAGTGATATGAAAGAATCGAATGGACCTTAACTTCTTTTGAGTAGTATGCATATTCAAATACTCCTGAAGCTCTTGAGAGGATTGAGTTTTGTATCATTTTGGATTTTGTCACAAATCAATCAATTCTTGACTTATAAGAGAATTGAGATTTAATACCCTGCTTCAGCGAGGATGTGATTACCATTGCAAAATTTTAATGTCTTGCATTTCAAGCCATGCAAAATGTCCATGTTGGCCCAGTGGGGTGAAATTGGCCAGGCTTTGAATCCCAGATTAGGGATCGACCATTTGATATTCTTGGGGATCCTGGGATTATGTCTGGAGATTAGATATTTTTTCAGCTACAATTTTTTTTTTCCAACACTCTGAAGCAGAATTATTTTTTCAAAGCATTTTCAGGCACAATTTAACCCCCCACCCCCCACCCCCCGAATATCATTGATCTGTCCCTTACGATGCTTGGTCTGACAGCACATTGTAAGAACATCTCTTAGAACTGTGTCTTCTCTCATGGAACTTTGTACTCTCTCTAGATCTAATAATATTCTGGGGGCACAGGTGGCCCAGTCGTCTAAGGCGCCGCAATTCGCTGTGCAGAGTTGCGTCCCTTGGGCACGCCAGAAACCTATGATTGTGGGTTCGAATCCCGGTTCGCCCCATTTATGTTTCTAGGTTTGTCAGCACCATACCCGTGCTCATGGGTTTCACCGAAGTGGTAAACGTCTGAAACCTGCATCACTTCGGGCTTTCCTCCCTCATTAAGCTGACACGCCGTGATATAACTGGAACACTGTTAAAAGCGGCGTCAAACCCAACTCACTCACTCACTCACTAATAATATTCTCCCCCCCTCCCCCTGAGCTAGTAGAGTAAAATATAACCCCATACAAATGCTGCTTTTTTTAAATCTTAACATTCCGTGTTAGAACCCAAACTTAAGTCAACATAATAGCTCTTGTAGCTTGACATAAGATAAGAAGGTCGTATGTGTAAATACATGCATAGAGAAATATAAGACCTAAAATAGCAGTATGACCCATTTCGCAGTTTATTGCAACAAGTGTCAGTAAGAAATGCGAAGTTGTTCTCATTAAACCTGAGTTTTTCTTTAGACGTGAAATATGCAATGCAATGCAAATTGTTAACTTGAAGAATCCCTCACATGTGTCTTCTGACATAAAATGGGCAATTCTGTTATTGTAACTAATTTTATAACGATCATCAGAACTTAAAACTATCCTCAATATTAGTACTTCATTAGTGCCATGTGGGATAGTCGATGACCTTACCACATAATCTACGGATATGCAGAGCTCCAGATAAGCTGCGTATCTGCGTGAAATACGCATCAGAAATGCAGAAATACACAGTAAAATATAATCCAAGCATATCAAATATGCAACGAACATTACAGATACGCTACAAAAATAAAACTTGTGCGTATTATCAAAATATTGTGAAGTAACCCTGCGTATTCTATTAGCAAATCAGCAACTTATTTTGAAATTATAAACGGGCATTCCGTCAACCTTGCCAAACTCCACGATGACAGTTACATCATGATCATTTGCCATCACACTTTCTTGTGGAAGTATCATTGTATTTTTGAGTCCTATAAAGCTCTCGAACCCACACGACACCAGTTTGCAGGGACTAGATGAATAGTGTTTTTAAATATTTAACTTAAATACCCACATGTGTAAAAACTAGTGGGTAACAGAAATTTGAATACGCAGATAGAATTACTGATACCCAATGATTTTAAAATGCATGGGTAAAATACCCACAACACCAAAAGCTTATCTGGAGCTCTGGATATGTCTTTTTTTTGGCCTTTGCCATTAATTTAATTATCTCTTCACATACACGCACATGGATGGCCAGTCATCTCAGGCTCTGAGATTCACTGTAGAGAATTGCTTCTGCTAAGTGTACCAGAATCCTATAATCATGGATGCAGATGTTGCTAGGGTTGTCAGTATCCATCTTCCCGAGGCAAACGTGTCCACATGCCTATATCAAAGCCTTGTTTCCCGAGGCAAGCGTGTCCACATGCCTATATCAAAGCCTTGTTTCCCGAGGCAAACGTGTCCACATGCCTATATCAAAGCCTATTTTCTACCCTTGCCACACCAAGGCAACTTTTCTTGGCTCCATCCTGGCACCACCTCGCGTAGATTCACAAGTTGTGCCCCTTGTAATGAAAATGCGATATCCAATCAGATCGCTGTTTTTATCTCATATAGCTTCTCAAAAATGGCGATTACCATAGGCGGCGATAACGAAAACATTTGCGATTTCATCAGTGACACACAAAAATATGCAATCGTTGTGGGGTTTAAAAGATGAAAAAGACATATTCCTATCAACAAAGACAGGCGGTGGTAAATCACTTTCATGCAAAGGTGAACCAGTCGTGGATGTTCACTTTGTGAAACGATCTCTGAATGGACTTTCGATTTGTGCGATAGTCCAATCAAATTTAGCACAGGAAAGTGGGCTTGATGTGGCAAGGGTGGAAACAAGATATAGATAGAAAGGCTAATGGACACTCTTTCCTCAGCACCATGCCCATGCTCTAGATTTCACCAAAGTGGTAAAATTTCTTCCCACATCAAGCTGACATGCTGTCAAATAACTGAAATACTGTTGAAAGCAGCGTAAAACCAAAGTCACTCACTCACTCCTCCCACATCAAGCTCACATGTCATGATATAACTGAAATACTATTCAAAGAGGCATTAAACCAAACTCACTCGCCCTCCTCATATACTAGCTTTACCTCCGAGGTAAACTTGACCTCGATTGATCAAATCATATCTTTATAAGACTCATTGTGACCCGATGTTTGAAACCTATACGTGTGAATATTCCATAGCGTGATCATATCACTCTCCACCTGTTCTTCCATTGTGTTGAACCATTGATTGCTGGTGATCCTAAGTCATACTTACTTGGGCATTAGATGCAGCTGACAAATTAGAAATCTGTGACAATGAGTGTGTAGATGTCGAGTTTTGCTGCATGTTTTATAGTCTCTCATATTGGATAAAACAATACCATGGACCATGAAGAACATAGACCCGTGAAGATCTAGGTTAGAATAGGTCTTCAGCAACCCGGGGCGGTCGGGCAGCCTATTGATTAAAGCGTTCGCTCGTCACGCCGAAGACCCGGGTTCGATTCCCGACATAGGTACAATGTGTGAAGCCCATCTCTGGTGTCCCCCGCCGTGATATTGCTGGAATATTGCTAAAAGCTGCGTAAAATCAAACTCATTCACTCACTCACTTGCTGTAAGAGGCGACAATGCTTGTTGTAAGAGGCGACAATGCTTGCTTGTAAGAGGCGACAATGCTTGCTTGTAAGAGGCGACAATGTTTGCTGTAAGAGGCGACTATGCTTGTAGTAAGAGGCGACAATGCTTGCTGTAAGAGGTGACTATGTTTGTTGTAAGAGGTGACTATGCTTGCTGTAAGAGGTGACTATGCTTGCTGTAAGAGGTGACTATGCTTGTTGTAAGAGGCGACAATGCTTGTTGTAAGAGGCGACAATGCTTGCTTGTAAGAGGCGACAATGTTTGCTGTAAGAGGCGACAATGCTTGTTGTAAGAGGCGACAATGCTTGCTGTAAGAGGTGGCTATGCTTGTTGTAAGAGGCGACAATGCTTGCTTGTAAGAGGCGACAATGTTTGCTGTAAGAGGTGACTATGCTTGTTGTAAGAGGCGACAATGCTTGTTGTAAGAGGCGACAATGCTTGTTGTAAGAGGCGACTATGCTTGTAGTAAGAGGCGACTATGCTTGTAGTAAGAGGCGACTATGCTTGTTGTAAGAGGCGACTATGCTTGTTGTAAGAGGCGACTATGCTTGTAGTAAGAGGCGACAATGCTTGCTGTAAGAGGCGACAATGCTTGCTGTAAGAGGCGACAATGCTTGCTGTAAGAGGCGACAATGCTTGTTGTAAGAGGCGACAATGCTTGCTGTAAGAGGCGACAATGCTTGCTGTAAGAGGCGACAATGCTTGTTGTAAGAGGCGACTAACGGGATTGGGTTCCAGACTCGATTATTTACAGACCGCAGTCATACAGCTGTAATATTTGTGTTGAGTTAAACAACAAAGAAACAAACAAATACTTTGGACAAAATATAACAAATTTCTTATTTTCCATGTTTACTTTCTGTAATTCTGTGACCATGAACATATGGTAACGGTTGTCAAGAGCTCTTAGTGCTTTAATTGACCGTGCATGGTAGCCTCCCTTGTCCAAGTCAGGATGTGCTAGTTATGGGTTTGAGCCCCAGACTAATTATATTTTTGGTGTCACAGAATCCTAACTGGTGGATTTTACTCTAGGGGTAAAAGTCAAGTATCAGCTTCATGTAGCCTTTCCTCCCATGTAACTTGACGCAGTGTGACCAGCTGAAACTCTGTTCAAAGTGGAAGGAAACTCAATTCACTCACTCACTGTCTTGTCTCTCCAGCCTCCGTGTCAAGTCCGTGTTCACTGGCCGAATACCACAGTCTGCAGAAGGAACTTGAAGAACGAAACAACCAGCGTGATGACCTTCTGCTACAGGTCAAGGTAGGTTACACAAAGGTCTAACATGATGATTGAATGAGGATCAAGGGTTCACAATGGATCGTGATAGTATTTGAAATAATCAGATTTGTTGCTGCCACCTGGCAGAATATCAACCACTGGATTGTCTGCTTCAGGTCCGGGTATTGTATAATATAGCTAAAATGGATAGAATTATCACTAAACTGCGTGCATGTTATCAGAAATGGACCACTGTAACTTGATAATGCTAGCCCACTGACATACCATGCTGCAGTTTAACAGCTGTGACAGTGTTTTTGGTAAACATCCTAGTTTGGACCACTACAAACTACAAATTATACTTGAGAAAGAAGTATAAAATGACAAATATTAGCCTTTGCTGTAATACAGCAATCAAAGGTGTTAATTAGAGGCATGTTATTGTGATTTTTAAAAACAACCAGAATCAAGTATTTATACTTAAAGATCATCAAATAAAAGCAACAAATCCATTTCCATTATCATATGAAATCTCTAAGAGCAGAGCAGAAGCCCTTGGTCTTTTCAAATGGCCTCCTTCGTCATGCAGTTAATGGAAGACCTCAGGCTTCAGCAAATGATAATGCCCTGAAAAATAGCCTTACCCTTATAGTGTACTGAGATATTGGTAACAGGGCATTAAACACAATTTTTCCATGACATACTATATGTCCTTGTTTCTATTGAGGTGAACACTTCAACTGCCTTTGCATGTGTTTGTGATGGATGCCACTTGTCCAGGAAATGCTCACCTTTTCGCGAACACCTGGTATCATCACTAATTGATAGTGATTCATAAACACATACTTAATATATAGTCTGAATCATGCAATGGACTCTGCTCTTAGAGATTTCATATGATAATGGAAATGGATTTGTTGCTTTTATTTGATGATCTTTAAGTATAAATACTTGATTCTGGTTGTTTTTAAAAATCACAATAACATGCCTCTAATTAACACCTTTGATTGCTGTATTACAGCAAAGGCTAATATTTGTCATTTTATACTTCTTTCTCAAGTATAATTTGTAGTTTGTAGTGGTCCAAACTAGGATGTTTACCAAAAACACTGTCACGTCTGTTAAACTGCAGCATGGTATCTCAGTGGGCTAGCATTATAAATTGGTATCACCACACCACACACACCACACACCACACACCACACACCACACACCACACACACACACCATATGCACGCCAAACGCGCACATGCACGCACGCACACACACACATGGACGTGACATTCAACCCCATTTCCCCTCACCTATAGGTAACATGGTTCCACATTGAAAGCATTGTATGTCTATACATGTTAACTGTTGACTATGCCATTGTATATTGCCTGATAACGATGAGATATCCTACTTTCCCTTTTGAGGAATAATGGAAATGTGAAGCTTACTGAAAATGATCAAATCATTCACCTATGCACTGATAACTTTCGGCCAATATGTATCAATATGATTTTTAGGAACCATTTTAATAAATATCCTCAACCTGCTCAATGGTGTTATAAAGCAAAAAATTTGAATACAAATAATATACAAACAGTGGACAAGTACAGTATCACAAACATAAAAAATATTGATCACAAGTATATATCCCAGTAAATATAATCATACAGCTGAAATATTGTTGAGTGCAGTGTTAAATAACAAACAAAGTAGAAATATTGTTAACTTAAATTATCCAACGTTTTTTCTTCATAATCTATCATCTATGTTTATATGATTGCCTCGGTGGCCTAGTGGATAGGGTGTCTCAGCAGAATGGACAGTAGGTGGTTCAGTCCCTCATTCCAACAGACGGTAAACGGTGGTAGTTGTTACCCTGCCTGGTGTTTGGCATTAAAGGCATAACACAAGGACTGGTGAGCTTAGAGTCAGTATAACATGGAATATCAATGTAAAATTCCAGCATGGAATATCAATGTTAACTTGCGGCATGGTATTGTAGTGGGCTTGCACTATAAAACAAGCACAAATCTTGATGAGTAAAAACAGCGACACACAAATATATGCATATGTGCAATACTCTTGAATGCAATGTTAAACCCCATTTCATCACACCTGGTGTCATACTGCCTCTGTATCGCCATGATGGCAATTCAGCTCCAACTGGAGATGCTCATGCAAACTGACAAATTGACGGTGATTTGTCCTTGACCTTATTTTCATGGCAATGTTGAGAGGGAACGACTTCAGACACATACAAGGATCCCGAGTGGATTGCACACATCTACCTTTTTGAAGCATGTTAGTCATGGTGTAGTATAAAAAACATATAACTAAATCATATAGTGACATATTCTGAAATTAAATAACAATGACCTGACAACAGTTTGGGTAACAAATGTAAATTGTTTTCCGAATAGTTTCTCTTCATTTTTATATTTCAAGTACACCCACCCCCACCTAACCTTTTTCCCAAACGCTGTGCACATGCATGCATGCACGCACGCACACACCCACATACCTTTTTCCAAAACGCTGTGCACATGCATGCATGCATGCACGCACACACACACCCACATACCTATTTCCAAAACGCTGTATGCCCACTTGAAACATGTAAATCTCTCTGAAGTGACACCTACGTAAAACTTGAAATCAATGATAAACTTTGGTCTTCTTTTCCTTAAACTCTGTGGGGGTGGATTACTTGTGTTTGAAGATTATATCATGAGAAATCTATACCATGTACCAGCCATTCTGGTATCACAGCTATTTGAAATGACTCATTTGTTTGCTGCTTTTTTATATATCTTTTTCTAAAAACAAACATGAAATAGCGAATCTGAATTTTCTCAGGTTGATAATGTCAAGCATAAGGTTATACAACCTCTATGGAATGTTTGTCAGAACTTATCCTTGAACCTTGTTTTTCGGTGAGTGAAGCTAAATTAATGGGGGACCTAAACACCCAATAGTGGCTTTAATTCACTAATAGGTTTTAATCGCCTCGCTCGCTCGCTCACTCACTCACTCACTCACTCACTCACTCACTCACCTACTCACTCACCCACCCAAAACCAACCCACTCACTCACTCACTCACTCACTCACTCACTCACTCACTCACTCACTCACTCACTCACTCACTCACTAACTCTCTGTTCAGGCTCTAAAACTACAATGTGTTGCAACAGGCAGTACAAAATGACTTCACAATCCTGCTTCAACCTTGCGGGTATGTACAGACATTTAATAACTGTGTAGACATTTCATTTTCTTAGAGACCGCCTCTGTGGTCTAGTGGTAGAGTGTCTGCCCTGAGAGCGAAGGTCCGGGGTTTGATCCCCTTCCTTGTCATACCAAAAGATGTTAAAAGATGGTACTTGTTGTAACCCTGTCTGGCGCTTGGCATTAAAGGACTGAAACAAGGATTGGTCGGCTTGGAGTCAGTATACTGTGTCTGAGTGGGGTTATTCATGTTAAGCTGCAGCATGGTATCTCAGTGGACTAGCACTATAAAATCAGCATTAGTCCAGACTAGTACAAACAGACACACATACACATGTGCTTGCACATCATGACATAAGCGCAACAATCTTGAATGCGACATTAAACCCCATTTTCTTGGAAATCAGGTGCCGAGAATTTTGAGACCTGAATCTTTCTTGATATTAGTCTCTGTAGATATCCTGAAACAAATATATCCAAATTCTCAAGTATAAGCATGTCTACAACACAAGATTTCTTCAGTGTCCAGTAGTGAGAGACATTTTAATAAAAAAATTATCTGTAAAAATATTTTCATTTCAGAGAATTAATGTCAGTCTATCTTGATAAATAACACAAAACATTCAATGGCCATCAAATGAGTTATCTAGATTTACCTACAGATACTTTGAAAGAAAACTATTTTGAAGCAGATCTTGTTCCACCCGAGTTCTCCACAGCACCCTCCTTTTGTATTCCAGACATCTGCCCTAAAACAGTCACACATGATCACACATGTTTACTTCCAACATCACACAAAAACACAGCACACTTCACTTAACCCTGTTTCTTCCACCCACAATGTATTGTATTGACAGACTACGAGGATGGTATTTACTGAAAGAGGATGGACTTTGAAGCTTGGTGTATCTTTGGTCTCTTTGTCCTTCCCTACGATCCCTCATTCACTTCAGTGCCCCTGTCCTCTATACTTAATTCTGTCAGCTGCTCATGTTTGTGGCAAACTGTATCAATATTTGACATATCTAAGATGATATACACATATATCTCCTCCATACTAAGTGGTAGCTGCTTATATGTTTACAAGTATGTGGCAAACTATCAATATTTAACAGACCTTGCATGATATACACATATATCTCCTCCATACTAAGTGGTAGCTGCTTATATGTTTACAAGTATGTGGCAAACTATCAATATTTAACAGACCTTGCATGATATACACATATATCTCCTCCATACTAAGTGGTAGCTGCTTATATGTTTACAAGTATGTGGCAAACTATCAATATTTAACAGACCTTGCATGATATACACATATATCTCCTCCATACTAAGTGGTAGCTGCTTATATGTTTACAAGTATGTGGCAAACTATCAATATTTAACAGACCTTGCATGATATACACATATATCTCCTCCATACTAAGTGGTAGCTGCTTATATGTTTACAAGTATGTGGCAAACTATCAATATTTAACAGACCTTGCATGATATACACATATATCTCCTCCATACTAAGTGGTAGCTGCTTATATGTTTACAAGTATGTGGCAAACTATCAATATTTAACAGACCTTGCATGATATACACATATATCTCCTCCATACTAAGTGGTAGCTGCTTATATGTTTACAAGTATGTGGCAAACTATCAATATTTAACAGACCTTGCATGATATACACATATATCTCCTCCATACTAAGTGGTAGCTGCTTATATGTTTACAAGTATGTGGCAAACTATCAATATTTAACAGACCTTGCATGATATACACATATATCTCCTCCATACTAAGTGGTAGCTGCTTATATGTTTACAAGTATGTGGCAAACTATCAATATTTAACAGACCTTGCATGATATACACATATATCTCCTCCATACTAAGTGGTAGCTGCTTATATGTTTACAAGTATGTGGCAAACTATCAATATTTAACAGACCTTGCATGATATACACATATATCTCCTCCATACTAAGTGGTAGCTGCTTATATGTTTACAAGTATGTGGCAAACTATCAATATTTAACAGACCTTGCATGATATACACATATATCTCCTCCATACTAAGTGGTAGCTGCTTATATGTTTACAAGTATGTGGCAAACTATCAATATTTAACAGACCTTGCATGATATACACATATATCTCCTCCATACTAAGTGGTAGCTGCTTATATGTTTACAAGTATGTGGCAAACTATCAATATTTAACAGACCTTGCATGATATACACATATATCTCCTCCATACTAAGTGGTAGCTGCTTATATGTTTACAAGTATGTGGCAAACTATCAATATTTAACAGACCTTGCATGATATACACATATATCTCCTCCATACTAAGTGGTAGCTGCTTATATGTTTACAAGTATGTGGCAAACTATCAATATTTAACAGACCTTGCATGATATACACATATATCTCCTCCATACTAAGTGGTAGCTGCTTATATGTTTACAAGTATGTGGCAAACTATCAATATTTAACAGACCTTGCATGATATACACATATATCTCCTCCATACTAAGTGGTAGCTGCTTATATGTTTACAAGTATGTGGCAAACTATCAATATTTAACAGACCTTGCATGATATACACATATATCTCCTCCATACTAAGTGGTAGCTGCTTATATGTTTACAAGTATGTGGCAAACTATCAATATTTAACAGACCTTGCATGATATACACATATATCTCCTCCATACTAAGTGGTAGCTGCTTATATGTTTACAAGTATGTGGCAAACTATCAATATTTAACAGACCTTGCATGATATACACATATATCTCCTCCATACTAAGTGGTAGCTGCTTATATGTTTACAAGTATGTGGCAAACTATCAATATTTAACAGACCTTGCATGATATACACATATATCTCCTCCATACTAAGTGGTAGCTGCTTATATGTTTACAAGTATGTGGCAAACTATCAATATTTAACAGACCTTGCATGATATACACATATATCTCCTCCATACTAAGTGGTAGCTGCTTATATGTTTACAAGTATGTGGCAAACTATCAATATTTAACAGACCTTGCATGATATACACATATATCTCCTCCATACTAAGTGGTAGCTGCTTATATGTTTACAAGTATGTGGCAAACTATCAATATTTAACAGACCTTGCATGATATACACATATATCTCCTCCATACTAAGTGGTAGCTGCTTATATGTTTACAAGTATGTGGCAAACTATCAATATTTAACAGACCTTGCATGATATACACATATATCTCCTCCATACTAAGTGGTAGCTGCTTATATGTTTACAAGTATGTGGCAAACTATCAATATTTAACAGACCTTGCATGATATACACATATATCTCCTCCATACTAAGTGGTAGCTGCTTATATGTTTACAAGTATGTGGCAAACTATCAATATTTAACAGACCTTGCATGATATACACATATATCTCCTCCATACTAACTGGTAGCTGCTTATATGTTGACAAGTATGTGGCAAACTTTATCAATATTTACACATACACATATATTCCCTCTGGAGCTCACATTTAACCCATATTGTTTTAGGAATATAAAACATAATCAACTTGTTATTTTACCTGTTGAGTCTCTTTTTACAAATAAGCATAACTAATAATCCAAAATGGCATAATCTTGATCAAGGGAGTGTTGTATTAGGAAATAACTGTATTCTTTATACTATGTTTATGGAATATCTGTGATTTATGAGATGCTTTTGGGGTACAAATATGGCAAGGAAAAATGGCTTTAGACTTGTTAAAAATATTTGTAATTTTAGTTTTGTTTATTCATAATATATTTAAGAAAATGTTGGATGGATTCATGATTATAAACCCAGGCTTGTCAAGGTCTTTGGAATTCCTAGGAACATTGTGAGTCAGTATGGTTTTATGCCACTTTTAGCCATATTTCAGCAATATCACTGCAAGGGTCACCAGAAATGGGCTTTGCACATTGTACATATGTAGGAAGTTGAACCCGGGTCTTTGGTGTGACTAGCGAACGCTTTAACCAATAGGCTACCCGACCGCCCCTTCTCAGAACATAAGATCCCCTGTTATAATCGCTGTTGTTGACACATAGTTTGTCCGTCAACACAATATTCAGATCTGTTGTCTGGCATGATTTAAACTCAGAAGAGTTGCACCTCATGTATCAGAGTAAGTGCAGCTCTGCTTCTTCAAGTGAGCCTACAGACATGTTTTTTTGTTTGTTTGTTTGTTTGTTGTTTAACCTCATTTTGTGAGGTTAGACATAAAATGTATAAATATTGAGTATGTTTCAGAAAGGAATGGGGAGGGGAACACATTCCTGTACCCTCCTTCTAGATAGATGTATGCCATGTGTCTAATTGTATCTAAATCTTCACTTCTGGACCGATAATTTATCTCTTTCTTTAACAGTTTTAAGCTTTTAAATTTAAACAGCCTCATCTTTTGTCACCTTCAGAAATTAGTTTTGTCCAAATATCAACAAACCAATGGGACACATTTCTATAATTTTACTCTGTAAAAGTGTATGGTGAATACAAGGGAGATAATCCATAACTCTTCTCATGACACTATTAATCTAGTGTTTGAACAGAGATCATATACCGATACCGGTATATGGTCTCTGGTTTGAATTTGAATCTAAGTTTCCGTTTGATTGAATAAAGTTGAAACAGTCAAAAATTATAAATTTTCTGTTCAAATGTATTCACGGTCAAACAAATAAATTTTTTACTTCTTTGCCAGATTTGATGGAGGGTATAGGAAACATATATCAGAGATAGGAAATATTACATCTCACCAATTGTTTGTCTGTATAAATTGACTTTTAAAACGTCCTAACCATGAATGCTTATGAATCCCTTACATTTGCATTCCTTTTATTATTATTTTTGATGAAATGTTGCTCTGTTGCAGACATTAACAGACAAGAACAAGCACTATCGGTCAACATTAACTAACGAAGAAAACAGTAAGAAACAACAACTGGGAATTCTACGAAAAACTCACCAGACCCAGCTAGAAGAAAAAGACGACCTAATTCAGACCCTCAAAGAACTATTAGAGGAACATGAGAGTAGGATAGAACAGCTAGGGAGAGATGTACAGGGTGAGTCTTATTATTACATATTGCACCATCAATACTGCCCGGGTTTCGATACATATTTTCGTTTCACGGGACCGCTGCCCCTACTGAAATGCAGCTGGGAAAAAAAAAAATTAAACATAAAAATATTTATTTTTATTATGGCTCCCGCTAGTAACATTGACCCTCTTATAAAATATAAACTGTTAAATTCCATATAAATTCCATGTCTACATCACTGTCAGTGATTAAAGAAGCCAGCTGTAGTTTTAACTCCACGGTAGAATGACTTTCATATTAATAAACAAATGATAGACAGCTATTTATTTTCATTTTCATTTCGACCGACCTTGTGTGCAAAAGCAGGAATAAATCTGTGAAAAATATCAACATGCCCCAACGCCATGGCTTGTTCCTCATAATATCAATCACTGGATTGTCTTGTCCGGACTGGATTATTTACCGACTGAAATATTGCTGAGAGTCGCATTAGACAATGTGACTAGTCATCCAAGTTTCATGTTTTCATGTGTTTAATCCATGAATCAGTATCTGCTGACTCATAAATTATAATAAGTTTGAATAGGCCGTGAATGGTATCTGTTTAACCCATGCTTCACAACTGACATGGCTAGTCCTTCAACACATGTATCGCCCATCTTGCAGGTAACATCACAGCACAGGCGACCTCCACCAACCCACCCAGCACAGGCACAGATATAGCCTCGACCTCAGCCTCCACATCAGCCTCGACCCCAGCTTCCAAGTTGGTGGAGAAGGTGACCCTCCTCCAGGATGACAAGTTGGAGCTGACCAGGGAGCTGGTGACCTTGCGCTCGGAGACGGAGCTGCATGAGCTGGGCCAGAATGAAACCATCCAGAACCTTCAGCAACTCAACGCCAAGCTGGAGAAGGAGAACGCCCAGCTGCATGACGAGATCACCAAACATCACTGTGGGAGTGACTTTGATGTAGGTCCATAGTGTACAGCCTCATCCAGGTGTGCCTTGGGGTAGGGGTGAAATAATGCAGCAAGGTCATGATACAATGTGTATCACGATACATAAGTCACGATACGATATTTATGTCAAATCACATGGAAACTTCTTGACAATAAATATTTCAGAGCACATTCAAATGGGAAGGCTAGCTATAGACACATGTTCGTAGCAGCTGTTTTAGTGAAATTGAAAAGCTAATTACAACACATTTTGCGATATCTGACTAACAAAAACGCCAGGGGTCATTAAACGAATAGTAAGTAACTTATTTCAGCAAGAGTATCATCTTGTATCAATACAGACAAAATGTATCGTGTATCATATCCTCACATGAAATCTAATGGTGCACCGATGTATCGTTTCACCCTTACCTTGTGGATGGTAATTATACAGAAGGACGTCCTCTGTTTCCCCTCCTTCTGAAACCTTGACCCCTCATGCTCATCTGGTGTGACATAGATTACTATAGTTCCGGATCGGTGAAATAGTTGGAGAATGAGTGAAAAATGATATATAATTCATGTCCGAAATGGATTGTAGATGAGTGAGAATTCATATGTCACCTCTTCACATATGAGATCTTTGTGTGTAAGCCTCAGTTTAAAGTAAGGTGCAGCAAAATGACGAATTCAATTAAATTAATCAAATTATTCATTCCTCACTGTTCAGGTAACCACGGATGATAATTTCATTATAGTTTTTTACACTGCCTGGGGCTCAGCACAAAAGGGATAATAACACTCCGCACACTCACTCACTCACTCACTCACTCACTCACAAACTTCACCCCCCCCCCCCCCCCCCCCCCCCCCCCACACACACACACACACACACACACACACACACACACACATGTCGATCATTAATCTTGAATGCAACATTAAACCCTATTTCACCTCACCTCATTATAATTTAATACCAGCCATCAATCTGTAAGCATGTATGTTTAAAATTGTGTAATCCTGAGATGTGTGTACAAATTTCAAAGTAACAAGCATTGCCTAAAAGTGGCTGCAAGTGCCTAAAAATTGTTAGTAGTCTAACACAGATTTCCTAACTGTCCACATTAGCATTGGCTGGAACAAAATGAGTGGAACTCAAGCCAGGCCATTAAGTCATGGTAAGCCAGGAGAACAAAGCCGAGCTGTGAAGGTAGTGCTGCATGCCCCCTGCTGGGTTGTCACATCAATCTATACACTGGCACTTTTACTAAGACTTTATTGATTCAAAGTTCAATGTGTGATTTTCATACTCCATAATTCTCTCTTTACCAGGTATCGTATGCATTCAGGTGAAACACCATAATCAATAAAAACGGTTAAATGAATTTCCACCTACAACCCACAAGGCATTTATAATTCATGGAGTTTATTTTCACATCTTGAAGCCCGCAGGGGATGACAGAACAGACTTGTTGTGTTAGTGCCTGTTACTATCAACATTGAAGCATATTTTGACACCTACTCCTACAAGGTTTTGTAAGCAGCATTTAATACTGAAATGTTCCTAACTATTTGACTAATTAAAGCCATGTTTTTAATGGTGTCAGCGTGGCAGGTTGCCTTATGGTTAAAGCGTTGTCATGGCGAAGACCTGGGTTTGATTCCCCTCATGTGTACAAAATTATTGGTAGCCCATTCTTGGAGTCCCCTGCTGTAATATTAGTTGGGTATTGATGAAGCAGCTTAAAATCTCTCTCACTCACTCACTCACTCACTCACTCACTCACTCACTCACTCACTCACTCACTCACTCACTCACTCACTCACTCACTCACTCACTCACTCACTCACTCACTCTCTGATGTAGTGTTCGAACTTAAGGGGGTCCTTGGGTCCTTTAGATTTTCTCCGATAGTGTTTGATTCCAGGACCCTTAAATTTTAAACTTTTTCCATTGCAGTTACCAAGTGACCCTTTTACTTTCATGAAAATTTCAAACACTGCTCATGACATACCAGATACAAGTTTAATATCATTAATTTGTTTCATTATAAGTTAGCAACTGACAAAGCGTACTAAGGTCAAAATGATTATTCTTGTTCCAACCCCCATGAGTGAGATCTCCTTGTCTGACAGGTTTTAGTTTTGCTTTAGGGCAAGAAATAGATGTTTGCATTCTTTCCAACTGCATCAAAAAATAAAGCGGCAAAACCCTTTCCATATCCAATAGAAATCAATGTTTCAAAGTCATTGCCTGTTTACAAATTGACAAATTGTTTTAATATTTTGACCAAGTTGATTGAAATATTCCTATTTCATTTTATATTTTGCATTTTATGACCACCCCAGATTTCTAATTTTGCGAAGGCTCATATGTATCATATGTCAAATACATGATAAATCTTTAGAGAAGACAACAATATGTCCACCAGTGCATGGAGTCAAACTCCACAGATTATTTACAAACCAAACTCGTATCTTATATCCTATCAGGTCGTCTGTTGATTGGGATATTTATATGAAAAAGAATTTTATTACTTTACCCATGCAGACCCCCATGGTGTGGCTGAGTAAGTGATACGTGCTTGACCTTGGTGGTAGTGCCTTGTGGATAAATCAATAAGTTTCTGATTTCTATTTTTAAGATGTTATTTTGATGAATTATATTGATATATTAGTCAGATAGTTGTAGGAGAGGAATGTAAACATTTTTATGAACCGCAATTAAATTTTAATAAATATGTTATTCGAATCATTTGTCATTGAGATGCTCTAATCAGGAATGTGAGGATAGACTTTTCTTATCCTTAGCAGTCAAACATTCTTACTCATTACTACCATGACAAAGTTTATTGTTGAGTAGCTTAGTGAGGTGAAGATTTCGTGTCCAAGATTATTGCACTTATATAGCGATGAGCATGCATGTGTTTGTGTGGCTGCTTGTACTAGTTTGGACTGATGCAAATTTATAGTGCCATCTCACTGAGATACCATGCCACAGTTTAACATTAATACCCCACTCAGAATATACTGACTCCAAGCCGACCAGACCTTGTTTTAGCCCCTTCATGCCAAGCGCCAGACAAGTACCATTTTTTAATGCCTTTTGGTATGACACGGCTGGTGATCGAACCCCAGACCTTCTGCTCTCTGGGTGGACGCTCTACCACTAGACAATGGTGGTCGTGTAGCTGAGTGGGTAGCTAGAGACTTTGGTTTGATTTAACTCTCAGGTACATTGTGTGAGACCGATTTTTTATATCATCTTGCTGTTGGGTTGACAGAATATTGCCCAAGGAGATGTAAAACCATTCTCACTGATTGAATAACTGTCATTTTATAAGCTGCCATGTGTATGGTAGAGAGTTGAAGACAGAAAGGTTGGCCTGACCCACACAGCTCTTTGTGTCTGCCTCCACCCCCGCCACTCACTTGGGAGACATTACCCAGATCCGACTGATCAATACCGTGATTCATTACCTGTTACGGGAAGCAGACAATTAAGACATGTCCACAGCATTGCTTAGGTAGAGCCATGTCGGCATCAATAATTATGGCTAGAACTATGTCGGTATCATTGGTCACAGCTAAAACTAAGTCAGCATTAATGGGCATAGCTAGAAGTATGTTGGCATCAGTGGTCATAGCTGGAACCATGTAGGCATCAGTAGTCATAGCTAGAACTATGTCTGCTGCAATAATCATACCTAGAACCATGTCGGCATCAATGATCATAATTTGAACCATGTTGGCAGCAGTGGTCATAGCTAGAACTATGTCGGCAGCAATGGTCACAGCTAGAACCATGTCGGCATCAATGGTCATAGCTAGAACCATGTAGGCAGCAATAATCACTGCTAGAACTATGTCAGCATCAATGGTCACAGCTAGAACTATGTCAGCATCAATGGTCACAGCTAGAAGTATGTCGGCATCAATGGACACAGCTAGAAGTATGTCAGCATCAAGGGTCACAGCTAGAACTATGTCAGCATCAATGGGCATAGCTAGAAGTATGTCAGCATCAATGGTCATAGCTAGAACCATGTAGGCAGCAATAATCACTGCTAGAACTATGTCAGCATCAATGGTTACAGCTAGAACTATGTCAGCATCAATGGTCACAGCTAGAAGTATGTCAGCATCAATGGTCACAGCTAGAAGTATGTCAGCATCAATGGTCACAGCTAGAACTATGTCAGCATCAGTGGGCATAGCTAGAAGTATGTCGGCATCAATGGTCATAGCTAGAACTATGTCAGCATCAGTGGGCATAGCTAGAAGTATGTCGGCATCAATGGACACAGCTAGAACTGTGTCAGCATCAATGGGCACAGCTAGAACTATGTCAGCATCAATGGTCACAGCTAGAACAATGTCAGCATCAATGGGCACAGCTAGAACTAAGTCGGCATCAATGGTCACAGCTAGAACTGTGTCAGCATCAATGGGCATAGCTAGAAGTATGTCGGCATCAATGGTCACAGCTAGAACTATGTCAGCATCAATGGTCACAGCTAGAACTATGTCAGCATCAATGGTCACAGCTAGAAGTATGTCAGCATCAATGGTCACAGCTAGAACCATGTCGGCATCAATGGTCATAGCTAGAACCATGTAGGCAGCAATAATCACTGCTAGAACTATGTCAGCATCAATGGTCACAGCTAGAACTATGTCAGCATCAGTGGGCACAGCTAGAACTATGTCAGCATCAATGGTCACAGCTAGAACTATGTCAGCATCAGTGGGCATAGCTAGAAGTATGTCGGCATCAATGGACACAGCTAGAACTGTGTCAGCATCAATGGACACAGCTAGAACTATGTCAGCATCAATGGTCACAGCTAGAACAATGTCAGCATCAATGGGCACAGCTAGAACTAAGTCGGCATCAATGGTCACAGCTAGAACTGTGTCAGCATCAATGGGCATAGCTAGAAGTATGTCGGCATCAATGGTCACAGCTAGAAGTATGTCAGCATCAATGGTCATAGCTAGAACCATGTAGGCAGCAATAATCACTGCTAGAACTATGTCAGCATCAATGGTCACAGCTAGAACTATGTCAGCATCAATGGTCACAGCTAGAAGTATGTCAGCATCAATGGTCACAGCTAGAACTCTGTCAGCATCAGTGGGCATAGCTAGAAGTATGTCGGCATCAATGGTCATAGCTAGAACCATGTAGGCAGCAATAATCACTGCTAGAACTATGTCAGCATCAATGGTTACAGCTAGAACTATGTCAGCATCAATGGTCACAGCTAGAAGTATGTCAGCATCAATGGTCACAGCTAGAAGTATGTCAGCATCAATGGTCACAGCTAGAACTATGTCAGCATCAGTGGGCATAGCTAGAAGTATGTCGGCATCAATGGTCATAGCTAGAACTATGTCAGCATCAGTGGGCATAGCTAGAAGTATGTCGGCATCAATGGACACAGCTAGAACTGTGTCAGCATCAATGGGCACAGCTAGAACTATGTCAGCATCAATGGTCACAGCTAGAACAATGTCAGCATCAATGGGCACAGCTAGAACTAAGTCGGCATCAATGGTCACAGCTAGAACTGTGTCAGCATCAATGGTCACAGCTAGAACTATGTCAGCATCAATGGTCACAGCTAGCAGTATGTCAGCATCAATGGTCACAGCTAGAAGTATGTCAGCATCAATGGTCACAGCTAGAACTCTGTCAGCATCAGTGGGCATAGCTAGAAGTATGTCGGCATCAATGGTCATAGCTAGAACCATGTAGGCAGCAATAATCACTGCTAGAACTGTCACAGCTAGAACTATGTCAGCATCAATGGTCACAGCTAGAAGTATGTCAGCATCAATGGTCACAGCTAGAACTATGTCAGCATCAGTGGGCATAGCTAGAAGTATGTCGGCATCAATGGTCATAGCTAGAACCATGTCGGCATCAATGGTCATAGCTAGAACCATGTCGGCATCAATGGGCATAGCTAGAACTATGTCAGCATCAATGGTCACAGCTAGAACTATGTCAGCATCAATGGGCATAGCTAGAAGTATGGGCGGCATCAATGGGCACAGCTAGAACTATGTCAGCATCAATGGGCATAGCTAGAAGTATGTCGGCATCAATGGACACAGCTAGAAGTATGTCAGCATCAATGGTCACAGCTAGAACTATGTCAGCATCAATGGTCACAGCTAGAACTATGTCAGCATCAATGGGCACAGCTAGAACCATGTCGGCATCAATGGGCATAGCTAGAACCATGTCGGCATCAATAATTATGGCTAGAACTATGTCGGCATCAATGGTCTTGGCTAGAACTATATTGGTATCAATGGTCACAGCTAGAACCATGTCAGCAACAATAATCATAACTGGAACCGAGTCTTCATTAATGGTCACATCTGGAGCCAAGTAATGGGGGTCGTTTGTTTTCCCCTGTCTGCCATGTATGCTAAGCTGTTTTATATTGCAGTGTATTAGATCATGTGTGACAGATGGTCGGTTGTGCAGACAGGCAATCAGACCATTTAGGCAGGGTGGGGTTGATATTTCTCTTTGATGCTGCATTCCATTTGATGATAATTGATTTATTGTGTGTGTCTCACCATCGTAGTTATTGCTGCAGGGTTTTACCTTGACCTACAAAACTGGGGGCCTGTTGGACTGCTCTTAATTAATTTCGAGTGAGTGAGTATGGTTTTATGCCGCTTTTAGCAATATTCCAGCAATATCATGGCGGGAGACACCAGAAATGGGCTTCACACATTGTACCCATGTCGGGAATTGAACCTGGGTCTTCGGCATGATGAGGGAACGCTTTAACCACTAGGCTACCCGACCGATCTCTAATTTCAAGTGTCCTTACAGGAAATATGAAGGTCCTGTAAATAATGAAATTGTGTAGTGTACTGTAAGATTTCATAATAACTTTAATTACAGGATCTTGTCAATATTTTGGTACAATGAATATTATTGTGTATTCTTTCGGGACACATTATATTCTTTTTTCTGTGTCTATTCTGTACATTTGTGGGTACTGGACGTTCATTACTGCGTCACGTAAAACCTTCTGTGGAAGTGGCGTTAAGTTACATTTACCCACTCTCTTGACTGTATGATGGGGGATTGCAGTAGCAGGGCGTTAAGGGACATGTTTTAGGGGATTTAGCTTTACACCTTCAGTCTCCCCAGGGTATGAAACTCCCAAAAAGTTCAGCCAGACCACAGGACTGGCTAGCTGAAATACTTGCCAGCCCTGACCAAAACCTGCCTGCCCACTATAATCATATGTTTCTCAGGATAAGCTAACGGGGTTTCTTTTTGGTTACATTTTATCATTCATCTTTACATGTGAATTAATGATTATCATCGGGAAATATTTAGAATGTTGTCACATATGAAATATAACCCGACCGTCGGGCAGGGGGATTTGAAAATCTGGCAGCCCGAGTTGAAATCAACCCGTCTCGGACGGTCGGGCAGGCAGGTATTTCGAACACTGGTCTCCCTTTAGCTTCCCTGACTACGTCAGTGACTGGTGGAGAGTTCTGCTTAACATTCATGTTCAGGGCTAGACATTTATTTTGCATGGGTCATATCTAAGAGGAAGTATGAAAGTAAATTACATCAAGTTATTTACTGGTACCGTATTCGACGTAATAAGCGCCCTGCTCTAATAAGCGCCCATGGCGATATTTGCTAATATATTGGCTAGTGAACAATCTCAGTTAGCATCCCTTCCAACTGATTAATGTACACAAGACTTATTTATTTGTGTATAATACGCACCCGTATGTCATATGCACCCTTAATTATGGGCAATTAAATCCTGGAAAAATATATCTGTCGTATATAAACATTTCAGGCTGTCAGCATAAACCACGAAATTTACGATCTTTCAACTCAAAATAATATCCTAATAAGAGCTCCCTATTTCTAATTTTGAGAGCGCCCTGGGCGCTTATTACGTCAAATACGGTAATAGTTGTTTTGTAGATGCGCAAACACATTTTTGAACGTGGACAATCCCCATAAGTTTGACAGTTAGTTACATGCAGTGTTACATGCAAAGCTGTGAGCCTCATACAGTTACAGGAGCGACTCTCCGCCTGCCAAAATTTGGACCTTGACACTTATTTATATTCACTTGTGTCAATCCGAAAATGACCTATATTTTGGTAGTTTATATGTTTAGTTTATGTCATCAGAATTTAAAGCAGCATGAATTACCTGCACCTTCAACAATCACATTTTTATTAACAATTTGGGACCATACAACCATCTCGTACACCTAAAAAACCCAACTAAATCGAAACTGTTCTGATAAGTACCAGAAACTCAATACTTAATTAGCATGATATCCATTTCACCAAGCCGTATGACACACTTATTAAATTTAGGTTTGAGAAAAACAAGGAACGTATTCATGTGAATTCCATTCAAAGTTATTCATGCACAGAGAATAGTCCAAGAGATTTGTAGGCTCTTAATCCCATTTAATCACCTTTTTCAACCATTCCGATTGCAACATACATTCCCAATCATTTTACAATAACTGCTTCCTTGTACCCCTGCAGTCATCCATCACGGGGCTGTGCACGACAGACACTGAGAAGCAGCTGGAGAAGGTGCAGGCTGAGAACAACCAACTCGCCAAGCAGATCAGCGGACTCCGCAAACTCTCCGCCCGACCCTCGTCCATCGCTTTCAACTCCGACAACACACAGATTCAAGTAAGTAGAGACTTCGTACAAGAGCTGTCACTATGGTCACGGAACATTTACAGTTCTGTGGATACTATTTACCACTTATTTGTTGTAAGCAAATCTAAAGAAAGTATCTACTAACCACATAAGTCATGTAAGTGCGAGGTGTAGTCCAAGGGAGATAACTTTACCAAATTATTCAAGTCACGTTAATGGATGAACCTAGATCTGGCTCAGTTGATTAATAATCATTGTTCTTTTTTAAATTCATTGCTATTAAACATGTTAAAGAAAGTGTAGAAGATGAATGTATTTGTTTTAAAACTGTTATTATTTGTAGTTTGGCTGATATTCTGAAAACAGTTCATGTATTACTTGTAGTTTCTTATATGAGTACAGCTGGGAGGGATGGGTGGTGCAGATCCCACAATTTGATGAACAGAGTTACTTCCCTTTGTCATTCCATGCTTCACTTGTCCAGTATTCATATATTGTGGTCCTTGTGGTATTCAGCCATATACATATGATCTCTGTTTTGAAGTTGCTGCAGGAAGAAAATGAAACACTCCGAAATGAAGTGTCACTGTTGCAAGAGACTCTGGACCAGAAAGAGGCTCAACAGCGGGATGCAGAAATCAAGCATCGGTCATCAGTCATGAAACTGTCAACAGATAGCCAGGCGTTGTCGCGGCAACTGAGAGAAATGAAGGCGGAGATGGTGGCGCTTCAAGCCCGGGAACCAGAGGTGGGTGAAGCGCCGACGTTGGCAGAATAGGTCCCAAATACTATATGCTTGTAGTAAGAACTGACCGAAATGGGGATCAGGTGATCATAATGTATTGCTCCCCTCAGAACAGTTGCTCATACCATCAACCACTGGTTTGCCTGGGCCGGAAGTGAACATCTCCAGCTGCCATGAAATAATTGGGAGATGCTGCAATATAACACAACCTTCACTTACAGTATTTGCCGCATGGCTCACTTAGAAAATGGACAAAGGGGTGCTTATTAAATTTATTTGAGCAGTTGAGTTCAAACTTTAATGAAACTAAAACCTTTTCGATAATAGTTACTAGGCAACTACATGACCTTTCTATGCTGCTGTTTCTGTAAAAAAATCTGTAATATCCCCGAGAACATACAGACGGTCTTAGTAGAGGGCGCTTAAAAAGATTACCTAAAAGTAAACAACAAACTGTAGTGAACCTCTACTATAGTTTATCTTACGAATGTATGTGGTCATAAATTGATAAAGTTATAAAGTGTCCGCCTCCTTGGTGTACTGGAAAGAGCATCTGCCCGGAGAGCAGAAGGTCGGTAGTTTGATCCCCTGGTCACGTGGTACCAAAAGACATAAAAGAATGGTCCTTGTTGGTTCTTACCTAGTGCTCGGTCGGCTTCGTCGGTATTGAGTCTGTGTGGGGTATCCATGTTAAGCTGTGGCATATCTCCATGGACTAGCACTATAACATCAATAGTCTTAAACATGATGCTGAACCCTATGTCATCTGACCTTCCTGCTGTTCCTGACTGCCCCTGCAGGTGATGCATCAGATACAGCGTGTGCAGGTGGAGGTGGAGTCAGACACCTTAAAGCAGACGCTGCGAGACGCCGAGGACCGCAATTCCCAGCTGCAGAATGAAGTGCAACTACTGGAACAGCAGACAGCGCAGCGAGGACAGGCAGCGTCGGAACTACAGCAGGAGAAGGAACAACTGCTACATGAGGTAGGTGTCCATTGTTGCTGATGAAATGTTCCACAGACACCTGGTGTCGTCACTGATTTCCAGTGATCCATGCATATAATTTTCACCTTTTTTTGTGCCTTTTTAACCCAATAAACTCTATGTAGATAGAGACTTAATATTTCCAGACGTTGATGCATTATATCATATCTGCTATCTCTCTGAGGATAACCAAAGGAAGATCCAGGTTAGAATTGGTCTTAAGCAACCCATGCTTGTCGTAAGAGGCAACTTACAGAATTTGGTCAGACTCTGTTGATTCATGTCATCATATCCCGATGGTGTTGATCAATGCTCATGATGTCATTCACTGGATTGTCTAGTATGACTGTTGTCATATAGCTGGAATATTGCTGAGTGCAGCATTAAACAACAAACAAAAAAACCTTTAATAGAGGATGAGGTTTTAACATGTTGAACTGCTGAACCATATGGGCACACCATTTGCTAAAAATAAGTAGACATTACCCAGCTTTCAAACATCCTGAATATGTGGAGATTTGAAAAATATTTAGTGAATCATAGCGCTTGAAATGGTTACAACTAGTGATCCTGTACATGCCAGTGATGTGTTTAAGCAGTATGAAACTTTCGTTGCTCCCTAACTGACCCATTATGCACATGAGAGTAGAATGAGTCCAATTTACTATCTAGAATTCCCCAGAGTTAAAACTGGTCTTGGCAGAATATCATTTAAAAATCATAGTTTCTGGTTCCTGTTTTCTCAATAGTAATGGATTAAACTTCATATGATGAACTACAAATCCTCCTGCAACAATCAGGGGTGGTTGGGTAGCCTAGTGGTTAAAGCATTCACTTGTCATGCTGAAGGCCCGGGTTCGATTCCCTATATGGTGTCCCCTGCCATGATAATGCTGGAATATTGCTAAAAGAGGCATAAAACCATACTCACAAACTTGTCACACAGAAGACCTAGGTTCGATTCCCCACATGGATGCAATGTTTGAAAGAAGTTAATCTCATTAAAATCAGACCTTAGTTCTCGCCACCGCTAAGCAAAGATCTGAAGACATCCCGTTAGGGGTCACGTCAGAACGACCTTTCATCCGACCCATGAGACCGTCGCTTACCAGATCATGAAAGTGACAGTCGGAATGTGATTTCTTATCATACAACCCCGAAAAATTTAAAACGGGGTATTCCGAATGATAGTTACAGGTTTAACAACTGAATCCATACAATCTAGACCATCTATTAGCCATTCCAGAATGTTCTTTTGTTTAGGTTTCAAGTTTGTAATCAGGAATTTGTCGAAGCGTAGTCGGCAATTTGAAATTAGTGCCGTAAAGCACAAGAACGCTGCCTTCTGATAGGTCATTCTGATTGGTCGGTCAAAGTTTGCGCAAGGTCGGTCTGACGTGACCCGTAATGGGATGTCCTCAGATCTTTGTTTAGCGGTAGCGAAAACTAAGGTCTGATTTAATGAGATTGGAAAGCAGTGTAACTCACTCCTGACACAAGCATCGAGTGAAATGAATCTTAAAGCATTATCTATAACATGCACATGTACGTTATGTTGTCATACCATTGGGCACTTCCAGCTTGCAAGTCACCAAAGTAAACACCAGGAGCTGCAGGTGTGCATGGAAGAGAGGCTGGGTGAGATGGAGGCGGAGAAGCAGCGGGCTGTCCAGACGGTCAGACGAGAGACGGAGGCAGAGATGGCTGGTCTCCGGGCCAAGTGTCTCGGCATGTGTGAGAAGCTGGTGTCCGTGCAGACGTCCTTTGATGAGGTGATGGTTGCGTACATCCAGCTTCAGAAGTTGACCAAGCAGTTCCCGACAATGCTGGCAAAGACAGTCGCCCTGCTGAAGGCGGAGGTGAGAGATGAGATCATTTCTACGATGGGCAGACTTTTGTAGGCAGAAATTGTACTTGGTTTAGAATAGTTTCTGTGTATGAAAATTCAACTGATTGTTGCTGTGGATGGACCATATGGTTGTTGGTATATCTCAGATGTTGAAGTCTATCTTTGTTTCCACATCAATATTGATATATCTCACATGGTGAAGTCAAGCCTGGTTTCCACATTGTTGGTATATTGCAGATGGTGAAGTGAACCCTTGTTGCCACATTGTTGGTATGTTGCATATGGTGAAGTCTATCTTTGTTGATATATCTCAGATGGTAAAGTCAACCCTTGTTTCCACATTGTTGTTGGTGTATTGCAGATGGTGAAGGTGATCTTTGTTTCCACATCAGTGTTGGTATGTTGCAGATGGTGAAGTCTGTCTTTGTTTCCACATCAGTGTTGGTATATGTCAGATGGTGAAGGTGATCTTTGTTTCCACATCAGTGTTGGTATGTTGCAGATGGTGAAGTCTGTCTTTGTTTCCACATCAGTGTTGGTATATGTCAGATGGTGAAGGTGATCTTTGTTTCCACATCAGTGTTGGTATGTTGCAGATGGTGAAGTCTGTCTTTGTTTCCACATCAATGTTGCAGATGGTGAAGGTGATCTTTGTTTCCACATCAGTGTTGGTATATTGCAGATGGTGAAGGCTATCTTTGTTTCCACATCAATGTTGGTATGTTGCAGATGGTGAAGGCGATCGAGGCAGTGAGTGAACATAACAAGGAGCTGGTCAAGAAGTACCACCGTGAGATGTCACTGCGGAAGAAATACCACAATGAGCTGGTAGAGCTCAAAGGTAGGCCCAGTATTGCAGCTCATGTTAATCGAGACAAACTTGAACTAAAACAGTGTTTTCATTCCGAAATAAGTGAGGTGAGCTGAAATGGAGGTTAACCTCGCGTCCAAGATTATTGCACTTATGTAACGACGTGCATTCACGTGTGTGTGTGTGTGTGGCTACATGTACTAGTCCAGACCTATGCTGATTTTATAGTGCTAGCCCACTGAATAACCCACTCAGACACAGTATACTTATTCCGAGCCAACTTTTCCGATTTAAGCCATTAATGCCAAACGCTAGGCAGGGTAACAACAATCTTTTGACGTCTTTTGGTATGACACGGCCAGAGATCGAACACCTGACCTCTCCGGGGCAGACGCTCTACTATTTGAGTGAGTGAGTGAGTTTGGTTTAACTATTAGATGACGGAGGCGGTCCCTGAAATAAGTAACCAGACGATATTTATTTTTATTAGGGTGGTTTACATAAACACCAAGTATTCACAGAAACTACAAAACTGCGACAGCTGTGTTTTTCACCACTTCATGACAATGTCAACTTCACACTCACCACAGGCAACATACGGGTGTTCTGCCGAGTTCGACCCTGCATCAAGGAGGATGGACAGCAGAGAGACGTGGTTGTTACATACGACCGTGATGATGATGGCCTCGTCTACGTCGACAACAAGGGGAGGTGTCAGACATTTGAGATGGATCGAGTGTTCACCGACACCAGCACACAGATAGAGGTGAGAAGTAGTACCCTTCAGGTGTTAGACCAATATCCAACTTATTTTACATCCTCAACCTGTCTTGTCCAGAAGAAAGGTTGCTCCTATTATTCTCACCACCACAAGATAGTTACCATTTGAGTAACAAATGGAGATCATCATCATCATCATCATCATCATCATCATCATCATCATCATCCTTCCAGCCTAAGTTTGATTTTCTTCATGGTATCAATGTTTATTATTGTTCCTGAATGCAATACTATCAGTCATGAAGTGAATGCAATCTCATTTAAATCAGATCTTAGTTCTCGCTACTGCTATACAAAGATCTGAGGTCATCCAATTATTGGTCACATCAATCCGACCTTTCACGAACTTCGACCAATGGAATGACAGACAAGAAGTTGACAATAGCCAATCAGAAGGCAGCTTTCTCATGCTTTATGGCACTAGTTTCAAACTCATGACTACGCTTCGAAACATATGTTGACAAATTCTCGATTAAAATTTCAAAAACTGAACAAAAGTACATTCTGGAATTGCTAATGGATGGCCTAGATTGTATGGATTCAGTCATAAAGCCTGTATCTGTCATTCAGACTACCCTCTGTTAACTTTTTCCAGGTTGCATGATTAGAAAACACTTTCTGAATGTCACTTTCCAGATCTGGTTAGCGACGCTGTGATTGGTCGGATGAAAGGTCGGCCTGATGTGACCCGTAACAGGATGTCCAAGTGAATTGTTGAAGCAGTTCTCTTCTGTGTTTCTGTGAGACATGATAAGGGTGTAGTGTGGGATGCCATGAAGTGTCATGTTGATGTTGCAGGTGTTTGAGGAGGTCAAGGCTCTTGTCACCAGCTGTATCGACGGCTTCAACATCTGCATCTTCGCCTACGGTCAAACAGGTTCTGGCAAGACGTACACCATGGAGGTACAACCATTAATCCTACCTTACACATGAATGTGGGATTTTGATAACTGCAACATGTGCATCTGCCAAGATTGATGTTGGGGTACTTGGCTGAACTTAAAACAATAGGGAAACAGAGTTTTGCAAATACTGGTAACATATACCGTATACTCCGTAATCAGTGCCCGGGTCACTTAAATGAACCAAGGGTAGCTCTTATTAAGACCATACACAACAAGCTAAATTAATTTAGCGGTTGAGAATGCATTTAGTTCAAAATGTCAATGTAACATTTCTGATAAGTTACTAGGCAATTATATATCCTTTTTATACTACTGTGTTTTCTGTAATAAATTGTAATAAACACAAGAACATACTGACTCCTGTAAATAAATATGGCAAATACAGTATGGTGAAACCTACTGGCAGCATAAAAATATTATCACTATATATATGTACGTCATGGCAGTTCTGCATTAGACTTGGTCCCCAGCAATCTATCCTGGTGGTGAGAGGGCCTTAATGGATTGGGGGGCTCAGGTTCAGTGACTTGGATAAATGCATGTCATTGTGCCCTACCATGGATTGTTGCTCATGATATCAATCACTGGATCATCTGGTCCAGACTCACTTATTTTCAGTCCATTTTCATAAATATGGAGTGATATATACATATAGCTGAGTGTAGCTTCGAGTTTCCTATAATAAATAATAAAAATCTTAGTTCTTCCCTTGTTTCAATTCCTGGTACTAAATCAAGCAACAAGTATTTTCAATGTTTTAAGTATGTATACAACACAACCAACACTAGGATTCAGAAAGATGTAGCTGTACTGTCTGTTGACTCGATGTCCATGAACATGTGATAAAAGATTTGTTTCAATGCAATTACTGATCCATGTTCAGGGCCCCTCATCAGATCCGGGCATCAACCAGAGGGCGCTGCAGGAGTTGTTCCGGGAGACCAGTGAGAAGGGGCGAGACTGGCAGTTTACCATCACCGTCAGTGTGGTAGAGATCTACAATGAAAACCTCAGGTAGGCCACGAATACTCCAGCTTCAAGAGGGAACGGGTGGCCACATTGTCTAAGATGTCACAATTCATTCTTCAGAGTTGAGTCCCTAAGGCGAGCCAGAATCAGATGATAGTGGGTTCGAATCCCAGATTTGCCCTGATTATGTTTCTAGGTTTGTCAGCACCATACCCTTTTCATGGGTTTCAACAAACTGGTAAACGTCTAAGACCTCCATCACGTTGGCTTTCCCCCCACATTAACCGGAATATTACTGAAATACCGTTCAAAGTGTTGAAGCTTTGGAAAATGTGACAGTTGGTGTCCATCCACTTTTTCTTGACAAACGTGTGCTTTCTGATCTGAATAGATCCCCAGTGCTTTCTGCTTGCCTTAAAAGTCAACTCAAATGACAATCTGGTGGTCACAATGTGTTACCTTGACGACTGTACGAACTGAAATACTGTTCAAAGCCCCATAAAACACAACTCCCACACTATGAATGTCATTGACTAGTTATTGAGTCAAACTATTACCCACACTGCCTGGCCTATGGATGGAAGGGTTTCCACAGGGAGCTGGGTGGTCGGGTAGCCTAGTGGTTAAAGCGTTCGCTCGTCACGCTGAAGACCAGGGTTCGATTCCCGACATCGGTACTATGTGTGAAGGCCATTTGCTTGGCGCTCGGAGATGTCATTAAGGGGATGAGACAAGAATTGGTTGGCTTGGAGTCCATTAGTCACCAGCACAAGCAGCCACACACCCACACACCCACACACCCAACCATTGACACATGCATGCATGTCCCAAAATAGGTGCATTAATCTTGAATGTGATGTTCAATACATCACACCACCGGGGGCACGGGTGGCCCAGTCGTCTAAGGCGCCGCGATTCGCTGTGCAGAGTTGCGTCCCTTGGGCACGCCAGAAACCTATGATTGTGGGTTTGAATCCCGGTTCGCCCCGATTATGTTTCTAGGTTTTTTAGCACCATAGCCGTGCTCGTGGGTTTCGCCGAAGTGGTAAATGTCTGAGACCTGCATCACTTTGGGCTTTCCTCCTCATTAAGCTGACACGCCACGATATAACTGGAATACTGTTAAAAGCGGCGTTAAACCCCACTCACTCACTCACTCACTCACTCACTCACTCATCACACCACCTCATGGAGTAGTAATTGAGTCTAACCGTCCCCACACTGCCCAGCCTACAGATGATGGATGTGTTTTCACAGGGATCTGCTGAACAATGACAACGGCACCAAGCTGGAAGTGAAGATGAACCCAGACGGAGGCTTCCATGTTCCTGGTCTCACACACTACCAGGTGGCCACTGTCCAGGATGTCAACAAGGTGAGTCGGTAAAGGGAGACAACTATCGTCCACGATTTCCGCTTTAACTATAGACTACTTTCACTACTACTGTAGCAGAAGGTCCGGGGTTCGATCACAAGCTGCGTCATACCAAAAGACGTCAGAATATGGTACTTGTTGTTACACTGTCTGGTGTTCGGCATTAAGGGGTTCGGCTTGGAGTCAGTATGCTGTGTCTGAGTGGGGTATTCAAGTTAAACTGTGGCATGGTATCTCAGTGGGCTAGCACTGTAAATTGGTGCGTGTCCCAGTGCGTGACACCTTCGTTACACTCTCAGTAACATGGCTGCCATCAGTATGGGAACGCCATTACAACAATCTTGTAATTTGCCCTCTCACCCAAAATGAAGTAACATTTATACTTTTGTTTATGTCCTTGGGAAGGCCATCATAGTTTACGACCGACCATATTCCTCAGAAGAATTTAACGTTTGTTTGATCAGATTGGTTCAAGATTGCATACGAATGGAAATCACCCAACTCCCCCCTTACATTCTTACTTTACTAATTACATGATAGTTGAAATAGAAATTCAAATTGACAAACAGAGAAAATAATTTAGCTGGGGTAAGAGTATTCGGCATCACAACAGTCATCACTTAAATTGTTTGTAAACATAACAGTCACCAGTTGCAAGTTCAACTCCAAGCATGGTTGTAGCCACCTATCACAGTGGGAAGCTTTGACTGGTGGCAGCGATAGTATAGAGAGCTCCGCGGATGGGCTATCACTGTGAGGAGTTTGCCAGGATCCACTTGTCATCGGTTTTAATCCCAGAATTCCTCTGATAATGATCCTTGGTCTCTCAGCACCCTACCTGTGCTTGTTGGTTCACTGAATGGGTCAGTATCTGCAAGCTGTATTGACTTGGTCTTCCTCTCACATTCAACTGACATATGCAATGACTGAAATACTCTTCAGAGAAGCTTGGAACCAACCTGACGTGGTTCAAAAGTTCTATCAGACCTGATGTTTACACTAATTTGTTCTCGTGCAGGTGTTTGCCATGGGCCAGAGGAACCGTGCCACAGCAACCACCAACATGAATGAACATTCCTCACGATCTCACGCACTGTTGTGTGTCACCATCACCGGTGTCAACAAGACAACCAACACTAAAACTGTCGGTACGTAGAACATCATCAACAACTGACCAGGATTGTAGGCGAAAGAGGGTAAACTCAGTTACCTCCCCTAGTGCAGTCATGAAGGTTATGGACAGCCAAATGTTTTCAAATAAACTTTTGTAGTAATGTTATATTATTACTGCATAACTAGGCTTTCTACAACCATTACATTACATATGTATGCACAATCTGGCCTTAAAGCTACAACAAAATCACAAGTGTTTCAAGTTTAGGCATAAAAAAATAAAAGAATTGGTTCTCAGGCAATGAATTTTGAAAATATAGTGCGGGCGGGTGGTGTTTTTTTTTGCTAATTCAAACTAGTATGTAACCAAATAAACAGTTCTGTACCATCAGCCTGGAAAAGGGTCCCTACATCAACAAGCATACAAACTCCTATTGCGGCCATGGGGCCAGTCAGGTAGCCTAGTGGTTAAAGCGTTCGCTCGTTACGCTGAAGACCCGGGTTTGATTCCCGACATGGGTACCATGTGTGAAGCCCCCGCCGTGATATTGCTCGAATATTGCTAAAAGCAGCGTAAAACCAAACTCACTCACTCACTTTTGCGGCCATGACCATATCTCGAGATGTGCAGTAAAACAGTGCACATGTAAAGGGAAGTAACTCTGTGCTGTATTGGATTGCATTGTTTTTAAGTATTCAGGTTTTTTGTTTTTGTTTGAAAATGGAAATAATAACAAAGCATGCGGTGGACTTTATGATGATGCGGGCGGTACCTGAGAACCAAGACTTTTTTTTATCCTTAGCCAGTTCTATTTCTGAGTACAGGAATTAAAGCTTAACACACCAATCCAAGTTCTGCACCAAATGTAACCTACTTGAAAATATCTGTGATCCCATTCTGTGTGTTCATCGACATATGAGTGCAATAATCTTGATAACAATGTTGTACCCCATGCATTCCACTTTACCTGACTGTCCTCCAGGCAAGCTGAACCTGGTTGACCTGGCCGGGTCTGAGCGGGTTAGCAAATCAGGAGCAGACGGAGCACGTCTCAAGGAGGCCCAGAACATCAACAAGTCTCTCTCCTGTCTGGGAGATGTCATCCATGCTCTGCGCAGCAAGCAGAACCATGTTCCGTATCGCAACTCGCGGTTGACGTACCTCCTCCAGGACTCACTGGGTAAGATTGGGGGCTGCCTGCTAGGTAAGACATGCATGTTCACTGAGACCACCAGAGACTAACTGATCGTTTTGTTCATTGTTCATTTCAAATTCAAAATATTATAGCAAGATTTTGACCAAACCTTAAATTTTAGTTTATCCTTTCATTTGTTAGTTTGTTTGGGTTATCGGCTTTACAAAATGTGTATGAGCTCAAAACGGACTGACTGTTTAATCTTGGGGGTGAAGCAAGGACATTTTTATCAAATGAAATTTCCCAAAAAGTACCAGGAAAAAATAATTTTGCTTCAGGTTTAAGCACAAAAATAACCTTGTTTGCAGTATATTTTGGATTTCTGAAAAAAATTGTTTTCTTAAATTACAATTGTTTGCCCTTCCTGAACAATAATATTTTATCTAAACATAAAACTCCCAGCCAAATATTAACTGGTCGGTTCCTTAGCTGCAAATGGTAATGAACTCTGCAGATAAATAATGAACAAAACAATTTAGACCAACATTAGAAAGTGAGTATGCATGTCCTAACATTTTGCATGAGATGCCATAAAGAGATACTTCACTCCACTGTCTTTGTTCCCGTAATTTCCTTCATTTGTTCCCATATGAACGACCTATAATTTCCTTCATCTTGTCTTGCGTAAAGCCCATATTTGTGGTGCTTAGGACTATTGTGTATTATTGTATCTTGTATCTTATAATGGTGTATTATTGTATCTTGTATTATTTTTTTTTAAATGATATTACTTTTCTATTCCATGGCTTACCAGATTTAATGTCCACTTATGAAGTTTTAAGCAACTAAGCATCCCCTTTAGCCCAAAATGAACTAACAGCCAACAAAATTGTGTATAAAATGTCACAATAGCTGCTGTGATGAAATATTTCTTAGATATTTACCTGCTGTCCTCTTTCCTGGGTAGTAGTGCTCACAGCTCTCTTATCACAGATATATTTTTACAAATTGTGGGGTGGGATTTAAATTGTGAGATGACCACATTTACTCAACCAGCCAAAATAGGTGGTCGGCTAGTCCTTCAAGATGGGTCGATACCCGTGACACGACAATAATCTAGTCGCTTGGTCAAGAAAACATTTTCTCACCTATTTTGATCTTGTGAACCGCTCCCTTTGTGTCTGAGTTCCTCCTCATTCGGGGGGCGGTCGGGTAGCCTTGTGGTTAAAGCGTTCGCTCATCACGCCGAAGACCCAGGTTCGATTCCCGACATGGGTACAATGTGTGAAGCCCATTTCTGGTGTCCCCCGCCATGATATTGCTGGACAATTGCTAAAAGCGGCGTAAAACCATATTCACTCACTCACTCCTCCTCATGCGGAGCACATGTTGGTTGCAGGGGGTGACAGCAAGACGCTGATGATCGTCCAGGTGGCGCCAGTGGAACGCAATGTCAGCGAGACCACTTGCAGTCTGAACTTCGCTCAGCGTGTCCGGTCTGTGGAGCTTGGTGCTGCCTCCAAGAGGATTGAGTCAAACACAGACCATAATGAGGTGAAGAGACCGCGCTTCGCGCTGTAGTACGTGGTATGAACAATGACAGGAACTTCTACACTTGTTCCTTATTTTCACATATTTGTTGAACTTCTTTGAAATTTCTTATATGAATAGTCTTTTCGGGATGAGTAGTTAAAGTATATGAGGATGGAATGTGTTCTATCTTGCCTTGTGTTGTGTGGCAGTACAGATTGTTGTAAGTTCATTTGTAGCGATTGTCAGTGGTCGCAAATGATTGAAGTGCCAGTAAAATGTTGAGTGCAGTGAGTGAGTGGAATTTCAAGTTACTGCCGCTGGTGGATTACGAACGTGGCAGGCCTCAAATTGCGCTGTTGTCGCTCATATACAGGTACAGCTACCCGTCTGTTCGATTCCAAAACTTCTCACATGATGAAGTGTGTTTTGTTTATAAACAACCAGTAACTATAAATTCCACGCACTCACTGCCAACAACAGAACTCTGCATTTTACCAGTGCTTCAATCATTTGCTGCCTCTGACTAATCACTGCAAATAACAATCTCTACTGTCACATAACTGATGCTTGTCAACAAGTTAAATGGTAGAGTCCGATAGTGAAGAGGAAGGATTACTTGTGTCATCCCAAACTTTATTTAACATTCTGACAGGTTAAGAAAATATCTTCTTGATACAGCTGATAGGTTGGCTGGCAGTGGTTAACATGTGCTATATATCATCCCGTTAGTTTAAACTGGGGTGAATGGCGCCATGATTATGGAGCCTTATTTATCATTCACTTCAGTTGAAAAGTTATCTATATCTTATTGCAGAAGCGAAGACGAATGCATCAAAGATTCAAATAAGTAAGAATGTTCTCATTAACCCCACATTTGTTATTTTGTTATGTCACTAGTTCAAACAAATCTAACTGTTGGCTATTTGACCACGACCTGTCCTCCCCATTACAGAATGGACTTTCCTCACCTCTGCCCAGTCCACGGAGCAGTCCATCTTCCCCTCGCACTCACACACCGGGTAAATCCACCCCTGGGAAACTCGCGTCTACCTTCGGCAAGATCAACACTCCAGTAGCCAATGGCAAGCCAGGAACGCCTACATCATCACGAACTCCAGGACAAATGTCAAGGACGCCGTTGTCACGACAACTTAGCAAGAAAGCAAAATAATTGACAAATTCCAAACTTTTGGAATTCTTTAGCATCACAGTTATATAAAATATCAGGTTTTAGGTCTGTTGACTATAGACCAGCCCTACTTTGTTCACCTGTTTCTAACTCTTCAAGTTCATTTTGCAGACTGTATATTTGTCCAGTGTAGCATAGTTACGAGGAAACAGAAAAGCCAAACACAATGAGAGATGTATATTTTGTTAATATTTGTATATATTTAGTCATACTGGAGTTTTAGTTGTTTAGTTCACATCATTATGGTTGACATATCATGTAAATTCTATATCACCGCTGTACCATTGACTTCCCCCATCACACTTGTTGTTAATTCTGTTTTCTTTTTCATTTCATTTGATTCATGTTGTTTGTTTTTATTCCTATGTTACAAACTAATCATAACATCAAGGTGCTTTCTCACGTACAGAAATCAACTTTAGCATAACAAACAACAACTGTCTCTTGTAGTCAGAAATTGTAGTTAGAGTTATCTCCCTTGTACTGAGTATACAAGCAGTCCCGTGTGTAACTTGTGTTGTCAAAAGTTAGCCTGATACTATTCTCCTTTCAGGTATTTAAAAGACATGGAACAAGATTTATAAATAAATTTGATTATTTCTTCTCATGACCTTTGAAATGGAATTACAACAGTTTGTAACATATTTTGAGTACTTTGTTTGTTTAAACAACTCGGGCACTGAACATTGAAGTCAAGCATTTGTTATGTTTTGAATTAAGTTGACAATTTGATATACAACTTGTAACATGAATTGTCAACAATATGTAAGGCTTAAAAAAATAAAAGTATTGGTTCTCAGGCAATGACTTTTGAAAATATAGTGCGGGCGGGCAGTGTTTTTTGGGGGGGGTTTTCTTGTTGAAACTAATACGTGCCCAAATAAACAGTTGTGTACCAACAACCTGGGAAAGGGCCACCCTAAATAAATACGCCTACAAACTCCTATTGCTTCAATGACCAAAACACGTGATGCACAATAAAGCAGTATGCATGTAAAGGGAAGTAACTGCATTCTATATTGGATCGCATTGTTTTCAAGTATTAGGATATTTTTTTGATTTTTTTTAAAATGGAAATAAAAACCAAACGTGCAGCAGACTTTATTATGATTCGGCGGTACCTGAGGACTAAGACTCTCTTTTTTTTGCGTAAGAAGATATGAACATGGTTCATGATTGTAATGTAAATCTTAAACAGTGTGTAAACTATAGTGAAAATACTGCAGTGTACATAAGTTGTGGCCAGTGGACTACAGACTGGGTCAGATTGTACTGAACTGAGCTATACATGTTGATATTGCACACAACTATAAAAGGAGGAGAAACCAGGTGAGTCGGTGTCAATATGGCGGCTGGCATGGCTTCTCATACTTCTCCCAAACCCGGTCCTGCTTCGCGAGACCACACCCCTTCACGATGTCTTGAATTCTCAAGTCATCACAGGTTCAGTTATTTTTGACTCAGACTGTAGTTAAACAATTCAGTACAGTTATTTTCAGTGATATCATAATGTAACTACTAATAGTCCTTATGTAGATTTGCGGATTTGTGACACTATTAATTTTATCAGGCAGTTTAACATGTTTATCCGCAAAGAAATATTTCAACATTCAATTTTCTTCTCATAAGGGTTTGTTCATTATTTAGATTTGTCCAAGTTTCAATATCATAAATTCAGCTTTAACAATTCAGCTGTAAGAACACAAAAGACAGTGTGCAGTGTTTTCAAGTGTGACTGCAGCGTTAGTGTATTGATTAAGTGTATGGTGGTTGTCTTATGTCATTGGTTCAGTTTCACTAACATCCAAGGGAAGGTGCCCCATTACGCACTGTCAGTTAGAACTTTACCCTAGCCAGTTTGGTTCACTTTGGTTTAACCGACAACCAATCAGATACCTTGTTACAGACACACAACAGCCTACTTGTTTGCCCAAGATGGAGGCATGGGTGGAGGCCCTGTTTGAAAGCCAGCAGCTCTCGATCAGTAATCTGGTGCAAATTCCGTTTAGTCATGACCCGTTTCCAGTTTTTTTATATACATTTAGAACACCAGGAACAAGGGAAAAATATAATCAGTATTGTATCACAAACACACACATCTAGCACTGATTTGTCAGGTCCAGACTCGGTTGTATACAGACCTCTGTCATATGGCTGGAATATTGCTGAGTGTGAGGTAAAGCAACAGCATAATGGAAGGTATATTCTGTAATGTTAGTGTGTCAATTGCTATAATCTGATTGGTTGTTGGTTGTCCTTCCGTCCTGATTTCGTTTGTTTCGTAGCTCTGCTATCTGGAGCCTGGTGTTGGGTAGGCTTCTTAAACACCACGGTCACTGTCGTTGTCGACGTACGGTCGTCAGATCCCCTGTCTAAACATCCCCCATGGACTCTTGGTTCCATGTGGTTCCTCTTGGCATTACTCCAACATGCCTGCCTACTGGGAACAAGGATCACCAGGGCACCATTCCACAAAGCGATCTTAGCGCTACGACTATCGTAAGCCAGTGTTACGATCACCTTAGCACTAAGATGGCTTTGTGGAACATGGCCCAGGGCCCTGTTCCACAAAGCCATCTCTCAATGTTAAGGTGATCGTAACTCCCATACTTTAACACTGGCTTACGATAATCTTAGCGCTAAGATCGCTTCGTGGAACGGTGCCCAGGTGCCATGTTTCTGTAATACTTCCCTGATACCCACAAGCTTTACATTCTTTTAGAATTTTTCTTTAACAGTTCCATGTGGGTTGAATTGTGTCTAAAATGGTCAGAAAATCAAATATTACATGAAAACAACATAGTCCAGCTGTATACATGTCAGAAAAATCATTTTTATATCTCGGCTTCATTCTTCAAATCCAAGTTAAACATGACAGGAAAGTTTAATGTCATTAGTCCCAGGCACTTGTTTTAGTTGGTAATGAGTTTCATTAGTCCATTAGCAAAATCTGCTGCTATGCATGTTGCAGCTCATATATGTTGTGTCACACTTGAAAACATTTCACTTACCTTTTACATCTGTGATAATACTTTCATGAGCACTGTTCTAAAGAAGCTCTCGTCTTTAGGCATAGAAAGAACATCATTTCTTCACATTGATTAGCAATTAGTACTTAAATCTATGCATTTAGATTATTAAGGAAGTGTCCTTCTGAAGAGTTGCTTGTTTGTCATTATGTTTATTACATGGCATATATTAAGAACACAAGGCCAATTTGAACTGCCACAAATTTTGCCTCAAAATATTGGTTGTGGAGTTATTTCCCTTTGACCAGGGGCTACTGAAGAAATTACGCCAGTTTTGTCCATGACTGTTTGTACATTAGAGTGAAAGGATATTATCATCCATAAATGTGCCCAATGAAATTATGAATACATGTGGATATTCAAGGAAGGATTTTATATATAAAAAATGACACTCTTTGCATTTATGAAACGACACGCTGCAAACACTTTTCATAATGAATCACTCAAAACACAGTCATATATCAGTACTGAATGTTGATATTCAATTTAACAGAATTATAATTGGTGGGTTTTTTTAACATAAATGCATTTTGAAAAATTTAAATTAGCCTTTCCATCATCCTGATTTCCCTTGATCATCAAGTGAGCATGCATCTCACATGCAAGGATGATATTAACAAATACTCCCTGTATTTGGCTGTACGTAGTGTTAGTATCTCAGGTCCTCCATGTCCATAACTACATTGTTGTACAACTTTACATGACAGTGTTATAAGCAATATATACCACTCCAAAAAAGCAAAGTACATGTAGCGATAAGTTGTGGATTTTTCCATTTTTTATCTCTACTTTGTCATTCATCGACTTCTAAGTAATGCCTATCAAACAATTCACTCCCAAAAAGTTATGGACCACCCAATTCTTTCATATTACTGTCATATTATTTGTCATGAAGGAGAAGAGTCACTGCATTGTGGTTCTGTATATAACTATGACAATTGTAAACATTACCTGAATCAAAACAGTTATTAAATAAACATTTTCCAAAATGTTGTGCCTCACTAAAATATCAAAATTATTCCAAATATGAATTTTAAAAGTGTCTCATCATTTACCATATCATTCTTGTCCATGTTGTCAGAATAGAATCAAAATAACTGTCTCAAAATGTTTTAATTTTTTTTGTACAATATCACTTGTCTATTCTATACAGGGACTAACGTTTGATGTACAATGTGTATATTACTGACATGTCAAGTATATTCAACAGCTGGGGTGACACTTTTTTTGTATTAAGTTGTTTACAGATTCCTTCAACAATAAAATAATGAAAAGTGGGGAATTGGGGAACAATACATAAAGTTACATGCTCACAACAAAAGAATTGTACATACGATAGATTAAAAAGCAAGACCCGTGTTAACTAACACTGCTTAAGTGGCAACATTGTCAGTTTTGAAGAACAAAAAACAACTGAAGTGTCTTATCTATTGAAAACTATTCCCCTCCTACCAACCAGGAAAAACATCTGTAAACCACAAAAAATATGTCTGGCCTTATGCCTGCGTTGTCCAGCTTCATAAAGCCGCTATACCTATAGCAAAGCATATTCTGGCATGGTCGCTGTACTGTAGCAGCCAAGTATTACTTGCTACATGGAAATAAAATAAATCACATGAAAGAGACTTTTGTTGTCTGTTTTGTTGGGTAAATATACTGAGATAAGTGGATACTTTGTCCCAACTCTGTCCTTTATTAATCAGGAGGTCACAGGTGGGCCAGACGTCTGAGGCAAGGGTGGTCGGCTCGCTGACTTGGTTGATGCGTGTCATCGTATCCAAATTTGTAGATTGATGCTCATGATATCAGTCAGTGGCCTGGATTGTCTGGTCCAGACTTGATTATATATAGATTGTCATGTAGATGGAATATTGTTGCATGCGGCTTTAAACAACAAACACAATTCACTTTGCAGAGTTGTGTCCCTTAAGTGTGCCAGAAACCTGTGATTGTGGGTTCAAATCCCAGATTTGCCCTGATTGTGTCTCTAGGTTTGTCAGCACCAGATTTATAAACATGTAAAACCTTCATTACGGAAGGATTACGCGAAAGGCCCAGGGTTCGATCCCCGGTCGCATCAAAGATGGTATTTGTTGTTACCCCATCTGGCACTCAGCATTAAGGGTCTAAAACAAGGACTGGTCAGCTTGGAATCCGTATAATGTGTCTGAGTGGGGGTATTCATGTTAAACTGCAGCCTGGTATCTCAGTGAGTTAGCACTATAAATAGGCATCAGTACGAGAGAGCACTCACTCACACACACGCACCCACGCACCCACGCACCCACGCACCCACGCACGCAAGCACGCACGTTGCTATATAAGTGCAATAATTTTGGACACGACGTTAAACCCCATTTCACCTCACACCTTACATGCTGGAATTGTTCCAAACTCACGAGTTATTTTCTTTATGTAGCATAATAAATATCAAATCAACACTAAACCAAACTTACGGTACTAATTTGTCTGACATTTAAAACTTGATAACTGGAATCATTTACGTAGAAAATCAGAAGAAGTAGAACATTTGTTTTCTTCCCGGAGGCATTTTATTTTCTTTGTGTTGTAATTTTGACTCATGGTTGTGTGTTAATTTTGAATGTAGTGATAAAAGAACCCCTGCTGAATAAGTGGTGGTCTAGATACTGGCAATCCAGACAAGAAGATAATTCTGGCACAGTTTCTTGAGCTGCCACAGAGCGTTGACCGTGTTCGTTGAAACGATACTGGATGGTACTTTCATGATTTTATGGATCAGCATACAATATGGTTGAGAAAAACTTTGTTTATCCAACTTAATGGAAATTTTCCCTCTTGAATGAATTCGTTATTGACAAAATTGAAAGAAAACACATTTGAAACACTGTACAACTTCCTGAATAGGGAGAAGATCTATGTCAATCTTCAACATATCTTTTTTTCTATTTTGACTTCCCCTTTTTTTTTATTGAATATGCAAATCAAAAAATGTTTTTGTCCTGCATGAAATTCCAAGTTGCAGTGCAAGGAACTGTGATTGTTGTATTCCCCGAACATACATGGTGAAAGGCAATGGACTTGTAGAAATGTCAAGTTCAGAAAGGTGTTTTACAAGGACGCGGAGCTTAAAGAAGTTGATTTCTACCACAGAGTAATCTATTACTGTAACTGAGTTATTAAGCAAAAGCTTAATGTGTTTGCTTGAGTTTGAGCTCCGCCACCACAATTGGTTTTGTCAACCACTGACTTATGAGAGATGTTAGAGACTTCATACCTGATATACCTCTTATATACCATTGGGGGATTTGCCTTACATATGATTCGATTCCATTCTAGGTCAATCAGTATGAACCTAGGTGCCATAAATCATTATCTCTAAGGCAGGGTCTTCATGCCTCAAGTTTTGGGTGACCAATATTATGGCAAGCTGTTTTCACATTTATTACGGAATTAGATATCTTCAATCGTTTTAAAGATATCAGTATTTTATTTAAAGATATCAATAATGTTTTTAAGATATCAATAAAAATTTTAAGATATCAGAAATTCTTTTCAAGATATCAGTAATATGCTTCACCATATCCTTAATTCATTTCGTGATATCTTAAATTTTATTGCAGATATCTACAATTATCTGCATTTAAGATATCTTCAATTCCTTTTAAGATATCTTCAATTCATTTCAAGAAATATTAAAAAAAATTGAAGATATCTGTAATTCCGTAATAAATGTGAAAACGGCTTGCCATACAATATGAGGTCAAGGTCAAAGGAGGTCAACTTAGGAAGTATGGTTCAAGTTTTGTGAAATTTCAGATAAATTCATGAAAAATTGAAGCATTTCCAATCACTTATGATAGACTCTAAATAATTATCACAATACCTGCAGGACGTCATTTTTGTGTCAAATGTCAAGTTCACTTTGAAGGTCATTCACTCTTGTAATGACTTGTAAATATACTTCTCCAAAGAAGGTAAACGAACACCCAATTTTTTTATATGACTATAGTAAATCTGCCATGGCTGGTGGGTATTGCAACACAAAGCCTTCCAATTGTGGATGTTCTTTAACTTGTTTTGAGTAGTATAGTTTCATTCAGGAAGTAATGTTAGCATGGTCCAGAGACTTCATATTTGTAACACCAGCTAAGTTTGCAACAAGTAATGATCTCTTATGTGACTGGATGATGATTGTGAATGGAGGTCAGTGTTTGAAATAGATGCCTGCGAAGATTGTGTAGACAATATCTTCAGCATTTATGATCAGAATTTGATTAAACTTTACGTGCATGATCTATGAGCAAGTTATGACTGAGATTGAAGGTCAAGGTAATTAAACCGGAAGAGTTTAAACTTTAAGGTGGCTAGAGGCATAGGACTTTCAGTTCGAAAGTTGTACTTCATATTTGGGAATGTGTTTTCCTGAAAATTTGAGTCATTTCATTCAACCTGAAGTACTTATAGATTTGCAAATCCAAAAGATTTTTTGTCCTGCATGAAATCCACAGTTGCAGCTGTTATTAGGGTGGCTACAGGCATAGGTTTTAGTTGCACTGCATTTGACAACATAAGATGAAAATTTGATAGAATTTCTTGAGGCCATCTGTATTCTGATTTGTAAAGTCTAACCGGTTCATGTTATATGTGGGCGGTCGGGTAGCCTAGTGGTTAAAGCGTTTGCTCGTCAGGCCGAAGACCCGGGTACGATTCCCGACATGGGTACCATGTGTGGAGCCTATTTTTGGTGTCCCCTGCCGTGATATTGCTGAAATATTGCTAAAAGCGGCGTTAAACCATACTCACTCACTCATGTTATATGTTCCTGATGGCAAAGCGTGGAGGACTTCATGAAGAAACCTGTAAATAACAACCAGCTTGTCGTTGTTGAGAGGTTGTTTGAATATGAAAGTGCAATGCACTTACACAAGTTAGTGTACTATATGTTGTTCCTGAGAAAACGCACAAAGTTGAAGGAAGAATATATTCTATTACGAATAATGATATGAAACCGATCAAATACAATGAAAAATGTGAAAATAGCACTAAGTACCCTATATTTCCAATATTTCCCTTTTACAATAAGGGGCAATATTTACGATATTAACCCTTAAGGTAAAAAAAATAATTTTTACAAAAAGGGTTGTGGGTTGTTACTCTTAATGCAAAAATGAGGGGACATGGGAGGCGCAGTCGTCTAAGGCGCCACATTTCCCTGTGCGGAATTGCATCCCTTGGACATGCCAGAAACTTATGATTGTGGGTTCGAATCCCGGTTAGCCCCGGTTATGTTTCTAGTTTTGTCAGCACCATACCCGTGCTCGTGGGTTTCACCGAAGTGGTAAACGTCTGAGACCTGCATCACTTCAGGCTTTACTCCCACATGAAGCTGACACGCCATGATATAACTGGAATACTGTTAAAAGCGGCGTTAAACTTGGGCTGGTCTCGATCACCAATTCAAAATACATTGATAAGCCATATCAGCACGGCAGGGGGTGTAATACGGGTCTGGTTTTGTGACCCCCTGAGATATGAAGGTCTCCATGTTGGGTCTATCACACATGCAAAATACCTCATATCATTGATGTGTATATGATAATAGAAAGTTATTACACATGATCATTCTACCCTGATGGGTAATAAATATTACACAAACAGCCTGGTAAAACATTCTATTCTTCATTGCCTCATGTAATCGAGTCTTATGACAACAAGACCGCCTCCGTGGTCTTGTGGTAGAGTGTCCTCCTGGAGAGCGGACGGTTGCATCATGCCAAAAGACGTTAAAAGATGGTACTTGTTGTTACCCTGTCTCGCGCTCGGCATTATGGGGTTAAAACAAGGACTGGTCGGCTCGTAGTCTGTATACTGTGTCTGAGTGGGGTATTCAAGATAAACTCCGGCATGGTATCTCAGTGAGCTAGCACTATAAATCAGCATCAGTCCGGACAAGTACAAGCAGCCACATACACGTGCATGCGTATCTCTATATAAGTGCAATAATCTTGAACGCGATGTTAAACCCAATTTCACCTCACCTCTTATGACAATAACAACAATAATATTATTTACACTTGTATAGGGCATCTTCCAAACATAGTTTGCCCTATAGGCTGAGTCATGTGCAGTGGTGGTGACCACTAATCAACAAGGCTGAGAACTGCAGAACTATGTGTGTGAGATTCAATATTGGAACATCTGAGGCCCTGTCCCCATGACACCCACACCGACATCAAGCAAACACTGTTACTGTTAAGTTCAGGAATGGCTACTTTGGATTCAGTTTAAACAAGAGGTCAGTTGATGAAGACATTATTTGTCAGTACAGTCAAGGGGTACCTGAGACCTGTCTGTACCAAATTCTGATGGGCCGAAAAAACTGGTGTTTGTGATGAAAGATAAAGTCCGAGCCAAGTACATCTCCATTGTCATACATGTAAAATTTATACAATCTGTGGACTGTATGCAGTTCTGGTCTGAAGAGTATAATGTATTTGGCACACAGTAACAATGTTTGTTATAGCACATGGTGACCAGATCACTTCCATGGTATAGTGGATAGAGACTCTGCCCCGAGAGTGGAAGGTTGGTGGGTCAATCCCTGTCCACATCATACCAAAAGAATGTTAAAAGATGGTACTGGTTGTTACCCCACCTGGTGCTCAGCATTAAAACAAGGACTTGTTGTCTGACTTGTGTCTCAGTGAGGTAATATCCTAGTGGATCGGAGAACGATCCCCATGTGCGTCATACCAAAAGATGGTACTTGATGTTACCCTGTTTGGAGCTTAGCCTGAAGGGGATAAAGCAAGGATTGGCCTGATCAGAGTCCGTGGGGTATCCATGTTAAACTGTCACATGGTATCTTGTTGGGCTAGCACTACAGAACCAGCATTAGTCCGGACTTGTACGAGCAGACGCACACACGCATGCACGCACCACACACACATCGCTATGTAAGTGCATTAATCTTCAACGGGACGATAAACCCCATTTCTCCTCACCTAATGTCTGACGCTCATGAGGGGCCTCCTACAGACACAGCTGGACCAATGAATAACTCCCTAACCAGACACCTGACAGTTATATGTGACAGCTATCCTAGCCAGGTCCCCACAAACTGCTGGCTCACCTCTACTGTAGCTCTGTGCAGCTGGTGTCAAGCATCCTACAATGATGCAGAGCTCTATCATCTTTGTATGTTATGTCAGGATATACAGTTTTAGAATTACACCCACAGGGGTTCTGGGGCAGAATTGGTCCAGTATCTCTTCATTACACGGTATTGTATGAGCAGGATAACATTTTTCATTGTAGCTTTTTCAGTGATCTAGCCTCTTTGGCTTTGTGCAAGTGGATGGCAATAGCAGCCAAAGCTTAAGAACATGATTGTAGTGTTTAGATTATTTTTTGCATGTGGGCCCAGGTGGTTGTAATGTGGGATTTGGCAAAATGTTAGTGACATTGTACCCCAGTGGCTGAGATAGTTGCACATGCTGTCAGCCCCTGCTTGGCCTGACCCGGTTTGGCCTCACCCTGCTTGGCCTCACCCTGCTAGGCCCGACCCGGCTTGACCTGACCCTGCTAGGCCCGACCCGGCTTGACCACACCCAGCTCGGGTTGACCCTGCTTGGCCTCACCCTGCTTGGCCTGACACAGCTTGGCCTGACACAGCTTGGCCTGACACAGCTTTGCCTCACCCTGCTTGGCCTCACTCTGCTTGGCCTGACCCAGCTTGGCCTGACCCGGCTTGACCTCACCCTGCTTGGGCCCACCCTGCTTGGTCTCACTCTGCTTGGTCTCACCCTGCTTGGCCTCACCCTGCTTGGCCTCACCCTGCTTGGCCTCACCCTGCTTGGGCTCACCCTGCTTGGCCTCACCGTGGTTGGGATGACCCTGGTTGGCCTCACCCTGCTTGGCCTCACCCTGCTTGGGCTCACCCTGCTTGACCTCACTCTGCTTGGCCTGACCCTGCTTGGCCTCACCCTGCTTGGGCTCACCCTGCTTGGACTCACCGTGGTTGGGATGACCCTGGTTGGCCTCACCCTGCTTGGCCTCACCCTGCTTGGGCTCACCCTGCTTGGCCTCACTCTGCTTGGCCTGACCCAGCTTGGCCTGACCCGGCTTGACCTCACCCTGCTTGGGCTCACCCTGCTTGGCCTCACCCTGCTTGGGCTCACCCTGCTTGGCCTCACCGTTGTTGGGATGACCCTGGTTGGCCTCACCCGGCTTGACCTCACCCTGCTTGGGCTCACCCTGCTTGGCCTCACCCTGCTTGGCCTCACCCTGCTTGGGCTCACCCTGCTTGGGCTCACCCTGCTTGGCCTCACCCTGCTTGGCCTCACCCTGCTTGGCCTTACCCTGCTTGGTCTCACCCTGCTTGGCATCACCCTGCTGGCCTCACCCTGCTTGGCCTCACCCTGCTTGGGCTCACCCTGCTTGGCCTCACCCTGCTTGGCCTCACCCTGCTTGGCCTCACCCTGCTTGGCCTCACCCTGCTTGGCCTCACCCTGCTTGGGCTCACCCTGCTTTGCCTCACCCTGCTTGGCCTCACTCTGCTTGGCCTGACCCAGCTTGGCCTGACCCGGCTTGACCTCACCCTGCTTGGGCTCACCCTGCTTGGCCTCACCCTGCTTGGGCTTACCCTGCTTGGCCTCACCCTGCTTGGTCTCACCCTGCTTGGCCTGACCCTGCTGGCCTGACCCTGCTTGGGCTCACCCTGCTTGGGCTCACCCTGCTTGGCCTCACCCTACTTGGTCTCACCCTGCTTGGCCTCACCCTGCTGGCCTCACCCTGCTTGGCCTCACCCTGCTTGGCCTCACCCTGCTTGGGCTCACCCTGCTTGGCCTCACCCTGCTAGGCCTCACCCTGATAGGCCCGACCTGGCTTGACCTGACCCTGCTAGGCCCGACCCGGCTTGACCACACCAAGCTTGGGTTGACCCTGCTTGGTCTCACCCTGCTTGGCCTGACACGGCTTTGCCTCACCCTGCTGGCCTGACCCTGCTTGGCCTGACACGGCTTTGCCTCACCCTGCTGGCCTCACCCTGCTTGACCTAACCCGGGTTGGCCTGCCCCTGCTTGGTCTGACCCTTATTCTACAGACTGCTAAGATATAGCTGAAATGTTGCTGACTGTTTATGTAACAGGATGAAGTTTTAAAATTCAAACTAAATTGAGTGAACCTACCAATAACATGTGGTACCTGCATCACTTCGGGCTTCTCTCACATCAAGCTGACATGCCTTGATATCACTGGAATACTGTTCAAAGCGGATTTAAACTACTAACTTGTCAGCACCATACCTGTGCTCGTTGGTTTCACCAAAGTTGTAAACGTCTAGGACCTGCATCACTTCGGGCTTTCCTTCCACATTAAGGGTGTGATTTAACTGGAAAAGTGTTCAAAGCAGCATTAAGCCCAACTCACTCACTCACTCACTCACTCACTCACTCACTCACTCACTCACTCACTCACTCACTCACTCACTCACTCACTCACTCACTCACTCACTCACTCTCACTCACTCACTCACTCACTCACTCACTCACTCACTCACTCACTCACTCACTCACTCACTCACTCACTCACTCACTCACTCACTCACTCACTCACTCACTCACTCACTCACTCACTCACTCACTCACTCACTCACTCACTCACTCACTCACTCACTCACTCACTCACTCACTCACTCACTCACTCACTCACTCACTCACTCACTCACTCACTCACTCACTCACTCACTCACTCACTCACTCACTCACTCACTCACTCACTCACTCACTCACTCACTCACTCACTCACTCACTCACTCACTCACTCACTCACTCACTCACTCACTCACTCACTCACTCACTCACTCACTCACTCACTCACTCACTCACTCACTCACTCACTCACTCACTCACTCACTCACTCACTCACTCACTCACTCACTCACTCACTCACTCACTCACTCACTCACTCACTCACTCACTCACTCACTCACTCACCTGGGCCATGTTCACAAAGTGAGTGCCGTGACTCCAACACTTTAACATAGACTGTGATCACTAAATACCCAATTTAATTACCTTAATGCCTCAATAGCCCCATTTTCATTTCCTGATACAAAGTAACAGCATATTTCACTTCATGGCATGTGACTAGATAATATGATTACAGCCTATTGCTGATAACAGACCCCCTAACGTATCCAGATGCACTGCTCTTCCCAAAATGAAAAAAAAGAGAAGTTGCATGCTGAAACCATTTTGCCCTTTTCACATTTTCTTCAGTCTTTATTTATCGTCTTTCATGTGTAATGTTACAAAAATCAAAAGATATTTCTTTTCAAACCATGTCTGTAGGACATGATAGGATTCTAATTGGCTGGTGTAAGTGGATTCTAATTGGTGTGGATAAGTTTTTAAATTTCATGGCATCTGTCAACATGTCTGCATGTTGGAGATATGGTGAGATTAGATTGATGGAGCTACCTCCCACATGCTGCAGAGAGTGGCCGAGTGGGTGGCTGTGCATGGCATTAGGCATGCATTATTGAAATGTTTCATCACAATATGAAAATATATCTTAGTCCATAAAAAAAATATTTATTAGATATCCATCCTACCTGCAGTCAGTCAGTCAGCCATCATTTTATTGTCCTCAAGTATTTATGGATGAAGAAATGTTAAAAGATGGTACTTGTTGTTACCCTGCCTGGTGGTCAGCCTTAAGGGGCTCAAACAAGGACTGGTCGGCTCAGAGTCAGTATACTGTGTCTGAGTGGGGTATCCATGTTAAACTGCGGCATGGTGTCTCAGTGGGATCTCGGGGTCAGTATACTGTGTCTGAGTGGGGTATCCATGTTTAACTGCGGCATGGCGTCTCAGTGTGATCTCGGAGTCAGTATACTATGTCTCAGTGGGGTATCCATGTTAAACTGCGGCATGGTGTCTCAGTGGGATCTCGGGGTCAGTATACTGTGTCTGAGTGGGGTATCCATGTTTAACTGCGGCATGGTGTCTCAGTGGGATCTCGGAGTCAGTAAACTGTGTCTCAGTGGGGTATCTATGTTAACCTGCGACATGGTGTCTTAGTGGGATCTCGGAGTCAGTATACTGTGTCTGAGTGGGGTATCCATGTTTAACTGCGACATGGTGTCTCAGTGGGATCTCGGAGTCAGTATACTGTGTCTCAGTGGGGTATCCATGTTTAACTGCGACATGGTGTCTCAGTGGGATCTCGGAGTCAGTATACTGTGTCTGAGTGGGGTATCCATGTTTAACTGCGACATGGTGTCTCAGTGGGATCTCGGAGTCAGTATACTGTGTCTCAGTGGGGTATCTATGTTAAACTGCGGCATGGTGTCTCAGTGGGATCTCGGAGTCAGTATACTGTGTCTCAGTGGGGTATCCAATGTTAACCTGCGACATGGTGTCTCAGTGGGATCTCGGAGTCAGTATACTGTGTCTGAGTGGGGTATCCATGTTTAACTGCGACATGGTGTCTCAGTGGGATCTCGGAGTCAGTATACTGTGTCTCAGTGGGGTATCTATGTTAAACTGCGGCATGGTGTCTTAGTGGGATCTCGGAGTCAGTATACTGTGTCTCAGTGGGGTATCCAATGTTAACCTGCGACATGGTGTCTCAGTGGGATCTCGGAGTCAGTATACTGTGTCTCAGTGGGGTATCTATGTTAAACTGCGGCATGGTGTCTTAGTGGGATCTCGGAGTCAGTATACTGTGTCTCAGTGGGGTATCCATGTTTAACTGCGACATGGTGTCTCAGTGGGATCTCGGAGTCAGTATACTGTGTCTCAGTGGGGTATCTATGTTAAACTGCGGCATGGTGTCTTAGTGGGATCTCGGAGTCAGTATACTGTGTCTCAGTGGGGTATCCAATGTTAACCTGCGACATGGTGTCTCAGTGGGATCTCGGAGTCAGTATACTGTGTCTGAGTGGGGTATCCATGTTTAACTGCGACATGGTGTCTCAGTGGGATCTCGGAGTCAGTATACTGTGTCTGAGTGGGGTATCCATGTTTAACTGCGACATGGTGTCTCAGTGGGATCTCGGAGTCAGTATACTGTGTCTCAGTGGGGTATCCATGTTAAACTGCGGTATGGTGTCTCACTTGCCATGGGCTGGCATTATAAAACCGGCATTTATAAGTAGAAACTCTAAAAATGAGGGTTTTACAAAATTAGAAACAAAATGTTTAGTAAGTTTTTCAATCAAGCACAGCATTTTCAATGCGTTGTGTAAATATATATATATATGTCTTTATATGGAAGTATTTGTTTCTTGTGCCAAAATTCAATTTAAAGTGTTTATTGTATGAAGGCCATTGACCCAAACACATGAGGTGCACATTATACAGTACAGGATCATCTCACAAAAAGATTCACTTGTTTCATTTAGTGCTCTACTGCTCTTGAAGGCACTATAATAATGATGCTATTAAATTGTGTCAGAATGAGCTAAATCCATATTCCATTGATTTCTTCTTCTTCAGGAAAGGACTGTAGACAGGAAGGGAGAGTTCATCCATGAGGGAGGAGTGTATCTTTGGCGCACCCTCAGGTGTAATCTTTTTAAATAGCTTGACCGATTTTTCTAAATTTTCACAAAAACAAAAATCAAATATGAGTCTTGTATACTGTCCTGGGTTACTGCTTACCATTGGGGTGGTGGGATGGCCCAGTGGTTAAAGCATTCACTTGCCACACAGAAGGCCTGGGTTTCAATCTCCAACATGGGTTTCAATCTCCAACATGGGTTCAATCTCCAACATGGGTTCAATCTCCAACATGGGTTTCAATCTCCAACATGGGTTTCAATCTCCAACATGGGTTCAATCTCCAACATGGGTTCGATCTCCAACATGGGTTTCGATCTCCAACATGGGTTCAATCTCCAACATGGGTTCAATCTCCAACATGGGTTCAATGTGTGGAGCCCATTGCTGGCGTCCCTCGACATGGTATTGCTGGAATATTGTTAAAAGTAGGGGTGTCACGATAAATCGAAATATCGATATGTTGCTATTGGGAAGCACTTAAAGTCAATAAATCGATTGTTAAATCAGTTTCGGATCAATAGTATCGATTTCATTTAGGAAAATCGATAGTTTCGATTGTATTAAATATCAATTAAATACATGCAATGCTTTACAAATTTGTTTTTCTTTCAATCATGAGTGGTACTAATTTACACATGAAGTTTCCTTTTCTTAAACTATTAGGGTAAAAACAAAACAAATCAGTCATATTTCAAACTGTACTTTTTATTTGTTGTTATGGTTATCACATTCAAAGGAAACTTCAGTTCCAAGATTTAATTCAACTCTAAAATCCATCTAAAATGATACACTGAAAACTATCGATATTTATCGCAATAGTTGCTTGCAATATCAATAGTTATCGCAATAGTTTCTTTCAATATCAATAGTTATTGCAATAGTGATTTCCAGACCAATAGTCACCCCTAGTTAAAAGCGTCATAAAACAATATTCATTCACTCACTACTGTCCACCATAGTTTATCAGAGAATGATACATCCATCAATGTTTGAAAAAAATCTCGATGTCTTTTGATGGGAATTAGAACCTTCAATACAAAGTAATTACACTTAAGAATAATCCAAGGAAACTCGACCCTCCAACACAAAACGAGACATTTGTGTCAATGAATGGATTTCAACTATCCAGTAGCATGGCATCTCTTGACCTCTTCTCCTTCAAGACCGGTATCCTTATTACTATGCCATTACCAGGCCTGGTTTCCTGGTAAACAATACCAAACTTTGACACCATCTGACCAATCCGCACAAAGATGACGCTCTGCACACTGTGACTCAGACCAGTGTGTTGACATACCTTTTATGAAGCAAATCCTCCTCAGCACCGATTGGCCACATCATCGGCCAAACAAGTGGCATTGTGGTGCGATAGAACGCATGTTTGCGGATCATGGCCTCATGGTGTATCACCAACTCGCTTTCCGGTAGTTCGGAAGACGACCACATCACGTCACAGTGTTGTTTGGCTTCAGAATGACGCTAAAGTGTAAATATTGTAAATTGATGGAGTCCGCAATTCGAGGTTCATAATAGCTTAGCATGGCAGGCTGAATAGTTGTGGACCTTCAGTCTGCCCTTCATGTTGGTGGACACCTCATGCAATTAACACTCATACTCCACCATTGAAATACTCTAACATGTGATGGCGATTTTTAGCTCAGTTTTACATTTTTTGTCTCTTTAACTAAAGAGTTGGTTTAAAGAAAGTAATGGAAGAAAATTATCGCATGTTTGAGCAAACATAACCCGTCGTCATTATGGCTGATTGGAAGGGTATTGATTCACGGGAAATCTGAAGGCAACTATCAAATTAAACATGTCTTTTGGTGGAAGAAGAATCGTGCCTAATCTGTCTGTGGTCCAAATATTCTGCAAGGAGCTAAATATTCTATATATGGTGTTTCCAATTTGAAAAAGATTAAGTGTCTTATATGAACTCATATTGGTTTGTGAGTTTGGTTTTGTGAGGCCGATTGGTCTGTCCAATGTATCTTCTGTAGTCAGAACACTCATCTACCTACCTGCACACAGGTAACTTCTGTAGTCAGAACACACATCTACCTACCTGCACACAGGTAACTTCTGTAGTCAGAACACACATCTACATACCTGCACACAGGTAACTTCTGTCGTCAACACACATCTACCTACCTGCACACAGGTAACTTCTGTAGTCAGAACACACATCTACCTACCTGCACACAGGTAACTTCTGTCGTCAACACACATCTTCATACCTGCACACAGGTAACTTCTGTCGTCAGAACACACATCTACCTACCTGCACACAGGTAACTTCTGTAGTCAGAACACTCATCTACCTACCTGCACACAGGTAACTTCTGTAGTCAGAACACACATCTACCTACCTGCACACAGGTAACTTCTGTCGTCAACACACATCTACCTACATGCACACAGGTAACATCTGTAGTCAGAACACACATCTACCTACCTGCACACAGGTAACTTCTGTAGTCAGAACACATATCTACCTACCTGCACACAGGTAACATCTGTAGTCAACACACATCTACCTACCTGCACACAGGTAACTTCTGTAGTCAGAACACACATCTACCTTCCTGCACACAGGTAACATCTGTAGTCAGAACACACATCTACATACCTGCACACAGGTAACTTCTGTCGTCAACACACATCTACCTACCTGCACACAGGTAACTTCTGTAGTCAGAACACATATCTACCTACCTGCACACAGGTAACTTCTGTAGTCAGAACACATATCTACATACCTGCACACAGGTAACTTCTGTCGTCAACACACATCTACCTACCTGCACACAGGTAACTTCTGTAGTCAGAACACATATCTACCTACCTGCACACAGGTAACTTCTGTAGTCAACACACATCTACCTACCTGCACACAGGTAACTTCTGTAGTCAGAACACATATCTACATACCTGCACACAGGTAACTTCTGTAGTCAACACACATCTAGCTACCTGCACACAGGTAACTTCTGTAGTCAGAACACATATCTACCTACCTGCACACAGGTAACTTCTGTCGTCAACACACATCTACCTACCTGCACACAGGTAACATCTGTAGTCAGAACACACATCTACCTACCTGCACAAAGGTAACATCTGTAGTCAACACACATCTAGCTACCTGCACACAGGTAACTTCTGTAGTCAGAACACATATCTACCTACCTGCACACAGGTAACTTCTGTAGTCAGAACACACATCTACCTACCTGCACACAGGTAACTTCTGTAGTCAGAACACACATCTACCTACCTGCACACAGGTAACTTCTGTAGTCAGAACACACATCTAGCTACCTGCACACAGGTAACTTCTGTAGTCAGAACACATATCTACCTACCTGCACACAGGTAACTTCTGTCGTCAACACATATCTACCTACCTGCACAAAGGTAACATCTGTAGTCAACACACATCTACCTACCTGCGCACAGGTAACTTCTGTAGTCAGAACACACATCTACCTACCTGCACACAGGTAACTTCTGTAGTCAACACACATCTACCTACCTGCACACAGGTAACTTCTGTAGTCAGAACACACATCTACCTACCTGCACACAGGTAACTTCTGTAGTCAGAACACACATCTACCTACCTGCACACAGGTAACTTCTGTAGTCAGAACACACATCTACCTACCTGCACACAGGTAACATCTGTAGTCAGAACACACATCTACCTACCTGCACACAGGTAACATCTGTAGTCAGAACACACATCTACCTACCTGCACAAAGGTAACATCTGTAGTCAACACACATCTACCTACCTGCACACAGGTAACTTCTGTAGTCAGAACACATATCTACCTACCTGAACACAGGTAACTTCTGTAGTCAGAACACATATCTACCTACCTGCACACAGGTATCTTCTGTAGTCAGAACACACATCTACCTACCTGCACACAGGTAACTTCTGTAGTCAGAACACATATCTACCTACCTGCACACAGGTAACTTCTGTCGTCAACACACATCTACCTACCTGCACACAGGTAACTTCTATAGTCAACACACATCTACCTACCTGCACACAGGTAACTTCTGTAGTCAGAACACACATCTACCTACCTGCACACAGGTAACTTCTGTAGTCAGAACACACATCTACCTACCTGCACACAGGTAACTTCTGTAGTCAGAACACACATCTACCTACCTGCACACAGGTAACTTCTGTAGTCAGAACACATATCTACCTACCTGCACACAGGTAACTTCTGTCGTCAACACATATCTACCTACCTGCACAAAGGTAACATCTGTAGTCAACACACATCTACCTACCTGCGCACAGGTAACTTCTGTAGTCAGAACACACATCTACCTACCTGCACACAGGTAACTTCTGTAGTCAACACACATCTACCTACCTGCACACAGGTAACTTCTGTAGTCAGAACACACATCTACCTACCTGCACACAGGTAACTTCTGTAGTCAGAACACACATCTACATACCTGCACACAGGTAACTTCTGTAGTCAGAACACACATCTACCTACCTGCACACAGGTAACATCTGTAGTCAGAACACACATCTACCTACCTGCACACAGGTAACATCTGTAGTCAGAACACACATCTACCTACCTGCACAAAGGTAACATCTGTAGTCAACACACATCTACCTACCTGCACACAGGTAACTTCTGTAGTCAGAACACATATCTACCTACCTGCACACAGGTAACTTCTGTAGTCAGAACACATATCTACCTACCTGCACACAGGTATCTTCTGTAGTCAGAACACACATCTACCTACCTGCACACAGGTAACTTCTGTAGTCAGAACACATATCTACCTACCTGCACACAGGTAACTTCTGTCGTCAACACACATCTACCTACCTGCACACAGGTAACTTCTATAGTCAACACACATCTACCTACCTGCACACAGGTAACATCTGTAGTCAGAACACACATCTACCTACCTGCACACAGGTAACTTCTGTAGTCAGAACACACATCTACCTACCTGCACACAGGTAACATCTGTAGTCAGAACACACATCTACCTACCTGCACACAGGTAACATCTGTAGTCAGAACACACATCTACCTACCTGCACAAAGGTAACATCTGTAGTCAACACACATCTAGCTACCTGCACACAGGTAACTTCTGTAGTCAGAACACATATCTACCTACCTGCACACAGGTAACTTCTGTAGTCAGAACACACATCTACCTACCTGCACACAGGTAACTTCTGTAGTCAGAACACATATCTACCTACCTGCACACAGGTAACTTCTGTCGTCAACACACATCTACCTACCTGCACACAGGTAACTTCTGTCGTCAACACACATCTACCTACCTGCACAGGTAACTTCTGAACACATCTGAACCCTGTCTACAGGTAACTTATATAGCCAGAACACATCTGTCAACCCTGCCCACAGGTAACTTATATGGTCAGAACACATCTATGCAACCCTGTCCAAAGGTAAGTTATTTAGCCAGCAGACATCTATGCAAGCCTGTCCACAGGTAACTTATATAGCCAGACGATGTCTATGCAACCCTGTCCACAGGTAACTTATATAGCCAGAACACATCTGTCAACCCTGTCCACAGGTAACTTATATAGCCAGCAGACATCTATGACACCCTGTCCACAGGTAACTTATATAGCCAGAAGACATCTATGCAACCTTGTCCACAGGTAACTTATATAGCCAGAAGACATCTCTGCAACCCTGTCCACAGGTAACTTATATAGCCAGAAGATGTCTATGCAACCCTGTCCACAGGTAACTTATATAGCCAGAAGACATCTATGCAACCTTGTCCACGGGTACCTGCACACAGGTAACTTCTGTCATCAACACATATCTACCTACCTGCACAAAGGTAACATCTGTAGTCAACACACATCTACCTACCTGCACACAGGTAACTTCTGTAGTCAGAACACACATCTACCTTCCTGCACACAGGTAAAATCTGTAGTCAGAACACACATCTACATACCTGCACACAGGTAACTTCTGTCGTCAACACACATCTACCTACCTGCACACAGGTAACTTCTGTAGTCAGAACACATATCTACCTACCTGCACACAGGTAACTTCTGTAGTCAGTACACATATCTACCTACCTGCACACAGGTATCTTCTGTAGTCAGAACACACATCTATCTACCTGCACACAGGTAACTTCTGTAGTCAGAACACATATCTACCTACCTGCACACAGGTAACTTCTGTCGTCAACACACATCTACCTACCTGCACACAGGTAACTTCTGTCGTCAACACACATCTACCTACCTGCACAGGTAACTTCTGAACACATCTGAACCCTGTCTACAGGTAACTTATATAGCCAGAACACATCTGTAAACCCTGCCCACAGGTAAGTTATTTAGCCAGCAGACATCTATGCAAGCCTGTCCACAGGTAACTTATATAGCCAGACGATGTCTATGCAACCCTGTCCACAGGTAACTTATATAGCCAGAACACATCTGTCAACCCTGTCCACAGGTAACTTATATAGCCAGAAGACATCTATGACACCCTGTCCACAGGTAACTTATATAGCCAGAAGACATCTATGCAACCTTGTCCACAGGTAACTTATATAGCCAGAAGACATCTATGACACCCTGTCCACAGGTAACTTATATAGCCAGGAGATGTCTATGCAACCCTGTCCACAGGTGACTTATATAGCCAGAACACATCTCTGCAACCCTGTCCACAGGTAACTTATATAGCCAGAAGACGTCTATGCAACCCTGTCCACAGGTAACTTATATAGCCAGAAGATGTCTATGCAACCCTGTCCACAGGTGACTTATATAGCCAGAACACATCTCTGCAACCCTGTCCACAGGTAACTTATATAGCCAGAAGACGTCTATGCAACCCTGTCCACAGGTAACTTATATAGCCAGAAGATGTCTATGCAACCTTGTCCACAGGTCACTTATATAGCCAGAAGACGTCTATGCAACCCTGTCCACAGGTAACTTATATAGCCAGAAGATGTCTATGCAACCCTGTCCACAGGTGACTTATATAGCCAGAACACATCTCTGCAACCCTGTCCACAGGTAACTTATATAGCCAGAAGACGTCTATGCAACCCTGTCCACAGGTAACTTATATAGCCAGAAGATGTCTATGCAACCTTGTCCACAGGTCACTTATATAGCCAGAACCCATCTATGCAACCCTGTCCACAGGTAACTTATATAGCCAGAAGACGTCTATGCAACCCTGTCCACAGGTAACTTATATAACCAGAAGATGTCTATGCAACCCTGTCCACAGGTGACTTATATAGCCAGAACACATCTCTGCAACCCTGTCCACAGGTAACTTATATAGCCAGAAGATGTCTATGCAACCCTGTCCACAGGTAACTTATATAGCCAGAACCCATCTGTCAACCCTGTCCACAGGTAACTTATATAGCCAGAACACATCTCTGCAAACCTGTGTACTCTGTACTCAATGCTGGTAGAGGCCGTGTACACAGATTACTGTGCACTCAGTTATGATAGATTTAGGTGACTGACGTATCGTAGGTGCAGCTCATGTAACAAGCTCCATCGCCACCCATCCACATCTCTGCCCCACCCCTCTCTCCAACCGGCTCCACCCCAACCCCGTCAATGCTCCCGTCTGTCTCCCAGGCCTCCGGCATTGTTGAAGATGTTTATTTTCCATGCATCAGTGGCACTTGGACAAACAGACCCGACCTCGTCTTTGTCTTGTGAGATTATCTGGAAGAGAGACCTAGTGGTAGAGGGAAGATGCTTGTTTTGTCAAACCTGATATTTCTTGCAGTCATCCCATACAAGAATCTTAGATCTTTGGCGAGTTGATTAAAGTGTCATTTTTTAATGCAACAGAGACTATGTTTATCCTTCCTCGTCTGATTCAGGTTTTTTCTGGGGTCTAGCTGTGAACAAAGTCCAACATTGTTAAACAGTTCTTTCACAGTCCCCACTTAAAATGAATCATCCAAAAGTGAGCGTATTAATTTCTTTATCATAACATGTTCCTGGTAAAAATTCAAAGCGAGTCTGCTTTATTCTTGCCGATGCGTGTACAAGAAAAGCAAACTAAAGATGCAGTGATCTCAATCTGCGCATGCAGCAGAACAATAGTGAGATCAGCATGGTGGGATACGGGGCAGCATATCGGGATCCGGGGGATCTCGGGGGGGATCTACGGTCTGCAGATAACCAACCCATCTTCTGTATCTCCAAGGTTGGGATAGGGGACGGAATTCCGTGACAGTTCCGTGCTGAGCTGTGACTCAGACCTTCAGATCAGGTGACCAGTATGCACGTGCTTTGCCAACAATCGTGTAACCAAGTCCCGCCTGACCTCACTGTTCATGGCTGCCATACAAAACTAGCCGTATTTCACTACATGTGCCAGACCAGGTGTTATTGTGTTGGAGATTTTCGGAACATCTGGCTCGATTTCTGTCCTGATGTTTATTATGAAATTGGGCTCTTTTCCTGAAATGAAGAGAAATTTATATGAAATGTATGTTTTTCTTGCACTTGGTCGAGGGAGAGGTTATTTTTATCTTTAAATGTTTTATTATTTCAATTGTAGAAATGAAAGATAGATGTGAGGTAGCAGTTGGGTTGAAACTGACAAACAAAAACATTCTGTTGTGGAATTATAAAATGATGCACTGCGAAGATGTCTATCAAAGTCGGAAAAAGAAAATATTTCCAGATTCGTTTTAGGAAAGAAAAGAGTTTGCCAGAGATTTCTCCAAAAAGGCTAAAAAATGTGGACATATTCTTTTTAACTTCCAATACTTGATCGGAGAATATTTCAAACAACAGAACTTTTTTTAAAAATTTAATAAAAGATCTTGAATATCACTCGATAATGTTTGATACGTGTATTCCATCGGAGACTTTCAAACTTCTTCCATTACACACACAATTTATTCCCCCAAAGTTTCAAATGTCTTATTTAAGAAAAGTCAGTTGTTTAATAGTTTGTTTGATTAGTTGAGATGCTCTGACTTGTCCCAGCGCAGGAAACTGCTCCTGTTGAATACCGGGGCACGGGGGCACGGGGGCATGGTTGGCACGTCTAAGGCGCCACAATTCGCCTACAGAGTTGTGTCCCTTGGGCACGCCAGAAATCTATGATAGTTGGTTCGAATCCTGGTTCGCCCCAATTATGTTTCTAGGTTTGAAGCACCATACCCGTGTTTGTGAGTTTCACCAAAGTGGTGAACGTCTATGACTTGCATCAATTCGAGTCAGTATACTGTGTCTGAGTGGGGCGTTCATGTTAAACTGCGACATGGTATTTCAGTGGGTTAGTCACTATTAAACCATCATTAGTCCGGACTAGTAAAATCACACGCACGATGCACCTGCACGCACGCACACTCCTGTCTCTTACACACGCACACGCACACGCACACGCACGCACACACGCACACACATCACTATTTATGTCACTATATATGTGTAATAATTTTGGGGCGTTAAACCTCAAGTCACCTCACATATATGAATGACGTACTTCACAGATCCTGTTCAACAAAGTGATAATAGCGCTACAGCTGTCTTTATAAGTCTATGTTAAAGTATAGGCATTACGTTCGTCTTAGACCCGTGAAGATTCCGGGGTAGAATAGGTCTTCAGCAACCCATACTTGCCGTAAAAGGCGACTATGCTTGTCGTAAAAGGCGACTAACGGGGTCGGGTGGTCAGGCTCGCTGACTTGGTTGATACATGTCATCGATCCCAATGGCGTGGATCGATGCTCATGATGTCAATCACTTGACTGTCTGGTCCAGACTCGATTATTTTACAGACCGCCGTCATATAGCTTGAATATTGCTGAGTGCGGCGTTAGTCTTAGCACTAACATTGCTTTGAGGAATAGGACCCTGAAACATTGTGGATGTATAATAAAAAAGTTATTTCTATTTTTCATTGTCCTAATGATGACTGCGATGTAACATTAAAACACTTAATATTTTCAGGTTTTATTATTAATGAATCCATCACCAAACAAACTATTTCAGCTTTATGTTTGCAACGACAAGAAAGCTTTAATTCCTGTTGCCAAATAAAAATGCCAAAGTTGTGCTGATCTACTGAGGATGTTGTGTTCTTTGACAGGCTACGTGTTAGCAACATGAAACAGTTCCAGCTTTCAGATCCTTTTAATGGATTACCGTCTCCCTAAAAACCTGCACATCCTGTCAAATCTACCTTTAATGCATTGCATTTTTGCACTAAAAACGCTTCCCTGTTTAAAGAGCAGCTAAAAAATATAATAATGTGTTTATAGCATTTTATGAACTCAACGTTGTGTTTCAGAGCCAAATAAATACACATTATGTTCGGGGTTCTGACAAACAGGCCGTATAAGACAGTTTTTGCTAACGCAGTTTCCATGCTTCCCATACCAATTTCTCTTCCAATCCCACAATTCCTTGGTAATACAGATGTTTATTGTCACCCGCGTGAAATAAAGGCCATATTTCACCACTTGGTTCAACATGCAAATCTTTGAATTGGCAACTAATAACGGCTCTGCAGGGAGCCCTCCGCGTCCTATTTGCTGTCCGCGTTGGTAATTGACGCGTCGGTAAGACAAGGCGCTATTAGTAGGTAGCAGGAATGTCAAGGCATAATGAGAACGGCCAGCGAAGTAGAAGTTACTCTGGTCTGTAGAATGATAACTGGGCATCATTAGCACACAGTTAGCTTGACTTATAAGCCAAATTACAGACTAGTAGAGTCCTGCTATTTCAGGCGTGTACATACTAACTAGATGCGATCAATATACAGAGGGGTCTTGCATGGACTTAATGCATTTTACAACTGTAGAGTGACGCTCTACATCAGCCTGATGAGATCTATGTGGACTAATTATGTTTGCTTAGGAGTTGTCTACCCTTGGAAAATGTCAAAGGATGAATTGGAATGCTGAGTCGGCATCTTTTTTCATTTGCATTACTTGGAATTAATTTGTCTTTCCTCCATTTTTTGTGCGAGTGTGGCCTGACTACTTATTTGTGGTCTGGACAAAACATGGGGTTTGTTTTTTTATGATTATTTTGAAACACTTTAGGGCCGCAGGACGCCTTGATATAAGGCAGTGTATATGTTGGTATAGACTAACGTTTGGTCTCTAAAATACATAATATTGATAGAAATAAGGAGCTACATTTAAATAGAAAAAGAGCCTCGGTGAGATGAGAAGTTTGAAAATCTAGATTTAATTCATTTAGGGCTATATCATTGTAGTAAGCATGGAGTGAGTGAGTGAGTACGGTTTTACGCCGCTTTTAGCAATATTCCAGCAATATCACGGCGGGGGACACCAGAAATAGGCTTCACACATTGTACCCATGTCGGGAATCGAACCCGGGTCTTCAGCGTGACGAGCGAACGCTTTAACCACTAGGCTACCCGACCGCCCCCAGTAAGCATGGAACCTAAATATAGATCTTATTATGTGATCATGAAGTAAGGGATGGGTTGAAGGGAAAACAATGGTTCAGGGACAATGAGACAGATCGATATTGGTAGCTTGGATTTAAAACATTTAAAACAGGTGCAGAGTATGTTTGAGCTGTATTAATGTGGGGTCAATCTTTCTATAGGAATATCATCTAGGTACTGATGTCAAGGGTCATGTTAGGAGGGTCCGCCTTTACAACCGACCGGCATATACCTGGTCATATATATCTGTGTTGTCGTCACAATCTCATCAAAATCTGATCTTAGTTCTCGCTATCGCTGAACAAAGATCTGAGGACGCCCATTAAGGGTCACGTCAGAACGACCTTTCGTCCAACCAATCAGAGCGTCGCTTACCAGAACATGAAAGTGACAGTCGGAATGTGTTTTCTAATCATGCAACCACGAAATATTAAACACGGGGTATTCCGAACGACAGTTACGGGTTTTATGATTATATCCATACAATCTAGGCCATCTATAAGCCATTCCAGAATGTTCTTCTTATCAGTTTTAATTATTTTAATTGAGAATACGTCAAAATATGTTTCGAAGCGTAGTCGCCAGTTTGAAACTGGTGTCGTAAAGCTCGAGAAAGCTGCCTTCTGATTGGCTAATGTCGATTTCTTGTCAGTCATTTCATTGGTCGGTCAAAATTCGCGAAAGGTCGTTCTGACGTGACCCGAAATGGGATGTCCTCAGATCTTTGTTTAGCGGTAGCGAAAACTAAGATCTGATTTTAATGAGATTGGTTGTCGTCACTGAATGGTTGTGTTAATTTGAGCCAAACACTCTCATAAAGTAAGTTGAAAGTTCATCAGTGAGACGTGTCCTTGACATTTGCATCTGTCAGAGATGCAGTTTAGGTCAACATGGCCTTGGCATGCACATCTGTCAGAGATGCAATTTAAGTAAACATGGCCTTGACATTCACATCTGTCAGAGATACAGTTTAGGTCAACATGGCCTTGGCATTCACATCTGTCAGAGATGCAGTTTAAGTAAACATGGCCTTGACATTCACATCTGTCAGAGATGCAGTTTAGGTCAACATGGCCTTGACATTCACATCTGTCAGAGATGCAGTTTAGGTCAACATGGCCTTGACATTCACATCTGTCAGAGATGCAGTTTAGGTCAACATAGCCTTGACATTCGCATCTGTCAGAGATGCAGTTTAGGGACAACATGGCCTTGACATTCACATCTGTCAGAGATGCAGTTTAGGGACAACATGGCCTTGACATTCACATCTGTCGGAGATGCAGTTTAGGGACAACATGGCCTTGACATTCACATCTGTCAGAGATGCAGTTTAGGGACAACATGGCTTTGACATTCACATCTGTCAGAGATGCAGTTTAGGGACAACATGGCCTTGACATTCACATCTGTCAGAGATGCAGTTTAGGGACAACATGGCTTTGACATTCACATCTGTCAGAGATGCAGTTTAGGGTCAACATGGCCTTGACATTTGCATCTGTCATGAGACAGGATCAAATATGGCCCTCCGGAGAATGACAGCTGTTAAAAATGAGATAGGATCAAACATGATCATGACATCCTTATCTGCTAGATATGAGATTTACAGCTGCGACATGGGATATGATAAAATATGGCCATGATATTGACAGCTGTTGAAGATGGCCATGATATTTACAGCTGTTAAGGATGGTATAGGATTAAATATGTCCATGGGATTCACAGCTGTTAGCAATGTCATAATATCGTATATGACCATGGGATTCACAGCTGTTAGCAATGCCATAATATCGTATATGACCATGGGATTCACAGCTGTTAGTGATGTCATAATATCATATATGACCATGGGATTCACAGCTGTTGGAGATGTCATAATATTGTATATGACCATGGGATTCACAGCTGTTAGCGATGTCATAATATCATATATGACCATTTGACTCACAGCTGTTAGAGATGTCATAATATCATATATGACCATTTGACTCACAGCTGTTAGAGATGTCATAATATTGTATATGACAATGGGATTCACAGCTGTTAGCGATGTCATAATATAGTATATGACCGTTGGATTCACAGCTGTTGGAGATGTCATAATATTGTATATGACCATGGGATTCACAGCTGTTAGCGATGTCATAATATCATATATGACCATTTGACTCACAGCTGTTAGAGATGTCATAATATCGTATATGACCATGGGATTCACAGCTGTTAGCGATGTCATAATATAGTATATGACCATGGGATTCACAGCTGTTAGCGATGTCATAATATAGTATATGACCATGGGATTCACAGCTGTTAGAGATGTCATAATATCGCACATGACCATGGGATTCACAGCTGTTGGAGATGAGACAGGATGAGCATCTAACTACTAATCTGTTACGACAGATATTGACATCACGCCGTCAGTGAGCTGTCACCCTGGCAGATGTTTTAATGCACAAAAGATTCGCTTGCATGGCTATTTTCTATTGAGATGATTCAGAGCTGAGTCAATGGAGTTCTCTATTAAACTCAGTATTGTTGTAGCACTGTGGTAACTGTCCCATACAATTTCTGCTGATTGAACAATAGGAGCAGAACAGGACCTTAGTCTAGTGTTTTCTTTCAATCATCAAAATAATTGCATTTAAGGAAAAGCAGTTTTACGTAATGGCATGCGACATGGCTGCTTGTCCATGGAATCAAGATTCCATTTAGAATGTGAGGTGTTGACCTCTCACAGTGTGACGGCCAAATCAATGATGACCTGTATGTTCACGGCCTTCTGGGAATATGCATCCAGCTTCAAATATCATAATTAAATTGAGATAATTACAAAACCATCTTTTTCAAAGATGAGGATTTATGCAAGGAAAACAAAACTTGTTTATCATGACATCTTGAAATATTAGAAATGTGACACAAGTAAACAGTTTTAGATGTTTATCAAGAGCCTTATTAACACATTATTTTTGTATTCTTAAAAAAACATGGTTTGTTGGTTTGTTGTTAATTCCAACTAAATCTGGTCCAGACAAACCAGTGATTGACATTGTGTGTAACGCCCCACATTGTCAAGGTACGATGAGTGAGTGAGTGAGCGAGTTGGGTTTAACACCGCTTTTAACAGTGTTCCAGTTATATCACGGTGTGTCAGCTAATGTGGGAGGAAAGCCCGAAGTGATGCAGGTCTCAGACGTTTACCACTTCGGTGAAACCCACGAGCACGGGTATGGTGCTGACAAACCTAGAAACATAATCGGGGCGAACCGGGATTCGAACCCACAATCACAGGTTTTTGGCGTGCCCAAGGGACGCAACTCTGCACAGAGAATCACGGCGCCTTAGACGACTTGGCCACCCGTGCCCCCTCTAGGTACGACATGCCAACCAAGTCACTGAGTCACAAGTCACTGAGCCTAACCACCCAACAAGCATAAGTTGCTGGGCACCAGTTCTAACCTTGAATCCCCAAAAGGTGAGTGAGTGAGGTGGGTTTAACGCTGCCCTTTGAACACTATACCAGTTATATCACGGCGTGTAGGCTTAATGTGGGAGGAAAGCCCTATTGAAGTCTTACAAGTTTACCACTTTGGTGAAACCATCGAACATGGGTATGGTGCTGACAAACCCCAGAAACATAACCGGGGCGAACCGGGATTCGAACCCACCCACAATGTGAAAGTATCTTATTATGGTGTATGTTAGAATACTTGCTGATGTCAACAGAAAAGCAACCAGATTATCTAATCCATGTCGAGTGTCCAAATTCATTAGTGCTGGGCTGGTGTTACAAGACTGTCATAATGTGGTGCATCATTACCAAGACAGTTAAGGTTGAGATACAATACATCAAAACTGGACACTGGTCATATTCAATTGGGGCTAACTTCAGAGGCATAAAAAATATCCAAAAGCTAAAACATTAAATATATTCAGCAATCCATGTAGATTAAGAAATATTTGAAAACTTTTTCACCCTCCTGCCCGACAGTCCGAGACGGTCTATTTTGCTGACGGATGTTCACTTTTGAAAAAGTTGCACGCCCGATGGTGGGGCTATTATTGTATTACCTAAGCATTCTAGTTTTAATTCACTGTAAGAGGAAAAATAACTGTCAACATTCAGTCACTTCCTCGTATGTTGATATCAAATGTCGGTACTCACACTATTCTTCTGTTTTTCCTTTTGTTACTTTTGTTTGTTAGTCTAGAAGATTATTGCACTTATATATATATATATAGCGACGTGCATGTACGTGTGTGTGTGTGTGGCTGCTTGTACTAGTCCGGACTGATGCCGATTTATAGTGCTAGCTCACTGAGATACCATGCCGCAGTTTAACATGAATACCCCACTCAGAGAAAGTATACTGACTCCCAGCCGACCAGTCCTTGTTTTAGCCCCTTAATGCCGAGTGCCAGACAGGGTAACAACAAGTACCATCTTTTAACGTCTTTGGTATGATGCGGTCGGGGATCGAACCCCGGACCTTCCGCTCTCCGGGCGAACGCTCTACCACTAGACCATGGAGGCGCCAAGTGGTGAAAGTGTTGGTCATACTACCGAATACCCAGTTCAATTCCCACCAAATGGGGAATGGGTTTCATCATAATATCTAAAACCTTGTCAGCGAGCCTTACCACCCGATCCCGTTAGTCCCCTCTTAGGACAAGCACTGTTGTCATCTACACCAATTGCCAAAGCAAAGGAAAACACAGACATGGGGAATGGGTTTGTTTCATCATCATACCTAAAACCTTGGTTCTAATTGCCACATGGATCATGAATGAGATGCCAGTACTTGATGCCTTAAGCTGATATAGATATAACATTCATTCATTTGCTCTCTGTTGTCATCTTGTTTGTTTGTTGTTTAACATCGCACTCAGCAATATTCCAGCTGTACACGGTGGTCTGTTAATATTGTAGTCTGGACTAGACAATCCAGTGATTGACATCATGAGCATCGATCCACGCAACTGGGATACGATGACATCATCAACCAAGTCAGCAAGCCTCACAACCCGATCCCGTTAGTCGCCTCTTAAGACAAGAACTGCCAAAGCAAAGGAAAACACAGACATGGATAAAATTGACATTTGATTTATTAACATTGAGAATGTGTTTCTGTACACATACAACAGAACAATAAATAGTATGCCAAGAGCTGGTGATTGTCCCTACTTGACCTGCACAGTGACCTCACAGTGGACCATCCCACCCCACCACCTCACTCAGTCAACATCACTGATTATGCTTATGTTAACAGTTCATCTTCTAACTTGTGCCTGGCGATACATTTACAGTTGTTGAATTACAACCTCAGTTTCAAAACATTCTTTCGATTTGATAATAAGGTTTTCATTGAAATTTTTGTTTCTAAAATGAAGTGAGACAGGTATAATTATTATCCCTGAATTTAAGAATTCCGGGGGATAAATATGCTTGCCCTCTGTCCAGTAAAGGTATCCATCCGGTCAGTAGACATTTATTATTTTGATAGTTTGACCCTAATATGGATAAGTGCTGGAAACAAACATGGTTTATCCCAGAATATTACAGGAAACTGAAATTCTATACAAGAAATACAATTTTATGTTTTCAAAAGTGAGTTGGGCATGGCTTCAAACATGGCCCACTAAAACTATGTCTGAGTTACCGCAGTGTTGCATAAATTAATGGTATTTGGGGCTCAATTTTTAAGTTCATCTCGTTGTAACAAACCTAGAGCATGACGAGTCTGGTCCCTGTGTCGGCCATTGTGAAGCATATATAACAGCTCTTGTTGGGAATAGTTGCCACGCATACAGCATCAACATCCTCAGTCAGGGCTCTGTATTTGGCAGTAGAGGCCCTGATGGAGGATTATGTAAGGCTAACTGGCACAGCAAATCATATTTTCTTATTTACCATCATATTCATTTTGAATACAATAATATCTGTTCATGTCCTTAATAAGTACTTATTTGTGGATCACTTGCAGTGAATTAACATGGCTGCTATATGACTAACAACTAAGCATATATCAATAGGCTTCACATGATCGGCATATGTTCTGCATGTGCCACGTAGGGAACTGCTGCACACTTTACAATGCAGCATGCACATCAACATGATTCAGTATAATTCAGTAATGATTCAACATGTATATATAAAAGCATTGCTTCATATGACTCTGTCAGACTTTCCTGACCAACACTAGTTGTATGGTGAATTGTACATAGAAGACATGGTGGTGGTGTAATCGGCAGTCTTAATTGGGGAACTAGTGAGTGTGGAAACATGAGAAACCATATCCTATCACAATAAACCATGGAGAATATGTAAAATTCAACTACTAAAAAACGTTAATTTTTATCATTTTATCTATACATGGTACAAAATTCACATCCCTGTTTAAAAAATGTTTTTGAGAATGATTTGTAACACTGATGGAAATTTTACACATAAAAAGGAATAATATTAATATTTCAACCAATAGACAAGAAACAAACAACGGGGTAGGCTAATGACAATATGAAATTTGCAGAGCACCAATATCACTATGAAGGAGAAGTGGCTGTGTACGAATACATCTGTTAAGCTATGGTCACAAAAGTATATCCTTAAAAAATATATCATATGATCATGCTACTTCCTAATTACAAATTCTGGCTCTTTTCTTAATTTTGCGAAAGAAAAATAATCAAATGGAAAAAATACATTATTTGATGCTTAATTCTGCATCTATTATTCAAAAGAGTTATTTTTAGAGGAAAACAAAACAACTTTTCCAAAATCAATACGATGACGTCTTAAGTAAATAAATTAGTATTGATTTTATTTATTTCTTTGTGCTTATCAAGTCATCCTTAAGAATTGATACTTCTGCATAATATTGGCCTAGAAAATCTGTAACACAAAAACAAAACCTGTCCTGACCTCATCACAGACCTTAATAGTCCGTGGTTTGATGAGATGACGTTATATACATATCAGTAATGTGAGGGAGTTGTATGAAGGTCAACCAGTTCGTCCAAGGTCACCAACGCTACTATACATGTCACTTATTACATCTTTGGATCAAAATATGGCAAAAGATTGTAAGAAAACTCATATAAAATCTATAAAGCTAAACTTGTGGGACCTTGAAGAAATAAAATTAGTAAAGAACAATGAAACAAAAAACTAGAATATGATACATGGATTTCCCCAAAATGTGCTCAAGTATCAAATCTGTTACCTGTGGTAGTACTGGCATAAAAATACTGAAAACTATTTACAACTGTAGAGTGACGCTCTACATCAGCCTTATGAGATCTATGTGGACTAATTATGTTTGCTTAGGAGTTGTCTACCCTTGGAAAATGTCAAAGGATGAATTGGAATGCTGAGTCGGCATCTTTTTTCATTTGCATTACTTGGAATTAATTTGTCTTTCCTCCATTTTTTGTGCGAGTGTGGCCTGACTACTTATTTGTGGTCTGGACAAAACATGGGGTTTGTTTTTTTATGATTATTTTGAAACACTTTAGGGCCGCAGGACGCCTTGATATAAGGCAGTGTATATGTTGGTATAGACTAACGTTTGGTCTCTAAAATACATAATATTGATAGAAATAAGGAGCTACATTTAAATAGAAAAAGAGCCTCGGTGAGATGAGAAGTTTGAAAATCTAGATTTAATTCATTTAGGGCTATATCATTGCAGTAAGCATGGAGTGAGTGAGTGAGTATGGTTTTACGCCGCTTTTAGCAATATTCCAGCAATTAATATCACGGCGGGGGACACCAGAAATAGGCTTCACACATTGTACCCATGTCGGGAATCGAACCCGGGTCTTCAGCGTGACGAGCGAACGCTTTAACCACTAGGCTACCCGACCGCCCCCAGTAAGCATGGAACCTAAATATAGATCTTATTATGTGATCATGAAGTAAGGGATGGGTTGAAGGGAAAACAATGGTTCAGGGACAATGAGACAGATCGATATTGGTAGCTTGGATTTAAAACATTTAAAACAGGTGCAGAGTATGTTTGAGCTGTATTAATGTGGGGTCAATCTTTCTATAGGAATATCATCTAGGTACTGATGTCAAGGGTCATGTTAGGAGGGTCCGCCTTTACAACCGACCGGCATATACCTGGTCATATATATCTGTGTTGTCGTCACAATCTCATTAAAATCTGATCTTAGTTCTCGCTATCGCTGAACAAAGATCTGAGGACATCCCATTAAGGGTCACGTCAGAACGACCTTTCGTCCAACCAATCAGAGCGTCGCTTACCAGAACATGAAAGTGACAGTCGGAATGTGTTTTCTAATCATGCAACCACGAAATATTGAACACGGGGTATTCCGAACGACAGTTACGGGTTTTATGATTATATCCATACAATCTAGGCCATCTATAAGCCATTCCAGAATGTTCTTCTTATCAGTTTTAATTTTTTTAAATTGAGAATACGTCAAAATATGTTTCGAAGCGTAGTCGCCAGTTTGAAACTGGTGTCGTAAAGCTCGAGAAAGCTGCCTTCTGATTGGCTAATGTCGATTTCTTGTCAGTCATTTCATTGGTCGGTCAAAATTCGCGAAAGGTCGTTCTGACGTGACCCGAAATGGGATGTCCTCAGATCTTTGTTTAGCGGTAGCGAAAACTAAGATCTGATTTTAATGAGACTGGTTGTCGTCACTGAATGGTCGTGTTAATTTGAGCCAAACACTCTCATAAAGTAAGTTGAAAGTTCATCAGTGAGACGTGTCCTTGACATTTGCATCTGTCAGAGATGCAGTTTAGGTCAACATGGCCTTGGCATGCACATCTGTCAGAGATGCAGTTTAAGTAAACATGGCCTTGACATTCACATCTGTCAGAGATGCAGTTAAGGTCAACATGGTCTTGGCATTCACATCTGTCAGAGATGCAGTTTAAGTAAACATGGCCTTGACATTCACATCTGTCAGAGATGCAGTTTAGGTCAACATGGCCTTGACATTCACATCTGTCAGAGATGCAGTTTAGGTCAACATGGCCTTGACATTCACATCTGTCAGAGATGCAGTTAAGGTCAACATAGCCTTGACATTCGCATCTGTCAGAGATGCAGTTTAGGGACAACATGGCCTTGACATTCGCATCTGTCAGAGATGCAGTTTAAGTCAACATGGCCTTGACATTCACATCTGTCAGAGATGCAGTTTAGGTCAACATAGCCTTGACATTCGCATCTGTCAGAGATGCAGTTTAGGTCAACATAGCCTTGACATTCGCATCTGTCAGAGATGCAGTTTAGGTCAACATGGCCTTGACATTCGCATCTGTCAGAGATGCAGTTTAGGGACAACATGGCCTTGACATTCGCATCTGTCAGAGATGCAGTTTAGGGACAACATGGCCTTGACATTCGCATCTGTCAGAGATGCAGTTTAGGGACAACATGGCCTTGACATTCACATCTGTCAGAGATGCAGTTTAGGGACAACATGGCCTTGACATTCACATCTGTCAGAGATGCAGTTTAGGGACAACATGGCCTTGACATTCACATCTGTCAGAGATGCAGTTTAGGGACAACATGGCCTTGACATTCGCATCTGTCAGAGATGCAGTTTAGGGACAACATGGCCTTGACATTCATATCTGTCAGAGATGCAGTTTAGGGACAACATGGCTTTGACATTCACATCTGTCAGAGATGCAGTTTAGGGACAACATGGCCTTGACATTCGCATCTGTCAGAGATGCAGTTTAGGGACAACATGGCCTTGACATTCGCATCTGTCAGAGATGCAGTTTAGGGACAACATGGCCTTGACATTCGCATCTGTCAGAGATGCAGTTTAGGGACAACATGGCCTTGACATTCACATCTGTCAGAGATGCAGTTTAGGGACAACATGGCCTTGACATTCACATCTGTCAGAGATGCAGTTTAGGGACAACATGGCCTTGACATTCACATCTGTCAGAGATGCAGTTTAGGGACAACATGGCCTTGACATTTGCATCTGTCAGAGATGCAGTTTAGGGACAACATGGCCTTGACATTCACATCTGTCAGAGATGCAGTTTAGGGACAACATGGCCTTGACATTCACATCTGTCAGAGATGCAGTTTAGGGACAACATGGCCTTGACATTCGCATCTGTGAGAGATGCAGTTTAGGGACAACATGGCCTTGACATTCACATCTGTCAGAGATGCAGTTTAGGGACAACATGGCTTTGACATTCACATCTGTCAGAGATGCAGTTTAGGGACAACATGGCCTTGACATTCACATCTGTCAGAGATGCAGTTTAGGGACAACATGGCCTTGACATTCACATCTGTCAGAGATGCAGTTTAGGGACAACATGGCCTTGACATTCACATCTGTCAGAGATGCAGTTTAGGGACAACATGGCTTTGACATTCACATCTGTCAGAGATGCAGTTTAGGGACAACATGGCCTTGACATTCACATCTGTCAGAGATGCAGTTTAGGGACAACATGGCCTTGACATTCGCATCTGTCAGAGATGCAGTTTAGGGACAACATGGCCTTGACATTCACATCTGTCAGAGATGCAGTTTAGGGACAACATGGCTTTGACATTCACATCTGTCAGAGATGCAGTTTAGGGACAACATGGCCTTGACATTCACATCTGTCAGAGATGCAGTTTAGGGACAAAATGGCTTTGACATTCACATCTGTCAGAGATGCAGTTTAGGGTCAACATGGCCTTGACATTTGCATCTGTCATGAGACAGGATCAAATATGGCCCTCCGGAGAATGACAGCTGTTAAAAATGAGATAGGATCAAACATGATCATGACATCCTTATCTGCTAGATATGAGATTTACAGCTGAGACATGGGATATGTTAAATATGGCCATGATATTGACAGCTGTTGAAGATGGCCATGATATTTACAGCTGTTAAGGATGGTATAGGATTAAATATGTCCATGGGATTCACAGCTGTTAGCAATGTCATAATATCGTATATGACCATGGGATTCACAGCTGTTAGCAATGCCATAATATCGTATATGACCATGGGATTCACAGCTGTTAGTGATGTCATAATATCATATATGACCATGGATTTCACAGCTGTTAGTGATGTCATAATATCATATATGACCATGGGATTCACAGCTGTTGGAGATGTCATAATATTGTATATGACCATGGGATTCACAGCTGTTAGCAATGCCATAATATCGTATATGACCATGGGATTCACAGCTGTTAGTGATGTCATAATATCATATATGTCCATGGGATTCACAGCTGTTAGTGATGTCATAATATCATATATGACCATGGGATTCACAGCTGTTGGAGATGTCATAATATTGTATATGACCATGGGATTCACAGCTGTTAGCGATGTCATAATATCATATATGACCATTTGACTCACAGCTGTTAGAGATGTCATAATATCATATATGACCATTTGACTCACAGCTGTTAGGGATGTCATAATATTGTATATGACAATGGGATTCACAGCTGTTAGCGATGTCATAATATAGTATATGACCGTTGGATTCACAGCTGTTGGAGATGTCATAATATTGTATATGACCATGGGATTCACAGCTGTTAGCGATGTCATAATATCATATATGACCATTTGACTCACAGCTGTTAGAGATGTCATAATATCATATATGACCATGGGATTCACAGCTGTTAGCGATGTCATAATATAGTATATGACCATGGGATTCACAGCTGTTAGCGATGTCATAATATCATATATGACCATTGGATTCACAGCTGTAAGGAATGTCATAAAATAGTATATGACCATGGGATTCACAGCTGTTAGAGATGTCATAATATCGCACATGACCATGGGATTCACAGCTGTTGGAGATGAGACAGGATGAGCATCTAACTACTAATCTGTTACGACAGATATTGACATCACGCCGTCAGTGAGCTGTCACCCTGGCAGATGTTTTAATGCACAAAAGATTCGCTTGCATGGCTATTTTCTATTGAGATGATTCAGAGCTGAGTCAATGGAGTTCTCTATTAAACTCAGTATTGTTGTAGCACTGTGGTAACTGTCCCATACAATTTCTGCTGATTGAACAATAGGAGCAGAACAGGACCTTAGTCTAGTGTTTTCTTTCAATCATCAAAATAATTGCATTTAAAGAAAAGCAGTTTTACGTAATGGCATGCGACATGGCTGCTTGTCCATGGAATCAAGATTCCATTTAGAATGTGAGGTGTTGACCTCTCACAGTGTGACGGCCAAATCAATGATGACCTGTATGTTCACGGCCTTCTGGGAATATGCATCCAGCTTCAAATATCATAATTAAATTGAGATAATTACAAAACCATCTTTTTCAAAGATGAGAATTTATGCAAGGAAAGCAAAACTTGTTTATCATGACATCTTGAAATATTAGAAATGTGACACAAGTAAACAGTTTTAGATGTTTATAAAGAGCCTTATTAACACATTATTTTTGTATTCTTAAAAAAACATGGTTTGTTGGTAATTCCAACTAAATCTGGTCCAGACAAACCAGTGATTGACATTGTGTGTAACATCCCACATTGTCAAGGTACGATGAGTGAGTGAGTGAGTGAGTTGGGTTTAACACCGCTTTTAACAGTATTCCAGTTATATCGCGGTGTGTCAGCTAACGTGGGAGGAAAGCCAGAAGTGATGCAGGTCTCAGACGTTTACCACTTCAGTGAAACCCACGAGCACGGGTATGGTGCTGACAAACCTAGAAACATAATCGGGGCGAACCGGGATACGAAACCCACAATCATAGGTTTTTGGCGTGCCCAAGGGACGCAACTCCGCACAGAGAATTGCAGCGCCTTAGACGACTGGGCCACCCATACCCCCTCAAGGTATGACATGCCAACCAAGTCACTGAGCCTAACCACCCAACAAGCATAAGTTGCTGGGCACCAGTTCTAACCTTGAACCCCCAAAAGGTGAGTGAGTGAGGTGGGTTTAACGCCGCCCTTTGAACACTATACCAGTTATATCACGGCTTGTAGGCTTAAAGTGGGAGGAAAACCCTATTGAAGTCTTACAAGTTTACCACTTTGGTGAAACCATCGAACGTGGGTATGGTGCTGACAAACCTAGAAACATAACCGGGGCGAACCGGGATACGAACCCACCCACAACGTGAAAGTATCTTATTATGGTGTATGTTAGAATTCTTGCTGATGTCAACAGAAAAGCAACCAGATTATCTAATCCATGTCGAGTGTCCAAATTCATTAGTGCTGGGCTGGTGTTACAAGACTGTCATAATGTGGTGCATCATTACCAAGACAGTTAAGGTTGAGATACAATACATGAAAACTGGACACTGGTCATGGATTAGATAATCTGGTTATATTCAATTGGGACTAACTTCAGTGGCATAAAAAATATCCAAAAGCTAAAAAACATTAAATATATTCAGCAATCCATGTAGATTAAGAAATATTTGAGAACTTTTTCACCCTCCTGCCCGACAGTCCGAGACGGTCTATTTTGCTGACAGATGTTCACTTTTGAAAAGTTATTATTGTATTACCTAAGCATTCTAGTTTTAATTCACTGTAAGAGGAAAAATAACTGTCAACATTAAACACACGATTCAGTCACTTCCTCGTATGTTGATATCAAATGTCGGTACTCACACTATTCTTATGTTTTTCCTTTTGTTACTTTTGTTTGTTAGTCTAGAAGATTATTGCACTTATATATATATATATATATATAGCAACATGCATGTACGTGTGTGTGTTTGTGTGGCTGCTTGTACTAGTCCGGACTGATGCCGATTTATAGTGCTAGCTCACTGAGATACCATGCCGCAGTTTATGAATACCGCACTCAGACACAGTATACTGACTCCGAGCCGACACCTTGTTTTAGCCCCTTAATGCCGAGTGCCACACAGGGTAACAACAAGTACCATCTTTTAACATCTTTTGGTCTGACGCGGTCGGGGATCAAACCCCGGACCTTCTGCTCTCCGGGCGGACGCTCTACCACTAGACCACGGAGGCGCCAAGTGGTGAAAGTGTTGGCGGCTTATACTATTAAATACCCAGTTCAATTCCCACCAAATGGGGAATGGGTTTCATCATCATATCTAAAACCTTGTCAGCGAGCCTTACCACCCGATCCCGTTAGTCACCTCTTAGGACAAGCACTGTTGTCATCTACACCAATTGCCAAAGCAAAGGAAAACACAGACATGGGGAATGGGTTTGTTTCATCATCATACCTAAAACCTTGGTTCTAATTGCCACATGGATCATGTATGAGATGCCAGTACTTGATGCCTTAAGCTGATATAGATATAACATTCATTCATTTGCTCTCTGTTGTCATCTTGTTTGTTTGTTGTTTAACATCACACTCAGCAATATTCCAGCTGTACACGGCGGTCTGTTAATAATGTAGTCTGGACTAGACAATCCAGTGATTGACATCATGAGCATCAATCCACGCAACTGGGATACGATGACATCATCAACCAAGTCAGCAAGCCTCACAACCCGATCCCGTTAGTCGCCTCTTAAGACAAGAACTGCCAAAGCAAAGGAAAACACAGACATGGATAAAATTGACATTTGATTTATTAACATTGAGAATGTGTTTCTGTACACATACAACAGAACAATAAATAGTATGCCAAGAGCTGGTGATTGTCCCTACTTGACCTGCACAGTGACCTCACAGTGGACCATCCCACCCCACCACCTCACTCAGTCAACATCACTGATTATGCTTATGTTAACAGTTCATCTTCTAACTTGTGCCTGGCGATACATTTACAGTTGTTGAATTACAACCTCAGTTTCAAAACTTTTTTTTCGATTTGATAATAAGGTTTTCATTGAAATTTGTGTATCTAAAATGAAGTGAGACAGGTATAATTTTTATCCCTGAATTTAAGAATTCCGGGGGATAAATATGCTTGCCCTCTGTCCAGTAAAGGTATCCATCCGGTCAGTAGACATTTATTATTTTGATAGTTTGACCCTAATATGGATAAGTGCTGGAAACAAACATGGTTTATCCAAGAATATTACAGGAAACTGAAACTGATGTGTGCCGAGAAATTCTATACAAGAAATACAATTTTATGTTTTCAAAAGTGAGTTGGGCATGGCTTCAAACCTGGCCCACTAAAACTATGTCTGAGTTACCACAGTGTTGCATAAATGAATGGTATTTGGGGCTCAATTTTTAAGTTCATCTCGTTGTAACAAACCTAGAGCATGACGAGTCTGGTCCCTGTGTCGGCCATTGTGAAGCATATAACAGCTCTTGTTGGGAATAGTTGCCACGCATACAGCATCAACATCCTCAGTCAGGGCTCTGTATTTGGCAGTAGAGGCCCTGATGGAGGATTATGTAAGGCTAACTGGCACAGCAAATCATATTTTCTTATTTACCATCATATTCATTTTGAATACAATAATATCTGTTCATGTCCTTAATAAGTACTTATTTGTGGATCACTTGCAGTGAATTAACATGGCTGCTATATGACTAACAACTAAGCATATATCAATAGGCTTCACATGATCGGCATATGTTCTGCATGTGCCACGTAGGGAACTGCTGCACACTTTACAATGCAGCATGCACATCAACATGATTCAGTATAATTCAGTAATGATTCAACATGTATATATAAAAGCATTGCTTCATATGACTCTGTCAGACTTTCCTGACCAACACTAGTTGTATGGTGAATTGTACATAGAAGACATGGTGGTGGTGTAATCGGCAGTCTTAATTGGGGAACTAGTGAGTGTGGAAACATGAGAAACCATATCCTATCACAATAAACCATGGAGAATATGTAAAATTCAACTACTAAAAAACGTTAATTTTTATCATTTTATCTATACATGGTACAAAATTCACATCCCTGTTTAAAAAATGTTTTTGAGAATGATTTGTAACACTGATGGAAATTTTACACATAAAAAGGAATAATATTAATATTTCAACCAATAGACAAGAAACAAACAACGGGGTAGGCTAATGACAATATGAAATTTGCAGAGCACCAATATCACTATGAAGGAGAAGTGGCTGTGTACAAATACATCTGTTAAGCTATGGTCACAAAAGTATATCCTTAAAAAATATATCATATGATCATGCTACTTCCTAATTACAAATTCTGGCTCTGGCGAGTTATTTTTAGAGGAAAACAAAACAACTTTTCCAAAATCAATACGATGACGTCTTAAGTAAATAAATTAGTATTGATTTTATTTATTTCTTTGTGCTTATCAAGTCATCCTTAAGAATTGATACTTCTGCATAATATTGGCCTAGAAAATCTGTAACACAAAAACAAAACCTGTCCTGACCTCATCACAGACCTTAATAGTCCGTGGTTTGATGAGATGACGTTATATACATATCAGTAATGTGAGGGAGTTGTATGAAGGTCAACCAGTTCGTCCAAGGTCACCAACGCTACTATACATGTCACTTATTACATCTTTGGATCAAAATATGGCAAAAGATTGTAAGAAAACTCATATAAAATCTATAAAGCTAAACTTGTGGGACCTTGAAGAAATAAAATTAGTAAAGAACAATGAAACAAAAAACTAGAATATGATACATGGATTTCCCCAAAATGTGCTCAAGTATCAAATCTGTTACCTGTGGTAGTACTGGCATAAAAATACTGAAAACTATGGGTCATTATTATTATTACTAAGGAACCAACCACTTCATTTCTGTGGGGTGGGGCTTTGGTTAGTTTACAAAAATATTTTGTCCTCAGATTTTACTCCAAAAATGATATTGATCAGTGGACATACTGATGTCCTGAAAAAAATTGACTCTTACAAAAATCCCTGCCGCCACCAACCCCCAGAATATTAAATGGTGGGTTTCTAAGAGTAATAACACAAATATGACTGCAGTGTGGATTTTCACACATATTAAACAAGGACGTTTGATACCTATGAACATGATTTTGAAAAACCATTGAGTAAGTTTCATGGTGTGGAGAGCTGTTCCTGTTAAAGCTGTGCATCTGCTATTATGCAGTCAAAAGAATACAAAAGAGTCTAAGGGTGATTGACTTAATAGGATGGGTTGCGTTGATGGGTTGCGCTGGGTCAGGCTGACTTCACATTGGAAGTTTCCAGTGGGTGAATCTGGCGTAACGCAGCACTGAACTTCAGTTATATCACGGGACAGCAGCTTGGGAGGAAAGTCCGAAGTAATGCATGGGTATGGTGCTGACAATCCAAGAATGATAATCAGTGTGAATCTGGGAAGTAGTTATACCACTGACAAAACTTAAGGACCTCCAGATTCTTTCATATTACTTTAGTTAATCTGTCATGCCAAGGGATGAAAGAGTTGGGTGGTCTTTTACTTATTTTCAGTAGTATATTTGAGCACCACTTACACAGTACATGAAGATGCTTCCTGAAATATCCTTACACCAGACCAATTACTTTTCCTGTTTATCATATTGACCAAATATTGACATAGAGGAGGCAAAATTAAAAATAAAATGTATTTGGTAAAGGTTTATATCAGCTAATTTCTTTTAAACAATTTCTTGAAAAAGATATACAAAGCAAATTTTAAAAATAATTTTCCAACACAGTATTAGCTTTTATTTCTTAAATCTGTCAGACAGGAATATTTTTGTATAGTATGGGATGACTGTTATGAGAAAGAACAGACAATACAATTAATGTACTATGCATATCATGGCCACATCTTTGATGGACAGGACTTCATAGTGTCTGGACAAAGCTTCATTGTAAGTCCGGTTTGTGTAGGTCAGATACAAGACACATCAAGAACTGCCGCGAATTTGACAACCATTTCTAGAACTGTCAATCTGAAGTACTTGAGATGTATGTATTATTAATGCACAAGGACAAATGACAATCACTCCTTACCAGAAATGCAAATATGACTTAATTATAGATGGTCAGATCTGAATAAAACAAGACAATGTCGACTAACAAAAACATGAAATAGCTGCTTGTCAACGCTTGACAAACACGATAACCACATACCATATCAGACATATTTAGTGCCCTTGGTGATGGTGAAATGGATTCAGTGGGACATTTTAAACATGCAAAATACATGAATCTGACAACAGACTGTCATCTGCCAGTGTCGATTGTTTCATTACTGCTGTGATGATCTCAGAGATTTTCAATCAACACATGCATAATTCTTAAATGCCCAGAGGGGCAGAACTAAAGCACAATATTATATCCCCAGGTCTTCAAGGGGCTGATTTATCCCTGCCCCCTGAAGAATAAATGATCGTTCCATTAAACTAATCTTTAAAGGGAAAACATAACGTGAAATGACACAAAAACTTACTTAACATGTAAAACGTCCACTATGATGAAAATAGTCCACTTTTCTGGGCACTAAATGCATCCAAAAAAGTAATTTCTGTCAATATCTACACTGATTGATTTGTCGCAATTACCCTGAAGAGTATGTTGAGAGTCATACATGGATTTATAGCTGGCTACATACAGAAACAATCTCACTGTGAGAACCTTGCAGTGACACAAAGGTAGACATGCACAACCTTGCATTTGTGAAATGTAAATATGTAATATCATGTTTCAACATACTCATACAGATATCTATCTTGAAATTTGAAGTAAAGCCAGACGACAGATAAAGATCCTTTTGATAAAGCTTTTATCTTTTTGACATTCAGTTATATAATCTGAAGCAAAACAAAAATTATGACAAAAATGTCTCCCATTTGATATTACTTCAGATCCATGTTATAAATGTGATGATTGAATAAATTAATTTCCAACAAAACATGTATTTCAAATTCAAACATTGGGATGACCACCAAACCAGAAAATATTGATTTCCAATTTCCGATCATAGGATCTTCCTGTATTATTTAAACCAATTTTTTCATTTTCATTTTCTTGTTTTGACATCAACATGAGAAGGTTAAAATCAAGTTCGAATAATAACATCAATTCAAACAAACCTTTCAAATCTAAATGGTCAATTGATATTTTCTATCAAGTGTATACTTAAATGCTAACACCTAAAAAGTGTCTTTTTTAACATGTAACAAGTGTAGAACAAAATACCAAGGGGAGACAATCCTTTTCCTTTCAGTTCAACAAACCATTGCTCCACTCACTGTCCCAGGCAATGCACATTTCTTGGGAGTCCGATAACACTCTGGAGTTAGTTCCCAAGCACATCAACCTCTATGTGTAAAATGCCTCGTACTGGTGGGGACGGTCCTATATGAATGACTTCAGCAATAGACAGACAGGAGGTAGGAAGGCAGTGACAGGATCAGTCATTATAGTGATTGGCCCACGGAGGAACATTGTGATGGGTATATGACATGACTTCAAATCTTAATGATCCATGAATGATAAATATATGAGAGGCCATAGCTTTGTGATTGAGCCAAAGCTTCAGTCAAGTAGTTCCAAGTTCATAATCTTCTTCACATGATTGCAGAGCAAGCACACCAACACAGCTACACATACAGAAACTGCTAGTAACAACCCAATTAAGCCTTTAATTAATATCAAAATTGTGGCAAGATCTTTATCTTCAGTCAGTAATAATTATTATAGAATGCAGATATCTGGAACCATTTATGACTGCAGAGACAGACATCTTTCAGGCACTTTGATGTCCTAGCCCTTATGTTCCTTCACCCCTAATATTCCTAGGATGGACTCCTCCAATTATAGAACTACTTAAACTTTCATCAAAATATACTACAGGGTGAGTTCAGTCCAAGGGGTGTTGGCTTGATCTGATGTGCCTGATGGAAGCTGTCAATGATAGAAGTCAACACTTGACATCCTGATGCTTAAAAAAAAAAAAATCCCATTCATGAGTAGTTTGTTTTCATGGAGATTCTCTGCCATGTTCTTCTGTCCACTGCAGAGGAATCGCGAAAGTACAAGCAAAGGTCTCCAAATCTACAGCCCTGTACAAATTGTCATTCTTGTGACTAGCATCTGACAAAACACTGAGCCAGTACTGGACAGACCCATGGTGTAACAAGTCTACCCCAGCTTTACTGTGTCTTCAGACACAATAGGACCTCTTTCTCAACATTCAGTCCCCAGTTTCAATGTTCTGAAAGCACAGCCTCAGCTTCAATGTTCTGGACCCACAGGCCCTGTTCTAAGTCCATGGGCTTGGCACGATGTTCTGATTTCTCAGCCTCAGAACTGGCGTTCTGTATCCACAGACTCAACATCAATGTTCTGAATCAACAGGCTTGTCATGACATTCTGATTCCACAGACTCAACATCGATGTTCTGAATCCATGGGCTTGGCACAATGTTCTGATTTCTCAGCCTCAGAACTGGCGTTCTGTATCCACAGACTCAACATCGATGTTCTGAATCAACGGGCTTGTCATGACATTCTGATTCCACAGACTCAACATCGATGTTCTGAATCCATGGGCTTGGCACAATGTTCTGATTTCTCAGCCTCAGAACTGGCGTTCTGTATCCACAGACTCAACATCGATGTTCTGAATCCATGGGCTTGGCACTGATGTTCTGATTTCTCAGCCTCAGAACTGATGTTCTGTATCCACAGACTCAACATCGATGTTCTGAATCAACGGGCTTGTCATGATATTCTGATTCCACAGACTCAACATCGATGTTCTGAATCCATGGGCATGGCACTGATGTTCTGATTTCTCAGCCTCAGAACTGATGTTCTGTATCCACAGACTCAACATCGATGTTCTGAATCAACGGGCTTGTCACGATATTCTGACTCCACAGGCTCATCCTCAATGTTTATTATCCACAGGTTCAGCATCGATGTTCTGTACCAGCAGACACAGTTTTGAATCAATAGGCCAGCACCCATGTTCTGAATCCACAAAGACCATCCCCGAATTGCTACACAAAGGAATTAACTGTCTGCATGTTACCTCCTCTGCAGTGGTCATAAGTTCAGTGTCATGTCTGCTGTGTTGGAAATACATTGTAAGCCCTTGTCGCCTGAAACAGGGTTCCATGGTGCACTTGATCCAACCCAGTCCACTATTGGTTGGTTGTTTATGCATCAGATTCAGGTAAGTCTGGTTCAAACTTCTCATGACTGGTCTAACAAATCCCAAGTCTGAAGTGATCACAATAGTCCCAGAAAATTATCCAGAAGTGAAACGACGGGATTTACTAAAGATTGACAGGGAGTGAAACTTTTTCTGTTCCCTGGCTATACGTGACACTGGTACTGTTATTCGACCTGTTGGACTTGCCAGACTTGCTGCTGGTGGGCGTGTACGACCGGTGCTGGGACTGCTGGGAGGAATACTGACTTCCTTGAGGCGGGAACGGCTCTTTCGCATACGCTGAGTACACGGAGCCGTGGGGTGTTGGATAGACAGGCTGCATCGGGTAGTACCCTTGATGTGTGTAACCATGGTTACTGAACGGTCCGCCAGCTCGTGGACCTGAAAGACAATCATGATTAAAATTAGTTCATTCACAATAATCATCTATTTCCTATTTTGTCAATTAAGTAATCACAATCAACAGTCACAGAAAAGGTTGATTAGGAACTGAAATCCTCTTATGGGAGTGCTCATCTGGTATTGTCGCCACCATTATGCGACCACTGACACATATGAACTGATCTCAGTTTACTTAAGAATCGACTTCATTATTTAATGGATTTATAAACATAGAAACTGGTGTGCATTCTTTGTAAATTCACATGTCCACTCTCTTATCAGCCAATAAGGAAACAGTAGCAGCGATAGAAATGGGCACTAGTCCTGTAGTCCTTGGTTAACTGCCCAATAGTTAAGGTATCATGAGGACTAGAAATCTGCCATTTTCAGGGGTTTGCTATACAGTAAACTTCTGTTACAACAAACTCGAAGGGGCCACTAATTTTAACTTGTTATAACCGTAGCTTGTTATAATCACATGTACAGCAAATGACCGGGACCCAAAATTAAGTTTGTTATAAACATAGTTTACTGTTTGCTATCATTGTCTGGACTAGTGGATTAGCGATGTTTCTCTTGCTGAAGTAATCACTAGTGGGCCCGTTTATTTCTTGTGGTTTATGGAAACCACCAATCTGAATCCAATCTTTCTTTCAAATGTGGCCCAGGGCACTCATAAAAATGTTTAGATGTGCCCTTTGGAGAACATTATTTTGATCCATCTTCAAACTTGGTAAATGTCACTTCACTATCAGCCAGTTGGCCCTTCTTTTCATTGAAATTTTCATTTCAGTTTCAGAATCCCTAGGATCATATTGTGAATCGCACTGTCCATTCAGCATGTTCACCTGACCTCCAGGTTACTTTGCCCAAGTACATTCCTCACTGGCTTCATATAATAAACATTGTTCCTTAACAAAGTATGATTATAAGTGTGCCCTTCAGGCTACCTGCCATTACAATTATAACTGCAAGTGGGGCTGTAATACAAGGAATTTCAAACGCTGTAGTTCAAGATCATATTATGTGAAATTTCTATGTCGTGACATTGGCAGCCATGAAACAAAAAAACTGAGTCCTACATGCATTTCTGATTAACTGGACTTAAATGCCTAAAGGAATCGGACAAGCCTACTGTTTTGTTGAACATCTGGTATCATCACTGATAAAATGTCACCGATCCATTAATATAATTTTCACTGCTATTTTGCATATTTTTCCCCAAAAGGAGTCTGTTTCGACATAGAATCAAGACTGGTTATTCTCTGGCGTTGACATTTCATATTTATTACTTATACTTGTACAGTCTGCTTAATGTCAGTGGACTGTATTGCATCCATGTAATATTTAGTCAACGGAGCGTTGATGAACAATATGTCATGATCACAAAAAGCCATGTCAAGTATTACAAGATATGCCACAGGACTTCCTGAGATGTGAAAAGTTGTATTTCAGTGTAATTACCAAAGTGGAAGGCTGGTCGTGATGCTCAAAAGAAATGGGGTCATTATAATTTACACGTAGTTTCAACTGACTTGTCGCTCGCGAAGGATATTCTCAACCATTTCAATTCTTTCGTAATAAATTTATTTTAATTTTAAGAAAAACAACTAAATTCTAACATTAAATGCCATGATATAATCTCAGTCAGTACGACAACAACCTGAGTTTCTGCTCTCTTGGCTTTGTGGTGTCTGAGGAGTCATTAACATCTTTCAAACATGTCTTTTTTAATTTTTAGATTTAATGTGTTATTCTTACGCAATGAACAAGTTCTAACCAACTACGGCCCTACATGATCTCCTATAGTTGCAGCTCAATGGTTTCCGAGAAGATTATTACAGAAAACAGATTTCTTCATATCACTGACATAAGGGCTTGCATCCCACTGCGTAGCTACAGATCTTACCAGAGTTTCAGATTCCTTGGCAATGTGATTGTAAGTAGATTACATATTATTTTTAACAATTTGACTTTTCTCTAATCTAACAATAACAGTCACGAAGATTTTCATGCCTGTTGAGTTGTGTTGCACTCTGAAAAATATTATGCTTTCAAAATGGCTGTAGTAGACTGGATGTGATGGTGAACATCACGTTCAAGATTACTGAACAAAGAGGCTGCCTGTACCAGTCCAAACTAATACAAGTTTCATAGTGCTAGCCCAGTTTAACATGGATACCCAACTTTACTGACTCAATTTACTGACTCCAAGCTGACCAGTCCTAAATTTTGAATGCCAGGCAGTGTAACAACAAGTACCATCTCTTAACGTCTTTTGGGATGACATGGCTCTCTGATCACCTGGACCACAGAGGCCATCTACAGTATGCTGGAAAGGACATTAGTGAGAACTACTCAATGGATGGATTATCCATCAGAGGCTAGGATATTGTTTTATTGTTCTTTTTATGATATTCTTTCAGATATACAACGGCGGCTGGGAAATAGTCAAGTGTCAACCAAGGGTGAGTGAGTATTTTTTTGCGTCACTTTTAGCAATATTCCAGCAATATCACTGCCAGAAATGGGCTTCAGATATTGTCCCCATGTGGGGACAATGAATCCGGGTCTTTGGCATGGCAAGCGAACACTTAAAACATTTTACCTTCCCCTCTACACCAAGAAAACCTGTGACTGAAAGCATGACCCATAATTCCCATCAAGCTATGATGACACACCATTAACTAGGTCACAGAGCCTCACCAATCCAGTGAATGCAGTTCTCAGACTTTTTCCACTTGACAAAACCGCACCACTTGAACTCAAAGACCAAATTAGTCAACAAGCATGAAGATAGAAGGAATGTTTTAAGTCAATAGAAAATACATACAAGATCTTATTCTCAAGATTTTCTTTTATAGCAGTCATAACTAATCCATTGAAACAACCTTGAATTATTATATAAAGGATGAAGGAAGAATGAGAAGAAATATCCCTTACATAACCTAAAGCTTGTCATAAAACAACTACACAAATGCGAGTGTGAATTACAGTGTTTCTTGTGACACTCAAGCCTCAGCATGCTGCAGCTATGAAATCCCTGCACGTTATCTAAGTCATGCGCAATTTTCCAAATGTAATATTTGTATTAGGTGTCATCCTGTGATCGAGTTGGGAGATAAAGGGAATTGATCCTGGTTTTTGGCTACAGTGATGTAAGCCCAAGAGAAGTGATACAACGACAAGTGTACAGTGGCAGGATAAGAGACCGCTTACTGCTTTCATGTTGTAAAACAAGCCAGCCAATCAGATGGAATCCATCAGAGTTTGTCATCGCCAAATAAACCTACATTCAACGTTCAGACACCTGAAACCTGCTTATCTTGGAAGTACCGAGTGGACCCTAGACTTCAAAGTGGAACGATCTGCCTTTTGATCTGGAGAGTTCATTTTGGCATTGTAGGGGTGATAACAGGGCATGGAATTGGGTGAGGTGTTCCAACTGTAGAGTATTGTTTGATGTTGGGATGCGGCAAATGGCCACTTCTAACCGTATCATCAACACTTTGTTTCCCCTTTGATCAGGAAGCCAAAGAGAGAAGTGCCACTGAGTCTCCATATCTGTACTTGGAAGTTAGTTTGGCAAAGGTTTGACAATTATAAGACAATTCATTAGAACAGTTTAACATGCAAACAAGCAGCAGCACTAAAATCTGTTCACAGTGCATTGTAAATCCGTGAGTGAGTGAGTGAGTGAGTGAGTGAGTGAGTGAGTGAGTGAGTGAGCAGTTTTACACTTCTTTCAGCAAAGATTCCAGGAGAGGGACACCAGCAATGGCATCAAAACAGTGTATACACATGGGGTATTGAAACACTTTAACCACTCTGTAATTCTATAAAGCAAGAAATGTAACCATGTCATTTTTATAATGTTAATGATAAAATCATGAATGCTGATGATGGTTTTGTTAAAACATCATACTAAATGCAGGGTTTTATCTAGACCTGATGAGAGTATATGGCCCCAAGTCTACAGAAAATTTTGGCATAAAATCCCAAACTGGAATGTTAAAAATTCTGAATTCATGTTAATATAGTTCTAACTACTGTTATGACTTGTATTTCACTGAATACAGGGTCAATAAAGAGGAAGAGGTTTTAACATTATTGCATTGAATGGATTGTTAAAATAAATATAAAAAGTAAATAACTGAAACTAAAAACTACAAAAAAATCTCAATTTACAACAAAATAAAATTGTTTCCCAATTTGCCTGTCAAGGGCACTTAGTAAAAATAACAGTGATCATACAAAACCATTTTCTCATTATGACAAAACACCCATTTAATTTCCCAATTTGGTACATTGTGTGAAGCCCATTCTTGATGTCCTCCGATAATATTAATGAGAAACCATACGACAGTTTAACACCAGACACACTGTCTGTCAGCTGTCCAGTCTTTGATTTATCCCCTTAATGCCGAGCACCAGGCAGGGAAACAACAAGTACCGTTTTTTAAGTATGAATCGGTGGCCAGGGATGAAACACCTGACCTTCCAGACTCCAGAAGCTCTACCACGGATGCAGTCATACCAAAAAAAACACTGGCAATGGTAATGATTCCAACACACCATGGATCATATATCAGGGCAAATTTGAGATTCATCCCACAACGAAATCTTGGCACGGTCAGACCGCCTCCGTGGTCTAGTGGTAGAGCCTCCGCCCGGAGAGCGGAAGGTCTGGGGTTCGATCCCCGGCTGCGTCATACCAAAAGACGTTAAAAGATGGTACTTGTTGTTACCCTATCTGGCGCTCGGCATTAAGGGCCTTAAACAAGGACTGGTCGGCTCGGAGTCAGTATACTGTGTCTGAGTGGGGTGTTCATGTTAAACTGCGGCATAATATCTCAGTGAGCTAGCACTATAAATCGGCATCAGTCCGGACTAGTACAAGCAGCCACACAAACACACACACGTGCATGCACGTCGCTATATAAGTGAAATAATCTTGGACGCGACGTTAAACCCCATTTCATCTCACCTCACCTTGGCACAGTCAAGGAACATATTTATAATTGTGAAGCAACCCAGCATGACACAAGCGGTAAGCTGAAGGGAAGAAGTTGATATTTACCGTCAGTGGCTATACCTTGGTAATTGGCTGGAGGCGCCCCATTGGCCACGACTGTTGTAGCTGTGGTCGTCACACCAGACGTGTCCTGTGGCTTCTTACAGAACGACTTGCGGCAACAGCACACCAGCGCAACGATGCAAGCGACGACGATAACGACGCTCCCTACAGTGATGGCAATGGATGCCGTAACACCTAGCGACAGGAAGCGGCTGATCAAACCAGTATCTGAAACGAGAAAATATACATCATTGTAGGGGATGACGGCTGGGATTAGACAAGATAATCAAACGGAATGGCCTAACAGAGAGCCCCAGCATTTGAGACTAAATACTAGTTCATGCCTTGTTTATTGAAGCCATCTATGCATGGGGAACAAATAAACAAGTAAAAGTCTTGCCCTGAAACAAACAAACTGGGAAGGTTCAGAGAGTTGAGAATTGAATCAGCCTTACTGGAGGAATGGAGGCAGCTGTGCATTATGTAATTTCATCCCCACTTTTATAGCCTCAACAATGACACTATTGATCATTGCCATGAAGCAGCCATCCCATCTCAGAGGAAATTGCAGATATTCTTGGACATTTGTTTACACGATATGTATAAGAAACAGGACTGAATCTGCCCTAATCTCATCTTGAACTGACAATGAAACTTTTTCACTAAGCCTTTCATCACAAAGTTTGAAGCCGTCGTCACCAGAAGAGGGGAATTATCTTTATCTAGAAGCGTAACCCTTGTTAAATTGTAATCAGCTCCCTCCCTATGGGCAGTTTACATCTTGCCTTTGTAGCGCAGTGTTTTACTATCAGTCCAATCAGCAGCCAATCCAACACCTTCACGGCAACACATCTCACTACACCACTCATGCTTTTTGCTCTAAAATCTCCGTTCTTAACATCAGGCTCAAACTGATTTCAATATCAAAAGAAGAAAAAATGGCCTGAAGGCAACAAATCATGTATTTTTTGCCGATATTTTGTAAGTGTTTACAGCTTATTTTCTGTGAAACATGTTCAATTTTTTAACCACGAGCTTTGTGGTATTATCAGACCTCGACACTGCCTGCAAGTTACACGGCGTAGCCACGCTTCTCATGCAGCCAAACTTTTTACAATCTTATCATTTACTTTGAAACTCAGAGCTTTTTGTCAAAAAAGAATCACTTGAAAGTCGATCACGAGATTTCATTTCAAAATGTCCCTATCGTCTTTCCACTAGCAACAAGCTACTTAAAAGAAATCCTCTACAGCACGCTTTCTGCACAGTGGCAAGACTGTACTCCCACAGGCTACATGTTGTACATGAGACGATGCTTCTTACCCATGATGCAACAGTTAATTATGATCTCGGCAACATGCTTTGATCCCATTGATACAGGGAGACAATACGTGCTGATGACAATCATAAATATATTTCATCTTCTCCCCATAATAAACCATCTTTAAACTTTGTCTCTTATCAAAGAGGGAAGATGTGATTAATGTTCTATAAAAGGATTAAGTGAACTGTCTTTGAGAAAAAAATAGCCTTCTATGTTATCTTTCATACAATGGCTGAATCTGAACTAAAAGATGGAGCTCAAGCCTTGCACTGGGCCTAATGAGGACATGAAACAGTTATGGATAAATAAAAGTGACAAAATCTTTTCCATATCATTAGAAATCTCAATCAATTTCTTTACTGTTTGTAACAATGTTTTAGGCTACTTCCTGTTACTTCAGGTACGCGGTGAAATCATGTGTTGCTCCAACTTCTATCAGAGACCACGAGGCAGTAATAGTCACAACATGGCTGGGGATGTGAAACAAGCAATCGTGACCAACTCGTGTTATTCTGGGACAAGCCGAATAGCGACTGGGCATAGTTAAAAGAATTGCATAATGATTCACGTATATTTCCCCCATATATCATATATATTCCTGATGCTATTGAAAACACATCGGGACTTACCTTATTATACAGTAGAGTTGAACACATTAAAATGTATCTTGGGTATATTTTTAAATGCAAGACATGTAAAATAAAAAAATATTCGTGAGGGATTCTTTGACTTAAGTAATTGAAGTCATACGCGCATTCTGATCGGTTTGTCGCATTTTAGCACTTAACATTCATGGATAGGGGGACGAGTCTTCTTGTAGGTTACGGAAAGGGGCGAGTGCTGACGAATGGTGAAACAAGATCTCCAGGCCGGCACAGCTCTTACAACTTACAACGTTCCCACTTCCGACTTCAGCCAGTAATTCTTAACTTATTTCTGGAATGGTACACTAAGAGTAAGTTTCTCTAAAATTGACAACATGAATGTCTCAAGAAAAGTCTGATAAGTAAAGTAAGCCCCGGGCAGCAATGTCTGCAGGAAGTGGCTGAAAATCTTCCAATTTCAACGGGTTTAATTTGCAAGTCTGGCAGTCTGGCTGCAGGCAACTTGTGACTAATACCAGCAAGTAATGAAGGCAGATTGTAGCTCAATAGCAGGGTCAGATGGATGGTGTGAGGTACATGGACCGACATTGTCGTTCTTCATCAACAGTTCAGGTGGAATGGTAAGGTTGGTGTATGACACAGACAAGTGCCCCCGTGTGGCAGACGGCAGTTCCCGGGAGAAATCTCAGCATATATCCCTTAATCCCTAGCCTACAGCAGTAGTCTATGTCATAATTCCGGTATATAACACCCACTTACCTACAAGTTCCCCTACTTGTACCATATGAAAGTTTCAGTGTCTGAATCCTGCAACTTCAATAGCCACTAAAGACAAATCCTACTGAAACCTAACAAATGTGTGACCAAAGGAGCAGAAGGTGGGCATCTTCAACTATAATCTACATAAACATTAGTTCAGTTTAGTTAGAACTAGTTCTCTTAATAATAGTTTTCATTATGCCACAAGAGAATCTGACCAGTAAAGGCAAAACTACAGATTCACGATCCATAAATACAACTTATACACACATAATGACTAAAGTTTGAAACTGATAATACTAGTTCTCCGGATAAAATAGTTTTATTATGCCACAAAAGAATCTGACCAGTGAAAGAAAGACTCACGATCCAAAGATTCAACTTAAAAGCGAATATGACATAAGCGACCTTTTGTCCTTAAATACGATAGTCTCAACGTGTTTTATAAGTCTTTATCTAGTGACTTGCCACCGAAAATAGAACAAAAACTACTTTCGGACAACTTTTAATGTATCCATAATTCCCTTGTATGTGTCTCGATGTACGACATATTGATCAGATAGCCAGATTCCATTATGTTTCTCCTCCACTACTACCGTGGGCATCTGCTATCGTGAAGAACACGTCTGGATCAGTTTAATGGAGAGGCAGGCGTTTGTATCTGTCTGTATGTGTTATTGATTGGTCGTTTCCCTCCAGCTATCCCATCATGCAGCTGGCCATGTATGTAGGGAGTAATTCAGCACACCTTTAATGAGAGCGTGATTACGTGGACATAATGGCCATGAATCTTCCCTGCCTCCAGAGGGGAGACAAGAGTTGAAGACAGGGAGAGCTCACAGCAAATTGGCTTGCTAGAGGCACCAGATTATAACTGTTTTTGATTACACTTGTGATAAGATACACCACAAAGGTCTTGGCTTCTTCAATACTCTGCTAATACAATTTTTCAGTTAATTACTTTCTAGTGCAAAGACCTGTCGACTCTTGGTCTATAAATACACAATCCAGCAGCACCCTTGACCTTCTATATGCTCAATTTACAGGCCTTGACCTGCAAGGGAGATAACTCCATGGGTCAAAATGTAATGCCTCCTTAACTCACCACAAAATCTACTAAATTCTGGAGCTGATGTCTGAGGTCTGGTATACCTAAAAATACAAGTGTTTATCTCGCAAAAAAGTTGCATGTATCTATTGGATTCTTTTGCAGAATTTTATTTTATGCCACTTTTTTTATGTCCACAAACATGGGTATGGTGCCTACCATTTGTTTGTTTGGTGTCTAACGCCGCATTCAGCTTTATTCCAGCTATATGACGGTGGTATGTAAATAATCGAGTCTGCACCAGACAATCCAGTGACTGACATCATGAGAATCGATCCACGCAAGTGGGATGCGATGACATGCATCAGCCAAGTCAGTGAGCCAGACCACCCGATCCCATTAGTCGCCACTTACGACAAGCATAGTCGCCTTTCACGGCAGGCATAGTCGCCTTTCACGGCAGGCATGGGTTGCTGAAGAAGTATTCTACCCCTGATCTTCACGGGTCGAATGTGTGAAGGTCATCAGGGACATGTATTGCTGAAGACCTACGGGTTGTATGGTGCTTACAAACCAAGAATCATACTCAAGGTAAATCTGGGATTCAAACCTTTTATCATAGAATTTGGGCATACAAGAGTAAGTCATACTTGTTACAGAATCATAGGCAGGGAGCCAATCAATCAAGTCAAAGAATCTGTGATAATCAGAACTTTCCTCCAACGTGAATGACTGACTATAGGAAGGATAATAAATGGAAAAAAATACATAAAATCTATTTTATGACTTTCTATGTGATGATTTATCAACAGGTTTCATTCAAAATTGTTTACCCTTGTCGGGATACACACAGAGGCGGTATAACAAAGGAGAGTGTTACATTCAATTCCATTTACTTTTGACCTGTTACAGGCAGTGTGGCCTCATCACTGCTGTCAGTCATCTGGGTGCCAGTAACTCTGCTATTTGCACAATTGCTTCCAACTAATACTGGTGTATGACCTCAAACTATCAGTGATAAAAAACGGAACCCTTTCCTGACAAAGATTACCAGATGACTGCGTGACTCCAGGGACACAGGGAGAATTGAGGAATAATAGAAAAGATATGATACCATTTAGAGAGTGAATTACTTTTTCAGAGGCCTAGTTACTTAATGAATAGAATGGACAAGGGTCGAGAGTCTTTTTTAAGTCAATTTGCAGATTGCTTGGCTGAGGTTGACCTCAGGTCCCCAGAGCTGTGCTGCTCTGAAACACGTCACATCCTCCTGGGAACATGTCGTACACTCTGGTCACAGTTTCACAAGAAGTTCCTAAATCATATCACAGTATCGTCCATTTGTTGTGATTCCACCTACAGTGAGTGAGTGAGTGAGTGAGTGAGTGAGTGAGTGAGTGAGTGAGTGAGTGCCACAGTCAGCAGTATTCCGTCTTTGCTACACTGCCTGTAAATAATCTGGACCCTTTGAACCTAGGGTTGATAGCACGAGCAGCAATCCATGATATAACGAGGTAAGACAGGTATCCCCTTGAACCTCATTTCACTTGACTCCAATACTCCACAAACAAGAGAGACACAACTCTTTTCTGCTCAAGCTTCCCACAGGGGCCCAACTCACTCACTCACTCACTCACTCACTGACTCACTCACAGAAGCTTTCCCTGCAATAATTTACTTACTGATTCATGACTAAACTCCAAAAAATAAAACTTTAATATTTCTTTATCATTCTTACTGGTCAAACTTTAAGCTGGAGAAAAGTTGTTTTCATGAATTTCTAGTTGATCAGTCTGGGGCAAAGCTTCTTGTAGGTTGCACAGAGAGATGACTGTATCTGACATAGTTAATGATTATAACAAGAAGTTTTGAGTGGGGATGAACTTAAGAAACTCCTTATGATGAGCAGATCATGTTGACTGTTGAATGTGTTGAATGTTCTATGAATTCAGCAGCTGTTATGCAGATGACATAAGCCCCAAATGTGTTGAAATCACTTCAAGCATGATTTGCAAATGCCAACATCTTCCTACGATCATTCTTTAACTCAACAATAATCCCCTTGACCAAAAACCTTCAATTTGTGTTTTATATATTGAGAGCATGACGAGAGAATCATTCAGATAACCTAGCTGTAAACCTGTTAACTTGTCAGCCATAAAGTTGATACTTTCCAATCAATGTCAGATCAGGCATTGTCCATCATGATGCAGGACCATATTACACACAATATATCTACCAACAACACACATATCTGGTGTGCCATCGCCACATACAATGGTAATGTCCTGTGTAATCTGTTCGCTACATCCCGTCTACATGTGTAATACGGGCCATATCCCTCTCTGTACATGTTATAGGAGCCTCATCAGTGGGATCGGAGCCGCTTGCTATGTATTACCCAGTGATACAATCAGGCCCTGACTGCCATGTTGACAGCCTTCTGTCTATTGTATCACAATGTATAACACTATACAATAGCCCCTGTGTGCCATTGGATCATATTACTATTCAGTGTGTTAGTTCCTGAGTCAGACAATGTTTGAAAACAGCCACATGATGAAGATAGACTACATCAGTGTGATCAGATTCACGCCAAGCACTGTTTGCCTAGTAGATACTTTCACAAAGGAATGAGGCAAAGTGATCAGCTAATGCGGCAGTGATATACAGGTATGAACACTGGTGCCACCCAGCTGGGCTCATCTTTCCCACACTGGGGGATTCTGGGGGAGAATTCACCCCCATTACTATGCTAGATCTTATGGTGGTCAGGCTGGCAGGTCATGGTCATTGATTCGAGGCGGTTGGGGAGGGAGACCTGCCACCCTTTTCAGAGGTGAGGTGGGCTTTAATGTCACGTCCAAGATTATTGCACTTATATAGTGACGTTCATGCACGTACATGGGTGCGTGTGCCTGCTTGTACTGATGTCGATTTATAGTGCTGGCCCACTGAGATACCATGCCGCAGTTTAACATGAATACCCCTCTCAAACACAGTATACTAGCTGCGAGTTGACCAGTCCTTGTTTTAGGCCCTTAATGCCGAGCGCCAGACAGGGTAACAAGTACCATCTTTTAACGTCTTTTGGTATGACACGGCCAGAGATCGAACCCTAGACCTCCTCTCCGGGCAGACCCTCTCCCACTATACCACAAAGGTGGTCTACCCTTTTCAGAAACAGCTAACGTTTCAACATGTTTTTGTACAATCAGTGTCTTGGTCATAGATTAACACTATTAAAGTCTCTGAAAATAGTATAATTTTGACAACTCCACTTAAATTGAAAAGGAGACCCAGTGAGATGGGAGATTAAGAACCTGTGGAAAATCTAGACTTGCTTCATTTAGTACTGGGGCGGTCGGGTAGCCTAGTGGTTAAAGCGTTTGCTCGTCACACCGAAGACCTGGGTTCGATTCCCGACATGGGTACAATGTGTGAAGCCCATTTCTGGAGTTCCCCGCCGTGATATTGCTAGAATATTGCGGCGTAAAAACAAACTTACACACTCACTCACTCATTTAGTGCTATAGTATCACAGTAAGGGCTGGGTGGAAGGGAAAATAATATGGTTCAAGGATTTTGAGATAGACTTGGTCAGATTGTACAACCCCCTTTATTCACAATCCTGGATCCTCCTCTGCTGCTGCCCTGACTTGTTGCTCATGCTTTCGATCATCGGTTTGCTGGGTCAATACTTAATTATTTACTACTGAGTGCTATATTCCAGCTGTGTCACAAGTCTGAGCAAGACAAACTAGTGGTTGATAGCATGAGCAATGGTCCACAGTACAATGGCTACACATTAACCTGGTCACAACATCTTAGCCATCTGACAAACTATGGGTCAGAGGGAGGAAGGTCATACCAAAAGAAGTCAAAAGATGGTTCTTGTTACCCTGTCTGGTGCTCGGCTGTTAGGGGCTAAAACAAGGACTGGTTGGCTCGGAGTCAGTATACTGTGTCAGAGTGGGGTATTCATGGTAAACTGTGGCATGGTATATCAGTGGCCCAGGACTATTTCACTGGCATTAGTCTGCTCTAGTACAACCACACCAAATCCAACACGCAAAAACACAGACAGACAGACAGACGGACAGACGGACCGTCGGACGGACAGACGGACAGACAGATAGACAGATACGCAATAATCTTGACCGTGATGTTAATCCCCCTTTCACGTCACCCACGAGAATCCCACCAGGGCTTCCCCACACAGATTTACTATGTGTCCAGTCAGTTAGTTACTTCACTTCTCCAACATGACAGAAAACAGTAATGTTTGTTCATGTCTGAGTAAAGGTCTCCTTATTGATGACCATACAACATGGATGGTTTTCTTATTGAATCATAGTTTTATCATTGCTAACTCACTTACACAAACGTCTACAGAGACCCAGCAATCTGAAAAATATTGATAAATGCCGTCGTTGATAGAAGGCAGCTGGGACTGAATCAATATTGCCTCCAATGTACTTGCTTTTGTCCACTATAAAACAGACTATCTAGCTGCTTGGGGAAAAAAAATATATCAAACTTACACACATAATTAGGTAGACGAGTTTGATGTGTTCAGTGCTGTGTTTAGGCATGTTTATGGTGAAGACAGTAGAGTAGCCGGTTGCCCAGTTCATTGCCTCCATGCAAGCACTCTGGGGTGCTGTACAGAGTTGGACTTTCACTTCACTGTACTACACTCAACAGTCCACCTGGACTTCAGTGTTAGGCTTTCTTCTCTATGGATCCACTTGCATAAAATAACCAAAACAACATGACTACAGTATCCCATTCTTTAACATGTACTTATAATAGATGTAGCACTATGCCTGCTTTGTGCAGTTGACTCCAGACACATATGACACCATATTCCCAGTAAAACAGGCCAGCATGACACCTATTCCCAGTAAAGCATGCCTGATTGGCACTTATTCCCATGCATGACACCTATTCCCAGTAAAACAGGCCTGCATGACATCAATTCCCAGTAACACAGGTGTGCATGACACCTATTCCCAGTAAACTGACTGACTGAGTATGGTTTTACGCCGCTTTTAGCAATATTCCAGCAATATCACGGCGGGGGACACCAGAAATGGGCTTCACACATTGTACCCATGTCGGTATTCCCAGTAAAACAGTCATGCATGATACCTCTTCCCAGTAAAACAGTCATGCATGACACCTCTTCCCAGTAAAACAGTCCTGCATGACATCAATTCCCAGTAACACAGGCTTGCATGACACCTATTCCCAGTAAAACAGGCCTGCATGACACCTATTCTCAGTAAAACAGGCCTGCATGACACCTCTTCCCAGTAAAACAGGCCTGCATGACACCTCTTCCCAGTAAACACCTGACCTCATCCTATCAGTTTCTATACATACCTGACCACATCTGCATGATACCTTATCACAGTAAAAACGTGTCCCAATCCTTTCAGTCTGTGTGTATGGCCACCACTAACACTATATACCTGACCACACCCTATCAGTCTGTGTGTATGGCCACCACTAACACTATATACCTGACCACACCCTATCAGTCTGTGTGTATGGCCACCACTAACACTATATACCTGACCACACACACTCTATCAGTCTGTGTGTATGGCCACCACTAACACTATATACCTGACCACACACACCCTATCAGTCTGTGTGTATGGCCACCACTAACACTATATACCTGACCACACCCTATCAGTCTGTGTGTGTATGGCCACCACTAACACTATATACCTGACCACACACACCCTATCAGTCTGTGTGTATGGCCACCACTAACACTATATACCTGACCACACCCTATCAGTCTGTGTGTATATGGCCACCACTAACACTATATACCTGACCATACCCTATCAGTCTTCGGTGTATGGCCACCACTAATACTATATACCTGACCACACCCTATCAGTCTGTGTGTATGGCCACCACTAACACTATACCTGACCACACACACCCTATCAGTCTGTGTGTATGGCCACCACTAACACTATACCTGACCACACACACCCTATCAGTCTGTGTGTATGGCCACCACTAACACTATACCTGACCACACACACTCTATCAATCTGTGTGTATGGCCACCACTAACACTATATACCTGACCACACACACTCTATCAGTCTGTGTGTATGGCCACCACTAACACTATATACCTGACCACACCCTATCAGTCTTCGGTGTATGTCCACCACTAATACTATATACCTGACCACACCCTATCAGTCCGTGTGTGTATGTCCACCACTAACACTATATACCTGACCACACACACCCTATCAGTCTGTGTGTATGTCCACCACTAACACTATATACCTGACCACACCCTATCAGTCTGTGTGTGTATGGCCACCACTAACACTATATACCTGACCACACCCTATCAGTCTGTGTGTGTATGGCCACCACTAACACTATATACCTGACCACACCCTATCAGTCTGTGTGTATGGCCACCACTAACACTATATACCTGACCACACCCTATCAGTCTGTGTGTGTATGGCCACCACTAACACTATATACCTGACCTCACCCTATCAGTCTGTGTGTGTATGGCCAAACATCCTGACGGCTCCGGACAAAGATTGTCTGCCCTTATACTTGACCCTCAAGTCTGAGAGTGATCCTTAGGGAGTCTGCCGCTTGCTTCACTCGCTCCTTCATCATCAGCAACTACACCGTCAACCACTGACACATTCTGTCTGGCAGAGGGTCGTCGGTCATTACTTCCAGTGAGACACTAGTAAGACCACTATAGGCCAGCTCAATTGGACATAAGCATGAAGTATGTCAGACAAATTGTGTAATGTGCCAATTTGCAGATGTCACCAGTAGCCTTGATGCAGAGGAGCAGGATGTTGTGGAACTGTGTGAATTATAGGGGGAAACCGTGTGTGAACTCTGCCCGAGTTGGAACAAACAAGGCTTCAAGAAGATGTCCTGTAATTACTGCCACTGATGTCCTCCTAAGTAGCAGGTTGGGACAAAACCAGAAATATACAAAGCAGCAAATATACAATTTGCCAAATCTCAAGGACTACCACACTTATTTTCCCATTTTCATGAGAATGAAAGCATAAAAGAACATTCCCGGTTCCATTATTCTAAATCACCTCCACATTGACATGATAGAGAAAATGTGACAACATCGTTGCAATGAAGAGGATATCCATTGCCAATCATGTCCAACAAAACCATATTTAAATTGGATTGGAGATCGTAGGTATGGAATATATGACAACTTTGTTGCAATGAAAGGGATAGCCTTCCATCAATATCATTGTAAATTGGGAAGGGAGACAATAAGTGTGGCATATTTGAGGAGTAGAACTTGTCCATCCTCCCTTCTCCCATTTACCACAAGGTAACACAAGTACAATCACCATAGGATCAATACAGAGCCAGCCCAGTCCAATACCCACATGATGTAAATGGAGCTGGGAGGACAGTGAAAGGCCAGCTTCTCCCGATGTATTTATACCCCTGAAACTACATAGTTACACAGTAGTCTTTTTAAAGTCCACACCATAACACGAGGGGAACTACTTCAGACTTGCCGCTGTCAATGTAAAGCCTGGATTGGGCCAGTGTTACACTATAAGGAGAGCCACACCTCAAGATAATTGGGCCTCCAGCATCAAAGATGTGTCCAAGGGGGCTAACACATACATGGACTCAATTTTCAGGGATTGAGTAAGCATCTTTTTTCATCAAATGTAAGCACTTCTTTCACCAAAGGTATCGTGATAGATTGGTGGAGGTGGAATTTGGTCTACGTTCAATGATGTTTGAGTAGATCTACTGGAAAGGGCATGCAGAAAGGTGGAGTTGTTGTGACAATTGTTGTACTATTACCTGAATGTGTGAAAACTTCAAAGTTTATGTCAATCATTAAATCCCTCTTGTGATCTCGATTGAGTTTTTCTCACATCCATTTTAACATACACAGACACTCCAACACACACACACACAGACACTCCAACACATTACAGATTTTGATACAGGTATGATAAAAGTTTTAATTTAAATTCAACACTATATCTGAATCAGTCCAAATCCAAGCAAACACACTTCGAAGCCTAATTATGCACACAAATGCGGTCTTCTTTCCATGAGAGTGCTAGTGATATTCACTGTCAGTTGTTGCAGCTACATGACCATATTTTTGTAAGATAAGTGTCATTGACAAACATCCTATCACTGTAAGCAAACACCAGGGCCTCCCAGTCCAACAGCACTGCTATATGATATCAAGGGGAACACAAATCGGTGGAGGTTAGCTTTCAGGAAATCCTCAGAAGTCATCATAGAACAAAGTTAGCAAACAGAAGCCAAGCAAATGACCGTGATGAAGAGTTTGTGAGCAGCCAAATGGTCATGTTTGGGGGATACAATGGCAGAAGGGCATGACAGAGGCCAGTGATCCACGCCAAGATGAATCCCAAGAGCTCTGTAGTGTTTGTGGAGAGGTGAAAGAGGAAGAAGGCCAGACCTAGACACAGGAATGGGGGTTCCACAAGTGTTTGTGTTGGGAAAGGAAGGGCAGACGACAAAATGGGGATATCCTCATTGGAATGGAACAATCTCGAGATTGATGAACTTCGTGACATGAGCAGGTGGACATGATGGATACAGAGGACGTTGAGTCCTTGTGGCCAGGGATGCTGCTGATGGAGATGATGGGCTACATCAGAGGGCTTTGGAAGAGTACAAAGAATGTTGACTCAGCAATCTGAAACTACCGGACGATATGGACATCATAAGGTCACAGCATGGTCTGCTGTAGAAATGATCTTCATAGGATCACTAGTCTTTGATTTTAAAGAATAATATCTGATGAAGGGCTGGGTTCCAGTGTGGGTAACATACACAGAGGCTTGGAATGGCTTTGATATCGAATCAACTCTTTTTGACAGACTAAGTTAATCAAGAAATAGATGATGGTTATTTATGTGGATATCGTAAAGCCATAGAAACATGCTGGTGTTTCTGTTACTTATTTTCACACCATGACGTTTTGTAATTGGTAAAACAAACTTTCTAAACACATTCTATATATTTATAGACCTTTGTGTTTTGAAAGTGAGTGAGTAAGTGAGTATGGTTTTACGCCGCTTTTAGCAATATTCCAGCAATATCACGACAGGGGACATCAGAAATAGGCTTCACACATTGTACCCAGTGTTTGGAAAGGAATGCAGCTTTTGTCAATGATCTGCAAATGTTTCTGATAATTGGGATATTTCAACATGACAGTACAGCTGAATACTGTCTGACATGAAGGACAAAATAACAGTTTACATAAAAATGTGTTGAAATATCTTGAAAGACAGAAAGAGTGAGTTGGTATTTGGTTTAATGCTGCTTTCAACAGTATTTGAGTCAAATCACAGCATGTCAGCTTCATGTGGGAGTAGGGGCCGAAGTGATGCAGGTCTTTGACATCTACCACTTTGGTCTACCAAAACAGACATGGTTTGAATTCAAACTCATACTTATAGACTTCTGGGATGCTTAGAAGACATAGCTGTGCATAGAGAACTTCAGCGCCTTAGCATGGCCGAAACACAGAAACAAGTACTCAAAGAGAGCTTTGTTGAGAATCAAATTGCAAGAGCTGCATACAGATGATGTATAAGAAACTAGCCAAGGAGGATTACATTAGTTGGAACAAGCATTTTAATAGTGCATGTTCATTGGGAACATATTGTATGATATTTGAATATTAAATAGCAATGCAAGAGAATAACCAGTCTTGATTATCCGCCATTTGGCGAAAAGGGCAAAATAGCTGTGAAAATTACATGAATGGACCACTGAAAATCAGGTGTTCACGAAAAGGGTCAGCATGTCCTGCCCTTTCACAGCAAAAACATCGACAGAAAACAGGTAATCCATGACATGATATCTTCCCAAAATAACTTGTTTCATCAATCAAACGCTCCCTTTTCTTTCCATGTGAAAGGTGTTATATCAATGCTCAATATTAATGTGCAGCAAATGCCACATTTGATAGCAACATGGTGCTTTTTTGCTTTCTGTAAGGTGACCATAAGTTGTAAAACCCATTTCCCAGTGTCATGAGACCTTATAATGTCTCATGATGGGTGCCATCAAGTTTCTACAAACTGACATCATAAGAAGATTTAAGTATTAAATCTTTCTTTTCCTCCACGTTTTAAGATTACTGGTTAAAGTAATGCTTCTTGATGACCAGGGGGTTGTCAAGACAGGAAGGCGACCATGTTTTATGTCACATATTGCTTCCCCTTCAACACCTTCTAGCCCCATACTGCCTTCCTCACAACTAGCTACAACCTATACTTTAATCTCAGGACTTCTAATGGCATGGCCGTGCTGACAACTTCCAGCGAACATGGCAATACACTAGGATTAATATTTGATGAAAGTGTCGCTAAAATGAGAAAAGCCGAGTAAGTTAATCAGGGAGCTTGTCTACATGGCTCGGAGGCCTGCAATACTCTTGTCATTCTGTCACTTAGCTTAAAACCAACTCAATTTTTTCCTCCATTTCAAAGCTTCTATGCATCGAAAATCTGAAATCTATCTGTTTAACCGTTTGGAAAGGACAGCATCTGCCTGAAAACAGGGCCAGATTGTGATAAAAATGTTTGATAGGCGTTTCGATTCATCTAATGTTACAATCGTGAGGGACATGTTGAAACATTAATGCCTCACATTCATTTTTCTGATAATCTGCTGCTGAAAAGTTTAATGAAAAGAAAAGTGAAGATTATAAAGTAGATATGGCGATTGTCCAATAAAGGACTACTTCATGTGAACTCCTAACTACAACAAAAAACTTTCTCCATCACACAGAGCATGACTACGATCTCTTATTCATAAAGAAGGAGAGCCTTAAGGCCCCAGTCTTGACCTTTCTATGTGCAGTAATATAAGTGAACCGCTGGGTCTTTCAAGTCAATTTTTATCTGTTAACAATCTTGTAATTATCGTATCGCTAACCAAAATTGCCTTTTGCAGATAGTCGACTTTACCTAAAGCTATACCTTTTGCTTGCTTGACGCAGTGTGCCGCACAAGTAATTACATAGCTTTCTCTAAAGAGGGCATGACAGAGACACTACAAGATGAAAGAAACAAAAAGCGATGGGAATCATGACGTGAAACCCTGCTCAACTCAAAACATCAAGCTGAAAATTGTACGAAATTGGCAAAAAGTGGACATGAATGAATTGGTGGGAATGAAAGATGCGACGTCTCAGATCCTTGGAGCTGGATGTGTGTTCTGGGTAGCGATACGAGGATGAGAACATTGCACAATGCTGGCGTATTTGTACAAGCTTCTGTACCCGCGTAGAATCAAAGTGACCTGATCAGAGGCGAAGATCGTTAACAATACAGTACATTCTGTAGGAATTGAAACATATCTTACAGCTGAGTACTGTTAATCGAAAGGGTTCAGATCTCAACCTAATCTCATTATTCCACTAGTCATTTTTTATTTTAGTTATTTCTAAGGCGTAGAAATTGATGTAACGAGAGAGTTTTAAAGTCTTAAATGTTTCTTAACTTAGTTGTCCAGGGTGGAGTGAGTGAGTGAGTGAGTGAGTGAGTGAGTGAGTGAGTGAGTGAGTGAGTGAGTGGGTGGGTGGAGCTTTGGTTAGGTGAGTAAGTGGGTGGATGGGTTGGTAGATTGAGTGAGTGAGTGTGTGAGTGATTGAGTTGGTGAGTGTGTGGATGGAGCTTTGGTTAGGTGTGTAAGTGGGAAGATGGATGGGTAGAGTGAGTGAGTGAGTGAGTGAGTGAGTGAGTGAGTGAGTGAGTGAGTTGTGGGAAGAGTGAGTGGGTGGGAGGGTGGGTGGATTTGGGTAGAGTGAGTGAGTGAGTGGTTCGAGCATTACTAGTGATTGGTAGTGTGGGTGAGTGGTGAATGTGTGAGTGAGTTTGTTTTAATGTTTTGACAATATTCCAGTCATATCACACCAGGGGGCACCAAGACTTGACTTCATTCATTATACTCTTGCAAAACAACCAATTAAGTATGTGGAAACAACCTCTTATTCTCAATATGATTTTAACAACTTCATAACATGTCATATATACTCGGACCCTTTGGTACCGCGGCATTCATCGTATCGCGGCATTTGTGTTTTCCGGTAGTTCACGAAGGGACACGCCTCATAGCGGCTGTCTATTAATGCAAATCAGTTACCAGGAAGTGTTCACTTCGTAAACAATTTCAATTTCCTCGGAATGTTCCGTCTGCTGTAAGTAAGAAGTTATTAATGTGTTGATACTTACTTCTGGCATCATTTTTAACACAGTCTTACCCCCATCTATCAATGGAATGATATAATCCGCAGTTCCCCAAGTAAACTTTCTCTTTCTCGACCTGAACTAGCTCATCTGCATATTCATGGTGACTAATAAGGTAACGGAAGTTACGTAGTCCGCACATTTTTTCCTGCTCTGTGCCCAGAATCTATTGGGAGATCATAAGGGCCATAATGCAAAACTTAGAAATACGTTCTTCACTAGTAGTAGTAGCCAAAAGATAAATGCATACTTTGGGCATACTAGGAGTGGTTTTTTTAATATATTTATTGTTGACTTTTTCCATTTTGTGACAAATTATTGTCATCCAATTTTTTTATAAACAATCTTGAAATATCATTTCTGCTATTTTGCTGTTGATTTTAAAAATATTTTTCTCTTATATGCATTGAATACCTATTACTGATAACACATTTAGAATTTTACTTGTGCTGTCTTTGCACTTGTCTGGACAAATCACTGATGTCTGGCATGATCATACCAAGTGGTTGGTAGAATTATGTCCTCTTTTTGTCCAATTCGGACCTCCATACACAACTTTTCTCTGTACCGCGATACGATGGAGTTCTCTCCCTTGTCAAACAGAGCGCGAGGCCTGGCTTTTACTCGGAGCTACTAATGTAAATAATGAACTTTTATCAGTAAAATATGCATTGTTAGATGAAACAAATGACATCTGATATAGAGAACACAAATAATCATAAAGGTGAGTGAGTGCATTTTGTTCCGTTTAGCGTACATGACAAGTACCGCGATACCCCGAGGTTGCAGGCTACTTATATACATTTTTATTTCATAGATATACCTTGACCAGAACTACATTTGTTACTTTATATTAATATTGGTATCAACAACTCTTTCATATACAGTGAAAACCCATTACCAATAAGCCCTTGGGGACCATCTAATATCATGCATTTCAGACATAGAGCATCTATACTACAGCTCAGTCCAGGGATATCATGTTACATGTTGGACTATGTTAACAGTGGAGATAATGGGATCTAAGTGTACATGAAACATGAAATCCGACACACCCCCAACACATAAAACATGAAAGTTTGTTTCCCCTTCATATACTGTAATAAAGTTAACATGACGAAGATATTCCACCTTTATGTGTCTGATGATACAAAGTCCACCACTCACAATAAACTTGTTCCCTGTAAATGATACCCAGCATGGAGAATTTATCTGTTAATTATTCACACGTGCACATGGTGGTATTTATCAGCTCTGTTCCCCTGTGTAGCCAGCCCTGTCAAAGTCTGCATCCAGACACTGTTTTATCATCGGCAAACCGAACATGAAGAAAGTCAGGAAAATATGGCGCTGCATGGAATTAAGTGAAGAGACTTCTGAAGCTTGTTTTGTGTAGGTCCAGCGGTATCATCCATCAGTGTCATGCTGACACAAATTCTGAAAACCCATTGAGTGCCAGAAACAATTGCTTGTCTAGATATACCAGTGCCAGGGAGATGGTAGCATCACCAGGTCGTATCCCAAGGTTGCTGGTCTAGATATACCAGTGCCAGGGAGATGGCAGCATCACCTGGTCGTTTCCCACAGTTGCTGGTCTAGATATACCAGTGAGATGGCAGCATCACTGTGTTGTATACCAAGGTTGCCGGTCTAGATATACCAGAGAGAAGGCAACATCACCAGGTCGTATTCCAAGGTTGATGGTCTAGAAATACCAGTGCCAGGGAGATGGCAGCATCACCAGGTCCTATCCCACAGTTGCTGGTCTAGATATACCAGTGCCAGGGAGATGGCAGCATCACCAGGTCCTATCCCACAGTTGCTGGTCTACATATACCAGAGAGAAGGCAGCATCACCAGGTCATATTCCAAGGTTGCTGGTCTAGATATACCAGTGCCAGGGAGATGGCAGCATCACCAGGTCGTATTCCAAGGTTGCTGGTCTAGATATACCAGTGCCAGGGAGATGGCAGCATCACCAGGTCGTATCCCACAGTTGCTGGTCTAGATATACCAGTGCCAGGGAGATGGTAGCATCACCAGGTCGTATTCCAAGGTTGCTGGTCTAGATATACCAGTGCCAGGGAGATGGCAGCATCACCAGGTCGTATCCCACAGTTGCTGGTCTAGATATACCAGTGCCAGGGAGATGGCAGCATCACCAGGTCCTATCCCACAGTTGCTGGTCTAGATATACCAGTGCCAGGGAGATGGCAGCATCACCAGGTCGTATCCCACAGTTGCTGGTCTAGATATACCAGAGAGAAGGCAGCAACACTGTTGCCTGAGTGAGTGTGTTAGATGGATTTTATGCTGCTTTTAGCAATTTTCCAGCAATATCATGGTGGGGGGGGGGGGGGGGGGGGGGGCACCAAAAATTGGGTTCCCACATTGTACCCATGTGGGGAATTGAACCCAGGCCTTCAGCGTGACGAGTGAACTCTTTAACCACTAGGCTGCCCCACAGGAATACGACAGCAATACGACAGTAATAACACAGCAATATGACAGTTATATCACAGCCCAGAACAATTCCTAATTTCAGGAAGCTGAAGCAATCTAGACATGCCAAATCAGTCTTGACTTGAGTTGGATTCATTTTTTTATTTATTCTCTAGGGTCTGGAAGACTACAGTCACAGCATCAACACCACAATCTTATGAGAGTGGTCATCCCGGTGCCCGCAATCCAGATATTATCCATACACAGCCATTGTGACTACATGATTGAATGATTCAGCCTGAATCTATTACAAACGCCAATTGTTCACGTAATATTGGAGGTTTCCTTCAGCTATTTGAAAAATGAGCTGATCTGATGAAAATATTTTTTCTGACAAGTCTGGACACAAAGCTGCAACTTCGAAAACCTTCGAACCAGTATGCTTAGACACCACTGATCACAATTGCATTATAAAATTACATGTTACAAATCAGGCTTAAAGCGAAGGTGAAGTCAGTAAAACTAACTCAAAATGTACTTAACTGCGCACTGGCTAAACCTTTTCAATTACATCCTAAAGATCAAATCTTTGCAAATTTCAAGAGTAAAATTACCATTTTCCATTACAAAGGCAGTATCAGTAACTAGTTTCCTTTATCATATCGAGCTAATCACCTCCACAAACTCAATCACCGCACTCATCTCCAACACCAAACACACTTTTTTCAATAACTGTGTAACTACCAACCACCATCCCGAGTCTACGGAAGCAGTAAAACAGTGAAACCCCCAATAGGGATTTCTTAATTAACTGTACAGCCCAATGAAATCGCTTGGTTATTTCTTGTGAAACGTGGTAGATAATTTGAAGACGAATAGTCCTATGGGTGCTATAGCGTTAGGCAATGTGATGCTTACAGACGGATATCGCACAATCCCATGGCGCTTCCGTGTCTTCATAAATCGTACAACAACCCGGCTACTAACTAGCCAATATGTCGGAAGATATTGAGAGCCCATTGCAACATTTACTGCTGTAATCAAGGCAAAATCCAATTGGGCTCAACTCTTTTGACCCTAGGGACACATAGAGAAGAACGAGCATGTTTTGTTCGAAACTTGTTAATTTGTCAGCCATAGCGAATAAACTGCTTCTTTCGCACAAAATTGCTGTTTTTATCTTCCATGAATAAATCCTTTTAGATTTGTCTAGACCAATTTTCCTATTAAAACATATGGTGGTTGTGGATGTTCTCGTTACTGGCATTGCCACAGTGTTTCTATTGTAAGTTTTTATGAATATGAATTCGGAATACAATCACACATTCTATATAAATGATTCCCTTCAGACAAGAAAATACCAAGGAATAATTTGTCAAGATTAGATAGGTTGTATCTCATATGAAGATCAGTTTTCCAAACTCTATGGGCCTTATGAGGTTTAGGTGGAAGAATAGGACCCTCATGTTTATTGTAAGAACCAGCTACTGATGACAGCTTGGTTGTAATGTGTGTCCTGGCTGTATGTCACTGTACACCAATGGTGTGGAACACTGCTCATATCAACCATTTGATTTATGTGCAGGCTGCCACCCAAGGGGATTTTGAGTAAGGATACAGGCCACAGCATTTGTTTGTTTGTTGTTTAATCCCGCACTCAGCAATATTCCAGCTATATGACGTCGGTCTGTAAATAATCAAGCCTGGACCAGACAATCTAGTGATCATGAGCATCTATCAACACAATTGGGATACGATGACATGCATCAACAAAGTTAGCGAACCTGACCATCCGATCCTGTTAGTCGCCTCTTACAACAAGCACAGTCCCCTTTTATGGCAAGCATGGGTTATTGAAGACCTATTCTAACCCGGATCTTCTCGACCTGATTAGTTTAAAGCAACTAAAACAAGTATTTGTCACAGAGTGACGAAATATCCCCCGCCTGTACACCATAGTACCAAATATGAAGACAATCCAGCGATTAGTTCTTGAGATATTGTGGCAACACCGTTTTCCAACTCCAAAAACAGATTTGCCTGCTGTGACCTTGAAAATGGGGTCAAGGTCACCAAATCTGACAGGTGTATGCGGTGTCTGTATATACACTATAGTTCCAAATATGAAGACAATCCAGCGATTAGTTCTTGAGATATCGCGGCAACACCGTTTTCTAACTCCAAAAGGAGATTTGCCTGCTGTGACCTTGAAAATGGGGTCAAGGTCACCAAAACCGACTGGTGTCTGCGGTGTCTGTATATACACCATAGTTCCAAATATGAAGACAATCCAGTGTTTAGTTCTTGAGATATCGCGGCAACACCGTTTTCCAACTCCAAAAGCAGATTTGCCTGCTGTGACCTTGAAAATGGGATCAAGGTCACCAAAACCGACTGGTGTCTGCGGAGTCTGTATATACACCATAGTTCCAAATATGAAGACAATCCAGTGTTTAGTTCTTGAGATATCGCGGCAACACCGTTTTCCAACTCTAAAAGCAGATTTGTCTGCTGTGACCTTGAAAATGGGATCAAGGTCACCAAAACCGACTGGTGTCTGCGGAGTCTGTATATACACCATAGTTCCAAATATGAAGACAATCCAGAGTTTAGTTCTTGAGATATCGCGGCAACACCGTTTTCCAACTCTAAAAGCAGATTTGACTGCTGTGACCTTGAAAATGGGATCAAGGTCACCAAAACCGACTGGTGTCTGCGGAGTCTGTATATACACCATAGTTCCAAATATGAAGACAATCCAGTGTTTAGTTCTTGAGATATCGCGGCAACAAACAAGTGGGACGTACGGACGTACGTACGGACGGTCGTGAATACTATATCCCCCGCTTCGCGCTTTCGCGCAGCGGGGGATAAAAATCTATTGTAAACGTAAGATGAGTCAATTTTGTAACAAAAAGATTAACATAAAAAATCAATAAAAAGCTGCCTAGCCTAAATTCAAACTTCACTGTTTATCGTAATCATGCTCTAATCTCATAAATGTTGTATATAACTAGAACTAACAACACAACAAAACCAGTTTGGTATTTGCAAAACATGACATGTATTAATGAAATGAAAGCAGAGCCAACTGTCCCCATATTTCCCTACAGAAAGATGATAATCCACATTCACATGGAGATGATTTTGCAATTTAGATTTAACTTTATTTTTCAACTAAGCCGAAAGATAACTGCTGACAAAAGGCCCCAAACTTTACTGACTACTGACTTGTGGCCTCAATCACCAGGACCCCCATAACTGTCTAATCTATTTCAATTTCATCACATCTATCACTTGCAAACATGACACAGAGTGATTATGAGGTACTTTAATTCATTACAAGATGTAAGTACTATCAGACATAGATTCATGATGGATGCAAGTCACAGGCAAAACTGATAGAGAGAGTTCCTTCTTCAATCATCCCTCATAATGTCAGGAGAATTGTGGAGGTAGTAGTCCTGATCACGAAACAATCTGGAGGTACAAGACTATCTGACAAGGGATTGATAAGAAGGTCTTGTTTCTTCCTCCAGTGTCTGCATCGTGTCTAGGTATCACATGTACTGCTAGAGCAGGCAGCTTCCCAGGTTTTTTCAGGAGTGAGTGGGCAGGTATCGTTCAACATAATGTTTAGGAATTTTCCTCAGAGGTGGATCCAGGATTTTGAAAAAGAGTCTGTGCACTGAATACCCATGTTACAAAGTGATTTGGCCAAGGGTGCAGTTCACATGTTAGGTGTCCGAATAAAAGGGAGAGAGCATACCCCCTGCACACACATGCCCCACCCCACCCCACCCCACCCCTCCTGGATCTGCCAGTGTTCCAACAATATATACCCTAAAGGGCTCTCACACTTTGCCGAGTTGTGTCTCGAGTATGGACCCAAGCTGACTCGGGGGTACTCGTATGGAGCTCGTAGGGAGGTCGTACTAAATTCGGTGTAACTCCGGATACCCCGTACTGATCAACGAGAGTTTTGGAACTGCTCAAAACAGTCGGGCCGCCAGCCAACTCCTAAGAAACTCGTAACACCCACAGCCAGTTGAACTTGCAGCTATTGAATAACAGACACAACTCTGTCGCAAAAAGGTGATATCTACATCAAAACTTCAGCATTTTACAAAACAAAAATGGTCTTTTCAGGTGAGGTAAAACGAGGTTTGTGTGTGTGTGTGTGTGTGTGTGTGTGTGTGTGTGTCTGTGCCTGCTTCTACTAGTCCGGACTGATGCCGATTTATAGTGCTTGCCCACAGAGAGACCATGCCACAGTTTAACATGAACACCCCACTCAGACAAAGTAAACTGATTGAGCTGACTAGTCGTTGTATTAGCCCCTTAATACCAAGCACCACGGGTAACAAGTATCATCTTTTAACGTCTTTTGGAATGACATGGCCATGGAATGCTCCCCAGCAGATGCTCTATCCACTAGCCCACGGAGGCGTCGGCCGCAAATAACTGCCATCGCCTTACAGGGGGAGACAACTCAGTCTTAAAGCTTCACAACAAAGCCCTCTGCCTATCACAGCCGATACCTTGAAGTATCCCAATGGACTTAACAGCCCCTCTGTCCAAACACTGACACTAAGTAATAGACCAAAATGTAAATCTTCAAAATCTTTTGTGACCAACGGCTCAGAGTCAATGATTGGAATTTCCCTCCTTATCCCAAGAGGGTAATAACATGGGACTGTATCCTTTCCTTTGCGACGTGAAACGGCGTTGACACACAGAACAACAGTTACACTAGATGATGAAGAGGCAAGCCTTAATGAGTAAAGATGTGCTGCAATGGAGATACTCCTCCTCCGAGACTAAAACATAACATGGAACGAACAATGATGAATGGATGGTAGTGTCATCGCCCTGTGAAGAGTCATGTGACCTGATTGGCAGGTGGTGAAGACAGAAAGAGATGTATCTCTGTGGGTGATTGGACGGAAGGATCGCCTCACATTTTACATCGGGTATCATGTTCTCAATGTCCTTCACACTTTGAAGATTTTCTCTTCAAATTATCACTTAAAAATCCAAACAACAATTGCTCAGCAGTCTCCTTAACTTAACAGATCTGAAAGAATTATCAACAGGGGAATTAAAAACCTTTTTACCTTGCTTATTTACCCAAAAAGGGACTTTACTTATGCTTTGAAAGCTAAAAATATTTTTTCCCAAAATAATTTTTTTCAGTAAATTACACATTGAATAATTAATTTTTTAAATCACAAAAACAGGAAAACGATCAGACTAGGCAGGAAATAAAATAATCCTGGCACTAAGCCAAAGTAGGAGTTTTATTTCACTGATCCTAACCCCATTAACATGCATTTTTTACAGTTGGCACAAATCTCACAAATCTACTGCAAGATTTATGAGATCTCTCCCGTTTGTTTAACATTACAGTTCAACAGTCGGACTGAACACTTCCGTCAAACCAGAGCCTCTTACAAAGGCTTAGCTCAAACCAATCACATGTCGCATGCCTGCCAAATTCCTAAACAAAAACACAATTGGAAGATTAATTTTGGTTGTGGGATAATTGTAGCGGGAGTGTCAGCTCAGTGTGGAATTGTCTGACCACAATAGATGAATAATTAATATACCGGACCAAATGAACATTGGCTGAAATCCCTCTGTGGTCCAGATTCTAGCACTCCATAAAAACCTGTTAATTGGCAGCAAGGATTAGATTCCTTTGTACAATCTGGTTGTGTCAAGAGTAGTGATTAGGAATCTAGCATTTGCTTAATTGAGATGACAGCTGTCTGTATGGTAATGTCATCTACATGGCAGTGAGAAGTCTTACATGACAATACCTAGTGTTGGGACTGTTATAACACATATACAATAACTGTGAGATTAAAATAGTATTTCTGTGTATATTATGTCTTAGATAGGCATTTGGATGGTGAGGTAAAATGAGGTTTAACGTTGTGTCCAAGATAATTGCACTTGTATATGTCCCTGTCTTTGTGTGGCTGCTTGTGCTAGTCCAGACTGATGCCAATTAATAGTGCTAGCCCACTGTGATACCAAACCACAGTTTAACATGAGTACGAGGCAAGACAGGGTAACAACAAGTACCATCTTTAACATCTTTTGGTATGACACGGCCGGGGATTGAACCCCGGACCTCCTGCTCTACCACTAGACCCCGGAGGCGGTCGATAGGCATTTACAAGATTGAAAGACATGAATACATGAAACTTTTATGAACAACAACTTGTTTAATCTTTGAAAAGATGTTTAAGGGCTCTTTCTTGCCCCTTTATAAGGTGAATACTGAGTAAGCATAGAAAGCTAACATATACTTCTGTTACATCTCATCATGTCAGCGCAATGTGGGAGGAAAGCCCAAACCCCTTATATATGATTTGTATGGTGCACAGAAACCAAGCCTCATCATCGAGGAGATCGGAAGGTTCAATCCATGCTGCAAGGGATGCAACTCTGCACAGCAAATTGTGGTGACTTAGACTACTGGGTGCCGCAATCTTAGCGCCATGGTTTGTTTGTTTGTTTGTTGTTTAACATCGCACTCAGCAATATTCCAGTATACGACAGCGGTCTGTAAATAATTGAGTCTGGACCAGACAATCCAGGGACTGACATCATGAGCATCGATCCACGCAATTGGGATACGATGACATGCATCAACCATGTCAGTGAGCCTGACCACCCGATCCTGTTAGTCGCCTCTTGCGACAAGCACAGTCACCTTTTGCGGCAAGGATGGGTTGCTGAAGACCTATTCTACCCCGGATCTTCATGGGTCTAGTGCCAAGTTGATCATAACCATACCCTAACATAGACACAAGACAGTCATAGCGCTAAGGTTGTCTTGTACAACGGCACCCATTGCCATCCAATCCCAAACCAAGCACAGAATTTCTCGTCCTTAGGTGTTACATTTCTACACTTGTTACATGAATGTGGAACAAAATTGACATTTTTTGAAGTTGTTTTTTTCTTCCCACCTAATCTGTGAAGTAATTTCAGTGATGATCGTGCTTGACAGATAATAGATAGACACACCTATATGTAGAATGCGCAGATAGCTTTGATATTTAGAGCCTGTAAACTAACTGTAGTCCTTGAACAATTTATAACACGGAAGTAGGTGGCTACTGGAAGCCAAGTAATGGAAATTAAGTCTGCGAATTCAATACTGGCTGCTACACAAGCGTGTACGTTATTGCATCTGTAGACTCTAGCCGGTGGTAGTGTCGCAATCACCTCCGAAAACAACTGCGTCTGAATATTGACTCTATAAGCACTGCCTGACCTTCAGAATATCCCTTACTTGATATATGTGTGAGTGAATGATGTTTTATGCACCTCTTGACACTACTGCAGCAATATAATTGTGGGGGGCCAAAAATAAGTTTCACCTTTTGGGATTCGAACCTTGATCTTCAGCATGAGGTGCAAGCACGGTAAACATGAGGTCACCCTCCCCAAACATTCCTATGTTGAAGCAGGAAATATAGAACACGAAACAGCAGCAGCTGAATGTGCAGAGTTGTGTCCCTTGGCTGTCAGGAACCTCTGCTTAGCAGGGATGTATCTAGAATTCCAAACTAAGTGCCCTTGGCAGGCAAGCTGGAAAAAAATGTTATTTTGTTCAAAACTGGGATTCTTTAAATTCTTATTTTAAGAGGTATTTTAACATTGTGTTGTAACATTGCTCTCAATACAATGATGTAAAATGAAACTTCTTCCTCTTTTTGATCCTGTTATCAGTAGACTACAAGTCACCTTGACCAAGCCGTCACATTAGTTGTATGACTATACTTACATGAAATAGGGACTTTGTAATTGCCGTTTCAGAATATTTACTGACAATTGCTGCAGATTAGGGGCTGAATATCGGCCTCTGAGCAGGTCTAGTGGATCCCTGGGTTAGGATTTGGATTCTGATCTAATTATGATCCTTTCTCTGAAGCATCCCTGTGCTTGTGGACTTAACATCTAAGAGCTGCTTCACTTCAAGTAATCCTCCCACACTGACATGTCATGATATAACTAAAATACTTTTAAAAACCTATAATGACAAGCCACATTGATACTTGATCCCTAAATTTAATAATCACCACACTTCTCCGGCATGTTCCCACACTGTGACACTGCAATACCCCCGTATACATACTGGTAAACTATCCTTCCCTTAATTTCAAATGTACATTACACTCAAAGAAATGAAATTTGAAAATGATGTGTGCATAAAGAATTGTTCACAATCGCATGAAACCAAACTCAATATGCATCACTTCAAGACAATCCCGACAATTCATAACTTCATTTCCAATTCACTCAGCTGCAATTCACTTATTTACTCAGACTATCATCTGAATCCACTTCTCCATCTCCCACCGACATGACAGATTTCTTCTCCGAGAAGTAGCAAGGATCGAGTTTCGGTAAATCATGACTTTACCATTATTAATTCTGGTTTGATCAAAATACCACACATGTTTAAGAAGAATCTGATACTAGGCATACCTAGGACATCATCCCCAGGTTGAAAAATAACAACACCACATAACCGGGCTCCGATGTCTTCCATCAAGTGATTGCCCTTATATGTCATTGTTCGATCGACCACTCAATAGGAACATAGTGGTACAATGTGAGAAACTTGCTACACTCTGTGACCAAATTACAGGCTTTTACACAGCCATCCGGAGGCAAGGTTTAGTCATCTATGGCCGAGGGCATGTTATATTGGGCATCTAACGCTATGCACTATGACAAGGCCACAATGGGCCACTGCCTTTGATCATTCATGTACGAAATGCAATTATGTCCAACCCATATTGAAGTGTATTAGAGGATTGTTTGGTGCAACTGTCCCCATAAACGCGATACTCTCCGCTGCCATTACCAACGAGAAAATTCCATAAAATTCCTGCCTTCACATTTCTTGTAAAAAGAAATGTAGAACAATTTGAAGCATTTCAGAGAAACCTGTTAACAGATAGTGCCGGGCTTGGTAATGCATTCATTTAGTGCGGTAGTTATGCCGTCTTTGACTATGTGACATTGCGGCCCTGTAACAGCGTCCATCATCACATGTGACTGAACACATCGACATCAGTAGCAAGTCAAGCAATGATGCTTCAACTTTTGACCAGCATGCTCCGAACATCACCTGCCAACATGGCTTGGTAATTAGAAGCAGTTCTGTCTGGTAATTTCCTGTGCTGGCTTCATCACAAGAGCAACAGCCTACAATGCCGTTTGATATGACAACCTTGCAATTAATCTGGCATGTCATGGCCAGGTCATCAGCTTCCTGCTTATATGGTATCTATTGTCACCCTGCTCCTTGTTTGCTTGTTTACACAAACACATCATGTCCATCAATCTGACACCTTATGTTACCAATTACTGGCCATCTTTGTTCAGTGCAAGGACAGAAGAGATCCGGTTTCATCCCATACATGTTCCTGTCAGAGTAATTAAGGTGCTTTGTTACCTGATGGCTATCTCAATCTGTTAATGACCTGATGTGACCCTAACGAGCACTATAACAGCTATTTACTTACTTATATTTAGATAATTTAATCTTGATAAACGGTGCCATTTAGTTGACAATGTGTGGCTCAACACCATAGAAACTTGAGAAAAACAGGACAGCAAGGTGTTGGGGCAGGATCACATAGTAAAAATCTAGCAGTAGACATACTGTTCATTATGTCACTAATCACTACTGTATTTCATTATGTGTACGTCTTCAATCAGCTTATGATATATATAAACCTTTATGTATCTTGCATAATAACGTTTATCATACCTCCAAGTAAGAATTATGAAATCTGATTGGTCCGCATGATCTTGATAAAATACTATGTAACCCGCCTTGGAGGGGAATAAATTTTATCAGCAGGGGAATAAATCTCTTATACCCCGCCATGAGCAAATCAGGCAGCACGTGGATGCCTGAGAGACAGAATAAATCCCTTATACCCCGCTTCAAAGCAAAAAGGTGCATGCTTTTTTCGAGTCATTAATGGAAGTCATGTGACATAGTGCAAGCTAACCTCAGCTCAATAGAACAGCTGTTTTCTATCAATTTTGAATTTGTTTGATTTCTTTTACAATGTCATATTAAAATATGTCGGTTTTATGCGTCCTGCATTAGGTTTTATAACACGAGCCTCCGCAGGACGCATAAAACCCCATGTACCTCTCGTGATCCTGCTACAACTTATAGTAATATATTTATGCATATCATCTTCCAAATAATTGTACTGACAGTACAAAAAAAATCACCATCATCTAAACCATTCTCATCTTCATAAACAAAAACTACAATCATCATCATCATCATCATCAAAAACATAACTGGCATCAATAGCATAATATAACATTTTCATACATTTTTATAATAAATTTAGTCATCAACAAAAACAAACCAAATGAATTACTTTGACCAAAATGTGACCGTGCAAATTCCAAAATTCCAAAAAACAAAATCTAAACAATAACTTGATAAGTACCTCTCTACTCATGTTAAACATATTGAAACTGCACTGTGCTACACAACCCAATTAGAAGATGCACCAAAGCCCAGTTACAGATAGTCTACATTCATCCATTTGTCTGAGGCAAGAACAAGGGTTTCCTGTTATCTGGGAGGCGTGTAGTGTAAGTGTTAACCTCCCTGCTATCAAGATGACTGCACATTTCATTCTCCTCAAACCCTGCCTTCCACTTCACAAAATGCACTCACAAATGTTCAGATCAAATCAAAATCTCTTGAATTCTGTCGTCAGCAATTAGAAGCTATTTCGTCAGTCAGTGATTGTATCAGAGCCGGCTGAATGATACTATCAACACATTTCTTCCAAGGCTTGAGTAATTAGCAGGCTTTTCAGCTGCAGTGATGAGGTTGTCTGCTTGGGAAAACTTGGATGGCAGGAATCTCAAACATGTCACATGCTGCCAAATCACAGTTCAACTGACATAAAGAAATCTGAACGTGGACAATGGATGCTCTATTACAGAGGATGGCAATGGCTATTTGAACAAGCTACAATACTCCAATATGATGCAGTTAAAGTGAAATGAATTACAAAATGTAATAATTTGAACTCTTGTAAAAAAACTCTTTCTGATCAAACGAACAGCCATCGAGAATTCGAGACATTGACAAAACGTTGAAGATGACATGAACACTTCTGCCAGTTCAAAATCTAACACCTGAAAAACTTATCTCAGAATAACACAAGTATTCTGACCTATTGCCTGATCAGCGTAGGCAATGGTTGTTTGTCATGACATCAAGACACGCAGCTTTTCCGCTGATTTAGCCATGCTACATTACACGGGCTAACAACACTGGCATTTTACACCTGGCTAGGCAACTCTGTTGGACAAACCACAGCACGAAGATTTTCCCTTAACACAGGCAGATCCCGCATCATAATGTCATCTGAAATCTAAACAAGGAATCAGAAGAGGGCTCTTCACATTGGAATATTCTGCTGGGCTTTGCTTGTTAGATAGACTTGCACAGGTTTCTATTATTAGTTTAACTCATCATTCCAAGATTATATAAATACCGTATTCGACGTAGTAAGCGCCCCGCTCTAATAAGCGCCTATGGCGATATTTGCTGATAAATTGGCTAGTGAACAATCCCAATTAGCACCCCTTCCGATTGATGAATGTACACAAAACTTATTTATTCGCGTATAATACACACTGGTTTGTCAGCACCATACCCGTGCTCGTGGGTTTCACCGAAGTGGTAAACGTCTGAGACCTGCACCACTTCGGTCTTTCCTCCCACATTAAGCTGACACGCAGTGATGTAACTGGAATACTGTTAAAAAGAGCGTTAAACCCAACTCACTCACTCACTCACCCACAGGCATACCATTCAGTACAGACTTGGAGCAAGGCTACTTGTAAGGTTTGCTTGTAAAGGAATAATGTATAGCAAGCAACTAAGGCAGAAGCTGTCTGAGCATTGTGTTTGATACTGTCCCACTCTGATCACCATCAGTGTGGGTTAAGCTGCAGATAGATTTGGTTCTGTCTTGATTTCATAACCACTCTAGACTAACATCTAGTCTCTGAAATGAACACATCTTTTCCAGCAGGGTTACACCTAGACTAACATCTAGTCTCTGAAATGAACACATCTTTTCCAGCAGGGTTACACCTAGACTAACATCTAGTCTCGGAAATGAACACATCTTTTCCAGCAGGGTTACACCTAGACTAACATCTAGTCTCTGAAATGAACACATCTTTTCCAGCAGGGTTACACCTAGACTAACATCTAGTCTCGGAAATGAACACATCTTTTCCAGCAGGGTTACACATAGACTTACATCTAGTCTCTGAAATGAACATATCTTAAAGAAAAAAAATAATTGTTACATTATCTTAATAAAAATATAATAAAAGGAGCCCAGAGACTCTAATATGAAAACTGTGTGAGTGGAGGGTGCTACCGGTAGGGCAGGACATGCTTACTCTTTTCGTGAACACCTGGTGTCATCAATGATTTTCAGTGATCCATTCATATATCCATCCATTCATATTGCCCCTGTACATATATCTTATCTTATAACTTCACCGCTAACCTGCCTTATATGCTTGTTGGAATCTGTTTCAGAGACTGGTTATTTTCTGGCATTGGCGTTTTGTATTTCATCCAAAATATTAATCATTGTTGAGTCATATTTGACGTAATATATTTTCATCAGTTTCTACTAGTTCCTACATCTAAGGGAATTTGATTGTTTATTTGTTACACAATCATCCATACAGACGATGAGCCAGGTCACACATTATGAGGCAGAGTCAGGTTATAAATAAAGGATGAGGTCGAAGCACTTTACCCAGTCACAACTCTGACACATAGGGTGTCTGGAAAAGGGTGTGTGCACCCTGCCCCCACGTCACTCAGGATCCAGTTCCTTATCTTAATCACTCTCATGACCAGCATGGGGTACAGGGTCCTCTTGCCCCTTCCTCCAACAGGGAAGAACTAACAGCGACAGATGTGTCAAATATGTCTGGGGGACAGAAAAACAATGGTGCACTAGAGACACCACATTATTAATTTTGTCCAACTGTCTTCTAGCATAATCTGTAATTTTAGAAAATGCTTTGAAGAGGTTTTCTTTCATGATTGTTCATCAATCTTAAGAGATGTACCTTGTCCAGACTAACATACTAGAGGAAACACATGCAGCTTTGACAAAAAACTTCCTTTGCAGTGTTGTGCTATAATTAAATGAAGGTTAGATTCAAAACTAATTGCTACAATCAATTTACCTATTCACTCCAAAATATATTGTTTTTAACATGAAAATTCAGAAAAAAACTTACTTCTATAAAAGAAATATGTTTCAAAACATTAAATGAAATAATATTTCATGTCAATGTATAAGAAGCTATGACTTCAATCTGAAACAAAATCTGCACATAAGATACATCACATGTTCACATGACAGTTGTTTTTTGGGGTGTTTCTTGTTTATTATCCCACTCAGCAATATTCTAGCTATATGACTATGGCCTGTAAATATTCAAGGCTGGACCAGACAATTGCAAGCAAGTCACAGTGCCTGACCTCCTGATCCATTAGCTCATACGGCCAGCATATGTTGCTGAGGACCTATTCTAACCCGGAATGCCCAGAGTTAGGGATTTTTAACATTTTTACTGCCGTCCTTGATAGGACCATTCCCAATTAAAATTTGTCAAAAGTCTGATCAAGATCCCGTCATTCGTGGCGGGAAATTCACATATTTGTAAAAACATTTATTTAATCATGACAACAATCAGATATTGTTCAGGAAGCGTGGCGATTCAGCCGTTTCCAGCCGAATTCGTCCCGATTCTCCCGTTCTCAATCCAAATCTGAACCAATTTGTATCTTCCACATGGTAAAAAACGACCGAAGTGACCGGACAAAGACGGTTCGCATTCGGCAAGATCTGGACGCAAACTGGACTCAATCATCAAGAAACGGCAACGAACAATTTCTCCAAATCAAACCCGTTCATCGCGACAGCGTCCTGATCCACAGGACACCACCCAGACAACACAGGACATTGTTATGATTTTGAAACGATACAGCAGAATCTGTCACGACGTAGTCCCAATTGTAATCCGATCAGACAAAATCAGCTGAGTTTCCCAAATGTTACGGGACGCACCATATTGTCGGGAGTGCTTGGCTGACCTCTCTGGACCTTTCCTGATCCGTAGGACTCTGTTACAAACGTATACGACTCTGTTCAGACAATTATAGATCATTGAGGATCATTGAGGATAGTATTCTGACTTTTTTACTTTTCGTGTTGTAGCGCTGTCTGATTTCAAACAGGAGCCATAATCGGCACTGTGTGAACGCAGCCTTACATGATAGTACATGTAGAAGTATACATACAGTATGATGACATCAGGAAGGGATGCTGCTTAGATGGGATGGAGGAACTAGTGACAGACTGGAGCACATACCAAGGGAGACATAGTGTGTGTGTGTGTGTTTGTTGTTTTACACCGCACTCGGCAATATTCCAGATATACTACGGCGGTCTGTAAATAATTAATTCTGAACCAGAAATCCAGTGATTGACATCATGAGAATTGATCCACACAATTGGGATCGATGATATGCATCAACCAAGTCAGCCAGTCTGACCACCCAATCCCATTAGTTGCCTCTATGACAAGCATAGAGACTACCAGGGCAGCTTACATGATCACATCAGATAGATTTTGTAAACTGTGTTCAATAAGCAGATAGAAGATGAATATGACTTTTTACTGGAATGCCCATATTATAATCTAAGCAGAACAGAAAACATACCCTCATTATGTCTGAAATACGAACAGGAAAAGGTAGAAAAATGATTCATTTACTTGACATTAAGTTAAAGTCTGTGTGACAAAAATAGTCAGACATATTGATTCAAAAATGAAAATTATCAATAGTGAGTGAGTATGGTTTTATGCAGCCTTTAGCAATATTCCAGGAAGGGGACACCAGAAATGGGCTTCTCACATTGTACCAAGGTGGGGAATCAAACCCAGGTCTTCGGCGTGAAGAGCAAACGCTTTAACCACTAGGCTACCCTAGCGCCCCCAAAATCATTAATAACAGTAAATGAGAAGCCTGAGGGCAGAGCTAGACACATAATTCTCATCTTTTATTTATATTTATCTATCATTGCTGTCACATATAACTAACTGTATTGGTTAACGCCGCAGACAGCAATATTCCAGCTATATGACAGCAGTCTGTAAATAATCAAGTCTGGACCAGACAATAAATGTGATTGACATGTAAGGGGGTAATACTGAGGTGTGTGTATGGAAGGTCATCAGGGACATGTAAGAGAAGGTAATATGGAGATGAATGTGTGGAAGGTCATCAGGGACATGAAAGGGAATGTAATACGCAGGTGTATGTATGGAAGGTCATCAAGGACATGTAAGGGAACGTAATACGGAGATGTTTGCATGGAAGGTCATCAAGAACATGTAAAGGCGGGTAATATTGAGGTGTGTGTATGGAAGGTCATCAGGGACACGTAAGGGAGGTAATACGGAGGTGAGTGTATGGAAGGTCACCAGGGACATGTAAGGGAACGTAATACGGAGGTGTATGTATGGAAGGTCACCAGGGACATGTAAGGGAGGGTAATATGGAGGTGTGTGTATGGAAGATCACCAGGGACATGTAAGGGAGGTAATACGGAGGTGAGTGTATGGAAGGTGAATGGGGACATGTAAGGGAACGTAATACGGAGATGTGTGCATGGAAGGTCAACAGGGACATGTAAGGGAGGTAATACGGAGGTGAGTGTATGGAAGGTGAATGGGGACATGTAAGGGAACGTAATACGAAGATGTGTGCATGGAAGGTCATCAAGGACATGTAACGGCGGGTAATATGGAGGTGAATGTGTGGAAGGTCATCAGGGACATGTAAGGGAGGGTATAGCCACAACATTAATTGAGAAAGAAAATGCTTCCAGTACCATCAAATCCTTAACTTTGATGATTAAGCCTTCAAGCTGCTCCAACTTTTTAAACAATCTGCTGTTCTTTCTGTTGAGATATAGAGCCAATGAATAGCTTGAAACCACCTGACTGCCAGTTGCATCCATATCTGCCTAACTACCTCAAAAGAAGAAATTAATTAATTGTAAAACTGAGAATTTACATCGTGCTCATTTCCTTTTCTTTTCCATTTGGCAGCAGGAACAGACTAGCGTGTTGCTACCTAACCATGCCAGATAAACCAACTTCAAAGTTCTCTAAGTCTCCAATTCATTGAAGGCAGCGAGGAAGAAAGTCAAACATAAAACCTCTGAACGAAATTTCAGACTGAGCATTAAATCCTGAAAGTACGAGCTGCAGAACAAAGAGGCACCTTATTACAAGGCAAGGTTTGGTATATCTTGGTGCCTTCACCCTGGCATGTGACAGTCTCAAACTGAAATGAATGAAAAGATGGCGTGTAGCTGAGGAAGATTTGTTATGTTCCTGCGACACTCTCTTATTGCGCGGACTTTCATCCAATCCTATCATGCAACCATTAAACTATTACACCTCACTGTCATTGGAACAATTTTTTCTTTGAAACAAAGTTGCAAAGTTTAATGGATTCAGGCAGAGAGTGAGTTGAGGAACACTGGCAGCATCGTGGGGGATTAATCACAGAATAGGGAGACTTTGCTATGTATCGAGCATCACAATCAAACAGAATGAATTGATTTTCTCAGAACAAACTGCTCCGTACTTAAATATAAGGATCTCTAGGAATATTTGAAAGGAGACAAAAGCATGGGTTTAGTTCCATACACCAAAAATAAAATAGTTCTGTGCGACCCCCAAAAAATAAGTGAGGCATAATGTAGATGTAACTTATTTATCTTTCATCAATTATTTTGAAAACGCGAGCCTACGAAACAATTTGGAATCCATATATGATTTAGGGTGTAATATTCAATGACAGCTGTGTGTTTGATCAAGATTCAAGGACTCAGCAATGTTTTAAAATATTTTATGGTAGAAATGTTGAGAACATTTCCAAATTTGACGCATTCGTGACAAATATTATGTCTGATGCAATAGCCTATTTTCACTTGGACCATATGTCCCTGTATTTTCAGAACAATTGACTTGTCTTTGCATGTGTTTGTGATGGGTGATATAATTGGTGCAGGATACACTCATGTTTTCACGAACATCATCCCTATCTAAGAGTGATATATAAACACATGCTCATGATATAGTCGGAATCGGACTCTCCTATCAGTAGAGATTTCTTATGATTATAAAAACGTATTTTGTCACTTTTCTAACACCTTATAATTCTTTTCAAAACCTTTGGAAACATCAAGGAAGTTTTCAACTGTTTCTCGAAACATGTCAAATTTAGAACCCTGTCACATTTAGAGGAAGGTCAAATTTAGAAACATTGCGGAACATAGGTCTGACTGTGGCCTCTGAAACTAAAGCCGTTGTCTTGGGGGAAGAAGCAATACTCTAGGCTGATCAGGAGTTGTCAAGTCAGTAAAATCAATACCTCCTTTCAGTCAAACTAACGCTGTTATGGACAGACCAAAGCTAGTTTTTCTCTAATTGCTTCATTTTCTGTGTACCAGCCTGGGAAACAGGGTGCTGCCAACCAAGCCTCTGTAATGAATGGCACCGAGAATGTATGCTGTCACGCTAAGGCTTTTTACATGCAACTGAATGCAAAGCAACAACATTTTTTGGTCAAGACGAAAAGCAATTGGGGATGTATATGAGCTGAAAAACAAGGCAAAGAAAACACTCTTTAGGGAAGTGAGCTGACAAAGTAATTTAAACATCAGTTGTGACTTGCCAGCTGACCTGTGTTTCTCTAGCATATAATGACAAGCTATCTGCCTGCTTGGTCTCAGTGTTAACCATGCAGGCCTGGCAGACGATGATGATATATGCAGCTATTGACGTGGAGCATTCTTCTGGGTAGTTGTATTTGTTTTAATAACAAAGCATTTAAGAAACAAATACTACTTTCCATTTACAGATTGGTTTATGCATGCTGCATTAACAAACAATAAAAAAATGGGTAATTATTGGAATTTCGTAGGACACGCAGACGACACCATGGAACATTCCTCCTTGATGACTGGCACTGATAAAGAATACAAAGAATGAGCTACAGTACGTAAACATAGGGAAATCTATCGGAATAATTGATAAAGCATTAACAAAAGTGTTTGTTGTTGTAGAAATTGTTTATTTTTATCAAAACGTAGCATAAATAATGCTTGAGAACCACAAGTGCACTGAAAGTGTCATGGCTTCTTCAGCAGCCTTAAAGGGTCTCTGAAATCTTGGTATATTACACAATATCCTTCTTGACTCTAAAAATATAAAAAAAATTCCCTATGCTGATTTCAGAGCTTGAGCTGGCTAGACGTCTATTGCTTTTGTATGAATTTCTAGATTTTTTTTTTTCATAAAATAAATATATTCCATGGTCATGGTGCAGGACTAGGTCACTAGGATCAGACCAACTTACTGCTGACTTAGCAAGTTCATTGAAAAACCAACTGGTTAATGGTCAAATGAAAATGTTTGCCAATTATAATCCTTATTACTAATCATCCAATTAAAAATGGTTAACCAGCATAAAGCCCAATGCTAAACAAGCCATCATTGTAAGCAGAAATTGCAAATTAGGCCAGACTACTTTTTTTCATTTACAGGCCTTTGGGTCAGTAGGTCCTTACCCTCCTAGGAACAAAGTAACTTCAAATATTTGTTTGATTTCCTCAAACTGGTCAAATCTACCAGCATTGTCGTAAAGCTTTCCTGAAAGTAATTGTCAGTAAGTGAATTTCGGGATTGGCTCATACACAATCATTTATCTAACATTTATAATATGCAATCATTTTATCTAACAGTTGAAATATACACATTTGTTTTATTTCAATAGCACATTTTATAGTTTTTGTTACGTATTTGATACGCCAAGATTTGATTTCTCTGCATATTTCAGTTTATTTAATGCATATTTTAAGCAAATACGCAGCTGATCTTGAGCTCTGTGGACTGAGTTTCGGACATTGATACAGTGTTCTGTTTTGGCATCCTCATAACAAAAATAGTACAAGCTACACATTATGTCTATTTCACCTCAACAGACATAATAAAATGATAAATAACAAAACTGAAAAGGTAGAAACCAATTATTCCCTAAAATGTTCTGAAGAGCACCAAAGAGCAACACGTACTGGGCCCCATTCCACAAAGTGACTGCAGCACTACGACAGATGTACGTCTATGTTCAAGTATGGGAGTTGCAATCACCTTAGCGCTATGATTGCTTTGTGGAATGGGCCCCTGTTTCATAAAGTAGAATCATTCAGTCTAAAGCTCATAAACGAAACCTTTGAGGTAGGCATCAAATGGAAACTGACACACATTTAAATCCCAGTAAATATGTAAATCTGTTGTTGGGTTGACATTTTACATTAAGCCTGGTAGGAGCATCTGTTATTTTCCGATGTGCAAGACAATTCCCCCTTGAATGTCACCCGGCAATGAGGGGTCAGAGACCGCATCACCTGCTGCAACATACAGTGGCCCCTGCATTCCCCTCTCCTGACACTGGGGCACAATGGGAGGTAGACTTGCTCAAGTCTCTAAGGCAATTATTATATATCTAAATCATAATTTCTAGATAATATAAATGATAAGAACAAGTTGTCCCTACAAAAGACTGGCGTCCTTAGATTGTCTGCTTATCTAGACTTGCCTATTATAATGATAGAATGGGTATACATCCATGGACATCCTTCAGTACAGCCTTGGAGCAAGGCTAGATGGGAGGGTATTATTCACCATTACTTACTGCACATCCCCTGTGTCAATCCTGACACACACAATCTATTGCTTGAGGTCAGGGGTTATTTGTATATTTACGCAACACGCTGTAGGGAATTTGTATTGCTGTTTAATGTCAGCTGGAAATTGGGGTTACTATGGTTGTTAAAGGGACGACTATTATACGAATTGACATTATCCCCGGTCTTTGACAGTACCCAGCTCATCCAGAAAGACATTTGTATAATCACACTGAATGAAAGTAAGTCTAAGGCGTTGTTTGTTTGTTTGTTTACTTCTTGTTTAATGTTGCACTTAGCAACATCCCAATCACATGGATTGATGCTCATTTCAAACAATGGATTGTCTGGTTCAGACTCGGTTATTTACAGACCGATGTCATAAACCTGGAATATTGCTGAGTGTGGCATTAAATAAACAAAATAAAATGAAACAAAACAAACTTAGCAACATTCCAACTATATGATGGCAAACTATAAATAATTAAGTTGGGACCATTTTGGTACAATGACAGGCAATCAACCAAGACACTGAACATGGCCACTGTTTTCCTTCAGTCGCCTAGGTTGCTGGGGACCTATTTTAACCCGGACTCCCCACAGTGTGAAAGTAAGGAATGAACTCTCAGGTGTAGTCCTTGGAAAGATTAAGAATACAATGTCAGAAGTGTGTTGGTTTTAACACCACTTGAAACAATATTCCAAGTGGTGTAGGTGGAAGAAATTGGGTGATTTGGGATTCAAACCCATTTCTAGCAGATCCTGGCACCTAAGGGAGGCAACTGTGACCAGCAAATTGTGATGCCTTACACCAATCAGTCACTGTTTAGTGTAAAACAACTAAAAAAAGCTATCGTATATGTAAGATGAGTCAAATTTGTATCATAAAAGATTAAAGTAGAATGTACATAAAAAGTGCTTAACATAAATTAAAACTTCACTGTTTATCATAATCGTGCAAAAATTGAAAAAAACGTACATAAGTAGATCTAATGAGACAAGAAAAGTGGACAGTGTTTGGTATTTGCAAAACATGAATTGCAGTAATGAAACGAAAGCAGGACCAGCTGTGCCCATGTTTCTTTACAGACAGACTTATGATCCACATTCGCAAAAAGATTATTTCAAACTTTAGATTCAACTTGACAGCTTGTCCACAATTCAAATTTTTTTTTCTGACTGTAGGACCTCTCCAAAGACTTTTACTTTCAGACACAGATATGCTTCTTAACTTGTTTTGCTTAACATATATGTACATTCAACACTGTTTTCAATAGGGGATTCAAGGAGAAGAGAACAGGTCCCCAGTTTTAACATGGAGATACAGAGGCTACAATTGCATATTGGTATGGGTCGACTCTGGATTGGAGATAGCCTGGCTCCCAGGCAGTACTTAAAAAAAAGTCCATGGATGTAAAGTAATTCTATCATCCTAACAGACAAGTCTAGATAAGTTGACAGTACGGGACGCCAGTCTCACATAGGGACAGCTTATTATTTATATAATCTAGAAATAATGATATAAACTAATAATTATTGCCTAACAGTCTTGAGCAAGTCTGGATGGGAGACTGCATGGGAACACCAAATCAGAGCAGTTACCTTGCTAACTACGACTGGCAATGTGCCCTGATGGGGAGCTGACACTATCAACCACATGATTTGCAAAACTCTCAACATTTCGAAGGCTGTCATGACGTATCTGAAATACTGCTGACTATGACATGTAAACTCCCCCCCCCCCCCCCCCCCCCCCCCCCCACTCACACTCTTGCCATATGTACAGGCTGTACATCTGAAGGGAAGCCAAGCGTAAATATGAGTCAGACAAGTTAAGACGTTAATCCATCGAAATTTGTACACGTCCATATAAACCATCGCCTTGATGCAGCACACTTAACACATGCCATCAATCTGTAGTGCATGTATTTATCAAATCCTACACACATGTAGCACACTTATAGCACTTAGCATATAAACTCTCCTTTTTGTACCAACATCAATTAAGGGATTAGAAGAGATCTACAAAGGTTGCAGACAAGCTGCTACAGTGTGTTTAATTTTCCATTTCTTGGCAGGGTCTCCTCGGCAGGCTTACAGTCATCTTGAAAGTGTTTCCTTCTGCAGCTCCTTCTCATCCACCACTTGTGTGTTTTTTGTAAGAATGCCGCCTGGCCCATAACAAAAGGATGTTCTTGTAATCTGTCACTCCATGATTCTACAAGGAATACTCGAGTATTTTTCTGGGGACCATAAGGCCCTGTCTGCACTCCAGGTATGGGGCTCTGGCCCTCGGCTTTGGCCTCTGACATTTGCCAGTCTGTTTTTGTCTAATCCTGTCTAATACATTCCATCAATCAAAGAACTGTTTTTGTTTTTTCAGTGGACGGCCACATCGTCGGAATTAACCCAGTCACGCTGGACATCCCATGAGGATCAACATGCTAAGTATTAACCCTTTCAGTGGAGATCTACAAAAACATGGAAACAGTTAGTCCCTGATACCTGGCTAAACATGGATCCAAACATGCAGGGCATTCTAGGTTTTTTGGTTTAAGGTACAGCAGAAATTTTTTACTGGATTGAACTGATGTTAGAATTGGTACTATGTACTCCAGGCTTGTAAAAAAATCTCAACAAAAAATGGCGATGGTCAAGAGAATTGGCAATGGTTAAGATTGCTCTGCTTCTGAAGATGACATCTGGACTGACTGCCATTGACCTGCCTGATGAACAAGTCATTGTACACTGACTGATATCAGGAGGTTATAACATTTCAAACATGGTATATAACAAATCATAAATCAAAGATGATACTACAAATGAGCACATGAAGGGTTAACCCTGACTCGTGAAGTATCTTCTTGCTAGACAAGAGTTATCCCCTAGCATGGTGTATAACAAGTTAAGTAACATCCACCAATATTGACATAAGAGCATTACCACAAGGAACTGCACTGTCTGTGGAGTAATGCCAGGCTACAGAGCCACAGAGATCACAGTGCTCAAGTAATCACAATGGATGTTTCTGACCTATTCTTTCCACAATCTCACAGCTTCTAAGAAGGTCTCCACTTAACAAGGGTCTACAATGTGACATACCATATTCGACGTAATAAGCTCCCAGGGTGCTCTCAAAATTAGAAATAGGAGGCTCTTATTAGAATATAATTTTGGTTAAAAAAAAACAGAGTTGAAAGATCATAAATTTCTAGATTTATGTACCTGAAATGAGACAAAAGAAAAGAATTTAATTGGCTAATTAAGGGTGCATATAACACACAAGTGCGTATTATATGCGAATAAATAAGTCTTGTGTACATTGATCAATCCGAAGAGGTGCTAATTGGGATTGTTCACTAGCCAATATATTAGCAAATATCGCTGTGGGTGCTTATTAGAGTATTTTGAATACGGTAGTCTGTTTTCAGAGGAATACCGGTACTTCTTTTCATCCAATCAATGCATGTAATCTGCATTTCCCAGAGAGACAGACAATTTTGCCCAACAAAGTTGAGTAAAATCCTTTTTTAAAAACTGCATAGGTTAGATGGTGTTTGATCTGGAGTTAATTGACCCTTTACCTACAGAAAGAGTTAACATACCCAGATGTAACATGTTTGTTCAAGTCAATAGTTCTTGCTCAAAATACATTTATCTCAAATTTCAAACTACATTTTTCATGGTTTTATGATGTTCTTAAGGTATTTTCAGTTCATGCTTGATGTCTATAGATCACAGTAAGGATACTTCCTGAAGGCAAGAATTCTTTTATGCCACTGTATCAAATTACAAGTATAAAAACATTCCGATATGTCAAAATCATAATGTTTTATGTACCACCAAATTCCACAAACATATTTCTATGAAACACACAAATTATTATCCCTGATTTATAAAAACATATATCCTTCCTCAAAACACAGACTGTCCCTGAATGTTCCAAACCAACGCCATCATTTCCTGCTTCGGGGTATATACCCATGGTGCAGCTTATAATTGCTGGACTGTGCAATACATTGTTTTTTTAATGCTACCATCAGCAATATTTCAGCTATATCAGGCAGGCCTGAAAATAATCAAGACCAGACCAGGAAAACCAGTGGTCGATAGCATGATTACATCCCATGCCATGGACAGAATATCAGCCAAGTTAAAGACCACCTACTATCTCTTCCAAAAAGCACGAGGAACTAAACACTATAACAGCACCAACTGACAGAGGAAACATCACACTTAAGTATTGGGTTAGTGGCTTGTGTTAGCTTAGTACGTCAAAGACACAGGTTTGATTCCTTATATGGGTACAATGTGTGAACCCATTTCCGTTGTCCCTTGCAATGATATTGCTTGAATAAGGGTTAAAGTGACATAAAACCATACTCACTCACTCATGTACTGTAATCTGGATTTATTGTGGGAGCACAGCCTTAAGATTAAATAAGATAAATATGTACACACACTCACTAGGCAAGGTACCGAAAAAAAATAACATGTTACACATTATGACAGATTAAGTTATTCTATAGTAAAGCTTATTAATGCCCTACTGAGCTAGCTCTCAAAAGACAGACCCAAAAACTTCTCAGGGGAGTCAGGAATAGACTTGCACAAGTCTCTAAGGCAATAATTATTAGTTTAAATCATAAGTTCTAGATTATGTAAATTATACGAACAAGTTGTCCCTATAAGAGACTGGAGTCCTTGTACTGTCCGCATATCTAGACTTGCCTATTAGAAGGATTGAATTACTACACATCCATGGACTTTTCCTTCAGTATAGCCTTGGAGCAAGGCTAGGTCAGGAAGCACACGTAGTGTGAGGTCAATGTGGGCTGGCTAGATGTAATGTCCAGAGTAAGGGCAACAATGTCTGTCAAATGGTACCTCTCTCAGCCTCTTGTTGGTACTACCTCTCTGGTGTTCATGACTAGTTTCCTGACATTTGGCCATCACAGAGGAAATCTCTCAGGGAACTGAGACATAGATAAACTAACAGTTCTTCAAGAAAACCAACAATGGCAGACAGGGTGTAGGTGGGCCCCAGTCGGTGAGGGGGAAACAGACCCACTGTTTTTGCATGTGTTAAAAGCCTCCTGTGTTTCTTGGAACAAGAGTCTGACATTACTGGTTGAGTGGCTGGGGAAATCTTGTAATGGTATCCGGAATGAAATTTACCACTGGCAAGAATGAGTGCCTTGAAATTGGATATCATTATACCTATTGCTGGCAAACATTAAGAGCAGCTCTTGTGTGAAAGGATTTATCAAAAATACTAATGAAATAGATGTCAGAGGAAGGAAAAAAACAAAAAGACTTGTTGATGACCCTCTGTGAACAGAAAATATTCTGCCATTTGCACTAATATGAATTCATATTTTATTTATTTCATGAAGTACAATATTTCCCCCTATCTCTCATCTTGCAGACTGGGGTTGTTTATTGTTGTTTGTGGGATGATACTGGGAGGGTCAAACAACATCTGCTGCTGGAGCCAGAACGTCAACAACTGCTTATCTCCAATGCGTTGTTCTGTAAACACCCGACCACCACTGGCACAGCACCTTCAACTCCAGGTAGGTAGTAGCACCCCACTGCCATCCCAGGTAGCTAGTAGCGACCCACCGCCATCTCAGGTAGCTAGTACCACCCCACTGCCATCTCAGGTAGGTAGTAGCACCCCACTGCCATCTCAGGTAGGTAGTAGCACCCCACTGCCATCTCAGGTAGCTAGTACCACCCCACTGCCATCTCAAGTAGCTAGTAGCGACCCACCGCCATCTCAGGTAGCTAGTACCACCCGACTGCCATCCCAGGTAGGTAGTAGCACCCCACTGCCATCCAAGGTTGGTGGTAGCACTCCACCAGCATCCCAGGTAGGTAGTACCACCCCATCGCCATCCCAGGTAGGTAGTAGCACCCCATCACCATCCGAGGTAGGTAGTAGCACCCCACTGCCATCCCAGATAGGTAGTACCACCCCACTGCCATCCCAGGTAGGTAGTACCACCCCACTGCCATCCCAGATAGGTAGAAGCACCAGACTGCCATCCCAGGTAGGTAGTAGCACCCCACTGCCATCCAAGGTAGCTAGTGGCACCCCACCGCCATCCCAGGTAGGTAGTAGCACCCCACCGCCATCCCAGGTAGGTAGTAGCACCCCACCGCCATCCCAGGTAGGTAGTAGCACCCCACTGCCATCCCAGGTAGGTAGTACCACCCCACTGCCATCCCAGGTAGCTAGTGGCACCCCACTGCCATCCAAGGTTGGTAGTAGCACCCCACTGCCATCCCAGGTAGGTAGTAGCACCCCATCGCCATCCCAGGTTGGTAGTAGCACCCCATCGCCATCCCAGGTAGGTAGTAGCACCCCATCGCCATCCCAGGTTGGTAGTAGCACCCCACTGCCATCCCAGGTAGGTAGTAGCACCCCATCGCCATCCTAGGTAGGTAGTAGCACCCCACTGCCATCCCAGGTTGGTAGTAGCACCCCACCGCCATCCCAGGTTGGTAGTAGCACCCCACCGCCATCCCAGGTAGCTAGTGGCACCCCACTGCCATCCAAGGTTGGTGGTAGCACTCCACCAGCATCCCAGGTAGGTAGTACCACCCCATCGCCATCCCAGGTAGGTAGTAGCACCCCATCACCATCCGAGGTAGGTAGTAGCACCCCACCGCCATCCCAGGTAGCTAGTAGCACCCCATCGCCATCCCAGGTAGCTAGTACCACCCCCCCGCCATCCCAGGTAGGTAGTGGCACCCCCCCGCCATCCCAGGTAGCTAGTGGAACCCCACTGCCATCCAAGGTTGGTAGTAGCACCCCATCGCCATCCCAGGTAGGTAGTAGCACCCCATCAACATCCGAGGTAGGTAGTAGCACCCCACCGCCATCCCAGGTAGGTAGTAGCACCCCACCGCCATCCCAGGTAGGTAGTGGCACCCCCCCGCCATCCCAGGTAGCTAGTGGAACCCCACTGCCATCCAAGGTTGGTAGTAGCACCCCACCAGCATCCCAGGTAGCTAGTGGCACCCCACTGCCATCCAAGGTAGGTAGTAGCACCCCACAAGCATCCCAGGTAGCTAGTGGCACCCCACCGCCATCCCAGGTAGGTAGTAGCACCACACCGCCATCCCAGGTAGCTAGTGGCACCCCACTGCCATCCCAGGTAGGTAGTAGCACCACACAGCCATCCCAGGTAGCTAGTGGCACCCCACCGCCATCCCAGGTAGGTAGTAGCACCACACCGCCATCCCAGGTAGCTAGTGGCACCCCACTGCCATCCCAGGTAGGTAGTAGCACCACACAGCCATCCCAGGTAGCTAGTGGCACCCCACTGCCATCCCAGGTAGCTAGTACCACCCCACTGCCATCCCAGGTAGCTAGTACCACCCCACTGCCATCCCAGGTAGGTAGTAGCACCACACTGCCATCCCAGGTAGGTAGTAGCACCACACTGCCATCCCAGGTAGCTAGTGGCACCCCACTGCCATCCCAGGTAGGTAGTAGCACCACACTGCCATCCCAGGTAGGTAGTAGCACCACACCACCAGGTAGGTAGTACCACCCCACCGCCATCCCAGGTAGGTAGTACCACCCCACTGCCATCCCAGGTAGGTAGTAGCACCACACCACCAGGTAGGTAGTACCACCCCACCGCCATCCCAGGTAGGTAGTAGCACCACACTGCCATCCAAGGTAGGTAGTACCACCCCACTGCCATCCCATGTTGGTAGTACCACCCCAGCACCAGGTAGGTAGTACCACCCCACTGCCATCCCAGGTTGGTAGTACCACCCTACCACCAGGTAAAAAATGAAGAATAAGCCACACAGGTGCTTTATAGCCTAAGCATCAATTTCACTAGGGTAGGATGACGTTGAATCAGCCAAGTCACAAAGTCTGACCACCCAATCCTCAATTTTATTCGACTTTTATGACAAGCATGGGGTCCTAGCTATCTGAACCAGAATCTGAATGGGTGTACTCTATGGATCTAGGGTATTGAAGCATTGCTAGTTTATTGATTGGTGCCAATGAGCTACAAGATCATACTGAAGCTCACTGATAATAAAACTGTGGATAATAAGTCAGGACTAGGCAAGTTCACCGGGTAAGCGCCTGTCTTCAAGGAAAGAGACAAGAAATCAAAGCCAAGCTTCAGCCCAAAAAGAATAACTATTTGTTGAGTTTGGTATCACGGTCTGAGCATATTGTCTACGTCAACACCTTTTGTCCAATTCCCTCCACTGTTTATATATGACCCACTTGTCGCTCTTGTATTCCGCCTCCCCGTATCCCACCCTTGTATTCCATCCCCTCGTAGTCCACCCCTTTTATAATCAGTTCAACATGAGACCACCCGGACAGAGCTGCCATGTTTTGTCAGTCATTATTACTTACAAGGCAGCTCCACAATAGTCAATGGCCAATCATTAAATTGGTGGAGGAAATTAGTGCTGGCTAACACAAATAATCTTTTTGTCATATACTCAGAAAGCAACCAAATAATGTGTTTCTATTGAACACCTGTCAATCTAAGGTGAAGGCAGACAATGAGAGGTAATTGGTAGATGCAAGACATGGAGATCACCGAACTCATCGCACCTTTGAGATCAATAAAACAAGATAAGGTACGCAATTCTATATATGGGCAGCCAATCATATCGCTGGACATTCACATACTTCGATTAAATGATGATTGTCTCTGCATGTAAACATCATCATTTTCTTGAAATATATGTGATTATTAGAAAATCATTTACACCCCAACAGTCAAACATTGCTAGAGTATATCGACAAAATTACAGCTCCCTGATCGAACATTGGCCATTGTGTGCTATTGATTTCCAGATAAACTCCATTTATTCATCAATAAGCCAGATCAGATAAAGAAATAATCTAGTTTAAATTTGAAATTCAATCATCGTTTTACCGACATTTAATCAATATAATGGTATGTTTGAAAATATTCCCATGAATTTCTTATCCTATTTGTCTGTAGTTGATGTTTCCCGGCTTGACAACACCTAGACCCATATGATAGGGAATTCCTGCAGTGTCACAAATAACGGATATGTGAAATTCAATCTGACCAAAAAGGTGTGTTATTGTGGATCCTGTCAGGGAAGAAGGGACTAATTGCTAGATAGTGTGTGGAGCTAACATTAGCACCGCCGATTACTTGACCTATGCTACCACCAAGATGGCCCCTAGCACTCCAACACGACAGATCCTGATTAACCTATACTCAAGGTGGCCAAAAAATCAAACAAACATGATAGTGATCACGACACACCTCGGAAATACTTGTTTTCTTATATGAGAAATCATTAAACCGGTTTTTAATACCAAGACCAAATCACAACCTGCATGTTCATACACTGGTATTGCAGTGTTCTGTCACTGCCCTTGGTGTCATGGCATGGTGTGTCAAGAAGATCCAGGCGTAGGTATTAATACCTGTAATGCACGACTGGTGCCGTTGATACCACTGCTCCGAGACGGCTTAGAACCCACGCTATTTTCTGGGGGAGTCAAGGGTTTTCATTTGCTGTATTTATCTAATTTTTTTTAAATATTACTAACAAAAGGGGATTAAATATATTTTGCTGTCCATTATCAATTAAGAATCTCTTTATCCATCTGCCATTATTTATCACATCCAAAAGTGATACATAAAATGAATTATTACAAGCTTTCTCTGAACAATTATTTTTGGGAGAGGTAAATTCCAAAGGCTTTCTTTTATGGCAACAGAAAGTTCCCTAACAAAGCTGAGGAAAAGGGGAAATTTCTTTTACAAGTTTCTCCCAACTTTATTTTCTAGAGGGGAAAATCCAAACCTTTTCCTAGGAACAAATTGTATATAAATGTACCTTGTTCAGTAGTATCATTTGAAGAATATTTGCCGTTAATGCTGCTTTTAATCACAACTTAGGTCTGATGTGATAGAAAGATTTCTGAAGGTTCTATTGGTATTGGTGTGCAGGCCTGGAGATAATATGGATAATAATGTTCCAGGCCTGAAGGTACAACAGGTGTATCGGTATTGATGTACCTGAAGGTACAACAGGTGTATCGGTATTGATGTACCTGAAGGTACTACTGGTGTATTGGTACTGATGTACCTGAAGGTACTACAGGTGTATTGGTATTGATGTAACTGAAGGTGCAACAGGTGTATTGGTATTGATGTACCTGAAGGTACTACAGGTGTATTGGTACTGATGTACCTGAAGGTACTACAGGTGTATCGGTATTGATGTACCTGAAGGTACAACAGGTGTATTGTTATTGATGTACCTGAAGGTACTACAGATGTATTGGTATTGATGTACCTGAAGATACTACAGGTGTATTGGTATTGATGTACCTGAAGGTACTACAGGTGTATTGGTACTGATGTACCTGAAGGTACTACAGGTGTATCCGTATTGATGTACCTGAAGGTACAACAGGTGTATTGGTACTGATGTACCTGAAGGTACTACAGGTGTATTGGTATTGATGTACCTGAAGGTACTACAGGTGTATTGGTATTGATCTACCTGAAGGTACTACAGGTGTACTGGCACTGATGTACCTGAAGGTACTACAGGTGTATTGGTATTGATCTACCTGAAGGTACTACAGGTGTATTGGCACTGACGTACCTGAAGGTACTGCAGGTGTATTGGTATTGATGTACCTGAAGGTACTACAGGTGTATTAATTGGTACTGATGTACCTGAAGGTACAACAGGTGTATTGGTATTGATGTACCTGAAGGTACTACAGGTGTATAGGTATTGATGTAACTGAAGGTACTACAGGTGTATTGGTATTGATGTACCTGAAGGTACAACAGGTGTATTGGTACTGATGTAACTGAAGGTACTACAGGTGTATTGGTATTGATGTACCTCAAGGTACTACAGGTGTATTGGTATTTGTGTAACTGAAGGTACTACAGGTGTATTGGTATTGATGTACCTGAAGGTACTACAGGTGTAGTGGCGCTGATGTACCTGAAGGTACTACAGGTGTTTTGGTATTCATGTAACTGAAGGTACTACAGGTGTATTGGTATTGATGTCCCTGAAGGTACAACAGGTGTATTGGTATTGATGTACCTGAAGGTACTACAGGTGTTTTGGTATTCATGTAACTGAAGGTACTACAGGTGTATTGGTATTGATGTCCCTGAAGGTACAACAGGTGTATTGGTATTGATGTACCTCAAGGTACTACAGGTGTTTTGGTATTCATGTAACTGAAGGTACTACAGGTGTATTGGTATTGATGTCCCTGAAGGTACAACAGGTGTATTGGTATTGATGTACCTGAAGGTACTACAGGTGTAGTGGCACTGATGTACCTGAAGGTACTACAGGTGTTTTGGTATTGATGTACCTGAAGGTACTACAGGTGTATTGGTATTGATGTACCTGAAGGTACAACAGGTGTATTGGTATTGATGTACCTGAAGGTACTACAGGTGTGTTGGTACTGATGTACCTGAAGGTACTATAGTAACTATAGGAAGGGCACAGACTACAAAATCAGATCAAGATAACCTGTTGACAGTCTTCAACTTGGGGAAATGTTAGCAGATACAGGAAGGATGAATTTTATCTACATCCCACCACAAACATTTGCCTTGTTTTCGGCTATTGATGCCACGAGACGATCGTGTTTGTATAATTCTGCTAGACATGCATAATGAGGAGGGTTGTTCCTCCAGTGACATCATTGGCTATTGTAATGAGGAAATAGGAGAAGGTCATGTTGAATAAGGGGCAGGTAACTCTGTACACAGGTGGCAGCATGAACATGGTTAGAACTATTCTGCTGAATACATAAATACACACAGGATTGCCGTATCAAAAAAACATTATTTGACATAGGCTGAACAATGTTGAGTGAACTATGTTCGAGGTTAGTTAACATTTCAGTTTGTAAATTTATTTATTCTTTGGGAGGAGAGTTGATTGCAGTAAATGTTCAAAACCCACATTGTTGTTTATTTTTGTTTGATAACAAATTATATCTATTTTAGCTCTAATAACGGAAACGCTATTTTTCAGGGCATTATCATTTGCAGAAACCAGCAGTCTTTTCAAATGGCCTCCTTCGTCGGGCAGTTAATGGAAGACCTCAGGCTTCTGCAAATGATAATGCCCTGAAAAATAGCGTAACCCTTATAGTAGACATATGACAGAGCCAGGTATGAGAATTATAGGGTATTTTGACTGTTTACTTGTCCTATAATAAATTCATTCTTAACCTGCGCTGACAAAACCATACAATATTTGCTTTTACAGTGCATAGTTTTATTCCTTTTGGACACTGCAAAAATAAATATCAGAATAAGGTAAACAAATGCCAATATATTTGAAGAAGCAAGAGACGCAATGAGAGGTTTCCATGCAGGCCCCTGACTGTTCCATATGTTGAGTCTGTGCCCCGATCTAAAAACTTAGATCATGTGACTCTTTGTTCCTTCTACTGTTCCAGAAACTGACGCTCAATGCCTGGACATAAATCCATGCTTTTACTCACGATTAGCGATCATGACAGAAAAACAATCCTTGGTCACTGGAATCCTCTAATCAAAAAGATGATGCCTGGTGCATTAGGAATTCTTTCACGGATCAGATATTAGGACACTGATAGAAATATCGTAACAAAGTTGAGCGATTGATTTTTGAGCAGAAGCAACAAAATTGGCAATATCATGGTCTCTGTGACTCAGAGGGAAACGAAGTCGTCATCAACGACATATCAAATCGTCTTGAAACAGGTGCTTGCTTTGATGAGATTGGAAATGGCAAGATTACGATGTTGCGATCACATCCAGGGCTCTATCCGTTTCATCATCGATCATCGAAAGGGAGATCTGTTCTTCTTGAGCCCTGATCTCTGCGTTTGTCAAAGCGAATGTAAAGAAAGTCTACGATTTATCTGTCATGTATTACACTCAGGACTTCCCCCTGACCTGAAGTGTGTTCAGGAAGGTGGTGAGTCAGTAAATCATACACTTCACAAAAATAAGAGCTACTTTTTCCCCAAAATTGTTTTTTCCAGCATCTCACTCAAACCACTGAAATGAGTCAATGATATGTTGAAGGAAATTTGTCTCTTGGAAGAAGTTGGCAGCTCAAAAGACAAACATGTAAACTAATTTGTGTCTTGGAAATTGGTGATTCTAGCTGGACTCTATCTCCTGATTGTATGATGTGTTGCGTTATAAGGTTCATCCACTGGCATTCAAAGTCTGCACTCGCTGACAGTAGTGTCAGGCTGTTATTCAATGCCTTTTTCAAATTCTGTCTTCCCTTATACAGTAATTCAGCATGAGGCTTTATCTGTAAATGCCAAGACTTGTGATCGATCAGAGATTCTTAAAGAAATGTTGACACTAAAAACGACAGTGACAGTAAGTTATTGGAAGTCATCAAGACGCCACAAATTACATGAATATTAAGAATTGCAAACAGCTATAGAAATTATTCATTTGAATTTTCCAAATTATATTGATCTTGATCAAGGAACTTGATGCACAATAAGAATAGAATAATGATCACTGAACTAAAGCAAGAATATATTTAGAGTGAGTGAGTGAGTGAGTATGGTTTTACGCCGCTTTTAGCAATATTCCAGCAATATCACGGCGGGGGACACCTGAAATGGGCTTCACACATTGTACCCATGTCGGGAATCGAACCCGGGTCTTCGGCATGACGAGCAAATGCTTTAACCACTAGGCTACCCGACCGCCCCGAATATATTTAGAAAATCATGACACTAAACACTGATATTTACTCAGCTAAATGAACTTGTTAAATGCACGATAATATCTATATGTATAAACATTTTACAAACACATCCCAACAAACTTATCTGTGAATTATCTGTCATTTACACTGAAGAAATATGATTATGATTCTTAAAAAGCTCTGGTTAATATGATGCTTACAAAGATACACTTAATTTAATCCGATAAAATAAAACTGTGTTTGTAAGTGCTTTATCTTAAACAAACAGCATACAAAGACACACTTAATTTAATCCGATTAAATAGGACTTTGTTTGTAAGTGCTTTATTTTAAACAAACAATGTCTATCAATATGCAGTAATAATAAAATGATTGACTAGCTATCAGCTCAACACAATTATTGACGAAAACAAATTAATCCTACACATTTTCGCAGTTTCTAATAATGATCAACTGAAGGTAACACTTTAAGTGAAATGCTGGGCATTGATTCTAGAGGAGCAAAAGTGTCACTCAAAACCAAATGTAATATTGATATCACCTCCGGAACAATTGCAATAATAAGAGAGGGTGCATCATCCACGACACTAATTGAACATTGTGGTTGTAAAAAAATCAACAAATGGTTTGAGGGAAAGGGGACGAAGAAGGAGAATGATGAAGGGGGGGGGGGGGGAGGGGGGGAGAGAGAGAGAGGATACAGAGGTTGAAGGGGAAGAAGGGGGATGATGGAGAGCAGAGGAACCAGAGAGGAGGTGGGGGAGTGAGTGAGTATGGTTTCATGCCACTTTTAGCAATATTTCAGCAATATCACAATGGTAGACATTAGAAGCGGGCTTCACACATTGTAGCCATGTGGGGAATTGTACCCAGGTCTTCGGCATGACGAGCTAACGCTATAACCACTAGGCTACCCTACCGCCAGTAGGGCACAGTTAGATGGTAGATAGACTAACAAATAACTACATTTAAATTGAAAAGGAGCCCCAGAGAGTTGGGAGATTCAGAACCTGGGGAAAATCTAGATTTGCTATATTAAAAACAAAACATAACAGTAAGAGCTGGTCTGAAAGGAAAATTATATGGTTCAGGGATTGTGATGGAGAGGAGGAGTGGATTGATGGGGGGAGGGAGGGTTGTAGAAAGAGGGTGGAGATGGAGATGGAGAGGAGGAGTGGACTGATGGGAGGTGGGATTGGAGGGAGGGTTGTAGAGGAAGAGTGGGCAGGGAGAGGGGTCATGGACTTTAGGGGTAGGTGTTGGATGGAGGGTTGTAGAGGAAGGGTTGGCAGGGAGAGGGGTCATGGACTTTAGGGTAGGGACTGGGGGGAGGGTTGTAGAGGGAGAGTGGGCAGGGAGAGGGGTCATGGACTTTAGGGTAGGGACTGGGGGGAGGGTTGTAGAGGGAGAGTGGGCAGGGAGAGGGGTCATGGACTTTAGGGTAGGGACTGGGGGGAGGGTTGTAGAGGGAGAGTGGGCAGGGAGAGGGGTCATGGACTTTAGGGTAGGGACTGGGGGGAGGGTTGTAGAGGAAGAGTGGGCAGGGAGAGGGGTCATGGACTTTAGGGTAGGGACTGGGGGGAGGGTTGTAGAAGAAGGGTTGGCAGGGAGAGGGGTCATGGACTTTAGGGTAGGGACTGGGGGGAGGGTTGTAGAGGCTGGGTGGAGATGGAGAGTGGGCAGGGAGAGGGGTCATGGACTTTAGGGGTAGGTGTTGGATGGAGGGTTGTAGAGGAAGTGTGGGCAGGGAGAGGGGTCATGGACTTTAGGGTAGGGACTGGGGGGAGGGTTGTAGAGGAAGAGTGGACAGGGAGAGGGGTCATGGACTTTAGGGTAGGGACTGGGGGGAGGGTTGTAGAAGAAGGGTTGGCAGGGAGAGGGGTCATGGACTTTAGGGTAGGGACTGGGGGGAGGGTTGTAGAGGCTGGGTGGAGATGGAGAGTGGGCAGGGAGAGGGGTCATGGACTTTAGGGGTAGGTGTTGGATGGAGGGTTGTAGAGGAAGTGTGGGCAGGGAGAGGGGTCATGGACTTTAGGGTAGGGACTGGGGGGAGGGTTGTAGAGGAAGAGTGGGCAGGGAGAGGGGTCATGGACTTTAGGGTAGGGACTGGGGGGAGGGTTGTAGAAGAAGGGTTGGCAGGGAGAGGGGTCATGGACTTTAGGGTAGGGACTGGGGGGAGGGTTGTAGAGGCTGGGTGGAGATGGAGAGTGGGCAGGGAGAGGGGTCATGGACTTTAGGGGTAGGTGTTGGATGGAGGGTTGTAGAGGAAGTGTGGGCAGGGAGAGGGGTCATGGACTTTAGGGGTAGGGATTGGAGGGAGGGTTGTAGAAGAAGGGTTGGCAGGGAGTGGGGTCATGGACTTTAGGGTAGGGACTGGGGGGAGGGTTGTAGAGTGAGGGTTGGCAGGGTGAGGGGTCATGGACTTTAGGGGTAGGGATTGGAGGGAGAGTTGTAGAGGAAGAGTGGGCAGGGAGAGGGGTCATGGACTTTAGGGTAGGGACTGGGGGGAGGGTTGTAGAGGAAGAGTGGGCAGGGAGAGGGGTCATGGACTTTAGGGTAGGGACTGGGGGGAGGGTTGTAGAAGAAGGGTTGGCAGGGAGAGGGGTCATGGACTTTAGGGTAGGGACTGGGGGGAGGGTTGTAGAGGCTGGGTGGAGATGGAGAGTGGGCAGGGAGAGGGGTCATGGACTTTAGGGGTAGGTGTTGGATGGAGGGTTGTAGAGGAAGTGTGGGCAGGGAGAGGGGTCATGGACTTTAGGGTAGGGACTGGGGGGAGGGTTGTAGAGGAAGAGTGGACAGGGAGAGGGGTCATGGACTTTAGGGTAGGGACTGGGGGGAGGGTTGTAGAAGAAGGGTTGGCAGGGAGAGGGGTCATGGACTTTAGGGTAGGGACTGGGGGGAGGGTTGTAGAGGCTGGGTGAAGATGGAGAGTGGGCAGGGAGAGGGGTCATGGACTTTAGGGGTAGGTGTTGGATGGAGGGTTGTAGAGGAAGTGTGGGCAGGGAGAGGGGTCATGGACTTTAGGGTAGGGACTGGGGGGAGGGTTGTAGAGGAAGAGTGGGCAGGGAGAGGGGTCATGGACTTTAGGGTAGGGACTGGGGGGAGGGTTGTAGAAGAAGGGTTGGCAGGGAGAGGGGTCATGGACTTTAGGGTAGGGACTGGGGGGAGGGTTGTAGAGGCTGGGTGGAGATGGAGAGTGGGCAGGGAGAGGGGTCATGGACTTTAGGGGTAGGTGTTGGATGGAGGGTTGTAGAGGAAGTGTGGGCAGGGAGAGGGGTCATGGACTTTAGGGGTAGGGATTGGAGGGAGGGTTGTAGAAGAAGGGTTGGCAGGGAGTGGGGTCATGGACTTTAGGGTAGGGACTGGGGGGAGGGTTGTAGAGTGAGGGTTGGCAGGGTGAGGGGTCATGGACTTTAGGGGTAGGGATTGGAGGGAGAGTTGTAGAGGAAGAGTGGGCAGGGAGAGGGGTCATGGACTTTAGGGGTAGGCGTGGGAGGGAGGGTTGTAGAGGGATGGTTGGCAGAGAGAGGGGTCATGGACTTTAGGGGTAGGGATTGGGGGGAGGGTTGTAGAGGAAGAGTGGGCAGGGTGAGGGGTCATGGACTTTAGGGTAGGCATTGGAGGGAGGGTTGTAGAGGAAGAGTGGGCAGGAAGAGTGGGCAGGGAGAGGAGTCATGGACTTTAGGGGTAGGGACTGGAGGGAGGGTTGTAGAGGAAGAGTGGGCAGGGAGAGGGGTCATGGACTTTAGGGGTAGGCATGGGAGGGAGGGTTGTAGAGGAAGAGTGGGAAGGTAGAGGGGACTGAACTGAAGATAGAAAGGGAAGGATGGGAAGGTTGATTGTCATTCAATGGTGGGCCAGGTGAGGATTGAAGGGGTACAAAAGGGAATGTGGGAAGATGGTGGTGAGACATGAAGCTGAAAGAGAGATTGGGAAAAGCGTAAAATAAAGTATAGGAACGGAGAGAAGAATGAAGGAAAATTTGAAAAAGGATCGGACAGCAGGATATGAAGGGAACCTGGGTGGAAATGATAATGAAACAAGAATGAGGTAAAAGGGCTGATAAAACAATCAAATTGTTGAGATTATTGATGATGACTGAGCACAATTAGGAAAAGAGATCATCGAAGCCTGAAATGCTCTTCTCACATTCAACAGGAACCTTGAACTTGTATCAGTGGAAACTGAATAATTCCATGACAAGGCGTTGAAAAACACCACACTAAACTATCGTTTCTATCACTGAAGCCACTTTAAAGTTGATGTAATTGTAACAATAAATCTTAATACTCAGGACATTCAACACTTTATCCACTATTCCCAACTCCCCCAGCGGTAAAGGCTCCCCTAATCCTGCTTTGCACTGAGTGACCCCCATCTCATACCAGAAAATCCTATCAAATGTTTAAAAAATAATTCAGAGCAATTTCACCAAATTCTATCAATTATAGCTTATTATTTTTACGTTTTGAACAAAAAGTAGATTTAAAATTCATCTGAAACTGATTTATGAAATAATCAGTTTTAATGTCTGATTTTTAACTGTTAAATGTGTTACAAATTCAATATTGAAATTGTAACATTTTCCATGACAAGAGTAGTCAATAAAATGCAATTTTAATTCATTTAATAATTCACTAAATAATTCAATAATACAAATCTGATGTTGAGTGCAGGTCATCTGAGGCTTATTGCCAGAAAATCCTGACAGAAACAGAATTCATTGAAGTCAAGATCATTAACTTGAATCTGTCGACAGAGCGAAATCTAGTAAATTGAACTAATTGTTGTCTGTGTTTTGTTGCGGTTGGGTATGCCTAACAACTACTGTCAGTGTCGCTCTGGGTAGGACCACTTTAATAGAGGCCAATAAGCTTATCAGATCAGCAACCATTTGGAAGGAACCTCTTGCAATTATAATGAAAATGTAACTTGAAGGTCATAAAAAATAAAGATGTCCTCTCTACCCTAACATATCTCTCCATGTTCTACTGATCCTCTGGAAAAAGATGGAAATGTTTTCTTTTCAAGAGTGCCAAACAAACTCATTATGATGTTGAGGTGTGGCGATTGGAATTAAAGTGTGACAACTAGAAAAATAATTTTGATCCATCATCAAACTCAGCGAATGTCATTACACAAAGGCTAGATAATAAGTAATTGTAATTCTGAACTTGGACCCCTTGCTTTTCATTGAGGTTCCCTTGTTCATTTCTGAAGTGCCAAACTTATTCTGTGAGTGAGTGAGTGAGTGAGTGAGTGAGTGAGTGAGTGAGTGAGTGAGTGAGTGAGTGAGTGAGAGTATATGTGCCAGGCAGGGTAACAAAAAGTACCATCTTCCAACATCTCCAGAAAGATGCTTTATCCACAACACCCTGAATGCAGTCCATATTGAGCATAAATCAGATACACATGTTTATCATTATGTTTATGAACATAAGTCAGCTAGTCTGAGACTAGTAAACTTCAGGAAGGACTAGTGACATTTCCTTGTGGATTTCTTCTTTTAAAATTTAATAGGTAGATGGCAAACTCTACAGCAGTTTCAAAGAGAGGAAAAAAATAAAATTACTTGTAACCCGGTTTTTCATGTGCTTGTCATGTCTGTTTCTGGTAATACGTAACAGTGAGTATGGTTTTTACGCCGCTCTTAGCAATATTCCAGCAATATCAAATTCAAACCCTGAGTGAGTGTTATGTGGCTTTAAGGAAATATCCCATCAATACCACAGTGGGTGACACCACGAATAAGCTTCAGATATGTTGGGAATCAAACTTAGGTCTTCAACAAATAAATGATTTCACCACCAGACTACCTTATCTACTCTTAAATACATGGACTAGTTCTATTCCACATTTAAAAAAAGCTGACCATTTGCTTTGCACTGAAAAAAAGAAACTATTCAACCACAAATTTTCTGCGTCTACCTTCCCTATGATTAGTGTTTTCAACCTTGTGTTGTTTGTGTAGGGTTAGGAACGTGTGTAACCTTCCACCAATACAGTTAACCTCCTTAATCAATCAGAAAAAACTGTTTTCCTTATGACTACTATTGGACTATATCAAAAAATAGTTAAAGGGACAACACAACCAGGTGATCCGTTAATATGGAAATTTGATTATCTGGAAAATTAAATTGGAACGATTCTGTCCAGTTTAACAGGGTCTCTCTGTATATCATTTCATACAATACATCCATAATCATCTGATACCAGTTACGTATTAATGTTTTGGCATATTTCTCAGTTTTATCAAAACCAACATTTTTTCAACCCATGGAAAAAACAGGAACTGGATGTATGTAGGTGAAAATGTCACAGCACCATTCATCACTATTGCATGAAGCTAATCATAGTTTTTTGGCCAAACAGAATTCTATTGATCATGATCTTATTTTTTTTCTCCATAATAACAGCAATTTTTACACAAATACCACACTGACTTCACTAAGAAGTCGCTTCCTTGGAAATAACACCACAAGCAGTCCCATCAGGCCCTCTAACCACCACCTGCCAAAACACATCTTTACATTTTTTCCATTTTGTGATTCAACTCTGCAATCAAATCAATTAGTAATTCCGAAAAAATTGCTAAAGATTACATCTTTAGAAGGAGCATCGCCAGTGATGCACTGAAAAAATAATGTTGACTTTGTGTACGTTGATGAGGATCGTTCTGGCCTGGTGTGTGAACTCATGTGAAGACACTATCCTGTTATTTAACAGACAGTTAACTGACTAACAACCAACCAAGAAAAAAGCAATTTATACATGTTCTAACCCACCAAAAGAATTTTTTCAAGAAAAAAGTGATCATTATTTATCACCAATATAATCCTAATCTTTTTGACTGAAGCTAGAATTATTATATGATAAGTAACATTATTTCTTACGTAAGTAAAATTGATTCAAATAAAACTATAAAGCAAATATGAATAATTCATACACAAGCAAAACTCTAAAGAATGTCAACTGTGCAACACAGCAATCAGGGTTTCAAATAAATTTGCAGCTGGTAATATGAGTTGTCAGGAAGTAGGATATTCTCAAGACACTGACCGGATGGGGTCACGACCACCATGACAGCTGCCTCAATATCGGCTGAAGTTTCTTAAAAGATGCATGCACTATCCAATCCCTGTGTTAAACTAGCTTCTTCAAGTCTGAGAGTTCATTTCCGACAGAGAATCCAAGATCCACAGCACTAATCTGCCGGAAGTGGTATGTTCAGACAAGCTTATCACAGCAGATAAGTCTGATGTGAGGAGCAAGGGGAGAATAGGTCCTCTGTACCAGTGTCAAGTAGTTGTAGGAATATATCACCATCAATCACCCAAATCTGAATCTTGTACCACAGAGCTCAGACCAGATGCCACCAAACAGCCAGTGCTTAGTCTACCTTGATTAATTCCAACCGAAAGACCACTGTTTGGAACCTTGGGGCGGGATAGATCCTTTCATTTGGCAGAATAAAAACATTTGGTAATCCTGGAAAGAGTTCTGTAGTAGTTCTGTAGTAGTAAGGACCACCAGAAAATAATTCCTGTGGCCCTGAAAAACTCAAAGCCTAAGACCATCATCATAAGGTAATTAATTAATTTCTACAAATCTACCCTTACTTTTATCCTTATACTGTCCCCAAATAACTTCCTAAACAGAAAACTGGTTCCAGCGTTCCCTTCTTCTATAGTTGATGAAACGCACCATATAAATGTAATGTGCTACCAAACATTCATTCATGCTTCATGTGAATCAAATGTGTCAATGGTTAATGTACACAGATACCATCAACTGGTTTTTTTAAAATATGCTGCCTGCCTCACATTTAAAAGAGGTTGGGATAAAAATCTTATAATAAAATTGTTGTGGCGAATCGTGGCTTCTCAACAGTTACCACTTCCCATATCTTCCTTTGCAGTTTCAATGTTACGACACAGTGTGACTAGGATGTATTTCACTCATGACGCTGTGTGATCAGGGTGTAGGTCACTCATGACACTGTGGTCAGGGTGTAGGTCCCTCATGACACTGTGTGATCAGGGTGTAGGTCCCTCATGACACTGTATGATCAGGGTGAAGGTCCCTCATGACACTGTGTGACTAGGATGTATTTCACTCATGACACTGTGTGATCAGGGTGTAGGTCCCTCATGACACTGTGTGATCAGGGTGTAGGTCCCTCATGACACTGTATGATCAGGGTGAAGGTCCCTCATGACACTGTGTGACTAGGATGTATTTCACTCATGACGCTGTGTGATCAGGGTGTAGGTCCCTCATGACACTGTATGATCAGGGTGTAGGTCACTCATGACACTGTGTGACTAGGATGTATTTCACTCATGACGCTGTGTGATCAGGGTGTAGGTCACTCATGACACAGTGTGGTCAGGGTGTAGGTCCCTCATGACACTGTGTGATCAGGGTGTAGGTCACTCATGACACTGTGTGACTAGGATGTATTTCACTCATGACGCTGTGTGATCAGGGTGTAGGTAACTCATGACGCTGTGTGTTCAGGGTGTAGGTCACTCATGACACTGTGGTCAGGGTGTAGGTCCCTCATGACACTGTGTGATCAGGGTGTAGGTCACTCATGACACTGTATGATCAGGGTGTAGGTCCCTCATGACACTGTGTGATCAGGGTGTAGGTCCCTCATGACACTGTATGATCAGGGTGTAGGTCACTCATGACACTGTGGTCAGGGTGTAGGTCCCTCATGACACTGTGTGATCAGGATGTAGGTCCCTCATGACACTGTGTGATCAGGGTGTAGGTCCCTCATGACACTGTGATCAGGGTGCAGGTCCCTCATGACACTGTGTGACTAGGATGTATTTCACTCATGACACTGTGTGATCAGGGTGTAGGTCACTCATGACACTGTGTGATCAGGGTGTAGGTCACTCATGACACTGTGTGGTCAGGGTGTAGGTCACTCATGACACTGTGTGGTCAGGGTGTAGGTCACTCATGACACTGTATGATCAGGGTGTAGGTCACTCATGACACTGTGTGATCAGGGTGTAGGTCCCTCATGACACTGTGTGATCAGGGTGTAGGTCCCTCATGACACTGTGTGATCAGGATGTAGGTCCCTCATGACACTGTGTGATCAGGATGTAGGTCCCTCATGACACTGTGTGATCAGGGTGTAGGTCCCTCATGACACTGTATGATCAGGGTGTAGGTCACCCATGACACTGTGTGATCAGGGTGTAGGTCACCCATGACACTGTGATCAGGGTGTAGGTCCCTCATGACACTGTGTGATCAGGGTGCAGGTCCCTCATGACACTGTGATCAGGGTGCAGGTCCCTCATGACACTGTGATCAGGGTGCAGGTCCCTCATGACACTGTGATCAGGGTGTAGGTCCCTCATGACACTGTGTGATCAGGGTGCAGGTCCCTCATGACACTGTGATCAGGGTGTAGGTCCCTCATGACACTGTGTGATCAGGGTGCAGGTCCCTCATGACACTGTGATCAGGGTGTAGGCCACTCATGACACTGTGATCAGGGTGCAGGTCCCTCATGACACTGTGTGATCATCCTGTCTGTTCACTTGTGAGCTGTGTGAGCTGAGGCTTCTGCAAACCTGAAAATCTTCTTCAAACATAAAGCAATTATTGTTTTTATTAATCATGATGGATGTCTTTGTTTCATGCACAACAGAACAGAATGAACAAGACAGAGATCTAAGAGTATGACAAGCCTGGCTGCAAGTGAAACCTCAGTTCACTACAGATACAGAAGCTGAAGACATGTACAGCAAGCAGTGGCCATCACTGCAGCTTGTGTTTCACTGTCATGGACAAAACCATAGCTGACTGCAGCCAAGAAACACAAGTGTCACTTCTATCCTACATTAATGATTGTGTTTATTCCATCCTATTGATAAGAGAAGAGAATCTGTTGGCCTTAGCTGTTATGTCACAGTTGCACAATCATGAGATAACCCTGGGGTCTTCAATGACATTACTTTTTCTGACAGTATTACATGCCAAAAAACTCGTAGAAGGTATCTGATTTCTCATTATGTGGTTTGAGCAAATTGATGCAATGACACCTGACACCTATGGAAGACAATTATACTGGCAAAATTTCAGCAGAACATCCATGGAACATGGGTACATGCAATTCATAGATCAATACCATTGCAGAAAAAGTGGTTGAATCACGAATCAAGAATATTATTGTACAAAAATGCCCACTGGGAGCCTGGTACAAAAGAAGAGTATTTATATGGTGCATGTGTCCACCAATAGTTGCATTGCCTTGATGAATGACATCTGCTAGCAGTGTCTATGGCCCCATAGTGGTCAGCGGAACCCGTCTCTGGGTCCAGCCAAGATGAATGACTTCTGCCGCCTAGCCAAAACCAACAGTCACTAATTGGTCTTTAATGCACTGACTTATGTGCCCAGGCTTAATTGCCTGATAAACCACCATGCAGGCATTCAGCATAGGGGTCCATAATGAGATTGCTGCTCTGTTTTAATCTTACTTCAAACATGGTCTCATCAAGCCTGATTATCAAGGTTCTACATTTGGCAGTACCATGATCTACCTTGGCGGCAATATGGCCGCCTTAACGGCCTGCCCCCTGGTGGCCGAGGTCAGAGTCTGGCATCAACAGGAAGTATTGTTTAAAGAATGTTGGTAATTAGACGGCAATTACAAGATAGGTGAACATGCACCATGTCTGCCATACCAGATAGAGAGTCAGGAACAGGCAGGAGAAGGTTCGTGCAGTGCAAGAAAATAGAAGCCAGAAATTCTCTAATTGAACATCCCAGAATGATTTATAGGTACATTGTTTCAAAACAAGATTATTTTCACCATAGAATGACAACTTTTTAAAGACCTTAAAACTAGATTCATCTGTGAGTGTGTTTCTGTGAGTCGTACAATGTCAAAAAGTCAGCATCAATTTTCACCCCTGATGCACACAAAATCAATAATTGATGTAATTGAAGGCAGGGTTTAGAAAAGAAATGTTATCTAGCTCCGTTTTTGTTGCATAATTGGTGTGACAGACGTTGGAAGGCGAGATATGAATAACTACAAATGTACTCTGTCAGAGGGTTCACCAGCGACAGAGATTTTTAGCAGATGGAGAACCTAGTATTGCAAAAACTAGAATTTTCATTCAAGAAACTTCAACAGTTAAGACTTAAAAAAAAAAGCTGTTGAAACTTTACACAAACGTTTGATGTGCAAGTGTCAACGGCTCACACCCCGACCACGATGGAGGCAGAACACCCTCCACGAAGACCGGCTGACATGAAGATCACTTGGAGGAAAGCGACCAGAGGTGCTGCTTCAGTTCTGTCTCAACTGACATGCTGCTCTGATACTGGTCTCAACTTACAGGGCTGCTAAAACGGAAACAGAGGTGCCAATCCTGCTGTCAAATATGTCTCCAGAATCCAAAGGACCTAAGTCATACTAGATACTGATCTGCTTCAACATAAATGAATGACGTTAACGAACTTGCAGCTTCTTTTGCTCTTAAGAAATAATGTATGACATGGGGTGATGCAGTTGGGTCACCTTCTATTGTATGGTGCATAATTCTAAAACTATTTCTATTCTTGAACCAGACACAAACTATGCCCAACTTATCCAACTATGAAGCACAAACTGACCAGACACAAACTATGGCCAACTTGTGATGGATCAGATACAAACTGTGCCCAGCTTGTCAGGGACCAGATACAAACTGTGCCCAACTTGTCGGGGACCACACACAAACTATGGCCAACTTGTCAGGGACCAGACACAAACTGTGCCCAACTTATCATGGATCACAAACAAACTATTTCCAACTTGTGATGGACCAGACACAAACTGTGCCCACCTTCTGATGGAACAGATACAAACTGTGCCCAGCTTGTCATGGACCAGACACAAACTGTGCCCAACTTATCATGGACCACAAACAAACTATTGCCAACTTGTGATGGACCAGACACAAACTGTGCCCAGCTTGTCATGGACCAGATACAAACTGTGCCCAGCTTGTCATGGACCAGATACAAACTGTGCCCAACTTATCATGGACCACAAACAAACTATTGCCAACTTGTGATGGACCAGACACAAACTGTGCCCAGCTTGTCATGGACCAGATACAAACTGTGCCCAGCTTGTCAGGGACCAGACACAAACTGTGCCCAACTCATCATGGACCACAAACAAACTATTGCCAACTTGTGATGGACCAGACACATCTGTGGCCAACTTGTGATGGACCAGATACAAACTGTGCCCAGCTTGTCATGGACCAGACACAAACTGTGCCCAACTTATCATGGACCACAAACAAACTATTGCCAACTTGTCATGGACCAGATACAAACTGTGCCCAGCTTGTCAGGGACCAGACACAAACTGTGCCCAACTTATCATGGACCACAAACAAACTATTGCCAACTTGTGATGGACCAGACACAAACTGTGCCCAGCTTATCATGGACCAGATACAAACTGTGCCCAGCTTGTCAGGGACCAGATACAAACTGTGCCCAACTTATCATGGACCACAAACAAACTATTGCCAACTTGTGATGGACCAGACACAAACTCTGCCCAGCTTGTCATGGACCAGATACAAACTGTGCCCAGCTTGTCAGGGACCACAAACAAACTATTGCCAACTTGTGATGGACCAGATACAAACTGTGCCCAGCTTGTCATGGACCAGATACAAACTGTGCCCAGCTTGTCATGGACCACAAACAAACTGTGCCCAACTTGTCATGGACCAGATACAAACTGTGCCCAACTTGTCATGGACCAGATACAAACTGTGCCCAACTTGTCATTGACCAGACACAAACTATGGCCAACTTGTCATGGACCACAAACAAACTGAGCCCAATTTAAAATTGAAACCAAGCCACCCTCAACAAGAATAATACCACAACATTATGTTCTTAACTACCCAACTTGTCTTGTACTCGACAATAATGTCTATACTGTTGTTTCACTTTCCATCGATGTGATGCAGCAACTGTTCCTAAACAATGTTAATGGAATAAATCTTATCTTATCTCCCAGCCATAAGGGATGCTGTACTGATATCACTAATACAAGACATGCCTTCTGCAGTTTCTGACATAATATATACGTTTGAAGTCTGAAATGTTTTATACATATTTTCAAGATTGCAGAATTGTTCTTTTTTTGAGTCACACTATTATCTGTGGCTCCCGCACTTTCCAGAATGTGGCCACACTTCGTACATCTCCAACATAAGACTGCCAGAAGGGATGTTGGATGACCTTTTGTCCTGACAAGACCTGCACCACATGATGACTAGTACTGAATGACAACATAATCTTTCTCAAAGATTTCCCTAATTTTAGAGCAGAATGTGTTTGAGGTAAAATACGGACATAGTTTGGAAAAAAACAAGTGATCGTTTGCGAGTTACAAGTGATAATATAAGTGGGGCTTCATGAAGTCAACAGGCATTCTCTTAAACCTGGGTTTTTCATGTTGGTTTTTACTGATCCTTTTCTGTTATCTTCATGATAACTATACAGGTCAGCATTTTGCAGAGATTGCATATAACACATGAGTGTGTATTATACATGAATAAATAAGTCATGTGTACATTGATCAATCAGAAGGGGTGCTAATTGGGATTGTTCACTAGCCAATATATTAGCAAATATCACCGTGGGCACTTATTAGAGCGGGGCGCTTAATATGTCGAATACAGTATATATATTATCTGGTTTTTGTGTATTTAATGCTTACACACCCAAAGAAATCACTTGTCACAGATTAACTATAAAAATATGAAACAACTGGATGGTCCACATATTTAAGCCCACAAATCTCCGTTTCGCTTTTACATACTACTCAACAGAAGTCAAAGAACACCAGATTCGTTCATATTACTACAGTTAATCTGTCACAGCATCATCATCAAATGATATAGACTTTTGCACATGATGTTATCATGCATAATCAAAAAAATAAAAACACAACAAATAAATCAACAGCAGTTAACCATAGGTTTTACAGTCGAGGGTTTTTCAAAGCACTTTATCCAAGTTTTCGGGGCTTTTCAAGGCAGACTGAAACTTAGGCCTTTTCAAGGTTGTACAGCCAGATTCATGGCCTTCTCCTTGAATCAGTCAAACTCCTTGGGATACGTTTGCAAATTTTCTTCCTGTTGATTTGGTTGGTTTGTTGTTTAACCCCACACTCAGCAATATTCCAGCTATATGACAGCAGTCTGTAAATAATTGAATCTGGACCAGACAATCCAGTGATTAATATCACGAGCATCATCCACGCAATTGGGATCGATGACATGCATCAACCAAGTCAGCGAGCCTGACTACCCGATCCTGTTAGTTGCCTCCTATGACAAGAATAGTCGCCTTTTACAGCAAGCACAGGTTGCTGAAGACCTATTCTACCCTGGATCTTCACTTGTTTTGTCCTGTTGAATCACACTCCATACAATAATCTATAATACCACAATGATGAATTGATCAAACTCCAATGAAACATTTGTGTCTCTAAAAGTTTCTTTTGAAACATTTCTCTTTGATCAAGAAACTCTATAATATGGCAGATAAAAAATTTCATACATGATTGATGAAAGTTTATGAACAGGTTCGAGTCAAGTGATCATTTAACAATTAAGCTACCACGACCTTTTCTACCCATCTAATTTCTTATTATCAATATACATCCGTGTTGCAGGGTTCACGCTAGGATTTTTCTGACTTGGGCCCTTTATCTGAAAATGTCAAATATTCAAGAAGTACACCCACACTTGCCCAATCAGCACAAGGAGGAGAAGGAGGAGGAGGAAGAGAAGATATCAGTCCCCTAATGCTTGTTATATTATTGTAGTCAGATTCTTGAGTATGGTTTTACACAGCTTTTAGCAATATTCCAGCAATATCACGCCGGGGGAAACCAGAAATGGGCTTCACACACTGTACCCATGTCGGGAATCGACCTCGGGTCTTCGGCGTGACGAGCTAACGTGTTAACCACTAGGCTACCTGACCGCCCCTCATATTATTGGTTTACTGCCCCATGTCCTTATACATTTTTTTCATGACCCTCCCCTGACCCCCTCCCTTTAATAATCGGCCCCTAAAATGGAAACAGAGCTGCAAATCCTGCTGTCAAATATGTCTCCAGAATCCAAAGGACCTAAGTCATACTAGATACAGATCTGCTCCAATATAAATCAAACCTATACACAGTCATGTCTTGGGTTAAGTGATATAAATTTCAAGGGGAGATAACCTACCTTCCTTTCTTTTCTTTTTAAAACCTACCTTCCTTTCTTTTCTTTTCCAAACCTACATATGGCAATGTCTTGTGTTGAATGTAAAATTAAAGGTAACATAACATACCATCCTGTTGAAACTTACACACAGTCATGCATTGTTAGATTTAAGTAAGTCAAGGGGAGACAACCTACCTTCCTGCTGACACTTGGCACGGCCGTCGGCAGCTTCATCGGAGTAGTCCCCACAGTGGTCTACTTCGTCACAAACCAGGTCCTCATCAATACACCAAGTATTCTCACACTGGAAGCTGGACCCACACTCCTTATACTTTTCAAAGTCTGAAAAATAAAGGCACAGATCTTAAAACAATATTAATTTAATAAAATCGGGACAATGTTCTGGCAAGTTTCATAGTTTCATTCATGTTGATTCAAAACAATTATCTGAAATAGAAAGAATCTGTGTGTCTGTGTGTGTGTGTGGGGGGACAACCCACTCAGACACGTTTAATGCCAAGCAACATGCAAGGTAACAACAAGTAACTGCCTACTGTTCCTCCATCCTACAGAAGAAAAGGACTAAGGCTAATTGATATACTTTTAATGACATCCTTTTAAAAATTCAAAATGCACAAAGAAGTATTTTTTCCTGTTCATGTTACACAATAATTACTGCCTTCTGCCAACTCATTGTTAATTTGTATACCTTTCACCTATATTCCTAAGAAAAACAGTAAAAGTTAAGGTCAAGAATCAAGAACATGTTACATATATATCTTTACGCCAGACAAATTAACACCCTCAGTTTAGGATTAGCAAAACCTAAATTTTGAAAATCTGAAAGAAAAGCACTTAAATATTGTGTAAAAGTTTTCACAAAACATCTTTACTCAATTAAAATTTCACTTATGGACCTGTAATTCTGTAAAGAAAGCTCAAACCAATCCCAGCATTTAGTGCCTGTCTCTTGACATATTGACGAGGGAAATCTTTAAAAGCAGTATAATAAATTAGTCTGGCCTCCAAAAAGATCCCAAAAGCTGTCACCAGAAAAAGAAGGAATTACAAGTCTAATCCTAATCTTTGAGTCTCTGTAGTGAGTGAGTTGGGTTTAATTTAACACCGCTTTTAACAGTATTCCAGTTATATTGTGGCGTGTCAGCTTAATGTGAGAGAAAAGCCTAAAGTGATGCAGGTCGCAGACGTTTACCACTTCAGTAAAACCCACAAGCACGTCCAAGGGATGCAACTCTGCACAGCGAATCGCGGCGCCTTAGACGACTGGGCCACCCGTGTCCCCTTGAGTCTCTGTATACATTGTGTGTAGTTGGTGAGGTCAGCATCGTCTCATGGACGACATTACATATGTGGTGGGATTACAAGACGTTCCACTAATATTTCCCACCTTTACACTGTTCCTGCTGGCCTGTATAATGTGGATCATAGAAGTCATACAACCACCAATAAACACTACCATGGTTTATCTCTTCATTAGTGTAACATTAATCTTATTTACAAATTTGAGCCACTTGATGGTGGTTTGTAAATAATCAAGTTTGGACCAGACAATCGAGTGATCGATATTGTGAGCAACAATCCATGCTAGTTTGGGGTAAGATGACATGAAATGAACAGCGAGTCTGGCCCACTTGCACAAAACGATATTAGCGCTAAGATGATCGTAACTCACATACTTTAACATTGGCTTACAATAGTCGTAGCACTAAGATCGCTTTGTGCAAGAGGCCCTGATCCATTAAGTCGCCTCAGACAACCAGCATAGCTTCCAGAGTTCCAATTCTAACCTGGAATCCCAACAGATGGGCCTGTACTATGTGGATCATACTAGTAGATACATCCACCAGTAAACACTGTCATGACATACCTCCATTTGTGGAATATTAATCTGAAATACAAATTTGGTGACAGTTTGTCATTTATAGCCTCACTCAGCAATATTTGAGCCACATGACGGCAGTCTGTAAATAATTGAGTCTGGACCAGAAAATCCAGTGACTGATATTGTGAGCAATGATCCTCGCTATTGGGGTACGATGACCTGCAATCTACAAAGTAACCGAGCCCGACATGATCCATCAGGTAAAGAGTTGATCAAATAACTCGTTCTGGCCTCAATTATTAATTATGACTCGCACATAATATTGGATTTCTGGATATGTTTCTGAAATCACTTCAGAATTATTTTACATGATTACAATTTTCTTATTTTATCTCAAATAGAGATAACCTTCTATTTTGAAGACAATCATGGGTGTCATCATTTGATGGATATCTACGGCACGTACATGTCACGGACCTGTCAACCCCTCATCATGGCAATGGGGGAGGTTGGACATTGAAATGGAGGTGATTTGCCTCCAAAGGGGGAGATTTTTAAAATAGTGAAGAAGATAATTTACAATTTAATTTTTTTTAAATTTATTAAGAAAACAATATATTTTAAAACAAAGAAAATAAGATTTTGTGCACATATCTAGCTTAATTTTCGTTTGCAGTTTCCTCCACCAAGAAGAAATCCAGTTCAGTCTAACCATATCACTAACGTTCAAAGATCATCTCTGATAAACACAAACAGCTATTGAAAACGAATGACCAGTAGCTTGACCAGTTGTCAAGGTTCCCCTGATGTAGGTTTTCCAAGTACTTTGCATGAATTTGGTCACAAAATTTGTCATAGAAACATAAAATGCATTTATCTGGATGCAACATGTTCGCCGCTAACTTCTTTAAAATATTTATTTTGTTCCGTCTGTGGTAGTCTGTTGATAGTCTGACTACTTCACTTAATAGATTTCGTATTTACGTTTTACTACAATTTATGAATGAAATGTGCCTCATCGTTGTTGACCTTTCTGACCTTGATGTGTATCAATCTTATTGGTTGACGAGTACTGTATTATGCAAATTAGATCGGGAACACTAGCAAACTATTAGCCAATCATTTTGTATGAAATAATCACACAATAATTCTTGCAAAATTTGATACAGTGTTGATATTTCTTTGGAGACGAGTCACGCCATCAGCCAAAAGGCAAATTAACAAAAAATTTACTTTTTCTTCGACTTTAAGACATACCCTATGAGGAACCCTGATCATGTGATTAATTGCTAATTCGACTACCGAAATCAAATTAACCAATCACACATAGTGTTGTTTCTGGAGACTAGCACTTATCATTTCTGAGAGCTTAATGGCGAAACTTTGAGGTACCGTATTCGACGTAATAAGCGCCCAGGGCGCTATCAAAATTAGAATGAGGGGGCTCTTATTAGAATATTTTTTTGGTGAAATACAACAGAGTTGAAAGATCGTAAATTTCATGATTTATGCTGACAGCCTGAAATGTTTATATACGACAGATATATTTTTCCAGAATTTAATTGCCCATAATTAAGGGTGCATTTAACAAACATTTTATGCACGAATAAATAAGTCTTGTGTACATTGATCAATCTGAAGGGGTGCCAATTAGGATTGTTCACTAGCCAGTATATTAGCAAATATCACCGTGGGCGCTTATTAGAGCGGGGCGCTTATTACGTCAAATACGGTATATTATTTACGTTTTAACATAGTTTCTGATAAATCTGATAACCAATAAAGTCATGTATAACTGGGCCGGTCATATATATCTCCGTTGTTAAATTATGGAGCAATAAACGTGCTATGAACATGAATGAGAACAGTTCATTTCAGTGATAAGCACTCGGCTGATTATTTTCATTTCAAGTTGAACCCTGCAGTTTTCTTTACAGTTTAAATTGTTAAATCATTCACCATATGGATTGATTCACCAGTTGATTTCTAGACCCCCCCCCAGCGGGTGACTGTGACAAGGGTCGCTTATCTGGGCAGTCGGTTAGCCATGTGGTTAAAGCGTTCGCTCGTCACACCGAAGACCCGGGTTCAATTCTCGCCGTGGTTAAAATGTGTGAAGCTCATTTCTGGTGTCCCCGCCATGATATTGCTGGAATATTGCTAAAAGCGGCATAAAACCATATTCACTCACTAATCGGAAAACTTACTTGTAGATTACTGTAACTGTAAATTTCCTTTTCTTTGTTTTGACTTGCAGGACAATGAAGCAGAATTTTGAAATTAATGAAAAATGCTATTTTGCGAGAAAGTGAAGATGCGGGAGGGTTGCCGGGATGTTATGTCTTAGCTTCCTCGGCTCAGTAGCTCTAGATCGATAGATGTTTAATGATGATGCATGACAGACAACGGACAAACAGACCAAGACTTGGATCTTCGATCCAGGTGAGCTAACAGTATCCAAACACTTCGAGTCCAATCCGAAATATTGACTCGTCAGACTTCTTGTTTAACTGGGTCAAATAATCCCAAATAAACACTCATTCTGCAATACCATGAGGAAACATCCTCTTAAGTGATTTATCAAGTTACTGCAGTTAAAGTTAATGAGATTTCATTGTATTTTACTAAGGTATAGTTTCTCTCCAAGATGACTTAATGATGAAAATACAAATCAGGCTTGATGAATCTTGATTTTCCTGCATCCTCATTTCTTTTCTTTATAATTAGACAATTAAGACAGGGCATTATTTTGTAGACAGATGTCCTTCATGGGATTTCATGACTATTCAAACATTTGACAGTGTTCGGCAATGGAGAGAGAAAAACCCTTACGAAAATTGGCAGGATCGCTTCAAAATCAATCCTATCGTAATAAGATTTCTTTTATGTGTTTGGACAATTTTCAACTTTCTCAACAGGAAATAAAACTAACAAGGCATTTTGCTACCAACTCCCAGCACGGTAATCCAATAATAATGAGCGGTTGCACTTATTCGCAAGATGGCTATAAAAATATAATCATCCACTGCAGGGATCGCGACAGCCGTGAGCACATTGGCCGATTATTCGCTTCCCTCTCCCCTTGAGTGATTCTAACACCAGCTTCCCTTACAACATATCTTACAATAACAAGCCAGGGAGGTTTTTATATGTGCACAACTATAATTCGATAAATATCCACTCCATGGTGGGCAGTGAGGGGTTTGTTTATGGGTGTCTATGTAACATGATCCAAGACTATACATCCTAATTTGCCCCTAATGCTGGGGAGTACTGGGGTTACAGCATGGGCCCTCCAATATGGCTAGGAGATATTAGGAATAATTTTACGAGGGCAACCACATGATAGTTTATAGCTCCAGCAGTCATAACTGTCATAGAGGATTGGGGAAATACAAGTTAACACTGTGTGCTGTCAGCGGGTCCGGGAAGAAATCTGCTTGGAGAAGGTCAGAAAGAGTGAGTTCAGGTTTAATAGATACAAACTAAATATGTTGTTGTTTTGTTAAGGCACCATGTTGGTGTCTTTAATATGGGCTGTGATACATCCGACAGATGGGGAATGAAAAACATGCTTGTTTCAGATTGTTACAATAATGGAGCTCTTCGGGTAGATTGTTTGTTTGTTGTTTAACGCCACACTCAGCAATATTCCCGCTACATGATGGCGGTCTGTAACTAATTGGGTCTGGACCAGGCAATCTAGTGATTGACATCATGAGCATCGATCCATGAGGGTTACGATGACATGCATCAACTAAATAAGTGAGTCTGACCACCAGATTCCGTTAGTCGCCTATTACGACAAGCATAGTCGACTTTTACTGCAAGCATGGTTCCTGAAGACCACTTTGGGTAGAAATAAAACACTTAAAGGTTTAGTAGTTTGTGTTCATTTATTGTTGGGACAGTTGGACATGGCAATCATTTAAACTGTTCAATCATGGTGTTGGAAAAGGACAGGATATAGGTGAGATAGACCCCATAACAAATCATAACAGTGATATATTCCCATTTGTACTTCATGAAACAGTGATATACACCACTGGAACTGCATGAAACAGTGATATACACACCTTGAACTGTATGAAACAGTGATACACACCACTAGAACTGCATGAAACAGTGATATACACCCCTTGAACTGCATGAAACAGTGATATACACCCCTTGAACTGCATGAAACAATGATATACACCCCTTGAACTGCATGAAACAGTGATATACACCCGTGGAACTGTGTGAAACAGTGATATACACCCCTTGAACTGCATGAAACAGTGATATACACCCTTGGAACTGTGTGAAACAGTGATATACACCACTGGAACTGTATGAAACAATGATATACACACCTGGAACTGCGTGAAACAGTGACATACACCCCTTGAACTGCATGAAACAATGATATACACCCCTTGAACTGCATGACAGAGATATACCAATTGAACAGCATGACATTGACAACCTCCTTGAACAGCATGACACAGTGAAAGATCCCTTGAACAGCATTTAGCAGTGACATACCTCATTTAAAGCATATAACAGCCAGTGACATACCCCCTTGAACATCAGATAACAGTGATATATATCCCTTGAAGAGCATGTAACAGGGATATATCCCTTGACAACAGATAAAGAAATAAAGCTCCTTCCAAAACATGTAACTTTGACATAGCCCCTTGGGAACATCAAATAACAGTGACAGACTCCCTTAATGCATAATAAAGTATGTCTCCAACCAAATGTATCACCAGAATTACTTGCAAGAAATCTTATATCGGAAATGCCACTTAATTTGATGCAAAATTAATTCTTTGACCATTAATACAAATACAGAATACATATGACATATTACTTGTGCTGGATAATAAATCTCCACAGAGAAAGTTAAAGAATTCCTGTTTGCGCCATGTTTTACATGCAAACCAAGCAAATTCTACACAATGCACCAAGCACTCTGAATCCCTGTGTGTGTAAGGTGACTTGTGGCTTGGGATACAACATGACAACTGAAGGATATGGTTTGCAAAAAAACATCAGCTTCTTTGAAAATAAGGCAATAGCTGACATACCACCAAATATCAATGTTTCACTTTTTAAAATTCTAGGACAAATGACGGATGTAAAAAAACTAAAGATTCCCAACAGGAAACAAAACCAACATTTGTAAAAATTACATTTAATACACTTACAGAAACTGTATTATATTTTCAATTAAAAATCAAATCTTCTTTCTCAAAAGCCTTTTTTCTCTTGTTATGGAACAAAGATGCCTGTCTGCCTATAGAAAAAGTACTTGAAATGTGATTAAAATTGTGTAATATCTGATGAAATCTTTCCAATGAATCTAAAACGTAATGACTTTCAGGCTGATGGTTCTTCATCAGGCTCTGATTAACGACCTCTACTGCCAGTTTCTGGTAATGTTATCTTACAGCTATTACAGCTATTTTCTTCCATAGAAGAACCGAGGGAAAATTTCATCATGCCTTGTTGTTATTGAGAAGAGAGCTGTCCGAGTTTTACATCTAATATTCTTTAAGGCCTTTGTCAGATGGATCAAGTCAGTGTAATTGAAAATAACAACACAATCATAGTGCCATTTTTTCGTTTTGTTCTGGCTAAATTATGTTGTGAATGATGTGGTGTGATTTGGCCATCCATTGATAATAGCCGAGCCAGCAGTTCTACCAAACACCTCTTGAGTGTGTGGTAACGGGGCTGATTTGGTAAAGTTGGCAATATGTCACTTGTCAGCTGCATAATCACAGCCTGCAAAGTCAAGCTGGCACTGGAGAAGACTTATTGCTGGGGTACAACACTACACCAAATCAGTGAGGGAGTTGGAATTTTATATTGTTTCAGTTAGATCCAGGTGTCGGTGAAATGAGGGATGACAGCCCAGACCATGCGCAGATCCACTTCAGTGAAACCAATGAACATGGGTATGATGCTGACAGACCAACTGAGGTAAATGTGGTTCAAGAGAGCAGATCCTAGTACAGCTAAGAAAGGTAACTCTGCACAGCAAGCTGAAGCAGTGCCTTTTTCCTCATGTTTGTTTGTTTAACGCAGCATTCAGCAATATTCCAGCTATATGATGGCGGTCTGTAAATAATCGAGTCTGGACCAGACAATCCAGTGATTGACATCATGAGCATCGATCCACGCAATTGGGATATGATGACATGCATCAACCTAGTCAGGGAACCTGACCACCCGATCCCATTAGTCACCTCTTACAACAAGTCACCTTTTACGGCAAGCATGGGTTGCTGAAGACCTATTCTACCCCGGATCTTCATGGGTCTTTTCCTCATGTAAACTACCTGAACAAAATCGTTCCATGTCGACTCAACTAAACTGGCCTCATCAGGCTAAAATATTGAATAAGGACACATGATCATTATGACAAAAACAAAACCATCTTCACAGAATATTTTATCTTATGTATTGCCAAGCTCACAGTGGCCACAAGCATCACTTTTCAGAATGTCTTAAAACACATCTGTGACGTCATTCTATTGTTTGAACGCTCCATCATTTTTCAGGAATGGAGAGTTGTTTGTCACTATACATTATCTTGAACCAACATTTGAATTTTTTTGCATTTATTGATAAGTGAATAATTTCCTTTTTTCTTTCTTTCGAAAACATGCGTTGCAAGCGGGGTTTGAACCCACATCGTTTGATTTCAGAACGTGTAATTGTCCAGCTCAGCTATGGCGGCACAAGAAGGTATGGTGTGAAATTAACTATTAAATATTTAAATAATTTTGCATAACGCTTAAAAGCTTAAAATAATATGTATATATTTTGTGTTAGAGCAGGTTACCAACAACCTAAATCATACTTATAGCAACTAGTTAAAACTTTGAAGAGAAAAAACAAATCAGGTAATATATATATCCTTGTTCGGGGCTCTATATTTCCTATTATTGCAACAGAGGCAGAGAACGCATTCCTTGTGCATCATGCAATGGCAACTCACGCAGTATAAATACACCCAACAAAGAGTTCTTGTTTATTTTTCAAATATTTTCCACAACAGAATATTTTGTCAAAGTGCAAATGTAGGGATGAGTTTTAAGTAGGGGAATATCCTCGTAACTCTCAATTCCTTAAAAATAATGGGCCTCGGCCGCTGCTCCATTATTTTTTAGGAATGGAGAGTTACTCTGACATTCCCCTCGACTTAATCACCACCTCTGCCACCCTGATGAGAAAAAAAACAAATCGAGGAATATTGGACCAAACATGATACAATTCAGTTATTTTATGACCAAGCTCATATTTTCAAAGAGACCACATGCATCACTTTCTAGAATGTCTCAATCATCACCACTTCTGCCACCCTGATGAGAAATTAACCCATCAAGGAATATTTGACTGATGATATGATTCAGTTATCTTATGTATAAGCTAAAATATGAATACGAAAAACATAACTTTAACCAAGAGCATCTTTACACAAATGCATACAATAACCTAGAGTGGTTTCTTACAAATTAACTAATATTAACAGCCTGCATCCAATCATTATTATGATTCAAAAAACGACTTAGCCATAATTTTATATGATTGTAGCCAAAGCCCTTAAAACCCACACATTATATTCCAGTCGTGTTTAACGTGACTCCTGTTACTCATTCCCAAAGACAATATGCTCCGTAACGTCCCGCGGTGCACAGAGCTGATACTAACGCGGACCAATACAAATGACTTGCAAGGCAGCAATGGACATGTATTGATTTGGACATCAACACAATATTGTCTTAGGCTCAGAGTATAATCCAGGGTCACCAGTGATCTCAGCTATTTCATTAGCAAGCTGGGACATAATTAGCATCAGGGGTGTTTATTTGTCCCCCCAGTGAAAACCCTGCAAACATACCACATGGAACTAGTTACTTCACTCAAACAACGTGACTGTTACACAGTAACTACAGTAGATGGAGATCGAGTAACAATCAGAACCACTATTCCAAATTTATCAGTCATCATTTTGCAAAATATAATGATAATTCTAGAATCTTCTTGAAAAATCAGGTCAACATCCATTGGTTTTCTACCTATTGACTTCTATCACAACATGTATACATACAGTCGATTTCTGACTACTTTTTAACATGTCTTATCCTTTTGACACAAAAGTAGAGACATGTCTATGTTAAGTCTGTTGAAGTGCAGGTAGGAGTTACACTGTCTATTGTAAGTTGAAATACAGGAGTTACGGTACACCAGTCATAGCACTGTCTACTGTAAGTTGAAGTACAGGAGTTATGACAGTCATAGCACTGTCTACTGTAAGTTGAAGTACAGGAGTTATGACAGTCATAGCACTGTCTACTGTAAGTTGAAGTACAGGAGTTATGACAGTCATAGCACTGTCTTCTGTAAGTTGGAGTACAGGAGTTATGACAGTTATAGCACTGTCTACTGTAAGTTGAAGTACAGGAGTTACACCTGTCATAGCACTGTCTACAGCAAGTTGAAGTACAGGAGTTATGACAGTCATAGCACTGTCTACTGTAAGTTGAAGTACAGGAGTTATGACAGTTATAGCACTGTCTACAGCAAGTTGAAGTACAGGAGTTATGACAGTCATAGCACTGTCTACTGTAAGTTGAAGTACAGGAGTTATGACAGTTATAGCACTGTCTAATGTAAGTTGAAGTACAGGAGTTACACCTGTCATAGCACTGTCTACAGCAAGTTGAAGTACAGGAGTTATGACAGTTATAGCACTGTCTACAGCAAGTTGAAGTACAGGAGTTATGACAGTCATAGCACTGTCTACTGTAAGTTGAAGTACAGGAGTTATGACAGTTATAGCACTGTCTAATGTAAGTTGAAGTACAGGAGTTACACCTGTCATAGCACTGTCTACAGCAAGTTGAAGTACAGGAGTTATGACAGTCATAGCACTGTCTACTGTAAGTTGAAGTACAGGAGTTATGACAGTTATAGCACTGTCTACTGTAAGTTGAAGTACAGGAGTTATGACAGTTATAGCACTGTCTACAGCAAGTTGAAGTACAGGAGTTATGACAGTCATAGCACTGTCTACTGTAAGTTGAAGTACAGGAGTTATGACAGTCATAGCACTGTCTACTGTAAGTTGAAGTACAGGAGTTATGACAGTCATAGCACTGTCTACTGTAAGTTGAAGTACAGGAGTTATGACAGTTATAGCACTGTCTACTGTAAGTTGAAGTACAGGAGTTATGACAGTTATAGCACTGTCTACGGTAAGTTGAAGTACAGGAGTTATGACAGTTATAGCACTGTCTACTGTAAGTTGAAGTACAGGAGTTATGACAGTCATAGCACTGTCTTCTGTAAGTTGAAGTACAGGAGTTATGACAGTTATAGCACTGTCTAATGTAAGTTGAAGTACAGGAGTTACACCTGTCATAGCACTGTCTACAGCAAGTTGAAGTACAGGAGTTATGACAGTCATAGCACTGTCTACTGTAAGTTGAAGTACAGGAGTTATGACAGTTATAGCACTGTCTACTGTAAGTTGAAGTACAGGAGTTATGACAGTCATAGCACTGTCTACTGTAAGTTGAAGTACAGGAGTTATGACAGTCATAGCACTGTCTACTGTAAGTTGAAGTACAGGAGTTATGACAGTTATAGCACTGTCTACTGTAAGTTGAAGTACAGGAGTTATGACAGTCATAGCACTGTCTACTGTAAGTTGAAGTACAGGAGTTATGACAGTTATAGCACTGTCTACTGTAAGTTGAAGTACAGGAGTTACACCTGTCATAGCACTGTCTACAGTAAGTTGAAGTACAGGAGTTACACCAGTCATAGCACTGTCTACAGTAAGTTGAAGTACAGGAGTTATGACAGTCATAGCACTGTCTACTGTAAGTTGAAGTACAGGAGTTATGACAGTTATAGCACTGTCTACTGTAAGTTTAAGTACAGGAGTTACACCTGTCATAGCACTGTCTACTGTAAGTTGAAGTACAGGAGTTATGACAGCTATAGCACTGTCTACTGTAAGTTTAAGTACAGGAGTTACACCTGTCATAGCACTGTCTACTGTAAGTTTAAGTACAGGAGTTACACCTGTCATAGCACTGTCTACTGTAAGGTGAAGTACAGGAGTTACACCAGTCATAGCACTGTCTACTGTAAGTTGAAGTACAGCAGTTATGACAGTCATAGCACTGTCTACTGTATGTTGAAGTACAGGAGTTACACCAGTCATAGCACTGTCTTCTGTAAGTTGAAGTACAGGAGTTATGACAGTCATAGCACTGTCTACTGTAAGTTGAAGTACAGGAGTTATGACAGTTATAGCACTGTCTAATGTAAGTTGAAGTACAGGAGTTACTCCTGTCATAGCACTGTCTACTGTAAGGTGAAGTACAGGAGTTACACCAGTCATAGCACTGTTTACAGTACGACTATTATAAGCAAAAGTTTAAGCACAAATACCACTGCCAATAACCCTGCCTGTTCCAAGATTTACTCATGTTTCACACTGCTTTTAGCAGCATATCAGCAATATTCCAGCTAGGAAGTTGAAGAAGCTGAATAGCATGGTAAGCTTCTTAAGAAAGAAAGTGATAAAATGTTAAAGACTGTTAGGTCTGTGGGGTATGAATCCAAACCAGTTCCAAACCAAATAATCTTGTAAGATATACTTTTTCAAAGATCCCTGATAAACATTGACTACAACTGTCACCTCAGCTAATATCCACAACAAACTCTTCATTTAAAGGAGCGAACATCATTTCCTGAAACCAAAATAAACATTCACAAAATGAAGTGTCACATGAAAGCAGGAGATATCATGTGCAGGAATTCCCCGTAAACACGATAAAGTTGGTGAATATAGGGCTGTATACTCTCCTGTGATGGAGGTTCGGATGAAGGTGATGAAAGGCTGTCTCTATTTCAACCTAGCAGATGCACCAGATCAGAGAACAAGCTATGGTCCACGACACAAATCAAACCAGATGACAGGCAGACTAAATGTCTGTATTCCTTTTAAAGAAAATCAATGCTTCAGTTTCACACACTATGACAATTTTCAAATATTCCTGTAATCAAGTACTTTGAGCTCAAAGACGACCTAATTGATTCAGAGGTAATGTTCGGCATTGCTGGTTTTTATCAATGTGATCCGACCTGCCTCGTTACGATCACTGGATCTCTGGCGGTCCACAAGTTGCTATCAAGATATTTCTTTTTACCATACCCATTCAAAAAGCCTAAACATTCAAAAGAAAAATTATCCCATCAAAACTCCATCATGCATGCATGCTGGTATCAACATTTGGAGTTCTCAAAGCTTTTACTGCATGTTTCAAACTTTATTGATTAATTCTATTCAAAGAATTAAAAAATGGTTGTAAAACGGAATTCAAAAATCATTTAGATTAATGATAAGAATTATCCAACAGACAGATAACATTTATTCATTTACTTCTTAACATTTTACATCAGTGGGAAATCAACTGGGTCCATATTCTGTGTGGTCTTGATTTAACACAGTTGACACTAAAATAGCATGTCATAGCTGTTGATACTGACCAAAAAAGGTTAGGGATCATGAAATATTTTTATATATCTTACACATTGGTTTGTTCAGTATGATTAAATGAATATATATTGATTATAGCTATTAGTTATAAATATAGCATTCTCCAATAATATAACAACAAAATCCTCAATCAACCGACACAATAAATCATAGACCCCTATCTAATGTGATATTAATGCATAATTCACACACTATTATCCTGTCTGTCTCTACTCAATTCCATATAATAAGCACTGAAAGGACATTTCTACTCATAACTACCTTTTATGGGTAAAAACAATCCCTCAAAGCCCTTTTATAGTAAAATGAAGCATTAGAGAACAGCCAATTTATCAACAATGGCATGAAACAAGCATTTGACAAGGGTCATCATAGTACATACAGGATCTAAGATAAATCTATGTTTTGTATGTGACAGGGAATCAGTCTGTTGTACCTGGGGGGTCAGTGTCGGACACAAATCACACAGAGATTTCACTTCATTTTTCTTATTGATTACTCATACAAATCTTCGACCTTTGCCGTAGCATCAGCAGCCGATACTAAAATCACTGCTGGATGAGCGAAGATGCTCACTGACTGAAATGCTAACACTGGAAAGAATGCTGCATTTATAATGCCTGGCTGGTTCTGTTATGGTAATGTAATTAGATTACTAGTAGAGCAGAATTAAAACAACTTTTATTTGCATTTAGTTTTTCTTTTCGATGAATTTTATTACATCATATATAATTGAAATACTTAGGAAGAACACAAAGTTCATAAACATTGTATTTCTGAAACATTATGAACTCAGAAAACAGGGTAATAGATGTTCTCATCAGAAGTTTTATTCCTATATATTTTCTAACCATAGTGGCCAAGTCAATGATTTGGAGTGTCCCATTTTATCACTGAGAGGGATTCAGCTGGGTAATATTTGCATATAGTTTCAGTTTTTATTCAAACCCTTTTATCTTATTACAGTTGATGAAATTGAAATATCTGGAAGTGGACATTGTTCATGAATATCTTTACGTCTGAAAATGGTTTGAATTGCAAAATGCTTACAAGGCAATTTATGTACCTAACACTGGAGTGAGAAGCAAATAAGATTTATTTAATTCGTTTTTCGCAATTCCACCGATCTATCACGGCATGCAACAGCCTGATTGCGGCAGAGGAAGTATCCTAGTGGTACGTACAGTATGTAATCAATGATTTTATGCCTCTCTGGTTGATTTAGCTCTTGAAGTCTCGCTGGGGACATTTTCCATCTGAAACATGACTTCCCTATCTGCAAATGGCTGCTGAGCAGGTTGACCGTCTGCTTCAATATTAATTTCCCTGAAGTTGCCGGTGTAGAGAATCAGCCCTGAATGACCGTCCAGGACCGAAGAGACATCCCAATACCAATAAACACTTGCTAATGGCACAGCAAGCCACCGACATTCCACACTTAATGATAAAACTCAATTCCACTGACAAAATGTTACTTTCGGAATATGTCTCCATCCCAATTTGGAGGAAACAAAACAATGTGGGGAAACTCTGCTATTTCCCCCTGAGTGTTGATATGATTGTGAGCAAACACCAGTATTGGATTCTACTACCAAATCTGCTCCCATTGAAGACAGACACGACCATGAAACTTTATTGCTCTTCCCGATGTCTACAAATTGATTTTTTCTAATTTCCGTAGCACTATTGTATGTTTTATAATGCCTTAATATGTGATGTGTCTACACTATTTTGATAGTGGGATGTGTTGATAAAGAAACCCATGACACAAGGGTCACCGCAGTACCTGAGACTGTGGACTCCAATGTCGTTGTCTTAAACTTCCATTAGCAATCTATTGATTTGTGTTGGGAGTTCTTACGGCAACCCAACATAGACTTCTGGTGTGTACATTCATCCCACCAGTGCTGGCTGTCTCGTCTGTAAGCTTAAAGAGCATTGATGAAGATCTGTAGTTCAAATTGTTGAGCCACCATATTGTTACAGTCAGTGCTGGATATATTGATGTGTCTAGTTGACAACAGGAGTGAGTGAGTGAGTGAGAGAGAGAGAGAGAGAGAGAGAGGGAGAGAGAGAGACAGAGAGGGGGAGACAAGGGAGCGAGTGAATGAAGAAATGGGTGGTATAGTGATTAAGTAGGGTTTGGGGAAGGTGAGTGGGTGGGTGAGTGAGTGAGGGTGAGTGAGTGAGGGAGAGAGAGAGGGACTGAGGGAGCACAGGAAAGTTCAAACAACTTTCTGCAGGACCCTACTCTTGCAATACTACAGCAACGGACACAAAGGATAGTCTTCACACACTTTACTCATACAAGAAATCAAGCATCAGACAAACAAATCTTCTAACTGTGACTACCAGGCCACAAAGACATGTTTAATATGTTTTAAGCTGCCTTGTTGACATTGTCATAACATTTCCATGGCAGCAAACACCAAGACAGACAGAATCAAGCTATGTATGGCACCAGGTAATTAAAAGCGACAAAACGCTTTCCATAATCATAAAATCTCTGCTACAAGCGGAGTCCATGGTACAATTCTGACTCTATCAAAAGCTTGGGTTGATGAATCACTGTCAAATATGGGGATGATACCAGGTGTCCGCAAAAAGATGTCTACCTTAAAAAAAATTGAAAGCTTTACTTCTCTCATAAGGTGCTTCCCTTGTTTCTTTCGTATCTGTGACAGAAGTCACTTTATGGTATCCAGAGGAAATTGGGAGAAACCATTAGCTGTAGATGACTGATGTATTTACGTGGTTCTTATTTCAAGATCTCACATCTAGACCTTGTCCTTAATAGAAGCCGGCGGTGGGTAAGCCAAGTGGCTAAAACATTCGCTTGACTTGCCAAAGACCTGGGTTTGATTCCCCACATTAGTACAATGTGTGAAGCCCATTTCTGGTGTGCCCTGCCATGACATTGCTGGAATAGTGCTAAAAGTGGCGTAAAACCATACTCACTCACTAATAGGAGCTGGCTCTTAATAGAGGAAATATGATAGACAGTAAACTACGTTTATAACGAACACGCTTATAACAAACGGACAGATATAACAAACTGTTTTATGGTCCCGGACGTTTGTTGTATATATGCTGTATACCTACTTATAACGAACAGACAGATATAACAAACTGTTTTATGGTCCCGGCCATTTGTTGTATATATGCTGTATACCTACTTATAACGAACGGACAGATATAACAAACTGTTTTATGGTCCCGGCCATTTGTTGTATATTTGCTGTATACCTACTTATAACGAACGGACAGATATAACAAACTGTTTTATGGTCCCGGGCGTTTGTTGTATATATGCTATATACCTACTTATAACGAACGGACAGATATAACAAACTGTTTTATGGTCCCAGCCATTTGTTGTATATATGCTGTATACCTACTTATAACAAACAGACAGATATAACAAACTGTTTTATGGTCCCGGGAGTTTGTTGTATATATGCTGTATACCTACTTATAACGAACGGACAGATATAACAAACTGTTTTATGGTCCCAGCCATTTGTTGTATATATGCTGTATACCTACTTATAACGAACGGACAGATATAACAAACTGTTTTATGGTCCCAGCCATTTGTTGTATATATGCTGTATACCTACTTATAACGAACAGACAGATCTAACAAACTGTTTTATGGTCCCGGACATTTGTTGTATATATGCTGTATACCTACTTATAACGAACGGACAGATATAACAAACTGTTTTATGGTCCCGGGCGTTTGTTGTATATATGCTGTATACCTACTTATAACGAACTACGGTTGTAGTGAACTAAACTAAGCGGTATGAGTTCGTTACAACCGTAGTTTACGTATATGTAAAACTGGTTTTGAAAATACCCATTGGGGCATACATAGGTAGTGTTATGTGATTGTACATGACAGATTTCCTTCCTTCTGAATTCTAACATTTCCAATGTCAAGACACAAATAATACATTTAGAATTACACCATTATCCTACATATATTCCATGAAGAAATCATCTTTCAAAGATGTTAAATCAGGATCTGTAAGATGAGCTCGACTGTTCTTAAGGCAGACGACACATTTGCCATTTGATATAACTTACACATCCAGTCATGAAACAAACTTGGACTCTTGAATTTCAAGAAAGTGTAACTTGTCTGACAAAGCCTGACAACTGGCCAAGAAGTTTGCGTCTGTCTGTGACAAAGTGGGCTTGTGTGTAATATGCTGCATTAAGTGATACAGTGTGCAGATGTTTGCCAATGTGACAAAACCAGACTTTCCTGTGCATGGGACATTGGGGCAGCGGCAACGCAAAGACGAGGCTTACTCTTTGTCCAGACGGCCATCGCAGGGCTCGTCATTTCCTGTCGATTCTCTCTTCATAATGAAATCATTGCTTCTATTAATTCGCCACATTGATTTTAGAATGAGGTTCGGAGTTGTTCCAACTCCGGAGATGTTGTCGTATTTCTACCCATGATGCAGCAGTCACGCTGTATTTAACACAGGCACCGATGCAAAGCGTATGCAATCTCCCAAAGTTCCCTACATGAGCAGTGGATGCCTCCAGGCTAGTGTTCAGCCAGCGAGCAGCACAAATCTCGGCCCATAGTGTCGGTTCAGCTGGTTCACGTTCTGACGTGTTTGCTTCACAGAACACAATGATTAAAGTGTAGCCTACGATTCATACCATCGACTCGAACATACAGGCCTTATTTAGCCATATTTAGAGAGAGAAGGAAAAAATTGACAAAAAGTTTCAAATATCTTCTTAAAAATTTAAACTTTAATCAAATCATCCTAAGAGCAGAGTAAACTGCTTTGATGTTCCTCAGCACCAACTTCTTCGGACTTTAATCAATTTACAGAGCTTTAAAACCGAAACACTTCATTTAAAATAAAACAATGTTACTTCAAGAGGAGATGAAATAAAAAGATAAATTAACTTGACAAGAGAACATTTATAATGTAAAGTGACAGAATCAGTAGCAGTGTCACTGGGAGGTGGCGAGCCCAACAATGGAGGTCCTCACTGGGAGGTGGCGAGCCCCACAATGAAGGTCCTCACTGGGAGGTAGCGAGCCCCCGCAATGGAGGTCCTTACTGGGAGGTAGCGAGCCCCACAATGGAGGTCCTCACTGGGAGGTAGCGAGCCCCACAATGAAGGTTCTCACTGGGAGGTAGCGAGCCCCACAATGGAGGTCCTCACTGGGAGGTAGCGAGCCCCACAATGAAGGTCCTCACTGGGAGGTAGCGAGCCCCACAATGGAGGTCCTCACTGGGAGGTAGCGAGCCCCACAATGGAGGTCCTTACTCGGAGGTAGCGAGCCCCACAATGGAGGTCCTCACTGGGAGGTAGCGAGCCCCCACAATGGAGGTCCTTCCTCGGAGGTAGCGAGCCCCACAATGGAGGTTCTCACTGGGAGGTAGCGAGCCCAACAATGAAGGTCCTCACTGGGAGGTAGCGAGCCCCACAATGGAGGTCCTTACTGGGAGGTAGCGAGCCCCACAATGGAGGTCCTCACTGGGAGGTAGCGAGCCCCACAATGGAGGTCCTCACTGGGAGGTAGCCAGCACCCGCAATGGAGGTTCTCACTGGGAGGTAGCGAGCCCCACAATGGAGGTTTCTTACTGGGAGGTAGCGAGCCCCACAATTAAGGTTCTCACTTGGAGGTAGCAAGCCCCACAATGAAGGTCCTCACTGGGAGGTAGCGAGCTCCACAATGGAGGTCCTCACTGGGAGGTAGCGAGCCCAACAATGAAGGTTCTCACTTGGAGGTAGCGAGCCCCACAATGGAGGTTCTCTCTGGGAGGTAGCGAGCTCCACAATGGAGGTCCTCACTGGGAGGTAGCGAGCCCAACAATGTAGGTCCTCACTGGGAGGTAGCGAGCCCCACAATGAAGGTCCTCACTGGGAGGTAGCGAGCTCCACAATGGAGGTCCTCACTGGGAGGTAGCGAGCCCTCGCAATGGAGGTCCTCACTGGGAGGTAGCGAGCCCCCACAATGGAGGTCCTCACTGGGAGGTAGCGAGCCCCACAATGGAGGTCCTTACTGGGAGGTAGCGAGCCCCCACAATGGAGGTCCTTTCTGGGAGGTAGCGAGCCCAACAATGAAGGTCCTCACTGGGAGGTAGCGAGCCCCACAATGAAGGTCCTCACTGGGAGGTAGCGAGCCCCACAATGGAGGTCCTCACTGGGAGGTAGCGAGCCCCCGCAATGGAGGTCCTCACTGGGAGGTAGCGAGCCCCCGCAATGGAGGTCCTTACTCGGAGGTAGCGAGCCCCACAATGGAGGTCCTCACTGGGAGGTAGCGAGCCCCCGCAATGGAGGTCCTTACTCGGAGGTAGCGAGCCCCACAATGGAGGTCCTCACAGGGAGGTAGCGAGCCCCACAATGAAGGGCCAAACATTGTCTTATTGAAGCCATTCTAGTAATTACATCATGATTTGAAAAGAAACAGATCTTATTTTCAGGATTTTCAGAATTACAAGGACTTGTGTTAAATGGCCGATGGTTACGCTGTAGGTTCTAACACCCTTATCAAGCAAAGTGAAGTACAGAGTATGGTTGACAAGAATATATATACAGGATAGGAGGCAGTGTTTATACAGTTGTGTAGGTTTAAGATCAGTTACACTGTTGTATTTGTAATGAGTTGTGTTTCTGCATGAAGTTAGTCAGTGAATGCAACAACAATGTCCATGACACCTTTGAAGGAACATAGACACAAGCAATGCAGGACTTACCAACAAGAAAGGAAATGTATTCAATACTGCGAGATGACATTATGTGCCAATTTGGGTGAAGAAATATGGTATGGTTTTCAAGATCTGCTCCTAAATCAAAGTCGTTGCCATGGAAACTCGAAAAAATATATTTTTTTAAAACCCCAAGCTATCAAAAGGCACCAGTTCACAAATAGACCTACCTATGTGCCAAGTTTAGTGAAGAAATAAGGTACGGTTTTCAAGATCTGCTCCGGATAGAAATTTGACGGAAGGATGGACGGCACCCATTCCTATATAAGGGATTTGAAAGATGATCAGTAACAAAGAAAACATTCAGTGTAAGATTAATAAGAGGACAAAGTCATTGAAATCCAATGGCAAATACTTGTCATGGATAAATATATGAAACTTCCAAAACTATCAAAAGGCACCAATTCACCACTAGAACTATCTCTGTGCCAAGTTTGGTAAAGAATAATAGCAACTTTGGATACGATGACATGCAATCAACCAAGTCACAGAGCCTGATCGCCCGATCCATTTAGTTGCCTCTTACAACAAATATAGGTTGCTGGGGACCTACTACCCTTCCTGGAATCAATAGGAGCTTATAGATTATTAGGCTACTCTTCCTAATTCCCAATTAATTCTTGATTTTACACTTAAAGACCTATTCAGATAGGAAAGCATTTTTATAAATAATATAAATCCAAAAGTGAAGAAAATAATAAATTACAAATCATTAAACTGTTCCTTGGTGAAGCACATCAAGATGATAGACGCAACCGAGTTAGTCATGTGAAGCCATGTACTTGGCTGCAACTGCAATTATGAAGAACTCTTTCTCCCATCAATCTTTATCAGCGCATAATGAAATAATCGTATACATTAATAAGTGACATCATGCCACTCCAATCTAATCACAGGACTGACCACGACCCAGTGTCAAGTCACGCACCACATCATCAGCCAAAGCATCCACAAGGTTACCAATGTAACAAACATTCATATTTGTTCGACAAGATTTCTCATATTTGTCAATGTAGAAGTAAATATAAATGAAGCGAGTTGTATAAGTATTAGTCATAATGCAGACTAATTTTATTGATCACAGCCAGTGTTATTGTTGATGGTGCTGGGTCAGGTCAATACCACCAGGTGCCTTTGGCAGACCACAGTAATTCAACAGATTTGGGGTGGCTATAAATGGCATTCTTAGTCTAGTTTGCTTGTTGTTGTTCAACACTGGAACATTCCAGCTACATGACATTGTCTGTATATAATCCAAGTCTAGACCAGACAATCCAATGATTGTAATTATGAGCATTGATCCACATTATCAGGGCAGGATGGCACACTATGAATCAAGTCTCCGAGTCTGACCACCCAATCCATTAAGTCGCCTCCTACGACCTACATAGGTTGCTAGAGATAAATTCTAACTCTGACACGGACACACAACATAATCACTGTCTCCCACTATACGGGTGTTGTGATTATCAGTCTTACACAGACTGTGAAACAAAAATATTCCAACAAAATCCATGCAAGTCTGTAAGTCAAGATTTCCCTAGTTTCTGAAATAAGGAATATAAACGAAAATCTTACCATTGTCATCTTTAAATATTTTCATTTCAGAGATTAAATACAATCCTACACATATTATGAATACGAATACTGAAAATAGATTTGTTCGTTCTCTGCCTCGTGGCTAAACATTAACTCCACAAGCTTGAGTATCTATGACACACTTATGTTCAAAAACAATGATTAAAAATCACAACTTCTCACCCCCCAAAAACTACTTTCTTGCAAACTTTCTCCATTGGGACAGTAAAGTAATACAAGTAAATATTCAAACAATTCTCCTAGGGCTGGGACGGGTAACTCGGGTACTTGAGTCGGGTGGTTCCTGAATAGGACCCGGGTACCCACAGTACTACCCGGACCAGTGGTTAGTCACGTGATATATTGTTTAATAACAAAAATTATCTAGGACTTCCACGGTTGCACTATAAGTGACTAATGTTCACATTTCTTTCTGACTATGCACACATTCCTTCTGACTTTATATGTTTGAATAGAGATAAAACTTCAGTCAACTTCAGTGTATGCATGACCAGATTGTTTTATTTGAGTATCTAAATACATTTTGCCAGGGCTACAGTCAAACTATTCCCAATCGGACATTTGTACCTATCTCTTGAGCCCATCAGCAGGCACCCGAGTAGGGTTGGGTAATAGGGGTGTGGGTACCAGGGTAGTAAATTTGGACTCATCCCAGCCCTAAATTCTCTGGTTATTTTTCATCCACTCTTCTCAAGACCTCGTTAAAATCTGAGTGGGATCTGACTGTTAAACTGTATACGGCATGGATTTAGCAACCACTGAAGGTGTGCAATGGGATTCTGTCCTGTATGTGGTGTGCCTGCAGTGTCGCCAAGCTGTAAGAATACTCCACCTCAGTGGTGTCGTAAATGAGTGTATTCCGAGAAAGACCGACCACACGTTGGCGGACACCGGGATTAATGAGGCAACACGACACCTGGAGACATTGCTGTCAAGATAAACCTGGACTTCATAGATACACCACCGTTGGAGAATAACACAATTATTCTTAAAAAAAACACATGACATTGGAGGAATTACTTCCTGGACAGTATTTAACTTCGACTTGTGATATGCCATACGGCACATCACATATCACCATGAACACATAATGACTCCTTGATTCAATGTACCAAGTGAACTGGTATATTGGGACAAAGACGTATATACAATCTATATATATCTATATACGTCTTTCATTCAGATAAGAATGACCTTGTTTTAGATGTTGCAAAACACATAACAAAATGGCCTTGAGATCTGATTTATTAAGGATATGTTAACTGTTTGATAGGCATTCTTTAAAGTTGGTGGGTAAATAAGAAAACATAACTTTATGGATGACAACTTCAGGTTTAATGCTTTAGTGAAGTTTCGATGTAGATTCTTACACTCTCTCAACCATTCCTGCTTGAGTACAGTGTAAGAATTTACATCAAAACTTTGCTAATTCAATAAATCCGAAGTTGTCATCCGTAAAGTTGTGTGTCTTAGCAACAATGTGAATTCCAGTTGTGCATGCCCATATCATTTTAGTGAGAAGATTGACAACAAGAAAATAATACACAGCTGCCCAAAATATTTGCTTTTTGTCTACAATATCCAAGAAAAATATCTCAGAATATTTGAATTAAATGATCAATTCTGACTGCAGAGGCTGGTGAGTCAAAAGTTGTTTTGCAATGAAATTGCACCTAATGTAATTTGCACACAAAGCAAAGAAATGCATTTGTGTATAGAGACATGAGGCAAAAAGATTGCATGATGTCTGACCTAGCTACAAATTACAGGCAGCAATGACTTCACAACACAAGAAGAACCGTGAATTCTATCTAGCTGCGATGAAGCCAAGGAAAACTTTCATAAAACTACCGGATCAGTTTAGTCACTCGGAGTTATTGGATAAATAAAATCGAGAGTTGACCGTCTCATTGCTGCAGGCACTTTTTCAAATAGGCGCCAAATGTTCCCAATAAGTGTGTCTTTGTTCTTTGAGTCGCATACTCGGTCGATACCCAATGACATCTGTAAAGCGGACAACATTTCTTTTATTCGTACAAATAAATACTGGCTTTTCTTCACAATAATCTGTCATTTAGGAGATATTAAAAAAATTATGACACGTAGAAGCTAATGTTTGAGCTTTCTCTCTTGAGACTTCCGACACAATGTCCGAAAAAATATGCATACACGAGTGTAAATTGAATATGGAGAGTGAGATAGTTCCACAAGCATTTAACACTTATTTCCATTATCAAAGTGTCAGCCGAATGTTTATTTGCGTAATTTGTCTCCAAGTTACGAACCACGTGCCGTTCTATTGGATGATCTCCCATCTATTCAGTTCCAGCAAGTTGTCCACCCATCCTCATCACCATCACAATAGCCACCTAACCTTCATGTCACACCATAACTAAAATGATTACCATGCAATATTTAATGCCAAATATTGCCACTTTCGACATATGATATTTGCCAATAATGAGTCAAAGTTCATAACATTCTATTCTGTGCATATTTGCTAACACCACGTCAGTAAATCTGCCATCCCACTGACATTTTGACAAAGGCTTATCGCAGGCCTGGAAGGTAGACATTTGTGTCTGTTGTGTGTAAAGTAAGCCGCTCTCTGATTGGTCGGATTCGGATGTTAATCTACACGGTAAATTGGATGCATGTAATGTTCTATTTTAATGAAACAAGAATTAGTTGTTATCATTTGAACATGGTAAATGTAAACTGCTAACTGTAAGCAAGGTTGGGCTGCATTCCAACACTCTGTGAATAGACTTGATTAGTGGAATGAGAAAATATATCTAGTGATATAAGCTGCTCTGAGATAAAGTCTGGTACATTTTCCAATAGACTTGGCACTAAAATGAAGAACATGAAAGTTTTTCATGTTCAAGATGACCAAAATATTCTTTGTTGTACAGTTTAAGCAATACAGTCAGTATGAGATATAAGCCAGATATAGGAAGCACCTGCAATAAGATTGAAACACCCTTATACCTGACACTGTTACCTCACAGTTTTTGTTCCTGATGTCAATCACTGGATTGTCTCGTCCAGACTTGATTATTTACAGACTGACGTCATATGGTTTGAATATTGCTGAGTGCCGCGTTAAACAAACATCATCATCATCATCATCATCATCATCATTTTTCCTGTGACAAAGAAATTTCTGATGCAACACACAAGAATTTTTTTTTTTAAAGATCAAGGTAAAGTTGATTTCTTATCATTATTCTTTCCTTCTAATATACATTGGATGAATTTATTTTGTTGGTTTTATTTTGATTTTATTGTACAAAATAGAAATTGATTCATTACATAAGATTAGATATTTAAATATATCCCAAGGTATTTACATGGTATTTAAAAGTTCCTAGTTCACATGACCAAATGCAAAAAGAACTAAAAACAAGCTAAATAATAAAAAAAACTGTATACTGTATACTAAGTATACTGTACATGTAAAAAAAGAAAGAGTTAAAAATGAACCCTGTGTGTGTGTCTAATTACTTCAATTATCTTTCTTCCTTTCTCAACACCCACACATCTCAGCCTTGGGGAATAATGTGATTAAATACAGTTTTCCATGAAACAAATGAACAATCATAAACAGACCTTCAAAAACAGATAAAGAATTACCGAGATTACTTTTCCCCAAAATTTAATTAGTACTGCTTAATACACACGAAGATCGTGGACAATTTCACGCACTATTTTCTCCCCAGTCAAGTGAAAACTTTACAGGATCGTTGACACTGATTGGTAAGGCCAATTTCTCCAATTTTCACCTTCCAACATGAAAAGGGAGGAAATATGAAAAGATGTGACAGGTATTATTAGTGTCAGGAGGCGTGATGTCATGTGATGGGATGTTGTTTATTGTATCGCTCAGCCAGTAGGACATGTGTATACATCTTAGTGGCAGCTGAGTGGCTGCTACCACCTGGTTCACGTGTGGCTACATCTATACACAGCTGTGTAGAAGGGTGTGGTTTATATAATATACACATACAAGCGTTCATTTCAGTGTCTCCTTGTGGGGATTTGTGTAAGAATTGGTCCCGACAACCTATGCATGGCACATGTGTCAACTCAATGAAATGGGTGGTCAGACTCGTTACCTGGTTCATAGTGTGTAAACACACTCTTAAAGTTTTTAATGTTGCTCATAATATCAATCACTGGTTTGTCTGGTCTGGATTCTATTATTTACAGATAGCTGTCATTTGGAAGGAGTATTGGTGAGTGAGGTGTTAAACAACAAACAAATATATAATTGTATAAACGCTAGAACATTTCCACTCTCTTGACAGCGGAAATAGATTGTCAACATATCAATATTGAAGAACACAAGTTTATCCTGCTATACAATATATTTTATTTTGTGTGTGTGTGTGTGTATTTCTGGCTAAGTATCCATAATGCAGTTTATTGGTAGTTTAATATATCTAAATAAATATTGTGTGCTAGGCAAAATGGTGCAATATTTCTTAATGTCAATAGAAATATTGCCGAGTGTGTCGTTAAACAGCAAACAAAAATATCTAAATGATTTTGCTACATTAAATCAGGTTATAGCTGAGTGCAGTATTAAACAAAAATAAATCTTAATGGATTTTATTAGATTAATTCATATCCTGTGACAAATGAATCTCAAATTTCTATCAGGTAGTTTAAAATATCTGATACAATGTATAACAAAGTCTTACAAAAGGTATATTTGTACAATTTTGTAATACAGAATGAAGTGTAAAATGTCTGATACAATGTATAGCAATGTCTTACAAAGGGTATATTTGTACAATTTTGTAATACAGTATGTAGTGTAAAATGTCTGATACAATGTATAGCAATGTCTTACAAAGGGTATATTTGTACAATTTTGTAATACAGTATGTAGTGTAAAATGTCTGATACAATGTATAACAAAGTCTTACAAAAGGTATATTTGTACAATTTTGTAATACAGTATGTAGTGTAAAATGTCTGATACAATGTATAGCAATGTCTTACAAAGGGTATATTTGTACAATTTTGTAATACAGTATGTAGTGTAAAATGTCTGATACAATGTATAGCAATGTCTTACAAAGGGTATATTTGTACAATTTTGTAATACAGTATGTAGTGTAAAATGTCTGATACAATGTATAGCAATGTCTTACAAAGGGTATATTTGTACAATTTTGTAATACAGTATGTAGTTTAAAATGTCTGATACAATGTATAGCAATGTCTTACAAAGGGTATATTTGTACAATTTTGTAATACAGTATGTAGTGTAAAATGTCTGATACAATGTATAGCAATGTCTTACAAAGGGTATATTTGTACAATTTTGTAATACAGTATGTAGTGTAAAATGTCTGATACAATGTATAGCAATGTCTTACAAAAGGTATATTTGTACAATTTTGTAATACAGTATGTAGTGTAAAATGTCTGATACAATGTATAGCAATGTCTTACAAAGGGTATATTTGTACAATTTTGTAATACAGTATGTAGTGTAAAATGTCTGATACAATGTATAGCAATGTCTTACAAAGGGTATATTTGTACAATTTTGTAATACAGTATGTAGTGTAAAATGTCTGATACAATGTATAGCAATGTCTTACAAAGGGTATATTTGTACAATTTTGTAATACAGTATGTAGTGTAAAATGTCTGATACAATGTATAGCAATGTCTTACAAAGGGTATATTTGTACAATTTTGTAATACAGTATGTAGTTTAAAATGTCTGATACAATGTATAGCAATGTCTTACAAAGGGTATATTTGTACAATTTTGTAATACAGTATGTAGTGTAAAATGTCTGATACAATGTATAGCAATGTCTTACAAAGGGTATATTTGTACAATTTTGTAATACAGTATGTAGTGTAAAATGTCTGATACAATGTATAGCAATGTCTTACAAAGGGTATATTTGTACAATTTTGTAATACAGTATGTAGTGTAAAATGTCTGATACAATGTATAGCAATGTCTTACAAAGGGTATATTTGTACAATTTTGTAATACAGTATGTAGTGTAAAATGTCTGATACAATGTATAGCAATGTCTTACAAAGGGTATATTTGTACAGTTTTGTAATACAGTATGTAGTGTAAAATATCTGATACAATGTATAGCAATGTCTTACAAAGGGTATATTTGTACAATTTTGTAATACAGTATGTAGTGTAAAATGTCTGATACAATGTATAGCAATGTCTTACAAAGGGTATATTTGTACAATTTTGTAATACAGTATGTAGTGTAAAATGTCTGATACAATGTATAGCAATGTCTTACAAAGGGTATATTTGTACAATTTTGTAATACAGTATGTAGTGTAAAATGTCTGATACAATGTATAGCAATGTCTTACAAAGGGTATATTTGTACAATTTTGTAATACAGTATGTAGTGTAAAATATCTGATACAATGTATAGCAATGTCTTACAAAGGGTATATTTGTACAATTTTGTAATACAGTATGTAGTTTAAAATGTCTGATACAATGTATAGCAATGTCTTACAAAGGGTATATTTGTACAATTTTGTAATACAGTATGTAGTGTAAAATGTCTGATACAATGTATAGCAATGTCTTACAAAGGGTATATTTGTACAATTTTGTAATACAGTATGTAGTGTAAAATGTCTGATACAATGTATAGCAATGTCTTACAAAAGGTATATTTGTACAATTTTGTAATACAGTATGTAGTGTAAAATGTCTGATACAATGTATAGCAATGTCTTACAAAGGGTATATTTGTACAATTTTGTAATACAGTATGTAGTGTAAAATGTCTGATACAATGTATAGCAATGTCTTACAAAGGGTATATTTGTACAATTTTGTAATACAGTATGTAGTGTAAAATGTCTGATACAATGTATAGCAATGTCTTACAAAGGGTATATTTGTACAATTTTGTAATACAGTATGTAGTGTAAAATGTCTGATACAATGTATAGCAATGTCTTACAAAGGGTATATTTGTACAATTTTGTAATACAGTATGTAGTGTAAAATGTCTGATACAATGTATAGCAATGTCTTACAAAGGGTATATTTGTACAATTTTGTAATACAGTATGTAGTGTAAAATGTCTGATACAATGTATAGCAATGTCTTACAAAGGGTATATTTGTACAATTTTGTAATACAGTATGTAGTGTAAAATGTCTGATACAATGTATAGCAATGTCTTACAAAGGGTATATTTGTACAATTTTGTAATACAGTATGTAGTTTAAAATGTCTGATACAATGTATAACAATGTCTTACAAAGGGTATATTTGTACAATTTTGTAATACAGTATGTAGTGTAAAATGTCTGATACAATGTATAGCAATGTCTTACAAAGGGTATATTTGTACAATTTTGTAATACAGTATGTAGTTTAAAATGTCTGATACAATGTATAGCAATGTCTTACAAAGGGTATATTTGTACAATTTTGTAATACAGTATGTAGTGTAAAATGTCTGATACAATGTATAGCAATGTCTTACAAAGGGTATATTTGTACAATTTTGTAATACAGTATGTAGTTTAAAATGTCTGATACAATGTATAGCAATGTCTTACAAAGGGTATATTTGTCCAATTTTGTAATACAGTATGTAGTGTAAAATGTCTGATACAATGTATAGCAATGTCTTACAAAGGGTATATTTGTACAATTTTGTAATACAGTATGTAGTGTAAAATGTCTGATACAATGTATAGCAATGTCTTACAAAGGGTATATTTGTACAATTTTGTAATACAGTATGTAGTTTAAAATGTCTGATACAATGTATAGCAATGTCTTACAAAGGGTATATTTGTACAATTTTGTAATACAGTATGTAGTGTAAAATGTCTGATACAATGTATAGCAATGTCTTACAAAGGGTATATTTGTACAATTTTGTAATACAGTATGTAGTTTAAAATGTCTGATACAATGTATAGCAATGTCTTACAAAGGGTATATTTGTACAATTTTGTAATACAGTATGTAGTGTAAAATGTCTGATACAATGTATAGCAATGTCTTACAAAGGGTATATTTGTACAATTTTGTAATACAGTATGTAGTGTAAAATGTCTGATACAATGTATAGCAATGTCTTACAAAGGGTATATTTGTACAATTTTGTAATACAGTATGTAGAGTAAAATGTCTGATACAATGTATAGCAATGTCTTACAAAGGGTATATTTGTACAATTTTGTAATACAGTATGTAGTGTAAAATGTCTGATACAATGTATAGCAATGTCTTACAAAGGGTATATTTATACAATTTTGTAATACAGTATGTAGTGTAAAATGTCTGATACAATGTATAGCAATGTCTTACAAAGGGTATATTTATACAATTTTGTAATACAGTATATAGCCATGACAGACAAGGCTGATTTTCCTGGCCGACAGCTTCCACCAGCATAATGCTAAGTACAATCAGCTGAAACTGTTCTTCTCATTACAAAAACATAAAGTATTTACACAAAATACAAACTCTACTTAACCAGTCTGTCATAACATCATCATGAAGATTACTATACATTATAAACATGCAATGCTTACATGTGTTACAGCCTCAGTTGGCCAATTTGTTCAAAGAAGACAGCAAAATGTATCACCTAAGACCACCAAACTAGAAAAATACCCATCTGAATGTAAACAATAATTTAACACAACAAATTACTCCGGAAAAGGGAACCAAAAAATTCAAACTACTTTTCCTCTTAAGGTTCACTGATAAAAGCTTACAACAATTTTTTCCAGCTAAAATAACAAATCTGACACTGGATGTATATCTAAGGAGGCCTCGGTGCCAGCATAGTCCTCAACAACGTAATGTTTTATCTGAAATTCTTTGCTTAATTATACTTTCTGCACAGAGAGAAAATGTACATGCTTTTTAAAGCAAAAACATTCTGATTCTGTAAACAAATATCCATCATTAGTTTGCAAACACTATTATCTTAAGAGGAAAGGAAGTGTTCCACTATGTTCTAAAACATCGGATTTGTGATAAAAATACAATCATTACAAATTGGATGGATTAGGTACTTTTTTAGTAGATTTTTTATAGGACATGTTATGGCCTGAAAGAGTTGCTTGAAAGTAAACTTTTGTAGAAGGGATCCAAGGATCATGAAAGCCACACAAACCAGTAGTTCTGGTGGCACAAGGAGAACCAACTCTCAACTTGCTAATGAAGTCTTTTTCTTGCCCTTTTTCCCCATAAGTCATTACCATATTCGACGTAATAAGCGCTCAGGGCGCTCTCAAAATTAGAAATAGGGGGCTCTTATTAGAATATTATTTTGGTGGAAAAAAAACATAGTTGAAAGATAAATTTCGGGGTTTGTGCTGACAGCCTGAAATGTTTATGTATGACTGATATATTTTTCCAGAATTTGATTGCCCATAAATAAGGGTGCATAGAACACACAAGTGTGTATTAGTCTTTTGTACATTGATCAATCGGAAGGGATGCAAATTGGGCTTATTCACTAGTCAATATATCAGCAAATATCGCAGTGGGTGCTTATTAGAGCGGGGCGCTTATTACGTCGAATACGGTATTAACAAAAGTTTTTTTCAGTTTTTACCATAAGGCCAAATATAATTTGTGAGATTTAAAAAACAACCTTCAACCCTGAGTGCTTTTGAAACAATAAATCTTCTGCTTACTACATGAATGTCAGATATGACAGCCATGAGCTATTCAAACACACTAACAAGCAAGCGAGTGTTTTCTCACATATTTCTGAATAGAAAATAATGGTTCATTTACTCATAAATTATTTTAGTTTAGATTTCTCGGATAAAAGTATCTTCATGTTGAGGTTACCCAGTGTTGAGGGTACAAGCCGTCCCCAGCAGACGGCAAGTAGACTAACAGATGGCAGCCATCATGTCGCTTCATTCTCGGAGTAGCTCCTTGAACCAGTGTCAAATACTCTGTAACATCACTAGTGAGGTTTCACGTTCTAGCAGATTTGGAATATATACAGTTTCCCTCTATGAGACTTTTCATGGCCCGATTCCATCTACTGATTAATGAAATTGACAAAATACTCTACAGAGTTCTTGCCATTAGCGCTAATAACCCTGATAAATGGCACGGTGCAGAAAGCCCCTCTGGTGTTTACAAGTCTCTTAACCAAAATATGAACCTATTAAATACTTTCACCTCTTCCCCTCAAACAGTTGGAGTGTTTACCATCCCGAGAAGTAAAATAAGAAAGTGCTACCAGTTAGCTGGCCTGCCAACTGCCATGTTCTCTGTAAGACATATTTACCAAAATGGCTCCTTTCTGGCCCTGAGCTAATCCTTCCCATCCAGAAATACTGTATTGACGGATCCTGTCACCTCCATACTGGAGTATTTACAGAAGTCATTACGAACTTATCCTTCCCCTCCAACAAATGGCAAGAGTTTTTGAAGGACCCCCTCTAGTATGTTTGCGGAACTGTTTGTCTATGACTGTAATGTAAGAGGCTGGGGTGGACACATTCCTCCATGGTCAGTGGTTGCCAGACCACTAGTGCCAGGTGAAGCCCCTCTGTCAGTTGGAACCTGACATGGACCACTCCTTGGACACAGTTGTGTGACTTTCTCTGATAACACGGACATGTGGGAGACATTTTGAAAGAATGGTGATATTGCCAGGCTGTCTGCTGTCAGTCAACCCCAATCTGGAGTGTTTATATCGTGCAGATATCTGGGAATAAATACTAATTATTTAACAAGGAGTCACAGGCTATGCTGGTAATACCATTGTAACTTAGTACTGCTCTATACTGTACAAAGACCTCCCGGTATATACATGATCTGCCAAACCTACAAATCAAGTGTCACATGCTATGCTGGTCAATATCATTGTAACTTAGTACTGCTCTATACTGTACAAAGACCTCCTGGTATATACATGATCTGCCAAACCTACAAATCAAGTGTCACATGCTATGCAGGTCAATACCATTGTAACTTAGTACTGCTCTATACTGTACAAAGACCTCCCGGTATATACATGATCTGCCGAACCTACAAATCAAGTGTCACATGCTATGCTGGTCAATATCATTGTAACTTAGTACTGCTCTATACTGTACAAAGACTCTGCAGAACCTACAAATCAAGTGTCACATGCTATGCTGGTCAATACCATTGTAACTTAGTACTGCTCTATACTATACAAAGACCTCCTGGTATATACATGATCTGCCGAACCTACAAATCAAGTGTCACATGCTATGCTGGTTAATGATCACCTCAGTGTCCACCAAATCACTCCGATCCCGCTCGGTCACTGTAGGTCAGCTTCCCACACCTGAACTTGTTGCTATGGTATTGATACAGGCAGGTTTTGACAAATAGTTTCTATGGAAACCTTATATATAGGCATAATAATCTATTTGAGGGTAACTTTTAAACACTGATCCTATTAATCAGTCAGGAGAACATGATGAATGCAGTTACATTTATGGATGCATTTCTGCCTTAGATAACTAATCCATAGATTTACCTTCATGAAATATTCATTTATTCTGTCACTGTTGATGTATTTTGAATTGACTTCCATATTGTTTGCATTTATGGAGGAATAAATGTGTGGACAGGTGTTTATGCTTATATCTCCCTAAATGCCAAACATATTGCAGTCATGTTCTTATAAATAGATATGTCGACAATAATAACTTTACAAACTGCTTATTCTCTGTTGACCATATGTTCCTGATTATACCATTATACGACCACATGCATATCACCTAAGAACACTCACATTGCACAACAACCATACAGCCCAAAGCCACTCAACCCCTTGCCCCCTCTAACACACAAACACACGGCTTCTTCCATGAATCTATCCCTCTCCCCTCCCACCATTTAACCACCACCTATCCCTCCCCCACACATTACCACCCTGGGCAGTCAGGTAGCCTAGTGGTTAAAGGGTTCGCTCGTCACGCCGAAGACCTGGGTTCGTTTACCCACATGGGCATAATGTGCGAAGCCCTTATCTGGTGTCTACCACCGTGATATTGCTGGAATATTGCTAAAAGCGGCGTAAAACCGGCGTAAAACCATACTCACTTACTCATTACCACCCTAAGCCTTCTATTCCCACCGCAAACCTCATTTTTCAACCACCGCGTCTCCCGACACCGTGTATCACCTCCCTTTTCCCTATTCCACCACCAGCATCACATTTCAAACACACCTATCCCTACCCACACATCACCCATCCTAACCCCCTACCCCCAACCACTATCATCCCCTTTCCCCCAACACACACATACACCTGTCTCCAATGCACATCCCCTCCCCACCCCGAACTAACCCCTCTTCCTCTCAACCAACAGGCACCCAAGCTGACTCACCTAATCCGTCATCACTCTCTTTACCCTCCACTACCCCTTCTACAACCGACACCCCCCTCCTCCTCTGCCCCCCCTCCCCCAAAGCGTCCCCTGCCCCCAGGAAGTGTCAGCCTGGTGCCAGGGATCCTCCTCTGGGGGTAGATTCAATTCTCACCTCCAGTGACTAGTCTGCCTGAGTCCCCTATCATAGCAATCTTACACAATACACAGCTTATAATAAAGGATATTTCAACAGTCAGGCGGATTACATGGCATTACAAGAGATTTCTTTGAACATAAATTGTGAGAAAACTATATGGCAAACAGTTTGACCCCCTAATCCCCCTAACAACAAAGGCAGGTCAGGAAAAGAGCATCTAAGATAGCAACTATTATTGGAATGTCATGGGGTTTTGTCGCCCTACAGGGGAGGTAATTATGTTGTCAGTGTGGATTTGTCTCCCCCTGACAAAACTCTTTGATGTTGAAAACCATGATTTAGCTATGAATAAACATGGCCAATCATTAACTACTCCAACTTCACTATCGTACTGGCTGAAGAATAAAAGAAAAGCTGAGTTGAGAAAATGACTGGGCATTAGTTGCAGGCATTTGTACATTGTGCTCAGAAACATACTTAATAACAATGATCGGCCTGACTGAGGTCGGTGATGGGGGGCGGTGGGAGGCACACTGATCACAGTCAAAGGGGGAGGTTTACAGACAAACACAGAGTCTAGAAGCAGCATTTGAAATTTGTTTCAACAAAAGACTAATCCAAAAGACTATTGTAAACATTGATTCACTGATCCTCAGAGTCATTCCTGCTTTTCAAGGGAGAAAATGTTTACTATGATTACATTTTCTGTCAGTTTTTTTCAGTTCCAGTTTGTAACAAAATTGAAGCCTTGTTCAGGTTCAGGGTTATAGCCATCAAATGCTACTAGTCAATGGTGAGTAACATCATTGAATTATTACTTGTCCTCACGATTTTGTAGTCTCGGACTAGCGGGCAAGCATGATTTTCAAAGACAGTAAAGAGGTTGTGATGACTTAACACTATGTTTGTTTGTTGTTTAACACTGCACTCAGCAACATTCCAGCTATATGACAGGTCTGTAAATAATTGAGTCTGTACCAGACAATCCAGTGATTGACATCATGAGCATCTATCCACGCAATTGGGATACAATGACATGCATCAACCGAGTCAGTGAGCTTGACTAGTCGATCCCATTAGTTGCCTTTTACGACAAGCATAATCGCCTTTTATGGCAAGCATGGGTTGCTCAAGACCTATTCTTCCCCGGATCTTCATGGGCCACATGAACACTGGGTATCAGAGAAGCTACTTCCATAAACCGTGGTGAAGCAGAACAGTGTCCGTCACGTAGAATCTTTCAAAGAATCTGTTACCTCAGCACATATTTTATCATGATTCCTATGAACTGGTACAGCAGTTGAACATGCTACTGTATCTACCGCAGATGATAGTATTGGTTAATAGTTCTTATCACTGGACTATAAAAGTAAAAATCTTCTTCATATGTGAAGTACTTTTCCTCCTTCACAAAGTTCATCCGTGCATAACTTCGTAATAACTTAGTTATGCACTGATGAACTCGGTGAAGCAGCAAAAGTACTTTTCACAAGATGATGGCCAAGATGTTTTGGCCATCATAGTTACTTTGTTTTTTTCTATTGCACCAATCAAGTATGGACATCTTATATATATATCTTAATACTTGATTAGCATACAAATAAATTGAAATTGTAAGTACTGTATTTCGACGTAACAAGCGCCCTGCTCTAATAAGCGCCACGGCGACATTTGCTAAGATATTGGCGAGTGATGTGCTTTATTCCAATTTGCCGGAAGGCGACGATGTCAGTGACAATCAACAGTCTGGTCCCAAGAACAAACAGCCAGATATGTCATGATGACCTGTAATGGAATTATTTCTCAACCAGACAAGCTGGTGAATGATGATGGTGTGAGGGATGATCCATCAGAGGACGATGACAGCCACTGAACCAGGTGACAGCACCATCCAAAAACTATTCCTACTCATCAAGCACTTGGACCATCTGATCCTCATTTCAGGAGCCTGAACAACAAGCTTGTAACACTCGTGAAGCACTCTAACCCAGAATCTTCCCTATGGGATTGGGTATGGGACAAAATATGGCAGTTCTAAAGTACTACATCAGTTAAATCTTTGCACTTACCTTTACTAAAAGCTGTTATTATGAACTTGAAGCCTTTCCCGGAAGGGCCCTCATCATCCGTCCTGAAAACAGAAGCACCTGTTAGAAACTATTCTCCAACATCACTTGAATATAGGTGTCAGTTCATTATCAAATCAGAGCACATGAAGCAAGCCCAAGGTGTCACAATTTGCTCTGCAGACTTGCCCCCCTTAGGTGTGCCAGAAACCTATGATTATGCTCATGCTCATGGGTTTCACCAAAATGGTAACCATCATCAACCTGCATCACTTTTGGCTTTCCTTTAACATTATGCTGACAGGACAAAACAAAACTGAGGCCCAACTCACTCACTCACTCATTCAGTCTAATTCCACTGTTGTCATTGTTGTGGACAGGTGCAAATTATTTTTTTCTGTTTTTAGATTGGATAATTCTTTTGCTCTGGGAAAGACAGGCAAAAATGACAAAATAAAATGTCATTTAATTTAACTAAATGTATCACAACAGATAACTTTATTTTATTTGGGGCAGATAGTTCATATATCCAAAAGGTGAATATCAAATAGTTTATAGAATATTGTTACTGTTTCTGCATGGAACGTTTGCATTAAAAAAAATCTTGTATTTTGTATGTTGTTTAGTTCTAAAGACAGACTTCAAATTCAGATCCATAGAAAAGGTTAGTTTTACATATATTATTTCTAACAGGTTTTGCACTGACATTTCACCACCCACTTACTCACTCAGCAAGAGCAATAGTTTAATCTGATGGCAGTCTTCAACCCTAATCATTAGTCGAAGCCAAAATGTAAAATTTATTCAATCTAGTAAGCTCAACTGACAGTAATCTACACACAACATTTAAAAACTACTGAAAAAGTCTCCGTAAGACAGGTCTGGACCATGAGACAAAAACATTCTAGCAAAGACTGATGGGGACATGGACGGCCATCTGTACCAGGTCAGACCATCACAGCTGTCCACAATTAAGCAATTGCTACATTCCGGCATTACCCCCTCCCTCCACCAACTGAGCTGGCCATGCAGGGAGGATGTTCATGCCATGGTGTACAGATACACACTGACATATGGTTGATATACATTTATGCCTCCTCCACATCCTACTCCTCCTCAGTGTCATGTTGCTACCAGTCACTCAGTACATCACAGCCAACAATACCCCAGAGTCCCCAGCAACATCGGCCAACTTCAGGTTTAACAAAGCAGGGAAAACATTTTGTGGAAACAATGATACTGCCAAAGCAGCATCTCCAAAGCATATAAATAACTCAAGCAGGGCTAATTAAATACAGATCTGAAGCAATGATAATGAGCATAAGTTCCCCTGTAAATAGTCATCTGAGTGCAATCTTGGTGAATGGGGCAGAAGAGAAGGAATTCCCATGTCTATTATGATAGGGAACAAGCACCTGCTCCTCCCATCACAGCTAAGTAATTGTGCCTATAGTGCCCCTAGGAATAAGCTACCTTGGAGCCTGGCAGCAAAAGGAGAATGGGCTATGGCCTATGTTATCCCAGGCCTCAATGGTGCTGGCTTAACCTCTGCTATCTGTTGCAGGCTAATAAAACAACTTTATGCCATGTAGATTGGGTAAAAACACAGTCCCATTGCACCTGTGGTTGCTGTTGTTGCATGCTGATGGGAAGAAGACTAATTGTCAGAATCGGATACCTGTCGTAGTAGCTGGAACAATAACAGTGCGAGCTGTAAACACTTGCTGTGAAGAACATAGTGCCATGCCGGAATAGGAGGTGCTTTCTTGTCTTACAGGCTATCTGTTTAACTGGATCATTAAGTCTCAACATTAGCTGCTTTAATGACCAAAAAACAAACCCTTGGTCATTCTTGAGTTACACTCACATTGCTCCATGTTTGAAACCTCTACTTTGCTTATTGTCATTCTAGAGTTTCTTTCATTGTTCACAAATCTCTTAAATGTTTGCTTGGGACATTTATCATGGCAGTCTGTTCATATTCTAGGATACATTACAAAAAAAAGTTTTTCTTCTTGTCATTTGAATTATTCCTTGCATTCTTGTGAAATCTAGCATGTAAGTATATACACGACCTCTTTCTCTACCCATAATGTCTAGATCTTGTCTGGGCATACTGAATCAAGATCATTTGTTATTTCTGGATGTACTTGGGTCATATTAGGATGTGAAACAACACATACATCAACATGTATACTACATATATCCTGCAACCATGGGGATATATGTTCCAATGGCCTAGCTTCCTCCTGATTAGGGGGGCACGGGTTGCCCAGTCGTCGCGATTCGCTGTGCAGAGTTGCGTCCCTTGGGCGCGCCAGAAACCTATGATTGTGGGTTCGAATCCCGGTTCGCCCCGATTATGTTTCTACGTTTGTCAGCACCATACCCGTGCTCTTGGGTTTCACTGAAGTGGTAAACGTCTATGACCTGCATCACTTCGGGCTTTCCTCCCACATTAAGCTGACACGCCGTGATGTAACTGGAATACTGTTAAAAGCGGCGTTAAACACAACTCACTCACTCCTCCTGAACAGATAAGCATCATTCTCATTTTGTCTTCCTCCAAGCTTACAATATCCTATCCTATCCCACTCCATCCTTCCTATACCAACAACTCTGGCAATGTCGACCACCCTGTCCCACTACTGTAATGTTAATCCTGTTTCCATCAAAGGATGACCTTATCCCCTTCTTCACTGATCAACCTCCCTGCCACTAAAAGACACTGTCCATCCTTCATAAACCTTCACTGCTGCTACAATATGTCCACATCCCTGTCCCATCCTTCCTATACATATCCTGTTGCCACCAAATGTCCACCTCTTTGTCCAACCATATTCCCTCCTTTCTATACCCTGCTGCCACGAAAAGTCCACATCTCTGTCCAGCTTTGTCCCATCCTTCCTATAATAATCCTACTCCCACCAAATGTCCACCAAATGTCCAACCCTGACACGCCTTCCCGTACCATCCCTGCTTCCACCAAATGTCCACCTCCCTTCTCCATCCTTCCAAAAACATCCCTGCTTCCACCAAATGTCCAACCCTGACCCCTCCTTCCTTTACCATCCCTGCTTCCACCAAATGTCCACCTCCCTGCCCAACCCTGACCCCTCCTTCCTACACCATCCCTGCTTCCACCAAATGTGCACCTCCCTTCTCCATCCTTCCAAAAACATCCCTGCTTCCACTAAATGTCCACCTCCCTTCTCCATCCTTCCAAAACATCCATGCTTCCACCAAATGTCCACCTCCCTTCTCCATCCTTCCTTTACCATCCCTGCTTCCACCAAATGTCTATCTCCCTGCCCAACCCTGACCCCTCCTTCCTACACCATCCCTGCTTCCACCAAATGTCCACCTCCCTGCCCAGCCCTGCCCCCTCCTTCCTACACCATCCCTGCTTCCACCCAATGTCCACCTCCCTTCTCCATCCTTCCCAAAACATCCCTGCTTCCACCAAATGTCTATCTCCCTGCCCAATCCTGACCCCTCCTTCCTACACCATCCCTGCTTCCATCAAATGTCCACCTCCCTTCTCCATCCTTCCAAAAACATCCCTGCTTCCACCAAATGTGCACCTCCCTTCTCCATCCTTCCAAAAACATCCCTGCTTCCACTAAATGTTCACCTCCCTGCCCAATCCTGATCCCCCCTTCCTGTTTCATCCCTGCTTCAACCAAATGTCCATCTCCCTGCCCAATCCTGACCCCTCCTTCCTACACCATCCCTGCTTCCACCAAATGTCCACCTCCCTGCCCAGCCCTGCCCCCTCCTTCCTACACCATCCCTGCTTCCACCAAATGTCCACCTCCCTTCTCCATCCTTCCCAAAACATCCCTGCTTCCACCAAATGTCTATCTCCCTGCCCAATCCTGACCCCTCCTTCCTACACCATCCCTGCTTCCATCAAATGTCCACCTCCCTTCTCCATCCTTCCAAAAACATCCCTGCTTCCACCAAATGTGCACCTCCCTTCTCCATCCTTCCAAAAACATCCCTGCTTCCACTAAATGTTCACCTCCCTGCCCAATCCTGATCCCCCCTTCCTGTTTCATCCCTGCTTCAACCAAATGTCCACCTCCCTGCCCAATCCTGACCCCTCCTTCCTACACCATCCCTGCTTCCACCAAATGTCCACCTCCCTTCTCCATCCTTCCAAAAACATCCCTGCTGCCAGCAAATGTCCACCTCCCTGCCTAATCCTGACCCCTCCTTCCTATACCATCCCTGCTTCCACCAAATGTGTATTGCTTGCTGTCCATCCCCTACTCCTTCCTTTCATTCCATCTTCAATTATCTGGTTGTCGCCTCCCAACACTAATACCTCTGCAGTTCCTATCAGCATGTGTCCCAGATCCCAATAAATCCCCCAGCTTACAGCTTTCCCCAGATTTCAACAGGCAGCCTGCTTGACTCCATACAAATTTCACCATATTAGTGAACATCATTATGAGCAGAGTTATAGAAGCCTTATCGCAGTTGCTGCACAAGTGTTAATTCCTGCATTCCATGACAGCGGTCTGTCACTGATACTAGACTGATATGCTGATCCTGGCACTAATACTACCACTACAATGCTGTTGGGCTCTCCTCAAGGTAGCTTCAAGGGATGCATCCCAGTGACATTCATATTCCCTATATGGGATTAACTGATTGATTATCTTGTTTGGCCAGCTTTCAACCATATCACTGATGTCAGGTCTATATGTAATCATATCTTAAGCTGGTCAAAAAGAGACATTTAATGACCTTCAAATCATTTAACTTGATAATGTGACTTGTTCTACCATCTGCCATGTTGTCCTACCAATACCTATTCAGCTGCTTTACACTAACAACAATTAAAGATGCACCATCAGCACTTGACGGTTGTCTATTCTAGGTCTCCTTTAGCCTATCACTTACAAAGTCTTCGACCGCCTCCGTGGTCTAGCAGTAGAGCGGAAGGTCGGAGAGCGGAAGGTCTGGGGTTCAATCACCAGCCGCCTAATACCCAAAGTTGTTAAAAGATGGTACTTGTTGTTACCCTGTCAGGCGCTCGGCAATAAGGAGCTAAAACAAGGACTGGTCGGTTCAGAGTCTGTATACTGTGTCTGAGTGGGGTATTCATGTTAAACTGCAGCATGGTATCTCAGTAGGCTAGCACTTTCAATCTGCATCAGTCTAGACTAGTACAAGCAGCTACACACACACACGTGCATGCATGTTGCTATGTAAGTACAATTGTAATCTTGGACGCGACGTTAAACCCCATTCACCTCACCTTTCAAAGTCTTCAGTATGATACATGATCTGCAGAGGACTGTAGTACAATAATACCTAAGGATATGTGCCACCCTACAATGTATTCTCTTTATACGCAATTTTCAATGTCAATTCATGGAAATAAGCAAATACTTAAACCAAGGATCAATTCGTTTCCTCAATTAATATGAAAATGTATGATAAACTCAGTTTTGGATAAAATATATTACAACTCAATAACTGTCCTTCCAGTAGGGCTGGGATGAGTCCAAATTTACTACCCAGGTACCCGACCCTCTATCACCTGGGTACCAACTGTAGGTCTCAAAAGATGGGAACAAAAAGTCTGATTGGGAATTGTTTTACTGTAGCCCTAGCAAAAACTATTCAGAAACATGTGTACACTGAAGTTGCTGAAGCTTTGTTCACTCAAACATATACAAGTCAAAAGGAATGTGTGCACTGTCAGAAAGAAATGCGAACATTAGCAACTTGTAGTGAAAGCACTGAGCTATAGCGAGTTTTTGTCATTAAAAAATATATATCGTAACCATGGGTCCGGGTATTACTGTGGGTACCCCGTAGCTACTCAGGACCGACCCGAGCTGAGTACCCAAGTTACCCTTCCCAGCCCTACCCTCCAGACACTTCATCAGTATGTCCATGACCACAGCTTTAGCTTCACGGTCTTGTCCTACCAATAACTCTCCAATGGACTTAGGAAGAACAGCGACTAGTAGTGTTTACACTGTACTTTAAACTCACAGCCAGCTCTGGGCGATGTCCATGCTCTCTGGTGCTGAGCAAGGAGTAATTCCAGAACTCGCAGCCACATCTGTGACAACGCTCACAGCACCATCTGTGACAGGGCTTCTGGTGATCACATATTGATCCCAACACTACCAAGATTACTCTCTGCACTCAAATCATCAAAAACACAATTTTCCAATTTATTCTGGCTAAAGTGAATACTTACAAGCTGGTCTACTAGATGCAAGTAATGCTTCCTGGAAACACTTTCTAATTCACTGACTTTCTATTTGACAGAATCTTACTCACATTCTTGATGGAGAGCTTATCATGGATATTACCATCTTATTTGCCAACCCTTTGCATTTAACATCACTTTTTATGGGGTCTCTGTTTGACATTCTGATTGGGACTTCTCAAAAAAAATTAAAATCAGTTCTGAACCAATAATAATATTTTAAAAATATTTTCACTCTCTGATTTGTAATATGAAACAAACTTATATTTTCATATCTCTTCCATAGTGGCATGCTGCTTCAGCAACTGGTTGTTTGTTGCTGAACACCACACTCAGGAATATTCCAGCGGTATGACGTGGCCTGTGAATAATCAATAGTCTTTACCTGACAATCTTTTTGTTGATATTATGGAAATACATACCATTGGTGTATGATGATATTCCATCAACCGAGACACCAACCTGACCACCTGGTCCCACTTGCACAAAGCGATCTTAGCGCTACGACTATTGTAAGCCTATGTTAAAGTATAGGAGTTGCAATCATCTTAGCGCTAAGATTGCTTTGTGCAAGTGGGCCCTGATCCCTTAACCATGCCTCATACAACAAGCACAAGTTGCAGAGGATCAGTTCTAATCCAGAATGTCCATGAGAAAGAACATACTCAGAAATGTAATATGCCTATCCATAATCGAAGCTGGCATCCATCAATCATTGTTTCAATATTTCCAGTTTTATCAAATTAATGTACGCCTTTTTTAAATATATTGCAAATGTTCCCAATGCACTGTAAACATTTTCTCTTATTTCATTCAACTCACAGAGATAGGCTGTTTAAGACTCTTAAATTTTATACATAGAAACCTATAAGCTGTTCTTTCAAGGAAATATTCAGCTGATTACATCTTATCATTTTTATCCAACCTTTCAAATATCAAAATGCCACCATGGCTGACCTGATTTGTTTTCACATGAATTGCAACCTCTTGAAATTCAGTCAATAAGTTAAAAGCCAACATTATTAAACCTTCACTTTAGTTCCTATTTATGGAAATAACATAATAGCACTTCAATATTCAGCCATGAAGACTTAATACTTTGTGTGCATGATCACAGAATCTTCAGGCATTGTCAAGCCTGCAAGGTACTATGGGTGCATGATCACACAATCTTCAGGTATTGTCAAGCCTGCATCATCAGTACTATGGATGCATGATCACTGAATCTTCAGGTATTGTCAAGCCTGCATCATCAGTACTACGGTTGCATGATCACAGAATCTTCAGGCATTGTCAAACCTGCATGGTACTATGGTTGCATGATCACAGAATCTTCAGGCATTGTCAAGCCTGCATGGTACTATGGTTGCATGATCACAGAATCTTCAGACATTGTCAAGCCTGCATGGTACTACGGGTGCATGATCACAGAATCTTCAGGTATTGTCAAGCCTGCATGGTACTACGGGTGCATGATCACAGAATCCTCAGGCATTGTCAAGCCTGCATGGTACTATGTGTGCATGATCACAGAATCCTCAGGCATTGTCAAGCCTGCATGGTACTACGGGTGCATGATCACAGAATCCTCAGGCATTGTCAAGCTTGCATGGTACTATGTGTGCATGATCACAGAATCTTCAGGTATTGTCAAGCCTGCATCATCGGTACTATGGGTGCATGATCACTGAATCTTCAGACATTGTCAAGCCTGCATGGTACTATGTGTGCATGATCACAGAATCCTCAGGCATTGTCAAGCCTGCATGGTACTATGTGTGCATGATCACAGAATCCTCAGGCATTGTCAAGCCTGCATGGTACTACGGGTGCATGATCACAGAATCCTCAGGCATTGTCAAGCTTGCATGGTACTATGTGTGCATGATCACAGAATCCTCAGGCATTGTCAAGCTTGCATGGTACTATGTGTGCATGATCACAGAATCCTCAGGCATTGTCAAGCTTGCATGGTACTATGGGTGCATGATCACAGAATCCTAAGGCATTGTCAAGCCTGCATGGTACTACGGGTGCATGATCACAGAATCTTCAGGCATTGTCAAGCCTGCATGGTACTACGGGTGCATGATCACAGAATCTTCAGACATTGTCAAGCCTGCATGGTACTATGTGTGCATGATCACAGAATCTTCAGGCATTGTCAAGCCTGCATGGTACTATGTGTGCATGATCACAGAATCCTCAGGCATTGTCAAGCCTGCATGGTACTATGGGTGCATGATCACTGAATCTTCAGACATTGTCAAGCCTGCATGGTACTATGGGTGCATGATCACAGAATCTTCAGGCATTGTCAAGCCTGCATGGTACTACGGGTGCATGATCACAGAATCTTCAGGCATTGTCAAGCCTGCATGGTACTACGGGTGCATGATCACAGAATCTTCAGGCATTGTCAAGCCTGCATGGTACTACGGGTGCATGATCACAGAATCTTCAGGCATTGTCAAGCCTGCATGGTACTATGGTTGCATGATCACAGAATCTTCAGGCATTGTCAAGCCTGCATGGTACTACGGGTGCATGATCACAGAATCTTCAGGCATTGTCAAGCCTGCATGGTACTATGTGTGCATGATCACAGAATCTTCAGGCATTGTCAAGCCTGCATGGTACTACGGGTGCATGATCACAGAATCTTCAGGCATTGTCAAGCCTGCATGGTACTACGGGTGCATGATCACAGAATCCTCAGGCATTGTCAAGCCTGCATGGTACTACGGGTGCATGATCACAGAATCCTCAGGCATTGTCAAGCCTGCATGGTACTACGGGTGCATGATCACAGAATCCTCAGGCATTGTCAAGCCTGCATGGTACTACGGGTGCATGATCACAGAATCTTCAGACATTGTCAAGCCTGCATGGTACTACGGGTGCATGATCACAGAATCCTCAGGCATTGTCAAGCCTGCATGGTACTACGGGTGCATGATCACAGAATCTTCAGACATTGTCAAGCCTGCATGGTACTACGGGTGCATGATCACAGAATCCTCAGGCATTGTCAAGCCTGCATGGTACTACGGGTGCATGATCACAGAATCTTCAGACATTGTCAAGCCTGCATGGTACTACGGGTGCATGATCACAGAATCTTCAGGTATTGTCAAGCCTGCATGGTACTACGGGTGCATGATCACAGAATCTTCAGACATTGTCAAGCCTGCATGGTACTACGGGTGCATGATCACAGAATCCTCAGGCATTGTCAAGCCTGCATGGTACTACGGGTGCATGATCACAGAATCTTCAGACATTGTCAAGCCTGCATGGTACTACGGGTGCATGATCACAGAATCTTCAGACATTGTCAAGCCTGCATGGTACTACGGGTGCATGATCACAGAATCTTCAGGCATTGTCAAGCCTGCATGGTACTACGGGTGCATGATCACAGAATCTTCAGACATTGTCAAGCCTGCATGGTACTACGGGTGCATGATCACAGAATCTTCAGACATTGTCAAGCCTGCATGGTACTACGGGTGCATGATCACAGAATCTTCAGACATTGTCAAGCCTGCATGGTACTACGGGTGCATGATCACAGAATCTTCATGCATTGTCAAGCCTGCATGGTACTACGGGTGCATGATCACAGAATCTTCAGGTATTGTCAAGCCTGCATGGTACTACGGGTGCATGATCACAGAATCTTCAGACATTGTCAAGCCTGCATGGTACTATGTGTGCATGATCACAGAATCCTCAGGCATTGTCAAGCCTGCATGGTACTATGTGTGCATGATCACAGAATCCTCAGGCATTGTCAAGCCTGCATGGTACTACGGGTGCATGATCACAGAATCCTCAGGCATTGTCAAGCTTGCATGGTACTATGTGTGCATGATCACAGAATCCTCAGGCATTGTCAAGCTTGCATGGTACTATGTGTGCATGATCACAGAATCCTCAGGCATTGTCAAGCTTGCATGGTACTATGTGTGCATGATCACAGAATCCTAAGGCATTGTCAAGCCTGCATGGTACTACGGGTGCATGATCACAGAATCTTCAGGCATTGTCAAGCCTGCATGGTACTACGGGTGCATGATCACAGAATCTTCAGACATTGTCAAGCCTGCATGGTACTATGTGTGCATGATCACAGAATCTTCAGGCATTGTCAAGCCTGCATGGTACTATGTGTGCATGATCACAGAATCCTCAGGCATTGTCAAGCCTGCATGGTACTATGGGTGCATGATCACTGAATCTTCAGACATTGTCAAGCCTGCATGGTACTATGGGTGCATGATCACAGAATCTTCAGGCATTGTCAAGCCTGCATGGTACTACGGGTGCATGATCACAGAATCTTCAGGCATTGTCAAGCCTGCATGGTACTACGGGTGCATGATCACAGAATCTTCAGGCATTGTCAAGCCTGCATGGTACTACGGGTGCATGATCACAGAATCTTCAGGCATTGTCAAGCCTGCATGGTACTATGGTTGCATGATCACAGAATCTTCAGGCATTGTCAAGCCTGCATGGTACTACGGGTGCATGATCACAGAATCTTCAGGCATTGTCAAGCCTGCATGGTACTATGTGTGCATGATCACAGAATCTTCAGGCATTGTCAAGCCTGCATGGTACTACGGGTGCATGATCACAGAATCTTCAGGCATTGTCAAGCCTGCATGGTACTACGGGTGCATGATCACAGAATCCTCAGGCATTGTCAAGCCTGCATGGTACTACGGGTGCATGATCACAGAATCCTCAGGCATTGTCAAGCCTGCATGGTACTACGGGTGCATGATCACAGAATCCTCAGGCATTGTCAAGCCTGCATGGTACTACGGGTGCATGATCACAGAATCTTCAGACATTGTCAAGCCTGCATGGTACTACGGGTGCATGATCACAGAATCCTCAGGCATTGTCAAGCCTGCATGGTACTACGGGTGCATGATCACAGAATCTTCAGACATTGTCAAGCCTGCATGGTACTACGGGTGCATGATCACAGAATCCTCAGGCATTGTCAAGCCTGCATGGTACTACGGGTGCATGATCACAGAATCTTCAGACATTGTCAAGCCTGCATGGTACTACGGGTGCATGATCACAGAATCTTCAGGTATTGTCAAGCCTGCATGGTACTACGGGTGCATGATCACAGAATCTTCAGACATTGTCAAGCCTGCATGGTACTACGGGTGCATGATCACAGAATCCTCAGGCATTGTCAAGCCTGCATGGTACTACGGGTGCATGATCACAGAATCTTCAGACATTGTCAAGCCTGCATGGTACTACGGGTGCATGATCACAGAATCCTCAGGCATTGTCAAGCCTGCATGGTACTACGGGTGCATGATCACAGAATCTTCAGACATTGTCAAGCCTGCATGGTACTACGGGTGCATGATCACAGAATCTTCAGGTATTGTCAAGCCTGCATGGTACTACGGGTGCATGATCACAGAATCTTCAGGCATTGTCAAGCCTGCATGGTACTACGGGTGCATGATCACAGAATCTTCAGACATTGTCAAGCCTGCATGGTACTACAGGTGCATGATCACAGAATCTTCAGGCATTGTCAAGCCTGCATGGTACTACGGGTGCATGATCACAGAATCTTCAGACATTGTCAAGCCTGCATGGTACTACGGGTGCATGATCACAGAATCTTCAGACATTGTCAAGCCTGCATGGTACTACGGGTGCATGATCACAGAATCTTCAGGCATTGTCAAGCCTGCATGGTACTACGGGTGCATGATCACAGAATCTTCAGACATTGTCAAGCCTGCATGGTACTACGGGTGCATGATCACAGAATCTTCAGACATTGTCAAGCCTGCATGGTACTACGGGTGCATGATCACAGAATCTTCAGACATTGTCAAGCCTGCATGGTACTACGGGTGCATGATCACAGAATCTTCATGCATTGTCAAGCCTGCATGGTACTACGGGTGCATGATCACAGAATCTTCAGGTATTGTCAAGCCTGCATGGTACTACGGGTGCATGATCACAGAATCTTCAGACATTGTCAAGCCTGCATGGTACTACGGGTGCATGATCACAGAATCTTCAGGTATTGTCAAGCCTGCATGGTACTACGGGTGCATGATCACAGAATCTTCAGACATTGTCAAGCCTGCATGGTACTACAGGTGCATGATCACAGAATCTTCATGCTTTTTCATGAATAGGCAGGGGTGATGGGGTAGCCTAGTGGTTAAAGCGTTCGGTCATCATGCTGAAGACCCGGGGTCGATTTCCCACATGGGCACAACGTTTGAAGCCCATTTCTTGTGTCCCCAGCTGCGATATTGCTGGAATATCGCTTAAAGCGGCGTAAAACCAAACTCACTCACACATAGGTAAGCCAGCATGGTAGTATGTGTCCATGAGCAGAGATGAGCAGAGGGACTCAACAAATTCCTGTTAGTCTGCTTGCAAACAAAAGTGTTTAAGCCAGGAAAACCAGTGGGTGATATTATGACCAATGTCCCACACCATCAGGGTACAAAGTCAGGCAATCACCAAGCACGACAACCCTATATACAACAAGCAATAGAGTGCAGCAAACTATTCCATCCTGAATCCCCAGGGGACATAGACTAGGTAGCATGGTACTATGGGCATGATCACAGAATGTCCAATGGCATAGTGAATGAGTGAGTGAGTTGGCATTAACACCATTTTGAACAGTATTTCAGTAATATCACAATGTGGGGCAAAAACCTGAAGTGATGAAGGTCATACGACTTTTACCACTCTGGTGAACAAAATTAGCATTGGTATGGTGGAGTGAGTGAGTGAGTTTGATTTTACGCCGCTTTTAGCAATATTCCAGCGATATCACGGCGGGGGACACCAGATATGGGCTTCACACATTGTACCCATGTCGGGAATCGAACCCAGGTCTTCGGCGTGAGGTATGGTGGAAAAACCTTGAAAGATAATAAGGGAGAAACCATGATTAAAGGTTTTGCCTAAAGGACACAACTGTGCACAGTGTTTGTTCTTGTTTGTTGTTTAATGCCACACTCAGCAATATTCCAGCTATATGATGGGCGGTCTGTAAATAATCAAGTCTAGACCAGGCAACCAGTGATTGATGTCATAAGCATCGATCCATGCAATTGGGACACGATGACATGCATCAACCAATTCAGTGAGCTTGACCTACCGATCCTGTTAGTCGCCTCTTACGGCAAGCATGGGTTGCTGAAGACCTATTCTACCCCAGTGCACAGCGAATTATAGCTCTCGGGGAAACTGAGCTGCTTGTGCCTACCTATGATATAGACTGAAGGCAACATGGTACTGTGAGTGTATGTCTGCTGGCTGCACTTACTGGAGCGTAAGGAGATACTGCCGCTCCTTCAGTGTAGTACTGGATCACTACCAGTGTTTGACATCTGCCAGGAAATCTAGTAGACATCCCAGGAGTCAGTCATGCTAAATAAATCACACACAATTGGCCTTCATAACTCACTGGCTTATTGAGTATGTAACAACAGTCCATGTTAAACAGTAGTCTACGGTGGTTGTGCATGGGCTTGTTCCTTTGGGCTGTGTCAGGTGTCCCTAGCTCAACATGCCATTAGAAGGAGGAGGGGTATATACGTCATATCAACTCAGCATGCCATACAGAGGATATACAAGTCATATCAACACAGCATCATCTTACAGGTGATACACCCAATATATCAACTCCACATTCCATGGCATGGGGCAAACAAGTCTTGAACATTAGTTACATATCAACTGCACTGTGAGTGGGTGAGTGAGTGAGTGAGTGAGTTTTTTGCTGGGCGAGTGAATTTTTGGGTGAGTTTTTGGATGAGAGAGTGAGTTTTGGGGTAGGAGCGCGAGTGAGTGATGTTTTAGGTATTTCTAGGAATATTCCAACAATTTCATAGCAGTAGGCTGCACTTTCCAATTTCTAGTGAATGTCACTGACAAGTGATAGCTGTGGACGGTTGCCGTGGCAACCCTCCACACACTTTACAAACTCAAAAGCTGTAAAATGTTTATGGTTTTGTTTGTTTGACAATAACATGATTCTGATTGAATTAGCAAAAACGCGGGAAGACTGACCCACCAAACGCTGACCCACCAAACTGTTCCATACATAAAACATTTCCAGCTACATATCAAAGTTTGTTTGTTTGTTTGTTGTTTAACACCGAACTCAGCATTATTCCAGCTACATGACGACATTCTGTAAATAATTGAGTCTGCACCAGCCAATCCAGTGATTGACATCATGAGCATCGATCCACACAATTGATGATGACATGCATCAACCAGGTCAGTGAGTCTGACCACCCGATCTCATTAGTCGACTCTTACGACAAACATAGTTGTCTAACTGTTACACTTCTACAGTTTAGTGCACTTTCTGCACATTTTGGTTTGCCTTCTCCAGACTCAATCCCAGGCATGAACGCCACTGCCACATGCCAAAATAATCCTTCAACTGAGTGCAACTTCCTGCTGCTGCTGCTGGTGCTGATATGTGGTACATCGCTCCCATCACTCACCAGAGATAGAAATCACCAATATGAATCATTCCACAAAGCATCTTACAGCCAAGGTGATGATAACTCCCATACTTTAACATAGGCTTATGATCATCGTAGCGCTAAAATCACTTTATGGAATAGCCCTGATATATTTTGACTCCCATGGACAGCCTTGCAATCAAACAAATTCCACTTACACAAATTGCCTACTGAGACAATTACCTAAATATGACAGTCGTTACAGAAATAACTAATTGTGCAAAAACTGAAAACAGAAACATCCGCTTAATACATGTTTGATACCCAGCAAGCAAGGAATAATCTCCCGGATTCTGCATCTAATATCTGCTATCACATAAGCTGCTGTCAGATATTCAAATAATTTTATGTGAAATCAATGTCGCCTATAATCGGACGCGATCAGGTAATAATCTGCTTATGGTCTTGCCACTAAGCGCCTCTGCCATGTCTATTGGCACCAAACACCAGTCTTCATGGCAGAATGCCTTTGTGTGATTGCATGCAGCATATTGTCTTGTACTGGGTTCACTACTCTAAAACACCAGAATACCCCTGCATACGAAGACACTGCACAAGTTAACTGAATAAACACAAGTTGGCTTTCTTCACTGTTTTGAAAGAAATTACACATTAAAAGCCATCATTACATTAAATCTGGACTATCCCAAAAGCTATTTCAACGAACGGATCAGTTGATCAGTCTACAGTTATGTGATATTTTTGCTTCAGGGTTGGATGGGTGAGTTAGGTAACTGTATTGCAGTCATATCACAACATGTCAGCTTGATATGGGAGGAAAGGCTGAAGTGAAGCATGGTTATGGAGTTAGAAACATAATCAGAGAAAACCAGGATTCAAATCCATGATGAGTGGGTGAGTTGAGTTTAACACCGCTTTTAACAGTATTCCAATTATATCACGGCATGTCAGCTTAATGTGGGAGGAAAGCCCGAAGTGATGCAGGTCTCAGACGTTCACCACTTCGGTGAAACCCATGAGCACGGGTATGGTGCTGACAAACCTAGAAAAATAATCAGGGCGAATTGGGATTCGAACCCACAATCATAGGTTTCTGGCGTGCCCAAGGGATGCAATTCTGCACAGCGAATCGTTGCGCCTTAGACGAATGGGCCACCTGTGCCCCCAAAATCCATGATGATAGATTTCTAGAAAACTGCACAGCACATCTTTGGCCACCAGTGCCCCCTTGAATTATTTGCTTGTTTGTTTCTTGTTAACGCCGCACTCAGCAATATTCCAGCTGTATGACAGTAGTCAGTAAATAATCAAGTCTGGACCAGACAATCCAGTGGTTGAAATCATGAGCATCGATCCACACAATGGGGATACAATGACATGCATCGACAAGTCAGAGAGCCTGACAACCCGTTCCCGTTTCATGCCTCTTATGACAAGCACTTACACCTTGCTTTTGTAGATGCTGTACCATCTACCAACAATCTAAACTCCATGAACAGACCGGTCTATCGCACAATACACTAGTGTTTCATACACCATGTGCAAATACTGAAGATAATAGTTCCATGTACCAACATCCCGGCTACAGCAGTTGACCGATTCCATCACACAACCTCGACCTTCCTGACAAACAACAAGCCCTTCAGACCCTAACCAACAACACTCCTTGAGCAGGAAAATAAACTACAGTAAGTACTTTCACCTGGCCTGCTTCTGCTGGCCAAATATTCGGTATGAGTATCTGTCTAGGGCTTGTTTACTTTAAAAGATAGAAAGAACATTTAACAAAGTGCTCATTCTCAAGCTCTCTGCACTGTTGTTCTTCACAGGAACAGCAATCCTGTTTTATGTCATGTCTGGAAGATGGGCATATGGTCGGAAGATGGGCATATGGATGGTAAAACATGTACTACATAGCCCTGTGTGCAAATTGAAAATGGTTTTACATAGGGCTGGAATAGGTAACTCGGGACATCTGGTCGGGTAGGTGCTGAGTAGGACCAGGGCACCCACATACAAACCAGGCCCGTGGTTAGTCACATGATATATTGGTTAATGACAAAAAGTATTTAGAACTCTATGGTTACACTATAAGTCACTCATGTTCGCATTTCTTTCTGGCTATTCACGCATTCCTTTGACTTTATAGGACTGAATAAAGACAAGTTTGAGTTAACTTCAGTCTATGCATGACAAGATCATTTTATAGTGTATCAAAATACTTTTGTCAGGGCTCTGGTCAAACAATTCCCAATCTGATATTTTGTACCCATCTCTTGTGACCTACAGCAGGTACCTGTAATAGGGTAGGGTAATAGGGGAATGGGTACCCGGGTAGTAAATTTGGACTCGTCCTAGGCCTAGTTTTAAAGATTTTAGCCTTTTAGTAGTTTAAACACCTCATTAGGGAAGTGCTACCAACACTCCATCATCAGCGGCCATTGTTGCCATTAGATCCCCATTTTAATCTCTTATGATAAGGTTAATAGGCTGAAGCAATGTACTGCTGCATACACTGGTGCACTGTGATATTAAACTCAGCAGCACAATACACAATCAGCTTTACTCTGTACATAGCATTTTACAGAATATATTATCTATCTGTTAGGGGTTAAATGATACAGTAAGGTCACGATACGTATCCCGATATACAGGTTATGATATGATACGTATTGCAATACGCATATTTACGTCAAATCACATGTAAACTTCTTCCTCAGGAATACTTCAGAGCAGGTTCCAAAAGTCAGGTAGCTGTAGACACATGTTCATAGAGGCTATTTTAGTAGTGATCTTGAAACCCTATTTACAACACTTTTCATGATATCTGACTGACAAAAATGCTGGGTGTCATTTTATGAGTAATAAGTAAATTCTTTTAGCAAGTGTATCAATATAGAAAAAAAACCATACTGTATGTTGTATCGCATGAAAACACACAATAAACCAGTGCACCCATGCATCAGATGGTCTACCACATTGTTGTTTCATCTGATTTTAGCTTGAAAAAAAGCTTCACTGGCGCGCGAGACCAAGAGGCACGTTCATGTGGGACTGCGCGAATCGAAGATTTACATGCAATGTTTTCGTGAATTGACGAATCAGCTGTCCAACCCTTTACATATTTATTAACGTTGAATTATGTTACTTTTCTTGATTTGTTAAAGGACATTTATAACATATGAGTAACTACATATATAGAGAGAATGGATACATATTTCATAAATGCCATATTTTGACTCACTAAAAGGCATATTTGTTGTAGTGTGACTATTACATGTTCTTTTTGTTTAATTTGCAAAAATGCTGACCCGCCCAACTGTTCCTACGTAAAATAATTTCGGCAATATATCAAGAGCTATGCTTATTGTTATCATTTATAACTTATATTTTTAACCAATAAAGCTGCAACTAAAGTAAGCTGATATTGGAATATACCATTGCTGGAAAAATTATAGTTTCAGATACAATTTCTTCCAATCATTGTATCAAAATATCTCCAAGTTATATCATTGGTATTTTTTAACCAATTCACCAGTAGATCCGGTATAAACAGGTGTGTACAGCTGATTGTTTTTTCCAGCTTAGTTTACGAGACAAGTACACAAGAAAACAATGCCTAGCAGAACAGGCAATATAATCGAAATGGTACATCATCATTTCTAGTGATGTTTAATCGCAATTTTCACATTTTCATTGACCAAGTTTGTTATCTACCTTCTGTCCATTCCCAAGCAATATGATGTAGTTCTTGACTGCGCTTTGCCGAATACTCAAAATATCAGTGTAATGTCAGCATGTGTGCTTGAGGGGAAGCGAAGGGAATTAACTCTCAGCATTCAAGCTTTGCGTAAGATTGTTTACTAGACTACGGAAGTCCTCAGATGATAGCATCTGCGCATGTGTCGCGCATCTTGACCGCTGCCAGGAGAAAAGCAGGAGGGCTTCCCAATATATAATTACACCCATGGGCGTGGCAGTGATCCTTCATGATAATCTACTCCTGAGGCCTCTCCCTAGGTATATGGTCTCGGAGATGGATAACAAATAGGGAGAAAATTCAACTATATTTAAAGTATCAGCCTCGTTCATACTTATCATTACATTGACTAACAGCAGGTCTAAATAGGTAATATTTATCAAATCTATACTTACACTGAGTAATTCATTTTATTATTAATCTATTTATAGATATATTGTGGTACTTTTGAGTCAACAAATCAAAACTAAAATTTACTATCAATGACACCTCTTATACATATTTTTTGTGTTTACGGGAACGTATGTATATCTGTTTATATGAATCTTAATGTTTTGTCATTTAAAAACAAATTGCAACTCTTCCGTAATGGAATGTTTCTGCAATAAATCTTATCTTATCTAATCATATGTCCCTGCCCTGAAGGTTAGCTACTGGAAGTAAGGTATTTTTCTGCACCAGACACCTCATGGAACTTCCTTCAAGGGTCTCCAACAATGTTCATGTGACATTACTGTATTTTCCAAGCAACCATAACAAACACAATATGAGATGAACCCTGCACATACAATAAACCGATGTCAGTCGAAACAACACAAGATATGACAATCCACAACCTGAATATCCGAAGAATATGTCTTTACAAATCTGAAATGTCAGCCAAGAAGCTGCTTGTTTAGACCCTCATTGTAGAGGAGCCCCTACATCCTGCAAGAGAACACAACAAAGCTGGGAGCAAGTGGACAATGCAGGCCGAGTGTGTGGTTAGCTGTCTGTCCGTGTCATGTCATCTTCTATGTCAGACACTCATGACAATGAGCCCTTCCTCACAGCCCCTCACAGCCCCTCCGGGCTGCCCCGACAATAACCAACTAAGCTGCCATCTATTGTTCTTGTCTGTAGGAATCTGTATTGTGCTATACCAGCCTCCAGAAGGTTCCTGCTCAGCACGCCTGGACAGCCGGAACACAATTAGATAGTCATCTTTTAAATAATTCCAGCCGACGAACCACGAAGCGCAGCTGATTTGAGAAAATTATTTTAACATGAGTTTGTTACTCACAACAACTCGTCTTCATCTATGAAATCTGCATAAAGCTGCTGTTTCTTTGATCTCTGTTAATTGCCACTAATCTCATTTAGTTTCAAGTACTGTTTCCTTGCCTCTGTTAATGGAATCATAGTCTGTTTCTTCCGTATCTGCACAGAGACAATGGTCAATAGTCTTCTTTTTCACCAGCATTCCACTTCATTATACTATCCCAGAATTCCATTGTTCCCAGGACATGTGACACAATTAATAGCCAAACAAATCCCAAATCATTAGTGGCAACAAATAATTAATGTTTTAATGAGAGAACTCCACTGATATCCCCAAGGGAACATAATATCAATTCAACAATCAAAATCCAGATTGAGGCTATGACCTTGATAATAAGGTCAAAGATGTTGACCAGTAAAATATCAATCACAAAATACAAACCATTCATACTTATCACCTGTATAAAAAAAATTAAAGGAAAGTGTTTTCCTTCACAGTTGAGTATTCTTTGAGTGAGTGAGTGGTTTTACGCCGCTTTTAGCAATATTCCAGCAATATCACGGCAGGGGACACCAGAAATGGGCTTCACACATTGTACCCATGTCGGGAATCGAACCCGGGTCTTCGGCATGACGAGCGAACACTTTAACCACTAGGCTACCCGACCGCCCCGAGTATTCTTTGAACAGTACATATAGATGACATCAATGTTTAGTCTAAATAAGAAAATAGAGCCTCATGAATAATTCAGTTTGTACTTAAGGCCTAAGATGAAGAAGACTCAAGAAACAATGACTTTAAACGAGCTGGCTAAGAAGCTTTGACCAGTAAAGTTACTGTATAAATTACATAAATTGTCATACATTTTTTTCCTGAATCCTAAAACCAGATGCAAATGTTTGAGGCACGATACTAGATCTGTAATATTGTTTAAATACATTCTCCGGAGAAATATAATGAGCTTGATCCTACCATTTTATCAACTGATTTATTGACCAAAGTTCACATCAGACTAAACACAATACTTTTCAGATAACTTTTTACCAATCATTTGTATGGTGAACGTGCTGAGGCTGACATATCCCTGTCTCTCAACTGTATCCATTACCACCAACATCCAGAAAGAGAGGGATTCTACCAATAAAAGCCACATCTGGGTCTATAAACTAAGCCAAATTTTCACAACTGGAGCCCACCTCCACCCAATTATACCAAACACCCACAATACTTTACATAAAGGGTTATAAAACGAACTACAGATCGGCAACTAAGTTGGCCAGTACAGTGATACATGGAGGAGTTGGTCTGCCTCCTAGTAATCACATCAAAACAAAGACCGTCAGACTTATTTCAACTAATTCAAGCTGTCCAATTAGAGTCAGGGCCATTGGAGGACTAGGTGGAGAGTTATTTGACGGAACCACTCTCAATCTTTGATAATACCAGCCCCTGCATAAATGTGATAAATCTGCAAGAGGAGGCGAGTCAGCCAAGTGTTTTATGAGTTTCATTACTCTGCTCGCAGAGTCTATAAAGCGTCACTTTACAAACCCTATTAACAAGAAAATAGGTAAACTGGACTCGTTTTCGCCTGTAATGGCTTTGCATTCATTTAATGAGGATTAGATTCAGTTGAGAAAGAGTTAAGGGAGGAAGATTTGCGGTGAGGCAGATGCTTCTGGAGTCATGATTTGTGACGAGGCCATGCCTGCTTCAAGTCATTCTGCATCACTCTCTTACCCAGAGTTCCTTGCTTGCAACCTAGCAACTCTGCCACAAGCCAGCAGGACAAATCCCGACATCGTACACGGCCTATTTAACAATGTATATTCATCACTGTATCATTGTGCCACATATATAGTACATGTACTATGCTTGTACCCTGTACTATCATGAGAACGTTCTGTACAGTATGCTTCTATTCTATCCTTTAAAAATAAGCATATGTCAAAACCATTAATTTTACTGGTTACTATGCTTGTCTTAAGAGGCGACTAACGGGATCGGGTGGTCAGGCTTGCTGACTTGGTTGATGCATGTCGTATCCAAATTGCGTAGATCGATGCTCATGACATCAATCACTGGATTGTCTGGTCCAGACTTGGTTTTTTACAGGCTGCTGTCATATAGCTGGAATATTGCTGTGTGTGGCATAAAACAACAAACAAACTGGATCCCAGAGGTGTTAATATGAGATGCCACTGAATCAACTATTAAAGTGCTTCTGTCTGAAATTGCGGCTTGTTCATCTTTGTTAAGCCAGACTGTGCAGTCATTAGGATTTTTCAACAGACTACACTCTAGTCATCTTTGTATACTGGTAGAAAAACAAAACCATTTGAAGATAAAAACTTTACCAAGATAGATGCATAATCAAGATGAGACTAAATCAGGCTAAACATTATCAAGACACAAACACCAAATGAAGATGAATATTATATTGAGGTTAACTCTGCATCAGGGAAAACACTATCAGAATAAAAAATATATCAAGATAGAGAGCGTATCGCAATAACAATTTTAGCAAGTTAACATATGCAACATTCCGAAACCGTTTGACCTTGTGTGACACCAAATATGAAATGATTGCCAATATTACCAATGGACCATCTTCTTGTCCAAATATTCTGCCATCCAGCACACAGAGAACTGACTAATGTCCCAGCATGCTCTTTAATAACTGTGTGCAGTAATAACAAGCGAACATCAATCTTTTTGCCACTAACTGGTCACTGGCACGTACACCCATGCCGCCCCATCGTCCCCCCACATAGCGTGGAGGCAATATGCAGGTTCAGCCATCAGAATTTACCCATTTTGCAACAATCAATTAACAAAAGCAACAATTTTTGTCATTTATCTTGGCCAAGATGTTTGAACAACCTATGCAGAGCTGGAACAGTTTACAAATTTCATATTTCTGTATTTATTGTCGGGTAGCATGCTATTATTTCGCAAAACATCTCCTAGTAAGTGGCACACTTGGTTTACACTGGGATCTGGGCAGTTACCACTGTGGGCAATACGAAAACACTCTCACGGAATCAATGCCAGTCATTTCCATATTTCAAGGCAATTCACTTGCTTCTCTTATTCTTATAAATATTGTGACACAGTGTTATAAACAGCCATCCAAATTGCAATGGCACTCAAGGTTATATTCAACACGATTTGATGACCTGGTCAAGGTCAAGTTCCTTTTTAAGCCTGTCACAACCAAACACAACAGCATGAATATTTCTCATAGGTACTCAAAGGTTTTTAGTCTATTTACAATCAATACAATATGGATGTTTGTGTTTTAATAGTTACCAAACTTGTTTTTCTGGTATGTCGTCTTATACCTACTTCAACTTCAGCCTAGGCACGGTGGGTTAGCCTAATGGTTAAAGCTTTAGTTCGTCACGCCAAAGACCCAGGTTCGAATCACGACATGGGTACAATGTGTGAAGTCCTTTTCTGGTGATATTGCTGGAATATTGCTAAAAGCGGTGTAAAACCATACTCACTCACTCACCTATCAGATTCCTCTAGCTTACCATGTCATAAAATTGGTATACATCCATACAATGTTTCAACCACCAGTGCACTTGGCCCCAACTCGATAAGTATCGGTTACTCTTGAAATAGCAGAATTATTGCTGACTGTTGGGCAATACACTGATAACCCGATCACCCATTACCCAAGGTGAGGTGAGGTGAGGTGAGGTGAGGTGAGGTGAGGTGAGGTGAGGTGAGGTGAGGCGAGGCGAGGCGAGGCGAGGCGAGGCGAGGCGAGGCGAGGCGAGGTGAGTATAAATACCCAACTCAGACATAGTATACTGACTACTAGGTCCACACTGACGAAAATGATAACGACAACCTCCTTTGCCCACTAGGATCTGCTACGTCATAGGTTCGAATAGAAGACTCGCTTATGATCCTTGGTCTGTCAACACCATACCCATACTTGTAGATTACAAGGGTACAATAGTCTGGTCCTAGACTTGTTTACTTCCAGACCACTGCTATAGAGCTGGAATATTGCTGAGTGCGGCGTTAAACAACAAACCAACTCTTTTCATCAGCATGAAATCATCTACGACATGTCACGATATGGCTGAAATATTGCCGATGTGACTTTAAATATTAACTCACTCACTCACTCATCTACGACATGCATCACTTTCGGATTTCAATATACAAAGTTTTTCGAAAGTTTATTTTTTCAAACTAGTTAATGTAAGCTCCATAATATCCTGTGATTACAGGGTCAATGTCTAATGACAAGTTTTCGACAAACAAGGTCTGAAGAAAGTGAATTCCAGGAGGCTCCAACTGTGTGAAATGTCCCGATTTGTAGTAAGTAAATCATTCCGAGGAATACAACTACTCCTTCTGGCTTATATGAAAGCTCAAATCAATACGTGTCACTTGCTGTCACTCAGGGCCGCAGAAAGCCCCTCTAGAACATAATCGTGGTATGTCCAGAAGACATATGCATATTGATTTCCAATCAAACTTATGGGAGATTCTTACAAACTAGAATGGTTGAAAACATTGTCTGATTCATAATGGCTGACAGAATTTGACTTTCTATATATTTCAGTCCATGCACTGATTTGTGCAAGGAATATTTCCTTTGAATGTTTCCATCATGGTCGACCAAGTACTTGTGGGGACACTGCCGGTTGCCTTCACAGCTATCACAGTGTGTCAGGGTATTTCCAACCTCATACTGGTCTAAACAACTACTTTCTATCACTGGTGGCACAGATTGCTGTGAAGAGTTGCATCCCTTTGACATCCCAGGATCCTATGATCATAGGTTCAAATCCGGGGCTCCTTGGTTTGTCACCTTTCAGGTTTCACCAAAGTATATACATCTGAGAATGGCTTCACTGGCCTTTCTGACATGAAGACACCAAACTCACTCTTTCTATAAGTGATGGTCCTGGATATACCTTAACCTGAAACTTCCCTAACTTTCAAAATGTTATCTTCAAACTACCGTATATCGTGTGTATAAGGCGAGTTTTTTGGACCTAGAATTAGGAGGCTTTCAAGGGCTGGTCGTGTTTTTTTCCCAAGCTGCAACTAAAATAACATGATATTGGAATAAATTATTCCTGATAAAATAATAGTTTCAGATACAATTCTTCCAATCATTGTATCATAATTCTTTAAAGTCACAATATTGAGTAATTTTTAACCGATTCACCGGCAGATTCCGAGAAAGTGTGTGTACAGCTGATGGCTGCTTCCGGCTTAGTTTACAAGACAATACACACAGTAATCTTAATTTCTGCATATAAAACAATGTCTAGCAGAACAGGAAATACAATTTAGTTGGTAAATTATCATATCTAGTGAAGTCTTATTTCAAATTTTTAATTTGTATTGAAGAGGTTTAATGGTTTTGATCTGTTTGTTTCCCCAAATTAGTAGAAGGCATACAATGTAATTTTTTTCTGTGGAAGACAAACACATTCTATAGCAAATGTTGGGATTGTGTATGCGCTGGTGATGTGTTTCATGTTGATTCGCTTTATAGACAGGGTATATAAATTAGCATCGATTTTGAAGTCGCCTAAAACGTGGGGTCGCTATATAGATGGCAATATACGGTACTTGAGAGAGAAAAATATTTCATGGAGCAGCCTAGGATATTTCTAGGGAGAACCGTATATGAGGTGGACCATCAGTCTCAGCAGCTGCTTCCAGTAGGACATGGCTTTCCCTTTCCTTGAACACTGTGTCCACATGGAGCGGCCTAGAATATTTCTAGGGAGAACCCTATGGGGTTCATTGTTCATTGTTCATAATATCAATCTGGTCCTGATTATTTACAGAACACTGTCACATAGCTGGAATATTTGCAGAGTTCTGCATTAAACATCAAACAAATAAACAATTCAACACCATCATCAATTCATCATTGTGTATATATATCATTCAAGGGTGTAGGCTTCTGTGAAGGTGTTGCTCCCTTTCTGTTAAAATGTTTTTCCTGTTCATGTGATAGTCACAAGAGTAAAGGGGGCACAGGTGGCCCAGTCATCTGAGGCACTGCGATTTGCTGTGCAGAATTGCGTCCCTTGGGCATGCAGAACCCTATGATTGTGGGTTCGAATCCCGGTTCGCCCCGATTATGTTTCTAGGTGTGTCAGCACTATACCCGTGCTCGTGGGTTTCACGGTAAACGTCTGACACACACCCCACCGAAAGCCCCCTAATTCGCAGTACGAAAAATTTGCCTTATACACAGCAATAGACAGTATGCATTAGGTTTTCACTTGGCATCCAGATACCAAATACTGAAACTGCATGATCATTATAAGGTTTTTTTAAATACAAGGGCCAAATTACAGCCGTTTGGAAGAGGGAGGTTCATTTCGTGACTTGAAAATTTGTGTTTGTAAATCGGTACCATGCACATGAATGCAACCATCTTACTTGGTTGTATGAGTGAGTGAGTGTGGCTTTATGCCACTTTTAACAATATTCTTACCATATCAAACTGGGGTAGGAAGTAAAAAATGGAATTTTGGATTGAGATAATATTTCTTAGGCAAACAACTCTTTTTGACAACAACACATCATTTTCAGATCAGTGAATGATAAATTTATTTGGGTAAAACCTAAACTTTTTTTAAATATTTTTTCCTAAAATATCCAAGGCCCCTACAGTATTTACAATGATGATGATGATGATGATGATTAGAATGATAAGGATGTCAGAACACATATGCGATATGCAGCAGGCAAGACCTTGGCCACATATAAAGAGGATTTCTATCTTTAGACTTAAACTTCACAATCTTTTCAGAATGTTCTTAAAATCTTTTCAAGAATTTGACTAAGGAGGTGACAAAATCTTAGGCACACTAATTCAATTTTCTTCCAAAATATTTAAATAGTTTTCAAACAGGCCCCAGTACCAATTATCATGGCTATCAAAATATCACACCAATCTATCAATAAAATTCTTGAATCTAAAACCCTTCTTAACTTTTGAAAATAAGATAGTCCCATTTCGAGTAGCTTTTGGCACCTTAGTGACAAACTGGTTCATTTTTTTTCGCACAGACACAGTATAAACATAACTAATGTATCACATGGGATTTGTAAAATGTGAAACAGAATTAATACAGTGAAGCTTCTGATTGGCTGGTCTACTGTAAGTAGAATCTACTCATTCACCTGGTGCTATTCCAACATTGCTCGAAGACTGACATCCCTCAAGGAGATGGCTGACATCCTTACAGCTCCCCAATGTAAATATTTCATTTCACATTCATGTTGTTAAACGGCTGGACCAAAAAAATTGTCACGCCTCCTGGTGCTCTATGAATGAATATGTGATTATTGACACGCTGCATGAATTAATGAAGTCTGTTGGCGACCATGGTCTCGACAGAATGTGAGGAGGAGCCATCAATTGGATTTTTATCAGAATTAAAAAGGAACATTGACGCTGCTTCGTGTTACAACTATTTGAAATTTGAAGTGTTTAGAATTGCATCTTGCTTGACATGCCACACTTTGCCAGATCTATTTAAATGAATTTTTCAAGCATACTATTTGTTATTTCTGCCGATTTGACACTTTCATAGAGTTTGAACGAGAAAACATGATCGTCAATCTGCCTCATCGGCAGCTGCTGACGAGAAAATAAACAAAAATGTTGCAGAAATGTGCTTCTACGTTTATAGAAACAAATGGATGGCAGTTCCAGCCCCCACCACCCCCACTGTACTGGGTGGGTAGAGAATGCCCTCAGCGACCACCCATGCCACCATACAGCAAGGATGTAAGTAGCAAGACCTCAAGTGTCCTACGGTGGTAGCTCTCAGACATGGTTTGACATATCTAAGTGGAGTACGGCAGAACTTTGTTGCTATTTGCCAGGCAAGGCTCCAGCACCTGGATGCTTTGAGAAAAACAGTTAGACAATTTTGCCATATGTTCGGCAGGAGGAACAAGATGCACCCTCAAGTGTGTGTATAATGATGTAAAAAAACATCCAACTCCGTGTCTCATACACATGGTCACCACAGCCCGCCATAAAAAATATCATCTGGCACTTAATGACATTAAAATGCTTTTCTTTTTGCAGAGACACAAAGTTGAAAGGCCTGATGATGTGTATTGAAAGCATGTCCTGTACTTGTCTACAAATGCATGATATAAACAGTTCATTTCAGTACTTGTAAATGTGGTTTATTCTCCCAAGAGTGTTGATATATACTACTCAAAAAAGTTAAGCACCATCTCATTCTTTCATGTTACTACAGTCTATCCGTCATGGCATGACACATTAATTCTAGAATTATGAAAGAATTGGTTGGTCCTTCACTTATTTCAAGAAACATATTGAGTGATTTTGGTTTAATGCCGCTTTTAGCAATATTCCAGCAATATCACGGCAGAGGACACCAGAAATGGGCCTCACACATTGTACCTGTGTCGGGATTCGAACCCAGGCCTTCGGCGTGACGAGCCAATGCTTTAACCACTAGGCTACCCGACCGCACCTCAAGAAACATAAGTGGGTCTAATACGCTCATGCTAACTGTTTTTATGACCAATATGCCACGACACATGTAACCAGGGAATTGTTTTTAAAAATATGGGCAGGAGGATTGTCTTCCCTAAAGAAACAGAAAGGATGGAACTTAAGTCTTTGGGGAAGCATGCTGAAATTGCTTTTTCATTATAAGATTAATATTTTATTTTCCTCAGCTTATAAAAAGCAAGGAAAAACATTGCTATTGTTTCACACATCATGATAAATCATATTTTCAAAATAAAATTATTTCTTAACAAGGAATGAGTGAGTGAGTGAGTGAGTGAGTGAGTGAGTGAGTGAGTGAGTGAGTGAGTGAGTCCATACTCTGGTTACATACAAATACCCAAATTATTAGAGACAGCGTGTTTGTCTCTGCCACAGATAACCACATAAAACACAATACAAAATATCTTGCTAATATAAAAGCAATGATGCATTTTTTATACAACCTTTATCAATATTCCAGCAATATCTCCATGGGTAACACCAAGAATGGGCTCCACACATGGTGCACGTGGGGATTCTAACCCAAGACAAGTGGACACTTTAACCACTAGACTACCCAACCGCCCTTTTCAAACAAGGACCTGCTTCCACAGATTTTGCCTAGTACAGCTAGCTGTGGCCGTTGGTTTCTATGTACATCCCAGTAAGGAAATAAGTCTCTATTTAACCAGGCCTTTTGTCTGTGTGCACATGGCTTAACTAATGTCTCGCACAGAGAAGAGTTCAGAGACTCTGTCACTTTCCGCCTCTTCCGGGACTAAAGGTAGGAAAGTTGAACGCCAGGTAAGTCCTAAACAAACAGTGATGATGCCCTTGGATGAGATGGGCATGTCAGACAAACAGCTACAGGCAAATCTCACTGTCAGCTGTATATAGTTAAACCCTGTTAATGTGGATAAGAAAACATACAACTCTAGAATGTCAATCAAAAAGCCAGTGAACGTGGACAGAGCCTTTCCCAGTTAAATCATCCAGATTAAGTATTTCAGGGTTATCATGACTAAAGAATAATGTTGTTTTGTTCATATACAGACTGTGGGCATTGTGGGTAAGAATATAATCCCCCAGCAACCTATACTTGTAAGAGGCGACAGCAAGGATCAAGTGGTGACTTGGTTGAGTGCATGTCATCGTATCCAGTTGTGAGGATTGTTGATCATGATGTCAATCACTGGACTGTCCGGTCCAGACATGATGTTTTGATCATCTGCACATCAAATGGTACCAATCCACAGTTTCAGTATTATAATATGAAGTCCATTATTGGTGCATGAATCTATCTATACATGAACATTTCACAAATAGGATTTTTTGAAAATGGGTATCATCAAATTTACACAGTACAAAAAGGACAAGATATTAAACATAGACTTAACTTTTGTGAACATAATAGTTAAGGGATTTATCTATGATTCCAAACTAAATGCACTTCATGGACAGACAAATTGGTGAGGAAAAGTCATTACTTGGTTCAAATTGGTATTGGTTCAAGTTATCATATTTTTAAATTAGACGTATTATAACATTTGTAAAACTAAGCATTATTACTCATTGCTGGTCCTGTTATCATTAAAAAAAAGTCAGATTTACAAAAACATAAAATTGGTGACTATATTAACGTGAATTTGGATACTTTTAAATCCAATTTGGGAATGACTGACATTTGCTGCAGACTTGGCTGAATATTGGCTCCAAGCAGGTCCATACAAACCCCTGTGGTTATATATAGGATGAACTAAATTATATATCTACATGACATTCTCAAACAATTTTAACATGAAATTCTTCAAAAGAAAGAAAATTTGGTATTTTATTTGCTAACTCCAGCAATTTCATCACGCCACCAGGGACCATGTCTTCTCATTTGGCTTGTAAATTACTCATAAGGCCATGATATATTCTGCTCTGATAGACATTCCTGAGACAGTATAGATCTTGTGACATCAACAACATGGAGGATGAACATTCCACACAAAGAGAGATATATTCCCAAAGATGTCCCAAAGATTAATTGTAATTATTAATACAATCACAGAAGGACCTTTCGTATATTCACAGAAAGTTTTGAGACAAGTGGAATTACAAAGTGGAGATAATTTAGCCGTCACCTTCTAAGAAATGCCTATCCAACAACCTAAGTGGCAGTAAAACATGTAGATTCTTAAAACTTAAAATGTTTGCTTGAGTTTTTGAAATTTCAGAAAAGAACCAAGTTCAATAATGTCACATTTGATTTTTTGATTTTTACACCACTATCCTACACAAAAAACTTAAGGCAAAACTTCATTTCTTGATCGATTGGGCATTTGTCACTAAACATGATGACCATAGATATAGTTACTTACATCTCTGTGAAAGCAAATGTCATACGTTTACTCAGAAAACAGTATGGGAAAGCTGGACTTCCTTATTGATAACATCTATGTGAAATGTGGGGATATAGGACATTAAGACAAGAAGTAGGTATCCCCATGGGCACCAACTGTGATCCCTTTCTTGCTGATCTGTTTCTTCATGCATATGAATCAGAATTTCTGCTTGGATTGGCAAAATCTAAAAAAGTCAATTTGGCAAAGAAGTTTAACTTCAGCTTCAGGTCTATTGATGATCTGATATTGTTCATTAAATGGCAAATGGTCAATTCCCTTCCACAGATTTACCAATCTGAACTGGAAATAAAATAATCAAGTGAAACAGTCTCATCTGTTTCATATTTAGATCTATGTATAAAGATTCAGAGTGACAAAAACAATATGATGTAGTCAGAACTGTACAACAGCAGACATTTCCTATGGTTATGGGAGTGAGTGAGGTTGGTTTTACGCTGCTTTTAGCAATATTCCAGCAATATCACGGTGGGGGGACACCAGAAATGGGCTTCACACATTGTACCCATGTCGTGAATTGAACCTGGGTCTTCGGCATGACAAGCAAATGCATTAACCACTAGGCTACCCGACCGCCCCCTTATGGTTATCAGTGAGTGAGTAAGTGAGGTTTTACGCCGCTTTTAGCAATATTCCAGCAATATCACGACAGGGGACACCAGAAATGGGCTTCACACATCCTTATGGTTATGGAAATGGTTGTATTGCTTTTATTTCCACATGGTTCAACTCAGCTGACGTACTGGCATTCATGAAATTTAATTATTCAGAGAAACTGTTTTTTGAAGAAATAATCTTTCAGCAATCTGATTCTTAAACGAATGTCTTCAAATTACAAAGATAAAATGCCACCAACTGTAAGTGTCACTTTTTACTCAAAATTTCAAACAAGTAAAAATGAAATATTTTCATTCTTAGTGTAGCCTGAAGAGACCTCCGTAGATTGGGTTTCATTACATATATAGCTGCACCTCCCAACAAAACAAAGAACTTAAAAATCTGCCTGTCACCAGAGAAAATCTATTAGTGTTGCACTGTTCAGGTTTCTCCTCGACAACATAAGGCCGTGTCAGAGAGGACATTGGTGGAGGCAGCTTTGTGATTGCATCCTCATCCCAATGCTGCACCAGCATCACGTGCAGCAGCATTCGCAGATAGCCACTCCGATTACCTGTCATGCTGGCAAGCTTAGGGCTACATAAAAAATATGCTTGCTTTTAGCCTTTAGGCTTTGAAAATATTTATATTCCAAACTAATCATCAAAAATAAACAAATGACATAAACAAAATAAGCATGTGAGGACTGACATGTTGATGTTTACTGATGTAGTTTTAACATAGTTTACATGTGAGTGTGAGTGAATTATATGTTATGCCATTTTCAGCAATATTCCAAGCAACAAAGTCAACACTTTAGCTACACTACATCCCTCATCATGCGTACATATTAAAGAAGGGGTATGAGTGATACATTAGACTTGCACAAGTCAAAATAATATTATATTATAATTATTAGTTTAAGTCATACTTTCTAGATTATATAAATAATAAGAACAAGCTGTGCCTATAAAAGACTGGTGTTCTTACTGTATGCTTATCTAGACTTGCCTATTATAAGGATAGAATTACTATACACCCATGGACTTATCTCCCTCCCAGCCTTGGAGCAAGGCTAGTGATACAGCTATACAGCCCTTATGTGATTGGCTGCTGAACGACAACCATATTCCCATGTTCACTTCTGATATCTATTTGGCTGATTTGATGTCTGTAACCTTGACTTCTGTCCCATTGATTGGCTTGGTTAGTTAATGAATTTGACCTCTGTTCATATCAAAAGATATTTATAAAAACATTTGGTTTGAATGCAAAATTGCTTGTTGAATTTGAAAAACAGTATGAACCCAGCATGCAACTTTTGACCTCAATACTGACCTCAAAATTGGACTTGTTTGTTAGAGATTGACTATTCAGTATTGTAGAGTGGAGATTTTTGACAGCAATGGAATACTTCTCTGGTCACTAATTTATGAAATACAATTTTATTTCTCTTAAAATAGGAGCCAAATGTGCATGTTGAACTTCACTAACTGCCAAACAACCGCAATCAGGCGACTACGCTTCTTATAAGAGGGGACTAACGGTATCGGGTGGTCAGGCTCACTGACTTTGTTGATGCATGTCATTGTATCCCAATTACGTGGGTCTATGCTCGTGATGTCAATCATTGGATTGATTTGTCCAGACTCAATTATTTACAGATTGCCGTCAAATAGCTGGAATATTGCTGATAGTGGTGTTAAACAACAAACAAACAAACAAAAAAAGCATGTTAACTTAAACTTCACTACATGGAAGATGTGACTGTACCCTCATAATAACCACAATGGTTACTCTGCTTATCTGCAAACATGAACTACTTGATGCAATTTCTCTTCCCTGGACTAATAGCTCACTACATTTCACTTTACACAGATAATATATTACAATTCCTCTTTGGGGAAATCCTACCGCTTTCAGACAACTTGTTCATTTTTCAACACATGTGAAGTTATTTGGATGTCTATCAAGTATAGATAAGCAGAATACCAACATTTGACTTTGTTCAGCACAGCCCACCAACTGGTCTGGCTTAGACAACAGGCGACCTGCGACACATCACGCATAGAGAACAAAGAGAGTCAATCGGTGATTGCTACCGCCCTGTACACCTACCCCGGCAAGAACAGCCAGGGAGAATCATTACACTAATCTGCCTCAACCTGCCTCATGTTTATCTGTCTTCCATGGTTTAGTACATTCACTCAGAGCTAATTACTCTTTTTGGGGGCATGGGAAGAAAATGAAATAAAATTAGGTGGAGGTTGCCCCAGGAAACATCTTAACAGCAACAAGCGCATCGCATCGAGGCCAAGGGCTTGGAATTACTGTATTTATCTGGAACTGATGCTGCCAAGTGCCATGCAGGCCCAGCACCAAAAAATGGCAACCAACAAGAGAATGCTTAATTTTTCTAATTGGACAAGACCAGAGTCTGGGTGTCAAATCTATTGCAATGATGAAGAAAAACTGACATTTTGCAGACTTCAAACGTTCCTTTGGAATAATGTGATGTGACATTTGCAGCAATCTGTAGCCAGGAAGGGAGAGAAGGCAGGGGAGCAGGGCTTGATGTGAGGCAGGGAAGGGTGGGGTGTCACCAAGGTGGGTGCCTGGGTGGATGTGGGGATGGATCCCAGGGTAATAATAGGTAGGGAAGGGTGGGTGCAAGGGTGGATGCGAAGTTGAATCCCAGGGTAATAAGGGGTAGGGAAGGGTGGGTGCACACCAGGACCCACTCGCACAAAGTGATCTTAGCGCTAAGATGATCGTAACTCCCATACTTTAACATAGGCTTACAATAGTTGTAGCGCTAAGATCGCTTTGTGCAAGTGAGCCCAGGGTGGTTAGACAGGGTGGATGTGGGGATGGATCCCAGGGTAATAAGGGGTAGGGAAGGGTGGGTGCCAGGGTGGATGCGAAGTTGAATCCCAGGGTAATAAGAGGTAGGGAAGGGTGGGTGCACACCAGGGTGGTTAGACAGGGTGGATGTGGGGATGGATCCCAGGGTAATAATAGGTAGGGAAGGGTGGGTGCCAGGGTGGATGCGAAGTTGAATCCCAGGGTATTAAGATGCAGGGAAGGGTGGGTGCACACCAGGGTGGTTAGAAAGGGTGGATGTGAGGATGAATCCCAGGGTAATAAGAGGTAGGGAAGGGTGGATGCACACCAGGGTGGTTAGACAGGGTCGATGTGAGGATGGATAACAGAGTAATAGAGGTAGGGATGGGTCAACCCATACACACCAGGGTCCGTGAACTGGGGCATGAGAGGTTACTGAGAGATGGGCGCACTTCTATACACAGCTGTACTTTTTTAACAGTAACATCAGCGATCGTACAAACAAAACATGGACATATTTGTCAGAAACTGGACTGACCAGTGACTAGAATTGCAGAGAGGCTGAAATCCAACTTGTCCCAGACAACTTGCTCTGGACAACACTGGTATGGATACCCCTTGAGATTGGGCCAGGATGTTGGAGTACACAAGGCGACAGTCGCCATCACCATTGGTGTTTGTCTACCTGCGTTCTGTCACCTCTATCAAGGAGTCAGCAGTAGATTGTGTGACAATTAACCAGAATTCCTTCATAGAGTGGCATATTCCACAGCCCGAATCTTTTGATGCTGACACTGGTCATAACCTTCAAATTGTTGATACTGATTAATCTACAAGCAATTAGGACAACACGGACATTTGAAGGCTGTAATGTATGGCAGGCTGTTATCACATGGGACTCTTACAGGCTGGCCTAGTTAAAGGCTGTTAGTAGTTCGTGGGCTGATCACTGTCATATTTGACTTCTTGAAGAGTGCAAGAGAATCTAGTTCTGGGAAGGTGTCACAAGACAATAGAAGAAGAGGGAGGAGAGGGAGAAGAAGAGGGAGGAGAAGGAGAAGGAGAAGAGGAAGGAGAAGAAAAGGGAGAGGAAGAAGGAGAAGAGGGAGAGGAAGGTGTCACAAGACAATAGAAGAGGGAGGAGAAGAAGAAGAGGGAGAAGAGGGAGGAGAAGAAGGAGAAGGAGAAGAGGAAGGAGAAGAAGAGGAAGAGGAAGAATTGGAAGAGGGAAAAGAGGGAAGAGGGGAAGAAGAGGGACAAGAGGAAGAAGAGGAAGAGGAAGAAGAGGAAGAATTGGAAGAAAGGAAAAGAGGGAAGAAGAGGGAAAGAGGAAGAGGAAGAATTGGAAGAAGAGGGAAAGGGGGAAGAGAGGAAGAATAGGGAAAAGAAGAGGAAGAGGGAGATGAAGAGAATGAAGAGGGAGATGAAGAAGAAGAAGATGAAGAGGAAGAAGAGAAGAGGGAAAGAAGAGGAAGAGGAAAAAAGAAGAAGAGGAAGAAGAGGAGAAGAAGAAAAAGAGGGAGAAGAAGAAAATTTATTGTACATAAACACCCACAGGGGGCAGAGTACAAAACATCAACATGGCTATAATGAAAAGTTATAAACATTGACATACACAATGGAATACAATATTGCTATGATTAAGGTCTAGGGAGGAGATGCAGATTTTCTTTACATGAATATTTTGTAAATGAAATAAGAGATATTTTTTTGCAAAAGGCACTGTTAGATTTAGTAGTATTTTCAGTGATATTGGGTGCATAGCTAAGGCGGGTGAGGAATTTAGTTCCAGTCTCAGACCTTTGTAGAGAGGGCATTGCAACAGGAAGTGTTCCTCATCTTCTATTTCATTAATATTACAGAAGGATCACAGAATATTACAGACAATTTGAGAGAGCGTAATAGATTTGAATTACAATTATACTATCAAGATTGCCTAATATCGACCTTTCAGCAGGCCTAGATAAATCCCTGTAAACATCTGAAAATATCATATAAAATTCAAAATGATAGAACAATCCTGTACAAAATATTCCTTATCCTATTAGAAAAAAAAAGAGGAGCAGACTGAAAGATCTAGAGTTGACAGCTTCAAATTTTACCAAGGATACCTTCCATTATATCAACCAATTCTCTTGAAATAACTCACACAGTGATGACAAAAAATGCTTTTTATTTTTATATGTTTACATGATGATTATTTCATTATCGGGTCCTACGTCTCCACTTGGCATATCAAACAATATGTTCAACTCTTGAAAACCAAAAGAGAAAAGTCTTGAAACAATTTTTTCCAATGCATGCTGAAGGTATGTGATACGAAGCATATCACACATGTGTATATACAGCCCAGGTCTAGTGTTATCTGGCCATCAGCCTGAAGCTGGAGACTGAAGGAGAGATATCGCCTTGTTGAGTGATATGATGACAGACTGTCCTGGCCTGATATCAACATCATAACTCATGCCTAGTGGGTGGCACCGCCTCCACAGCACAACACTGTGGAGATCACAACGGGGTGCCACAGCGCCAACAGTTGGGGTGCTTGCTCATTGGCTGAAACATCCCAAACAGGTAGAGGAGCTATGATGACAGTTGAAGATAATACCAGTTTTGAAATTCCTATGGAAGAATACTATGGTCACCTGCTTCTGTGTGTGATATTTGCGGTTGACATGTTTGTCTCGATTCATTTAATCTTGGAACAATAACATATCTTCCCTTGTATTCCTGGTATTGGGGGACTTCACTCATGTTTGCTGGGTAATCATATATTTATGATATGTTAATATAAGAACTTAACCATTAGAAGGTATAACATCTACAGGCCACAAAAAAAGCACAACACTAGCCTATACAGTATGATTTTACGCCCTTTCAGCAATATTCCAACCATTATAGTTCAAATGAATTTTTTCATCTACATCCTCTATGCTCTACATGTTCAACCATTGATGACAAAAAACTCTACTTACTTCACTGTATTAAACACACTCAAGAAAGAAATATACACTTTGAAAAATTATCCAGACAAAATGTAAATGTAAATGTCCACAGTCATGAAGATAAATTATTTCACTACATCCTGTCAAATAATGAAGCAGTCAATATCAACTGCATTTGTTTCCATATCTATAATATCAAACAATAAATACCCCTTCATAATCAACCGTTGACTTTTTATGTATAAAAATATCATCAAATATGTAATATTTATTATTTTGTTTTTTGTATGTGTCTACAGGAATGTAAATTATGTATGTCTGTATATATGTATATATGAATCATAATGTCTTGTCTTTTAAAATTGCATCTGTCCCGTAATGGAACGTTTCTGCAATAAGTATTATAATAAAAAATAATAAAAGATGTCATCAATATCATGTTTTCGTATCAATAATTTCAAGCAATAAATACTAGGGGTGTTACGATTCACTCGCGTATTCGGTGAATCGAACAGTACACATTCATGAATTGAATTTGTTATTTGCGGCCACAAGAATTGAATATTTATGAATATGCAATCATACCCTGTAGCTAAAAATATCCATAAGAACATATTATATGCACAGATTTCTTTCAAAGACAACACTCTTATGATATTTAATTTGACAGTAATGTGGTCACTTGTCATTGTCGCTTTTGAGCAGATACTAGATACTATAAATGTATAATATATTAATAATTAACAAACCATGTCAAATAATTTATTTTATTGTTTCACTGAATATAATAAATAATACAACAACTGCTGACTTGTTATTGTATTCGTGAATTAATATTCGTATTCATTACCCTATATTCATCACATGAATCGTGTTTGCCTCATAGTGTATTTGTTGCAGCACTAATAAATACTTATCGTCATAATCTCCCTGACATTTTTTGAATAATGTAATCAGATTTGTAATGTTGATATTTTCTTTAAACGATTCCTTTGCGTTCACACGCAAGGGCTGATCCAGGATTTTAAAAGGGACGGGTCCAACATATCAATATCCTATCTTAGTAGTGGGGAGTTAGGATTGTCTACAACATACTACATTTGTTTTTTTAAAAGGGGGTTCCGGACCCCCTGGACCCCCTGAACCCTCCTCTCGATCTGCCAATGACACATACCTGGTAGGCATGCATATTTGTACATGAATCAAAATGTTTTGCCATTTAAATATTACGTCTGTTCCATAAATGAATGTTTTCTGGCATAAATATTATCTTATCTCATGAAGGCATGCAACTCTTAGTATGTGCTTAAACACTGTACCCATTTTGGGAATCAAACTTGGTATTTGGAGTAAAGAGCCAAAACTTTAACCACTGGGCTACCTATTGCCCACTGATTTAAGGTATCTATAAACAACTCCAAAAGACCATACAAAGCCAAGACAACAGGTATAACACTATGACAACAGAAGGCAGAACCATCAAGGTGTGAGTGAAACCTTTGTGAACAGTGTTAAAGATAAGGTAGAACCATCCCCTCTCACTCATCATAACACCTATCTGTGATATACTGTTGGTCCATAAATCATATATCCCATATATCATACTGACAGACTTCAGATAACCAGGGATGTTTGGATGACAACTTCAAACAGCAGCCTCCTCTCCAATCAAACATATATCATCACTTCATAACATCCGTCAACTGCAGTTTACACCACAATGAGGGTTATAAGGGGTGATAACACTTGTATCGACTATGTCTGCACTCCATGTCTGAATCACACCTTATCTCCAGTTACATGTAATCATACGTGGCAGGCCATTAAATTGTCTTATAGAATTACTTTCTCATAAGGACCCGCACACTGCATAATGTGAATATTGTTTTCATTCTTTATTTTTCACTGAACCAGAACAACCAATGCAATGTCTTTACACATCAGAGTGAAGATGATTCAAGATGGCCGCCAGTCCGTCTGTCAAAGGTGGCATGTTTAGCAGATAAGACTGCTTGTATACTCCAAGTGAGACATGTCATGTCCCAGGGGCCCTCACAAATCATTGGCTGACACATCACACAGGGAGGGGTGTACACGGGTAGGGGGACGAACCAACCCTCAAATCTAGCCATACAGCACAACACATCGTTCTCTTCATTAATCGCTAGTTCAAAGCTCTCCCGATTCTACATAATCTCCGACAAAAACCTGCGTGGTAAAGTAGTATTGGTTCATCTGGTGGTTACCAAAGGGCCTGGGACAGATTGCACTCTCGAATTCTCTCACAATATCCTTACTCCATATTAAACTTTCTTTACCGTCTGTCAATAGGTTCCAAATAAAGAATTCAATAAGCGGTCTAGCCTTCTCTATCAATCTTACTGGTCATTATTGAAAGGAAGTTTCAAGATCTGTGACAAGCTGCTATGGTTATTGCACTTGTTTGGAACATTTTCCACACAATTACCATGTAACAGAAAAGAGAAAAAGTCAACAACCTACACCTTGTTTGAACTTTTGATGTAAGAGTAAAGCAGAGGAAGATGAAGGCCTATTGCTGGGTACATTCTACAGGTTGACAGCTCAATGAAGATGAGCCGTATTCTCAATATAAGAGATTACTAAAATTGTGTTTCAGAGGTATGTTTATGATGATAAGATATTATATATTGCAATACATTCGATTACCAAACAGATGCAATGTAAAACACAGCTACAATGTACATTCAAACAAATCCATCAAATATGCAAACACAGAAGACGCGGATAAAGTAAAATAATTCATGAATTGAAGTGATGGATGTATCATGAATTATTTGTTGAAATTGTAAATATGAAAACATATAATCTAGCTGTATGATATAATCAAGTCTTGACCAGACAATCCAGTGATTGACATCCTGAGTAACGATCTACGCAATTGGGATACGATGACATGCATCATCCAATCCCATAAGTCGCCTCTTACGAAAGCATAGTCACTTCTTGCGGCAAGCATGGGTTGCCAAAAACCTATTCTAACCCAGATCTTCAGGAGTCAAATTGAACTGAATCAATAAAAGATTTTCTGCATTATTCATTTATAATGAGAGTTCATAATCATCTTTTATTCATTTCAAATATGGGAGAAACACTATTCTATTCTCCTAAATTTCACCTAATAATTTACTGAAAAAAATATTCATTCTGGTCCAAACACTCTATCGAGATTCTAGAATCTATTATCGTCAAAGGAGACAATGAACCTCAATTGGCTTGACAGCAATGATGTTGAGTGAAAAAATATTCAATCAAAGTTTTATCCTTATCTTAATCAGGCTGTCAACCTTAGTGTACTTCCTGTGTTATCCAGCATCTTCATGTACATAGCAAAGATCTGAGCAAGCACTTGCCACTACCTCGATGGCAGTAATTGGCCCACCTACAGAAATACCTGATAAGATTGTGAAAGTTTTATGACTTAATTAAACTTAGTTAAAGGCATGTATAGGGGTAAGTGACATCAAACTCACAAAAGACTTAAAGCATTTTGTAAAAAAATCAGAACCTCCCTTATAGTTTAATTACCCATTTAAGATCAGTTGACAATCTACTGGTTAAAATGTTAAATTTGGAACGCACAGTTCATGGAATAAGTCTTCAGCACTTCCTGAGAAAGATGGAAAAAAATATCACAAAAATCAATATGAATTTTACTAATGTGTTCTCCGAAGCACGCGCCACAGTGGAAAGTGATACTTTTCCCCAACACTGTGATGTTAATGATATACAAAATGTTCGGGGAAAAAATCAAATGCTTCATTTTATCCACATCACAGATACTGCCAGGTGTAAAAAAGACACAAGTATTTGATATCTAATTGTCAGGTTTTCTCACCTTGCAAAAAATATCTACAAGGCAGAACTGCCAGTTATTCTCAAGTTAGATGATTTACTTTATAGTAATCACAGGGTTTTACTGGATGCAGCATACTGTGCCCCACATGTACAGCAAATTGATAATGGATGCAAACAATTTTAACTGTAAGTCCTATATGGGATGAAAACATATAACTGACAATTCTATTCTGGTAAGAAACACAATCAAAGGTTATGGGTGTCAATGGGGGATTTTCTTCAATCTAAAAATTAAAAATCTTCATCTAAAACAGGCTTAGACTTCAGAGCATGTGCATTATGGCATCAATCAAATTCTGGGAAATCAGGTGAACCATGCCACAGGTCGCCAGCCTTTGACCCCAATAGTCATGTGTTGGACCCCATGTTCATGTGGTGGACCCCCATATTCATGTGTTGGACCCCCATATTCATGTGTTGGATCCCCATATTCATGTGTTGGATCCCCATATTCATGTGTTGGATCCCCATATTCATGTGTTGGATCCCCATATTCATGTGGTGGACCTCCATATTCATGTGTTGGACCCCCATATTCATGTGTTGGACCCCCATATTCATGTGGTGGACCCCCATATTCATGTGGTGGACCCCCATATTCATGTGGTGGACCCCCATATTCATGTGTTGGATCCCCATATTCATGTATTGGACCCGCATATTCATGCGTTGCACCCCTAATATGTACTGCTGATTGTCCCCTGGTCTTTAAAAAGTTAGACCCACATAAATCCCTGTAACTGCATGTATAGCTTCCACTCGTTACATAGTTGGATTACCAGGTGATACAAAAGTTGCCTTCATCATTAACGGTTTGTAAATTGTTTCCATCAGAGGCCTTTGCCTCATAATCGATTCAGGAACCATGCTGTGAAAAAACCTGCAGATTGAAGTGATAAATGTTTCATGACTGCCACATGCCTGTTCAGCTAAACCCTGGAGCACACGTCTCAGACAAACCTCTTCCATGGAGATATGGTGGGGTCAAAGTTCTACTCAATCGGATTATGAGGGAGTAACAGGACTTGGTACCAAATATTTTACAAGATAAAAAGTTATCTCCCGTCAAATGTTAACAGTAAGCAATGTTTTCTGTTTGTTTTTTATTGCACTCAGCAATATTATAGCTATGTAAGAGCTGCCTGTATATAATAAAGTCTGGACCAGAAAATTCAGTGATTGATATTGTGAGCAACGATCCACGACATCAGGGTATGACGACATGCTATCAACAAAGTCTCTGACACCCGTTCCTATAAGTTGCCTCTTACGAACAGCATGGGCCCCGTGAAGATTCCGGGGTAGAATAGGTCTTCAGCAACCCATGCTTGCCGTAAAAGGTGACTATGCTTGTCGTAAAAGGCGACTAACAGGATCGGGTTGTCAGGCTCGCTGACTTGGTTGATGCATGTCATCGATCCCAATTGCGTGGATCGATGCTCATGATATTAATCACTGGATTGTCTGGTCAAGACTCGATTATTTACAGACCACTGTCATATAGCTGGAATATTGCTGAGTGCGGCGTTAAACGACAAACCAAACAACCAACCAACGAACAGTATGGGTTGCTGGTTACCAATTCTATCCCAGAATCCCCAGGGTCATATTCATTCTACGCATTGTGGAGCTGTGACCTCCTTCAGTGTGTCCTTCAGGTCACAGCTGCAGCCTATCCTCAAGCCTGAAATAGATCCTCCAACCTTTCAGACTTGATGCAAATCAAATAACAGAAGAAATTAACATTCTCCCCTTCATGAGCTGTCATGCTCTCTCTGGTCTTAAATGACCATTTTATGACGAAAATAATTCCAAAGAATTTTTTGCCCTACACGATTCTATGCAAGGACAGCAATATAATCCTGGTACCTTTTTTAATCTCCGACCCAATTATGTCCATCCTCAACGTACATCCCTCGACCTCCAATTAATTCCGTCATGCGGCAAATATCAGCTTCACGTAGACATTTAGCAAGCAACCCGCAGTGAGGCAGAAAGCAAACTACCCTCATTACTTCAACTGTGCAGACAAAAGTAGGGGAAAATCATCACTTGTTGATTGATTTAACTACAATTACCTCCCTTAACACAAGATGGACTCTTCACAAGTGAGGAAGAATCTTTCATGGACAAGAACCGATTAAAAATAGCATGAAAATAATACCCCTGCGCATCTTATAGATTTGTAAGGGAGATCCCTATTCACTATAGGTGTAACAGATTGAATTGGGCCATCTCTAAGAAAATGTCCATGTCAATATCTAAAGCAATTAATGCTACAGAAGATGATGACCTTGACAGTGGTGACCTCCTGAAATCGGTAGTCGAAGAGTGTAGAATGACTCATATGAACATAACGATGTTGTCTCGACTATACTCGGTAGTGAAAGAACAGGTAAAAACTAGCCGAATCCTTTGTTAATTCTTGTTATCATTGAAAATATTAATTGGTGGGCACTGGAATGAGTGAGTTTGGCGTAAAGCCGCTTTGAACAATATTTCAATTACATAATGGCGTCAGCTAAATATGGGGGAAAACCTTACAATAGACGCACATTTAGCCCCAGTTATCTTATTCAAAAATATATATCCGCAACATAAAAAGTAAAATTCAAACGGAGCCCAGAACAATGTTTAATTTCAGGTGAAGCAATATACACTTGCAATATCATTTCAGACAAGTTGGATTCAATTCTCTAGGGTATGGAATTCACACTAGCCTAACAAGATAACCATGTTTACCACTTTTGTGAAACCCGTGATAAATTGCTGTGATGAAATCAAGACATTGCAGGTGAGGTCAAATAGGGTTTACCATTGAGTTCAAGGTTTTTGCACTTACATAGCAACGTGCATGCATATGTGTGCAAGTTCAAGTGCATGTGCGTGTGTCTTACTGTACTAGTCGAGCTTTATACCGATCTTAGAATAAGTGCAAACCCATTGAGATGACACCATACTGCAGTTTAACATGGATACCTAGACTAACATCTAGTTTCTGAAATGAACATATCGTACAGAAAAAACAGTTGTTCAGTTATCTTAATAAAAATATAATAAAAGGGAGCCCAGTGACTCTCTTCATTTTCAGATACTGATACTGCAGTAATCTAGACTTGCCAAACATTATAGACTTGCATGGGCTGAATTTGATATATATTTGTATCAGGGTCTGTAAGACAGACTAATGGATACCCCACTCAGACACATTTGACTCACACCCTCAGCCGACCAGTCCTTGTTTTAGCCCCTTAATGCCGAGTGCCAGGCATGGTAACAAGTACCATTTTTTAACATCTTTTTGTATGACACGGCCAGGTGATCGAACGACAGACCTTCCGCGCTCCAGGCAGAAGCTCTATCCACGGGACCACCAAGACATTGGAGGTCTTACACATATTTCAAATGACTGCCGATGGATTATGCAGTGACATGGTACAGAATATCAAGGTAACCTAAAGTGAGAGGAATCCTTCGTAGGATGCTAATCCTCATGGTTTGAAACTTAAGAAAAAATTATTCTGTCCTTGGGACAGGATATCTTGAAATATGACATCAAAGCACTTCTTTGAAGCATATTGCCATAGTGTAGTCCATTAAACATCCATGTTCTAAATCTGCAAGAAAGGCAAAGTTTTGTACCTACCTGAAATGGACAGTTAAAAACTGGCCTGATGAGTATATTGTTCGAGGTAGAATATTCCCACATAGCCCTGCATTGCCTCCTGCCTCCTCCTGGAACACAAACAGGATTTATAGTCACACCACTTTATAATGTTACCATCAGAAACCCTGAGTGGGTGCATGTTGTTTTACGCTGCAGTCAGCAATATTTCAGCAATGTACTACTCAATGTTGGATAGGAATTATCAGATGTGTCAGACATATTTGAACATACAGTGACATATTGGGAGAATCATTTTTGAGTATTGTGAAAAAGAAAAACAAAAATGGTGTAGTATACCATTGTGGCTGTAAATCTGGATCAGATTATGCAGTGAGATCTGGGAAAATCATGTCATAAAGCGGCATCATAATCATGTGACACTTTAGATCACAATCATTGAACAATAGTTCTACTCATTTGACAATGGATCCTTCTCATGTGACAATGGTATCCTACTCATGTGACAATGGATCCTTCTAGTGTGACAATGGTATCCTACTCATGTGACAATGGTATCCTACTCATGTGACAATGGATCCTTCCAATGTGACAGTGGTATCCTACTCATGTGACAATGGTATCCTAGTCATGTGACAATGGTATCCTTCTCATGTGACAATGGTATCATTCTAATGTGACAATGGTATCCTACTAATGTGACAATGGTATCCTACTTATGTGACAGTGGTATCCTACTCATGTGACAATGGTATCCTACTCATGTGACAATGGATCCTTCCAATGTGACAGTGGTATCCTACTCATGTGACAATGGTATCCTACTCATGTGACAATGGTATCATTCTAATGTGACAATGGTATCCTACTCATGTGACAATGGTATCCTACTCATGTGACAATGGTATCCTACTCTTGTGACAATGGTATCCTACTCATGTGACAATGGATCCTTCTAATGTGACAATGGTATCCTACTCATGTGACAATGGTATCCCACTCATGTGACAATGGTATCCCACTCATGTGACAATGGTATCCTACTCATGTGACAATGGTATCCTACTCATGTGACAATGGTATCCTACTCATGTGACAATGGATCCTTCTAATGTGACAATGGTATCCTTCTCATGTGACAATGATACCCTACTCATGTGACAGTGGTATCCTACTCACATGACAATGGTATCCTTCTCATATGACAATGGTATCCTAGTTATGTGACAATGGTATCCTACTCATGTGACAATGGTATCCTACTCATGTGACAATGGTATCCTACTCGTGTGACAATGGTATCCTACTCATGTGACAATGTTTGTTTATTTGTTGTTTAATGCCACACTCAACAATATTCCGTTTATATGATGACGGTCACTAAATAATAGACTCTGGACAAGACAATCCATTGATTGACGTCATGAGCATTGATCCTTGCAATTGGGATACGATAACATGCATCAACCGAGTCAGCAAGCCTGACCACCCGATCCTGTTAGTCACCTCTTACTACAAGCATGGGTTGCTGAAGACCTATTCTATCCCCATATGACAATGGTATCCTTCTCTTCGTTGACAATGGTATTCTTCTCATGTGACAATGGTATGCATCTCATGTGACAATGGTATGCATCTCTTGTGACAATGGTATCCTTCTCATGTGACAATGGTATGCATCTCATGTGAATGGTATGCATCTCATGTGACAATGGTATGCATCTCATGTGACAATGGTATCCTTCTCATGTGACAATGGTATGCATCTCATGTGACAATGGTATGCATCTCATGTGACAATGGTATTCTTCTCATGTGACAATGGTATCCTTGTGTGGAAATGATTATCCTATCAGGGCTTTATTTAAGGAACTTGATTTAACCTGCACCAGGTGCAAGCTATAATGAAAAGCTAGTTGCACCAGACTAAATCAGGTTGCACCCTTGTCCCATACTGATTACAAAAAGGGTATCCTTGTCATGTCTCAAGTGGTATTCCTAGATATGGTATCCTAGTCATGTGACAAGTGGTCTCCTAGTCATGTGACCACATGACTAAAATCCATTGGCCAAGAATGTTCCAGTCATGTGACCAGGTGTTTCCATTATCACCAGCTCCGTCCACACAGCCTCATCACCCAACAGCTGAGACAACAATTCAACAATCACAGAACAATTACTGAACAATCATCACCATCAACACTCACAGATCACCAAAGGAGACAAACATGTTTAATTAGCTGTGAGAACATTTAATCATTTAGCAACTAAAAACTATGCCATTTAGCCACGTTGGCCTTTCAGTAGCAGGAAATGGCTAGGTAAAGGTTCTTAAATCGGGCCCAGATGACACAGCTATTATTCCATGCATACACTGAAGCTAATTTCAATCTGTGTGCTTTCTAATAGGTTGGGTAACAATCAAGTCCCCAGCCTTTCCATTTTAATGTTTATTGCAATTTTTTTTTTAATCCAGTTTGTTAAACTTCACACGACGATAATCACCATATTGCATGCTAAACCAACAAATCTTCCCCAACCTCAAGTCATTACCATGATTACAGGTGTAAGGCTACGACAGCCTGACTAGGACTACAGCAATGATATAAAGCCTGCTTTCTACATGCCTGACAAAGGGGCAGGTGGCCTGAGTGTGGTTACATGCTGTCTACATGGTACCCTACAGGAGGCCTCCTTACACAATGCAGTGCACCATGCCGTACATGCTTGTTACCCCCTCCCAGGCTCTCTGTGGCTCAATACCTCGTTGACAAAAAGAAAATGCAAGGCTCACTTTGACAACATTAAATCTTTACGCAGCCCTTCCTCTTAGTTTATGATTGCCGAGGATATTGTCCTGGTCGAGGGGGTGTTCCAAAAGGGTCCGATTCTCGTGAAAACATTAACGAAGCATTTACAAACATTCCCGTCCTGTTGTACAAGCAGTGTTGTATGAGCAAACACACCAACAACAATCCTACTCATACTCTGAAGATTTTATGGCAAAATAAAAGTGAGTTCTACAGCCTTCTCTTTTAGTGTTGCTAAGTAGCTAAAATAAACTGCCTGGACGGAATTCTCTCCCTACAGTGTACAATTGTGATCCAGACTCCACCAAATCGATCATTTTTATTACAGTCGAACTAATGTTCTACTAATGAGGCAAGGGCAGCGGAGTTTGTGAATAATGGAAAAGTGTGACCAACCGTACGCACTAGAGCTGATAGGTTAAGATCTTTTCCTGATAAGTGTCATCCCCACTGCAAGGGATTTGAGATTGAGTGCTCCCACAGAACACACACAAAGGATTCGCGATTGAGTTAAATTAGTTGCGTGAGCCTGCCCAAGCTAATAGATCACCTCCTAAACATTGAAGTGTCCAACTTACTATCTACAAGTTAATGCTTCTCTCACAAAACGTAATCATTTTTCTGGTAGAGTAACGTAAGCTGGTTTTGTAAATCCCGGGAGAAAGACAATTTAGCAGCATCCACGGTTGGCGTCATGCAGATTCATGGCATATGCAGCAAAATATCGGCAGAACAGAGTGGCATGCACCTGATAGATTGTACAAGAGTAGATGACCACAGCAGGCACAGGTGAGGTGTGTGAGCCACACGTTGATGGCTATCTACATGCTGGTGAAGGTTGTGTTCAACCATACAAACATACACAGCAATGTGCAGTTATACAGTCACGGACAGAACTGTGTACACAGTTACATACAGTTATCTGCTGTCATAACCTGTGTGTATGTATACAACTGTGTATGACTGTATACAACTGTGTATGACTGTATACAACTGAATGTCTGTATACAACTGTATGTGACTGTATACAACTGTATGCCTGTATACAACTGTGTATATCTCTATACAACTGTGTATGACTGTATATAACTGTATGTCTGTATACAACTGTATACAACTGAATGTCTGTATACAACTGTATGTGACTGTATACAACTGTATGCCTGTATACAACTGTGTATATCTCTATACAACTGTGTATGACTGTATGTCTGTATACAACTGTATGACTGTATACAACTGTATGTGACTGTATACAACTGTATGCCTGTATACAATTGTGTATGTCTCTATACAACTGTGTATGACTGTATATAACTGTATGTCTGTTTACAACTGTGTATGACTGTATACAAGTGTATGTCTGTACACAACTGTGTATGACTATATACAACTGTATTTCTGTATACAACTGCGGATGACTGTATTTAACTGCGTATGACTGTATACAAATGTATGACAGTATACAACTGTGTATGACTGTATACAACTGTGTATGACTGTATACAACTGTGTATGACTGTATACAACTGTGTATGACTATACAACTGTATGACTATACAACTGTGTATGACTGTATACAACTGTATGTGACTGTATACAACTGTGTATGACTGTATACAACTGTGTATATCTGTATACAAATGCATGACTATACAACAGTACGACTGTATACAACTGTATTTCTGTATACAACTGTGTATGACTGTATACAAATGTATGACAATATACAACTGTGTATGACTATATACAACTATGTATGACTGTATACAACTATATTGAACGTGACAACTGTGTGACTGTATACAACTATGTTGAATGTGACAACTGTGTACGACTATATAACATGTTTGACCAACTGATGAGTGTACTGATGATGTAAGCACACAGGTGCAAGTGATACTTACCATCGCCCTTGTGTAGACGTCACTATCATCATATATGTACAGAGCATCATTGCAAATCCCATTCTCCGTCCTGTCTGGTATATCCAACTCAATGATCCGGAGCATTAACTTCCAGTCATCATTTTCAGCTATAAAAGTCATACGGCACTCCAGATTAATGCCGTAACTATTTTTGTCCCCTACTATTGTGTGTGAATATACAGTGGCACCGCCTAAATGTTTCCGGTCCCCACAATCCGCGCCATCCATATAATCTGGAAAGAGACAAAAACATTGTTTAATAATAATGACAAATGGTATACTTTTAAAAATGCCACAAACAAATATGTAAACAAGAGTCATCAGAAGATGACAAATCAACCCAGCCCACACAAATTGGAGTGAGTGAGTGAGTGAGTTGGGTTTAACGCCGCTTTTAACAGTATTCCAGTTATATCACGGCGTGTCAGCTTAATGTGGGAGGAAAGCCCGAAGTGATGCAGGTCTCAGATGTTTACCAGTTCAGTGGAACCCACGAGCATGGGTATGGTGCTGACAAACCTAGAAACATAATCGTGGCGAACCGGGATTCGAACCCACAATCATAGGTTTCTTGCGTGCCCAAGGGACACAACTCTGCACAGCGAATCGCGGCGCCTTACACGACTGGGCCACCCGTGCCCCCCACACAAATTCAAAGGAACAAATTATCTGGCTGTTTCATTAAGTCCAACTTGATGAGACAATTTCTATCTAATCTGACTGTCTGTATACAAGAGTAGTTATTGAGCCATCAAAACAATACCATGGAATTAGGAATTCGGAACTTTGTATTTCTATGTCAGGTACACACCACAATGAAAAGTCAAAGTCAAACTTGTTGCCATGGAAACGGAAAAAATATAAATTCTAAACTCATCAAAGTAGCAAATGGCACCATTAGGCAACCTGGTCTTTGTATGTGTACAGTTTCAAGAAAAAATACCCATGTAGTTTTAGAGATATGGTCCGGACAAACACACCACTATGAACAGAGTCAAACTTTTTGGCATGGAAACAAGAAAAATTAACATTTTTAAAATTCCTAAAAAGCAAAAGGTACCACTTCAACCCTTGGTCAATACATGTACCAGGATTTTAGTTCTGCTCCGGAAACTACACCTCCCCCCACCCATTTGAGACTAAGTCCAACTTGTTTCCTTCGAAATCGAGAAAAATAAAAAATGCTAGAAATCTGTAATAAGTAAAAGGCACTTCAGGATCTGTTTGACATATCTGCCAAGTTTTGTTACAAAATATTGAACAGCTTTTGAGTCGAGCTCCGGAAATGAGTGAGTGAGTGAGTATGGTTTTATGCAGCTTTTAGCAATATTCCAGCAATATCACGGCAGGGGACACCAGAAATGGACTTCACACACTGTACCCATGTCGGGAATCGAACCCGGGTCTTCAGCATGACGAGCGAAAGCTTTAACCACTAGGCTACCCGACCATCCCCTCCGGAAATGAAATCCACCCCCTTATGAGACTAAGTACAAATTGTTTCCATGGAAATGAGACAAACAAAAATGCCAAAAATCTGTGTGTGCGTATGCATGTGTGTGTGCATGTGCGTGTGTGATCAAGGGAGCAATGATCCACATATCAGCATGAGCAATCTATACAAGGCCACACCAATATATCTATGGCAAAAGCTGATCTGCCTCAGGTTTTTCTCCTCCCAATACTATCCACTACAAGTTGGTGCAATGACTCTTTGTCTGCATGCCTCTCCGGAAGGCCCTTAGAGACTTGGGGTCCAACACACACTGTCCGTCAGACAGAACAACGATTCCTGTGGAGAGGACTGGAGAATGTCAAATAATGAAATAATGTATCTTCTATTTTGACAAGCATCAAAATATGACCACAGTTGTGTTCAAAGTGAAATAACACTCCTTCCTTGCCACCATAACCAACAAAACACACATCATCCCACATCCCTCATTATTTACACATTCATGAACTGTCAACAAATACTCCCTTGAAAAAGGAATATTGTGTAGAATATCAGAATGTTTATTGTACAAAACGTCCCCTTGAAGGCAGGGGGAAAATACGAAAATGAGTATGATATCATTGAATACTGAGCTGCACTGGTGCAGTGGTCATTGTAATACCACCCATGGAGACCCTGTGTTAGAATAGCTCCCTATCGTGGTCGTAAGATGGGACTTAATGAATCATCGTATTCCAATTGCATGGATCGATGCTTATGATGTCAATCAATGGATTGTCTGTTCCGGATTCAATTATTTACAGACTGACGTCACAAATCTGAATTATTGCTGACTGCGGCGTTAAACAACAAACAAACAGATCTAATTCCTGGGCTCCTAGTTCATTCTTTTACTTACTTGTTGATAACTAAGTAAAAATAAACTTTTTTTAAAGTGGCCAAGCAAATTCACGCTTCCTAAAATTAGCATGTGACTTTACATATTATCCTGATGAATAAAAGATTATGTTGATTTGAAACTTGCTTCTTTTTTATTTGAAATGCGCTTTCTTCTTTACCAATACAACATGCAGTATTGAATTTAATCTTCAGTTCATCCACATTTTTCTCATCAGTTTTAGTATCTACTGCATGAAATTGAAGCGTAATAGCTAATTTAGATGTGGATGTTTTTTGTTGGTTGCAATATTTTCTATGTCTGTGAGAATCAGTATGCGCATTAATATTCTCTCAGTTATACTTCTCACTGCCATTTAAAAAGTCGTGACTTCTAGCAACAGATCCCCAAACATTGTATCTGTCTATTTGAGGCAACCAGTCAAATTCTAGCAACCATGACTCCTTCAATACACATGATGGAACATTCTTAACTTTATATTTCTTTTCTAGGTCGATAGATTTATCAATTTCAGTTGTGTTAACATTGGTTAAGTTAAAATATTTTGAATTTCCTTTCAAATTGACCGGAATCGCCATGTTTACATGTCTGCTACACAAGGGATTGTGGGAACCCTTTCATACATGATCTACATTGCAAAGCTGGGACCCGTTTCACAAAGCGATCGTAGTGCTAAGACGATTGTAACTCCTATACTTTAACATAGTCTTACGACTGTCGCAGCGCTACGATAGCTTTGTGGAATAGGGCCCAGGATCAGATGAAAAAAACTAGTGTTACTTCTCTTAGAACGATCGATGAAAACTGCTAGAAGTATTGCCAATAATCATAACAGATGTAATAAAAAATTGCAGACATGGTTAACATGACTGATTGCAGTTTAAATTAATTTTCTCGAACTTCACTTGCAAATGCGACGACCAATTCACTCGCAGCCTGAAGCATTCAATTCATTATCCTTGGTTTCCAGGTGACATCATTAAAAACTTGTAAACCCTCCTGCCCCAGCAGCAACAATCACATGGTGTACCAAACTACTAGTAAGCCAAGATAAGTTTAGTTGTGACCTGACATTTTGTTTGTTTTTTTTTGTTTAAGATGCACTCGGCAATATTCCAGCAGTATGACGGCGGTCTGTAAACAATCTAGTCTGGACCAGACAATCCGATGATTTATCTCATGAGCAATGATCCCCGCAATTGGGATACAATGACATGCATCAACCAAGTCAGTGAGCCTGACCACCCAATCCCGTAAGTCGCCTCTTACGACAAGCATGACCTGACATTTAACCTTGTGAAGAAAGGGGTAGGGGGTGGTCTGCAACAAGTAGGATGATGGATATATGCAAGTTCAAGAGCACATATTAGTACGTGTTGATGAGCAACACGTCTGTCCACGGGAGCGTAGTCAATTTCATCGTCACGACTTGCACATGCACAACATGCATACACCCTCTCTACCCGTAACAAACCAAATATGTTCGCCCAAATTCTGTGCCCTGCCTCAAACCCGTCTTGTGAGTTGGTTCAACTTATCCTGGGCCCAGTTCCTCAAAGCGATCTTAGCACTAAGGTGATCGTAAGTCCCATACTTTAACATGGCTTACGATCATCGCCACGCTAACATCGCTTTGAGGAACGGGGCCCTGGATTACCAGCAGCCACTAACTGTCATGTTTCTATCATGCTTCAAGAATACTGACGTTGATCCATACTTGAATCTCTCAAAAGCACATGATTTTTGTGCTTCAAATTGGTTGGTTGGTTCACATCAATTACATGCCTCCAAACGTCAAGATTCAAGAGCCAAAACAACAGGAGTAGTCAGACTGAATGAGGTCAATTAACAAGCAACTTAGAAGAATGTTAACGGAAAGTTCACACCCAAACAATTCTTATTGAAAATTGCCTTCAGAAATAAACTATGAAACATAACAAAAACGACAAGCTTCAATTAAATCACACAAATAAACACTCAACAGAAGACATTTCTTTTTCTAAGATATTATGGCAACAGCTCAGATTTCAGAGTCTTCAACATAGATGATAATCAGTAACTTTTGCCTTAGAGAAGGTGAGGTGAAATTGGGTTTAACGTCGCATCCAAGGTTATTGCACTTACAAAGTTTGTTTGTTTGTTTGTTGTTAAATGACGCACTCAGCATTATTCCAGCCATATGATGGCAGTCAGTAAATAATCAAGTCTGGACCAGACAGTCCAGCGATTGATATCATGATACTATTTTTGTCGTAAGAGGTGACTAACGGGATCGGTCGGTCAGGCTAGCTGACTTGGTTGAAGCATGTCATCAATCCCAATTGCGTGGATCAATGTTCATGATATCAGTCACTGGATTGTCTGGTCCCTGACTCGATTATTTACAGACTGCCGTCATATAGCTGGAATATTGCTGAGTGTGGCGTAAAAAAAACAAACCAAACCATAATATCAATCAATGGTATATCTGGTCAAGACTCAATTATTTACAGGCAGCCTTCATACATCTGGATTATTGCTGAGTGCAGACTAAAATGTTAACAAATAACAATGCCAGAAATAAACAATGGTTCAGCAACTCATGTATGACATCACACATCGATACAGCAGCTGAGAGCTGAGCTCAGAGAGACGTCATCAATACTCAGTGTTATCCGGGCTTCTATTGTACAGTGTAACTGATCACCAAATGAATATTTCAGCTTTGTCCCATGACACTTTTAAAGGGAAACAAGCCAGTGACAAGTCATAATTCTTTACTTTCAGAAATGGTAATGTATTATATATTTCCAACACAGCACAAGGGAAACATGAAAATTCCAATGTGGCTATTTAGAATGATTGTGACTTCAAATATATCCTAATCCATTATGGACAATATAGGTCATTAGAATTTATACTAATAATAAATGAAGATCCGGGGTAGAATAGGTCTTCAGCAACTCATGCTTGCCGTAAAAGGTGACTGTGCTTGTCGTAACGGGATCAGGTGGTCAGGCTCGCTGACTTGGTCTCAATTGTGTGGATAGATGCTGATGATGTCAATTCATTGTGTAAAGAATTGGTTCTCCAAGAAAAAGGACATTGATACACAAAATGCTTTATTTAATATATATTGCGTATAGGTGACTGCTATTTTCGGCTTAGTTTATGAGAAAATACACTCGGCAATCTTAATCCATGCTTATAAAACAATGCCTAGCAGGTTAGAAAATACAATTTAAATGGTAAATCATCATGTATGAAGGCATACAATATATTTTTTTACAGCACATAATACTCAGATAATCTTATGCATCATAAAATATTTTTTTATAGAATTTATAGAATTTAGGTAGAGGAGGAAACTGAAAAAGGATTACGATATCCAGACAGTCATTTATCTGGACAATATTTGAGAAAAGACAAGTGTCTAGATAAGTGAGGTTAAACTGTATACATGTTGTTTCATATTATGCTTATCTTTCTTGTACTGTATATGACTGTAAATTGTTCGAGGACCAGACAAAAGACTGTAGCAAAAGGTTGGACTAAGGTTACACTTCAATATGAATGATAAGATCGAGTAACTGATATTGTAGAGAATTTGGCTTTGTCATATACATATTCGTATTCCATTATTCATCATGTTCAGTCACATATTTATATTTTAAAATTAATGAAAATATGGTAAGACATCAAAAATAAAAAATAAAAAATTGTTTTCTGTATTGTATGAATACTTTAAGACAATCATAAAAAAAATACCTGCAAACAAGTATGTGTGGACACAAACCTGAGCCAACTTCACTGCCAATTACCACCATAGCAAGATACCATCAGTGACAAGAACCAAACCCTGCTCTAACAATAACCTCGAAAGTGTAAGAATTAACACAGGGTGTCAGGGTAACGTTACAAGATAAGCTATTTCCGGGAGCATGTCCGGGAACAAGGCACCACGAGCAGGATCCATCTAGCACAGATGAATTGATAACCAATCAACAGGCAGAACAAGGATGTCCCGCCACTCATCCACGCTGGGGGCAACCGTATCACCTTGCTACAATCTGGTTTACTCACTTACCAATAGTGTTTCAGAATAAACTGATCGTGAGCCCTTCCACCTGGTGTTCATTCATGGCAACAATTGGTGAGGACTGAGTCACGTAAACTCCAGATAGTACACAGTAGAGAATGTTAACGGATTAACACACTTGTCAGAGTCGACTTGTTATCGGATAACTTGTTTGTGGGTTCAGGATCTAATGTTAACCCTGACATTATGCCTCTCATTCTGTGCATGACATTTACAAGGTGTAGGATGACATCCACATTATTTTCAAAGTGCTGTTTATTACTGAACCAAACTATCTCATAGTAGAAGTAAGTGAGTGAGTATGGTTTTATGCCGCTTTCAGCAATATTCCAGCAATATCATGGAGGGAGGAACCAGAAATGTTCTTCACAAAATTTACCCATGTGGGGAATTGAACCCGGGTCTTCGGCGTGACGAGCAAATACTTTAACCACTCGGCTACCCTACCATCCCATAGTAGAGGTGCTTCAGTATATTTAATAACTAGATACTTTCCCATCAGTAAGTGAATTTATTTTTATGAAACAAAAAGCAGACTATTTTACAACATCCTGTATATAATTGAGTCCGGACCAGACAAACCAATGGTTGAGAGTATGAGCAACAAGTCATCAGGGTAAGAAGACTCACTTACAGGCAAGTCACATATTGTTTTGTTTTGTTTTTTTAACGCTGCACTATTCCACTATGATGGCAGTCTGTAAATAATCAAATATGGACCAGACAATCCAGTGATTCACATCATGAGCATCAGTCCACGCAACTGGGATATGATGACATGCATCAACCAAGTCAGCAAGCCTGACCACCTGATCCTGTTAGGCGCATAGTCGCCTCTTACAGCAAGCACGGGTTGCTAAAGACCTGTTCTAACCCGGATCTACACAGGTCCACCTATTGTGAACTATCATGGGATATTTGGGATCTTTCTTCATCCTCTCGTTTATTGGCAATAGCAGCATCAATTAGAATTATTGAGTATGTTTAAGATATGCAGGTTTTGTACCCTACTGAAATTTGGGAGTCACTACATTTATCAGCAAACAGATAAGCACCCTTGGCACACAATGGGGACATTACTGCCAAAAGTTCGTATCTTTTAGACAAGAATTAAATCCCCGATCAATGGATGATTACAACATGTACCACTGAGACACTGCTTTTTCCAGTATAGCTGTCTGTTGGAACCCCTAGTCAAATCAGCAGCTCTCACTTCTCTCCTGAGCTAACTGGTGTATAACTCGCTTATCAGCCTTAGTTATCCTACACAAGATAGATGATAAATAGACTTCTATAAACAGACCCAGGAACATGGCCCTGTTTGGGTGTTATCTTAATGAATTGATTGATTACTCCAACACTTATCAAGGGAACAAGCTGTTACAAAAGAATTTGCTGGACTTCCCCCAGTGAGAATCTAAGGCTAGGATATGCAAGTAGGTCAGACTTCTATTCATTCCAAGAACCTTGAAATCAGTAGGGAATTCTTGGAACTAGAAAAATCCTAATAGCTGTTCCTCTGGTGTTGTATCTGTGATATATCTCTTGCTTCTGAATAGACTCCATAACAATGAGGGTAGGTCTCCATCCAATCTTGTAAATGGACAAAGTAACAAGAATGAAGCCTCTCCTGAGGAAAATCATTAGGAAAACAGTTTCTTCTCTTGGTTGATGGTGTTAGGAAAACAGCATATACAGCAAAATGTTGTTTGGAAAACAGTATGTACTGAAAAACATTGTTTAGAAAACAGTACATACAGCAAATTGTTGTTTGGAAAACAGTATATACAGTAAAATGTTTTTAGGAAGATAGTATATCTGAGTATCTTGTACCAGAATTAACATTAATTGTCATTTTGTAAACGCTGCACTCAGCAATAGTCCAGCTACATGACAGCAGCCTGTAAATACTCGAGGACTGGACCAGAGAGACAGTAAAAGCAACAGTCTACAACAATCTAGCATAGTAATAATAACGATTATCTATCATACCTGTAACATGTTGTTTTTTAAATTAGCGTATGCAAAAATCATGTTCCACATTCCAATTTTTAAAATCTATTTTTTCCGAATCTATTCTTATTTCAAGAACTATTTACACAGAGCTAGTTTCAATGTAAAGATTTCTACATATATCCTTGAGAAAGGTGAACACTGACGTCATGTTACAGTGAGCAACTGCAAGTTGCTACAATATACATGAACGTATTGTCCCTGTGCCCCATGTGAAAACCAAATACACGTGATATATTGACAACATCCTAATCATCCCAAAACTCTTGTTTTTCACCCATCTCTCTTTCTGAAGCAAACCGACTAGAACATGGGATTACGTTTCCCCCATAATATTTCCAAAGAGGTTTTTTTCGGAGTGGCAAGGAGCCTGGCAGATGGTCTTTGGGCCGACGTTGTGTAACAGCTAAGTACCACTGCTTGTTCTTCGACGACTGATGTAGCTCAATGTAGATTCTGTGTGACGAGCCTGCTCAAGATCTCTACACCAGGAGGCCATCATTCCCACTTACGACACAATAAATTCATTGCTTTTTTCAGAAGCTTAATGCATTTTTTCCAAAAGATCTTTTCCGGTGGTAGTGAAAAACAGATGTAGATGAATGTCAAGAATATGAAGAATATGGTATCAGGTATTGGTAGTCGTGTGGGGCTATATCTATCTCACCACCAGGACATCACACAAGTTGAAATGTTTTCTTTTGAAGCTGTTGCAAGAGTCATATCAATGACATGCCCCAACTTCAATATTTTTTTTATATTTTGGTGAGTGAGTGAGAGAGTGAGTGAGTGAGTGAGTGAGTGAGTGAGTGAGTGAGTGAGTGAGTGATTTTAACACCTCTTTGAACAGTATTCCAGTTATATTATGGCATGTCAGCTTGATGTGTGAGGAAAGCCAGAAGTGATGCAGGTCTCAGACATTTACCACTTCCGTGAAACCCAGGAGCATGGGTATGGTGCTGACAAACCTAGAAACATAATCAGGGCAAACCAGGATTTGAACCCACACTCATTGGTTTACCCAAGTGCTCCCAAGGGACATAACTCTGCACAGTGAATTGCGGCACCTAAGATGATTGGGCCACCTTTGCCCCCCCCCCCCCCCACCATCAGGGCAAAGATTTTAACATCCATGTACTATATCAAAGTGATCCTCTTAAATGCTGGTCATTTCCATTATACTTCCTGTGACAACAATCCTTGTTATTTGCAAGTTTGTTATCGCAAAAAAGACAAAACATATTCAATATTTGAATAGGTAAAAGAGTGTTTACCATTAGCATGAACCCACAGCAAACATAATTATTGCACAATTTTGGTGCCTGGCCCGAGCTGTATCCAGATGTACTGTAAATAAAGACTGTTTGTTGTTGTTTGTTTGTTTGTTGTTTAACGCCAAATTCAACAATATTCCAGCTATATGACGGAGATCTGTAAATAATCAAGTCTGGACCAGACAATCCAGTGATTGACATCATGAGCATCGATCGACACAATTGGGACATGATGACATGCATCAACCAAGCCTGACCACTGATCCCGTTGGTTCCCAGACAGGCTAGTGGTTGACACCATGAGCAACAATGTATCTCAAGGGGTATAATGACACACAAGTCAGGCCACACATTGTAACCACCCACAATTTAGCTCAGCGTTTTTTTGGGTTTTTTTAAATGCTACGGCCATCAAAGGTCCTGGTGGTATGCTTATGTGCAGGGAGCCATGAAGATCCGGGTTAAAATTGGTCTTCAGCAAACCATGCTTGTAGAAAGAGGCGATTAACTGGATCAGGGGATAAGGATCGCTGACTTGGTTGAATAATGTCATCATGTCCCAATTGTGTGGATCGATGTTCATATCAATTATTGGATTGTCTGGTCCAGCCTCGTATATTTACAGATTGCCATCATATAGCTGGAATATTGCTGAGTGTGGTGTCAAACAACAAACAAACAATCAAAGCTTATGTGAAATGCCAATGCTTCTTGTACAAAGAGAATTTCTTGTATGAACATGATGAAGTCCCATAGTCTGTGAGGTCAGGGACAGGATTTTACCTAGGTCTGTGTACTTGCAAGTGCCGGAGGCTCTTGGTAATGAATTTTTAGGGTCCTAGGTATTAACATGTGGTACCAGTTGGGTCACCACTGTAAGCATATATAATAAAGGATGTGATGCCTTGTGCATCTTTCACAAAAGGGTTATCTTGTTTGAATCGGAACCTATTTGCAGATTAAAGAAAATCTGAAATCGACTGTCTGAACATTGATTGTATTTCTTATCAGAAGAGAAATATGAAACATCCAATTTAAATCTTCTAATTCAATCATTCCCACATCCACACTCTTTGTGTCCCTTGGGACTCAGGGATATTATTTGCATCCATTCATAATTGTAAAGCGTACAGGACACATATTTTGTGTCAGGGAGTCAATGATTCTTCAATCTTTTTTCTTAATACACCACATGACCGTGTAGATTACTATCAAATGATTTCCACTAGACTTGGAAGGACCTCAAAATTTACATTAATGCAATTAAAATGTTAAACAAAACGTTAAAGCAAGTCTGTAATCTAGTTCATTTAATTACCTAATTGATACCATAATTGATCAGCGACAGTTCCACTCAAGGGGACCAAACTTCAAATATCTTGCATTAACAAAAGTAGAGTGAGAGAGTATGTTTTTACTTTTTCCAGCAATATCACAGAAGCCACCTTTGTATGATGCACTGAAGTTGGGAATCAACATGTGTCTTTAAGAATGATGAACAAACACCTCACCCATGAGGCCACCCCTTCTCCCCCCACATGAAAGTACATTCCCTTTAATAAGGGTCACCAATATTTATAGAATCGGGAAGCGTATGCACCTAATTCATCTCCTTTTCAGCTTCAGGCAGTTTTTGTAGACAACTCATGATTAAATACCGGGCCACCCCATCGGGAAAAATCCAAGCAATCAGCCAAAGAAATTATAACCTAATAATGATGTAATAGTTATACCTGTCTACGTACACATATAGGATATCTCGCATACATGATTCTTGTCACGCGCAACCAGGATTGATTATTTTTCCAGTTGGTATTTCCATATTTAGTATTTCCCTCTTACATGACTGTTGTATTGTACTAATTGATTGAGTGGCACGGGGTGTAAAGGTGAAATGTCCGACTTCTGTCAGGATTAGGGTTATCCCAGTGCTGTGCTAGTGTCTATCAATAGACCATAATCGAAAAGTAATCTTCAGGCGCTCTCAACAAGCGTGGCTATGTTCAACAATAATGTACCCACAGCTACGTGGCTTTGATTCATTGCACAGTGATGTATCCTCTCCCCGCACATCAAGCAGACATAGTGTGCCGACTGACGATATGGTGAAAAGAACCTCGCTTCTGTAACAAGCTGTATGAAAAGATGTGAAAAACTGTTAGCAAGGGTGTCTGTCGAAGCCCTATTAAACTTTTAGAGGGCAGCCAAGCGGAAAAACAGTGGACAGGCCTGTTGAGTGGCCCATTGTGAGACGTGACAGCCCCTATACTTACTTGAAGCTCAATTACACCCTATTTGGCCGGCTAAATACTGGCTGAACAAACAGAGGGAGAACACCTTGGCCAGAGTCTACCCCTCCTCTACCTTGTGTTGTAAAGTCAGATAGGACACTCTTCTACCTTGTGTTGTATAGTCAGATAGAACACTCTTCTACCTTGTGTTGTATAGTCAGATAGAACACTCTTCTACCTTGTGTTGTATAGTCAGATAGAACACTCTTCTACCTTGTGTTGTATAGTCAGATAGAACACTCCTCTACCTTGTGTTGTATAGTCAGATAGAACACTCTTCTACCTTGTGTTGTATAGTCAGATATAACACTCCTCTACCTTGTGTTGTAAAGTCAGATAGAACACTCTTCTACCTTGTGTTGTATAGTCAGATAGAACACTCTTCTACCTTGTGTTGTATAGTCAGATAAAACACTCCTCTACCTTGTGTTGTATAGTCAGATAGAACACTCTTCTACCTTGTGTTGTATAGTCAGATATAACACTCCTCTACCTTGTGTTGTATAGTCAGATAGAACACTCTTCTACCTTGTGTTGTATAGTCAGATATAACACTCTTCTACCTTGTGTTGTATAGTCAGATATAACACTCCTCTACCTTGTGTTGTGTAGTCAGATAGAACACTCTTCTACCTTGTGTTGTATAGTCAGATATAACACTCCTCTACCTTGTGTTGTATAGTCAGATATAACACTCTTCTACCTTGTGTTGTATAGTCAGATATAACACTCCTCTACCTTGTGTTGTATAGTCAGATAGAACACTCTTCTACCTTGTGTTGTATAGTCAGATAGAACACCCTTCTACCTTGTGTTGTATAGTCAGATAGAACACTCTTCTACCTTGTGTTGTATAGTCAGATATAACACTCCTCTACCTTGTGTTGTATAGTCAGATATAACACTCTTCTACCTTGTGTTGTATAGTCAGATATAACACTCCTCTACCTTGTGTTGTATAGTCAGATAGAACACTCTTCTACCTTGTGTTGTATAGTCAGATATAACACTCCTCTACCTTGTGTTGTATAGTCAGATATAACACTCTTCTACCTTGTGTTGTATAGTCAGATATAACACTCCTCTACCTTGTGTTGTATAGTCAGATATAACACTCTTCTACCTTGTGTTGAAAAGTCAGATATAACACTCTTCTACCTTGTGTTGTATAGTCAGATAGAACACTCCTCTACCTTTTGTTGTATAGTCAGATAGAATACTCTTCTACTTTGTGTTGTAGAGTCAGATATAACACTCCTCTACCTTGTGTTGTATAGTCAGATAGAACACTCTTCTAACTTGTGTTGTATAGTCAGATATAACACTCTTCTATCTTGTGTAGTATAGTCAGATAGAACACTCTTCTACCTTCTATAACAAAAGAGTCAAGGGTATTTATTGTGATAATGTATGGAGGAAGATTTGGCCAATCAAGAAGGGTGGCTGGTCCTTCTCAGCCTTTAATAACTACGTGACTCCAACAAAACCAGCTTTATTGACATTCTAACTGTCAACAAAACTCACAAAATCCATCAAATGTTATGGATGTTTAATGAAGGAAATGTTATTTCAAGCTTCAAGTTAGAGTGGCTCCAAGGTATTGGGTTATGGGAACAGGTCCTCTTGGACCAGGAGACAAACATGAGGGTCAGTCTTGTATAACGGACACTGTGACCGACAGTACTCATTCACACTGAACCATGAGTAAACAGTTTTGAAAATGACTGAAATGACTCTCCTGTCCCTTACAGAGCTGTGTTGTATAAAGCCGAGTCAATAAAAGTACAAGAACAATATTCAGCAGTATTCATTCAACTGACCCATATTTTCAATGGGAGTGACCAATCAGGACACTTATTTTATTTCAAATCATTATAGAAAATCATCGAAAATAATCATTTGGCATCAGATTTTAAGCACAGAAACAATATTGGACTTGCATGTATCCCTAAAAATGTGGTTACCCCAAGATTACCCACTTTCAAAGATTTACTTTTTGTATGCCTTGTAGCAAGGATGCAGAAAATATTCTGTCTCTAACAAAAAAAACATCCTCCGCCAGAATACTGGTCAGCAGCGTGTCTCAGTCCCCAATAATCATGCTAAGTAAATAATTGTCAATGAGACACCTTTAGTGGAATCATACAGTACTATTAGCCATTATGCCAAAATAAATGTTAAGATTATCTTCCCTCTCAACCGACTTCAAAAAGTTTGCCATTCTACTGTATTTATCATGTCCTATTCAGATGACAAGGTAAAGATGATCTGTGGGACTGAGTGGGACTGCAGTCAACATGGGACATGTAGATAGGAAACCATTGAATGAATAACCACAGTCCATGCTATAGGATCATAGATTCATGACAGCATGACACACAGTCCTATTGCCACAAAGGGAGTATCATGTTGAGACAGCATTGCGTACTCTGTATCTACTCTGTCGGTGAGGTGGTCTAAAACAATGTTGAGCAGTTATTAAAAAAGACCATGACAGTCTCCTGAGTGTTATAAGAACAAGGACCTTTAGAAGCACCGTATGAACTGACCAGCAACATGTTTCATTCCCCCATTCCTAAAAAAGCATGAAAGAAAAAAAGAAAAATATCAACAGACAAAACCCCCAAAATACATTTCATGAATGAAGTTGAGCTCCAAGGAGACAAAATTGTAATAGCTGTCTTAGGGACCGGTAATTTATTGCAGGGGCAGGGGTCAGAGGTCTTTGTTACACTACTGTACTGAAAGAAATTACTCTTCCCTATTGCTTGTTATATTTTTGGATGACCCTCCACATGTCCTTGTCCATTGTTTTAATGACAGTACAAAATACAAAAGCACTTGATATTTCATTATATAATGTCCATTTTACATGTATGTGTATTATTGTGTATGACCTTCCACTAGGGACTGTCATATTTCTTGGAGACCCTCACCTGAATACCTGTAACGGTCCCTTAGTCATGGCCTGCCATCTCTGGATACACACACCCAGAGCTCCAGATAAGCTTTTGGTGTTGTGGGTATTTTACCCATGCATCTTAAAATCATTGGGTATCAGTAATTCTACCTGGGTATTCAAATTTCTGTTACCCACTAGTTTTTACACATGTGGGTTAAATATTTAAATATTTAAATATTTAAAAACACTATTCATCTAGTCCCTGCAAACTGTTGTCGTGTGGGTTCGAGAGCTATAAATTTATAGGACTCAAAAATACTGCGATACTTCCACAAGAAAGTGTGATGGCAAATGATCATGATGTAACTGTCATCGTGGAGTTTGGCAAGGTTGACGGAATATCCGTATGTAATTTCAAAATAAGTTGTTGATTTGCTAATCGAATATACGCAGGGTTACTTCACAATATTTTGATGATACGCACAAGTTTTATTTTTGTAGCGAATCTGTAATGTTTGCTGCGTATTAGATACGCTTGAATTTTATTTCACCGCGTTTTTCTGCATTTCTGATGCATATTTTATGGAGATAAGCAGCTTATCTGGAGCTCTGCACACCCCACCCCACCCAAAAAATTACATGATATACACCATTACATCACACTTGCTAACAATATACAGAATATACCAGTGAATATTTCCACAAGTTACAATCAATCTAGAACTCAACATTTCCGAGAAAGGAATTTACATAGGCAATATCTGTCTGATTGTCTCATGTTACCTGAAGAACCTGCCTAGCTGGATCCAAGGACCTTCACACTGGCTGATTAATGGAAGACTGGTGTAGTCAGATGTCCAGGTAATTCTTTCTCTCTGGACAATGCCAGCCATCAAAACCAATTTTGCCTCCCTATGACAACAGAGTATCTGAGTAAAACTATATTCCTGTCTTTCTTGACCAATCGGCTAAAGCAAAGTAGCACTAATAGCTACATCATTGTCCGTCTGCCAGTCCTCCCAGCCATTACACTTCAAACAACTGGGCAGATGCGCTGATTAGCTCTGGGAGAACAGATAATACTTAGTCCTTTCTTGTCTTAAACACAGCCTCAGCACCCGGGATCAAACAGAGGCCATGGTATTACCTGTGTTCATGGTTAAATCTCTTACAGCTAACCCAGGCAGTAGACTGACTTACGACTTATTCTTACCATAGACGCAATCAGAAGGTAGATTTATCACGGATAATTTTACAGTAGGCAGTGGACCCACATCCTGACATTAGAATCTACATATAGACCTGCATCCTGACAATGAATCTACAAATACACCTGTATCCTGACAGTAGATACTACCAATAGATCTACCCCTTGACAGTAGATACTACCAATAGACCTACCCCTTGACAGTAGATACTACCAATAGACCTACCCCTTGACAGTAGATACTACCAATAGACCTACCCCTTGACAGTAGATACTACCAATAGACCTACCCCTTGACAGTAGATACTACCAATAGACCTACCCCTTGACAGTAGATACTACCAATAGACCTATCCCTTGACAGTAGATACTACCAATAGACCTACCCCTTGACAGTAGATACTACCAATAGACCTACCCCTTGACAGTAGATACTTCCAATAGATGTACCCCTTGACAGTAGATACTACCAATAGACCTACCCCTTGACAGTAGATACTACCAATAGACCTACCCCTTGACAGTAGATACTACCAATAGACCTACCCCTTGACAGTAGATACTACCAATAGACCTATCCCTTGACAGTAGATACTACCAATAGACCTACCCCTTGACAGTATATACTACCAATAGACCTACCCCTTGACAGTAGATACTACCAATAGACCTACCCCTTGACAGTAGATACTACTAATAGACCTACCCCTTGACAGTAGATACTACCAATAGACCTATCCCTTGACAGTAGATACTACCAATAGACCTACCCCTTGACAGTAGATACTACCAATAGACCTATCCCTTGACAGTAGATACTACCAATAGACCTACCCCTTGACAGAAGATACTACCAATAGACCCAGACCTCATGTTCACATTTTTTGAAACTGAAGAAATCTAGTAGTAGTATAGTATACTTGCTTGGGCGTTTTCACATAATTTTGTTTCAGGGTCTGTACGAGAGACAAGGTGAGAGTTGCGATCCACTACATATACATCTCCAGCAACTAGACTCTAGCCAGGAGATAAATCTCCCCCACATCCTGCCAGGCCCAGTCTCTTCCTGCCGGCAAGGCCCACGTCTCTCACCTGCTTGTCAACTTATATACTTTTCATCCCACCAAAATATCCTCGCATCATGTTCCAACCCATAATTACCTCCCCTTATCAACACTCTTTACCATCTATGTTATCATGCAAGCAGTTCCAAGTTTTTTACAGGCCTTGACACTGGAAGAATATCAAGACCTGAAACTTTTCTGGATAACAACTTTTGGGTACCGTTGTATAAAACATCCTTAGGGCTACGACTGTCATAAGTCCATGTTAAGGTATGGGAGTTACGATCACCTTAGCGCTATGATTACTTTGTACAATGGTACCCAGGTCTACTTCTGATGAAATCCTGAAGGGAGACAAGACGTAGCCCTGAAACCTTGCTTCATTAATAAAGAAGTTGTTGTCCATACAAGTTCCAGGTCTTCGAGTGGTTCCAATCAGCTTAACTGTTTTCACAACTCAAAGAGTGGAATACGAAACCACATTATTTAATAACATGAAAAAAAATGATTGATGCAAAATGTTAGTCGACTAACACAATATAGTGAGACTAAAATCCAGTTAGAAGAGATATATCACCAGCATTCATTCATAAGCTGCCACCTTTACGTATTGCCTCTATCACCTTCATGTGGCTTCGGGACCCGAGAAGATTCCTGGGTAGAATAGGTCTTCAGCAACCCATTCTTGCTGTAAAAGGTGACGATGCTTGTCGTAAAAGGCGACTAACAGGATCTGGTGGTCAGGCTCGCTGACTTGGTTGATGCATGTCATCGATCCCAATTGCGAGGATCGATGCTCATGACATCAATCACTGGATTGTCTGGTCCAGACTCGATTATTTACAGACCGCGGTAATATAGCTGGAATATTGCTGAGTGCGGCGTTAAACAATAAACCAACCAACCAACCAAATCATGTGGCTTCAGGACAACTACGCCCCAGTTGGACATCTGTGTATTGGATTATCTCCAGTGGTAAAACCACCTGGGTTTGATGGCATACACGAGCAGCATACACGAGCAGCATGGTGGTAGAGGGCTGTCAAAGTAATAATCATCCAATAATGTAGAGATACCATGGTCTTCATTAAATAGAGGTATTGGGCATGACCCAGTAGTCATTGTGTTATCTTAGAGTAGCTTTTTAGAAGGTGTAGTATCAGTAAAAACAGCTGTCAACTCTGTCTTTACTCCAGGAGTTGGGGAGGTAGGTCCTGATTTCTATTATTCCGACCATTATATGATAACTCTGTCTTTACTCCAGGAGTTGGGGAGGTAGGTCCTGATTTCTATTATTCCGACCATTATATGATAACTCTGTCTTTACTCCAGGAGTTGGGAAGGTAGGTCCTGATTATAACAAACACTAAAATTAGGTCTTACCTTTAAGGACATTTATTTCTGTTAGCACTTGGATGGCCAAATGACAATGTCTTGTTAATTTTATAGTGATAATGCCTCTTCGAGCGAAACAAGTCGATCACGCGTATCTTGTTACCATCACATGATTTCGAGCCCCTCCAATACAGTCAAGTTAAAAATAGATGCACATGATCAGTCACATGACATTACACATAGGAAGTTTACAAACAGCAGCCGACACATTAGCAGTGCATACGATTGTACTGAAGCAAAACTATAATCAGATCAAGTTTATTTAAAATGTGCAGTTGTAAAAATGAAGGTTTTGAGGTATGTTTTCATTACTTATTGAATATCTTACATCGTGTTGCTAAATTTGTAACATAACTTCAGCGGCAAGTGGCAAACACTTTGATGTGTTCAGTGGGCTTTGAACATATTCAATCTACCTTGATTACATCATTGAGTGTGTGGTTACGTATTGTCTAGGGACTTAAAAATAGATGAGGAACGAAATCGTGGCGTGGGTATATGAAGAAATTCACACGATAATGACACAACAAGAATTGTTCTCCAACATCTCTGGCATGGATGGATGGATGGATAGATGGATGGATGGATGGATTGATGGATTAAAAACAGTTAACAATAAAACTTTTAAGTCAGGGTTGACCAAATGAAACTTTTTTAAGTGTGGCCGAATTTGCCTCAGATTGTTTTGACAAGTCTGCAGACTTTGATCACACTAGTGGACAAACTAACCACCAACAGTAACAGTAACAGTATCACCCCCTCACCCCTCCCATTTTTTCTCCTCTCTACATCTTCCCATTCCCCTGCTCTGTCATCACAACTTGTCCTACAAATGTTGTCTGTCAGGTGAACACCCATTTCATCATGAGCGTCCAACATCACTGAACACATTAATTCTGTTACAGGTGTACTCGACATGCTACCTGTCAGGTGGGTACTCGTTTAATCATCATCACTGTCCAGTCTACCTGTACTCATTAATTCTGCTACAGGTACACTGGTCACGGAGCCTTCATCCAGAGCTGTTACCTGTGAGAAAGACAGGTAATCCCTCTGTGATCCTGGGAGCACGATGAGATGATCTGTACTTTACCTCCCCAGGTGAGGTCAGGTGAAATGGGGTTTAATGTCACGTTCAAGATGATTGCACTTATATAGCAACGTGCATGCATGTGTCCGTGCGTGCATGCGTGTATTGGTCATGGCTATTGCAGTTCTATTATAAGTGCTAGTCCACTGAGACACCATGCCCCAGTCTAACATGGATAACCGACTCAGACAACAAATACCAGCCTCTTCAACCAACACAAATAATTAAAATACAGTATCCATCATCTCAATAAGTATTATATGTTCATGTTTATGGCAACTACAGGTATGTGGAAAGTGAGTCAAAACTGAAATATTTCTCAAGTATTCAAACTTAGTTTAACCCACAGAAACCTAAAAATTCCTACACATGAAAACAAGTGATGAGAAAAACAGTCCATACACTGTACTGAATATTAAAAAATTGCTACATTAAATATGGTCATGTAAAACTGAAAAGTTTCGTTTGTAATATGGAGGAAGCAAGGCATTTTTTTTGGGGGGGGGGGGTGAGGGGGCAAAACTAACTAAAGTCCTTATTTTCTTACTTTCAGGGGTAGATCTATGTTAAAATTTCATTCAAAGTAAAAACTAAATATTAAAGCCTTGTCTTGTTTATTGGTCCTGTCATCAGTAAAATAACTTTAGTCATAACAATAACTACTTCACTTTGCAAATTTTAATTCAAATTTGGGAAGTTTTCCTGACAGTCTTCCAACTTGGGTCAAATATTGTCCTCTTAGCAGATCTACTGGAAGCTTGAAATACAAAGAGTTCATGAAGCTCGCGTAAAGTGTTGTCCTTCTCACAGCAAGTTGTGGACCAGCCAGTAGCATGAATAGCGTGACTGCCTGCCGAGAAGCCTGGGAACACAGAACAGATCACAGGCCGACATAGCTGTGGGAGGATAACACAGTGTTTCCACCAATCACCTGACAATTACCGTCCTTTAACTTTGTCAATAGAAACACTAACAATATTAGTGTCGAACACAGCAAATAGCCACTGCCTATACAGACTGGCAGCCATACAAGCGCATTCATTACCCTGATGTACCTGATCATCAACATACTGTAATGATTAGCCCCTATCGGATAGTTCCATCTGGATTCTTGTTCACAGTTATTGTGAAACAGATTTCAGGCTAAATGCACAAATTAAAAGAATTATTTATGGAAGTATCATATGGAAAACAAAGCTTAAATTTTTCCCGATTATTAATTTTAAAATTACATGTTGTTTGTTTATTTGTTTGTTAAACGCTGCACTCAGCAATATTCCAGCATTATGACGGCGTTCTGTTAATAATCGAGACTGACATCATGAGCATCGATCCACACAATTGGGATACGATAACATGCATCAACCAAGTCAGTGAGTCTGACCACCCAATCCTGTTAGTCGCTTCTTATGACAAGCATAGTCGCTTTTTATTGCAAGCATGGGTTGCTGAAGACCTATTCTAACCTGGATCTACACAGGTCTACCTATTGTAAACAATCTATTTAAGTCTGCTCTTATGACAATCATGGGATATTTGGGATCTTTCTTCTTCCTCTTCCTATGGCAAGCATGGGTTGCTGATGACCTCACAATAACTGTCACAGTTATTCCAAGACAGCACAGATGGACCTGCTATATACATTCCACTTGTCAATCAGTGTCATTGTCAGCCAACTAAACCTGCTCAATGAACAGATACTAAAAACAAACTTGGAAACAATCTTGACAAAAGAATCTTGTTAAGAATATCAAAATGTCCTCTTTGAGGCAGGGTGAGAGTAGGAAAAAGTGTATGACATCATTGAACACTGTGCTGCACTGTAGTTTGTCTTACAGACCCTGATACAAATATATATCAAATATAGCCCATGCAAGTCTATAATGTTTGGCAAGTCTAGATTACTGCAGTAATGAAGAGAGTCACTGGGCTCCCTTTTGTTATCTTTTTATTAAGATAACTGAACAACTGTTTTTTCTGTACAATATGTTCATTTCAGGGACTAGATGTTAGTCTACGCTGCACTGATGCAGTGGTCATTGTTACACTACCCATGGCGACCCTGTGTCAATAGGTCCCCAGCTCCCTATGGTGGTCGTAAGACGGGATTTAATGGATCTCGTTATCAGCGTCCTGCATACTCCAGTGGCATGGATTGTTGCTCAATATATAAAGCATACAGTTTGGTAGGTTATGAAGTTGTACCCCTATTTTGCAAGTGACCAAGACATCGCCCAGTCCGTGATGAAACTGCTGTTCACTGCTGTTTTTGACAATTATAGTCATACAGAAAACTGTTTTGTTGAGTACAAGAAAAAATTCACATTTGAGATCCTAGGGTGAGTTGATAAAAGTGTCTATGCAGTCTTGAAGACTACATGGGCAACAAGTCTTTGAGCCAGCATGTAAAATGGGGGTTGCACTTCCTTACCTGCCAAACCTTACCTGAGTCCTGCATTAAACAACAAACAAACAAATATTGTTACAGCCATACCTGTCACCCCGGTCACCAGTGGGACTGACTGGACATCACGGAAAGGATGTTATGTTGAAACACAACTCCGAGGTTAGGTTGAAAATGGAAAACCACATGCGAGGGAAAAGCATAATGGCTGAAGACCAAGGGGCCCCAAACAATACAGTAGTCAAGGTATAAAACAAATTTGATGACTGTCATGTGAGAGAAAGACAATGTGCAGCATGCACATAACTGAAGTCATGACATGTAAGATTGAACATCCTTTCATCACCTGCCCCAGTGGCACAGAGGGAAAACACTGGGTTACAATACCAATTATGATATGTGAAGTTGCAGATTCAAGTCATGTTAAAAATTTCATGTTAAAAATCGTGACTTTTAACCAGTCAAAAGTCGACATTAGATGTATATTAAATGGATGTAGACATATCTTGCTGGTGATGTAACACGTCTGTTGTGAGAGTCTTCGAAATGTTGAAAAGCCTCAGAGACAGACAATTCTGTAAGTTGATAACACACACAATGTAAATTAACTCATGTATCAAATTTGACATTTCCATAGAAGGTTTCATATCAACTACGTAATTACATTTACCTGTACTGCGTATTGAACAGACGATGTATGTAACCCGAAACATTTTTATAGTCAACCTGATGTTCGTTGGAATAGGGTGTGCTATGACTAATAAATTGATTTTGTTTTGTTTGTTGTTTGTTGTTTAATGTTGCATTCTGCAATAATCCAGCTATATGGCTATATAAGCCTAAACCAGACAATTGAGTGATAGCTATTATGAGCAACGATCTACATCTTTGAGATAGTATGACACGCAAGGAACCAAGTCACTGAGTCACTGACAACCCGAATACATTAAATCATCTCTTACGACCAGCATAGGTTGCTGGGAACCAATTCTATCCAGGAAGCAATAATCTGTTAGTTATCTGTTATCAATTAATAATCCACGCCTATATGTGTTGTATAAAGTATATTTCCCATCTGGTAGTTCAATGTCAGCAAGTGTTATACATGCATGTTCAGTACCTTCACATGATCGATGCTCATGATGTCAATCACTGGATTGTCTGGTCCAGAATCAATTATTTACAGACCTCTGTCATATAGCTGGAACATTGCTGAGTGCGGCGTTAAACAACAAACAAAACATGCTGTTCAAAAATATTTTGGAGGATATTGCAAAGCTTTGTAACTATTATTTTTTTAAACTGAGACAGAATTAAACATGAATTAATACATGGATAGGCATAGCATGTATGATATCGTCAGATGTTAATGGGTGGTAGAACGAGTTTAAAGTAGTGTCCAACATTATTGCACTTACATACAGATCTGCATGCATGTGTTTGCGTGAGGCTGCATGTATTTGTCCAGACTAATGCCACTTTCATACTGCTAGCCCACTGAGATACCATGCTGCAGTTTAACATGAATACCCCACTCAGACACAGTATACCGACTCCGAGCCGACCAGTCCTTGTTTTGTCCCCCTATTGCAAAGCGCCAGGCAGGGAAACAATTACTATCATCTTTTAATGTCTTTTGGTATGATGCGGAATAAAACCAATGACCTTCCGCTCTGCCATATCGTTATTTAAATCCACAAAGCATCAATAAATCTTGACAACCCAAGGAGTTTACCAGGAAGAAACTGTATCTGTCCATCCCGGTCAATACAAAGCCATTACTGACCACTACCTTGTAGACATAGCGCAAAGCATGGTACACTATGTGATACGGGTCGTTATCCACCTGCCAATCAGCACTCTGTAGAGCATGACCTTTGACCCAATCAGATCTCTCTCAATCTCTTGATCTCCCTCTCAATACTGACCTAATCACCACGGAATAACATGCTTTCTGACAGAAAGTAATACCGCTTGACCATATTGACAAAGACTTTTCCAAGACTGCCAATTCCAATACCATAAGTGTCGCCATTATGGTCAAACCACTGACCAATGGCTATCATCTGATCGACAAGGTCAACCAATTTGGTCCTAATCGGCCCAAGCCTCCTTCACGGCATTTGGCCGTACTTCCAAACGCACGATCCGCTGAATAGTATCTTGGATGCACATTGTTAAGTCAAGCCAACACTTTGTTCCTAATTATACCCTCGTCCTAGAAAATGGGGGAAAGGCTTGTAAGAGTGTACTGACTCACAGCCAACTGAAAACACCCCTCAATCAACGAGGATATGCAAGGAGCAATAATTCAACCATGGCTTCAATTATGGCTTAGAAGGGCGGTCAATTCTGATAGCCATAATTGATACGTTGTACATGAAACATAATACAAGTGTTTTTATTGGACAAAGCTAGAGACCCAGAGAGATTGGCATGTAAAATGGCATAAGCTGAAAATTGTCGCCCAAAGATTATAAATGCCTCTTTATCATTAAGTCAGTTTGTCAGTATTTTGAACAACAATATCAAATTAATCAAAAATATGTCAATCACAACCATTGCCTGCTGCTGCTTTTTAGGAAAATATGTCTATGTGAACTGAATTCATATCATTAATTTACAACTATTAAAAAGGAACAAATGTTATATTTGGGATAACACTTTCTCAGTAAAGTACAGATTCTCGTACTTTTTGGGGGTTGAGTCCCGTCCGGGATTCGCACCCACACTGCCAGAGTGAGGCACCTAATCGCCAGCACACAAAGTCAGCAATCTTACCCACTCAGCCACCGAGGCTTCCACAAAAATGAAAGTCCGACAACTGGTAGTCTAGATCACGTACTTTGAGTACCCCTCTGACAAGTGTAAATTGGCACGGCTCCCATAGCCGAAAGCCGGGACTCAACCCCAAAAAAGTACGAGAATCTGTACTTTACTGAGAAAGTGCTTTCCCAAATATAACATTTGTTACATTTGACCACTTTCTAAATGGCGTCAGGTATTCATATTAAAAAGGATGTATTCAACATGTTGAATGGAGAACCAAAGAATGCGAATTAAAGTCATGTGAATTCATAAAATTACTTCACTCAAATAATTACAAAAGACTTTATCATGTAGACACAACTTACCCTCCAATGTCAGTCAAGAAATGTACAATGTTGGGGTGACTATTTGGGGCTATTTTCTCTATTGCGATCGTATTGCAGGTGTAGCCCACACTATTGTAATAGTATTGTGATAGTAGGAAACTAACTTAAAGGCTTGATGAGTATATTAATCAATGCAATAGCAATGAATAAATATAAAAAGTACTGCTGACAATCTCAAAGATGACCATTTTCCTCCCTGTCACTAGTCCAACCAAAACAAACTCCAATCTGAAGTTGTCACAATCCTTGCTAACCTATCCCACAGGCAGTTGTGAAATTTGCATAATATATGTATTATCATGATTATATATAACTAACATCAAATTTTGAAACCAATAATTGTCATGCATACCATTGATGATAATATACTCATTTTTAAATTCCTATCAATATTGTACTATCCCAATTGCACATAGAACAATTGCGATAGGGAGATAGCTCGTAATATTGTTACACTCCTAGAATTATGGTAAAATCTTGTTAACACAGATATGACCACTGTTTTCCAACACTTATTCATACCCTTTATGTTGATGATACAGGTAATGATTTCATGTCAGGTGCAGAATACATAGGTGTTTGTAAAGTATCCACAATCTACCCATTAAAAGATCGGTGATACCCATACTTACCCAATGTCCAGCCCATGTTGACCAATGGCTATCATGGTGTTGAAACAATGTATCACATCTGTTTGAGCACTGATCAGGTTGCCATGTTTGATATTCAGTCAAACAAATTAACATGGCATTCCAGTCACTGTTCAAACACACTCCAGTTTACAGTATCGACCTTAAGGAGTTGCGAATACGTTGACCAAGTTTTCTTTAGCATGTCCAGTTGGTGTATTGTGTATATACTTCAAAATCTTAAATTTGATGGGGTTTTTTAATATTTATATTACTGACCAGTACCTAATAATTATCAAGAAGAGACCAGAGAATTTTTGAAGGGGGTCATAATGAAACAGTGAATTTGGTTTAACGCCTCTTGGAACAGCATGTCAGAAAGCCTGAAGTGATAGAGATCTCAGATGTTGACCACTTTGGTGAAACCCAAGAGTACACAAACCTAAAAACATAATCAGGGCGATCCAGGATTCGAACCCATGATCATAGTTTCATGCCCAAGGGACACAACTCTGCACAGTGAATTGCACCTCAGATGAATGGGCCACCCCTGCCCCCTTCAAAATGTAATAAGTTTCCAATGTAAATATTATGTTCTAATCTAATGCAAAAACAGGCTCATTTATAATACAAAAAATGAATAATTTATTTTCATTTTCAGTTGAAATGATGGTTATAGTTGTGCTCAAGTTACAGAAAGTGACAGCTTGTCACGGCTATCAAACTTATCTAATAACATACAGAAATATATACCATAAATATACATAATGTCATTTAACAGAAACAATATCTATGAATAACAAATTTGAGACGTCAGCCATACCGAATGGCACATACATTTGGCACCAACACAGCAATTCCGAATGTGTGGATACATCAAAATGATAAAATAACTTTCAACAATCCATCAGGGAAATCTACAATCAGTTTTGCTACAGAAAGTTGGTGTTATAAACAGGAATGATAACACTTGATCCCGGCCCTGCTGCCCCTTCTCTGCTCTATCATCCCCACAGCTGGGACGTGCACACACATCATCTTTCCCTCATTTGTAGCTGTAGAATTGACCAACACTACCCTGTCTGTTTGCTGCATGCATGTTGTAGGTATATGGGCACATAGGTAAACACAGACAAATGTAGTGACATTAATACCATTTCTGCCTTGTTTGCTCACTAGCCTTGGAGTGTGATGAATATTCCAGCACTACACTGGGAGGCCCTGAGTAAACAGGCTGAGTGTTGACTGAGGAGGAGGGATGGATGGATGGAGGGTGGTCACTTGGCCTCTCTAGTGGACAGGGGTGGAGGCTGGAGGTGGTGGGTGGTCACTTGGCCTCTCTACTGGACAGGGTGGAGGTTGGAGGTGAAGGGTGGTCACTTGGCCTCTCTCCTGGACAGGGGTGGAGGTTGGAGGTGAAGGGTGGTCACTTGGCCTCTCTACTGGACAGGGGTGGAGGTTGGAGGTTGGAGGTGGTGGGTGGTCACTTGGCCTCTCTACTGGACAGGGGTGGAGGTTGGAGGTAGTGGGTGGTCACTTGGCATCTCTAGTGGACAGGGGTGGAGGTTAGAGGTAAAGGGTGGTCACTTGGTCTCTCCACTGGACAGGGGTGGAGGTTGGAGGTGGTGGGTGGTCACTTGGCCTCTCTACTGGACAGGGGTGGAGGTTGGAGGTAGTGGGTGGTCACTTGGCATCTCTAGTGGACAGGGGTGGAGGTTGGAGGTGAAGGGTGGTCACTTGGCCTCTCTACTGGACAGGGGTGGAGGTTGGAGGTGGTGGGTGGTCACTTGGTCTCTCCACTGGACAGGGTGGTGGTTGAGGTGAGGGGTGGTCATTAGCCTCTCTACTGGACAGGGGTGGAGGTTAGAGGTAAAGGGTGGTCACTTGGTCTCTCTACTGGACAGGGTGATGGTTGAGGTGAGGGGTGGTCATTAGCCTCTCTACTGGACAGGGGTGGAGGTTAGAGGTAAAGGGTGGTCACTTGGCCTCTCTAGTGGACAGGGGTGGAGGTTGGAGGTGAAGGGTGGTCACTTGGCCTCTACTGGACAGGGTGGAGGTTAGAGGTGAAGGGTGGTCACTTGGTCTCTACTGGACTGGGGTGGAGGTTAGAGGTAAAGGGTGGTCACTTGGCCTCTACTGGACAGGGGTGGAGGTTAGAGGTGAAGGGTGGTCACTTGGCCTCTCTACTGGACAGGGGTGGAGGTTAGAGGTAAAGGTGGTCACTTGGTCTCTACTGGACAGGGGTGGAGGTTGGAGGTGAAGGGTGGTCACTTGGCCTCTCCACTGGACTGGGGTGGAGGTTGGAGGTAAAGGGTGGTCACTTGGTCTCTCTAGTGGACAGGGTGGAGGTTGGAGGTAAAGGGTGGTCACTTGGCCTCTCCACTGGACTGGGGTGGAGGTTGGAGGTAAAGGGTGGTCACTTGGCCTCTCTACTGGACAGTGGTGGAGGTTGGAGGTGAAGGGTGGTCACTTGGCCTCTCTACTGGACAGGGTGGAGGTTGGAGGTGAAGGGTGGTCACTTGGCCTCTCTACTGGACAGGGGTGGAGGTTAGAGGTGAAGGGTGGTCACTTGGCCTCTCTACTGGACAGTGGTGGAGGTTGGAGGTGAAGGGTGGTCACTTGGCCTCTTACTGGACAGGGTGGAGGTTCGAGGTTGGAGGTAGTGGGTGGTCACTTGGCCTCTCTAGTGGACAGGGGTGGAGGTTAGAGGTAAAGGGTGGTCACTTGGCCTCTCTACTGGACAGGGGTGGAGGTTAGAGGTAAAGGTGGTCACTTGGTCTCTACTGGACAGGGGTGGAGGTTGGAGGTGAAGGGTGGTCACTTGGCCTCTCTACTGGACAGGGGTGGAGGTTAGAGGTGAAGGGTGGTCACTTGGCCTCTCTACTGGACAGTGGTGGAGGTTGGAGGTGAAGGGTGGTCACTTGGCCTCTCTACTGGACAGGGTGGAGGTTGGAGGTGAAGGGTGGTCACTTGGCCTCTCTACTGGACAGGGGTGGAGGTTAGAGGTGAAGGGTGGTCACTTGGCCTCTCTACTGGACAGTGGTGGAGGTTGGAGGTGAAGGGTGGTCACTTGGCCTCTTACTGGACAGGGTGGAGGTTCGAGGTTGGAGGTGGTGGGTGGTCACTTGGCCTCTTACTGGACAGGGTGGAGGTTCGAGGTTGGAGGTAGTGGGTGGTCACTTGGCATCTCTAGTGGACAGGGGTGGAGGTTGGAGGTGAAGGGTGGTCACTTGGCCTCTCTACTGGACAGGGTGGAGGTTCGAGGTTGGAGGTGGTGGGTGGTCACTTGGCCTCTTACTGGACAGGGTGGAGGTTGGAGGTTGGAGGTAGTGGGTGGTCACTTGGCATCTCTAGTGGACAGGGGTGGAGGTTGGAGGTGAAGGGTGGTCACTTGGCCTCTCTACTGGACAGGGGTGGAGGTTGGAGGTGGTGGGTGGTCACTTGGTCTCTCCACTGGACAGGGTGGTGGTTGAGGTGAGGGGTGGTCATTAGCCTCTCTACTGGACAGGGGTGGAGGTTGGAGGTGCAGGGTGGTGAGGGTAATGGGTGGATGTGCGGGTGAGGGGTGGTCATTGGCCTCTCCACTGGACAAGTGATGGGGACAAGGGGTAGAGGTGGAGGGGTGGATGAGAGGTGTGGGCGAGTGGTTGGGGTGAGGGGTGGTCGCTGGGCCTCTTTACTGGACCAGGTGTGAAGGATGAAGTAGGGTGAGGGGAAGGGAATTAGGAGTGGTGAGTAACGGGTATCACTTGGTCCTTCTTCTGGAGCAGGGATGGAGATGAGGGCTGGCAAGTGGGACAAGACAAGGTTTCAGTGGCAATGATTAAAGGTTTGGGTGGCCTCTTGACCGCACTACTTTTGAAGGAAGTAAGATCAAAGATTTCCAGTCTTATCTAAGGTGAGGGGGTCACATCCCTTTGAGACGAGGAGGTCATATACCATTTGTACTGCAATTGACCACTCCTATCTGGCTGTGTTGACAGACATGTACCACTATATACAGTCCTAACTTCAAGATAAATAACCAAAGATGTTTCTGGTAGGGCAACCAGGAATCAAAATAATAATTTTAATGGTGATGTAGCCATTAAGTTCTTTGGTGCGACAACTAGATGTGGTGTCGACAGTCCAAGGACCAGAATTTGGGACTTGAACCTGGAAGCAGCAGATCCTGTCATCAGGAGGATGGACAGTGAGATGAAGCTGCTGTGAGACCACTGGCCCATGTGACTTAATAATATCATAATGTTTTAATGTTTGTTTGTTTGTTTGTTGTTTAATGTCGCACACAGCAGTATTCCAGCTATATGACGGCAGTCTTTAAATAATTGGATTGGACCAGACAATCCAGTGATTGACATCATGAACATCGATCCACACAATTGGGATACGATGACATGCATCAACCAAGTCCGCAAGCCTGACCACCCGAACCCGTTAGTCACCTCTTATGACAAGCATAGTCGCCTTCTATGGCAAGCATCATATGGGTTGCTGAAGACTTTTTCTACCCCGCATCTTCACGGGTCCTGTGAAACTTAAAACACCAAAGTGCATTAGAAACAAAAGCCATGTTCCATCAGATCTGCTAAGATAGCTGCATGATAACCCTAAAGTCCATAATCTACACACAGATAATACGGGTTTCATCTTCAACAGTTCTGCCCTTCAAGTTCCCATTTAACTCAAGTGGCACCTTTATAATTATGACAGTCCCCTCAAGATAAGGACTCCCTCAGATAGGAAAGAGCCTTGAGTATGGGGTTAGGGCTGACAACAATGTTACACAAAGACCCTTGGAATAACTGTGTTGCATAATAGTCTGTAGTAGGTCTGGGCAATAAATATTTTATCACCACTTATGCTTAAGTGTATCTGTGCAATATTGGCTTATGATAATGAACTTAACTTGTCCCAGCTAGACTGCAGGATATTGTACTCATACTGCAAGCAATATGGCTTCAGCCAAACTTTGAAATTATTTGCAACACAATGTGTGATATATTGCCATTTCTTTATAAATTAACCACAGAGACATGGGCATGGAAGCAACACTGCAATATTGTGTACATAATGTAAAATGTAGTTGCAATTTTGATTGATAATTAGAATTAAATAAATATCATATTTGGGGACATAATTAACATTGCACAACATTACACACAAAATATTGTCTAGTGCTAGGTCTAAGGAAACAAACTTTCTGCTGGATCAAAAAACAAATCTAATGAAAGTAAAGTGATGTCCCAACATATGCCGTAAACAAAAACATCCCATACAATACACAAATGATATCAATAAGATCTGTAAGCATGGTAAGTGTGGTAAGTGATTAGGGATTTATGTATGACTCCAAACTAAGTGCCCCTGGAAAGCAGCTTGGGGAAAAAATATGTTATTTTGTTCATATTTGGGATTATTTTAAACTTCTAATTTCATAAAATCAGAAGTCTTTTAACATGCAATTTGTATATTAACATTACATTCAATAATGTGAAACTAAGCATTCCTCTCTTTTGGTCCTGATATCAGTGAAGCACAAGTTGACACATCAGATATAGGTATCACTATATTAACTAGGGCCGTTACGATTCGGTAAATCGAACTGTATCCATTCATGAATTGTATTTGTTATTCATGGCCACTAGAATCGAATATTTATGAATATGCAATCATGTGCATTTACATACCCTGTACCTAAAACATCCATAAGAACATATTATATGCATAGATTTCTTTAAAGACAACACTCTTATAATATTTAATTTGACAGGAATTTGGTCACTGGTCATTGTAGCATTTGAGCAGATACTAAGACTAAGTACCTGGACAAGTGTAGTATATAATTATATTATAAATGTATAATATAGAAAATTAACAAACCATGTCAAATAATTTATGTTGTTAATGTTTCACTGAATATAACAAATAATACTTCAGCTGCTGACTTATTATTGTATTCGTGAATTAATATTCGTATTTATTACCCTATATTCGTGATACGAATCGTATTCGCCCTTATAGTGTATTTGTTGCAGCCCTAATCACTGCTAATATTAACACGACAAGATTTTTTTTCAGATTTGGGGCTGAAAACAAGCAGCCTATAAGCAGATCTAAAAAAACCTGGTGAGGTATGTTAGTTATGCAAACTGGCAATATAAGTATCAGCTCCTTCTGTTTATATTTTCCTTTTGTTTTATTGTAATGCTTACTTTCATAATGCCTGATCTGTCACACTTATATAATATTTAGAAACTGACATAAATGATATCAGAAGGAAGGTAAGTGCATCACTGCAGACGAAGTACATATTTTACTTACAGGCACTGTATAGTAGGGGTGAAGCATTGGTGCACTGGTGCATCGTGTGTTTCCATGCAACGATACAATACACAATGTTATTTTCTGTATCGATACAAGACAACACATTGCTAAAATAAATTTCCCCACCCTCACCACAGCGCTTTCGTCAGTCAAATAATGTGTTGTAATTAGCTTTTCAAGGTCACCACTAAAAATAGCGTACGAACATGTGTCTATGTCTAGCTTTTCCTTTGGAACCTGTTCTAAAATATTCATAGTCAAGAAGTTTCTACGTGATTTGACGTAAATATGTGTATATGTATATTGATATGTATCGCATCATGACCTTGCTGTATTGTTTCACCCCTACGTTCAAATAAAGTAGCAATTACGTGACCTTGACACAACACTGGCGAGTTAGTGATACAACCAGGTACGACTACTATGTCCCGGCAGTAGAGCTAACAGTAAATAATCACCATAAACACTGTTCTCTCACAAGAATCAAAATAACAGAGGCAGGTGATGTGTTGGATGGTCCTGAAAATAAATCCTTCAAAATATGTTCAGAATAACCATGGTAACCTGTTCAGATTTCATTAAATAAGGAGGCATTTCCCAAACACCTGCATTGTCTAACTTTTTCCGACACATGCACCATATTCTGATTAGACTACCAGTTGTCAGACTTTCATTTTGTGGAAGCCTCGGTGGCTGAGTGGGTTAGATCGCTGACAGTGTGTCGCGATTAGGTGCCTAATTCTGGGAGTATGGGTTCGAATCCCGGATGGGACTCAACCCCCAAAAGTACTAGGGTCTGTACTTTATTAAGAAAGTGTTTTCTCAAATATAACATTTGTTATATCCCGATTATGTTCATATCCAACTTCTATGAGAATGTTAGTAAAAGTTGCTAAACATCATTTAATATCAGTTAGTATCAATTTAGTATTCACTATATTCGATAACAAACATCCCCCCCAAAATCTCCTTATATAATACGTTTGCCAATAAATCTAATGGTGAATTTCAATGTGAAGAGTGCTTAAAAGATATGCCTAAGTTAGTTAATATACATTTTGAAGGAATATATGTTTCTTGGATTTGGTGTTAGAAATATGTCTACTTCGGAACCATCCTGACACAGACATCAAGTCTACATTCCTGAATTACAATCTTAAAAGTCTCAGCCAAGCCATAATAAAGTAATAATTAGACTTCCATAGAAAATCTTTTCAGTGTTCAGTGGAAGCATTTTATTTCCGATTTCTTAGACTGTACGGATCATCCTTCAAAGAGCAGGCAGGTAATTGATTCCAAAAAGGAATTAATATTAACTAACTGAACCAGCGTTCTTTCCATTTATCCTATAGTGCTCCGTCAGTCATACCAGAATCTGAGCATGAATGGGAGATAGCTGATTTCAAATGTGCAATGTCAGTGATGAGTCCTGTGTGAAATTCTCCATGTTCCATGGGGCTTGGTTAACAAAGGGGTGGTTATCCACCATTTTGTGTTTAATTTTCATGGATGGTAAGCTTAGACTTGGTCTCATGGTTGATGGTCAGGTCATGCAAACCATTGTAAATATTACTTTGGAAAAGGGATACAGCATTAAAACATTATTCAATATATGGATATCATGTATCATGTCGAGTGTAATTTGCGATGCATTGATACGTCAACGTCATGCACTATATTGCATATAATTACACAATGAATTTTACTCAAATTTACTCCATTGGCAGGGTCCTGAAAACTTGCATTTACACTTCAATCAATGCATACAAAACCTGCAATCATAATGATAAATGCAAGTTGTGGTGGATGGAGGGACTACTTTCTAGTTGACCTTGACCTTGACAGATCACTTGATTATGTCTGTATCTTGATTGGAGTCAGGGATTCCCTGTCGGTATGCCTGCATGTTTATTATTAAACATGGATGGAAACATTACCAAATACAGACATCAAACACTTAATTACAGTTTATTGTTGTTTATTTATGTTGGATGGTTTAAATTCCCAGCAGAATGAGAAAGACCTTTTGAGCTTATTGCCTTTGGAAAGTTTGTCATGTAATCTTGTGTATGTCACAATGTGTAACAAAAAAGAACATGATGCAGCGAACATGATGAAAGTGGGTAAACATGGTAAAGTACAGCAAAATATTGCATGAATGAGCGATTTTGTAATTGTTGAATCATGTTTTATCATGTTTATGCCTAATTTGAAAACTTGCCAAAATTGTCCTTTTCTAACACATGCCTCTCTAACCTCCATCTTCCGCCTCGAAGGCACAATTTCATTTCGCTAATGCGAAAAATACCACCCTCCCTTACCCAATTTTCTTTTCATATCTTTCTTTAGCAATGAAGCTTGGTGTGCCCCAAATCTCCTCTGTTAATCCTTCACAATCTTCTCTTTCCATACTACCGGTAATCCATTTCCCATCAGTTCAACACAGTGCTATTTCCATGCCTTCCATTATGAACAGTGTTGTGGTGTTAATACACGTTTTAGGTCAGTCTTGGTCTGTTTGGTATATTGTAAGTTTTACACTTGAACCACCAAACTAGTGTTTTTGTTATTTTTTATGATAGTATCATTTATACCCTGTGATCACCTTCTGGGAGCTACAGAGATTTTTTCAAAACTGTCTGGTGTTTTAATTCTTTATTCCCATATATGGTAGTGCCAATGTGTATTTTTTGTGCTGTGCTATTCAGTGTTTTACAATTTGTAGCTGCAATACTTCACTGACAGCATTCCATAAAAGTCTTGTTAAATCATGCTATAACCATGACAACGTGTGTATCAAAGCCATAACACAGACAAGTTCATGTCAATACATCTGACATACCGTATTTGACGTAATAAGCGTCCAGGGCGCTCTCAAAATTAGAAATAGGGGGCTCTTATTAGAATATTATTTTGGTGGAAAAAACAGAGTTGAAAGATAAATTTCGTGGTTTATGCTGATTCCAAAATTTAATTGCCCATAATTAAGGGTGCATATAACACACGAGTGCGTATTATACACGAATAAATAAGTCTTGTGTACTTTGATCAATCGGAAGGGGTGCTAATTGGGATTGTTCACTTGCCAATATATTAGCAAATATCGCCGTGGGCGCTTATTGGAGTGGGACGCTTATTACGTCGAATACAGTAAGTAATTTAGTTCAGCCTTTAGTGGGCCTTATCACATAACACAGACACTCATAATCTATATTACAAAAGAAATGAGCCTCATGAAGTAGATACTGTGTCTAATTTTGTACAACAACAGACCTTAATTACCTAGGATACAAATGACTTTGTCATATAAGATGATAACTATAAAATGATGCACAATTAATTTCATCCAATATAAATGTAATACAATCTTGCTGAATCGGTTATATAAAGTACCATCTTCCCATTTACCTGTTTTCAGATGAAACCTCTTCAGGGAATTTTTGCACAGACACATGAAATATACTGTCGTGTAACCATGGTAACTAGGGAATAAGATGCTGAAACTTTCTGATTTTCTTTATCAGATCAATAATCAATAATAGCATTATAATAGAAAACAGTTGAGATCAGACTCATCAATGCCAATTATTTCAAATAATTCTGTGTGGATTTAGATATTAACCAAACTAGGTAGATATTTATGTGGGGAAACTGTCATTTCAAAAGAATATATATATATACTTCAATATGTAACAATAAAGGCATCACTATGAACAAGAAAATGAATTGAACAAAACAATATTTGCCTAAAGGAGACTACCAATGTGCAATGAAATCAGTCTTGCAGAAAGATTAGCTGTTGATCAGGACAAACCAATCAACTAATGTGATTGGAGTACCAAGATTGATAGAAGATACAATCACGTTACAATCAGGTAACAATCACACAATCATCAAACTCTCATCGACCCTACCTAACCATTGCACATAGACCACACAGACATGGGTAAAGCTTAATACCACCAGTTCAAAGAAGCTGTTGTCAATTTTTCATGATCGCTGCAGTCTAATTAATTTACTTTTCCATGTTTCTGCGTCCCTTTCATCCGCACTTGCACTTCCTGCTGATGGATTGTGGGACATATTTGTGTTTTTATTCCGCAGTTCTGTCAGAATTTCACTCTTCTTTTATCAATTATTAATCTCCCTATACACCGAAGCTGGTCGTGGCTACTTGCGACATGTAAATTTGTCGTGGTTATCAAGCAAGGTCTGTGGTACTACCAAAAAACGTGTTGATAATGACGGCATCAAAGCTACTGTAATTACTTCCACACTCGTCACCCAATAAAACCAAAAATATCAGCAATCCATGTCATAAATCGGCAACAAATTCGGTAACGACTGGCAGCAGAGGGAGTTTTTACACAGGATCCATAGTGTAACATCTTCACAAGCTATTCAATGGCGTTGATGCTATCATGCCGATTGCATGCTTTACGCTCACCCACCTGGTAGGCATGCAATAGCCCCAACAGATTGAAATCTGGCGTTTATTTACGACCCTTAGCCCACCTAACTGTTTACACAGTGTACTCGGTGATTATGAGTGTGTCAAACATAAAATCTTGATAGACAGCTTTCATATAGGTTTTCTATCTTGTTACAGTCCTTCTCCGTAATGAGAGGGGTGGCCAGCTGATAGGGAGGTTATCTTGGTGGAATTAAACAAGCTTCCAAAAATGATACAAATCATGATGGCATGTTTATGAGAAGATGTCAAAAATAGATATAATTTCCCACCCAACCATGATATTTTTAAACAAACCATTGACAGGAAGACGTGGAACTTTCTGGGGGATATGATCTTTCATTGTTAAATTGTTTTTAGTTCTTTCACCAACTGAATGTCTTTGAGTAACTGAGTGAGTAAGATTTTACGCCGCTCATAACAATATGCCAGCAATATCACGGCCTGAGACACCAGAAAGGGGCTTCAGACACCGAATCCATTTTAGGGAATCGAACCTGGGCTTTCGGTGTGACAAGCAAACGCTTTAACCACAAGGTGACCCCACCACTGCCCCTTGTGAATGTTTGTACCTGATGTTGCATGAGTGAGTGAGTGAGTGAGTGAGTTGTGGTGTACCTCCTCTTAGGACTATTTCAGCAATATCACAACGGGGGACACCAGGCCTTTACACATTTTACACATGTGGGGGAGTCAGGGTTTTACCTTGACTTTCTAAACTGGTATTCCAGGAAACTCCCAATAAGTACTTTTCATGGGTCCTCACTAGAAATATGAAGGTCCCGTAAAATAATGAAATGGCGTAGGGTATTCTAAGATTTTATAATTATTTCAATTACAAGCCCTTTATATTTCTTGTCAAGAATGGGGTACACTATTTTTTCTGTGTCCATTCTCTACATTTCTGAATCAGGTAGAACCATGGGATGTGCCATCTTTGTATTTGTCTTGTTCAATCCACTTTGAATAAAAGTTTGGATTTTACTGAGCCTCTTATCATGGCTTATCAAACAGCCAAAATTTACAATAAAATAAAATACTCTAACATTGAACAAGTGCAATATAAAGAAAAATATATTAATTCCAAATGATATTTTGACTGATCACAGCCCTAAAGCAATTTAAATGACAACGTTTCTGCACACAAAGCTGACAGTTATACAATACGACCTCCATCTTTACACTTTAACAGTCTGTGTGATTAATTGATAGCCTCAAGCCAAGACTCAGTTAATTTTTTGTTTGACTAACAGTGCATTATTAGCCTGACTTGTCTCAGTATCTGTCTCATCAGGCTCTACATGCTTTCACTGATGTTAGAATATGTCCCTTCCTGATTGTCCCGAAAACCCACAAGATGTTCGACCAGACACTTTCATTGTTTCAGTGGAACTGACAGTCATGGAGCACATGTTCATTAGCAGCTGCAAAATTATTTTGAGAAAACAAAAAAATTATATAAAAGTTTTGACAAATACAAGTGACAAAACATTGAGAGTCACGAGTAATATGAACGGTCTGTCGTCACCATGAACACCATGTCATATTTTGCCTGACCTCACAATAATAATAACAATATGACGATTCTGAACATAGACAGTTGTGATTCACAATTTCAACCACTGATCATTGTGTTTTTTTTGTTTTTTTAATGCAACACACAAAAATAATTTAGCTTTATGATATCAGCCTGTAAATAATCGAGCCTGGACTAGGCAATCCAGTGATTGATATTGTGAGCACCAATCCATGCCGTTTAGATGCCATGCAGTACACCTGAGTCTGACCACCTGATCCATCTGGATGTCTTTACAACCAACAAATGTTGTTGGGGACCTATCTAACCCGGAATCCACATTGGGTGGGGGTGGGGGTGGGGGTGGGGGTGGGGGTATTGGGGTTGGCGTGTACAGCCAGTATATTTTGCAACCAAGACAGGCAGCAAACCATCAACAATGATAACAATATGTCCAACCCTCTGCTCTGCTTGACCTGCATAGCTGGCATTCTGACAAGCCAGTGAGACTCAGGTCTCAGCAAGAATCGTTACTTCCAGGAAGCAATGCCAGTCTGTCACAGAATGTGAGACACACAATTAGCAAGATCACTGCTAATTATAAGCAAACACTGTACATAGGGGCATAAGTGCTGTGTTGTAGTGATGTATGTTGAGGCAGACTTGGTCGGGGCATGCAGTGACAACATAAACACTGCCTGATGAAGACCTCCGGGTGAGATAAACAACAACTGTTTTCCCACAGTTCCTGCCATAATTCTACCTATTTACTTATCATTTTCTCCCTTTCATGACTTATTGCAAAGATTCTCGGATAATTCTACAAGCGGAGGCAAGCTGTTTCACACGCACCACGTACACACCAACACCACCAACCAACAAACTCAGCCGTCAAGTTAACAATACATCTGTATAATCTAAAATACTATAAAAATTACTTTCACATGAATCTATCTCTAATAGATATTATTGTTATCCATCTCTTAATACAATCTCCAGCAAAGCGTTATTTAGGGATGAGCTATGTCAGATATACTCAGCATCATCATTAAGGGTAGTCTGTCTTACAGACCCTGATACAAATATACATCAAATACAGCCCATGCAAGTCTATAATGTTTGGCAAGTCTAGATCCCTGCAGTATCATGAAAATGAAGAGATTCACTGGGCTCCTTTTTATTATATTTTTATTAAGATAACTGAACAACTGTTTTTTTTATGTACGATATGTTCATTTCAGAGACTAGATTTTAGTCTACATTAAGGGGTCACCCAGGTTTGAGGTGTCTAACACGAACACATGCAAACAAGCGGCAATAGGTCTAAGTTTACTGACAATGTAATTAACAGTTCAAGAACATGTTGTTTAACATGTTTAAGCCTATGTCACACTTATTGGATGTTTTTATTAACTAGAAAAACTGACGATGGCTTAATTGTTTTTAATAAAACAATGAAAAGTTCAAGATCAAAGATGATGGAAAAAGCTAACCAAAACACAATCCTGTACGCAATCAGTGGCTTAGCTCTCTACATGCAATACATGACAAGTAACAATCAGTGTGGGTATAAAATGGTTTATTCCGGATGCAACTGAACTGTATTCTTGGTGGTTGAAAATGGGATGTTTTATCTCTTACTATTTGTGTGATCCCTCAATAATGATGCCAAGTCTTGCTGAAAAGTACTTGCGACAGGCTCAATTAACCACAGGTAGCAAAGGTTATGGATAGCGAAGAATAAATACAAAATGCTGTGACAACTGTCATATCCTTTCCCATTGTATAGTTTACCCGTGAAGATTCCTGGGTAGAATAGGTCTTCAGCAACCAATGCTTGCCGTAAAAGGCGACTATGCTTGTAGTAAAAGGCGACTAATGGGATCGGGTGGTCAGGCTTGCTGACTTGGTTGATGCATGTCATCGATCCCAATTGTGTGGATCGATGCTCATGATATTAATCATTGGATTATCTGGTCCAGACTCGATTATTTACAGACCGCCGTCATATAGCTGGAATATTGCTGAGTGAGGCGTAAACAACAAACCAACCAACCAATTGTATAGTTAAATATTGTTAAATACATCTAAATCTGATTGGAAACTTCAACTTCATTTATGAAGCAATTTTCCTGTCCATTTATCTCCAATTAGCTGCACCTGCTGACCCAGAATTAATGTAATTAAACAGCTAGTAATTAGTTGAATGAAAGTCTGATTGACTGGCATCAAAGAGAATACTGACAACATTTCAACAAGCCAATAGCTAGCAACATGCTATGGTATATATCAATATATTCATTAACTTACACCTGCAGCAACTGAACTTGGATGCACACATCTCATTCAAGGATAGTGATTGGCTGGTTTTCTTTTATGGCATTTTAATATCTCCTGTCGCACTCATGGTTTTACTAAACACAAAGGAAGATACAGGGTAGGTTATGTCTTCAGCAACACATGCTTGCCGAAAAGGCGACTGTGCTTGTCGTAAGAGGCGACTAACGAGATGGGGTGGTCTGGCTCGCTGACTTAGTTGATGCATGTCATTGTATCCCCCAAATGTGTGGATTGATGCTCATAATGTCAATCACTGGATTGTCTGGTCCAGATTCGATTATTTACAGACCACTGTCATATAGCAGGAATATTGCTAAGTGCAGCGTTAAACAACAAACAAACAAACATAACAAAGAAATGTGCATCAAAATGCATAAATGTAGAGAATGGACGCAGAAAAAAAAAAATCGAATCGCAAAGGATGATCTATAAAGTTCATTGTACCAAATTCTTGATAAGAAACATAAATGTCCTGTAATTATAGAAATTATGAAAATTTGCAGTATTCTACACCATTTCATTACTAAATAAAATTCATTGTACCAAAATCTTGACAAGAAATATAAACGTCCTGTTATTAAAGTACACTACTTTAAAACGTTATATTCACACCCACATATTTCTTGTAAGGACCCTTGAAATTAAGTATTAGCGGTTTCTTGGACCCCATTTCGTAAGTCAAGGTAAAACTTTGAGAAGACTTTACCATAACATTGGCAGGTATCAAGTGAAACCATGGACACTTCCATATTAAGGGTCCATGGTGAAACAGATTACTCTTTCATTTCATTTGAATAAAGGTTTACTTCAGCTATTAACAAGAATCAATCTGTATTCATCAGTCATTGACAAATTAGCCACAATGTATCAACACCAATGTCATATGTCAAACATTTTGTTGTAGATTGCAATAACATCTGATCCACTAACAAGGTGATTGACATATGTCAATATCACACATGGTATACGAGGCTATATACAGCTGACCACATGTCTCCCTCCTGTATCAGCTGGACATAGGGAGTATTGACCAGTATACACCAGGGAATCTCAGGGCTGATTACAATGCTACAGGGTGTTCTATACCTCCCACTACCAGTCCTTTCATAGAAGAAGCATGCTGTTGCCTTCCTAACAAAACATTAACTGTGGTCACTAGACTCACATCATCAGTTTTTTCTGAACATATCAACTTGAAAAAGAATATCCAAATTGAACAATTAACAACACTGATAAAGCTAAACTGAATTCATGAAAGTTGGGTAAAAATATTATTTTACATTAAAGAAAGAACAATTCAAATCAATGTAACAACAAGTCTATATTCACACACAAATACGATAGAACATAATATGGCGCCAATGACTGATGTCAAACCATCCATTCTGAAATTAGGAAATTCATCAAAATAAATATAACACATTTCAGCCTTGCAAGGAACCATCAGAGAGCAAATTTTCCAAATCAAAACATTCCCTCGGGATCTGAAAAAATACGAACATGAACCTCTGATGGCTTGTGTTTAGTTTAGACACTGTCTCACGACAGGCTCGGCTAGTTAGTGCTGTAACAAATTTAGCGGGATTCCCTCGGCGCCAGTGCCACCTATAAACCCAGGAAGGGGTAGGGGTTTGCCATGGTATAACGAATCCACATGGCGCTAATATCGCCCATAAACTAAACTCAGGGCAGATGGTGGCAGGATAGGGCTCCGGGCAAGGATTTGGGGGTTCTGGGGTGTGTGGATTCTTGAAGAAGGTCAACATTATCGAAAGAGAGACTGGACAAACACAATAACATACAGGGAGCCGTGTAGTTGTGGGGATTTAGGAGCGGTAATCACAGAATACCATGTAGGCACGGGGGAGGCCTTGCAAGAAGATGGGCACTTCAAGGATATCACATTTGGCTATTCAAAATAACTGATTACTTTTTCTATGTCATAAATATCGTTTGGCTATCTTGCGAATCTTCAATCATATACTGTGCATGAGTGGGGGATATATTGATGGTTACAAAGCTACATCTTGCGAGGGTTGATGGTTGTATTCTGTGACATATTGCCACTAAGGGAAATGAAACTGACTGTTTTCTGCTCCTATTACTAACAAAGCTCAATCTGATGGGATGAGATAATTACATGTAAATGGTGGATTCATTGTTGGGATATAATATAGTTAGGGTTTAACTGGTACATGTGCATCTAATACACACAAATGTAAAGAATGGATGCAGAAAAAAACAAGAGTTTGCCACTAACGTGGCTATATCCCCCGCCCCTGTTGCAGAATTTATGACATAATTAAATCTAAACAAACGATAACCTTTTATTACCGAGGTGGAACTTGTCATGGAAATTGTAAAAAAAAGAAGAGTTTGGAACCTAAGTCCATCTTGCTATCATGGAAACGTAAAAAAATAAAAATTTCTAAAATTTCTAAATAGCAAAGGGCACCAGTTCATCATGTACCTGACAAACCTGCAGAGTTTCATGAAATAATATTGAACAGTTTATGAGTTATGCTCCGGAAACGAACCCTACCCTCACAGAACCTAAGTCCATCTTGTTGCCAAGGAAACGTAAAAAATAAAAATTTCTAAAATTTCTAAATAGCAAAAGGCACCAGTTCAGCATGTACTTGACAGACCTGCAAAGTTTGATGAAAAAATATTGAACGGTTTCTGAGTTATGCTCCAGAAACGAAACGTGACGGACGGACGGACGGACAGAGCCCGTTTCTATATCCCCCGCCAACTTTGTTGGGCGGATAAATTTCCCCACGAAAGACTCACAGTAATATTCATTGTACCAAATCCTTGATAAAAAATATAAAGGTCCTGTAATTAATAGGGCTGGGACGATACACCAACTGTGTGATCTGATACATATCAGGACCATAGTTTTGTAGGTCAATGTAAAACCCTGTTCTGGTGTGGGGGCACAGGTGACCCAGTCACGTACAAAACAATTATCTTTGCTGGACAAGATATTCCTATTCTTAATTTAGCAATATTACTAGTCAATAGCTTGAGTCATCACATCCTTTTTGTGACAAGTCTTTGAAATACTTCATTTATATGTCTTATAGTTAATGATGAACATGATAAATATATGAAAATACCATGCGAACAAACAATCAGGTTCCATTCGAAGGGTAGGGGGACCTTAAAATGTCGCTTCACACAGCATTATTCCAGCAATATGACAGCAATCTGTAAATCATAAAGTCTGGACCAGACAAACCAGTGATTGATACTGTGAGCAATAATCTACCCAGGTGAGATACAATCACATGCCAGCTTGGTACATTGAGACATTGTATCGTGAAGTAAATATCTATACAATGTATCCTTGTACAGTGACACCCCACCTTCAGGTTGGCCTTGAAGATGCAGGGATCTATCTAGGATTCTAAACTAAGTGCCTTTGGCAGGTGAATTGGGGAAAAAAATGTGATAATGTTCAAAATTGATTTTGATGTTCTTATTTTTGTAAATTCTGAAGAATTGAGAAATTTAAAATTCAAATTGGGTGTTTTTACTGTTGTTTGCTGCAGACTTGGGGCCGAATATCGGCCGGCCTCTGAGCAGGTCCAGACAAATCCCTGCAGATGTATTGTACATGAGGTAAGCAGGGCAGGGAGAAGTGTTCCTGGGAACACAGCAGAATCAGTTGAAGAGTGTGGCCTTCCCTTGTCTGTGGGCAACACAACACAGCTGTGCAGCTCTGGAACCTCTCAGCTGACTGCAGCAAGTCAAGCATCATTAGCTGACAACAATGTCAACCTGTAGACAAACTCAGGGGAATGCTGTGCCTGGTTTCTACCTATGTAAGCCTCGTCATTGTACACGCCCGGTGGGATTCTCTGCCCCATTACTCCTGCCTACTTATTCTTGAGTGTACCTGTGTAGATTACTGGCATGTGTACCTGTGTAGATTACTGGCATGTGTACCTGTGTAGATTACTGGCATGTGTACCTGTGTAGATTACTGGCCTGTGTTCCTGTGTAGATAACTGTCATGTGTACCTGTGCTGTAGATTACTGTCATGTGTACATGTGCTGTAGATTACTGTCATGTGTACCTGTATAGATTACTGCCATGTGTACATGTATAGATTACTGCCATGTGTACCTGTGTAGATTACTGTCATGTGTACCTGTGCTCTAGATTACTGCCATGTGTACCTGTGTAGATTACTGTCATGTGTACCTGTGCTGTAGATTATTGGCGTGTTTACCTGTATAGATTACTGCCATGTATACCTGTGTAGATTACTGCCATGTGTACCTGTGTAGATTACTGTCATGTGTACCTGGGCTGTAGATTATTGGCGTGTTTACCTGTATAGATTACTGCCATGTATACCTGTATAGATTACTTTCATGTGTACCTGTGTAGATTACTGGCATGTGTACCTGTGCTGTAGATTACTGTCATGTGTACCTGTGCTCTAGATTACTGTCATGTGTACCTGTGCTCTAGATTACTGTCATGTGTACCTGTGCTGTAGATTACTGTCATGTGTACCTGTGTAGATTACTGTCATGTGTATCTGTGCTGTAGATTACTGCAATGTGTACCCTATGTAGATTACTGTCATGTGTATCTGTGTAGATTACTGTCATGTCTACCTGTTCTGTAGATTACTGTCATGTGTACCTGTGCTCTAGATTACTGTCATGTGTACCTGTGCTCTAGATTACTGTCATGTGTACCTGTGCTCTAGATTACTATCATGTGTACCTGTGTAGATTACTGTCATGTGTTCCTGTGTAGATTACTGTCATGTGTACCTGTGTAGATTACTGTCATGTGTTCCTGTGTAGATTACTGTCATGTGTACCTGTGTAGATTACTGCCATGTGTACCTGTGTAGATTACTGCCATGTGTACCTGTGTAGATTACTGCCATGTGTACATGTGTAGATTACTGTCATGTGTACCTGTGTAGATTACTGCCATGTGTACCTGTGTAGATTACTGCCATGTGTACATGTGTAGATTACTGCCATGTGTACATGTGTAGATTACTGTCATGTGTACCTGTGCTGTAGATTACTGTCATGTGTTCCTGTGTAGATTACTGTCATGTGTACCTGTGTAGATTACTGCCATGTGTACCTGTGTAGATTACTGTCATGTGTACCTGTGCTGTAGATTACTGTCATGTGTTCCTGTGTAGATTACTGTCATGTGTACCTGTGTAGATTACTGTCATGTGTACCTGTGCTCTAGATTACTATCATGTGTACCTGTGTAGCTTACTGTCATGTGTACCTGTGCTGTAGATTACTGTCATGTATACCTGTGCTGTAGATTACTGTCATGTGTACCTGTGCTCTAGATTACTATCATGTGTCCCTGTGTAGCTTACTGTCATGTGTACCTGTGCTGTAGATTACTGTCATGTGTACCTGTGCTGTAGATTACTGTCATGTGTTCCTGTGTAGATTACTGTCATGTGTACCTGTGTAGATTACTGTCATGTGTACCTGTGCTCTAGATTACTATCATGTGTACCTGTGTAGCTTACTGTCATGTGTACCTGTGCTGTAGATTATTGGCGTGTTTACCTGTATAGATTACTGGCATGTGTACCTGTGTTTTAGATTACTGGCATGTATACCCACTGGTTATTGAGGAACTGTTCTACCCAGAAATACCAGAAATACCCAGAAGAGTACACTAGGTCCAGAGTAATCTTACAGTATAAATTCCCTGCCATCAAGCAAGTGAAATAGCTGCCGGCCACAGCCACCATAATTTTGATCAGGATAAAAAAATATCTGAAAGGCCCCTAGCCTGTCTAGCTACTGAAGGCTGCAAAATCAGCCTTCATAATATTTGACTCATGATTTGCAATTTGGAATTACTATGTTGATACCTTCGCAGAATCATATTTCTGGATAAATAAACTGTCGCATATTTAAGCCGGAGAAATTTGAAACTAGTAACTTCAAGGCTGACTAGCACACCTGGCCAGCGATATTTGGAGACTATTTCACACACTGCTGCCATCTGTTCTAGAATGAGTTGTTCTGTGTTTGATCTTGATATCCTGTTCCTGATGTTGAAGGTGTTCTTCGCGCTAACACACCTCCCTTCACCAACGGCATGAATCTGACCAACTTGTTATTCAGAAAACATTTAGAATGGCATCTGTGTAATTTTATCGAAAACAATTCTGACATGTTACCTGAAATTCTAACCATGACAAATGTGAATATTATTCATCTACAACAAATTTTGGAAAAAATATGTTTCAGCTCATAATACTATTTCCCTGTCAACAAGGTTGGTCTGGATGAAAAATTCAATTCCCTGCAAGCCCATCAGTCTCAGAAACAGTTCTACATTGTAGTTTCTGGTACACAAAAACAGATGTTCCTTGCCTAGTGTTTTCAACTGTCCATTGTTGACAGAAGAAATACCCTCTTTGGTCACTGCAGGGAGCATTTCAAAAACTAAATTGTATATTTCCCAATGCAGAATGGACCCATCTACGAAAAGAAAACTGTTTATGTTAAATGGTTAAGATTAACAAATATCAACTGAAATCCAAACTTGAATTTGTCCCATTTCAAAGAATAAAGTTTTTTCATTGAAATAAATATTTGGACTGAAACAAACCCTTCAAGCCTCGAGCTTTTTCATGATGCGATCAATTCCATCCAATGTACACAGCAAGTGTTTTGCCCAATGGAGAAGTCGGCTAAACTGTCTTTTTCTGGAGCTAATCACTGAGATATTTATACTCTTCGCCTAGAGATAGTCTATCTCCCACTAACAGTAGCCAGGCCGAGTAGAACCTCACACAATAGCATTCTAAATCTGGCCCACTTCATGCATCAGCATCAACCACTAACCAGTTATTACAGAAAGATTCAACTTATCCTGCATACTGAACTTTTTGAACACAGACAAAATGGGTGCAAGTTTTGTTGACATAAACCTCATGATGGTTTCACAAGAAATATAACTGAAGTGAGATGTTCATTAAAATCTCAGTCTTATCAAGCGATGAGGAAATTGGCCGTGCCTGATTGGGCAGATTACATATCATGTTAGGCTGGGTTACCCAGTTGAGTCACCAGGACTTGTACACGAAGATCTGTGGCATCTGTTTTGAGATGGGCAGATACCGCATATCCTAGAAATTCAGCCCTGGCTACTAGTAGAGTAACGATATGGTGATACAGTATTGTATCCCGATACAAGGCCCACAATACAATGTTTTGAATTACAACCCCTGTACTCGCAATACATATGATACATTACCGTTATTTTGGTGTAATAATGTGAAAAATAACAAACTTTTCAACAAGCAGATTATGCTCATAGAGCCTCATTCTTTAGTATTTCCTGGTTGGCAATAACTGGCATACCATTTACATTGCCCTCTAGTCTGTATCTCTGCCCTACAATATCCCATCTTCGATCTCTGAAATTTGATAGCATACGATTGAGGGTTGTGATTCACCTGCATAAAGAAAGAATGTCAACTTTTGAACATGCCAAGCACTGTATCAGGGAACAGAACGTGTCACAGCCCCAGCATGTTGTTCCAGATCTACTGTCTACATGTTTTGTGTGCAACAAGCTGGACCCATCACTCTTTCAACATGTTCAAGGCTAGCTTCTTACTACAGTCTAAAAATGAGCTACTTGTCACTTTGGACTGGGCCAGTGTTGCAAGCCTTTTACACAACTATTTCACCTAATGAATGCGATATGTGAGAGAAATGTTTGGATACTAAAATTGACATGTACACTACTCAAAAAAAGTTAAGCACCACCCGATTCTTTCATATTACTATATATCATTCATAAAACCTGCCCTGTGAAGATCCGGGGTAGAATAGATCTTCATCAACCAATGCTTGCCGTAAAAGGCGACTATGCTGGTCGTAAGAGGCAACTAGGTGAGGTGAGGTGAAATTGGGTTTAACGTCACGTCCAAGATTATTGCACTTATATAGCGACGTGCATGTACGAGTATGTGTTTGTGTGGCTGCTTGTTCTAGTCCGGACTAATGCCGATTTATAGTGCTAGCTCACTGAGATACCACGCCGCAGTTTAACATGAATACCCCACTCAGACACAGTATACTGACTCAGAGCCGACCAGTCCTTGTTTTAGCCCCTTAATGCCGAGCGCCAGACAGGGTAACAACAAGTACCATCTTTTAACGTCTTTTGGTATGACGCGGCCGGGGATCGAACCCCGGACCTTCCGCTCTCCGGGCAGACGCTCTACCACAGGACCACGGAGGCGGTAAAGAGGCAACTAACGGGATTGGGTGATCAGGCTCACTGACTTGGTTGATGCATGTCATCGATCTCAATTGCGTGGATCGATGCTCATGATGTCAATCACTGGATTGTCTGGTCCTGACTCGATTATTTACAGACCACTGTCATATAGCTTGAATATTGCTGAGTGCAATGTGTTTGGACCAGACAATCCAGTGATTGACATCATCGGCATCGATCCATGCAACTGGGATCGATGACATGCATGAACCAAGTCAGCAAGCCTGACCACCTGACCGTTAGTCGCCTCTGACGATAAGAAGTCGCCTTTTACGACAAGCATGGGTTGCTGAAGACCTATTCTACCCTGGATCCAAATCCATGGTGACCATACCTCACATGACTAACGGACATTCTTAAAATCAAAATGTAAAGGTCATTGGAGAAAACCCCCAGAAAGAGCAGAGAACATTTATCGGACACAAGATCTTTAGCTGCAAGCAAATGTTACTGGAGGACATGGCTTAATATGTGATTGATTGATTGATTGATTTAAGCCACTTTTACCAATATTAGCAAGGAATGCTAGTTATGGGCTTCACACATTATACCAAGGGGTAGACAATATTGTCGTATCCCACTACTCTACTGCTCATTTTGGACTACTGATTATGTAAAAATAACAAGAACTGGGGAGGAAACAACAAGTCCATCTAGATTTTAACTAGTCTCCGACTAACAGACTACTGCAGGGGTTGAAAAATACCATTGCCCGACGCCCGTGCCAAGTAAGGTTTAGATGTCGGGCGTGTAATATACGTTTTCTAGCATGCCCGTGGACAAGTAGAGCACACAAAATGAACTGGGTCAAGTTTCACGCGAATGTAATCATGTGATCATGATACAGTATTTGATTGGCTAATATTTTGTTAGTGTCCCAGACTGACAATGTAATTTGCATACAGCTACGCCAGTCAACCAATGGGATTAATACATTTCGATGTCAGGCAGGTCAACAACGAGAACCAGGCTTGTTGCATTGTTAAATCGTAGTAACACTTCCATATATGGCACATGTTTCTTGGAAATGGAATTTCTTGGAAATTGTAACGCGAGGTTGAAACATTTTCGGACTTTAGATGCTTCGTTAGGCCTAGCTCTGATGAAATATAATTTTGTCGAACTACAACAAACGGAACTTTTAACGAGTGAAAGTATGGCATTTATTTAATATGTGTTTCTTTTCGTTGTCAACTAAAGTTCATTCGAGGCGCTGACCGTGGTTGCTGTAAATAACGGCGAGTTGTGCGATCAATCGACCCCTTTACAAACGATTTCGGCAAAATCTAAAGATCTAAACTGTATTGAATGAAATTTTAAATAAAATTAATAAAATATGCTACAAACTTATGTCAAGGTACAAACGTGTTTTTTTTATAACCAGATAGTAATAATAGGATTTAATTGCGGAATTTGTTGATTGGTATTTCCGGTGTTGCGTGCAGGTGGTATTGGTTTTGCGATGGGGAAATGACATCGTGTCAGTGACTTGAGTTTACTAAAAGTGTATATAAGTTTTGGGAACCATGTGTTACCGCACACAATAACCGAGTTAGCGCTATATTGTAGAGTGCAATAGCGAGGGATCACAGTAAGTAAATCTGTTCTTTCAAATGAGTAAGCTAGTAAAGGACAGAGTAGCCTCCCTTTGCCTCATTAGCACCCAGAGGGGTATCTGCAATAACAATTTATATTGCCAGTACCGCACATGGCCGATCATGTCTCAGCGGTCTATTTTAAGTTTCTTTGGCGGTGGGGACGAACTTAAAAGGAAGGCAGAGGGAAATTCCGAAAGTTGTATATCGGCAAAGAATAAGAAGTATGAAGAATGTAAACGAAAACGAACATTCATCGCTGGGTGGAAAGACCAGTTTCCTTGGGTTGCGTATGATGACACAGCGAAAGTCATGAAGTGCACCATTTGTTCCAAGTACCCAAACATACACGCTTGCAATCGTAAGCGAACGTTTATTGATGGATGTTCAAATTTCAGAATTTTATTCTCAGTTCTGCAGCAGTAACATTTTACTGAATTTATTAGCTAGATTTTGGGCTAGTACATTTTAAAATAGGGCAAGTGAGAATGTTGCTCATACTTGCCCTTGGTCAAGTAACATTTTTAATAATTTTTCAACCCCTGCTACTGGATGTGTCTATCCCTCTGTACCCAGGTTGGGGATCTTCCTTGAGCCTTGGCATGAAGAGCGAACACTTTAACCACTAGGCTATCCAACCTTAAACTACAATATATATTCTTGATGAAACAAAAGGCATGTTTCTTGTTCACTGACACCAACTGTACAAACAGTAATCCATTGCCACGTGATGTAACCCTTTATGAAGCAGTGCTGACACTTGGCCTGGCATCATCATGTCACTCATTTAGGGGTCCATAGCACGCACATGCAATTTAACAATAAAACCTAAAAAATAATTTGGAAACTGACAGTTTCAAAATTAGATAATTCAAAATGAAGCTAGATAATAAACTAACATGAAAGCGCCATTAAACTCTCTACAACCAATTTCTTGAAATGAAAATAATTAAAATTCAGTTATCTTTTTCTAGGAACATGGGCTATATCTAATCCAACATTGATGACTCATCGTTTGTCACAAGAATTCACCATAATCACCAAGTATGCCCTTGTTTTGGGACGGTCAACAAATGGAAACGCCAATTTAGGAAAATAATTTAATAAGTGAACAAAACTGTGCAGAGAGGTGGCTCGTTGGAAGTCCATCGCTGAAGCATAGCATGTTTAAGGAAAGGGTAAGGGGTAAGGATGTGCTCCGGACAAAGAGAGATGTTATCAGTCCATTTTATTACATCATAGCGGGGATTAACCTTCTCAACCGGGCTGTAACAATGGTCAGGCCCACGGGCTAAGTTAGCCAGGCCTTGGCCAACATAAAAGGCCTCTAGATAAACGCCATATAGATTTACTGCAGAAATGTGATGATTTCATTGCAGTCTCTATGCCTCAGTGATTGTTAAAGCCATTAAAACTTGTGTTATCAGAGTCTGCAAGGTTATCACTGCCTAATAAACTGTTTTCTATTTCCATGGTAACAGAATTAAAATGTTATAAATCACAATGTGATAGTTTTTGAATTCATTGCTTATTCAAAACAAAATAATAAAATTAGGAAATGGTTTAATAGTAGCCTGGAACGTTGATTCAACCAATTATCAGGCACAGTTTCAATTAATGTTGATTTTTAGAGTGCAAATAATTATATGAAAGTTTCCATTTTTATTCAATTTGTGTACGAAACAATATTTTATGGATGTTTTATTGTCTATTACTACACTGATTAACTACACAGCCCATAAAATGTGTCAAATAGTTCAAAACTTAATCACACGATTTGAACAGAAATGTCTCTCAAGTTAAAGTTATTAATACACGGCCATGATTTTATATCCAAGCTACATGCAGTTTATTGTATCTAACAATCAGCCAGGGTGCTCGTGGGGCCAGAGATTTTCATAGATGAATTGTGTGCACCCATCCCTCACTGCCTGCCTGCTCGTTAGCAGCGGGCGAACCTCGCGCAGACTGGCGCCGTATTAAAGGGGTGACGGGGCTACAATGAGAATATATCACCAATGGAAACAAAGACGGTGGCTGCACAAGAGGGACTTACTCGTACCTTAAAACGTACTGTACTATATATTTGGGAAATAATACAACGTGGACGGCAAACTACGCGCCCCGTGTTGCTGTCGTAAACTAGGGTATAAGGTGCCTTCATGTTGATCTGTCAATATTTAATCCTCAGCCACGGTTCGCGCCTTGTGCTGTTTTCGCGGTTGGAGAACGCTAGCCTGAGAGACGAGCGGCCGAAATGAGGTCACATTTTATGTGAAATCGATAACAAAATTTACTGTTATTTTCTACAGCGGAGGGGGCTTTGTAGTCATCGCCACCTAAATATTTTACTGACACTGGCGGATCAAAAAACAATTCCTGTAAACAAGAAAGGGCTACGAGCTGTCTGCTAGCTCCGATCATAAAGTCATGTTTCGTCACTTAAAATGGACGTTAACGCATGCAATATTTTTTTTACGTGTAGATATATAATGTACTTACATGTCTGTGTCCTTTTACTTTGGGATTCACTCAACAGCAAGGTAAAAATCCAAAAAAAGCTCGCAGACTGTAGGATCCACTCATGGCCCTGCGCCATGATGGGTTACTACTCAACAAACCACTTCCGGTAACGGCAGCGCCCTCTGTAAACAAAGGTATCACGTGCAATAATTGTCAATTGTCCCGTTATCATGTAAGTATAGAAAACATCAATGGCATCTTGAACTGAAACCAGGATGAGGCCATGTTACGAAACAATCAAATCTACATCCCCAGATACACCGTAACTTCGAACGTCTATGAACAATCGATCGACGCTCTGTACAGAAACTGTTATTGCCTTCGTTTCATCAACGAATCTGTCACAATGCCAGTCAAGGCGTGTGGCGGTTTCTGACCACAGAATTCAATATTAGCGGTCATTGCATTAATCTATATAGAACGACATGACCGCGAGACACGAGGCCGGTTTATCCATGCTTATAAGATGGCATAGTTCCTGCACCGTACACCACCAAGTCGTGTGAGCGCATGAAGGATGTCCGAGTAGGCTGTGCCGTAGCCTTGATGGCTGTCCGTCAAGCCCTGGCGTATGTGGGTGGGCCTTGTTTCTCACAAACCTACTGGCGTACAATTATATAACGAAAAGATAAACACGAGATGTCGCATTGCGGATATTATGTAATGTATTATACATGCATGGAGTATAATATCGTTATAGTATGTCTGTATTTATTGTAAGATACCATTTGCAACATTTAATGCAAAACACGACTGAAGGCTGCTTCGTAACAACATACCTGTGGTATAAAATATTGTTATAGCATGTCTGCATTGTTGTTTAGATATATCAGTGCAACATTTCGATACCAAACATGACGTGTAACTTATACTGGAAAAGCTGTATCGAAACAATGTAACATTGGGTCATTTTGAAGGATTCTCCGTGTTCGGGTTTGGTAAATGACGAGAAAACAAATGCAACGACATTAAATTGGTTTTAATATTAACATTGTTTCCCGATAAAGGTTTTCTTTTATTTACTGGCATATTGCATGAGGAATGCGTTAACCTGTTAAAGCGGACTGAATGATTATCAAGGTACAACACGAAGCATAAATACCACACAAGCGAAAACAGATATACAATGGGGAAAATAATTCAATGTGCGGCCCGTTTCATGCTTGTTTATATATAAACTCTTTCGTTCATCTCAGCGTGGGATATAAAATGTTTATTCTCATAATAATGATTACTGAGATGGCTGTATGACACGGAGTTTATGATTCAAATTAAACACCCACTCGTTTTGCACATCTTTATGATAGGCCGCTTCGGGTATACACGGGAGGGGGTTATGTGGTCGAGTGATTCGCGTCACACCCCACTGATCGCCAGGTACAACCCACCTGTCTCCAGAGCGCTGCGTCATTTCACACCACCCCGCCTCGATGTGTATCAAGTGGACGGTACAAGGTAAGATAGGGCTATAAACTATTGTCTCGCCACCCGTAATCTTTAGTGTCATGTTCCGGGGGTCTATGGATTTACTTGGGCAGTTAATTAGATAGGCATATTTGTTTTATTTATTTACCAGGCTTCGGATTGTGTTCGCGCTTCAAGTGGAAGCTGTTTTCAAGGAATTGCAAGCAAGTAAAAATGTACCATTAGCGGTGGGTTACAATACCGTTCATATGTTTCATATAACTGAAACACACATTATATTATATTATATTATATTATATTATATTATATTATATTATATTATATTATATTATATTATATTATATTATATTATATTATATTATATTATATTATATTTGCGTTTTAACCTATCAATATGGAGTTTTTGACACACTGACAAGCACTCAATTCTGTTATTAACAATTATACGGACAGTTAACTTTATGAGAACTCCTGATACAAACCATGTACATGCGACTGACGCGTATTCAGTTCCGGTTTTTTAGTGGAGCGTGTTTTATGAAGACGACGGAGTAAGTTTTGTGGAAGAAGTAGTAGCTTATGTACATGCGCCGCCAACAAGGGAGAAGTGCAGGGGTGAGCAGTCTCTGTTTTTAAACCACAATAGCTATGTTGACGTATTTTACTCTATCATTTGGTGACGTTTTCATCAAATTGTTCCCGAAATTATTTCCATTCATTATATTAAATATTAAATACACCCAACAACAGCACACATCCACATCCACATCCACATCCACACCCACATCCACATCCACATCCACACCCACACCCACATCCACATCCACATCCACACCCACACCCACATCCACATCCACATCCACATCCACATCCACATCCACATCCACATCCACACGGTTCTTGCAAGATGCATCTGTGCTTGAAGTCCCCTTTCCAGTGTATATTAAGCTGGGATGCATACTGGACGTAGGATTTTACCGTTGGATTTCAGCGTTCAACTGTTTCAATGTTTCGGTCCAGGTACTTGAAGCAAGTGATTCCATAAGTGTGTGTACACGAAGACGGCAAGGTAATGTGAGACAAAGAAATCAAAGTATAAAAATCAGTTTGAAACAGTTAGGATCAGAGTCCATATTACTACCGAATTTCGTAAAACGCAATGTTTTTATTTTATTCAAAAGAGCATTGATAGGTAAGTTATGATAAGACTATATATGTGTGTAGGGGTGAAATAAGCAAAGTTTTAGCTGAAAACATATTTGTGTCTCTTTTGTTACTATTATTAAACGCAATATACATACATACATACATACATACATACATACATACATACATACATACATACATACACATTTTTGTGTGTGAATTTCTCAACGTATATATATGGAAAAAGCATAGTAAAGTTCTAACTCTCAGACACAATATAGTTATAATTAAATAAGTGGAGTAAGATCGAACACAGTTTAAACTGGCTAGCGCTAATTGGCTTTGCGCTCGCCAATTAAAACTGTGTTCACACTTGCAATAACCATGTGACATGTATATACTCCACTTATTTAATTATTACTATATATTACTATATACTAATATACTAATATATATATTAGTATATAGTAATATATAGTAATAATTAAATAAGTGGAGTATATACATGTCACATGGTTATTGCAAGTGTGTGTCTTTTGCACTTTGAAAGAAGCAAATAATATGTTTAATGGCAGATGTAAGCATTGATATGCCTCAAGAGAAGTTGGTCCCAGTGTTAGGTCCCTCGTACACGTAGAGGGGGACCGCTCTGCTCGGTCTGGGCACATTTCTCTTCGTTAATTAGGGCTGTAGACGTCATGAGCGACTTTTGTCAAACTGAGACATTGGATCTGATAAACTAACACACGTCATTAAATTTGGGTTTACAGACCATCAACGTGGGTTTTGTGAATTACTTTCACCAAACACGCCAGGACTGCTTTTGAACACGAGTCTCTACTACCACGTGAACGATACGTTACAGAAGTATTTGGACACATTTGATTATCTCCATATATTGTCAAGCTCCATTTGGCAACAAACCACTATCCCCGTTTTATATGTGTGCTTTAATGGACAAGAGGATTTGTCACGTGTGACACTTGCTTGTCCTTTCCGATAAGGTCGGGATTAACTGAACACCGTGCAGTGGAAGTAATGGTCAACCGAGAAACGCAGCGCGTATGGGGAGTCTGAAGTTCCCGTAAAAGGTAGTCTGGCCGTGATTTACATAGCGAGAATATTCAGCGGCCCCTATTATGTCACCACCCAAACAGCTAGCTGCGAAGTATACTGTCGTAATGTGTGCAACAAGGGTTTGTATCTGTTTTACACCTAGTGTTTGTTCCAGTTTTATATCAATAGTTGGTACCCGTTTTACACCAAGTGTTTGTTCCAGTTTTATATCAATAGTTGGTACCCGTTTTACACCTTGTGTTTGTTCCAGTTTTATATCAATAGTTGGTACCCGTTTTACACCTAGTGTTTGTTCCAGTTTTATATCAATAGTTGGTACCCGTTTTACACCTTGTGTTTGTTCCAGTTTTATATCAATAGTTGGTACCCGTTTTACACCAAGTGTTTGTTCCAGTTTTATATCAATAGTTGGTACCCGTTTTACACCTAGTGTTTGTTCCAGTTTTATATCAATAGTTGGTACCCGTTTTACACCTAGTGTTTGTTCCAGTTTTATATCAATAGTTGGTACCCGTTTTACACCTAGTGTTTGTTCCAGTTTTATATCAATAGTTGGTACCCGTTTTACACCTAGTGTTTGTTCCAGTTTTATATCAATAGTTGGTACCCGTTTTACACCTAGTGTTTGTTCTAGTTTTATATCAGTAGTTGGTACCCGTTTTACACCTAGTGTTTGTTCCAGTTTTATATCAATAGTTGGTACCCGTTTTACACCTAGTGTTTGTTCCAGTTTTATATCAATAGTTGGTACCCGTTTTACACCTAGTGTTTGTTCCAGTTTTATATCAATAGTTGGTACCCGTTTTACGCCCAGTGTTGGTACCCTGTTACAACTAGGGTTGGTACCATTTCTAAACCTAAGATTGGTGCCCGTGTTACCCCGAGGGATGTATCCGTGTTACCCCGAGGGATGTATCCGTGATACCCCGAGGGCTGTATCCGTGTTACCCCGAGGGATGTATCCGTGATACCCCGAGGGATGTGTCCGTGTTACCCCGAGGGATGTATCCAAGTAACCCCGAGGGATGTATCCGTGATACCCCGAGGGCTGTATCCGTGTTACCCCGAGGGATGTATCCGTGATAGCCTGAGGGATGTATCCGTGTTACCCCGAGGGATGTACCCGTGTTACCCCGAGGGATGTATCCGTGATACCCTGAGGGATGTATCCGTGCTACCCCGAGGGATGTATCCGTGCTACCCCGAGGGATGTATGCGTGTTACCCCGAGGGATGTATCCGTGCTACCCCGAGGGATGTATCCGTGTTACCCCGAGGGATGTATCCGTGCTACCCCGAGGGATGTACCCGTGCTACCCCCAGGGATGTACCCGTGCTACCCCCAGGGATGTACCCGTTTCACAAATAGAACTGCTGCTACTGCTACGCCTATACCTAGGGTGTGTAATATTTATACAAATATAGAAATACAAGAATATAAAAAAAATATGTAAGAGAACGATCACTCGGAAGTAGCAAACAAGCAATTCATGTTACCAAGCGACTGATAATTCCTTTGCACGAAGTAGATATTTAAACAAGCCCAACAGTGGTTTGTGCAGATACAACCTATACCGTGCTGCAGGCGACGAAGGAAGCCAGCGTTTCTTTACCGATCTTTGATGCGCAGACTGTAGGCCAGACTGCATTGTTGAAGATGGTAATTACCGGAACATGTTTCAGTGGAAATGAAAAGTAATTTGCTAACCCATTGACGCATTTGCAAATGTTATCATTTCTAATTTGCACAAAGTATATATTCTGTTCCAAATGAAACCACGTACGTACCTATGGTGATACATTTCTACATGCCTCTATACTAATACGGATATTAATTATGCTCATATTTGCATTAAAATACATTCGTTATACGTAATCACGGTCGATGTTGACACTATGTTTGTGAAAGAATACCGTTATAAATATCAGCTTGTCTCATTACGCACGGAAACTATTTTACCACAACTACTTAAACCAATTTGAATTGATTCGGTTCAGGTATATATCCCAACATAAATATGCAATAAATGAATATATTACATGGGTGACATGACATACAATCGTCATGTATTACCGCAGCATAATATATAGCTTTCTATGTCGGTCTGTTCAGTGTGTATGGTATATATCCAGTGTTTGTTATATCTGTCATGTAATTAAAATAAACTCATTGGGCTTTACTGAACGCACGATATCGCGCCCTTTACGCTTATAAATTTAAAACGAACATGTCTGAATTATTAAAAATAATTCAGTTGTGCAACATACACATCCGATTCAACTCATATTTATGTTCTGGTGAGAAATATAGCATGTATTCATACTATTTCAGTACCAAACGTTAGACAGTTTATGTGCAGATATATCTTTAGGAGCTACTTTGTTATTCCTAGTCGTTCTCTGAGAATATATAAATCACAGTGTTGGTTTTTTGATTCCCCACAATTCCTAATATATTTGGAAAATATGTATCACCTACAGCCGAAGTAGATATATTCACTGTTATATTTCATTCCAATGTGTATGAGACTTTTTAACTGTTTTTCATAATTATAAACATGTCCCAAATTCTTTAAACTAAATTTAAAATATTTTAGTTTTCCGTTACGCAAAGGCTCATATACTCATTCCGATTAAGATTTTTTTAGGACATAACGAATAACTTAATATGTATAACAAAGGAATAAATATATGGTAGCCAAAATACCTTAATAATAATCAGTATTTTTAATCAACCACGCAAGCAGACATGGTTATGAAAACAATAAACACATGACAGTATTGATAATATTATTAGGTATAGCCAGTCCCTTGTACCCACTCATGACATATGAATGACGACTGGTTTATTAAGACAACCATGTGACATAATATTATTTTGATACTCTACGCACTAATTATTAAATGTTCAAAGATAAGGAAAGGTAATAAGTTGTCAAAAACTATATTAACTATCATGTTGAAGAGATTATGCCCGAAATAATTAATATTATATTTTGTATTGGTAAGTTAATACCTGAACATGTCCGCTGACAAGCTTTTTGAGTTTGAACGTATGTAACCTTGTCTGAATTAATTCCATTCCGCTGCAAATGTGAAACCGAGTTCGTTCATTTAGTCCTGAAGTTGGATTCCTCGAAATACGCTAGGATTTTATTTTGCAGGAATGGAAAATTATCACCCATTATTCATACTTAGCCCATATGTCGGTGGCGAATAGATATATGTCAAGTGATAAAGACATTCATCAAAACAAGGTTTAAATGTTTTGTCCCATAATTATCTTTTCTGATGACATGTCTAATAAATCCAGTCGACACGACTCCGTGATTGGAGAGAATCACATCATTAGCCGGAATAGCTCAAACAAGCTATTTACGCGCGCGTGTCATGCTACTGGAGATATACTCGCGACATACCCTTCGCATTTCCGTTTAGTCTAATTGTTGTTATTGGGTTGAATTGCGTTTCCAGGCATCCATGTATATCATGGTAAACATTCGACTTGATAATTTCAGTGTTGATTAGAAACCGGTTGTTTTATATGTTTGTAGAAGTGGGAATAAACGTTGAGTTGAAACAGAAAAAAATATTTTTTCAGTTTGCATTCGTTTTAAATGTTTATCCCAAAATGTGTGATTTTGGTTACCTGTTTTTTAAATGTATTGCTCGTGTAAGAAATGCATATGCATGTACATAATTCGCGACGTTATGGATATTCCCATGTATGCTGATTAATTCGTAATTTTAAAAATAATTTTCTACGCCAAGAATGGGCAAATTACTTTCAAGGTTCTGTGCAATATTTATCCTGTATATACCACCGACACTTATCTTTAAGAGACAGCTGCATATCATTGTTTTTAAAACTTTCACATATCTAAATTAATTTATGATAAAGTTGTGTACCTCAGTGCCATAATAAATAACTTCGAAGAGAAGTTTTCGTTGCTGAAATATTGTGGGTTTTTATGCGTCAGCGATGTTATGTTTTACAGAACGATACACGTTTAGTTCAGTTGTTTGATAGCCATTACTTACAAGTAGTAGACACAATTTTATGGATACCTTTACATTAATTAAAGAAGTTGTTATCCATAAATTGTATCTACGTTGACGTTTTGTTCAGATTTAGTTAATTTTGTTACATGTCACGAAACCTCCGAACTTAATATAGTCAAGTAGTGAGAACCCCTCAGACAAGATGGAGTGACGTTTAATATACTTCATGTAACTGTTATGAACTTAGAAAAATGGTATCACAACAGTATATAAAGTTGTGTACCTCAGAGCCATTATAAATAACTTTGAAGAGAAAGTTTCGTTGCTGACATATTGTTGGGTTTTATGCGTAAGCGTTGTTACGTTTTACAGAACGAGACACATATAGTTCAGATTTAGTTAAGTTTGTTACAATATTTAATAAACTTTAAGTTACTGTTGTGAACTTAGAAAAATGGTATCACAACAGTACATAAATGTCCCTGTATTGTCAGTTTATATCAGTAACAATATAACCTGTTCAGACACACTATCAAGCTGTATCTGTGATGCTCCACTGCGGCGTATACAGCCTATGGAAGGGCTTCATGGCATGTCTTCACAAACACCGTGTCACTCTAGATGTTTCCATATTTCCATATACTTCTCGTCTGTAATCTGCCGTGTGGATTGTACTTACATAGTCTGTGATTTACAATGTTTTGTATGTACTTGTATTCTGTGGGTCTGAGGCATCTCTCCCTCCATGACCCCCCCCCCCCCCCCCCCCCCCCCCTCTCCCTCTTAACTTTCTAAACTAATTTAATATTATGGGAGTAAGAGAAATACATAATTCATTCTTCAATATTAAGATATAGTGTTCATGCGTTGTCAATTCCACTCAAATAAACTTTAAAAAATATAACCATGTTAGACAAACTGTCACACTACATGTTTCATGCTTTCCTGCGCGACATAAACAGCCTATGGATGGGCTTTATATTCACGTCTTCATAATTACTGTATCAGTGCAGGTGTTACATTATTTTCTAACTTCTCTGCAGCCTGTAGTCCGTGTTTCATAATGATCGTGTAAAATTGTGTTTTTTTTGGGTCTGAGGCCTTCAATAAAATGGAGCAACTTTTTTTATCTATCCCAGCTCTAAAAAACATATCAACGGATTTTATGAAACATAACGTGAAATTATCAGATTAAAAGAAATAAATTCTTGTTCATTTTTAACCATAGTTTCCTGCATTTTGAATTCCATTCTAATAAACGTCTACATTAATATAACTATTTTAGACAATATGTAAAAATATATCTTTAATGTTTTACTGCGTCGAAAATATGAACTAGCTGAATATTCATGTTTTTATACATACAGAACTTTTGTGTTCATTTCCATAGCAGAATTAGACAAATAGGTTTTTCATATTTATAAATACTGTAAACGTATAACTGTAACATAACTTCTCACCCTCAGTATATTTTTTGTATTGTACTTATATAGTCTGTGCCTAATAATGTTTTGTGTATAACTGTTTTCTATAGACCTACATTATACCAAACAAACTTTTCTCTCTCTCTTAACATCTCTGTCAATACATATCAACGATATGTTTATTTTATGAAACCATAATTTAATAATATCAGATTAAGAGAAATATAACATGTTCACTATGAAGATATATGGTGTTTATGCATGTGAAACTCCACCCAATTAAAGTATTTTGTTTCCTAAGACGGGAGAATCGTGTGTAGGTAATTTCTCATGGTTCATCTAAACAAACATGCAAGACAGCGAAGTTTGTCAGCTTGAATAGCGAAGCGCGGCTTATTGTGACAACGAGACAACGTACCTGTCAATGAGGAACTCGGAAGTCGGGCGTGTCCACCTCACCTGTCTAGACTCTTCTTCATTTTCATAAATTAAATACCTGTATTTAAAATTAAATACTTAATGCATTCGTGACGTCACTGATTTCCATGGCAACTTGAAACGTATGTTTGAATCAATATGGTATCTAGGGAATTGAAGCATTGTGTAGGCGCTAAGTAAACACGTAAGCCCCTCCCACTGATCACGTGATCTATTCTACATAATATCATACATACACAAGAATCATGCACGAGGTCGATAAAATTGGGGATGAGTTTACCATTAAGATTGATGATGCGTTTTGCCTTGCATATGGGCTGTCCTTGCATGAAGACGATGTAGCGTCAACATGTGGGTTGTGATACATCTCTCCTTGTTAGATCGGTCCTGCCAAGGACGGTTAAGTCACTGTAACGGCATATCGGGGCCCAGGTGCTTAAGTTGTCATTTTCCCAGCAGGCAAACTTGTGCTTTATACGTTGGAAAAATACACAATATATTAGAAAATTTCCCACAACGAACATGACGGAAGTTTGTCATGATGTAATGGAGATAAGTTTGTTACCAGTTACTTATACCGTGCTTCCTGGCTGGCTTTGTTTAATTGGAATAATTGTGAACAAAAATAGCTTGCTGTGTTGGAGAGATATGTCATAAAATAACATTAAATAAAATATAAAAGAGAGAGAGAGGAGGCCTCAAGTGTTCACAGGACATTATAAAACACAAACTATGGAAGTACAATCCACACGGTAGATTACAGATAAGAAGTATCTGTAGATATGAAAACAGCCACAGTGAGACGGTATTTGTGAAGACAAATGTATACTGTATACGCTGAGAGAGAGAGAGAGAGAGAGAGAGAGAGAGAGTATGTGTTGCGTGGGACGGGTGTATAGTTGTATTTAAGGGGAAATGAAATAAAAGGTTATGTTCCACACGCAATTTCGTGTAGGTTAAGTGTGTATCGTTAATACACGAGTAATATATCTGTAATTAGATTATCATTTCAGCAATTCAGTGTCATTATACATATATGAAATTAATATATGATAATAAAATGGGTTGCTTCATAAGTGGAGCACAAAGTTTCTAATGCCTACACATTGACAAGTCCTCAAAATACCCAGACAAGTCTCTACCAACCAACTTATGTAATATGCGAGCTGTTGTTTCCCATGAACTATAATCCCATTGTATTACCTAGGACGTGGGGTGTCACGTGAGAGCCCATGAATTGTTTAATACAGAATAACCAATTAACACTTGGAAGGGTTAAGAGGTTATCAGTTCCTTTGATGTCTTTATTGTATTCAATATTTTAATAAATAATTATGTATACCACGTGGCTCAGCCGCTGCCTCCTGCCATCTTCATGTTGTAAATATGGGTACATGTTGCTTAAAGCAGACACTTGATAGAGGATTAACGATTGTTTGATTTAATTATTTACCATTTATATTCAAGTTATATTTACAGCTTTACACTGTCACTTGTAGACACAAGAGATAAGCCTGACGTATTAGACAATGACACGTTTCTGTAGATGAAAAACAAGTAGATTACATCATATTCAATATAATTTATTACTAACGGGATCGGGTGGTCAGGCTCGCTGACTTGGTTGATGCATGTCATCTTATCCCATTTATGTGGATCGATTCTCATGATGTCAATCACTGGATTGTCTGGTCCAGGCTTGATTTTTTACAGACCGCCGTCATATAGCTTGAATATTGCTGAGTGCGGCGTCAAACAACAAACAAACAAAAACATGAAATGACGAACACCTGAACCAAACCTCATCTCATAACAAATACACGAAATAGGTAGCAGAAGATAATTGGGACATTTATGAGGGCAGGAATTTCACAAACCATGTCCTAATAAGATCACATTTATGTTTAAAAGTAGCGTTGTTTTAATTTGAAGTGTACCGACATAAATGTAATTTCATAAAGTCTTTGAATTTTTCTGTATTATTATATTGTATTGTCTTCCAACTACAACAGTCTGTAAAAGTCTTACTTAACCAAACCGTAAGTCTCGGCTTTCCACTGACTACAGAACAGTCTATGTACGTAGCAGGAAGTTAGTCAACCATTTGTTGTTGTAAAGGTTTTGGGCACATGGGATGAATAACAAAGCTGAGAGGAAACCTATGTAAGGATGAGATCCAAGTAAACAAGCGAGGATGTGATCCTAGTAAACAAAATATGTATTTATGTGTATATGTACAATGATATATACAGGATACATGTACTATATCGACACTTATCTTTAAGAGACAGCTGTTTATCATTGTTTTTAAAACATTCACATATCTAAATTATTTTTTGATAAAGTTGTGTACCTCAGTGCCATAATAAATAACTTTGAAGAGAAATTTTCGTTGCTTACATATTGTGGTGTTTTACTGAACGAAACACATATAGTTCAGATTTAGTTAAGTTTGTTAAATCTTCAAGCATACAACTCACGAAACTACCGAACTGAATATGGTCAAGTCATGAGAATCAGACAAGGTGGAGCGATATATAATATACTTTATGTAACTGTTATGAACTTGGAAAAATGGTATCACAACAGTATATAAAAATGTCCCTGTATTGTCAGTTTATATCAGTAACAATATAACCTGTTCAGACACACTATCAAGCTGTATCTGCGATGCTCTACCGCGACGTATATAGCCTATGTGGATGGGCTTCATGGCATGTCTTCACATATAACGTGTCACTCTAGATGTTTTTATATTTCCATATACCTCTCGTCTGTAATCTGCCGTGTGGATTGTACTTACATAGTCTGTGCTTTATAATGTTTATAATGTTTTGTATGTACTTGTATTCTGTGGGTCTGAGGCATCTCTCCCCTCCCCCTCCTCTCCCCCTCACCACTATCTCCCTCTCTCTCTCTTGGTTGATGTATGTTATTGTATCCCAATTGCATGGATCGAAGCTCATGATGTCAATCGATGGATTGTCTGGTCCAGAATCGATGATTTACAGTCTGACATCATACAGCTTGCATATCGCTGAGTGCGGCGTTAAACAAAAAAAACCCATGAAATGGCGACCACTTGACTGGCTGTCACGGTGTATGCCCATTAAGTTCCACAATTCACTATCTATAAACATGTCATACTCTCTCCCGCCATCTTCAACTCCATGCTTGAAGATTTATAAAACTTAAATTTCTCGTGGTAGTAGAAGATGTTAGTGGAATGGCTGTAGATGTAGTAGTAGTAGATGTTGTGGTCGTTGTAGTAGATGTTGTGGTGGTATAGCAGTAGATGTTGTGGGGGTAGTAGTAGATGTGGTGGTATAGCAGTAGATGTTGTGGTGGTGTTGGTCAAGTAGAGATGGCATCAGAAGTGGTAGCTGTAGAGGCAGCATCAGTAGAAATGACGGTAATGGTAATTGTAGACGCTGTAGTGGCAGTAGTAGTAGCATATGTTGTAGTGGAATAGTGGTATATAGTGGTATAGTAGAAGTTGTAGTGGTAGTAGTAGATGTTGTAGAGGAATAGCACTAGATGTTGTAGTGGAATGGCAGTAGATGTTGTGGTAGTAGTAGATGTTGTTGTAGTAGTAGTAGTAGATGTTGTGGCAGTAGTAGTGGCAGTAGACGTGGTGTCAGTAGGAGTGGCGGTAGAGGTGGCATCAGTAGTAGTGGCAGTAGAGGTAGCATCAGTAGTAGTGGCAGTGGAGGTGTCATCAGTAGTAGTGGCAGTAGAGGTGGCATCAGTACTAGTGGCAGTAGAGGTGGCATCAGTACTAGTGGCAGTAGAGGTGGTATCAGTACTAGTGGCAGTAGACGTGGTGTCAGTAGGAGTGGCGGTAGAGGTGGCATCAGTAGTAGTGGCAGTAGAGGTAGCATCAGTAGTAGTGGCAGTGGAGGTGTCATCAGTAGTAGTGGCAATAGATGTGGCATCAGTACTAGTGGCAGTAGACGTGGTGTCAGTACTAGTGGCAGTAGACGTGGTGTCAGTAGGAGTGGCAATAGATGTGGCATCAGTACTAGTGGCAGTAGAGGTGGCATCAGTACTAGTGGCAGTAGACGTGGTGTCAGTAGGAGTGGCGGTAGAGGTGGCATCAGTAGGAGTGGCAGTGGAGGTGGTATCAGTACTATTGGCAGTGGAGGTGGCATCAGTAGTAGTGGCAGTAGAGGTGGCTTCAGTAGTAGTGGCAGTAGAGGTGGTATCAGTAGTAGTGGCAGTAGAGGTGGCATTAGTAGTAGTGGCAGTAGAGGTGGTATCAGTAGTAGTGGCAGTAGAGGTGGTATCAGTAGTAGTGGCAGTAGAGGTGGTATCAGTAGTAGTGGCAGTAGAGGTGGCATCAATAGTAGTGGCAGTAGAGGTGGTATCAGTAGTAGTGGCAGTGGAGGTGGTATCAGTAGTAGTGGCAGTAGAGGTAGCATCAGTAGTAGTGGCAGTGGAGGTGGCATCAGTAGTAGTGGCAGTGGAGGTGGTATCAGTAGTAGTGGCAGTAGAGGTAGCATCAGTAGTAGTGGCAGAAGAGGTGGCATCAGTAGTAGTGGCAGTAGAGGTGGTATCAGTAGTAGTGGCAGTGGAGGTGGCTTCAGTAGTAGTGGCAGTAGAGGTGGTATCAGTAGGAGTGGCAGTTGAGGTGGCTTCAGTAGTAGTGGCAGTAGAGGTGGTGTCAGTCGGAGTGGCAGTGGAGGTGGCATCAGTAGTAGTGGCGGTAGAGGTGGTATCAGCAGTAGTGGAAGTAGAGGTGGCATCAGTTGTAGTGGCGGTAGAGGTGGTATCAGTACAAGTGGCAGTAGAGGTGGTATCAGTAGTAGTGGCAGTAGAGGTGGCATCAGTCGGAGTGGCAGTGGAGGTGGCATCAGTAGTAGTGGCAGTAGAGGTGGCATCAGTACTAGTGGCAGTAGAGGTGGTATCAGTAGTAGTGGCAGTAGAGGTGGTATCAGTAGGAGTTGCGGTAGAGTTGGCTTCAGTAGTAGTGGCAGTAGAGGTGGCATCAGTACTAGTGGCAGTAGAGGTGGTATCAGTAGTAGTGGCAGTAGAGGTGGCATCAGTAGTAGTGGCAGTAGAGGTGGCTTCAGTAGTAGTGGCAGTAGAGGTGGCATCAGTACTAGTGGCAGTAGAGGTGGTATCAGTAGTAGTGGCAGTAGAGGTGGCATCAGTAGTAGTGGCAGTAGAGGTGGTATCAGTAGGAGTTGCGGTAGAGGTGGCATCAGTAGTAGTGGCAGTAGAGGTGGCATCAGTAGTAGTGGCAGTAGAGGTGGCTTCAGTAGTAGTGGCAGTAGAGGTGGCATCAGTAGTAGTGGCAGTAGAGGTGGTATCAGTAGTAGTGGCAGTAGAGGTGGCATCAGTAGGAGTGGCAGTGGAGGTGGCATCAGTACTAGTGGCAGTGGAGGTGGTATCAGTAGTAGTGGCAGTAGAGGTGGCTTCAGTAGAAGTGGCAGTATAGGTGGTATCAGTATACATCTGTTGTAGCACGTGTTGTAGTGGAATAGTAGTAAATGTGCTGGAAGGAGTAGATGGAGTGGTATAGTAGCTGATGTTGTAGTGGCAGTAGATGTAGTTTTAGTAGTAGATGTTGTGGTAGTAGTGGTAGATGTTGGTGTGGCTTAGTAGTAGATGTTGTGGTGTTAGTAGTAGATGTTGTGGTAGTAGTGGTAGATGTTGGCGTGGTTTAGTAGTAGATGTTGTGGTTTTAGTAGTAGATGTTGTGGTAGTAGTGGTAGATGTTGGAGCGGTTTAGTAGTAGATGTTGTGGTTTTAGTAGTAGATGTTGTGGTAGTAGTGGTAGATGTTGGAGTGGTTTAGTAATAGATGTTGTGGTTTTAGTAGTAGATGTTGTGGTAGTAGTGGTAGATGTTGGCGTGGTTTAGTAGTTGATGTTGTGGTTTTAGTAGTAGATGTTGTGGTAGTAATGGTAGATGTTGGAGTGGTTTAGTAGTTGATGTTGTGGTTTTAGTAGTAGATGTTGTGGTAGTAATGGTAGATGTTGGAGTGGTTTAGTAGTTGATGTTGTGGTTTTAGTAGTAGATGTTGTGGTAGTAGTGGTAGATGTTGGAGTGGTTTAGTAGTAGATGTTGTATTGGAATGGCAGTAGATTTTGTAGTGGAACTGCGGTAGATGTAGTGGTATGGAAGAATTTGTTGTAGTGGTAGTAGCAGGCCCTGGAGTGGTAATGGTAAATGTTTTGATAGGTTTAAAAAAGTTCACATACACATACGTAAACTGGCTGTACACATTTAAACGAGAACTGTATTTATAGTTTGTTGACATGATTGAAAAACAAAACTGAATCGACATTATATATTTATTATTCATCCTCTCAATGTCGCAAGAATTAGCGTACAGATTTTGTAGGATCAAGATGAATTAAGCCACAAAGAGTAGTTCCCCCTGAAACTTGAAGCGCTAATAAAATCTTGTTCTGTCTCAAGGAACCGTACGTCCCTTTGATGATGGTTGTGCAGATTGCGGATGGTTGGGTTCACGGACAGGAGGCCATGACTGGAATCACGATGGGCAGGTCTACCAGTAAATACGCGCGGCCCCAACCAACTCTGTCACCTTGTTCTTTGGGCAAACATTGTATCATTTGACTGCACCCCCCGACCTCCGAAGACCCTGGTGGTGCAGGCACCATTTGCAGATCGATTCTAGTAATTCCAAGGTGAAAAAAACATGATAGATGTAGACCATCGACTTTGGCAGTCACAGCGATTTCAGATTCATTGGGCACTTGATGCACTGCCGTCTCTAGTGAGATCTAGTGATTTCAAGAACGTACGTGTATTTACATGTACCGATCCTCAGACGTACCTGCTGTTTCTGTTTCAGGGCAAAGTGCTTTAGTTTCACCCGCTCCAGTTGAACCAACAACAACATAACAGCCTTTCATAAGCACGATGAAGTCGGTCTTTGCGTGTATCAATAATGTGAGTAATTAAGTAACACTCCCGAAGGGAGTTTGCTCCGACGAACTCTGCCTCAGACTTGGAAGCGTTTGTGGTTCGTCATGCTCTCGAGAAGGCTCTGATGCGGATCTCTACCTTGAAGCTAACATCGTGCGAAGCAGCCTCAAACACAGCTCTAGCAGAGGCGAGGTTTATGGTAGGGCTTCCAAAGGCTGCGGCCGTATTCGGACGGAGACACAAATACCTTCAGTGCTAGCTCCGATTGCCCTTACTCTTAAACCCAGGCTAGGACATGCAATTTGTTCCAAACGTATCCATAAGTTTGTTTGTTTGTTGTTTAACGCCGACCTCAGCAATATATTCCAGCAATGTGAAGGCGGTCTGTAAATGACCGAGTCTAGACAAGGCAATCCAGTGACTGACATAATGAACATCGATCCACGCAATTGGGATTCGATGACATGCATCAACCAAGTCAGCGAACCTGACCACCCGATCCCGTAAGTCGCCTCTTACGACAAGCATAGTCACCCTTTACGGCAAGCATGGGTTGCTGAAGACCTTTTCTACCCCGGATCTCCACGGGTTGTATCCTTAAGTGACAATAAGTCCTGGACAAAGTTCTGTGATACTTGCGACGGACGGACAACGGAGAAAGTGGTACTAGGATTGTAGGACCAATTGTTACAATGTAAAATGCATTCCAAAAACCGTAGAAAATACAAACAAAATGGCGGTCCAGAATGGCGGCACTCTTCTCGATAGCATCGAGGATGTGTTGGCTCTTCTGTAAAGTGTTACTGAATTTGGAAACAAATAATATTTTTATTTATGTCTTAGCTGTTTGTACCGGGTCCCAAGTGGGTGCATGTGTGTTTATCTCATTGTTATATCTAGATACTCGATCCTGTCTAGACGGCTAGCGGGGCCATGGGCTAGACGGACAGAATTGCTCAAGACTGGGTTACACAATTCATCCCGGGGACCCTCAAATGACGAGAGCCCCGCTCTTTTATGCGAGTATATATGTCGTCTGCCTCTAGTGGAGTTTCAGTCCCTTGAACAACTGTGACTTGTCCGACTGCGGGTTTCTCCAGAGCAGCAGCGGATATGTCGTTGTTCACCCTTGAAACAGGAGGACTCTCATTGGAGTTATCCTCAACTATCCAGTGCATTAGCTCTCCATTCTAACTTAATAAAACCCATCACCAATATTCTTCAATAGGTATTCTTTTAGCCCCATAAGAATTAACACAAATAAAAGTAAACGTCAAGTGAAATTACTCGCACGTACGAGAGATATTCTGTGCAAAATTAAGATAGGTGAATGAGTGAGTGAGTTTGGCTCAACGCCGCTTTGAACAGTATTCCAGTTATATCATGGCGTGTCAGCTTGAAGTGGGAGGAAAGCCCGAAGTGATGCTGGTCTCAGACGTTTACCACTTCGGTGAAATCCACAAGCACAGTTTGGTGGTGACAAACATGGACAAACATTGAAACATAATCAGAGCGAATCTGAGATTCGAACACACGGTTATAGATTTCTAGCTCGCCAAAGGGACGCATGACGTATTGCACGGCTTTAAGCGACTGGGCCAACTGTGCCCCATGTAGTCAAAGAAGTTCCCTGTCATACCGTTTCACATGCCCCCTCACAGATATGACAGTGCCCACCCCCTCCTCCCCTGAACCCCGAATACCATCACATTTTTCACTCTAAGTCGCTGAAAAAGTGTCGAAAAGAAATGATATCATATATATTGTACACCATGGTTAAATGGTTAGTCTGAGTACCAAAAACGATTGTATTCGCGTCCTGTGTACCACACCATTAAATACCGAATAACCTCAAAATTGACCCCCGCATCCCGCGTACCAAAATGGGGTTTGTAGCCTGAGATATGTCTGAAAGCTGCGGTATTTAAACGTCGCTGTCAAGTGATTGGCTTCAAGATGACTGCTTATCACAAGCCGTTGACACAGCGTCAGCCCGTCGAATCGAGGTTTGTTCTCAACTCACCACGTGGCCTGAGTCGTATATATGGAGACATGCTCATCAGCGCCACGAGCATTGTCTCAGCCTAGGCAAGTCTAGATCAGATTAAACCAAGTCTAGTTTCCCAAATTCCACACAGTAGAAGAGGAAAGGTTCTTTGGAAAAAAATAAATAAAAATACTTTAAAGACATGATAAAATAGACTATAAACAGAAGAAGAGAAAATTTTAAAATTCCCCACCAAAACAATTATTTTCAAATGTTTTCATAGACTAAGCGTTAGTCTAGGGGGACCGTGCAGAGAGCTAGTGGACACTCGGGACGTTTCGCAAGATCGAACGTATGTTACTTATACGCATGCGACTGCTTGTGTTGTCACAGAAAATTCACCTCGAATTCTGAATGTCAACTGAAAGAAAGACGATTTGTGAAGAACTTGTTTTTCATGTTTTTGCAATGTTTTCTCCATAGACATAGACATGGCTTTTTAATATAGAAATCAGTTCGCTTAACAGCTGATTGCTCCCTTGATGGTCAACACTTACGATTCATCCCAGTACTTCTTCATTCTAGCATTGGAAAGGATTGTCTCCTTTATGTTCACACGCTTTTATTTCCTACTCCTAACTCCAGGAACAATAAGCACATTCCTGGCATCAGTTTCAATGCTAAACAGATGTGTAACGGGTGGTGCGACCGCACTGTTCAGTCCAGGATCATTGATGATCTGGAAGGTTTCTTTGTCAGACGTTTCCTAGTCTGTCTTACAGACCCTGATACAAATATATATCAAATACAGCCCATGCAAGTCTATAATGTTTGGCAAGAGAGACACTGGGCTCCCATTTGTTAGATATTTTTATTAAGATAACTGAACAACTGTTTTTTCTGTACGATATGTTCATTTTAGACGTTTCCTTGCTCTCCAGATGCCTCAATGCCTTCAACTTGACCTGGTCTTGTCACCATGATGTGACGGGTTTGTTGGTCTTGTAGGCAGACATGTACATCTTGTTCTTGGTTTCCTGTACTTATCATGCTGAAATGGCTTGATGTTCTTTGGTCTGGAATTGTCGTTCAGTTCAACCTCTTAATGAGTCAACTCATCGTCAGGCTAGTAGCAAGTACTGATGTATTAAACTTCATTCTATTTTTCTGTACCAAATGCTAGATGTGAGAATCCTCGGCTTTATGAAACCTCATATTTTTGCTCAGAATCAAGTGCTGGATGCGACAATCGACGGTTTTATGAAACCTCATACTATTGCTCAGAATCAAATGCTGGATGCGACAATCGACGGTTTTTATGAAACCTCATACTATTGCTCAGAATCAAGTGCTAGATGCGAAAATCGACGGTTTTATGAAACCTCATACTATTGCTCAGAATCAAGTGCTAGATGCGACAATCGACGGTTTTATGAAACCTCATACTATTGCTCAGAATCAAATGCTAGATGTGACAATCGACGGTGATATAAAACCTCATACTATTGCTCAGAATCAAATGCTAGATGTGACAATCGACGGTGGTATAAAACCTCATTCTATTGCTCAGAACGAGATGCTAGATAGAACAGGTTACAGTGGTATGAAACCTCATGCTTTGGCTCAGTATCAGATACTAGAGTTGACACGAGACTGTGATATACGTTTTATCAATAACGGACTTTTTACGTAATTATCGTAATAATCAGCCGGACAAAAGAGAGCATACACTAAAACATCACACATGTTCCTCGAGACGTCGTGTGCACGTCACGTGTTGTGAGATACGCATTGATATGATGCATGTAGTATCGTCTCTGATACACGTATAAGATACATGCCCATCGATGAACTATTAATGCTTATGTTTAGCCACCACAAAGCATGGGTGTATGTATACTTTCTTTAGCTCCGGCAGTTTAGAACGACAACAGAACACACTAGATAATTCAGGATGGTCAACACGGTACACGTCAACCTTACACTGTCAGTTTGTAAAGGAAATCACTCACCTGTGAATACAGTACCTACCGTGTAATAGTATTTAAGAAACAAACGACGAGATGGAGTTGTATATCGTACAATAAAACACTGCAGGGAGAATAAAGCATGAGTGACGCAGATCAAAATGGTTTATTTTCCCTGCAGTGTTTTATTGTACTATAAACAACGACCACGAGTCGTTTATTTCTTATATGGGTATAATATGTATGTGAAGCCCATTTCTGGTGTCTCCCGCCGTGATATTGCTGGAATATTGCTTATTTTAAGCGGCGTAAAACCATAATCTCTCACTCATTTATTTCTTATATGAGATATCAAAATGTACAGCCTCTTTAAGGATGTTAATAAAATGTTCAAAATTTACCCGTATTTTCATAATGAAGACTTTCTGAACACAATCCGACCTCGGCAATGTCGGACAAGTCCATTACGGGGTTACGTTTGGTATTTCCCAGATATTCTCACAGTTTTCACGTCGATTATCTGTACCTTTTTCTTCCAATACCGATTGTCTTATCTCTCCAACGTTTGGATGCGACCATTGCGTGTATCTGCTTTCCCCAGCTACATCTATGGGAAACAATCACTAGACACTTCCCTCTAAAACATAAATAACATCGTCCAATATACGTCATCAAGTTGCGAGCCTTGTTCGAATCTCCGGAAATGACGTCATGATAGAACAATGTTTTTTTTCGTGAAATGTTCTTCATGTTTCTTTGCGATTTATGGCGAAGCTATTTTATATTAAGTTATAAAATACGAATGTTTTTGAGTGGCGTTCATATCTATCTTTTATCTGTCACCACCGGGCCGGTAATGTAATGTAGTGAGAACTGTGTGAATTGTGACGTGAAACGTAAGTGTATGATTTCGGTGAAATATGTTTGTGTTATCTGTGACCACAATCGGACGCTTAGTATAGTGGTTTGGAGTGCGAATAAGGTTTTATTCTCAATCCAGATTGGTGTATTGCATTATCATAAATAAGATAAATATGTATTTTCGTTTTTCATTTTCCACAAGGGAAAGTAACATATTTTATGACCGCTTCTATTCACAAGGTCGCTAATTGAGAGTGACGTGCGTGTGTGAATGATGTGTAACGCCAGCCTAGTCAGCAATAGTCCAGCAACACAACGCCAGCCTGTAAATAACTAGGTATTGGTCAGACATGAACAAACGATCTTTTCAATCGAGGCACCTTGAAAGGCAAACAACGCCACAGAGCCTGGCCGACTGATCCCCTTGTCTCACACTTACCACCGACCCGTGAAGATTCCGGGGTAGAATAGGTCTTCAGCAACCCATGCTTACCGTAAAAGGCGACTATGCTTGTCGTAAGAGGCAACTTACGGGATCGGGTGGTCAGGCTCGCTGAATGGATTGAATCATGTCATCGTATACCAACTGCATGGGTCGATGTTCATGATGTCAATCACTGGACTCGATTATTTACAGGCCGCCGCTGGAATGTTGCAGAGTGCGGCGTTAAACAACAAACAAACAAAGAAACACACTTCCCACACGCATTCTGTACTTGGGACCTAGTCTGACACTGGGATCGGGTGAACACTGTGGTCGTAGAGTGCATGGGCAGGCTACTTGAATGATGGGAACTGATGACGGGGAGACCTTGTTGTCATATGCTTAAGTTGTTGGCAACTTTCTGTATTTTGATATTAGCGTGTGTTATCACCAATACCTGCTTGGACAGAAGTCAGTGTTGGTTAACTTTAAGCATATTTCATGTTTAAATTTGGTGAATTTGTGCATCTTTTATGGCACCTTGGTTTATCTCCTCCAAAGCAAGTGTTAACAGGGGATAAACAGGAAATAACAACATGTACTGGTGAGTGAGTTAGGTTTAGCCCCGCCTTAAACTTGTCATGGCGTAACATTTTAATGTGGTAGGAAAACGCGAAGTGGATCAGTTTGTAGAAAGATTTGGTTGATTATATTGAAGATAGAAATCATTTGTACAATTAGTTCTTGTGTAATGTTTAAAAGTGAAATTTGACAGCGTTTTATACAGTATTTCAGTTACATCCCGGCGTGTCGAATCCTTGTGGGAGAAAGGTCCACACTGATACAGGTCGTAGATGTTTATCGCTTTGTCGAAACCCATGAACTTTGGTATAATGATGGACTTTACCTGCAAATAGAGCTACGTGCACAAAAGGGAGACTACTCTGCCTTCACGCTGTTTGCTATCGGGGTCATGTGCCTTTGTCAGGTGCAGTTTTCATATAAGATAAAGGTCATATTGTTTCCCTGTGGGATTCCAGGGCGGACCGTTCACCAGTACCTCATGCTTGTCTTCCTGTAAGGTTCCGGGGCAGACTATTTCACCAGTACTTCATGCTTGTCTACCTGTGAGATTCAGGGACGGACTATTTCACCAGTACCTCATGCTTGTCTCCCTGTAAGGTTCCGGGGCAGACTATTTCACCAGTACTTCATGCTCGCTTCCTGTGAGATTCTGGGACGGACTATTTCACCAGTACTTCATGCTTGTCTCCCTGTAAGGTTCCGGGGCAGACTATTTCACCAGTACTTCATGCTCGCTTCCTGTGAGATTCTGGGACGGACTATTTCACCAGTACTTCATGCTTGTCTCCCTGTAAGGTTCCGGGGCAGACTATTTCACCAGTACTTCATGCTTGTCTCCCTGTGAGATTCCGGGACGGACTATTTCACCAGTACTTCATGCTTGTCTCCCTGTAAGGTTCCGGGGCAGACTATTTCACCAGTACTTCATGCTTGTCTCCCTGTGAGATTCCGGGACGGACTATTTCACCAGTACTTCATGCTTGTCTACCTGTAAGGTTCCGGGACGGACTATTTCACCAGTACTTCATGCTTGTCTCCCTGTAAGGTTCCGGGACGGACTATTTCACCAGTACTTCATGCTTGTCTACCTGTGAGATTCAGGGACGGACTATTTCACCAGTACCTCATGCTTGTCTCCCTGTAAGGTTCCGGGGGCAGACTATTTCACCAGTACTTCCTGCTCGCTTCCTGTGAGATTCCGGGACGGACTATTTCACCAGTACCTCATGCTTGTCTCCCTGTAAGGTTCCGGGGGCAGACTATTTCACCAGTACTTCATGCTCGCTTCCTGTGAGATTCCGGGACGGACTATTTCACCAGTACCTCATGCTTGTCTCCCTGTAAGGTTCCGGGGCAGACTATTTCACCAGTACTTCATGCTTGTCTCCCTGTGAGATTCCGGGACAGACTATTTCACCAGTACTTCATGCTTGTCTCCCTGTGAGATTCCGGGACGGACTATTTCACCAGTACCTCATGCTTGTCTCCCTGTGAGATTCCAGGGCAGACTATTTCACTAGTACCTCATGCTTGTCTTCCTGTGAGATTCCGGCGCAGACTATTTCACCAGTACTTCATGCTTGTCTCCCTGTGAGATTCCGGCGCAGACTATTTCACCAGTACTTCATGCTTGTCTCCCTGTGAGATTCCGGGGCAGACTATTTCACCAGTACTTCATGCTTGTCTCCCTGTGAGATTTCGGGCTAGACTATTTCACCAGTACTTCATGCTTGTCTCCCTGTAAGGTTCCGGCGCAGACTATTTCACCAGTACTTCATGCTTGTCTCCCTGTGAGATTCCGGGACGGACTATTTCACCAGTACTTCATGCTTGTCTCCCTGTGAGATTCCGGGGCAGACTATTTCACCAGTACTTCATGCTTGTCTCCCTGTGAGATTTCGGGGCAGACTATTTCACCAGTACTTCATGCTTGTCTCTCTGTGAGGTTCCAGGGCAGTCTATATCACCAGTACTTCATGCTTGTCTCCCTGTGAGATTTCGGGGCAGATTATTTCACCAGTACTTCATGCTTGTCTCCCTGTGAGATTCCGGGGCAGACTATTTCACCAGTACTTCATGCTTGTCTCTCTGTGAGGTTCCAGGGCAGTCTATATCACCAGTACTTCATGCTTGTCTCCCTGTAAGGTTCCGGGGCAGACTATTTCACCAGTACTTCATGCTTGTCTCCCTGTGAGATTTCGGGGCAGACTATTTCACCAGTACTTCATGCTTGTCTCCCTGTGAGATTTCGGGGCAGACTATTTCACCAGTACTTCATGCTTGTCTCTCTGTGAGGTTCCAGGGCAGTCTATATCACCAGTACTTCATGCTTGTCTCCCTGTAAGGTTCCGGGGCAGACTATTTCACCAGTACTTCATGCTTGTCTCTCTGTGAGGTTCCAGGGCAGTCTATTTCACCAGTACTTCATGCTTGTCTACCTGTAAGGTTCCGGGGCAGACTATTTCACCAGTACTTCATGCTTGTCTCCCTGTAAGGTTCCGGGGCAGGCTATTTCACCAGTACTTCATGCTTGTCTCTCTGTGAGGTTCCAGGGCAGTCTATTTCACCAGTACTTCATGCTTGTCTCTATGTGAGGTTCCAGGGCAGTCTATATCACCAGTACTTCATGCTTGTCTCCCTGTGAGATTTCGGGGCAGACTATTTCACCAGTACTTCATGCTCGCTTCCTGTGAGATTCCGGGACGGACTATTTCACCAGTACTTCATGCTTGTCTCCCTGTAAGGTTCCGGGGCAGACTATTTCACCAGTACTTCATGCTTGTCTCCCTGTAAGGTTCCGGGACGGACTATTTCACCAGTACTTCATGCTTGTCTACCTGTGAGATTCAGGGACGGACTATTTCACCAGTACCTCATGCTTGTCTCCCTGTAAGGTTCCGGCGCAGACTATTTCACCAGTACTTCATGCTCGCTTCCTGTGAGATTCCGGGACGGACTATTTCACCAGTACTTCATGCTTGTCTCCCTGTAAGGTTCCGGGGGCAGACTATTTCACCAGTACTTCATGCTCGCTTCCTGTGAGATTCCGGGACGGACTATTTCACCAGTACCCCATGCTTGTCTCCCTGTAAGGTTCCGGGGCAGACTATTTCACCAGTACTTCATGCTTGTCTCCCTGTGAGATTCCGGGACAGACTATTTCACCAGTACTTCATGCTTGTCTCCCTGTGAGATTCCGGGACGGACTATTTCACCAGTACCTCATGCTTGTCTCCCTGTGAGATTCCAGGGCAGACTATTTCACTAGTACATCATGCTTGTCTTCCTGTGAGATTCCGGCGCAGACTATTTCACCAGTACTTCATGCTTGTCTCCCTGTGAGATTCCGGCGCAGACTATTTCACCAGTACTTCATGCTTGTCTCCCTGTGAGATTCCGGGGCAGACTATTTCACCAGTACTTCATGCTTGTCTCCCTGTGAGATTTCGGGCCAGACTATTTCACCAGTACTTCATGCTTGTCTCCCTGTAAGGTTCCGGCGCAGACTATTTCACCAGTACTTCATGCTTGTCTCCCTGTGAGATTCCGGGACGGACTATTTCACCAGTACTTCATGCTTGTCTCCCTGTGAGATTTCGGGGCAGTCTATTTCACCAGTACTTCATGCTTGTCTCCCTGTGAGATTTCGGGGCAGACTATTTCACCAGTACTTCATGCTTGTCTCTCTGTGAGGTTCCAGGGCAGTCTTTATGACCAGTACTTCATGCTTGTCTCCCTGTAAGGTTCCGGGGCAGACTATTTCACCAGTACTTCATGCTTGTCGCTCTGTGAGGTTCCAGGGCAGTCTATTTCACCAGTACTTCATGCTTGTCTACCTGTAAGGTTCCGGGGCAGACTATTTCACCAGTACTTCATGCTTGTCTCCCTGTAAGGTTCCGGGGCAGACTATTTCACCAGTACTTCATGCTTGTCTCTCTGTGAGGTTCCAGGGCAGTCTATTTCACCAGTACTTCATGCTTGTCTCTATGTGAGGTTCCAGGGCAGTCTATATCACCAATACTTCATGCTTGTCTCCCTGTGAGATTTCGGGGCAGACTATTTCACCAGTACTTCATGCTTGTCTCCCTGTGAGATTCCGGGGCAGACTATTTCACCAGTACTTCATGCTTGTCTCTCTGTGAGATTCCGGGCCAGACTATTTCACCAGTACTTCATGCTTGTCTCCCAGTTGGATTCCGGGGCAGTACCTCACCAGTACGTTTGTCACCACTATATTTGACAATGGCTGACTTTAACTTCAATGCTCAGGGGCGGTGGGTTAAAGCGTTCGATCATCACGCCTTGATATTGATGGAATATTGCTAAAAGCAGCTTAAAACATTACTTACTCTTGTGGTCAGGTTTTGTCAGACTGATTGTGTGCCATCGCATTCCGACGGAATGTGACCTTTTTAACTGGTCCAATATAATACAGATTGTGTGAAAACATTCACTCACTAATGAGTGATGTTACATTCGGATGGGTACCTGAAGGCTCTGATACAACATCGCAAAACAGGCTTTCTTACCTCCCTGGATCACGAGCAGCCACTGGGCAACTAAAATTGCCTTAACTATTTGTGCCTATGCTTGATTTCGAATCCGGGCAGGCTGTCGGTGCAGATGTGAGATGCCATGCATCCTTGTCTACAATCCGTGAAATTCGAAATTTGGACTCCTTCAAAAACAGACAGATCGCAGGTGGAATGTGTATTTATTGACCCTGCCTTCAAGTCGGTGTGGCTTCACCACCGATGTGAACGATCAAGTCTAAGACACAAATCATTCTCTTAGTTTCCGTCGGCTCACTTCTATCACACGTGTGGTGACGATAGGAAAAACAGCTTCCTTCGTTAGAAATGAGAATAGAAGGGGAGAACCGTTTCAATTGAATAGAAATTGATGATCCCTAGTTTCATCATTCGTCAATAAATTATGCAGTGTTTCTCGCTTTTATAAGAAAACGTGCCAGTACAAGCAAAATGGAATTTTCTTTGATCAAAAATTCCGTGCATTTCGGATGACGGGCTTTGGCGAGCAGCTGCTGCGGTTCTAAGGAAATTCATTTGAAAGGGAAGTAATCCCACCGGCTGACAGCTTTACGAGATACTTCAGTGGAATCGGCAAAACAACCACCAGACAGCATTATCTCCCTTCGTGCACATTAAACATTCGGCATTGCTCGGGTTTTTACGCAAGAGTTCGGAAACACCAACAGAAGTATCGAGAGCTGAGTATCTCGTGCTGTGTGGCTACACATTCTTTAATCGATCAACATAAACCTGTACAGTTCTTTGTTTGGGAAAGAATTTACTTTCAGCGTTACATGTCACGTATCGCATGAAACAAGTCCTGGCCAGCATTGTTCGACACACACAACGCTGCCTCGGTCTGTCATACAGACCCTGAAACAAATGTGTCCAATACAGCCCATGCAAGTCTATTATGTTTGGCAAGTCTAGATTACTGCAGTATCTAAAAATGAAGAGAGTCTTCTCGGTTCTCGGATATTTTTATTAAGATAATTTACACACATACACACAGACACAGACACAGACACACACACACACACACACACACACACACACACACACACACACACACACACACACACACACACACACACACACACTGGATGCCTGGTGACATCACACATTGGCGAGTTAAATTATTTTCCATGGAGTACCAATGTTCTCTTCAACCAAGGCATTAATATAGCCTATCGTCTTCCTTTGAGGTTCGACACTACAATATGTTGTTCACAATGGCATCGAAGTTCCATATCGCTTCCGTCAAGGCATTAATGTACCATATGTTTTTCCATCCAGCATTAATTTCCTATGCTCCTGTCAATGAATCATTGGTCATGACACTTGTTAATTGGTGTACTGCCCCGTGAAGATCCGGGCTAGAATTGGCCTTCAGCTTGTCGTACAAGGCGACTAACGGGATCGGGTGGTCAGGCTCGCTGACTTGGTTGATCCATATCATCCTATCCCAAATGCGTAGATAGATGATCATAACATCAATCACTGGATTGTATGGTCCAGGATCGAATATTTACAGACCGCCGTCATGTAGCTGGAATATTGCTAAGTGCGGCGTTAAACAACAAACACACTAAATAAGTTTTAATTAAGGCATTAACAAACATGGTTCTTTCCCATCAAGACAGTAGTTTACCATATTCTTGTTCCTGGAGGCACTGATATACCATGTTCGTGCCAGAGCAATGCATTATGTACCACGTTATTGTTAAACAAAGCAACAAGGAACCATATTCTTATTCATCAGTGGGGGGCACGGGTGGCGCGATTCGCTGTGCAGAGTTGCGTCCCTTGGCCACGCTAGAAACCTATGATTGTGGGTTAGAATCCCGGTTCGCCCCGATTATGTTTCTAGGTTTGTCAGCACCATACCCGTGCTCGCGGGTTTCACCGAAGTGGTAAACGTCTGAGACCTGCATCACTTCGGGTTTTCCTCCCACATTAAGCTGACACGCCGTGATATAACTGGAATACTGTTAAAAGCGGCGTTAAACCCAACTCACTCACTCAATTATTCATCAGTCATGAGTGTACCAGTTTCCCGTCCAGTAAGGAAGTCGCGTATGTATTCTTGTCCATAACGACTGTACCATTCTTTCGTTCATCAAAGAACTTCACCTGTTTGTAGTTCAAGGCTTCAGTTTACACTATTCTTGTTCATCAAGCCATCGGAGTACCATCATCTTGCCAACCAATCATTGGTCTTTCCTCTTGTCCCAAAGACGTGTGTACCATATTATGTACAAATCAAGGGATCAGTTTACACTATTCTTGCCTACCAAGACAGCTGTGTTCCATATTCCTGTTTATCGAGGCATTGAAGTGGCATATTCTCGTCCATATTCTTGTCAATGAAGGCATTAGGGTACCAGATTCCTGTTCACATGTTAGTTGAGTACGAGATTATCGCAGAGCGGGGCATTGTTGTACACATTCTTGCCCATCGAGAGATAAATATTATCCTCAAACAATTGTCAGTTAAGATATTATCAAACACTGTTCTCGACTATGAAGACACCTTCATATTTTTGTATATCGGGGCACTGATGTGTCATTACCTATACACTGCCCGGTACCCAAAGAAGAAAGTTTGAAATGCGAGACTTCCGGGTGAACAAGGTTTTACCGTGGCTGAATACAAAATTACAGACAAGTAAACTTCATCTTTTATCGCCTGTTCACAAACTGCGCTCAAGTTAATGACAGCAGTTTCTACTTAAGCTCGTAATTGAAGCCAGCATAATGTTGTCAGTAACGACGTGTATCCATTAACCATGAGCGAGAAAACACCATGCAACGCAGATAACCACAGGAAACTGTTTACTGATTAATGCCATTTCTAATAACAAAAATTACATTTGAAGGTGTACACTCCCTGAAAATCGTGGCAATGAGTGTTAACTTCACGACGAACAAACATGAACGTTTGGTATTTTTGCTCAAAACTTCCAAACATTATTCATGCATGTAACGCGTTTAACGTCACGTTCACAACCATTGCACGTTCATTTCATGCTCGCGTGTGTGTGCGTGTGTGTTTATTTGTGTGTGTGTGCTTGTTATAGTCCAAACTAATGCCCATTAATAGCGCCATGCCGCAATTTTAACATATATATCCTACACAGACACAGTACACTGACTCCGAGTCGACCAGTCCTTGTATAATACCCTCAACGCCGAACACAAGGCAGGGAAAAAAAGAACCATATTGTAACGTCTTTTCGGGGATCGAACAACCGACCTTCCACTAGACCGAAGGCGGTCTGAGATCCGATGGAGACTCTGTGCCTGGTGACTAGCATCAGTCACCTAACCTGGTGGGGCAGCCACTTATCTCACTGGTGGGGCAGCCACTTATCTCACACTTTGAGGGATGATGCTTCCTCGAAGAACCCACGAAGATCCGGGTTAGAATTGGTCTTCTGAGTGCGGAGTCGAACAAGAAACAAACCAACTTTCTCGAAGTAATTTGCAAAACGTTTTAATGAGGGGACTATGTACGTTGTGACCAATTACATTTGCTTCAAGTCCGAAACCCCCTTTTGTGTTCTTACTCAATTGAATGATGTATGTGAGCCTAGCCGTTAATGGTTACCCTTATCACAAAGTTATTGCTTAACACATGGTTCTAATTTCAACGTCTAGACCGCAAATAGGTACCAGCAGCTTACTTCAAGCAGACTGTAACGAGTCACCATCACGTAGACATGTACCTGCTAGGGCTCCAGAAACCCTTCAAAGAACACTTCCCGGCAGCTTCACACACTACATCCACTGCTTAAAATCCCACCACGCCGGACTTCATTGCCCTCGTTCGGGGCTAAACAAACTTTCTCTTGAGCCCTACCCTAGGGGGTCATCGAAGCCTGATCAGAGAGAGCGACGACAGGAGGCCCCCAAGGACAACGTCATCAAAGTGGCATCTGATATTGAAACAAAGGAGGATTAATGCTGACTGGGGAAATGAGGATGGAGATTACGTTGGCTGGCGAGGTTTGTAGTGTCTAGACTTCTCAAAGTGGTCATCAACAGCTCATCGGCTCCCGCAACTGTCTCCAAATCCGCCAGTGATTGAACTTGGGGCCTGGCACCGACGTTGTCTTCTAATATAGACAGCTAATCGTATCTCAAACTCTCAATAAACAGCCCTCAAGAATGAAAAGGAGCTCATACTCGAGATATATTCATTTTGAAGGCTGAACGTGATTAATGGATCCCGAGAGTGTCAGACGCCAGTTTGTACACACGTGTAGTACATGCGCATGCGTCAGCACGCGTTTTGTACTCTACCGTTATTTGTCTCCAGGGGTGATTTGAAACATTCCATGAAATGACCAATTTGTCTGTTGCTGGTGATCGTAACCGGAGATTAATGGCAGTAAGCTGAACCTAATACAGTTACTCTCTTCAGACTCTTTCTGTGACATATGACTGTAAGCGGATCAACGGTTCTTCCTCAGTAGCTTACAGTGATACTGATTACTTGAATGTTGAAGTTTCCTGACCGGAAATGTATGACGTCTGTCAGACCTCGTGGAAATGGCAGATTTGTGACCCCATACTTACATAAATATACCATCGTGTAACCTAATAACAGGTATAGATATTCAGCCAGCTTTCATTATAACCAACACAGAGAACAGACACGTCCAGAAGAGGATAAGGTGACGCTGGTAAGAAACACTGCAACAGTTAAAGACGGTCAGATAGTATGGTATGGTATATCTAGATTTATTTCACAAAAGAAAGTATCCAAATAAGCATGTCAGCATTTCGCAAGAATATTATTGTAAATGTTAATCATAAACATTTTATACAGAGCCATAAGGAAAAAAAGAGTAATATATTGTTTTACGCCGCTTTTAGCAATATTCCAGCAATATCACGACGGGGGATGTTTGACATGGCTTCATATGGACCTGGTACTTCGGTGTGACGAATGAAGGCGTTAGATCGTATGCTGCGCCACCAGTACACACGAAACTAAATTTACCAGCGTCCTCACCTCTGTGCAATATCGTAATAACAGAAATGGATTCGCAGTAATATAGACGCCGCCATAGCCATGGGGAAGACCAATTCAATTGTGTGGATACGACTCAGCTTGTTACTTAATGGCAAAGTATCTGATAGATCATATTGAAGTTTTAAAAGTATTGTCCTCGCCGCTACGTCCCCGTGAGACTTCTGTACGGCTGTCGCTCGTGACCCGTAACGCCCGCAGGAGCCGACTATTATACCTACATAGCTTAAATATTACTTACAAAAACTCTAAAACGTCAGGAGCACGTGTGGCCAGGTCGTCTACGGCGCCAACGTTCGCTGTGCCTATAGTTTTGGGTTGGAATCCCGGTTCGCCCCGATTAATTGTACCCGTGCTCGTAGATTTCACCGAAGTGTTAAAAGTCTGAGAAATGCATCACATCGGACTTTCCCCCCACATTTAGCTGACACGCTGTGATATAACTGGAATACTGTTCAAAGCGCATAGAAACCTCGTCCACGATCTCGACCGAAGCTTCACGACATTCGTAAGTCTGTGTCACACTGCAGGGGTACGATAGTCGTAAGTCTGTGTCACACTGCAGCGGTACGACATTCGTAAGTCTGTGTCACACTGCAGGGGTACGACATTCGTAAGTCTGTGTCACACTGCAGGGGTACGACATTCGTAAGTCTGTGTCACACTGCAGCGGTACGACATTCGTAAGTCTGTGTCACACTGCAGCGGTACGACATTCGTTAGTCTGTGTCACACTGCAGCGGTACGACATTCGTAAGTCTGTGTCACACTGCAGCGGTACGACATTCGTAAGTCTGTGTCACACTGCAGCGGTACAACAGTCGTAAGTCTGTGTCACACTGCAGTGGTACGACATTCGTAAGTCTGTGTCACACTGCAGGGGTACGACATTCGTAAGTCTGTGTCACACTGCAGGGGTACGACATTCGTAAGTCTGTGTCACACTGCAGGGGTACGACATTCGTAAGTCTGTGTCACACTGCAGGGGTACGACATTCGTAAGTCTGTGTCACACGACAGCGGTACGACATTCGTAAGTCTGTGTCACACTGGAGCGGTACGACATTCGTAAGTCTGTGTCACACTGCAGTGGTACGACATTCGTAAGTCTGTGTCACACTGCAGGGGTACGACATTCGTAAGTCTGTGTCACACTGCAGGGGTACGACATTCGTAAGTCTGTGTCACACTGCAGCGGTACGACATTCTTAAGTCTGTGTCACACTGCAGGGGTACGACATTCGTAAGTCTGTGTCACACTGCAGGGGTACGACATTCGTAAGTCTGTGTCACATTGCAGGGGTACGACATTCGTAAGTCTGTGTCACACTGCAGGGGTACGACATTCGTAAGTCTGTGTCACACTGCAGCGGTACGACATTCGTAAGCCTGTGTCACACTGCAGGGGTACGACATTCGTAAGTCTGTGTCACACTGCAGGGGTACGACATTCGTAAGTCTGTGTCACACTGCAGCGGTACGACAGTCGTAAGTCTGTGTCACACTGCAGCGGTACGACATTCGTAAGTCTGTGTCTCACTGCAGGGGTACGACATTCGTAAGTCTGTGTCACACTGCAGCGGTACGACATTCGTAAGTCTGTGTCACACTGCAGCGGTACGACATTCGTAAGTCTGTGTCACACTGCAGGGGTACGACATTCGTAAGTCTGTGTCACACTGCAGCGGTACGACATTCGTAAGTCTGTGTCACACTGCAGTGGTACGACATTCGTAAGTCTGTGTCACACTGCAGGGGTACGACAGTCGTAGCGCTACGAACACTCTGTGGATCGGTTCCCCGGTCCGATTAACATGCTACTAAACTTTTGATAGGGATCATCAAATTTGTCATTCTATTTAAATATACAGTAAACTACGGTTATAACGAACACGCTTATAACGAACTTACGGATATAACGAACTTACTGTTTTGGTCCCGACTATTTGCTGTAGTTATGCTGTATATATGCTTATAACGAACTACGGTTATAACGAACTAAAATTAGTAGTCCCTTTCGAGTTCGTTATAACCGTACTTTACTGTACACATGCCATATTGTGAGAATCAGTTTCGTGTATCAACAAAAGATACAAATATCCCTATCAAAAGATGAGTAGAATAGGTCGTCGTGATACAGCTAAAATATGGCGCGGCGTTAAAGACGATTCGCTCGCTCACAACCATAAGATGATGGCTGTTGCAAATGCTTAATATGAGAAATGTAAGGACATGGAGAACAGATTTACGTGGCTCTGTATTGGTGTGTATGAACAACAATAAATTGGTAAGTCTTTGAATGGCATTTAGAAGTGAGACACATAAGGAAGAGAATTTATGGATGTCAACTTCTTTACTATGACGAAACATAATGTTTCAGAGTATATGCTTACTCCTTCATCAGGTGATTGATGAAGGAGTAGGCATATACTCTGAAACGTTGTGTTTCGTCAAAATAAAGGGGCGGTCGGGTAGCCTAGTGGTTAAAGCGTTCGCTCGTCACGCCGAAGACCCGGGTTCGATTCCCGACATGGGTACAATGTGTGAAGCCCATTTCTGGTGTCCCCAGCCGTGATATTGCTGGAATATTGCTAAAGGCGGCGTCAAATCATACTCACTCACTCACTCATAATAAAGAAGTTGACATCCATAAATTCTCTTTCTTAAGAAATTGGTAGAAATTATGTCGTCGTAACTTTACAACATCATCAACAGTTTGGACAAATAAACAAACATAAATACACGTGAACACAGGTGTGAATTGTTGGACGATAGAAACAATCAGTGTATTTTATATGAACATATTGCACAAATTAAAGAAATAAATAGCACTTTCATTGCATAAACTATCAACGGATAAAAATGTTCTCATGAATGGGGAAAAAAATATCGTGCGTGAAACCGAGGGCACTGAATTGTCCCATTGCGTCTGTAAGCTATTATCATCACTTGACCTCAAACATCACTAAGCATCCACGCGGAAGGTCACACTGCATTCGTCACCACTCGTGTCATTCAGGGATAAGCCGAATGGCACTTCGTGTCCCTATGGTGGACATTTTATTAACTGGGTTCCGTCTCAGAGCAAGCGGGAAAACGGTATAGATAAGTCAATTTGTTGAACAACTTGCGATTCGGCATCGCAAGTTTTACGTATAATTTAAAAACACAGTTGCTGTTTACGACCAAAGAGGAAATTGGCAACTGCTGGGTTTATTCTTTACTATAAACGAAGATTTATAACGAGGAATTCACTCATCGAATTTTAATCATAGTCGTACACGTTTTCGCACATAAGTCCAGTCGATAGTAAACGGATCTTCCTGCAGGTTACGGAAAGGGGCGAGTGGTGACGAAAGATCTCGCTGGCTGATTCACCCTCGGATTCGGTCGTGTGTGGATACTAAACCTTTATATGAAGCCACGGACAAAACTCGATCACCACATCGGTTGTGCAGATCCTTTTCCATGTGTTCATGTGCAAATATAGCGATAAAACATTTGAGGGTGATTAGAAATAAATTGCTGTTAGGTGATCTTCAAATATTTAACAATTTCCGCAAATATCAAACACATAACTCGACCTTGTAAACATATGATGATAAATACATGGATAACTGTGAATGTGAGGAAATAACAATCAGTAAGAATATATATACATATATACACAACAGAGATTGAATATGATGTTTGTATTACCATCCACGTGATCCCTGTGCTATGTACACGACTCCGCCTGACTTAGCTCTGCAATGATTGATTAAGCTCCCGTCGTCGGGCATGTTTCCTTTATGCTAAAGAACCTGACATGATTAACGCCAAATATCGAGCAATAGACAACACATCACGGTCGTCTTCAAATATGAGGGCAATCTCCTAGGCCTACATTCATACAGTTTTACCCACATTATCAAGATTCTAATTTGTAACATTGAGCAAATTTGATTCCCTTGATATCATCTACTTGTTGTGGCATCGGTGAAATGGGTTTACAAATGGCTGATTTGAGATAAACTTTACAAGGTTCCGATCATTTGATCATCTGGATTGGGGGAGGGAGGAGACTAGATTTTTTCATCTACAGCTGAAGAACTAGATAAGAAAAAGCCTCTTGCAATAATGTATTTTTGGTGGCAGACAATTTCTATTTTCTTTCAACAGTTTGAAGCAGAAATATGTTTTTCAAGAATTTTCTGGGAATATCAAATCGCGCGTCGCAAGTTCCTCATGTTCTTGATTTTTTTGAAAACCCATTTCCAACTAATGACCCAATTTCATCATCACCCTAACTTATGACAAAGGTTCTTAGCATTAAACGTTCGTGAAATACATGTACAAAGCTGTTGAAGATAGGAACACAAAATAGAGATTTATGCATAAGAATGTATCGTGGCTCATGACAGATAACTGGCCTTGCCATGTGATCTCTTGGCAAAGAAGGCTTTGTATGACCAGATCTGATCCGACGAAGGACACCGAACTCTGGAACAAAATCTCAACACAACTGTGGAACATTCAGACGCCATATCACAGACATCAGACATGGAATGTTGGAGGAGACAGTGCAGCTGTCCCTTCACGATTAGAAGCAATCACAGAAAGAAATAATACTAAACACTGGTTCACAACATATACCCATCCAAGAACAGGCGACACGGGAGCACCCTCCGGGCACTGAAGATATCAACACATCCCATGCTAAAGTAGAGGCAATTTATGGATAACAACTTCTTTATTTACTGTAAAGGCGACGTTTCGGTATAGATCCTTATACCGTTGTCAAGCGCGCTTTAACAGTGAATAAAGAAGCTGTTATCCATTAATTGTCTCTACTTTGTCAACCGTCAACTTCTAGTAATGTCTGTCCAACAATACATCCCATGCTGGATACTCCGTAACTGTTTCAGCCTCACAGCCTCAGCAGGACAACAGGTGTGCGAATAGAAGAGTGCATTGAGCATAGTGACTTGAATAGAATAAATTGAAGCTGAAAGAAAGAAGAAAGGATTCACTGTACACAGGACAGTCACTCGGCAAGCGTTGCTTGGAATGTTTATGCTGGTGCTTAATGTAATGCTTTTTTCAAACAAACTCTGGAATTCTGGATACTGACGTATTCTGCACACTGGCCACAATAATATTATCCCTGTTGTAAAACGTGGTATCGTCACAATTGAACGATAGTTATGAAGAGTCACATTATGAGCCGTTGCACGACTGTATGACTGGTAATGCATGATACTATGCCAACGTCAGAGAACACACATTGTGATGACGTATTACACAAAGGGAGATGACGACCAAAGAACACACACATGGATGACATGTTACACAAAGGGGAGATTACTACCTCCCGAACGTCCGTTTACACGAGAAACTATTGTCCTGGTCGCACGTGAGTGTCTGGTGATAAAATACTTGCTCTGTTTCAGTGTTGTAAAGCTTGAAGTTCACACTGAATTCCATCCTACAGCCACTCACACACTTTTTATCAACAGATGGCATTGTATTGTTGAATCCTGCCAGGAATTGATGGCAATACATGTCACTGTGTTTGTCAAACTCACTCATCTCCTTCTGACGAGTGTTCGGGCCAATTTCACAAAGTTTTGCCCGGGTGCAGTTGTTATAGCAACACGTGTCGTCACGTGTCACCTCCACCTCCATCTTAGTCCCGAAGGCGCACGTGGCACAAACACGGAGGATGTGATCAACCATCCCGCCCTTACTAAGTCCGGATGGAGATGGACCAATGTATTTATGCCCTAGTACGAATCGCGTCACTTCCGGTGAACTAGGACAGTTTATGCGAATCATATTTTGAAGAGTGCCTGGATTTGATTGGTTCAAATATATATGCTGCTGATAAGAAGAGAGTGGAAGGACCGAGGGGCAGTAGGCCGTTACACCGACCACGAGACGCGAGCCCCGTAAGACGTCCAGGGTGCTGCTGGTGTTCATACACAGACTCTGATAAATCTCCAGTTTAGATAGACCGAAGTCGTTGGTACTCACACCTTTGGAACTGGACACCTTAAGTGCTACACATGTTAGACGAATGGAATGAAAGATTTTAAAACAGCTGCCATATATATGATTATAAAGCACATCTCTCTCATTTTTGACCGTACGCGCGACCTCGGTGCAAATGTCGTGGTCTAGCGTCGTATCCGATCCCTCGATCGATAAACACAAGTTTATAAACACATTTGTCCCGCTTGAGCAAAAAGATTCCTTCATTTTTTCAGCTGACACATTTCCACCTAAAGGAAGGGGTAAAAAGTAGTTGGGCATCTCTTTCTGATTCTCGTGACAATTATCCTGGGTGGTTGGCCAGGGCAGAGCGTCCATCATGACATGTGGGCCCCCATCTGTGGTGAGTAACCCCTGGATGAACGACCCGTGGTATGTGTACTGCCCCCCACACTTGGTCACACGCAGGGGGAGACGGGAGTTGCACTCCTCGCGAGAAACATTAGTCCGTGACTGAACATGAGGTTTGATGAGTCCTTTGGAAATACGAACGAATATTTCCGAATACGTTCCGAGGGGTAACGTAACAATGTGCGATAGCGGAACCGAACTATCGTCACCCGGTTTTGTCACTGAAAATACTTTGCACTCCAGACTCTTAAATCCGTGTGTCCAATCATAGCTAACAATAGTACCGTCGGGTAACATAACAGAAGCGAAATTGTTTTCTCCTTTAAACTGGATGTGGGTGAGGTCCGACCCTTTGGCGTCTCCAACACTTATAGAGAACAAGGAATGGAAGCTCCCATCCATGCCCTTGTGGCCAAAGGTCCGGAGTGTCGTTCCATTACTGAATGTGACTTCAAATAGCTTGCTGCTGCTGGAATCCCTGAAAGACTGGAATTTCTGGATGTAGAGTTCGGGTGGTGGTTTAGGCGTCGGAGATGGAGATGGAGATGGAGGAGGGACCACCAAAGAGGCGTTGATGGTCGTTGAGTTGAGCCATGTAGCAGGCCTCATTTCATTACCTTTTGAAACACTGAAGAACACTCCCACGAATACTGCAAGTATTAAGATCGCCACAAGGAATATTATTATCACTAAAATCCACCATTTCCGTCTTGGTCTCTTGAACACGGAGACCGACGTGGGCTTGTCGACGCCTCCGAGTCCAAGGAAAGCCTCGCTTTCAGGCTGGATGTGTCCATTCCCATTGGCTAAACCGGGATCTTGAGTTTCCGCTGACAGGAGGCCTTCCTGTGACGAGTCGAATGTGGGTCGGTCCGGGTCACGTGACCGAATGCCCGTCAACTCGATGTCAGCCATTGTCTACAATGAAAAAACGCTCATTAATTCTCATTCCTAAACCACGACGGAACAATAACATTTCATGGAACAATAATAATTTGTCACAGTGTCAAGATGGAGGTAACTGATTGGGAATTCTTTGTTTTTAGAGAACTAAATTATACGCAAAAATAAGACAAGTCATACTTTCGAGTTTTCATTGACACATACATGAGTTACTGACGGGTGCTACCGGTGGGGCAAGATATGCTCACCTGTTAGCTAACACCTGGTATCATCACTATTTGATAGTGATTCATAACCGTATGCTCATGATATAGTCGGAATCGCACGGTGGAAATTTCTTATGATAATGATTATTGGCAAAGGTAGAACTTATGTTGACATTAGAAGTGAAGAACTAAGAGACACGGGGCAGTGTATGAAGAACTTATGGTCACCTAGAATTGGTTGAATTCAAGAAAAAGAAGACATATTTAAGAATCGTTAAGGGTTATAGACGACTACCACCCGTGCTCCCAGGAACTGCTATCGGGTGATTGGAAAGGTTTATAGGACCAAGGACTAGCATGTTTTATTCTCAAAACCAATAAGTTTATTGACAACATTACATATACAGATATGGCTCAAATATGTCGAAAGGGCGATTTCAGGGGTTTTCGGGAAGCTTTATTGAATAATAATCACAGGAGAGTTGATATTCTCAGGAGATGTAGGTAGAATATACAGTACATGTAGCCACTGAGAAATGAAAAGAACATCTTTGTCCACTATAGAGAAACACTTGCAGCTGATGTCGTTATAATACCATACTTGCAACTGGTGTAGAAAACCCCCAATGCCTGCTGTATGTAATGAACACGCCAACAAAGACCGAGATTCACTACGACCATGATGCTTGGTGTGTCAGCACCATATACGCGCTCGTGGGCTTCATTGAAGTGATATATGTCTTGGATTGATCTGTTCCACTTTGTACTTCCCCCCTGATTAAACACCCTCAGACACCCGGCGTCTGACTGATTTTCAGTTATCCATTCATATACTTTTCAACGCTATTTTGCCTTTTACGCTCAATGGAATCTGTTTCGGTGGATAATCGAGACTGGTTATTTCCTGGCTTTGACGTTTTATATTTACACGTTGGTGTATAACTGAAATACTGTTAATACTGCGTTACATCCGACTGACTGACTCACACATGCTATAAGACCGACACCCCCGCTCTGCAATCCTGTGTCAAAGCCACGATAACATCTGCTACTCGGAATATTGCTTCCGAATAATGCACCGGACTAGGAAAAAGTAATGTTTGGTCTCCTTTGAGGTCTTTGGGCTGTTTACTTTGAAGTTGCAATTACCAGGGTTGCATGGCCAAATATTGCATTCAAAATGGTTGTGTTATAAGGCAGATAAAACACTTGAAAAAAACATTTTAATTTTTTTAGTTAAATATCATCAATTGATTCCAACTCGAGTCCTGGAGAGCGTTCGATCGCTAGAGCCTTCAACTAAATGAATGACAAAGGGGTGCAATACAGCCATGGGAAGTAATTTCACTACTGCTAAATCATATTAACATTCTTGTAAACATTAATTTGATTTGCGGAAGCGATCCATTTCAGTTGGGCTTATGGCCACGACTGCAGCAGGCTATTGATTGTAGCCATTACGTACAACGATCACGGTAAACACACGGTGTATGAAGACCAGTATCAAAGGGAAGACTTCGTGGACGATTTCAGAAATGCACTTAAAATCGGGCAGAAAATTGTCATAAATTTTCATGATTGTAAATGGGATTTTGGTATGATTGTAATTCTCAACATTCAGTCTTTGTCCTCCAAGTTGCATTAACATAAGGCGTTCATCTGCAAGAAGCAACATTGATCAGCACACAGTCATAATAAGGATTAATATTTTTAAAGTAGAATTTAGTTGCCATAATTGTACATATCTGGAAGCCATATTTCCTCTTGAAATAGAATTAGCCCTGCGTGTTTGTAATTGACAATATTCTGCTGCTGCCGAGTGGGCAATAGGGTGGAAACGACCGCGACAGAAACATATTTTATTTTGATTCTTGCACTGTATCGCGTTGATTTTCGACCATTCGCGATGTAGCATGCCCGGGGTAGACACCTTCAGCCATATCTACAGACATAGAAATCACATTGGGTGAAGGAGTGAGTTGGACTTTTCACCGCTGCAAGCACTGCCAAGCCAAATCAAGACGGCGGAAACCACAGGCGCCGACTATTTTTCCCATGATGGTTCTTTGAAGACGGGAGGAGCTCCCCTAACCTAACCATTCCCCTGTAATTATACCTCTAGTTACCGTTATATTCCCAATAGAAAACATTACACAAACATTAACCCAAAGTTGATATTGTCGACAATATAATGGCTGTACATTAAAATACGACGAAAGAGATTATTCAGCAGGTTGGGTGCTCTGATCACATTTTATCAGAACAGCATCGATTTACCTGAACTCAACTAGTGAGTGGAGAGTGAGTTGGTAGTGAATGTTGGAATACAGGGCAAATGTATGTAGTTCTATTATTTCAAATTATATACATTAGTCATATATAAATTGGAAATTTGAGAAGAAATAAATAATCAAAATAAATAATGAATTTGTCAAAAGACTTCACTGATGTACAGAAACAAAATTTAAAATGAAAATCTTTCATTATTCACAAACAACGTTGACAATGATTTTTCCATATCTATTATAAGGTAAACAAATATTTAAATGAACGTCATCTTGTCCACTGAAGACAGGTGATAGGTTTCCAGGAAAAACTCCAGTCGACTCCACTGGACTCCAGCATTTGGCACCAATACCATCGGTTGTTCACTGCAGTTCCCGATACACCGTTTATGAGACGCCCGTGTCAAATGAATTCAATTACCGTGAAACCTCATACAAATTAAAGGTCAAGGTCATGGTTAAATACACTTCCGCCAACGTCACGTGACAAGACGTTAGCTGACGTGTGCGCACATGGGAGGCCATAATTGATTCAAATAATCAGAGCTGGGAAACCTCTCGGGATATTACTCTGTGACTACAGCTAATATCATCAGTCTCTGAGGCTGCAATTGTCGTTGATGAAGTTGCAATTGTCACTGATGAGAGATACATAGAATGAGTTCGTGAACAGATGAAAGAACTGTTACAGAAGGTGATAGGTCTATATGAGAACAGCTGTGTCCCTTGCCACAATCGCTTACCCCTCAATGAATACCCCTCAGACATCGACGGTTGTAGTTTAAGTACTGGCAGGCTGGGTTTTACCTATGACTGAGTTAATGGTATGTGGAGGTTTACATCAGTAGTGTCATCGTTATGTCAGGGAGGTTGAACACCCTGTGAGATTCGACCTACGCTCTCTCTCTCTCTCTGTCTGTCTGTCTCTCTCTGTCTGTCTGTCTGTCTCTCTCTCTCGGTGGAAGGTTCTGCTGTTTATCCTCTATATACCATTGAATATCGACACTTATCTTTAAGAGACAGCTGTATATCATTGTTTTTAAAACATTCACATATCTAAATTGATTTTTGATAAAGATGTGTACCTCGGGGTCATAATAAATAACTTTGATGTATATATACTCTCACATATATATCCTATATCGGATGACAAACTATCACTGCTTTCACCCGACGTTCGGCCATCGAACTTCCTTCAAAAGGGGACATGGGTGGGAGAAATTGGCTGTCCTAGCAAGTGTATTCAAGTCGCGGAACACCAGCTTTTTGTCTGCTGTCTCGTAACGGGTAATGAGTGCCCCGATTACAGAGAGGTACTGATCAGTGTCACACACGCCGTTAATTATAAAATCTGAAGCTGGACTGAAATGAGTACCATACCGTGCAGCATAAACCCCAAGACCAACTCGAGTGGTCAACGTCGAGATTGTACTCAGAACATTGGTTTTATGCGCGCACACGGCCACAGTTCGCTCCAAGACACCCAGTGTTTTCAATTTACCAATGATAACGTATGTGTTCAGGCTGGTCCTGACTGTTCCCAATGTGTTCGCTCTGAAGCGGACGTTCTGTGCCAGGAATAAACCTGTGTCAATTATAAAGGCGCACTGTAACAATATGAAAGATTAAGAATGATCAATAAGACGAAAATATCAAAACATCAGAAAACTCGTTCCAGTGATGAAGCGCGATGCAGAGAATTAATAAAGCAACTGGCATGTGTTCTCGAGACAATTCATGACAAGCCTGGAGTAAGACAAGTCTTTAAAATACCTAACAGATGATATCCCCAACAGTTCGTCCTGTCATTATTAATTTGTCACATGCGCCTTGGAGAATACGTAACTAATCAACATTACTGCACACCCTCCTACTCACAAGACATCGTACTTCAGCATGAATGAGTGAGTGGGTGAGTGAGTGAGTGAGTGAGTGAGTTGGGCATCTCGTCGTTACTACTGCCTCTATGACACGACAGGAATAAAACCCGGTTCGTCGGTGCGACGAGCGAATGCTTCTACCACTTGGCTTCCCCAAGGCCCCAGCCACCACGTATAATTATATTAACAACACATGGTAAAACTCTCAATACTGTGGTAAAAAAGAATGAAAAAAAGAAACAGAAGATGTAAGAGTTATTTTATGTAGACATGTAGGCCTGTAAAAACTTAAATTGAATATGTTATATGTATGTCCGTCCTTAATCCAGTTTCGAAGTTCTCGTCCAGATTATCAGCTTTCCCGGATGTTATTATATCAATGTATCCACTCAATACAGAAAGGTGAGGGTTCATTCAAACGATGTTAAAACGTATCTTTTGGGGACTCACTCACTGACTGCATACTGATGAAGATTGGGATACAACTATGTGGTATTAAACAGTCAACCAAATCAATCATCACACGATATTAATACCAACCTAGTGACATCAAATATGATTAGTGCACTTATGAAATATGCTTGAATGTCATGAATATGCCAGTACCCCCTCCAGAGAACGCAGACACACACATGCAAATGCGACATTTCATACATGTAGGTTGTGTTCCAAGACTATAATACAAAACGATAGAGATGGATGCTTGAAGGGAAATTTAGCAATGTTGGTGTGATCAATACACAGCACTAAAGTGGAGTGGTTCCATAACTGATTCAATTGCCATGGCGTGAGGTGGCATTTCAAACACCACACACAACCAGACAATACAGAAGATAGAATAAAACAACCACGTATATACCTTGTGTCGGAAAAACATGTTGGCTGTAGTTGTCGAATAACTACTCCTTCTATAAATGGCCCCGTGACATTGTCTTCCAGACGCCGAAGGAATGGGTGATTTGTCTTGAGCAGACGACACAGCCGAAGGGGCTTACCGCCTTTTGATGTACAGCTCTACCTCGTGCAGCTTGTTAGAAGCAGACGACATCCAAAATATGACACCCGCAGACGACATCGAGCACATGGAACGACCGAACAGACGACATTTGAGTCTGACATCACTGATAGTAATTTCCTCGTGGATGTAGATTTCTAGCCATTGTACAACGTTACATGCAGGCGGTGCTCCCATGCGGCATGGCGCTACAGAGAACGACAGATCTGGAACCAGAGCCTAGCTTCCTAGGCAGGTGCATACAAATCGTTTTCGTCTCAAGCAGACGACACACATGCTACTCGAATCTGAAACCATGAGTTACGCATGCCCTCTAACTTCCGGTCAGCTTATGCAACTGAGCGAGGTGTCTGCCAGCACGATTGACAGATCAAATATTAATACACGCAATGTGTCTAAACGCAGCAATTGACATGGTTTCGGAGGCGGTTGTTCCATATTCAAATGATACTGTGCACTTGGACACCATATTGATAGAGGATACAAGGCCACGGTGTCACAACTGCCTTTTAATGAGGATAACAGAGCGGCGTGAGAAGACTGGGCGATGCAGGGGATTTGCAGTAGCGGGCACGTTATGTTCAAATCAATGAAATGGCACCTCAACTATAAAGAATTGATGTGTAACAGAAGAGGTAACCTACACCTACGAAATGCCGCTATCACATACACAAGGTGCGACAATTGCACAATCTCATCACACCCACAAGCAGGCCAGCATCGCCTTGTCACTTTGAAGCACCCAAAGTCGATACTGCGTGTTTGTAAAATACAGTTTTAGATGTACAAGACTTAGTCCTGTGAGAGTCTTCTGTCTGCTTGTTTTGCTGATAGCGGTGGTGTGTCGGACTGATAGGTCACGAACTTGTTTTCAGGCCGATGTTGCTGCAGAGTTTTAGTGTTTCTCCAACGTCAACACTCTTTGTTATTATGTTAAAAGCAAGCTGATCAATGCGATATAAACTAAACAAACACCAAAATAGCTGAGCGCAAAGCTCCAACTGTCGTCCCTATTCTATAGAGGAGTTAGTGGGGTTTAATGCCGCTCTTAGCGGTCCTGTAGCAGATGAAGACACCAGACATGACTTCACACATTCAGTGCTTAAGTATTTCGGAGCGAGCAACAAAAGATGGATGTTGTGCCCAAGGATCTAACGCCCAACCTTTTAAGAATAATTGTCATGTTGTTTTTGTGGTAATATTATGATGAGGTTCAAATGGCCCTATTCAGCTGCAAATTCCGAGTTCCAAGGTATTAGAACGAGAATAATGCAATAAAGAAAACACATTCATGGGTTATGCATGCATTGACATTGCTAGATTCATTCTGGAAAATTACATAGAAAATGCGCATAATATCAACACCGAAAAATAATGACTTTTGAAATCTATTCTTTATAAGAACTTTTTCAATAATAAAAACAAAATCAAAAAGTAAAAAGAAAACCAAAATCAAACCGCCGAAATGTTTTTTTAGCATATTGTGATTAAATTACCTTGCATTTGTGTGTTGGAGTGTTGGTGTGTTGGTAAATAACACCGTTCTATATCACGGGCTTCAAATTTTGTACCAATGGAGGGAATCGAACCGCTAACTAAACAAGCAAACGTGCCGAGGACCTATTCAGATCCGGCACCCCTAAGGGGCTCACCTAGACGGGGTAGGGTGGGGGTGGGGTCGGTATGGAGGATCAAAGGGAGTTTCGAGTTTCGAGATAAAGATGGTTTGATGTGTTTGAAAGGGACTAACATTGGCAAAATTGCAGTCATTGCACGTTTGAATCAGGTCAGTTCAACTGACGGGCAAAACAAAGTATACACTTAAAAATAGGATTTGACCGAAAGTCGCAAAAAACAACAAAAAACAACTATGATACCCGTATCAAATACACCACCATCGAATAACATTTCTTGTTTCTTTCAGCCACCATCAAACTTTCTTTTGCCCATCAGTTTAGTATAATAACCTGCTGACAGGACGATACACGTATCGAGGTTTTGTTTGTTTGTTTAACGCTGCAATCAGCATATGACGGCGGTCTGTAAATAATCGAGTCTGGACCAGACAATCCAGTGATTGATATCATGAACATCGACCCACGCCATTGAGATACGATGACAAGCATCAACGAAGTCAGCGAGCCTGATCACCCGATCCTGTTAGTCGCCTCTTACGTCAAGTATAGTCACCTTCTACGGCAAGCCTGGGTTGCTGAAGACTTATTCTACCCAGGATCGTCACGGGTCCGTATCGAAGTGAAAGTAACCAACTAATAAACGTCATTGCAGCGTTGGAACAACGTGATGCGTAAGGAGGAACATGACACACGAACAGTGCCTCAGTACCACAACATTCTCTGCTAGCCATCCGATACCCATGTTGGAACCTCCTCGCGAAGACCCGTTCAGGCGGCGAGATCAGCCACTTTTGGGTGATGCTCCGTAATGTTTGTCTAATCAAAGCTGTCTGAACAGCTCGATCTGTAACCTCCTTCCTCACTGACACGTGGCACACAAATTCACGCCTTTCCCATTTCATTGAAGCAATAAAATTGTACTAACTAACTTTTCCGGCACGCAGCGACATCACAGCTGATTGCTGCAGACAAGGGCCTGGTCTACGCGAGGTGGGTAACTACATGGAACTTACGCCTTCGACAAGAATGACAACTACGAGGCTCTGAAGAAGGAACTAATGTAAGTAATGTGAGATTAGGACGTCACATTTAATGCGGTAGACCTCAGTTATTTCATAAATGTAGAGGTGCCATGACACAAATATGTATAGCTGCCTTTGGAACATGGCGCCAGCACGAAAGCGTGTAAATGCTTTAAAAGCCACAGTCACCCGATCCAAACTAATATCTACACTGTCTCTCTTGTGATATACAAGTTGATTTTCTCCTTACCTCAAAAAATCAATTACAATTTTGGAATGGCAAATCGCCCATCGATACAGAACTTAGCTCGTTTCGTCGACTCGCTCGAAATTAGCACACTTGGATGAACATCCCAGAAGCATGAGGCTTTTGTGTAGTGTGGCGCTCATATACTGTAATATGTTTTGGAGATGGAGATGTTTTTAGCAGTTCTTCCCTGACATTTTAGTATCATGAATTCTGTGTGAGTGAATGCTGTTTTATGACACAATCAGTAATACTCAAGTTTTATAACGACTGCCTGCTGAGTCTGAGAGCCAAACCGGTGTGGATCACATTATTAGCAACAATCAAAGCCTCTGATCACGTTGCTACACAACCAGTAATATGGCGGCACGGGCACGGACAAGAGTATATCAATTTCAGCTAATCCACGTCAAACTGTAAATAATCTAGTTAGGACCAGGCAAACCACTAACTGTAAGCATGTACAACGATCCACGCCATCGGGGTACAATGACTGAGTCACACAGTCGGACCACAAGATCCCCATTTTCGTAGGTTCATATTCTGAGACTTTTTCTGCCCCGGAATTCTAACATCACGTCACATCCGAGAGTTTGTCATGTATATGCCACATTCACCCTTGATATGTACTTGTCGATATATGGCTGAAATAATGCCGATGCGACGTTAAATTTTAACTCACTCTGATAGTGAGTGAGTATGATTTTACGCCGCCTTTCAGCAATATTCCATCACTGCGTGGGACACCAGGAATGAGCTTCGCATAATGAATCCACGTAGGGAATTAAACCCAGACCTTCGGACTGACGAGCGAACGCTTAAATGGCCAAGCTTCACCAAAGCCACTTTGAAACTGTAATGTGACGTACTTCGTACCAGAATCGTCACGATATGGTTCAAATATTGCCGATGTGACGTTAAATTACCGCACTCACTCGTCGTACCTGGAAGGGTGGTTTAATCTGAGTGAGCGAGTGAAGGAACACAGAAAGTAATGTTCCTTCTAATTCAAAGTAGCATTCAGTATTTATAAGTTCTCACATGCAAACCAGAGGTGAAAAGTGTGAGCATCTACTGAAAAGTAGATACGTAGCAGCAGTACGCTCACTATTTCCTTGAATATATTTACCAACATGAAACAACCGAAAAAAAGTCATACATATTCTAATACTCCATCCTTATTCCGATCTTTTCCAATCACATTTTGCCGTATCCTGTTCCTATCCTGTATGTTCGCGTTGCTCTAACGCAACCTTCGCGAAGATCGCCAGTTGTTTGGCTGGCAAGAGATATTGATCACCATACAGTAGCCTCTTCCAGCCGGCAAAGTACACCTCTGGTCTCTCATTGACGGATAAATATGTGGTCTACAATACTCCAATTTTCTTCATCTTATGCAATTACAAACAATAGGAAGCAGATGAAAGGGTCTTGGGATGCATGCTTTCCTTCTCCCGAGAAAATCGCCTTGAGAAATGGTTAATGAAAATGTTACTAGAAGGATGAAATTTTCCATCCCGTTTAGAATCTCAATGACTGGCGTTTCTTATAAGCCGGTAGCTAGGACAAATACTGTTATCTAACAGTTACGGAGTTCCAGCTAAATTAGCCTGGCTTAACTGACGCTATCATCAGCAAGACCCACAATAGGCAGCATTTGCAAAGGTTAAAAACCAACAAAGAGAACTGCATGAGGAAATGTAACTTAATTGTTGGTGGAGAAAAGTTGAACTGATGTATACATCCTTTAAAGTTAACAAAGTTAAGACGGATTAGACCTTGCCAAGAGGCTTGGTTGTCTCTGGAAGGAGGGAGCGACGGAAGTGGGTGCGTATGATGGCCTAGAGACTCTGGGGACTTCTAGTCGGGGCAGTGTGACCTTCATAAGACCGAAACACAGAGTAATCAGACAGTAACACGTTCTACAGTGCCATTGTGGGGAAACTAACATGGCCTGTGTTTGGGTTTCCAAAGCCAAGTATCCTTGCATGCTCGAGCTGACGCTAAGAGTGTGTCGCTGACCTGTGATATATCTCAGTTATGTCGTCATGCCTGCAGTGGGAAATACTTCAACCAGTAGAGGAATCTATAGAGAGATCAATATTTACGTCGATATTAAAGTTGCGAGTATGGCCTTTGCCAGGAAATATATGTCGGATTTCTTATCGTGGGAACAAATGTCATTTTACACGGATTTTGAACATTGGCCGGACACAGAGAAGACATCGGTGCTGATATAAAGGACCGCTTCTGGAGTACCTTAATCAAAATATACATGTAATCTAATAATGATATGACTCGCTTGGCTGCTGGCTGGATGCAGTTTCAGACGTGTTACCATTACGGAGGATGAATCAGAGCAGAACACATTCAAACATGGTGAAACACAACAGAACATGCTCAGACATGGTGAAACACAGCAGAACATACTCGAACATGGTGAAACACAACAGAACATATTCAGACATGGTGAAACACAGCAGAACATACTCGAACATGGTGAAACACAACAGAACATATTCAGACATGGTGAAACACAGCAGAACATACTCAAACATCGTGAAACACAGCAACATATTCAGACATGGTGAAACACAGCATAACATACTCAAACATCGTGAAACACAGCAGAACATACTCAAACAGGGTGAAACACAGCAGAACATACTCCAACAGGGTGAAACACGGCAGAACATACTCCAACAGGGTGAAACGCAGCAGAACATACTCAAACATGGTGAAACACAGCAGAACATACTCAAACATGGTGAAACACAGCAGAACATACTCAAACATCGTGAAACACAGCAGAACATACTCAAACAGGGTGAAACACAGCAGAACATACCCAAACAGGGTGAAACACAGCAGAACATACTCAAACATGGTGAAACACAGCAGAACATACTCAAACAGGGTGAAACACAGCAGAACATACTCCAACTGGGTGAAACACAGCAGAACATACTCAAACAGGGTGAAACACAGCAGAACATACTAAAACCTGGTGAAACACAGCAGAACATACACAAACATGGTGAAACACAGCAGAACATACTCAAACAGGGTGAAACACAGCAGAACATACTCAAACAAGGTAAAACACAGCAACATATTCAGAAACGATGAAAGACAGGAATGTAATCGAACACAGTGAAACACACACGAAACACACATGAAGAGACACAACTTTCTCAAACAACGAGAATCGCAATTAAACATATTCTAGACAGCGGTGGGGATAAGACGCAAACACTACTGCAATCAGATTATATTATTTACTTCAAGATAATCAGAACTATCTGGTTTAAGATGACGACTGAAGACAAAATATCCCCGAATCATGGTTATTATATGGTGCACGGTGTAGATCTGGTTTCAGAACACACCGATGGCCTTAATCTGATCCAGTGCATCTGGAGTGTCTTGGTGGAAGATCCACTACTGTACCAAGGTCTGCAACATGGCCAGACCTCTCACAAATCGTAACGTTAGGACGAGTCAAATTTTGATGTTAAAGTATATATAAAACTAACGATAGACGAAGAATCGAGGTCGCTCTCTCATCGTCTCGGTAAAAAGTCCAATATTACGCAAAGTACAGTATACGGTATTTAAACCTGGCTATCAGTCATTCTCCTGGCACAACTAGCAATCAGGGTTTCTTTGCCTATTACAGTTACTGACTTGTGATTTTTCCAATTGCTACCACAATTACGCCAGTATCAGGATGTCAGGAGAACCTGTGCGGGCCGATATCAACACAATTCCATTAAATTGACATCGGCGAAGAAAGTTTATTTTCTGTGATGGGCATGTGCTATTGATCGCATGTCTCGGTACAGGAACATTTTAACAACTCGGTCTGGTATATCTATCGCATCATACGCCGTCTCAAGGTGTTATCGCTTACAGGTCTGCATATCCAGCTCTCAATATTAAAACAGGAACATGTCTCTTGCAGCATTTTGTGTGCAGAAAACTTGGCATTTTTTCGCCGAGGGATGTAAAACTTGGCCCTGATCTCTCCTAAGACTAAAAACTGGACACTTTCTAATTAAACTTCCAGAACCTGACATGAAGCAATTTAATAGCCGGTGATCGCGGCTATAAAAAGTAGCGGCTCTCTGCGTAGTACTGTCAGTCAGAGCTGAAGTAAGTCCGGGTTCCCATGCTGTATCACGGCAAGGGATGGGGTAACGTCCTCTATGTGACGACTTTACAATGTTGCGTCACGGAAAGAAATTGGGGTAACGTCCTCTAGGTGACGATTTTACAATGTTGCGTCATGGCAAGGGATTGAGGTAACGTCCTCTAGGTGACGACCTTACAATGTTGCGTCATGGCAAGGGATTGGGGTAACGTCCTCTAGGTGACGACTTTACAATGTTGCGTCATGGCAAGGGATTGGGGTAACGTCCTCTAGGTGACGACTTTACAATGTTGCGTCACGTCAAGGGATTGGGGTAACGTCCTCTAGGTGACGATTTTACAATGTTGCGTCACGTCAAGGGATTGAGGTAACGTCCTCTAGGTGACGATTTTACAATGTTGCGTCACGTCAAGGGATTGAGGTAACGTCCTCTAGGTGACGATTTTACAATGTTGCGTCATGGCAAGGGATGAGGTAACATCCTCTAGGTGACGACTTTACAATGTTGCGTCACGTCAAGGGATTGAGGTAACGTCCTCTAGGTGACGACTTTACAATGTTGCGTCATGGTCTGAGTGAGCGAGTGAAGGAACACAGAAAGTAATGTTCCTTCTAATTCAAAGTAGCATTAAGTATTTATAAGTTATCACATGCAAACCAGAGGTGAAAAGTGTGAGCATCTACTGAAAAGTAGATACGTAGCAGCAGTACGCTCACTATTTCTTTGAATACATTCACCAACATGAAACAACCGAAAAAAAGTCATACATATTCTAAAACTCCATCCTTATTCCGATCTTTTCCAATCACATTTTGCCGTATCCTGTTCCTATCCTGTATGTTCACGTTGCTCTAACGTAACCTTCGCGAAGATCGCATCACGGCAAGGGATTCGGGTAACGCCCTCTAGGTGACGACTTTACAATGTTGCGTCATGGCAAGGGATGGGGGAAACGTCCTCTAGGTGACGAGGTCCTCATGCTACGTCACAACAGGGTATGGGAGTAAGGGCCTCTAGGTGACTAGGTCCTTATGCTGCGTCACGACAAGCGATGGGGGTAATGTCCTTTAGATGACAAGATGCAAGATTGGGGAATATAATTAGGTATAATAAGTACTGGAGGTAATGGTTCGCAGGTGATGAGGTTGAAGTACGATCCTGCAAGTGATGCGTTTAAAATGCGAACATTTTGAGAAAGTTAAGAGGAACGAGCCTCTAAGTGGAGAGATAGAAGTGTGAACATTATGTCAAGGTTGGAGGCAACGAGCCTCCAAGTGGAGAGATAGAAGTGTGAACATTATGTCAAGGCTGGAGGTAACGGGCATCGAGAAGGTTGGGGGTAACGAGCCTCTAAGTGGAGAGATAGAAGTGTAAACATTATGTCAAGGTTCGAGGTAACGGGCCTCTAAGTGGAGAGATAGAAGTGTGAACATTATGTCAAGGTTGGAGGTAACGGGCCTCTAAGTGGAGAGATAGAAGTGTGAACATTATGTCATGGTTGGAAGTAACGGGCCTCTAAGTGGAGAGATAGAAGTGTGAACATTATGTCAAGGCTGGAGGTAACGGGCATCGAGAAGGTTGGGGGTAACGAGCCTCTAAGTGGAGAGATAGAAGTGTAAGCATTATGTCAAGGTTGGAGGTAACGGGCCTCTAAGTGGAGAGATAGAAGTGTGAACATTATGTCATGGTTGGAAGTAACGAGCCTCTAAGTGGAGAGATAGAAGTGTGAACATTATGTCAAGGTTGGAGGTAACGAGCCTCTAAGTGGGGAGATAGAAGTGTGAACGAGCATCTAAGTGACTAGGTCAACATTATGACAAGGGATGACATACGATCCTCTCAGCGAGGAGATTAACAGTGGCGACATCACGAGAGAGAATGGTGGTAACGGTTTTCGAGGTGACAAAGTTGCCAGTGGTTACATCAGGCCAAGGAATGGGACTAACGCTTTTCCAAGTGACCACGTTAACAGTGGCTGCAGGGAAGGGTTTAACACTCTGGTGGGAAAGTTCACGTTTGCTACAGCAGGTGGATAGACAAGACCAATTCTGTCCACACGATTCACGGTGAAGCGGAACAATTCACGTGGAGGGCACGGACACCTGCAAAGTGACTTGAATAAATAGCCTAGAATATTAACCAATCTGGATATAAAACAAAATGAAAGATTACGAAAGTTAAAGCAAAGACTCTTTACAAAACCCTGCAATCCAAGTGAATGTTTCTCTCTAAATGAAAACGAACCATTTTCAAATCGTGCGAGAGTATCCAGCTCTACCTTAGGCAGGTTACCTGTTGCTGACCAAGAGCCTGCCCATGTTGGAGGTCTATCTGATCATTTGCATACATATGCATCTGTTTCTAACCCGAATACCCTCGGTTGAGCCACCCAGGTAACTCGATACAGTAAGGAAGGAGTACGAACCTTGAATATCCTGACAGGGTTAAACTTGGCCATGCTGACGACGGTTCCGGCGTCACACACAGTGTTGTATTGATCCACAGACAATACGATGAAAAAGCCAGTTGTAACGTTCCTATGTTGTGGAAGAAGGGCATGTATCCACCCTCCCTCCCCGCCACGACACACACACTAACGAGGGGAGTCCCTCATGCAAGGAGGAAAGCCCGCGCCAGACTCTCCGAGAGAATATTGATCGGATTCGGTCTCCTCAAGACGCCGGGGAGGGTCGACATTTACCCTCGCGCTAGGCAGCCCTCAATGTACTACACTGCCAACACGTGGAGAAGTTACCAATTTTCTTGAAAATCACGTGACACATTAGATACATTTCGATCAGGAATCCGCGGCAAACGTGTCCAGGATCACAGTTGTCTAATCACCCAACACTCGCGACTAGCAATAGAGAGCGAAGCCCATCACATAAACTCAGCAATCGGAAATTTCATTAAGATTGTAGACCCGGCATAACCTGGCGGTATTATCGCCCTAGCGAGTAGAGGACAACCACAAACCACATGTAGCTAATCTGTCTATCAACCCTACACCCGTGCATACCAGACACTGCCCTACTGCAGCTCAGGCCTCCTTCCTCAGTTGCAGCTTTGATGCTGAAATATTCCCCATCGCTCATCGCTTTTCCGCGGCGTCCACGACCACGTTAACAATGAACGAGAGGATAATATTTTTAAAAATCCAAATGAGTTTCAAAAGGCAGTGAGCTATTGGTTGTACATTGAGCTGCTTGCTACTCGAGAGACCGTGTAGGCGAACGGGGGGTAAGATGTTACCGAGCAAGAAGCGTATACTGCCAAACAACACGTTCATGGAACCGATCTTTGATAACCAGGAAGGGCTTATGGCTACAGACCATACCAGCAAAAACTAGAAGATCTATTTGTAGAATTAATTATGACATAAGTGATCATACCTTGTGAGAATTACTACGGAGTAAATGCTTCATTTTTATATACATGATCAGGGCTGTTTAGACAAATGTTGGTCCACAATCATGAATATGAAAAAGCATTTTACGTTTCTCTGTCCAGTGAAAGAACATGGTATATTAGGTTTGCATCCTAACAACTGTATCAAGTAAGGGATTGGCGTCTTTAGAGGATAGACTTGGCTCTAAACAGAAATAAATAGATAATGTTTGTTTGTTTGTTTGTTGTTTAACGCCGCACTCAGCAATATTCCAGCTATATGACGGCGGTCTGTAAAATAATCGAGTCTGGACCAGACAATCCAATGATTCATATTTTTTTTTTTTTTCATATTTTGTCATTCTCAAACATGGGTGCATACTTTCTTTTGTCCGTCAGTTTAGTATAATAACCTGCTGATACGACGATACACGTATCGAAGTATTTGTTTTGTTTGTTTGTTGTTTAACGCCGGACTCAGCAATATTCCAGCTATATTCCAGTTGTAAATAATCGAGTCTGGACCAAACAATCCAGTGATTGATATCATGAGCATCGATCCACGCAATTGAGATCGATGACATGCATCAACAAAGTCAGCGAGCCTGACCACTCGATTGTGTTAGTCGCCTCTTACGACAAGCATAGTCGCCTTTTACGGCAAGAATGGGTTGCTGAAGACCTATTCTACCCCGGATCTTCACGAGTCAAATAGAGAATGACATGTTGTGAAACTTGTGTGACAAATGCATTTTTTCCTTTTTTAATGATAAAGATTACAGGCCATATGGTGACTTTATATTCCACGCTTGTTATGTTTGAGTGAGTGAGTGAGTGAGTGAGTGAGTGAGTGAGTTGGCCATGGATTAAAGGCCACTAATACCAATACTCTGGGTTAGAATTGGTCCCCAGCAACATATACTGGTCGTTAGGGGTGAATGGATCGGTGGTTAGGCTCGGTGACGTGGTTGACAGCATGTCACTGGATTGTCTGGTCCAGAGGCGGTCGGGTAGCCTTGTGGTTAAAGCGTTTGCTCGTCACGCCGAAGACCCGGGGTCGATTCCCCACATGGGTATAATGTGTGAAGCCCGTTTCTGGTGTCCCTCACCGTGATATTGCTGGCGTAAGACCATACTCACTCAGTTATTTACAGGCCGCCGTCATCGAGCTGTAATATTGCTGCGTGTGGCGTTAAACAACAAACAAGCAAATTATAGCAATATCCCTGCCATATCCCTAGATGTGCTTCACATAGTATTACCATATAAGTATTTGATCCGGGTTTCGACGTGACGTAGGCTTTACATCCGGGCTATCCCAATAACCAGCATGAATAATGACATTGACCAGACCAGAAGGAACAATCTCAGATTCATAAAGTATTGTCATGAAGTACTAAAGGAGTATTACCACGTGAGCAAAAGAGTTTTTAATACGGGCATGGGATCTGGGTCAGGCAAACCAGTGGTTGAAGTCATGAGCAACGATGCACGGTTACAGGATACGATGAGACACACTTTGTAACCCTCCGATACTCATGTGTCGACTCCGGGTTATAATTGGTCTTCAGCAACCCATGCTTGTCGTACGAATAAAGGTATCGGATTGTCAAGCTCGCTGCCTTGGTTGATGCATGTCACCGTATCCCAGTTGCGTAGATTGATGCTTTTAATGTCAGGCACAGGATTGTCTGGTCCAGAATCGATTATTTACAGCCCGCCGACATATAGCTGAATGCGCGTTTAACATTGAAGAAAGATTACTCGGCTCGCAAAACAAACAAGGGAGACTGGGATATATTCTGCTTAGGAATTCCTCAGGGACATTCGTAGCTGAAGAAAAACAAATTCCTTTACAGATATATACCAAAGCGCTGATGTCTTGACACTGATGATAGATGCCGTACGTCGCTCCAGTTAACATTACGATAGAATGAACTCGGACAATTTGTAACGATTTGAAGACCGGTGATCACAACAGCCAACACAGCAAGCAATTCACCCACCAGGGGGCGTTGACCATATTGATGACGGAAATAGCCCTGGCTGACACTGATGAGCCTAGAAACGCATGAATACTATTATCAGCAAGCAATACCTCTCAAAGACTAAAATTAGTTTCTTTCCCCCTCTTAAGTCAAAATCAACACACCTCCCTCGACCCAAGCCCTTTATCCGGGACTCAAACATGCAGGCTCTCAGTATCGACCACAATGTTCCAAATTAATGTCCCCATCTAATGAATACGGCAGATTACTGGACATGAGATCTGAGGGGATGTAGGCCTGATGCCAGACAAGTGTTGCACAGAAAGCCAAGCGAGTGAGTGCATATTGTTTCACGCAACATCATCAATTTTGAAGATATTCGTTGGGTTACATGACGTAATTCGTGTGTTTTGTGCGTGTTTTGTGTGTGGTGCATGATCGAATTGTGTTTGCGCGTGTGTGCGTGCGTGCGTGCGTGCGTGCGTGCGTGCGTGCGTGCGTGCGCTCGCTATATTCCTAAGACCAGACTAGGAAGTTGCACCAATACTTCTTCCCGGCAACAAACTATAAAAGTTGAAGATGTTTCCGATGGATAGTTGACAGGCATCACTCAGCATGGAGGGGAATAAACAATGCTGTTGTAAATAAAGCAAGATTGCGGTTAATATATTTCAGTGTGTTATCGTTTCTTTAATGTAGATTCGGTAAAGATTAAATAACAAATTTTACTTTTGTCACACGAAAGGTTATTCAGCCAAGAACTCCCCTTCTGTAAACAACCGTCAGATTCAGGGTTGAACTAGAAAGCGACAATACAAACACGGCGTAATGACCAAGAAAGGCAGTCTAGCAACCCTCACAGTTCGTGATCACAGAGAACTACAAGGATCCCTGCCATATACCAAAATGCTCTACAAGCGAAAACCATGGAACCACGGTTGTTATTGCAAAGAACTAAAACGACCCCTGCCATGTACCAAATGCTCTACAAGCAAATAGCATGGAACCCTGGTCCGTTGTCACAAAGAACAAAAACGACCCCTGCCATATACCAAATGCTCTACAAGCAAATAGCATGGAACCACGGTCCGTTGTCACAAAGAACAAAAACAATCCAGACAATATTCCAAATGCTCTACAAGCAAACATTATGGACAAGACATCCACCCAATCTTGAGGTTACATGTGCGATATAGCAAATTAAGATTTGTTTTCAGATGACCGCAAATCTGAGAGAGATTCAACACTACCGATATATGATGTAATCATCTTGAACATTGAAAAGAGTTTGTAGCCGCTATACCACATCATGCGCTGAAAGTGTTCGTGTGAAAAGGACGTGTCAGTTCTGGATTCGCTTGACGCGAGTTCACGTTGAGCCAAGTACTTGACTGTTTTTGTACATTCTTGAGTGGTAAGGTTCGGCGTGGGCTGAACATTGGAGTAGATTGACGTTGATTTCTGCATGTTTGCAGCCATGTCGAGGCTGATGAACACAAAGACATTAGCAGATACGTGATGGAGAATACACAAGATTCTCCTACGTGACAGAACAGCCCAATCAGCACGTTTTCGACGGAACCATGTCATACCATTTCAGTTCTGAAATTATTGCGTAATTGTTAAGCAACACGGCTCTTACGATTCCATGCATGCTCTGGAATATCACAAGATTATCAAAGGTCATGCCATTTCAAATATGGAAGTGAAAGGGCCATTTCAAATATGGAAGTGAAAGGTCAGCGTACGTTCAAAATAATTCTGATAAAAACACGTTGTTACACATGTTTCAGACAAACCATGACAAGTACAGTGAGGCTGCCAGTGGCTATTTCAAAACGGAATAATGTGAGCAGTTTGAGAGCTACTAGTCGTTGCTGAGCTTATTTATGTAAACGTTCCAGCTTCAAGGCTGTGCTGCTTTCCTGAATGACGACTTTGCACCACGACATATTAAAGCTCACTTGAACTGTCTGTGCAGGTGAGCTAAAACGATATGTCACGTGTTCACACGGGGCTATTGAACTTACATTACACATTGACAAGATATGTGGAGAATCCTACTCGGACGACTCAGTGTCGACGGAATCAAACAAGGAGCGGGCTATCGTGTACGTGTGTATGCCTACTGTGAATAATAGTGTTAGTTTATAAGGACTTATCGTGGTCGTGTTACAGGGTAATGCGCTCATAAAGAAGCAACTGTCTGATTGTGACATTGTTTTTTGCGTAAAAACGCAATTATTGTATTGCAAAGGAAGGATGCATTTCGCCAATATTATAGATCTAGCTTTGTGTTGATCAATAAAAAGCTATTAGGCATACCATGTCGAGGAATGTGATACAGATTCATTGCACAAATTCACATTTTATCACCTTATGAGAGATGACTCACTCTCCAGGCGAGGCCCCGGTGAATATCACCGCATTAACTGGACACGTCACATGGATGTCAGCGGTCTCGTATACCTTTGTCTACATAGAGTGATCTTGTGATGTGTACACATACTGATACTACAATGTAACTGTACACATACTGATACTACAATGTAACTGTACACATACTGATACTACAATATACTGTACACATACTGATACTACAATGTAACTGTACACATACTGATACTACAATGTAACTGCACACATACTGATACTACAATGTAACTGTACACATACTGATACTACAATGTAACTGTACACATACTGATACTACAATGTAACTGTACACATACTGATACTACAATGTAACTGCACACATACTGATACTACAATGTAACTGTACACATACTGATACTACAATGTAACTGTACACATACTGATACTACAATATACTGTACACATACTGATACTACAATGTAACTGTACACATACTGATACTACAATGTAACTGCACACATACTGATACTACAATGTAACTGTACACATACTGATACTACAATGTAACTGCACACATACTGATACTACAATGTAACTGTACGCATACTGATACTACAATGTAACTGTACACATACTGATACAAGAATGTAACTGTACGCATACTGATACTACAATGTAACTGTACACATACTGATACTACAATGTAACTGTACGCATACTGATACTACAATGTAACTGTACACATACTGATACTACAATGTAACTGTACACATACTGATACTACAATGTAACTGTACACATACTGATACAAGAATGTAACTGTACACATACTGATACAAGAATGTAACTGCACACATACTGATACTACAATGTAATTGTACACATACTGATACTACAATGTAACTGTACACATACTGATACTACAATGTAATTGTACACATACTGATACTACAATGTAACTGTACACATACTGATACAAGAATGTAACTGCACACATACTGATACTACAATGTAACTGTACACATACTGATACTACAATGTAACTGCACACATACTGACACTACAATGTAACTGTACACATACTGATACTACAATGTAATTGTACGCATACTGATACTACAATATACTGTACGCATACTGATACTACAATATAACTGTACACATACTCATACTACAATATAACTGTACACATACTGATACTACAATGTAACTGTACACATACTGATACTACAATGTATCTGTACACATACTGATAGAAGAATGTAACTGTACACATACTGATACTACAATGTAACTATACACACACTGATACTACAATGTAACTGTACACATACTGATACTACAATGTAACTGTACACACACTGATACTACAATGAAACTGTACACATACTGATACTACAACGTAACTGTACACATACTGATACTTGAAGCTCATTGTTCACATACTGAAACTAGAGAATAATTGACTGTACAATATACTTATTTTCAGGGATTATTGTCACATACTGACAATAGAAGTTCATATACTTTTATGGTCTACAGACAATTTCAGAATTGGTTATGAACTCTTTCGAATCAGATTTTTATCACTGCAATACTCATATACATAGAAAGAAAACAGTGCACGTGCAGCGCCCCCTTGTGCACTGATTCCCTGTGTGGAGGCGGAAGAGGAAATATTTGACCATGGAGGTTAGAAAGGACGGCATCGCTACCATTGTATACATTGCTCAGCACATACATCATGTCTGTGTGTCTGTGAAGGAACCACGTGGGAGTACAACCAGGATTACAGCAGGATAACAATGCATTGGTCGTGGAATGTGTTTACATTGGGACAAATACCCGCCGGTGAATTCGGCATCAGACGAGGCGGTGGATGGATCTGATTGACGTGATAGCTATACACAATGTTTTATTCATCGCGTAGACCCAGTCCAGTACATTAGCTGTTACTGGCAGTTATTTATATTGGTTATTGACGAGACACATATATCACGTTTAAAAGCATATTATTGCTTTTATGAAAACGATGCAACCGAGTTCATAGGTCGGGTCAATTTCTTTGACATTTACACTGACTCTGTTGTGTAGTGGAGAGTGTCTGTCGGTGGGCGGTTAAAGGATGGTATATGTTGTTACCCTGCCTGCTCTAGGGATTAAGGGGGTAAAACAAAGACCGGCCTGTGTATATACACTGTGTGTGCGTGGGGTGCGGCATGGTGAGCTAGCACCCGGCGTAAGTCCGTACACGTTCAGGCAGCCACACACACACACATGAATGCACGTCGCAGTGACGTTAGACCCATTTAATCTCCCCTCTCCCTTGTAGGGCGGTCGGGTAGCCTAGTGGTTAAAGCGTTCGCTCGTCACGCCGAAGACCCGGGTTCGATTCCCGACATGGGTACAATGTGTGAAGCCCATTTCTGGTGTCCCCCGCCGTGATATTGCTGGAATATTGCTAAAAGCGGCGTAAAACCATACTCACTCACTCTCCCTTGTACAATGTCTGTGTGACTTTCCGCTCACCCTTATGTTTGAGGCAGTCATTTTACAAGTGGCTCCATAACCTGGCGCGGTCATCTGCTCGGCTAGACAGAATCAGACACTGGGACAATACAACCAGTCACCTATCGCCACACAGCTGTAAAAGAATGTGTTGTCCGACAAACAAATAAGGGCATCCGTGTCTCAGCATATGGCTATGTCCTCGCCCTTATAAGCCGTGTTTGTGTGTGCGTGCTTGCGTGTGTGTGTAACGGGTTGCCCAGTCGCTGTGCAGAGTTGCGTCCCTTGGGCACGCCAGAAATTGTTGGTTCGAATCCCGGTTCGCCCGATTCTGTTTCTAGGTTTGTCAGCACCACACCCGTGCTCGTGGGTTTAAAAAACAAATCATAAACGTCTAAGACCTGCATCACTTCTGTCTTTCCTCTGACATCAAGCTGACACGCCGTGATAAAAATAGAATACTGTTCAAAGCGGCGTTAAACTCACTCATTCACTATACGGCTGTACACATGGTATTTTCTTTTTGTGTTGGTGAAAGCGAACACGCAGATGTTACCCCTTCAGTCAAGGATCATTACAGCTTTTCTATGAAACAGGTATTGTTTCCTAAGTCTGCACTTGCATGCCATGTTAAATAATTATTGAAAAATACACACAAAAAACGCGAAAAGACAAATAAATATGTGTAGCGATAATGAAACAAAGGTTTTTAGGTACACTCTGTTATAATATTAATTAGAGAATTATGAGCATCTGAAATTGACACAAAGGTCCAGATGAGAACCTTGTACATACTACGAACTCGCAACACATATACAACATCTCACAAAGGTTACTTCCGTTTCCGGCAAGTTACTCACATCCTTCTTAGATAACAATGCTTTGAAGGAAACAAGTTCCAGATGTAGGTTTCGCTTGACGTGGAAGATGTGTTGACATTTACAAACAACTCTTAAATTATAACCAGCCTGTTCATATACTACTCAAAAGAAGTTAAGGATCACCTGATTCGTTCATATAACAATAGTTAATCTCTCATGCTATGACAGATTAACATTACCAATATGAAAGAATCGGGTGACCCTTAACTTCTTTTAAGTAGTATATTTTCAGAATATAACCATTCTGATACTACTTACCGATAACACGGACAAAAATCTTTTGGGACGGATTCACCATTTCGTTTTGTGGTAGAACTGCCTACTGTACATGCGTGGGGTAGTTGTTGTGTTTAGCCGACCTTGTACACACATGCTGTGTATTCGTGCATTGTATTGACATTATGTTCGTAACGTAGCCAGGTGATGCCATTCACAGGCTGCAAAGATAATCGTGTTTATTCAGCGCCCAGTAAAATTGTCCCGTCCGCCGGCTCAATATCTCACCAGAGAGGATATGCTGCATATCAATATTCCTAACCGTAATTATTTTTCTGAGTTCTCTCCAAATATTTTGCCAGCACTACCAAGTACACTTACAGCCAAATATTCGGATCTGTGGACATGGAGATTTGTATTTGTGGTTACAAGGGAAAATATTATTGTTGATTAAGATCGCGTGTACATAAACATTGCCATCCTGGTGAGAAAGGAAACTTGTGTGTGCGATCTTACTAAATGTATGGAAACTACTCTATTTAAAAACGCTCGGCTGGTACAAAATTTGTCCAGAAAAGAAAATTGTGACATCAATATTTCGAAACATGAGATCTATGAATAAATCAACACGTTCTTCGCCGCAGACATGCATTGTCGCCTACAACAACGTTAACCTACAGTACATACCATAATGAACACAACGTTGGACTATATTCCACACAACACTGCTGGCAATCAGAGAGATACACTTCTTTCGAAGACGTTACTGGCTGATTAGTGAGTCCGAATCCATTCAGTGGCAAAACACACCGCCTTATCACACATAACGTGAACACAACGTCGACTAAGAGGAACAGTGTTGCCACCAGGTGTATCTCAGAAAGAACATTAACATCACGGGTCTAGAGAAGGAACACTCACATGTGTCGCCACGTCAGTGTCAACAACACTATGAACATCCTGTGTGTCACTAAAACACCCACAATGAACACCACGTGTCTCGCCAAATGAACATAATGAACGCGAATGTCCCAAAGACAATATTGTCATCAAGAGAAAGAAGACCAACAATATCATATACTTGTAACAAGAACACTATCCCAGATAGAACACTGTGCACATCACGCCTATCCTAGATATAACACTATGGACATCACAGCTATCGCAGATATAACACTATGGACATCACAGCTATCCCAGATAGAACACTAAGCACATCATGGCTATCCCAGATAGAACACTATTGACATCACGGCTATCCCAGATAGAACACTATGGACATCACGGCTATCCAAGATAGAACACTATGGACATCATGGCTATCCCAGATAGAACACTATGGACATCACGGCTAATCCAGATAGAACACTCTGGACATCCAAAATAATACACTGTGCACATCACGCGTATCCCAGACAGAACACTTTACATATCACGCCTATCCCAGATAGAACACTGTGGACATCGCGGGTATCCCAGATAGAACACTCTGGACATCGCGGGTATCCCAGATAGGACAACATGGAATCACGCCTATTCCAAATAGAACACTATTGACATCAAGCGTATATCAGAAACAAATCTATATGGACAGTACGTGCTTGTAGGTAAAAACGGTATGCACATCAGGTGCACATAAGAAAAAGAAACCACTTTGACGACATTACGTATATAACAAGGAAACAACCATTATGAGTATCATGTGTCTGTCAGAAAACAACAACAACAACATTATAGACATTGCGCCTATATCAGATAACAACACTCGTACATCATGTGTATATAAAACAGAAAATTATTGACAGAAAAGATCAGACAGAATATCATAGACAAAGTCCGTATATAAGATAGAACATTATGGGCACAATGTCCATATCAATAAGAACCTAATGGGCAAAATGCCTTTATCAGTAAGAACCTTATGGACAGCGTGTGCACTTCATAAAGAACATGATGATCAGAGAGAACACTGTGGACATACATGAAAGCCAACCTTTATTGAATATGAACCCATATTCAAGCAGCCAATGTGTTTCAATTGTTAACAGGTGGGAGAACGTTTAACACGTTTTGCAACCTCGACGGTGAATTAACCTTAGCACAAATGCAACACTGTATCATAAATGACCAAAAAAATATGTTACTTTAAGAAATAATATTTACTCAGATAGGGATGATATTATTGAATAACACTGCAACATAATGCCGCTCCTGCTTCAAAGGGTTGAACGTGACCCAGTGAGACACAGCTTTGGCGATGGTTGCAATGGAAATATTTACAGTGCTTTTCAAAAGTGAAGCGTTTATATTGAATTCTCTCAATCGCGTGGGCAGAAAATATGGTGTAGCTACCCCATAGGTTGTTATGTCCTGTTCCGTGGAAGTACATCCTCTAAGGCATGGGATACGAGATATTTGTAAGATGTTACATACTTGGAGTAAAAGGGATTACCATTTACAGGCAAAAATCAGTTTACCTTTCACACACTGTTTCCATTACTTCCACCTGTCACCATTGACGAGGCCCCGCGGTGCCCTCTGACAAATAGCTTTTAGCCGTTACGTGACACGGGTAGAGAAATACTCCGATATGGACAATACAGACAGCATATCTCTGTAGACTCAACACAGTATATAATGATGTACAGTTTTCTGGAAGGTTTGGCTTACAACGCATTATGAATGCACTCCAGACAAAGGATGTACTGGGTCAAGGATCTTTCTTCTGGCGAACGTGACTGGGAAAATATCACCACGGTTTCTTTCTCTGTACAAGGTTTACCTCCTTCGGCAACATTTACATAGGGGCAGCGTATCATGTTGTTAACGTGTGTCGTGGCGTTCGCTTTTACTGTCATTGTGGGGACAGTAACGACCCGGTTTGCAAACGCAAGGACAAAGAAAGCTGAGTCCAAACCTTGGTGGTTGTCTGACGTAATCAGGAGTGCAAAAACCAACCAACATATTTACGTAGCAACGTCAAAAGTAAAATGGCTGTAAATATAGACTGCGTTCTGGGCCCACTTACACAAAGCGATCTTAGCACTAAGATGATCGTAACTCCCATACTTTAACATAGGCTTACGATAGTTTAAGCGCTAAGATCGCTTTGTGCAAGTGGGCCCAGGACACAGAGAGAAGGAGTAGAGTTAGTGAGGGATGTTGATGCTGCCTTTAATAGTACTATAACGGCGAATACCTAACGATGGCCCCTTATATGCAAATTGTGTGGCAGGGGCTACCGGTAGAGCAGGACATGCTTACCCTTTTCACGAACACCTGGTGTCATCATTGATTTTCACTGATCCATTCATATCAATTTCACTGCTATTTTGCCTTTTACGCCCAATGGAATCTGTTTCGGCGGATAATCGAGTCGGGTTATTTTCTGGCATTGACGTCATATTTCCCATTTGTACCCATGTGAAGAGATTCAAAGATTGTTCATCTGCGTACGAAGCGACCTGCCAGAAGTATATTGTAAACTGGGAAAATTAGTTTAGCTTGGTTTGGCATGTATGGTTTTTTTAAAATTTTGTCCCCAAAACGAAAGTACAAAACAAATCTCGCGAACACAACCAGAGGGTTGCAAGCACTTTGTCATTCTGAGTACGGCGTAGGAGCTGACATGGTTTTCATACATGAGTAAAGGCCGGTAAACTAACAGATCAGGCACCAACGTCCGTCGTTTGATTACAGCTCACTGGAGACAAATGTTCCCCGGTGAGTCTCGTTGCCTGTTGCCCAGATCTGATTGACGTCTACAGGCGTCGCGGTGAACGTTACGCGACGCCAAGTGCACTAAGGGACGTCTACTGTGATTTAGGGAAAGTTGTGCTTGGGATCAATAACCGCCACCCACAGAAGTCATAAGTTTGTTTGTTTTTTTTGTTTATACGCCGCAGTCATCATATTGTCAATATGGTGAGTGAGTGAGATGTGTTTGACGCCGCTTAACAGTATTCCAGTTATATCACGGCGTGTCAGCTTAATGTGAGACATTAATCACTTCGGTGAAACCCACGAGCACGGGTATGGTGCTGACAAAGCTAGAAACATAATCGGGCGAACCGGGATTGGAACCCACAATCATAGGTTTCTGGCGTGCCCAAGGGACGCAACTCTGCACAGCGAAATGCGGCGCCATAGACTACTGTGCCCCCTTGCCCCCTGGAAATAACCGCTCTAGACACACCAGTGGATTCCATTATTAGCAACGTCTCCCGTCCGGTTACGATGACACCAGTCAACTGAACCTGACCACCCAATCCATTTAAATCACTTCTCTCGACAAGCAAGTGGCACGAACCTATTCTAATCCCGCCCTGTGGTGCTGCACCCAGACGATAGGTATTGACGACAAGGATATGAGGTGAAGGGACGAAAACGTCTTGCTGCTCATCCAGCGTGACGGTTCAGGATTGATTTTTTGTATGAAACTGTCAGGCATCATGTTGCTGGATTTGTACTATTTATCTGAGAGCGACTGATATGGATGTAGGGCCAGTAAGGGCGCCCGAATTATCGCCCGCTGAGCACATGCGGGATGTGAGGATGGAGAGATAACTTCCCTTGTCAATGGACAATGATCACAGATCAGAACGTAGCTGTGTGCTACACAGAACTGCATGCAGAAACTTGAAAACTGCCATTGAGCGAGAACACAGCATTACTATATCATAGATAGATAGACAGATGGATGGATGGATGGATAGATGGATGGATTGATGGATAGCTAGATAGATAGATCTGTGTTCTCGTTGTCTGTACCAATTTGAGGACGTGTGTAATTTCTCAACAGAAAACAGAAGGGCCACTATACCCATTAAATATCTGTTATTTGGAATGAGTTATTTCAACTGTAAAACGCATCATGTTGTTTTTCAATGTTGTTTGAACACCAGAAATTATAATCAAAGATGCACATAATATGAATTTTACACGGGGTGAATTTGTAACAATGTATTTGTCCCAAATGTCTAACGTGAAAATAAGACGAATGGTGTTATAATGAACCATGATGACCATGTGTAAAACCACTGACCATCTGTCAGAAACCTCTATCAATTTGTTCAACGTAACAAACATAAGCCATCCTTAAAAAGTCAAAGTAAGCAAAAGCATTGTGTGTCGCACGGACCAACGACAAGCAGAGGGTGACAAACAGCTGCGATCACATGTCACCTTTCAACCTTGTTAATGTGTCATACACTGTCAAAAAAACTTCTTTCTTTGTTGTAAACAATGTCCCCAATCTGTCTGTCTGGTTCAACAATAGGTCAGACAGTTTTAAGGTGAGGTATCCAACAGCTAATTTGTAACGACAACGGGTAACTTGGCTGGACAAAACGTGGACCTCAGCTTGTGGTCATGGCGATCTTGATCCCCCTGTCAAACGACTGACCAGGGTGGGAAGAACCAAGCCTCCTCAACCGTCAACCGTGTCGCCAGGTACGGTAACCGAACAAACCCCGATGACATTTCCATTAAGAAACCCTGTTGTCTGACAACAAAAGACACGTTCTAACCCCGTGTTTTTTTTAAGCTTTTGGGGCCGAAAAATAACATTTTTTCAGCCTCTGTGAAACAAAGTATAACGGTTAGTATAAGAAGGATAAAGGAGTTATGTAACTCAGCATGATTCATCAAAGTTTGAATTATTATAATCTACACCAACCGGATGCCGTTTTACAAAGCGATCTTAGCGCTAAGGTGATCGTAACTCCCGTACCTTAACATGGACGAGGTAGCGCTAAGGTTGTTTTGTACAACGGCACCAAGGTCATCAAAAGGTAACGATTCAAAACACGTACGCATGAAAATATTCTTTGCAAAATCAAATTGTTGCAAAACCACATTAGTGAGTAGAAAACGGCATGTCCGAATTGGCTATATCAGCTCGAATCAGACTTGTGTGACCTTCCATGTCGAGTTTCGGCAACAGAGGCCTCGCATCTTCCCGAGGCAAGGGAGTTAACTGACTATAAAAGTCCCGTGGAAACAGGACTTTTATAATCAGTTAACTCCCTTGCCTCGGGGATAACGTAAAACTAAACGTCGAAGACGGACAACGGGCACGGCATTGGGTCATGTCAGTCTTCGGTTCAGGTGATTTATTATGAACTTCTTAATGACATATCCGAGGAGACTGAAAACTATTGTGGGCACTGCGGTCAATGTAAACTTAGACATATTTACATATTAGTGAGTGAGTTTGGTTTTACGCCGCTTTTAGCAATATTCCAGCAATATCACGGCGGGGGACACCAGAAATGGGCTTCACACATTCACGACCGCCCCCATTTACATATAAAGGGCGGTGGGGTAGCCTAGTGGTTAAAGCGTTGGCTCATCTCGCCGAAGACCCAGGTTCGATTCCCCACATGGTTACAATGTGTGAAGCCCATTTCTAGTGTCTCGCGACGTGACATTGCTGTAATATTGCTTTTTAAAAGCGGCGTAAAAACATCTAAATCGTCTAAACTCGACTTTATTGCAGCATCTATTGAGTCTGTGAGAGCCTATGTCCACGCCTACCTACATACATCTAAGTAACCACTGCCATTAGGGCATTCTTCACTAATTTCTAATCAGACACACACGTGCACAAACCTTGGGAATGGTGATTCGAGACGCTAGAAACCATCACGAATTATGGGCCCATTATCACAGGGACATGGCCAAACCGGCAGGCTTTATCGCTAATCTGAGCAGTGAAGTCACCAATCGAACACGCCTCGGTGAAGATTCTATTGAAACTGATTGGCTGTGTAGTAAGGTCCACGAGGGAGATATAAGGATGGTATATTGACGAATAAACATCGGACATATGATAACCTATGTCTGCGGGGCCTGAGACAGACAAGCCTTGTCAGACAGCATACCCACAGTGGAAATCAAACACGCCTGGACAGGCCTCTGTCCGCACGGAAGGTAAAGTAATAAAGACAAGAGGCTGGATCCATAATCCTATGACCTTGCCCGAGCTGGAAGATTAAAAACGATACTTTCATCGGCCCCTATAATTGATCAGATTCGACATATTGCGTGACCACAGCAATGGCATGCGTTGAGAGGACCAGGGTCGCGTTAAGTTTATTTCTGCACGACACTCAGACAAAGTAAGTAGATCTCCCCTTCACGCTACTACTTGAGAAGTTGTGGCGATTAGACGATGGAGTTGAGTGACCCCATGTGCCGCGGTGTCCTGCCAGAAGGCAGGCAACAACACCAGTGCTGGAACTTAATAGAAATGGCGGAGAGCTGATAGGCGAGACTGCATTTTGTAATTTGTAGTTGATGGTTGGGAAGACTATCTAACAGGGTGCGGATTGATTCCGATCCCCAAATATCGAACCCACGGTATGATGCAAGGTTAGTGGAGGTAGGGGATGATACTTCAAGTGGTATATCACGCTATTTAGAGAACAGACGTGGGCATTCCTTTTGATGATAATGAATAACTAAATGTCAAAACGTCAATTTCATAAACATAGATAGATGGTTTCATGACGCTTAGCGAAATATTCTAGCAAATTCACAACGGGGAACACCAGAAATGGGAGTCACACATTGTACCGATGTAGGGAATCGAACCCGAGTCTTCAGCGACACCACGAGAGAACGCTTTAACAACTGTTTCAGTTATAACACGCCGTGTCAGCTTGATGTGGGAAGAAAGTGGCTTTCTCAACATATATTTTACCACTTTGGTGAAACCCTTCAGAACGTGTAAGGTGCTGACAGACCAATATATTCGAGGTTAATCAGGGATTCAAACACGTTATCAGCGGATCCTGTCGCGGCTTATGGACGCAAGTGATATCTTTCTCTACACTGCTATAACAACATTCCAGGTGCTAATTATGGAGTTTGGTTCACGTAAATATAATACGTCAACGTCCGAAAATAACCAAAAACCAGCCTTGATTATCCCCCGAAATAGATTCCATTTGGCGTAAAAGGCAAAATAGCGAGGCGAAAATTATATGAATAGATCACTAAGATCTGTCTGAGAAAGAGGGAGAACAAAAATCCTATGCTCATTGAATCGCATATTGCCATCGCTTTTGTCTCCCCCCCCCCCCCCCCCCACACACACACACACACTTCCCTGCCACCCCACACCCCACACACACACGCACACAGAGAAAAAAAGAGGTCTGACAACAATGATTTATTTGGACAGACATTGTTTTTTTTATATTGATAAATCAACAACCGTCTATGTCAAAGAGATCCCTTACAATGGACTCCCCCGCCATCTTCATGCGATACCATCCTGACCCTAGTACAAGGCTACAACATCTCCACCAAACGAGCTCCAAATGTTGCCGACCCCATTGCACACCCCACAATGCGGCGAACACCAACGCATGGCATACAGTTCTGGTACAATTCCAAGTTGGCTGGTCTGCTTCTGGTCAGGAAACAATTCATATCACAGCAAATACCAGCTTGTACATTTCGTAATTCTGGTGCCAAGAACCTTCGTCTACACTTTCATCAGACCCAGACAGACAGGAAATATATTTTTCAGTAACTTAAAAAACCCGCCTCTTACCATAAACAGTACCGTGTGATAACACTCCTGTGGATTATCATGAACAGTACCGTATGATAACACTCCTGTGGTTTACCATAAACAGGACCGTGTGATAACACTCTTGTGGATTATCATGAACAGTACCGTATGATAACGCTCCTGTGGTTTACCATAAACAGTACCGTATGATAACACGCTTGTGGTTTACCATAAACAGTACCGTGTGATAACACTCTTGTGGATTATCATGAACACTACCGTATGATAACACTCCTGTGGTTTATCATGAACAATTACGTAATACCACGAAAACACTGATCTGGTTTACCACGAACAGTAGCGCATGTTAACAATATCGGTTGATTACCATGAACATTATTCTATGTGGTTCTTTACAACCAGTATCCAAAGTTGAGACAGTAGAGCGTGTAACATTGTTGGGTTCTCATTGTGTAGTATTATGTTAGGTAATGATAACTGAAATCAGAATAGAACACGAGACCTTGGGGTAGCTTTGTGGTTTAAGAGCCACACTGAAGGCTTGGGTTCAAATCCACCCGTGGGATCAACCTCTGCAGCTTATTTTTGCTGTGTCGTGATACGATTCGAATATGTTTAAACGCGTTCCAAACCTTACTCCCTCACTCCTAAACCACGTCATCGGTTTTCATCTCGTGACGCCAGCGTGTCTGATTGCTTAGACTTAGACTATTCAAGGTCATATCCTCATTATCAACATGACCTTCACAAGCAGGATTCACATGATTCTGTACCGGCTACCTCTGCAGGGGAATGTTGCTGTTTCCGCAGATTACATAACGTAGAGCACCGTACCGTGCCAGAGACGCCTGCCATTAACTCCCCCGCCTCCATTCATTGTGTATTATTCAGCGCCGCGAAGAGGTCTTACGGATATGATTAACTACTTTTATTGTTAAACATGCATATAAATCTATTGATCCGGTTCGTTTGTATTACACTGCCGGGCAAAAGAAAGTTTACAACTTAAAAATTGAATTTGACCAAAAGATTACCAAAAATGTGAAAACGTTACTTGGCTGAAAACAGTCACCAAAACACAGCAAACTTGAGGTCCAAAACACAACCATGATACCCGTATCAAATACATCACCATCTAATAACCATTTCTTGTTTGGTTCATTCGATATCAGTGCAAACCCCTTTACATATTCATTAGAAATCTCTGCCAAATATGGAGTCGATTGTACGGTTCCGACTATATCATGAGCCTGTGTTTAGAATCACTATCAAATAGTAACGACAGCAGGTGTTCGCGATGCCACCGTCAAACATGGGTGTATACTTTCTTTTGCCGGCAGTTTACTTCGCGAGGGAGCGATCGATTGGTTGAATTGCTTTTATTTCAGCACAACCATTGGTGTTAACGGAACATACGGTAGGGAATAAATGCCAACTGGTCATCAGCAAAGTCCACTGTCCACTCTGACGTCTTTTCACAGTCTGGCTGTTGTTGTCACTGTGACACGCGTGGCAGTAACCATACCCCGATAATCTACCTCTGCCTCCAATGAATTAGATAGCGATAAAAGTTATAAGGACATTCAAAGTGTTTGAGGCTGCCTGTTGAAGAGTGTTTCAGCTGTATCACGACGTGTCAGCTTAATGATGCAAAGACATCATTAGGTCATGTGGTCTTCGGCGGCTACCATTTAGGTGAAATCAATCGGCACGGGAGCTGACAAACCAAGGATCATAATCAGAGCGAATCTTGGATTCGAACCCAGAACACAAGAGCCAGACACGCCACCTCCAATGTCGTCGCCTCAGATACCTGAGCCACCCATGCTATCAAAGATATTCCAGAACATTTTCATGATTGTATCGATTTTTTATAGGAAATTCCATCATCATAACCAGTATTATTTTGAAAGGATGTTTAGGACTGTAAGCATGTCACGACAGTTTGCCTATTGCTGCCACAGTGTAACACTCGTAAACTTGAAGCATGTCAGTTTGATTTTTGCTGTCATTATGGCATATATGGCATACACAGTGTGGCCACTTGTGGTCGCGACAGAGTTTGTTAATTGTTCTTGTGACAAACATGTATCTTAATAATGACAGCGGTATACGCCTGTCTATTGATGACATGGCAACACACGTGCCCCGTGAAGATCCGGGCTAGAATTGGCCTTCAGTAACCAATGAGTGGGTGAGTGAGTGAGTTGGGTTTAACGCCGCTTTTAACATTATTCCAGTTATATCACGGCCAATAACCAATGCTTGTCGTAGGAGGCAACTAACGGGATACGGAGGTCAGGCTTGCTAACGTGGCGGACGCATGCCATCTATCCCAATAGCGTAGATCGATGCTCATAATATCAATAGCTGGATTGTCTGGTCCAGACACGAATATCAACAGACCGCCGTCATATGGCTGGATTATTGCTGAGAGCGACATTAAACAACAAACAAACATGTATCTGATATCCTGCGATGTCATTCTGGATATTGTCATATTTAAATACATGTCTTAATCCATGTCATCAGAGAGAGAGTGTGAATTGTTTTTTATGCCGCTTTCAACAGTATTCGAGTTATATCAGGGCGTGTCAGCTTAATATTGCAGGAAAGCCCAAAGTGATGCAGGTTTTAGATGTTTACCACTTTGGCGAAACCCACGAGCACGGGTAAAGTGCTGACGAACCTAGACACAGCATGTCACGACAGTATTCAAAACGGTGATCATGACATTAGACATCCCTTCGTTGCTGGGATGGGCGAAGCCACAGACGCAGCTTCCTTAAACTAACCAGCCACACGAGTATCTGGAATATAAACTCCTTCAGCTGCACACCTGGAGATATGGGAATGTGGTATGCGGTACGTGTATGCACAGGTGTATCAGACACTCCTGGCGACCATTGAGTCTAGCATACTTAATTACGCAGTCACATGATTGTTTTTGCTACATATGCAGGTAACACTCGTACCATTTACATTCCTGAAAGTCATTTATAATCAGCGAATCTGTTGTTACATGCCAACATGTAAACATGCCCTTCAGCAATTTGACTACATGGGTTTGAATCAATAATTACTTGGAGCGAAACATGTGAAATGTACAATATAATATATTTGACATTTATGTAAGATTATTGTAACCCCAAATAATTATTGGTGCAAACCCCGTGGCGGGTGATGCAAACAGCAAGTAAACATGCCATTTACAAATTTACAGTTATGTTGCATTGATATTCATTTGTGAGATCCTGTATATAATAAAAACTGATGGAAACGAGTGAGTGAGTGAGTATGGTTTTACGCCGCTTTTAGCAATATTCCAGCAATATCACGGCGGGGGACACCAGAAATGGACTTCACACATTGTACCCATGTCGGGAATTGAACCCGGGTCTTCAGCGTGACGAGCGAACGCTTTAACCACCAGGCTATCCGACCGCCCCTGATGGAAGCGAATAAGGGAACACCTAGTTTGGACACAGTAAAGTGATATGCTATCATGGGTTCCCAGCCTTGCCTACCAAATACGCGTTGGAAACAATGCACGCAAACATTTCAACATTTGATTCTGACATGGGTTGAATGTATATACGTGCTACAGTAAACTACGGTTATAACGAACTCAAAGGGACCACTAATTTTGATTCGTTATAACCGTAGTTCGTTATAAGCAAATGTACGGAATATACACAGCAAATGGGCGGGACCAAAAAAATAGTTCGTTATATCCGTCAGTTCGTTGTAAGCGCGTTCGTTATAAACGTAGTTCTCTGTATTTCAAATGTACTGACAGTGAAGTTGATTTCCCTATGTTTTTAATGTTCCTATATTTCCACCAGTATAATTTACATCGCCGAGGTTATTGAGCTTATAAACAACATCGTAACTCGAGATGAATATATAGATTGTGCCACAGCACTAAAACTCTAAAACATTCTAAATTGTTAACAAAGACTGAACAAAGTTGGTGTCATCGTTGACATTCAAATAATGTCTACATATATTCTGGGGAAAGACTTACACTTAAACGTTAATGATATGAACAAAAGTCATAATAAAGAGAACAGTTTATATGAGAAAGTTCAATTTCAGAGAAGACGTTCACAAAGCCAAATATGCATTTTTGAGAAAATTAAAGAGCAAGTTAAAAAGAACATGTCACACAAAATCTGGCTTGGTAATAACCACAAATAGCTTTTTCAATATGGCTGCCGTGGCTTCATCAGTCAGATGGTTTCTGAGGAGATGTTTACAGTACCATGAAATGCATTTTAAGAAAATTATGGAACTTCGCAAAGTGCAAAGGTTAAAAAAACAATTCCTTAAAAAACGAACATATGCGCTGAGCCCCACCACTAACTACACATACCAAATTTCATCATATCTTTTTAAAAACAATTGGCTGAGTAATGGCCATAAGAAATTGCAACTTTTAGTATGGAAGTAGTGTAAAGGTCAAATGAAGGTCAATATATTTAACATCACAAAAACAACGAAACAATTATGTTGAGCCCAATTACTAAGTACACGTGTACCAAATTGCATTACATTTTGAACAGAAAATAACTGAGCAATGGCCATCAAGAGGTTTTCGAATCGGATTTGAATCACTTGAACAAATTCAGGTGTCATCATTGGTGGGATGAAGCAAGGGAACTCAGCCTCCCTGGTTTGGTGGCTTCAGAGTGAGTGAGTATGGTTTTACGCCGCTTTTAGCAATATTCCAGCAATATCACAGCGGGGGACACCAGAAATTGGCTTCACACATTGTACCCATGTCGGGAATTGAACCCGGGTCTTCAGCGTGACGAGCGAACGCTTTACCACTAGGCTACCCGACCGCCCCAGTGGCTTCAGAAGACAAGAGGTTTACAGACGACCAGGCCATGATATAAAATCACTTGACCTCGTGAGCTAAAATCCACAAAACAACGTCACAAGTTAATTCACATCACTTCAGCAAAATATGAATTCATCTAATTTAATGTGATTATGATAATGATAATATACTAGCTTGTCGATAGTGGTCGTGGTGATAACTGGTTATGACAATGCTCACCACTTCGCCTCATCCCCCCAGCCACCCTGTGCGACCAATTAGTGAAGCAGGTATTGGCGGAAAATCCAAATCGCACATTGGGAGTCATGCCTGCCGTCCCCGGGGTAATGACGACGTGAGAACCTATACACACCTGATAATGTATGACTTCAATGGCGTGATGGGAATACGGCGTATGTCGCACCCTGTCCTAACTATCCGGGACAGCACGTCATTAGGTGTGACATTACTGTAGACAGAGTGAATGTTGTTTAACGCCGCAGTTAATAATGTGCCAGCCATATCATGAATACCTGTAAATAATTATGTCGGGAGAAAACCCGTGGTTGACAGTATGAGTAACGACCACACCACAGGGTTTTGTGACACACAATCAGCCATATCACACATTGTGACCAACGGATCCCCCACAGGTGCTGGGGACATTTTCTGTCTGGGATTACGGGGCGGTCTGGTAGCCTAGTGGTTAAAGCGTTCGCTCGTCACGCCGAAGACCCGGGTTCGATTCCCGACATGGGTACAATGTGTGAAGCCCATTTCTGGTGTCCCCCGCGGTGATATTGCTGGAATATTGCTAAAAGCGGCGTAAAACCAAACTCAATCACTCACTCACTGTCTGGGATTACCCAAGTGACATCTATAGTATTAGTAAAGAAGCGGGTGATATTACATTTGCAAATTAAGAGGATTATAATTGTTTTGTTTCCAATATACACAAAATATATATATAACGTCAAGGCAAGAGAAAAGCCAATGACGTTGTGGACTGTTGCTCGTGGAAACTGCCACTGATATCCCTGGGTGTGGGGGCGGTCGTGTAGCATAGCGGTTAAAGCGTTTGCTAGTCACGCTGAAGATCCGGGTTCGTTTCCCGACATGGGTACAATGTGTGAAACCCATTTCTGATATCCCCCGCCGTGATATTGCTGGAATATTGCTAAAAGCGGCTTAAATCAAACTCACTCACTCCCTCACTGGCTCATGTTTGACTGTTTGACGACCTTAGCTCTACGCCAATCGTAGTTAATGTTAAAGAATGTGAATAACCACACGCACCCACCGTCAACATAGAATATCTCCAGACTGTTTGAATTAAAAAGATTAAAGTATACAGACATAAACAAACAGACATCTGGATAAAGTTGACGAAAGGCGAAAGACAGCTGGAAATCAGCTGGAAAGTTGTAACCATTGTGAAACTAGAACGGACTTGGACATATCATTGGTGACATGTGATCTGCAGCACAGCATGTTAGAAAACCACATGGTACTTACAGAAGGACGTCGTGACTGGTCAGTGCTGCTGCTAGACAGCTTCTGCATAGGATGTGAGTGCTTTACATTTTGTGAATGATGACATTTGTCTGGGGCCGTGTACATGTGTGTTAATATTGACAATTCTCGTGAAAATAACAAAGTTGTCTGGTACATCGGCTAAGAGGTCAACGACATCTGCTACAACGAATGTAACACGACGTCTTCCGACAGCAGCTGAATGTACTCCAACGTCTTGTACAGCATCCAAGCGTACAGCGACGTCTCGTACAGCAACTGAGTGTACAACGACGTCTCCTGCAGCGTGCTCGATCAGTATACAGCATCTCCAAGAGCAATTATGTGCACAACGACGTCTCCTACACAACTGAATGTCCATCGACATCTCATACAGTGAGCTGGATCAGTATACAATGTCTCAACGTCGTCATCTACAGTGTCTCAGTAGACGACAATCTCTACAGTGTTTCAGTAGATAACGTCGTCTCCTACAATGTCTCAGTAGACGACAATCTCTACAGTGTTTCAGTAGATAACGTCGTCCCCTACAGTGTCTCAGTAAGCAACGACAATCTCTTCAGTGTTTCAGTAGACAACTACGTCCCCTACAGTGTTTCAGTAGATGACGTCGTCTCCTACAGTGTCTCAGTAGGCAACGACAACCTCTACAGGGTTTCAGTAGACAACGACGTCCCCTACAGTGTCTCTGTAGACAACGACAGTCTCTACAGTGTCTCAGTAGATAACAACCCCTACAATGTCTCTGTAGACAACGACAATCTCTACAGTGTTTCAGTAGACAACGGCTTCCCCTACAGTGTCTCAGTAGACAACGACAACCCCTACAGTGTCTCAGTAGACAACGACAACCCCTACAGTGTCTCAGTAGACAACGACGTCCCTTACAGTGTCTCAGTAGACAACGATGACCCCTACAGTGTTTCAGTAGACAACGGCAACCTCTACAGTGTTTCAGTAGACAACGACGTCCCCTACAGTGTCCCAGTAGACAACGACAACCTCTACAGTCTCTCAATTGACAACGACAACCTCTACAGTTTCTCAATAGACAACGACAACCTCTACAGTGTTTCAGTAGACAACGTCGTCCCCTACAATGTCTCAGCAGACAACGACGTCCCCTACATGTCTCAGTAGACAACGACGTCCCCTACAGTGTCTCAGTAGACAACGACAACCCCTACAGTGTCTCAGTAGACAACGACGTCCCTTACAGTGTCTCAGTAGACAACGATGACCCCTACAGTGTTTCAGTAGACAACGGCAACCTCTACAGTGTTTCAGTAGACAACGACGTCCCCTACAGTGTCCCAGTAGACAACGACAACCTCTACAGTCTCTCAATTGACAACGACAACCTCTACAGTTTCTCAATAGACAACGACAACCTCTACAGTGTTTCAGTAGACAACGTCGTCCCCTACAATGTCTCAGCAGACAACGACGTCCCCTACATGTCTCAGTAGACAACGACGTCCCCTACAGTGTCTCAGTAGACAACGACGTCCCCTACAATGTTTCAGTAGACAACGACGTCCCCTACAGAGTCCCAGTAGACATCGACGTCCCATACATGTCTCAGTAGACAACGACGTCCCCTACAGTGTCTCAGTAGACAACGTCGTCCCCTACAGTGTCTCAGTAGACGACGTCCCCTACAGTGTCTCAGTAGACAACGTCGTCCCCTACAGTGTCTCAGTAGACAACGACGTCCCCTACAGTGTCTCAGTAGACAACGACGTCCCCTACAGAGTCCCAGTAGACATCGACGTCCCATACATGTCTCAGTGGACAACGACGTCCCCTACAGTGTCTCAGTAGACATCGATGTCCCCTACATGTCTCAGTAGACAACGACGTCCCCTACAGTGTCTCAGTAGACACCGACGTCCCCTACAGTGTCTCAGTAGACAACGACGTCCCCTACAGTGTCTCAGTAGACAACGACAACCCCTACAGTGTCTCAGTAGACAACGACGTCCCTTACAGTGTCTCAGGAGACAACGATGACCCCAACAGTGTTTCAGTAGACAACGGCAACCTCTACAGTGTTTCAGTAGACAACGACGTCCCGTACAGTCTCCCAGTAGACAACGACAACCTCTACAGTGTCTCAACAGACAGCGACAACCTCCACAGTGTCTCAGCAGACAACGACGTCCCTTACATGTCTCAGTAGACAACGACATCCCCTACAGTGTATCGTAGACAACGACGTCCCCTACAATGTTTCAGTAGACAACGACGTCCCCTACAGTGTCCCAGTAGACAACGTCGTCCCCTACAGAGTCTCAGTAGACAACGACGTCCCCTACAGTGTCTCAGTAGACAACGACGTCCCCTACAGTGTCTCAGTAAAAAACGACGTCCCCTACAGTGTCTCAGTAAAAAACGACAACTCCAACGACCACTCTGTAGACATGGACATCCCCTACAGTGACTCAGTGTTCAAAGGTGGTTGTGACATTTCGTCTGTCGGGCCACAAGCACTAATGTATTATTGACAACAAACATCCAAATGTTATGGCATGACGTGTTACACACAATTATGACATGTGATTATTACACGAGAACGAAAACACCAATCTGCACTGACAATAACATATCTGTAATATATGAATAATATCAATAATCATGCTTCTGAAATTAATTACTGAGTACATTATAACGCTATTTAAATAGAAAATCGATACCAGATACAGGTATTTGATAAACTGAGCCTATTGCTACAATAAAAGCAATCCCAGCGGGCGAGCTGACATGAATACAACCAACATAGCACACATACCTTCTCACTGTTGTCGACTGGGCACGCCATAGCTACACGGCGACACACAGGTACACTAGAGGTAGACACGTGGTCAGTGAACAGGTAGACTATCTACAGGTACACCTATCACCGCTATATTAAACTGATCTATTCCAGACAAGTGGTGTCAGCGACATAACCCTGTTATTGAATCCAACGTCCAATTGTACTTCTTAGTCTCCTTTCAGAAAGAGAAAAGCGATAGTTATTCATGTTGTGTTCGGGTTTTCGGGGGCACTTAGATGTATTGGCAAACACGTCCCCACCGAGCTAATTGCCGGTAATGATTCACGCCACAAAGAGGAAAAACCAGTCACAACGTGCTGGCGTAAGCCCGTTATATAAACGGTTTACATGCTCTGATATGGATTTTTCTCTCTCTACTTTTAAGGCTCTTATCAGGTGGATATAGAAACTAAGATCACAGGCGACAAAAGGGAGTTTTCCTCTCATCGTTCTTGACAGGAGGGGGAAAAACTGGAAGGATAAGAGGGGATTACTCTCAAAGAACGGCTAAAGCTCCACTGCGTATAACAGAACAGAGATCTAAGGTTGATGCATCACTTTCCTTATATAGAATCTTATCACGGCATTATTTACGTGGCTCTGTCAAGTATTCCGTGAATGTTGTTTTTGATAAATTGATCATAAATCTTTAGATTGAAATAGCTAGGATCAGGCTAAAGTTAAAATCTCAAATAGACCTCGGCTGTTACAATCTCTCGATGATGAGACTACAAACATATACGATACTATACTAATTAATATACCTGCCACATTGCTATCATCTATCACATGACTGACCGTTGCCCGTCTACCCCTACAAAACTGTCTGTCCTTAGTTTAGGCTCAACTCGCAGCGCGATTCCTCACATGCAAAGCGGGCACGTCGAGATATGACACACGGCAGCTGAAGCAGCGGGAACTACTCCACCTACATCGCTCTGTCTACCTTCGGGTGGAATTACTCCCGTGACAGAATGCGAAGTGCATTATTTATGAAGCGTGTTATAAAGTACGTTTTATTGGAGCTTCAACGCGAACTTTCTATTTATCATGTCTGGAATGAGACTTGATCCGGTACTTATTATTTCAACCTGATGAATCACTGAATACTTCCTGAATGGCATGTTCCTAACAATCATGACTAGTACAGCACCATCCACAGCACACGGGGGATGATCGCTGTACAACGATGGCTACGTTATTGACATTCAGCTCCATTAGTTTACCACTAGACATGTACACAGTTCTATCAAAATCGGTCATTAATTTACATCTCGGGAATATCCGGTAAACAGCTCAATTTTGTTATCCTCGCTACAAGATATCCCGACCGCTCAATAACACGGCCAAACGCTGCTCTACCGCCTGGATAGCCGCTCTGTTCAAACTCATTGACATACTGACGCTACAGTAAGTGAAATATACTCCAGAGATTACTAAAATGATAGATACCTTTTTCCGGCTGTCAGCAGACGACACATTTGAAACTCAAATAGGCAGTCGTCAGTTTAGGCAGACGACAGTTTAGGGATATGTATTCCTTCTTACCTCTCAATAGTGACATCAACCACGAAGGGAACCGCTCAGTCTATTCATAATCCCCACTCCTCATCCAAATCATTTCAACTATTCGAGCACACAACTGTTACAGAGAATGCAAGCATACGACACCCGTAGCGCGTGCCCTATCCGCTTGCCGCTGACAAATCAGTGAATGAAAGCCGGCAGTCAGGGGCTCATTCACAACATTTCAGTCGGGACTTCCTGTGAAGCGTAAGACGGAAAAATATCCACTTCTGCATACATATTACGCATGGCCTATATCCCTATCAGTGGCGTTATCGGTGTCTTTGCGAACATTTGATAGTACAACGATAAAGTCACTACACCTCCACGGACTGGGTCACGCTCGGCGAGTTCAACACAGGCTACGCAATCTGTTCATAATCGTGTGAAATAGATCCTGTTCAAATATTTCCATATTGACTAATGTCTGTTTTAAAAACGGCCAGCTGAAGTTCTCTTTCAACACAGGACGCCCATGGTTTAGGATCGGCGAGGGATGGGGACTTGAAAAGAAAAATGACATCACGGGGGGACGTTTTATTGTTTGTCTTTGCATCTTTATGTGTCATGGTAATTTTAGCTGAATTATATTGAATTAGATTTTGGCTGTTTGTGACTAATTCGATACAAGATCGATAATACGCCTCTCATGCGCCTCCTAGTCCTGGGATATCAAGCGTTAATCTTTGTGAAGCTTCATTAACGTCGTCGAAAGCAATTTTTTTTCAGAATTACATTAAAGACGGTTTGCAAAACAACAAAAGAAAGTTTTATACATGAAAGGTAAACCACATACGGAGTATATTAACCATTGGAACACCTTAAAGCAATAAACGTTTGACATTTATGATACACCAACGCCCCGTTCAATATCTAGCGTACTAAGATACAGCGGCTACATTAATGCATATTTTACGTATACAGCCACAGCTTGCACGTAATAGCTCTACATCTGTTAACGTGTCAAGCGTTTGACATGCAGTGGTAAGTTTGTATGGTCGATCACTTTGTGGACCGAGGGCCCGCTGCAGCAACGAGCATCTGCATCGACGACACAAATCTGTTAGCGACTTCAACAACAACATGCCATCGGCGACCCCATGACCTTACAGTGAATACAACAACGACGGGACCATATACGTGATCGTACAACGACTAAGTGTGTACATGTAACTTTAAACAGTGTAAATATCTCTCCCCCCGTGATCCGGGCTAGACTTGGTCTTCAGCAACACATGCTTGTCAAAACAGGCGACGAACGGGATCGGGAGGTCAGGCTCGCGGACTTGATTGATGCATTTCATCGTATCCCAATTGCGTAGACTGATGCTCATGATGTCAATCACTGGGTTGTCTGCGGTGTGCGGTGTTAAACAACGAATAAGCAAAACAGACATACATGTGATCTCTTACAGCAGCTAAGTGTGTAAGGACATCTGCTACAGGGACTAAGTATACGACGACATCTGCTACCACGACTAAATGAACAACGACGTCTGCTACAACGACTAAATGAACAAAGCCATAGCCACAACGACTACATGAACAACGACACCTGCTACAACGACTAAGTGAACATCGACGTCAGCCACAGAGACTAAGTGAACAGCGCCGTCTCCAACAGCGACTAAGTGAACAACGCCATCTTCAGCGACTCTAGAAAACAACGAAATCTCCACAACACTGATTACGCGAATACAAGCATGCGCGATACAACGACCATAGAGACAATGCGGCCATCGACAAGCTGTCGCCCAGTTCCATGACGCCATATATCGGGGAGGCTGCATGCGGCAATGTCAGTGCTGTGGCGGACGTAATTATGCGGTTCATTATATCATTACGTCGTAATTGTATCATCTATTTGTAGCCAGGGCTCATCAAGGGGACAAGGATGTTCTGCACGTGGTGAGGTCGTACACCTCAACCACGTTCACACGGATCAAACATCCTCGGTAGGGGCTCTTTGGTGGAGGCGCATGGCCCGTATCGTGTACAGAAATTAGGCTTTATCTTGGTCGGACTGTATAAAACTTTGCTAAAATTGCTGGGATGTTTAATGCATACTTTAAATCCCATTAACGCGAGATAGGCAGTGTGTAGCGTGAGTGGATGAGTAGGCTTTTACGCTGTTATAGCAGTATTGAAACATTATGACGGAGGACATCAAGAGTGAGCGAGTGAGTAAGGTTTACTGCCGCTCTTTCATTAAAATCAACTCTTTCAGTAATATCAGCCGTGTGAAGTTGATGTGTGAAGAAGGCCCGGGGAGATGCAGGTCTGTGACGTTTACCACTTCGGTGAAACCCACGAGCACGGGTAAGGTGCTGACAAACCCAAAAACATAATCAGGACGAACCGGGCCTCGAACCCAGGACCATTCGTTTCTGGCAGGTCTAAGGGACAACTTAGGGGACTTGGCCACCCGTACGTGGCCCCGAGTACACCAAGGACAAAAACGGCTTAGACCACAATCACATCACCGACCATATTTAAAAAAAAGTCGCTTTCTCCGCTTAGCGTTCATTAAGAAATGTCCTTAGACCGTTATTTACATTTACATAAGTTGTTTTTTTAACCTATAAGCGGGTTTACTCTATAAGCAGCATTGTTATAAAACAGCCACATGCCATGCAGTTAGTACATTTAGTTTTTACAAACATTTTATGGAAACAGTCAGTTTACCAGGCGCTTCCAGGCGACCAATCAGAATTAACCACAGAAAACATGGCTTAAGCTCGCCAATCACATCTGAACGCTTTTCTTGTACGAACAATCATCTGCCTTTGTCACAGTCTCCTCGACTACGACATTCAGTATTTACAGATGGAATTGCATGTATTTCTTCTGCCAGTGGAGTAGGATCGGCTTTCTCAGACGTTTTTCGTTCTCCTCGTATGACATTATATTGAAAGTTGACTTCATATTGCGGGCACTCACACGTCATGTATTAAAACTAGCAAGGTCAGATCAATTCAATCACCTGCCCGTCGTTTTTTGAAAAAAAGGAAGAAACTGGCGGTTCGATATATATTTAAGCCAGTGGTGCTTCAGATATAAAATAATGAAAACTTACAGGTCAGATAAATTGATACAGTTAAAACGATCAGAACAATTAAAGAGAACATATTGCCAGCAAACTGTTGTTCATATTACCCACTACACAGTAAGGCCTGTCACTACACAATAGGGGCGGTCGGGTAGCCTAGTGGTTAAAGCGTTCGCTCGTCACGCCGAAGACCCGGGTTCCATTCCCGACATGGGTACAATGTGTGAAGCCCATTTCTGGTGTCCCCCGCCGTGATATTGCTGGAATATTGCTAAAAGCGGCGTAAAACCATACTCACTCACTCACTACACAGTTAGACATGCCTCTCACTACACAGTAAGACCCGTCAACCTGTACACAGCAAGGCCTGTCACTACACAGTAAGGCCTGTCACTACACAGTAAGGCCTGTCATCCACTACACAGTAAGGCCTGTCACCCACTACACAGTAAGGCCTGTCTCCAAATACACAGTAAGGCCTGTCACCCACTACACAGTAAGGCCTGTCATCCACTACACAGTAAGGCCTGTCACCCACTACACAGTAAGGCCTGTCTCCCACTACACAGTAAGGCCTGTCATCCACTACACAGTAAGGCCTGTCATCCACTACACAGTAAGGCCTGTCACCCACTACACAGTAAGGCCTGTCACCCACTACACATTTAGGCCTGTCACCCACTACACAGTAAGGCCTGTCACCCTATACACAGTAAGGCCTGTCACCCACTACACTGTAAGGCCTGTCACCAACTACACAGTAAGGCCTGTCACCCACTACACAGTAAAGCCTGTCACCCACTACACAGTAAGGCCTGTCACCCACTACACAGTTAGGCCTGTCACCCACTACACAGTAAAGCCTGTCACCCACTACACAGTAAGGCCTGTCACCCACTACACAGTAAGGCCTGTCACCCACTACACAGTATGGCCTGTCACCCACTACACAGTAAGGCCTGTCACTCACTACACAGTAAGGCCTGTCACACTATACACAGTAAGGCCTGTCACACTATACACAGTAAGGCCTGTCACCCTATACACAGTAAAGCCTGTCACCCACTACACAGTAAGGTCTGTCACCCACTACACAGTAAAGCCTGTCACACTATACACAGTAAGGCCTGTTACCCACTACACAGTAAGGCCTGTCACTACACAGTTAGGCCTGTCAATCACTACACAGTAAGGCCTGTCTCCCACTACACAGTAAGGCCTGTCACCCACTACACAGTAAAACCTGTCTCCCACTACACAGTAAGGCCTGTCATCCACTACACAGTAAAACCTGTCACCCACTACACAGTAAGGCCTGTCAACCACTACACAGTAAGGCCTGTCATCCACTACACAGTAAGGCCTGTCACTACACAGTAAGGCCTGTCATCCACTACACAGTAAGGCCTGTCAACCACTACACAGTAAGGCCTGTCAACCACTACACAGTAAGGCCTGTCATCCACTACACAGTAAGGCCTGTCAACCACTACACAGTAAGGCCTGTCAACCACTACACAGTAAGGCCTGTCAACCACTACACAGTAAGGCCTGTCTCCCACTACACAGTAAGGCCTGTCAACCACTACACAGTAAGGCCTGTCTCCCACTACACAGTAAGGCCTGTCACCCATTACACAGTAAGGCCTGTCTCCCACTACACAGTAAGGCCTGTCAACCACTACACAGTAAGGCCTGTCACCCACTACACAGTAAGGCCTGTCTCCCACTACACAGTAAGGCCTGTCATCCACTACACAGTAAGGCCTGTCACCCACTACACAGTAAGGCCTGTCACCCACTACACATTTAGGCCTGTCACCCACTACACAGTAAGGCCTGTCACCCTATACACAGTAAGGCCTGTCACCCACTACACTGTAAGGCCTGTCACCAACTACACAGTAAGGCCTGTCACCCACTACACAGTAAAGCCTGTCACCCACTACACAGTAAGGCCTGTCACCCACTACACAGTTAGGCCTGTCACCCACTACACAGTAAAGCCTGTCACCCACTACACAGTAAGGCCTGTCACCCACTACACAGTAAGGCCTGTCACCCACTACACAGTATGGCCTGTCACCCACTACACAGTAAGGCCTGTCACTCACTACACAGTAAGGCCTGTCACACTATACACAGTAAGGCCTGTCACACTATACACAGTAAGGCCTGTCACCCTATACACAGTAAAGCCTGTCACCCACTACACAGTAAGGTCTGTCACCCACTACACAGTAAAGCCTGTCACACTATACACAGTAAGGCCTGTTACCCACTACACAGTAAGGCCTGTCACTACACAGTTAGGCCTGTCAATCACTACACAGTAAGGCCTGTCTCCCACTACACAGTAAGGCCTGTCACCCACTACACAGTAAAACCTGTCTCCCACTACACAGTAAGGCCTGTCATCCACTACACAGTAAAACCTGTCACCCACTACACAGTAAGGCCTGTCAACCACTACACAGTAAGGCCTGTCATCCACTACACAGTAAGGCCTGTCACTACACAGTAAGGCCTGTCATCCACTACACAGTAAGGCCTGTCAACCACTACACAGTAAGGCCTGTCTCCCACTACACAGTAAGGCCTGTCACCCACTACACAGTAAGGCCTGTCATCCACTACACAGTAAGGCCTGTCAACCACTACACAGTAAGGCCTGTCTCCCACTACACAGTAAGGCCTGTCAACCACTACACAGTAAGGCCTGTCTCCCACTACACAGTAAGGCCTGTCACCCATTACACAGTAAGGCCTGTCTCCCACTACACAGTAAGGCCTGTCAACCACTACACAGTAAGGCCTGTCTCCCACTACACAGTAAGGCCTGTCAACCACTACACAGTAAGGTCTGTCAACCACTACACAGTAAGGCCTGTCACTACACAGTAAGGCCTGTCTCCCACTACACAGTAAGGCCTGTCATCCACTACACAGTAAGGCCTGTCACCCACTACACAGTAAGTCCTGTCTCCCACTACACAGTAAGGCCTGTCAACCACTTCACAGTAAGGCCTGTCACTACACAGTTAGGCCTGTCAACCACTACACAGTAAGGCCTGTCAACCACTACACAGTGAGGCCTGTCAACCACTACACAGTAAGGCCTGTCAACCACTACACAGTAACGCCTGTCAACCGCTACACAGTTAGGCCTGTCAACCACTACACAGTAAGGCCTGTCAACCACTACACAGTAAGGTCTGTCAACCACTACACAGTAAGGCCTGTTACTACACAGTAAGGCCTGTTACTACACAGTAAGGCCTGTCACTACACAGTTAGGCCTGTCAACCACTACACAGTAAGGCCTGTCAACCACTACACAGTAAGGCCTGTTACTACACAGTAAGGCCTGTTACTACACAGTAAGGCCTGTCAACCACTACACAGTAAGGCCTGTCACTACACAGTTAGGCCTGTCAACCACTACACAGGAAGGCCTGTCACCCACTACACAGTAAGTCCTGTCTCCCACTACACAGTAAGGCCTGTCAACCACTACACAGTAAGGCCTGTCACCCAGTACACAGTAAGTCCTGTCTCCCACTACACAGTTAGGCCTGTCAACCACTACACAGTAAGGCCTGTCACTACACAGTTAGGCCTGTCAACCACTACACAGTAAGCCCTGTCAACCACTACACAGTTAGGCCTGTCAACCACTACACAGTAAGGCCTGTCAACCACTACACAGTTAGGCCTGTCAACCACTACACAGTAAGGCCTGTCAACCACTACACAGTTAGGCCTGTCAACCACTACACAGTAAGGCCTGTTACTACACAGTAAGGCCTGTCACCCACATACACAGTAAGGCCTGTCAACCACTACACAGTAAGGCCTGTCAACCACTACACAGTTAGGCCTGTCAACCACTACACAGTAAGGCCTGTCAACCACTACACAGTTAGGCCTGTCAACCACTACACAGTAAGGCCTGTTACTACACAGTAAGGCCTGTCACCCACATACACAGTAAGGCCTGTCACCCACATACACAGTAAGGCCTGTCTCCCACTACACAGTGCGGCCTGTCGAGTTATTAAATGGTTGTGTTCTAGTCAAGCTTTATGATATATATGGTCCTATTTCCCCACTATTGAACCCTATGGTTGGGGCTCAAGGGGTAGTGTCAGTTTGCAGTCAGTGAAATCCTGACAACGTTCCCAAGTAATCGATTGTGTGGCGGTATTCATGTCATAACTGAAGTGTGGTTGATTGAGTTACGACCACAAGATGTCTGAAAAACTACGCAGCCGCGACATCGTCCGATGTCATTTTGTCACATACCACAGTAGCGCTGTAACCTAGTTTTCAGAAGGGAAATTCTTGAGATGATTTTTTTTCCTGATATTACAATTTGCAATGTTGCAATTCACAACGTTATACAGTGTGTACTTGTGGGCGTGGCAGTTCATCGGAGACTATTGTTTTTTATTTCTTATGGTGAGTGAGTAAGATCGGTTTACCACCAATATCACGACATGCCATCATTAACGTGGAAGGAACGCTTTAAGCGACGCACTTCGTGGATGTTTGCGACGTTTGTGAAAGCCACGGGATATAATCGGGGCGAGTTCGGGATTTGATTTTGGGTCAAAATATGTTCCACCTGGACTATGCTTGTCTCTCTGTAGGCTTTCCTGAGCAGAATGGCTTCTCCTATCATCAGCTCGTGGTTTGTCTGGCTGAGGCTCGTTAGCTTACAGGCCGCCATGATATGTTACCCTGTAGCCCACTCACCAACTTACCCAAGTGCAACCCAAACTAGTGTCCCCTTGTCTGCAGCCATCATGATGTCTTTCCGACAAATATTACTATCCATCCCTCCATCAATCTATCTTCTTCTTCTTCTTGTACAGATTAAAATAAAAAATGCAGCAAAGAGGGTTTGGGCCCTTGCCCCCTCTACACGCAGCCCAGACAGCGAATTGGACTTCTCCGGGGAGCGCTGCCTAGTCAAACCCACCCAGAACTTTTCGGAGAATATGTGAAGACTCCCAAACACTGCAACTTTCTGCATTACCCAGATTGTCAGAAGGGTTGTATTCCTGGTAGCAAACCCGGGTACTCTCCCAGTGTCAGACAACAGATTGTTAGTCTGAGAAGTAGTAGCAGTAGTAGTAGTAGTAGTAGTAGTAGTAGTCAATACCTGTGATTCAATACCCTGTGATTACATTGGTTCTGTTACCCGGCGCATTTAACGGGTTAACACCATTGTGCGGGCCTGGACAGATCCGTATAAAAGGGAACATTCCAATTAGTAGGTGAACCCCACTTTTGATGTCGTGATATGTAGGATATTAAACCTTAAATATTGATTATGTAGACTCGCTTCATAGCTAAATTGATACATTAACTATCCATTCGGGCGTACGCCTGACTCTGAACCTCAGACCTTGGGCCTTTTAAAGTGATTACGTCCAGACAGTGCCGGTTCAACCACATTCATATTCTGATTACAAGCTATCTATGTGACCTCCTTACTGCCGTAATGAGTACTGTTAGAAGACATAACGACACCAGATGTTCATTTCGATGTGCCTGACGTTAGAACATTTGTTGTATTACTGTTACTGTTCATTGTCAGAATCCTAAAATGACGATCCGCAGACGCCAGATGCAACTTCTCGTCGACAGAGGGCGTGCGTGCGAGACTAAAAAGGTCTCGCGAGACAAGACAGGTATACATGCAAGTTGCGTGCAAAGCACCAGATGTGTGCCATCGCTGCCCGGCCTGGAGCCCTCAGTTTTGAGGGTATCAACCTATCTGGCCATAGATACAAATGAGCTTACCGGCTACGTTGACGATGTCGTATACAGATACGCTGGTGCTGATCAGACGCTGTGTAGTATCGCCGTGGACAGAGTGGGAGACATCAATCACACTATCACCAATTACCACCGAACAAACATCGCTGGGGAACTTCACTGGAAGGGAATCTGGAAAGAAAAAAAACCGATGGTTAAATTTGCTTTCTGAGATTACGTTGCGAGTAGGTATGTTTTAAGGTGTATGGTCATCCTGACAATATGGCACTTCGGCCTTTAATAACGTTGAGACAACACTACATGCTATCTCGTAACTGACGTCGGGCAGTAAGGCTGGGAGTCTCTTTGGTATAATCGAACATGGGCCCCATCTAAATACAATCTTTTATGCTTCCACATGACGACTGGGTTTTGTGGAATTAATTCTATCAGCTAAATCAGCGAACAAACCGTGCAGAGATCCGTCAACAACACGATGACGTTCTGACCTGCATTGTAAATGTGTTCGTTTTTAGGCAATACATTCCAAGATGGAGTGTGATGTTTTGGGGAAAATAAGAATTAACCACGGCTCCCAGGGAATTTACCGAGAAGGTTGAGACAGTTGCAGGCATTGGGACTAGCATGCGAACTTGCATGCAAGTTGGTTTTACAAACACGATAGCCCGAGGTGGCGACGACGACCTTCTTCATGAAGACAGCCTGACAACAACGCCAATTCCACTCCCTAGAGGCGGTCAACTCTTTGATATGCAAGAACTTATTTATTATCGATATTTTGCGTAATAGCGCTTCTATTTCCAAACCATCCTCTCCTCCCATTATCTGCAAGTTTAGGCTTTGACCCTTGGGAAATTGTGGAAGATTACTGCACGTGAATGAAACTCAGTTGTAGCAAAATAATTTTGATCGGTGATGATAGGAGGGGGTTGGGGAAGAGAAATAGAGATGATGGTGGTGGTGGTGGTGGTGGTGGTGTGTGTGTGTGGGGGGGGGAGGGGGGGGGGGGGGTACCTAGGATCAATTGGGGGAGGGGGTACCTAGGATCAATTGCTCTCCTCCTGTAGGGGCACGGGAAACATTACCACCAGAGTGATCGATCTCTCTGTTACATGGCAGTGATAAGAACCTCGCCAGATAAACCATATTACGTTCGAGATAAACATTTTTACAACATACAGAGGACCTGTAGAATTATTGCCGTTATGTATCGTGCAGTGTCATTTTACGTGCCAAGATTTTGACACGGGCTAATTTACTTCTGTAATGGTTTCTGTTATTGTACATTATGATCGAAGACGGACAATCAGTCTTGACTGAAGACATAAAAGCAAAACCCAGATCTTTATCATTGATTATGTTTGGAGTTCTTATCAAACACACAGAACATTTTAGTATGAAAAAGTTTCTATTTCTAAGAGCTTTAGACAAATCAAACTGCCAGCATGTGTTTGGCGTATGATGTAAAGAATACAATTCCTGAATTGTTTTTGGCAAATATCCCCAAGATCTAAGGATGTAAATTAGGAACAGTATTGACAGATCGACCAACATTCAGTGGAGCCTCGCTAGCTACGAACCTGTTTATTCGGAAACTCTCTTTCCGTCAGATTAATGGTAGGAGTAAGTGTAGGAGTTCAGTTGAATGTCATTGTGAACAGTATTTCAGTTATATATATATATCATAGTGTGTCAGTACCATATTAACAAAATCCCAAACAGCGACGAGCGGCGCCACTGACGACCGAAGCGCTGACAAAACATCGAAACATAATCACGGCGAATCTGTGATTCGAACCAATTATCATAGGCTCCTGGCGCACCTAAGGGACGTAACTCTGCACGGCGAATTACAGCGCTTTAGACGACTGCACCATACGTGCCCTCTGATTGGTAATAGGAACACGTATAAAACTTCAACGGACATTAATACGTCTGAATAACTCGTAATTCCGGAAAGAGAATTTCTAGTTTTTGTACATGGACTGATTACTTTAAAAAAAATATTCCCTACCTATTTTATTGATTCTATACTCTACCCTTAATGTGTCACTTTATCTGACACACTTTAGCTCTCGCGGAATCAACAATTGTACTCAACGCATTCCATGTTTGACTGGCATTTCAGAATTTTAAATGTCAATAATAAATGTGACAACAAATAACTTCAAAAGTCCATGATTGTTAATTGTTATAAAAAACCCAAAACAACAGCTTTGGTGAATGCATGTTGAACACATATTGTACGCGAAATAATTGTTTGACACCATCATTCGCCACACCCCATACCAGCAAACCATACACCTTCATAACGTCTAAGATCTGTCTCTCTTTCGGGGGGCACGGGGGGCCCAGTCGTCTAAGGCGCCGCGATTCGCTGTGCAGAGGTGCGTCCCTTGGGCACGCCAGAAATCTATGATTGTGGGTTCGAATCCCGGTTCGCCCCGATTATGTTTCTAGGTTTGTCAGCATCATACCCGTGCTCGTGGATTTCAGCGAAGTGGTAAACGCCTGAGACCTGCATCACTTTGGGCTTTCCGCCCACATTAAGCTGACACGCCGTGATATAACTGGTATACTGTTAAAGGCGGCGTTAAACCCAAATCACTCACTTACTCTGTCTCTCTTTCGGCTTTTCTGCCCCATTAAGTTGACACCCCATAATATATAATAGTTATATGCAGTTAAAGAAGGTCCGATTGCTATAGTTAATCGGATCACTTTAACTTCTTTTGAGTAGTATAACTGAACTAGTAACAAAACTCTTTTCCCATCATTTGTCATCAGTATGAGTGAGCTCCGTTTTAACGCCGCTTTGAACAGTATTTCAAACATATGACAGCGTGTCAGCTTGATGTGGGAGGAAAGCCCGAAGTGATTGAGGTCCTAAACGTTTGCTACTTGGATGAAACCCATGAGCAGGTGTATATTGCTGAGTAGCTGAGGATAATCATCAGGGCTAAATCTGGGATTCGATTCACACTAATATGTAAATTCAATCAACATTTTAACAGAATGGCTAAACGCCGGTTTCAAAATTGTTATAGTTATATCAATGCGTTTCAGCTTGATGTCTGAAAGTCTGGGCGAATACTTGAACCCAATCTCATTAAAATCAGATCTTTGTTCTCGCCATTGCTAAACACAGATCTGAGGACATCCAATTATGGGTCACGTCAGAACGACCTTTCATTCGACCAATCAAAGCGTCGCTTACCAGTTCAAGTGACAGTCGGAGCGTGTTTTCTAATCATGCAACCTCGAAAACGTTAACACGGGGTATTCCTAACGACAGTTACGGCCCGTACGACTGATTCCGTCAAAATTATGGTCTATCTCTCGCTTCAATGGGCTAACCATTTGAACGGAGGAGGCGTTGCACAGTACATGGGAAGCACTGCCATGCAATCTCAACCATATATTAGACATTCCGGAATGTTCGTTTTGTTCAGTTTTCAAAATTTTAATCGAGAAGTGTGTCAACATATTTTTCAAGCGTAGTCTGAAATGGAAGTCGCCAGGTTGACACGGGTGCCGTAAAGCTCGAGAAAGCTGCTTTCTAATTGGCTGATGTCGACTTCTTGTTTCAGTGGTCGGTCAAAGTTCGCGAAAGGTCGTTCTGACGTGATCCGTAATGGGATATCCTCGGATCTTTGTTTAGCTTCAACGAGAACTTAGATCTGATTTTAATGAGATTGACTTGCACCGAAAATAATAAGATTCTGGTGCGCCTAAGGGGCACAACTCTTCACTGCAATTTGCGGCGTGTTGGAGGACTGGATCATCCGAGACGCACTGCTGTTTGTAACACAGCTAACTACCTCCATTACCCCGCTGTCTACGGAGTAATTACACCATAAATTAGACATTCATGTTACAACAAATCAACTAATGTCAGATGCATCTGATCTTTACATTGTATTCACACGCAAAGACCACACAAACATTACACAAGAAACATGAAACAATCACGTGGACTTTGAACTACGCAATGGCTGATCAGATACCGTCAGAACTCTTGTGCCAGATATGTTTGAAGCAAGCCAACATGTGCGACCGTGTTTTGTCTCGGCTTAGAGGCCACACCCCTTTATTCACAGGGTTCTTCACGAACGGCACGTGCAACATTTGAGCTGGCTCTTGAAGACCCACCCTGATAACACCGACCGGAAATATAGACAGTTATGACTCATTTACGTAATATAAAGTGTCAGAAATTGTTGCCGCACCATTTCCATGCACGGAGCACGAGGTAATCATGTCATTATACGTTACAATTTTGACCTCATGGCAGGTGCGCGTTGTAAAACATAAACAGCAGTTATTATTACAAAGCCAGCGGGCTGGAGAGTTAACTAATACAACGGTCTTGAATGCCTGTTAGGCGCTCAGGGGATGCCATGCTCTCATGACATTTGATAATATGTATATATCTCTTGTATACGGATTGTTAAGTCTCATTAGCAAGGTATCATGTGTCACATTGCCACGTGCATCCTAAACATGAATAAACACGTGACAAAATAGACTAAGGATCTAGTTATCAATACCGATCCTTGGTCATTGGTGACGCCGATAAAGACAGTGCAACACCGAGTGAATGTTTTTTACACCACATATGTTCTAGCTGTATCAACGAGGCCTGTAAATAACCGAATCTAGACTAGATGCACCAGGGGTTGATAGCTTGAGCAACCACTCATGTTGGCTCGTACGACAAGTATGGGATACAGGGGACCTACTCTGCCCTGAAGTCAAAATAAGAAGATAAGCATGGGGAACCTACTCTGCCCTGGAATCCCACTGGGTCAAGGGGCCGCGGGACGGTGCAGCACCTACAGCTTCAAGCATGTTCGAGCCTACGTTTATTTACATAATTTCTGTGTACCTTGAAGAAATACCCAAGTAGAGGCGTCACGGCTCCAGGGTGGGGTTAGGGAACGATGTATTCCGCATCTTCTACCTCATACCTGGGGGCGGTGGGGTAGGCTAGTGGTTAAAGCGTTCGCTCGTCACGCCGAAGACCCGGGTTCCATTCCCGACATGGGTACAATGTGTGAAGCCCATTTCTTGTGTCCCCCGCCGTGATATTGCTGGAATATTGCTAAAGGCGGCGTTAAACCATACTCACTCACTCACTCACTCATACCTTGTATTAACATTAAATTGTATTTCCTAACTTGGCATCAACAAGTTATACAAGTGACCAAGAAGATGCCCGATACCATTCCTTATTTGACTTGTACGACATGTTCCCGAGGTTTATTAATTGAACCCGTGACTTTGTGTGTGTGACGGGAGCCAGCGGTGGGCAGGGTACGCCCACCTTTTCACGAACACCTGGTATCATCACTATGTGCTAGTGATTCATCAACACATGTTCATGATATAGTCAGCATCGTAAATCGAGATTTCTTATCACTCTTGTCACTTATATTTTTATGAATGTGGTTCCTCAGTTTGATATAGTGTAGTTGTGGACATTGTCGACACACTTCTTTATCTAGATTCTAGCACAACAGCATAATGCAAGTGTTTGGTCCGGCACGTCAGCATGCAGGAGTGTAACGACATTAGGTCCTTCCATTTTCCACAAGCATTAATTCATCCAGCTCAGAACTGACCCAGAATGAACATAGAGACCAAGTCATCCAAAATAAGGGGAGATGATTCTGCAATTAGGGTTGATTATTGGCCGACACGTAGATCCTCGCTGGCAGCAATCAATACGAGATGAAAGGCGACGCGATCCTGACATATATAGGGTTAAAAGAGGTGGCGATCTAGGAGGGGATAACTACATTCAACTCCATCACCTCGGCATCGACTTCACCTACCCCATTACATCCTCTTCCCCGCCTCTCACGGTGTTAAACTCTATGACCCCCACGTCGCCCTATCCCCTCGTACACCCTCCATGGCTCCGTCGTACCCCAAGTGTTATAGTGATCATGAGACGCTAGGTCTACTATCACCGCGGCTCATCTAGAGCTGGGTTATTCATCATGTAATGAAGCAATCTCGAACTAACGTTGGGGAGGGTAACCTCCAACTGACACATACTCCTGACGCCAACTCATTCACAGAGAAGACGAACACTCAGTGGACATTTATGTCGTATTCATTTAAGATTTAAACGTTTTCGGTGTAATTACTAAAAGTATAATCGATGTCTGGAATTACGTCGACATTTTGTCGAAATAGTATTTTTGTATTTCAGTTCAGTTCTGTCAAATGTTTGACCTCTATATCTGAAGGGGCGGTCGGGTAGCCTAGTGGTTAAAGCGTTCGCTCGTCACGCCGAAGACCCGGGTTCGATTCCCGACATGGGTACAATGTGTGAAGCCCTTTTCTGGTGTCCTCCGCCGTGATATTGCTGGAATATTGCTAAAAGCAGCGTAAAACCATACCCACTCACTCTATATCTGAGATTTGGAAGTTGGTAGGTCAGTGGAGACCCTCACTCCAAGTTGCCTAATAGTAACACTGAACGCCGATGGGTTTATTTTATGGATGACTTTGTACACCACTGTGGGTCAGAGTGAGTGAGTGTGTGAGAGTTGATATAGGGTTCAACGTCGCGTCCAAGATTATTACACTTGAATAGCGACGTGCATGCACGTGTGTGTGTGTGTGTGTGTGTGTGTGTGTGTGTGTGTGAGGCAGCTTGTAATAGTCCGGACTGTTGTCGAGTTACAGTGCTAGCTCACTGAGATAGCATGCCGCAGTTTAACATGAATACCCCACTCAGACACACTCCGAGCCGACCAGTCCTTGTTTAGCCCCTCAATGCCGAGCGCCAGAGTGAGTGAGTGAGTGAGTGAGTGAGTGACGTGTTTAGGATCTGAATGTGTATTCCGTTTAGGATTCAAATACATTCCTAAACATGTTCAGATCTAAACACGTCATGTATGTGTTTGCAATCTAAACACATTTTACAGTGCATGCTTATATCAACAAGCTCAGGGAAGAGTGAAAATGATAACTTTATTTGGGCGGGATATTTGTCCTATGAGAAGAACAACCAAACTGTTTTATTATGTATTTTGATACTGAACGTCCTCTGTGAACTAATGCTACTAGCTTGAACTGAAAGTAGTTTCGGCATAATGTTTTATTTCACACAGTGGAATACCGATGTAATATTTTCAGACGAACATATTATTTGACAATACATATGTATGAAGACAATCTTGGTTAATGATCACTGTCTCTTGGAATATTCGAAATTTGAGATCGACACTTTCCATAAAACAGTCTTTAAACAACGTAAGCTTGGTTTGAAGCTCATCACGAGACCCATGTCAGAAAGACAAGTAGCATTAACAGAAAACGAACAGGGCGAGGGTTCGAAATAAGCGCCTGCCCCAAGGCCCCGGGCAGGCAGAATTTTCTGTTCGATCCGTAGTTTCTAAGTTGTGTCGGTCATTATGGCCTTCAGTTTGTTTGTTTGTTTGTTTGTTTCTTTATGACGGCGGTATGGCATTCGGTAACTTGTCATAATAACCTACAGTTTTGTTAATGAGGGCCTGAAGAGTTTAGTCAGCGCTTGCAGCTTCTGAAGCCTGTGGGTCCTGATGGTAGTCTGGCAATATTCAAACAATTTCAGACACTGCAAGGTAGGCGTGATGCTGATGCTATGAAGGATGCCGTGAATCTTACTGTGGTACAACCTGAGTGCTTCTTTGGTATGATACGTATAGTATTATGTACACCTTGATATGGTATTTAAATTAATGCTACTATCGTGTGATGAGAATAACACTGTAGAAGGTTACCACAGATTTTGTTTCCAGTAATCAATTCTTATAAGAGAAGACCAACGGAATCGGATGGTCAGACTTGCTGACTTGGGTGATGTATGTCACCGTTTCCCAAAGCGATCTAATCTCATGATGTCAATCACTTGATGGTCTGGCCCAGGCTTTTCTATTGACAGTTCGCCATCATATAGCTGGAATATTGCTGAGTGTGATCTAAACAACAAACAAACAAAATAACCCAACGTAGAATGATATTACGATATGATAGTGATGAGAGTCAATTCTTGCACATATTCTCGGCAGCTACACAGAATCGCTACAGCCTCAAGAGCCCCTGATTAAACATTGCGCTTCTGAGAAGTGTAGCCAGAGTCTACGATTGGATTCTATTTGGATCTGGGAGAAGGTGGTGCAGTAAATTATAGGCTGTCTGTATCTAACGCTTACCAGAAAAGACAACCTGTATTGTTGGCGAAGATTTTAACCTTGGCCCCTGACAACCAAGACCCAGTTCCATGAAGGGTGTTATTACGGAATGGACTTCAGTTCCGTTTCAGTAACACATCCGATCGAGAACAATCTGCCTTTTGTATGCCTACCATGAATCACCCAGTAGTGGCTTCAATATGCCCAACAGGCCCGTATGTCTCTACTCAGAAATGAATTTCATTACTAAAAAGTGAAACTATGATATGAATAGCTATGGGTGTTGTCCACGCATACTAACCAGACAGGGGAGATACCAAAGAGAAATGCCATTATCTGTCTGTGGCCAAGGCTGGCAGATAAGGAGGGCGATATCCACTGATGAAGGAGATACGCTTCTTCCTCCTTGTCTGTATCGATCCTCAAGACCAACAGCTGAGTGTTTGCATTTCTCTCTAAGGACACAGTAAGGTATACGCTATGGCGTAAATAGTAGAAGTTTCGATAGGTCTTTGGCAGCAATGACTACACTCTCCCATCTGGAGATATAGATCCACGGTTAATGTCCATTACATTTAGTATTCCTTGCCCCAGCTTCCCCATCATTCGGAGATCGTGTTTTACCAGTTGTTTTACGCGTCCCTACTGGGAAATACATATTGAAACACTTAGAACCCATGAGATTGTTTACATATTATTAAATATTTTTAAAAAAACACAACTATATACCTGTGTCTGCCTTACCCTTACATGCTAACTATTTTCGCGAACAACTGGTGTCATTACTGATTTTCAGTGATATATTAATATAAGTTTTTACCACAATTGTGAATTTTACGCCCAATGGAATCTGTTTCCGTAATAATCGAGACTCGTTATTCTCAGGCGTTGACGTTTTATATTCACCAATAGCCTGTAAATGAGTATACAATAAACTACGGTTATAGCGAACCCAAAGGGAACACTTATTTTAGTTCGTTACAAACGTAGTTCGTTATAAGCATATGTACAGCATATATACAGCAAATTGTCGGGACCCAAAAATAAATTCGCTATATCCGTCATTTCGTCATAAGCGAGTTCGTTATAAACTTAGTTCACTGTACATTGTTTCATGTTTATTACTAGTTACAAGGATCGAAAACAATACCAGGTTCCGTGGATGCCGTCATCTTAATTGTCTTTCCAAATCGTTCAGTGGAAATATTTAGAGTTATCTGCCCCTGATGTTTCTGTGTTACATACAAAACCTACTGAACCAGCAGAAGCAGAAGTGATCACATACCACCCATGTGTAATACAGTCTCTGACATAAGCCCTTTAAGGCAATGTATCTCTTCTGTTCATGGATACTGTTGTAATATAATAATTTCCATTACAAAGAAACCATACATAACTGACTGTCTGTGGCATAGAAGTTGAATGATCATTTACGTAGTGATATTTACGTAAGTTTAACATGGCAGTTATATCATTGAAGGCCAGCTTACTGAGAGGTAATCTCAGGTCTTAGGTTTTTAAAACATTGATGAAACCAGAGAACACTGGCAGTCAAAGGGCGAAACAAGAATTCGAAGCAACGATCAGCGGATCCTGAGTCGACTAAGGGATGTAATCTACAGCGGATTGCGGCTCCTTTTACCACTGGGTCCTCCGTGCCCCTCAAGCTTTCGAACATATTGCGAAATAAACAAAATATAATCTAATGTGGAGGTTCGGTGCGTATACACACCTTATAAACACTTCAACAAAACAGGAGAACTGAACAAAATCAAAAGACTTTTGGGTTGAAAGGAACAACCTTCGTATGGACTGGTCCAATTCCTCAGTGCAACTGAAGCAAATAAAGCTTTATTGCCAAGTATTGCGACCTAAGTTACTTCTAATCCTTGTCCGAGAGATGAACAAAAGGCCACGTGGGGGCCTTTCATGAGCAACGTCAATCTTTTCCTTCTTTCATGACAATGGGAATTCACAGAGAGGACAATATGACACACCCAGCTTTCCCTGGCCCTCCGCAACCACTCCCTTTTCAGTGTAAAGTTGAGTTTGTTTTCATTTCACATATCGCTTGACGTACAGATACGAAAACTTATACACGATAATCCTGTTTATCTGTTTCTTTTACAGAATCGTTTTTTATTTAAATTAGAACGTGCACCAGTGGGATGTTTTCACCAGGCATTATCTCCACGGCTTACAAGGGCTTCTCGTCTTTGGGTCTGAGCCAAGACTGTTCGTCTGGACAAAAAAAACCTATAACAAACTCCTGAGTCTCTCATGGTTAGTAATTGCTTGGTTGTGTGAATTTCAAATATATGTGTATTGAATAAATGTGTAATCTGCAGCATCTAATGCGATCATACTGCAGCGTGTTACCATAAAATACGTATTGTGTTTTTAAAACGGATATTTACAAGTGTAACCTTTCATTGGCGATGGCTATTCATGCGTTTAATGTAGAGTGAGTGAGTGAGTTTAAGTTACATTTGATTATGTCCATTTGCATTTGATGAGAGAGAAAAGCTCCAACAGCGAAGTTAGGCGTCTCTAACATTCGGGCTGAAACAGACCTTTACGACGAGCATGGATATGGCACAGACAAACCCAGATACATAATCAGGGCGAACCGGGATTAGAACCCACAACCATAGGTTTCTGGCACGCCTAGTCTGCCTAGTCTGTCTTACAGACCCTGATACAAATATATCAAATACAGCCCATGCAAGTCTATAATGTTTGGCAAGTCTAGATCACTGCAGTATCAGGAAAATGAAGAGAGTCACTGGGCTCCTTTTACTTTATTTTTATTTAGATAACTGAACAACTGTTTTTTTCTGTACGATATGTTCATTTAAGAGACTAGATGTTAGTCTACGCATTGCAGAGCTATAGACGAATTGGGTAACCATACTCTGCCCCAGTTTATTGCCAAGAAAAGTGTACCAATGTCAGCTGTGTGATTTACACCGCACTTCTCGGATTGGCAGCAAATCATAAAACATTTTTCATGAAACATATATACCTTTCTCTATCGTGACCAAATGCGTCAATACGCAAACGTTTTATCGAAGTGATGTTTGAATAAATATTTCAGATCGAAATCAAAAACCTGTATCGATTTTGGTACAAAAAGATGGCGGCTCCGTTGTTTTGTCTTGAAATGCTGCTTAGCAGGTGGGGTACGGATCACAGATGGTGAAAAGAAATAAATACAAGTTCGACTACTTGTATTTTGAATATGCCACATAATGAATCTACAAATACATCCTGCACTGGCGAGCGAATGTCTTCGATCAGACGAGTTGCATGTTTTCCTATAGTCACGCTAAACCTTCAGCCGCCACCGTTAAAATTACAAATCTCGGAATCTAGATCGGAAGCGGACAGTGAGTCAACTTGATCAAATAACAGCCAATATATAAATTTTGGCAGGATTGGCACGGCTCGGTGCACGGAGACGAAAGAATGACTGACAATAGAATATATAATGTTTGGATTAATCCAGACAGTTTACTGAAGAGATGAAATGTGATATATTTGCTGAGAACGGAGTCACTCCGTGGCCAAATGAAATTGTGTATATCTATTACATTAGCTGATCTAGCCCGCCGTCTGCATTGTGTACACATTGAGTGTTGGGGCACGAGTCGGCTGGGAGAATGTAATGATGTGGTTCTAGAGATATTATGTCCAATATACGTTCCCTGGAGCACACAGGGGAGAGGAGATTGACTAGCAGTGCTTTGCAATCACATCAGACACAGATGAAACTTTACAAAATGACGTATTCTGGTGGGCTATATGCAGCGATATACATGTATACTGTGGTTTAAGGAGGTAATCGGAAGTACATTATGAGGTTTGTGTTGTATTAAAAACATTGAGATCAGATTTGATTACAGTGTGTGGCCGCAGAGAAACTTACACGTCAAATGCATTTATTTATATAGGTGAGAAGATGGTTGATGGTGTTCATGGCGGCTGTGCGAGCTCGCACCCATCCTAAGGGGCTTGACAGCTTGTCACAGCTCCAGTCAACATTACTTTACGCGAAGAACCACTGAACGATGGTCTTGTAGTGAGTGAGTGAGTTAGTGAGTGAGTGTTTGTTGTACCCAAAATTTTAAGTTCGTATGAGTAAGTGACAGCGACAGATCCAAGGCTCTCTCTTTCTCTCTCTCTGGAGGTGATTGGGTGATTGTGTGAGTGAGTGAGTGAGTGTGTGTGTGTGTGTGTGTGTGTGTGTGTGTGTGTGTGTGTGTGTGTGTGTGTGTGTGTGTGTGTGTGTGTGTGTGTGTGTGTTTGTTATATCCAAAATACTCTGAATCTTTATGCATATATCAGATGAGGCGGTCTCACTGGCCTCCTTTATTTCTAGCCCAGAGCTCAGTTGGATAAATCAGTGGAATGGATCAGCTATTTGACCGGTGTTGAACCATATCAGATCATCGATATACCTGAAGGCAAAGGTATACTTCATGGCCAAATTCGGTCGTATCGTATGCATCAACATTACTCCCATATTCTAACAAACGAGAGGGTCGCACACTGAGGTCGCTCCGAAAAACGGGGCCCTGGACACAGAAACGTCACGTATATCTCTTCCATGGCGAGAAGCACAACCACCAACGCCCAAAACACGCAATAATCATCGTACTGTAGCAAGTCGATTTCCTTATAATTATATATGGACAGACGGTTTGATATTTGTGCATCACTCAAGCAGGAATGTATTGATTAAGTGGTAGAATTACAAAGCAAATACTGCGCCAGTGTTACAAATAATCCTGATAATTATTTCTGAATATGATCCAGTCAGTGGGGGGATTGATATGATGATATCTGCATATTAACCAGTCAGTCGAGAGATGGATATGATGATATCTGTATATAAACCAGTACATCGAGGGATGGATATGGTGATATCTATATATAAACCAGTAGATCGAGGGATGGATATGATGATATCTATATATAAACTAGTAGATCGAGGGATGGATATAATGATACCTGTTATATATCAGTACGTCGAGGGGTGGATGACGATATCTTCATTTAAACCAGTAGATCGACGGGTGGGTATGATGACTCCTTCATATAAACCAGTAGATCGAGGGGTGGGTATGATGACACCTTCATATAAACCAGTAGATCGAGGGATGGATATGATGATATCTGTATATAAACCAGTACATCGAGGGATGGATATGATGATATCTGTATATAAACCAGTACATCGAGAGATGGATATGATGATATCTGTTATATATAAGTAAGTCGAAGTATGGATGACGATATCTTCATTTAAACCAGTAGATCGACGGGTGGACATGATGGCACCTTCATATAAACTAGTAGAACGGGTGAGTATGATGGCACCTTCATATAAACCAGTAGATCGAGGGGTGGGTATGATGACTACTTCAGATAAACAAGTCAGTCGAGGGATGGATATGATGATACCTGTTATATATCAGTAAGTCGAGGGGTGGATGACGATATCTTCATTCAAACCAGAAGATCGACGGGTGGGTATGATGATGCCTTCATATAAACCAGTAGATCGAGGGGTGGATATAAAATGACACCCTCATATAAACAAGTAGATGGAAAGGTGGGTATGACGACACCTTCATATAAACCAGTAGATCGAGGGGTGGGTTTGATGACACCTTCATATAAACCAGTAGATCGAGAGGTGGATATAAAATGACACCCTCATATAAATAAGTAGATGGAAAGGTGGGTATGATGACACCTTCATATAAACCAGTAGATCGAGGGGTGGGTATGATGACACTTTCATAAAAACCAGTAGATCGAGAGGTGGATAAAATGACAACTTCATATAAACCAGTAGATCGAGGGGTGGGTATGATGACACCTTCATATAAACCAGTAGATCGAGGGATGGATATGATGATATTTGTATATAAACCAGTACATCGAGGGATGGATATGATGATATCTGTATATAAACCAGTACATCGAGAGATGGATATGATGATATCTGTTTTATATAAGTAAGTCGAGGAATGGATGACGATATCTTCATTTAAACCAGTAGATCGACGGGTGGACATGATGGCACCTTCATATAAACTAGTAGAACGGGTGAGTATGATGGCACCTTCATATAAACAAGTAGATCGAGGGGTGGGTATGATGACTACTTCAGATAAACAAGTCAGTCGAGAGATGGATATGATGATATCTGTATATAAACCAGTACATCGAGGGATGGATATGATGATATCTGTATATAAACCAGTACATCGAGGGATGGATATAATGATACCTGTTATATATCAGTAAGTCGAGGTGTGGATGACGATATCTTCATTCAAACCAGAAGATCGACGGGTGGGTATGATGATGCCTTCATATAAACCAGTAGATCGAGGGGTGGATATAAAATGACACCCTCATATAAACAAGTAGATGGAAAGGTTGGTATGATGACACCTTCATATAAACCAGTAGATCGAGGGGTGGGTTTGATGACACCTTCATTTAAACCAGTAGGTCGAGAGGTGGATATAAAATGACACCCTTATATAAACAAGTAGATGGAAAGGTGGGTATGATGACACCTTCATATAAACCAGTAGATCGAGGGATGGGTATGATGACACCTTCATAAAAATCAGTAGATCGAGAGATGGATATGATGATATCTGTTATATATAAGTAAGTCGAGGAATGGATGACGATATCTTCATTTAAACCAGTAGATCGACGGGTGGACATGATGGCACCTTCATATAAACTAGTAGAACGGCTGAGTATGATGGCACCTTCATATAAACCAGTAGATCGAGGGGTGGGTATGATGACTACATCAGATAAACAAGTCAGTCGAGGGATGGATATGATGATACCTGTTATATATCAGTAAGTTGAGGGGTGGATGACGATATCTTCATTCAAACCAGAAGATCGACGGGTGGGTATGATGATGCCTTCATATAAACCAGTAGATCGAGGGGTGGATATAAAATGACACCCTCATATAAACAAGTAGATGGAAAGGTGGGTATGACGACACCTTCATATAAACCAGTAGATCGAGGGGTGGGTTTGATGACACCTTCATATAAACAAGTAGATCGAGAGGTGGATATAAAATGACACCCTCATATAAACAAGTAGATGGAAAGGTGGGTATGATGACACCTTCATATAAACCAGTAGATCGAGGGGTGGGTATGATGACACCTTCATAAAAACCAGTAGATCGAGGGGTGGGTTTGATGACACCTTCATATAAACCAGTAGATCGAGGGGTGGGTATGATGACACCTTCATAAAAACCAGTAGATCGAGAGGTGGATAAAATGACAACTTCATATAAACCAGTAGATCGAGGGGTGGGTATGATTACACCTTCATATAAACCAGTAGATCGAGGGATGGATATGATGATATCTGTATATAAACCAGTACATCGAGGGATGGATATGATGATATCTGTATATAAACCAGTACATCGAGAGATGGATATGATGATATCTGTTATATATAAGTAAGTCGAGGAATGGATGACGATATCTTCATTTAAACCAGTAGATCGACGGGTGGACATGATGGCACCTTCATATAAACTAGTAGAACGGCTGAGTATGATGGCACCTTCATAAAAACCAGTAGATCGAGGGGTGGGTATGATGACTACTTCAGATAAACAAGTCAGTCGAGGGATGGATATGATGATACCTGTTATATATCAGTAAGTCGAGGGGTGGATGACGATATCTTCATTCAAACCAGAAGATCGACGGGTGGGTATGATGATGCCTTCATATAAACCAGTAGATCGAGGGGTGGATATAAAATGACACCCTCATATAAACAAGTAGATGGAAAGGTGGGTATGATGACACCTTCATATAAACCAGTAGATCGAGGGGTGGGTTTGATGACACCTTCATATAAACCAGTAGGTCGAGAGGTGGATATAAAATGACACCCTTATATAAACAAGTAGATGGAAAGGTGGGCATGATGACACCTTCATATAAACCAGTAGATCGAGGGGTGGGTATGATGACACCATAAAAATCAGTAGATCGAGAGGTGGATAAAATGACAACTTCATATAAACCAGAAGATCGAGGGGTGGGTATGATGACACCTTCATATAAACCAGTAGATCGAGAGATGGATATGATGATATCTGTTATATATAAGTAAGTCGAGGAATGGATGACGATATCTTCACATAAACCAGTCAGTCGAAGGATTGATATGATGATATCTTCACATAAACCAGTCAGTCGAAGGATGGATAATGATATCTGTATATAAACCAGTTCATCGAGGGGTGGGTATGATGCAACTTCATATAAACCAGTAGATCGGGGTGTGTGTATGATGACACCTTCATATAAACCAGTAGATCGAGGGGTGGGTATGATGACGACTTCATATAAACCAGTAGTTCGAGGGGTGGAAATGATGACACCCTCATATAAACCAGTAGATCGAGGGGTGGGTATGATGACGACTTCATATAAACCAGTAGATCGAGGTGTGGGTATGATTATCTCACTATATAAACCAGTAAGTTGAGGGTATCTGTATTTTAGGCAGTTGTAAGTAGGGGGGCAGGAATGGTCATGGCGTGTCAGTTATGTGTTTGAGGAAAACCCAAAGTGACGTTAACCACGAGCACGAGTGTGGTGCTGACAGACCAAGGAGCAAGAAAAAGTTCGCCAAAGGAAGGTAACTTTACGTTAAAAAACAAGCGCTTCCTTCAACATGACTTGCGGGCTCCCAGTACATTAACTTTCCTTAACGTCTTGCGTACCCCCAGGCACGAACGCGGTCTCAACTCAGCTCTCGAATCACCGCGGGACCTCTTCGGTCTTGGCAGCAGACAAACACGCTCTTGACACAAATGCACGAAGATTGCGTCTTATCAGGATAAATATACGGACGTACTCCGTGTGGACAGAGGGACAAATTCATAAATGTAGTATTTACTCATCAAGTTGACCTCCCAGAACTGTATGCCCAGACTGGTCGATATGTGTGTTCAGTTATCTAAGTTAACACACGCATTGCACGGACGGCACGAGACCAGCACGAGACCATCACGCGCTATTACTTCAGGATTACTTGTAAACATTAGATAATTTGCCCATGAGATACACCAATAACCGAGCGATAAAAAAGGATTTAATCATCTTTGAGGGGTGGAAACCCTTTGATGAGAGACTTTCTATAACGACTATAATCTTTTGTTGATCAGCATTCTAAATCCAGGGCCTAGCAGACTTTGTGACAACGCCCGGAGTGCTTCCTCACAAATACTTAATAATCTGTCAAGCGAGGGTAAAATGTATTATAACAGCATTCCACTTGAGATACCCATTGATTAGCGTATTGTGAAACAGTGCCATTGATAGAAAAGTGTTGATTCTTGTCTTGGTGTAAAGCCTATAGTGAAAATGCAGGGAATCAACGGCCGGGCCCTAATTACTCGTTCCAAACGCACCACCGTGTTCTTCATAACGATTATATACATTAAACATCGACAATTGACGGGTTTTTTGCCAATTTTGCTACATAACAGTCGTTAACAATCTCACTTATTTCAGTGTTCCACAAAAGAACGGTTCACTGAACCAGAGACAATGGCCACTTCTTCCAATGGTTAGGCATGCGCTGAAGAAGCAATATATCACCCCAATTTGTTCAAAGGTCATGTAGATGTTGAGGTGTGACCCCGAGGCTCCTTTGCTTACAAGGGTTATGCGTATTGGTTTCAGTCTTCTACTGGGTCGGTGGGTAGGTAGCCTTGCTGGCTTTAACTCACGTCTCTGGCACAGTACATGAAGACCATTCTTGGTGTGTCCCAATTACAAAACTGGAGTACTGCATGAACTCACCAACACTGTCTCAAGTTGTGGTCGAAAGAAACACAAATAATGACATAGCTGTTTCTGGTGTACCGACACATTGGTTGCGGGCCATGTAATGTGAAGTCAGGACTGCGGGCCATGTAATGTATAGTTAGAATTGCGGGATACTTTATGGGAAGTCAGGATTTAGTTTTCTGTGAACCAGGATTTCAGGCCGCGTTATGCGAAACCAGGATTGCGGGCCATGTAATGTGAAGTCGGGGTGGGACATGTGATATGAATTCAGGATTGCGGGCCATGTAATGTGAAGTCGGGGCGGGCCATGTAATGTGAAGTCAGGATTGAGGGCCATGTAATGTGAAGTCAGGATTGCGGGTCATGTAATGTGAAGTCGGGGCGGGCCCTGTAATGTGAAGTCAGGATTGAGGGCCATGTAATGTGAAGTCAGGATTGCGGGTCATGTAATGTGAAGTCGGGGCGGGCCATGTAATGTGAAGTCAGGATTGCGGGTCATGTAATGTGAAGTCAGGATTGGGGGCCATGTAATGTGAAGTCAGGATTGCGGGCCATGTAATGTGAAGTCAGGATTGCGGGCCATGTAATGTGAAGTCAGGATTGGGGGCCATGAAATGTGAAGTCAGGATTGCGGGTCATGTAATGTGAAGTCAGGATTTCGGGCCATGTAATGTGAAGTCAGGATTGCGGGCCATGTAATGTGAAGTCAGGGTTGAGGGCCATGAAAAAACACACATACCGACAAACCAAACTCGGTAGCTAATATATCTGAGACCAATTTACGCAAGATAATGGAAAACCCAGAACCAACTAAACATCCTCCATACCCCCAGACAACCAAACCAGTGAATAGCATATCAGTAACGTGTGAGGTGAGCTATGAGCGCAAGTGACGAAAGCGTTGTCTCGTGACGATGCAGACCCTATTTGACTTCCCACATGGGCACAATGCGCGGAGTGCATTATTAGTGTCTATCCGTGTAGATCCGGGGTAGAATAGCAAACTATTCTTGCCGTAAAGGCGACTATGCTGACCTGGTTGATGTCATCGTATCCCAATTGCGTGGAGAGATGCTCATGATGTCAATCACTGGATTGTCGGCCCAGACTCGATTATTTACGGACCGCCGTCATATAGCTGGAATATTGCTGAGTGCGGCGTTAAACAACAACAACAACAACGAGATTATTGGTGTCATCAGTCGGTATGTGGATATAACGTGGCTCACAAACGCGACCCCATCTGTTCTAGCTCACTGATAGATTGTGTAGGTAACCTAGAGGTTTCAACGTTCGCTCGTCACGCCGAAGACCCAGGTTCGATTCCCTACACGGGTGCACTGGGGGAAGCTTCATTCTAATGTCCCCGTCATTATACTGCTGTAATATTGCTTTAAGCGGCTGGTAAATTTCAACTCACTCACTCATTGTACCTCAACGGTGTGGATCGTTATTCACAATATGAGTCACCGGATTGTCTGGACCTGACGCGATTATTTAAAGACAGCTGTAATATAGCTGGAATAGTATTGAGGGCGGCGTTGAACAACAAACAAACAAACAAACACTCGCGAAGTAAACCATCTACACAACTGGCTTTCCCTTCATCCGATGAGGGGCGGTGGGGTAGCCTGGTGATTCAAGCGCTCGCTTTTAACGCCGGCGACCTGGATTCGACTCCCCACATTGGTACAATGTGTAAAGCCCATTTCGGTTGTCCCGCGCCGTGATATTGCTGGAATATTGCTAAATGCGGCGTAAAACCATACTCACTCACTCATCCGAAGAGATGGTTCTGCTTCACTGGAATGAGTGAGTTTGCCTGTATGGCGCTTATCAATAGCCAGCAAACTCCACACATTTTGTACCAACCACAATCGGCGACTAGATCATATTTCGAGGTCGGTGCTCTGATATTGGCGAAGTTCATAGCTTTCTTCATTATGGCAGAGATTTATGTAAGTAAACATTTAATTCTTTGGTAATAAATACAATATGAAGTCAGTTGTTGAGATATTTATGTCCTTCCCTTAATCATGCGCTGTCGTCACTCAACTAACTTACGACCGTACAAGTTGGAGATAAACAATCAAGTGTAACAGTGATAGAACGCACGTCACATGACCTAGCAGAGCGCGCATGAACAGGAACCAGTTATTAATGATTGATTTTATACTCGGTAAACCATTGCTTCCATAACTGTCGACCACAGACATGGAACCTTCATCCTGATACCCCACAGATTTCTATACACACATACATTCACCGCTGTGGCACCAGAAATGGTATTCAGATTCGGGTCAAAGACATCTCATACAAGAAGTAGATATAAAAACGTCAGTAAAAGAAAAAGTGGAAATAAACTTCCATTACACGGAAATAGAATGTATACGTCAGCTATAATGGCTTTCTCTGTTGGTCGAAAGCGACATCGTAAAGGCGGAAGCAATTCCGGCAGAAGCATGACACACTTAAAACGGGAGGCAAGGGGTTTTGAATTACGTTATGGATAGACCCAGCCAGTGTGTATTATCACCCCATTAAACTACTCTTCTTGTAGGAGATGGCCGCTCAGTCCGTAGGAAGTACACTAACTGAAAACGGTCTATCCGGAACATCGACATCAGTCGAATAAAGCCGACGTATAAACAGTCATCAAGATATTTCATTGTGCACATCTGTCGGTTGTCATCGTAATTCTGTCGTTATTTCCAGCAGAACGACCCGGATGTTATAGTTGATGGTAACCTGACTCAGTTTCTGCTTGGGCGTTACTCTGCTGATTCTCATAACACAATCTCATTAAAAACCGATCTTTTATTCCGACATGATGCCTCCCTGCATTCCAGATCTGAGGACACATCCAATGAAGGTCGCTTCCGATGGATTCTTGGCCGACTTTGACAGCCCAATCAAAATGAGGGATGCGTGGATTCTTCAGCCAATCATATGTCAGCTTTCTAAAACAATTCGGCTTAATTTATTTTCGATCTCTGCCAATGAAACCTGTCACAGAACACAAATATACCCTCCATAACAGCTCTTTGGGTGAGGATGCCGTGGCGCTTACAAACGACAAGATGTATAAAATATCAACAACAATATAACAGCAGGGCATTATTGTTTTGCATTCGGATTTCCTCGATTATATCCGTTTTCGTGATACGGAAATCAGATATGCATGTCAAAATGCATGTCAGAGTGTTAACCTGAGAGGACCTCCTATGGCGGTGTCCCGATATCTCCACACAGAGAGGTATGGTATCGGGCAGGGTAAGGGATCTGATTTTAATGTGATTGCTTCTGACGCGTTCTGGATTTCCCTATTCTGGAAGGAACACATGGACAAACCGATGATGTTTCCTCCATGATGTAAAGAAGAAATTATTCAGTTTCATAAAGATTATTTCGGATGAGAGACATCGTCACATCGATTACTTTCTTTTTTCTTTCACTTTTTTTGTGAGTGAGTATGGCTTTACGCCGCTTTTAGCAATATTCCAACAATATCACGACGGGGGACGCCAGAAATGGGCTTCACACCTTGTACCCATGTCGGGAATCGAACCCGTGTTTTTAGCGTGACGAGCGAACGTTTTAACCACTAGGCTACCCGACCGCCCCCATAATTTTGGAATCACTCGTAGATACATTTTTTTCGGTATCATTCCGTTTGTATCAAAGTGATTCGGACTAGTTGAACCTTTGACCATCGCAGTCTGGCAGCTTAAAGACAAAACTCCGCATATTGACTTTTGAGCTCCATGTGACATGTGGATAAATCGTGATGATTTAACAATTTGGAACATTTGAGAATGCGGCGAATTTGGCAGTGTGAAGACAACGCTGCTAGATCTGACGAAATAAAACATTCCCACGGTTCTATCTATGACATAATAAATCTCGAACAAATCTGTTTGCTTGTTGTTTAACGACGCACCGACGTACAATATCCCAGCTATATGACGGCGGCTTGTAACTAATCGAATCTGGACAAGACTATCCAGTAACCGATATTGTGAGCAACGATCCACGCCGTCGGGGTACGATAGCACGCAATCAACCAAGTCACCAAGCTTGACCACCAGATCCATTAAGTCGCCTCGTACGACTAACATAGGTTACTGGGGACCAATGCTAACCTAGGATCCCTGAGGGGCTATTGAAACATGCTGCATGACACTGATGTAGTAAAACCAATGGTGCCGGACGGACAATGATGCCGTGAAATCCATGACACTAGACTTTAATGCAGTCCCACAATGAAAAACAGTGATGCAGTGACGCCAATGATGCTAGGCATTGATGCAGGCAAATATACGATGCTAGATCTTGATTCATGGAATTAATGGCCTCGTACGACCAGCATGGGATGATGAGGACTAATTCCAACCTCGACTCCCTCTGGGGCTATTGAAACCAATGCTGATTGACAGTGATGCAGTGAAACCAGTGATGCTAAACATTGGTGCAATTGCAGTGACACCAATGCTGCTAAACAACGATTCAGAAAACCAATGCTGCTTGACAGTGATGCAGTGAAACCAGTGATGCTAAACATTGGTGCAATTGCAGTGACACCAATGCTGCTAAACAACGATTCAAAGAAACCAATGCTGCTTGACAGTGATGCAGTGAAACCAGTGATGCTAAACATTGGTGCAATTGCAGTGACACCAATGCTGCTAAACAACGATTCAGAAAACCAATGCTGCTTGACAGTGATGCAGTGAAACCAGTGATGCTAAACATTGGTGCAATTGCAGTGACACCAATGCTGCTAAACAACGATTCAAAGAAACCAATGCTGCTTGACAGTGAAACCAGTGATGCTAAACATTGGTGCAATTGCAGTGACACCAATGCTGCTAAACAACGATTCAAAGAAACCAATGCTGCTTGACAGTGAAACCAGTGATGCTAAACATTGGTGCAATTGCAGTGACACCAATGCTGCTAAACAACGATTCAAAGAAACCAATGCTGCTTGACAGTGAAACCAGTGATGCTAAACATTGGTGCAATTGCAGTGACACCAATGCTGCTAAACAACGATTCAAAGAAACCAATGCTGCTTGACAGTGATGCAGTGAAACCAGTGATGCTAAACATTGGTGCAATTGCAGTGACACCAATGCTGCTAGACAACGATTCAAAGAAACCAATGCTGCTAGACACTGATGCAGTGAAAACCATGATGCTAGATCATGATTAATAGAATCCCTGGCTGTGTTGTGCTGTAGAGAAACCCAATTGCAGATCAGACACAGTGCAACATGTTGCAACTTGCCGTATTGATTAGAAACCTTGCAGAATTTCATTTGGTTTAACGACCACCATAGTCAGATGCCCTTAACGTCAAACAAAGAATCACTTATTTCCGAGCCCCAGTAATAAGAGAACGCGATGATGCTATTTGAACACAGTAAATCGTAGGTCAGAGAAATGCCGATGTAACAATCGACCGTATTCATGTAATCCTTGCAGAAACGTCGGCTGTAAACGACCATTGCATGCTTTGCATTGTTTATCAAGCATTAATTTTATGATTAATTCCACAATAATAACAACCTTGGCATTTTCTAAACAATAATGCTACCCATTCCGTGCTCAGCAGTAAAGAAATATATAATTTCAAATCGTTTCCCCTGGCAACGCCCCAAACCCTCTAATTACCATATACACGACTCCGCATATGCGCTCTGGCAGATTGTCAGATGATAGTCCTCTTTTATAATATTTTCATGACAACTGTTTTCATCACTTAAACCATCTGGCCCTCTACGGACTAGCTAGGATTCATGAAAGTGCTTCGTGGTACAATCTACTGTCGTGATTAGAAATGTAGCTCCAACTGAAGTTTCCCTAGTAGATGTTTCAGACGAAATAATAACATTGAACCTTTGTTTTGTGCTATTTGAAGGTTTAATGTACGTCGAACATCAATTCTCCCGTGTGGTAAATCAGAGTTTGTGTGACTGGCAAATGATTGGCTTGGGGGTAATTGACGTTCGTATAGTATTTAGGGCTTTTGTGGAGTAGACTCTGAATATTCAACAAAGCTTCATAAGTAATAAGTATTACATTCGGAAACAATTTACTCGAACGCATTAGCATCGCTTGAAGCCAACCGGGTCTTGGATATACCCATAAGTATAGATGTCTTTGAAAAGAAGTCTAGTCACGGATTAATATGCTAATTACTCCACACTGCGAAGTCTTGAGGTTGTATTAAACCCAGAACTATTCTATTGACTCGTCTCGTTGAGAGACATATATTACTTTTTTGAGAACGTAGACCAAATTAATGACTTCAGAACAGTCGTTCTGGCTTTAATGTGGTCCATATGTGCATTGTTAGGAAATGGTGACGTTCGCTTGTTTCCGCCAAGAACTGAGTTTCATTTGTCTCCATTCGGCCCATTGAGGACCACACAAAGGAAGTGTGAACTTTTAACATAAGGACATCATTTCACTTTACACATTCGGTACAGAAAAGTATTCGTGTCGATGATGACTGATCTTTCTAAGGAAACACAGGATGTATAAGTTAGAATCTTGTAAAGCCGCTGGACCAAGAAGTTACATTAAATCATGGTGTGACATGAATGAAATTAAATTGCTATGATTGAAGCTATTGACTTGCATACATTTTCAAATGGATTCTCAAACAAATAACTACTCATGGTCTTTATTTTTAGGAGTGTATTGGAATTCGGGCAATGAGATGCCAGCCCGCCTCGTTAGTATGCAGTGATATTCATATGATCCCAACATCCAAAAGCCGCACGCCTGTTTTGATCCACTCTCAGTGATATTTCCATTTCCGCTTTACAAGTGGATCTGACCTTACGTCAAAACCTTCAGTTGAATTGAATATGCAGGACAACACTTCATCCAGATGGTGTAAGCCCGACAGTGTAGTACACACATCTTACAGCTGAGCTCAATCACGCCATTTGGAACAAGAGCAATGCGATATAACGATTGTGGGAGATTTGAGGATCTTATCTTGACGAAATTACAAGCATTGGACAACGAAGAATATTATATGTTAGTTCTCAGCCCCCGAGGCTCAGGGCCTTAGTTCTTTTTGGTTTGAAGATGAATATATTTTCGAAAAGATGGCTCAAGGTCTTGAGGAAACTTCAACCTCATTAACCCTAAAGAATAGTATTACCTTCCCCAGGTTTCATCTCAATCCTTCCTGGACAACTAAACTGAACATTGCTGTTTCTAATCAATTGTATTATTTAACATATAGACCGATAAGGAAAACAAGCTATACCAAGTTATATTTCATGCTTGAAAAAAAAGACAAGAGATATTTCAAATGCAGAGTTTGTAATAATGAAATGAGCACATAGAAGGCAAAAAATTCAAAGTTTAATGCAGTGGCAGCGAAAATATAGGACCCGTAAAAAAACCAGGGCAGGGGGTATATCGTCAGTTTGTCCTGACTGCAAACACAAAATGCTTTTAGATTAAAGTAACTTTGCATGAATTGCATTAAGGGATCACATTCAATATCGCGTATGTCCCACATTGGCTTCAAGACAAAAAAAGGTTCTGTTGTAGGAAGAGAAGCACGCCTTGGCGCATTACCTCGTCGATGTAACGATGGGCTGTTATATTAGCGTCCAATGCATATTCCGTATTTTCCTAACTACAGACCTCTTTCCAAATCATTACGCTGCCTTCTCTAAATGGTACTGTCTCCTGGATATAACAACGATACACACGTACTCTACCATCTGCCCAGAAGACCTGGAACCTATTCTCATCAGACTCATCCGAACACGTGACCTGAACACTAGTCCTTGGGCAGTTGATGCTGGTGACGCCACAACCAAGAAGTGGTTCCTCAAATAAACACCTCGCAAATAACGTTTTCGTTGGGTGTTGTGATACATGGTCTGTCTGTGTCCTCGACTGTCCACTGTCTGTCCATTGTCTGTCCTGTCTTTCCACTCTCTATCCTGTCTGTCCATTGTCTGTCACGTCTGTCTGTCCACTGTCTGTCCCGTCTCTCTGTCCTGTCTGTTCATTTCTGTCCTGTTGGTCCACTGTCTGTCCACTGTCTGTCTACTGTCTGTCCATTGTCTGTCCCGACTGTCCATTGTCTGTCCTGTCTGTCCATCGTCAGTCCTGTCTGTCTATCCCGTCTGTCCCATCTGTATGTCCCGTCTGTCTGTCCCGTCTGTCCCGTCTGCCTACTGTCTTACCACTGTCTGTCCATTGTTCTGTCTTTCCTGTCTGTTATGTCTGTCCATCGTCAGTCCTGTCTGTCTGTCCCGTCTGTCTATCATGTCTGTCCCATCTGTCCGTCCCGTCTGTCTGTCCTGTCTGTCCACTGTCTGTCCATTGTTTGTCCGGTCTGTCCCGTCTGTCCATTGTCTGTCCTGTCTGTCCCGTCTGTCCACTGTCTGTCCCGTCTGTCCATTGTCTGTCCCGTCTGTCCACGAGTGCAACAGAAGTGTCTTGCGTCGGTGTCATGTCTGGCTTCTAATGCATTGACGAATATTTGAGCTGTGTTTATACTCAGATGCATCCTTTGGTCATGCTACTCGTGCATTTCAATTTTAGCGAAGTTTTTGTTGCACCCGTGTCAATTACAATATTGTCTACGAATGGTCCTGCAAATGTAACACCAAATCCCTGTTTCAAAGACTACCCATAACCCTTAATATCATCACGGAAGGACTTTCTATATATTCAAATAAATTAATTTGAGAAAAGTGGAATAAAATACCATGTGGATTCTCAAAAACTCAAAAGATATGGTTGAATATTTGAGATCTCAGAAAGAGCCAACTTCAATTTTGTCGAAACATTCGAGGTTCAAAGTTATACACCGCTATCCCACACGGCAAACTTAAGGAAAAGCTTGATCCATGGGCAATCGTCAGTAAACCTGGCGACCATAGAAATAGTTACATCACTATCTTAAAGGGTACAGGACAATTTGTCCAAAATGAAAACAAATTTCATGTGAAGTTTACTGAGAAAACAAAATAAAGGCATCTCCCGGGGCATCAATAGTGCTCCCCTCCTTGCTGATCTATTTCTCTATGTTCATGAATGAGAATTTCTACTCGGATTGGCAAAATCAAATTACGGGAATTTGGCCAATTTTGTCATCTTAATAAGCTTATATCGATGGTATGTCGATGAATTGATATCGTGAAACTGCCTCATCTGTTTCAACTTTAGATCTGGACAATAAACGTACCTGGAAAAAGGACAATAAACTTTTCACGAGACTGTATGACAAGACTGTATCAACCTTCCCATTATGTTGAGCAATATTCCAGCAACACCTTTAGAGATACAATCGAGCATGCTTTTACTACGAAGATATCAAAGAGCGGCATGCTTTCGACTCTTGCTCAAAAGTTGTATGATCGGGATTATAGCATCCACGTCCTAGAATAAAGCTTTCAAAATTAAAAGGGTCCTAATTAGACATTCGAGGGAAAATATCAAACGCATCGGTGTGTTAAAAAGATGTTTTGATGTGTACCATAATATTATCTTTCAGGGTTCCAGTACCATATTTTGCCTTTGCATGTGTTTGTGACGGTACCCCCGTGGGGCAGGATACGCTCACCGTTTCGCGAACACCTAGTATCTATTTGATAGTGATAAATATATGCTTATGAATCGGCTCCGCTTTTAGCAAAGATTTCTTAAGATTATGGAAACAATTATGTCGCTTATAAACAATACACCCATGTTTGATGGCGGCTAAAAATGAAACAAACAAGAAATGGTTATTCTTGGGTGGCCCAGTTGTCTAAGGCGCCGCGATTCTCTGTGCAGAGTTGCGTCCTTGGGCACGCCAGAAACCTATGATTTTGAGTTCAAATCCCGGTTCGCCCCGATTATGTTTCTAGGTTTGTCAGCACCATACCCGTGCTCGTGGGTTTCAGCGAAGTGGTAAACGTCTGAGACCTGCATCACTTCGGGCTTTCCTCCCACATAAAGCTGACGCGCCGTGATATGACTGGAATAATTTTAAAAGCGGCGTTAAACCCAACGCACTCACTCACTACTATTATCTCGTCCCTGCAGAATCAATGGCGACAGCATAACGTAAAGGTAAAGATACGAAATAAGCAAGAAGCCTGATGTCGTAGGTAATGCTAACCAGCTTCTCTACATCGCAATAGGTGTATATCACGCCGTGCAATTAAAATACAAATAGCATTTATTGTCAAGGAATGTTCTTCCTACGCTGAAAGATCTAATTGACTAAACGAAAGCCAAAGGACCGATGGTTCCGTCTTCCCAAAAACCTATTACACTATTGAATGAAAGGCGGTGAGGCAGTGCGCGGAGTTTAACAGAAGATCCTGCACGGATATTGCTCCCCAAATAAGGAGACTGGAACAGAAATGGCATATTTAACACAGTATTTGATATAGAATTTCGAGGAGCTTTACATAGAACCTACTCAACCTTAATTTCACCGTTACGCAGGGAAATGATACATCACACGGCAAAACAGGTTTATGATACTCATGGTCTGGTTGTTCAGAGAACTGGCTGCAGTCACTCGTTTATAACACTATCAATGCTTGATTATGTGGCGTGATGTAAAAGAACAGCTGAATCCCTAAACGGAACATATTTCAAGATTGCGCATATCGTTCAACTATACACAACACCTTGAAGGTCACATTAGGTACTGGTTGAGTGAGTGAGTTGGGTTTAACGCCGCTTTTAACAGTATTTCAGTTATATCGCGGCGTGTCAGCTTAATGTGGGAGGAAAGCCCTAAGTGATGCAGGTCTCAGACGTTTACCACTTCGGTGAAACCCACGAGCATGGGTGTGATGCTGACAAACCTAGAAACATGATCGGGGCGAACCGAGATTCGAACCCACAATCATAGGTTTCTGGCGTGCCTAAGGGACGCAGCTCTGCACAGAGAATCTAGGCGCCTGAGACGACTGGGCCACCCGTGCACCCAGGTAGTGGTTAACTTGGACACAAGAAGGTGATCCGATCGTGCGGGTTTCTGGTCAGCAATACAACCGCCCATCGGTTTATAATACCACTAAAGACTATAGCAAGTGTTATTCTCCAGGATATATCCCGGTTACAACCCTTGTTTTATGGCTCGGCTGATTAGCGAGTGTTTCGTCCCGACGCCAATTTGATTTATGAATGTCTCGCAGTCACAACAAACCCTTCTACGTGTCGTACAGACGGACTCCTTAGACGAAATGGTGTCGCAATGAAACACTCGTTACTTTTTCTGGTCATAAATCAATAATATTTCCCCCGTGAATTGGATTAATATTGCACTGGCTAATATTTGAAATTTAGATGTAACTCCGAAAATAAACGTCTTGGAGCGTGGCGTGATTTGTTATTCTGCTTGACTGGAATTGCCGCAGAATTACCAGATAGACTGTTGCCCTTCTTCAAATAAGATCCTGCTGACAGTGGGCAGTGCACCAAGGTAATAATATGCCGCGAACTGACGTATAGGAAGGGAACTGTAATATTTTGCTTTGCTGAATTTGGCGCCATAAACGCTAGACCAAAATGTTATTCCACTGACACTATTAATACGCTTTTTAATACGACAGCAATTCTTGGAGGTGAGGTGAAGTGAGGTGAAATGGGGTTTAACGTCGCGTCAGAGATTATTGCACTAATATGGTGACGTGCATGCACGCGCGTGCGTGCGTGCGTGCGTGCGTGTGTGTGGCTGCATGTACTTGTCCGATTTTATAGTGCTAGCCCACTGAGATACCATTGTCGCAGCTTAACATAAATACCCAACTCAGACACAGTATACAGGCTCCGAGCCGACCAGTTCTTGTTTTAGCCCAACCATGCCGAACACCAGGCAGGGTAGCAACAAGTACCATCTTTTACCGTCTTTTAGTATGACACGGTTTGGGGTCGAACCCCCGACCTTCCGCTCTCCGGGCGGGCGATTTACTACTAAACCACCAAATATTGAAGGATAATTTGATGTTGGACATGGAAAATCCAGGAATTGTTTCAAGGGAAAGATAAGCCATGTGTCAATATTTAGTGACATCTTTCTTGTTGAATATTCTGCATCTGTGTACTTTATATGTTAGTATATACAATTTTCTTTGCTAGGAATACTGAGGTATTTCATTTTGTGTAAATATAAAACGTCAATGACAGAGAATAACCAGTCTCGATTATCCGACGGAACAGATTCCATTGGACATAAAAACAAAATAGCGATGAAAATTATATGAATGCACCGAAAAATCAGTAATGACACCAGGTGTTCACGAACAGGGAAAGCATGTCCTGCCCTAAAACACTCCCAGGACAACATCTGAACATAAGTTCTCATATTTATATGTACTTGGGGCGTGGGGTAGCCTAGTGGATATAGGGTTACTCTTCAAGCCGAAGTCCCGAGTTTGATTCCTCACATGGGTACATTCTGTGGTGCCCTCTGTCGGGATATCGTTGGAATATAAAACCCCTCTCCCTTACTTGAAACATGTTATGTGACCAACCATGAGATAAGGGACCTTATGGGTGAAATATCACATTTTGACTTATTTTTATTTAAACTACAGTACAGTAAAGTACGGTTATAACGAACTCAAAGGGACTACTAATTTTAGTTCGTAGTCCGTAGTTCGTTATAAGCATATATACAGTATAACAACAGCAAATAGTCGGGACCAAAAAGTAAGTTCGTTATATCCGTCAGCTCGCTATAAGCGTGTTCGTTATAACCGTAGTTTACTGTATTTTAGGACCACGAAAATACCATTCATAACCTTCAATTCATATTGATTACAAAGATACATGACATCAAACATTTGGTCTCATTTTCTGCAAAGTCCCATTTTTAGACTTACAACTGTTTATGTAATGATTGCACTTTTTAGATATAGTGTCTGATTAATTGAAAGTGGACATGTATGCTGAAATGTTTTGAAATAATGTTTATATTACATATGATTACAGAACAACAAGAGAAAAATAAGATATTTTTGTACAACCCTCACACATGGTGATTTATACGGAAGTAAATTGACGTCAAAAGTCTTTCTTAATGACATCACAGCACAATTGTATCCCAGCACATATAAGGTCACTTTTCCTGGTGGGTCACAAATTAAGTTAAAAATGTGCTATTCTCATGACAGTACTGGACACACGTGTCTTATTAGTCACATTTACAAGCAAAAGCGCGCATATCCCGATAACTGTTGAGTAGAATGCAATAGCCAGTAGCTGACGTAAAATATGCTAATACCGTCATCCATTGCTATACCTTCAGGAGGAATCATCTTGATGACGATCGCGTTTACAGAAACACACACTCTGTTGGAGTTATCTGCTTCATTTCCGTCTTCGTGTATAAATAGAGACCCAGACATACCTATAGCAGCCTTCCTAGGTGATAATTGCACTCCAATATAAAACCAATCAACGCCACATTCTAGTAAGAACGATTGACGTTAGTATCTGCGCATTAACACGATATGCCGACGTGCTTTAAGGTGAACCCCGACACAACGTATACATCCCTGTAGGACCTGTCACTGCTATTGAATGACGCACAGGTCGGACAGCTGCCTCGCTTTGTCGTGGGTGGGGGCGGGGACACGGGCCCAGGGGTCAAAGATGACGCAACTAGCTGTATGGAGTTGCGTCCCTTAAATATGTCAGTACACCTTGTCACAGGCTCGAATCCCAGGTTCAAAACGACTAGGAGCCATAACATCCCTTTGTCTAAAATCCGTGTAGGTTTTCCCGACCATATTAAACTGACACGTCGTGATGAAATACTGTTGTAAGTGGCGTTGAACCCCACTTAATCACTCGCATTGTCGGGGCGGTGGGGTGGCCTTGTGGTTAGGCGTTCGCTCGACATCGAAAGTAGAGGTTCGATTCCCGATAGATAGATAGATGGATGGATGGATAGATGGATAGATAGATGGATAGATGGATGGATGGATGGATGGATGGATGGATGGATAGATAGATAGATAGATAGATAGATAGATATTTTACTGGAATATTGCTTAAAGAGACTTAAACCCGTATTTACTAGCTCACCTGCATTGTCGCGAATCGCCCGTACGTTTACTCGAGGATGTAGCCTACATTACATACACAACAAACACCAGTCTCATGCATCGGTTGCCGATATGAGTAAAATATGTACACTTTTTGCATGTGACATTGTTTCGAGATCTCGTTTCGAGAACTCACGCAAAAATGCCAACTTAGGCATCTCGTGGGATATATCACGGTGAAATATCAAGCATTCATCCAAATCGAAAAGATGTTATCACTGCTCCACAACTACCATGTCAGAAAATATATTACGTATACATGTCTATTACTGAACAGGTGATGTATGCTCGTAGTAACATTTTAGGCCAAATGTCACGTCGCTGTATTAATGGCACGTGTATGCCTCGACCAGCCGCCACACCCTGCGAGGAGTTTGTGATATTAACCCAGCTGTGCCGAGAAGCGGAGACACAGGTGTGAGAAATGACGTCACTCGCAGGTATCACCTACATTTGCATTTACCTGTATGTGCTTTGATGTTTGACTGCCACTGGGCTAGCTTCGAGTGAAAGGTGATGTTATTTCAGGCTCAACTCTACAAGACTCGCATATTTCTCTGATTCCCAAAACAAACTCCACTAACACATCCACATACTGACCCTACGGGGATTGTAGGCGGCCAAGGACGGGGAATACATGGGTTACCCCCCGGGTTACAGGGGACAGCTGACGGCCAGTAACTGTGTAATACACGGCTTAGTCGTCGGGTCACCGCGGAGCCAAGAAACCAAACACCTCGGGGTATGTTGTGATAGCCAGTAGGGACTTTGGAACATGGCGATAAGATTTCACTGTTCTCTGCTGTATCCGTTGTCTGCTTAACCAACAATCGCGATACAAATGCACTCAAAAGCTGAGATACAAGATCTCTGTTCTTATTTGTAGTGAGAATATTGGTAAAGAGAAAGCGCATGCAGATAACAGTACACTAGTGATATAACGTGTAGTATAGCGAGTGGGATAGTTGGAAGTATTTAATACGTTTTAAATCCTATTTCGTTTAAAGATTCCTCTTTTACATGTACCCTAACTCAGCCAAGCACACAAACAGCTCGATTTCAAGATTTTCAAGCGATTTCCTCGCAATAACTTAATTATGCTGCGCGTTTTGGATTGTGGGTGTTAATAAATGTCATGTCTGTATGTTGCATCAATAATATGTAGGTATGGTCGTCGATAATGGAGTAATTAGCCAATGATAATGTTGGCTGTCTTGGCCCGGCCCGACTTTTAGGCAATCCCATAGCGAGTGGTTCCGTTAACAACGTAGCTGGTATTGGTAGAGTAAGTTAATTTGTTGAAGGTCTCTCTGGAAACTAAACTGCCGGGCAAAAGAAAGTATTCACCCACGGTGGCTATAAATCAAACAAGAAATGGTTAATATTCAATGGTGATACATTTCATAGTTGTGTTTTGGACCTAAATCAGAAGTGTCGCGGCGAATATTTTCAGCATGGTAACCTTTTGATAAGGTTTGTAATGTTTTGATCAAATCCAATTTGCAAGCGTGTAGTTTCTTTTGGACGTCAGTTTAGTTCAGTTATGTCACAGCATGTCAGCCCAATGTGGAAAAAACCCCAAATTGACGCAAGAAGGTCGTTGGCGATCATGAGTGAGTGAGTTTAGTTTAAGTCCGTTTAACAGATTTGAGTATTTCCGTCAAATCAGAGCTTGATGTGTGAGAACAGCTCTAAGGCACAGGAACGTATAATATATTCGTATAGATGAATAATCACACTCCTGAGAGAAATACATTATGCTATACACGCTATCATCGAGTTCCTCTGCTCTGAGGTCTTAGACGTATACCACTTTGGTGAAACGAGCACGGGTATGGTGCTGACAAACCTAGAAACATCTGGGATTCGAACCCACAATTAGAGGTTCCTGACCTTCCATAAGGGACGTAACTCTGCAGGCCACTAAGACGACTGGGCCATCCGTAGTTACATTTAACAGGCTCTGTTTGGTTATCTGTAACTTTCGTGACACGTTATGCACAAAAATACAACGTACCTTTAACCTTTGCTGGGTATGGGGGAATGTACTGTTACTTAATGAAAACCTTCATTTTCAAAATCGTACCATGTATACAAAATAAATAGTGACGTAAAACAGATTTCGATCAGCCGGGCTGTCATTTGCATTGGTCAGCTCAAAGACGTATATACAATTCGTCTTTGGTCAGCTGTGCACTAGCCACCGCGCGTTGTAATCAATAGTCCAGGGAGACTCGAGACCCGACGGACGGTATATCTCCAGTATGGCGACAACTCCCGATAAGGGTCTCATACAGCCCCTATACTATGAGGATCATTACGATACGCAGCAGATAGTGTCAAGGTATTGGATAAAAGTCAAACTCCGGATAATTGCTGCCATATCGCTCAGCCCTGTGTGTATATGCTTAACGATCCCTGGATTACCGCTATCAGTTATCAAACAAATTGAAGGCAGTATGAGTATTGCTATGAAGTGTAGATGGGTCAATTAAAGGTATCTTCTATACATTTTAGTTTCAGAAGAAACGCCACTTCCAGACGTATACCGTGTGTAAAGCGACAGGGGGATTATGCGAAATTTAACACGCGTACAGAAAGCTCGAGCGGGAGTTCTCGTGTAGTATCTTGCATGCTTTAGCCACATTCAGGTATATCACGGCATTGGACGGCAAGTATGCGCTCCAAACATTTTCTACATGAAGAGTCTTCGAGATGGACAGTCAAATATGCGATCCACACGTTGTCGAGGAACCGAGCCCGGTTGTTAGGTGTGAAGAGCGAACGAACCACTAAGCTATCACCGGTCGGTAGGACAAGACTCAATTAATTTACCTGTAGGTTACACACCAAATTCAAATCACCTGGTAAAAGGATGCCACAATACCTGTTAAATGTCCTCTCTCCGTGGAGTACTGCACTAGATATAGCACCACTCCGAGTCTGAGCGTTCATCACACTTCCAATGATCACCTCTCTGTATCCTCAACAAATGAGCTTCCCACCTCATCACATACAGTCAGTCTTTCCACACGCTCGGGTAAACTCCATCCTTTGGCAATCTTATCAGCCGAAACATCTCCCTTTATTTTGGCCGGGGTAATTTTAAAAGCAATATTTAAATTACGCCGTAGTCCGAAAGGTTAGACACTGCATATAAACACAATGTTGCCTCGCCCCATTAACATCACGTGCAACAGAGCGTGGCTATGTGAATGAAATATTAAATATTGATATTCCTCCGCGCCTGCCGGTGTGTGGCGACTGTTACGGTTGTCCGATAGACGGCTTCGGCCAGCGCGACGGTGCACGTGCTCATACACTGCTACGGTCAGGACCTTTAATGAAGCCGTTATCTTTGTTTTTTAAGCATTATGTTTATAGGTGGTGAGTAATACATACTGAAAAGTTCTGAGCCTTGGTTGCTAATTATTTTTCAACATAATCCCCTCCGAGGTCCACACATTTCTGCCAACGAAGGTGTGCCTGGATCTCACAGATGTAGAAGGCTTCCTCCTGGTGGTGGAAAAATCCCCCACAGCAGAAATGTACTGGTAGAGCGTCTGGGAGAGCGGAAGGCCCGGGGTTCGATCCCCGGCCGCGTCATTCCAAAATACGTTTAAAGATGGTACTTGTTGTTACCCTGTCGGGCGCTCGGCATTAAGGGGTTAAAACAATGACTGGTCGGCTCGGAGTCAATATACTATGTCTGAGTGGGGTATTCATATTAAACTGCGGCATGGTATCTCAGGGAGCTAGCACTATCAATCGACATCAGTCCGGACTAGTACAAGCAGCCACACACACACACACGCATGCACGTCGCTATATAAGTGCAATAATCTTGGACGCGACGTTAAAGCCAATTTCACCTCACCTCACAGAAGAAATGACGTCATCATCATTTACATAATGCTTGCCAGACTGTTCTTGCTTCTTTTAGGAAGAGGTGGAAATCTGACGGTGAACTGAGTACTACAAATCACAAAAATGCATTGCAGTCAAGGCGACAACAGACTTATGCACGTTGTCCTGGAACAAAACTCCTTTAGCTTTTCACGACGCTTAGCCTTGATATTCTCACGCAGTTCCCTAAGCAGATTAGCATAATATTGGCCATTAAATGGTGAGACCGAAGACGGAACAAGCTTTGACTTTTTCGGAAGAGGGGACGATAGAAGTGTCCACTGCTTTGACTGTTTAGAATCGGGCTGATAGTGGTGATACCAAGACCCGTCCATGGTTACAAATATCTCAACAAAATCAGCAGGGTCTGCTTCAAAACGACGTTAAGATGTGATGAACCTGAAGCGTCAGGAGACAGAAGCCTTGGAGTGAGTGAGTGAGTGAGTGAGTGAGTGAGTATGGTTTTACGCCGCTTTTAGCAATATTCCAGCAATATCACGGCGGGGGACATCAGAAATGGGCTTCACACATTGTACCCATGTCGGGAATCGAACCGGGGTCTTCGGCGTGACGAGCGAACGCTTTAACCACTAGGCTACCCGACCGCCCCAGAAGCCTTGGAACCCAGCGTGCTGAAACCTTTGTCATGCCCAGATCAGTGTTCAGAATGTTCTCCACAAATTCACGAGAGATGCCAGCTGTATTGCCAATGTGACGTGTGGTGAGTCGTCCATCATCCTATGTATTTTATCAACATTTTCATTATTAGTGGCAGTTGTAGGTCTTATTGATATTGGATCATCTTCGGTGGATATTTTAGTTTACGTATTTTGAAAACATACAAAGAAATACTCCAATTATATATATTCCAAGATAGACGCCATCAGCCATCAAGTATATCTACATATCTCTATAACATAGGCTAGCTCATATCGTTTCATGTTAAACTAGATTCGCTATATTAAAATCAATATACATTATTATTTATCGTCCATTCCCGTCTACGGATATATCTCGCACAGCTGTTTAAATAAAGATCGAATTAACGGACTTCCTAATACATCGTCCCCGTTACAAAAATTATGCTTGACCTCATTTAGGAGCAATATGTTTGACAATATCTTGAAAAAAGGTTACGTAAAATATTATTTAGTTCTAATAAAACAGTTTTACTTCTGTTTTGTATTCGTTAGTTTAGTATATTTCCTACCCTCTTTAAGTGAATTAGTGAGTGTGGTTTTACGCCGCTTTTAGCGATATTCCATCAATATCTCTAATAAGCTTTAATTACATATTGTACACTTGTGGGAAATCAACCCGGGTCTCCGGCGTGACGAGCGAACGCTTTAACCACTAGGCTACCCCGCCGCTCCTTTACCCCCCTTGTACTGGACAGAGGCGGTATGGAGGGACAGTCACAGGCTGACACTAAGGGTCGGTCCCCTGCACCCTAGACTAACATCTAGTCTCTGAAATGAACTTATTTTATGGATAAAAATGTTGTTAAATTATAGTTATGAAATATAATAAAGATAGCCCAGAGACTATCTTCATTTTCCTGATACTGCAGTAATCTAGACTTGCTTAATATTATAGACTTGCACGGGCTGTATTGGATACATTTGTTTCAGGGTCTGTATGACAGACAACCCTGCATCCCCACACAAATCTGAATCAGACAGTGTCTTGGTCTGATGTTTGTCTTGGTTTCACGACGACGTGTATGGGTGCTCATGCAATCAACCACTGGGTTTTCTGACACGGGCTCAGGTATTTACTGAGATGTAGCTGGAATACCGTAGACGGCTCACTCTCTGGTAATGCTAAGCTTGAATGGAGCTCTGAGCTAAACATTCGCCATCGCTGGAATAACAGTAATTATTGACATCAAAGCATGTGCCCCCATCTACCCCCACGACCTGACGGTATGAACGGTATGTTAACTACGACCACATCCTACAAGATTACCCCACAATCTGATGGCACATCAAATCTGAATCTATTAATTCTTCATAAACCACCAACGATGTACGTGAGTCAGTCCAAGTGACACATCGGGTTATTTAAACTTTGTAATACGAGGAATAAAACGCGTGGTTTGTCGTAATTAAAATGTTCATGTCGTAAGAACAGTGCTGTTTGACATACCTAATACGAGATAAGTGTATTTTTAGACTACATAACCAGCCATCAATCTCTGGGCTGTAATAAAGCTGCCTATAGATGCAAACATTCTAAATAGCCAACATAAAATATAGTGTGTCAGGTTTTGCTGAGAGGCCGAGCTACGTTATTGCCCCCCGACACGAAGTAGGAAGCGCCATCAATATGGACACAGGACAGCTTTGATGAACTTTAGTACCCAAAGCGAAATCTGCTTTGTTTCTTAACATGTTAAGCCTGCAGCAGTATTTGATAATATTGAATGGTTCACTACGAGGTATATTCACGTGACGTAGTGAGATGGAGCACCTGGTGTCCCGGTTGCTACCAGGTACAACTCAGCATCTGCTACATACGCATCGTGGCAAGTTAACATTTAAGAGCGGTTGATAAAGTGCTGACACTGCGCAACAGACGTACAGGTCAATTACCTTCCTGAACACATGATGCAGTGGGTCCGGAACACGAAATCAATATAGCTCCCCCCCCCCCCCCCCCCCCCCCCCCCCGACCAATATTTCTGGTACAAGGTCCATCGGTAACCTATTAACTTGTACCAGAAGTATTCACATCGATCACGTGATGATTGGTGAGACATTTGTCTGACGTGGTATACGCTATAGATTCAGATTCGTTATTTCTCCATAGACCACCGACGGTGGTACAAGAGCTTACATAAAGTACAGAGATCCATATAATATGTACACCAAGAAGGCTGTGTGCATTTAGATTTAGCATTCAAAGTGGTAAATACAAATCATACATATTTTGATAGACGTTTTAGTTCGTTTAATTTGGTTGTTGAAAATAGGCTTTTTAATAAAAACACATTTAACCAAGTTAAATATCTTTCAGGAATAAGTGAAAGTCTTTTGTTATCAAAAGCTTAACATCGAAATGTATAATGGAATTCATCTGCTATTGCTGGGGAGTTACAGCGAGTGAGTGAGTGAGCTGGGTTTAACGCCGCTTTTAACAGTATTCCAGTTATATCGCAGCGTGTCAGCTTAATGTGGGAGGAAAATGGTGCAGGTGTCAGACGTTTACCACTTCGGTGAGACCCACGAGCACGGGTATGGTGCTGACAAACGTAGAAACGTAATCGGGGCGAACCGGCATTCGAACCCACAATCATAGGTTTCTGGTATGCCCAAGGGACGCAACTCTGCACAGCGAATCGCGGCGCCTTAGACGACTGGGCCACCCGCGCCCGCTGGGGAGTTACAGAGTGAACATAGACGTTTTGTTCTCTTGGTACCTGACTCCAGCGGCCAGTCTCACATAGAGATTGGCGAAACAGACTTGTTTCACGTGGTATGCACTATAAACACATAGACATTGGTGAGACAGATTTGTTTATTTAGAGATTGGTGCACTATAAACACATAGAGATTTGTGGTATGGTTTGACGTGGTATGAAAAGAATCTATGCGCTATAACGTTTGACGACAGTAAGGACAGATTGTTTATGTTTACCGTGGTATGTGCGAAAACACAGGATGGTTGATGGGACAGATTTGATTGATGTGATATGAACTAAACCACATAATGGTTGGCGGGACAGATTGATAAAAGTTTGACGTGGTACGTATTATATACCTTTTTCGGACAGATACGTTTACCTATCGAGGCACCAGTCCAAATTCCTATCTTATATAACATCCATCTACATGTATTCATATGCCTGTCTCTCTATCTTTCTTATAGTTTTGGCAGTTTTTCACAAGGTCGAACCTCTGGTAAACGAAAATCTCAGAATACTGCAGCACTAAGGATCGGCTTACAATTGGTGCACATGTTAAGAATCGAACCTGGGTTTTCGACCGCCTATAAATGAACGCTTTGAGCGCCAGCCTACACCCTCGCCCTGACTGAACTCGTAATGGTGAAATCAGCTTGATTAGCTAACAGTATTTGAGTGTCCTTGTATTTGGTTAGAAGGGTTAAACCGACATTTTGGCACTATTTGCTGTTTATGTCGCTGATAGATGATTCTAGCTGGTCTAACAAAACGTCTGCATGCACATGAAAGACGGATGCTAATTACTTAGATGACAATGGCCTTCATCAGCCATGTGGTATCATCATGCATGAAATTTTCCGTCTTTTGAAAACTTTCTGCTCTTATTAAGAGCTTGTGGAACTAATTTTTCAGATATCGATGTCTCTGTTGTTTGCATCTATGCATGACAACCATTGTGTATGTCTATTTAGAAAATCACAAATGGCTAAATTTGCCCGAGGCTGTAAGGGAATTCCTTGAGCCATTTTACAGAGTAGTGCGAATATTGATAAAATCGACAATCACAAAACGTGCGATACACGCTGTATTTAACCAGGCTTTCAATGATAGCCATACCTGAGAGGTGCCATTGATCGGGGCAAGTCAAGCTTAATGGCGCATTATAGTATCTCAGTGTACGAGCCAGTTAGCATGATGCCGCGTTCACGTTGTCAGGGGTTGAAGGGAAATGCCAATCTCAATCTCCCACATATATCTGTAGGTTATCACCACTGTCAATATCAATAAAAGTTGTAATTTGTTAAATCACTTACCGCCTATCGAAGTACGCCTTATCCGTCTCACACTACGCGTTCAACACAGTATCCATCAATGTGTCGTCTGCTTGAGCAGCGATTGTCGTCTGCCGTCAGGTATTAACTTCCGGGTCATCCTGGTTGAGATAAAAATGAAAGGGAGGTGACAATCTCAACAGATGTATTCCATAGGTGGTTTAAACAACGTGCTGAAGTAGGTTATTGGTATCAGCTGTCCGTAACGCGCAGACAGGGGTGAATGAGTACAAAGCCAGGTGAGATGTGAGTCACTGTTACCGGAGTCTCTTTACAGCGTCCAGCGGCGAGGTAACTCACAATACAATGTCACACACACTCTCAAGTATACCTGTGTGGGTGGATCCCTTAACTATTTCAGTCTCCGCGATACACCTTCCCCTCAGTGTTGATCGAACATGCTGATAAACCCTTCACTCGATCCTGGACACGGACGGGTCAAGGTGTCAATCAACCCAATAAGGATCACCAGCCTCCGATAAGCTAGCCTCACTGGTCACCGATAATCCAGACTTCCTATAATCCACGTGTTTACAAAGACGATATATCCATGTCCTCAGATCTCCTGTCGTTGTCCGTCACAGCCCTGTGTGGCCTGGGGCAGCTCGCACGCCTTCAATTATGCTGCGAATGTAAATAGTCCAGTTTGAGTGGTCCCGTGAAGGCCAATTATTAGCTATGTGGAGTCCGACAACACGGCTGGTATAAAGGTGGTGTTTAGATTGTGTCGGCAGGAACACACCTGGTACATTGCGACTTCACAGCATGGAGAGACTCCCAGCATTACCTGCATCCCATGTCTTTGTTCGGCGTGTTAATGAAGCCATGATGATAATAGCCGCTATAAGGAGGTTGGTGATTCCACGCCACTGAAGGACTTCAGCGCTATAAAGGGGTGTGACTTGTTGACTAGGACAGAATTTCAATGCTCATTTATTAACCAAATAAAATTAATCATGTATGTTTGATTTTTGTAGGGCATATTTCACCATGGTGATTTGAATACACTGTGAATAATAATGTTATATGCTTGCGTGCGTGAGCAGTGTTTTCCGTCAGTTTTGGACAGTTTCAATCTGACTTTAACCTTGTCCAGGGTTGAATAATCGTTGAATGTTTTTTAATGGAGATTAGGAATTGATTAATCCCCGAGTAAAGAGATTTTACTTTGCGTTTGCTGCTATTAAATTCAATACTTAACACTGGTTATACAGAAATGGCATTGGCAGTGATACTGTATATGGAAAAGGCTTTCTTGAACAGCAGGGATAGACTAACATCTAGTCCCTGAAATGAACATATTTTACAGAAAAAAAACAGTTGTTAAATTCTAGTTATAAAATTTAATTAACAAGGAACCCAGAAACTTTCTTCATTTTCAGATACTGCAATCTAGAATTGCCAAACTTTCAATGAAACATTATCGACTTGCATAGGCTGTGTTGGATTTATTTGTTTCAGGGTCTGTGTGACAGACTGCAGCAGGGATACGCGGATAGCCTCGTGGACAAAGGCGATAGAGTTGCCTCGTTTTGTCCCTGTGGTCTCACTTTATACCAATGCCGTTAATACTTAATATAAACCGCCATTATTCGGAAACATATTGCGAGAAAAGCCATAATGTACGAGACATCGGATGCAGCGAATATCCCCCTTTTCCACACACTTAGTCAAACGTATAACAAATTATTTTTTAAAAACCCCACAAAAAACATGCATATTGCTATGCGGTTTAATTGCATTCAACACTTGCATATTGATATGCACAAAACACACCCGTTCCTTTCAAGAAGGCCGTATCTACGCATGATAGGGTTCGCTCGACAGCCATAAGACCAGGCTTCGACCCTTAAGGACCCGGGGTAGAATTGGTCTTTAGCAACCCAGGCTTGCCGTAAAAGGCGACTATGCTTGTCGCAAGAGGCGACTAACGGGATCGGGTGGTCAGACTCGCTGCTTTGGTTGATGCATGTCATCGTATCCCGATTGCGTCGATCGATGCTCATGATGTCATGCCGTCATGTAGCTGTAATATTGCTGAGTGCAGCGTTATACATCAAACAAATAATAACTTGTGCAACCGAATCTTGGTGTCCCCCGCCATGTTGTGGGCTAAATATTGACAGCGGCGTAAAAATGTTTCGAAACCTGGACAGCCAACACCGGATAATACGAAATCTAATGATTCTCAAACATTTAGTTCTTAATCCGCATGAACAATCATTATGTGTTACCACTACTTGGAGTGAGTGAGATAAATGCGCTATCGTGTCACTGGCTCTTCTGGTCCGTCACTTGATTGTCTGGTTTGTTTAAAGGCCCCTGTCGCATGGCAGGAGTACTGCTGTGCGGCGTTAGGCAACAAACAGTTACTTTTTTACTTAAATTGTATAAGTGGCGGGTAGAGCAGGACATGTTTCCCCTTTTCGCGATCACCTGGTGTCATCACATTTTCAGTGACCCAGTCATATAATTTTTATTGCAATTTTGCCTTTTACGCCCAATGGAATCCGTTTTGGCGAATCTAGTTATTCTCTGACGTTGACGTCTTATATAATATTACGTTCAATGCCGCTTTGAACAGTGTTTCTGTTATATCAAGAAATGTCAGCTTGATGTGGAAGGAAAGCCTAAGTGATGCAGGTCTGAGACGTCTCACATTTTGTCAAACCTATGAGCATGGGTATGCTTCTGATAAACCACAAGACATTATAAGAAGGAATCTGGGTTGCGAATCCGCGATCATAGGTTTCTGGTACACCAAAGGGACGCAACTCGACACAGAAAATTACGGTCCCTTAGACGACTGCCACCCAACAAGCACCACTGCCGGGAAGTGCTCTGGGATCGCTCTAGCCGAAGTATTGCTATCACTTCGTGTTATCCGGTGTTGAATGTATCTTGCAGACCGTTCACACAGCCTGGGAGCATTAATAACGTTCTTTGAGAATAATTGCTACGAGCAGACCATTTCATTACTGTTGATTCCAACAGCACTGCCACACTAACGACTTGCCAGCAGACAAATGTTGCACCAAGTACCACCAATGACACCACATACACAGCTATTTTATGTGACCAAATTTCATTATCTGAAACATCAATTCTTCGCTAATGCAAGAATGCTTTCACCGACCCAGCAGGACAGGGGTTCATATTGCCAGATCAGGGACAGCCATTTAGCAAGATATAGCAATCGACCAGTTATGGAGACATAACACTGTTCAGTCATTTGTACCGATGCTGGAACTGACGTTATTCGGATAGCTTAATAGATAGGGGCACTTTCGTCTGATCAGGTAATGAGATTAGGGAGGTTTTAGTCAGCAGTCAATGTATTCATGCATGATGGTTATGGTAAATGCTGACCCTAATAAACAGCTTGGTCTCCGCGTTTCTCGATGGAGAAGGAGTAGAAACACCCACGTAGGATTGTCCCCAAAGAGGCAATAGATTCAACAGGTACTTGATCACCCATATTCGAATAAGGAATATAATACTCGATTTGTTACCACCAAGTGGATGAGACAAACCAGTGGCTGATGGCATGAGCAAATATCCACGCACAGTCAGTCAGACCATAGGCCCTGGCCACCCAATCCACTATACTCGACTCTAACGGAGTATGGGTTACTTGGGACCTACCCCATCCGAGAATCCTCGTAGCATGGATGTGTGTGTTGCAGATGGCCCGTGTCTGGACCCAAACCCGCAATAAGGAGAGCCTGGCGCAAGCTCCTTCCCAGCACGTGACACCTTCGTTACACTCTCGGTAACATCGCTGCCGCCAGTGCGGGCGCGGCCATTACAAGAATTTTGCCCTCTTACCCCAAATATAGTAACGTTTATACTTTTGATTATGTCTTTGGGAATGCAATCATAGTGCATTTTGAAAAGGTTTACTACTGACCAAATTTCCCATAGTTTGTTTGATCAGATTGGCTCGAGATTACAGACGAACGGAAAATCACCCCCTTAGATTCTTATTGTATCAGTTACATGATAAGTTGTAATGAAACAGAAATTCAAATTGACGAACAAGAAAATAATGAAACGCCAATCATCACTCCAAGCATGGTCGTAGCCACCTATCACAGTGGGGAGCTTTGAGCAGCGACAGTATAGAGTGAGTGAGTGAGTTTGATTTTACGCCGCTTTTAGCAATATTCCAGCAATATCTCGGCGGGGGATACCAGAAATGGGCTTCACACATTGTACCAATGTCGGGAATCGAACCCGGGTCTTCGGCGTGACGAGCGAACGCTTTAACCACTAGGCTACCCGACCGCCCCGATAGTATAGAGACCTCAGCATATGTGATGTCGCTGTGATACTGGCGATGCTCTCAGATCACTGGGCCCGGCACCCGTGTCCTCCAACCCCAACAACAACGTGCCCTTCAAATATAAATGGCTTCTTTTGGCGGTTAGCTGGCTTCAAATAACAACAGTCTTTGAAAAAATGTAATCGTTTACCTTGGCAGCAATGAAATCCCTAGACTACAGCCTGTCACGAATTCGATTACTACGTGGCATTTGAACGTACTCATGTTTATCATGTCTTTTAATTCGGGTTGTTTTATATGCATGTGTACACATAATCTACGTTTATCAATGTCTGAGTTTGACATTTTATGACAAACATTTTGTGTAAATGGGGTCTCTCGGGGACGTTACTTCTTTAAATCTGTATAAGAAAGTCTGTACACATCAAGCGTTCGTAATATGTGAAATATATTCATAATGCTGATCTTTGTAAATAACCAAAGGGAATTCATGTACTAATGACGTACTGTGCATACTAGATCTTCATAATACAGCAGTGTTGTCTTGGGCCGGTGGCCTTATACGGAAATAAATCAGCCCGTCTGCAGCCTTTTAGAGTGAAGGGATAGCATCAGTCAGCAATCTTGAAGCTGGCCTTCGTCAGCATCAGAATGAGGAGTGAAATGGACAGAAATAGTTTGTTGTAAATTTTGAAGTCCATTGAAGTCAACATTTTACATAATAACCGCTGAGGGCATTTCGGGTCCGAAGTGGTTTAAGAAACTTGTGTTTGTAAAGGCCGACTGACATGGGGATCAGATGGTCAAGCCATGTGGTCGGCCTGGCTAATTGCGTGTCATCGTACCCTGACGGCGTGTGGCGTTGCCCGTGGTTCCAGTCACTTGTTTCCCTGGCCCTGACTCGAGTATTCGTAGACCATCGTTACACAGCCGGTATATTGCTACTGCGGCGTAAAACAAGACTCACTCAAATAGAACCCGACCTTTGGTTGATGGATTGTATGACGGAATCAGATATCCATGGAGCGGGTTAGGGCCGACAGAGCTGTAGGAGTGAGCGTCGAGCCACGCTGGTCGGGTACAGGGATACACTGACGCAACCATGTATGATCATGTATGCCGATCCCCACCATCACGCTATATATTCTGATGCTGACGAAGGCCAGCTTCAAGATTGCTGACTGATGCTATCCCTTCACTCTAAAAGGCTGCAGACGGGCTGATTTATTTCCGTATAAGGCCACCGGCCCAAGACAACACTGCTGTATGATGTAGATCTAGTATGCACAGTACGTCATTAGTACATGAATTCCCTTTGGTTATTTACAAAGTTCAGCATTATAAATATATTTCACATATTACAAACGCTTGATGTGTACAGACTTTCTTATACAGATTTAAAGAAGTAACGTCCCCGAGAGACCCCATTTACACAAAATGTTTGTCATAAAATGTCAAACTCAGACATTGATAAACGTAGATTATGTGTACACATGCATATAAAACAACCCAAATTAAAAGACATGATAAACATGAGTACGTTCAAATGCCACGTAGTAATCGAATTCGTGACAGGCTGTAGTCTAGGGATTTCATTGCTGCCAAGGTAAACGATATGTTGTATCTTAAGCTTACCGTCCCTATATAGGGACGGTAAGCTTAAGATACAACATATAGTACAAACTTTCTTTCTTTCACTTCACACCGCATGGCCCTGTTGTTGCGTGCTGCTCGATGAAAATAGAGTTGACTTATTGATTTCAACTTCATTATTATTTCTGTACGGCGTTTGGTGCAGGTGCTTGTACCTTTTTCAAGCACTTGGTTGACTTATGGATTTAAGCTTCTTATTCGTTTTGTGTGACGTTTCGGTACACATGCTAGAACCTTTACGGTACACGTACTAGAACCTTTACGCCGAACAGAAAGAATTAACAACTTGAAGTTGAAATTCATAAGTCAACGCTGTCTTTATTGATACTACAGCCTTCACAATGCCGCTAATAATAAGGCATTTTTCGAGTCACAGAGGTACTAGGACAGGTAAGGGGTACTGGGGGGCAGGCAGGGGGTACTAGGACAGGTACTCGGTACTGGGTACTCGGGGACAGGTAAGGGGTACTGGGGTACAGGTAAGAGGTACTGGGTACAGGGGGGATAGGTAAGGGGTACTGAGGGACATGTAAGGGGTACTGGGGGGTAGGTAAGGGGTACTGGGGGGTAGGTAAGGGGAACTGGGTACAGGGGGGTACTGGGAACAGGTAAGGGGTACTGGGGGGTAGGTAAGGGGTACAGGTAAGAGGTACTGGGTACAGGGGGGGGATAGGTAAGGGGTACTGGGGGACAGGTAAGAGGTACTGGGAACAGGTAAGAGGTACTGGGGGGTAGGTAAGGGTTACTGGGTACTGGGGGGTAGGTAAGGGGTACTGGGAGGTAGGTAAGGGGTACTGGGGGACAGGTAAGAGGTACTGGGTACAGGTAAGGGGTACTGTGGGGTAGGTAAGAGGTATTCGGTACAGAGGGGTACTGGGAACAGGTAAGGGGTACTGGGGGACAGGTGAGGGTACTGGGGGACAGGTGAGGGTACTGGGGGACAGGTGATGGTACTGGGGGACAGGTCAGGGGTACTGGGGTTAGGTAAGAGGTACTGGTTACAGGGAGGGGGGACAGGTAAGGGGTAGGGGGGGCAGGTAAGGGGTACTGGGGACAGGTGAGGGTACTGGGGGACAGGTAAGGAGTATTGGGGAGAGGTGAGGTGTACTGGGTACAGGGGGGGATAGGTAAGGGGTACTGGGGGACAGGTAAGGGGTACTGGGGGACAGGTAAGGGGTACTGGGGGGTAGGTAAGGGGTACTGGGGGACAGGTAAGGGGTACTGGGGGACAGGTAAGGGGTACTGGGGGACAGGTAAGGGGTACTGGGGGGTAGGTAAGGGGTACTGGGTACAGGGGGGACAGGTAAGGGGGGGCAGGTAAGGGGTACTGGGGGACAGGTAAGGGGTACTGGGGGGTAGGTAAGGGATACTGGGTACAGGGGGGTACTGGGAACAGGTAAGGGGTACTGGGGGACAGGTAAGGAGTATTGGGGAGAGGTGAGGGGTACTGGGGACGGGTAAGGGGTACGGGGGGGGGGGGGGCAGGTAAGGTGTACTGGGGACAGGAGGGGGTACTGGCGACAGGTAAGAGGCACTGGGGGACAGGTCAGGAGTATTGGGGAGAGGTAAGGGGTACTGGGGGTCTTTCACAAGTAAGGAATACTTGGGAGTTGAGAGACCTCTCTTCAACCCATAAGTTGGACGCGACTTACTTTTCATCTTCACAGCGCCCTTTTTACGATGTTCTGCCCGGGGCGGGAAGACTGTTAGCATGTTAACGTGTCTACAAAGATCAGTGTTACTTCTGGAAATATTGCTGGGGGATATTGTTGTCAGTCACATCAGTGATAACTGCTTGTGATACTCATGGAATGTGACACTACATGATTGATGGAACCCACGCCTCTACTACAGGCACACACACACAGACAAATACATCGTCCCAGACGACATCAACATCTATAACGTGCCACTACTACTAATTATTATTTTGATGATGAGGATGTTGTTGATGTTGATGATGTTGTTGTTGTTGATAATGATAACTATTATGATGATGTTGTTGTTGATGATGATGATAATAATACTGATGAAAGTGATGATGATGTTGATGATGATGATGAGGATGATGATGATGTTGTTGTTGATGATGATGATGATGTTGATGATGATGATGATGATGATCGTAGAGACGCGTAAGCTGCACTGTAAATGAAGAACGTGTGCTGTTTCCTATCCGTGTCTACCCAGGACTTCATCAAGAGTTCTACATGTACATCATGTACAACCCTCCTGCCAGAGGCCACAGAGACATGAGAGAAGGTGTCCTGTGTTGCTGGTGTCATGGTATGTACCCTCCCAGCATGACATTCCGCAGATAGAGATGTTGCCATGAGGCAGTCTTCAAGTCCCGTCATCTCTGGCATGACGTGCACGATCACGCTGCTGTAGGAAATACACCCCACAGATACCAACAAAGGCAGGGTACGAGCTCCACATACCAGGGCGGACAGGGCCTTCTTTATCAACATAATTAGCCAGGAAATCGCATCCAACTTCAGATATTTGAAAAACCGTGGCCATAGAGTGAGTAAAAAGATGACATATTACACTTCTGTAGAGCGACGCCTTCATTGTACGCCATGAGATGAGACACCCCGCGGCATCGCAGCGGTTGATGACGTCTTCGTCGCCCCCCCCCCCCCCCCCCCCCCCCCTCATGTAACCCTGCCTGAAATTCAGAACTGGTGGTACTGGCTGGTTTTGATAGGTCCACGAGTCGAACATATTGAAACCCATATTTTAAAAAATACATTGATTCTGTGGCAATTTAACCATCTCAGAAGAATTAACCTTTTTTTTCTTTGCTGATTCCAGCCATTTCATCACAGACATGTCATTTCATCGCTCAGTTACACAGCCGCGGAGTAGATGAATAAAAACAAAAGTCTTTAATTTAATGCTTAATAACGGAACATGATAATATACTGCAAGTATAATGTGTGTGTGTGTGTGTGTGTGTGTGTGTGTGTGTGTGTGTGTGTGTGTGTGTGTGTGTGTGTGCGCGCGTGCGCGCGCGCAAATGAATCCGTCAGACTGCTTGCTTTGATGAACCCTTACGAATTTTCTCCGATTTTATGTTACAATGTCAATTCCTGTTCCCACTCTTAGTTCCGTCTCCATTACAATTAGATCTACCGAAAAACTACCTGCCATTCATACCGCATTCTACCATACCGGATCAGACGGTTATTGATAGGAGCACTTGCACAAGCATCTCACTACCGCCACAGCTGACGCATGCCAAACTTGACATCCTAGAATACCGCAAAATTCACCCACTATATATGTTACAACGGCGACAGTAAGTATTTCATCCAGTTCGTAAAGTACATTGTTGATATACCCACATATTGTGCGTGCACGCTTACGTACATTGTCAAGTTGCCTATGTATCTGGTATGCTTGAGAGCCACGACTCGACATGTGTCTTCCATGTACAGGTGAGTACTCCGGTTTCAATGGCACGGACACAAATTCCTATCTTCAGGTATCTATAGAGTCTGATTGTGCTACCTGTGTGTCTTGGATTACAGTAAAAACACGGTTATTGTTGATAGGGACTGATGACACCACTCTGTATCTGGCTCACAAGGACCATGGCCCCCAGCTAGACTCTGCTTCTATTCAGTGATATACTCCTTTCACTGTGTGCAGTCAGGCTTTAACAACTGCATTAATAACACAAATAACAGGTAAATTGGTTCTTCATTTCATCTACTTTCAAGACGACCCTGGTAAAAGGTGTGAACTTCCTGTCTGATGTGTATCTGGGTAAGTGAGGTTCAAATTGGATATAGCTTAACTGCCACCTGTGATGCGAGGTAGAAGATTTAGGCTAAGTGCCCCTATTAACCCTGAGGCAGTGGCTGCCAAGTGGGTAAATGAATATAAGATTACAGTGCAGAGTTGCGCCCCTTAGCCATGCCAGTATCCACGAATCAAACGGCGCTCCGATTATGCTCATTTGTCAGTCAGTATGGCCGTCACTTGATTTCACTGAAATGTGTTAAGGTCTTTAATTGGTCACTTGTGGCTGTAACCCCTGAAGTAATTTTCAAGGGCCGCGTTATACCAATATCACTCACTCCGTATATCTGGGATATGCACCACAGAATATGGGATGCGTAATTTTTGTAACAGACACATGTCCGTTACTCTTTATTGGTTTCGATAATGTGTTGATGCAGACATTATCGATTGACAGAAATATAACGAAACTCCCTGGAGTTAATTGGACACCATCAAATCACTTGGTAGATTATGGTCTTAACGCTGCCATTTGCAATACCACAGTAATATATCAATATAATACAAAGAGATTCCATATTGTACCATATGGGGGATCAAACCCAGGTCGTATCTCTGCCGTTTGAACACACCCACCATTAGGCTACATCACATACGGGCACTGACCCCCTCGCGGAGGGAAGGATGCACGTGGTGCAGTAGACCCTTCCCCAGGGCAAGATGCACGGAAATACTACTCTAGGGTGGCGCTGTTAGTTCCCGAGTCCCCCCCCCCCCCCCCCCTCCCCCCCCGATACTCGACACTCGACCCCTTACACAGCTGCTAGCCTCAGTGAACTGTGCCCCTGAGAGGTTTCAGCACTCAGTGTACTATGTAGCCGAATAATACTTCTCACACGTGTAAAGGGGCATTCCTATGTCTCCACGACAAAAACTCACAATCATGTATTTTGTGAGTGTTACCAATATGAAATTGGTCAGCATCCCGATCGAGAGTGAGTGAGTGATTGTGTTTTACGCCGTATTGAACAGCGATACAGTGATATCACAGCATGACAGCTTATCGGGGAGACGTTTACTTGACCAAGAGCACGGTATCTGACAACAGTTGAGTGGTATAGATATCCGTATATATACACACCTTTGAGGTGTCGCGGGTTTGTATATTGATGCCACATTTATGCCACTATATGTAAACACGCCATGTAACTAGATATTTTTGGGACACTAGAGTGGTCCAATTAAGCACGTTCTCGAAACCATAAACTACATGATATGCTACCCGTGAAGATGCGGGTTAGAATAGGTCTTCCTATCCCAATTGCGTGGATCGATGCTTATGATATCAATCACTGTATTGTCTGGTCCAGACTCCATTATTTAAGACCGCCGTCATATAGCTGGAATATGAGTGCGGCGTTAAACAGAGACTAAGAGACTAAATCCGTACGTCACACGCGTGTCGTACAAGGTTGACCTTGTTTTATTCGTTTTGATTGGATAACCGTGACCTCTGTCACACCCGGACTACGTTTTTCATTCATAAAAAATAGCGAGACATTCATTTTGCAACTACAAGGCAGAACTGAAGCAATCTCATGTGAGCGAGAGATATTAACAAACACTTTATTAAATCAAACAAGATTGTCACACGCATCAAATTCGGTTTGCATCCTATATAAGTTATGTATTGAGCTTCTACAGACATTATTTAATCGAGCTACAGTAAACTACGGTTATAACGAACACGCTTATAACGAACTGACGGATATAACGAACTTACTTTTTTGGTCCCGACTATTTGCTGTAGTTATGCTGTATATATGCTTAAAACGAACTACGGTGATAACGAACTAAAATTGGTAGTCCCTTTGAGTTCGTTATAACCGTACTCTACTGTATATCCATTTACAATGTAGGACTACCGTTCAATAGATCGAGGGTCCCAATGAGCGTGACGCACCCGACTACTTTCGCAACTTCCAATTTGATTTAATGTAAAAGGATAAGCGTGATGAAATGAAGTCAGTTTAAACTATCTGGACTTGGGATGATCCGGTTGTGCCATCAGTGTCCTCTTCGGAGCGTATTTTGTGACACTGTTTCGGAAGTTGTTTGTTCACGACTGCACAACCAGATCACTCAAAGTGAACATTTCTGATACAAATCATTCGAAAACTTCGTAGAAGTGTGCCTGATTTCTGATTATGTGGCCCAAAATATCCCAAAGGTGAACAATAACATTCCCTATATCTCTAGCGTAAAACGCTGAGTAGATCACGGTTGTCCGGTGGTGACCTTGCCCTTCGTTCGAAGCTGACATGCAAGCAGATTTGAGCGTGTTGATTTTCACGTCTTCAGTTAAGGGAGGTACAGAAAACATGAATGTCTTTGGCGAACACTCTTATTTCCCTCTTCCCAAATGCTACGGACATGATATAAATTCAGCTGATAGATCAAAGAAACCGAACTATTTTGAATGTACAGACAGGACCCCGGCAGTGCGAGTGACGGACTGTTGGTCAGATATTCAAAGCGCGGCACTAATGTGACTTTTCAAATTTTCTTATAGGTGTCCTGCCTGCTAACAACATGGCGCTTGAATTCTCATTAGTTGAAGAAATTCTTCCAAAAGGATCTTGAGTGTCGGTGCTGTTTTGTTTTCAAGCACAACTGCAGGCGCATGTTGTTAATGCGTATGCATAGCAATGTCAACAATGCCCATATTTGGGCATATATCAATATTCATGCACAACCAGATTTTGCAACCGGTTTCAGTTTGGTCTGTCAACGAACAAAAGTTGTTATGTATTTACACTGAAATACATATTTAACGTGGATAATAAATAAAATGCCACACTCATTCTCGTTAGATACCATTTTTACAAAACGAGTGAACTTTCTGTGTAATCTGAACTCGCTTTCGCTCGGTCAGATACCATAGAAAGTCCACTCGTTTCGTAAAAATGGTATCTAACGAGAATGAGTGTAGTATCCTCTATTACCCACATCGTGTCCATGTCTCTCTGTAATAAGGTAGAATTAGACCACCTAGTCTCTCTGACAGATCCCAGAGCATTATTTCACAAAACATTCTATTCCGCCCCCACCCACAATCAGCTCTAGCAGCCAACTTCTGAAGTGTGACCGAGAAAGAAGGAGGGTGGATGTATCCCCCCTTGTAGCTAAACCAATTTATCACCCAAAACTGGCTTCCAAAGGATATATCGCTTAGATGAGATCATCGGCTAAATGAAATTGCATCACAATGCTTTGCAAACCATTGTGACGTCATCGGTTACCCTGACTTCAAAATCAAATGGCATTACTAGTCTGTCTGCCATTGATGTAGAGTTGCTGTACCTTTTACCCTCAAGACTCTGGTTATTACTGTTTACAAACTGAAATAGTTGGATGAGTAAGTTTGGATGGTAAATAGAATCGCACCGTCCTGTCCATTGATATCAAATATTTGAACACTCTTGGATAAAAAGGACCGCCTTCGTAGTCTAGTGGCAGAGCGTCTGCCTTGGAAGCGGAATGTCGGGGGTTCTATCCTCAGCATCGTTATACTAAAAGATGTTAAAAGATGGTACTTGTTGTTACCCTGTCTGGCGCTCGGCATTAAGGTGCTAAAACAAGGACTGGTCGGCTCGGAGTCAGTATACTGTGACTGAGTGTGCTAGCACTATAAATCGGCATCAATCCGGACAAGTACAAGCAGGCACAAACACACACGTGCATGCACGTCGCTATAAAAGTGCAAGTATCTTGAACGCAGTGGATAAAAGTTTTAAACTCATCGGAAAGCATCGGAGATGTTAACTTTTATTCACTTATATTGATATATTTTGTTTAAATAAAATCGGTTGAGATTCTGTATGTACCACCCTGTATCAATATGGAGAATCGAATCAGCGACTTATGATAGTGCGCTGACCATCGAAACACCGCCCTTCCACAACCCCTGACGTAAGGAGACTTCAGTATTGCCAGATATCCTAATATTCTAACACCCTGGCTAATCATCAGTAAGCTGCCCGCGATATGTCGATGATGTGATTAGTGTTATGTACCCCTACAGACATCAATCAGATCCGGCCAAACCTACACATGGACGATGCGGCGCCGGGCGTCTCTGGTGGTTAGCGTAAGTGTTCATGGCTTTGTTGAGATCTACGTGATGAAAGAACGGAAAGATGATTTTAATTTTTGAAATGACTTGGTAATCCCCGAAAGTGCCAGAACGTGACAACTGGGACAGACTGGAGGGCTAATACGTGGCATCGTGGATCCGGGCTCCAGCATCGGTCACAAATAGAATCATCAGCAGTTGGCAACAGCGCACATGCCTGGGTCCACATGTTTCTATCATTCATGCAACATCAATGCACTTGTGAGATTAACACTCTGTTGTGATGTCGTTTTTTCAAATTAATTCCTTTGCGTTGTTGGTCTTTGGTGCAACGCTGATCTCTAAATCCAACCAGCGTTGTGACAATGGAAATATTTGAACTGAAAACATGTTTTTAAGCACAAACTCAATTTCAACTCTGACTGAATTTACAAACCTGAACATACCTATTATTTCTTAACTACCTGTACGCATGACTGCTTTATCTGTATACAGGGGAAGTACTCAGTGATCTAGTTCACTTTCGACTCATAGCTCTGTCTTTGACTGAATATTTTCATATATGGCCCCCTGTGGAGTCCAGGGCAATATTGTCCCCAAGCACCCAATGCTTCTCTCCACTTTTGAATTCTAGGTCTCAATAGGTTACCAACACCCCATGATTGCCCGGGGCAGAATAGAGCCTCTGTACAGCAAGATTGTAGGACAGATTAGATGCTTAATACATCATGATTGTCAGGGACAGAATAGATCCTCAGTACATCATGATTGTCATGGACAGAATAGATCCTCAGTATATCATGATTGTCGGGGACAGAATAGATCCTCGTTACAGCAAGATTGTAGGACAGAATAGATCCTCAGTATATCATGCTTGTCGGGGACAGAATAGATCCTCAGTATATCATGATTGCAAGGGACAGAATAGATCCTCAGTACATCATGATTGTGAGGGACAGAATAGATCCTCGGTAAACCACGATTGTCAGGGACAGAATAGATCCTCAGTATATCATGATTGTCATGGACAGAATAGGTCCTCAGTATATCATGATTGCCAGGGACAGAATAGATCCTCAGTATATCATGATTGTCAGAGACAGAATAGATCCTCAGTACATCATGATTGTCAGGGACACAATAGATCCTCAGTACATCATGATTGCCAGGGACAGAATAGATCCTCAGTATGTCATGCTTGTCAGGGACAGAATAGATCCTAAGTACATCATGATTGCCAGAGACAGAATAGATCCTCAGTACACCATGATTGCCAGGGACAGAATAGATCCTCAGGAGACCATGATTGCCAGAGACAGAATAGATCCTCAGTACACCATGATTGCCAGGGACAGAATAGATCCTCAGGACACCATTATTGCTAGGGACAGAATAGATCCTCAGTACATCATGATTTTTAAGGACAGAATAGATCCTCAGTACACCATGATTGCCAGGGACAGGGTAGATCCTAAGTACATCATGATTGCCAGGGACAGATTGCGCGGTTCGTTGCTCTTGCTATGAACCATTGATTTGCCACGCCAATACTTGTTCATTTATCTTGATACAGCCGTCATATTGAAAACTGTACCGTACAGCAACAGTCACCCACTGCATGACTGCATCCATTGACTAGATGGGCTGTACTCAGTTATCAAGTTCACACTGAAAAACTTTACTTGCTCTCCATGACTGATTGTGTATCGTCACAAGTCTGTCTCTGCCTCTCGGTCCACCATCTTAGTGTATCAGCACAATGAGCAGGGGATGACTCCCATTGTATACCTTCATCCGCCACAATCTACAACATTCAACTTGAAAGACCTATTCTGGGTAGATGCATAATAATATCCTTCTTTGTTCACGAACACAAACGATGACTGTTGGCAGTCAATGCGACACACAATACCCCTAAGAAAGAACTGTCGACTTACCTGACAGGAACAGACGTAAGCATTTGACGCCATTCAAACGGTTTTAATGGAGCTTTAGTTTATTACCTACACCCGTTCAGGATACAATACAGCCAGGATGTCATTAGGGGTGGAGCGTTATGGGATTCGGGTGGACTCACTGTGCCATGACGCCATGCAGCTCGGGAACAGTGGCGTTCACATACTCTAGTTCACTAAACGTCCATCAGAAACCACGTTCTCATAAGAACGACACCCTATAATCAAACATGCAATGAACCTTAATGTCTCATGGCTTCACTGTGACTCACAAGGCCTGGGGTGAGGTGAGATGAGGTGAGGTGTAAAGAGGGTTTAACGTCGCGTCAAAGATTATTGCACTTATATAGCGACGTGCATGCACGTGTGTGTTTGTGTGGCTGCTTGTACTAGTCCGGACTGATGCCGATTTATAGTGCTAGCACACTGAGATGCCATGCCACAGTCTAACATGAATACCCTACTCAGACACACTATACTGACCCCGAGCCGATCAGTTCTTGTTTTAGCCCCTTAATGCCGAGCGCCAGGCAGGATAACAACAAGTATCATCTAATGACATTTAATCTAAATATGTACTCTAAATATAAAATTAATTATGATTTTGATTTTGTGGAATTATTGCAAACTGAATTTACAAAGAGCTGGTTGGCGAAATGAGGAACGAAATTACTAGCGTGGCTATCTGTACCACACATGACGATGAGTCCTGCAACACTCATCTCCCTCCACTTGCATGAGCCTTACAGACCGGTGGGTACTGTTGTGTGTTTTCTCTTCGTTCCGGAGAGCTGGTAATGAGTCCCCACAAGCGTGCATGAAGCCAATTGTTCCATCCCACCTTGACACGGCTGCAATATTGGGAAATATGGCGTAAACCCCTCACGCTCACACACGTCCCATAACTTCCGGTTCATGATGTCCTCTACGCCAGAAACCCTTGCCGACATTTTGATGGATGGACTGAAGTTCTTCCCCTGGTCCCAAGTCCCCCGTTTCCCTATCCCACTTAATCCTAGGTGTATCGTCAGCAGTTATTCTGTTAAAACGTTTAACACATTACCGACTTTTATTCTACTGGAGAGCCTGCCAAGAAGGAATGGCCAGCGAGAGAGACTTAATCGGGATTACATGTCATGGAATTCCACTGTAATTGCAAATCAATTTCAAAGAATTAAGGAACGGAAGGGGCGTTCTTTCAATAACGAAAAGACGCTGATCTCGTTGGATCGCAGCGACGAATCAATCACAAGGCAAAATATACTGCAGAAAATAAACTTGGAATGGTGAAAAACGTATTTTCTTCTGGCAGTGTTAACTTTGACAGACGGATGTGCTGTAGAAATAGCGACCATCTGACACCGACATAAAGCAACATTAACTGTGCCAATTGTTACTGGAGGTTGGTCGCTCTGGGGTCATTAATTTGTGTCTTTAATGAAACGCAGACAGAGAGGCGTCGCTGAACTCGTACTGAATACGTAGTTACATTTCACTTTCTTTCCAGTAAATGGTCCCATAAAGGATTTGCTGCTACCCAAACCATCCAAATTAGCATAAATCGCGAAAATGGTTGAAATACATAAAACACATTTTGTGCTACGGCACGTTTGACATATTGACAGTTACATGATTTTTTACAATGCACTCGACATATGATGACCCATGACATGCATATTAGTATTTCCATACCCATTTATTATTTGCAAGCATCTTCTTTATCATATAAAATATTATGACAATATTTCATCAGCGAGATGGCCTGTGATAAGATAATGTAATATCCATGCCCTGGATGAAAATTACCTCCCTTTGTTGTGAATGACCGGTATAAGCAGTGCATCAGGGATAAGTAGATTATTCAGACTCAGGTGGCTAGGTTCAGAATTATCGTCAGTGGTGACAGCTTTATCGCAAGGTGGCAGCGCTGTACATGGGGTCACTTGACATCATTGTCATGCGCACTCTCCTGCCACATTCAGCCAGAGAAGGTGGAGATGGCGAGACAATAAAATTCATGCCTAATCTCCACAATGACCGGTGGGCTGGCTTATATGACTGTCAGGTTAGGATAAAGCTAATCTTTCCAAGATGGCGGCGTTGTCGTCTGCTGAATCAGAGTAATGGTGATAATGAATGATAGAGTTTTGGCACGCGACAGACGACAGCAGAAGTGCATTAAGTTACTTCTAGTGATGAAGTGTCGTGTGTCAAAAGTTGGAAACATCAATCTCACCTCTGTGTGGCCTAATTGATGCTTTTAAGTAGTTTTACAACCAAATGAATTCATCATAGTCTTCTTTGGGGATTAAAATAGTCCCCTGCATAAAAAAATCATCTCGAGTTTTTTCCGCGATAGCATTTGCCTTTTAGATGATGTTATGAAGTTATTTCTGATGACAGCATGTTATATCCCATGTTTGTGCCTGTGATGGAATTTATACAATGGCTATATCGGTAATAAAGTGAGGACCATAGGTTAACGCTGGCGTATTGGCAACGTCAAGTGGAAGACGAAGAGGGTTATTAAGTGCTTTTTATTTCTTATTGAAAGACCAACGATTTCGGAATGAACGCAGCATTCATTTATTGATTTTTGTTTGAAAATAAAGTTAGAAGGCTAGGTTTGGGCATCCTTCACCAGAAAACGTCTAGTACTATACATCTGCAAGTTAGTTGCGAATAATGTTGGATTTCGTTAACATTTTCTTATAATGTCGAAATATCTTTTTTCTTGTCGATTTTAATGTCTATATTCTCACCCCATCATTTTTGTGTTTCAAAGCGTTCCGGGTGTCTCAAAGTGCTTCTTGGTCCCTTCCAACACACATCAAATCCACTCACTACAATGCAGTCGTTTCACCTATAAACACTGAGGGTTGCATTTCATACATCGTACTCTTTTTCATCATTAGCCTAGAGCAATCCGAAGCGATGATTTGATTTTCAATGTTTCTTGTCATGACTGATTAAATTACCCGTTTTGTTGTCAGTGACACGACGTGACACAGTTTTGAAAACCCGTTCTGTCTGACCTAATAAATGAATTCTCACTGGCACTGACTCATTCTTGGAATGTATAGTCAGAAATGTCGGCCAGCTTTATCACAAATCCCTCCTTCTTTGCGTCCGTGACAGACGCTTTAATTTTTTTCCGATAACGAGTCTAACTCAGTTCAATTAAACATCAAGGTGACGCTGTGTCTGCATAATGAATGTGTTATGTTCCCAGATATATTCTGATACACCAGGGCCTATTTCACGAGCAGCCAATTGAATACTCACAGATTGTCCAGGGATATTTTTCGGGCAATTACTGCCCTGAAACCGGACATTAACGAAAACAAGCTACATTTGGGGCGAGAAGGGCCTGCTAATTGATTCAAAACAGACCCTGCGTTCCTTATTCGCGACTGTTGGCTCGCGCTGAACAGTTATCAATGACTTTCATCAGTAGGAGGGGATCACCTTGAACATTTGGGCGGAAATATTAAAGAAAAAAATCGCTTAAAAGGGAAGCTAAGGCGTAAATGTTAGGAGATGTGTACGGTGACTCACTATCACGAATGGAAGCAGAAAGATGAAATGGGAATACGAATCTCTGGAGACCCTACCAAGGTAACCCAATGCTGTGCAATGACAGGCGTGTATCAGCCATTGATTATAAACATATCGTATGAGGTAGCTGAGAGACGGGTTGGCTCCAACTGTCAGGACAAAGCCCTGTAGCTGACAGTCGTGATAGGCCCAAGAGAAAATACATTAATCCCAGAGTCGTGGTGGATCCTACAATCGGGACAAGCTCATCTAGCTGACAGTCGTGATGGGTCCAACAGTCAAGACAAAACCATGAATCCTAAAGTTGTAATGGATCCAACACTGAAGACAAGACCTCAACCTGAGAGTTGTAATGGATCCAACACTGAAAACAAGACCTCTACCTGAGAGTCGTGATAGGTCCAACAGTCAAGACAAGACCTCTACATGAGAGTCGTGATTGGTCCAACACTGAAGACAAGACCTCTACCTGAGAGTCGTGATGGGTCCAACAGTCAAGACAAGACCTCTACCTGAGAGTCGTGATAGGTCCAACAGTCAAGACAAGACCTCTACCTGAGAGTCGTGATTGGTCCAACACTGAAGACAAGACCTCTACCTGAGAGTCGTGATGGGTCCAACAGTCAAGACAAGACCTCTACCTGAGAGTCGTGATGGGTCCAACAGTCAAGACAAGACCTCTACCTGAGAGTCGTGATTGGTCCAACAGTCAAGACAAGACCTCAACCTGAGAGTTGTAATAGATCGAACAATGAAGACAAGACCTCAACCTGAGAGTCGTGATGGGTCCAACAGTCAAGACAAGACCTCAACCTGAGAGTTGTAATAGATCCAACACTGAAGACAAGACCTCAACCTGAGAGTCGTGATGGGTCCAACAGTCAAGACAAGACCTCAACCTGAGAGTTGTAATGGATCCAACACTGAAGACAAGACCTCAACCTGAGAATTGTAATGGATCCAACACTGAAGACAAGACCTCAACCTGAGAGTTGTAATGGATCCAACACTGAAGACAAGACCTCAACCTGAGAGTTGTAATAGATCCAACACTGAAGACAAGACCTCAACCTGAGAGTCGTGATGGGTCCAACAGTCAAGACAAGACCTCAACCTGAGAGTTGTAATGGATCCAACACTGAAGACAAGACCTCAACCTGAGAGTTGTAATGGATCCAACACTGAAGACAAGACCCAACCTGAGAGTTGTGATGGATCCCCAACAGTCAAGACAAGACCTCAACCTGAGAGTCGTTATGGGTCCAACACTGAAGACAAGACCTCAACCTGAGAGTCGTTATTGGTCCAACACTGAAGACAAGACCTCTACATGAGAGTCGTGATGGGTCCAACACTGACGACAAGACCTCTACATGAGAGTCGTGATGGGTCCAACAGTCAAGACAAGACCTCAACCTGAGAGTTGTAATGGATCCAACAGTCAAGACAAGACCTCAACCTGAGAGTTGTAATGGATCCAACACTGAAGACAAGACCTCAACCTGAGAGTTGTAATAGATCCAACACTGAAGACAAGACCTCAACCTGAGAGTTGTGATTGGTCCAACAGTCAAGACAAGACAAGACCTGAGAGTTGTAATGGATCCAACACGGAAAACAAGACCTCTACCTGAGAGTCGTGATGGGTCTAACAGTCAAGACAAGACCTCTACCTGAGAGTCGTGATGGGTCTAACAGTCAAGACAAGACCCTACCTGAGAGTCGTGATGGGTCTAACAGTCAAGACAAGACCTCTACCTGAGAGTCGTGATGGGTCCAACAGTCAAGACAAGACCTCTACCTGAAAGTCGTGATGGGTCTAACAGTCAAGACAAGACCTCTACCTGAGAGTCGTGATGGGTCCAACATTCAAGACAAGACCTCTACCTGAGAGTCGTGATAGTCGGGCATATCACCTCTACATCACAGAAACAGGTAGTAGTGTCGCCAAGATCACCTTTACATCAACGCAACATGCAGTAGTCGGCAAGATCACCTTTACATCAACGCAACATGCAGTTGTCGGCAATATCACCTTTACATCAACGCAACATGCAGTTGTCGGCAATATCACCTCTAATTAACGCAACATGCAGTAGTCGGCAATATCACCTCTACATCAACGCAACATGCAGTTGTCGGCAATATCACCTTTACATCAACGCAACATGCAGTAGTCGGCAAGATCACCTTTACATCAACGCAACATGCAGTAGTCGGCAATATCACCTTTACATCAACGCAACCTGCAGTTGTCAGCAATATCACCTCTACATCAACGAAGGTGTAGCAGGTGTTGTCACCAATATATACTCACCACATAAAGAAACGCGAACCATAGAAACATATGAAGAAGTATGTACGTTAAGAAAAGATGCATAATGACAAAACTAATAATTAGTCAAATGTTTCCACAGTGTCTGTATTCTTATCACGATATGCTGCACGTGATTTCCAAACTTTACACGTTAATCTTGCACGAGACAAATGGTGCACTTCGATGTCATGGAACTATGACGTCACATTTGATGCGTTCATGAGCGTCGTTTTACACATCATACCAGTATGCTCGTGTGTGCATCGAACCAATCTAAAATCTCTTGAATATGAGAAGTTCTTCATAAAATTAACCAAAATGTATGGTATTCACGTTTATATATATATATATATATATCACCGCTGTGAACAAGAGGGGCTGTAGGGGGCAATGTCTTATTCAGTCTCAGCCTGAAGCCTGCTGTATCAATTCAGCATGCTGATGTCGACAACATCACTAAGTCATGTGCAGTAAATTCTCACTTAGTAGAAGAATTACAGGTGGAAAAACTGTAATGTAGATACTTTCCTTTGGACCCAGCATACTATATAAGTATCATTAATTATATCTGAAAAGTAGAACCCTTTATGTCGAAACACCTGCTATCTCGATATGTTTCCTTGCTCCTCAGAGACATGTTACATAGTACATATAACTTGACAAGTCGAATAGGAGTCAGTGTGGTTGTAAACCCACAACTACCTGCTATCTCGATATGTTTCCTTGCTCCTCAGAGACATGTTACATAGTACATATAACTTGACAAGTAGAATAGGAGTCAGTGTGGTTGTAAACCCACAACTACCTGCTATCTCGATATGTTTCCTTGCTCCTCAGAGACATGTTACATAGTACATATAACTTGACAAGTAGAATAGGAGTCAGTGTGGTTGTAAACCCACAACTACCTGCTATCTCGATATGTTTCCTTGCTCCTCAGAGACATGTTACATAGTACATATAACTTGACAAGTCGAATAGGAGTCAGTGTGGTTGTAAACCCACAACTACCTGCTATCTCGATATGTTTCCTTGCTCCTCAGAGACATGTTACATAGTACATATAACTTGACAAGTAGAATAGGAGTCAGTGTGGTTGTAAACCCACAACTACCTGCTATCTCGATATGTGTCCTTGCTCCTCAGAGACATGTTACATAGTACATATAACTTGACAAGTAGAATAGGAGTCAGTGTGGTTGTAAACCCACAACTACCTGCTGTCTCGATATGTTTCCTTGCTCCTCAGAGACATGTTACATAGTACATATAACTTGACAAGTAGAATAGGAGTCAGTGTGGTTGTAAACCCACAACTACCTGCTGTCTCGATATGTTTCCTTGCTCCTCAGAGACATGTTACATAGTACATATAACTTGACAAGTAGAATAGGAGTCAGTGTGGTTGTAAACCCACAACTACCTGCTATCTCGATATGTTTCCTTGCTCCTCGGAGACATGTTACATAGTACATATAACTTGACAAGTAGAATAGGAGTCAGTGTGGTTGTAAACCCACAACTACCTGCTATCTCGATATGTTTCCTTGCTCCTCAGAGACATGTTACATAGTACATATAACTTGACAAGTAGAATAGGAGTCAGTGTGGTTGTAAACCCACAACTTACTAAGCAATCATTACTCAAATGAGTTATTAACAAGCGACTGCAAGTACTAATCCCCAGCTTCACTAATTGCCCTGTTAATCCTTAATCCACAATGACTTGACATTGAGTTCGTCATTAGCTGTTGTTAGCGTAACGAGGTAATGAACATCAAAGGTGTGTTCTGGAGAAGAGATGATTAACCTTATTTAATGTTAATTTAGGATATAGTTTATACATGAAATACAGATTGTAAACCTCCTGACTATTATTTTAGTCATTGTATGTGTCGGATATCAATGTTCAAGAGTGGAACAATGCTTTAAGAAGGTAGGGTAGATGATTCAATAATGACACGCATGTCGTAGTTGGTTAACTGGAAAACCTGTTGGGTAGAGACGTTTTCGAGGTCCCGTCATTATGAACTTATATCTTATATCAACGCTATATCACTGTATATCAAGGCAACCTGCATTTGTAATTATAAACAATATCAACGCTACATCACGACAGCTCAGAGTACTGTGTCTATCAAGGCAGCATTGACAGCAGTCACTGCCTCCGTGGTCAAGTGGTAGAGCTTCCGCCCGGAGAGCGGAAGGTCCTGGGTTCGATTCCCATTGGCGTCATACCAAACAACGTTAAAAGATGGTACTTGTTGTTACCCTGCCTGGTGCTCTGCATTAAGGTGTCCCAACAAGAACTGGTCAGCTCGGCGTCAGTATACTGTGTCTGAGTGGGGTATTCATATTAAACTGCGTCATGGTATTTATGTTCACTTTAAAATCGGCATTAGTCCGGACTAGTACCAGCATGCACGTCGCTATATAAGCGCAAAAATCTTGGATGCGACGTTAAACGCTATTATTCCTCACCTTACATGCAGTAGTCAGCAATATCTCGGATTTATCACGGCAGAAATATCACTGTTCAATACGAGACACAACGCAGGCATAAATAAAACAATAATCAACGTGTTTGTTGTACGTCTGTTAATTGTTTTCTCACCACTACGTTAAAACTGGTCAAAGTAAGCGTCTACTTCACTTCCCGGCCCTGACTCAGAAGCATCCTACATCAAAAGAGCTCAACCAGAGAACGTGTTTATGATTCCAATAAAGCTGTTACCTGTACAACTATAGAGAGACGCTGTCAGACATCAATAATCGGATCCTATTTAGGTCTACACAGTATGGACAAACTCTCTTTGTAGACTTCTAATTAATCCCCCAGACACCGTGGGTTGATAAACCCAAAGCTGTAGTCACCTCGGGGACTCGGGGGAACCTTCTTCTACAGAAGAATGATGAGAAGTTGTGCGTCTCAGAGGTCAGTGTCTTGTGTTGGAGACTTCTGTTGGTTGGCACAAGAATAGACCAACTAAAAGAATACGGATTTATATGGTGGATGGCACGCAGATCATGTGCGTGGTGTGTCAATCGGCCACACCTATCTCCAGGCATTCAAACCGCCTATCAGCTGCTGTATTGTTTTAGCGGAAGTACTCCTCTACTCAGCGCGAATAAGCGGACGGTTCTATTTGGTGTGTGGTTGGATTAATGTATGGTTGGATTCAGGTGAGGAATCTCCCGTGAACCTGACAGAAGACATTTTCTATATAAATTCTTTTTCGATATAAATCCACTGATGCTTGAGAGGAGGGGGTGTCGCATTCATATTGAGTCGCATTTTTGACTAGGGGCCAGCATTTTGGAGACGCTTTCATTTCACGATTTACAGTATTTAACAGAAGCATAACATTTTGAAAAAACAAACATTTTAGACAAAGTCAATAGTTTAAAACAGAGACGTGTTGCTTTTTCTAATTGCGATTAAATAGAATAACAAACAGACTACGAGGAATTACGGAATAACGTAATGGTGTAGGTCATGACGAGGAACTTTCAATATAAATTCACAAGGGACAGACAATATGTAATTCAGATCAATGGATGGTGGCATCTTCAATTTATTACGACAGTGCGTTCTTACGACGTCAAGTTGCTATGGTCCTCAACGAAAAGAATGGAAAAATTGATACGAACTAGCCCATTAAACTTATGCTCAGTGACAATTACAGAAAATAATTCCACCTGTACCAGTGAACCTATGGGAAATATATAACCACAATATATTTTGTCACCCCCGTAATAATGCTCTCTGCGATGACCCTAACCAGGAGTTCATACCAGACACGTTGTGTGGGCTTCCTACTAAGGTTTCAGAGTGTCACGCTCATAGTCTTAATTTTTAAAAATCTGATTTTTGCAGCCGTAACCGAAAAAATATCTAGTCTCGATACGACATCCGTCCCCGCCCACAACTACCATCCCAGTCCCTCAATATCAAATGGCCGTCGCTAACAGAATACTAGTAAATCTTCCTATTCATCTTTCGTCGCCATTAGCCCGTCTCCGTAACGTGACATCAGCCTGGTCACGAATGGTCACATTGACCAGTATAAATTGTGGGTTGCCACAGACACAGAACTCCAGACGGAAACAGAAATCTTCCAAAAAGGAAACACGGATATACTGACTCCGGAAACTTTTAGTCGGCATGAAAGATATCTTTTACTTAACCTCCTCGAATACTGCAATATCATTAGCCAAATCAACATACACACATAATCGACATGAGGACGGAAGACATCCATTCATGGTTCCACTGATATCCCATAATGCAGTGTTCCGGATGATGGTGTCAAAGGTACGGTGATGAACGTTTGATGGACTTCCGGCTAGGTGTACGGTACGTAGGCGTCATGGATGTCAAATGATTCTGCATTAAAAGTCCCCGCAGATAATGTTTTCTTTACGGAGTAAATAAAGAGCACATTTAATTCTTCCGTTCCATTCCTAAAATTGAGTAAGACAATAAGTATTCTCCAACAACCGGAAATGAAAACCAGATTTGATTTGACTTTCGACATAGCATAATGCATTATGAGAAACTCAACATGGATTCGCGACACGGGATATTGTATATTATTGAACTGCTTAATTGCTTTATAAAAATGTATTCGAAAAAAACACCATGGACATTTTCTGCTTCTGTCCGAACTGTGGAATAAGTTGTTATCAATAAGAGCTTGCGTACGTACTACTAAATTACATGTGTCAATCGACCTTCGGCTTCGGCTTCGGCGTCGGTTTCGGCAGAACAGCTTATGGTCAGTCCAGCTCTGTCATTCAGGGCAGAACCTTGTTAGAAATTAGCATGTTTCCGAATCAAATTTCACATAATCGGATTAACCAGAGACCATAACATATCTACTGTAAACAGCAAGTTCAAGCAAGATACAGCGAATTCAGGCTTAAAATGAAGGATGTGCTTCCATTCAGTCAATGATGGCTCAATAACGTAACACGGTATAGTCACATGAGATGGTATATGACCTTTATAAGCGAACGGGATCCAAACAACTTTTGGCAGGGAACTTTTTGTCTACAGTCGGGTTGCAGAGTTTTCAAGATGTTATAAGAAAAATTCCTTAATAGGCAAAGCGAGAACCGACGAGATTTCGTGGAAACCTTGTATGGGCACCGATCACTGGACGTGATACAGATTTGTATCACATGTTTGGCTTCCACTTACTGGATAAAAGCGCTGAGCTTGCTGCGCGAGCCAACAGTGGAACAGGCTTAGGCAACTGAGTTGGAAGTATACTCAGCTTGGTATTTCAAATGCTCATGCGAAACCCTATTAAGCGAGAGTTTGCGTGTTTGTACTTGACGTCGCTCATTCTAACATGTTTTTAATAGACGAGAGCATACATACTTCCTTCTGAATAATTAATAAGGAGGTTTTCGGACAAAGGGAAACATCTAAGCTCCATGAATCCCAAGGACCTACTTTTCTTTGCGGAGGAATAAAATACGTATCGCGTGTAATTTGTGTTGTTGTCTCCATCAAGGAAACTGACTGCAGAGACTGGCGACAAGAGAGCACAATGGCCGCCTGTGACGCCAAGTGTGATGTGTTTGCTCCTCGTTGGCTAATATGAATCAGCTTATCCTGGTAACCAACCTGGTACCATTCATGCAATGCTTATATAAGCGTCAGAATTCGAGTTGCGTCCCTGGAGTCCAATCAATTTTGTGTTTCATAAGTCGTTTCTTGTTCTACTTTAAAAGATATCTATTTTGTTGACGTCAGCGTTTCAGTGGCGATATGACTACACATGCGAACATTCGTTATGTTGTCGAAGGTAATTGGAAAAGTACCTCACGAGTGAAAATCCTAGAATTATAAAAAAATACACCCCACTTAAACAGTCCCTGTTTTGAGAAAGGACATGGTGCTTAAAGTAAATCATGATAAATTACTTCTTACAATACATCCCACTGTATCGGGCAGCCATTACCACGGAGACGCAGGCTTATAAGCCATGTGATAAATTCTTGAATAACAGAAAACCTTTTATCGATTGTCCTACGTGTCAGTCGAACAGAGAAGCGACCCGGCTTAAATTAACAACAGAATGTGGTTGTTAAGTCACAACATTAAATGAGAGTCACATCTAGTTTATCCGGAAATTTGATGGAGTAGGGAGTTGCTAGCTTCTCCATCAGCTGGGAACACGAGGACAGCGTTCTACAAACGTCCACGACTGACAGATGTAGGGCTGTATTTGCATTCTCTATGTAATGAAGGATTCAGTTGAGATTTCGACCCGGCTTTGTTCTGTATTCTCACATGCAGAGCTGGCTGTCATCATGTGACGTGTCACGTGACAGATATGCAAATACACTGCTGTCGCAATCGCTGAAACCAGGTGTTGTCTTAGCAAATGTGAATGTTTGTGTTAATCGTATTGTGGTGTATGTGTATTTATGGAACGAAATAATGCGAATTGTATACGATACAACAGCAACAAATATCACGTAATGATAACAACACTAATAATAATGATAATAACAAGAGTAGCTTTTAAACATCGTATGTTTGTAATTTAGCAAACGACCTCAAGAAAATATACATGTTTTGTGATTCTTTTACATTATAGGTAATGTTATAGACAGAATATTCGTACAGCTTTATATTCTGAAAGCAACGGATGATACATGCAAGGATGGATAATGTATTGCAACCATCAGTACTGGATGTATAGAATAACGTCATCACACTTCATGGTGAATTGGACCGCCTACATGGTCTAGTGATGGAGCGTCTGTCCTGAGAAAAGCAGGTCCGAGTTCATTCCCCGACCGCGTCATTCCAAAATACGTTAAAAGATGGTACTTGATGTTACCCTGTCAGAGTGGGCTAGCACTATAAATCGGCACCAGTCCGGTCAAGTACAAGAAGCACCCCCCGTCGCCACACACACACACGCTATATAAGTTCAATAATCTTGGACGCGACGTTAAAACTTATTTCACCTCACCTCACCTTATGGTGAATTGAGAAGTAGTGTGTATTATTGGCACAATATCTGAGAAGGCGTGAGGGTGAAGTAATACCTATCTTTTCTTTCTTCTCGACTGTGTGATTAAACAGAATAGTAGATAAACATTTATTCTCTGAAATGAAAAAAAAACAAACTTTTTTCTGTCACTTTCCCTCAATATACAATAGTAAGGAGCTTATCATTTTCAGAAGAAATCTATACTGGCCAAAAGTATTGAAGACTTAACTAGAGATTCGTTTCGAATATTATTGTTTCCGCTCAGCCTCCATTGTCCAAGTTGCTTGACATCAGGTACCATTGCCAAAGCTCTCGAGTACAAGAAAATAAGTAGTATTAGTACTGTTTATAGCACCATATGTGCCTGTACTTTATATATTCCCCCCTGATATGAACTTCCTATTTTTCTTTTTTACATTATATCGAATTTGACGTTTCTCCTTCGGCCCAAAATGGCTCGGTGAGTGATACACTTAGAATTTCGCTCACTCTCTCGGGACTCTTTGTATACAATGCTTATTCGCCTGGACAGATCAAATAAAAGAGACAGCACGTGTTTATGAATCACTATGAACCAGGTGTTCGCGATAAAAGGAGGCACATAATGCTTATTTTCAGCAGTATTAAATCATTTGACCCATGTACCAGTAAATTTTCCGTAGCTCAAAAATCATTTCTTGTTTTTGAATACCAGACGTCATCAGACGTAATAAAACTTTTCAAATTAGAATATAAGAACTTAAGAATACAGTTACTAGACACGAACATTAAATGAACATAAACAGTGACACGGAGATGGTGGATGCCAACCCACAAACACATCAAGTCAAGTGTTCTCTTGAACAGACACGGGGACATATGGTACAAGTAAAATAGGAAATTTGGTCACTGATGCGTCAAATTTGAAATTCTCCCCAGCGTGTCTACCATAAGTTTTATGAAAGCTTTACAGACTAGCTTTGAATGTTTTACCCTTGATGAAACAACTTTTGAGCAAGAATCGTATGACGCTCTTTGAAATCTTCGTACAAAAAGTATGCTCGATTGTACCGCCAAAGTAGTGAAATGCAGACACCAAAAGCTGAAGTTGCTGACATTTTGCCCCATATAAAGAAAATGTTGACTATTGGGAAGTTGGAACCACCAGTGATTAATGTCATGAGCATTGATCTACGTAATTGAGATACGATGATATGCATCAACCAAGTCAGCGAGCCTGACCTCCCGATCCCATCAGTTGCCTCTAACGCCAAGCATGGAGTAGTCGCCTGTTACGGCAAGCGTTGGTTGCTGAAGACCTATTCTAACCCGGATCTTCAAGGGTTATTTACCAGCATTAAGTGACAAGGCGTGTCACCATGTTCGAGGCGAGGATGATGGTTGTGTCATTTATTGGGATGATCTGTGTTACAGGAATATGTGCATCGAGTGAGTTAATTAACGTCGACGTCAGTATTGCAGCAAAATCGCTGGGGCCTCTATATAACTGATTCTGGGGCTGACATACCAATGATTGATAGCACGAGCAACGAGCAACGCCGTCGGGTACGATTACGTACAATCAGTCAGGTTGCATTTAACTTCTCGGTCGTCATTAGTCGACTCTTAAGACCAGTACATTTGTATATGGAATCCAAGTCGATATTAAGTGGGACTTTTAATGTTCGTCGTATATAAATGTTGGTTGGTTGGTTGCTTTGTTATTAAACGCCGCACTCAGCAATATTCCAGCTAGATGACGGCGGTCTGTAAATAATCGAGTCTGGACCAGACAATCCAGTGATTAATATCATGAGCATCGATCCACGCAATTGGGATCGATGACATGCATCAACCAAGTCAGTGAGCCTGTCCACCCGATCCCGTTAGTCGCCTTTGACGACAAGCAGAGTCATCTTTTACGGCAAGCATGGGTTGCTGAAGACCTATTCTACCCCGGAATCTTCACGGGTCCGTATATAAATGTGAAGACAAAAGATCAACATGATTATATTGCTCCCGTGTGCTATATAGACTATAGAGCGTGAACATATACACTACTGAAGGGAAGGTATAACACCCACCATCTTTTCACTACAGATGTTAATATTGCATTACTGATGAGTATTGCAATACACAGCCTTCAAAGTGTGGTGGTGTTCTTTAACTTGTTTTGAGTATTATATATCCGAACATAATATGCATTGACACCATTGAATACTTCTTGTTTTCTTCTACGTGATGAACGTATACATTACGCACTGAAAACTGCATCTGCTGTTGAATGACATGACAATTAAACGGAGTGAGTTAGTGAGTTTTTTCGCCGCTTTGAACAGTATTTCAGCGTGTCTGCTTCATGTGGGAGGAAAGTCCGAAGTGATGCAGGTTTAACACATTTACCACTTCGGTTAAACCCACGAGTAGGAGAATGGTGCTGACAAACCTAGAAACATAATCAGGGCAAATAGCATTTGAACCCACCATCATAGCATTCTGGCATGCCTAAGGGACGCAACTCTGTGGCGACTGAGCACCCTTGCCGCCCGTGTTCCCCGAATTAAATGTTAAATGGGACACAAAGTGAAGGAATATTCTGTTAAGTCGGAATTAACAATTTTGTATCGATACAAACAATTTAGGTCTAAAACTGATATTTTTGTTAATCCAACAATTATACAAAGCGTGAAAGTAAATGTAAATGTAACCTAGTCTTACCCTCCCAGCGCGCACTGGTATACTTCCAAGGACGTTCAGCTGACTCTCGTTTTCTGATTGGTGGCTGCAGCTCTGTGGTGAACGGGGATGGCACGGGCGGAATGCTCGCTGATGTCTTTTATATCAGTGATGCAGGTTCTCCATACATCCTTCAGTCAGGACGTGAAAAAACAATTTTCTGAAATTAACATGATGAACTAAATCCCCGCTTTTTAGAAACAGATTAGTTGTAATGTGCTCTCATGTTGGGAAACCATTAAACGGAGAGACTTATTCCACCATGTTGTTTCTATATGTGATGGTCGAGCCGTACATATCAATCGTAGTTCAAAACCACCCTGACAGGTTATACGCTCGATCAACTGTTCCCGTTCTTTATGTTACGCAAAAAAACAACTAAAAAAACGCTTCTTTGCAGTGTCGACAGTGAGTGTTCAGCGCGAGAAGAATGAACGTGCATAATGTAGCGCTAACAGCCATTGTTATTCTACACGCGCTGCAAGGTGCGCGAACGATTCTTTCAAGCGGCTGTTTTATTCAGATTCACATTTGGTCGTTATGGTAACCACCTGTGTGAAATTTGCAAGGTGTATTATCCAGTGTCTGACTAGTGCATGAATTATTCACGGTAATTTACATACAACATCAATGGGGGGGGGGGGGGGGGGGTTATGGGCGCCGGTAGCAGACTGGGAGGGTCGGGTTAGTATATGTCACAAGTGTAATTACTCACATGCTCACACATAAGGATACGAGTGCACAGCAAGTGTTTGTAGCAAACCGATCCAAGAGAGAATAATTGAGTGATTCCTTGGATAACGTAATAACTATGGGAGAATGGTTTCTTTTGAAAACAGTTGAAAACCTCGAACACCTACATTTAGTATGATGTGCTTCACCTTGCGCGGCCATTTCCTGGTGTTTGAGTATATAAAGTTTATTTGTTGTTTAACGCCGCACTCAGCAATATTCCAGCTATGTGACGTCCGTCTGAAAAAATAATCGAATTTGGACCAGACAATCCAATGATTGATATCAGGAGCATTGATCTATGCAGTTGGGATACGATGACGTGCATGTAAGTGCAAGGCCGGTGGCATTTACCGGGTAACTATAACTTCGTCTACCACTCCTGCTGCTGCTGCAACTACTACTTTGTAAATCACTCTCTTCAACCAACTACAAATACAACCTCCTTTATCGCTAACACTACTGGGGTCACTACTTTGCAGAGTTGCGTCCCTTGGGCCCTCCCGAAACCTATTATCGTGGGTTCGCCCTTTTTCGCATAGATTATGTTTCTCGGCCTACCAGCACCATACCCGTGCTCGTGGGTTTCACCAGAGTGGTAAATGTCTGAGACCTTCATCACTTTTGGTCTTCCTCCAACGTCATGGGTATCACACATCGTGATACAACTGGAATACTGATCAAAACGGCGTTATATCTTACTCACTCACTCACGTTAAAAGATGGCACTTGATGCTACCTTGCCTGGCGCTCGGCAAAAAGGGGCTAAAACTAGGACTGGTCGGTTCGAATTCTGTATACTTTGTCTTGGTGGGGTATTCATGTTAACCTGCTGCATGGTATCTCAGTAGGCAAGCACTATATAATCGGAATTATTACTGAGTAGTTCAAGCAGCCACGTAAGCACGCACACGCGCATGCACGACGCTATATAAGTGCAATAGCCTTGAACGCGACATTAAACCCCATTTCACCTCACCCCACCTAACCAGTAACGCCTCCAACCACTGCTAGTTCCTATTCAACTATCCTATGCCAACTACGTACTGCTGTTACAGCTACATACATGTCAACTCCCAGTGTTCCAGGCAGCCTGGAGATACATGGATCTGGATATCGATATGGATGTAGGAATTGCAACAACTTGTACTTATCCAAGTATTTTCACATCAGTTTGAATATTCTATCAACCCCAGTAAACCTCTACCGACTTCCTTCACTTATCACCATCACTGCAAGCACAGCATTCTCCAGTGTGGCTTAAATCCCACGCGGTCTTGTAGTTTTACACACGAATGCAAACATGTTATTCCACCTGCTTAGTAAGCCCAGCATAAATATTTCCTGTGACGTCCACAAAGGGGAGACAACCCACATTAATGGCTCCGTGGCACGCGAGCGGGGTTGCTCTTTGTGCACAGCCCCGGCTTTGAGCGGGCAATTATTCAATAAATGAGAAGGAGTGCTGTTGGGAATATTCTTTTTTACTTTTGAAATAAATAATGTAAGTCTGTTTTCGTGACCACAAGCTGCCCACAAAGCCCTTAGACTTGGATAATTGCACGGTGGATCTGTTCTGGATTTGTGGATGATTAGGTGAAAAACGCAAGAATCTATATTTCGATATCATAATGACTACCTCTTCATGATCAGATGTCGTCGTATATTACTGAACTGTACACTGACGGGCCTAGTTTCCTTGACATGGGAGGATAGCTTGAACAGCAAGTGATGCTTGAATTAACACTGCGCCATGGTTGAGTTTACACTGAATAATTGTTCCACAAGTTCCACAGTGTGAAGGTTGAGTTAACACTAAATACTGGTGGACGTTATACTGAGTGAAAGCTGAGTTTACACTAAGTACTGGTGGACGTAACACTGAGTGGTGGTTAGAGATCCACTGAGTGAAAGCTGAGTTTACACTAAGTACTGGTGTACGTTATACTGAGTGAAAGCTGAGTTTACACTAAATACGGGTAGACGTAACACTGAGTGAAGGTTGAGTTTACACTAAGTACTGGTAGACGTAACACTGTGTGGTGGTTAGAGTTCCACTGTGTGAAGGTTGATTTTACACTAAGTACTGGTGGACGTAACACTGTGTGAAAGCTGACTTTACACTAAGTACTGGTGGACGTAACACTGAGTGGTGGTTATAGTTCCACTGAGTGAAGGCTGAGTTGACACTAAGTACTGGTGGACGTTACACTGAGTGGTGGTTAGAGTTTCACTGAGTGAAGGCTGACTTTACACTAAGTACTGGTGTACGTTACACTGAGTGGAGGTTGAGTTTTTACTTATTACACGTAGACCTAACACTGAGTGGTGGTTATAGTTCCACTGAGTGAAGGCTGAGTTGACACTAAGTACAGGTGGACGTTACACTGAGTGGTGGTTATAGTTCCACTGAGTGAAGGCTAAGTTGACACTAAGTACAGGTGGACGTTACACTGAGTGGTGGTTATAGTTCCACTGAGTGAAGGCTAAGTTGACACTAAGTACAGGTGGACGTTACACTGAGTGGTGGTTATAGTTCCACTGAGTGAAGGCTTAGGTGACACTAAGTACAGGTGGACGTTACACTGAGTGGTGGTTATAGTTCCACTGAGTGAAGGCTGAGTTGACACTAAGTACAGGTGGACGTTACACTGAGTGGTGGTTATAGTTCCACTGAGTGAAGGCTAAGTTGACACTAAGTACAGGTGGACGTTACACTGAGTGGTGGTTATAGTTCCACTGAGTGAAGGCTGACTTTACACTAAGTACAGGTGGACGTTACACTGAGTGGTGGTTATAGTTCCACTGAGTGAAGGCTGAGTTGACACTAAGTACAGGTGGACGTTACACTGAGTGGTGGTTATAGTTCCACTGAGTGAAGGCTGAGTTGACACTAAGTACAGGTGGACGTTACACTGAGTGGTGGTCATAGTTCCACTGAGTGAAGGCTTAGTTTACACTAAGTACAGGTGGACGTTACACTGAGTGGTGGTTATAGTTCCACTGAGTGAAGGCTGAGTTGACACTAAGTACAGGTGGACGTTACACTGAGTGGTGGTTATAGTTCCACTGAGTGGAGGCTAAGTTGACACTAAGTACAGGTGGACGTTACACTGAGTGGTGGTTATAGTTCCACTGAGTGAAGGCTGAGTTGACACTAAGTACAGGTGGACGTTACACTGAGTGGTGGTTATAGTTCCACTGAGTGAAGGCTGAGTTGACACTAAGTACAGGTGGACGTTACACTGAGTGGTGGTTATAGTTCCACTGAGTGGAGGCTAAGTTGACACTAAGTACAGGTGGACGTTACACTGAGTGGTGGTTATAGTTCCACTGAGTGAAGGCTGACTTTACACTAAGTACAGGTGGACGTTACACTGAGTGGTGGTTATAGTTCCACTGAGTGAAGGCTGAGTTGACACTAAGTACAGGTGGACGTTCCGCTGAGTGGTGGTTATAGTTCCACTGAGGGGAGGCTAAGTTGACACTAAGTACAGGTGGACGTTACACTGAGTGATGGTTATAGTTCCACTGAGTGAAGGCTAAGTTGACACTAAGTACAGGTGGACGTTCCACTGAGTGGAGGCTAAGTTGACACTAAGTACAGGTGGACGTTACACTGAGTGGTGGTTATAGTTCCACTGAGTGAAGGCTAAGTTGACACTAAGTACAGGTGGACGTTACACTGAGTGGTGGTTATAGTTCCACTGAGTGAAGGCTAAGTTGACACTAAGTACAGGTGGACGTTACACTGAGTGGTGGTTATAGTTCCACTGAGTGAAGGCTGAGTTGACACTAAGTACAGGTGGACGTTACACTGAGTGGTGGTTATAGTTCCACTGAGTGAAGGCTGAGTTTACACTAAGTTCAGGTGTACGTTACACTGAGTGGTGGTTATAGTTCCACTGAGTGAAGGCTGAGTTGACACTAATTACACGTAGACGTAACACTGAGTGGTGGTTATAGTTCCACTGAGTGAAGGCTGAGTTGACACTAAGTACAGGTGGACGTTACACTGAGTGGTGGTTATAGTTCCACTGAGTGAAGGCTAAGTTGACACTAAGTACAGGTGGACGTTACACTGAGTGGTGGTTATAGTTCCACTGAGTGAAGGCTAAGTTGACACTAAGTACAGGTGGACGTTACACTGAGTGGTGGTTATAGTTCCACTGAGTGAAGGCTAAGTTGACACTAAGTACAGGTGGACGTTACACTGAGTGGTGGTTATAGTTCCACTGAGTGAAGGCTGACTTTACACTAAGTACAGGTGGACGTTACACTGAGTGGTGGTTATAGTTCCACTGAGTGAAGGCTGAGTTGACACTAAGTACAGGTGGACGTTACACTGAGTGGTGGTTATAGTTCCACTGAGTGAAGGCTAAGTTGACACTAAGTACAGGTGGACGTTACACTGAGTGGTGGTTATAGTTCCACTGAGTGAAGGCTGACTTTACACTAAGTACAGGTGGACGTTACACTGAGTGGTGGTTATAGTTCCACTGAGTGAAGGCTGAGTTGACACTAAGTACAGGTGGACGTTACACTGAGTGGTGGTTATAGTTCCACTGAGTGAAGGCTGAGTTGACACTAAGTACAGGTGGACGTTACACTGAGTGGTGGTCATAGTTCCACTGAGTGAAGGCTTAGTTGACACTAAGTACAGGTGGACGTTACACTGAGTGGTGGTTATAGTTCCACTGAGTGAAGGCTGAGTTGACACTAAGTACAGGTGGACGTTACACTGAGTGGTGGTTATAGTTCCACTGAGTGGAGGCTAAGTTGACACTAAGTACAGGTGGACGTTACACTGAGTGGTGGTTATAGTTCCACTGAGTGAAGGCTGAGTTGACACTAAGTACAGGTGGACGTTACACTGAGTGGTGGTTATAGTTCCACTGAGTGAAGGCTGAGTTGACACTAAGTACAGGTGGACGTTACACTGAGTGGTGGTTATAGTTCCACTGAGTGAAGGCTGACTTTACACTAAGTACAGGTGGACGTTACACTGAGTGGTGGTTATAGTTCCACTGAGTGAAGGCTGAGTTGACACTAAGTACAGGTGGACGTTACACTGAGTGGTGGTTATAGTTCCACTGAGTGAAGGCTGAGTTGACACTAAGTACAGGTGGACGTTACACTGAGTGGTGGTTATAGTTCCACTGAGTGAAGGCTGAGTTGACACTAAGTACAGGTGGACGTTACACTGAGTGGTGGTTATAGTTCCACTGAGTGAAGGCTGAGTTGACACTAAGTACAGGTGGACGTTACACTGAGTGGTGGTCATAGTTCCACTGAGTGAAGGCTTAGTTGACACTAAGTACAGGTGGACGTTACACTGAGTGGTGGTTATAGTTCCACTGAGTGAAGGCTGAGTTGACACTAAGTACAGGTGGACGTTACACTGAGTGGTGGTTATAGTTCCACTGAGTGGAGGCTAAGTTGACACTAAGTACAGGTGGACGTTACACTGAGTGGTGGTTATAGTTCCACTGAGTGAAGGCTAAGTTGACACTAAGTACAGGTGGACGTTCCACTGAGTCGAGGCTAAGTTGACACTAAGTACTGGTGGACGTTACACTGAGTGGTGGTTATAGTTCCACTGAGTGAAGGCTAAGTTGACACTAAGTACAGGTGGACGTTACACTGAGTGGTGGTTATAGTTCCACTGAGTGAAGGCTAAGTTGACACTAAGTACAGGTGGACGTTACACTGAGTGGTGGTTATAGTTCCACTGAGTGAAGGCTGAGTTGACACTAAGTACAGGTGGACGTTACACTGAGTGGTGGTTATAGTTCCGCTGGGTGAAGGCTGAGTTGACACTAAGTTCAGGTGTACGTTACACTGAGTGGTGGTTATAGTTCCACTGAGTGAAGGCTGAGTTGACACTAATTACACGTAGACGTAACACTGAGTGGTGGTTATAGTTCCACTGAGTGAAGGCTGAGTTGACACTAAGTACAGGTGGACGTTACACTGAGTGGTGGTTATAGTTCCACTGAGTGAAGGCTGAGTTGACACTAAGTACAGGTGGACGTTACACTGAGTGGTGGTTATAGTTCCACTGAGTGAAGGCTGAGTTGACACTAAGTACAGGTGGACGTTACACTGAGTGGCGGTTATAGTTCCACTGAGTGAAGGCTAAGTTGGCACTAAGTACACGTAGACGTTACACTGAGTGGTGGTTATAGTTCCACTGAGTGAAGGCTAAGTTGACACTAAGTACAGGTGGACGTTACACTGAGTGGTGGTTATAAATCCACTGAGTGAAGGCTGAGTTGACACTAAGTACAGGTGGACGTTACACTGAGTGGTGGTTATAGTTCCACTGAGTGAAGGCTAAGTTGACACTAAGTACAGATGGACGTTACACTGAGTGGTGGTTATAGTTCCACTGAGTGGAGGCTGACTTTACACTAAGTACAGGTGGACGTTACACTGAGTGGAGGCTGACTTTACACTAAGTACAGGTGGACGTTACACTGAGTTGTGGCTGAGTTGACACTAAATACAGGTGGACGTTACACTTATATTTACGCTGAGTGGAGGTTGAGTTTACACTAAGTACTGGTGGACGTTACACTTATATTTTCGCTGAGTTGTGGCTGAGTTGACACTAAGTACAGGTGGACGTTACACTTATATTTACGCTGAGTTGTGGCTGAGTTTACATTGAATGGTGGTGAGGCCAGTATGTTAACTGAGGAGGAAATCTGCCAAAATGATCCAGCAGTACTATTAATTTTTTACTCTAAAACGTGAAGACATGTTTATACCTCTTTTGTACTGGATTCCACCAAATCCCTGTCTCAAAAATTAATCATAATCTTTAATACAATCAAAGAAGGACTTCTTTTCTTTAAACAACTAGTTTTTGAGACAAGTGGAGCGAAATTAACACCAAGTGGATTCTAAAAAATGGATTTGCTTTACTTTTTACAATCTCAGAAAAGAGCCAATTACAACTTTAGGAAAAAATTCATTCCTGGATCTATGGAGCTTTTGTTACAAAACATCGTGAGTGAGTGAGTGAGTGAGTTGGGTTTAACGCCGCTTTTAACAGTATTCCCTTTATATCGCGGCGTGACAGTTTAATATGGGAGGAAAGCCCGAAGTGATGCAGGTCTTAGACGTTTACCACTTCGGTGAAACCCACGAGCACGGGTATGGTGCTGACAAACCTAGAAACATAATCGGGGCGAACCGGGATTCGAACTCACAATCTTAGGTGCGTGGCGTGCCCAAGGGACGCAACTCTGCACAGCGAATCGCGGCGCCTTAGACGACTGGGCCACCCGTGCCCCCCAAAACATCGTGACCATAATGCAGTTAGATATCTATCTTTAGAGGATCAGGACATTTTTGTTTTCAATAATGAAAGCAAAAGCCCTGTGAGAAAACAATACGTGCAATGCTGGACTTCCTAACATCTTTGTAAAAATTTGGGGTGAGATTATTCGACAAGAAGAAGACTTCCACATGGACACCAACTGTGCTCCCTTCTTGCGGATCTGCTTCTTTATGCATATGAATGGACATTTCTTCTCCGATTGTAAGGTAATTTGGCCAGGAAGTTTACCTTAAGCTTCAGGTATGTCCATGATCTGATATCGCCCCCAAACCACCAAACAGACGGTTCCTTTCCACTGATTTACCCACCTGAACTAGAAATAAGAGCACCACTGAGACCGCCTCATCCGGTTCCTGTTAGATCTATGCATAAAGATTCAAAGTGACAAAACACTTTCCACAAGATTGTATGACAAAAGTGAACTTTTCCTTTATGTCGATCAATATTCCAGCAGCTCCAGCCTTAGGGGTTTACATTTCAATACTTTTGAGGTACAATCGAGCATGCTCTTTCTATCAAGATTTAAAAGAGCGTCGGATATCTCTTGCTCAAAAGTTGTTTGATCAAGGTCACAATATTCAAAGCCACGGTAAAGCTTTCCAAGAGCTTAACGGTAGACATGTGGAGGACATTTCCATATGTGCATGTGTGACAAAAATGATGTCCGATGCAATTCCCAATTTTGACTTGTAATGTTCCCGTGTATTTTCGGATGAACAATTGACTTGCCTTCCCACGTGTTTATGATGGTGCCAGCGGTGGGACAGGATACGCTCACCTACTCGCGAACACCTGGTATCACCACCTTTTCATAGTGATTTGAAGACAAATGTTCATGATTTAGTCGGAATTGTACAATCATCTGCTTTGGGCGAAGATTTGTTATGAATATGGAAAGGGTTTCGTCACTTTTATTTACAGTTGCTGTTAAACTTACACAGTACTGGTGGACGTTACTCCGAGTGGAGGATATATTTACGCTACGTTGCGGGTTCAGTGTACACCAAGGGGTGGTTGAGTTTACACTGAGTGAGGGCTGAGTTTACACTGAGTGAGGGTTGAGTTTACACTGAGTGCAGGCTGAGTTAACACTGAATCAATGTTTAGTTTACACTGGGTTATGAATGAGTTTATGAGTGGTAACAGTTCCACTGAGTGATGATTACACCGAGTCGACAAAAGTCATTCATTCTATTGTAATTCATAATTCTCTTGTCCCGTGAAGATTCCGGGTGAGAATAGGTCTTCAGCAACCAGGCTTGTCGTAAGAGGCGACTAACCCATGAAGGTCCGGGGTAGAATATGTCTTCAGCAACCAGGCTTGTCGTAAGAGGCGACTGACCCATGAAGGTCCGGGGTAGAATATGTCTTCAGCAACCAGGCTTGTCGTAAGAGGCGACTGACCCATGAAGGTCCGGGGTAGAATATGTCTTCAGCAACCAGGCTTGTCGTAAGAGGCGACTAACGGGATCGGTCGGTCAGGCTCGCTGACTCGGTTGATGCATGTCATCGTATCCCAATGTGCGTAAATCGATGCTCATGATGTCAGTCACTGGATTGTCTGGTCCAGACAGACCGCCGTCATGTAGCTGGAATATTGCTGAGTGCGGCGAAAACAACAAACAAACAAACATAATTCTCTTAACGTTGCTAACTATGTGAGGTGTTCTCATTTTCGTGGTCATAATACCCTTGAGACACATAAACCGGGGCTCGTTAGGATATCAGTATGCAAGAATGTCAAAGCATTAATCTTTGAAAATCATTGAGACTTGTATTTAGGCCAGAAACACATACTCACAAACCTCAATGGTTGTCTAGTGTGTGGATATCGCACATCTAAATAGCCAAATGCACCAAGACGGATAGGTTATGATGAAGTTCACTCCTTATATTAAATCACTTTACTGGAAGTAGAATGCATGAATAAAATCTACTGATCAGGACGTGTCTATATGTGAGATGTATGTGTCCGCTGACGTTTTCTGGTGAAGGTGTTCTTGTTATCAATACATTCTCAACTGGAAATAATGCAATGGTATTTCTCTTCCATTTCGAAAAAAACCCCAACTCTCTTTATTATGTATTTGGGGTAAATAAGCGGAGTGTCAGATACAGAAGATTTTTCGTCGTAAGGCCGTCTTCAGTTTAACGAAGTCGGGAATTACATCCCATAGGGAAAAACGTCAAACCTATGGTACTACTTACCTTCCAACTAATTGATTATTAACTCGCAGAGGGAGGCTGGACGTGAAGCGGATTTTCCATACGGCTAATAACTGACTGAGCAAACCCAACAGGATACGAGTACTATCTCCCAAACAACTAATTGCCCAATGCATCAACCTGTCACTTGAATTGAACCTCTTTTGATCTTGCGGTACGGCGTCGTCTGCTCCAGTAACAGATGCATCTGATTGGTGGGAACTCTCACAGGGACTGTATCAACACAACAGAAATTCCTGTAAACACAGACTTGTTCGAACCGCTTGAAAGGGGAGAACTGAAACCAATCAACACTGTTGTCAACATTTCCAGTGTTCTTCGATTGTTGAAATTACGTTGAGAGCAGATGGTCAATCCCTTTAAACAAATACGACGGCCTGACTGACAAACTGAGGCTAATGAAGTATTTCAAATAGAATCTTTGGCTTGCGAAGGATGCAGTATGCTATCATAATGGTATTGTGCCTTAAGTGGGCGATAAGGTAGCATGGTTGTTAAAGCGTTAGATCGTCACGCAGAAGACCCTATGTCTAATCCCCATATGGGCATAATGTGTGAAGCCCATTTCTGGGGCCCCCATCGTGATATTGCTGGAATATTGCTAAAAGCGTTTCAATATCATACTCGCTCACTCACTCATTCACTCGTACTCACTTGCGCCACATACAGTATCTAGGTTTGAGATGGCAAGTAATTTCAGGCGCGGTGTGATGCTACTCGTTCACTCACTCACTCACCATCCACCCACTCAAAACCCACCCACTCACTCACTCACTCACCATCCACCCACTCAAAACCCTCCCACCTGTTCACTCACTCACTCACATCCACCCACTCAAAACCCACCCACCTATTCACTCACTCACCATCCACCCACCCACCTATTCACTCACTGACTCACTCATTCACCATCCAACCACTCAAAACCCACCCACCTATTCACTCACTCATTCACCATCCACCCACTCAAAACCCACCCACCTATTCACTCACTCACTCACTCACTCATTCGCCATCCATCCACTTAAAACCCACCCACCTATTCACTCACTCCTTCACCATCCACCCACTCAAAACCCACCCACCGGTTCACTCACTCACTCCTTCACCATCCACCCACTCAAAACTCACCCACCTATTCACTCACTCACTCACTCACTCACCATCCACCCACTCAAAACCCACCCACCTATTCGCTCACTCCTTCACATCCACCCACTCAAAACTCACCCACCTATTCACTCACTCACTCACTCCTTCACCATCCACCCACTCAAAACTCACCCACCTATTCACTCACTCACTCACTCCTTCACCATCCACCCACTCAAAACTCACCCACCTATTCACTCACTCACTCACTCCTTCACCATCCACCCACTCAAAACCAACCCACCTATTCACTCACTCCTTTACCATCCACCCACTCAAAACCCACCCACCTATTCACTCACTCCTTCACCATCCGTCCACTCAAAACCCACCCACCTATTCACTCACTCACTCACCATCCACCCACTCAAAACCCTCCCACCTATTCACTCACTCACTCACCATCCACCCACTCAAAACCCACCCACCTATTCACTCACTCACTCACCATCCATCCACTCAAAACCCACCCACCTATTCACTTACTCATTCACCATCCACCCACTCAAAACCCACCTACATATTCACTCACTCACTCACTCACTCATTCGCCATCCACCCACTCAAAACTCACCCACCTATTCACTCACTCACTCACCATCCACCCACTCAAAAACCTCCCACCTATTCACTCACTCACTCCTTCACCATCCACCCACTCAAAACCCACCGGTTCACTCACTCACTCCTTCACCATCCACCCACTCAAAACTCACCCACCTATTCACTCACTCACTCACTCACTCACTCACTCAATCAATCACTCACTCAATCACTCACCATCCACCCACTCAAAACCCACCCCCCCTATTCACTCACTCACTCTATCACCATCCACCCACTCAAAACCCACCCACCTATTCACTCACTCACTCACTCACTCATTCACTCACTCACTCATTCACGGGTATGTGTGATTCCGTCCGGACCTTGTAAAACATTAATGGTAACATGTAATAAGGTCGTGGTTGATTTCGAGAAAACCGAGCTTTGGTAAACAAAATATGGTCCATCGAACCATTAGAACAGAGTCGAAACGTCGTCAACTGAGGTGAGGTAACGTTTACCATCTGGCCTACCAGGGACTGTGGAAGTGCAACAGGAGATAGGCCAGTGTCCAGACACTCGATAACCCGCCGGATAGAGGCCACTGTCCAGACACTCGATAACCCGCCGGATAGAGGCCACTGTCCAGACTCTCGATAACCCGCCGGATAATGGCCACTGTCCAGACACTCGATAACCCGCCGGATAGAGGCCACTCTCGAGACACTCGATAACCCGCCGGATAGAGGCCACTGTCCAGACACTCGATAACCCGCCGGATAGAGGCCACTGTCCAGACACTCGATAACCCGCCGGATAGAGGCCACTGTCCAGACACTCGATAACCCGCCGGATAGAGGCCACTCTCCAGACACTCGATAACCCGCCGGATAGAGGCCACTGTCCAGACACTCGACAACCCGCCGGATAGAGGCCACTGTCCAGACACTCGATAACCCGCCGGATAGAGGCCACTGTCCAGACACTCGATAACCCGCCGGATAGAGGCCACTGTCCAAACACTCGATAACCCGCCGGATAGAGGCCACTGTCCAGACACTCGATAACCCGCCGGATAGAGGCCAATGTCCAGACACTCGATAACCCGCCGGATAGAGGCCACTCTCCAGACACTCGATAACTCGCCGGATAGAGGCCAATGTCCAGACACTCGATAACCCGCCGGATATAGGCCACTGTTCAGACACTCGATAACCCGCCGGATAGAGGCCAATGTCCAGACACTCGATAACCCGCCGGATATAGGCCACTGTTCAGACACTCGATAACCCGCCGGATATAGGCCACTGTCCAGACACTCGATAACCCGCCGGATAGAGGCCACTCTCCAAATACTCGATAACCCGCCGGATATAGGCCACTGTCCAGACACTCGATAACCCGCCGGATAGAGGCCACTGTCCAGACACTCGATAACCCGCCGGATATAGGCCACTGTCCAGACACTCGATAACCCGCCGGATATAGGCCACTGTCCAGACACTCGATAACCCGCCGGATAGAGGCCACTGTCCAGACACTCGATAACCCGCCGGATATAGGCCACTGTTCAGACACTCGATAACCCGCCGGATATAGGCCACTGTCCAGACACTCGATAACCCGCCGGATATAGGCCACTGTCCAGACACTCGATAACCCGCCGGATAGAGGCCACTGTCCAGACACTCGATAACCCGCCGGATATAGGCCACTGTCCAGACACTCGATAACCCGCCGGATATAGGCCACTGTCCAGACACTCGATAACCCGCCGGATAGAGGCCACTGTCCAGACACTCGATAACCCGCCGGATATAGGCCACTGTCCAGACACTCGATAACCCGCCGGATAGAGGCCACTGTCCAAACACTCGATAACCCGCCGGATATAGGCCACTGTCCAGACACTCGATAACCCGCCGGATATAGGCCACTGTCCAGACACTCGATAACCCGCCGGATAGAGGCCACTGTCCAAACACTCGATAACCTGGAAATGACGTCACGGAACCCTGCCCTCTACCTGACTATAGCTCTCACAGTCCCTGATCCATATTACTTTCCATTCCATCCCTTACCGTAATGCTGTAGCTCAAAATGGAGCAAGTCTAGCTTTTCCACGGATCCCATCTCACAGGGGCTCCTTATCTATTTAAATGGAGTTGCTTGTTTCTATAAAATTTATATATTTCAAGAGACTAAGCGTTAGTCTAGACACGACAGAGCATTGCAATTGTCTCAGCGAATTGACAGCATTACAGGAACAAGTTGAAATCTATATAGTTGACATCAATACCACGCGAGACCTTCCATAGACGTAATTAGAAGCAGCGTATAACCAAATTTATTTACTACTAGTATCAAAATAAGATACTTTGCATCTTTACCATACTGTAAGCAGGACTATTTTACTTTAGTCAATAACAGCTTTGTAACCAAGATAAGGGACACGTGATGATGCGGTCTTCAGCAACCGGTGCTTGTCATAAGGGCGACTGTTTTAAATGGGATCGTGTGGTCAGGCTCGCTGACTTGGTTGATGCATGTCATTGTATCTCAATTGCGTAGATCGATGCTCATGACGTCGATCACTGGATTGTCTTGTCCAGGTTCGATTATTTACAGACCTCCCTCGCACAGCTTAAATATTGCTGCACGAGGCGTTAAATAAAACTAACAAAGAAAGAAAATGGTGAAGGCGTCAAGTCAAATTGAGGCAGAAAATCACAATTTTTGGAAGAATGATACTATTGTTGAAACTTTTGCAATAGTGCCAAAAAAATAGAAATGGCCGCCCTTTGTTCTGTTTCCAGGCCGAGGACCATGGACCATGTTGGCCTTCTAAAAAGGATCCCGAACTGAACTGATTCTCCAAACTAATTTACTTAAACAGATCAGACTGGTTATTAAAATTGCGTTCTACGTTTTGAGACGGCCCCCAATATTTCAAACACAGAAAAAGATGTTTGCTACAGTCAAGAGAGCGGCAGAGCCTGTAGGTTGACACTTGTAATTAATTACAAGATTGAACTGTTTTTGCAGAGGCCGACTCCAGTTTTCCATATTGCACTAAACCAGTGAGACGAACACCAACTGGTAGAATACAACGTATGTGTCTGGTGTATATTGAGGTATCACTTGCAGGCCACAAATTAAAACCTTGTTTCTCATAACTTCTTTAAAAAATGGGTAGGTAGATCGAATTTTGTTTCGATATTCGTTTTTCTCCAACATTACCTTCCCTTCCAAGGTTTCAAAACCTCGACGCCATGCCTAAATTGGAAATTCACGATTCGGCATCGCTGGCCTCGAGGACGGGTTACATGAAACAGTTAAATACTATTAACTAATACTTTTATACAAAACTGTTGAGGCGGTAAGTGATTTCCCTATATACCTCTTTAGTGAAGTGTAAATTTGAAGGGTAGTTAACAAGTACGCCTTGCGCAATAAAATGCCTCCGAACCGCCTTTTAGTTAAATTAAACAACAAAGATTTTTGAAAAATCTATCTTAGCAAATGTTATTACCGACTAGCGGACATCCTCTATTGTTGCTTGTACCACAATGAAGGAATACCATTCAGGTCGACTACGTGTATCCGACACTCATTAGCAACCGTCTACATATACTGTGTGTTTGTCAGGTCCCCGCCATTACGCGAAGTATCGGTTTCAACTGATAGCGTGACCAACTACCATATATAGCCATGCTCTGTCAAGGGAGCGGTATGCGTATAAATGGTTCTGAAGATAACTGGATAGTTTCCCAACGACAAGTCTATTTGCCTTGTGTTTTATTGAATATTTTAGAAATTCTTTAATTACACCCTAAAGTTATATCTTCTGCATTACACGTACCGCTTCTTTTCTCTTTACCAGATTCGGGGCCCGTTCTACAAAGCGAACTTAGTGCGATACTCTTGCGTAAGTCGATGTTGATTAAAATGGTGTGCGTTACAAGGGTTGTAACTTTTAGATCGCTCATTTAGGCTGAGTTCCGAAAAGCGACCTTAGCACTATGACTGCCGTAACTTCTACAGACTTACACTATTAATATTGCAGCGCTAAGTTCGCTTTCTGCCAGTGAATCCCATCTTCCCGTGGCAAGAGAGTTAACTGACTTTAATAGTCAGTTTACTCTCTTGCCGCGGGAAGATGGTGAATCGTGATTTGGTGTTATGCATGCGCTTCTCTGCGAACTTGTAATGGACGGACCCTTCTCTGTAGTTATTAAGTTACTGTTAGAGTTAAAATCACTTTGTGGAAAAGGACCAAGGGTGTTGCAGTGATTAAGATGCGATCATTATTCTATTGTCCTGCAGTGCCATTTTTTTCTCTCTCCCTCAAATGTAGACTTTCTACAGAACGGCCTCGACACTGTCCTTTATGCTGGACTGATGTGTGATGAAGTTACGCATGGCTGTACATTATGCCATTACGTATGGCGTCGCCTACTTTCGCCTACATTGTTTTAAACACCTTGATGCACTACTGATTTATTGATGCACTACTGATTTATGTGGCCCGTGAAGATTCCGGGGTAGAATAGGTCTTCAGCAACCCATGCTTGCCGTAAAAGGTGACTATGCTTGTCGTAAAAGGCGACTAATGGGATCGGGTGTTCAGGCTCGCTGACTTGGTTGAAGCATGTCATCGATCCCAATTGCGTGGATCGATGCTCATGATATTAATCACTGGATTGTCTGGTCCAGACTCGATTATTTACAGACCGCCGTCATATAGCTGAGACTATTGCTGAGTGCGGAGTTAAACAACCAACCAACCAACCAACCAACCAACCAACCAACCAACAAACCAACAACTGATTTATGTTATCTCAACTGACCCCTAGGATGATATAGTAGACTCATCCAGACAACCGGTTTAAAAGATAAAATGACAGAGTAGGACAATATATTTATTTCAATATGAAAACGTAACAAAACGTATGCACGTGTCTTAAAGTCCCAAGCACTGATTCGATCAAGTATTATCAAATGTCGTGCTGCCTCAAGGAACGCAAGCGTTGATTTGAACCCTGTTGACATCTGGCCCTTCAGTATCTGGATCCTCTGGTCCAGCTCCTTGCGAGGAGGACGTTGGGCACCATGCATATCCTGAGCTAGCTTGTTTCTTTCGGATTACTCTATATATGCATGAGGACTCGGATCAGGGCAAAGATGATGGGGTGTGCTGTCTGGAGAGTCTTGCTGTGGTGGAGTGGAACACGCTACTGAATCTGTCAAGGGTAGCGATTTCTTCCATGTAATTAGAATGGCTGTGTATCGTGACATGACATATGGCTGTGTATATTGATATTGCATATGGCTGTGTATATTGATATGACATATGGCTGTGTGTATGAGTGAGTGAGTGAGTGAGTGAGTAAGTATGGTTTTACGCTGCTTTTAGCAATATTCCAGCAATATCACGGCGGGGGACACCAGAAATGAGCTTCACACATGTCGGGAATCGAACCCGCGTCTTCGGCGTGACGTGCGAACGCTTTAACCACTCGGCTCACCGACCGCCCCGGCCTTGTATATTGATATTACATATGGCTGTGTATATTGATTTACATATGGCTGTGTAATGACATTACATATGGCTGTGTATATTGATATTACATATGGCTGTGTATATTGATATTACATATGGCTATGTATATTGATATTACATATGGCTGTGTATATTGATACTGCATATGGCTGTGTATATTGATATTACATATGGCTGTGTATATTGACATTACATATGGCTGTGTATATTGATATTACATATGGCTGTGTATATTGAAATTACATATGGCTGTGAGACCGCCTCCGTGGTCTAGTGTATATAGCTTCTGCCCGGAGAGAGGAAGGTCGTGGGTTCTATCCCAATCCGCGTCATACCAAGAGATGGTAAAAGATGGTTCATGTTGTTAACCTGCTTGGCGCTCAGCATTAAGGGGTTAAAACGAGGACTTGTCGTCTCGGAGTCAGTCACGATGGCATGGGGCGAATGATGGACACACCGTGCCAAGTGGCGAGTGATGGTCACACCGTGCCGTGTGGCGAGTGATGGACACACCATGGTATGGGGCGAGTGATGGACACACCGTGGCTTGGGGCAAGTGATGGACACACCGTGGCATGGGGCGAGTGATGGACACACCGTGCCGTGTGGCGAGTGATGGACACACCATGGTATGGGGCGAGTGATGGACACACCGTGCCGTGTGGCGAGTGATGGACACACCGTGGCATGGGGCGAGTGATGGACACACCGTGCCGTGTGGCGAGTGATGGACACACCGTGTCATGGGGCGAGTGATGGACACACCATGGTATGGGGCGAGTGATGGACACACCGTGGCTTGGGGCAAGTGATGGACACACCGTGGCATGGGGCGAGTGGTGGACACACCGTGCCGTGTGGCGAGTGATGGACACACCATGGTATGGGGCGAGTGATGGACACACCGTGGCATGGGGCAAGTGATGGACACACCGTGGCATGGGGCGAGTGATGGCTATACGGTGGCATTGGGCCAGTTATGGCTGAACCGTGGCATGGGGCGAGTGATGGACACACCATACCGTGTGGCGAGTGATGGACACACCGTGGCATGGGGCGAGTGATGGCGACACCCTGGCATGTGGCGAGTGATGGACACACCGTGGCATGGGGCGAGTGATGGACACACCATGGCATGGTGCGAGTGATGGCTACACCGTAGCATTTGACGAGTGATGGACACACCGTGCCATGTGGCGGGTGATGGACACACCGTGGAAAGTGGCGAGTGATGGCTACACCGTGGCATGGGGCGAGTGATGGCTACACCGTGGCATGTGACAGGTGTTGGACCCACCGTGCCGTGTGGCGAGTAATGGACGCACCGTGGCATGGGGCGAGTGTTGGACACACCATCGCATGGGGCGAGTGATGGCTACACCGTAGCATTTGACGAGTGATGGACACACCGTGCCATGTGGCGAGTGATGGACACACCGTGGAATGTGGCGAGTGATGGACACATCATGGCATGGGGCGAGTGATGGACACACCGTGGCATGGGGCAAGTGACGGCTACACCGTGGCATGGGGAGAGTGATGGACACACCGTGCCATGTGGCGGGTGATGGACACACCGTGGCATGGGGCGAGTGATGGACATATCATGGCATGTGGCGAGTGATGGACACACCATAGCATGGGGCGAGTGATGGCTACACCGTAGCATTTGACGAGTGATGGACACACCGTGCCATGTGGCGAGTGATGGACACACCATGCCATGTGGCGAGTGATGGACACACCGTGGCATGGGGCGAGTGATGGACACACCGTGGCATGGGGAGAGTGATGGACACACCGTGGCATGGGGCGAGTGATGGACACACCGTGCTGTGTGGCGAGTGTTGGATACACCGTGCCGTGTGGCGAGTGACGGACACACCGTGCCGTGTGGCGAGTGATGGATACACCGTGGCATGGGGCGAGTGATGGACATGTCATGGCATGGGGCTAGTGATGGACACACTGTGGCATGGGGCGAGTGATGGCTACACCGTGGCATGGGGCTAGTGATGGACACACCGTGGCATGGGGCGAGTGATGGACACGTCAGCGTCAAACTACAGTCGGAATAACCAGTTTGTATATTCATCAGGTGAATGTAGGGGCAAGAAGTAAGAATAAAATAACTTGTTATCCTCAGAAAATTGTTATGTTATTCATAAATAAGTGTCATGTAGTCATGACCTTCCATTCATGTTTGTACATGTAGTTACAACAAATGCATGAGATTCTTGATAAATGAGGTATATGCTGAGTGTTGCAAGCTACACTTTCTTCCTGGCGCCATACCCGGAAGGCAACTCCGGACTAATGCGGTCCAGCTGTACCTGGTAAAATCAGATTATCCCTGGCACACAGTGCTTCTTTGAAAGAAACGTCGCCACTCTCTCCTGACTTAACCAACCATAGATTCCAGCAAAGAACGAAAAGACGCTTCTTTAGACAAAACGGATATTCTGTTTTATCTACGTGTTTTCGATTCTACTAAAGAAGCAAATGAAAGTTGATTTTCCATGTCTTATGTGACATGAAACTACACCCATGGGCCGTAACTCTGTCTTGTCAAGTTGAAGCAGGTTGTTTGATTGCTAAACACTAATTCCCCCTCAGTCTACGAGCTGGATCAAAGAGAATGATTGTCTCTTTCAAAGCCCATCCACAGTTAAACCTAACGCAAGTTTAGTCGCTGAAACGTTTCAGAAGCTGATACAGGTCTCAGAAGACGAATTTAAAGTCCGTGGCAAGCTTGTTAAAAGGTTTTCGTGTTTAACGCTGATGAAACACGGCCTGTCTCCGATTCCGAGGAGAATAACGACCCTGTTTCAAGTGAATCGTGGAACATCAGTTTCTGTTCAATAATTCAACATATTTTACACCCTGTATTGACTTGATTAAAGCTATTTGTGAGTCATGATGAGGCAGTCATTGTGCTCGCTTCCTAGGGGGTATTGTGCCTCACTTGCCGCCACGATCCTCCGTGTCATCGACCAGTGATATCTTGCAGCTGAACATCGTCATCAAGTTTCGAATTTGACAGACTTTAGGTGTATAATGTAACGTCAAGGTTTGGCCGTTTTTGATATTCTAATAGTGTGAATATTGTACAATAATACCCCGCTAATCCGGACGGTACTGTTTCTATATGAGTTTGTCCGGATTAGCGTTGCATCAGTAATGAGTAACGTTCTTTGTGTATGTAACACTCTGAAAAACGGAAAAAAGTATCTCTATAGTCCGACACAGCTAATACTTTCCCAACTGGGAGGCACGGATGGCCCAGTCGCCATAAGCGCCGAAATTCGCCGTGGAGAGTTGCGTCCCTTAGGCGTGCCAGAAACCGTCGTGGGTCGTGGATTGGAACCCCTGACTATGCTTCCATACCCGTGTTCGTGGGTTTCACTAAAGTGGTAAACGTCGGAGACCTGCATCTCTTTGGGCTTTCCTCCCACATTAAGCTGACAGGCAGCGATAAATCAAACTCACTCACTCACTCACTCACTCACTCACTATATATGAAGTACACAACAGGAACGAAACCTATACACAAATACTGTATGGACATCTCTGTCAATGAAGCTTGTCATACAGTATGTACAAGTGGAAACAAAGCACCTGTTCGTATATGAAATTAAAATATATGACGTGGTTAATTTTATCATCATGATTCTATCTGGGCCCAGAGGAAGTCCACCATACAAGTTCGCCCCAATAAAGGCCCCTCGTGGGAATTCCAGGGCTGAATAGGTCCCCAGCGGGCTGTTTGATTGATAGGTGAGGTGAAGCGAAATAGGGTTTAACGTCGCGTCCAAGATTATTGCACTTATATAGCGACGTGCATGCGTGTTTGTGTGTGTGTGGCTGCTTGTACTAGTCCGGACTGATGCCGATTTATAGTGCTAGCGCACTGAGATACCATGCCGCAGTTTAACATGAATACCCCACTCAGACACAGTATACTGACTCCGAGCCGACCAGTCCTTGTTTTAGCCCCTTAATGCCGAGCGCCACACAGGGTAACAACAAGTACCATCTTTTAACGTCTATTGGTATGACGCGGCTGGGGATCGAACCCCGGACCTTCCGCTCTCCGGGCGGACGCTCTACCACTAGACCACGGAGGCGGTCATTTGATTGATAGATAACCGTCATGTAGTATTTTGCTCTGTGTGACGTAAAACAACATTTACCCAAGAGAACGCAATCCCACTCCGATGGCGTGGATCTTCACATACGTGAAAAAGTGCATAGCTCGGTAACGAGTGAGTGAGTATAGTTTTACGCCGCTGGTAGCAATATTCCAGCAATATCACGGCGGGGGACACCAGACATGGGCTTTACAGATTGCATCCATGTAGGGAATCGAACCCGGGTATTCGGCGTGACGAGCGAACGCTTTAACCTCTAGGTTACCCCACCGCCCCAGCTCGGTAGCTGGAGAACGTTCGAAAGAACGATAATATTTACATCTGGTAAGAAGACCTTTGTAGGAATCTCGAGTCTTGTGCTGCTGGTGTAATACTGCTAAAATCGGTCACCACCTCACCCACTCACTCCTATCTCGTGAAGCATCGTCATTGAATGTGGGTTAAATCCGATAACGGAATAAGACACAGCTGTATCCAATATTTATCTTACAACCCGAAGAAGCAATAAATACAGTTTGTGAGATTGCCTCCTCCTCAAAACACCACAAAGGCATGAGAGAAGTTCCACCCTTGTCTCTTCAACTCGTCTCTGAAATTAAGAGGAATTTATTAACTTTGCTTTTCTCGAGAACAATCGCCCTTTACGCATCTCGCACTAACCCGATCGGCGCACTATACACGCTGAACCTATTAATATCAAACAAAGACACTTGTGAGTTTTTACGTTAAAAGCCTGACCTATGCATGCCGCGCTCCTTGTTGCAAAGTTTATTGTAAGTTTCTTTGGGGTTAAAAAGTCGTCTGCCATTGACTGTCAGCGTAGGTTATAAATCCGTACTTGACTTTCGTGTGAACTGTGTGAGAAATGGCCGATAAAATGACCCGAAATAGGCAATTAAAGAAGTGTTTTGGTGAAAGCATTCCGTTTCAATTGGTTCTGTTAACTACATTGGTAAAGTGCTTCACAAATTTCCAGTGTTTTTCGATAATGGACACCCATCTTGCCAGACGTTCAGCTTAGTAGGTCTGGGTGTGACTATTTCTTGCATGTATAGTAAATAAGGGGAGACTCATTAAAAGAGTATGGACTTGTCCGAAAAGTCTTCAAATCGTTCATCCCTATGATTCGTTAATGGACTCGACTATGCAAGTGACAACACGCACGTGACCTGAGTCAGCAGACGACAGAGCATTACACGAAACTCTTTTACGTTCGCTTCGAAACAAGTCTTTGGATCACCGGCTGAGAAACAAATGTTCATCGAATGTAATATAGTTATGTTATTCTACCATCTGATTAAGGTAAGCTTATATGAAAAGGGAACATCGACTCGTTTCAAGACAATTGAAGTCCAAATTGTATGGTTACTTTGTAACATATCTTGACTAACTAGATCTCGTAGCTGGACATGAAATATATTATCGTAGAGCCGAATGCTTTACCCCATCGCGGTTCTCACCTAGAAACATCAGTTGTCATCGAAGTACCCGACACCTTTGAAATACATCACAACATCGTTTTTCTGATACATTAGCTCCGAATTATCAGACAGTTGAAACTCTAATCTATTACAATCCAGCCTCAAATTCGTGTGGTTAAATCCTAAAATATGTTATTGTTGTGTTGTATGCACGGGTCAATAATATTATTTGTTTGACATTCATCTTATTTGGCAAAACATATACAGTAAACTTAGAAGTACAAGTTAAACATGACTGTATAGATCTACTTTAAAAGAATAAATTGTTGTATTCAGTCGCGTATGTCAGACGTGTCGCCAGCAGAATCATTATTCTTACTTCAACATTTTACAGCCGCTTATTTAACTATTTACATGTCTTCCGCTGGTATTGCCTTCCCGTGACCTACAATCTGTCGGCATACACACATGCAACAGTTAACCCCGTGATCCCCGGCTCTCCTTCCATCTCTCGCACTCACAAAGAAGTGATGATGGGTGTTAAAATTGGAAAGAAATGTTTTCATACTCACTTGATAATAGTTACTTCTTCACCTGTGAGAACGTCAGTACACAACTGTTGCAAGGTGTAAGAAAATGGCAGTTATAAAATGTGTTCAGGACATTGTGAGTTGTTATTTGGAATCCCGTCAGTACAATTGCCTGTTGTTCAGACATTCTTGTACCTTTCTTGTGCATCCAACTAGCATTGATCATAACCAGTTTTGTTCCAAATTGGCAATCAGTCATCCGTTATAATTGGTTATGCTGTTTCACTTATTTGTCTGTACTATATATACAGAATATATATACGTGTGTGTGTGTGTGTGTGTGTGTGTGTGTGTGTGTGACAGTGACAATATGATCTAAAATTATATTAATATTTTTCGATAAATGAAAATTCTTGATTGATGCATATTCGTTAATATTGATGATGAAAGTTTTTCTGCTAAATATTTATAAATCAAGGTCATTATGGAATACAAATATAAATTCAAATTGGCTATTTTCTCCAGGATTGATTTTTTCCATTGTGGACACTTTTGTGGACAGTTTATCAGAACATCTTTGATTTTGCAGTGCAGGGCAGCCAATTTATCATTGCATTATAATATGCATCAGAACATTACCATATATGAGGTGTTTGTTGCCTATTCATCCACCTTGTTTATTTGCTGTGAGGAGTTGTGCCCCTTGGGAGTGCCAGAACCCAATAATCAAGGATTCGAATCCTAATTCACCCTGATTATGTTTCTGGGTATGTCAGCACTATACCTGTTATACCAAAGGGGTGGGTATATGCCAGAGACCTTCATCACTTCAGGGCTTCCTCCACATCAAGCTGACACTTTGAACAGAAATACTGTTGAAAGTGGTGGTAAACCAAACTCACTCACTATACATTGTGTGTATATGATTGAGTGAGTTGGGTTTAACGACGCTTTTAACAGTATTCCAGTTATATCGCGTCGTGTCAGCTTAATGTGGGAGGAAAGCCTGAAGTGATGGAGATCTCAGATGTTTACCACTTCGGTGAAACTCACGAGAACAGGTATGGTGCTGACAAACCTATAAACATAATCTGGGTGAACCGGGATTCAAACCCACAATCATAGGTTTCTGGCGTGCACAAGGGACGCAACTCTGCACAGTCTATCACGACGCCTTTGACAACAGAGCCACCCTTGCCCCCACATTGTATATGAATTCACAACAAGAGGTAAGGTGAAATGGGGTTTAAAGTTGCGTGTGTGGGTGTGTGTGACCGACCTTCGGCTCTCTGGGCAGAGGCTTACACAACAAGAACGAAATCTATACACAAATACTTTATTTACACATCTGTCTATGAAGCATATCATACATTATGTACAGCAAGTTGAACATAGCACCTGTTTGTGTATGTAATTACAATCTATGAGGCGGTTAATGCATAATGGTCGGTCTGGAGGCACTGAAGAAATAGGTGTACATGGGAGGAAGCTGTTTGAAGTAAATAACAATTACACACTAGTACATTATGGATTGATACTATCATAGTGCATCTAATAGAATACATGTTCTTAAGTGAGCAGTATTACATAATAGTGCTCACTTCAACATATTTATTTTACTGCTTACTTATCAATATTTCTATATTCTTCCAAATGCACTATGATATTACAAGTTAATTTAAGAATTTATTTATAATTATTTTTTTAAAGGCATTTAGAAGTTAGGAAGAGAGTTTATGGATGTCAAATTCTTTATTATGAGGAACACAACATTTCGGAATATATGCTTAATCCTTTATCATTCATCTGATGAAGGGGTAAGCATATACTCCGAAACGTTGTGTTCCTCATATTAAAGACGTTTCGTATTCATATTATTCTTCCCAAATGCATTTTGATATTACAAGTTAATTAAGAAATCTCTTTATGATTATTTGGTTTACATATTGCTGGTTTACAAAAGATATTTCTAAAAGAATTGTTGAAAGTGAAGAGGTTAGTTTGTGATATTTATGGTCAGTGCTTCTGAAAACCAAGTAATTAAAAGGAAATGCATGAGAAATAAGCCACTGACAGTTGATACAGTCTGTGCTGTATATAACAGACTCCGATTTAATTAATAAAATAAAAATAATACAAAAGACCTTGATAACACTGGAACTGATTTAGCTCACATCACTTTTCCTGGTTCGTTACATGTAAATATTCTAAAAACTGACATTGGACCTTGTGGACAATTATCTTATATCTATCCTTTATTATATCTGACTGTTATATCTGAAATCAACTGTATTTCAACACTATGCACTGAAATATTTAAGGCCAACATTTAACTCCCTGGATGCATACATTTCATATAGTTTTCACGCTATTTTGTCCTTTATGCTCATTGGAATCTGTTTCAGTGGATAACTGAGACTGGTTATTTACTGGTGTTGATGATGATATTTACATGGTTAGAAAAAACAATGATAACAATTATGAACAATATTATCAGAATATGCTGTTTTAGAGATAGCAGAATGAAACTCAACCATCTTTGTCAAATACAACATCAATAAAATCAGAATACATCCAGTACAATATATCATAACCTGGTGTTTATAATGATGTTAGTGCCAGTGGTGTTCTTATTAAGTGAAATAATCAAAGATTGATCAGAAGGTCCAAACGATCAAGCAACCATAATTTTCTATAAACAAACACTGCCTCTCAAGTTCTCAACTGTTCTATCCTTCAATAAAATAGATTATAATATATTGTGTTGGTGTTCTATAACACTGAAAAGAGATTTATTTTCTGAGAAGGATTATTCACTACATCCTACATAGTACTTTTGAGAAAGAATGCGTCCAGTAGTGTTTTGTCTAAAGGTAAAGTGCTGAAATAAGTATTTGTTTCTGTTAGGTGTGATCTCGTTTTACTGAACATAATATAAAAAAACAGCAAAATGAGCTAATTGATTAATTTGGATGATCGATCGTTTGGGATCATCTAATCATCAATCATGATTTTACAACTAATTCCCAACACTAGTTAGTACAGACACATTTAACTTGTTTACAGAAATAATCTGCAAGTCCATGATTCACTAAACACTACATGTTAACATAAATACTGTTATAAGGTTTGGGTCCTAATATGAAAGTTATGTCTGAAACTTAATGTTAAGGAGAGGGTAATTGTCACAGAATTCATCATCAATTACACATATCCAAGTAAGAGTTGATGGTCTTGGATTGCTATGCACTGAAACCCACATGCCCCGCTGCATGACAATACAGCTGCTAATGTCCACATACAAATGCACTGAATGATACATACTTCAGAGAACTGGTTACCTATATCATTCTATCACAAGGGAAAGGATAAAAGAAATCGGGTTGATCGACTGACAACCAGATATTCTTATCTATGCATTTCCATTTTTCCAACTGTGTTATAAATACTAGTTATTGCCTGAGTTATAACGCTTGGGACTGCAGCAGTGGTATCAACTTTAGCATCTGCAAATATGTCATATCATTAGTTTCTGCAGATGGATATAAACACTAGATTCTTCACCTGGGTATAAACACCAGTTACTATAGTCATGGTATGGTATAACACTAGATTCTCCACCTGGGTATACACACCAGTTCCTACAGTCATGGAATGGTATAACACTAGATTCTGCACCTGGGTATAAACACCAGTTCCTATAGTCATGGTATGGTATAACACTAGATTCTCCACCTGGGTATAAACACCAGTTCCTACAGTCATGGAATGGTATAACACAAGATTCTGCAGTCGTGGTGTAAAGAATTCTTACTGCTTGCTCCTAACTTCAAATTGTTTGGACTATGGAGATATGAATTTTGGAGAAACAGACGACTACATGCAATCAGGAGATTTCTGGGCTTCAAATCCCCTTTAATCATCTATTTCAACCAATCAGATAACAGCACCTATTCCCAATCATTTTACAATTTAGTATATCATCGGTTTTCTGTATTTAGTAGAAGCAGGTCAGTTAGGATACCAGTCCTTTAAGTAGCGGTGTAACGATACAGTGGGTTCTGATATGATATATATCCCGATACTATGGGTGCGAAACGATTTGTACTCCAATACAGAACTTTTTTTTCACAAGATGATAGTCTTTCCTTTTGCAGGTGAATCACAACCCTGAATCAATTGTTATTAAATTTTAGAGATCAAAGATGGGATACTGTGGGATGGGCAGAAACATATTGGTAGAGGCACTGTGAATGTTATGCTATTTATATCCAACCATGAAATACTAGGGAATCTGCAGAAGCAGGTGGTTGGAACAGTTTCTGTTATTATTCACATATTTTTACGTCATATTAACACGTAATGAAATGTATCATATGAATAGCAATACAGTTGTCATATATCAATGTATGGTATTGTGGCCATCATATCATGATACAATACTATATCCCCATATCATTACACAACTACCTTTAAGCTGATCACTGAACCATGGATATGTTCACCGAGTGACAAAAATAAAAAAGTCAGCTGGGCCTTGTAATGTTGCTGTCCATTGAATGACTGTCCATATAGTTGAGAAAAATTTTGCCAAATTATTAATATTTCTTTCTGGATAAAAAAAGGGATAAAAAATGTTAATTTGTGTTAAAAGTAAATGATTTGCTTGCATCCATAATTGTCCAGATGACAGGACTTCTGGACAAACAAGGTATCACTGTATGTTGGAGTATAATTGTTCAATATTTGAAACTGACAATTACATAGATATTAAAAATGTTTTCAAGTAAAATATGCTCAAGCTCATATTCGTATCCATCTTATGAATATATACATGGTCATGAAATAACCTAAGGTCAGTGTGATATAATTAAAATGTACACTACTAACTCCATACATATATGGAAAATTATGTCAGTCTGTGATCTGTTAAAAGTCCTGTAAAGCATATATGTACATCTGTTAGTCGGGAGTATATTTATCATAAACAGTGTTCACTATGTTTTGACAATTTGATTAACATCAGACACAAAATCATACAAACATAGACAAACAAAGACATATAAAGACATACTCTTCAGCTATGTTGTATGTACATATAAAATTGGAACTGTCATATGTCACACAAAAAGAATGCTTCAATACTTAATAGCACTAATGTGTTACTTGTACAATCCTATCGTCTGGATCAATAATGATATGCATCATTTCAGGTCATTGACATGGTATGGTCAGACATTTTTGTTTCATTTTTTACCCCAAAATGTCAGGTCTGTAGGTTGAAAAAACATAAATATAAAAAGTCCAATTACAAATATATATTTTGTATTTCTTCTTGTGATTCGTCACAAGATGTTATGTTTTGAAGTTTATAAGATAATTTTTTTAACATGTTCTAATTATCGTATTGTAAATAATCTATCCGTATTGATAAGAGTTTTTTTAAAACAGCTAGCTGTTCTTGTCGGCAGAATGAAAACAAACTGCTTTTAATTTTTAACTTTACATTCAAATATTTCGAGATGTTGGATTCATTAACCAAGTTTACAAATATTTTGGCCTTGCTTCATAAGCATCACAATGACACAATAAAACCAACTGTTATTATGATTCCAAATGAAATGTTTCTCTTGACCAGGACGACCTTCATCAAGCTAATCCTAGCCCCTATTGCTGTTGTACTCATACCTTAACACAGGTGGTACATGTAGTTGTAGCCATGACCTCATATTGTGGAAACAGGCCCTTGACAGTTGTGTGACAATTCTTTATTATGCTGATCCATGTCACACTACTAATCAGGGCCCTGTTCCACAAAGTGAGTGAGTGAGTGAGTTTGGTTTTACGCCAGTTTTAGCAACATTCCAGCAATATCACAGCGGGGGACACCAGAAATGGGCTTCACACATTGTACCCATGTCGGGATTCGAACCCGGGTCTTCGACGTGACGAGCGAACGCTTTAACCACTAGGCTACCCGATCACCCCTTTTCCACAAAGTGACCTCAGTGCGAGGACAGTTGTAACTCACATACGTTAACATAGACTTACGACAGTCATAGCGTAAAGATTGCTTTGTAAAACAATGTCCTCAACTTCAGATTGGCGTGCATGCTAACAATTCAAGTGACCCATTAAAAGAAAAAGAAATGGGTCAGGTATTAATCATACAAGGCTGTGGACCATGTTGGTCAGAAATGGATTTTTTCTTATAGTTTTCAGGGGTAGGTATCCTAGCCCTCTGTCAATCTGAAGTGCTGTAGATCAGTTACAGAGGTACCTAGGCTTCCATGACCAAGTTCCACCTGGTACTGTAGCTTGGAACCATTGTTTTTCACAGAGCAATGATGCCATGACAAAATAGTTTCCCTCATCATTAGCTTTTACCATAGTGCCTCTATATACCATTTATCCTCACACATGCATACCATGTACAAATGCCTTTGAATAAATAGACAATAATTGATCTCTTACATATGTTAATCGCATGTATCACTGGGCAAAAGGTTTATGTGTAAGTTTTCTCCATAACACATATTAATATCCTAAAGAATTTGTGAACTGATTCAAATTAATGTTTAATGTGGCACTGTATTTCTACTATGATAATTGACAGTGCCTCCATTAATATATATGCAAACTACGTTATGACATTTCACAAATCTTTTATATACAATATGCCATTTCATCTGAACACAATATGTAAACAAATATGCTTCTCATTGAGCTACAGTATCCAACAATGTGATATAATGTTGTTGCATTATATAACATGAGCTTTAAGGTAGTGTTGTATGTAGTAAGTAGGTGTTAATGCTTCAATAATTACCATCTGGTGCCATAAGTATGTGATAATGTATTTTCTACCATTGTCTGCTATACATAAGCAGTGAAGTCACACTATCTACCATCTTTCATGAGTTGCTACAGTATCTACAATAGGCACTATGAGAAAGTCATATTCTTGCAAAATCTACAATAGTGTCAAATAGGAATGGGATAATGTTGCAAAATCAAACACAGTGTTCAATCAGTATAAGCATATGATATGTTGTAATATTGATCACAGTGTTCCATATGTATGTGATATGTTGCAATATTGACCACAATGGTCTATAAGGATATAAGTGTCCAGTATGGATGGATGTATTATAAGTTTTTAGTAAAAAGAGGGAAACAAATAATAATCACATGTTAACATCTAATTGAAACTGAATTTGAATATAATCAGAGAAACAATGTGTATTTTGTGGTCATGTTCTTTTTTGGAAAACATATCACCAAATGAATCGGTTTAAATGGTGTTGAATATATTTACACTTAGCATACCTAATCACCTATAAAGCTTCTAAATACATGTCTAGTATGCTCCAAGGTGGTGCAGGTGTGTGTGCACATAAAGTATGTAATAATGTTGACCCTAGTGTTCTATAAGTAAGTGATATGTAGCAATGATACAGTGTCCTATAAGTATGTGATAATGACACTCTGTTGACTAGGGAACCTGGTGACACCTGCAGGAGTTGGGGAGTGTTTCCTCGCCCCCTGATCTTGATGGCTGCCAACACCATTTTCATCTTCAGCAGCATCAATGGTGTCATCAAGATCTGTTAGGTCATCAATGACAGTGACTGCTTCCTGGTACCCTGGGCCATGAGGGTGGCTTTGCTGAACATACACTTCTTCATAGTCCCCAACTAGAGTGTCATCAGAGCCATTGAACTTAACAAGGTTCACCTTACTTAGGTCTTTCTCCATTATACTTTGTTTCTTTTTCATGACTCTTGCATACAGATCCTCTATGCTGGCATGGAAGCTTTCGATGATCTCAGATTCAATAGCATCAATGTCATCCTCAGCCTTCCCAGACTTTTCCATCTTAGGGTCAAGTTGTAGAGGAGCTACTGCCTTCTCTGGTCGCCGATGCACACGCACTGGTTGAAGCCTCTGTTCATCAGAAGTCGGGGTGTGTACCAGCACTTCAATACTCCTAGATGGAGCTCTAGGACCTCTGTACACTTCCCTCACTGAGGCATACATGGGGTCAGATTGAGTTGAATCAAGGCTGCTTGAACTGATGCTTTGAGCTCTTGCCATCTGCATCTGATGAAACAGGATGGCATCTCTGTCAATGTTTGCAGTGACAATGGGCTGGCGATAGAACTCATCTAGTGATGTGATGGTGTCTGTGGATGCTGTCCGGACCATTGGCTTCACTGCAGAAGTGTTGGCTGAAGGGATGGGATTTCTCTGTGCCATCTGCTTCTGATTCATAGCAGCGCTCTCTGATGCTGTCTCTCGCTTCTTGGTCAGGGTCGACCAGTTGCTTCTTGGTTCCTCTAATTCCTCCTGGTTGTCCTCTTCCTCTGTGATTTTGAACATCTCCTGCATCTCCTTGTCTTTCACCTCATCAGCCAACCGTTTCTGGAGTACTGTCTCCCAGTTTGGATTTGCATCCTTCTTCCGATACCTGTTATTTGGAGCAGGTGTTGGCTTAACACTTAAACTTGGCCTCTCTCCTCTATGTTTCTTGACTCTTCCTGCTTTGTCGATGACAATTCCACCCAACTCGGACACTGCAGGTATGGCATGAAGTTGTGTTACATTTGCCTGCTCACGCAGTTTGTTCAGCAGCTGCTTCTGCCCCTGCATCTGCGTCCGCAGTATCTCACTCATCCGGAACCTCTCTGCGTCAGACAGCAGGAGCTTCACCACCAGGATCCCGATATTCTCCCGAGATCCATACCCCTGAGCAAGATCCTGCAGTCTCTTGGCTGCAATGACAGGGTCTGGGATGTCATTGATCTCACGGACAGCTTCCTGGTGTGACATGTATCGCCAGAGACCTTGATTGGCAATGATGATCATCTGGTCTTCTGAAGTCAAGGTCGTTGATGTGATGTGGGGACTGGGGATCACCTGGGGGAAGAGGTAGCTGCAGCCAATCAGTCGAGTGTTGAATGTCACCCCACTGATACGACCATCCTGGAACAGCACATATTCATGCAGTTACTTAAAAACCAATAGTTTGCCTCATGGATAATATGTCCATGCATATTGTTTCAAATCAATACACATTTTTCATTTTGGTTTGAAATAACAAAGAATTTAATCAATGGGTTTGAATCGCATATTTGCCCTGTTGATTATCCTAGGTTTGTTAGCACCATACCCATGCTTGTGGGTTTCACCTGACAAATGTTTATGACTTTTGGGTTTTCCTCACATGGCTTGATATTATTAGATCATGTCCCGAGCAAGTAATATCATCATATCCTGACGGCATGGGATGTTGCTCATAACATCAACCACTGGTTTGTATGATTGACTCGATTATGCTCAGTGAGAATTACTAAAAATAAGTGTACTGAAATATGTGGTCCTATGGGTAACATAAGGTATTAAGTGACGCATGGCTGTGTATTATTGAACATGACATATGAAATGTATACCTGAAGATGACTGTGACATAGCTGGAATATTGCTGACTGCAGTGTTAAACAACATACACACACTAACTCAGTACTGAATAAAAATAAGCTATTTGTTTGTATTGATGTTGATGTTAGTCTTACCTCTGTGATGATACCGTCAGAGTTAATGACTCTCTGACACTCTCCTTTGTCATGTGACACAGTGAACTGACGGGTGAGACAGACGGGGCTGTTTTGACGACACAGCACCACCTCGGTGTCCCCAACACTGGCGACACACAGGGAATATTGGTCATGATGGTTTGGGTGTTTCTGTATGTGTACCAAGGCAGCTGCAGCTCCAACTCTTTGCCCCACTGACTTGATCTTCCTGGAAATAACCAAACAATTCATCTTACAGTGAGTGAGTGAGTGAGTGAGTATGGTTTTACGCTGCTTTTAGCAATATTCCAGCAATATCACGGCGGGGGACACCAGAAATGGGCTTCACACATTATACCCATATCGGGAATCGAACCCAGGTCTTCGGCATGACAGCCCCTCATCTTACAGAGCTGAACATGCATACATAATGTTAATGTGATTAATCTGTGAACACAACATGTAGCTGAAAGAAAATATTAAATTTTTCATTTTATATTTTTGCAGACAAATGATTTTCCTTTCAAGAGGAAATATGATAAAGCATTACAGATTTGTAATTTAATTTTAGATGTATCAAGGATTCCTTCACAGGCATCATGGGTAAAATTGCAAATTGAATATTTCCGTTTCGATACTATTACTGACAGTTTTGCTGCATTATTGCTTTTTACTGGCATGAGGCCTAATATCGGCCTTTGAACGCAGGTCTAGATAAATCCCTAGGGGATGAGACTTACTTGTGAGCTGAGAGCATGGTGTACTTCAGGAAACCCTCCTGGGTAGGCATTTTCTCTTTCTCCTCCGCGACAATCGCTGGTGTCAACTCAATCATCAGTTTAGCAACTTCATCATTACGACCACCATCAAATATCCCAAACAGGGCATCTCCAGCTTCGCTGAACTTGGATTTATTAAGCATTGCCACTGAAAGCCTTGAGAAAGAAACATAAGTGAATTAGGTGAGTGAGATAGTATGGTCTTACGCCTCGTTTAGCAATATTCAAGCAATATCACGGCTGGGGACACCAGAAATGGGCTTCACACATTGTGCCCATGTGGGGAATCGAACCCGGGTCTTCAGCATGACGAGCGAATGCTTTAACCACTAGGCTACCCCACCGCCCCTGAAATAGGTGAGCGGTGATGCCAGGATTGTATGTCCATAAACATAAATTACTATAAAGATACTCACCAGGAGCATTCAGAAAGCATAGCGGATAAAGAATGAGTTTGTCATGATTGTCAGACTTTGATTCCCAACTCAAACAACAACTGCTAATACAACAATTATTAGGTACTGCAGATCTATCCTGTCCTTCCTGTGGAGTGACAATTATCTGCAATTCTCCCAATCTAACTTCTTCCCTATCCAAACACTTTGTGATGGTAGCGTACTTGTTTCTCATGCCTGATGTCTGTGAAAACCCACTCTGCCAACTGAGTTCTGCCTCCACTGCGGAGACATTGTTAAGAGACCGGTTCTGTCCTCGCATGTCTATCATACAGACTCTCTTGGCATTCCTGGAGGTAATGGTAATCAATTATACATGATGTAATTCCAGAGGATCAGAATATTTATTGTCTAATATTTTATTCAATAAGGCTATACAGACAACCTTTACTTGTACTGGAATAAATGAGTCAAAATGTTGCATGGGCAATACTGCAAACCAATTTGCAGCCAACTTGTGCTGCATAAACAATTAATATCCATCATTATGGATTGAAATGGACGAGGACTTTAAAAATAACTTTGAAATCAGAATTCTGATGAATTTGTGAACACAATAAACAGGATTATGAATGTAACATCTTGAACATACATGAACACACAAGAATTTGTACACTTACTTGATTCCTTGCAGTTCGTCTGTATTGACGAAGATATTTGGGTTTCCAGAGATGTCAAGGAGATTGACCTTAGATGTCATCAAGTTGCCCATGCTGACATTCTCCAGGCGATTAGTGCCAACCTCCAACACCTGAAGTTAGATTAAAAAATTAGTTTGTTTATTTGTTGTTTAACACCGCACTCAGCAATATTCCAGCTCAATGGCGGTGGTCTGTAAATAATCGAGTCTGAACCAGACAATCCAGTGATTGACATCTTGAGCATCTATCCACGCAATTGGGATACGACGACATGCATCAACCAAGCCAGCGGGCCTGACCATCCGATCCTGTCAGTCACCTCTTACGACAAGGTCTTAAAAATGAGTAAAAACAATGGAAGATGGATGATCTATTTCTAATCAATCATAAATGACAATAGTTGAACTCTGAGGGCACTTTTTGTTGTTTATTCTTATGTAAATGATAATTAAGAAATGGGTCTCTTATTATATTTGACTGTACACTGCAACAGTTTTCCAATAGCCACATTAAAACCATGTCTGGTATGAGACTTGATGCTTCATGTAGAACTTATTATTAGCAATTCACCATATTCTGGGTATGCTCGTTTCAAACAATATGTGTTACAAAATTATTTTTGTGTTCTGGTATATTGGGTAAAGAAAATAGAACAAGTTTCATTATTATTTGAATCATTTAACCTCAAATCTACACAGAAATGTGTTCCCTGTTGATGTTTCCCTTCAAAATTAATTGACTAAATGGTGAACCCCGCTAATAATTTTTCTCTCACTTTGTTTTCTCCCCTATATCCTTGAATACAACATGCTTGCAACTGACTATGCAGAGTAATATTAACTTCAATACGTAGAAATAGGATCTGCATGTACAATCAGTGTCAATCACTGTCAAACACTTTACCTCCTAATATATCGCTATACATATTGCAATACAGATCCCTGTATGACAATATCGTGCATTACAAAACAAATGTTTTGGGGGCAGTATTACCAATGAAATCTGATAATTGAAACAGCAGTACAGACACACATAGATAGTTCGAAGATATTGATATCAGAACAAAGTCAGATAATTTGTGTGGCCAGTCATTTTGAACAAAAATCAGAAATGCAATAAAGGAGATAACAAAGTACCTTAAGACTGGAAGAGTTCCTGAAGTTAGGTAACTCTTGCAGGAGATTGGCGTTGGCCCGTAGGACCTGGAGCTTGGTGTGTCTGCTGAGACAGACGGGCAGGAAGCGGAGGCTGTTGAAGGACACGTTCAACTCCTGGAGCTGCTCAAGCTTCTGGAACTCACTGAAACAGAGATAGAAACAAGTTGTTTAATTCAGCTAGTCCACAGCTTAGTATCTCACTAGAACAGAGATAGACACAAGTTGTTTAATTCAGCTAGTCCACAGCTTAGTATCTCACTAGAACAGGGATATACACCATTTGTTACATTCTTCTAGTCTACAGCTTAGTATCTCACTAGAACAGGGATAGACACAAGTTGTTTAATTCAGCTAGTCCACAGCTTAGTATCTCACTAGAACAGGGATATACACCATTTGTTACATTCTGCTAGTCTACAGCTTAGTATCTCACAAGAACAGGGATAGACACCATTTGTTACATTCTGCTAGTCCACAGCTTAGTATCTCACTAGAACAGAGATAGACACAAGTTGTTTAATTCAGCTAGTCCACAGCTTAGTATCTCACTAGAACAGGGATAGACACAAGTTGTTTAATTCAGCTAGTCCACAGCTTAGTATCTCACTAGAACAGGGATAGACACAAGTTGTTTAATTCAGCTAGTCCACAGCTTAGTATCTCACTAGAACAGGGATAGACACAAGTTGTTTAATTCAGCTAGTCCACAGCTTAGTATCTCACTAGAACAGGGATAGACACCATTTGTTACATTCTGCTAGTCTACAGCTTAGTATCTCACAAGAACAGGGATAGACACCATTTGTTACATTCTGCTAGTCCACAGCTTAGTATCTCACTAGAACAGAGATAGACACAAGTTGTTTAATTCAGCTAGTCCACAGCTTAGTATCTCACTAGAACAGGGATATACACCATTTGTTTAATTCAGCTATTGTCACAATTCACACCTGTGTATAAAGCACACCCTTCTCTTTTTGGATTCAATGTATTTCATTTCCCAGGACCAAAACTGGACTAAAAAAATAAGAAACTCAATCATATTTACTGGTGCCTTACAAAAATGTTATATGTGTGTAATGCAGCTTCATATACAGGGTACACAAACAAATGGACTTGCCACCCTAAATAATGTATCCCTTGCAACATGTTAATTTGGAGACACCTTTCTCAAAATTTCTAGCCCTGTCCTTGAGACAATGTCTTACATGTCTTTGAGAACAAGTGTTTTGCCTGTCTTCAAAGCATGTTATTACACATGTCTTTGAGAGCAAGTGTTTGCCTGTCTTCAAAGCATGTTTTATACATTTCTTTGAGAGAAAGTGTTTTGTCTGTCTTCGAAGCATGTTTAAAACTGTCTGGATGGCATGTGTTTTACCTCTATTGAGAGCATGTTTTATAACTGCCTGGATGGCATGTGTTTTACCTCTGTTGAGAGCATGTTTTATAACTGCCTGGATAGCATGTGTTTTACCTCTTTTGAGAGCATGTTTTATATCTGCCTGGATGGCATGTGTTATACCTCTATTGAGAGCATGTTTTATATCTGCCTGGATGGCATGTGTTATACCTCTATTGAGAGCATGTTTTATAACTGCCTGGATAGCATGTGTTTTACCTCTGTTGAGAGCATGTTTTATAACTGCCTGGATAGCATGTGTTTTACCTCTGTTGAGAGCATGTTTTATAACTGCCTGGATAACATGTGTTTTACCTCTATTGAGAGTATGTTTTATAACTGCCTGGATGGTATGTGTTATACCTCTATTGAGAGTATGTTTTATAACTGTCTGGATGGCATGTGTTATACCTCTATTGAGAGTATGTTTTATAACTGCCTGGATGGCATGTGTTATACCTCTATTGAGAGTATGTTTTATAACTGTCTGGATGGCATGTGTTATACCTCTATTGAGAGTATGTTTTATATCTGCCTGGATGGCATGTGTTATACCTCTATTGAGAGTATGTTTTATAACTGCCTGGATGGCATGTGTTATACCTCTATTGAGAGCATGTTTTATAACTGCCTGGATGGCATGTGTTATACCTCTATTGAGAGTATGTTTTATAACTGCCTGGATGGCATGTGTTATACGTCTATTGAGAGTATGTTTTATAACTGTCTGGATGGCATGTGTTATACCTCTATTGAGAGTATGTTTTATATCTGCCTGGATGGCATGTGTTATACCTCTATTGAGAGTATGTTTTATAACTGCCTGGATGGCATGTGTTATACCTCTATTGAGAGTATGTTTTATAACTGCCTGGATGGCATGTGTTATACCTCTATTGAGAGTATGTTTTATAACTGCCTGGATGGCATGTGTTATACCTCTATTGAGAGTATGTTTTATAACTGCCTGGATGGCATGTGTTATACCTCTATTGAGAGTATGTTTTATAACTGCCTGGATAGCATGTGTTATACCTGTCTTTGATCTCTGTGATGCAGTTTTTGGCGAGGTGAAGGACACGGAGTCGAGGGAAGCAGCACACTTTAAATATGGCCTTGTTGGTGAGTCTGTTGGAGGTGAGGTACAGCTCCTGCAACTTGTTGTAAGTGTCGTTACGGTTCGGTGCTGGCAGATCCACCAGACAGTTGCCTGTAAGGTTCAGGCAGCGTAGTCTGGAAACAAACAAGGAGATATATGTACTTATACCAATAGTGTGTGTAATGTTTTGATGGGTTATTCTCCATAACGACCCACCTGTAAACATGCCGAGGTTGGAAAATTCAGTTCAGACGAGAGGGGAACAAGCCTCGGTTCATGCTTTCGCATCGTCACGTAAAGAGCATCATGTTCGTGGCCAAGGTGGGATAAGTTGGTTAGCCACTCCCCCCACCAGTTGTTATGGACTTCAACGCTAGAAGCCCCAGGAGACAGTGTCAAAAATCCAAGTCAGCCTTGAGGTTGGTTGGTTCGTTTGTTGTTTAACGCCGCACTCAGCAATATTCCAGCTATATGACGGCGGTCTGTAAATAATCGAGTCTGGACCAGACAATCCAGTGATTGATATCATGAGCATCGATCCACACAATTGGGATCGATGATATGTATCAACCAAGTCAGCGAGCCTGACCACCCGATCGCGTTAGTGGCCTTTTACGACAAGCATAGTCGCCTTTTACGGCAAGCATTGGTTGCTGAAGACCTATTCTACCCTAGAATCTTCACGGGTCCAGTCTTAAGGAGGGCGCTAACCTATACATGCAGCAGTGTCTGCTGGCAGCTCTGTCATCCAGCTATTTTATGCTTTGTTTGTTTGCTTGTTTGGCGCCACACTCAGCAACATTCCAGCTATTTGATGGCAGTTTGTAAATAATCAAGTCTGGACCAGTCAATCCAGTGATTGATATCATGAGCATCAACCTATGCAACTGAGATACGATGACATGCATCAACCAAGTCAGCAAACCTGAACAACCAATCCTGTTTGCTGCCTCTTACGGCAAGCATGGGTTGCTGAAAACCTTTCTAACCCGGATCTTCACAGGTTCTATGTTACGGATTATGAGCAGTATCGACTACAGAATATGATAAATCATATCATTGATACTGGATACTGCAGAGGACATAAAAATACTGTGAAGAATAATAGGTGTCACAGTCAACACTTCTCACACATCACTGCCTAATCTTGCACTCTCTTCTTCATCAAATATAGTATGTAGATTATACCATGAACTTGACAGTGATATTCCAATTCATAATTTATTATAATAGAGACAAATAAATATACAGAATGATCCCTAAATAAGTGACAACAGCATGGCAAATAACTTATTCATCCAGCCTAAAGATTAGCATATATCATCCAAAACTGGCTTCCACAGGAGAAATCTCTTGGGTGAGATCAATGAAATTGCATCACAATGCTTTACAGACCATTATGACATCATTGGTTACCATGATGTCACAATCAAATGACATCACTAATGGCTCTGCTACTGAAACTGTTAGCAGTACTTTTTATACTAAAGACACTGCTTATTACTGTCTACAAACTGCAAAAGTTGGAAGAGTGATGTTGGATGATAATAAAATCTCACCCTTGTGTCTTTTGATATCAAATATATCAACACTTTTATCAACTCGTGTAGACATATTTGATATATTTAAGGTCCTTGCCCCACTCACTTGTTGGCCCGGATGAAGAGGTCGGGAGGCAGCTGGGTCAGGAGGTTCCTCTCCAGGTGCAGCTCCTCGATGAGGCAGTGCTTGATGTCCGCGGGCAGCAGCGTCAGTTGGTTGTGGTTCACACGCAGGATCTTCAGCTTCCTTGCATCAGTCAGCATCCTACAAACAGGAGGATGAACAATAAATCACTAACACTTATAAGCCCACACTCCAGTGCAGTGGTGACTTAGCCTAACACCACAGCCACAGGCTAATTTAATTTGTATATCATGTGACTGGACGTTTCTCTTGTTTGTTAACAAACACGATTATTCTGAAATCAGAACAGAATGGCCTAAATACAAGCCTTTTGGAGAGCTTTACATTTTTTAGCATAGTCATTTAGATATGTTACTACAACTGCGACAGTGAGGTGCATGACAAAATATTTTATACATCAAACTGACAATATCGCTAGCTCTTCACATGGCTTTGATGACAGCACATGAAGCCATACAACCAATGTAAACAAAGGTTAACTATGCTAATGGAAATGCTTTTTCATGTTTTAAGGTATTTTCTCAATGAAAGTTAACCATTCTATGACATGTTTATCAAAATGTGTGGACTCATAAAAAATGAAACGGATCTAAAACATGCACAATGTCTTGAATGGACTCTGTAAGATGTGACGAATCATCACATGGCGTGGCCAGTAGCAGATGTACTATGCTGGTCGCACGGAACTCTGAGTGAGTAGGAGAGTGTTACTGGTCCCTGTGGGGATTGTGGGCGCAATAGGCCCCCAATGCTCATGCTTGTGGTAAGAGAGAACTAAAATGAGGATAGCATGTTTATATTGTGTGACCTAGTTGATTGCGTGTGATGGTGATCCGATGGTGTTGATTGTTGTTCATGCTAACCCCTGGTTTATGTTGCTAAGACTTCATTATTTATAGGATGCACTCACAGTGTTATAGCTGGAATATTACTGATTGTGGTGTTAATCAACATTCACTACCTTACCAGCTCACTCACTACAAGTCATGACATTATGTGTTCTCACACAGCGGTATATATAACTGATATGCTGTCATTTCTTGTATTTGAAAGAAAGTGATAATAAGTGCAACACTGATAGGCTTAATTAAGAACTTAAATAGAGTTCATGTTTGTGGAGGGGACATAAACCTCCATAGATGCAAAACATATTGCATTTATTTCCTTATTCATAAGTCAACAGATACTACTCAAAAGAAGTTATGAACCACCCAATCATTGCATAACTTTCTTAACTTAACATAACATAATAATTTCACAGACTGTTTATTGAATCATTAACTCAAAAAAGATGTGGTGCAATAATTATAAGTCAGGTAGATGAATGATGTGGCAACAGTATTGTACAATAGTTACCTGTCAGGTAGATTAGACGAGCAGTGTTATTGTGGCTACAATGTTGTACAATAGTTACCTGTCAAGGTAGATTAGCGATGTTGTTGTGGCTACAATGTTGTACAATAATTACCTGTCAAGGTAGATTAGCGATGTTGTTGTGGCTACAATGTTGTACAATAATTACCTGTCAGGTAGATGAATAATGTTGTGGCTACAGTATTGTACAATAGTTACCTGTCAGGTAGGCAAGCAATGTTGTTGTGGCTACAATGTTGTACAATAGTTACCTGTCAGGTAGGCAAGCGATGTTGTACAATAATTACCTGACAGGTAGATGAATAATGTTGTGGCTACAGTATTGTACAATAGTTACCTGTCAGGTAGGCAAGCGATGTTGTTGTGGATACAATGTTGTACAATAGTTACCTGTCAGGTAGGCAAGCGATGTTGTTGTGGCTACAATGTTGTACAATAGTTACCTGTCAGGTAGGCAAGCGATGTTGTACAATAATTACCTGACAGGTAGATGAATAATGTTGTGGCTACAGTATTGTACAATAGTTACCTGTCAGGTAGGCAAGCAATGTTGTTGTGGCTACAATGTTGTACAATAGTTACCTGTCAGGTACATGAATATTGTTGTGGCTACAGTATTGTACAATAGTTACCTGTCAGGTAGGCAAGCGATGTTGTTGTGGCTACAATGTTGTACAATAGTTACCTGTCAGGTAGGCAAGCGATGTTGTACAATAATTACCTGACAGGTAGATGAATAATGTTGTGGCTACAGTATTGTACAATAGTTACCTGTCAGGTAGGCAAGCGATGTTGTTGTGGATACAATGTTGTACAATAGTTTCCTGTCAGGTAGGCAAGCGATGTTGTTGTGGCTACAATGTTGTACAATAGTTACCTGTCAGGTAGGCAAGCGATGTTGTACAATAATTACCTGACAGGTAGATGAATAATGTTGTGGCTACAGTATTGTACAATAGTTACCTGTCAGGTAGGCAAGCAATGTTGTTGTGGCTACAATGTTGTACAATAGTTACCTGTCAGGTACATGAATATTGTTGTGGCTACAGTATTGTACAATAGTTACCTGTCAGGTAGGCAAGCGATGTTGTTGTGGACACAATGTTGTACAATAGTTACCTGTCAGGTAGGCAAGCGATGTTGTTGTGGCTCTAATGTTGTACAATAGTTACCTGTCAGGTAGGCAAGCAATGTTGTTGTGGCTACAATGTTGTACAATAGTTACCTGTCAGGTAGATGAATAATGTTGTGGCTACAGTATTGTACAATAGTTACCTGTCAGGTAGGCAAGCGATGTTGTTGTGGCTACAATGTTGTACAATAGTTACCTGTCAGGTAGGCAAGCAATGTTGTACAATAATTACCTGACAGGTAGATGAATAATGTTGTGGCTACAGTATTGTACAATAGTTACCTGTCAGGTAGGCAAGCGATGTTGTTGTGGCTACAATGTTGTGAAATAGTTACCTGTCAGGTAGGCAAGTGATGTTGTACAATAATTACCTGACAGGTAGATGAATAATGTTGTGGCTACAGTATTGTACAATAGTTACCTGTCAGGTAGGCAAGCGATGTTGTACAATAATTACCTGACAGGTAGATGAATAATGTTGTGGCTACAGTATTGTACAATAGTTACCTGTCAGGTAGACGAGCGATGTTGTTGTGGCTACAATGTTGTACAATAATTACCTGTCAGGTAGACGAGCAATGTTGTTGTGGCTAAAATGTTGTACAATTGTTACCTGTCAGGTAGATGAATAATGTTGTGGCTACAGTATTGTACAATAATTACCTGTCAGGTAGACGAGCGATGTTGTTGTGGCTCAGATCCAGTCGTACTAGGAAGAAACAGTCACCCAGCCATGTGGGAACCTCTTTGAGCTGGTTACTGTAACAGGAAATCTTAAACTTAAAGGAGTTTGTATCCTACTAGGCTGCATGTTTTGAAAGATCCGCATGGTTCCAGAGATTTAAGTCAAGTGTGTAAAATATATACAAAAAGATTTGAAGCTTCCATAGTTTCAATATGTATACAGAATTATTTTCATGTTATTTCGAGGACAATGTCTTCCACTTCTCACCATGTTATTTCATGATCACAATGTCCTAAAGGAGAACTTGGCTAATGCATACTTTTTCCTTTTTGTGAACACCTGGTGTCATGACTGTTTTTCAGTGATCCATTCGTATAACTTTCACTGCTATTTTTCCTTTTAATGCCCAATGGGTCCAGATTTGTTATTCTCTGGTATTCTATGTTTTCTGAAGGATAATCGGTGAGCTTCAGAACAGCATCTTAAACTATCATTTCAAATAATGTTTCTGTATTTCCTCCATATGTAACAGTTTCACTGTTCTGATTCAGCTCCCTGTTGTAATATTTGTGACTACTTACTAGGACACATCCATAGAAACAAGCCACTCAGGCTTGGGGTTGATGGAAATACTCTCAATTTCTGAAAAGAAATTACCATCACGATGTAAACATGATTGAGACTGATTCTGCAGCATGTAATGTTTCTAAGTTGACATTTACTTTACCAAACATATAATATAGCTTCTGTCCACTTCAGACCTCTTCACTAAATGGTCAACAACTACAAAACACAACACCGCTTTTGTTGATAATGCATTAATGTATGTCCGAGTGTGAATATAGTGGTTTACTTTAGAGGTTGATTTAAACACATACTATATTGTGTCCATTGCAATCTAATGAAACTAATAGTTGTGTTTGTTGCAATAAAAAGCTAATGTACCTCAAAACTAATGTACCTCAATATTGTCAACAAGCTGTATTGTGACATAAAAGTTCTGCAAAATCATGTTTATTAATATGTCTCTTGTTTACATTTTTATTTTTCTCTCTATTGCCTAGGTATTCTTTTACACATTTATGGGGCATCACTGCAGATTTTGATTTGAGACAAGTTATGTTTCAAAACATACAATTTAATTTTTTGGACTTATTGTCACTATATCTAGTGATCAATTTATTGTGGCGTGTGTGTGTGTGTGTGTGTGTGTGTGTGTGTGTGTGTGTGTGTTAAATCATGAGGACAAATCTTTTTCTATTTTAGTTCTGGATCAATTATTTTCTTCCCCCCCCTCCTCAGAAGTTGGTCAGTCCCTAAGACTTTCAATGGGTAAGGTGCTGACAGAAAAATAATCAAAGTCAGGTCGAACTCATGGCCAGAGGATCATTGCAGCTGAGGGTTGTAAAATTAATTGCGACGCCTTTGGTGATTGGTTTCATATCAGACACACACTCTTACCATTAAACGTGGTTGTATTGAAAAGCGCATCAAAGGTTCTCAAAGAGTACATTTTTGGGCAATGTATACTTACTATTATGTGAAACAAAGATGTTCTTTAACGATGATCCATTGATCTGAAGGCTTCGAATCATGTTCCGTTCACAGTTTAAATACTCCAGAGCACGAATTGCACGAATGTCCAGGTCGATGATCTCGTTGTCTCGAATGTCAAGATGAGTCACATGATCTAGTGACTGAAACCGAGCAGTTTCTGTCGGGAGAAGTTGAAGTTTGTTCATTCTGAGATCAATCTTTTTGATGTGGGTCATATGGTCTAAGTAGTCTGTGGGTAAACGTGATATTTGGTTTCCTGCCATGATAAGGCTGTCCAGTTTGTATGATGCATGCTGCGACTGACACAACACACTGGGAATAAATGTAAAACGATTGAATGCCAGCACAATGACAACGAGTCTCTTCATTTGAGCTATTTCCTCCGGCAATGATGACAGTCTATTATTGTGAAGATGTAGTGCTTGTAAGCTGAAATTATTGAAAATAACATGTTCAGAATAGAATAGAGAGACATAACAAATTATATTTTAATATACCATAGTGAAGGAAGACCTGACATAATTACATTCAGCAAAGAAGAAAAATTTGGCCAAATCCCAACAATTCATATGTGCTTACACTGTCTATATATTTAAGTAGTGAGTGAGTGAGTATGGTTTTTTGCCCCTTCTTGCAATATGACAATGGAGGACAGTATAGATGGGCTTCACACATTGTATCCATGTTGGGAATGGAACCCAGGTCTTTGATGTGGTGAGCCTAGGCTACTGCCACCACCCTTGTATGTAAGTAATTCAGGTTATATTTCTTCAAAAGCAAACTGGAAACAAATCCAACCATCATTAAAAACTGTTGCCAATTCAAGAAAACACACACAAAATTATAAATTCCTGTTAAACAAAAACTATCCGTTCAGCACTTTACTGGTTCACTAGACAATATACGTTTCATTAACAAGATGTATTTTGGAGTAGTGTTCAACCCCATGAACTGGATCTAGCACAAATTTTATTGAATATTGTAACATAAATGAATATTTTTCAGGCTAAGGCTGCAATAATCACTGGATTGTCTGGTACAGACTTTATTTTGTACAGACCGCCGTCATATAGCTGGAACATTGCTAAGTGCGGCGTTAAATAACAAAGAAACAAACAAAACTATCACTACAAAAAAGTCTTGTTCCTGCTTACTTGGTGAGGTCTGATATTTGGGAGGGGACCTCCTCCAGTTTGTTGCTAGCAACATTCAGCTCAGTCAGGGTTCGCATCCGACAAACGGCCTGGGGGAAGTTGACCAAACCATTGTCTGCCAGGTTGAGACTTCGGAGGTGGGTGAACCTGAGATTCAGATAAAGATTATCACAGTTGTAGCTGGCAAATGGTCAGTTTTCTAAAATGAACACTTATTTATAGCCATAATTATTACCATATTGATCCTTTTGATCCACTGACTATAAAACTTTTATGAACATTTTTATGAAATACAGGATGTAATACTTCTCCTGTATTACTCTACATATCTTGAAGATCTGTATGTGAAGAAAGACTACAATAAGTCTTTGTAATACAAAGGCCAAAATATGTTTAGTATCGGTACAATCTATTGTTGCATTCAAAATTTTACAGCAGGTATTTTATCATAACTAATACACAACACAACCTTTGTGCTAAGGCAATCATAACTAAACCATGTTTTAATATAGAGTTATGATGGTCAAATCACTAAGATGTGGAGTGGAGTCTTTTTGTTTGTCGTTGTTTTCTTCCTGTACGAGTACATCAAGGAAGGGGAGCTATCGATTGGTTTCTTCCTCCATGGTGAACTGCATTCGTGGGTTTGGGGAATTCAGGTGGTCCAATAGAGTTCTGGGGTCATTGTTGGGATGTAGGATGACAAAGGTGTCATCAACACTACCCTTGTGTGTACATAACAGGCTTTTCTACTCCAGTATAACAATATCTACTCTACTATATAAACATTGCCTCCTACTTGTATATATACTTGCCAACCACACTCTATATATCACTTGCTTGATAACCGTGTTAGAACCTACACCGAAACGTCACTCTTAATTGTAATAAAGAAGTTGTTCATCCATAAATTCTTATCGTTACTTAACTCTAGAATTGCTTTTTCCATTTATAAGTCAATGTTGTGGTCTCTGTAGGAGGCTCATTATAGAAAGCAAGTGCACTATATATTTGGGGTTTGACAGGTACATGGCAGAGTGTATATGTGTTATGTCATTTCATTAATCTGTGCATGTGTGTATTTTAATGTTAATCCCACCTTGGCAAATCATCCAGCCATCCAATTGTGTAGATGTCCTCCTCAATGGGCCGTTCTCGCAGGACATTGTGCCTCAGGATGAGGATCTCGAGGTCATCGTTGATGAAGACTGTCTCTGGCAGGAACTCCAAATGGCAGTTGGACAAGTCAGCCTTGGTTGGAAGCTTGGATGTTGCCTGAAATGGACAAATAAGTAATATATCAAAACAATTGGAAAGTTACAAAATTAAATTTAAACCCGACCACATAATTATTTTGTGCTTAAAAAATACAAAGTGATGTTAGAGAAAGCATATTTTTTACCAAACCCTGCTTTTAAACATACAAACATACAAATATTGTCAGGTAATACCAGTTGGACCAGCCTCAAGGTAACATGGACAAATATTTGCCCCTCATGCTGAAACCTGGATTTGTGCACAAACATGGAAGCCCTTGTGGTGTTCCCAGCCATGCTGGTGGTGAAAGTTTGCTGAACAGTGGTGGCATGAAACCTTATACTCACTCAACACTCACAGGGATTTTCTAGACCTGCTCAGATGCCGATATTCGGCCCCAAATCCCAAATTTTATGAAAATAAGAATGTTAAAAAAATGCACTTTTGAAAACTATCACCCTGCCAAGGGCACTTACCGGTAGTTTGGAATCCTAAGATAAATCACTGACTCAAATGGATAATGTTGTAGTTAAGGATTCATTTCCAAACACAACTCAGGAATCAGTTATTCAAACTTATTGCATCTACATATTTAATGTAAGATTAAAATAATTGACAATTTGGGAACAAGGAGTTTGAAAAATGACAAAAGTTTGCAATATTCGTACCTTTTTCGCCTTCTTGATCCACTTGTTGTACTCTCCGGCATTCATGAAGGAGATGTAGATCGACCTCTCACCCTGGATGGTCGATGTTAGCTTCAGACAGTGTTCCTGACCTTTGACCTGCACTTCTTCCACAGAGCCTTTCGCCAACTGGACAACTGTAGGTTTGGCATTGCGATCTGTGTAGGGAAGTAGTGCTATAATAATTTGAGCTGTCATCACATTTGATGATCGACTTTCTGATGGAAAGCCTCACAGATCTTAACCTTGATTTATCCCATTGCAAACAATTAATTGTTTAAATGAAAAATAGATTTGTTGACATGTACCTGGAACATATTTTTCAATGATTTTTGCAATGTGGAGGTGAGGTGAAATGGGCTTTAACGTCGCTTCCAAGATTATTGACATTTGTCAGAATATTCCAGCTATATGATGGCAGTCTGTAAATAATCAGGTCTGGACTAGACCAGATTTACATCATGACCATCGATCTAGATAATTGGGATTCGATGACGTGAATCAACCAAGTCAGCGAGCCTGACCACCCAATCCTGTTAGTCGCCTCTTATGGCAAGGGTGGGTTGCTGAAGACCTTCTGGTATTCTCTACCAGGATCTTCATGGGTCTTGGGTTAAGAGTGAAGTGAACAAATTCAGTTTATCAATTCCTGGATTAGGAACAGCAGGGAATTACATGCTCTACATCTGCAGGAGACACACAACTCACCTCTGTATATAAGTAGTCTGGTTCCAGTGATGACACACAGTCGCCGCACCCACTGGTGGAGTAACTTCCCCTTGCGGAGGTAGGCATAGGAGGACAGCTGACTCCGGGAGTATGTGCTGTCAGAGATTGGCTTGCCTGAAACATTTCATTAATGTATGAATTGACATATTCACGACATCGGCATGTAGTGTAGTAAATTTGGACTCATCCCAGCCCAAGTAGTATTATTTACAATCAATCAAGTCACCAAACCTGACCACTCTAAACCATTAAGTTGCCTCTTACAACAAGCATAGGTTACTGGGACCATTCTTATTAAAGCCTGGATTATCACAGGGTGTAACAGGTTATATGGAGGCTGTGCTAAATGGTCTTGAGCATGTTTCAGGCAAGTTCAAGACATTGTAATTAGTGACATGTGTGAAACATAGACATTATTTCTGAGTTAAATAGGCAATCAATAAAGGCTAGATTGATATCTATTATGAAACTGGAGTTGTGGCAGGCGCTACTGGTAGAGAGCAATGTGTGAACATCCGGGTTAGAATAGTCTTCAGCAACCCATGCTTGTTGTAAAGGGGTAAGAGGGGACTAACTAGCGAGATCAGGTGGTCAGGCTCGCTGACTTGCTTGATGCATGTCAATTTATCCCAATTGTGTGGATTGATGCTCATGATGTCAATCACTGGCTTGTGTGGTCCAAATTGTGAGGTTTCTGAGTGCAACATTAAACAACAAACAAACAACCTGAAGATCAGGACATGATTACTCTTTTTGTGAACACCTGGTGTCATCACTGATTTTCAGTGATGCATTCATATAATTTTCACCACTATTTTGCATTTTAAAAGAATCTGTTTTGGAAGATAATCAAGAATGATTATTCTCTGGCTTTGACATTTTATATTTACCAGATAGCCAAAGTGGTGTCAACATGTTTGGAGTGAGTGAGTGAGTTAAATTTTACATCGCATCGGCAATATTTCAGCCATATAGCGATGTAAACTAGGTTGAACAAGTTAGGCATTTATATTATATATTAAAAGCTGTCATCGAAGGACAGAACAACAACCAGCAATATATCACAGATTATAATTTTAAAACTAGTTTTAGAGCAATAAAATAATCAGATACAATACAAACGATACAATATAAAAACGGGCTGTAGATCGCCAGCAACCAAAGTTAGGCCACCATACTAGGGACCATGGGGACTTACGGTACTTCTGCTACCTACATGGTACCCCAGCAGGATTTACACCATCCCTCTGGCCACTGGCGATTATCAGACAGATTAGCCAAAGAGTTAAAATCAACAAAAATACTACGATTAAAAGCACAGAGAAAGGAAATGATACGTTGAATGATACTGGACTTACGTACCTCAACATGTTTGGAAGACATTTTTCTCCCCATTTTTTCATTTATTTTAGCAGTCATGTCTATTGGGTCATACATATGCAATCTTTATACATATACAAATTCAAGTACAAGTTTCATGTTAAGTCAGGATATCGAAGGAGCTGTGTTACCAATTTCCTTTAGTCAACTGCAACATTGTTGTTCTTTCTGGCAATAAACATTTCCAAATAGATAGTATATTTAATAATGGATATAATTTTTTTATTGGATTTAGTTTATTTGTTTGGATACTTGATACTTGATACATTTTACTTACCAGAATGAATATGGTTCATGAAATCATAGCCTGTATCAATTTTGGCTGTGTTTTAACGTACCTTACATATTATGCTATTATTCTCTAGATGACATCCCTAGCTTGAAAATCCGGGGTAGAATAGGTATTCAGCAACCCATGCTTGCCCTAAAAGGTGACTATGCCCGTCAGAGCAGACTAACGGGATCGCTGACTGGGTTGATGCATGTCATCCTATCCGAATTTCTGTGGATCAATGCTCATGATATCAGTCACTGGATTGTCTGGTTCAGACTCGATTATTTACAGACCGCTGTCGTATAGCTGGAATATTGCTGAGTATACAGCTGTGCTTTATTCAGTGTCACAGTCTGACTAGTGGCCGACAGCTCTGGTCATATATGACCTTTCACTGGACTGTCATCTTGTCAGTTATATTCCTGCAACCACCAGTGAATACAAATTCATAATTCACGACCAGATCCTTTAGAGAGTATCCTATGAGCTACAAGGGATTACTGATTATTATTTCATGAGAGACAGATAATCTGTTATTGCGAGTTGAAAGTAGGTTTATTCTGTATACCAGGATTACATATTTTCTGAGAAATGTAGATCAAATATAGGTTACCAGATCACATGTGGAGCTCATATCATCTCAGTCTATTGTTGGAATGACTTAATATAAAATAATCTCTGACGTCATAAACAACGGATAATGACATCTTTGATTATTTGCGAAAATGCATCGCAATCTTGCGGGCCACATCACAAACAATGGAAGAACTGGCATTATCTAACTAATCAACATGAAGCGATTATTATAACACTCAATTGCACTCATATCCTAGCCCCTATAGGTAATATATTTCTGTAAGCCTGTATAATGTATATGTCCTGATGGTAGATATGTACACAATACCTGGATAGTGTACAGACTGATAGTATACAGGCATCATAGTGTATCTAGAGTGAAATACTATTTGTGTGGACCCCATTAGTGTAGACCCTGCTTAGTGTGGATCCTGTTATTCTGGAAACCCTTCACTCCAAACACAAACTGTTAGGATGCCCACAAAAATACATAAGGACAGTATAGTAAACTACAGTTATAACGAACTCAAAGGAACCACTAACTTTAGTTCGTAATAACCCTAGTTCATTATAAGCATATATACAGCATATATACAATAAATGGCCGTGACTAAAAAATAGGTTTGTTATATCGGTCAGTTTTTTATAAACATAGTTTACTGTACTTCCAAGTCATGGTTCCCTTAACCTGAAAGTTGAATTGCAGCTGACCCTGTTCAGTGTGGATCCTGTTATTCTGGAAACGCTTCATTCCAAACTAATACTGTTGGAATGCCCACATAAATACAAAAGGACATTACCTCCTATTCATGGTTCTCTAATCCTGAAAGTTTTTTATTCTCAGGGAAACTTCGCTGTCCAGACTAACAGAATTTCAGTATATACCATATAACCAGAGAGAACACATGTCTGCAAGTGAAAGTATTACAAATGTTGACTTAATACTAACCCTTTTTAGGCTTGTATTTCACAAGGTAAAGCAATATGTGTGGGTGTGTCAGGATGACATTGATCCATCCTACAGCAGTCTGAACAATATTGTCCTCTGTTCTCACTAATGAGATGGTTTTCCCCATAATTAGTCATTCAGCCATTGATGGATACTAAACCTGTTCTGACTCAATTAACTCTAATAACATCTACTGAAAGGAATCAAACTATGAAAGAGTGGCTCCCATCCCCATCACGTTCCCCATAGTGTCTACCTGACTGAACAAATTACTGTCCAATAGCCCCCACCCCATGGACACGACACTGTGTTGCAGATCAACAGGTCTCGCTCCCAACCAGTGTATCACCACGGTCGACCCAGATGTTCCAGACAATAAGCCTTCATGTACACTATGGGAACCATCACCCACATACAACCCACTTCAGTGATCACAATGGCCATGGTTAATCAGGAATTTCCTCTCCTTAATTCTGTTCACTATCGGCTTTCTGTACTCCGCGTATCAAAACCTCAGCCCACTATTAAGACAACTTATTACACTTAGTTTTAAATAGGTTAAGCTCCTGAAGACTTCTTAATGGTATAACAATATTTTTGAAGCAACACAAGGAGGAAATACCAATATGTTTTCTAAATAAAACTGTTTTCAAAACAAGTTTGGGGTGGCTATTGTAGCAGCAAGATTTGTAAGGTGAAAAGAATTATGTGAAAGCCAGTCAAGCATGCAAGGCAAGTTCTGTATATTTCTGTTAAAATCCCTGAAGCACAGCATAGTTACAGCAGTACCTATTATGGGTCAGATGGCAGATATGTTTCTGGAGTAGCTGTGTTGAGTAAAACTGGTGTGAAATAATGTTTTGGACAACTGGTAGACTCTGGGTCACCTTGCGCTGATCAGATACAGACATAACATGGGGGAAAATGGATCAATCTTTTAATGAAAGATTCACATGTCACCCCTGTTAATAAATCTAACAGAAAGGACATTGGACATAATGAAACAGTTTGATAAAGAAAAATAAACCATTCTGATGACATCATCCTATAGATTCTGAACCAGGAATTCACTGGCCATTCTGAAGGTGTTAAACTGATACAGCAAAAGTTCATTATAGAAAAATAATAATAATAATAATAATATTTTAACCATAACATGGTTTAAGTTGGAAAAACCACTGAAATTTGTTGATTCCGAGAATAGAATCAACTAACCCCTTTATGCTTGTTGATTCTACTTCCAGAATCAACAGACTCAAGTGATTTCTCCATCACATGACGATGACAAAAGTAGTGAGCAAACATTTTTCGAAAAGGAAAAAACAAAAACAAAATTTTTAGAGACCTATTTCTAATTCCATGAAACTTTAGAAAACTAATTTGATATCTGGTAGAAATGTAAACCCAGGAGGTGTTTGTCACAGACTGAGTGAGTAAATGTGGTTTTATCCTGAAGTCACAATATACAAACTTTATTACATGGGCTGGTAAATAATCGAGTCTGGGACAGCAACTATTGTCTTAAATAATAGCCTCAGTAAAGATCCACATTGTCAGAGTACAATGACACAAATCAACAATGTTGCACATGGTAACCACCTGATCCTCATCATAGTCAGCTCTTACAACTAGCATGGGGTCTGGGGACATTCCCCACATAAGAATCCCAGGGGGATGTCACAACTGAGTGAGTGAGTGAGGATGGTTTTACGTCGCTTTTAGCACTATTCCAGCAATATCACTGTGGGGGACACCAGAAATGGGCTACACACATTGTACCAACGTTGAGGATGGAACCCGGGTCTTCGGTGTGATGAGCGAATGCTTTAACCATTAGGCTCCCCGATGTCACAACTGACATGCATGAGGACAATTCAGGGAACAAAGCAGATTTGTTCAACAAGAGCTGTCAAACTGACTTGAATCAAATGTCTATTACATCTTCCAAGATGCAGATATTTTATTAGTTCATAGATTTTAAAGATAAATTGGTTTTTTTTAGCAATTGTCCACTCTTTTTTACCACTGAGATTAGCTTGTTTGCAGAGCACACCTGGATGGTTAAATTTACCATTACAAAACCTATGGTTAGATGTGCTCTCAACTGTAAAATGTCATCTTGTTTGTTTCATTTCATATGTAAAACGAAAGAAGTTACATCACCTGTTTATTGAATCTTTTCAGATGTATTTTCCCATAGATTCTGAAGGTAACAATTTGAAAAAAAACATGGCTTGCAGAACATCGTCATTAGATGAAACAAGCTCGTTGGGAGGCATCATTTGTGTGTGTTGTGCCAGTGAAAAACACTTGTCATAACAAGCCTGCAAGGTCAAGGTGTACTCTCAACCTACAGGTGAGCAAGTACACATTTGATGCTCAGGAACAAGAAGTTTCACTACCACGCTCATCGCCATACCATGAGTGGCTGACTGAGCATATGAGCATTAGTTTATTCCACAGACAATTTTACCACCGCAGCTTATTTAAGAAATAATCGACAAGTGGGAGTTGTTTATCATACAAGAAAACACTGCAGGTATGAGATATCAACATAATGTTTGTTTTTTGTTTGACACGGCACTCAACAATATTCCAGCTATATGACGGCGGTCTGTAAAATAATCAAGTCTGGACCAGACAATCCAGTGATTGACATCATGGGCATCAATCCATGCAAATGGGATATGATGACATGCATTAAACCAAGTCAGCGAGCCTGACCACACAATCCCGTTAGTTGCCTCTTACGACAAGCAAAGTCGCCTTTTACGGCAGGCATGGGTTGCTGAAGACCTATTCTACCCCGGATCTTCATGGGTTTCAACATTATTTACAGCCTCCTAAAAGATGTTAATGAGATGTACAAGCTATAAAAATATTTATCCAAATTTTAATAATGATGACTCCCTGAAAAGAATAGGACCTCAGAAATGATGGACAAGTCCTTTTTATGTACAGGTGGGTTAAGTTTGATATTTCCTGCATATTCTCAGAGTCAATTATCTGTTCCTTTTCTCCTAATACAGATTGTCATATCTCTCCCACTTTTGGATGTGATCATTCAGCCGCTGTGTTTATCTGCGTAGCTGTGTTTATCTGCATAGCCCAGCTACATCTATGGGGAACAACTTACTAGACACTCCCCTCTCAAAAATACTGTTTTCCAATATATGACATCATCAAGTTACGAGCACATGTTCAAATCTCCAGAAATGATGGCATGATAGAAGAATGTTTAATCATGAATTAACCCATGCTTCGTTCTTCATTGTTCTTTGCGATTTATTGCATATCTGTCTTATATCTATGATTATGCCTGGGCCCTACGTTCAAAACCGGTGGTTGATAGCAAGAGTATTGATCAATGTTGTCAGGATGAGATGCACACAATGAGCTATGTTTTGCACTAAAATGGATAGCCATAAAGTTATTTTGTGTCCAGAAAATCCATCATCAATTTCAAATTTCAATGTCTTGTATTTGTAGAAATGTTAGTCAAATGACTTAAGAACTCTCAGATTCTCTCAGAAAATTCATAGGTCATTTTACCTCTCTACAAGTGTCTCACTTTACAACAGAGCATTCCACTACTAGCAGGTGCAGTTGTCTGGGATGAACAAAGGTTAAAAATGAAAAAAACATGTTAATGTTACATCCTTTTTTTATTTCAATTAATTTCCTATGGACTGTCTCGTTTTCATGTTAATGCAGAGAAATCTACCAGTAGTCTTCCCGTGCAATTGAAGAAAACTGTACTATTACAAAGTCTGTCTAATGCAATCCCCTAAAAACTCCCACAAATGTGTGACTTTGCTGACTGAATGTCTGTCCAAGTCATGACTTGTTGCTCATGCTATCAACCACTGGTTTGCCTGGTCCAGACTATTTCATTATTCTGGCTTATGTGATATACCTTATTGTTACTTTGGGTGTAAAATAACATTCATTCACATACTTTAAGGGGGACTAAAATGTGGATCAGTAGGATCACAGCTTTGTACTCCAAACTGAATAATACATTGAAAAACTCTGGTTTCAAGCATACTCTTTCAAATCCCCATTGCAGTGTGTACCTTGTTTGTGTCGTGTTACAGCTAAGATTTTCACCTGGATAACAAAGCATAAAGGGGAAACTGGACCCAGTCACTGTGTTTGATTCTAATAGCTTGGAAACCCCTTTATGATGAAGAGACATCAACCAACTGCTCTGGGCTACGAAGTAATGATTACAAACATGCCAGTGTTTATGACGAGACCAGCGGAGCATGCCAGATGTCTATGGTTATTATGGCCATAACCAGAGCCAAGGACCATACGAGCATGAGAGGCAGGGATGTAAACACATTGTGTACCTTTCCCTCAGGCCAAGGTGAACAGGTTTCACAGATGACAAAGTGAACTGTTGTTTTTCAATAAAAAATGGTAGTGAATGTAACACCCCAGAAGAAAGAACTGAAATAGTATATGACAAGGATGTTTGTTAGTTTAACATAGCTGGTGTTGAGACTGGTTTATCTACATCAACATCTCATCTACCTGGTAGGGAACTGACAAACAGTGTTTCCTTTTCAATCAGGATGATATGGCAGTGTCAAGTCTAGCCTAGCTGATATGCATTCTCTATGAGTGCGAGTGGATTATTTTTAACTTCAAGAAAGTGTGGATGTGTGCGTGCATGTGTTCACTTTGGCCATTTGTACCTTCAGTGTGTGTGTGTGTGATGAGGTGGGGGAAGAGGGAGGAGACCATTGTTGAATTTACTTTAACAACAAAACTTGTTATCATCATCATGCAGGTTGATAACATTAGGGTGATGGGTGTGCTTTATTTTTTTACATTTTAAAAAGGGGGGTTACAGCCAGAATCACCCATGCCACCTACCGCCCCTAACAACCCCCACACACCAAACAAACCCCACCATCCCCCTGGACCTGCCACTGAAGATTGGCCCTGATCATGATCCTTGGCTTGTCAGCAGAATTTCCGTCCTCATAGGTTTCACCCAAGTGATCAAACCACTAAGACCTGTGACCCATGATGATCCGGGGTAGAATAGGTCTTCAGCAACCCATGATTGCCGTAAGAGGCGACTGACGGGATCGGATGGTCAGGCCCGCTGACTTGGTTATTGCATGTTATCGTATCCCAATTGCATGGATCGATGCTCAAGATGTCAATCACTGGACTGTCTGGTCCAGACTTGATTATTTACAGACTGGCATCATGTAGCTGGAACATTGCTGAGTGCAGCGTTAAACAACAAACAAACAAAGACCTGCATCACTTCAGGCTTTCCTCCCACAGTAAACTAACATGTTACCATGGTTATACGGCTGAAATACTGTCCAAAGTGATGTGAAATCTTACTCATGAGTCAGGAAACCTGCAGCTCTGTCTGAGGAAATAAATAATTAAATGGAAGCACACCCATGGTATTGGGTTCATGTTCTCAGAGAGTATACTGCATTATTTGTCAGTTAGAGGGATCACCGTACACATAGGCATGGGAAATAACAATTGTGTTCAGGCATAGGCATGCTGTGGGATTGTGGTACTGTGGTATTATTGGATTGTGGTATTGTGGTATTGGCACCTGTAAAGACAGAACAGCCAACAAATTTTTAAATATTTCCCAGGGAACACCAGCACAAAGCTATATGACTATCGAAACTCCAATACATAAACAAACATCTTCAGTAGTCATAGCAACATAATAATATATTGCAAGTAGCCACCAAGACCTTAAGACCAAATTTCATGAATTATCTACAAATATTTATCTTAAAAATGTGAATAGTGAATTTAACACAAAGGAAACAAAAATTTAAATAATGACCAGATTATGAGCTGTGTGATTTTAAGAGATTTGATGGAACAACAATGTCTGCGTAACTGATATTTTTATATAACTGTAGTGTTTGTTTCTAATATCTTTGTTCATGGATCTGCAAGCCAAAGTGAGTGAGTGAGTATTGTTTTACGCTGCTTTTAGCAATATTCCAGCAATATCACGGGGGGACCCCCGGAAATGGGCTTCACACATTGTACCCATGTCAGGAATCGAACCCCGGTCTTTGGCGTGATGAGCGAACGCTTTAACCACTAGGCTAGCCGACAGCCCTCTGCCATCCAAAAATGTGGAAGGAAATTAAAAGATATGAGGACGGGCCGAGTCATTAAACTAATTTCAACTATGATAAAACTGCCAGGTAGATCAATAAGGAAGGGAGTAGCCACTTAACATGTTAAATCAACTAACAAAAATGTTTTGTACATTTCATAATAATACTTTAAAGAGATCACTAGAAGAAAAATGTTTTGGCAATTGGTCTGTCCCCACTCAATCAAGAGATTATGATCAAGAGATTGAAAGGGGAAAAGGCTTGGATCAGTTGGCAGTCAAAGCAATTCCTTTCTTTGTAAGCTCACATTTTAAAATGTGCAGTCAATGATGATTACCCTTTTCACAGAGTCGATGTGCCAGCTTGACACAATTCAATAATTACAGTGTATATATTTAGATATTGGGTTCAGATTGTGGAGCAAAGTCCATCCCACGTGAAAATCAAGAACCTAATGGGAAATATAAAACATTAATGCCAGAGAATAACCAGTCTTGATTATCTGACAAAACAGATTCCATTTGGCCTAAAAGGTCATCGCAGTCAAAATAATATGAATTGATCACTGAAAATAAGTGATGACACCAGTTGTTTGCAAAAGGGGAAAGCATGTCCTGCCTTTAAAGCTGCCGCTGCTTACCTGCATAGAACTTGACCAGGTAACACAGATCATCATCAGGGCCCTCCTCCTGCACTCGTTTAATGTCGGTCAGGCCCAGGCTGGAGAGATACTCATTCTGAATTGCTAGTGGACAGTCAAACGGTTCCAGACGACGAATGATATCACCATTCTGTTGAATATGCAGAGAGTTGCTCGGTATCCCAATCTGCATACAGATTTTCTGAGCAGTTGTCGCTATTGTACAGGGAAACAATCGCGAATTCTCCTCCGAGTCTGAATTGAACACACGAATACAGCCATGACTGGTATCCTTCTCCAGCCATGCCTGAATATCCACCTTGCGATGTTCCCTTCTGTCCCTTCCACCTCCAAGACGTTCTGTCGCCTCATGTTCCCGCTGGCTGACCTCCATGTAGAGGTCGGCCAGGGAGTCGGAGAGGTCCCAAGTCTCATCATCGTTGCTGCTGTTGGAGAGTGTGAGACCAACACTCTGATGGGTTAGTCCGGGTTTGAGGAACTCCCCGACACTCCACCAGGCGTTACTGCCCTGGTATTTGTTGCTGTAGGTGTCATTGTGGAGGTAGGAGTGGGAGCCGGCTGCGCTGTGTGTACCATTGCTGTGATCACTCCAACCGCTGTAGCTTTTCACAGACATCTCTCATCGTATGGTGACAACCTGAAATGAAAATATTGCCATGAGATGGGTATGTCACTAGTGAGTGAGTGAGTGAGTATGGTTTGACGCCACTTTAAGCAATTTTCTAGCAATATCATGGCGGGGGACACCAGAAATGGGCTTCACACATTTTACCCATGTCAGGAATCGAACCCGGGTCTTCGGTGTGACGAGCAAACGCTTAAACCACTAGGCTAGCCGACCGCCCCCACTATTATCAGGGTATGTCATCTTAATTTGGCTGCAAAGCCCTAAGTGTCACAGGTCATAGACATTTAAATCTTTGGCAAAAGCAAAAAGCAGGGATATGGCCGTGACAAACCAAGGATCATAACTGGAATAAATCTAAGAATCGAACCCATTATTTGAAAAATCTAAGGCTACAAATCTGCTCAATGATTTTGGGCACCTTTGACCTCTCTAGCCCCTGTGCCTGCCTTATTGGAATAAAAAAACATGAAAATTAATCATAACAGCATAAAAACATCACTGAACTTACTGATTGTCATATTCATGAGTGAGTATGGTTTTATGCCGCTGTTAGCAATATTCCAGCAAAATTGTGGTGAGGGACACCAGAAATGGACTTCACACATTGTGCCCATGTGGGAATCGAACCTGAGTCTTCAGCGTGATGAGCGAAGGCTTTAACCACTAAGCTACCCCACCAACTTATATTCATGAAAGATGGTATCATAAGACACAAACAAGTTCAAATACAATGGTGTCAGTTTGGACTACAAGAAGCAGTTGTCTTAATGGTGGAATGAAAACAAAAGAAGTATTAGCTTGGCCTTCATATTCCATATCTACATGCATTGCTGCAAAATGTATATATATAAAACAGTTGTTGAATAAAATTAAATTTTGTAAGCACTGACACACAAGTGACAGATTAGTTGGGCACAGGTCTCCCTGAACTATTTTCATGTATTCTGATGTAACAGGACTGACCTGCACAACCAATTTCTAGCACAGTTGTTACTTGTTCCTTCTGATTGTTCAAGGGATGAAATTGTGTACATCACACTCTGGACAAGGATCAAGTCCTCAAGAAAAAAATAGTTTCAGGAATTCTGGGTCCTTGATTCCTCAATCTTGTCACAGGAGCTGATTAAATGAAGGACTGGTTGGTTTCATGTGTAACTTGGTTGATTGTGTGTCATCATTGAATGGCAAGTACAGTTGATCATGCTATCTACCACAGGGTTGTCTTGCCCCTGCTAATTATTTTTTGTTTATTTGTTGTTTAACGCCGCACAAAGCAATATTCCAGCTATATGATGGCAGTCAGTGTTTTATTGTACGATAAACAACGATTACGAGTCATTTATTTCTAAAATGAGATATCAACATAATGTTTGACTTCGCACTCAGCAATATTCCCGCTATATGACAGCGTAAAATATAAATATGTAAATAATCGACTCTGGACCAGACAATCCAGTGATTGACATCATGAGCATCGATCCACGCAATTGGGATACAATGACATGAATCAACCAAGCCAGCGAGCCTGACCACTCAATCCTGTTAATCACCTCCTACGACTAGCAAAGTCACCTTTTACAGCAAGCTTTGGTTATTGCTTGATATTGACAGCCCTAGTTTTTCCTTCTTCCAGCCATTCAATAACCAATCCTCAAAACTAGCATTGTAGGTTTGGTTCCATGCAAAACCAGTGCATTGTGTTCTGGAAACATTAGGGCAAGGGTGGCCCAGCCATCTGAGGTGCCACAATTTGCAGTGCAGTATTAGGTTCCTTGGGTACACCAGCAACCCATGACCATGTGTACGAATCCCAGATATCCATGCACATGGGTTTCACCAAAGTGGTAAATGTCTTGCATCACTTCGGGCTTTCCTCCCACATTAAGCTGAAATGCCCTGATATGACTGGAATACTGTTCAAAGCTGCGTTAAACTCACTCACTCACACTCACTCACTCTCACTCACTCTGGAGAACATACCAATATATGATATCTAGATTGACTGTCAGCACTGAGCACCCTATGTTTGTATGCCTGGTCTGCTTAATCTCAATCTCATTACATTCAGATCTTAGTTCTCGTTACTGCTAAAGAAAGATCTGAGAACATCCCATTACAGGTCACATCAGACCAACCTTTTGCAAAGTTTTACGGACCAGTGGAATGACTGACAAGATGTTGACATTAGCCAATCAGAAGGCAGCTTTCTCGAGCTTTATGGCACGAGTTTCAAACTGGCGACTACGCTCCGAAACATATTGGAAAACTGAACAAAAGAACATTCTGGAATGGCTAACAGATGGCCTAGATTGTATGGCAGTACTTCCCATGGACAAAACAAAATTTCTCCCGTTCAAATGTTTATCCCACTGATGTAAGAGATAGCCGATGATTTTTCCGATTTCAGTTGTAAAGCCTGTAACAGGTGTTCGAAATACCTCATGTAACTTTTCGAGGTTGCATGATAAAAAAACATATTTCGACTGTCACTTTCCTGATCTGATAAGCGACGCTCTCATTGGTCGGATGAAAAGTCATTCTCACATGACCCGTAATGAGTGTCCTCAGATATTTGTTAAGCGATTGTGAGAACTAAGATCTGATTTTAATGAGATTGGCTTAAACTAGCTGTTCTCTAATGTCACTAAGATGATTCTTCTGTGTCCATCCATATAACATAACATGACATTGGAATCACTAACATTGTAATAAAAATGTTCACAATCAAACTCGTACATATCCCATTCCTGAAAGTGATATTAGCACTATGATAGTCATAAGCCGATGTTAGAGTATGGGAGTTATGATCATCTTAATGTCATGAGCCAATGTTAGAGTATGGGAGTTATGATCATCTTAATGTCATGAGCCAATGTTAGAGTATGGGAGTTATGATCATCTTAATGTCATGAGCCAATGTTAGAGTATGGGAGTTATGATCATCTTAATGCTATGATATCACAAATGGTGTCCTGTACTTCTCTGTCAGCCATGCTTGATGGTACACTCCACAAATGTTAGTGCATGTGCACTGAAGATCACTGCATCTTTTGCAACGTTTAAGATAAAACTAGTCATGTACATCATTATCCTGCACAAAATATGATCTCACTAATAAAACCATAACAAATTTCATTACCGGTATACATACATAACAATCACTTGGTACTGATGATTAAATGCTGGTGATATGAATCAGATATCGGTTAGCTAGGTGTCTCCACTTGTAGGAATTTAACGAGTTTGTTGTGTGCAATGCCCATTTGTAACAATTTACTTTGTAATTGCCTGTTCTAGTCGTGGCCAGGGTAAAACTGAGTGAAGGTCTTGGGGGACCAAATATCCATATTTGTCATCACTTCCACAACAAACAATTGCTATGGTACGAACAGAAGGAAGCCTTTCTCTCCAGGCTATAGACAAACACCACGCTCTCCATCAGCAGGGGCAAGGTTATAAACAATGCTTGATTGCAAGATCTCACCTGTCGTGTCAGGTGAAACAAAAAAATACAAAAACAAAAATGTCAAAGTTACCTGATTTTTTTTTCAAGACACAAAATGGACAAACACATTTGAATTTGGAGTATTTCTACATTTTAAAATTATTTTCACTTTTTTTATCACAAATATGTACCAGGAAACTCATTTCACACACTCAGTGAGAAGTGACCCAACGTCCACCTCCATAAATGTAAAACCTCAATCAGAATTACTAGAGAGTCATTCTATTACATACCGTATTCGACGTAATAAGCGCCCTGCTCTAATAAGCGCCCACGGCGATATTTGCTAATATATTGGCTAGTGAACAATCTCAATTAGCACCTCTTCCAATTGATTAATGTACACAAGACTTATTCATTTGTGTATAATACGCACTCGTGTGTTATATGCACCCTTAATAATGGGCAATTAAATCCTGGAAAAATATATCTGTCGTATATAAACATTTCAGGCTGTCAGCATAAACCATGAAATTTACGATCTTTCAACTCAAAATACTATTCTAATAAGGGCCCCCTGTTTCTAATTTCGAGAGCGCCCTGGGCGCTTATTACGTCGAATACGGTATGTCAACTGTTCCTGTAAGACATCAACCATTGATAGTCTGGATGTTCTAAAAAGATTAATGTTTGTTCCAGAAAATGTTGGAAAAATATAACTTTTTCTCAGGTTTTGCAAAAAATATACAATGTATAACTATTCACTGGGCATGCTAGATGTCCTGAAACAGAATGCATTGTGGGTAAAAAAAAATCCTTGTTTGGCTTCTCTTTCAGAGACAAAGATTGTGTTTGAAGCAGTGACTGAAACATATTTTGACACTAACAAAATGCCTAGGCCCTCTCCAGAATATTAAATGGTCGATCCAGGTGAAGGTTGCTAATAAAGGGACCTCCTGGTCATGGGTTCAAATCCCAGAATCCCTCTGATATATGAAACAGTCTATTTCACCATACCTGTGCTCATACATTTCACCAAAGCAGAGTGTCTACTGCAGATTATATCTCCCACGGTTCCATGGCAGGATGTAACTGACATAACGCTCAAAGCAGAGTGTCTACTGCAGATTATATCTCCCACGGTGCCATGGCAGGATGTAACTGATCATGACATACTGCTCAAAGCGGTGTTATACTGGAAAATATCCTTTCTGTAAACACTGAAAACCATACAAGTTCTTTGGTATTCATATTTATTTGGTATTCATGATTTATTCAGTTCACTCACCCCATTAAGTCTTCCCCTTTACCCACCACATACAAGCTACCCCTTTGTCCCCCTCAAAATATTCCTGATGAAACCAAGAGTTCACAGAGATAGCCCCTTTGAAACAGACATAACATTATCCCGAGCCAGGCCGGGTCATGCTCTCAACACTGAATAAAGGTCATCAGAGATGGTTTTGCATATTGTGATAGCTCCAAGTTTTCTATTTCACAGGAAGTATTGACAAGCTGTTTGCCTTGGAGATAACTGACTGTGCTGGACTTTACTGTCAATAAATCACCATTGTTGAGCACAAAGTGTGTCAGATGGATAAATAAATCTTCATACAGTGTTGGTGTTTGTTACACGTTTTCAAGAGCTAGTAGTTTTTTCAAGAGTACTTGAGGGGGCAACGGGTGGCACATTCGTCTAACACGCCGCGATTTGCTTTGCAGAGTTGCATCCCTTGAGCATGCCAGAAACCTATGATTGTGGGTTTGAATCCCGGTTTGCCCCGATTATGTTTCTAGGTTTGTTAGCACCATACCTGTGCTAGTGGGTTTCACCGAAGTGGTAAACGTCTGAGACTTGCATCACTTTGGGCTTTCCTCCCACATTAAGCTGACACGCCGCGATATAACTGGAATACTGTTAAAAGTGGTGTTAAACCCAACTCACTCACTCACTAACGAGTACTTGATTGTATTATTTCTGCATCCACATTTCCAGAAGGTAAAGCATTCACTCATCATGCCAAAAGCCCAGGTTTGATTCCCCATATGGGTACAATGTGTGAAGCTCATTTCTGCTGGATATTGCTGGAATATTGCTAAATATTGATATTAACTCCAGAAATACATTATACACTTACATACACATATACTACAGGCTAACAACTGAAACAATCCTTCAAATTGTAAATATATTTGAAAATAGAACAGGTTTCTTATCCTCATAAGGCTACACTTTAGCTTTGATCATGACCATATAGTTCTGGCATGCAAAACGTTTCAAGATGGCTGAAAAAAGATGTAAATACATTACAAGTTTGACACATTTATAATAAAGTTATTTCAAAAATATTTACCCGGAGGCGACAGGCCCACAGGAGGCAACATGAGAACCAACATTGTATGAAATTGTAAGTAAATGGATTGAAATAAAACTTGTCATTGTCATTGCAAATGATAGCAATAATCTGTAATATATTGTGAAATGTCTGCCATAAATCTGTGCTTACAGGGTTTGATGAGTGCTGCCTAATCCCCACACCTGCCCGGATCAAAGCCTGGCTATCACAGTTGTAACAGGTGATATGACTCTCAAATACCCTGATACTCTAATCAATCATTTGGAAATGATTAAAATCTGACTCAGCAATCTAGACTTATTTCAGCATAAAACTATGTAAATACCATTCCAAAAATACTTTAGGTGAATGTAAAGTACTGGTTAATGTACTGGTAAAACAGGTTAATGCAGCATGGTGGTACAGTAAAATACGGTTATAACGAACGCGCTTATAACGAATTGACGGATATAACGAACTTACTTTTTTGGTCCCGGCTATTTGCTGTACTTATGCTGCTTATAACGAACTACGGTTACAACAAACTAAAATTAGCAGTCCCTTTGAGTTCGTTATAACCGTAGTATACTGTATTTTGAAAATAAATGCAGTTGTTCATCTGAGATCCTGTTGAACAAATTCATACAGGATGTTTGTGTAATATATTGGAGATAGATGTACATTGGTGACACTAGTGGAATAATTAGTTTGCAGATTCCACCATGCCTAAAATTAGAAAAATTTGCAAAATGCATGTTCACAACAAACACTAGGCTAAACTACACATCATCAGAAAAGCTCAGCTTACAATGTCCACATAGTAACATATTAAGATTTCTGTTGGAAGAACCCTCAAAATAGGAAATGATTTTTTTCCCATTTCATAACGAGGAATGTTTATAATCAAGACCTCATCCCATATGGTTTTCTTTGGAATTAAGCAAGTCAAATTTATTTTTTTGTTTAACTTTTCGGGCTCATATTATAAAGTACCATAATTAATAAATGAATGAAAATACCATCAATTGTTTGTTGTTTGCTGTTGCATTAATGTGACTGAGTAAGTGGGTGAATGTGTTTTTACCCTGCTTTTAGCAATTAAAGCATAATTATCATCAATGTTCCTATGTAGAGAGTCAAACTCAGACATGACTAGTGAATGGTTACACCACTATGCTACCCACCAGTGACCTACCTTAAGACAATCTGCTTAAACAAACCAACAATTGCAAATAAGCAAATTGCAACAAACACTCTAATGGTACCTCCATGTCTTTATATCTATTTCGTCTTTACAGGGTTGGGTGAAAGATGGCCCAGTCGTCTGAGGCACCACAATTAGCTGTGCAGAGTAGTGTCCCTTGGTCATACCAGAAACCTCTGATTGTGGGTTCATATCCCAATATCTAGGTTTTTCAGCACATTAACTGTGCTCTCAGGTTTCTCCAAAGTGGTAAACATGTAAGACCTGCATCAGTTCGGGCTTTCCTCCCACAGTGATATGACTGGAATACTGTTCAAAGCGGTGTTAAACCCACCCACTCAGCCCATATCATGCTTATGTAACTGAAATACTGTTAACAGCAACATTAAACCAAACTCACTTACTCTTTTCGGGGCAGCAGTTAATTCACCCTAGCATCAATACACTTCATATTGAATAGACATATGTCAATATTATTGTAATAAAGTTTGTTTGTTTATTGTTTAACGCTCCACTCAGCAATATTCCAGCTATATGACGGCGGTCTGTAAATAATTGAGTCTGGACCAGACAATCCACTGATTGACATCATGAGCATCAATCAACACAATTCGGATACGATGACATGCATCAACCAAGTCAGCGAGTCTGACCACCCGATCCCAATATTTGCCTCTTACGACAAGCAAAGTCGCCTTATTGTCATAAAGGAAGGATCAACATTAACATGGATTGATGCTTGTGGCAGCAGGAGGGTTGGACACAAAATAACAAGACAAGGGAATATCTAAGGAAAGGGTTGTATGCTCCCTTACTTCAGCATTGGTAAATTATTATTGCTATAGCAACAACAAAATGATAGAATATGAAGGCATATAGAGTCATTGCCTAGTCCATAGTTTTGTTCACAGGACATAATAATAATATTATATTTTCTTGTTATATGGATGGGCGTAGATTAAATTTAACAAAAGTTGATAATAAAATATAGAATTAGATTGTCTGAATGAACATATTTTTGTGTGTTCGAGGCAGGTGTTACCAGTATTGCAGGACATGCTTTTTTTTCGTGAACACCTGGTGTTGTCGCTGATTTTCAGAGATCCATTGATATAATTTTCACATTTATTTTTGAGACAATTGAGACTGGTTCTTCTCAGGCGTTACCATTTTATATTTTACATCTGTTTGTTACATTTCTTTTATTTAATTCCCCACTCCCCCTGCCTCTTTACTGACATACTGACCAAGAAAATACTTATAGCAAAGATTGAATTGTTCTTACATAACTGTACGTAGAATGTAGACACTTACCGGTATGTATTTGGACTGTAGGAAGAGAATTCAAGAGGTGTTTATCCATTAAATCTTATCATTAAGTAGTAATGTAGAAGGTCTCTTTAGAACAGCCAAGGGGTCACGCTGACCCCTAGATGTGGTAGGCTAGGGCAGACCCTAAGTTTGTCATTAGTATTCTATTATTTTATACATGGTTAGAATTATTTGTCAAAGAGCATAGTTCTGATTACACTGTACCAGTAGAAATTAGGACAAAATGCTCACGTCAGCCCAGGTGACATTCCCTATGATATAAAACCTGCCGTGTCGGCTCAGTCTGTGTCAAGTGTTGGGTAAATATGTCTATCAAGGTATGCAATGAAAAATTCACATAGTGAACAGAACACACTAGATCAAATATTTGACATTTGAATATCATATGCTTGAAGACCAAAGAAGTCCATGTTGACTTGATATATGCCAACTACATACACCTAACTATATATCCTTCAATGAAAGGCATTCCATGAAATATCTTTTTAAATTTCTCTCATTACATATGTGATAATTGCTAGATGTGCCAGAAAGAAAAAGTAAGTTTCAAGTTAAATGCCGTCACTGAGACATGTTCTGGAGAAAAATGTTTCTCACGTTATTGCCTTTTGATTCAACAACTTTTGTCTGACTGAGAAATGTTTATGGGCGTGATGATTGGGTGTGATGATGTGTCTTTGAGAGGAATTTAGAAAGTACTTAATGTGTCTACTGTTGACAAACTGCCTGGGTGAGATCAAAGATAATGCCTGTGTCTGAATATTGCAGCAATTAATGTAGACATAAATGTTTGGTTGCATTTTTCAATAGCAGGTTGCAGTTCCGCATGTTTTACCATGCATGTATACAGCTAACTCAAGCCTGAATACTGTCAATTTAGATACAGCTAGATAACAAATGTTTGTTGTACTATTTTGTCGAATCATTTTCTCACTGTGGTTCATTATCATATTTTATGTATGTACCATGTTTTTTATTCATATTTGTTTATCTTGCTTTCCTTTTTCATTCACATATGTAAACATTATAATTTACCTCTATCTCAAATATATTGTTTTCCATGAACTCAACAATCTCTAAGAAGCAAGAATATAGTCAGTGTGAAAGTATGTCCAACCCTACATAATACATGTTCTATCATCTTTTTGTGTTTCTGTGCGTAGCTTCGCTCTATATTACCGATATTCACTTGCTAGTTGTTGATGTGAGAAAATTCAACCATCCTTGCACCTTGTTGCTCAAGGTAAAACTTCTGCTCATGACACAACTACATTTCAAGTTATTTGTCATTGGTGTGCAGCTGGACAACAATCCTGCACTGTCACTCAGGTGAGACATGCCATTTATTCCACTCCTTTTCATCAGACTATCTCGCTGCCAAGTATATGATAAATCTTCATATCACATCGTTATCTAGGTAAAAATTCTTTACATCTGAAAGTGTCCATCGAGCTCCCTTAACATTGATATCATAGGACTCCATAGTCATAATTATATATACTTCCATCCTAAAATGTAGTTTTTACCTTTAAACCTCTTCAGTACAACATAGCTGACACTGTCTCTGTATAAAATCCCAATTGCTGCTTTCTGATGGCATTCCTTACCTTAAAAGTATGTCACCACAGCTCAGTGCTCCAACAATACTATACTGATACCATTCCCCTCCTACCCAGCACACATATCAGAGCTTAGAGATATCCACACCAACACATTTACTATTTTCGGGGCAGATCAGTGACAATAGAGTTGTCCCACCACCCATCCCTAGCCTTCCATTAGACCAGGAGAACACTGGAGATGTAATTTACACAGAACAGACCAATATTTACTTGAAACCCCATCTGACATCTCTCCATGCCTCTCAAACACGCCACACAAACATGTATAATCACAAAACAAAAGATGAGCATCTTTCTGCATGGACAGCCAATACGATGGGGGTCAACAAAAATGTGTTTTGGAAAAATTCCCCAAATTCCAAAATAGTTTTCGTCTATGATTTTAATTATGTAAGACGGGTATACCTATATGTGGTTGTTAAAGTAATGTGATATATTTGAGTAGGATGTTTCAGTTGCTTGACCTTCAAAGGGACAACCATGTTGTCTTTTGGTTTCAAAAGAAATAATCCTATTTGGAAAACAATGCTTCATTTTGGCATAGAGTGAGTGAGTGAGTGAGTGAGTGAGTGAGTGAGTGAGTGAGTGAGTGAGTGAGTGAGTGAGTGAGTGAGTGAGTGAGTGAGTGAGTGAGAGTGAGTGAGTGAGTGACTTGAGTTTTTTGCCACTTTTAGCAATATAGCAGCAATACCATGACAGGGGGACACCAGGAATGGGCTTCACATGACATGGGTACCAATGTTGGGAACTAAACCTGTGCTTTAGTGGATGCTTCAACTACTTGGCTACCCAACCACATGACATGAGTAATTAACATTTTACATATACATTTAACATCAAAAGCCAGATGTGAAGCCCATTTCTGGTGTCCCCCGCCGTGATATTGCTGGAATATTGCTAAAAGCGGCGTAAAACCATACTCACTCACTCACTCACTCACTCAAAAGCCAGAGAATAATCAGTCTTGATTTTCTGCCGAAACAGATTCAATTGGGTGTAAAAGGCTAAATAGTGGTGACAATTATATGAATGGATCACTAAAATTAAGTGAAAACACCATGTGTTCGTGAAAAGGGTAAGCATGTCCTACTTTACTGCTAATTGTCTGCCTTCAAGTACAGAAAGAATTTCTAATTCTTTTATTAACAAAATATATTTATTAACATCATTAAGCATCGATGATAATGATAAAATCATTCTGCTTCAAGGTAAATAATTCATTAAAAGTCTTGACATCCACATTTTGCAAATGTTCTACAAAACAATAAGTAGATACAAGTGATATTAAATTATGTTTGAGTGACCCAGATCACCCATCTACTTCAAACAACACTCACAAATATCACCTAAAGCCTTTAGAACCAAGCAGACTTAACATATCATAAATAATCAGTACATATTGAGTAAATATCTTCAGTGGTGTACACAGTGTTTTAATATATAAATCAGTCTAAATGATCCTGGACACAAGAGGTCAATCTAGGCTTAAGATAAGGCAGCTATTTGTCATAGTGAATGTGACAGGGAGATACTTGATGAAATGTCCATAGAAGATATAGACTACAGATAGTGTTGGATCTCTGGGCCCCATTCCATAATCTTAGCGCTAAGACCACTGTAACTCCCATGCATTAACATAGATTTACGACAACTGTAGCGCTAGGATCACTTTGTGGAAGAGGTGCTGGACCGTGGTGTGGGGTGTGGTTGGATGCAAGATAGGGTGTGGTAAATACCTACTCTCTTTTTAGTTGGGGATGTTTTTTGCTGATAGTAGAAGGCTGATGGTGATAGAGTTTGTTTGTTTGTTGTTTAAGGCAACACGCAGCAATATTCCAGCTATATGACGGCAGTCAGTAAATAATCGAGTCTGGACCAGACAATCCAGTGATTGATATCATAAGCATCAATTCACACAATTGGGACACGATGACATGCATCAACCAAGTCAGAAAGTCTGACCACCCGATCCCATTAGTCATCTCTTACGACAGGCATAGTCGCCTTTTACAGCAAGCATGGCTTCCTATTCTACCACAGATCTTCACGGGTCTAATGTTAATAGAGACACATGATGGAAGCCCCCACTGAAATTGCATCTAGTCCACAGGTATTGCTTAAAAATGAAGTACTAGAAAGGTGAGATTGGTGTTGTATGGGTGAATATGGAACCCTGAGTTTGTTCTGGGGCCATGGCTGGGTGTTTGGGCTTATACAAAAGGGGCAATAGAGACACTTTATAGAAGTGTTACTGGAGTAATGGACACGGAACAAACAAACATAGTTTTGAGTCTACATTCAAGATCCAAGAGTGTGTGACTTGCAGATCTATACTTGATGGAAGAGATACATAGGATATAGTCTAAGGATATACAGTCCTGGTGCTTTGAGAATGTGATTATGAGTTGGTAGTTACAGATGGTTATCAAAGAAGACACAATTTATGGATAACAACTTCTTTAATTATTGTAAAGGCGATGTTTTAGTATAGATCCTTATACCATTGTCAAGCAGGACTGTGTCCTGCTTGACAACGGCATAAGGATTTTTTCCGAAACATCACCATTACAGAAGTCCTGCTTGACAATGGTATAAGGATCTATAATGAAATAAATTGAAATAATTTGAAATAATTAAAGAAGTTGTTATCCATAAATTGTGTCTACTTTGCCATCCATCAACTTCTAAGTAATGCCTATCAAACAAAATTACTGGTTATGTATACCAGATGACGTTACTTCCTAACCATGGTTCGTTAATACAGAAATTTGTTAATCAAAACAAATTTGGTATGAAAGCTACCATCCAGATTAACAGTGTTTGACATACAGCACTTCCCACCTACCTCAGATGCGTGAATTATTACCAACAGTGAACGTGCTACCCCAAGTCCTGTGAGAGTCATCTGATGAAGACCTGCGCTCTTCCTGATCAGGTGGCTCATTGACACACAGTGTATGTATAGGCCATAATAAGCACCTACACCTACGGGGGCATGATGACTCTGACTCAGGTTGTGTCCCATGCATGGCTTGTTTCACTTTCATTAAAACTGTTCTGTGATGTCACAAAATGTTCTTTCAACCACAGTGTAGACAATTTGTTTCTTTTTACCAAATAAAGTTTCCAGAGTGTTGGCAAGAGCAGCTTGCCGGCTTTGCTCATAAACAATATGGTTAATTTAGATAAACAAGTGTTTGGTTGTGTGTTGAGATTAGTTTTCTTCATGAATTATTGTCTAATCAATTTTCCTGTTGGCATTTATTCTTTTTGTGGGTGAATGGTTTTACTGATGAGAAAATATTAAAAGTCAACGGCAGAGAATAACCTAGTCTGTCTAAGAATAACCATGAGGAAGAGGATTTATGGACGTCAACTTCTTCATTATGAGGAACACAATGTTTCGGAGTATATACTTTCTCCTTCATCAGGTGAATGAATGATATGAGACAGAGAGAATATATATGTTCATGTGAGAACAACAAAAGTAATAAGATAACAAAAGGTAGAAATAAATTCTCTTCCTTATGCGTATCACTTCTAAATGCCTTTCAAAGACTAGAGACTAACGAGTCTTGATTATCTCCTGAGCAAATTCCATTGGTCATAAAGGGTAAAATAGCAGTAAAAATTACATGAAAGGTTCACTGAAAAATCAGTGATCAAATTTCTTTTCTTAACTTTATATTCTACTTCTTACATTTTACCATTCAATGAAAATAACTACCGGGTATATTAAGTTTAAAAAAATTCCTTAATAAAACAAATCCCATCACACTAGACATAAAGCATCTATGTCAGGATAATTGCAAACAATATCCTTGAAAAGTGTCAAAAGATAATTTGCTAAAAAAAGAAACCACACAAAATGAAAGCAAGTGATGGGCTGTTGATAATCTCTGAGTGTAAACATACCTCACATCAACAAGATGTATGACAAGCCAACTGTGGAAAGGAAGATCATATTGAACAAAAGACAGATCTGAAATCTTGTCATGACAAAGACCTACTGTGACATACCTCAGTTAGTTATTGCACTGTATTATTTCAGAGACTCCCACAATCCACACATGACGGGATGAATAGCTGAGTCATATTATCATCAAAGCTCCATCGCAGGGTCATCCGAGGTGCACTGTAAAGAGAATAGATCAAAACATTACCAGCCATAACTCACTTCACAAAAATTCAGACAATTTGGTTCAATTTCGTGGTGACCAGAAAGAAGCAATATTCGCCTAGCTTCATCCCAGGTTATCATGGGAACAGTGTATCCATGAAAGGACACCACCCATAAGTCACCTTACAAGAATTTACACAATCTGGATCAATTTCATGGTGAGTTGGTGATGGTATCCACAAAGCTCCATCACTGTTTTTTTTGTTTGGCATATATGAGGAAACTACAACAAAAACAACCACCTGTGATTCCTTTAACACAGTTGGGTTGTTCTGCTTCAATTTCACAGTAAACTGAAAAAAGTTCGGGCAACTATTTGCTGTAACAAAAGCTGAGTGTTGAAGTTCTAATACAGTGGCTGTAATATCAGCCCCATTCAAGACCGAGATGGCAAACATGCTGGTATCTTGAATGGACGACTGAAGCCTCTTGATGTCACAGGGTCTCTCTACAGAGCACAGGGTAGAATGCCTTTGTCAGACTCAATACAAATAGCCTTTAAAAAGAATCCGTCTGAATAGAACTGGTGCAGGGTTAGGTTCGGACAATTGTGAATAGGGAAGAGGAGTCTTTAACAGCTTCAGCCCTAATTGTCACAGTTTGGGCACAAATGTCACTTGTTGTAGAACCCAAGCAAAGTGTGGACACATTTTCCCTCTTGAGGAAAAGATAAGTTGAAATGAGACTCTGATTGACAGAAGATGTTTTGCCAGTGGAATGTTCAATACCTCTTGTGGTTTGTTGACAATGGTCATGCTGGCGTATCTGACCTTGTGTGATGAGAGGAAACTGTGTGTCCTATATTGTCCTATATTGTCCTATTGTGTGTCCTATATTGCCCTCAGAGTGATAACAGATATGGTATAGGGTTAAAGAGGAAATAAATAAATTGAAAAAAAATATCTATAGCACAATTATTAATTGCATAAAAATAACTTTGATCAACACAATCATTATTTTTAGGAATTTGTGGAATTGTTTCATTTGACATAAAGTCTAGTTTCCATACTGTTACAATGTGCTATATTACCAATATATCAAAACTGATGGAAAAATATTTTCAATTTTCCCCATCATATCATGGTTCCATTTATCTGATATTTAAGGTAGGAGATCAAATTTGAACAGGAGATCTAATTGATTGGGCAAATAATCCTTAATTATAATCATGTTAAGAACATGTGCGAACAAAGCAATAGGCCACAGAATAAACATAATTTTAAGTGCAAATCAGCTTTAAATATAGTCTCCATTCAAATGGCTTACATCTACTGTTACTATACAACTGCCGGATACTAACAAGCCAAATTAAACAGCCAGTTTATCCATCTGTGTGAATCATGAAGAGTACATCTTCACAGGACAATTGGCCCACGCACGACATATAACAGCATGTCCACACACACACGCCCACCATGGAGTTGCCAGTTGGCCCTGGGGGGTGTCAGGTGGAGAGCACAATGGCTATAATTAGTGGTTGTTGTCGCTGAAGGTGCTCTATTGTCGTTGATGGTGCTCTATCTCCCACGTGGGGGCAGTGCAGGCCAAGGGTGCAGGATCTGAATACCATGTACTTCAAGAATATACCTGAATGTGAGATCTTCGACCCCCCTTCTTAACCTCTCATTTTAGGTACGAAAAACTCGCCTTATACACAGCGATATACGGTAGTTATGTTTTGAAGGGAAAGAACAGATTAGATTTTCCAAACCTAGCAGGGATACAGATTTGGGGGAAAGGAATGGAGGAGTGCCTTTGGGGGTTTGGCAATTTGAGTTTGGTAATCGTGTTATCTTGTTGAAAATATAACCCCAAATGAGTTACTCACAGCTTTGATGTTTATTCACTTTTAGTATACCTGATCAGTGGTAATATTTCGGAATTGATTAATGCTCTCTGAATCAATGTGTGAAATCTTGGACTCTTAATCGTAAATTACCCTAGTTTATCAGACAACATACAACTTTATGGTCAACAACTTCTGGTTCATTGCATTGAGCGATGTTTTGATGTAGATTCTTACACCGTTATCAAGCTGGAGTGACTACAACCAAGTGTAAAAATCTACATCGAAACATCGCTCAATGTAATAAACAAGAAGTTGTTACCCATAAAGCTATATGTTGTCTGATTTACCTACCAACTTCTAAAATGCCAATCAAACAGTTATGTCTGTAGACAAACTGCAGATAAATTAAAATTGTGTCTTGTGCATTCAAGACATTTTAATACCTAAACTTACGCAGATTTTCTGCAGGTGTATTTGCACAGCTAACTGAAAACTAACATCCACAGGTATATAGTTCTCTGTGATCAATATTCTACCTGTATTAAGTGCCACTTGACAACCTCCCTGGGACACCTGCTGCACCTGCATGCTGTGGCACAACACTAGGTAAACAAGTACCACAACAGCATACAGTCTTGCTCTCACTATCAACCACTGGCTCACCAGGTCAAAGCCTTATCGTATTACAGGTTCCTGTAACATGGCCGATTCGGGGTAAGTTATCATCCAGAGATATTTTATTGACTTTATCTACTGGATGATATTACCCACTTTTAATACCATATTCGACGTAATAAGCGCCCCGCTCTAATAAGCGCCCACAGTGATATTTGCTAACATATTGACTAGTGAACAATCCCAATTAGCACCCCTTCCGATTGATCAATGTACACAAGACTTATTTATTTGTGTATAATACGCACTCATGTGTTATATGCACCCTTAATAATGGGAGAGTTAAATTCTGGAATAATATATCTGTCGTATATAAACATTTAAGGCTGTCAGCATAAACCACGAAATTTATCTTTCAACTCTGTTTCTTTTTTCACCAAAATAATATTTTAATAAGAGCCCTCTATTTCTAATTTTGAGAGTGCCCTGGGCGCTTATTACGTCGACTACTAGTATAACATCTAACATCAAAATTCGAAGTTATTTCCCGAAAAAAATTAAACAATATTAGTATTATAAATGCTTACTAAAAGCTCCTTCAGCTTTCATCTCTGTCTTTTCTCAGTTCTCTATGCATGTATCCTATATTAATATACATCACAAAAATAGAAATATAGGGCTTGGCAAAAAAGAAACAATAATAATCAGGTGTAGAACAAAAATGTGTCAATATCCATGTATATAAGATAGCTACGTGATAAATCGCAAAGATCAATGAAGAACAAAGTGTGTTTAATTTCACGATAAAACATTGTTCTTTCCTGACATCATTTCAAGAGATTCAAACATGAGCTCGAAACTTGATGACGTCGTTTATTGGATGACGTTATTTTTGAAAGGGGAGTGTCAAGTGAATTGTTCCCCATAGATGTAGCTGGGCAACGCAGATAAAGGCAATGGCTGAACGATCGCATTCAAAAGCAGGAGAGATATGACAATCAGTATTGGGAGAAAAGGTACAGGTTATTGACATGATGATTGTGAAAATATGTGGGGAATACCCACCTGTGCATAAAATGGACATGTCCGACATTGCCGAGGTCGGATTCTATTGAGGGAGTCATCATTGAGTGAGTGAGTATGGTTTTACACCGCTTTTAGCAATATTCCAGCAATATCATGGCGGCGGACACCAGAAATAGGCTTCACACATGGTACCCATGTCAGGAATCAAACCCGGGTCTTCGGCGTGACGAGCGTACGCTTTAACCACTAGGCTACCAGACCACCCCGGGAGTCATCATTATTAATGTACGGGTAAATATTTTTAAAGCTTGTACATTTCATCATCGTCCTTAAAGAGGCTGTACATAATATTGATATAAGAAATATACAACTCCTGGTCATTGTTTATCGTACAATAAAACACTGCAGGGAGAATAAACCAATCAGGGATATGGCCCTCATGGTTTATTCTCCCTGCAGTGTTTTATTGTACGAGAAACAACTCCACTCATCGTTTATTTCTTAAATACAGTTTTATGATATACGTCATCCTGTACTTACCATTATCCTGAATTCAGTGTTCAAATCCAACAGTATAAATTATTATCCAAGTTTACACAGCATTAACTTGCCAACTAATTTGGATATCAACATAATGAGTGTACAGTGTCTCAGATCTTGTGTGACCAAACTGTACCAATATCTCCTCCATGTTTGTGTACAGAGAGGTGCGTCGGGCCAGACATGTTCAGCAATAATGACATCCTTGGTCAAACACTCACGGTGACTGTACTGTTCTATGTATAGCATAAATATTATGAAAACAGTCATAACATCTTTCACATGTACACATAACTGTTGTCACTGCCTATTCATGGTCATGTAGAGCTGAGTGACTTGCTCTGGCAATGCTCCGACATTTGTATTACAGAACTGGACAATGATTTCAACAGTAAACAACTTGACTTACTCCCGATCCATTGATAAGTTAACACAGTTGGCTAATGTATGTGTATACATACTGAGGAGATATGCTGAATACCCCTACCCTACCAACAATACCTGCTATTTCATACTGTGTTAAGATCTCAGTAAGCTTAAGACATTAATCATTTCATACCTCTAGCGGGCCTGTGATAATATCGGTGTGATGACTTCCTTGATAGAAGTGTTGATAATATCTCCGAAATCGGAAACCTGTGGTAATAAGAAGGGCTACGCAAAGGTAGGGGTAATTGATTACCAACCAAATTACTTACATGCGAACTAGAGATTGTTATCATTTGTTATGTGTTGAAGCCCAACTGTTATTTCATCCAGTCAAATTAAAAAAAACATTTTATTACCGTAATATGAATGGGATTATTATTTCAGTAAACATACGCAAGTTGTAATAATTACATGGTGACATGAAAACACTAATACTGCTTCCATCATATCCCACTCAAAAGATGGCATGACAGATTAACTGTGGTATTATGAAAGAATTGTGAGGTCCTTAACTTCTTTTGAGTAGTATATGAATGAGCCCTACTGTAAACGTATCATCATAAATTTAGGATTGAAGTTGTGTTTGTTGACATGGATCATCTGATGAAGACAGTGTCTCAACTGAGCAAATTTCATGATGTGTGTAGTCAGTTGATGAATGTCAACAAATACAACTTCAATCCTCATATTGACAGATTTATAAATCATAAAACATCCGATCCATTTAAACACCAAACTTAAATTATTTCAAGTGAACTATATTAACGCAGAGAGTTTTTTCCGGGACATCATCATCCGTCCTTAACATTCTGTGGGAGTTACATCCCTTGGTTTTACAAAAGGTCATAAAATGGTGGCTACTGCATTGACATTCGTTTGAAATAGAAGTTGTACCGAGCAAAACTAGAATTGGAAAGAAATGGATTAAAATATATGTTCTGTGATCTTTGGATGTGTGTTTGAGTCATACTAAGGCTAGATGAGCTAGTAGAGCATTCTCTGTTGTAACTTTTGATGTGTGTTTGAGTCATACTAAGGCTTAGTAGAGCATTCTCTGTTGTCACTTTGGATGTGTGTTTGAGTCATACCAAGGCTAGATGGCCTGCCTCTGATGGGAATTACCACTTGAGGTGGTGCGGTTTGAACTCCTGAAGCATATTGGCCTACACGACAGTGTGGAGCACAGTGATTTCCTTTGGTAAGTAGAGCATTCTCTTTTGTAACTTAGAATGGATGCTTCATTTCGGTGACCCTACATGTAATGATCTGGCTTCAAAGCTTGCATCATTCATGGCCTGAATCGTATGAGGATACCATCCCTATTTGACGTAATGTTCAGACATTGAAGAATTCCCCTAAAATAGTTCTGTAAGTCTCCGCTCGATTGACAAGATAATCATGCGTCATACTGACGTTCATCGGGAAATGAACAACAGTTAGTTTGGTAGTATTCATCTAAGCAAGGTCACACGCAACTGTCAATAAATGTATATTAACTCTATAGGAATATTCAGTATTCACCTGATGAAGGGAATAAAAGGAGTTGTTATCCATAAAAGTGTCGTGTATTCATGTTCTTTCAACTTCAAATGCCCATCAAAGACTTGAGCCAAAAACACATTGGCGAAATATGCAATAGGCCAAAAGCAGTTTTAGCATGGGAGAATTATGCATAACATACATGCTACAGTTCTTATACTAATAACTGTGGTGCTAGACTGGAAAATTGGTCGTTTATATGCATGCTACATGTTTGTACTTAGCCACCTAAGATTATGTGACAACAGAGTAAAATCAAGCATTATAGCTTTTGTCTATTTGTTTCTTGTTTAATGCTGCACTCAGCAATATTCCATCTATATGACAGCAGTCTGTAAATAATCAAGCCTGGACCAGACAATCCAGTGATTGACATCATGAGCATCGATCTACGCAGTTGGGATACGATGACATGCATCAACCAAGTCAGTGAGCCTGACCACCCGATCCCGTTAGTCACCTCTTATGACAAGCATTGTCGCCTTTTACGGCAAGCATGGGTTGCTGAAGACCTATTCTAACCCGGATCTTCATGGGTCACATTATAGCTATCAATGCATTATAGCTATCAAGGCATTATAGCTATCAATGCATTACAGCTATCAAGGTATTATAGCTATCAAGGCATTATAGCTATCAATGCATTACAGCTATCAAGGTATTATAGCTGTCAAGGCATTATAGCTATCAATGCATTACAGCTATCAAGGTATTATAGCTCTTAAGGACTGTCAAATTTTGTATTGAGGTAAAGTTGTAGCATAAAACTGATACTTGAATGAAGGTATTGTTGGTGGTATGTTTCGTAGACATATGTAGGGATTCTTGCTAAATTTTCTGTGTCAAGTTTTTGAACAGATAACATGTATAATGTTTTTTAAATTTTACTAGAGGATCTTTGGGTGTTTACATATTACTTGTCCAAGACTGTACAGAACACCAAGTGTCATCAGTGTTATTTCCATGCATTACCTTTGTGGATGTTGAAATTGGAGATTCAGTGTGACTGCCTGTGTGTACTGTGAGTGGAGTGGAGCGGAGTGGAGTGGAAAGGGTAGTGGGGTGAAGTGGAGTAGGGGGAATGTGGAGTGGAGCAGAGCTGAGTGGAGAAAATGTGGAGTGAAGTGGGGTGGCTGGAGCAGCGAGGAGTGGGGTGGGTCGGAGTGAATGTGTATTGAAGTGGAGAGATTGTAGAATGGAGTGGATAGGACTGCTATGTGGAGTGGAGTAAATTGGATAAAATGTGAAGAGGAGGGATTGTGGAGTGGAGCGGAGTGGAGTGGAATGGAGGAATGTGGAGAGGATGGGCAAAGAGTGTACTGGAGTGGACGGAATGTGTAGTTGAGCAGAGAGAATGTGGAATGAAGTGGAGTGGAGTCTAGTGGAGAAAAAAAGAGGGCAATGTGGAGTGTAGTGGAGGAATGTTGAGCGGGGGTGGAGCTGAGCAGAGCGCAGTGGAGCGAATGTGAGGGCGGAGTGGAGTAGAGTAGAATGATTAAGGGAATGAATAATTGTTACCCAAAACTCCTTCCCCCCCACAATATTAGGTCCATGAAATAAGATATATAAACATTTCATCACAAATTAATTTTTATAGGTAATTTTGTAAATCTGTAATTCATAAAGGATATTAAAAACAGTGCCCTCAGTATATATATATATGGTGCTTACTGTACCACCAAACAAGTGCTTGATAAGCGTTTTAACACCTGACTAATTTGGGGGTCAGATGGTCCAGCTCTGTGACTTGGACGATGACGTGTATAGTCATTCTATCCTGATGCCGTTGATCATGGCTCATGCCTTCAGTCACTGGTTTGCCTGGTCCAGACTCAATTATTGACAGGCTGTGGTATATATGGGTTATTACTGACTGCACTCCTTAAACAACACTCGTCGCTTTATGGCTGAAATAATGCCAATGCAACGTTCAATTTTAACTCACTCACTCCTTAAACAACATTCACTCACTGAACCCCACACACACTCCCCCCACTGAACCTGCCCGGCAACACTATTGTCACACAGGCATCCAACACTTGAATATAGCAGAAGATAAAGTTGAAAGGAATCCTCGATGCAAGGCAGGTGGTAACCCTGCAGTTAATAATAGACTGAGAATGTCTTTCATCTTGGTTTATGACATACAAGTGATGTGAAAATTATTCAGAGGTTATAAAACCAGTGTGAAATAATGTATTTTGAAAACACTGAACAGACCAGGTGTCTTGGACAAAAAACATCTTAACACCAAACAATCTTGGTGAGTGAGTGAGTGAGTGAGTGAGTGAGTGAGTGAGTGAGCGATATAATCTTATATAATGAAGCATATTCAGCAGATCCTGTCATGGATGTAAATTTTTCTCATGGAATTCAAAGAAAAGATTTTTTTAAATTTAAACAAAACAATTGAGATGAAAAGAATATTTGTGATACTCGAAGTTGTGATTCATCCGTTGCTTGATGCTGGAGAGATTCAAGTCATGTCAGAACATCCTAGTTGATGTAACCTTGTGATTGTGTGCTCGGATTCCAACTAAATATATTCCCCAGGATGCATCGTTTACTGCAGAGAGGCGATATCTACTTACATACATAACATATAGCTACGCGATAAATCGCAAACAACAATGAAGAACAAAGTGTGGTTTATTTCACGATAAAACATTGTTCTGTCATGACATCATTTCTGGAGATTCGAGATTATGCGGGAAATATCCACTTGTGCATAAATTGGAATTCTCCGACATTGCGATTCTATTAAGGGAGTCCTTAAAGAGGCTGTACATAATGTTGATATCTCATATAAGAAATAAACGACTCATGGTGCAAGGAACATAAATCTTTATGATGGCAGGGAATTAAAACACTGAGCCGGAGTTTGTGTTTCGTTGTCATAGGCATAATTTAGTGAGATTACTTACAGGTTCTGTTGTTGCCATGTTGAAAGATGAGCAGGTTTGTTACTCAGATCCTCTTGTTCCCTACAGAGATTCAGTGACTGTGACCCCTCCTTGCCCCCATATGTCTGCCTCCAATGGGGATTTAATTACCCAATGTCTGCTTCCCAAGGGGATATCAGTACCCAATGTCTGTCTCCCTGTGCAGATTTCAGTACCTAATGCCTGTCTCCCAAAGGGTTTTTAATAACCAGTGCCTGTCTTCCCTTTGGGATCCCAGGATGGCATAGGTCTCTAATACCGAACACTTGTCTTCCTTTGGGGATCCCAGGATGGCATAGGTCTCTAATACCGAACACTTGTCTTCCTTTGGGGATCCCAGGATGGCATAGGTCCCTAATACCGAACACTTGTCTTCCCTTGGGGACACCAGGAAGACAGAGGTCCCTAATACCGAACACTTGTCTTCCCTTGGGGACACTAGGAAGACAGAGGTCCCTAATACCGAACACTTGTCTTCCCTTGGGGACACCAGGAAGACAGAGGTCCCCAATACCGAACACTTGTCTTCCCTTGGGGACACCAGGAAGACAGAGGTCCCCAATACCGAACACTTGTCTTCCCTTGAGGACACCAGGAAGACAGAGGTCCCTAATACCGAACACTTGTCTTCCCTTGGGGACACCAGGAAGACAGAGGTCCCTAATACCGAACACTTGTCTTCCCTTGGGGACACCAGGAAGACAGAGGTCCCTAATACCGAACACTTGTCTTCCCTTGGGGACACCAGGAAGACAGAGGTCCCTAATACCGAACACTTGTCTTCCCTTGGGGACACCAGGAAGACATAGGTCCCTAATACCGAACACTTGTCTTCCCTTGGGGATACCAGAAACGCATAGGTCCCCAGTACCATAACACTTGTCTTCCCTTGGTATCCCAGGAAGACAGAGGTCCCCAGTACCTGAAAAAAGTTTTCCCTTGGGATACCAGGAAGGCATAGATCCCCAGTACCAAACACTTGTCTTCCCTTCGTATCCCAGGAAGACAGAGGTCCCCAGTACCTGGCACTAGTTTTCCCTTGGGATACCAGGAAGGCATGGATCCCCAGTACCTAACACTTGTCTTCCCTTCGTATCCCATGAAGACAGAGGTCCCCAGTACCTGAAAAAAGTTTTCCCTTGGGATACCAGGAAGGCATAGATCTCCAGTACCTAACACTTGTCTTCCCTTCGTATCCCAGGAAGACAGAGGTCCCCAGTACCTGGCACTAGTTTTCCCTTGGTATCCCAAGCCGGAACAGATCCCCAGTACCCAGTATTTACATTTATCAGAGAAGTTTTTGCTCTTGGTTTAAACATATTTTAAATTAATTACTCTCCATTACAAGTATTTGAAACTGGGTCTAGTTCACTATATAGAAACATAATGGAAAAACTCTATAAGTACAACCTAGTAATATTCAAGACTTTCAGTCAAGCAATACACATAATTTCAGAATATCCTTTGCATTACTTAAGTCATAATGGTGCAAATCTATTGGATACCAAAGTAAATAAGTGGACATACTTCAGGATGGTGGAATCAACACTAAAAGTGCAAGTTTTGTTGCACTACCACTAAGAACTTAGTTTATATCAAACCCTTAGATATAATAAAACAATGAAACACATGGACATATGAAAAAGTAGTGCAGTTGATCTTCCCATGGATGTCCACAAGAACAAGTAGGGTTTCCTGAAATATGTCGTTCATATTCATGAGCCTTCAAGTTGCGGCAGCCAAGTCGTTGTCGGGAGTGCACTATCTGACCAGGGAGACTATTCAAATACTATATAGACTCCCTGATCTGATAGAACCTGAATTTAAATCAACATAGGGTTGGTTGATCGTGTTTATTTGTACTATGAGCCTTTTAAATGTCCCTTAATTTACGGCTTTAATGACATAATCTTGTTTAAGGTGTTTGCAGTTTACATGACCATATATAATACATTTATTAATTACTATCATATTTACTTAAATAATTGATTAAACAGTGAATTTGTATATACATCTTGATATATCTAATTGATCATTGACAGGGTATTCATTCATAATAAAACTAAATATCAACTTTTTTTACTTTTTTTTCTTATTGTGGAATTTAGCTTCAGTCGATCAAATCTGTACCAAACAAAGTAAATCCTCAGGTTTGTAAACACAAGAGGTGGATTGTTACGCATAACTTGTATGCAGCCGACATCATTCAAAATTATCAGTGTGACTTTCAACAATATCAGTGAATGTGCTCTTGTGTCACTGGATTGTCTGGTCCATCATTTTGACTGTCTGACTCAACTGTTTACAAGTGACATGCAGCCATCCTATGGCAGGAGAACTGCTGTGCAGCGTCCGGCAGCAAACACTAACAATCTTATGCAAATTGTGTGAGAAGCAGGCACTACCATAAGGGCAGGACATCCTTTCCCTTCTCTTGAACACCTGGTGTCATCACTGAGTATCAGCAATCCATTTATATAACGTGGCCATTATGCCTAAAGAAATCTGTTTCAGCAGATAATAGAGACTGTATCCTCTTGCATTGACGTTTTATATATACTGCAATTGTAAGGGGAAAATATCTGATTATCAGAAAAAAAATTCCACTTATGAGATGACTAGTAAAGACAAGATATGATGATGTGTTATGAAGATATATAAGAATTATATTATTTCCTTTCAAGTAACAAGACAATGTGACCATTGATAACACAGTCATATCTCCCTGCTGACAACAGAAGACGGGGACAGTCACACAAACAACGTACCTCAGGTTCTCGCACATTCCTTTTCAAAGGAGAATCTGTATTTTGTTATATTTACACAAAGGTTGAACTTCCCACCCTGTGCACAGCTTCTTCATAGAAACTGTGATGTAATCATTCAGGATAGCTTTTCCTTCAGAGACACAAAGTCTGATTACTATAATCTGGTGAAAAGAATGAATTGCCATATCACAGAGTAACACCTATCTACCAAGTACCCAAGTTGTCTGACACCTGCCTACAAGCCTGTCGTCACACCCACAACACCTATCTTCTAGAAGACTGTCTGACACCTGCCTACAAGCCTGTCCTGACACCCACAACACCTATCTTCTAGAAGACTGTCTGACACCTGCCTACAAGCCTGTCCTGTCTGACACCCACAACACCTATCTACTAGAAGCCTGTCTGACACCTCCAACACCACAAAGCAGAGATACAGCCTATTCCCTTCAGTCAATGAGAGATAAAAAGCAAAAGCAAAGTCACCATGGGCCCGTGTGCGAAATACGCTACAGCCCAATGGGACACAAGTAAGGTCGGCAGATGGCTATACAAAATTCAACCCAAGATCCACCAACAGTGATACTCATGTGCAAATGGAAGGAAAGTTGAAGTAGCCATCTCGCGCCTCAGACTCGGTCACAAACAGCACCATGATAAGGTATGCCCATCTTGCAATCAGCCCGAACCCATTGCTTACTTGTTACTGGAACGTCAAGACCCAGGCTTTGTTAAAACAAGAATTGCAGTTAGATCCGCTATCTCCTAAAACCAAGAGACTTAATAGCAAAGGCAGAACTAACTATTTCTGAGAGATGGACAGCTACTCTAACGTATATAAACAGAGCAGCCAAAGATCAGAAATGAAATCATATCAATATACGAAAAATAGAAATCTTATCAACACAAAAACTAAAATAGATCTGTGTACCCTACTCACACACATCCCACATAGGGACAGGTCAGCCGAAAATGTTGAGGCAGAAGGCGACCTCTTAAAAACTTAAAGCAGGAACAAACTCAACAACAGCAACAACAACAGCAACAACAGCAACAACAACAACAACACCGCCCCACTACCCTGCTGTCTAACACTTGCTCCAGACCTGCCAGGAAGACCCCTGACTAAAACTTATATACCGGTACTCATCAAATCCCTTTTGACAACGGTGGTACAAACTTCATTTCTTCTCAAAATTGTAATATTCATTACCATAAGCTCCAGAAACCCCTGATTGGCATATCACTGGCTCATACAAGGAGAAACTATTCCTGACAACATCTACAATACACTTGTTCCAAATCTAAACAAACTATTACAATAGAAAAAGAACCATGCACATAGATCAAGTTTACTGTCAGGATGGCAACAGCCATGATATCGTGGTCCCATGACAAGGTACATGTGTGTCTGTGGAGGTGTACGGGTGTGGGGTATTGGGTATAGAGCTTATGAGGAAATGGTCACCAAAAAGGACCGTGATAAAATACTAGGGCTGGGATGAGTCCAATTTTAATACCCAGGTACCCACCACCCTATTACCCTACCCTACCCTACCCTACCCGGAACCCACTGTAGGTCTCAGGAGATGTCTCAAAATGTCTGATTGGGAACTTTTATAGCATAGCCCTGGCAAAACGTATTTAGATACATGTATTAAACAATCTGGTCATGCATACACTGAAGTCGACTTAAGTTATATCATTATTCAACCATATGACAAGTCAGAAGAAATGGGTGCATAGTCAGAAAGAAAAGCAAACATTTGTGACTTGTAGTGTAACCATAGAGTTCTAGATAATTTTAGTCATTAAACAATATATCACGTGACTAACCATGGGTCCGGGTAGTCCTGTGGTTACCCGGATCCTACTCAGTAAAGAAAAGAAAATGCAAAAAAGGGTTATTTTTCTTGTTAAGTCCACACCTTTATAATGACACGAGGCCCCGTGACCAGGCGTGTGTGTATGGAGGGTAACAGAAGTAACAACAAACATGTGCCACTCAAGGAAGCTACTACCACAACTCCTCTAACATTCCAATCACTCACCTGTAAAGATGTCCAATCTGTAATGTAATTATCCACAGCAGTAATCCTCTGTCAGTGTCCCCTGTGGGTGTAAATGCGTCCTATCAACTCCCTTCAGCTCTACAGTGTGCAACACAACACAGACAACCTGGTCCTGCGTACACACTCCGACACAAACAAGGCCACACCTTGCCCGGACACACACACCTCAACACCACTGACAGCCTGGCACGGAACTGGCTGGCCTAGCACATCTCATCCCAGTAGAGACAGTTGCCAATGTTTGAAGACAAACTCCTAGCTACTTCAACAGATCCACAACACTACCACAGAAGGGCGAATGAACCTGGTCGTCTTCACTGCAGCTTACCTGTCTAAACGAGGTGAGTGAGCTCTCTGTGGATCCAGGTAAAGGTGTACAGTAGCCTCCGTGCGACTCAGCGAGAGACGATCGTCAGGCCTGGGTGAGTTTCAGACATCTGCTGTCTATACCATGGGAAACTGTACACTGTGTAGAAGAGAGCTGGAGTGCCTATTAACAATAGGAAGTTTTGAAAGGTATATATGTTTCTCATCTGAATACATACACAATTTAGCGTGTTGCGCATTAGCATTTTATAACTGGAATGTGAGATTTACATGGCCGATTTGATTTAATGTGTGAACAGAGAGGACTTGTCTGAATAAAATACATTCTTTCTGATAGTATATTTCATTATTATGGACATTTGTCGTTTTTTCCATGACACATGACATCACATTGGAATGTCTTCAAAATGGACTGCTGCGCAAGATGGCTGATGGGGCATAAAGTAGTTATCACTCAATCCCCAAACTGCTGCACCATATAGAAGTATTGGATTTATCAACATCAAATATTCTAAAGAGAGAAGTATTGTTTATATCTCCAAGTATATTGATAGACCTTAGTATTCCTATCAATACTTTTTTGTGCTGGAACTGTTTCATCTTGTAATGTCCAAGATAGATGATTCATAGCATATACTCCCAAATATTTGTATGAAGTGGTAGTTTCTAAGGTATAGCCTAAAGTCACATCACAGCAGTCAGCAATAATGCAGTCACATCACAGCAGTCAGCAAAAATGCAGTCATATCACAGCAGTCAGCAAAAATGCAGTCATATCACAGCAGTCAGCAAATATGCAGTTATATCACATCAGTCAGCAATAATGTAGTTCTATCACAGCAGTCAGCAATAATGCAGTTATATCACAGCAGTCAGCAATAATCCAGTTATTTCACAGCAGTCAGCGATATTCCAGTTATATCACAGCAGTCAGCAATAATCCAGTTATATCACAGCAGTCAGCAATAATCCAGTTATATCACAGCGGTCAGCAATAATCTAATCTGAACCAGTAGAACCAGTGACTGAGAGCGTGAGAACCAATCTAGGTCATCAAGTGAGTGAGTGAGTGAGTGAGTTTGATTTTACGCCGCTTTTAGCAATATTCCAGCAATATCACGGCGGGGGACACCAGAAATGGGCTTCACACATTGTACCCATGTCGGGAATCGAACCCGGGTCTTCAGCGTGACGAGCAAACGCTTTAACCACCAGGCTACCCGACCGCCCTAGGTCATCAAGACACAGTGACACACAATCAGCCAAGTCACTGAGCCTGACGACCCTATCAATTTTAGTATAGGCTACTGAAGATCAATCTTAACACTAAAACAACTGTGTAGCAGTCTGACATCATCAAGGGGTTGTTTATCGGTTGTTTAGCTGTTAGCAGTACTTTTTACACTTAAGACACTGTCTACAAACTGAAAAAGCTGGAAGAATGATGTTGGATTATAAACAGAATCTCCCCCTTGTGTCTTTTGAAATAAAAAATACCAACACTTGTCAATAAAAGTTTAAAACTCCTCGGCATGCCTCGGAGTTTTAAACTTTTATCGATGTTGATATATTTCATATCGAAAGACACTTAGGTGAGATTCTCCATATCTCATCCAAGTAAAGAATAAAATATTTTAGCTGAGCAAGACATATGTAAATAATTAAACAAACAAGTGAGTGAGTGAGTGAGTTGGGTTTAGCACCGCTTTTAACAGTATTCCAGTTATATCACGGCGTGTCAGCTTAATGTGGGAGGAAAACCCGAAGTGATGCAGGTCCCAGACGTTTACCACTTCGGTGAAACCCACGAGCACGGGTATGGTGCTGACAAACCTAGAAACATAATCGGGGCGAACCGTGATTCGAACCCACAATTATAGGTTTCTGGCATGCCCAAGGCACGCAACTCTGCACAGCAAATCACGGCGCCTTAGACAACTGGGCCACCCGTGCCCCCTTAACACAAACAAAATTAACTGAAGAAAACATTTACTTCTACACAACTATGGACACAATGATAAAATATCTTGTGAGGAGGTCCACAATCAAAATATCTGTTAACATTTTCGCCAGTTCAAGGAGCTGTTGGTGAAACAGACCCAACCTACCCTTAGCAGCACCTCCCCCAAACCACACCCTACATTTGAAGAAACAAGGGCAGGAAATAGAGGAAAACTCTTGAATAGAGAAGTACACAGAGTGACACTTAAGAATAAAATCTCTGCAGTCCTGATGAGATCATATGTTGACAGAAATAGTATGACAAAAGCAAAAAACACTCAACTGACAGGAGTGACATCCCTAAGGGATCCATCATAATATTCTTTGGGGGTGTCCAGGTGGTTGATTTGGGTGGGTGGTGGAGTTAAGGGGGTGGGGCTGATGGGGGCTGGGATATTTTTCACAGAACAGGACATTTTTGTTCAGTCACTGCTTCGAAGCACACCATTTTTCTGGGAGCCAATTTTTTTATTGTTTTTAACAACGCATGTAACATGAACAACATTTTTTAGAGGGGTAAAACTTGACAACAAGTGTTTCCAATTTTTTAAGAGTGAGTTTCACTCCGCTTTTAGCAATATTCCACTAATATCACGGCGGGGGACACCAGAAATGGGCTTCACACATTGTACCCATGGTGGGAATTGAACCCGGGTCTTTGACAAGTCTTTCAAGAATATCAAATGTTCTGTCCCTAAGCTTGAGAACATGGCGAGTTGAAACTCACTACACTGATTGTAGCCACATAGACACGGCAAGATGGTGGACTCCTGACAGTTTACTTCTCGCTTTAAGTCACCATTTAGTGAACACCTAAAGAGGTGCCAGTACTGTCGGGCTCATTGTGACAGTCACCCCTGACCGGTAGCATTGTCCACTCCAATGTCCGACCTTTGTTGGTTTACCCTACAAGAAGATAATGACACATGTAAACACAGTGTAATCAGGCATGCCAGCTGGAACACTATAAACCATGTGGTGGGCTGAACTTGACCGGTTGTGACACAGCCAGAACATGACCAGCACTCCCCTCCCATGACCTCTGTACAGCAAAGCACTTCTTTTTGGACTGGCTCCTGACTGTATATGAGTAAGTGTGTGAGTGAGTGAGCTGGGTTTAACACCGCTTTCAACAGTGTTCCATTTATATCACGGCGTGTCAACTTAATGGGGGAGGAAATCCCGAAGTGATGCAGGTCCCAGACGTTTACCACTTTGGTGAAACCCACGAGCACAGGTATGGTGCTGACAAACCTAGAAACATAATCGGGGCGAACTGGGGTTCGAACCCACATTCATAGGTTTCTGGCATGCCCAAGGCATGCAACTCTGCACTGAGAATCACGGCGCCTTAGACGACTGGGCCACCCGTGCCCCCCTGACTGTATATGCCTGGCAACACATTTATGATGTGCAGACACTGACCTATTCTTAATTGATTTTTTGCTTAAGATTTTTTTTTCTTTAATGCTCATATTACCATTGCAGGGTAACAAATTTAATTATGGGGGATTTATTTTCCAACATAATTAAAAAAATAATTAATAATACTAAAACTTGAAAATCTCATCTTGAGCCTTTTATCTTAATGAAATGACAATTATCATACATTACGATTTAAAGTTAACTGATCAACTGTAGAAGATGAAATATACAAGTATAAATAGTTTACATTTATTTTCAGTTGGATCAGTATTGACCGATGGTAGCTTATTGCTTGTCATGTTGATCAACCAACGATGTATCAACATAAAATATTAAACATTTAACTATGTTCTAATTTCAACATCATTGTGATCTTCAATCACTGACAATTATTTTTGTTTAAATCAGGATCTCACATGTATGAAATTACATTAATTCACCTTCACATGCACCCCAAATTTCATTCCATCCACCTGTCTTCCTTGTCATGTCATTCAACTAACTTTCAATGTTTTATCAACCTTAAATCTGAAATATTGTTGTAATTTTGATGTCTAAGCTGACTCTAAAATATAACTAAAGTACGGCTGGGACAAGTCCAAATTTACTACCCGGGTACCCACCCCCCTATTACCCAACCCTACACGGGTACCCACTGTTGGTCTCAAGAGAAAGGTACAAAATTTCCGATTGGGAATTGTTTGACCATAGCCTTGGCAAAACATATTTAGATACATACATGTATTAAACAATCTGGTCTTAAATACACTGAAGTTGACTTAAGTTTTATCTTTATTCAACCATATTAAAAGTCAGAAGGAATGGGTGCATAGTCAGAAAGAAATTTGAACATTAGTGACTCGTAGTGTAACCATAGAGTTCTAGATAGTTTTTGTCATTAAACAATATATCAAGTGACTAACCACAGGTCTGGGTAGTCCTGTTGGTACCTAGGCCCAACTCAGTACCCACCGGACCCGGGTACCAGAGTTACCTGTCCCAGCCCTAGACCAAATCCCCATTAAAATTCACCCCTCCATAATTCACTTTAATGTGCCTAAATAGGCCATACCTTTTATCTTCATAGGTTTACAAATTTTTGCTAACCAATAAGCCTGGGTTTATATGAAAATATATTGTGTAGCTTTAATATTTCTTATTTGATCTGGCATGAAGTTGTTTCCTTGGTCTTCTTATCTTTTAAATAAATGCATATACTGAGCCAAGTACATGAGTAGATGTATTTACTTACTTTATTTCTGGTTTTTTTAAGTGGCAAGAGCATATACATGTATACAATATATTTGATATTATTACTTTTAAAAGTTGGGCGATCACTCTTCGATGCGTCAGGAAAAAGCCTTCTCTTGATACATTTTTTATTGTGAAAATTATTGTGACAAATAAAATAATGAGCTAATGCACAAATGTTTTGTTATAAATTTCAACCTTAAACCAAGCCGATTGGTTAAATCTAAACAAGCAAAGTGTGGTTTAATGACATGGCAACTTAACTGGAGATGATATAAAATACTTATTGCACAAATAAATTCATCTGACACACTAAACAAAATGAACAGTTCATCTTAAACGTTATGATTAGTATGTCCTTTTACATATTTGAAACTCATGCAAAATAAATAATGGTCAGACAAAATAGTCTGAAGGAATACTGTCTGCAAATGCTTTGTGCATAAAATAAAATAAAACATAAAAAATAATTTCTGAACTTCTTGTTTAGTGCCCACTTTTTTCTGGTCCACAATTCCAAAATCTTTCACCCAAGTAAGAAAAGAGGGTTGGCCTTATACAGTTTAACACATCAGTAATGGATATTGGTGCAACTAGTTTTCATTAACCAATGTTTGTTTGTTTGTTTTTAACGCCGCACTCAGCAATATTCCAGCTATATGACGGCGGTCTGGACCAGACAATCCATTGATTGACAACATAAGCATCGATCCACGCAATTGGGATCGATGACACTCATCAACCAAGTCAGCGAGCCTGACCACCCGATCCCGTTAGTCGCCACTTACGACAAGCATAGTCGCCTTTTACGGCAAGCATGGGTTGCTGAAGACCTATTCTACCCCGGATCTTCACGGGCCACATTAACCAATGAATAAATTGGAGTAAATAGTAATTGTAGTAGGTGTTACAGAGGAATATTTACCCATGGATAGCATTTAATACAAGTGTTATAAATAAAAGCGACAAAATCCTTTCTATAATCAAAAGAAATCTCTGCTTAAAGTACCTATAACAGACTTGAGTAGAGTACATACATTATTACACAGAGCAGACTGGATTATCATGCCCTCTCACAACAAGTACCATGAGTGTTGCTGCACTGATCTCCACCCCTTGAGGTCAGTCTCCACCCCCTTGAGGTCAGTCTCCACTCCTCTCTGAGGTTTGTCTGCACCCCGAGGTCGGCTAATAATAGAACCTGGCATGGGTGTAGCGGTACAGTACAAACAAATACTACTATGATTCAAAATGACAACTTTTATCAACTATTTAAACAGGTGCTCTTTATTCATACAGGTTATACACAAGAAATGCTTCACATACATGGAATGTCTATGGCTCTGTGTCACACAGGTAACTGAACTGAGAAACGTGTTGTATAAAGGTAAATAAGGCATGATAACGTTTTTATCTTACAAATGAGCTTATACCCAAAAGTAAAAAACATTAAAAGATTATGTTTTACTGGAACTATGCTCTTCCTATCATTTTATGTTTCTAGTTTCTTCAAAACATATGGAATACTTTCATATCAACCCAGCCCCCAAAATGAAGTTTTTATATTTTCAGTATGACACTTAGCATTATGAGTGAGTGAGTGAGTTGGGTTTTCCACCGCTTATTCCAGGAATATTCCAGCAATATCATGGTAGGGGACACCAGAAAATGGGCTTCGCACATTGTACCCAGGTGGGGAATTGAACCCAGGCCATCGGTATGATGAGCAAACAGTTTAACCACTACACTACCCGACTGCCCCTTTTCGCATTGTGAGCAATAGAATGTGTAAGGTAAGCAATTAAACATGTCTGACTTATCCATCCTAATACTGACCTATCGGTTACAGATTTATTACTAACCAATGACTTTGGTAGGATGACATAGACCAAAGCATTTGTATAGCTCAGCATTGCATATTTTATTTGGCACGAAGTTGTTTGGGTGGTTGGTTTAACTGTTAATTCTATTAAAAGTACATGATTTAAATATTAGTGAGTGAGTGAGTGAGTGAGTGAGTGAGTGAGTGAGTGAGTGTGTGAGTGAGTGAGTGAGTGAGTGAGTGAGTGAGTGAGTGAGTGAGTGAGTATGATTTTAAGCCACTTTCAGCAATACTCCAGCAACATCACAGCAGGGGACACCAGAAATGGGCTTCACACATTGTATCGGCATGACGAGCGAACACTTTTACCACTAGGCTACCCCACCACCCCAGTTCTGTCAGATAGGCATTTCTTCTTTATAAGGCTAAAAAAAATCAGTCTTGTTACTCAGGCACCGCCTGCATCATCATAGAGTCGCATGTTTCGTTTTTATTTCCAATTTTGAAAAAATATATAATCCTAATGCTTAAATACAATGCAATCCAATATAGCATCCAGTTACTTCTCTTTACATGCATACTGCTTTACTGCACATCTTGTGTTATGGTCATGGCGCCAATAGGAGTTTGTATGCTTGTTGATGCCAGGTTGATGGTACTAGTTTAAACAAGCAAAAAAACAACAACAAAAACACTACCTCGCCACACCATAGTTTCAAAAGTCATTGCCTGAGAACCCATTCTTTAATTTTTTTTTAGCCTGACATGTTTGCAGTGACCATAGACTACCTACATCGCCATGGAGCATTTATTATTGTAAAAGTTAACAGATACTTTTCTATTAGTTTTTTGCTTTATTTTTTAATGCATCAACTATTGAAGGGTTGACAAATTAATTTAAAACAAATTAGATATATTAATGTTTCATTTTCTGATTGTAGGTTTTGACTTCAGTCTGTAAACAGAAAACTAAACAGCTTGTCATCTTTGTTAATACACATCAGCCAGGGTGAAAGCTGTCATTGTCAGTGCAAACCTGATACTGGGCCTTGAAAGACAGTTGCCTGTTTGGAGATCTTCTAACCAAACACACATACCCTCATCCGAACAGTTGGATCCATGGACCATGTAAATAACTAGTGCTCCTTAAGATACTGTAGTTTGTGAACACGACAGCTCATGTCAGTCATAATTAATGTGTTTAAGTAGCTCACAAAATACAATCTCCAAGCAAAAAATAATAGATTTGTACAAATTATTTTAACAAATATACTGAATTTGTTATATACATTTTTCAAACCGACAATTAGAATGAAAAGAGATGATATTCTGTATCACTATAATACTGTACAAAAAGCGTTCTGTCCTGACCTCTCTGAGCATGTACAACAACTTATTACAGGTTGTACCTGTGGTAGGAGACAGCTACAGACCCTTTCTCCAGGTGAACACAAGTGTCTCATTGTTTTTGGCTGGGTTTTCTAAGTGGTTTCATTGCAATATGACGACATAGAAAACTCGTTCCCATGCCCTGTCCTTTTAACACATGACTCTCAGTAAATGATCTGAATTCAAGACCAGCCAAGCGTGTGCAGGTTTTGTGTGTCTCTGACCCTGTCTTGCATTACACAGTGTCATTCTAGCCTGAGCCTCGTACCTGCGTCACAGCTAGATCCTGTCACACTTATCTTGTCAACACTAGAACATCATTCACACAGACTTTCTTATAACAGACCTCTTTACTGTGGACCTTTCGAATAAGCACCTCTCCAATTAAGACCTCATTAGTGTGGACCTTTCTAATGAGGATCTCGTTAACATGGACCTCTGTTATATATAAGGACCTGATTAATATGGACCTCTCTAATAAGGACCTCCCTACTCTTGACCCGATTAATGTGGACCATTCCAATAAGGACCTCATTGACCTCTCTTATATGAATTTCCCTACTCATTAAACTGGACCTTCTTATTCTGGACCTAATTACTGTGGACCTCCCTCATAAGGACATCATTTATGTCGACCTTGTTAATCCAGACCCCAAGTATTGTTGACCTGTATAACAAGGCCATAAATAATGTTGACTTCCTTACTCCCAACCTTATAAATGTGGACACGCCTAATAAGGATATGATTAAAGTGGACCTCCCTATTCTGGACTTCAATAACATGAACCTCTTCATTCCAGAACTCATTAATGTGGATTTTCTTATATGGACATCATAGATACAAACTCCTTACTACTTTACCCATTATTGCTGAATGCTTCATCCTGGATCTCATTAATGTGGACAGCCTTTGTCACCTATGTCATCTCACAAAGCGCAATCTCATTAAAATCAGACCTTAGTCCTCGCTATTGCTAAACAAAGATCTGAAGACATCCGATTAGGGGTCACGTCAGAGCGACCTTTCATCCGCCCAATCAGAGCGTCGCTTACCAGATTATGAAAGTGACAGTCGGAATGTGATTTCTAATCATACAACCTCGAAAACTTTAACACGGGGTATTTCGAACGATAGTTACGGGTTTAACGACTGAATCCATACAATCTCGACCATCTATTAGCCATTCCAGAATGTTCTTTTGTTAAGGTTTCAAATTTTTAATCCAGAATTTGTCAAGATATGTTTCAAAGCATAGTCGCCAATTTGTAATTAGTGCCGTAAAGCACGAGAAAGGTGCCTTCTGATTGGTCATTCCATTGGTCAGTCAAATTTCGCGCAAGGTCGGCCTGACGTGACCCTTAATGGGATGTCCTCAGATCTTTGTTCAGCGGTAGCGAGAACTACGATCTGATTTTAATGAGATTGTTCTAAGATTCCACAGGAATGCCCAGAGTGATGGAGGTACCTACAGGCACAGGTTTGATTCCGACAGGCCAAGAATCATAAAATCGAAAATGCAAAATACCAGAATACAAAACCCATTATTCTCATACTCTGTTTTAATAAAGTTAATATATACATATGGAAGCATTAATATAATCCCACAACAAAGAAATATAACTGATTTCTCAACATAACACAGATAACAGTTCAATGTTTCCCACACATATAATATATATGACACAAATAGCATTGACTTAACAGAACAGTGAAGTACTGGTATAATTTGATCCTACTTGGACACACAGACCTGCACCCAAGTGGGTACAATTATGTCGTCATTTCTCACCTGAACGACCCATGCCTGGCTGGATGACAATACAGACGTATTAGCCAGGTCACTGGATACAGACTATTTCGGTACTTGGATGGTTTGGCTTCGATGATTTCTTCATGTCGGATCTTTCTTCCCACATCAAGGAGGAATTGATTTAGTCTGTGTGATCAAGTTTAGCAACAATCACATCACAGCCATATGCTATGGTTGAGGTAGCAAAAAATAAAATTACAGTCGATTTGCATTTTTCTAGATTCTTAGGTAATATTCCATTTTGATTTTATAGGAAAGGAGCAGCTGATGTAAAATGGGTTCAATACACGGGCTTGATAGCACCAGAAGCAAAAAATGTTTTCAAACAAAAGCATTTTTTTTCAGCTTTACAAACATTCATCAATACTCATGCATTAGAATACAAACAAATCCATTTTTCTCATTCTCTAAACTGCTTATAATAAGTAAGTTAATTATATGTGAAAGTATCAATATCTAATAATTTTTCAAAACAGAAAGCAGCTCAGTGTTTTGGCTGCTATCCGGTGTAGAATAGGTCTTCAGCAACCCATACTTGCCGTAAAAGGAGACTATGCTTGTCGTAAGAAGAGACAAACTGGATCATGTGGTCAGACTTGCTGACTTGGTTGATGCATGTCATCATATCCCAACTGCATGGATCGATGCTCATGGTGTCAGTCACTGGATTGTCTGGTCCAGACTCAATTATTTACAGACCCCCATCATAGAGCTGGAATATTGTGGGGTGTGGAGTTAAAAAATAAACAAATGAAACAAATCATGTGTTGACAAGTGTTATCATCTTCATCTGGTAATACCTCTTAATGATTAACTGTGGCTACAGTTGGTAAATTATGCACATATTCTCACGGGATGGGAGAATCAATCCAAATTTCACCATAAGCCTAATTATTTATGTATCTGATGGCTGCTTGTTACAATCCCTTTGACCATTGACTATGGGCACGGTTCCATTAATCTGATGTTAGCATCCCGGCGTTGCCATGGTTTTTGTTCGTTTAACGCGCACTCAGCAATATCGCAGCCATATCACGTCCGTCTTTAAATAATCGAGCCTGGACCAGACAATCCAATCATTGACATTGTGAGCAACAATCCACCTTGTCGGGTATGTTATTAGCTACTGGACTAGTTCTTCAAACCTTACGGGTGACATATTCTCGCGTTAAAACAAGAACAACTTCGTCATGTGATTAAACCTACGGTAGTCAGTAGTATTACGCTTTGGAGATTTTATGAACTGGTGGCACCATTAAAAGGACAACAGATTCTGGGAACTCCCAGATTATACCCCCTGGGGGTGGATTCTGAGAAGTCCCCAAAATCTACCCCGGGGTAGATTCTGGGAGCTCCCAGAATCTACCCGGGTATACTCTGAAGGGAGGTTGATTTTGGCTCCTTGCACCGGGTCCATCATCACCTACCTTGATAAGTGAGTGAGCGAATATGGTTTTATGCCGCTTTTGGCAATATTCCAGCAATATCACGACAGGGGACACCAGAAATGGGCTTCACACATTGTACGTACCCATCGAACCAGGTCTTCGGTGTGACGAGCGAACACTTTAACCACTTGCTACCCGACCGCCCCCCTTGACAAGTAAGATGGGGGAAGGAAGGGGTGGGGGTGGGTACCGGGTAAGAATAAAAGGTTCGCAGCAACTTTATATCATTGAGGCGACTAAATGGATCGAGTGATCAGACAGTGACATAGTTGAATCCATGTTGTATCCCACTTGTGTGGATCGTTGCTCATGATAGCAGTCACTGGATTGTCTGATCCACACTCGAGTACATGTATTTACAAACCGCCGTCATAGAGATGGAATATTTCTGAATGCGGCGTTACACAACAAACACGCGTAGTGATCTACACACCTGTGTCAGGCAACATCAAGGCGAAGGCAGGGACGCTGTGACTGATTAAAACGTCCCTGTGTTTTTGTTGGTTTTTTTAACGCAGCACTCAGCAATACTCCAGTTATATGACGGCGATCTGTAAATTAATCGAATCTGGTGATCACTGTGTACACCAGATATAAATCTTATTATAATATCTCGTCATTTACCTCACTGGCCATGCTGATTTATAGTTATTCCGTAATGTAAAGTGTATAGGTAATAGTTTTAGCACCGACTACAGAAAAGGGAGGAGCACATGGCCAGCACTCCCCTCCAATGACCTCTGTACAGCAAAGCACTTCTTTTTGGACTGACTCCTGTCTGTATATGACTGAGTGAGTGAGTGAGTGAGATGGGTTTAACACCGCTTTTAACAGTATTCCAGTTATATCACGGCGTGTCAGCTTAATGTGAGAGGAAAACCCGAAGTGAAGCAGGTCTCAGACGTTTACCACTTCGGTGAAACCCACGAGCACGGGTATGGCGATGACAAACCTAGAAATATAATCGGGGCGAGCCGGGATTCGAACCCACAATTATAGGTTTCTGGCATGCCCAAGGGACGCAACTCTGCACAGCGAATCGCGTCGCCGTAGACGACTGGGCCACCCGTGCCCCGGCTTGGACCGGATGTATCATCAGTTCATGATGGGATTTAAACCTGAAAGTATATTCACTTGAACAGATAGTTTCTGTACTCCAAAGTGAACCGTATTGTACTTCTTCTGTCGGTGAAAAATGTTCATGTTTCGTCAGTCGACAACTTCTATTTGTCCGGGATACAATATCTGGTACAGAAACAATATGGAATCCTAGAAGGGACATAATTGTTTTGTCGCATAGTCGCGCTTTGGTTAATTTTGACTCTTTTTGTTTGTTTTTGTTTGTAAGGGCGACAACGCGACAATGTTCCTTCAAGGATTCCATAGAAACTTCTCCAATAATTCAGTTCTTGATAGTAGAACATATTATCGAGACCGCCTCCGTGGCCTAGTGGTAGAGCGTCCGCCCGCCGCGCATACCAAAATACGTCAAAAGATGGTTCTTGTTGTTACCCTGCCTGGCGCTTGGCATTAAGGGGCTAAAACAAGGTCTGGTTGGCTCTGAGTATACTGTATATCTGAGTGTGGTATTCATGTTAAACAGCGAAATGGTAGCTCAACGGGCTAGCACTATAAAATCGGCACTAGTCTGGACTAGTACAAACAGACAAGCGACGTTAAACTCCATTTCATCATACCTCATAAAGACCATTAACATACATGTTGACCCAAAAGTGATTACTATGATGTGTGACAAGCGACAAGCTAATTATTTGAGTAGTACCACTCCAGGCGTATTTTAAGTTTGTTCTCTTTCTTTATAATAAACCAAGTCATATTAGTGCCGAAATGCTTAAACAAATAACAGATGGTATCAGTTTGATGGAAGTATATACCAGGTGCCCCAGGCCAGCCATCTCTAGTGGGAGGCTCAATGTGCCATCATATAGACGGCAATAAGGACGATATGGTTTGGATGTTCAATGTTGGTTTAATGACACACTGACCCACCCCGCCAATTACCCAACTTGCTTACCCCGGTCGTACCAGGCCCCGCCCCGCTAACACCAACATTCCTTGCATTCAGTCACATACCTCAGGTTGTCTGTTTTTACTTCATTGTTATATTCTTTTTATGGTAACACAGGTTCGCTTGCTTGTGGCTATTAAGTGTTGATGATATCCATTGTCACTCAAGATGTTTTCATTGATTAGGAATATATGGCACGCCGCCGGTGAGATATCCCATCTACAGAGCGCAGTGTAAATGGACGTCTCGATGTGTTATGTATTCAGAGATGAAATACTTCATTTATTCAAAATATAAAAGGGATCGTTCGAGTGATATGACACAGTTACTTTCATTTTCCGGAAATCCGCCTCATCAAAATATGGAGTGAAACAACAAGTATATTCTTTTGCTGTGACGCGGCGACCATGTCCGGTCTAAAACACAGATCCGATATAAAATCATGAAGATCACTAAGAAAATACAGAATGAATGCAACATTGTTCTTGTCAATTCATGTTTTTCTTATATAATGCAGTGTGAAAGACTGAGTTTTTTTAAGTTGAGAAAAGGGATGTTTATTTATCCCTTGTTGATTCCGAGTTTCTAGTAACGATTTGATATCTTAGCACACGGGGCGGTGTATAAACATTAAATCATTATGATGACGTCACAATTATGATGATCCTGAATCAGGAATCTCTGGCCATTCTGAACGTGCACTTTAAACAAGTAAAACTGACGCAGCTATAGGTCATTATGCATTTATGCAATTAAAGAGAAATAATTATTATGTATCAACTTTAACACTCGATTTACAAATTCTCATATTTCATAAGGTGAAACATTCCTACATGACAATAAGGATTTATTTTCTTAATCATGTTTTTCAGACTCAAAAAGAGCCACGGAAGTATTTCCTTTTTGTTCAATCCCACTGTACAGTCAGCCTAAACTAAACTGTTTGAACTAAACTGGCTTCTTATTGGCCCGTGTTTGAACTAAACTGGCCTGTTATGGGCCCGTGTTTGAACTAAACTGGCTTATTGTGGGTCCGTGTTTGAACTGAACTGGCTTGCTGTGGGTCCATGTTTGAACTAAACCTGCTTGTTGTGGGTCCGTGTTTGAACTAAACTGGCTTGTTGTGGGTCCATGTTTGAACTAAACCTGCATGTTGTGGGTCCATGTTTGAACTAAACCTGCTTTTTGTGGGTCCGTGTTTGAACTAAACTGGCTTGTTGTGGGTCCATGTTTGAACTAAACCTGCTTGTTGTGGGTCCGTGTTTGAACTAAACCTGCTTGTTGTGGGTCTATGTTTGAACTAAACTGGCCTGTTATGGGCCCGTGTTTGAACTAAACCTGCTTGTTGTGGGTCCGTGTTTGAACTAAACCTGCTTGTTGTGGGTCCATGTTTGAAATAAACCTGCTTGTTATGGGTCCGTGTTTGAACTAAACCTACTTGTTGTGGGTCCGTGTTTGAACTAAACCTGCTTGTTGTGGGTCCATGTTTGAACTAAACTGGCTTGTTATGGGCCCGTGTTTGAACTAAACTGGCTTTTTGTAGGTCCATGTTTGAACTAAACTGGTTTGCTGTGGGTCCATGTTTGAACTAAACCTGCTTGTTGTGGGTCCGTGTTTGAACTAAACCTGCTTGTTGTGGGTCAATGTTTGAACTAAACCTGCATGTTGTGGGTCCATGTTTGAACTAAACTGGCTTGTTGTGGGTCCGTGCTAGACAGAAGTTTACTGAAACCTACGTTATCAACACACCACACAACTAAAATAATAGTTATAGCCTTTATTCCCGTCATACAACGTCACCAGAAAGTCTATAAACTAGACGTTATTTAACCAAAAGAAATAGAAGAAAATGCACCAACAGGAAGTGACGTCAGCAGAAGAAACGTATTTCTTCTGCTGATGATTATTATTTTGTGGTGTGTACTAACTACTGTTTCGGTTGCGATCCATGACACAACTATAATATTGTCAGGAACAGGCCTCTGTGATACAATAATAATATTGCTGACAACATCCGACAAAGGACCTGTCGGACACTTATTCTTTCTTATAAAGTCATTGTACGGCCGCTTCTTCCAATATGCTGGAATGATGTGGAATAAACGGTGACTTGACCCTGCCCTTGGCTATCTATGGCTTTCATCAAATCTATACGAAGAATAGCCAATCCCAAGTACAACCTCCTCCATCACCATCCTCCAGCCAGGATACTATCCTCTGTACAGTCTTAATCTTACATGTATTTCAGAACAATCCCGAATTGCTATGTTTTTGGTTTATTTATTTATTCATTTGTTTGTTTGTTTGTTGTTTAAGGTCGCACTCAGCAATAGTCCAGCTACATTTCGTGTATATGACGGCGGTCTGCAAATAACAGAGTCTGGACCAGACAATCCAGTGAGATACGTTGACAAGCATCAAACAAGTCAACGAGCCTGACCACCCGATCCCGTTTGTCGCCTCTTACGACAAGTGTTGCTGAAGACCTATTCTAACCTGGTTCTTCACGGGAATTGCTTTGATTGACCATGAAGGCAGGAGATGTATATATCAATCATCAGTACAGTTAAACTACAATTTGTCTAACTACTTCCACACGTATGACGTTACGGATCCGCTGGGTTTCCCAAAGCTCCATACAAAATCTGTACAAATATAGATATATTTCTGGGTCCAGCAAATGTATCTCCAAATCTCTGTCTCAAAGATCAACCATATTTGACTTTTCAATTTTGAACCCTACTATCCCACACGTCTAACCTACGAAAGACTGCATTCCTTGCTCCATAGGGCATTGTTATTAAACGTGATGACCATAGATATAGTTACAGGACAATTTATCAAAAATGAAAGCAAATGTCATCTGAAGTTTACTGAGTAAACAACATGTTACATGCTGAACTACCCGATGGATAACATCTAGGAGGATTAATCATTTAGGCAAGAAGAAGACATGAGCACCAATGGCGTTTCTCTCTTTCTGGTCGACTTCTTTATGCATATGAATCGGAATGTCTTCTCGGATTGGCCAAATCAACAGAAGGGAACGTAGTTAAGCTGTTTAACTTAAGCTTCAGGTATATCGATGATCTGATTTCGTTCAATAACCATAAACAGCCAATTCCCTCCACTGATTTACCCACCTCAACCAGAAGTAAAGAGACCAGTGAGGCCGCCTCATCTGTTTCACATGTAGATCTATGCATAGAGATTCGGAGTTACAAAACTCTCTCCTCAAGAGTGTATCACACGAGGATGACTTCAACTTTCCTTTGACTTTAACTGTCCCTTTATGTGGAGCAATATTCCAGCAGCTCCAGCCTTTGGTGTTAACATTTCACTAATTTGAAGCACAATCGAGAATGTTCTTTATATGAAGGTTTCACAGAGCGTCATACGGCTCTTGCGCAAAAGTAATTGTGTCATGTTTACAGGGTTCAAGGCCTCAGTAAAACTTTCAAACCGATTTATGGTAGACATGTGGAGGACATTTCCAAATTTGACGCATCAGTGACCAAAATGATGTCCGATGCTATTCACTGTTTTGACTTGTACCATATGTTCCTGTACTATTTTTCAAGTAAACAAGTAACTTGCCCTTGCATGTGTTTGTGACGTGTGCCACCGATGGGGCAGGATACGCTCACTTTTCGCGAAAACCTGGTTTCATCACTATTGATAGTGATTAACAAACACATGCTCATGATATAGTCAGAATCTAACAATGGTCTCTGCTTTTAGCTGAAACGTCTTATGAATATGGAACGGGTTTTGGCGCTTGTATTCATATTCACAAAAATAGGAATTAATAAGTGGAATTAATACCATGTGGATTCTTAAAAACTCAAAGAATTTGCTTGCATTTTTGCGCTCAGAAAAAAAATACCCTACATAATACATAATCCCCATATCTGTGTTTTGCAAACAGTAGTCTGCGTTGGCGGGCTTATCATTTTCTACACTGTCCTGGTATCTAACCACCTGTGCGTGGTAGACATTTGTTCACCGTGACGTTACAAGATGGTCTATGGTAAATACCTACGTGGTATGTATTACTCACTATCATGAGTGAGTGTGTTGGGAACGCCGGGGTATGGTGTTGACAAACCTTGCAACACAATAGAGACGAACCGGAATTCGAATGGATCACAGGTTTTTGGCATGCCCAAGGGACGCAACTCTTCTCCATGGATTGTGGCACCTTGGACGACTGGGTCACCGTGGCCTACTTACTGTAATAAAACAAAGTACCTGATACTATATACATTCTTTGACAAAATAAGAAATATATTCTTTCTTCCTCTTAAACTATAAATATTAACATCAAAATCACTCTAAATTTGTAAGAGTATTTTTTTAAATGTCGTTTTGATATTATTATTTTCTGTTTTAGCTTTTGTGATCGGAATAGTCCTGGTTAGCTTCTCAGTAGCAGGTGAGGATTTCATCGATTTGAGATGCATGTTACCTGTTACATCAGGACAGGCTGACAGGAGGCAGTGGTAACAAAGCGACCAAAGTTATTGAGTGGCCTAGTGGTTAAAGCGTTCGCTCGTCGCGCCGAAGACACGGGTTCGATTCCCCATATGTGTACAATGTGTGAAACCCATTTCTTGGGTTCCCCACCGCGTTATTACTGGAATATTTCTAAAAGCGGCGTAAAACCATAATCACTCACTCTATTTCCAGATGGCACGGCCGACTCATCTTGTAGTGATAAACTCGACAATTGTGCTAGCTACGAGAAATCCTTGTGTACCGGGAGCTTCAGCGGTTGGGCGAGAGACAATTGTGCGTTTACATGCGGACTCTGCGGTAGGATTTTGGTGACCAACTTTAGTCTGTGTATTGTGCGTCGTGCATATAGATTCTATATTAAAAGTTTGGTGACCAGTTCGCTCTCCATGTGTGCGTACGATCGCGCGTAGGTACGTGCGTGCGTCCGCTGCCCGGGACTTAGAAAGGAACATGTGTTCAGATACCTAAAAATTTCGAACAGTTTAACAACGGCCATTCCGCGCGAGTGCCTTGCTGATGAATAACTTGCAAACCCTTAAAAGCAAGGGGTCGGCGTATGGTTCTCGATAGGAAGTAAAAACATGGAGTCGATGGCTTGCGGACTATACAAGTTTACTTTACACAGGTAGATGTATACAATGTCATACAAAAAACACAGATGTCAGGTCAGTACATGGTGGTAGTGGTTGTTGTCTTGGTGCCCCGGAGCACCTGGCCTAACCCAGCTAGGCTGAGGATAAGACATTTCTCTCTCCCTTTAACGTGCGCTTCCCGACATATGCGTATTTCGCGCACGGGCCCGCCAGGCCATTTAGTGATGTGGTCGAGATGGGTATGTCCCAAAGGTAAGAACCCAGTGAGCTTTAGGGTCGCTTAATTATTTTTGGCGGAAATTTGGAATTTTGAAATATGCCATGCTAAAAAGGTTGGGGAACTAAAGGAGTTTGTGAGGTTGTGTGGTTGTGTGTTTTTATAGATTTATAATTTATGTTTTATTGGTAGCTTGTTTGTTGTGGTTTGTTCCTTTGTTTGTTTTGTTGTTGTTGGTTTTTGTTTTTATATTGTTATTTGCTTGTTTGTTTTTGTTTTGTTTGTTGTTTTGTTTTTTTTGGTTTTTTTTTTGGGGGGGGGGGGGTTGGGGGGGGGAGTAAATGCGGCCGAGTAGGCCTGTTTTCATTCGATAAATGCCTGTTGATTTGAATGTTGTTCTGTGTTGTTGCTAATGTGTGCAATGTAGTATAGTTTGTATATATAGTATATGTTCAGGAGTTTCTATATATTTGGTTGCAATGTGGGTTTTTTTTTAATTTGGTGTAGGTGTGAGTTTAGTTTAATATGGCCTGTTTGTAATTTGGTTATTGCCCTGTCGATTTGTTTTTAAGTTGGGCGCTCTATAGGGCTGTTACTATCCCCATTAGTTCAGCTGTGAAGATTGATTGGTTATTGTGGAGCCTGTAGGATTTTGTTTGTTTTGTAGGTTTGTTGATGTGGATGCCGAATCCCGTGCGTTTTGAGTCCGGGGCAAAGGACCCGCCTGTGTTTATGTGACACCAGTTTGGCCTTTATCGTGTATATATGCTAGTGTGGTGGATTTAGCAGTGTTTGGGTCGGTGTCTTTACTTAGTTTAGTGGAATGAGATATGTCGATTTGGGGGGGTTAAATCATTTAGGTTGTGAGTATTTAAGTAGTTTAGTATGCGTTGGGAAATTGATACCTATTGGGGTTTTTTCTTTCCAGCTAGCGCTTGGAGTTTTGGGCTTCTTAAGCATTTGTTGGATTTGTGGGTTATCTTAGGTGGTGGCCTAGGTTTATATAGCCAAGGTCACTTGACATGGATTAAGTCATAAATATAAACAACAGTAATTAATCAGTGACATAGTTGCACATTTCGTTCAGGATGGCAGACAGTCACTGTACACTATTTTGGGGATTAACATTGGGATTCGCATCTTATAAATAAAGGCAATCAAGTGTTTCAAGGCATAAACTCATCATGGCTACAGGGTAATTAGCTTTTGGAATCAAATGTTCATTCGGACAATGGCAATGGACAATGTGTTGAACCTGCAAGATATGAATGATTTAATCGTCTTTATTTCGTTTGATCATCTTCACTTTCAGATGTTGTGTCCAACCACTGTGTTGACATACTCCCCAACTGCAAAGCCTATGGAGATGGTGCTTGCCATGGTGACTACAGGCCTTGGGCAGAGACAAATTGTGCTTCGACATGTGGGTTATGTGGTGAGTCTCATTGGCTGTTCTTGTGCCAGTTCCCGTGCGTTTGTCCGCTCTCCAGTTCAAACAGGTCTTGAATAGCATCATAAAGGTATATCATGAGAATGTAAATGGTGAGTAATAGAATTGATGATGTACAGTCCAACATTCAACAGGAGTGAGTTAAGATTTATAGTCACATCGGCAATATTTCAGCCATATCGTGACTAAATCAAATTAAACAATACATCCATTGAGAATAAAATGCGGTCGACAAGGGACAGTAAAAGAACTAGATTATCACAGATTATCACAGATATAACCATACAATTTGACTATTCTTGACAATACAATATAAAATTGGGCTATATATCATCAGCAACCAAAGTTAGGCCACCACACTTGGGGACCATTGGGACTAACAGGACACACCAGGGTACATCACGTCACGAGTGTCATTGATCGCAATCACACTTATTAATTTCATAGACCGCCTCCGTGGTCTAGTGGTAGAGAGTCCGCCCGGAGATCGGAAGGTCCGGGGTTTGATCCCCGACCGCGTCATACCAAAATACGTTAAAAGATGGTACTTGTTGTTACCCTGTCTGGCGCTCGGCATTACGGGGCTAAACAAGGACTGGTCGGCTCGGAGTCAGTATACTGTGTCTGATTGGGGTATCCATGTTAAACTGCGGCATGGTATCTCAGTGTGGTAGCACTATAAATCGGCATCAGTCCGGACCAGTACAAGCAGCCACACACACGCGTGCATGCACGTCGCTATATAAGTGCAATAATCTTGGACGCGACGTTAAGACCCATTTCACCTCACCTATTAATTTCATAGTATGTGATTATTATCTTCAGTTAGATCGCCATTCTGCATATCTGTTTTATCTTAGTGCATTGTATAATTGTGCCAATATTGGCATCATACAGGCTGATAGTGGTCGTAACGGCATGATAAAAACGGTACTGAACCAATCCCAGTCCTCGATTATCTGGTCAAGAATTGATTATCTACAGACCGCCGTCATATAGCTCGACTTTTACTGAGTGCGGCATTAAAGAACAAACAAAATTTTGAATGAGGTTGAAGATGAATATCCCTTCTTGTTTGGTTGCAGCAAATTATATGAAAAATGATAAAAACGGAACGACTATATTATGTACATCCAAACAAAGATGAAGTACTTCATTATTATTTCAAGATTACCTCACCAGATTCCAACACTTGTAAGGACAAACTCGACAACTGTGAATCCTACGGCCCCGCAGCATGTCATGATCAATACATCATCTGGGCAAAACAGAACTGTGAACTCACATGTAGACTCTGTGGTAAGTAAAACGATGCCAAATTTGAATAACATCCAATCCATAAAGGGCAAGTGAACTGAACTTGGCAACTTTGCAGCTTTTAATACTTTATGACATGCTTAATCACAAATGCTTGACTAAAATCAAACTTGAAAAACAGAAATAGCGAAAAATAGATCATAAAAGGCGAAATAGTTGCCCAAACGAAAAGAATCCTCCACTGGTGTTAAGGCAGGTTTCCGGTGTTTGTACATTATATGTAGCTCGGTGCCAGTTTAACGATCAGGTCGGCACCCAGTCTGCTGCTTTAGCCTCAGATTTTTAATTTCAAAGTTCACCTAAAGTGGTTTCCCTTGGATGACTTTTTCCGATTGTGACACTTGTACGTATCTAATCCAAGAAAGAATCTATTTCGTATGTGCAGTATCGCATGCACGCTTTAACTCAAAGTTAAAGTGGGGATAAGGTGTTACAGTGATTGCAGAGTATCGATTTAGTTTATTTTCACATTCTGATTCTGAAGATACATCCTGGATAATGGATACATCCTGAGGACATTTTATTTCTGGAACAAATGCCCCCCCCCAATAAAAAAATCGCAGCTCCACCCCACATCACCCCTATTTTATACAGGATCTTACTGTTATACGGGATACAACAATCAGTGTAACATGCCGTATGGATGGTTTAACCTGAAATCAATTATATATGCTAATGTAAAATAACATATACACTACTGCCTAAAAGTTCATTCCCCTAACACGCGTTGAGAACGCGTGTAACACGCATGTGACACGGGTGCTCAACGGGTTGCACACGCGATTCACACCCGTTGCACACCCGTGTCCAACGGGTGTGAATCGCGTGGGCAACCCGTTGCACACGCGTGTGCCACGCGTGTAACACGGGACCGGGTTCCAGTTGAAGTTGACAAATTTATCAAATGAATAGTGAAATAAAACAAAACAGTGAGATGTGAAATTTGAGTTAATGAGCGGCCATTGAGCTGTGTTCACCAGACCGTAAATACAAGGTCGGCCCATCTTAATTAGTGTTCGGTTGCTAGACTTTTATGGCATGAACCATTCCACTAGGGTCCAGTCTAGCCATTGTGGCTAGCCGACAGTAGAACAGTAGTGAATTTAGATGCGAGTTTATTGCTAAGAAACCCCCGTGTTGACACGATTGTCGCGGGTTGGTAAATGTTCGCCATTAATAAAATAATTGTTTGTGGATTGCGAACATTTTCATTTGCCCACACGAGTCATTCCATTTGATTGCAAATATATCGTTTTTCGTTCGCCAAATTTATGCTTTAGACAGTTCAATTATGACATAGCCGTCACAACTACTAATGTCTTATTATTTCACGTAGGAATATGTCCCATTTCCCCACACCCAACGTTCTGTGTTGTATTTTGAAAAATAAATAAAAGAAGGTTTTGTGTGGGACACTTTTATACTAACTATAAGAGGATGTTGTAAATGAATATGAACAGCCATGCTGTCTGACAGTTGATAAAATTTGAGATCTTCACAATCACCGGGTGTGACCATGTAGACAGAATCTCGTTAGGGTTTGTGATTTTTACATTTGCCCAATTACCATAGTGAGTATTGCTGGGGATACCAAACGTAACAGTTTATTATTAGAGGTTGTGAGTACCTATACCACGTAGATAGGATATCTTTAGGATTTTAATCCTTCTTTGAGGGGCATTTAGAAGTTGGAGTACTACGTTAGGATAAGATTTATGGGTGACTTTAATCCTTTCTTTCTCTGTGGGTAATCCTTTCACGTTCATTTGAGGAAGTCACTCAACCAGGTCATGACAGGTCGTGAGTTTACTTACTAACTACTGTGAGCGTTTTTGGCATGACATCTTTTCTTGTATAAACATAGAAACGATGCTCACTCACTCACTGTTAATCTTCTGCAGTTTGCTGGCAAAGTGGGGATAAACCTCAGTGTCAAAGACGATCAAACTTAGTTCGAATCCTTGTTTATTTGTGACATCTCCCAAATGGGGACATTTTCATAAACTTGGCAAGTGATGATGAATTTTAATATTAATATTATTATAGTTTATGAAATTGTTAATAAAACTTTAATAAAATTGTGCTTCACTCTCACGAAAAATATATTGCCTGTGAGTAAATTTATTTGTCACGTTACATCGGCATTTTTCAGTGATATTGGGACTACATGAAACATGGCTGGTTTTACATTTCTGATACAGGTGCTTGACTGACTGAGTAGTTCATGATCAATAAGATATGTTTAAATCAGTCAAGTTTGCAACAATAGATGAATAAGTTGATACATTTGGACCGCAGTTACCGATTAACAACTTAAGACATAGAGACAGGGAGGAGATATATAACCAAACCTATGATCCTGTTGAGACAGTTGACAGTTAGAACGTTGGATTAAACGACAGTAACTAATTTGAACATTCCCCAGTTATATCATAAAATACATCATAACTCATAACAGTCCGAGAGACAGCTTCCAGACATATACTAGTATTGAAGGGACAATCGCTTTTGACAGTTTAAAAATAAACTCACCTTAAGGTGCTTGGCAAATCAAAACTGACCTCCCTGAATATGTTTTTTAGGTTTGACAGCAACTATGCTTGTGGATTTCAGAGATAGACATGATTGGTTAGCTAGATGTTATTACAATAAGCGAAAATGTCTTAAAAGTCCACAGTTGGTTTAATAGTACAAAAAGTGTGTTATAGATCTATCAACGTTTTCTTTTATTGAACATAATATTTGCACTATATTGCTGTAAGCTGTAAATAATCTAGCCTCCCCATGTACGTAACTTACATATATTTATGTATGGCCAGAACAGCAAATAGAGTTCTGGTAGATAGGTACCTCGGAGATATAACGTGCGCTTTCCGACTTAAGCCTATCTCGCACACGGGGAAGCACTTGTACTATTAGGGTAAAAAAGGGTAATGATTAAATAAAGAAGTGCAATCTATTTTCTATATATATTTGTAGATATGAAGCATTCTAGTTAATTGTGGATGCACCGGGCAGACAGAATTGTGTTTATTTCCAGGCCATCCTGATCGTCGTTTACTACTATAAGGTGTATGGTTGGAGGCAAGATCAAAGGCGCCGCACAGCATTTATTAGATAACAGACGGGGTCGTCCGTTTCGCTTTGAACAACCACCCCACCTGTCTGTAGGAGTTATATAATCGGTGCGCAAATAATTGTGTCAAGTCCACTGCCGGGCTGATGCGGTGTCAGTGTCAGCGATGAACATGAATGCTCAAATTATAGACTTGTAGCACTCACAAGTTGCTTAGCCACATTATTTGAAAAGTGTATATTCAATTCTCTGATAACAGGAAATATAACCTTAGGAAAAGATTCAACATACAAACAATCAAATGTAGAACACAGTCCTATGCTTATTATCATTTCTTCTGGATATGATCAACCTGCGGAACCCTCTATCCGATGAAGTAACTAATGCTCGCTCATTAAAAGAAATCAAATCCTTAATTAATCGTTCTGATGCAATTATTAATAATTTTGACTTCAAATATTTTCATAGATCATGCCAAATTGTCCACTGTCGCCTTAGGCTCGGCTGCAGTGACTTAAACGCTGATAAGTTTAGACGACATGTATCAGACATACCAGACTGCACTTGTGGATATCACCTTGAAGATGCAATTCACTTTTTCTATAACTGTTAAAAAATACGATAATATCAGAAACACTGTGTATTTCTACACACATGGGTATGGTCTAAAAATTATATTACATGGCAGTAGTTAAGCAGTTCTACAAACATGACTCTTCTTAAATCAGTTCATGACATCATTGTCAAAAGCAAAAGGTTTGAGTAGCTTAAGTTTATGCATGTAGTAAAGGAAAACTGCATTACCTTATTTCAAAGACACCACTTGCTTGCTTTCATTTGTGCATTTTGTATGTTTATGTTCATCACTCTCTTATATATATCCAGCGGTTGTTAAGTTGTTACCTGGAGAGGTATTACATAAGCATGTTTTGCTTGTTTACCGATACAGATTTCTTTTGAAATAAAAATACGTTTAAGCCAACACAGCTAACGGTAAAACACATGATTGTAAACTATTCAAAAAGGGGCACTAATCTCTGGCTTCTTCTCGGGTGTCGGACTCAAACTCATTTATTCTTAGAATAACATGACATACAATTATCTACAATTTTTATTATGTACAATTTAATAAAAATAGGATACGTGGATACTAATACAATTTACCAATTGTATTGTACACATTGTTAAGGAATTTAGATAGGCCTTTAAGATTTCTTACACTGTTAGTGGTCATAATTTTCTTAAATGTTTGGAAACTTAAGATATTGCTTATTTAAGAGTTCATATCGCCGTTGGTGAAAAGCTTCACATCGGATGTAATGCAATTCATCTCCCACGGCGATAGAATCACAGAGTGGACACTGGTTGTCTTCCCTGGGAATGTTCAGCCATCGACCAGTTTCAACTGGTACTCCTTGGTTAGAAAGTTCTGACTTTTAGTATTGGGAGAAATATTGATTTTGAGAGCAGTAGATATTTCGCAAATGAAGGTTGATTCTTCCACGACCTTTGGATTTCCGCTTGGGCTTACTAGCTGCCGTGAGTCAATTTGCTCGTTAACGCAACCGAGCGTGACAAGAGACTGGGCTACCAGTCTGCAAGGACAGCTAAATAAACTTACGCATTTTTGAAAACTGATTGGTTACCCGTGATCTATGAAGATTTCAACAAAGGGCGCATGGTAATTAATTTCTTCAGCCTAAACAAACAGACAAATAACGGCGAAAGCTCATCGGATGTCGTCATTTGGAAATACCCCTGATTGTTACAGTTTGATAATAAAAAAGTATCCCTGAGTGAAAGCATTTGCGGATTTCGGATTGCGTGGATGATACAATTACTACTCCCTTGTTGTCATCCACATTTTCTGGTATAACCCTACACTTGTGTATTTGTCGTAATTCACTTGCTGCTCAGTTAATTAATTTATAACATGTATACTTAGTTGTAGCACAACTCAGATTACCCGATAAAGGTTCAAATTTGGTCTTTCTTGTACCTGGGGTAATTATTTAATCTAAATCCAGGTTTGAAGTGAGGTGGAATGTGAGTTATGCACGTCGCAGCCCAGCAAGTGATGTATGATCAGTTGCTTTACTTTTTTTGTAAATCAACTGATCATTCCCAGACATCAAAGGATCAACAGGAAATACGTTGATTGATTAATTACTGTTATCTTGCACAGTGGATACGTCAAAAGTAAGTGTTTACATGTGAAGGTAGGGTTACTAAACCTAGGGAATACTCATATCATGGCGTGAAGTACAGATGTAAAAACAACATACAGTCAAGTCTCGTTAATCCGACACTCGTTAATCCGACGCTCGGCTTTATCCGACACAAATGATGGGAACCGATTGATTCAGCGCTATTTAGTCCCGTTAATCCGACATTCTCGCACTCCGACTCCGACACACCTAATTTGCAACGAATTACTGAAATCACTCATTAATCAGTCTCGTTAATCCGACACAGTGGTCAGCGTACTCCGTGGTCATCTGCCCGCGAGTACACAACACCGTGTTTTGACACGCACCGGCCGCAGAGATTAACTTTAACAATTAACACTAGATGCCAGGATCATAAAGAATTTCAAGCTTTATTATAAGAAACAAATGAAATTACACCTCGACAATGTTGATGCTGAAGGACCATCGAATGTACTTTGTTCAAAGGGTAACCGATAATACACTGACTAGTTGTTCATTGTTATCTAACTCAATGTATGTTTTTAAGAACCGTGGACATTATAAAAATAGTTGTCACGTGGGCTTTCTCAGCTAACTTGGCACCTATGTGAAACAATTGAAACAAAATAAGTGATCAGTTAAGAAACAAACACGGGTTATACTATTCGATACATTTAAATAACGTTTAAAAACGATATATTTAAATATTTTAATATATTTCATATATATTCCAAATATTGTTTCCAAATAATTATTATTAAAGTATTTGATTCTCACATAGACATTTTACATCGAATAAGTATTTTTGTACAGCTGCAGACGCAATGGATATTGTTCCTGTATGTTGATATTCCCGGATACATTATAACTTTGGTAGGTTGTTATAATGATATTTGCATTTTGTTTTCATTCATTCGCTGCAGCTTTGAACAGAATCATTCTTGTTCCTTTCCGTTTGGTTGGGAAGTTTTTCGATGCGCGATAGACGGTGTTTTCACAAGTATTTTCTTTTGTAAGCGTGTATATGTTACAGTCAATGTGTAAAATATGATTCACTCAGGCAATTTATTAAATATCTAAATATTTCAGTCATTTTACAAATTGACTGAATAATCCATTCATTTATTTAACCGACTGACTAAAAATGATAAAGACGACCAAGAGAGCTTAAACACATCACAATATATTAATTATGCTAAGAAAAGAAGCCAAACAATACAGAACTGTACTTGGTGATGGTATTAAACATATTTGGAATTCGTTATCATATTAATAAAGATGGACATATTTTTCAGTTAATTTGTGAAATAAACTGAATATTTAGGCGTTTTAATACATTTCCTTAGTGAAATCTGTTTACATTTTGAATGTAAACATATACACACGGTAAAATAAGCAATGTTCAGTGAAATATTTACTCTGTGTTGCAAGTCAAAATAGTGTACACGAAGATTGCACAATTACCAAGCAAGTGACTTATCAAAACTGCATCACCATTACCGATGCTCCCCACAAATATACCTACATTTCAAAAACTGTATTTCATTTTTGTTGATCAGTGTGACCATACGTCCTTCTACTTTCAATTAAAATGCGCTTACGAATGGCGAGCACAGGTCGCGAACAAGTCTAGATTTCTGCTATATCATCCGGGTACTCACTGGGAAAATACAGTAATGCACAGGTAACAACTACTCCCGCGGAATTGCTTTAGATCAGTGTCCTTGGTACGTTGAAATACTATATATTGTGAAAGACAAAATGATGTATCAAGGATCAAGTAGAAGATACATTGACCGTTGCGCTGGGAGTTTATTCAACAGACCGTGAAAATAACACTGCTGTATCTTATTATTTATTTTAGATGATGCAGGCAAAGCTCACTTCTCCTGGCGGCCATTATCAAACGGCCAGCTAAAACACAACCCCGCGCTTACGTCTACAGGTCTCTTCCTGTAGTACGGTAATTAGTATTCTCTCCCTCAAGTGTATCCTCAATGATATAACCCACCCTCATTAATTACATGCTGCTCTTTTCCAGCCTCACGGCTATGGAAAACATAACAAAAACACCAAAAACCGCCCCAAATTAATAAACCAAATTCTCAAAAGCGTAAACAAACTAACAGAGGCAGGCAAAAACATACAACTTATCTGGATACCAGCTCACGTAGGAATTTACGGGAATGAAAACGCAGACAGAGCCGCAAAACAATCCCTAAAAATACCAGACATAAGCCTTAAGCTACCAATATCTAAAGCAGAAATCAAAAGTATAAACAAACGTAAAATCACCCAAAAATGGCATAACCTCTATCAAAACACAAAAACCCAAATCCTAAAAACCCTCAAAAAACCCCTCACCAAACCAAAAATCCTCCATCCCTCCAAAAAAATCGATAGAATAATCACCAAACTCCAAACAGGACACACCAAACTAAATAACCACCTTCTAAAACTAAAAAAACACGCAAACGGGAAGTGCCCACACTGCACTCACCCAGAAACAATAGACCACGTACTACTACATTGCACCCACTACCTCACACAACGTACAACATTACAAACCAACCTAAATCCAAATAACGCTCTTACCTTAGAAGCAATCCTTAACCCCCAAAATAAAATAGAAAACTTCAAAGCCCTAGGCATTTACCTAACCAAAACAGAACTAATTAACCGTATTTAAAACTTCACTAAACCACCAACACTAAACATCCAAAAAACATCAACTCACCCCCACACACTCCCTTAGTCCCAACCACTCCCCCAAGGCATGTATTCCAAATCTCAAAATTTCAAAACTTTATATAAGCAACCACTAAACCCCCCTCCTTGGTTGCACTCCTCTCGCTACCACTTTTATACCACTAAATGGCCCGGCCGGGCCCGTGTGCGAAATACGCTCCAGTCGGAAAGCGCACGTAAAATCTCCTAATATAAGTAAGTAAGTAAGTTAATGTCAAATCACAATAAAAGCATTTCAATTGCAATAACATGTTCCAGGACCATGTATTCTCTTAATTAACACCATCGGATTTAGAAGCAATGGTCGTATAAAACAAAACAGATCTATTTAATCGCAACAGTATTCATGTTATTCCCACAAAATCACATAAAGAAAGGAGACATTAGGAAATACATGTGTATTATCATTTTTCGTCAGGATAACAAAATTTTCTCTCCTTGTTACCACCTCCAGGTTCAGCTTAAGACGGGTCCTCCTTTGGTCAAAAGTTTGTTCCCCCTCTAATGAGTGTGTCACGCGTTGCACACGAGTGGCGGACGGGGTGCACACCCGTGTGCAACGCGTTGCACACGGGTCTCACACGCGTGACCAACCCGATGCACACTGGTTGCGTAACGCGTTGCCCATGCGTGTAAGGGGAATGAACTTCTAGGCAGTAGTGTACATACCTATTATTTCTTTGTTTTGTGGATTATTCAGATGTGGGACTGACTGGTGTCTAGCCAACGACACCGAGGGACACTGGTACAATGAGAAGTAATTTGATTCCATTTGTGTTTTGTTTTCCCTTTACATATATCAGTCAGCACAAATAAACTACAATTTGCCCAATTACTTCTTCCTGTGTGACGTTACGGATCCGCTGGGTTTCAAATCAAAGATTCATGCCTATGTTTATCCTTGATCTGTCAACACTGTATCCACAGGTACAACCAACCTGAGCCACTTAGTGTTTACCTCTGTCACTTAATTATCACAACGTGACATCAGTGAAATATAGTTCGAGCGTTAACCAATTTTAACCATCTTTAGAATGCACACACTGAAAAAGAGGAAACAGAATTGGAATTGACCCATTCTGTTGTTCTTCGCACTGTCAAGGCCTCAGATAACATAATCATTATATGTAAGCATTAATTGTTTGATAAAAAAACTGATAATGTATAAGGTATTAAATAATACCACATATAATGTCAGTATGTTAACTGAAAATGAAATCTGCCAAAATCACGCGTCAGAAGTATCAGTTTTTTACTTGATTTAAAACCTGAAGACATGTCCATTCCTCTTTTGTACTGGATTCAAAAGCTCCATATAATCCATACAAAGAGAGATATATTGCTGGCCCGTGAAGATCCAGGGTTAGAATACATTTAGCAGCGTTAAATAACAAAACAAACAAAAACAAAAAAAGAAGACAATTCTCCAAGCGTCAAGGGAAAGAACTAAGGTCAGTTATGTCAAATAAAGGATTTTTCAACAGTGTTCACCACTATCCCACACGACAAACCTTAGGAAACACTTCATTCCTTGATCTATGGCATTTTTAACTGATCGTGGGAACCATAGATATAGTCACAGCTCCTCCTTAATGGGGTCAGTATAATTTGTCAAAAATAGAATCAATCAGAACAATTTGTTAATGCTGGATTTCCTCTTTGATGTCATCTTTGTTAAATTTTGGGATATGACATCGGGCAAGAATAAGGCAATGGCACCCATTATGTTACCCTTTGTGTTATCTGTTTCTTTATGCATATGAATAGCAATGTCTGCTCGGATTGGCAACATTAAAACACGGATATTGGGTCAAGAGGTTTAACTTCATCTGATATCATTCAATAATGGCCAAATAGCCAATTCCCTTCCAAAGATTAACCCACCTGAACTAGAAATAAAGAGAACAGTGAAACCACTTCATATGTTTCATATTTAGATCCATGCATAAAGATTGAGAGTGACAAAAACTCCCCGCTGGACTGTGTAACAAAAGGGGTGACTTCAATTGTCAAGTTTCCCTTTATGTCGAAGAATATTCCAGCAGCTCCAGCCTTTGGTGTCTACATTTCATAACATTTTGGGTACAATCAAGACTGCTCTTTCTACCAAGAGCGTCTTAAGACTATTGATCAAAAGTTGTCAAATCATTGTTACAACATTCAAGACATCAGTAAAGCTTTCAAAAGGTTTCTTAGTAGACATGTGGACATTTCCAAATTTGACGCATCAGTGACAAAAACTATGTCCTTTTCTCAGGTGAACAATTGACTTGCCATTGGATGCATTTGTGACGGGTGCTACAGTTGGGGCAGGATACGTTCACTTTTGCGCGAACACCTGGTATCATCAGTATTTGTGAATGATTCATAAACACAAGCTGGTGATACAGTAGGAATCGAACGATATTGGATTCTGCTTTCAGCAGAGATTTCTGAGGATTACGGAAATGTGTTTTGCTGTTTTTATTTACACCTATACGTTTCAACATGTCCTCTGATGGAATACTACATGTAGTTTCTCACTCTGATTATTACAATAGTTGACCTGAATGCTGAGATAGGACATAAACAGATAAACAGAATGAGTGGTGTCGTGAACCAGATCTCGGGAACCCGACAAAGTCCATTCCTTAACCATAAATTACTGACTGTTGGGCCATAAACTTTTTTGTGTTGAAATATGCATGTTAATGACAACTGCCGATGCGTATAGAGATGCAAACAAAAGATTTTTAAGAGATTTAAATACCTCGATTCTGGGTATTCATGAAGTGAGTGAGTGATCACAGTTGTGTGTTTCGTTCTATAATTGGCAGTATTATGGGGACAGGGGTCGCAAATATACGTTTCCTTCCGTCAGATTCAGAATACCTCGAGTAGACAGTGAGTAGATATCATGGCAACGAATGCAAATTGTGTTTTATTGTACATAAGCAGTGAATAGAACACGAGGTTTCAGCGAAACAACTCATCACACCTCCCCTCATCTGGTATAGTGGTGAAGAATGTGTTCTTGTAGACGTTTATTGTAACCTAAACAACCTGTAACGTCTTTGTTAAAGAAGTAAACGATCATATTGTCTGGTCCAAACTCGATTATTTACAGACCGCCGTCGTATAGCTGGAATAGTGCGGCGTTAAAAAACAAATAACCTAACCTATAAATTATAGCGATGTTTTATTGAGGCTGAAAATGTCCCCATAGGCATTTTAAGTAGTAGTGATGGTTTAATTAGCTGAAGACAGACCCCAAAGGCATTATAAATAGTAGTGATTATTTATTGAGAATGAAGATGAACCCATGAATAGTAGTAGTGTTTTATTAGGGATGAAGATAGGCCTCTTAGGCATTATAAATAGCACTGATGTTTTAGTTGGGATAAAGATAGACCCCACAGGCATTACATAAAAAAAAGTAATGATTTATTGGGGATGAAAATGGACCCCCACAAGCATTATAAATAATATTGATTTTTTATTGGGAATGAAGATATACCATGTAGACATCATAGTTAGTAGTTATGTTTTACTGGCTGAAGATTGACCCCAATAGGCAGTATAAATAATTCGGATGTTCCATTGGTGATGAAGGTAGAAGAACCCATAGGCATTATATATAGCACTGATGTTTTATTGGGGATGAAGATATAAGCCAACAGGCATTTTAAATAGTAGTAATGTTTTATTAGCTAAAGGTTTACTCTCTAGGCATTATAAATAGCACTGATGTTTTAATGGTGATGAAGATAGACCACATTGGCATTATAAATAGTAGTTATGTTTTATTGGGATGAAGATAGACCCACAGGCACCATAGTTAGTATTGATGTTTCATTGGGGATGAAGATAGACCCCATAGGCATTATAAATGGAAGTAATGTTTTATTGGGGATGAAGATGTACCCCCGTAGGCATTATAAATAGTAGTAATATCTTATTATGGATGAAGATGTACCCCACAGGCATTATAAAAAGCAGTAATATTTTATTGGGGATGAAGATGTACCCCCGTAGGCATTATAAATAGTAGTAATATCTTATTAGGGATGAAGATGTACCCCACTGGCATTATAAATAGCAGTAATATTTTATTGGGATGGAGATAGACCCCATAGACATTATAAATAGTAGTAATGTTTAAATCGGCCACAGAAACACCCCACAGGCATTATAAATAGTAGTGTTGTTTTATTGGGATAAAGATAGATCTCATCATGGGAATCAAGTCAAGATGAAAACTGTCTGTGAAGCCAGATCATCCATTGACTCAAGGCGTAAGTTGTTCCTGTATTCGGAAAGGTTGTAGAGCAGCAAATGGCACCATACAACACAGAGAATTTTATGCTGATAATTGAGTTTAAAATGACAAAAGAAAGTATTTTCAGTTAGGACATTTTATTCCTTAAACACAAAGAAACCTTTTGTAAATTTTGTATAAGAAATCATCATACATGCTGTAAATAAATCTCGCCCAACAATACAATTAGACATGATAAAATATTACAAGCATTGGTCCTAGAGATCAGAGTACGAGGACACATTAGTTGGTGGGTTGGTTAGTTGGTTGTTTAACGCGGCACAGCGATATTCCAGCTATATGACGGCGGTCTGTAAATAATCGAGTCTGGACCAGACAATCCAGTGATTAATATCATGAGCATCGATCCACGCAATTGGGATCGATGACATGCATCAACCAAGTCAGCGAGCCTGACAACCCGATCCCGTTAGTCGCCTTTTACGACAAGCATAGTCACCATTTTACGGCAAGCATAGGTTGCTGATGACCTATTCTACCCCGGATCTTCACGGGTCACGAGGACAGGTAAGGAATCAAGTCGCTGATCACCGGATCAATTTAATCGTCTCTTACACCATGCATTGGTTCCTGTGGACCTATTTTAAACCAGGTAACATACCACAATATTCTGTATTAGTGCCAGATTTTTGGTAAACACAAACCATTTATGTCAGTAGAAAAAAGTAGTCAGTAAAAGAATCTTACATAATCCCTATGTAATGCCTACTAACTTGGCTAACTAGTCCTTGGCTACCAAACATTGAATGAGAACATAACATGCATTATCTACAGAATACTCATCATTAATAATGATTCTTGAAAGCAAACCGATATAAACTAAAAGACAAAATGCCACTGTGAACAATTTTAACTATCATACAACCAAGCCCACATGGACAATTTATATTAACTTCCATGTCTGTTAGCTAAATGAGACTGACAGTAAACATAATTGTTTTAGAAAAGAAAGGGTTGAGATAATAAACCTTGAAAAAATGTGATAGGTATACCACAGGTTAGATACGTGTCAACATCTAGGGTTTGATAAGGGTTTGCATACTTGGGCAACTAAAATTAACAATGATTTTGGTAGAACATTTTAAACAAGAGTCATCAGAAGATGACGAATCCCCCTGGCCCCCACAAATGTAAAAGATAAAATCCATGTATCCAGAAATAGTCCAGTTGTCCCACACATCCCCTAGCGCTGTATGTCACTATGAAACAAAGTTCCACATAGATCCTTGTTATTCTTCAAAATCCATAGCGATGTGAACACCCATTCCTGGACATCCATATTTTACTTCTCATAGATATTGTTTTCAGCATATCCATCAGAATGTATGCAATACCTTCCTTCATGTCCACACACGGTAATCTGTGACCACTCTGAAGTGTAAGAAAAGATACATGGGATAGGTTTGGGTACAATGATATACAATCACTCAGGCAAAAGATCTTGACTTGTCCTGAAAGTCAAGGGTGATAAGGACTTCTTCTACCCGATAAGCCCAAACAGGTTCTTGAAGAAAGCTACAAGATTTACAATATGACAATTAACCTCACAATTTCAAATCTATACCTTAGTAAAGCTTGTGAGGAGCAACAAGAAGGTTTGTGGTATTTGCCTGGTTGTCAGGGACCAAATCATATGACAATACTAACCAGAGATCTGTTGTCGTTTTGCCCAGAACTGTGGCTAAGATGTGTCCTCATGCCACCTCAGGGGGGATTGGTGGCTCAGTTGTCGAAGGCGCCCTAATTAGTTGTGTAGAGTTGCGCCCCTTGGACATGACAGTAACCTATAATTGTGGGTTCGAATCATGATTTAGGTTTCACCAAAGTGGTAAACGTCTAAGACCTGCATCACTTCGGGATTTCCTCCCAGATTAAACCAAACTCACTCACTCTCTCACTCTTACCACCTTAGAACTGTTAATTAATGTGACAATTCTATACTAAAAATGTCCCTACTATGAGTAGATGAGTTAGATTACATGTTGAATTTCGTTTAAATCAATACCAAACTCAAATCCATCATAATAGTGCATATCATAAGCTAACATAGACATATATATATAAAATATTTTAATGTACTTTTGTGGCACTTAGCATACTTTATCTTCGCGGGTACAACCTCCTGTATTAACAGAGAGACAGTTATAACATATATTTTACCTTATTGCCAACATATGTCACGTTAAGAGGACTCCATAAAAAATAGTGCCTGTAGATCACTTTGAAAAGTAGTATTTAAAGTAGCTTCATATGTCAGCAAAGACAACCATATAACAGTGAGTGAGTGAGTTGGGTTTAACGCCGCTTTAACAGTATTCCAGTTATGTCGCGGCGTGTCAGCTTAATGTGGGAGGAAAGCCCGAAGTGATGCAGGTCTTAGACGTTTTCAACTTCGGTGAAACCAATGAGCACGGATATGGTGCTAACAAACCTAGAAACATAATTGGGGCGAACTGGGATTCGGACCCACAATCAAAGGTTTCTGGCGTGCCCAAAGGGACGCAACTCTGCACAGCGAATCGCGGCGCCGTAGACGACTGGGCCACCCGTGCCCCTAACAGTGAGTGATTGGTTGTGTGGATGGTTGATTGAGTGCATGGTTGAGTGAGTGGTTGGTTGAGTGGGTAGATGGTTGAGTGTGGTTGAGTGGTTGGTTGAGTGTGTGGTTGAGTGTAAGGGTTAGTGGTGGAGTGAGTGAGTTTGGTTTAACGCCGCTTTTAACAATATTCCAGTTATATCGCGGCGTAGTTAGTGGTGGAGAAGGTGGTTGAGTTGGTAGTTGGTAGTTGGTTGAGTGGGTGGTTGGTTGAGTGTTTACGCAACAAATACTATTCCGACCATTAAGCTAAAACAGAAGATATAAATATTAATATATATGAATATATAATAACATTAAGAACAAATATGAAATATTACAATATTACAGTGACTTTAATGTAAATAGTTAAAGTAAACTGTTTTACAAGAAGAAACAAAGATGTTTCTTCTACTGCCAACGAAATATATAAGTACCATGTACCTTGTTTCATGAGAGTAAATAATATTGTACTTACCTTGTAGGTTTTTACCACAGACCATGTTGTAAGGTCGCCGTGAACAAATGTCGCCCAGGTGAGAGGTGATTACATTACAGGTGGGTGAAGGCCATGATAAGCCCACCAACGCAGATGGCAACATTGACGAATGTACTCTTATCAATTCGTGGGAGTTTTCTGCACGCGCGTCTTTACCACTTAGCAATAAAAACAAGAAGAATTCAGTCACGTGACAAACGGTAGCTTTATTGTGCCGACTCATTGATATATTAAGGGGAACACACCATCTTGTCTCACTCCTCCTTTTTCCATTAGCCGATGACTAAATCTGAAACAATCCACACACAAAACACGATGTAAATATAGAAACATGAAATGGAATCATGATCCATGGATGCTTGAAAAAAATCCTGGTTATATTATTTCGACGTCATGTATTCTTATTAATGATCTCTGAAAGTGTGGGTTCCCATGTGGAAATCTTCAATGCTGAACTGAAAACAGCTAACAAATAGCAATTAAAAAACCTGTTACATGTGACCGAAATGGAACATTGCCATTAATGTTCCATGCCATGCGTGACATCATGTATTAAGAAAACAATGGTTATACGAATGATGGTTCCTGCTGAATATGTGTATCTACTTGTACTTGTACTAATAAGGCTAAAATAAAAAAGGAAATACTTCAGGCATCAGTACGTCCCGCAAAACGCAAAAGCCTGCATGTCAGTCTTTGTATTGCCAATAAAAGTAGACATTTTTCCATTTGCCTGCGTCACGTGATGCAGATATTCCAACCTCATCACTTTTGTTTACAATAAAACAAATTTAAATGTCCTACCCCTCCTTGTGGAAATATGTGCCCGGAAATCATTTTATGCCGCCGAATGAAAGTTGTTCATTATATCATGGTATTGGTCAATATTTAATCTGGTAACATTTCTGGGTACAAATAAGTGGACATGACAATATTGTTCAAATAGGTTCCCTTCACCTTTTTCCTATGACATGCATTGTCAACTTAGATTATGACTCTGCAGGCTAGAACTTTCACACATTTCATTCAAGTAGAATGTCGAAGACTTTGCAAGTGAAAGAATAAAAAAGTTGAAATCCTATGTCTTTATTGATACAACAGTTTCTAAAATACATCTAAAGATATTTAATAGAAGTTTTAACAAGTCAATACTGTGTATATATAAACACATTCACCATGTAGCAATATCAGATATAAAGTTTACAATAAGAGAATGAAAAGTAATGTATCTTTTATGCAAACGATAAATTGAACGTGTAACATATTTACCAACACACTTATAAACTGCTATATTTTCATTTTCGATAGGAACATATTTTTTGCAACTGAAGTGATGTTTAAATATATTATTCCTATACAACATTTCTTAAAGAGATAGGACAAATACAGCGTGCTTGCAACAGTAAGGACATATAGGCAACAGTAACAATTTACTGTTGATTTGTTTCTTTGCGTGGAGATATGTGCTTGAAGGTGAGAGAGAAAACATTGACTTTGAACAATGCTGTGGAACGTACATTCAGTATTTAATACTACTATCAAGTTTGAATCTTTGAACGTAGTAACTTATTTTGAAACAGTCTAAGTAACTACACTAACAGTCTAGACAACCTTTCAGCATTAGACAATAATAGAAGCACCTGTCAACATCACGAAAACAAGGCACTTCTTTGATATGCATAATGTACAAGAACTGAGAAACTTGACAGCCCAAATCCTTGTTGGTTCTGACGACATTACTTATTACAAAAACAGATAAAATGTTTCTGTTACTGTCCGCACTCCGAACTGTCCCTGAAGAGCGGTATAGATGAAAAATTAAGTAATCGTGATGCCTTCCAGGTCAAACTCATTCATTATATATGGTAGTAAGTCAACATGGTGGAAGACACAATGATATTCCTAAATATACGCCAAGAAATAAGTTAAGCACAATCTATTCTTTATTGTCATACATCCCGATTTTTTTTGTCTATCTGCATGTGCCATTAATCTTGTTTTTTTCATACGTGTCCAAGATACCTCCGATATAGTTGGTACAAGAACTTTAATGGCAACAATTAGGTCTTATCACATGACACAAACCAGCAGAAGAAACAATTGAAACGGTTGTCAAATAACTGTTACCATTACAAAACATGATATAAGATAATCGATTCCGGTTCGTGTATTTCGATATGACACTTTGTAAATGAAAGTAATTGTTTTTGTCATAAAATTAAAGAAGAATACAATAAAAGAATTCTATCAAACCATGACTCTTTTATATTTGACTGTGCATTAACTAACTTTAAGCCATTACGATGACGTCACACTATTGTTGTTGCAGTTGGTTCTGATTTCAGTGGCCATTCTGAAGGTGCATTTTAACAAGTAACACTGGGGCAACTATACGTCTTTATGTAAAACGGTAGAGAAATGATATATCAACCATAACCAGGGTAGTCAAGTAACTTTTACAATTGAGCAGTTACAAAACCCGTCATCAGATAATCGATTTCAGTTTCTTTATATCAATATGAGTGACTATCGTGATTTTTAAAAAATGAAATATGAAAACTATAAAATTTAAACATAGTCTGTAGGTGTTATATTGTTTGTTTGTTGTTTTACGCCTCACTCAGCAATATTCCAGCTATATGACGGCTGTCTGTAAATAATCGAGTCTGGACTAGACAATCCAGTGATTGACATCATGAGCATCAATAAACGGAATTGGGAATACGATGACATACATCAACCAAGTCAGCCAGCCTGACCACCCGATCCCGTCGCAAGCTCCGACGTTCAATACAGTTTGGCCCTCACTCTATGAAGGTTCACACTCCAAAGAACTCACACAAAGTGAAAGTCAGTTCTTAAATATTGGGGAAGATAGAATATTTATGATTACGTGTTGAAAAATTGAAGTTGAAGGACAGCAAATTAATTCCTGGCACTTCATATTCCTGTTCTTGATTTTGGGGGTAATATGCCCTATTTAACTGCTCACGAGGCATACATATCTATACACTCACCACAAAGGCCGCACATGGAGGCACAGTTGGTCTGAGCCCATGCTTTATACAGGGTACATGTTGACAGGCCGTACTCTTTACAGTTAGAGATCTTGTCAACGCATTGATGCGAGGGCACAGTGTGCGTTACGGTGAAGGGATTGTGCGGAATAACGAAACCTGGGAATATAAAGTGGATCAATAACAAGGAAATATTTATATCTTGATCTTATGATTAATTTCATAAATGGAAATACTTTCAGGAAAGTTCTCTCCTCTCTTTATCCTGACATAATACTAACGTTCAGTTAGTTATTCGCAAAAATGTTCCTACCTTTCTTATTGCAGTATCCACAGGTATTGGCACAGTTAAAGCTTGCCCACTCCTCGTACTGACCGCCACACCCCCAGCCCTTGAAATCCTCGCAGAAGGAAAGGTGGTCAGAACAGGTGGCTTGCCGGATTTGAAATGGCGCTGGACAGAAATGTATCCAATATTGCATATTGCTGTACGTGTACACTCCGTTATAGTGCGTGTGCGTGCGCGTGTGTGTGTAAAACGATACATCTTAAACCGTCACGGCCTTCTTGATAGGTGCTTTATAGGGTTATGATCCAATTATGATAATTTGAAACAATATGGTTTTTTTAACCCCAGGAACAGATTGTAGTGTTTCTTGCTGCTCATAGCAATGTTGTCACTGTTTTTATTACTTGGGGAAACAATAACCGCGAACACTGTAGATTAAACTTTTGACCTTGGACTTTAAATAGTATTTCTTTCATTGTTGTGGTTTTGATGCTCATCGCCATATGTCTTACCTGCTACAGAGATGTCAACCAAAAGTATAGCGACTACGAAAACTGCAACAACAAAAATGGATTTATCAAACCACAATCTACATTTGTGGGAAAAGTCGAATCAAAACGGTTATATCAGATTCCATTCAATTTCTAAAATATTCTTCATAAGAAATCCTCATTGTATACATGTTATCTTTCAAAACGAATAAATAAAATCAGTAAATAATGGAAACTTTGGTGAAAAAATAGGTATAGAACTACATACCTTAAAACTTTATTCATTTATTACCATAACTGTCCAGAGAACTTACCATGTACTATGTCACACGAGAGCATGTTGACCTTGGTTTGAACCAATGATTAAAGCTGATGTGTCGGCGTTGACTATATTTCAGGTGGGTGATAGGGAATATGATAAGACCGCCAACGCATGTTTGAGTTGTGTCAGCCAAGTAATGTCTACACCTCTGACCTAGCAATATATAATGTTGTTGTACACATTGAGTGTAACCAGAACACATTCTTCACCACTATACCAGATGAGGGGAGGTATCCAAGAGGGAGATATGATGAGTTGTTTCGCTGAAAACTCGTGTTCTATTCATTGCTTATGAACAATGAAACATATTTTCCATACATTTCCATGATATCTACTCACTGTCTACTCGGGGTATTCTGAATCTGACGGAAGAAAACGTTTATTTGCGACCCCTGTCCCGATAATACTGCCATGCTATAGAACGAAACACACAACTGTGATCACTCACTCACTTCACGAATACCCAGAATCGAGGTATTTAAATCTCTTATAACTTTTGTTTGTATCTCTATACGCATCGGCAATTGTCCTTAAAATGCATATTTCAACACAAAATAGTTTATGGCCCAAATTCACTGTGTCATTCAGTTAAGCATTTGATATGTGATGTTATTTCTAAATGTAATATAGACGTAGAACATTTTGTGAACAGTCAGTACTTTATGGTTAAGGAATGGACTTGGTCTGGTTCCCGAGATCTTGTTCACGACACCACTCATACTGTTTATCTGTTAATGTCTTATCTCAACATTCACGTCAACTATTATAATAATCAGAGTGAGAAACTACATGTAGTATTCCACCAGAGGTTGTTGATTCGCATTGGTGTAAATAATAACAGCAAAACACATTTCCGTTATCCTCAGAAATCTCTGCTGAAAGCAGAATCAAATATCGTTCGATTCCTACTGTATCACCAGCTTGTGTTTATGAATCATTCACAAATACTGATGATACCAGGTGTTCGCGCAAAAGTGAACGTATCCTGCCCCAACTGTAGCACCCGTCACAAATGCATCCAATGGCAAGTCAATTGTTCACCTGAAAAAAAGGACTTGTTTGTCACTGATGCGTCAAATTTGGAAATGTCGTCCACATGTCTACCATAAAACCTTTTGGACCTTTTGAACTTTTGAGCAAGAGTTTTATGACGCTTTTTGAAATCTTGGTAGAAAGAGCATGCTTAACTGTACCTAAAAAATTGTGAAATGTAGACACCAAAGGCTGGAGCTGCTGGAATATTTTTCGACGTAAAGGGACTCTTGACTATTGAAGTCATCCCTGGCCTTTAGTCACACAGTCCTGCGGAGAGTTTGTGAATCTCTGTGTATAGATCTAAATATGAAACAGATGAGGTTGTTTCACTGGTCATTTCCAGTTAAGGCCTTCAAGATCTCTCGCGGGGGCACGGGTGGCCCAGTCGTCAAAGGCGCCGCGATTCGCTGTGCAGAGTTGCGTCCCTTAGGCACGCCAGACACCTATGATTGTGGGTTCGAATCCCGGTTCGCCCCGATTATGTTACTAGGTTTGTCAGCACCATACCCGTGCTCGTGGGTTTCACCGTGGTAAACGTCTGAGACCTGCATCACTTCGGGCTTTCCTCCCACATTAAGCTGACACGCCGTGATATAACTGGAATACTGTTAAAAGCGGCGTTAAACCCAACTCACTCACTCACTCCAGTTCAGTTTGGTTAATCAGTGGAAGGGAATTGGCTATTTGACCATTACTGAATGATATCGGATGAAGTTTAACCTCTTGACCCAATATCCTTGTTTTAATGTTGCCAATCCGAGCAGACATTGCTATTCATGTGCATAAAGAAACAGATCAACACAAAGGGTAACATAATGGGTGCCATTGCCTAATTCTTGCCTCGACGTCATATCGCAAAATTTAACACAGATGACATCAACGAGGAAGTCCAGCACCTAACAAATTGTTCTGTTTGCTTCTATTTTTTGACAATTTATACTGATCCCATTAAGGTGGAGCTGTAAATATATCTATGGTCACAACGATTAGTAACAAGTGTCCGATAGAACAAGGAATGAAGCGTTTCCTTAAGTTTGTTGTGTGGGATAGTGGTGAACAAATTGTCTTTTGTTTGTTTGTTGTTGTTTTGTTATTTAACGCTGCTAAATGTATTCTAACCCTGGATCTTCACGGGCCAGCAATATATCTCTCTTTGTATGGATTATATGGAGCGTTTGTATCCAGTACAAAAGAGGAATGGACATGTCTTCAGGTTTTGGAATAAAGTAAAAAACTGATACTTCTGACGCGTGATTTTGGCAGATTTCATCCTCAGTTAACATACTGACCTTATATATTTGGTATTATCATTTAACTTAAGCATTTATCCATGACATAAGCTTATGACATAAAAACATGTATGTCATACCCCAATGACATAAGTATGCAAATTAGATATGCAAATTAGATAACCGGAAGAGCGAGCGGTTTGATTTGAAACTATATATTATAAGTGAAGTTACACCAGAGATATAATCAGATTACACAGAATCGTTGTTGTTACCGTTATTAAAGTTTCAATTATTCTGCAAAAGTCTGTTCAAGTATTTTGTTTAAAATAATCCGAGGAACTTTTTTTCTCAGCGAATTGTTTATTTTGGTTTACATGGCTATGGAAAACATGTATCACTACGCACGATCTATACGTAAGATTTCGACAAGTTGCTGATGTTAATGTTTAATGCAATTATTCCTTAATTTGGAAGCAAAAATGTGAAAATGATAAATAGAATTCATCAATCGTGTTTTTTAATATGGAAAATATCAACCTCGTCCCGTTAATCGGTATTTGCCTCGCCAAAGGCTCGGCAAATACCGATTAACTAAGACTCGGTTGATATTTCCCATATTAAAAAACACTCGCGATGAATCCTCTATTTATTTAATACCTTATACATTATAAGTTCTTTGATCAAACAATTAATGCTTACATATGATGGTTATGTTATCTGAGGCCTTGTCAGTGGGAAGCTGGCTGGTACAGAATGGGTTTATTCAAATTCTGCAGCTGTTTCCTGTTTTTTCAGCTTGTGCATTCTAAAGATGGTTAAAATTTGTTAAAGCTGCTTGAACTACTTAGTATATGTCACTGATGTCACGGTGTGATAAGTAAGTGACAGAGGTAAACACTAAGTGGCTCAGGTTGGTTGTACCTGTGGATACAGTGTTGACAGATCAAGGATAAACATAGGCATGAATCTTGGATTTGAAACCCAGCGGATCCGTACCGTCACACATGAAGAAGTAGTTGGGTAAATTGTAGTTTATTTGTGCTGACTGATACATGTAAAGGGAAAACAAAACACAAATGGAATCAAATTACTTCTCATTGTACCGGTGTCCCTCGGTGTCGTTGGCTAGACGCCAGTCAGTCACACATCTGAAAAATCCACAAAACAAAGAAATAATAGGTATGTATATGTTATTTTACATTGGCATATATAAATGATTTCAGGTTAATCCATCCATACGGCATGTTACACTGATTGTTGTATCCCGTATAACGGTAAGAAAATGGCGGGGGGGGGGGGGGGGGGGGGGGGGGGGGACTCGCTGACTTTGTTGATGTATGTCATCGATCCCAATTGCGTGGATCGATGCTCATGATATTAATCACTGGATTGTCTGGTCAAGACTCGATTATTGACAGACCGCCGTCATATAGCTGGAATATTGCTGAGAGCGGTGTTAGACAACAAACCAACCAACCAACCAATTACTACTGTATATAAGCCGCATATAAACTTGTATTAAGTAATATAATTTAATAGACTCAAACTTCTATTCATATTCTTGGATGTTGCATTATATCAAACAAAGCAAACAAGACATTTATCAATGTAAAATTAACCATCAGATGGCCGCCTATTCACAGATTCCCTCACCAATCCCACCAACTCTTGTCAGGACAACTAAGAAAGCTACGGCGACGCAGTATGTACATCAACTGGCCCCAAAACACCTGTGCATATACGTGTCGACTATGTGGTAAGTGAGACAGTGTCAACTTGAAATAGCTCGTAATACGGGGCAAAATGCACGAGGCCTTTACTCTCTCTCAATATATAATATAATATTCGTTAAAGTTTCAAAAATGCAAATCCATTGTAGGTTTCACAAACAAATGTGAAGTAGTAAAAATGTTTGGTTAAGCTCATAATTATATATGCAGGTTACTATTTTACGCATGTTGATGAAAAGAACATACCAGGAGATTTTTAGATTATGTACTCATTGTTATTTGAACGAGGTTAAAGATGAATATCACGTCTTGTTAGTTTGCTTTAAAGATCGATCTTGCCCTTCAACACCAATGAAGATATGAGAACAACACTTGCGAAACCGTAAAGAGGTGGGGCAGAAATGATCCAGAGAAACAAAGATACGACGATGACCGAGTGTCTACATTCCATTATCACAGAAACTTTGGCAATGAAGAATCAGCTCCTTGGGTTCCAAAGCTTCTGACATCAGATAAAAATTAATCTCGCTTAAATCACAGCAAGCCACAAGTAACTCTCCAGTAGGAGGGCCAAGATGGGCTATCTCATAAACGTTTCGTCTTTTTTCGTGGCCTTTGCCATACAGGCAGCCCGACCAAACGCGTGCTTATTTGGCAACGTTGGTGTCGAGACTGCTGCATGGAAACATTGACCTTGACCTGTATATGATATTCTTCATTCACAGGGGTGTTGGGATAGTCTAGTTGCAAATGTGAAGGTCCGTCATGCTTAGGGTTGATTCGGTGTGGAATACTCATGCTTACCGTAAAAGGCGACTATGCTTGTTGTAAGAGGCGACTAACGGGATCGGGTGGTCAGGCTCGCTGACTTATGCATGTCATCGTATCCCAATTGTTTAACGCCGCACCTGGCAATATCTCAACCATATGACGGCGGTCTGTGAATAATCGAGTCTGGACCAGATAATCCAATGATTGATATCATGAGCTTATGGATATCCAGGCAATATGGATACGATGGCATGCATTAACCAAGTCAGCAAGCCTGACCACCCGATCCCGTTTGTCGTCAAGAGTGCAAGAAATACACTGAACTGGCCAAAACAGAAATAGCCGTCATATAGCTGAAATATTGCTGAACGCGGCGTCAAACAACAAACAAACAAACAGAACTAAAACTTGGTTAAAAAACTAGAGTGCATTTTCAAAGTATGTTTTTGCAACATATTGTGCAATATGAGTTCAAGTATGATTTGTTGAAAAGGGATGGTGTTTTAACTAAGTTCGCTAAGTCTGCGCGATATATCCTCATACGAGAGTGAAACAAATAATAATGCCGTCGGCGGTTCACTTGCTGTGATATTACTAAACGGCATAAAACCACACTCAACCCCATATTCCCATTTCAAATTAATCTGTTCATTCATATAATTTCCACAGTTATTTGCCCATTACGCCAAGTGGAATCTGTTTCGGCAGAAAATCTAGACTGGATATTCTCTTGCATTGAAAAGCTCTATTTACTCACGTACATTATCGTACATATTGCAAGACGGAAATTTGAGTCACCATGCAGGCATCTATACACGCAGATGGGAGATTTATTAACAATACTATCACGAGTTGAATTTGGCACTGAATATTCATGAGACTGTGTGTGGTAATAATCCCTGACATAATATCGTGCCACAAAACTTACTTTTAGATAGTCATTTGTTTGGGCACAATTGACGGTGGTTCCCCAATATAGTCATGCACACATTCCTTGAAGAGCACAAAAACAGTAAACAACAACAAGGACATATTGGTAGCAGTCAGACACTTGATGCTGATTTTTTTCCCATGTATCTATATGTATCTATATACTCACCACAAATGTTGCACATGGAAGCACAGTTGACCTTAGACCAATCTTTATAACTGCTACAAACATTCAAGCCGTAGTCCTTACAGTTGGAGATCTTGTCATCGCATTGATGCGAAGTGTATGGAATAACGAATCCTGGGAATAAAAGAAAGGTTAATATCAGGAATTAATGTTTTCGTAACCTTTTAATTAATTTCATACATAGTAATGCTTCGTAGTAGTATGGAATTATGTACATGTATATACGAGGGCTGGTCAAAAGGTCTAAGCCTGAGTAGATTTCAACTTTGGGCCATAACGAAGTGAACTAGTCAGTATAGTACATTGTCCGAGCAGTTCATTGCAAGTGTATTTGGTCTGTTGAGGCCGTTTGTATATAATTGACAGTCAGCTGAACGTAATAGGGGTCCAAATAGACACAGAAATGGAAAGGAACGAGTACCGAGCAGTCATCAAGTTTTTCACTTTAGAGAAAAGAACTCCCCAAGAAATTCATGACCGCATGACACAAGTGTATGGGGATAAGTGCCCTGCCTATTCCACTGTTGAACGTTGGGCGGCTGTGTTTAAGGCTGGGAGAACAAGCCTTGATGATGACCCTGGGTCTGGACGTCCCTTAACTCCCATCAATGAAGATTCAATATATGACGTTGTGACGTCATATGACACAGTGCCATACCCTTGGTGAAGGTTATATTTTATTGTATATATCTTTGTTGGTATGCACTCAAATACTGTGCTGTGTATAAATAGAGAATCTCACCAGAGTGTCTTTTGATATTAAATATATCACAGCACGAGTTGAAAAAGTGGAAAAACTCCGAGGCTTGCTCCGAGATGTCAAAAGACACGAGGGTGAGATTCTGTTTATCATCATACATTATTCTTCCAGCTTTTTCCGTTTGTAGTTATAAGCAGTGTCGTAAGTGTAAAACCTACTGCTAACAGCTTTAGTGGGAGCCAGTAGTTTTGGATGATAAATGTAATTATCACCACTCCCCCACTATATATGACCTATATTTGTCAGTTTATTTAATTAAGATTGATCAAAGTAACTATGTGATCATTTAAAATTCTAATATTTGTTAATAAGTTATATTTGTAATGTTCTATTTGTATGGGTAGGTTTTTTGCATGTTTTAACTCTGAGTATTTATTTCCACAGGGCCTTCATTCATTTTTTGCATATAATAAACAACTGTCATCTGAACCACAACCTACGTTTGTGTGATATATTCCAGAAACCATTCAGGTTACACTTTTACGAATTTTTCTCTTTTCTCTATATCGTGCCCTAAAATATAGGTGCAGTTGTTATTCTTTTGAACAAAACTGGTCCTACCGTTGTTATCGCAATATCCACATGTCTTGGCACACTTCATGTGTGCCCACTGCTGGTACTGGCCACCACAACCCCATCCCTTGAAGTCCTGGCAGTTAGAGATGTGGTCGGCGCAGGGGGTGCCTCCCTGGGGTGGAACTGTAGCTGGGGGGATATTTAAAACTATGGCACTATATCCAATATTGCTGTGGGTTACAGTTAGTATAGTGTGTGCGTGCGCGTGTGAGTGATTGTGTGCGTGTGTCCAATGCTGTTTAATACCCTACCACGGATATCTTGATAACCGCGTTTGAACAGTGTTGCGGTACGATTATGATATAATACAACACAGATCATGTGACAAAATAAATTCATTTAACCTAAAAAACATAGAGGGGCGTATTTTACTGCTTGTGGCAATGCTGTCACTGTTGCGGGAATCAATCAGAAAGAACTCTATACATAACACTTTAGACTTTGGGTTTTTAATGAGTATCTCATGCATTATTATGATTAGAATTACACTGTAGTTATCCCGATATATGTCTTACCTGCTACAGTGATGTCAACCAAAAAAATACCGACCACGAAAACTGCAACAAAAAAGGGTTTTTCCAAACCAGAATCGACATTTGTGGGAACTGTCTAATCAAAACGATTTTATCAGAATCCGTTCAAATTCTACAAATCCTCAATTTATTCATGTAATCTTTCAAAATTAATATGCGTGTACAAAATGATTGAATGATAAAAATTGGGAATAGAACTTAATACCTTAAAACTTGGAATTTATTACCATTATTACTGTCGTAGGAACTTACCATGTACTATATCACTGGAGAGCATATTGCACCTTGGTGTGAACAAAATGTGTAAAGCTCACGCGTCAGTGTTGACTATATATACAGGTGGGTGACAGGAAATATGATAAGACCGCCAACGCAGATGAGAGTTGTGTCAGCCAATAAATAAAGCGACAAAACCCTTTCCATATCCAATAGAAATCTCTGCATAAAAGAGAGTCGATTGTACGATTCCGACTATATCATGAGCATGTGTTTATGAATCACTATAAAATAGTAATGATACCAGGTGTTCGCGAAAAGGTGAGCATATCGTGCCTCACCGGTGGCACCCGTCACAAACACATGCAAAGACAAGTCAATTCTTCACCTGAAAAACACGGGACCATATCTATCCTTCCCTTGTCTACCATAAATCATTTTGCAAGCTTTGCTGAGGCCTTGCATGGTGTAGCCTTGATCAAACAACTTCTGAGCTAGTATGAAAGAGCATGCTCGATTGTATCTCAAGAGTTGTGAAATGTAAACACCAAATGCTGGTACTGTTGGACCAAGTATTGTCTAAATCTTTAACCTAACGATGTCGCTGTCCACACTGAGCGTCTTCCAGAACATATTCTTCACCTCTATACTAGTTGAGGGAAGGTATCCAAGAGGGAGATGTGTTAGCTGGTCACGTGGGCCACCTGGGTCCTATTCTCCGTGTATATACGATTTGTGAAACACGCTTTGCATCCATTATCATAATATTGTCTGCTCTTACAAAACTCAAAATAAAAACCTAATCACTGTCTCAATCTGTCCGGGGACACGGGTGCCCGAATTCCCTGAGACCCCGCGGGCACACCAGAAATATATGACCGTGGGTTCGAATCTCGGTTCGTCCCGATAATGTTTCTAGGTTTGTCAGATATGGGAATTAGGGACAAATTTTAAACTTGCCTTACCCCGGACATACATTGGAAGGATTTTAATGTTTCATATTGTACTCAAACACAGAATGTTCTATCTTTGTACATGTGTATACAAAAATATGTTTGACAAATGTTCTTTTAAACATAACTTTGCATTTATGACATGCATGTGGATGTAAAACCTTGTTCTTGTCGTTATATTGCTGAAATAATGCCGATGCGACGTTATATTTTAACTCACACTCAACCCACATTTTGAATCAAAGGAAATATGTTTCCTTTCACATCGGGGGCACGGGTGGCCCAGTCGTCTAAGGCGCCGCGACTCGCTCTGCAGAGTTGCGTCCCTTGGGCACGCCAGAAACCTATGATTGTGGGTTCGAAAATTATGCAAACGTTGTCAGATTGAACATGTGAGATTCATTCAAAATGGTTGTATAATGTAGTTAATCTGTCTTCTAATCTATACCAGTAAATAGTTTACTGAAACAGCTCAACATAAAAACTGGTCTCTATGAAACGGGATCCATAAGGTTATCAATTTTCTTCAAAATGGGTTTAATAATACCAGTTAGCCCCGATTACTGTGATATGTCAGTTTCGAGTTCAGCATTAAAAATACGACGAAGAGAATAAATGTTATCTCAGAAAAAGGTCCTGGCGTTTTATTGCGTTTTAGTTTTTGAAACGCTGCTATAACCTCGTCTGATGTAATTTAAACATGGCGTAAAATGTCACCATATTCTAGAATATCGAGGTCGAAATCTGGCAATGCGCTATCTTCAATTCTATTTTCGTTTATCATCGTCACCTGGGGGCACGGGTGGCCCAGTCGTCTAAGGCGCCGCGATTCGCTGTGCAGAATTGCGTCCCTTGGGCACGTCAGAAACCTATGATTGTGGGTTCGAATCCCGGTTCGCCCCGATTATGTTTCTAGGTTGTCAGCACCATACCCGTGCTCGTGGGTTTCACCGAAGTGGTAAACGTCTAAGACCTGCACCACTTCGGGCTTTCCTCCCACATTAAGCTGACACGCCGCGATATAACTGGAATACTGTTAAAAGCGGCGTTAAACCCAACTCACTCACTCACTCACTCACTATCATCGTCACCTATTACCGTAAGGTCGATTTTCATTTTAACAATTTGCAATTTCACTTTGAGATCATCATTTGCTAATATGCTTAGTTTCTTTCATGATATATTTATAGGTTTTTTTACAATCTTTGCTTACTTTACGTTAAAGAGCTTCTGTGGCTTCTTGATACTTTAGAAAATGGTTTCGGCTTTTTAAAAAATGTGTTTACGTCTGTATTTACATTCAGAGCCAAATCAAGGTTTACTACAACAAGGCTGAATGTCACTTACCTTACTTGGAACATGTTCTCCGTGCTGATTCAGTGGGCCTGTTCATGCATGATGGCCTTGAACCTCCCGCAGTGACAAATCTTTCAGACTCAGACTGTTTACATAATTATCTGCAATGTTTCCTATAAATTCATCAACCTTGCAATATTCAAATTTGCCCGGTTTACTTTAATGTTGTTGGCATGGTTGTAATCTGGTTCTATCCTAGAGACTTGTCATTCAGTACATGCAGGGTAAAATATACTGATCTGTGTACACTGATAATAAAAGGCAAAATTCTCCTTTTTCAAAATGGGAGATCATAGGAAGGGCCATTACATAATTACACAATCTATTGTGCCGGTATCTTTGCAAGTAGTTTTGCCATGAAATCTATCTGGACCAAATCTACCATTACAAATACACACTTTGGCATGTTTCACTCAATCTAACTCCATAAGTATTTGGTTTCAGTTGTGACCCGGAAGTGTTTATCCTAGCATTGAAATCCCCAGTGAGAATTTGTGTATCCGTGTTGGATGAGATATCAGTAAGAATCCCTTACACTAATTTACCAACCTGGACTAGAAATAAAAGACAGCAATGCAACCACCCTATCTGTTTCATATTAAGATATATGAATAAAGATTCAAGGTGACAGAAAAACAAGTCCACAAGACCGTTTGATAAGAGGGATGGCTTCAACTTTCTAAGCGTGAACATTCTCTTTGTGTCGAGCAATATTCCAGCAGATCCATCCATTCGTTTCTCAATGTCACAGCTTAATGGGGGTACATTCGAGCCCGATCTTTCTGTCAAGATTTCAAAGAGCGTCTTACAGCTATTGCTCAAAAGTTGTGTGATCAAGATTACATCATTCAAAGCCTCTGTAAAGTTTTCAAAACGTTTTATAGCACACACATGGACACATAAGTTCCCTTGTTTTTGTTGTTGTTCAGGAGAGACTGACCTGCCTTTGCATGTGTGACCGGTGCCACCGGTGGGTACGGATACGCTCATCTTTGTATACTCACTATTTGATAGTGATTCATAAACACATGCCCATGATATAATCGGAATCGTACAATCGACAGAGGCTTCTAATGAATATGAAATATGAATATGGAAAGGGTTTGTCGCTTTTATGTTAATACATTGGAACATGCCATAATTTGAGAGTCTATAACCTTCTCAGGGTAGGTATGCTACTCCTAAGTACATATCCTGGGTCAGGTTAAACATACACCCTGCTATTTTCACCCACTTCAGTTTCCTAGTCGTGTAAAGTTGCATATGCATATCAAGGAAAAACTTCGCGCAGAGTACAAATGTAACTTTAGAAATCCGGAGCTCACAGCTGAAGTCAAAGCCACAAATACTTATGCTGTACCCGTCCTTTCGTATTCTTTTGGTGTTGTTGATAGGAAGAAACAAGAAATTCAGGGTACTGATACCCTCACACGAAGAATAATGTCAGACAATAGATCCCACGACCCACCCACCCAGATCCCAACACCCACCCACCCAGATCCCACCATCTCTTCCCTCAATCGCTTATATTAACCAATATTAATTGGAGGACGTAGTTGATTAACGTGGAGTCTCTTCATGAGAGAATTGTATTGTGCCCTTTTTCACACATTTATTTGTCTGATGAAACTCTTGTGAAACATGTCAAGATTCATGATGAAAACAAGACATTCTACAGTTTTCTTAAACGAGCCAAGGATGTGGGACATAATCTCAATGTCAATGTTGATTTTGTTGATAGTTCTACACTGCTGGACGGTATAAGAGAAGTGCCATATCAAATCAGCCCAGACAAGTAGAGGCTATCTGAACGCCCACTGCATCGAGTTGAGGTGCAGTGTGTTGAGAAGATCAGCAACCCCGCTTCGCTTGGATGAAGTCGGATGGCCTGAAAATTGAAACGGCAGAAGACTATTCTGTTTGCTTGTCAGAACGAGTCACTTCCCCCTCGGAACTGTCAGTGTGGGACTTTGCATCAAAATGTAAATGACAAATATATACTAGCCACATTAAGAAACTGTGCACGGAGAAAATATAGATATAAGGGCACACCGTCCATATATGAAATATAGGTTTGAACACAGCAATTATTGGAGACATTCAAACGCTCATGCACGTGCCATGCGATATGACGTCATTGATGGGGGCCTATGGACGTGCAATGTGTTACTGCACGTGCATCCTGTGCAGCTGTACACAGCATGTGCAACTCAAAATTCGCTGTCACTTTGGAAAGCATGATCTGTGGTCATTCAAAAATTCAAAACTTCTCAGGCGCAGACACAAGCATAACACAAGCAAATCATGCCAAGATTGACAGCTGCACAGCGTCATGAAGCCATTGGAATGATCCGAGCGGGAATGAGGCAACAACAGGTGGCAACACATTTCCAATGCCATCGTAACACGATATCGGCATTGGTGAGGCGTTATCACAACACAAATGACGTTGCCGACCACCCACGTTCAGGACGTCCCCGAGTAAAGACGCCAAGACAGGACAGATGGATTCGAGTTACACATCTCCGACACAGGTTCCAAACGGCAGTAACGACGTCCCAGACAATACCTGGACTGCGCCGTATCCATCCCAACACTGTCAGGAATCGTTTACGTCAGTACGGGATTCGACCACGACGCCCTGCCATACGTCCCATCCTGACACACTGTCATCGAGTCAACCGTCAAAGGTGGTGTCGAAATCATGTTCGCCAACCTCGAATATGGTGGAGAAATGTTGTCTTTACAGATGAATCGAGGTCAAACATTTCCCACAGTTACGGGCGCCAACGTGTCTACCGGCGTTTGGGAGAACGTTATGCACGCAACTGTATTGTGGAGAAGAATCGTTTTGGAGGTGGCTCTGTGATGATTTGGGGTGGGATAACAGCACGGCACCGAACCCCTTTGGTGGTTGTTCAGGGCAATCTCACCGGTGTTGGCTACAGATATCAGATTCTGAGGCCTGTGGTCATTCCTTTCCTGCAACGTCATGGCCCGGGATTGACATTTCAACAGGACAACGCTCGTCCTCACGCGGCTAGGGTCGCAATGGATTTCCTTCACCATAACAATATCATGTTACTGCAATGGCCTGCAGTTTCTCCAGATCTCTCCCCAATAGAGCATGTGTGGGATGAAATGGAGAGCCGTCTGCGTCGTCTTCCACATCCTCCAGATAACGTCCGTGACTTGGCACAGGATTTGAGGAGGATATGGCAGGCCATTCCCCAGGCCTTCCATGCCCATTTGGTTGACTCCATATGTCGCCGATGCACTGCTGTGATTCACGCACAGGGTGGTCATACCCGTTATTGAGTTTGTGACTTTGTCGTATGACCCCTACTCCATTTTGATCTTCTGAGGTCATCGTAACAGATGTTGTTCAGGTCCCGTTGACATTTTCTTATGGTCCGATCATTCAGCTGCTACAGCGTCTGCATCATTTTGTTCTTGCTGTGTTGTATTTCAATCCAGAATATATTTTCTCCGTGCACAGTTTCTTTATGTGGCTAGTATAGATTTGCAATGAATTTAATGAAACTGTCTAACACATTGTCAGTGGATGCCGAGCTTTGGCACAAATACAGTGTATCTAAAGCGACATGATGGAGTAGCTCGATCCTATCATTACCGTATTCACCATGCTTGTGGTTTGACACCGAGGTCCATCCATGTGACGACCCAGAGGGCGTCATGGAAAATGATAAATACAATATTCTTTTGAATATGCCCGTATACAGCCTCAGAGCCCAGGTTTCATCCAGTGATAGTCACAAATCGTAGCAAGAACCTTTTTGGATCAGCTTCAAACAGAGCTAGATTATCATGCGGCTTCCTGTGATTGATGCGACTTGGATTTTTTAATCTGATGTCAGAAGCTTTGGAACCCAAAGAGCTGATTCTTTCTTGCCAAAGTTTCTGTGATAATGGAATGTACTTTCTGAATGCCTACTGAACTACCGATATGACACTCAGTCATTCGCCGATCGGTCATCGTCGTATCTTTGGATTATTTCTGGTGTTGCTGGCCTGACAGGCCTTCCAGGGACCGTCTTCACGTCTTTATGGCTTTGCTAGTGTTGTACGCATCTCTTAATTGGCGTTAAAGGGCAAGCAAACTCATCATAGAAATGTTACAGATATTAAAACTTTATTTTTTTAATTTCATTTTTTCTTCCTTGGTATGTTCCCATGAAAACGGCATGTTTAAATTTGTAAATACCTTTAACCGAGACTGGGCAAAGACCGTAGAGTTTCTGGACTTTTGGGTTTCCAGAATTAAAATGGGACGTGTTAGGGTATACTTAATCAGAAATGCATGACCAAAATTATATTTGAAAAACGGAAATAGCGTACAACCGAAAAATTACAGGTGAAATAGTCCCCCAAACAAAAGAAATCGCTTCTGGTGGATTTTCCACTACTGGGGTTAGAATGGGTTTCTTGTGTTTGACGCGCTGCTCAATTACAACGATCTGGACGGTGCCCTGTCTGTTTGATTCTGCCTTGGATATTTTATTCGCCGTAAAGAGATTTTTCTGTCTGCTCACCCTAGTGTCAACTTATGCCTTATTAGTAATAACATTAAGGATGCCTTCAGTTGTCTATTCCCTGGCAGACATTCATTGTGTGGAATAGGACCGATGCGAACCATCACCAGACAGATTATATAGTATATAGATGCGGAAACCATGTCTACATATCAGCCAATGAAAACCTTTGTCACACACAGCTGCACCATTGCGCCGATGACTTTAGGCCACGCCCCCAAATAGTTTTCTCTTGGAATCCGATAACAAAGCATGTGATTTCACCTCGACATTTAAATACTTTTACTCTTGAGAATTGACCTAATGTATCAAGCAAAATTGATATTCGGAACAAAATCGCAATCAATTTTTCCACTTACATGCCCTTTAAGCCCTCTGTTTGCACCTTACTCAAGTTTTTTCCATTTTCCAAAGGTCACAGACCCGATCTTATTTTTACATACTTGCACAGCGAAACAATTTGCTTAATCATCTCAAGCTTTTATGGATATACCTCTATGAAACATTTGGTGGATAAACACGTTTGGCCGTTATTTGTAAAATTTGGGCTGATCAGAGTTCAAACTTACTACACATTGATTGACACTCCCTAAAGCTTACTTGTTTCACATTTTGTTAGGTACGATCGAGCACGCTCTTTCTTCGAAGATTTCAGAGCGCACCATACATGTACGACTCTTGCTAAAAAATTGTTATATCAGGTTTACAAAATCCAATGCCTCAGTGTAGTATAGTATATCGAAAAGTGTTCTGGTAGATACGTAGAGGGCATTTCAAACTTTGAAGCATCTGTGACAAAAATGATTTCCGATGAAATTCCCTATTTTGACTTGGAGTATATGTTACCACAGACCATGTTGTGACGTCGCCGTGATCATTTGTCAAGAGCGTAAAGGTTATTGGCGATTAAGAGTGGGTGCAGAACATAACATAAGCCCACCAACGCAGATGACAGACCTGATTGCAACATAAGGTAAACTATTTAGCTCTTTAGGTCCGTACAACCTGTATGAAAGCAGTGCCCAGCGTAATATGGCCGAGTTTTCGCTTATCCAATAACGAAATTAACATGGAAGGTCAGGATATATAGCTAAATACAAATGTTTCGGGTGTTTCCTGAATGTTGCTAAAGCTTAAACAACACATTTCTGTTGCAACCAATGCGATGAATAAATAGAGCACCCATTTCTTAGAGAGATAGCACATTTCCTAACAAGATTAAGGACATATCGGTAGCAGTAAGACTCTTGCTGATTTGTATTGTTGTTTTTGCATGATGTTGTTTGTTTGTTGTTTAACCAAATAATATTCCAGCTATATGACAGAGGTCTGTAAATAACCTGGACCAGGCAATCCAGTGACCGGCAGCATGAGAGTCGATCTACGCAAATAGGATACGATATCATGCATCAACCAAGTCCGTGAGCCTGACCACCCGATCCTGTTCATAGCCTCTCACGAAAAGCATAGTCGCCTCTTGTGCCAAGCATGGGTTGTCCCCAAGGGAATAGACTATATGACCCTTGACGAACGATATCAGATCATCAACATACCCCAAGCTTATTTTAAACGTCTTGGCCAAATTCCCTTATTTGGATTTTGCCAATATGAGAAGACATTCCGATTCATATACATAAAGAAACAACTCAACAAGACGGGAAGCAAATTCGGTGCCGATGGGGTTGCCTACTGCTGGCCTTAATGTTAAATCCCCAATTCTCACATACATGTTATCAAAGGGGGAGTCCAGCATTTCACGTATCGTTTTATGACATTTACTTTCCTTTTCGACAAATTGTCCTGCACCTCCGAAAATAGACATGTAACGATACTTATGGACACCACGTCAAATTGTATATGTGTACTGATCCAACGAACTGATTCTAGAAAGAGCATCTACAATCACATTGTCTTTTCCCTTGATATGCTAGATCTAAAGATCAAAATCTTGCAAGGACTAGCTTCGCCTGATCAATCTTTGATTTTTGTTCTTCATCTTACGAAGAAAAGTTAACAGACTGTAATCAGCAAACACTCCAGTGGAATGCATAGTAGTTACATGTACCAAATACACCTAAAATTGTTGCAATGACAAATCAGAGCAACGATATTTGTCTTAGTTGTAAGGCGTTTTTTTCTGGTGCCTGTCAAAGGTCTTTGAAAAGTAAGAAACAGGGTTGCCATACCATGACCACTGGCATCTTAAAAACATGTTGCTTTCAAAGCTGAAGAATCCATGAGCATGGCTTTTACTATTTCAAAAGCGGCCTTGCAGTAGTTATCCCAAAGATATTTAATCTTTTTCGCCAACAAATAAGTGAGAGTGGCCACTACATCACTGACAATGTTTTTCTGTAGCTACCAGCATTAACACTGAAAAATCTTAAGTTTGTTTGTCGGAACTGGGAATTATGCAATAACTTCTACTTTGGCTTTGGTCAGATGTACCTGACCTTGACTGACTACATGACGTAAAGACCTCCTTAAGTTCACATTTTGTAAGATTTCTCATAATTGTTTCTTGTGATAGTCGTTTAAAGAAGGCACGGATCCTGTACCAATGATAGTCCCACTCCATTTAATGGCTGATGATGTAAATCTATCCCTTGTGGGCCTGAAGTGACGTCATCGATGAAGCATTGAAAGCAGATAGGTGCGTTTTAAACCCAAATGGCACAACTGATAAAATCCATATTGTGTAGCAAAACACTAAAACCTTCTATGCAGTCTCAGTTGGTGAGATCTAGTAATACCAGTTCAAAAGTTCCAGGAATACGTCATCAATTCTTGGCATGAGAATGAGTCACCTTGGGGGATGTCTGGCTTGGGTACCAGGATGCATAGTGCACTCAACTCACTGATACTTGGTTCGAAGAAGTTGTTCTCCAACATATATTTAACATGTTTTTGTGCACCAATTTGGTTCATGCAATACGAATTTTGTTCAATGGGCAGCGCATTACCAACCCCTATGTCAAGTCGCTACAACCAGGTACACCCGGACACAAATGGGTTGGTTGATTTGTTGGTTTGTTGTTTAACGCCGCACTCAGCAATATTCCAGCTATATGACGGCGATCTGTAAATAATCGAGTCTGGACCAGACAATCCAGTGATTGATATCATGAGCATCGATCCACGCAATTGGGATCGATGACATGCTTCAACCAAGTCAGCGAGTCTGACCACCCGATCCCGTTAGTCGCCTCTTACGACAAGCATAGTCGCCTTTTACGGCAAGCATGGGCGAAGTTCCGAATTAAATCTGACAACTGTCTTTTGTTCTGGAGTACAGTGAGATAATTTCAAATCAATATTGTTCAACAACTGAGATTCTTTAGGCCCAGGGCTAGCCTTCTCAACCAAATCTACAAATCAACAGGATACACAGAAGCAACGTGTTTGATGACAAACAGGTTATAATATTCCTTCATCATATTCAAACGACACAAGTTGACAACTTTTTTGGGTGTTTGTACAATGTAGTCAGTGTGGTCAAGTACCAAGTAGTTTAAAAGATGCGCCAGTTACTCCTTTACTGAAGAAATAAACCCTGGACCCAAATGACTTTAAGAACTTTCGACCAGTTTCCAATCTTTCATTTATTTTCATATGGCTTGAGAAGGTTGTTGCAGACAGACTGCTTGGTCATCTCCTGTGGAACTTTCCGCTTGAAAAAGTACCAGTCAGCATATAAAATCAAGCACAGCACCGACATTGCACTTGTGGATGTCCATAATGACACAGGGAGCAATGGATCAGCGGGGTATCACACTCCTTGTGCTACTGGACCTATCAGCGGCGTGTGACACCATCGACCAGTAGCCTCCTACGTAGGCTGGAAACAAGACTTGGACTAACCGCTCGTTAGATACGTTTTGAAAGCATCTCGTTGTAAGAAAGATGGTATCTGACAGACACTCGTGTAGTAACCTCTATATCTCCTTGTGACTCAGGGTGATAAGCACTAGACCTGATCTGTCTAATTCATCTGTGTCTGGGCTTCAAAAGGACAGCGGGGATTTTCTGATTAGGTTTTTGCTACCATCGAACATGCGTGACAAGCTTTTTTAAGTCTTACAAACTGTGACACCTCCTGACGCAACCTCTGCTAGAAGAAAAGAGCTATAGTGTTGTTAACACCCATATGACCAACCATAGGAGTATTGTGGGTTAAAATCATCACTAGTTGACGATGTCTGTTTAGAACTACAATCGGGTGAAAACCTTTGCACTCAACCTCATTAGAAGCTTTGGTGGGTCTCCATTATCTCATCAAAACACCATTTGGCAGTAAAAATAAACAGGTATCTTGACAACGTTTATTACATTTACGATTTCAACCAACCAGAGGCAAATGTATAAATTCAGAAAATGATATATAAATAGTTTCCCACTTTGTTTCTTTAAGGGGGCAAAGTGGTTAAAGCGTTCTTTCCTCACGCCGAGACCCAGGTTCGATTTCCCGCATGAGTACAATGTGTGAAGCCCATTTCTGGTGTCCCCCGCCGTGATATTGCTATTATATTGCCAAATGCGGCGTAGAGCCATACTCACTCACTCACTGTTTTCTTAAGCATCACCTATATAGTTTACTTACTCTGAAACATTAGCTAGTGTATGTATATTTGTGCTTATATTGCCAATGTAGCCTATGTCACAACCGGATGACCCAACTGCACGGAACAAAAGTAATTATATACGACAAATAAAAACAAAAACAGTTTAAACTAGAAATAATTTATTTTCCTTATTCGAATATTTACATTTTTAAAAACATAAGTTTGTATTTTGCCTATCTTCAAGTGTTTTGTTGCCTGGCTACACATGTTTCTGCCTGTTAAACCTCAACGTAGCCTTGCGGGTAGTTGATGACGATGCCGCTCGGGCAGCTTGGTTTGGGGCAGCACTTGCCAGTAGGCGGGGCCAACAGCTTACACGCCGGGGGCAGCTGCCATTGCAGACATCTGAAGATAGATAAATAATTATAATAATAATAATAATAATTTTCTGTTCCTTTAGACACAGGAGAAACATGTCAAATATGCGGACCTCGCTTTCGAAATGTCACGCTTGCATCCCAAGTACCAAGTTGTCCCAGGTTTGCTGCCAGGAATTACAGCCTTCTGACAATCTGGGTGATGCAGAAGGCTGCAGTGTTGGGGAGTCTTCACATTCTCCTAAAATTACGACTATATATGTCGTTTTTTTCTAATTGTTTTGCTTTTGCCAAATACGTGCATTTTATTCCAGAAATTTATATTTTGATGTGATCTACTTAATTCACAACATCACTCAGTTGTTGACATCTTTTCTTACACATGCACTGAATATTAGTATTAATTTTTTTTTCAAATACACTAAATGTATTTTTCTATATATAATATATACAGAATGAAGTCCAAGAAGTATGAAGCCATGTGTGTTTAACTTGGAAAACTATAAGCGGATGGCATGCGTTTAACGTGGGAGGTGTGACTTACAGGGCGGTACAGCGGTACATGCCCTTGCTGGCATCTGCACAGGTACATTGGTAGTCACAGCCGTCGCGCCATGTCTTGCCCTGCTCATACTTCTGGCCCTTGTACTGACACATATCTGGAAACAAATGACAGCGGTGCTTGATGACAGTACAACGGTCCACATACAACAGTTGCAATAATGCTGATACATTCACAACTCATTGGCCCTCCGTCACATTAAACACTTTGTATTGAAGACATATCAAACGAAATAGTATATATATATATATATAAATGGGAATTCCAGTCCAGAGAATATCAGTCTAAATCGTGACAATATGTAAGTTGTTTTGTGATTTAAGGCCCCCAAAATATATGACACCATTCTGAAATAAACATTCGAGTCTGAACCAGACAAATCAGTGATTGATATTATGAGCAACGTCCCACATCGTGCATCTTCCCGAGGCAAGGGAGTTAATAGACTATAAAAGTCCAGTTTCCACCCTTGCCGAACTAGAATGGTATTCCTGGGCTCGACCGTAGCGCCACCAGTGGTTATTACGAGTTATGTCCCTTCTAAGCCTCTCATATGGACCAATCAGATTCCACCTCTCGTATCAATTGCATTTGTTTCAAACAAAATGGCGGCGCCCAGTCAAGACGATCTGATCGATAATCAAGATCTAGGTAACCGAGTCTGACCAACTGATCCATGAGACAAGTATAAGCAGTTGGGGAAAAGTATAAACTGTTGGGGACAAGTATAAACAAATACAACTTTTTTATGCTATGTTCTAGATATTCAGTGTTTGAATGGAGGTCACGCCCCCCTATAATCGGATGGTGTCAATGTCATGGGCAACTCACTCTGGGTTTGGCCACAGTCCGGCACACTGCAACACTCTCCGGGCTTCTTCACCAGCGTACAAGACGGGTCCAGGTTGTTGTAGATCGGACAACTGGACAACGAGAGAGAACAATCGTAGACAACGTCCCGTTAACAGTTGACGGATATGTTTATACAGCTGATAGAGATGAGTACATGACTGTACGCCACTGCTGTAATGAATGTTGTGAGAATGACATGGCCAAACACCATTAATACAATGGTCGTACTGTCAGTGATATTCTTTCTTTGCAATACTGTAACAACGGTCAAACTAGGCCTTTTCCCTCTCTCGAGGTTTAACATTTTCAACCAAAACCTAGGAGTCGTGTTTTAACCATAACATAACAATGACGTACGTGACTGCGTGTATAACCGACAGTGAATTGACAACGCGTGTTTTACTTACAGTCCTCTACAGCTGTAGGAACCTTGGCTTCCATCTACACAAGTACAGTTATATTCGCAGCCGTCGGCCCAGTTCTCTCCTTCCTGGTAGGTCTTGCCCTTGTACAGGCACACGTTAGCTAAAACAAAGTCATCGTGATTGGAAATCTTCAATTAAGTCAGCAATGCAATATATATGAGTTCAACGGTTTGGCGTCCCTGATGGTTATAACATAAGGCGAACGTTTTCATTGACCGAATCGTAGACTTTATGGATATCTACTTTTCCTGTGTATAATGATACTAACACGGATATAACCATGTAATTGAAATTCCTTAAAATAGTGGAGATATCGGGTTTTTCTATGATTTTTGGTTTTGGCTTGGTTTGTTGTTTAACACCGCACTCAGCAATATTCCAGCTATATGACGGCGGTCTGTAAATAATCGAGTCTGGACCAGACAATCCAGTGATTGACAACATGAGCATCTATGCACCCCTGTGATCTCAGTACTTACTTTGACCTGTGACTGGGGCTGGTGTTGTGTATTGCGAGCTGCCACCACCTGTCAGAAAACAAACAAACCTGTGAGACTTGTTGCATCGTTAGAATGTTGTCCTGCCCATATATCAATACATGTCCATCCCGAGTTGGCAGTGAGTGAGTCTGTCAGTACTATTACACCAACATCACAATGGTTTGTCAATAATTCATCGATGCCACTCAAACACCCAGGTGGCACATTGTAACCACCATCAGATGAGAGTGATGGGAGCCTTGTGTGCCAGGGAACCCCGACAGTGTTGACAGACCACTGGGAGAGTGATCTTACACGTACCTCTACAGCAGACACGTCAAGTGGCTGGTAGTGAACATGGGGTTGAAAAAACTACAGCTCAGAGGATATCATTCTAGCTGATCAAAGGATGAAAGTTTGTCGCCATTGATGACACAAGAAATTAACTTTGTCTTGTTTAGCAACATGTATTTCTAATTTGCTCATGAAACATTTGAAGTATGTGATATACATCGGCCAGGTATGTCACTTACAGTTTCCTCCATGGGCGAGAATAGCGAAAACATCTCCCGACTGAGGTTGGCCTGAAACAGATATCATTCCACGATATTAATAAACTGATATACACCGTTATCTTAGAAGAAGAGTGTAACCAAATACAAACTACGGTATGAAAAACAGGAACAGTTACAAGGCTTGTATAAGTAAGTGAATATGCTTTTGAGGCGCTTTTAGATATATCTAACACAAGTAATGGGCTTCACACATTGTACCCATGTGGGGATTCGAACTGGGGTCGAACTGACGAGCGAACGCTTTAACCACTAGGCTACCCCACCGCCCGATGTGTACTGCCCCTGTATGTGCTGGACGTCATTACCTCATGACTCATGTATTAGAGGTGAGGTGAGATAAAATGGGGTTTAACGTCGCGTCCAAGATTATTGCACTTATATAGCACGTGTGTCTGTGTGTATGTGGCTGCTTGTACTAGTCCGGACTGATGCCGATTTGTAGTGCTAGCTCACTGAGATACCATGCCGCAGTTTAACATGAATACCCCACACAGACACAGTATACTGACTTCGAGCCGACCAGTCCTTGTTTTATCCCCTTAATGCCGAGCGCCAGACAGGGTAACAACAAGTACTATCTTTTAACGTCTTTTGGTATGACGCGGCCGGGAATCGAACCCCGGACATTCCGCTCTCCGCGCGAACGCCCTACCACTAGACCACGGAGGCGGTCCTCATGTATTAGACTTAAAACAAGCACTATAGTAGCGTGACAGAGTACACGTGCTAGTTTTACATCTTAACTCACTCAACGTACGAGACGTAATTCGCCTAGACTACAACTTCCATGCTTTGCGTATTTATAGATGGCTACAACATACATGTACATGTATGAGACGTTATTTGTGAAGGTGACGTCTTGTCTTTACTCACTTGTCTGCCAGTTAGCCACTGTGTTGCCAGGGGCGTAGTAGAAGGCGGGTTTCTTGCCGCTGGGGTTCTCGTAAGGACATTGACCTCTAGTGGACACCATCATCCATCCGCTACTAGAGCAGCCGGACCCAGTGTTGCTCATGTAGAACTCACGGCCAGTTAACGAGTCACTGTACAATACACGACACAGTTAATAGCAAGCCCAACCCCGGGGATCACAGAAAGATTTCAGCCCGTAACCTGTACTGCCTAGCATTATTTTTTGAGGTGACAGAATAGTTTTACATACATATAAAATATTTTGCTCAGCAAAGGGGATCGAAACACTTTTTATTAACATATTTTATTACGAACTAATTATATTTTTGGGATAAAATTTGAGGACAATTTATTCTTTTCCAGCATTTTCGGGCACAAATGGGGTTTTTTCTGGAATTGTGATACAGAGTATAGTGTTTCACGAATATATTGTAAATAGACACCGCTAGAAGAGATGCGACCAGACTCGTTCCTGTGTTGTCGGTACTTACCCAGCCATCTGGAAGAAGTTCTTGGGAATAGACTTGATATCTCCCCAGGAGGAGTCGATAATCCTGCTCGGGTCGAACCAGCTCATCTTGTCAGCTCCAACTGCGTTGAAGGTCACATAGGCCTTCTGAACTCCCTGGTTGTAGATAGCGACTCGGATCTGGGTAGCAACACAGGCGTTCTCTTTACTTACAGTGTAGAAACATGCATAACGGCAACACCAAGGAATAATCATTCTCGAATATCTGCCGAAACATGGGGTAGTTTAGGCACCATTGTAATGACAATTATTTGAATGTTTCAATAAAAATAGATGACACCAGGTTTTAACGAAAAAGGTAAACTCAACCGTCAGCACCGGTCACGTGCTGGAATGAAGTGTCGTAACAAACCCTATGTAAAACGATGATTGATTATTTTTAAAGGAATATATTTACAATATTGAAGTATAATATTTAGACCCGAAAGTGATTCTAAGGGACGCAACTCTGCGCAGCACCGCCCCGCCTCTCCAAAAAAACTATCCAATAAAGTATTGGATGTATGTAAAACTATTATCTACATTGATAACTATAATGTCATCCTCGGTTGGTTAATTTATTATTTGCTTCACATGGTTTAGTTGACTTCTGTAATGGCCCAAACACAGAAAGGTTTCGACAGTAGAGCGACCCAAGTTCCCACCTGGTCAAAGTGGCAGTTGATCCAGTGGTTGGACAAGTCAGGTTTGTAATGTCCTGGGTAGGTGCTGGTCAGATACATGGCCTGGGGTTGGTTGGCGTTGATGGTGCCAGGGGAGGACCACAGACTGTACAGGTCTCCTGGCATCCCTGCCACGCCCTTCATCAAGATGGTCCAGTTAGGTGGAGGGAGGCCGTAGCCTGTATTTCCGGTGTGTGGCGACGAGGTCGCTTCTGTAAACACAGCTTAGTCATTATGGTAGTAAGTGAGTTGGGTTGAGTTTCAGTTTAGTGAAGGCGAAGCGAAAACTAGACATTTGCCACCATTGTGAAATAATGAATGTGGGTGATTCACACCGAGGATAATAATCGAACCTACGACTAGTGGATCTTTCCACGGCTAAGGGTGGCAACTCTACAGAGAATTAAGGTTGTTGAATACTATGACAACATTTGATACACTGATTACTATATGTTGTCTATTGGAGATATCCTATCGCTTTTCCATAATTCTTGGACTGTCAAGTGGACGATTGTCCGTAACACTACTTACTGCAGTAGCCACAGGTCATCGCACAGTTGTCGCGAGCCCATGACTCATACTGTCCACTGCAAGCGAAGCTTCCATACTGTTTACAGTTCGACAGCTTGTCCACGCAGCTGGACTGGGATGGGGCCGGGGTGTCAGGGGCTGGTGTTGAACCTGGAGACACGAGGTGGGGTGTGAGCTCTGTGTAACGGTGAGGTGAGGTGAGGTGAAATGGGGTTTAACTTATCTATCGATGTGTATGCATATGCGCGTGTGTGTGTGTGGCTGCTCGTACTTGCCCGGAATAACGCTGCCTTTCTAATGCGAACCCACTGAGATACCACGCCGCAGTCTATCATGGAAACCCCACACGGTATACAAACTCAGCGCCAAACAGTCCATGTTTTATCCCCTTAATGCCGAGAACAAGGCAGCGAAACAACAAATACCATTTTTTAGCGTATTTGGGAATAGCTGCATAATGTAAGCGTTGGTGTCATTTAGCATCTGTATTTACAGTTACCGCTATCCTGTAACTGTAGTCATTAGACTACATCTCACACCCAATCAATGACAATAAACTAGTACAATCCCGTGTCAACTTCAAGACAGGGGCCTGTCGAGGTCTCCGGACCCCGTTCCTGAGAGAGATCGTAGCGTGAATCGTAATGTTTAATGTATGGGATTGAGGACAGGTGCAGCAGTAAGATCGCTCGGTGGACTTGGTCGACGTACTCACATAGGTCACAGTATTTCCTGCAGTTGTCTCCCGCCCAGCCGAGGTACAGTCCGCCACAAGATGCCTTCCCGTACATAGCGCAGTTGTCAAGTTTGTCCACACATGGAGGCTCGGTAGTGGACACTGTACGCTCTGAAATAAGATGACACAACTATGACAGTGTTGCCATTGTGATGACGGGACTTCTAGCATTATCTTGTTGCTGTGGAGGGAGGATATTACAATGACTGCGGTGCCATGTCCATGAGAGGATGTACACATGCCGGTGTTGCTGACAGTGGTGTCAGGTTGATGAGGGGCTGTACACAGGCCAGTGTTGCTGACAGTGGTGTCACATTGATGAGGGGTTGTACACAGGCCAGTGTTGCTGAGAGTGGTGTCACATTGATGAGGGGCTGTATGCATGCCAGTGTTGCTGAGAGTGGTGTCAGGTTGATGAGGGTCTGTACACTGGCCAGTGTTGCTGACAGTGGTGTCAGGTTGATGAGGGGATGTACACATGCCAGTGTTGCTGACAGTGGTGTCAGGTTGACGAGGGGCTGTACACATGCCAGTGTTGCTGACAGTGGTGTCAGGTTGACGAGGGGATGTACACATGCCAGTGTTGCTGACAGTAGTGTCAGGTTGATGAGGGGATGTACACATGCCAGTGTTGCTGACAGTAGTGTCAGGTTGATGAGGGGATGTACACATGCCAGTGTTGCTGACAGTGGTGTCAGGTTGACGAGGGGCTGTACACATGCCAGTGTTGCTGACAGTGGTGTCAGGTTGACGAGGGGATGTACACATGCCAGTGTTGCTGACAGTAGTGTCAGGTTGATGAGGGGATGTACACATGCCAGTGTTGCTGACAGTAGTGTCAGGTTGATGAGGGGATGTACACATGCCAGTGTTGCTGACAGTGGTGCCGGGTTGATGAAGAGCTGTACGCATGTTGCTACAGTGTCACAGTGACAGCAGCATGCCATTGTTGAGATAAAGCTGATGTTAGCAGCAAGGCGTTGCCATAGGTGACGACAAATGAAGGGAAGGAAAAGGCGATTTGAAACAATGAAACCTCGTAATTCCGGACGATTACCTTTTTTGAAACGTCAGTTATCAATACATTGTTAAAGGATATGGCCATTTATAACTCAGTATGAATTATTCCGGACATTTTGCAAATCCAGACGTGTGTTCACTATTAGTACTGATCTGATTAACAGGGTTTTGCTATATACACATTCGCGAATCTGTGGGCCCCGGGTGCAGGGTACGTTGTTTAACTGAACAAGGTGGCATGCGTGTACATGTAGGTTCTACTCACGACAAATTCCACAATAGATTGGGCAGTTCTCTCTCGCCCAGGTTTCGTAGGGAGCTTTGCAAGAGTATTTGCCGTAGGCAGCGCAGTTGTCCAGCTTGTCGGTAGGGGGACAGACTCCTTGCGGTGAGACGTTGGGACCACCCGTGGTGGGGTTGGGTCCGGCGACGGTTGGGGACTGGCAGGACACCTGTTGACAACACTGCCTGGGCACGCTCATCATGCGACACATGGGAGGCAGTCGTGTATATGTGGGACACCTGGGAGAACATATGGATATTGTCATATATAAGAATTGTTTGTTTGTTTGATGTTTAACGCCGCACTCAGCAATATTCCAGCTATATATATAGAGAGAGAGATATATATATAGAGAGGGAGAGAGATAGATATAGATATAGATATATAGATATATATATAATCGAGTCTGGACAGGACAATCCAGTGATTGACTTTATGGGCATCGATCGACGCAATTGGGATAAGATGACATGCACCAACCAAGTCAGCGAGTCTGACACCCGATCCCGTTAGTCGCCTGTAACGACAAGCATGGGTTGCTGAAGACCTATTCTGGACCTGGGTCTTCGCGGGTTTCGTATATGAGATAGCTACACGATAAATCGCAAAAAACGATTAAGAACGTATCCCGGCGGCCGGACAACAGAAATTTTACCCGTTTAATCCACGACAATGCGGGCGGTTGATTGGTGTAGGGAAATTATGGTGGGGAATGAGGTCACCTACTTAGGTATGCATCTGTAACGGCCGGTGTTGGCGTCGAGGCACTCGCAGCTGAAGTCACAGCCGTCGTCCCACTTCTGACCCACCTGATACACCTTGGACTTGTAGACACAGGCATCTGAGAAGGAAGGGATGCGTTAACATCCAATACATCAGCATGCAAAGAGATTGCCTTTGTCATGGACGCATCACTCACGGTTGATGTGGTACGGACCACCACAAGGTAAATGTGTCTGAAGGAACTGCTCACACCACTTTTCTATATACCTGTGAGGTTTAACCTACGCTGTAATGTATACCTATGTATACGGTACCACAGGTATGCCAAGTATGGCAAACATCTGATTTTTCAATATTAAGTTAATCTGTTAGATCCTTACCAAATGTCAAAACATCACTGCTGGATCGAGTGAAAGAACCCGTGTTTAGTTATCATAACGGGATTTGGTCTGCTACTGACTCCATGTGATCATAACATGATTGAGTCAATCAACGAACCCATGTTTAGCAATCATAACAGGATTCAGTAAATCAATCACAGGGGATCGAGTCTATCAGTGACCCATGTTTAGTGACCATAACAAGGATGAATCTACCACTGACAGTGCGAACAAAGTCTTGTATGCTACTCAAAGCAAATTACAGTAAAGTACGGTTATAACGAACTCAAAGGGACTACTTATTTTAGTTCGTTATAACCGAAGTTCGTTTTAAGCATTTATACAGTATAACTACAGCAAATAGTCGGGACCAAAAAAGTAAGTTCGTTATATCCGTCAGTTCGTTATAAGCGTGTTCGTTATAACCGTAGTTTACTGTAAACAACACACACAATTGGAAGGCTGTGTGTAGCAATGACAGATTAACTATAGTCATATGAAAAAATGTGGTGTTCTTCAACTTCTTTTTCGTAAAATATACAACAACACTCACTGAGTCGTCCACCGATGGTGTTCGCGATTCCAGATGGGTTGTAGCCTGGCCTGAAGCCGGTGAAACCTCCTGTGAAGGAACCAAACACCGGGTAGACGCCGGGGTTCTGGATTGGATCTACCACAGAACCATCAGGCTTCTTACACACGGGGACGTCACAGCAGCCCCCGGGGGCCTTCACCATGTAGCATCCCTTGGGTAATGTCACCTTGGAGTAGTCAGCACACCTACAAATACACGACTCGTGAACACGTGGTCCTGTCTACAAAGGTCACAAGCAGCTGGAGTCGTATACTTCCCAGGGTGCTGAGAATGGAACTCGAGTGCACACTGATCCTTTGACCGGATTTATAACGTAGTGCCTTGAACATGCTTTAGGGTATGAATTTACGCATTATAAATATGCACATTAATGCAAGACAGCGACTGTTGTACAAGCACCTTGATGTTGCGATCAAAAGATAAAAATATATGGGTTGCTATACTTTATAGCAAATATATAAAAATATAAATACAGATTTATACAAACACTACTATGACGAATGAGTAATTATGACTAACACAAGGCTCTGAGTTGCAACAAGTGTATGCGTCTGCGATGCTAGTATCAATAACGCTAAACGATAGTAATGCCCCGGTCACAGGAAGTAGAGCATTCCTTCACAAGAGGAGAGCACGGTGTACTTACTTGGGGATACACTTGTAGTATCCTGAGGTGGAGTCGAGACACTCGCACTGGTAGTTACATCCGTCATCCCACTTCTCTCCCATGTTGTACATGCGGTTCTGGTAGATGCATTTGTCTGTACACAGAGCAGTGCTTAGTTTAGGGCATTAGCATGTGACGGAGCTTTGTCGTGGCTCTATAGCATACTTCAGGGGTATTAATTTTATAACTAGGTCGTATGTAGTTGTCTGATATGACCAAATACAACTCTAAAACATAAACACTTAAATATACACAAAAGCTGAAGTAATCGTCATCATATACGTCCACACATCAACGACTGAAACTGACACCGACAACAGTGACAATATAGCTTTAAAGTTGATCTTAACATAATATTTTTCTTATTTCTTGGTTAACAGATTATAAAAACAAAACTTGTATGTTGTAAGAAAACTAAACTAAACTGATATTTAATGTATATTTTTCGAAAAGTTGTCTCAATATTGTTTCGTTGTGCATTTTTAGTTCAGCTCTCTCCTCATTAACCTATTGTGCTCTATAGTCTTTCAGTTTAACCTATTGTTGGCACAATTTCTTGACGGTGAATACTTTGATTTGCATTCAATGGAATAAAAGAATAACGATTGTCGGATTTTATTGCTTTCCACTTTTCATTTTTAGGATCAGAAGAATCTGTAACCAACTTTTTTTAAAAAAACGTTGTTGAACTTACTGAGTCGTCCCACCATGATGCTTGTTGTGCCTGGGGGGACGGTGGCGCCACCTCCTGGCAACGACCCTCCGAACTGAGTCCCAACACCGGGCCCAACAATAATCTGTGGGTTGGTAGTTGGTGCCGGTGTCTGTCCTGGAGCCAGGGTGGGTGTGGGGTTGATCTGGGGTGTTGGGTTGTAGGGGGTGTTGATTCCGGGTACGTTACAGGTAAGACTCCTGCAGCACTGTCCGGGTACTGTGACATAATGACAGTAGCTAGGGGTAGGTGGATATGATGGGCATCTGCAAAAGGAAATAGAGGATTTAGACTGCGGCACATCATTTACAATTAGCCTTAACATTATTATAATTCTCAGGTAAGCTCTGGATCTTTTCTAACTTCAGGGATAAATGTTCAACACTTGTTGATTCCGGGCCTTGTTTGTTTTTATCCTTTCCAGTCGATCACAAGCAAGAAAGACAAGCAACAATAACCGTTGACCTTATCTGCCCGGAACAACCAATACACATGACAGTTGTCTCTTACGACAAGCATAAAATACCGGTGACCTATTCTGCATGGAACAACCAATACAAATGTCAGTGGGCACTTACGACGAGCAACAAATACCGGTGACCTATTCTGCCTGAAACAACCAATACACATGTCGGTGGGCTCTTACGACAAGTAACAAATACCGGTGACCTATTCTGCCTGGAACAACCAATACACATGTCCACTGCTCTGACGACAAGCAACAAATACCGGTGACCTAGTCTTCCCGGAATAACCACAAGGGATGGTTGTATAAATATACCCCTGTAGCATACACTGACTTACTTGGAGATGCATCTGTAGATTCCGTTCTTGCCGGACTCGCATGTGCAGGTGAGGTCGCAGGCGTCGTCCCATGAAGTGCCTTGTTGGTGGAGCGTGCCCTTGTAGTAACAGGCGTCTGTCACGTACAGAAAACAATGTATGTAAGTGAGTGAGTTGGGTTTAACACTGCTTTGGGCAGTATTTCAGTTTTATCGCGGTGTGTCAGCTTGATCTGGGAGGAAAGCCCTAAGTGATGCAGGTGTTAGACGTTTACCACTTTGGTGAATCCCACGAGTACGGTGCTGACAGAGAAACAGCCATCCACAAGGTCATTGAGTTGGTATGGCGTTATGTCGCTTTTATTATTAGCCTAGCATCATCATCATCATCATCATCATCATCATCATCATCATCATCATCGGGGTCATCGACAAATAGTTTCATTGCATTCATTTCACAAGATAAACCAAGCACCGTTAGTGAGTGGGAATGATTTTACGCTGCCTCTTGCGCTATTTCACAAACTACCATTGTTGGGAATAGAATCTGATTTTGGGGGGTTGCTATAAACGTCTTTTCTATTATCCAAGGATGGTTTTACATGTAAATGTGTGTGACCTACTTCTGCCTCCGATCTGGACAACGTAGGATGATCCTGGTTGCGGTCCGGATCCAGAGAAGATCTGATGTGTTCCAATAGGAATGACGTTCTGTATGGACGGGTTGAGGGTGGGCGAGGTGGTGGGGTGGAGGGGGTCGGGTATCATGGGTATGAAGGTCTTGCCGTTGTAGTTACAGACTGGCTGCATGCAGCACTGGTCCCCGGGGATCTTCTGCAGAGTACAGTAGCTTGGGAGGCCGGAGAACGCCGTGCACCTGGGGGAGGGGGTCACAGAGGTAGGAGTGAGAATAGTTATGATAGAAACAGACGTAATAAATGTAATAATATAATCGTTTGTTGCAGATGGAAAATACTGGAAACTACAGATTGTGCTTTTAGGTGCATCTGATACCGTTTAAGTGGATTACTCATATATTGTGAATGTTTCGTTTCCACTTGAATTTTTTGTGGACAATATGTGTTCACAAAATACATTGACGTTCCTAATTCTTTCAGTCTTTGTTACATACAGATTGACTTCTGAACAGGATATCACATGAATGAGTGAATAAGTAAATGAATGTTATTTTATGCCGCAGTCAAAAGTATTCTAGCTATATCACAGTAGCCTGTAGACAATCAGGCCAAACAAAATGCTGTTTGACAAGATTACAACGATTCATGACACCAAGAGAATTAAACAGGTCATGTTTGGGATCACCCGATCTCCATTTTAGTCTGCTGTATTGGATAGTCGGACCCTTATTCCTTATTCCCCACAGATCACATGAATCAGCCTCATGTGTTACAACAAGGGAACCCACATCACAATGAAATAGTAACTGACCTTACTTGACATGTCATGATAAATTAGTGTTCACATTTCCAGGACAACTACATTCTGACATAAATAATTGTGTGAATATTCTAAGAATGTAATAGTGGTTGTTGGATTCAAATAGTTGTAACTGGATGTTTTATTTTACAGTTCGCATGCAGTCCTCTCAACATTTCCTGATTTCCTGGTGTATATCTGCCTTACACTGACCTCATCGTGCATCTGAAGTCGTTGCTCGTAGGGTCCTGGCATACACAGGTGTAGGTGCAGCCGTCAGCCCAGCTCTGGCCCTTGGCGTACAACTTGCCGTCAGTGTACTGGCACATGTCTGTGTTAACATACAATAGAGATATACCATAGGTACACGGACTGGCACTCTCACCAATAGTCCCATCATATTTATTACCAATATATTTGTTAATAGTTATATTTGAGAATAGCATAAAAAAAGTGTTTGACATATTTTAGTTATTTTTAAACTATAATACGAATGTCAACATTTGTGATCAAAATCAATTTTATGAAAACACATTTACATATGTTTATCCTCCCTGACTGGCTCCCACAGGAGATATCGCTTGGGTAAGATCAAGCGATATCTACATTGTAGATGTCGTTGCAATGAAAGTGCAACACAATGCTTTGCAGACGATTGTGACGTCATTGGTTACCATAACGTCACAATCAAATGACATCACTAATGGCTCTGCTACTAAATCTGTTAGAAGTACTTTTTACACTCCAGACAAGGCTTATTACTGTCTACAAACTGGAAGAATGATGTTGGATGATAAATAGAAACTCACCTTTGTGTCTTTTGATATGAAATATATTAACACTCGTCGACAAAAGTTTAAAACTCCTAGGCAAGCCTCGAGGTTTTAAACTTTTTTGACTCGTGTAGATATATTTGATATCAAGAGATACTTGGGTGAGATTCTCAATGTGACGCTAGAATTACAGTAGTTCTTGTTTACATTTTAGTGAACACGCTTACGAACCAACATGTAATAAAAGTCCGTAATGCAGTTTCCGTAATACAGAGGTCATGACTATAGAAGCTCCACTCAATGTGACTTGTTGATAGACATGCCTCACTGCGTCCATGGCAACAGTTCATCTCGTTAATACATAACACATTTTTATGGAGCACGCATCTTTATTCTTTCTACCGACGTTTCAGGTCTACCTTTTCTCCCTCCATCGGGTGAATATCGATACTCCTACCGTCGCAGCGCATTATCGGATATACTGTTCACCTGATGAAGGAGCAAGAAGTAGCCCTGAAACGACGCTCCAAAGAATAAAGAAGTCGCTATCCTTAAAACAGTATCATGTATTCATGTTCTTCCAACTCCTAAATGCCTATCAAAGATGTTAATTCTGAAACATCTAAACATGTACATGTAGGAAATAACAATTTGTCTATAAACCCCTGTATGAGTTAATGTACAGGGTCCCATTTCACAGTGCGATCTATGCACGACTGTCGTAAGTCTTTGTTAAAATTAAAGCTTAACGACAGTCGTAGCGCTAAGATCTCTTTGTGCAACGGGCCCTGTATGTACTGTTTGCGGGAACGTACTCGGTGGCCTTGAACCGGTGATGATGGGGTACTGGGTGTGTGGATTGTTTGTCGTTCCAGTTCCTGAAGGTCCTACACAAAGACACAGCGGACAGTGGTCAGTTCATGGACAGGGCAGAAGACATTTGCAACAGACATATGTACATATTCAAATGTTAAAGCAAGTTAAAAATCTTTAAAAAGCACACAAACTGCCAGGCAAAAGAAAGTATCAAACCCATGTTTGATGGTGGATAAAATGAAACAAACAAGAAATGGTTATTCCATGGTGCTGTATTTGATACGGGTATAATAGTTGTGTGTTGGACCTTAAGCCTAGTAACATTGGAAAACGTTGATATTTTTTGGGTCAAATTGAATTTGTAAATGTATACTACTTTTTGTGCCCGGCATTTTACATTGAGGTTTAGATTAAAGAGAGAAATATCATTTGTAATCTATCTTGATAACTCTCTGTAGCGCCTTTCTCACCTGTTCCGATTGCGGGAGTTACGGGATGCGCACTGTTAGAGAAAATGGGGTACAGAGTGTTCGGGTTGATGGTCTTCCCTGTGCCCATGGGGCCGGTGCCGGTGTACGGGGTCACATACGATGGAGGTGTATGCGAGAAATTGGGATACAGGGTGTTCACGTTGATGGTCTTCCCTGTGCCCATTGGGCCGGTGCCGGTGTATGGGGTCACATAAGATGGAGGTGTTGGCGTCAAGAAGAGGGTAGAGTCACACTTGGCGACCTTGCAGCATGTGTCCTTGGGGTCGGGGACCATCATGCACTGCGGCGGTAGGAAGTAATACTTTCCGCATCTGGTTGGAGAAATTGTCAGTTATCTATTTTCAGGTTTTCATTGTAATAAGAGTTTCGTTAAGTGAAGATGTGTCTTGTCGATTTATTAAGTCGACATGCGCATGCCTTAACATTGTTGAAAAGTCAGATTGATTGATGGCCCTGTAACAACTGTCTTTGATTCCTGACATGGTAATCGGTGTCTTCACTTACTAACTCATTCGCTAACTCACCTGCTTCTTCACACTAAATAACATTCACTCACTCAAGGTGCATACATATTTAACTGTTTGTTATGTGTTACAACGCAACTGATATCAGGCTTTGTGTCCCTTACAAATATGTATTCACCTGTCGCTACACTTGTATTTGCCTCTGACGGCGTCGATACATTCACAGTTGTAGGTGCAGCCATCGCTCCAGGTTTGTCCTTGAGAATATGTGGTGCCCTTGTACACGCACTTGTCTGCAATATACATTAGCCGTTATACACCCGCACAAATCGGTTATTATAAAGCCCCAGTATACATCAGTTATTTCACACTAACAATATACAACCGTTATTATAAACCGACAATGTACAGTTATAATACAGCCGCAGTATATAACGGTTATTATACAGCTACAGTATACAACGGTTATTATACAGCCACAGTATACAACGGTTATTATACAGCCACAGTATACAACGGTTATTATACAGCCACAGTAAATAACGGTTATTATACAACCGGCGTTTACAACGGTTATTATACAGCCACAGTATACAACGGTTATTATACAGCCGCAGTATACAACGGTTATTATACAGCCACAGTATACAACGGTTATTATAAAGCCACATTATACAACGGTTAGTATACAGCCACAGTATACAACGGTTATTATACAGCCGCAGTTTACAACGGTTATTATACAGCCACAGTATACAACGGTTATTATACAGCCACAGTATACAACGGTTATTATACAGCTGCAGTCAACAACGATTTTTATACAGTCGCTTTATACGGTTATCACGCACATCCAAAATACATTTTCATTATATATCCACCATACACAGCAGCAATATACAACGGCTATCATGCACCAGCAATATACAGCTGAGGTTTAGATCTAAACTGTAAACAGGAGGAAGAGAAAAAAACACCGAGGTACCATGCCGAAATTTAACATGGATACCTTACTTAGACACAGTACCCCCTTAATGCAACACTTACCATCTTTAAACGTTTTTTATTATGACGCGGCCGGGGATCGAACCAACGACCTTCAGCTCTCCGGCAGACGCTCTATCCACTAAAACACTCATAGCAGTTAATTCACGAGAACCAGGTGCACTCACTTCTCATTCCAGCTACCAATCCACCGACTTGTTGTCCGGGGTAACCAGGTCCGAACCCAGTATTACCAGTGAAGGTGCCTGGGATGCTGGTTGGTTGGATGTACGTGGGGTGACCAGTGAAGCCGGGGCCGTAGGAAGGATTGGGGTTCAGAGGATTGTTGGTTCCGTTGATGCCGGGGAGTGTGTTGGGGGTAAGACTTAATGGAGGGAGGTGATTGCAGTCGGGGACGACACAGCATGGGTCGTTGGGGTCAGTCTCGAGAGTACACGTGGGAGCGAGGTTGTTGAAGGAGGAACACCTGCAAGTAAACGAGTGAGTGAGTGAGTGACATCACACTCATTGACAATCCACTCTCACGCTACGACACTACACTGACACGCTACGCCACGACACTACACTGACACGCCACGCCACGACATTACACTGACACGACACGCCACGACACTACACTGACACACCACGACACGCCACGACACTACACTGACACGCCACGACAACACTGACACGCCACGACAATACACTGACACGCCACGACTCACGGTAAGACAAGATTTCGACATTGAGTGAACTGATTTGCAAACATTTAACTTTTACTTATATTCTCGGAGATCGGGTTTTTAACTAACCCGATGCTCATCATATCATTCACAGGATTGTCTGGTCCAGACTCAATTATTTACAGACCGCCGTCATAAAGCTGGAATATTGCTGAGTGCGGCGTTAAACAACATACAAACAAACAAACAAACAAACAAACAAAACTGACCTATCTCTGCACGTGTAGAGGTTGTTGGTAGGATCGTCACACACACACGTCTTGTCACAGGCATCGCTCCATGTCTGACCTTTGTGGTACGGCACCCCCTTGTATACGCAGAAGCCTGGACGAGGACGGGAATATAACAGCAGTGCGTAAAGACATGGTAGTGTCAGGAAAGTTATTTTTTCAAATTCGGACCCACATACCTTTTCCTCACAGTTTTAGATGCCACTGTTTATAATATTTAAATGTATGGTTATATTAAAGGGGTACTATGTTCCATTGTCTGTTGCTCATTTTCAATCCACAGACGTTGAATTGGATCCTTGTGTGCCAGTTTGCCTGAACCTTCTCCAATGGAAGGACAGCTACAGAATGATATATTTGCACGTTATTAACAAACTTTGTAAACTTCATACACTTCACGGTTGTTGGCACTTCGTAATAGAACACAAGCAACGCTACCTTGTTTACTTTAGTAATTGTTTGTTTTGCGGGATCTTTAATCAAGATGTTGACGAAAGGGAAAATCCAATGTGGCGTATTTGTCATGTGTTACTTCTGGTCCTCAAGCCTTTATGTATGACTCGATGTCATTACCATGATGTCTTTAACACTTACCAGTGCTTTGACTAGGGTTGTGATTGGCTGCATTAGACACACCGGGGCCTGGTTTCTGTGTTGTGTGTTGATTAGGTCCGAGAGAGGGGTTGAGGATCGGGTTGGGGGTGGGGATACCGCCAGGGAAGGGAGTGGGATTCAGGAAGTCACAGTATGGACGCTGGCAGCAGGGATTGGTCGGGTCACGGAGCATCACACAGCGGTTCGGAAGCTGAGGCACCGCCGGACACCTGGAGAATAAATACAAAGGATATTCAACGTCCAGATGAACAAAGATTTAACATGTCTTTGAATGGCATTTAGAAGTGACACAATGAAACCTTTTGAATCAAAAGTCAAATTTATTCGAAATATCGTTTAAGTCGATGTGATAAAATAACGGTATATAATGTAAGATGGTAGAATCTTTATAAATGGGATTTTATATCATCACTCCGTTTGCCTCGAACTATGGATAACTTGACATAAACTGAAGGGCAAAATATGTACAGTAAACTACGGTTATAGCGTATTCAAAGGGACCACTAATTTTAGTTCGTAATAACCGTAGTTCGTTATAAGCATATATATGCAGCATATATGATCGAGACTAAAAAAGATGTTCGTTACATCGGTCAGTTCGTTATTAGCGTGTTCGTTATAAACGTAGTTTACTGTATACCTAGTTTGTTTTTTAAGTAATTGAAAATTGAAAAAAAGAAACTGTTGTTAAATTTGATTATGTCTATTAACAATCACGCCTTCCTGCAACAGTTTGTGAAATGTTTGAAATTTTGTAATTTTGTGCCTTTACTTTCTTAAAGATAAGATGTCTAATAGAATCATCAGCAGTTGTAAAAAAAATAGTTAATTTTTTTAAAGTTTTAAATTAATTATATTTCTGAAAGGAAAACCATGTAGAAGTATTCTTTGAGTGCTGACTATACGCCAGTAAAGTTAATCTTTTTTGTATATTATATGACTAACTTCAGATACGAGTATTTCCAATTGAAAATCAAACACATAATAATATCAGCTGAGAGATATAGTTTCTCTTGCCCCTCAGTATATCTTCTGTTGCTCCTCAGATGTCCAGGGCCCACTTGCACAAAGCGATCTTAGAGCTAAGATGATCGTAATTCCCATACTTTAACATAGGCTTAAGATAGTCTTAGCGCTGAAATTGCTTTGTGCAAGTGGGTCCAGGTCAGTAAGTAATACCGCAGTTTATGTGCATTCGGGGCGAATATATGGGCATTTTACCTTATAATATATTTCGAGAGAAATGTTATTAACATAATTATTCGTTAGGGAGAACAGTTGACATTTGCAAAATAATCATGTCGACCTATATGAAATATGTTTACATATAGGGGAGAGGTATGTAGAAACTTGAGTGGTAATGCGTGATAGAATGCCAGTGATGAACCCAAACAGGATCAGGACATAGCGAGAGTAATGACTGGCTAAAGGGAAGAATACCAGGATGTGAAATAGTTGGTGACTCACTTCTTGAGGCACTTGTACTGGCCAGTAGCATCATCCAGACATTCACAGTCGAAGTCGCATCCGTCTTCCCACGTCTGTCCCTCGTTGTAGACCTGGCCCTTGTACATACAACCTGTACAACGAGTGAGTGAGTGAGTGAGTGAGTGAGTGAGTGGGTGGGTGGGTGGGTGTGTGGGTGGGTGAGTGAGTGAGTGAGTGAGTGGGTGGGTGGGTGAGTGAGTGAGTGAGTGAGTGAGTGAGTGAGTGAGTGAGTGAGTGAGTGAGTGAGTGAGTGAGTGAGTGAGTGAGTGAGTGAGTGAGTGAGTGAGTGAGTGAGTGAGTGTACCACCGACCTTCCACTGACGCTCTATCCACTAGACCAGGGTTGCTGTCTTTGGTAGTTTACGGTATCAGCAAACTGATGTTGTTATTGTGACACTTGTAAAGGGTCAGTACTGTGTTGTAGGGAGCTGGGTGATTGTTATCACGTGTCACACACTGTCATCCTGTGTCTGTGTGGGATATTTGCTTAACTCTGCATCAGCAATATTGCAGCTATTCGTGGTGGACGTTTTGAAGTTGATCCTGGGATGACACTAATCCTATTGTGTAACCGGGTGATCCATGTATAACGAACTACTCCTTGTTACCTCTAGGCGAGGGTGTGGGCTGGGATCCGGGTGATGGCGATACACCTGGCGCCATGGTCGGGGGTTTGCCGTAGCCGTTGATGTAGCCAGGGGCGGGGGTGACGGAGATGAACCCTGGTGTCGGCGTCACTCCTGGTGCAGGGGTCGGGACTGGACACTGAGGCTTCTTGCAGCAGGACGGGTCTTTAGGATCAGGCACCATGAGGCAGTCAGACTGGATGCTGTCATACTTCGTGCACCTGGAACAAAGACGTTCAACTGTTATATCCGAAACCCCAGCGACCATCTGAAATAATCAGTGAGTGTGCCTTTGTGCCGGTTACATCACTGAGCTAGGCCGGAATTTCTGGGTTCGATCGTAGCGCCACGAGTAATGCCCATCCTATGTCTCTCATATTGACTAATCAGATTCCACCTCAGATATCACTTGCATTTGCTTCAAACAAATTATTATGATCTGATCGATAATCAAGATCTATATCGTAATAAAACGGGTCTTACTTCGCGAAGTGCATCAAATCACGTGAGGACCTTCATTAAAAACTCAACAAATTGGAAAATATCTGTTGATGCTAAGTTGACGGTACACATGCTTTGCAAATCCTGCAGTCGACCGAAATCTGCACCGCAGTTTACGAACCGGATGTTCATTTCGTTACGCGATTTTGATTGGACTATGCATAGACTTGTTAGTCGAGCAAAAATATAACTCCATAAATCCAGCCTAGTTCGGCAAGGGTGGAAACTGGACTTTTATAGTCAGTTAACTCCCTTGCCTCGGGAAGATGACAGGCCGCGAACGGCCCCGTCATAAAGCTGGAATATTGCTGAGTGAGGCATTAAACAACAAACAATGTTCAAACCCGTATGTCATCCTACCTGTCCTGGCATCTGTGGAAGTTGACGTCGGCACTCTCGCAGCGGCACACCTTGCTGCAGCCATCGTACCACAGCTGGCCTTCCTTGTAGTACTGGTTGTTGTACTCGCACATGCCTAGATGGAGGGACAACAGGTAATTGTCAAGAGGAAACCAATGTTAACACATATATGGCAGATATTTACAACAATGATTATACAAGAAAAACCCATATATGTCCTGTTTATAATAATGGGATAATGAAATAAATAATTATTTTTTTGTCCGAGGTTTGTTTGTTACATTTACTGTTTTTCACGGTTATTTTATTTTCGCTGATTGAGGAGTCACAACATCACAACGTAATACAATAGCTGACACTCACCTTTAAGTCCTGGTGCTTGTGTCACGCCCGTCATTGGTGTATAGCCTGGAGTTAAGCAAAAATAATACAATGCTGACCTTACTTTACTTGCCCCCAGCTAAGAAATATTAATCTCCTTGAAGATCTTGGTTAAAATAAGTCTTCAGCAACCCATGCTTGTCGAATGAGGCAACTAACGGGAACGGGTGGTCATTGTATCTCATTTGTATGGATCATGATGTCAATCACTGGATTGTCTGGTCCAGACTCGATTATTTACAGACCGCCGTTTGTAGCTGGAATATTGCTGAGAGCGGCGTTAAACAACAAACAAACACACAAATATTAAACATTTGATTCTATACCTTTACACCAATGTACACTATATGTTTTGAATTACACACGTTCATTTCTTATAGGAAAATACGCAATATAAGACTTTTTCCAAGATTACAATTTATGTTGAATAACATTACGTTGAATACCGTGTGTGAGATACCAGTACCCTGCTCTATTATGTCACATGGTGAAGAAGGCATACCTGGTATAGGTGTTGGTCCTGGATACGGAGTTGCTCCAGGGTAGGGCACAAAACCAATAGGGTATGGCGTTGGTCCGAGGTAGGGCGTAGCTCCAGGTGATGGGGTGAAACCTATAGGATATCTAGATGGTCCAGGGTAAGGTGTAGCACCAGTTGATGGTGTGTAACCAATCGGGTATGGTGTTGGTCCGAGATAAGGTGTTGCCCCCGGGTATGGCGTGAAACCGAAAGGATATTTAGAAGGTCCAGGGTATGGTGTTGCCCCTATTGATGGGGTGAATCCGATTGGCCAAGGAGTAGGTCCCAAATAGCGAGTAGCTCCTGGATATGGGATGAATCCAATAGGGTACTTGGATGGTCCTGGGTATGGGGTGGCACCGAGGTAGGGTACGAATCCTATTGGGTAAGGAGTTGGGCCAAGGTATGGTGTGGCACCTATACTCGGGGTAAATCCAATTGGATACTTACTTGGTCCGGGGTAAGGTGTAGCACCAGGGAATGGTGTGTAACCAATGGGCCAAGGTGTAGGTAGGTGATACGGTGTGGCACCAGGCGAGGGTGTGAATCCAATGGGATAAGGTGTTGGACCTGGGTAAGGTGTTGCTCCAGGGTAAGGCGTGTATCCGATTGGATACGGAGTGGGTCCAAGGTAGGGAGTGGCTCCAATGGAAGGTGTGAACCCAATGGGGTATTTGGATGGTCCTGGATAAGGTGTTGCACCTGGCCATGGAGTGTAGCCGATGGGATAAGGTGTTGGTCCAAGGTATGGCGTTGCGCCTGGATAGGGTGTGAATCCAATAGGATATGGGCTGGGGCCTGGATATGGAGTAGCACCGGGGTAAGGAACATATCCTATGGGGTAAGGTGTAGGTCCAAGATAGGGTGTTCCTCCGACAGAGGGAGTAAAGCCTATTGGATAGGGTGTTGGTCCAGGGTAGGGTGTTGCACCTGGCCATGGGGTGTAGCCAATGGGATAAGGAGTGGGTCCCTTGTATGGCGTGGCACCAGGTGAAGGAGTAAAACCAATTGGCCACCTAGATGGTCCTGGGTAAGGGGTGGCTCCAGGATAAGGAACGAATCCAATTGGATATGGTGTTGGTCCTAAGTATGGTGTGGCACCTGGTGATGGTGTATACCCAATAGGATAAGGAGTTGGGCCAGGATATGGCGTTGCACCAGGGAATGGTGTGTAGCCTATCGGGTATGGGGTTGGTCCAAGATACGGGGTGGCTCCGGGAGATGGCGTGAATCCAATTGGATATTTGGTTGGTCCTGGGTATGGTGTTGCTCCGGGATAAGGTGTGAAACCAATTGGCCATGGTGTTGGTGCTCTGTACGGTGTTGCTCCAGGTGAAGGTGTGTAGCCAATAGGGTATGGCGTTGGTCCTGGGTATGGCGTTGCTCCAGGATAGGGAGTGTAGCCAATGGGCCATGGTGTTGGTGCTTTGTAAGGTGTGGCTCCAGGGGATGGTGTGTAACCAATGGGATAAGGTGTAGGTCCTGGGTATGGCGTAGCCCCTAAGTAAGGGGTGAAACCTATTGGCCATGGGGTTCCTAGGTGGAAGGGTGTCGCGCCAGGAGAGGGTGTGTATCCAATGGGGTAAGGTGTTGGTCCAGGGTAGGGAGTAGCACCAGGATAAGGAGTGTAGCCGATTGGCCAGGGAGTAGGAACATGGAAGGGTGTTGCGCCAGGAGATGGCGTAAACCCAATAGGATATGGAGTTGGACCTGGGTATGGTGTTGCTCCTGGCCAAGGTGTGTAGCCAACTGGATAAGGTGTTGGGCCTCTGTATGGAGTCGCCCCTGGGGAAGGTGTGAATCCTATTGGGTATGGGGTGGGTCCTGGATAAGGTGTTGCTCCTGGATATGGTGTGTAGCCAATAGGGTAAGGTGTAGGTCCTCTATAGGGTGTGGCACCTGGTGATGGGGTGAATCCGATAGGATATCTGGTTGGTCCTGGGTACGGGGTTGCACCTGGATATGGCACATATCCAATGGGGTAAGGAGTGGGTCCCAGATAAGGAGTTCCTCCGGGGACAGGCGTGAAACCTATTGGGTATTTGGATGGTCCTGGATAAGGTGTTGCACCTGGCCATGGTGTGTAGCCAATAGGATATGGTGTTGGTCCCAAATAAGGAGTTGCTCCAGGGGAAGGTGTGAATCCAATGGGGTACTTTGATGGTCCAGGGTAGGGGGTGGCTCCAGGGTAAGGCGTATATCCTATGGGGTAGGGTGTTGGTCCAAGATATGGGGTAGCACCTGGGGATGGTGTGAATCCAATAGGATAGGGAGTGGGACCTGGGTATGGTGTTGCACCAGGGTATGGTACATAACCAATAGGCCAGGGTGTTGGAAGATGGTAGGGTGTGGCACCTGGAGATGGTGTGAATCCTATTGGGTAGGGGGTAGGTCCTAGGTACGGCGTTGCACCTGGCCATGGGGTGTAACCAATCGGATATGGAGTGGTGGGAGTGTTTGTTGATGGAATAGTTGGCAGCTTATAAGGGGTAGCTCCGGGAGATTGTGTATAGCCAACAGGGTACGGTGTTGGTCCTGGGTAGGGCGTAGCACCAGGTGATGGGGTAAATCCAATCGGGTATTTAGATGGACCCGGATAAGGTGTTGCTCCAGGGTATGGTGTAAAGCCAATTGGATAAGGTGTTGGTCCAAGATAAGGAGTTGCGCCAGGGAACGGGGTAAACCCAATTGGGTATTTGGATGGGCCTGGGTAGGGTGTAGCACCGGGTGATGGAGTGAAACCGATTGGGTAAGGAGTTGGCCCAAGGTACGGGGTAGCACCGGGAGATGGGGTGTATCCAAATGGATACTTGGATGGGCCTGGATAAGGTGTTGCATCAGGGTATGGTGTGAAACCTATTGGGTAAGGGGTTGGCCCAAGGTATGGTGTAGCTCCGGGAGACGGTGTGTATCCAAAGGGGTATTTGGATGGTCCTGGGTATGGTGTTGCCCCTGGCCAAGGAGTGTAACCAATTGGATATGGCGTAGGCCCAAGATATGGTGTAGCACCAGGCGATGGCGTGTATCCAATAGGATACTTGGATGGGCCTGGATAAGGTGTTGCACCAGGGTATGGTGTGAAACCTATTGGGTAAGGAGTGGGTCCAAGATATGGAGTCGCACCTGGAGATGGTGTGTATCCAATTGGGTATTTAGATGGGCCTGGATAAGGTGTTGCACCAGGGAATGGTGTGTAGCCAATTGGATATGGAGTAGGTCCTGGATATGGTGTAGCCCCAGGAGAAGGAGTATAACCAATAGGATAGGGTGTTGGTCCAGGGTATGGTGTTGCTCCAGGGAATGGGGTGTATCCAATTGGCCAAGGTGTTGGAGCATGGTATGGTGTGGCGCCTGGTGATGGTGTGTATCCAATGGGATAAGGTGTTGGTCCAGGGTACGGCGTTGCTCCAGGGAATGGGGTGTATCCAATTGGCCAAGGTGTTGGAGCACGGTATGGTGTGGCACCTGGTGATGGTGTGTATCCAATGGGATAGGGTGTAGGACCTGGGTATGGCGTTGCACCTAAAAACGGCGTATAGCCAATAGGCCAAGGTGTTGGAATATGGTAGGGTGTGGCACCTGGCGATGGCGTAAAGCCAATAGGATAGGGGGTTGGTCCTGGATAGGGGGTTGCTCCTACCCATGGAGTGTATCCGATCGGGTAGGGTGTTGGTCCTAGGTAAGGTGTGGCACCAATTGATGGTGTAAATCCTATTGGATATTTAGATGGACCAGGGTATGGTGTTGCCCCAGGATACGGAATATGACCGATTGGATACGGTGTTGGTCCTAGATATGGCGTAGCGCCTGGTGATGGGGTGAATCCAATAGGGTACCTTGTTGGTCCTGGATAAGGTGTGGCACCTGGGAATGGTGTATATCCTATGGGGTATGGGGTAGGTCCAAGGTAGGGCGTAGCTCCTGGAGATGGTGTGAAACCTATTGGATATTTTGATGGACCTGGATATGGTGTTGCCCCGGGCCATGGCGTATATCCAATTGGGTACGGTGTCGGTCCAAGGTAAGGAGTTGCACCTGGTGAAGGTGTAAAACCTATAGGATATTTCGATGGTCCTGGGTATGGTGTAGCACCTGGATATGGCGTGAACCCAATAGGGTAGGGAGTTGGTCCCAAGTATGGGGTAGCTCCAGGGGACGGAGTGTAACCAATGGGATATGGTGTCGGTACGTTAAACTTAGGTCCTGGATATGGGGTCGCACCTGGTGATGGGGTGTACCCAATAGGCCACGGTGTTGGACCAGGGTAGGGAGTAGCTCCCGGGGAAGGAGTGAAACCAATTGGGTATTTTGAAGGCCCTGGGTAAGGTGTTGCCCCTGGATATGGAGTGTATCCAATTGGGTATGGCGTTGGTCCCAGGTAAGGAGTAGCACCGGGAGATGGGACAAATCCAATCGGGTATTTAGATGGTCCTGGGTAGGGAGTAGCACCAGGGAATGGCGTGAATCCTATTGGCCAGGGTGTAGGGAGGTGATAAGGTGTGGCACCAGGAGAGGGTGTGAATCCTATTGGGTAAGGTGTTGGTCCCGGGTAGGGTGTTGCACCAAGGTAAGGCGTGTAGCCGATTGGATAGGGTGTTGGTCCAAGGTAGGGCGTTGCACCAGGAGAGGGGGTGAAACCTATTGGATAGCGTGTTGGCCCTGGGTAAGGAGTTGCACCTGGGTAGGGAGTGTATCCAATTGGATAAGGAGTAGGTCCGAGGTACGGTGTTGCCCCTGGAGATGGTGTAAACCCTATTGGGTACTTAGATGGACCTGGGTATGGAGTGGCGCCTGGGTACAGCGTGTAACCAATCGGGTATGGTGTGGGGTACAGCGTGTTCATTGGGGGTACAAGTGTTGGGCAGTAGGGAACCTCGCAGCATTTGTCCCTGGAGTCCTGCATCATGGTGCAGTAGGAGGGCACCTGGGGAAACGCCGGGCACCTGCAACATAGGAAACACATACACGTTGGTGCGAATTGTTCAAATGTGTGAATGAGTATGGTTTTACGTTATATTCCAGCAATATCACGGCGATGGGTTTCACACACTGTACCCATATTTGGAATCGAACCCTCGCCCCGCCAAAGGCCCGGGTTCGATTCCACACATGGGTACAATGTGTGACACCCATGTAAGATCCAAATATGAACCAAACACTTGATTTGCCAATTGTCAAAAAGTACTTACTTTTCAGTACACCTATATTTGCCATCTGCACTGTCAATACATTCACAGTCGTAGGTACAGCCGTCCTCCCACTTCTCTCCCTGGTGATAGCTCTTGCCATTGTACACGCATACACCTGTGAGTAGAGCACGCTTGTTGGTATACGTAGTGAAGGCGATAACGGGTATTATTGGTCAAATGACGATACAATCACATGTGCATGTTCAGCAGCCTTGGTGTAACTGATAGGAAAAACCCATAAGTCACCGAAATCCAACTGGGTCATCATTTTATCAAGATGACAACTTATTTCCATTTCAAGTATAGTATGCTATTGAATCCATTTCACCATTGAATGCTTGAGACAGATGCATATGAGCCAATGGCAATGGGATTGTGGGCTCCACACGGGTGGAGAGCGGGTCGTGTTAACACTGTCAAGATTTATTAATCCGGACGTATTCTTTTTGTTACATCAATAACCTTTAATAACTTTCAAGATTGTAAAATAGATATATATCTGTGGCAACATGTTAACTCATGTGTAGATTATGAAATGATATTGGACAAATTTTGCGAGTAAAATCTTCATCTTATGACAAGCCTGACATTTCGTTTGTCGGCCACGACAACTTCCACGGATTTGTTAATTAATTGCCTTTGCATGTGTTCGTGAAGGGTGCCACCTGTAGGTCAGGATACGCTCACTTTTTCGTAAAAACCTGGTATTTTCACTATTTGGTTGTGATTCATAAACACATACTCATGATAGAGTCGGAATCGTACTATCGACTCGCAGAGATTTCTGTTGGATATGGAAAGGGTTTTGGCGCTTTATTTATATAATTATCTCCTCAGTTCCAATTTAATTAATCTTCATGTAAATCTTTTAGCAAGTCCTTGGCTTCAGCAAGTATATTTATACCAATACAGGTATCTGTAGGTTCAGTCTTACTTTTGCCGAGTGGTAATGGGATGTCTGGGGGTAGCATCTGTCCGGTGATGGTGCCGGGGACGCCGGTGATGGTGTGGGAGGGGTTGTTGGTGTTGGGGCTGTTACCACAGCTTGGTACCTGGCAGCACTTGTCGGAGGGATCAGTGATCAACACGCAGTCAGACGGGGTCTGAGGGTAGCTCGCGCACCTAGAGGACATGACAGGAGTGTTACTGTGTGAATCTTTGTTGTCTCACTGACAGTAGGCATATTGCCATTTTAAAAAGAAACTTGACATTTCAACTGCTGTACAATTAGAATTATGCTTTATATACTTATTATTATATCTACTTATCATTTTCATCTTGAGTAATTGATCAATCTTGTTCTAAGGCATCGACATTAAATATTCAAGGGAGGCTTGGGATCCCCTCAGAAACAGAAAGTGTTTTCGGTCACTGTATTAAGACATACACTTTCTCCCTGAAGAGAGCAGCCGATCAATGTTTTTTTTATGACATCCAGCGAATAAAGTTTTTTGGTAAAACCAAAGTCCAATTTATTTTCAGCATTTCCTTTTTAAGCCCAGGCCCCACGCCCCAGAACACCAAACGGTCACCCCTAATGTTACTGAAAAATAAATGCAGAATCGAACATATATGATAGTACTAGACTTATCAAAAACGATACCTTTGCATACATTTACAAATGGGTCATTATAATAGTTTTCGGATGACAAAAGAGAGAATGGGTTTATCTTTACACAGATACCTGTCATCGCAGTTGATGGTGTTGGCCATGGCGTCCTCACAACGACACACCTTGTCGCATCCCACTGGCCAACTCTGCCCCTGTCTGTACGGGATACCGTTGTAGGCACAGAAGTCTGCAATTACAAGCGTAGTGCGAGGTAGTGGTAAGGAAACGAGCAGACAGGGTTTCTTGTATAACAGAGAGATTATAAACCAAGCATGCTTTCATCACTATTTGATTGTGATTCACAGATACGTGCTTATGATAGAGTCGGAATTATACAATGGACACTTCTTATGATTATCGAAATGTATTTGTAGCTTTAAATACGTTATTAGAACTTCAATAGATTTCAATTGCATATTTCCTTTAGAAACATCTGCTTTAAAGAGGGACGTTGCTGAATGGGGTTCGTTGCTCATTTTCAGTTTCGGCTTGACATTGCAATTAGTTCCTGTGGGAACCTAAGACACAGTCTTCAGGTGATAACGGTAATTATTAACCGTTTCAATATGATGCATCATAAAACGTAAAGACTTGAATCAAATTTGCAGGAACTGCCAATTTCCCGAGCCTTGACCTCCTTTAATGGTGTCGGTTCACTATATCCTCTGTAAAGTCTTACTTGCAGTGGGAGCCTGGGTGGCGCCAGGCAAGGGGCTGACATTTGGTGTCTTGGAGGGGCTGGGAACGTGGCACTCGGGTTTCTGACAGCAGGGGTTGGTGGGGTCGTATGCCATGGTGCAGTAGTAAGGCATGTTCGGGTAGCGCGGACAGCTGGACAGATGGACAATAGAGTGATTATATGATACAATATTTGTTCTGTTTGTTTGTTGTTTAACGCCGCACTCAGCTATATGACGGCGGTATGTAAATAATCGAGCCAGACAATCCAATGATTGTTGCATGTCATCATATCCAAATTGCGTAGATCGATGCTCATGATGTCAATCACTGGATTGTCTGGTTCTACTTACAGACCACCGTGATACAGATGGAATAACCATTAGGGCTGCGTTAACCAACAAACAACAAACAAAAAGTGTCAAACAAGTAAAGTGCCAAATAGAAATAAAATAGTTGTGAATCATGTTTTTTTTTCTGATCCATCAACCTGTAAACATAAATGAAAGTTTTCGTTTTAAATAGTGCGCATATGCAATAGCTTACATGTCAGTGCAGTCGTATTTGCCAGTGGTACCATCTTCACAAACACAGGTGTAGTCGCATCCGTCTTGCCACCTCTGACCCTGTTTGTAGGGCGTGCCCTTGTAGACACACACATCTGAGAACAAAACAGACCCTTTCAATTCATTGTGATTCAGACCGCTCTTATTCGCCGCTGATCGCTGGACCGGTATTCTACATTTCTCGATACAAATACACTTTTGCAAAAGAATGATACATGTTGTAGGAAGTCTCGATATTTTATTAACAAATCAATCTGGTCTGCACTGTCAAATATAATATCTCATCAGTTACGTTAGATGTTTATGCCTTAACTGAGTATATATTTAGTGTAAATGAATTGAAGAAAACGCCACTTTGAAATGCTTTCGCTAGACGTGATAATATTAAATGAAAGTTCAAAGCGATTGTGAGAAAACCATCAGCACATATAAGGTGTTGAGAGAACAAGGATCTCAATTGGGCGTATTTTTAATCCGAACATAGCGAGACGAGGAAGAAACGTGTTGTGACCTTTAATCAAAGTATGCATTGAATCTTCATTGGAATGTACAAACTGTTAGAAACTCTCACCTTTGAATGGGGGCGTGAGTGTGACCACGGGGGCTGGTGTGCTAACTCCTGGGGCGGGGCTGACCATTGGCTGGGGGGTAGGGGGTAGACCGTACCCAGTGATGTGACCGATGACCCCAGTGGGGACAGTCTTGTTGGTCTGGTCACACTGTGGCGCCAAACAGCACGTGGGGTCCTTGGCGTCAGGCACCATTACACAGTTGGGGGCGATGGAGTTGAACTTGGCGCACCTTGATTCAGAATGTTAAATAAGATAGGCATTGCAATTGATGTTATCATCAGGTTGGTTGGTTGGTTTGTTGTTTAACGCCGCACTCAGCAATATTCCAGCTATATGACGGCGGTCTGTAAATAATCGAGTCTTGACCAGACAATCCAGTGATTGACATCATGAGCATCGATCCACGCAATTGGGATTGATGACATGCTTTACCAAGTCAGCGAGCCTGACCACCCGATCCCGTCAGTCGCCTCTTACGACGCCTTTTACGGCAAGCATGGGTTGCTGAAGACCTATTCTACCCCGGATCTTCACAGGTCTATCACTACACTACACTACACTACACTACACTACACTACACTACACTACACTACACTACACTACACTACACTACACTACACTACACTACACTTTATTGACATACACAGGGTGCACACTATGAATATAATGTTCGTATAAATTTCCATGTCACTAAAACCGCAAAAATGTACATGTCACTACAGCTGTATAACCTCAGATGTCAATGCAGCTGTATACCTCTAACTATTCCCCTGTTAACTTGCCATAAAGAAAACGCCCCAGTAGATTTAGTGATAACTTACCTGTCGGTACACCTGACGAAGCCCGTCATGCCGTCCTCACACACACACTTCTTCTCACAGCCGTCATACCACTCCTGGCCTTGTGTGTAGGAGCGTCCATTGTACACACACACATCTGTAACAGCCAATACCACACGTCACACACACAACAGGGTCCATCAATAATACTTGTAACACAACTCCTATACTGTATATACCGTTGTTTGTTTGTTTGCTGTTTAACGCCGCACTCAACAACATTCCAGCTAAATGACGGCGGTCTGTAAATAGTCGAGTCTAGACCAGACAAGCCAGTGATTGGCATCATGAGCATCGGTCGACGCAATTGGGATACGATGCCATGCATCAACCAAGTCAGCGAGCCTCGCAACCCGATCCCGTTAGTCGCCTCTTACGACAAGCATAGTCGCCTTTTACGGCAAGAATCCTCTTTTACCAAAATCCGTTCCGTAGTGTCGAAGGTACAGACCACTGTTCTCCATCTGATTCATATGTCAAAGTGTTGGTGTGGGGTAACAGCAACGAGTTTAGTATTGATAAACGATCTAAAAATAATATATATTCTACACGCCAAGAAACTCCGTGTGTTGTCTTGTATGTTTAATTTGACAAATAACACCATATACACAGTATTGCAAAACGGCGTTGCTGTTAGCAAAACCAAACATTATTCTTCACAAAATGTATAATTATTCATAAAACATGACCGTGTCATGTGAGGCTAGAATTCTTCACCCAATACGGTAAAGAGTGCTATGTGGCGGCGAAGTCACTCAAATATAATTACGTGTCTGCTTACCTTTAATTTTGGGTGTCCCGGGGGTGGGGGTAATGTGTGAGCCGGGGCTTGGGGAGACGTTGCTGGGGTTGGGGTTGAGCCCGGGGCAGGTGGGGGTCTTGCAGCAGTTGTCTCGGGGGTCCTGCACCAGGATGCAGTAGCTAGGGATGTTCACGTAGTTGGGGCACCTGAAAGAATGTGTGAGTGAGTTTGGTCTAACGCCCCTTTGATCAGTATTTCAGTCATGACTTGGTGTGTCAGCATGATGTGGGAGGATAGCCTAAAGTGATGCATGTCTTAGACGTTTACCACTTTGGTGAAACCCACGAGTGCGGGTATAGTGCTGACAAACCTAGAATCATAATCAGGATGAATCGAGATTCGCACCCACGATCATAAGTCTCTGGCACATCTAAGGAAGCATTGTTCAGAAGTATTCCATCATATAAGCTTAGAAATATTATTAGGCTGGACATATGCCTCTTAAACTACTGGGCCTCTTTACGCAAAGCGACCTTAGTTTTAAACGGTCGTAACTCTCAAAGTTTAACATAGACATGTGATCATCATAACTTATCATTATGCCCCAGCTTAACTTAATTTCGCCTTATGTTTTGATTGGTGTATTCTGGGGTTCTTTCAAATCTGAACAAATCACGGATGTTATATGGTACATGCCTGTTCTAAAAGCGCCTACCCATACCTACCGGACTAACGACAATATTTCGGTACATATTTATGAACTGCACGTTTATTTATTATTTACGGTAAGGATGTATGAAGGTACTATAAGAAGAATAAAACCAGAATTTATGACAATAACGAAACACAGTAATTGAAGAAATCAAACAACACCAATCTCATGCTGAACCCACCTCTCGGTACACTTGTACTGGCCGGTACTGTCGTCAAGACACTCGCAGTTCATGCCGCAGCCATCCTGCCAGGTCTGGCCCTGGGTGTACTTAACGCCCTTGTACACACAGTACCCTGCGAACACAAACGGGGGTTAGTGTGACATAAACAAATCATTTGGTCCAGAATGTCAAATTTTGAAGTCCTGTACAATTTTGAAATGTTTCTATGAAACTCATCATCAATGTTGCAGTGACTTTCGTCTTTCTTGACAGATTAGTACACGATTAAATACATAAGTAGGGCTAAAAGGAATTTTCAAAATTCAAGAAACAATGTAAGTATGAGCCACTTCGGGATCCAAGATACGTATTTTACGGTAAACATGAACTGTTTTCATTCACATCTCCAAACATCAGCTTGGGTCAAAATTATATAAAAAAAACGTTTTTTGAAAACTTCTATAAAGCACCATTTTCGGCACATTTTAGCATTACCTCTACATTAAGTGTTGGAATAAATCCAAAACGTGCAAATATTCAAATGAACAAAGTCTAACTCTGTCTCATGTGAATACATCTGATAACTTTCACAACGATTTTCAAATATATGAAGAGTTTCCTCTTTTCCTAAGTTATACATACCCCGTGGGCCAAAAGGGGCCTTATCATATCTTGTCCTTAGTTTATATCTCCATACTGTCAGTCAGGGAATTGTAAAGGATCATGGGGCGTAACAAGTGAAGCCTTTATGGCAAACCGCTCGACTACCTATTACAAAGGAAAGCTATATATGTTAACATACCAATCTTCTCTAGCGGGTTGTGGTTAGGCGATTGCCCTGTGATAGTCCCGGGAACAGCTGTTGGGAGAGGGTAGGGGTTAGGGGTTGGGTTCTGGCCAGGGTTGGGGTTAGGGGTAGCTCCTGGGGCGAGGGTTGGGACCACGAAGCACTGTGGTACTTTGCAACAGGGATCCTTGGGGTCAACGATCAGAGTGCAGCCTGGGGGTGGGTTGTTGTAAGATGGACATCTGAAATTGAAATGGATTGAAGTAAAGATAAAAACTTCATTAATAAGGATTATGACGTTCCAACTGAAATGATCCGGATTAACAGATTACCGGGACCAGGAATTCTTATGTCATTAATATACCTTGTAGAAAATAGCTGTGTCCAGAGTAGTCTAGTAGACAAAAAGGAAGTAATTCCTATGTCAGTCTACCGCAATTGTTCATTTATTGCTGCTTGTACAATACAACAAACATTTGCTGTTTAACAAACTGTCGGTAGCTCACCTGTCATAGCAGTTGTAGAAGTTGGTGTCAGCGTCGTCGCACCTACACTTCCTGTCGCAACCCTCGGTCCACACCTGGTTCTGATTGTAGACCACGCCCTTGTAGACGCAGAATTCTGGGGGAGGGAATACATGGCACTATAGACAGGCAGTCAAGTTTGACAGGAATGTTTGACCTGTGCTTTTCATGATTTGATTTAGAAAGTTGAGGGTACATTTCAGTCATTGCCTCTGCTGTGTTCATCAGTGGTTTCTTTCTAATCCATTTATACTCACACTAATATCTTAAGCCACCCTAGGTTTACCATCTACACTAGTCGAGTCCCCGGGCTTTCGTGTGTGTATCACACTATAGGAGCCACCCTGGGTCTACCATCTACACTAGTCGAGTCCCCGGGCTTCCGTGTGTGTATCACACTATAGGAGCCACCCTGGGTCTACCATCTACACTAGTCGAGTCCCCGGGCTTCCGTGAGTGTATCACACTATAGGAGCCACCCTGGGTCTACCATCTACACTAGTCGAGTCCCCGGGCTTCCGTGTGTGTATCACACTATAGGAGCCACCCTGGGTCTACCATCTACACTAGTCGAGTCCCCGGGCTTCCGTGTGTGTATCACACTATAGGAGCCACCCTGGGTCTACCATCTACTCTAGTTGAGGGGGTTCCGTGTGTCGCTATATGATTACACCTATATGATTACCACAAAAGCCAAACTAAACCAACCCCACCCACCCCATCCGGTTTCTGCTGTCTGGATTGGTGTATCCCCTGGAAGTTTTGTGAAACTAGGACACTATAACCAACAAGTGATGAAACACAGGACACTCACTCGGCGTGGGCACTGGCGTCCCATTGGGCAGAGGGCTGACGTTGGGGTTTATTGTGGGCTTGGAGAAGTCACAGGCTAGCTTGTGGCAGCAGATGTCGGTGAGATCCCTCTGCAGGGTGCACTGGGGTGGCACGAAGGGGTAGGAGGCGCACCTGTGGGAAACAAGTCATTACCCCTTAGATAACACATCACGGTAACAGTTCCATGTTAACTTCAAACAGGTACATAAGTGATGGAGAAAACGAATGTATACACCCATGTTTGATGATGGCTAAAGATTATACAAACAATAAATGTTTATTCGATGGTGATGTATTTGACATGGGTATCATAGTTGTGTTTCGGACCTAAAGTTTGCAGTTTTTCAGCGACTTTTTTCCAGCCTAGTAACGTTTTGATAACTTTTGTAATTCTTTTGTCAAATCCAATTTGAAAGTGTATACTTTTTTTGCCCAGCAGTTTAATTTACGGAGTTAGTATATATTTCAATTATCATGCGATATGCCAGAGGTGAGGCACGGGCTACCAGACCATGGATGCCCGTGCCTGTAAGAACAACGATAGTGGATTAAGTGGTAAAGGGTTCGCAGTTGCAATTATTTTACTACTTGAGTAAAAGCTGAAGCTGATATATAGACGTTTATCTTAGACGTTTACAACTTCGTTAGACCCACGACCACAGTAAGTGTGCAGACAGATCATGGTATTTGAGATTCGAACCCAAGACCCAAGTATTCTTTGCATTTTTTTAAAGTTCAAGGACATGATATATTAACAAACTGAACACTTATTCATTCTGCCTCACCTCTCATCACACTTGTATTTGCCTGTGGTTTCGTCCTCACATATACAGTTGTACTTGCAGCCATCTTGCCACCTCTCTCCCTGGCGGTAGTCTCGTCCCTTGTATACACAGGAGTCTGCAACAGAGGCTGTCAGTCAGTCGGGGTTCTGGCTGGCAGGGCAATACTCCAGCAATATCAATGAATCTTTTAATAAGATCCGCCAATGGGACTAATTGTCTACTCTACAAACACAGGCTTTACCGAGTCTAAATGATGTTGTGATTTATGTTATTAATGTGGGTGGGTAAGTGAGTTAGATTAAACGCCGCTTTATACTGTATTTCAGTCCCATCAGTTAGATGAAAATCCCGAAGTGATGAAACCCATGAACACCCGTGCGGTGATGCATATGTTTACACAAAAGAAACGCGAACAGTAGAAACATATAGAGAAATATGTACGTTAAGAAAAGATGTTTCCAATCTGTACCACTTAATGACAAAAGTAACAATCACAATAGACTGCACGTGATTTCAAATCTTACACGGGAGACAAATGGTGCATTTCGAGTCATCGGACTATGACGTCACATATGATGATTTCATGAGCGTCGATTTACCCAACATACCAGTATGTTCGTCGAACCAATCTAATATCTCTTGAACATGAGTAATTCTTCGTATATTAACCAACATAGGATGGTATTCGCGTTTCTTTTGTCGGTGAGTATACATTTAAATGAAATGTTGACATCGTGTGTATCGTGGTATCTTACGTCGTGGAGGTGGCGTCTGTCCGCCAGGTCCTGGGGTCGGTGTTGGAGCGACTCCCGTCACGACGCCAGTGGGAATGTTGGCAGGTGTGGGAGATACGCCTGGCCCTGGGGTAAGGTAGCCATTAGGCCCGGGGGTAGGGAGACACTGTGGAACTTGACAACATTGAGGGTCCTTGGGGTCTGCTACCAAACGGCACTGTGGGGGCACCTTTCCGAAACTTGCACACCTGGGAATTAAGATGAAAATCATAAAACCTTTCCTTTTGGAAAAAAAAATACTTGCAAGACACGCATATTTCTTCAAAGCAAGAACAATAATAATGATATCCGAATGACAGTATGAATGGCATACAATTATATTGTTTATGCTATATGAACGTAACGTTGCCTAAGACACTTTTAGATTTTTCACCAGTAACACCAGTAACCCTACCTGGAGCTGCATCTGTAGTAGTTGGTCTTGGCGTCCTCACACACACACTTCTTGTCACACCCGTCATACCACTCCTGGCCCTCGAAATACTGCTGATTCTTGTATACACAAGATGCTATTGTAAAAGAACAACATGCTGATAAATATAATGTAGGAACTCTCTCCTTGTGATCATGTTCGAGAGGGCGGTCGGGGAGCCTAGTGGTTAAAGCGTTCGCTCGTCACGCCGAAGACCCGGGTTCGAATCCCGACATGGGTACAATGTGTGAAGCCCATTTCTGGTGTCCCCCGCCGTGATATTGCTGGAATATTGCTAAAAGCGGCGTAAATCCAAACTCACTCACTCACTCACTCATGTTCGAGAATAAGTCATGTAGGTCTGGTTACTTGGTTCATGCATGTCATCGATCCCAATTGCGTCGATCGATGCTCATGACATTGATCACTGGATTGTCTGGTTCAGACTCGATTATTTACAGACCGCCGTCATATAGCTGGAATATTGCTGAGTGCGGCGTAAAACAACAGACCAACCAACCAATCAATGAAAGTAATATTCCCTGGTGAAACAGATATAGTAATGTTATGTTACACAAGCTGCTAGGGTATATACCCATAAAATAGTATTTCCTTTTCTCATTTGTAGCGAGATATCATTTTATCACATCGTCAATACATCACGGGTCTGAATATACTAAATTCCCCCATCGCCATTGAATACATAGGGCCGTTTTACAGTGTATTCGTTGAAGTTAACCAATCAACCCACGGCCTGGTTCCAGCGAGAGGGAAACTAGCGAGTGTTTTGACCAATGAGTAAACATCCCACAAACGGCTATATGTCTCGTGAGACGTTTGCAACAGCCTTATGACCATCAACGCAACACATTGTTCCAATATCAGACAACAGCACACAGACAGAGTAGGGCTGGACAGTCTTCGAGATAATTTCATTATTTGACTTAAAATAAGCATGCGTCACCAAACCATCACATATCGGCCTATACTTTCACGGGTGACTGAGTAATCAAGTGAAGTATACAATGTATATATATCAGGGTATATTCGGTATATTCACGGTTTGGTGACAACTAGCGATAACTACTGTGATTAAAATCATGCTCACAGTTCGATCAAGGGTAATAAGTACAGTTGTAAGGTTGCACGATGGCTGTGTATGTTGATCAATGATACTTACGCAGAGGAAGAGGAGTGTTGATGTTGGTGTTGGGGGTGGGACTGACCCCAGGGACGGGGGGTGATGTCTGGAGCGACAATGGGTTTTGGCAACTTGGCTTCTTGCAGCAGGGTTCTGTCGGGTCGACAACCAGTGTACAGTATGCAGGGATGTTTGAATACGGGGCACACCTAGGATGGAAGTTGTCAAATGTTTTCATGGCAGCATCAAGGCATATGTTTTTTTCTGTATATGTATCAAGTAGAGAGAGAGAGAGAGAGAGAGAGAGAGAGAGAGAGAGAGAGAGAGAGAGAGAGCTGTGCTCTTGGCCTTTCGATTGCTGTAGATCTATAATTTGAGCTATTTTGAGTTTTTCTCTGGTTCTCTGGATTTATAATTTGAGATATCGTGTGTTTTTCTCTTTATTTATAACTTGAGATATCGTGTGTTTTTCTCTTTATATATAATTTGAGATATCGAGTTGACGTACTTCTGGACGCAGGTATATCTGCCAGTCTTCTCGTCATCACAGACACAGGAGTACTGACAGCCGTCATCCCACTTCTGACCGGTCTTGTAGTTGATGTTGTTGTAAGTACAGAACGCTGGCAAGACAAAACATAGTGTGGCGAGTTATGTACATGTATATGCTGGAAAAATAACATGTAATACAACATATCCACACTTGCTTTACTGTATTCGAGATAAGCTTCCTGGCTGCCAAGTTGTATTAGGCGGATGACTCACTGCATACAGTTCGGTACCTTAACGGTGCCAGATAACCTGGTGTGATACACTGGTAGCGATCCTAGTGACTATGGACCCATAGGATACAACGTTCTCGTGGCTGTCACCAAACAGCTTAGGTCTACAATATGACCCAGGGTTCTAATTCGCCACAATTCGCTGTGTAGAGTAGCTTGTTCCCTAATCCCATGATTGTGGGTTCGAATCCCAGTTGTCAGCACCATACTCGTGGGGTTCACCAAAGTGGTTCATTGTGTCAGGCTTTCCTCCCGCATTAAACTGACACGCCGTGATATAACTGGAACACTGTTAAAAGCGCCGTTAAACGCAACTCACACACACACAGTGACGTTCACAACTTACATGAATTTGTTGGGTTGTTGGTGTTGGGTTTGTTGACGGTCTGGCCGTGGATCGTTCCGGGGACAGCTGTGGGTACGGGGTAGGGGAAGGGAGTGGGATTCTGCCCCGGGTTGATTCCTGGCTGAGGGGTAGGGGGCAGGACCGGTTGGCAGGAGGGCACCTTGCAGCACACATCCTTGGGGTCAGCGATCAAAGAGCATCCTGGTTGCACCTGGAAGCTGGCGCACCTGTAAAACAACACGACTCATGCAGTTTGTATGTTGAAACTCCACTACACTGCCTCAAATTGGAGTTGACAGAAACTCTTGAAGTATTACTATTGACAACAACAGCCAAGTGGGTTTGTCGCTCTGTGTGGCTTACAGATGTTACAAGTAATATGGTTCATGACATTAATGTCTTGTTGAAAAATGTCCTTTGTCGACAGGAAAACCACATATAATTAATATAAAGACATAAACAGAGTGTAATATTAATATTGTTTTTAAAGCATGTTTGCAGGATAATAATTTATACACACGTTTAATTACTCGCGAAAAATGTATCAGACAAATCGTTTCAAATATCTGAGTGTTGGTTTGTTGAGCTGGGTTTAACGCCGCTTTGAACAATGTTTCAGTCATTTCACGACTATGTCAAACGGAGAGCTTGATGTTGGAAGAAAACCGGAAGTGATGCAGGTCTTAGACGTTTACAACTTTGGTGACACTCACGAGCACGGAAATGGTGCTGACAAACCTAGAAACATGATCTGGACGAACCGAGATTCGAACCCATAATCAAAGGTTTCTAGCAGGCCCAAGGGCCGACTGGGCTGACTACGTCATCGGAGTGTATGGAGTGCGCAGACCAGGATAATATATATAACCCACCTCTCGTCACATCTGTACACTCCAGTCTTAGCATCCTCGCACCTACACGCGAGATCACAGCCGTCATTCCACGTGGCACCCTGCTTGAAGGGGGTGCCATTGTACACACAGAAATCTGCAACAATACAATTACAAGCGCCATGATTAATTAATGGAGATAACAGTTTTATTTCCATTATGAGAAACAAAGAAACTAAGAAACTTAATTCAGTGTCCATGTACTTGTGATACAAATGATGTCAGGTACTTCCCCAATATATGTATGCATGTTTTAAAAAAGTGAACTTCATTCCATATATACTGCTCTTTCTCTTCTTTCTAAGGAAGCAATTTTACAGGGATTAAACTACCATAATTTGGATGAAATGGATAAAACCTGAAAGTTAATGGTTAGTCTACCTTTCTGAGTTGGTGGAGTAGGGGGGACACCAGTCCCTGTGGCCTGACCGGAAGTAGCTGAGAAGTCACAGTATGGTTTCTGGCAGCACGGGTTATAGATGTCTCTGACAAGGTGGCACTGGGCCGGGATCTGGGCGTACCGGGGACACCTACACATACAGCGTGTGTACATACGTGAGTGAGTCAGTGATATGTTTTTAACAGCGTGTTTCAGTAACAATTTCAACTTGATTTGGGAGGACAGCCCGAATCTATACAAGTGTTAGAACTTTACCACTTCCGTGTAACTCACGACCACGGTGCGGACCAACCTAGTAACACAATCTGGACGATTGGAACCCACATCAATTATGTCGATTTAAACGACTGGGACTATGAGATATTATAGAAGAGTCTTTCCAAAACACACACATGATCTGTGATAATTTTTTATTTATTTTTCTAATGAGAAAAGGAGGGATTGGTCGTAAAAACGTTAATTTACTTACTGTTCGGTACACTTGTACTTGCCGGTGTGGGCATCCAGACATTCACAGTTGTAGACGCAGCCATCTTGCCACTTTTGTCCCTGGGCGTACTGCTTGCCCTTGTATACACACACATCTGACGAAGGAGAGCACATGTGTTATTTCATCTTTTCATGATAAGTCAATGACTGTATCGTCAAAAACCCAAAATATAAAAAACGCATAATATTATATAAAATATTCCTCTAGGAGCAGATAGCAATACGTGGGATTGTGGAAAGTGCTTTCCTTTGGAGGTGGTGAGGTGAAAGGGAGTTTCACTCTCAGCGACGTATGTGTGTGTAGCTGCTTATACTGGGCCGGCCTTATGCCAGTTTTATAGTGTTAGCGCACTGAGATACCATGACGCATGGATACCTCCCTCATATACATTGTACTGACTCCGAGCCGACCAGTCCTTTTATTCTCGCCGCACAGGGTTAAAACAAGTACTATCTTTTAACGTCTTCTTGGTTGACAATCCAGGGGGTTCGAACCATGGACCTTCTGCTCTCTGGGAAGACGTGATATCCACTAAACCATGGAGGCATGTGTTTCCTTCAGGAAGATGTCCACGCAATTGGGACACTTTGACACTCCCCTCCCTCCAACCCACCAATCCAACTTAGACCCTTTTAGGACGATAATAGTACGGGGGCCTACATACATTCTAATGTGAGCCCCTACTGTAACATATGAGAATGAGGCAAGTCTTTACCTTTAGGTAGAGGTACCATGCCTGGGCCTGGAGTCGGTGATACCCCGGGTCCAAGGGATGGGGCCAGGAGAGGGTTAGGGGTGGGGATGACGCTGCCTCCTGTCACAGTGCCCGGGGGAATGGATGGGAGGACGAAGCCTGTGTTTGAGCCGTTGGTTGGGGTGAAGGAGCAGGTTGGACGCTTGCAGCAGAATGGGTCCTGAGGATCGGCCTCCAGATGGCACCCCTTGGGCAGGTTGTCGTACACTGCACACCTACGTACAGACAAACATGGAGGTGAACTTGACGCAGGTAAAATATCCTAACAAAAACTATATGGGTAGAGGTCATTGGAAGACATAGGGTTATTTTTGTTGAGATATGGTTTGCAATCTCTTCATAAATCACGATGCAACTTTTCTTATATGCAAGTGAATGAATGTGAAATCTTCACGGTCTGGTACCTATAACTATCTTGGTCTTAAACTATCTATATCTAACAAGCCCTTCTTGTGTCTACAGTAGCCATAAGGAAACAAATTATACATGCAGTAGAGTTTGACACACTTACGTTTGCATCTGATTGGAGTCACTTGTGTTTTTAATTTTGCAGTATACCACCAACATATATATCACCAATATATACAACCAATATGACGGCGGGGGACACCAGAAATAGGTTTCACGCATTAAGGGAATCGAACCTATGCATTGGCGTGACGAGCAAATGCTAGGGTCCCCACCTCCTCGCAGCCGACTGGACAAGATTATAACACATATATTTTATTTATGATATAAAGTGTTCGGGTGTTTGTCTCACCTCTTGTTACAGCGGTATATGCCCTGGTCACCGTTCTCGCACTCGCAGGTGTAGTCACAGCCGTCGAACCACTGCTGACCGGTGGCGTAGCTTGTACCCTTGTACACGCACATACCTGGGGATACGGGGATTGATATCAGTGCAAAAAATGACAGCTACCTTCTGAACAGCATATTAATATATTATAATATTTCAAAAGGTTTTATTGTCTGTTATATAGTATCACTATTACGAAATAATATCTGCTAAATAGTATTACTATTATAATTCTAAATAATTCATTTATTATAATGAAATTAAACATATTTGTAGATCTTATTTAAATGAAAAAAGCACACATCTTGGGCCATCACACGGTCAGGTGTCAATGTGTATCGTTAGCACTCGATGTAGCATTACTAATTAATGCATCGTAAGTTCTCTAGGCACTTATAGCCGCACTGGCATCGGACTGTTTTAAGATTTTTCTCAACCTTTCGTCAATCAATTAACACGTAGTGAATCGCCAATCGTCAATGTTTCGCCAGATCATACATCTTGGGTTCCGAATCCAACTTCTAAAATCGTGGTAACACGAACCATAACTATATATATATAAAGCTTCAATGTATTGAGAAGGGACCGGTGGCCCAGTCGTCAAAGTAGTCGAAACTCGCTTTGCAGATTTGCGTCCCTTAGGGACACCAGAAACCTATGATCGTGGTTTCGAACCCCGAATTGCCCTGATTAGGTTCTAGGTTTGTCAGCACCATAACCGTTCTCGTCGGTTTCATCTAAATGATACACGTCCGAGACCTGCATCACTTCGGGCTTTCCACCCACATAACGCAGACACGTTTCTGATAACTTGAATACGGCTCAAAACAGCGTTAAAGCCAACTTTCGTTTGTCCTCAAAATACTACAATTCGTCAATATAACGTTTATCCTTAATGTGTAGTTTGTCCCCAATGTACTATCAGTCCTAATGTACAATGTATCACCATGTTTTTTTTATCAACCGGAAGTAAAGACCTTGAAGTCTGACCTTTAGGTTTGGGCGTGACACCTGGAGCGGGTGTGAACTGACCATGTCCAGTCAAGCCACCGCTGTGGCCGCTGAAGTCGCACACGGGCACCTGACAGCAGGGGTCACTTGGATCCTTCATCAGATTACACTGGGGAGGCAACCCAGCGAATCGGGGACACCTGAAATACCATGTCACAGGCTTGTCACATGCTTAACCCCTTACTTCATCAGGATAAGAGCTAGTTACAAGACACATGAGAACATATCGGATGGAGAATTGCAAACACAGTTGAAAACTATGGGAGCCACTGTACGTTTCACAGCGAATGAACTTTCTTCCTCGACTGCTCGTTTTTTGAGTGAGTGAGCATGGTTGTACGCCGCTTTCAGCCATATTCGGCAAGAGACACCAGAATGTGGTTACACACATTTTACCCACGTTGGGAACGAACCCGGACTTCGACGTGACGAGTGAACGCTTTAAGTACAAAGCTACCGCACCATCCCAACAGGATTTAGGGTACAAGGAGTGGTCAGAAGGCTTTCAGAAACTCCACCTGCGCCATAAATGCAGCCCTGTTTAGTGAGTGAGTGAGTATGGTTTTACGCCGCTTTTAGCAATATTCCAGCAATATCACGGCAGGGGACACCAGAAATGGGCTTCACACATTGTACCCATGTCGGGAATCGAACACGGGTCTTCGGCGTGACGAGCGAACGCTTTAACCACTGGGCTACCCGACCGCCCCGCAGCCCTGTTTAAACGTCCACATACTAACCTCTCAGTGCACTTGTACTTGCCAGTCTGATCATCCAGACATTCACAGTTATAGCTGCAGCCATCTACCCACGTCTGACCTTTGTGGTACTGCTGACCTTTGTATGTACATACCGCTGAAAAATAAGGTCTGTAATCACGTTTTTGTTCGCCGGCAAAAAGGCTGACTTTAGGTACAATTTCAATTAAACAATTTTAAACAATGTCAAGACAACGCTTTTTGGAATTACAAAAAAACAATTGGCTACTCTTAGCGACGTCAGTAAGCGAAAACAGTGATCCTAGGACCCGATCGCTTTGTTTATGCTAGATCCATTGGTAGTGGGTTACTCACAGACGGGTATGGGGGTCTGCCCAGGCTTTGGGGTGGGAACCTGACCGGTGATGATGGCAGGAGCCAGGGTGGGAATGTTGCTCGGGTTGCCTGAACCAGTAGTAGACCCTGACGTCGACACGAAGTGGCACTGTGGTTTCTGACAGCAGGGGTCAGCGGGGTCAGTGACCATTTGACACTGGGATGGGATGGAACCGAACTTCGGACATCTTGAAAGTCATGGAAAGAAATACATTTATTACCAATTTATATGTTTTACCCTTTTACGAGTGAAATTTACCCCGCTTTTAGCAAAAAGCCAGCAATCTCAGCGAATACCAGAAATGGACTTTACAAATTGTACCTACATTGTATGTGGGGAAGCGAACCAAGGTTTTCGGCGTGAATAACGAACCCTTTCACCACAAGGCTATCTTCCATCCCTGATATGTTTAAGATTCATGGAGATTAATATCATCATTAATGGTACCAAATACAATCATTATTTCAGATATCACAACGAGGAAGACCTTATAAACGATGGTCATCACACAGTTCTGCCTGTGAAACGACCAATCTGGGTGTATCTGGGTGATACGTGGTCTTTACGGGTGAGTGAGTATGGTTTTACGCCGCTTTGGACATTATTCCAGCACTATCAGAAATGGGCTTCATACATTGTACACATGCAGGGAAACGACCCCAGATCTTCGGCTTGACGAGCGAACGCTTTAACCACTAGCTACCCTAACGCCCCTATACAGGTCAAAACCAAGGCGTCATGTAATGGTATTAAACATACTACACATGATGAGAAAGAGGCAAGGTAAAGTTCACCTGTCGTCACAGACGTAGAGTCCCTTCACAGCGTCTTCGCAGCGGCAGGACTTGCTACAGCCGTCCTTCCATGTCTGGCCCTGGTAGTACTTGGCAGTGATGTAGGTACAGGTGGCTACAACACAGGGACAACACTACACCCACTGTCACACAACAAAACAAGAAGTCTTTCGGGTTCTCTTCATCAAGCATAGTATACAATTTACGTTGTGTACACGTTATACCGTACAACCCGATAACTTCTGCATGCAAACGTCACTTTAGTGTGTCGGTTTTAAACTTGCTCAGATAGTATGAATGGACAACTTTATTATAATTACAGCCACGTATAGGTGGGGAGACTTACACCGTTATCAAACAAGAGACACGAGACATCAAACGTCTTAACAATTGTAATAACGCAGTTACTCATCCACGCTATCAGTCATACATAGTGTGTAATGGCCACGTAAATACAGGTTGTGTACTTGTTGTGAGTGAGGATGACTTCAACCCGCTATTAAGCAACATGTCAACAACAAAAATGGCGCCCCTGAATGGACCTCACACACAGGACCCATGTTTTGGGTCTGACAAGCGAATACTGTATATCTTATAGTTAGTTTATAGGGTAAATATGTGCAACTATGTAACGGGGACACAGGTGACCAAGTTTTTTTAAGGCGCCACAATTGATTGTACAGAGTTGTCTTCTTTCACAAGGGGGCACGGCGGCCAAGTCGTCTGAGGCGCCCTGATTCGCTGTGCAGAATTGCATCCCTTGGGCATGCCAGAAACCTATGATTGTGGGTTCGAATCCCGGTTCGCCCCGATTACGTTTCTAGGTTTTTCAGCACCATACCGTGCTCGTCGGTTTCACCAAAGTGATAAACGTCTGAAACCTGCATCACTTCGGGCTTTATTTCCACATCAAGGTGTCACGCCGTCAGATCAGTGTAGTGTTAAAAAACGCGTGAAAACCAAACACTCACGCTCACTATGTTAACAACATGTATACATACGCTGTGGTCCGGGGGAGGGAGTGACGTGGCCAGCGCCGCTGATTCCTCCAGAGGTACCCTGGAAGTTACAGTCGGGGACCTGGCAGCAAGGGTTGGAGAAGTCGGTCACAAGCCGGCACTGTTGGGGAAGGCTGGCATAACGAGGGCACCTGTATCGGGGAATGAAGATTTGTGAAAATAACAGTTAATTCATGTCTTCGATCTTCCTTCAATCGAGCTGTCAACTGAAAACGTCATACGTAATGTCCCTATCATAATCCTTATTCGCTCTCCTCATATTTCGAATAACGGATTTCACGATGTACAACTGTGGGTTCATTAAATTTCGAATTGACGGAGTGTAGCCGAATGTGTTCACTGCTGTGTCACATAACACTTGGAGGCACCAAAACATCAAGCATTAATTCACAATTTCCTAAAAGTTTCCCAAATATTCTGAAAACTTTCAAAGTCAAAACACCGGCTTAGGTTACACAATAAACAGTAAAACTGGTTCGTACTGAATGGCAACCAGTTACTGTGGGATCAAGTCACCACAACTTCATTTAGAGTGAGTGAGTGAGTATAGTTATATGCCGCTTTTAGCAATATTCCAGCAATATCACGGCGGGGGACACCAGAAATGGGCTTCATACATTGTACTCATGTCGAACGCTTTAAATACTAGGCTACGTGACCGCCTGTACTTCATTTAGAAGCTTAAATGTAAAATTATTTTACGCTGCTTCAACAGAAGTCTACCAACATCATGCCATGTGAACGCCAAGAACAGACTTCCAATAGTGTTGGAATGGAACCCGGAGTCCGCATAGCTGGCGAACACTTTACCCACTAGGCTACTCCACCTCCCTCTCTCATACCAAGCGGAACTTGAGTTGTACGTACATGTCCGTGCATCTGTAGCTGCCTTTGTCTGCGTCTTCACACTCACAGGTGTACTGACAGCCATCTGTCCACTTCTGGCCCTGGTTGTACTTCTTCGTCTTGTACAAACAGTACCCTGTAAAAACCAAACTTGAAGTTGTCATTTTCAACAGGGATAACCCACAAAACAACAATTAGTCATGTTAGTACTTGTCATCTTGTACAGAAACAACCAACAAAACAACAAATAGTCATGTTGGTACTCGTCATCTTGTACAGAAACAAACAACAAAACAACACATTGTCATGTTGGTACTCGTCATCTTGTATAGAAACAACCAACACACTTTTTACCAGGTGTTTTATGTATTTCTCCCTGACGCACTAGAACGTTTGTACCGATAGTTGCTACCGTTGAACACCTGGTGTCATCACTGATTTTCAGTGATCCATTCGTATAATGTTGACCACTATTTTACCTTTTACGCCGAATAAAATCTGTTTCGTCAGACTATAAATACTGACGCCTTATACTTACCTATCTTGGTGTGTTCTCCTGGGTTCTGCCCATTGCCAGTGATCTGCCCCGGGGGGATGGTTGCGGGGGCGCCTGTCCCTGAGACGGAACCTGACGTGGAGTTGAAGTCACAGTGAGGGACGGTGCAGCAGGTCGGATCTATGGGGTCGGGCAGCTGCGTGCACCCCTTGGGTACGTTGTAGTACAGTGGGCATCTGAAGGACAACATGCCTGGTGAGCAACTGTCGCTATGTATTCCTACACGTCTCTTGTAGACTGGTGATATATGGAGTCCAGTGGACTGTGATAACATTTGCCTTATATCTTACACATATCCAATATCAAGTTACATATCATTATCAAAGACGGTGGACTGTGTTTCCGTGTTCGTTTTGTGTGGTTCTTAACTACGTTGCAAGTACGCGTGTAACTGATACATATTATACAACTGATTTATTACACAGTTAAGCTTAGGTACTCAAATAAATAATTTTGCCAAAAGTTTTACAAAAAAAACATACTTTTCGCTGGTTCTCCTTTCAAAGAAAAATTATTTTTTTCTAGACTCATTTCTAACAAAAATCCAAGACCCCAGAATATTAAATAGTCGGTCTAATACCATAGTAGTTAAGGCGGTTATACAGTGAAACCTCGTTAATCCAGAGAGCATCCAAGTGAAATGTCAGGCCTGATAAATGTCTGGATTAATGAATCAGGACTACGAAGTAAAGTCCTTTGTGCATAAGTAGACGTCCCAAGCATGCACCTAGAATGCAGGGTTTTCCAGTATTCTAACTCTGACGTATGAACAGTCCGTCTCACCTGTTGGCACATCTGTAGTATCCTGACTGAGCGTTATCGCAGGAACACTTCATGCTGCAGCCGTCGTACCACTGCTGGCCCTGGGCGTAATTCTGGCCCTTGTACACACAGTACGCTGGACGGGACAAAACACCGGGTGTTAGGAAATTCCGGCATACTCAACATTACATACACCCACAACGAATTACACACACGATATCGAAACTATGGAATAGTCAAAGGGGCATTCTCGCGTTTGTGAGATCTCGCATTCTGACAAGTTTTACAGATTGAGCTAGTTTCTTAAGGTCGATATAGCGAAAAGGATACATATAGTCAATTCTTTATCATTTGTGTTGGAATTGATGCCCGTCTTTTTCACAATGTATCGTTCTGGCGTTAAAGAGATGGCAAGAGGGTCAAAATTTGTCTGCAACCTCAATATGCAGGCTATTCGCAGCGGGTCTCACCTGGTCTTGGGGTGGTAGGTTGTGCTGTGACCACAGGCTTCATGGTGATATGGGGGGTCGTATACGTCCCTGGGTGACCGGTACCGTAGATCTCTTCGAATTTAGGATTAAATTTGCAAAACGGCACCTGACAACAAGAATCGCTGGGATCCGGAATGAGCCAGCATACATCCTTTGGCAAGTCGTCGTATGTTTTACACCTGCAAGTTAAAAACAATGTATATTAAAGACTTCAATTATTCATGAAATAATGGACCTAACAAGAACCCGGACTAATGGGCGGTAAACATAAACAGAATAACATACATGTGGAATAACGAAGAAACATACACATGGGATATACATATATTACCATTACTAGGATGACGATATATCCATAACATGTACATGACCTACCGACCTAACACATACGTGAAATGACGGACCTTAGATACACATGGAATAACAGAGCTTACATTAACATGGAATAACGGATCTAGGATATAAGACCATAGAATACGAGAACACCGGGTGCTTCATAACTGAATTACAGTGATACATTCATTGAATTTTCAGCGCTATTTGTCCTTTCACGCCCATTTTGGTTCGGCAAATGCACGAGACTGATGTTCTCTGGTGTTGACATTTCATATTTACATACAAGGTAGTAAACGGAACGGATCTTACTGATATATCGAGCGCTAAACGAATCCAATATACATGTTCATACTGGATAGTAGTTTCTAGCATACCTACTGGATAGTGAGTGAGTGAGTGAGTTGGATTTAACGCCGCTTTTAACAGTATTCCGGTTATATCACGGCGTGTTAGCTTAATGTGGGAGGAAAGTCCGAAGTGATGCAGGTCTCAGACGTTTACCACTTCGGTGAAACCCACGAGCACGGGTATGGTGCTGACAAACCTAGAAACATAATTGGGTCAAATCGGGATTCGAACCCAGAATCATAGGTTCCTGGCATGCCCAAGGGACGCAACTCTGCACAGCGAATCGCGGCGCCTTTGGCGACCTGGCCCCCGTTCCCCCTACTGGCATACTCAGTTATTAACGGATTTAAACAAATGGACCATCTCCATGCAGTACCATGATTAGGATATTCCGAGTTTTAGCCGGGTGCGTTTCCATATCCTTGATATCAAATATTATAAATAAAATGTGATAAAGCTAAGTACCTGTCTAAGCATCTCCAGAATCCATCATATGCCCGCTCACACACACACTGATACTTGCAACCATCTTCCCACCTCTCGCTCTGAAGGTAGTGGCGGCCCTTGTACTCACAGAAGCCTGTGGGGACAACGGTTTTCATCAACACTGGTATCTATAACTTTAAGTGATATTTTATAACCTGTTGTATCAATGAGGGTGATATGGATTACAACTCATATATTCTTTCAATACGACAGTTCGGTACACATGCATGTAAATCATTCAATCAAGGCTACGTTTCTGTACAGATGCTTGTGTTCTTTCAATCAAAGCTACGTTTCGGTACATAAACAAGAACATTGTTCAATCAAGGCTGCGTTTCGGAACAGACACTAGTATATTGTTCAATCAAGGCTACGTTTCGGAACAGATGCTTGTTTTCTTTCAATCAAGGCTGCGTTTCGGAACAGACACTAGTATATTGTTCAATCAAGGCTACGTTTCGGAACAGATGCTTGTTTTTCTTTCAATCAAGGCTGCGTTTCGGAACAGACACTAGTATATTGTTCAATCAAGGCTACGTTTCGGTACAGATGCTTGTTTCCTTTCAATCAAGGCTACGTTTCGGTACAGATACTAGTTTATTGTTCAATCAAGGCTACGTTTCGGCACAGATACTAGTGCATTGTTCAATCAAGGCTACGTTTCGGCACAGATACTAGTGCATTGTTCAATCAAGGCTACGTTTCGGTACAGATACTAGTGCATTGTTCAATCAAGGCTACGTTTCGGCACAGATACTAGTGCATTGTTCAACCAAGGCTACGTTTCGGTACAGATACTAGTGCATTGTTCAACCAAGGCTACGTTTCGGTACAGATACTATTGCATTGTTCAATCAAGGCTACGTTTCGGTACAGATACTAGTGCATTGTTCAATCAAGGCTACGTTTCGGTACAGATGCTAGTGCATTGTTCAATCAAGGCTACGTTTCGGCACAGATACTAGTGCATTGTTCAACCAAGGCTACGTTTCGGCACAGATACTAGTGCATTGTTCAATCAAGGCTACGTTTCGGGACAGACGCTAGTAAATCTTTCAATCAAGGCTACGTTTGAATAAGTTCTATTCCACTAGCAAAGCAGTCTTTACTTGCCCACTATGTTGTATCTTTGTTTATTTGCAATTGAATGACCATTTTGTGTTTTTTCTTGAGTCAGTAACAAGCTCAAGCTAAAAATACTGTTCTTACTGTCGAGGAAGGTCTGAGTGAGTGTGATTTCAGCAATATTCAAACATGATCACGGCGTTGCACACCAGCAATTGGTTCACACACTGCACCGATATTGGACATAGAACCCGGACCGTCGGCGTGACGAGCGAACGCTTTAACCACTAGACTAAGCCACCGCAAGACAAAGAAGGCGAGAGGCGTGTTAATGTATATGCGTGATTATAGGGAAAGGATATAACTGAAAGAACAGTGTACCTATGCCTCCGGTCCCTACAGCCCCGACTGGTACGGTTGGTGGGGCTACCGTGCCCCCACTGAAGTTGATCGTTACTTCATTTGTAAAGAACCCAGAAGTAAGGTCAACGATGCTTGGAGGTTTGACTTGGGAGGTGGTTTGTTTCCAAGGTTGGTACACGGGTTTGGGAACATAGCTGATGGATGGGGGGCACTGGGGCACTGTGCAGCACTTGTCGCTGGGGTCAGGGGTCATCTGGCATCCAGCAGGAACTCCGTCGAATTTGGGACATCTGGAACAGGTCATTGAGGTCATTACATGTTACTGTAGAAGATTTGGTTATTTAATCTACCCAGCGTTTGACAGGGATAACGAGATATGTCAATTTACGCTTGACCTATTATGAGAATCAGTTTTATGTATCAAGGAAAGAAAAACAACGACCCTATCAAAAATGGAGTAGTATAGTTGTGGGTAGCGGGTAGGTGCCAATATCATACAGATACAAGAAATGGGTAGAGGAGAAATTATGTCCAGTTTGTATGTTACTTCCTTACCGGCTTAACCTATCATGCTCTTTTCGTTACATAAATACGTTGAGTGAGTATGTTAGCAATATTTCAGCAATATCACGACGGGGGACACCAGAAATGGGTTTCACACATGGTACCCATGTGGGGAATCAAACCCGGGTCTTCAGCGAGACGAGCGAATGCTTAACCACTAGGCTACCCAACATGTAGTGGGCATGTGCATCTTTTCTACATTTAGCTGATCCAGAATCAAAACAAGTACATTTTACTGAGACCGACCAAAACATCTTTCAGACATTATTCTCTCAGCACAATTACTGGTTTCACAGTATGAGACGAGCAACAAGACATCGTTGTAATGGAAACTGTAATTGTTCCTACCATTCACATGTTCACACAGATATAGGAGCACATAATGAATAAAAAAGAAAACAGTAAATAGGGTTCGAATGACTGGATTTATCGCCATTGTGTATCGGGACATAAGTGGTAATCGATAGTACCTTTCTCTGCACGCGTATATTCCCGTTGAGGCGTCGTTGCAGGTACAGACCGTGGCACATTTATCTTCCCACTGCTGGTTCTGGACATACAGCTGACCATTGTAAAGACATCCGGCTGTGAACAGTGAAAAGTCAAGCAGCTGTCGCCAATTGTCACGTGTATTCCATATTTGAAAAATATGCATTTTCGTGGAGTGATTCGTGACTTATATGTATACTGTTTTCCTTGTGGAACTATATCATTTATGACAAGGTCCCGATTGAACATATCTACATAATTTAAATTTTGAATTCAAATCATGCATTTGATTAATAATACGTGTTGCTTCTTTCAGGTAAATTGAGCGTTGAGTTCTGAACCATGAGATTGAATGAGTGAATCTGGGTTAACTATCTCATTGTTCCAATGTTACCCGACATTCCTACGGCCTACCGACTACCCAACCCGATTCTGAAACCCCATTTGTATGCATTATGAACACATCTTAAGTTAAAAGTTTATGAAGTACCAACTGATAATTAGATGCACATCACCCAAAGACCCGTGAAGATCCGGGGTAGAATAGGTGTTCAGCAACCCATGCTTGCCGTAAAAGGCGACTATGCTTGTCGAAAGAGGCAACTAATGGGATCGGGTTGTCAGGCTCGCTGACTTAGTTGATGCATGTCATCGTATCTCAAAGGTATGGATCGATTCTCATGATGTCAATCGTTTATTTACAGACCGCCATCATATAGATGAAATATTGATGAGTGCGGCTTAACACAACAAACAAACAAACAAAACATCACCCCAAAGTTAATGAAGCTGAGAAACATAACATCTCTCACATAGTTTAGGGGGCTGCATCCCCGTGCCTAGGGAACTGCCTCCGTTTCCTGTCCCTGTCCCTGTGGATGGGTTAGGGGTCACACCGTTGATGTTGATGCCGCCCCCGCTGCCGATACTCTGAAGGTTGGTGGAGGAGGAGTAGAAAGACCCGGATGTACATTTGACGGTTTCGCAGCAGTCGTTGACCTTCTTATCCGTCTTGCACTGAGGGGGGAGGTTGGTGTAGGAGGGACACCTGCAGGGAGGAGCACACAGGCCGTAGGTAGGTATATTCGCCAACAATAATGATATGCTGTTTCCTAGTTGAACAATATCTAGATATTTCACCTTAATTGTTCAATTACATTATTGTATACAAAATTAGCGTTCCCATATGTACATGTCAAAAATAGTTGTTTTGAAACTTTCGCATCTAGATCAGAAGTATCTACATTTCATTTTTGTCTGTTTGTTTCTACTAGAAATGCATATACATTTAAATTGTCAAATTGTCATGACATGATGAGTATATTACTGATAGATTCTTTTGTATTGAACGTCGTGCTATGCTATTCCATTCCTGTGGTTATTACCACTGTTATTACAATACCTCTAATACATGTCAAGCATCATATTAGTTATCCAATAATTATATAATGAGCTGTAAATGATATTGTTTATCTGTATGTGTATATGGGCCAATGGCCTTTCATACAATAAAGATTGATTGATTACATGTCAACTTAATATTAGTTAACTAGTCCTGGTGACTGTCACAAACGTCTTTACCAGTAAGAGGAGGCATATTTAGGGCATTGGCGGAGATCGAGAAAATGAGGCTTTAAGGCTTGTCCATTGTCATCTTCAATGATAATTTGGGACACGTAAAACACAGAAATGGATGGGTTTTTTTTATCTTTTTCGGGGGTATTGGGATGGGTGGTTGGGATGGGTTAAGGGCGAGACACTCACGTATTGGAGCATCTGTAGTAGCCATAGATTGCGTTTTCACAGACACATCTTTGGTCGCATCCAATGGCCCATGTCTCTCCTTGTTTGTGGGCTTGGCCCTGGTACACACAGGCATCTAAGAGAGAACAGTAAGTGGTGGCGATACATTTCTACATAGTGTTGCGTGAGTCAGTATCGTTTTACGCCACCTTTAGTCAATATTCCAGCAATATCACGACGGGGACCCCAGGAATATGCTTCACACATTGCTCTCCATACAGAACGTTTTAACCACCAGGCTACCCCACCGCCCTTGTTTTATGTAAATAAAGTCAACTTGAAACTTGGTTTTCAAAACATGTTGAGGCATCAATTGGAGTTGAGCAATTGATACGTCGGATAAGGTATGCATAGGCCATCACTGAGAATACCAGTTGATACAAAGATGGAATTTACACTGGATCTGAACAGCATTATGCCACAGTGGGTTAATTTATGTTTGTTTTGAATCGCAGATGGATAATAATATAATGTTCAGGCTTATAAATATTTACACGAGTATGGCTCATTGAACATGTGCTTACCGTTCGGTCCGGGAGTTGGGGCTGCTAGATCTGGTAACAGAGCGAAAACAAACCAGTTTATTGGAGGTTTAACAGCAAAAAGGGTACCAAATTATACATAAATCTGTAGCGTTTCTAGTACATCACGTTTGTCATGAGCGACATTGTTAAATTTGCTTCTTCAAAATGAGATGTTCTTAAGTGATGTGAAAGTAAAGAAATGGCGCGTAAAGCAAGGAAATGGCGCTATTGTGTTAAACAGATATATATGCATAGAGCTTGTCATTTGTCAGTTGTCATGGAACAATATAACGTCATTCATTGTATTATGACATCATAGCATTCCTGAGTGACGTCATATATGTTTCACAGCTGTTTGAGTACGTTGAACGATTTATGTTTTCCAATGTCCGTAAACAGTTGTGTTTGTTTTTAGAATCGCGGGTGTAATTGAGTACCCGATGCGAGGAATACGTTACATTTGAAACCTCAAGTGTTGGACGTAATGTTTATACCCTAAATCACATGAGTAAGAACGCTCTTGACGATATCCTCATCAGAGTCCAGCTTTCTTTGTCTGGCTTAGTTGTTACCATAAGAAGTCGTAGTAAGAAGACCATTTTTGTTGTACTTGAGTATAACGCGACTCATTACTAACTGGTGGCACTGTTCATATTGCCTCCGTTTGCTTTTGTCGTCAAACGAAAGTGTAAACCTAATTTCTGTTAGGCACGGCATAACGTGGCTTCAGATACGGCTGTTGAACTATAACGAAGTGTATCCGTCGGGATCTGGCGTCACACTGTTTACACCTGATTCACACAATATCACTAATTCACTACTGTCCGATGCATTATACTGATAACGACATAAACCAAATGGACCCGAATGGCGTTGTCATAACCCATCTAAACATTGACATATTTTTATACGATGATTGGGATATTTAGGTTATGGAAAGGGACAAAAAATATTTTGACAGCAATGAGTGAAGCCACCGTTTGGACTCCCCAATGTACAAGAGTAGCAGTTGATCTTGACAAAACGCCATTATATATTTCATTTCTTTGTTGATTTGATGGTTGGGTGTTTCTTGACACTTACGACATAGATCACAGTATTTCTTGCAGGTTGACCCGGCCCAGCCTGGATATTTGGGACAGGCTTCCTTGGTATAGTCTGCACAGTTGGGTATTTTATCCACGCATGCCGAGGCGGCGGTGGGATGCAAACCTGGAATATCAGCATACAGTGTCGTGTAGTAAACAGCAATCCCCGTCCGTGTTGATACCATTGCTTAGTAATTGTGCACAGATCCCCACAGCAGAGATTGTTATTTAACTCTACTCTTTAGCGGGATCAAACCGAAATCATACTGCTCCCACGTTAACACTAACCTCCTTATCAGTAAACTTGCGGTTGACACATGGAATGAATAAGGTTTTACACCTCGGACGGGCTTCACCCTTATACCCCTGTAAGGAACTGAACACAGATCCTCGGCGTGATAGTGTGAGTGAGCGAGTATGGTTTTACTGTGCTTTTAGCAATACTTCAGCTATATCAATTACTAAATAAAAGAGATGTTGAGAAATTTATACTTCGAGTGAAATAGAAATGGATAGTGTATGATCAACTGACTTATGCCAGCTCCGCTGACGGAACCGCTTCCCGAAAAACTTCCAAACTGCTTGCTGAAAGTACACTGGGGCCTTTCACAGCATTGTCCCGGATCCTTGATCATGACGCAGTCAGTGGGCATCTGACCGTACACGGGACAGCTAAAACACAAGAGAGCGGGATGTTTTAGTTAGATGGAAGATTGTGAACAACTACAACACAAGAGAGAGGGATGTTTTAGTTAGATGGAAGATTGTGAACAACTACAACATAAGAGAGAGGGATGTTTTAGTTAGATGGAAGATTGTGAACAACTACAACATAAGAGAGAGGGATGTTTTAGTTAGATGGAAGATTGTGAACAACTACAACACAAGAGAGAGGGATGTTTTAGGTAGATGGAAGATTGTGAACAACTACAACACAAGAGAGAGGGATGTTTTAGTTAGATGGAAGATTGTGAACAACTACAACACAAGAGAGAGGGATGTTTTAGTTAGATGGAAGATTGTGAACAACTACAACACAAGAGAGAGGGATGTTTTAGTTAGTTGGAAGATTGTGAACAACTACAACATAAGAGAGAGGGATGTTTTAGTTAGATGGAAGATTGTGAACAACTACAACACAAGAGAGAGGGATGTTTTAGTTAGAGGGAAGATTGTGAACAACTACAACACTAGAGAGAGGGATGTTTTAGTTAGATGGAAGATTGTGAACAACTACAACACAAGAGAGAGGGATGTTTTAGTTAGATGGAAGATTGTGAACAACTACAACACAAGAGAGAGGGATGTTTTAGTTAGATGGAAGATTGTGAACAACTACAACATAAGAGAGAGGAATGTTTTAGTTAGATGGAAGATTGTGAACAACTACAACACAAGAGAGAGGGATGTTTTAGTTAGATGGAAGATTGTGAACAACTACAACATAAGAGAGAGGAATGTTTTAGTTAGATGGAAGATTGTGAACAACTACAACACAAGAGAGAGGGATGTTTTAGTTAGATGGAAGATTGTGAACAACTACAACACTAGAGAGAGGGATGTTTTAGTTAGAGGGAAGATTGTGAACAACTACAACATAAGAGAGAGGAATGTTTTAGTTAGATGGAAGATTGTGAACAACTACAACACAAGAGAGAGGGATGTTTTAGTTAGATGGAAGATTGTGAACAACTACAACACTAGAGAGAGGGATGTTTTAGTTAGATGGAAGATTGTGAACAACTACAACACAAGAGAGAGGGATGTTTTAGTTAGATGGAAGATTGTGAACAACTACAACACTAGAGAGAGGGATGTTTTAGTTAGATGGAAGATTGTGAACAACTACAACACAAGAGAGAGGGATGTTTTAGTTAGATGGAAGATTGTGAACAACTACAACACAAGAGAGAGGAATGTTTTAGTTAGAGGGAAGATTGTGAACAACTACAACACAAGAGAGAGGGATGTATTAGTTAGATGGAAGATTGTGAACAACTACAACATAAGAGAGAGGAATGTTTTAGTTAGATGGAAGATTGTGAACAACTACAACACAAGAGAGAGGGATGTTTTAGTTAGAGGGAAGATTGTGAACAACTACAACACTAGAGAGAGGGATGTTTTAGTTAGATGGAAGATTGTGAACAACTACAACACAAGAGAGAGGAATGTTTTAGTTAGATGGAAGATTGTGAACAACTACAACATAAGAGAGAGGGATGTTTTAGTTAGATGGAAGATTGTGAACAACTACAACACAAGAGAGAGGGATGTTTTAGTTAGATGGAAGATTGTGAACAACTACAACACTAGAGAGAGGAATGTTTTAGTTAGATGGAAGATTGTGAACAACTACAACATAAGAGAGAGGGATGTTTTAGTTAGATGGAAGATTGTGAACAACTACAACACAAGAGAGAGGGATGTTTTAGTTATAGGGAAGATTGTGAACAACTACAACATAAGAGAGAGGGATGTTTTAGTTAGATGGAAGATTGTGAACAACTACAACACAAGAGAGAGGGATGTTTTAGTTAGAGGGAAGATTGTGAACAACTACAACACTAGAGAGAGGGATGTTTTAGTTAGATGGAAGATTGTGAACAACTACAACACAAGAGAGAGGGATGTTTTAGTTAGATGGAAGATTGTGAACAACTACAACACTAGAGAGAGGAATGTTTTAGTTAGATGGAAGATTGTGAACAACTACAACATAAGAGAGAGGGATGTTTTAGTTAGATGGAAGATTGTGAACAACTACAACACAAGAGAGAGGGATGTTTTAGTTAGAGGGAAGATTGTGAACAACTACAACACAAGAGAGCGGACTGAAGTGAGTGAGTGAGTATGGTTTTACGCCTCTTTTAGCAATATTCCAGCAATATAATGGCGGGGGACATAAATGGGCTTCATACATTGTACCCATGTTGGGAATCAAACCCGGGTCTTCGGCGTGACGAGCGAACGCTTTAACCACTGTGCTACCCGACCGCCCCAGAGCAGTCTGTAACTTAGATGGAAGATTGTCAGGTTGTGAACAGCTGAGAGAGAGAGGACTTTTGATACTATGGAAGACAGGCTATAATCAGGGGTCATGTCTTAGACTTAGACCTTACATTTTAGACTATCGTATTCAAATCCGTCTCGATACACTATATTTCGTTCCGTTCGGTTGATCTTCCCTTATCTCATGAAAAAATGCATGAATTTCGCTATCGGTCACCATTAAGCTGTAGGGTAGATAACTGTATGCAAGGAACGACCACAAACGCCTAACAACATGCTTATGTTAATCCTAGGTTTACTTACAATGACTGGCATCTGTACGACCCCTGAGTGGCGTCATTACACGTGCACCGCAGGTCACAGCCAACCGCCCATGTCTGACCCTGGTAGTAGTTGTTGCCGTTGTAGACGCACACATCTACAATGAGGAAATCCAGAGATAGTGACCAACACACACACGTAGTATATCCATAGGACAGTGACTAACGCATATTCGTAGAATAAGACAATAAGAATATCCAGAGATAGTGACCAACACACACACGTAGTATATCCATAGGACAGTGACCAACGCATATTCGTAGAATAAGACAATAAGGATATCCAGAGATAGTGACCAACACACACACGTAGTATATCCATAGGACAGTGACCAACGCATATTCGTAGAATAAGACAATAAGGATATCCAGAGATAGTGACCAACACACACACGTAGTATATCCATAGGACAGTGACTAACGCATATTCGTAGAATAAGACAATAAGGATATCCAGAGATAGTGACCAACACACACACGTAGTATATCCATAGGACAGTGACCAACGCATATTCGTAGAATAAGACAATAAGGATATCCAGAGATAGTGACCAACACACACACGTAGTATATCCATAGGACAGTGACCAACGCATATTCGTAGAATAAGACAATAAGGATATCCAGAGATAGTGACCAACACACACACGTAGTATATCCATAGGACAGTGACTAACGCATATTCGTAGAATAAGACAATAAGGATATCCAGAGATAGTGACCAACACACACACGTAGTATATCCATAGGACAGTGACCAACGCATATTCGTAGAATAAGACAATAAGGATATCCAGAGATAGTGACCAACACACACACGTAGTATATCCATAGGACAGTGACCAACGCATATTCGTAGAATAAGACAATAAGGATATCCAGAGATAGTGACCAACACACACGTAGTATATCCATAGGACAGTGACCAACGCATAATCGTAGAATAAGAAAATCCAAAGATTTTAAAACGCACACGTACGCACACATCTACAATAAGAGATCGAAAGAAAGTGACCAACACACACAAGTAGTTGGTTGGTTTGTTGTTTAACGCCGCGCTAAGCAATGTTCCAGCTATATGACGGCGGTCTGTAGATAATCGAGGCTGGACCAGACAATCCAGTGATTAATATCATAAGCATCGATACACGCAATTAGGATCGATTATATGCATCAACCAAGTCAGCGAGCCTGGCCACCCGATCCCGTCAGTCGCCTCTTACGACAAGCATACTCACCTTTTATGGCAAGCACACACAAGTAGTGACTCCATAGACCGTGACCAACGCATATCGGCGGTGAGGGTCACAGTTAGGGTCATTTCATGTGAAAGTAAAAAGCTTCACCACTGTTGTGATAAGAAAAAGTAGACATGTAGTAGGACTGACAATGTGCACGTGGCTGTGTGTACGTCTAGTAAGACAGACAGTGTGATCATGTACACATGTACTGGGAATGGGTATGAGCGTGAATGTACAAGGATTGACTCTGTATAAACGTGTGCTAGGAATGACATTGTGACTATGTGAGTGTGAATGTACAAGGATTGTCAGTGTATACGCATGTGCTAGGAATGACATGGTGACTGTGTGAGTGTGCATGTACAAGGATTGTCAGTGTATACGTATGTGCTAGGAATGACATGGTGACTGTGTGAGTGTGCATGTACAAGGATTGTCAGTGTATACGTATGTGCTAGGAATGACATGGTGACTATGTGAGTGTGAATGTACAAGGATTGTCAGTGTACACATATGTGCTAGGAATGACATTGTGACAGTGTGAGTATGTATGTACAAGGATTGACAGTGTATAAATATGTGCTAGGAATGACATTGTGACTGTGTGAGTGTGAATGTACAAGGATTGACAGTGTATAAATATGTGCTAGGAATGACATTGTGACTGTGTGAGTATGTATGTACAAGGATTGACAGTGTATAAACATGTGCTGGGAACTTTTAATGTGCCCCGGTTTGAGCGTGTACACGTTACTTACTGACTCCAGCAGCCGTTGTCCCGAGGGCTGACCCCTGAGAGGTCACGACCTTCTTATTGAAGTCACAGACAGGCTGCAGACAACACTGCCCGGGGGTGGACACCAGGGTGCATGCCGGGGGGAGACTGTTGTATATAGGGCACCTGAGGGGGACAAGGAACACATGTTGAGTCAACCTACCGTGGCTTTGTTTGTTTGTTGTTTAACGCCGCACTCACCAATATTCCAGCTATATGACGGGGGTCGGTAAATAATCGAGTCTGGACCGAATAATCCAGTGATTAACATCATGAGCATCGATCCACGCAATTGGGATACGATTACATGCATCAACCAAGTCAGCGAGCCTGACCACCCGATCCCGTTAGTCGCCTCTTGCGACAAGTATGGGTTGCTAAAGACCTATTCTATCCCGGATCTTAGTAGTAATAGTAATAGTAGAAGTAGTAGTAGTAGTAGATGGAAGTAGTAGTAGTAGTAGTAGTAGTAGTAAATGGAAGTAGTAGTAGTAGTAGTAGGAGTAGGTGGAAGTAGTAATAGTAGTAGAAGTAGCAGTGGTAGTAGTAGTAGTAGTAGTAGTAGTAGTAGTAGTAGTAGTAGTAGTAGTAGTAGAAGTAGTAGTAGATGGAAGAAGTAGTAGTAGTAGTAGTGGTAGTAGCAGGGGTAGTAGTAGTATTAGTAGTAGTAGTAGTAGTAGTAGCAGTAGTAGTAGTAGCAATAGAAGCTGTAGTAGTAGATGGAAGTAATAGTAGGAGTAGTCATGGTGGTGGTGGTAGTAGTAGTAGTAGTAGTAGTAGCAGTAGTAGCTGTAGTAGTAGTAGATGGAAGTAGTAGTAGTAGTCGTCATGGTTGTGGTAGTAGTAGTAGTAGTAGTAGTAGTAGTAGCAGTAGTAGTAGTAGTAGTAGTAGTAGTAGTAGTAGATGGAAGTAGATGGAAGTAGTAATAGTAGTAGTAGTCATGGTAGTGGTAGTGGTAGCAGGTGTGGTTATACATACTTGTTTGTACACTTGTAGGTTCCAGTCGCGCCGTCCACGCACTCACAGTCGTAGCTGCAGCCGTCCTCCCATTTTTCTCCTTGATTGTAAGTCTTCCCTTTGTAGGAGCACTGGCCATCTGCAGAAAGTAGTAGCACATATGTTTTAGCAGCAGCAGGACACGTGTAATAGAACCAAAAGGACACGTGTAATAACACCAGCAGGACTCGTGCAATCACACCAACAGGGCACGTGTAATAGCACCAGCAGGACACGTGTAATAGCACCAGCAGGACACGTTTAATAACACCAGCAGGACTCGTGCAATCACACCAGCAGGGCACGTGTAATAGCACCAGCAGGACACGCGTAATAGAACCAACAGGACACGTGTAATAACACCAGCAGGACACGTGCAATCACACCAGCAGGGTGCGTGTAATAGCACCAGCAGGACACGTGTAATAGAACCAACAGGACACGTGTACAGCATCAGGACGCATTTAATTGCACCAGAAGGACACGTGTAACAGCAGCAGTAACACACATACCATAGAAGGTGGTGAACTGCATAGCACTGCACGTTACATGCAACTACGTACGTTATGGAAGGTTGTTTCTGTTCAGTAACAGTTCATTATGTGAACTGTGTAAAACAAAATGTCCACGTGTCATAGAATAATTCTTTTGAGAATATATACTCGGTAGAGCACTAGATCAGATACAAAATATACATTAAGAAAAATATACAGACAATAGAGCAATATATAGTCAATAGAAGTTTCTGTGGAAACCAATGTATTTAGTCCATAGAAACATATATCGTGAATGGAATTATATACAGTCAGTTGAACATTGAACAAAGGTCCATATTGTCACTTTAAGAATATGTAGTTATGGAACCATATGTTGTCAATAAAATTTAATATAGTCATTGCAACCAAATATGGTCAACAGAATTAACAGAAGCACCAGCACAGGTCTAAAAGAAGATGTTTTGGTGCATACATCTGCCAGAGAGACCGTTTGAAGTATTCGATGCATTTTATTACGATTTTCTAACCATTTTAAACAATAAAGCGCTTTAGCTTATACTTACAGAACCCAGTCGACTGAATATCTGGAAACAGAAAGGTTTATGTTCTAAAAATTTAAGCAATAAGCTTGACTTGCTTGTTTTGTTCATTTCTACCTAAAACGAAATGTCGACCCATCTTCACATTCATCCACTGAAGAAAAAGGATAGTATCATAACATGACGACATGGCGAGTGAGGGAGTGGTGTTTTACATCACTGTGACATACAAGTATATCAAGGCCACATGCAAAGTGTTTAAGTATCGATGGATTGGTAATGTTGAGAGATTCATCAAATCATCTTGGCCAAAGTGTCATCATGCCCTATATCGTCTACTGTTCTCCTGCTTCCTGTCACCTGTTTACATATAGCTGGAATATTGATGCGGCATTCACCAACATTCATTCATTCTACATTTGTTGAGACCGCATCTGTGGTTCGTGGCACGGGCCAGCAATTAAAACCGGCATAATTCCCAACTAGTAGAAGCAGACACACAACAAAACACACACACACACACACACACACACACACACACACACACACACACACACACACACACACACACACAAAATCACTCAATCACACAAAATCACTCAATCACACACACAAAATCACTCAATCACACACAAAATCACTCAATCACACACACACACAATCACTCAATCACACACACACACAATCACTCAATCACACACACACAATCACTCAATCACACACACACAATCACTCAATCACACACACACACACAATCACTCAATCACTCAATCACACACACACAATCACACACACACAATCACATACAATCACACAACACACTCACTCACACACAATCACACACACACACATACAATCACACAACACACTCACACATACACACCACTCAATCACACACACACACACACACACACACACAATCACACACACAATCACACATACACTCGCAGAGTACAATAATGTTAAACCCACTTTCAATTTACACCACATTTGTTGACAGTCACTGGCTTTTCGGTATTGATATCCGGTACAAAGAATCTGTAACTCTATTTGAGATCATACTTACGACAGAAGCCACAGTACTTGCGACAGTTCTCATGAGCCCAGGGAGCGTACTTGGTGCACGCGTCCAGGCCGTACTCCGGACAGTTCGTCAGACTATCCTCACAAGCTGGGGGAGCAGTAGTGTGCAGTGCTGGAACAATCATTCAACACTGAAGCCATTGATGAACAGAGAGTGTCAGCTCTTTGGACACCTTGTGGCCATTGCATTCATTATTCGTTCCATTCCTTCTTTAATTCGGAAATATTACCATTCATGTTCATTTGTCAGGGTGTCATGTGAATACATGTTGGTGTAGAAGTAGCAATCATTAAAAGGAGAAAACATTTTGCCACATTTGATATTGAAATCTATGGGCTTATATCTCCGTGTTAAAATTCCTACAGTGATGCGACCATCAAATAGCCATTTTAAATAGTGGCATGTCTTTGTGGATTGTGCAGGAATTCATAATAATTCTTGTCTGTATCAGCAATTTTCTTTGAATATAAAGAGTCATCAGAGAACAACATGTTTAAACCATTCCATGCAGAGGCAATGAGAATGGCTATGCACTTGCACGGGGAACTTACAAAGATTGCAGGTCAGACTTACGTTTACATATTCCACAGTATGCTGCACAGTTGTCCTTGGACCAGTCGCTATATTGCGTACACACGGAGCTTGGGTACTTCGTGCAGTCGGTTTGGTCCACGCATGTTTCAACTGAAAAATGGACAACTACGTTTCAACAAACGCGCAGCTGACACGGAAACGTGTACCATAACATCGCGCCATTAAAAGCAATTAAATTAATATAATTCCAGCCTTAAAGTTCTGGCCATCTCAGGCCCAGTGAAAGGCTTGCTTGGAGAGACAGGTGTGTCAATATGTTTTTTTACGTTTTTGTATGAATTTTCGGATTTTCATATTTCCGATGGGATCGACCGTAGATTGTTCCATAGCACTGGGCCACCATGTTGGGATGATCTGTTACCATATGTTGTGCTACGTGACTTTGGACTGCAGGAGATGACCTTCAGATCGGATTAAACTAAATGCAATCAGTATTTACAAGCATAGTTTTGTCTTCAGATGGGATTAAACTAAATGCAATCAGTATTTACAAGCATAGTTTTGTCTTCAGATCGGATTAAACTAAATGCAATCAGTATTTACAAGCATAGTTTTGTCTTCAGATCGGATTAAACTAAATGCAATCAGTATTTACAAGCATAGTTTTGTCTTCAGATGGGATTAAACTAAATGCAATCAGTATTTACAAGCATAGTTTTGTCTTTCAAGTGTCTGACTGTAACATGATTACACCAAAGTTTATTATGTGTGCATTAAGAGTACTGAAACTATATGAATGGTTTCTTCTGTGATAAGATCGACGACAGCTGGAACCATGTGTTAGATGTTTTAACGGTTACCACAAGTGATAACGTCAGTAACAGCACTTCACATTTTCCCACTCTTAACCAAGTATTCAAGAATAGTTTATTCTGACATTTGCAATCAGAAATTAAGTTGTCATTAGTTTTAGCATATTATTCTAAATGTGACTTATATCAAAAACTAAGAAAAAAAACATTGTTCAGCGATTGTTTTCCAGTGTATGAGATTTGTACATTGCTATCGCCACAAAGGAATTTGCTCGAAACCATCTCCGTGTGTATGCCACTCACTGGATGTCGAAATATATTGTACCGAGGGCCAATGTCTGGACATAAACTGCATCCACGCCAAGAATACATATATCATAGGCGTGTTGGTGTGTAACGCTTTGTTGTATTCGATGTGATTTATATGCTTTTGGTTCGTTATTCACAGAAAAAAACCTTATATATCAGTATATATTACTTCAGGATTCTAACTTACCGGTAGGTGCCGCTCTTTTTTCTGGAACAAAAAAAATTGCATTTGTTAATGATCATTTGCTTCGGTGTCATTGCATTAAATAAAACCAAATAAAACGTCGATCTTTGAAACGGCATAAGGACATATGATTAGTTTGGGTTCTGAAATAAAATTGCTTTCAATTTTGATTAACTTCTTGTGCATTCTACAAAACATCGTATCAACATTTATGAAAGATATTTAAAAAATGTTTATTATTTAATGAGGTCTTTGTTGTTGTTTTTGTTGTTGTTGTCGTAAAGTTACAAGATACAGCAAGTACTTATAAATAGGACCTGGGGCAAAGCTAGATAACGCATTACGTGTATATGAACAGTGACCCACACTGAGGCACACCTCTGACCTTCCTTGTCTATCTATACTGAGAGATACACCAACTGTTTTATTGTAATCTAGAAGTTTCTAAAACAACATATGTTGCCATTACTTGTCCTGACTAATTGTACACTAAATATGTTCCAACTGTATATATAGTACAAATAAAACTGCGTACCATGTAGGTGGTTAGGTGCATCTTCAGAAAAATAGTGTAAAGCGTGTTTTTTATATGTTGAATATAATTGAAATATATTAAACTACCTTCAATTCTAATTATTAAACGCTACAAAACCGTGTACACAATCATACGAAATTGCTGCTAAAACAGAGTTCATTGTATGAATATGATTTTGTCATAAGCATTAGTTTATGAATCACTATCAAATAGTGATGATACCAAATGTTCGCTATAAATACCTTCTTATGTTCGCCTTATGTTAAGAAACTAGCATTTTAATATCCATGGGTACATATCAAGTAAACCCTCAAAATACAGTAGATATAAATCCCCATAACATTTTTCTATCGACGTCTTAAATGTTTTCATTTTAATCGGATGTATTGGCTTTAATTTGGAACCACGAAAAGGGTTAACAATAATCCTTTAAATTGTGATAAATGACACATTTGAGTTGCTACATGTATTGAATGTAGTTGCTACATTTTAAATAAATTGTATTAGTATCTAACATTTTTTTAAATAAAAAGATCACTTACCTTGATCTTCCTTTTTTCTTACTGTCGACGCCTGGGTGGCGACAATGAGAGTCAGGGCTATACAAAGGCCCCTGTTCATGATGGCTTTCTGATGCACTCTGACATCTCGCCGCAATTCTCGCGGTATTATACGAAAACGTCACGTGACACCTGGGTTACTTTCCGGTTCCAGTTTGTTACCAAGATTACTTAACTGAGTGAAACACAAGGGAGATAACTCATGATCAGTTAAATGAACCTATTAATTATTTATTAAGTTTGTGTGGATATTTGGATATTTGAAATATCTTTAAAATACACGTTGTAGTGTGATATTTTACATGCACACATTTCAAAAGAATATATAATGCTTTTCCTTTTTTGTAATGATGGAAAAGGGAGACGAATGCTTAATGAAAAAATATATGTATTTTTTATCACTAATTTTTTTTTTTTATCTCTGCACGTTATCAAATCACCTCCCACACATGGGTCACAGTTCGGCACGCTATCTCAAAGACAACCAGTTAAAGCTGTTGTTTAAGCTTACTTTCACACAATTGTTTCTGTTTGTGTATTCTTGTTTACATCCGTGGAAAGATTCAACTCAATGTAGTTATCCGTAATGGAATTAGTGGGGTAAGCGTAGAATTGCTGTACGTGTGTGAGAGCATCGAGAAATAACTGCACTTACTGTCACAACCATATTTCCTAGATGTAAAATTCTTACATAATCGATACTGCCATTCTCGATTTATGTCATCCGCGTAATGTTTCCTTTCTCCATAAATGTCACACATGCATTATTGCCGTTCTGATACCTGTCACCCATGCATTATTGCCTTTCACTATACTTGTCACCCACGCATTATTGCCGTTCTGATACTTGTCACCGACGCATTATTGCCTTTCACTATACTTGTCACCCACGCATTATTGCCGTTCTGATACTTGTCACCGACGCATTATTGCCTTTCTCTATACTTGTCACCCACGCATTATTGCCGTTCTGATACTTGTCACCGACGCATTATTGCCTTTCAATATACTTGTCACCCACGCATTATTGCCGTTCTGATACTTGTCACCCACGCATTATTGCCTTTCTCTATACTTGTCACCCACGCATTATTGCCGTTCTGATACTTGTCACCCACGCATTATTGCCTTTCTCTATACTTGTCACCCACGCATTATTGCCGTTCTGCTACTTGTCACCCACGCATTATTGCCTTTCTCTATACTTGTCACCCACGCATTATTGTCGTCCTGATACTTGTCACCAACGCATTAGTGACTTTCTCTATACTTGTCACCCACGCATTATTGTCGTCCTGATACTTGTCACCAACGCATTAGTGACTTTCTCTATACTTGTCACCCACGCATTAGTGACTTTCTCTATACTTGTCACCCACGCATTAGTGACTTTCTCGATATATGCCACCTACACATTGCTACTTTTCTAAATACATGTTCGTAATAAATATATTGTTTCATATAATTTTTTTGATATTTTGGTTTTTACACCCAATGGAACTGTTTCGGCAGATAATGGAGACTGGTGTTTCTCTTGTGTTGACGTTTTGAATTCTAGAACGTACGTGTACCTCTCGTGTCGACTCCATGGCAGTTGACTTCCAAACAAAACAGTTCAACTACATCGTTGCAGGACATGAGTGATTTCTATTTTTTCGTGGAAAACATAAAGAACTAGGTCATCGCGAGGTCATTGCAGAGAGTCATGGGAATGGAACATTGTCATATTTTGGATACATCGTACAAAATGTCTCAATAAAACGTAATTATTTCTTTGAACATAGTAATGATTAATCTAGGCAACGTCGCATAACGAGAATGGCAAGGAATGCATAGCTGTTACAGTGTGGACAGGGTGACCCATTATCACTCGCCCACACGGACAGGTGTTTTCTATTACACACACACTCATGACATGCAGAATTAAAAATATATTCAACAAACATATGTTTCTTTATATACACGCTCATTATTAAAAATATATTATTTTATTAACACAATAATATATTTTTATATTCTTCTATAACATAACACAACATCATATAATATAATTAACGATTGTCGACATACAATGTATTCGCTGTAACTGTAAACAAAGCTTTTAGTACTATATGTCCATATATCTATCATCCGTCGCACTACATTTTTCACACCAAATATTGGAAAAACAAAACATCAATCGTGGAATGACAAAATAGACAATAATGTCATGACACAAGAACACATCTAATGCTAGGTGGGCATATTTTCCCTTCCGATAGAATGTACAGTAAAATTACGTAAAAATATACATTGTACATGTGTGTTAAAGAAGGCTTTACCTTTTTCGTGTAATAATTCAAATAAAAGCGCAAAATTTCCATAGTCATAAGACTTCCCTGCTAAAGGAAAAGTGAATACCACGTTTCCGACTATATCACGACCATGTGTTCATGACTCAATAGCATCAAATAATCACTATTAAAAAATGGGCTTATCCTGCCGGCAAAGGCAAAGGCTAATCAGTTGTTTGTTCACCCGAACAAACACGGGGACATATGGCCCAAGTCAAAACAGCGAATTGCTAGGGACACCATATTGGTCACTGATGCGTCATACTTGGAAGCGTCCTCCAAACAAACTTAGAAAGCATAGTGATGGCCGGTTTAACGTCAAGAGACACATCTTCTTGCTCGAATCTAGAGTAATAATATGTTAGTTGCGTACACTCAAACATCTTAATCATTGATTATCTGTACACAACACCCGATACCTTTAATTGCTAAAATAGTATTCCCATTTTGTAAGGACGCGTATGAACTTTAGTGCAATAATAACCTTGAATTACCTCTTTATAACACACTTTCTTAGTTTAGTGGGGCATGGGTGGCCCAGTAGCTTAAGGCGCCGCAATTCGCTGTGCAGAGTTGGGTCCTTTGGGCCCGCCAGAAACCTATGATTGTGGGTTCTAATCTCTCTTCGCCCCGATTATGGTTCTAGGTTTGTCAGCACCATACCCGTACTCGTTGGTTTCACCCAGTGGTAAACGTCTGAGACCTTCATCAAATCGGGCTTTGCTCCCACAATAAACTGATACGCCTTGATATAACTGGAATACTGTTCAAAGCGGCATTAAACCCAACTTACTCACTTCTTAGTTAAGTAAACATTCTATTACTTTTTTGGGTTGACTCCCATCCGGGATTGGAACCCGCACTCCCAGAGTGAGGCCCCTAATCACCAGCACATGTACAAAAATCACTCTTTTTTAATATGAATAAAACACACACGCACGAAAGTTCTCCCAATACATGTACATGTGCTAGGCTATGGGATGTCTTCCAGTGCAAATGCGGGATGTACACAGTATTTATACGATCTATGACAACCGCGACTGTTCCCGTACTTCCGTGATTGTCTTCAAACCTGTTAACGGGTGGGTGGGGTAGCCTAGTGGTTGAAGCGTTCGCTCGTCACGCCAAAGCCCCGGGTTCGATTCCCCTCATGGGTACATTTGTAGCCCATGCCCGGTGTCCCACGCCGTGATATTGCTGGAATATTGCTGAAAGCGGCGTAAAACCATACTCACTTACTCATACCGGTTAACACTAACATCATTCTTATGCTCATACATCATTATCTGTGTGTATTCAGCTAGCTTGTTACGTCTTTCGTCAATTCATATTGCATGATTTCAATAATAACTGCAAATATTATTGACAGGTGCGCATGAGGAACTACACACACTGAGTCATCCAGAGTGATAGTAAACTAATAGAAGTAAGATAAAATACTCAAAGCCAGCTGGTCGACATTATTTATATAAAAAGTGATACTTGTAATATGTAACTATGACTAGACTTTAGAGATAATCACAACCTATCTGCCCACCCACGCTCACACGCCAGGCGGTCAACGCGACTACTTTCGCACACCACCGACGTGAATTGTTCCTTTAAGGTTAGTTTAGCTTCTAGAACTATACTTGACAACAGGCACAGACTGGTACCAGTGATAATGCCGAGAATATTACGAAGGCACAAAAAGCTTCTTCTATAAAGTTTTGAGCGTATTCATTGTATGAGCATAACAGAAATGGGCTTCAGACATCGTCATCTCGTTGGACAGAACCCAGACCTTCGGGATGACACTCTACAAACTATGCTTCCCCATTGCTTTATATTTTCATACTACACGATTTGTGAGTCTTAAATTTCATTGCGATGTAGGCACAAACACCTGACCGTGGAGACAATCTACCCACAGACGGGACACAAACACCTATAATGGGTAGGTGTGGGGTGTGGATGGGGTCCTGGTGGTGGTGCGGGGTGGTGAGTGAAGGCATTCTTCCTGTATGACCACAGGAGCAACAGCAGCATCGCTATTGCGTTCAAAGTCCATATTTCTCAACGCGCCAGCATTGGAATCTATGCGGAAGTACCTTCTCTCAGTTACCTCTGAACAGATACATTTCCTTTTTCTGCCATTGCCGGGACATATTTCTATGTTGGTTCTTGCCACACACCGTCAACAGACGAGAGTTCAGGTCAGCTTTAGAGGTCAAGTGAAGCGAAAAATATTGCGATTTTTTTTAAAAACATCAATTGTCCTCTGTATATTAAATAAATTTCCGAGGAGAAAACATTCAAAACATTTTCAGAAAGTATTTAATTGTCTAAGTGAAAATGTTGAAATAACACTTTCCTTAATCGGCTTCTAAAATAAACAAAAGATACCGGCGTGGTATGTGGTGCGTGTCAAAGGCTTTCATTTGGTGGTGTGAGATATGTGCAATATAATGCAATAATCTTGGCCGCGACGTTAAACCCCATTTCACCTCACCTCACTTGTACCGGCGGATGCTTCCAACACATAGATAACGATTTGCAAACCAAGAATACACAATATATGCGCTTTTCCTTCATATCTCAAATAAACATGATGCACAGTCAAACTAAAGTGAAACACCATTGTGAATAGATGTAATTATTTGGAAATAAACTGTAAGTCGACCTGAGCATATTCCACAGAGGAATGCTGTTTTTTTGTCTGAAATTCCTTTTATAGCTCAAACGTACTAAATGATTACTATCTTGACCCACTCACTGATATATATTTTTAAAGTTTTTACGCTGTACGTTGAATGTGAATATAGTTTCATTAATTACTTGTGTCGTAATATTTTGTGAGATTGTCACCAATTACTTGTGCCATATGTGAGATGCCTCCCTTAATCACCTGTTGTCTTAGTGAGTTTGTACCAATAACGATAGATGCTGGACAAGTAGGAAGACCTTCAGAAAACCACTAGGCAGACTGGGTGCCGGCCCGATCGTTGAGATTGTGCAGCGCGTCAAACACCGGGAACTCGTTTCAACCCAGTAAGGGGAATCCCCTCTGTGGCGATTTTTATCGTTTGGGGCGACGATTTCGCCTGTCGTTGTTTATCGTCTGTTTTATGCTATTTCCGTTTTCAAATTTACTTCTGGTCAAGCATTTGTGATTAAGTACACCATAAATTATCATTATCTACAAAGTTGCTATGTCGTCTTTACTTGTCCTTCAACGTGAACTGCCATCCATGACAGCCAGACAGTACAAACGACGCTCCCCTCTCTCGCTACCATGGGTTCTCATAGCAATAGTAATCCTCCTGTTGTCCCAGGAGATTTGTCCCGTCTATTGAAGACCGCCTTCGTGGTCAAGTGGACAGAGCGTCTGTCCGGAGTCCGGAAATACCAAAACATGTCAACAGATGGTATTTGTTGTCACCCTGCCTGGCGCTCAGCATTAAGGGGATAAAACGAGGAATGATCGGTTCTGAATCGACATACTGTGTCTGAGTGTGGTATTTATCTTAAACTGCTACACGGTATCTCGTACAATGAAACCGACATCTAATACAAGCAGCTGCTCACACATACGTGCCTGCACGTCGCTGTATAAGTTAAACCCTGTTTCATCTCAATTGACATCCGTCTTTTCAAGCTTGTACAGATCTGCACGTTGTTACCGAGTATCTGGATAAGATGTTTACCTAACCAATTTCCAACAATGGCATTGTTACATCACGGTCGTTGTCATGGCAACTAGTTCGAAAACAAGGCTCCATACTATAGCTACAACAGGTCCATCTGATAGAGTCCTCGTCACCGTCGGGCTTACCGTCGGGTCGGTTGTCACGGTGCTGGTGATGTGTTTTTTTTAATTTCATGCAGCGGTTGGTTTTTATGCGACAAAGCTCGTTTGTGCATGGTCAAACATGGACACAAAAAATGAACAGACAAAATGGCGAATTGATACATTGAATACGATAGAGGGTTTCACTGCATTAATTTCACTACGCAATAGATTCAAATCTGCTCTCTATTTCAAAAGGCGAATTTCAACAACTCTCCTTTAAAAAAAATTGTGCAGCCCGTCTGAAAGCAAGGCGCCCTGTGAAGGGTGTGACCCAACAGCTTACCATAGGCGGCAACATCAGTGTTTACAGACGAATCAAGGGTTTGGCTCCAATTCACAGATGGCAGAAAACTTGTTGGCGATGTAGCGGCGAGCGGTATGCCAGGGCAACAATGCTTAACCATGATAAATATGGGAGCGGTAGTTGTTATGGTGTGGAGCGGTATCACACATTTCAGGCGAACTGATTTGGTTTTTACACTGGACTTCCCAGCTGGATTTATCGGCGGAAATTAGGAACTGAACTGCTAGATAACATTGCCAGACTACATCGAGCCCAGGCCGTCACCGATTATCTCGAACCAGGAGGTATGCAGTCATGGAACTGACCCGCTATGTTCCCTGAAATGTCCTCAATAGAGCATCTATGGGGTGTTTTCTGGCAGAGAGTGTACGCCAGAGATTCAGCTCCCACCAACCTACCCCGGCTCAGGGCAGCTCTTCAGGCGTCAATGGCGGACAAAACCAAACTTAAGGTAACCATATGAAAGTTAATCCAGGGGTTGCCATCAAGGTGTCCTGCATGTATCGCCCAACACGGTGGCCACACTAGTCATTAATCTACAGGCTCGAAATAAATTGTACAGTGTCACATATATGTATCACATTATACGTTCACTATCATTTCATTGTTTCATTTTTTCGTGGTCTAGTGGGTAAAGCTTCTGGCCGTAAGGATGAAAGTCGGTGGTTCGATACCGCGTCATACCAAAATACCTTAAAATATGGAACTTGTTGTTACCCTGTCTGGTGCTCGACATTGAGGGTGTAGAACAAGGACTGGTCAGCTTTGAGTCAGTATACTGTGTCTGAGTGGGGTATTCATGCGCTGCAGGGTATCTCAGTGGGCTAGCTATATGAAACTGGCATCAGTCAGGACGTGTGCAAACGGTACCTCACACACACACACACACACACACACACACACACACACACACACACACACACACACACACACACACACACACACACACACACACACACACACACACATACACACACACACACACACACACACACCCGTGCATGTCGTCGAACCCCATTTCACTTCACCTCACCTCACCTCACCTCACCTCACCTCACCTCACATGTGAAGATATCCCTCAACGAGAACATGGGTAACTATACGTGCACCTCTACAACGTGCGCTCCAGAAAACACACATCTTTCAAAAACTATGGGTAGTATTGGCCTCAAAGGTTGGCAACTAGCCAATTTCCTTTGATATATATTTAGTATGATAAAGTACATAAGACCCATAAGCAAGTCTGTGACCTACTTGTAAGAGTGGTTTTTAACCATATGCTTATCTACATCTACTAAGAAAATTAACCTGACAGTAAAATATTTTCTCATGTTCAAAATACCAAAATGTCTTCACCCTTTTCTTAGATTATGCAGATCCTGTTGCCGAGTTAGAGACCTTATTTGTTCCTTGTGATGTATTACAGGTAAAGGTAGGTTGGAAAGTTTTGGAACTAAAGTTAATTTCTACCAGGTTGATTTGTGAATTATTCAATACATGTCACATCTGATCTTGAATGCAACCACAAGGATGGTCAGAAGTATTGCATTCCTCTTAATGTTCAAAATTGGCTACCTTAGTCGCTGAACACATACACCTTGTGCTGCTTCCTTCCACACTTCAATTGTGAGCGATCTTACTTTTCTTTACACATTTGCATTTCCTAAAACGTAGCTGTTGCGTAGTCGAACTTTTGTTAACACGAACGTGTTGTGTAAAAATATTGTGCTTTTCACATTCATATTACGTAACCTTACCTTTCCTAAAACGCACATGTAGCAACCGAACATTTCTTGATACGAACATGTAAGACATTAATGTTTTTGACATATTAATTTTCATAACAATATAAAGGTGATCAACCTTGCTTTCTTAATACATGTACATATATCGTGTATTTTCATATTTTCTTCACACTTGTATCGTGTGCAACCGTACATTCTTAACAAAAGTACTTATATTATATGTGTTATATTATATTATATGTGTTATCATATTTCCTTTTGATTCTTATTATCTCCTTTTAGGTTTTAAATATTAATCTAATTTATGTCTTCTTTAATTGCATTTTTTCAAAAAAGTTAAATGAATATCAAAAACGTTGCTGGATTAATTATTATAGTGAGTGAGTGAGTATGGTTTTACGCCGCTTTTAGCAATATTCCAGCAATATCACAGCGGGAGACACCAGAAATATGCTTCACACATTGTACCCATGTGGGAAATCGAACCCGGGCCTTTCGGCGTGACGAGCGAACGATTTAACCACTAGGCTACTCCACCGTCCCTAATGATTATAAGTGTATAACAACTCCAATGATCGTTATCTAAACTGTCCCAAAATTATGTTAAACATATCACAGTACATGGAATACGTAACCTTGATGTAATAATGTGACAAGTTATCATTGGTCCGTCTTCAGTCTTGACAGCCAGCCCTCCCAATCATTGCACTTGAACCCGAAACCATCCTCACATCCAACCTACCATGTTCAAATGTTCTGACAAATAAAAAAAACATAAATTTGATTTAGACCGATTAAATATGGAGTAAACCGTTATCATTGGACACATCAGTGTAAGGAATGTCACGCAGTTTTCACCATCATTTTTAACAACAATATTGACAAAATCGAAAAGTATGTTTGGGTATACATTGAGCTTTCAAACTTGATATAAAACCAATATATGTTTGGGACATTTCCTGACGTGTAACAACATAGGCCAAAGTCAATGCGTATAAAAGATATGATCGAACACAACATGCCAAGTCGTCGTTTTCTAAAAGGATATTTACCGAAAAAGGCGTACGTGACACCCAATGCTCAATCTGAAATAGATTACATTTTGGTTTACTTCTGGAGCAGGTCAAATTCACCATAATGGCGATCGTCAGTGATAAGGTTTGTAAGAACAGCAGATGATCAATTGAACCGCAGGTAAAATATAAGAATCGTTAATATGGGCACATATCTTGTATACTACGTAAAATAAAGTAGAGGATATTTTGTTTGAGGTGAAACTTCAGGAAAAAATACACCTATGTCTGGCAGTACAAGTACGTGATTTATGTGGCAAGAACATTTCAGAAGAAACAAAGCTCCCCAAAACAACATTGTGACAGTCATAACGCACGTGACCTCGGACAACACGTGCAAGGGGTGGTATGTCAGATTTACCACTGTCACTCAGACTCGGTTGTGAGCAGACGCATAATGTTTACTTGGAACTAACCGCTTGAAGACACTTTATTCAACACATTTAATCATTTAGGAAGCAATAGCATTGATCATGCAGCTTTATCAACGTTCTGGACGTTGTCGTGTCCTAGGCATGTTACAGGTAAGCACAAGTCAGAATATTGTTGCCCAAACGCTACATGTTTCTCAATCTGATAAGTCAGAACGATGTCATTAAGAAATATGTAGCAAACTGCCACTCAGATAAGGGAGCGGTTGCAACAGTACATGCCCACATGAAGCGAAATCGTGCGTGCAGGACGTCCACGTGTCATCCCAAAACTTACTGCACGTCATTGGAAGCTGAGGCGCCAGTGGTGTCAGCACTGAGATAATAGACGTTGGGCTAAAGTTTTGTTTTCTAACTGCGCTCCGTATTATCCATGGCAGAGTCACAGTCAATAGTATCAGGACAACAACATTGAGCCACTCGTGGTGCCAGTTGTGTCGGTGTTGATCTCACTGATGAGTGGAACACCATGAGTCAAGCTGACATTGGTCGACTCATCAGAAGCATGCCTTGACGAATTCGCGATTTTCTGGCCAACTAAGGTGGTTTTACCCGATATTAGTGACGTTGGCTGCAAAATGCAAATTTCGAATTCGTGCGTCTCCATTTTATCACACCAACCATTTGAACCCATTAGATCTGATCGCCTACTCCCCAGCAGATATGACCATATTATTTCCATTTGCCAGTCCAATGTAGATCAGAAGATCTGTCTTGATGATACCCATTATCCCCTACTCTTTTGGCATAGTATATGGACAGTGTGATGACGCGTCTTCAGGTCAGACTTTGAGGTCAGATGATGTGGAAACAACTCAGGTTCTTACACCATCTAGTTGATGTATGTCACTACCCTGAGAGCAGTGCTGACCACGCAGGAGATGAAGAGGTGAGGTCCAAGATTATTGCACTTATATAGCGACGTGCATGTACGTGTGTGTGTGTGTGTGGCTGCTTGTACTAGTCCGGACTGATGCCGATTTAAAGTGCTCGCTAACTGAGATATCATGCCGCAGTTTAACATGAATACCCCACTCAGACACAGTATACTGACTCCGAGCCGACCAGTCCTTGTTTGAGCCCTTTCATGCCGAGCGCCAGACAGGGTAACAACAAGTACCATCTTTTGACGTATTTTGGTATGACGCGGTCGGGGATCGAACCCCGGACCTTCCGCTCTCCGGGCGGACGCTCTACCACTAGACCACGGAGGCGGTCAGGAGATGAAGACCATACACTGAAGTTGACAAAGGTTGACACAAAATCGAATGAACACAACATGTGTATTATGTTTTTATACTTCTCTTTTACACACTATTAATTTAAGACAAATGTTTTGCCTGGTATTTCTTGATACTGCTGTGTCACATTTGTGACTATGATGTTTTTATAACTGTATAACTTCATAACATAATTCCCATTGATCGAACTGGTGCAAGAGGTTAAGATTACTCATTATATGTGTAAATATTCTACAGGCAACACAAACTTTCACAGAGTAACGTTTATTTCCCTGACGCTTTCAACCTAACAGACGATACTCAGACGAGTCAGACAACACAAACCTTCACAGAGTAACGTATATTTCCCTGACGCTTTCAACCTAACAGACGATACTCAGACGAGTCAGACAACACAAACCTTCACAGAGTAACGTATATTTCCCTGACGCTTTCAACCTAACAGACGATACTCAGACGAGTCAGGCAACACAAACCTTCATAGAGTAACGTTTATTTCCCTGACGCTTTCAACCTAACAGACGATACTCAGACGAGTCAGGCAACACAAACCTTCACAGAGTAACGTTTTTTTCCCTGACGCTTTCAACCTAACAGACGATACTCAGACGAGTCAGACAACACAAACCTTCACAGAGTAACGTATATTTCCCTGACGCTTTCAACCTAACAGACGATACTCAGACGAGTCAGGCAACACAAACCTTCATAGAGTAACGTTTATTTCCCTGACGCTTTCAACCTAACAGACGATACTCAGACGAGTCAGGCAACACAAACCTTTACAGAGTAACGTTTATTTCCCTGACGCTTTCAGCCTAACAGACGATACTCAGACGAGTCAGACAACACAAACCTTCATAGGGTCTGACTCCCTGACTTGTACAGAGATGATTTTAACTGTCTGGGTGAGTGAGTGAGATTGGTTTAATGCCGCTTTGAACAGTGTTTCATGACTTCCTGTCAGCCGAATGTAGTAAGAAAGCCCGAAGTGATGCAGGTCTCAGACGTTCACCACTTCGGTAAAACCAACCAGTATGGGCATGGTGCTGATGAACCTAGAAACATGATCGACGAACAGCGATTCGAGCCCACGATCATAGGTTTCTGGTGTGCCCAAGGGACGCAACTATGCACAGCGAATTACGGCGCTTTAAACGACTGGGAAACCGTGCCCCCTGTAACTACCAGACACTTCCGACCTGTATGGAGTCAGCTGGTTGGTGCCACTCGTTCAAACTGAGACTTAGCATGAGTTTTTGTGGAATTCTGATAATTGTAGGAATGTCACAAACCTTATTCTCGTCATTTTGCAAACAATAATTGAACTGCCTTTAGTACAGAACATAAATTATAAGCACACTTTAAACTAATACTTTATCAAACCCTCATCATTGTTCAACTTTTAAAGTTTCTTCATGAATTTGAGTGTATGAATGAATGTATTTGTCAGATATGTTTCAATGTGTTGACGTTTTATTCGGCATACATCTTCACGGGTTATAGTTTGTTCGTTGTTTAAAAATATTCCAGCTATATGACGTCGGCCTGTAAACGATTGAATCAGGGCCAGACAACCCAGTGACTGATATTATGAGTGAGTTGGGTTTAACGCCGCTTTTAACAGTATTCCAGGTATATCATGTCAGCTTAATGTGAGAGGAAAGCCCGAAGTAATGCAGGTCTCAGACGTTTACCACCTCGGTGAAACCCACGAGCACGGGTATGGTGCTGACAAACCTAGAAACAATTGGGGCGAATCGGGATTCGAACCCACAATCATAGGTTTCTGGCATGCCCAAGGGACGCAAATCTGCACAGAGAATCGCGGCGCCTCAGACGACTGATCCACCCGTGCACCCACCGACAGGGAGCGACAGAGCTGTATAAGGATGTTACATTTCAATAGTACGATTAAGGCCATGCTTTAAATGTCCCGTTACATCCTGCAAATCAGGATCTTGACATAACCTACTCCAGTAAATATTTCATCTATGTCTTATCGTAGCACAGAGTAGTAATGCCGTTTCCTGTTCTAAGCTTAGGCATGCGCGAAACAGTTTGACCACTTGACACCCGAACCACGTACATAAGAGGAGAGTTTAGGTGGTTTTCAGCGCAGAGCCCAGACCACAAACCCGCTATGATGATGATGTACTCGTTGTGTGCAGTGTTGCTGTCCCTGGCGTTCATGAGGACGTCAAAAGCCCACGAAGTAACTATAGAGTTTGACGAACTTACTCTCACAAACTGTCGCTTGCGCAATCGAGCCGATGCTTCAAATAAGAAAACGGTTGCTCTTTACAACACTGAGTCCTTGACATATGATCTATGCTTGACGAAAGAAAAAACATTTAGGATGGACAAAATGCGATACTCCAATGATGGCCTGAAGGATCTCATAACCATCTCTGTTAATGACAGAGAGATTGGAAGGGTAGAAACACGAGAACTGTCTGGAAATGGTGAATTGTGGAATAATATTTTGGAAGTTGTAAACATTGGAGTTGAAAGAAGACTTGCTGCAGGAAATTATTCGTTGACAGTGACGGCAGACCATGCTGACCTGTATGGAGTGGAGTTGGACTCACTGACATTTAGTCTGGATGGAACAAGTCCAGATGACAACAGCCAGTGCACGGCAACACAGGGCGACACGTCAGCGGCTCTGTTGGTGGGGTGCTTTCCAGGTAACTTAATTGTTATTCAACATTATGATGTCACAGGTTTAACATTATGATGTCACAGGTTTAACATTATGATGTTTGTTTTGTTTTGTTTTGTTTGTTTGTGGTTTAAAGCCACACTCAGCAATATTCCATATATATGACGTCGGTCTGTATGTAAGTGGGTCTCGACCACACAATCCAGTGATTAACTTCCAAATTTTTCACGGCACCCTGACAACCCGATCCGTTTGATCACCTTTTACGATATCCACTGTGGACAATCCGGGAAATACATTGGGCAATATTTATTTCACAAACTATCAGAAAAGCTCAGCTCATCGCGCTTGCTAGACTCGCATTTGACGTGTACTTTTACAATGTAAACACTTAATACCAAGGGGGGCGGCGAGGTAGCCTATTGGTTAAAGCGTTCGCTCGTCACGCCGATGACCCTTGTTCGATTCCGAAAATTAGTAGAATGTGTGAAGCCTATTTGTGGTGTCCCCGTCGTAGTATTGCTGGAATATTCAATTTTGCTAAAAGTGGCGTAAAGCAAACTTACTCACACTGTTTATTTATTACCATACAAATAGCGTTTAATACAGGATATTAAAATGTGAATGTGTCTTAGGGACAGTGAGGGGGGCACGGGTGGCCCAGTCGTCTAAGGCACCGCGATTCGCTGTGCAGAGTTGCGTCCCTTGGGCATGCCAGAAACCTATGATTGTGGGTTCGAATCCCGGTTCGCCCCGATTATGTTTCTAGGTTTGTCAGCACCATACCCGTGCTCGTGGGTTTCACCGAAGTGGTAAACGTCTGAAACCTGCATCACTTTGGGCTTTCCTCCCACATTAAGCTGACACGCTGAGATATAACTGGAATACTGTTAAAAGCGGCGTTAAACCCAACTCACCCACTCACTGAATTCGTTGTATTCGTAGATCTGTCACAAGACCAGTCTAACGGAAATGGAAGCGCCACGTTTCAGCCACATGGCAATAACGCTTCTATGAGGTTCAATTTCATTATCCTTTGTTTCCTGTTTATTGTGGTCGAAATCTTTAAACCCGTTGGGATACTGGGTACGAATAGAGCAACCTATGCTTGACGTTAAAGACGACGAAATGGATCGGGTTATAAGCATATCCAACTTGCGTGGATCGATGCCCATGATGCCAATTACTGGTCAATACTTGATTCTATACATTCCACCGTCACATACCCGGAACGTTACGGATTGATGCGTAGAACAACCAATGGAAACTCTCTGTAGTGAGCCGTTTAGGGATTTCCCGATCTCCTCATGTTGATCTTATTCACTGTAGCTTTTGTCTTTGTGTCGTTAAGGTTGATGACATGCTTTTTTGCTTTTTTTATCCACAATCAACACTACTCTACCCTCTGTGCCCGAAGGGTTCCTTAACCATTTAGGAATTTAATTAACATTGTTTTATAACTAAATTTTTCGTTACTCTATTTATATCAACAAAAGACTACAAGAATCCGAAGTTGCCGCAATGCTGTGCGTGTTCTGTCAAACTCTCTGTTAATATACAGAGAGAGGGATTCTGCTTTTAGCAGAGATGTCTTATGATTATAGAAAAGTGTTTGTCGGTCCTCCTTCTGTAGACATAAAATAGCATTATTTTAACCGTATCTTCTCTTTCCTGTGAAGGATCTAAATTTAGCATACTATATAATACTTGATATCCTACGAACGCTTCTCGTCTTAATGTGTATACCATTTGAAGTGCCAGTAAAATAAATTATTTTTATATTTTTTTATTTTTTAACCATGTAGACATTTCGGTCGCTGCAGTCAATGTGTTGGTTACACCAATAAGTACACATTAGTAATTTAAGGTTGATCTGTATAGTTCTTTAATGATAGGCATTCAGAAGTCGGTGGTTCAGACACCAGATTGAAGGATTCATCTTCTGTCAATATACATTTTCGACCCGTGAAAATCAGCAGTCTTCAGCAACCCATGCTTGGTGTAAAAAGGTGACTATGCTTGTCGTAAGACGAGACTAGCGGGGTGATGGTCAGGCTCGCTGACTTGGTTTATGCATGCTATCGATGCTCATGATGTGAATCACTGGATTGTCTTGTCCAGACTTGATTATTTACAGACAGCCGTCATATAGCTGAAATACTGCCGCGTTAAACGACTAACAAAAAAACAATATACATTTTCAAGTTTGTTTATTTGAATTTGTTACGACGTTAAACATGTGTACCGGTGCTTTGTTTGTTTGTTTGTTTGTTTGTTGTTTAACGCCTCACTCAGGACTATTGCAGCTATTTAACAGCAGTATGTAAATAATCGCGTCTGGGCCAGAAAATCCAGTGATTCATATTATGAGCCACGATCCACGCTGTAGGGGTACGATGATAGCAATCAACAGTAACAGAACCCGACAACCCAATCTATTAAGTCGCCACCTACAACGGGTATATCCTTGGGACCAATTCTAACCCAGCACCCCATGGGGTGTACAGGTATTTTCCTGGACACCATATATAGGTGAAAGAAAGCCACCCGATCATGTCCCTAGAAGGCCAGGTCACAGCTGGGAATCAGCCTGACCAGGTGGTCAATATTCCAGACATAATCTACAACCTGGTGACCACAAGTCTAATGTAGGTCAGCTGGTATGATAGTATACACCTCGTCATAAATATCGCACCACCCACTTTTTTTTCACTAAGTAAAACTGGATCTTCAACCTCATAAAAATGGTGCTTAGAAAAGCACATAAAACTGTTTATATGGCCTCATGTGAGCGTTCAGTCAGAAAATCGACAACACGAGACCGAATTTGAGCACTAATTGAGGGTTTAATTGTAGCAAACTCAAGTTCACTAAAATCACCGTGAAATAAGGTGACATAAGTATGGCTGCCGGAGTCGTTACAACAGACACACAACACAGTTCACATTTCATTAATGTCGAACACACTAGTTAGGTCCACAATGACTGGCTAACTCAGTATCTGGTGTAACCGCCTCGCACTTGGATAACATGTTCTACACGCCGTTTCATGCTGGTCACCAGACGTCTGAATCTCTGTTGGGGAATCTGCTGCCACTCATCATGCAATGCATGGGTCAATTCCTGAAGGTTCTGAACTCGAGGATCCCTTGCTCTCACCCTACGTCCCAAAATGTCCCACAAATGCGCAATAGGATTAATGTCTGGACTTCTGGCAGGCCAGGGTAGTGTCTCAATGGCGTTGTGTGGGGGATGCTGAACAACAGCTCCAGCACGATGCGGTCTGGCATTATCGTCCATGAAGACTGGACGGATGGCGAGAGCATGGTTATCGAAATGAGGCACAACAGCACCGTTCAGGATCAAGTTCTGGTACCTCTCTCCATTCAGTGTTCCGGGAACTGTGATGAGGTCAAGTTTACAATCGTAGGAACAACACCCCCACACCATGACGGATCCACCCCCAAATGGAACATCAGCTTGAACGTTCCTCTGATCATATGCTGTGCCTCTCTGCCTCCAAACTCATGCCCTCCCGTCTGTATGATGCAGCAAAAATCTGCTTTCATCGGACCAGTGGATTTCTTGCAAACCGACCCCCGGTACAAGCATGCTCAACGCAAGAATGCACGTGCAGCTCGGAAAAGGGTGTGTTTGTGATATTATGTTCACAGATGGTGTAGTAAATGAAATATGTACTTGAAGTTTAAAAAAAACGAAAATTAAATTCTACTTTTACTTTAAAATGTGTGGCGCGATATTTATGACGAGGTGTATATATGTTGGTATCACCCAGATTGTCTTGTATGTAGGAGTTTGCGTGTGTCTATTTTCATCTCGCTTGCCGTTACTTTGCAAAGAGACAAAAGCGACAGAAAGCATACCATAAATAAACTCGTCCAATAACATTATGTGTATTAAGTTTCCATTATTCCATCATCAGTGCGGTTGGTGGTTCCAGATAATGTTAGAGATGTCGCATTATTTGATAATGTCCCGGGGCGTTGGGGTAGCATAGTGGTTAAAAACGTTCGCTCGCCACGCTGAAGACGTAATGTTCATCCGTTTTGGCTTTCCACGGTGAGACCGCCTCCGTGGTCTAGTGGTAGAGCGTCTGCCCGGAGAGCGGAAGGTACGAGGTCCGATCCCCGATCGCGTCACACCAAAAGACGTTAAAAGAGGGTACTTGTTATTACCCTGCCTGACACTCTGTTGTAAGGGGCTGAGACATGGACAAGTTGACTAGAATCAACATACTGTGTCTGGGTGGGGTATTCATGTTAAACTGCGGCATGGTATCTCATTGGGCTATTTTGTCTTTTACGCCGGGGGAATCGTAGGATAATCGAGACCGGTTATTCTCTAGCGTTGATGTTTTATATTCCAATTCAAGAAATACCCTGATTGTTGCCCTCTGTACATTAAAGTCAAGCGTTGCCTCTAAGCAGGATGTAGGCACCATTCCAGTCAGTTGTGGAGGATGATGGTTGGTTAACTTGGTGGATCGTTGCTAACGTTTACAATTATTTGTTTGCCTTGTCCAGATTCGATAACTAGTATTCAATTAATATCTTCTCGATCACTCGTCACATTTCCTGACGTCCATGACGTCGGTCGGTCAAATCTTACATGTGCCGCACATGCAACATAAATACAATGAAATCTCGGGATCCCCGATGACATCTTATCAACTAATCATAACGTATAGGTAATGGCCCTCTCCTGTGCTAGTCGTAAGAGGCGATTGAATGAATCGGGTGGTCAGGCTCGGCGACTTGGATTACGTGGGTGTGATCGTACCCCGCCCACATGGATCTTTGCTCATAATGTCAATCACTGGTTTGTCATGTCGTATTTAAAACCCCAGTTTAACCGACTGTCCCCCTTTATTGCAGAGCTAAAGGTATGCAACAACCCTCCTCCCTTGGCTAACGCAGATGTATCCTCTGAAGGACAGTTTGTGGGAGCAAGGGCCAAGTATACCTGTAGGCCTGGGTTCCTGTTCTGTGGGAGTAGTGCCAAGCAACGCTGTTCCAGCACGGGCGAGTGGAATGGACTCAACGGCCAATGTAACAGGGCTCTATGGATAAACCCGGTCAGTAAAGCTTGGTAATGTGTGATATACATGTGAATTACCAATGGTTCAATAGAAGCGGGCGTCAGTGACACAATGCTCACAAGTTTGATTTGCAGAGCTGTTTCCCTGGGGGCTGGGGAAAGGAGCTGGATGTTTTCGATACAGCAAACACTACTTCGCCACGCGGTTCCCGATACAGCAAACACAACTTCTCCACGCGGTTCCCGATAAAGCATTTACTACCTCTTCACGCGGTTCCCGATACAGCAAACACTACTTCGCCACGCGGTTCCCGATACAGCAAACACAACTTCTCCACGCGGTTCACGATACAGTAAGCACTACTTCACCACGCGGTTCCCGATACAGCAAACACTACTTCGCCACGTGGTTCTCCATACAGCAGACACTACTTCAACACGCGGTTCCCGATACAGCAAACACTACTTCGCCACGTGGTTCTCCATACAGCAGACACTACTTCAACACGCGGTTCACGATACAGCAAACACTACTTCGCCACGCGGTTCCCGATACAGCAAACACAACTTCTCCACGCGGTTCTCGATAAAGCAAGCACTACTTCACCTATCGGTTCACGATACAGCAAGCACTACTTCACCACGCGGTTCCCGATACAGTAAACACTACCTCTCCACGCGGTTCCCGATAAAGCATTTACTACCTCTTCACGCGGTTCCCGATACAGCAAACACTACTTCGCCACGCGGTTCCCGATACAGTAAACACTACCTCTCCACGCGGTTCCCGATAAAGCATTTACTACCTCCTCACGCGGTTCCCGATACAGCAAACACTACTTCGCCACGCGGTTCCCGATACAACAAACACTACTTCTCCACGCGGTTCCCGATAAAGCATTTACTACCTCTTCACGCGGTTCCCGATACAGCAAACACAACTTCTCCACGCGGTTCTCGATACAGCAAGCACTACTTCACCACTCGGTTCGCGATACAGCAAGCAAAACTTCTCCACGCGGTTCACGATACAGCAAGCACTACTTCACCACTCGGTTCACGATACAGCAAGCACTACTTCACCACTCGGTTCACGATACAGCATTTACTACTTCACCACACGGTTCCCGATACAGCAAACACTACTTCTCCACGCGGTTCACGATACAGCAAATACTACTTCACCACGGGGTTCCTAATGCAGCAAACACTACTTCACCACGCGGTTCCCGATACAGCAAACACTACTTCACCACTCGGTTCACGATACAGCAAGCACTACTTCACCACTCGGTTCACGATACAGCATTTACTACCTCTTCACGCGGTTCCCGATACAGCAAACACTACTTCGCCACGCGGTTCACGATACAGCATTTACTACTTCACCACACGGTTCCCGATACAGCAAACACTACTTCACCACGCGGTTCACGATACAGCAAGCACAACTTCTCCACGCGGTTCCCGATACAGCAGACACTACTTCACCACACGGTTCACGATACAGCAAACACTACTTCGCCACGGGGTTCCCGATACAGCAAACACTACTTCACCACGCGGTTCTAGATATGGTAAAGACAACTTCTTCAGTATAGGTTTATATCAAGTGTGAATGATAGCAAGTGAGAGGCCTAACGTTTTTGTACCCATGTGGGGAATCGAGCTACGGCAACCTTTCTATTGATTTCAAAACTTACAAGAACGTTCGGTTATTCAAGCCAGCTGTTGTTTCCACACATGAATCCGAGATGTCACGCACGTCTGTAGTCCTTTCACTTGCAGTCGGTCAACTTCGAGGCGGCTATCCCCTGTGGGATGACAGTGGGGTCCCGGGTCGAGATCATCGCCACGCCCACCGCCAGCACACGGTCAGTCACATAAGATCATTTAATGAAGTCAGTCACACATTCATGTGTTACACACTCTGCACACATCATGGCCAACTGGTTCAGGGGGCACGGGTGGCCCAGTCGTCTAAGGCGCCGCGATTCGCTGTGCAGAGTTGCGTCCCTTGGGTACGCCAGAAACCTATGATGTTCGCCCCGATTATGTTTCTAGGTTTGTCAGCACCATACCCGTGCTCGTGGGTTTCACCGAAGTGGTAAACGTCTGAGACCTGCATCACTTCGGGCTTTCCTCCCAGATTAAGCTGACACGCCGTGATATAACTGGAATAATGTTAAAAGAGGCGTTAAACCCAACTCACTCACTCACTCACTTTCTGGTTCATGGATCCATGGAGTACTGCTGTGCGGCGTCAGGCAATAAATACTGACTTTTTTATGCAAATTGTGTCAATGGGGGGTGCTATCGGTAGGGCAGAACATGATTACTCTTATCGCGAACACTTGGTGTCATCAGTGATATATCGGTATCAAAGGATTTTTTTTCAACGACTTCAGAAGCTTTGAACAAATGTCATAAATGGGCTGCTTCTGTTTTAGTAAGTAGTTGAAAACACCTACAGTTGTCTTCTTGTTTTATTGATTTAGATTTGAAATGGTCCTGTTGTCCGACAACTCTGTGCTACTGAACATGGACGTGCGCTTCAACAGCTCCTCCAAGCAGCAAAACATTTACCTGTCGGGCACCAAAGTCCACACCTTTCCCTTTGCCGTCGGTACTACATTCCGGGCCGAGATAGCACGGGACGTCCAAACATACAAGGTTGGGGAACGTTTCGTTCACTTTTCTTACACCAAACGTTCATGCATACGATTAGGACCCCGTGAAGATCCCAGTAAGAATAGATCTTCAGCAACCCATGCTTGTCGTAAAAGGCGTCTTACGTAATCGATTGTCAGGCTCGGTGACTTGGTTGATGCATGTCATCGTATCCCAGTTGCGTAGACCGATGCGCTTGATGTCAATCACTGGATTGTCAGATGCAGACTCGATTTTTTTTCTGGAGTAGCGTTAGAAACAAACAAACCATTTGGGTTAGGTGGTGGGTAATAGATGGCTTATGTATTTCTTGGTGCATTTGTCTAAGCATTTTCTTGCTCTGGAATGAGTTGTCTCTCTTTGTTCGTTGTCGCCATGTTGCAGAAGTGTTAAATCATTGTAAAGGCGCGTCCGGTAAACCCTGAGAAAACTGGACAGCCCAATCTAAATGAAGGATTGGATTCTTGAGACAATCAGATGTCAATTTTCGAAAACGATTCGGCCTAATATCTTTATCACTTCGATTCGATTGTTTTATCTAAGCCACAGAAAACCGCCACAGAACACAAATATACCTTCGTTAGCACACATTATGGGCAGAAGATGCCAGTGTATAAACTCTCCACAACAATGTAATAGCTCTTCTTTATTTTTTTAATTCAAAACTTCATGATTATATTTGATTTCGAGATACACAAATTCGATATGCTTGCACGAATGCTTCGCTAACTCGACTGAACATTTGGAGCCTTAACGTTGATTGACCGATTAGATTGTTCACCCGGCGCGATCTTCACTCAGAGCAATAATTGGTGAAAACCTCTGATACCTTTTGAGATTCATTTAATTCATATTGCGTCAGTCATACGTGAGATTACGTCTGATCATTGCATAGCATCTTTACATGAACATCTTTCCAGCCTACGATAGTAGTTGTCTGTGTATAATGGCCCCTTCATATCGTCATTTCAGGTGAGCTTGGACGGGAACTTCGTCTGTGAGCAAACCGACAACTTCCTCGACATAAACCCAGATCGTTTGATCATCAACAATGATATCTCCATTCAGGAAGTGAAATACATCAGGCCTTGACGTGGAAACTGCCGTTCAAGGCATCATCGGATCTGATCGCTGAATTCGCTCAGAAATATTCAATATTGTTGATTTTATTGAAATAAATAAGGTTTTCACCTCTTTTCTTCCAAATAACGTCTGGAAATTTCATCATATCACAAAGTCAACTCCCTGGGTAGTATACAACCCAAGCTGCCTAGGGGCGCTAGAAGGTGTTTTACATCCACCTCACATATCGGGTACGTATACCCATTCTCTGCTGGGTAACATAGGCACATTTGAACTAAGTCCCGGGGCGACACCACAAGTTTTGACACTTTTGTTTGGGTGTATGTACGTATTCGTGTCTCAACCATCGGGTCATGGGTGGAAGCGTACAGTAACGTATGACTTGGAGGTTGACCACTTGCGAAGCCGACCAGCATCGGTCAGGTGAAGACAGTCTAAAGATCATATCCTGGTCGGATTCGAACTGCGAATCCTATCATGGCCCGTGAAGAGGCGATTTTAATTGGTCTTCAGCAACCGCGCGCGGGGTCGAGCGGTCAGGCTCGCTGACTTAGTTGATGCATGTCATCGTATCCCAATTGCTCATGATGTCAATCACTGGGTTGTCTGATCCAGACTCGATTATTTACAGACCGCCGTCATATAGCTGGAATATTGCTGAGTGTGGCGTAAACAACAAACAAACAAACAATACATGAATAAGGTAGCGACACATAGGAGATAACAAATATCAAGTCAGTACGTGGTATGAGTGTGCCATTAAATCACAACAATATGAATAGTCGGACAACTTTATCTCTAACTTAGAATGCAATGACACCAAACAACGAGGACCACCGGACTTTTCCGAGCGGTGTCGGAAATAAAGCGGGGGCCCGGAGCGGTCACTAGACCAGTACAAAAGTAGAGTCGAGATACGGTGACACTCGGACACTCGCCCTGTGCAGACGTGTCCTTCCTTGCTCGCAACCCAAGCTATCACCATGAGGGATATCGCTCTATCTCTACCTAGGGAGCTAGTCGCCATCCTGGAGCCCTTGCTGGCTTACAGGGTCGGGGACTACTCCCTACGGACTTCGTACAAGTCCAACTCCTCCACCCTCTCCATCTCCTTCGACTTAGGTCAAAGGAAAAGGCCTCTGGTCAAAGCTCCGGCCAAGACCAAGCCTAAGGAGAAAAAGACCCCGGCCCCTGCCCCTGCTGCACCACGCCCGGTACAGAAGGCCAGGCCGCCCACAGTGAAGAAGGCTCCACCAGTTCCCCCCATGGAGATCCAGGAGAGCCTTCCCACCACCCCTCCACCCCCTTCAGTGGCACTGGAACTCGCTACCCTCGAATCCAGAGGGGAGGAGCCCTTTCGCACGCCGGAAGGGACAGGACACGGAAGAAAGAAGAGAAAGAGGAAAAGCATCTTCTCCCCCGACTCTCCCCCTCTTCCATCACCACCAAGCAGGAACTCGGAGACCCAGACCGCCACACCACCAGGCCCGCCCCTCAACTCCAGCCAAGTCCAGACTGACCCAGTCCCAGAACAAGAGAGTAAGGTTGACGACCGTCTCCTCCTTGCACAACAGGCACAGCACATCCTGGAACAGCACGAGGTCCTCCCTAACCCCTGCTACCAGCATGACAACGGCAGACTGTATCCCAGCAACCGCCCACGCCCACCCTTGGTGCTGGTGCAGTTCTGGGGACAGGAGCGGTTTGAGCATGAGATTCACAGCTTCCAGGATCTCTCGGACTTCCTGGTCGACTGTGAACTCCCAGTCCCACCGCTCTTCAGCACCAACGCCGCCGCCCGCCTCACCAACTCACTGTTTAGAGCTCTTCCTCCTGGAGAGCTCGACCTAGCCAGGAGGCTCCTGGCTGGGCACAAACAGTAGCTTCCTCGCCACTCCAGCTCGCCAGCCGACGCCGTGCCTTCCCACGCTTGACCCCCCCCCCCCCCCCCCCCCCCCCTCTCCACCCATACCCAACTTTACCACCTTATTATTACTTTTTTTACCTCCCTCGTGGTTGATAGACAGAGATCAGTATGCGAGCATGTGTGTTATACGAAACGATAGTCCGAATTCTTTTATTTCCGAAGCGAGAGCTAGGTGTAATTCATGAATTCTCACATGAGTTTCGTAAAATCAATATGGCACACATGCAAGTGTAATAATTTCTTTAGTGTCAATTATTTCTTAATCCTTTTGAGCTCTCCATCAGAAAAATGCACTGATCTTGACCTCAGAAATCCTCAATGTTGAATGACGTCAAGAATCTTCAGCTATGACATTGTGTTTAGTGTTACGTCATTATATGTATAAATAAATAAGTGGAGTAAATTTAACGAGCGCTTTTCAATCTGTGTTTGTGTGTGTTTGTGTGTGTGTGTAAATATTTTAGATGTGTTATTTTTCAACTGTTACTGAAGATTGCTACTATATAAATAATTAAGTGGAGTAAAACTGAACTAGCGTTTTCAGAACGTACCACGTACAAGTCCCATCAGGCCATAACTGTAACGGACACGAATCCAGAGGATTGATCTTTTAGACCTATTGTGGGAGAACCCGAGAGCTGTACTCAGCGTCTTAGCAATTTCATAGACATTATTCTTAAGCCCTCTTAAACATGTAAAAGGTTTTCCCAGAGATGACATTGATTTTTTTATGTAAATAACCTACTGAGGTACCGTACGGATCGATGTTAGTCAGTTTGGATGTCGTAAGTTTGTAAAGTAATATTGAAACTGAGCTCGGATTGGAAGCTGTAGAGTCTGGCTGAAAGAGTACCACCATGAAATAGAAAGATTTTCGGATGAGTTTATCACTGATGCATTGACATTGGTTATAACCAATAACATGTTTTATTTTGATGGATCTTACTATTCCCAAAAGAAAGGTGTAGCCATGGGTACTAAGGCAACCCCTACTTATGCAACCCTTGTTTGGGGATTTTTAGAGAATATGTTTTATGATAATTTGAAAGATATTCTTGGAGAATCTATGAAAGAACAAATTGGACATTCGTGGAAAGGGTTTTTAGACAACGGTTTCATCAAATTAAAATCCAGTGAAAGTCAACTTACAGCTATTCATGAAATGTTAATCTCCCTTTGCGCGTCACGCAATTTCACTATGGAAAAAAGCGAATTCAGTTTAACATTTCTCGATATAAGAATCAATTTAATATCTGGTGGATTTGTCCAAACTGATATCTTTCATATCTGATACGCACCAATATTTGGATTTGGGATCATGTCACCCGTGTCATACAAAACGTCATATCCTTTACTGTCTCGCAAGACGTATTTGTACCATTGTTTCCGGGAATGATGTTAAAACTACCCGCTTTGCTCAACCTTAAGAGTTTCCTACTGCATCAAAATTATCCGGCAAAGCTAACTGACGATAGCACACGCAAGGCGCTTGATAATGAGCAACCAAAGCTTATAGAAAAGTCTGAAGAAAACAATGTGGGGAACAATTTGACGCTAGTATCTACCATCAACGCAAATCATGAAAAACAAATGGGTCAACGATACCTGCCTATTTTGAATCAAAGTACTATGGTGGAGAAGGCGTTGAGCAAAAACAAACTTATCAACAGCCAGAGACAACCAAACAAAGTCTTAGAAAAGTATTGACAAGTTCTAAATGTGATTCTGTTGTCGTTACTCCAAAGGTTTCTAAGAGCGATTTCCAATGTTGCCTTACTTGCAGCTATATTATTAAAAGGCTGTTCAGTCCAAATTACAAAGGACAATAAATTTACCTTAAAACAAAATATGACTTGGGATAATAGAAATGTTATTTACTTGATTGTTTGTTGTGGGTGCAATGAAAAGTATATCGGGAAGACCGAATTTAAATTTGAAAAAAAGAATGAATCTTCACCGCTCACAAACAAAGCAGCCACACGACCGCTCTGTTCCACTCAGCGAATATTTAAATGCATGTGGAAGCGGGAACTTTTCAGTTTAACTTAATTTTGATCGTGAACCTACATTATTTCAAAAAGAGCATATATACATACATACATGCATGCATGCATGCATACATACATACATACATACATACATACATACATACATACATACATACATACATACATACATACATGCTTATAAATACAACCGTTGTCATAGTAACACTCCACTTTCAACATAGTTCGCAGTGAAACAAGTTGTAGGCAATAAATTAGGCTTGCACATTTAAATGACGGTTTGTTAAAACTAGTTTCATAAATGTGACATAATACAAGATTTATTTAAGAAATAAACGACTCGTGGTCGTTGTTTATCGTACAATAAAACATTGCAGGGAGAATAAACCATGAGGGCGCAGACCCGAGTGGTTTATTCTCCTTGCAGCTTTTAATGGTACGACGAACAACGACCACGAGTCGTTTATTTCTTATATGAGATATCAACAATTTGTACAGCCTTTTTGAGGATGTCAATAAATGTACAAGCTTTTAAAAAATACAGCGGTATTTAAATAATGTTGACTCCCTGAATAGAATCCAACCTCGACAATGTCGGACAACGCCATTTCATGTACAGGGGGGTTAAGTTTGGTATTGGACTTTTCAGGTCGAGTATCTGCACATTTTCTCCAAATACCGATTGTCATATCTCTCCAAATACCGATTGTCATATCTCTCCAAATACCGATTGTCATATCTCTCCAAATACCAAATGTCATATCTCTCCAAATACCGCTTTTCATATCTCTCCAAATACCGATTGTCATATCTCTCCAAATACCGATTGTCATATCTCTCCAAATACCGATTGTCATATCTCTCCAAATTTGTGGTGCGATCGTTCAGCCATTGCGTTCACCTGCGTTGTGCAGCTACATCTGTGGGAAACAACTCACTCGAGACACTTCCGTCTCAAAAATAATGTTGTCCAATAAGTTACGAGCGCAAATTCGATTCTCCAGACATGACGTCATGATAGAACATGTTTCAATCAATCAATTAATAATCATTTTATTCAGAAGCAAGGCCTTAGGCCCACGTACATAAAATGTCAATTTTGAAAATACATGCAACAAGAGTTGCTGCAAAAAAACAATGTTACTCTAGAAAGGAACAGCGTATAAGTAAAGCACCCCTAATGTAATCTGAGTAAGACAATAAACGACGCAGATTACTGCATTGTAAGAAATGAACTAGGAAGTTATCATTGATGTGTGAAAGTAATTTATTTTAATGATTATGACGAAGATCTTGATATACTGGACATTTATAGTCACTGTGTAAGTAATATTCATCTTCCACGTTATTTGAATTACATATTTTAAAAAAACGACCTTGACGAGGAATAGCATCACTCCTACTAATATTTTTTTGTAAATAGGTACTTCGCCCATCCTTTATAAAGTAATTCTAAGCCGTGCATCTTTTGATTTTATGTTGAACATGTAGGTTTCTATAGAGAACGATTGTTTAATTTCAGAATAAATATCCAATGATGAACAGTTGGAAATATCCAAGAATACAGATTGCACGTGGCAATTTTTTATTCTTGTTTCAAATTCAAACAAAAATGTTTCTTAATTGCCAACCCCTGTGCACGTGCTTCCCAAACAAAACCATATCCGAATCTAAACAATATCGTTCTAATATGATATTCCTGTTCATATTTGTACAACGTAAGGTAACACTGTTTTGGACATCTACTTTCTGGTGATTCAAGAAGTCAAAGCCAGTATTTACCAATGTATTCTCGACAAAGAATCAACAAAAAATATAGTGTCTACCACATTGTGCTAGGATAGCAACATTAGTGCAATTACAACTAACACCTAAGACATATTTGCAAAATTTTAAATATTTGCAATATTTTGAAATTGTTCAATTGATCAATGTTTTATCGTGAAATAAACCACGCTTCGTTCTTCATTGTTCTTTGCGATTTGTCGCGTAGCTATGTTATATATCTATGTAAGTATATGGCTTTATGGCAGCAATATTGCCGACGCAATGTAAACATCTAAGTCTCATTATCCGTCTCGTCTCGAGCTATCGTTTTATCGTTTTATCACTTTTATCGCTCTATCGCTTTCTTTAATGACTGATGAGGGCGGTCGGGTAGCCTAGTGGTTAAAGCGTTAGCTCGTCACGCCGAAGACCCGGGTTCGATTCCCGACATGGGTACAATGTGTGAAGCCCATTTGTGGTGTCCCCCGCCGTGATATTGCTGGAATATTGCTAAAAGCGGCGTAAAACCATACTCACTCACTCACTCACTCTCATGACTGATGAACCATAGTCATATGAAAGATTCGGGTGTTCTTTAACTTCTTTTGAATAGTATATATTAAGGTTATTGTCATGACCCTCCACGCGCCGACGGCGTGATAGTCCCTACAAAAAGTCGTAAATAGGGCCAAAAATCAATCAATTACTTTTCACGCAGAAATCCGTGGAGTGTTTTAAATTACCTACGTCTGTACAGTAAATTTCAACATTCCCTCCCTCCCTCATTTACGCAGTGGCCGAGATATCGCAATTGGGATAATTGCCGTGAGGATTGTGAGGATATTCAGGAACTACCAAACTCCCCCCCCCCCCCCCCCCCCCACACACACATACACACACACTTTTCTCTCTCTCTCTCTCTCTCTCTCTCTCTCTCTCTCTCTCTCTCTCTCTCTCTCTCTCACACACACACACATACAACTCATGGACGTTGTTTATCGTACAATAAACAACTCTCCCTCGTAGTTTATTTCTTGAAAACCAAAAACATACGTTTTACACATTTAACACTATCAGTTATCTATTTTTCTATTGGAATCACATGGAATTCTTTTAGTTATAGTTTTTAGTAATATTTATATAGACATATTTTCCTTGGTTAGTAGGGCACCTTTTCCGTTCTATTCACACATTAATATACTGCTTTATTATAATGAGTATATGATCCACATACACACAAGCGTACCCGGAAGTTTTATTCACCTCATGCACAAGTACATGAGCTACATGTTCAACCATGATAGGGTAACTGGATATACATCACGCATTCTTCTTTCACAAATGTTTTGTTACTTTATCAAACCAAAACATCAACAGTTAGGTATGACTCAACAAATGTCTCAAGGAAAACGAAAAGTAAAGTAGTTTAATCTTTGTGGCTAGAAAGCCTTGGTTGTTATAACAAAATACAAGAATGAATATTCCAAATTCATTGATGATTTTCATTTCATTGTACAATGTGTTAAGGGCACATTTAACTTTACAAGTATTTTACTCGAATTTCATATATGAAACACTGAACATAACACAAGGTAAGCAACACTTTACATAACTTGAAATATATATATTGCCTGTTATCACGACTTGTTTCATAGGTGAAGAGCCGGGAAAAGAATAGGTCTTTAGCAACACGTGCTTGTCGTAAGAGGCGACTAACGGGATCGGTTGGTCAGGTTCGCAGACTTGGTTGATGTATGTCATCGTATTGCGTGGATCGATGCTCATGATGTCAATCACAGGATTGTCTTGTCCAGACTCGATTATTTACAGACCGCCGTCATATAGCTGGAATATGGCTGAGCGCGGCGTTTAACAACAAACAAACAAAGCATAGGTTTGATATTTGGTTGTCTACTTCGACATGGAAATGGCTATATCACATATTACCCTTCCTAGCTTGTGTCTATATTTTGGGTTGACACTGTGCAGAAAAGGTATATGTTCTGTTATTGTGTTCAACATATACATACATGAACAGATTTTATCACTTGTAATAAATATCTACAAATGATTCTTATGCTACACAATAACCTATTTTGTTTTGCTATTTGTTGCAATAGTGAAAGTTTAAGGGTCTTGTCCATAAGATGGTACCATACGTGCGTGCTGAAAGAAAATATAAAACAGGTGCTCGAAGGTTGTTTGGATTGTTTTAGTCCCAAACAGAATAAATCTCTGTGTGTTTTAACTTAACGCTTTTATGAACTATAACACTTGAAAAGGACTATGATCTCACTACATCCCAAAACTCTAAGCACATTTAGAAAGAAAGGCGTTGAACATAGTTAATAGTGGCTTTCCTCAGTTATTCACCCCATTCGTGAGTCAACACGATGTACTGGCGTTTACAGATTTTTACTGTCGTAACAAACGTTATATCAAATCACGAAGCGTCTCGAAAGTTTGTCATTCGGCAGTGATATGAAGTATTATGTAGATCCTGTAGGATCAGGACGCTTGTAAACTATCGGACAAGCAGGACATTCTATTTATAGTTTAGTTACAAACTAAACGTTTTCTATGGGCGACCATATATGATGAACATATAAGAAAAAACATTTCCATCACAAACACGTTTATAGAAACAAGCAACTACATTTAAATTGAAAGGAGCCCAAGTCAGATGGTGAGATTTAGAACCTGTGGACCATAGCATTACAGGAGGGGTTTGGCGGAATGGAAACTAGTATGGTTCAGGGACTGTGAGACAAACAGAGATGCCACCAAGTGTTCGCGAAAGGGTGAAAGTATACTGCGCCACAACAATGGCACCCGTCACAAACACATGCAAGTGCAAGTCAATAGTTCACCTGAAAAGAAACGGAAACAAATCTTACAGGTCATAATAGGGAATTGCATCGGACATCATTTTGGTCATTGATATGTCAAATTTGGAAATGTCCTCCCCATGTCTACCATAAAACATGAAAGATGGGAAACAAAAGCTTGCAATTGGTTCTAATGGAATATATATTGACACTTATCGGCCTGGTTACATTCAGGGGTCACATTTATGTTGCACTTTTGTTGAAAAACGAGGTGCAATTAAAGTTTTTAGTGGTGTAGGAAAATATATCTATATCACCACTTTTATGCCTGAAAAGGGTTTTCTTATTTTCATAAAAGTTTGTCTCAACTCATGATAAACATCGCATGGACCACGGACACTACAAAATGCTATATAACTTTGAATAAATATAACATTTCTCCTGAAATAAACAGTTTATTAAGGAAAACAATGAGCATCTGTCTGCCTTTATATACAACGGCCTCAACAGAACAAATACACTTGCAATGAACTACTCAAACAACGTACTACATTAACTAGTTCACTTTGTTATGGCCCATAGTAGAAGGTTAGCCAGCTCTCGTATCTAAGCAAATGACACACTCACCTGTACTAAGAGCTACGGACACTACGTTTTGCAAAGTGTCTGATAAGTGAACATACAAACTGTAATAAGATAAAAACTAATGTTAAATGTCAAACGCACAACTTTTTTTCTATGGAAACTACTCAATAAAAAACAAAATCTAAACATCTAAAAATCTATGGATACGGGCACTACATACTGTAAAATGTCCCAAATACTCAAAACCAATAGAGTAAAGGAAACATTCAGATTAGTGTAGGTTTACATTAAAACACCTCTTTTGGTTAAGTTACTAATTTAACTGTTCAGTCAAAATACCAGGTATTAAAAAAAGGTTTGTTTTCCTATGCCACAGTTGTCTATGCAAGGTGATTCGAACAACTCCACCAGACATTAGAAGTTTGTAGATAACCTGTCAAATATATTTAAGCACGGTCAGCTATTGTTAGGTACTTCAATAGCCAAAGGGCTACGGACACTACAAAACATGCAAAAATAGCAATGTTTGACACAAACCTGCTTACATAAACAACATCATACTTGACAATCATGAAATGTTTCACAAAGTTGGTATTCCAAATGATGGAAAACACAACAAAACGGCAATACTTAAACATAATTTAAGACACATGTATGTAAAATTCAATTCACGTAGATTTATGGCTTTATTCGTGAGTTGCTTGTCAAATCAAATCGACTGAATACAAATGCCGAATGTTGAGAGAATCTTTTGAATAACCATTTGTGTGATCACTATTCTGATACATATGGGCACAAATCTTGAATCTATTTAAAGCGTTGCCTTCTAATCAGCTCGCTGAAGCTCGGTGAGGTAGGTAGATTTTTACATTAAATTCACATAGCTGATATAACTGAAGTGGCGTTCAAAGTGGCGTTTAAGCTCACTCACTCACTCCTGTACACGTTTTATGGCCATATATCCCCAGTATTGTCCTTCATAACGTATCAACACCACTTCATTCAAAGTATTTTATCTACTACTGTTTTAACCGCAGAACATTTGTATATTTTATTTAACGGCTAATCTTGTCAACAATCGCCAATGACGAAAGGGATGGTGTTAATCCTGTTAGGGAACCTAACTTTAGCTGCTGGTGATCTATAGCCTGTTGTTATAATGTGTCGTCTGTCATAATCTGATCATTTTATTGTTCTAAAACAAGTTTTAAAATTACATTCTGTGATATATTGCTGGTTGTTGTAATGTCCTTCGACGACAGTTGTTTTTTAAATATATAACATAAATGCATAACTTGTTCAAGTCACGATATGGCAGAAGTATTACCGATGTGCCTTTTAATATTAACTCACTCACTCACTCACTCATAATGTTTCACATGATGGAACATCCGCATTCTTGTGGCATAGAGCAGGATATCAGCCAGTCAATCAATCCATCAATCATCACCGTCAACAATCTGTTTCTCGGGCGCAAAACCGGAAGGTACCGGTCCTTGTTTGGCCTGGTCACGAGTGGTCTACTGTTGAGATAATTTTTGTAAATTTGGATGCTAAATGTTGATGTTACAGTGCTTTTATACCCTTATGCTGATGGGAGATCGTTCTGCACGTGAATTACATTTGTTAATTTCTCACGTGTTTTATCAAATTAACTTTCACGCCACATCACCGGCTCTGCGTGGGTGGTCTACTTAATGACGTCACACCTTCAACACTGACTTAGGGGTGTGGCGGAGTTGTGTGATTGGTACAAACCTTACCCTAGTACTAGCTGAATTAGGTTTTCGGTTAGATACAAGTGTTCGTATTTAATATATTCAATGGTAGTATTCATGTGACATGTTTCTGTCTGGTCACGTTGCAATGGATTAATCGTTACCGAGGGTCATCCATAAATAGTTACCACACGGTACATGCTGTTCCATTTGGACGTTGTTGCTGCTAGTCGTTCAAGGGATGCCTCCATATAGGTGTTGTATCTCACAGTAAAGTGGACGCTGTGGATTATGTGGCCAAGACCCGTTAGGATCAGAAAAAATGTCGCTGAAGGGTATTGATTTAAATCGAAATAAATATAAGCATGTTGTCGATCTTCAATAATGTGTTCGTTCAGATTAAAGATCTTAATTTCCATTAACAAGGCTAATGTTCCCTCGATATGCTGCCTTGGCGTCACACTGACACAGGCATTGACTGCACAATGGCCTCCACCAGACCAACACAATACATGGAATTGAACGACCACATCAATAAAATATCGTTAGTATCTTTATTTTAGCAAATTTGATGACGCAAATTTGACATTTTTTCCAGGGTAACATGAAGGGTTTAGCGGATACATTGAAAGCCAAGTATAATAACTAGAAAAATACCACTTTTGATCCATAATGGTGTTTAATTATACGGTCTGTCATTGGCGCTGATATTTGGACTCACATGATAAGCCATTTATTCTGCATTTGTTTCCTTATTAGCTTATGAAATTAATCATAAATAAATCTAAAACTAAGGAAGATGAGGGGAGGGGAGGTGAAATAGGGTTTCACGTCGCGTTCAAGATGATTGCACTTACACAGCGACGTGCATACACGTGTGTGGGGCTGCTTATACTAGTCCGGACTAATGCCGATTTTATAGTGTTAGCCCAATGATATACCGCAAACCCCACTCAGACACAGTATTCTGAATCCGAGCAGTCCAGTCTTTGTTTCAGCCCCTTATGCCGAGCACCAGGCAGGGTAACAACAAGTACCATCTTTTAACGTCTTTTTTGTATAACGCGGCCGGGGATCGGAGGCGGTCAAGCTTTTGGTAGACATAATTGATTAATCGCGTGTTTTTGAACTATGGGTGTGCTTGGGTGGGACAATAATAAAGAGGAATATATATATAATTTTTAATTATGTTTTTAAATACATTTTAGACCACAACGACGTCACTTGCTGTGTCCTACGTAATGAAATGAATGTTCTGTGTGATAAAATGAAATGTTCTGTGTGATAAAATTTCACGACCACGTCAGAAACGACCACGTTCGCCTATCCAGTGAATCGTGACTCATCTGAAAACACGACATGTGACCAGCGACGATTACCCCAATTGTACGTCGTGCACGCCATAACGTCATTTGGAAACATGACGTATTGGTAAGGGGCGGCACGGGGCCGTCGAGCATGGAGATGAGCTGCATGTAGACGATAACTAGTCGCCTGACCCGTAACACATATTCCAATAGCCTGGTGAAGTTCGTAGCAATTTTATTCGCCGTTTGAGCTCGATTTCGTGGAGCCTGGTTTCGGATCAATCGATCCTGTACTCTGTTGTTTAACCTGGGAAGCCCTGAACGGGGTCGGTCGATAACAGTTTAGGTTTCTTGGTACCAATCAATCAATCAATCTTTATTGTATGAAAGGCCATTGGTCCGTATACACATACAGATAAACAATATCATTTACAGCTGTACAGCGCATTATATAATTATTGGATAACTAATATGATGCTTGACATGTAATAGAGTTATTGTAATAACAGTGGTAATAACCACAGTGGCAGTAGTAGTATAACATACAAAAGGAATGGAATAGCATAGCACGACGTTCAATACAAAAGAATCTATCAGCAATATACTCATCATGTCATGACAATTTGACAATTTAAATGTATATGCATTTCTAGTAGAAACAAACAGACAAAAATGAAATGTAGATACTCCTGATCTAGATGCGAAAGTTTCAAAACAACTATTTTTTTCTGGACATATCGGATTCACTAAGTAATTTACTACGCACTCGTAGACTTTGATAGATATATTGTAATATCTTAGTTAATTTTTGACTAGGGATACCATTAAAAGATAGTATTTTGTTCATGGAATAGTGGTTCTTAGTGATATCAGGCATATATTTCAATCTTAGGTTGTCTTAAATTGGACATATAAACAAAAAGTGTAATTCGTTTTCAATATGGTTTTCGCAGAATGGACAAAAACGCATATCCTTAGGAATAGAGGAGAAGCGACCCCTGTTGCACATCAAATCATTTAACCCTAGCCTAAGTTTAATAAATGAGTCTCTAATTTTTCTCTCTGTTATAGTATGCAGGTAAACCTCTGGTGTTAGACAATATTTAAAGGTATTATAGACGTCGTAGCGTGTACTGTTATCTAGTGACGACCTCCAGTTTTGAGTAAACATATCAATTGCTACCTGCTTAAAAGAGCTAAGAAAATACATTTTGTCTCCAACGCTTTGATTTAGCCAAACATATCCAAATCCGTGAGAGAAGAGTAAATGCTTAATGTTTGATGCCCAGGTTACGTAACCAACACTATCAAAATAGACAAGCATTTCGTAGCAATTTCTTGTACCAGTTCTATAACATGCTAATCACAGACTGTGAAACATTGGTCGTATTGACCACTGGACGCTGACTTCAACCCGTTTCAGCATGCTCTGCTCGCTGCCTGCGCCACATCGCTAGTGCATGCACAAACAATGAATGAAATCAAGTAAATCGCAACTCTATGATAAGTACAATCAATAAGTTTGCCAGAAATAATGGTTCACAGAGATTTGGTGTTTTACAGACATGAATGTTCAGGCATAGAATGTTTGTCGTCAACTCTTTGTTCCCATACTTGGTATTAACATTTATATTTCATGACCCTTACTGTTTTTTAAGAGCGTATGTTTAGAAGAGGGCGTTCTCAGTTGTGTTTAACTTGTACCCAACTTGTTTTAACTGGTACTACGCGAGACTCGACTTAAATTTCTCACAAACGTGTAGGGGAGATTCAGTTAATTATTATACAATTGCGAGTTTATAAACAATTAGTTACATTACATCTTAGAACAAATGCCACTTTTAAATGCTTTTCATATTTCACGTAAGAATGTTTACTGAAGTAAATGTAGGCATATCTAAAGTGGACAGGTCCTAGTTTGTGTTTACACGGGAAGGTCAAAGCCATACAATATCTACTTGGGCTGCATTAAACAATACAATATGCACGTTTTTGAAAAGTTGGCTGTTTGTCCCATTTAATTGGATTTTATCCCTTTTCTTGTTTTCTTGTGACTGCAGAATGTCTCCAGGTTCTTTCTCAATGTCCATAAAATATCAGCTGAGGAAACTGTGATTAATTTATAAGTAGCCAAGGGAAACAACTGCTACGCGTTTGTAATACATCATTTCTAGAGCTAAGGCCTAATTATAAGTCTAAAAGTACAACCCAATCCTCATCATGATACATAGTCATCTTGTATGATGATTGTCTACAGTATCAGGGGGGATCAGCACGGGGGAAAGATATCGCGCACAGGGGACAGATTATGTCATGTACAAGTTGTACGTAATAACATAGAGCAGGGAGTTATTAAACAGGAAACATAAACTACATACTAAATTTGTGCTTAAATACGCCCCACTGAAATGAAACCTTGTCAATGCCTTTGGTGTATTCACGCGGATATATTTGTAACCTGCTCGTCCAACAGTCCTTATCCTCCAGATGTCTGATAAATTTCAGTTGTTACAGCCACTGACCAGTTCACTATGTGAATGTATTATACATAATACTTTCTTAAATATGTCGGGAACTCATCTGGCAACAAATACACAATATTATGCCATGAGCTGATAATGTTTACACAGATATCCCAGACGTATACATGAAACTGGTCCCATTTCATAAAATGAATCGCAAATATCCATCAGCTCACATAATGCATTCACGATAAAACATTTGTAGGTAGAAGTCGATGTGTTCACTGTTTAATTATGGGTAGTCTATTTACAGTGTCTTTTAACGAATATTGCCAGTTCGAGAGAGCCCAGTTGCAATATTTCGAGTTACAGAGTTGGTGTTTGGAACTATCGGAAATATAATGAATGGATCACTGAAAATCAGTGATGTCACCAGGTGTTCGCGCAAAGAACATGCAGAGACAAGACACACCTTTTCTTACAATGTGGTACATTTTGTCTCAACAATAATCAAAGACAAAGCAACAGCAACACAATCATGATTATCTGTCACCAGTGAACTAGTTCATACAGCCTATTCCTTAGTGGGGAGGTCGGGTAGCCAAGTGGTTAAAGCGTTCGCTCGTCACGCCGAAGACCCGGGTTCGATTCCCGACATGGGTACAATGTGTGAAGCCCATTTCTGGTGTCCCCCGCTAAAAGCGGCGTAAAGCCAAAACTCACTCACTCACTCACTATTCCTTAGTTCACGAGACACAGATAAGCTTTAATTCCGATTTGTGAGTAGGTGGTACTTCGCAGTCTTTTCCAAGGAAATGTAGAAAGATGTGGATTGCCCGAGCCGAGTCGGCTAATTGTTAGAATGTCACCGAGATGGATGGATGACATCTTCTATTTGCGACAATGCCTTGATGCGTCGAATGGGTCACTTTGCAACAATGAAATGTTGGAACAATTTACACATGACGCAAAACATCATAATGCTTGTTGAGAATATCAAAGTAATCTCAACTACTATTATCAAGTGTTTGTTTCAGACTAAAACAACCATTCTTAATACAGCATTCATGAATCCTTCACCTGACATAAGGAAGGGAATGTGTGGAGAATAAATAGCAAATTATTGGTGTTGTTTTCATCTTAAACATGTACACATCGTTCGAGGGGACTCCAGTAAGGAGTTCTCCGGTGCATACTGAATGACAAAAAGTTAAAGCGACAAAACACTTTCCATATTAAAAAATATATCTGCTGAAAGCAGAGTCGGTTGTACATTTCCGACTATATCATGTGTTTATGAATCACTATCACTATCCAAGTGTTCGCGAAATGGTGAGCTCACTGGTGGAACCCAAAACCAACACACGCAAAGGGAAGTCATTTGTCCTCTTCACAAAACACAGGAACATGGTACATGTCACAATATGGAATTGGATCGGACATCATTCTTGTCACTAATGCTCCTCCACATAAGACCCCATCAGTGTAGTTTCACTTATTTATGCAACAACCGTTTGAATATAGTGACGCGCTAAAAACAAGCTCTTATCTTTTGTGTATTCCGGTTTATTATTCTAAATATATGTTTTGAATGTACTATGTTGGATGTAATTTTTAAACGAGATAAGGAAACATTGTTGCCTCCCTTAAGCTACTCTTTGTATAGTGTGAACCTGAATTCACAAGCATAAATCAATCTGCATCGCTTGAGGTTTTCATTTAGTTCTCTCTAGCTAAAAACACACACCATCACGAAAGCACACGCACAGACTGGTATAATTGGCATTGTGGTCATATCATCAAATTATTAATTGCGTAGATTGTCGAATTCATCAAGAGATAAATAACACTTATATTGGCAGTAGAGTTGATTACATGTGTGTTTCCCCAAACATTTTTCCATTTATAAATTATTTCAAAATTATTTCCCGAACTGAATCAGACCACCTACCATTTGTAGCATAGTTTAACATGGATATTTTTTACGAAGGTACAAATATTTCTACTGTTCATTTTGAAACGACTGACAGAGTAGGTGGAACCCACAAGACGTCGATGAGTCTTCCATTAAGACATTGTTTTTCTATCTCATGGATGTGATTTATGATGATGTAGATAATGTCAGAATGGTTTGATTGTGAATGTTTTACGTTTAAAACAGAAAATATATAAACTCTTAAATAAGTTGAGGATAAAGGCTCCAAAGATTTTATGTATTATGTATCAGCAACCAAGACACATGTTTAACGGTGTGTGTAGTGCAAAGCAAAAACTTTTACAGAATCTGTTCGTTATAGCATTACATTGGCAGCTTCAAACAAACCATTAAAACTTTCCTGGAGCATCATTAAAAAAGTACACGAAAAGTAATACTGCGGTGGATAATACGATTTCACCAGATTCCTGGAAAAGATATTTTGAAGATCTTCTGAATCCAACAGCGCATCAGAATCATGTCTTAAACACAGAAGTTTCGAATTATCAATCCAATCATGACTGCTGAATGTAATCTTTGTCAAAATAGTGAGGGGTTATCGCAAGCAATTACGGAATCTGAAATCCTTGAAGCCATTGATAACATGAAGTTAAAAAAATCTCCTGGTGATTAATCAATAATGGTATTCATGGTACGTTTTAGAAAATTGTTGAAAATATGTATGTTAATGTTAAATCAACAATTTCATGTCACCATGGGGAAAAGCTTTCCGAATATGTTGCTTGGCTTAGTGGTGTTAAACAAGGCTTCATCGTGACCCATATTATTTTCTCTATTTATAAAGAAATTGGCTCTATATATGAATGGTAGTCTTCAGGATGGAATTTTTATTTCGGAGGAAATGTTTAATATCATAGCATTACTATTTGCTGACGACCTTATTATTGTCTGAGATACAACTACTGGTCTACAGAACAGATTAAATGTTCTTCAACAATATTGTGATAAATGGGGTATGAAAGTTAATGTAGATAAAACAAAAAGTATTCTTTTTAAATATGGTGGACCTTTGTCCAGGTCGATAACCAATTGAACACTGTAAGTAGTTATACGTATTTAGGATTGATGGTCACCCAAAAATTAATATGGACAAAGGCTTGTAAAATACTTGCAGAAGTTGCAAACAAAGCCCAATTTCCAGTAAAATAAATAATATGGAAATTTGACATAACCTTAAATATTGCATTTGAAATATTTAACAGAAAGATAAGCCCCATTCTAATGTATGGTAGAGAAATTTGGGGGTAGGATATAGATTTCCAAATGCAACTACATATGGGGAATGTGAGTTGTATTTATTATGTTAGATATATTAAATATTGGTTACGGATAATTATGATGGATAATGATATATATCCTTTTCAATGTTATCTGGTGTTAAAAAACTTCTGATAGACACCACACAAAGTGAGCCACCCATGTGAAACATTTACTTTATAGATATGGTTTTTGGATATGCCTGGACAGCACAGGGTGTAGGTAACACAGATTTGTTTATCCAAATATTTAAGCAAACAATTAGAGATTGCAGCGTCCAAGATTGGCACTCTTCAATGATACCTTTGGTATTTTATTCATGTATAAAGCCACTCTTTCAACTTGAAAATCATATAGTAAATATTCACATCCCCAAGTATAGAACTGCACTGTTAAAAGTTAGAGTCGGTTATAATTTATTGGCTGTTCAGAACATAGAAGAATGTGGACTGTTGATGTAGAGAACGAGTCTGTGTGCCCAGAATGTAATGTACTTGAAGATGAAGCGCACGGGGTTTTTCCAATTGTCCTCGGTATTCACAGATAAGAAGTAAATATTTGTCAGCATATGAGCATCTCAACACTTTTGTTATTCATGACATGGTAAGCATGGTAAACTCTTATAATGATGAGATGATCTTTGATACAGCAAAGTACCTTTTTTACATGTTCTGTATAAAAAAGAAGTGTAGTTTGAAAATTACTACATATATTGATGTATTGAAGGTTACAAGTGGCTATTATAATACTTATGCAGTCACACCTTACATATACCGTGCATTTGTGATTCACACTGTACTATTGGTCGTATGGCCTTTCACCTCAATATATCCTTAAATCCTTGAATCCTAATAACCAGTTTGTATACCAAATCCCCTGTTGTGCTGATCAATTATACTTTTCCTGTACATATGTAGTAGTATGTAATTATGTATATATCATCAAGTGTATTTTAAGGTCACCTCTTATTTTAATACCTAAGTTTTAGTCTACACTCCAATCTAACCTGCTTCACTAATACAATAGCACAGTCACCCTTGCGCTTGCCTTCTCTATTGTTTCTCTGGTTTCTATTGTTTAGCCCCAGCCCCTTACTTTCAGTGACAGGGTGCATTATGGGACTGGTCAGTTTAAATTCACACTTGTAGTTGATTATGTATGGAGTAGTCGGTTCATCGCTGATATAATTGAGACAATTGTCACAGGTTAGTTTGGTTGAATTGTATATTTATGTGTTCTTATTTAGTGCTTTGAAGAGTTTGTTAAGGTGCATATGTATGGTTTCTTAACTTCTTTTAATAATGCTTATATTGTTAGGTGTGATAAATATATATCATATCAGTCATCGTATTCAGGTAAATGTAGTTAGGCTAAATTTGCTTAAATACCTTATGTAAGTATGTTTATAATAGATAATCTTAACTAGCATTTTCATGTTGATATTACTTAACTTATTGTGTAACTAAGCATAATGAGTACATTTATTGATAGACTGGAGCTATTTACCTGTAAATTAAAGTTCTGCACCTAGCTGCACATGTATGAATGTATGTCTGTATGTCTGTATGATGAGGTGAGTAATTAGAATATATATTTTAGGGTTATTGTATATACCTAAGGATGTAAACATATTGATGTAATATGTTACACTGTAATTATGTTATATGTATTTATGTTCAGGTGTGTCCCTGTAAAGCAAATATCTGATGTTGTGACATCATAGGGCACAGTGCCATACACCTGGTGAGGACATTTATATTTTGTATGTATTTATAGTGATATGTACTTTAATTGTGTGTTATGTATTAATGCATTTATCATCATTCACCTATTATTGATAAACTATGTTTGTCAATTTATTATATGATAAATCTCCTGTAATATTTACAGTACAGTAAGACAAAACTAATTATGCTAACTATGATTGATCATAACAATGTATATAATCATATTTAAGATTCTAATGTTTGTCAGTAAGTTATAATGTAATGATTTATTTGTATGTGTACGTATTGTGCATATTGTAACTCTGTGTATTTATTTTCACAGGGCCGTTTTATTTTGTATTAAAACAACTGGCATCAACAAATTAACCTGCGTTTTGTGATTCATTCACATAAACCACTCCGGTTACACATACATTGCACAGAAGATATGAACGTGTGTGCACTACACGTTACGTCTCCTTGTGTCAGCCCTGAGCTTTGTGGCAACAATTCAATAGTCCCAGGATTTCAACACCGACGTTTCGTACACCCCTTACAACATTAATACTAGTTGGACAACGTGACGCCGGTAACTTCACGTTTACGGTATTTCGCCAAACGAAGCTTTATTTATTAAAATAGTTGTGGAGCACTTTGTAAAATAGATCTGACCGTATGTATCGTATAAAACATAGGAACATATGAATCTGAATCCTTTTGTAAGATGTGTGGAAGGATCGCAAGAGAAAGAGAACAGGGGTACTCTCTAGAAGTAACACACATCCCATCAACACTCGGGGGGGGGGGGGGGGGGGGGGGGGTCGCACCAAATCTGCCTACACTTGAGTCGCGTGTGAGTTGGCGGATATGGTTCTGGACCAGTGTTAGCAATATTCCACCAATATCACAGCATGCGACACCTGAAAATGGCTTCACACTGTCCCCATGAGAGGAATATGTACCCGGGCCTTCGGCTTGGCGATCGAACACTCTAACCAGTAATTAGTAAATGAGATAGATGACAGAGTGGAGTATTTATTATGCCAAAATAACTTGTACAAAAACATTTACATCTCAACCTCTGTTCCTTGTGTGCCATCTGATCGACCTTTATAAAAAGTCATAACGTGATGCCATTGTCAATGGTACAAGGGGAGACCACTCTATCGTGGAACGTATCCTTCAGGGTAGTTGATATTCCAACCCAAGGGGCACTGTGGCACTTGGCAACACTTGCCGGCAGGTGGGTCAAGGAGTTGACACTGGGGGGGAAGGTTCCACGTGAGACACCTGTGGAATAAAAACATTCAACGGTATTGGAGGAGGATACTCTTAAAGTTTACGCTGATTATTTAATAACGAACTATATACTTTCTTTGGGATCCTGACGAAGCCTTGTTTAGTCATTGTTAACCTGTTCCTTTTTACAAGGGGTGTAACGCTTGATTAATTATGATTGTATCGCTATTGGTCATCGATGACCAGTAAATATATCAATTGTTTAAATAGATGTTCGTGTTCAACTATCTATAGTGCCGATGTACAGTTATCAAAAACAAATATAAGTCATTAACTGTTCCAATAGTTTTTGTTCAAAATCACCTTGCCTAATGAGACACGTGAGTCAGATATATAATTTACCCCTCGGCGAATCCATCGACAACTCTCAACGTCAAGATCTGACTATCTATAGGAGGTCACGTCAGGTGAACCCTCAGCGAACTGAGACCGCCAAATTAAAAGAAGGGAGTTTGAACCAATCAGACGTCAGATTTCTAAAAACGTTTCGGTTTCATTATCAAAATGGTGTTTTGCTGGCAGTTTTACCAATGTTTGCTGTCGGAGAAATGAAACCATAGCAACAAATATGTCCACTTTCGTGGATTGAAAGACGTGACTGAAACACCTGGATGAAAAATATTCAGAATGTAGGGCGGTCATTAATAATCTTCATTCAGAAATGCTCATTCACAACCGTTTTTGCGATAGACATGCTGCGCTGGTTGCTTTGCTCGTACGTGCCGTGAAATTAAAAGCATCCATGCCGATGGGCTGATCAGAAAGGTGTCGCCTCGCAGTAAAAAATCTGATTTTACCTGGATTAGTGAGTAACCCTTTAAAAACCTTCATAATTATATATAAATAAACAGAGGTACCTATCGTACTTAATAACTATCCAAGCTCTCTGCTGAATCGTAAATCTGTGTTATGATGTCAAATAATGCAATATTAACAATAATGAATCGCGATGAGGGTAAGCGGACTAGGACTCGGGGAATGTAGATACTTGGCTTGAAGTACGAGTCGACGAGCGTCGAATCAAATTTACACATATGTGAATGCTATGCCGTTACATGGCTCTAAATAGGGTTCAAAAGAGGTTAATAAGGGTCAGTAGGGGTTAATATAGGGTACATATTTGAGATCCAAAACCTATAAAACATCTCATGTACATAATTAATTTCCATTGTATATTTGATGCAGTTACCTAGTTCCAAATAGGGGTCAACAGGGGTAAGTATCGTATATTTGTAGATCGGAAACCTGGGACACTTGAAACCTTATGCAAAGGTCTTCTTACCAACAAGGGTTCATGTCATGTCACATCCAACTTTTGAAAATATGTTTGAAACGTACGATTCTTAAATAAATTATACGTGTGTGTAAACATCGCAGAATATGTAACCCTTTTCAATTTTTTTGCGATAGATTAAAAAACACGTGCAAAATCTAGACAATTAACCAGAATCAAACTTGACACTGCTTTTACGTTCTTACAGCGACTATCGTCATAAAGTGTAGGTTTCAACCTTTAAATACATGGCCTAAGAGTTTACCTTGTACATGATTTCTAACAGTCATATAGAACGCCTCATGACACACATGCACACTTACACCGTATTGCATTTGTATTGTCCAATATTAGCGTTGACACACGTGCATATATAGTCACACCCATCCAACCACTTCTCGTCCTGCTGGTGGGTCACACTCTTGTAATAGCACCCTGGGGAAACAAGCCATATGTATCAGTATCAGTAAAGTAAATCATTACTCGGGACAAAAACAATATATGTCCTACATAGATTACTTAACAAGTCGGTTAGATACTGTTTTTATTACAAGTGCACTACAAAACGTATCTAACGCGCGAGACCGAGTTAGATACGTTTTGATTTACAAAAGTTGAAATGAAAACAGCGTCTAACGGTGACGACTCACTTAATGTGCAAAGTTTATCTAAATTCAACGTTGACAAATTAAGAGACCAATTAATAGAAACGATAAGATGCCAATTCTAAAAAATCGTGTTTATAATAGCATTTATACAATTTATACACAAACATCACCAACTTGCACCAACACATGCACCAATAGGAAATCTAGCTTCCAACTCGGTTCAGTGCAGCTGAAAATAGCCCTCGAGACGATCGACTCATCGACAAGATGGATCGAGTGATCAGCTTCTCGTGTTTGTGTGTCACTGTACCCCAACAGCGTAGGACGTTGCATGTAATATCAATGACGTGTAATAGACCGCCGTGATGTTACTGTAACACTGCTGTCTGCAGCGATACACACAACATGTACAAAACCGCCGGGCAAAAGAAAGCATACAATAGAAGTTTACAAAACTTCACTAAAACGTTACTAGGTTGGAAACAATCACCGAAACACTTAAGGTCCAAAATACAACTAATAATACCCGTATCAAATATATCACAATCGAATCCATTTATTGTCTGTTTCATTCTAAGCCACATTTTACAATGGGTATACATTTTCACTTGCCCGGCAGTTTACTGGGAGTGATAGCAGTAGTAGTATGGTCATTGAAAAGATCAGAGTTTGCCCTTGCTGTGTATTAAATCTAAAATTCGGAAGGAAAACATTAAAAACTGGAAATGACACAAATGGAAACAGAAAACAGATAACAGAAATTCACATAATAATGGTGTATTTGTTACTTGCAATTACATAAGGAATTCTGAACATAATTCAGCACAACACCTACCCGTCTGTCTTACGACATTGAGGCTGGCAGCATAGATGACCGTTGCAACAGCAACTAGAATCAGTACTATCTTTCCAACCATGTCGCCTTGTCCAACGGCTCCAGATGACGCTACTGTCACTCACACCGTCTTTTATACTGTCAGGCTGTAGTACAGTATGGCCATTATACATTATCTAGGTTTGCATGTGGTGCCCCCGACGGCAGAAATAGACCTTATCTTGCTGGCCGAATTATTTATACTGATATGCCACTGATAAACATGGACAGCACTTACATTTATTAACCCGAACATATGCACAGGATTGGATTTTTTTCAGATCCTTTCAGTATTAGAATTTGACATGTGACCTTATAGCTGGAAATGGCTTACGATATCCCACACCCTTCTCACGTGATTCGAAGATATCTTAAGGTATAAAAAGGATTTTTATTTGTCCTGGAAATAGTATATTTATATACTTATCCTATCTCACACCTATCTATGCATTTCTCATTTTTCTTTCGGTCATAAGTGGAAAGGTGCCTAAACAAATGTTCAACTAGCATCACGTTGGTCACCTCCCAACAATCTGGGTTATGCTTGCTTTTCATGCCGGTCGACCTACACACGCTGAACACACGATTTCCCCATTCTCTTTCTGGTCGCCACAGTGTGGTGACGTGCTCTTGCAAGAGAATTCATTTTGGCCTTTCTCTTTGTTTAAATTGTCACTCTTTGAAGGCTTCAAGACTTGGACAAAATGGACGAACAGGCCAAGCGTCTTGCGTGCCTGACTCGTATATGTGTCTTTCCCCTTCCGACACACATGATGTCTGCCCGGATTGCTGTGGTCGCTGCAGCTTATCTGTCCCTTATCTGTGCATTGTTCACAGTGTGTCGGTTTGCCTGACACACTGCCTTGCCTGAAGTGTCAGCATAGAGACAAGACCGACTTTCTATGTCCGCTGAAAAATCGACAAAAGCAAATAAAACTCCTGCAAAGTAGTCTTAAAAATAACGTCGAAGCAACCTCTATCTTCAACGATCGGGGAATCGTCAACTCCTTCGCTTCCTATCTTGTCATTCGATGATGATGTAGTATCAGATATGGAGTTCCCATCTTGACCACTCAGCCCCTTCTGGAGAATCTACCGTCGACGTCTACCGCGATGCAATCTGCTGTTGGACGTACGGAAAGTTCTCTCAGTCGTATCAAACCACTCCAGTATTTTCCTCTCGGTCGGCCGCGATCCCTCTTGCTTTTACGAAGCCTACCATAGACCGTCTTTTTCCTTCGTCGACCTCGTCTACTGCTTTTTCTGCCTAAGGGCATCTCTAAGACTGCAGTTTTGACTGTACTCTCTGCAGTCGCTTCTACTACAGTTTTATCTACCTCGGCAGCTTAGGATTAGCAATTAGGGGATCAGTCATCTACTCATCATCTCTCACGGAGAGACACATCAGATTCCTCATGTATCAGCTCGGAAGATGAACTTTATACTGGTTCTATTGAACTCTCTTTGCTCTTGGCTCACTCCTCTTCTTCCAGTCATCTTGACTCACGCCTATGTGATCGTTCTTATGACTACATCAACTACAAGAACTTCCTTGGAACTCTGCTGCGTATGATGCCTACGCAAACCCGGCGCATAATTGGGAATGCTACCCACAGCATATGGACTCCTTTCCTCTGTGGCGTGGGTACTCCTGATTACCATCCTTGGCCGAGCTTCTATCACTCTCCTTGTGAATTCTCCCCTCTTCATCGGCACTGAAAAAACCCTCGTTGTACGGCTACTACCAGCAGATGACTTCCTTCCCCTTTTCCAGAGGAGGATTTAATTGATCGTCATGACTGCTCTGCTTCTTCCTCAGGCAGTTTTGATTCGGTTACAGTTTTTAATTGGATTGTGAATAAACTCCAGCTTCTCAAGAGTACTTCGACTGATGATACCTTATTGTCTTTCGTTGTCCTCTCTGCCGAATATTATGCTCCCTCCCAGACTAGTTTTAGCATTTTGGCTACAAGCATTTTGGTCCTTTTGGCTGCGTGATAGATTACAGTCCCCTTGCTTTGTGTTGTGTCGGCTGATGCAGGCACTCATGGCCTGTTGACTTCTGTTCCTGAAGTGGACAGTGACTTTGCAACTTTGTCCCATACGTTCATTGTCCTGCTCTACGGAGGAAGATAGATATGTAGTACATATAGACACTACTATTCGTCAATCACTACCCCTAATCACCACTATTCTTTTGGTGAGGGAGGCCCTTACCTCAGTTTTGGATCACTTCTCCTGAGGAATCTTGTGTTCGAGGCGCAGTCGGTCTTATTCAGAACAAGGTTACAGCCAGTTTTAATCTTCTTGCTCATCACGCAGGGTCAATTACTACCTTAAGATGGAGTGGTGTCCTTCAATAGTGCTCATGGTCCCTTTAAACATCGCTCATACCAACTGCCTTGGTCAACTCCTTCACTTTTTGCTGTACGCATTCGAATTCAAGACATTGCACCAAGCGTTCAGCATGACACATCCAGGTGACGGTGGATCTGCTCACTTTACAACGTAACCAGCTTGAAGTGCAACAACGGAAGGACCGTTCTCTTCCACTCAGTCGGATCTCCGGGAGGTTATCAGTAGCAGATGCAGTTCTTTTCATGGTCGTGGACACCCAGGACAACATGAAGGCAAATCCGGCGGACGTACCGTGTATTTCTCCGGACTTAAAAGTAGCAGTGAATCTTCCAGAACGGGTAGATGCGAACTCCAAGTGACTTGTCTCATCTTCAGAACGACTGGACTCTTCTGCCCCCAGCCGTTCCTGTGGTCACATCGCCCGTAGGCGAAAGAATTGGGTCACCCTGGACGACTCCTTTGTGCTACACCTTCTATAAATCTGTTATCATCTACCCTTCTTTGCGACTCCTCCGAGGACTTACAAGCCTCTTCAGCACCTATTTCCAGAGAAGCAACTTCTGTTCTCACAGATGCTATGTGTACACTACTTGCGAAACATGCCATAAAGTGCCTGGGCAAAGCTCCAACAACACCAGGTTTCTTCTCACCGATCTTAATGGTCTTAAAGTTATACCTAGAGATATCTCCACACTTCCGGATGACTGCAATCGCGTTACTCTTCGACACGGCGACTTCACAATCAGTCTAGATGTACAGGACGCGTATTTACACGTCCCAAATCATCGGTACCTCCGCCGCTTCCTCTGGTTCATTTTCCTCGACCAGAACTACGAATGGAAGGTGTTCCCATTTGGAATTTCTTTCTGCCCGTGGCTATTTACCCGCCTCACTAAGCCCATCGTCAAATTCCTACACGTTCGAGGCATCGTCTTCGAATCATACATTGACGACTGAATTATGGTGTCCCGATCCTCTATTCCGCCCACCTCTGCCTTCTGCATGTGTCGTTGGTTATTGGTTTGATTATCCTTTTGTGGATATGGTTTTAATCCCTAAGGCGTGATTGATGGTTTTGACGACACGTTAAAAGAGATGCCTCGCTTGTCCTCTCATCCATGGGAGACAGTGATACCCCTGTGTTTGTGGGTTCGATTAGCCGAATCGATTATTAGTCATGCATTGTATCGTGTGCTTTACAGTTACGTTCCTTTACGTATGAACACGTTTCACATGTTGTTCCCAATTCCATGTGTTTCAATTGTTCACGTATCAGGGTCAGAACACTATTTTTGCAGTGTTTCTTCCCTATCCACCAGTTTTGTCTTTATGACACTAGCGATGTGTTGTTCTGTATCACCGTTTAGCACCAGCTTCCTCGTGTATATCCTATAACTTTATAGGCGAGGCCCCCGACCATCCATTCGTGGGATAAACGCATAGTGTGAGATAGGATAAATTTAACAAATTGTAAATTTTACAATAAATTGTACATTTATATACTTGTACTATCTCACACGCCATATGCCCACCCGTCCATCCCCGCATCACAATTAACATTTTAGCTCTTGAAAGAGGGGGGTAAAATAGGTCTTGCCGTAAAAGGCGAATATGCTTGTGGTAAGAGGCGACTTACGGGATCGGGTGGTCAGGCTCGCAGACTTGGTTGAAGCATGTCATCGATCCAAATTGCGTGGATCGATGCTCATGATATCAATCACTGGATTGTCTGGTCCAGACTCGATTATTTACAGTCCGCCGTCATATAGCTGGAATATTGCTGAGTGCGGTGTAAAACATCAAAGCAGCCAGCAAAATCTTTAAAGAGAAAGAGTTGGTTGGGGAAATCAGCGCGTTATTCAGCGCGTACAGGTCGACCGGCATGAAAAACGTGCGTGACCTAGATTGTAGGGAGGTGACCATGGTGATGCTAGGTGTGTTCGGTTGGATTGCTTTTTTAGAAGCTGGAAACCTTTGTTTAGGCACGTTTCCTCTCAGGATCGAAAGAAGAAAGAGAAATGCATAGTGTGAGATAGGATACGTTTATAAATCTACAATTTATTGTAAATATTACACGTTTTTATTCGTTGGTAATAAATGAAATACATCAACAACAACAACAACAACAAATTAAAACATCCCAAAGCGTTTACGGTTAATTTTGTCAACTGCCCAAACTAATTCTGAAGATACATCTTGACTTTAGAACATTTATTTCCAGGACAAATGAAATCCTTTTTATACCTCAAAATATCATCGAATCATGTGAGTAGGGTGTGGGAGATTGTGAGCACAGCGTGTCTTATCAGACGTTACGGAGATTATCTATCTATAGTTTTATATTGTACCAGGCTGCACTCTTGAAGATCCCTGATTGTATTTAACAACGATCAAATGAGGGTAGCGCTGTACAGCTGTCGTAGGGTATTTCTCCACAGTGAGATCAGGATAGTCTGTACAGCTTTCGTAGGGTATCTCACTACAGTGAGATCAGGGTAGCCCTGTACACCTGTTGTAGGGTATCTCTCCACAGTGAGATCAGGGTAGTCTGTACAGCTTTCGTAGGGTATCTCACTACAGTGAGATCAGGGTAGCCCTGTACACCTGTTGTAGGGTATCTCACTGCAGTGAGATCAGGGTAGTCTGTACACCTGTTATAGGGTATCTCTCCACAGTGAGATCAGGGTAGTCTGTACAGCTTTCGTAGGGTATCTCACTACAGTGAAATCAGGGTAGCCCTGTACGCCTGTTGTAGGGTATCTCACTGCAGTGAGATCAGGGTAGTCTGTACAGCTGTTGTAGGGTATCTCTCCACAGTGAGATCAGGGTAGTCTGTACAGCTTTCGTAGGGTATCTCACTACAGTGAGATCAGGGTAGCCCTGTACACCTGTTGTAGGGTATCTCACTGCAGTGAGATCAGGGTAGCGCTGTACAGCTGTCGTAGGGTATATCTCCACAGTGAGATCAGGATAGTCTGTACAGCTTTCGTAGGGTATCTCACTTCAGTGAGATCAGGGTAGCCCTGTACACCTGTTGTAGGGTATCTCTCCACAGTGAGATCAGGGTAGTCTGTACAGCTTTCGTAGGGTATCTCACTACAGTGAGATCAGGGTAGCCCTGTACACCTGTTGTAGGGTATCTCACTGCAGTGAGATCAGGGTAGTCTGTACACCTGTTGTAGGGTATCTCTCCACAGTGAGATCAGGGTAGTCTGTACAGCTTTCGTAGTGTATCTCACTACAGTGAGATCAGGGTAGCCCTGTACACCTGTTGCAGGGTATCTCACTGCAGTGAGATCAGGGTAGTCTGTACAGCTGTCGTAGGGTATCTCACTACAGTGAGATCAGGGTAGTCTGTACAGCTGTCGTAGGGTATCTCACTACAGTGAGATCAGGGTAGTCTGTACAGCTGTCGTAGGGTATCTCTATACAGTGAGATCAGGGTGGTCTGTACAACTGTTATGAGGTATTTCACTACAGTGAGATCGGGGTAGTCTGTACATGTGTTACGGGGTGTTTCAAAGCAGTGAGATCCGGGTAGTCTGTACAGCTGTTAAGATGTATTTCACTACAGTGAGATCGGGGTAGTCTGTACAGGTGTTTACGGGGATAGTCTGTACATCTGTTATGAGGTATTTCACTACAGTGAGATCAGGGTAGTCTGTACAGCTGTTACGGGGTGTTTCACTACAGTGAGATCAGGTTGTCTGTAGTGAGGTATTTCACTACAGTGAGATCAGGGTAGTCTGTACAGCTGTTACGGGGTGTTTCACTACAGTGAGATCAGGGTAGCCAGTACAATTGTTATGGGGTATTTCACTACAGTGAGATCAGGGTATCAACAACCCTGAATCTTTTGTTTTTGAATTGCAAAGATCAAAAATAGGAATTTGTTGGGCAGAAACATATAGGCTAGAGGACACTGTGAATATTGTGCTATTTATAACCAACTGCGAAATGCTAGAGAATCCGAGTAATCTGTTTGTTGAAAGGTTTCTGTCATTTATGACATTTGTTTCAACCAAAATATCTTGTCTGTCGGGTATTATAAGTTTTGCGATACAGGGGTTGTAAATCGATGGATTGTTTCGAGGGGCTTTTATCGGGATACAATACTATACCGCCGTATTGTTACAACATCATTTCAAAGGTTTTATTTTTAATAGACTGCAGACCCGTGAAGATCCGTGTCGGAATAGGTCTTCAGCAACCAATGCTTGTCGTAAGAGCGACTTACGGGATATTGGGTGCGTTGCAAAGTGCCAATCGCTTGTAAGCGATGTACAGCGATTCGCCTTATAACAGTGCGTTAACTTTCAGCCGCTTGCAAGCGAAACAATCTCTGACTGAGGTCGCTTCGTTCTCAAACCAAAAGGGCGGCTTACTTTGACAGCGGAACAAGGAATTCTTGACTGGATCAACGAGAAAATGAGCAAAGGTAGCTAACACCCCATCATCCTCAGTCTGCTCCACATCTTCAAAGTAGTCATAAATTTCATCAGCTCGTCATCGAGCCTCTTCTATTACGTTCTTCATTACGCGGATGGTCAGGCTCGCTGACATGGTTGATGCATGTCATCGTATCCGAATTACGTGGATAGAGGCTCATGATGTCAATCACTGGATTGTCTGGTCCATACTCGATTATTTACAAACCGTCGTCATATAGGTGGAAGATTGCCGAGTGCGGCGTTAAACAACAAACAAACAAACGTCAGGGCAACCAAGCGGTAGTTGTGACGCCATTTTGGAAGAGAGCGCAAGCGCTTCGAACTGTTGCAGACCCCGGGTTGAGAGATGAATTTGCTTTCTCTAAGCGATTCGTGGCTTGCAACGCGCCCCGGGTGTTCAGGCTCGCTGACTTGGTTGAAGCATGTCATCGATCCCAATTGCGTGGATCGATGCTCATGACATCAATCACTGGGTTGTCTGGTCTAGACTCGATTATTTACAGACCGCCGTCATATAGCTGGAATATTCCTGATCGCGGCGTTAAACAACAAACGAAACCAAAACAACCAAAAATCATGCGAGGTTAGTATGTGTACAATTGTTGTGTTAATTGTGCATGAGTAAGATAAAGTTTGCCGTGACACGCGTCTGGCACACCCTTCCTGCACCTGGTATATCTCACTCGAAGTCTCTAACTGATCTAGCGGCCTTGATCATTGTCTACTGATACAACATGCAGCATAAAGCATACAACATACAGCCTACAACATGCAGCATACAACATGCAGCATACATTCAACCTACAACATACAACATGCAGCATACAACATACAGCATACAACATGCAATATACAGCATACATTTAAAATACAACATGCAGCATACAACATGCAACATACAGCATACAACATACAACATGCAGCATACAACATGCAACATACAGCATACATTCAACCTACAACATACTACATGCAATATACAGCATACAACATACAGCATACAACATGCAATATACAGCATACATTTAAAATACAACATGCAGCATACAACATGCAACATACAGCATACAACATACAACATGCAGCATACAACATGCAACATACAGCATACATTCAACCTACAACATACTACATGCAATATACAGCATACAACATACAGCATACTACATGCAATATACAGCATACAACATACAGCGTACAACATGCAATATACAGCATACATTCAACCTACAACATACTACATGCAATATACAGCATACAACATACAACATACTACATGCAATATACAGTATACAACATACAGCATACAACATGCAGCGTACAACATGCAATATACAGCATACATTCAACCTACAACATACTACATGCAGCATACAACATACAGCATACAACATGCAGCGTACAACATGCAATATACAGCATACATTCAACCTACAACATACTACATGCAGCATACAACATACAGCATACAACATGCAGCGTACAACATGCAATATACAGCATACATTCAACCTACAACATACTACATGCAGCATACAACATACAGGATACAACATACAGCATACAACATGCACTATACAGCATGCAATATACAGCATACAGCATACATTCAACATACAACATACAACATGCAGCATACAGCATACAGCATACAACATGCAGCATACGACATGCAATATACAGTATACATTCAACCTACAACATACTACATGCAGCATACAACATACAGCATACAACATGCAGTATACAACATGCAATATACAGCATACATTCAACCTACAACATACTACATGCAGCATACAACATACAGCATACAACATACAACATGCAGTATACAACATGCAATATACAGTATACATTCAACCTACAACATACTACATGCAGCATACAACATACAGCATACAACATACAGCATACAACATGCAGCATACACCATGCAGCATACAACATGCACTATACAGCATGCAATATACAGCATACAGCATACATCCAACATACAGCATACAACAGTACATGTGTTTTGCGCAGAGGGATATTGGAGGATCTACGCTGACTTGCACATATAACCTATCCATAAGAGATGAAAAACAAATTCGAGAAGATGTTGAAACTGATATGTTTAGCAAGCAGCTAGATTAACATGTACACTCTGAATTCATAAACAAATTTCTTTTGACATATATTTAAAGGAACATGGGGAGTCTGTCTCAAAAGAAATCTAGACTTGCATGGGGGCAATTTTGGATGGTTGTACTGCACGGTTAGACTAATGCTTAGTCTCTGGAAAAACATTTTTTTATAAACACGATCAACTATATTTGAATTGAAAAGGAGCCCCATTGAGATGGACGTTTCAGTCTGAACCTCTGGAAAATCTAGGCGTGCTTCAATTGGGGCTGTAGCATTACAGTAAGGACAGGGCGGAAGGGAAAATAATATGGTTCAGGGACTGTGAGACAAACTGCTTCAGAGTCTGTAATGTCGTCGTGATATTAAGAGCCAAGCAAATTGAGCCGTCTGAGACCCTGTTTGCACTCTGCAGATACCAGTCACTACAGTCACTTCTTCTTTCTCACGACGAAAAATAAAATTTACTATTTAGATAAAATTATATATCTTTTAACTTTCAAGTAATCAATATTTCGAGTGTACAAAAAGTATTACTGGTATATGTGATGATGAAACAATTTTGTCGTTTGAAAACATAAATTACAATTATTTTAAAGAAATGTTTTCAGAGACTTAGTGTTAGTCTATATGACATACCACCCTTGTTCACGAGCCCTTGTTCTATTCAGCTAGCGGTCCCAACTCGAGACTCCGATTACACTGCCCAGGCTGAACCTAGCGGGATTCTCCTTCCACGCTTCCAGTACGTCTCCCCACAGACCTATATAACTGGGTTAGGGGCGGTCGGGTAGCCTAGTGGTTAAAGCGTTAGCTCGTCACGCCGAAGACCCGGGTTCGATTCCCGACATGGGTACAATGTGTGAAGCCCATTTCTGGTGTCCCCCGCCGTGATATTGCTGGAATATTGCTAAAAGCGGCGTAAAACCATACTCACTCACTCACTCACTATAACTGGGTTATGCAGGTCCGTTGTCTCCCAGACCATAGAAAATATATTTGAAAAGGATGTCCTCTGTTGGAGATGAGTCCCTCTATGTCTTTATATGTGAAGCTCGTCACCAACTGAGGTTATTGAAATATTACCAATGATCGAATATATCTGCACTAAAGGAATATTCAACGTCCAAATCTGAATAATCTGAAAAACAAAACCAACTCGAAGTTTGCTTAATATATATTGAACCAAACTAAACATTACACAGTTGCAAACATGTGTAACTGTTTCCTCAACTGTGTATATATCTATTTTGTCATTGAAATGATAATTATACAATTGCCTGTGTACCACTGTTGGGGGGACCCGTGAAGATTCCGGGGTAGAATAGGTCTTCAGCAACCCATGCTTGCCGTAAAAGGTGAATATGCTTGTCGTAAAAGGCGACTAACGGGATCGGGTGGTCAGGCTCGCTGACTTGGTTGAAGCATGTCATCGATCCAAATTGCGTGGATCGATGCTCATGATATCAATCACTGGATTGTCTGGTCCAGACTCGATTATTTACAGACCGCCGTCATATAGCTGGAATATTGCTGAGTGCGGCGTAAAAAAACAAACCAACCAAACCACTGTTGGTGGGTTTGTTGTAAAAGAAAGAAATGCGTTTTAAAAACATCGGATTCTTCTTGCATGTCCATGCAGCTCAGTATGGTTAGGTAAACTTTCACACTTTCGCCTACAGCCACTTCACAGAAATAGCTAACGTGATGTGTAATGGGATACAAAGTAAAGAATGAAATATTTTGTTTCTTAACACTGAGTCGAGGATAAGTTAGACACAGTTATTAATATTAAGATATTAAAGAATGCAACGGATCTAAAACAACACAGAATTATAAGACATTTATAAAAGAAACGACACTTTCTCCTGAGTAGATTCCCATAAGTATCACAAGGCCACTGATCATTCCAAACACTAGGATTGCCAAACGCGAAAAAACAGGTTCATTATTTAACAAACTTTCTTTAATTCAAGATAACATAAGAGAAAAATAGGCGTTAAGACAATGAGTAAACCCCAGTTGTACTGGTAAATGTACCACAATGTATCAATGGGATTTTCTATGGATATATTTACAATGTGAAATCCATTGGAGCTTGTCGGAACATGGGACAATATTTTAGCGAGAAGTGTTTTAATTCGCTGCCAGATATAAATTGTTTTTAAATTGTTGTGAGGTCTATATTTGTTATGGATGGAGACTGTGTAATGAAACAACTGTGCCTTTTTTACAATGACATCCGCTTTGCAGAATTACCAACCATATTTAAGCGCAGCTGTACTTATGATATGGATATGTTATTTCCATTATCTGGTACCTACAATAGCTACCATGTGTTTTCAAATGTTTATTTGTGGACAACTGCTTTACAGATCATGTATTATGTGTTATTCTCCCATAAAACCATATTGTTTTTGTTGGGGTTTTTTAAAATAACTATCAACCACATAATAAATGTCACGTTATAACGAAGTGTTGAACTAGAGCCGATCGATCAAAAACATATTTCACAGTTATATTAAAATAATCGAGACTTAAATTTCATATTTTAAGAAAATAAACACTCAAATAATTTGGATCTAAAGCAATACTCAATGTTAATGCAGGAAACGATCAATCTCTGCCGGACGGACTAATTCTAACGGATTTTAATACTTTCTACAAAAAAAATCATATATGAACAGGTTACTAAAATAAAAATTTACTATGAGTCTTGTTTTTCATGAAGATTAAAAGAAGAAAATGTTAATGTTAAATTACCTATTATCAGACAGACAGACAGACAGACAGTTTATTCAGTAAGAAGGCCATAGGCCCATAACACAGACAATGGTTGATTGCATGAACTACGCATGCCAAGGAAGTAGTCGATTTAAGTTTCTCTTAGCCGTTGGACTTTATATAGATATAAACATGTGTTATATACAACATCAAAGTTTTCTGATGAAATAATTTCAGTAAAAGGTGTTACAGTTTGAAACTTGATATACTGTTTAAGATACATATTTCTTAGGGCTGAATAACGCTCACATACAAGTAAAACATGAAATTAATCTTCAATAAAAGATATACCATTTTCTATACACTATTTACATAATCGTTCAGTGTATGGGACATTTGTGTATCTATTATCAGTAAGTCTTAACTTCTATTCTGATAAAATAAGAAAAGAATAAAGTTTGGAGGTAACTGTTGCAGTAAAATAACAATGTAACATTACAAGGGTATTAAAATGCAAATATTTGTAGAACTATTGAAATGATAATTTATTGTTTACATATATCCTATGTATTCATGTTTCACACACAATAAAGTATTGTGCCTGTCAAATTCACATTGTTTCTTGTCATTCACAAATATGGGGAAATTAGATGACTCATTTAGTAACATTTTTGGTGTCATGATGTTAAATATTATGTTCAAACGAAAAATTGTCAACTGAATAAGGTTTTTTATATAATAAAAGCACATGTGCTCACCATGTTCATGAACAAAACAAAAAAACAAGAAAAAAAAACATGAAATAATCATCATTTTACATATTAAATTATTCACTGTAAAATTAGTTTTAAAGAGGAAAATTCGACCAAAAATATTACAATCCATTGATGGATTTGAGAAGATGTAATCGGCTGATCAGTTGCCTGAGTTATTTATAGAATCTTGCCTGATCAATCCTGCTGACAGTTCCTTGGGCCCTTGTTTTTCGTTAACAATATTTCACAATATTTAAGACAATATTTAATTCCCTCTTAATTGGGTTTATAACATTTGTTTCTAGCGGACAAATAAACGAATAACGTATTTACACACACTAAAATGGTGGGCCTATTTATTGTTGCGCATTGAGAATGATAGTCACGGCGAGGCGAATGCAAATAAAGTTATGGGCCGAGTAATCCAAAACCATTAACAAATATCAATTCACATTACTAATTCTCAAAACGTTACTCCCATCAACTTTTAATAGTTAACCAAAATCATAACATGAATGCTTACAAGTGGCTTGCCTGTCACGGGAAAACTCGCGTGAGTTGTCTTCGCTAGATCCTTTTTACCTGTTTATGGTGCAGTTGTCTTACCTAGCATATTCGAAAACGAGGCTGGAGGGAATCCCAAGTAGTTTCTAAACACGGGAAATCTTCCACTACGAGCTCGACTTTTTATGGCGTATTGTTATGGGAGAAAAAGGATTAACCACTGTGTTCGGTTGTTATCGAAAAAACTACACATCCGTGATTAATCTGCCCGAATTAGAACTCGGCAAAGCCTCGTTCTAGTCGTGACAGATTAATCACTCGTTTGTAGATTTTTCGGTAACAACCGAACACAGTGGTTAATCCTCTATTTATTTTACTGTGTCTTCGCCCATTGCATCTTAATAAGAATACGGATATTCAACTATGCTACATATCTGGGTGCGTCTGGATAGGTGTGTGCATGGATGTCAGGTGTCATCTGGTGTTTGTATGTATGCCCTGTTCTCATATAATTTATCACATCTGAGTGCTTGTATTTGTGTATTAATGTACAAATGCGGAATATAATTACTTCTGTCTGCATGCCATTGTGTATCTTTGTGCACATTTGTCTGTGTGTACGTATAAACGGTTGGGGTTATGTGTGTGTGTGTGTGGGGGGGGGGGGGGGGGGGGCAGGGTAATTGTGCGTGTGTCTGTAGGAATCTATGTCCCTACTCGGGCGTTGTTTGCAAAGCAGATAATGTTATCTTTCTGTTTCATATTCTGATATTTACAATACCATTACTTTGTATAGTCTATCCTGCTGACCACTTGTGTCTGTCATAACTGTCTTTGCGTGGCATTTGCACGTCATGTATTATGATACTTATCTTCAGTTTTTTATGCCATGGACTGTACAAATAGCGAGACTATAATATACTATTTTGTATTGTATAGTGTACTTTTCACCGGCTTCCTGGGCGAGTCCGCATTGTTACTAAAGGGTCTTGACGACAGATAATTACAATGTTGAGTGAAAGTAGCTAAAAGACCCAATTAATAATAGTCCATCCTCATCGCTTTAAGCAACATCTCATAATTCTTACGATTTACTAACATTTACACTTATTAACAAATAATACACAACTGATTCCCGATAGAGATAACTTTGCATGGCGGAGGGATATGTGATCTCAATAAACTGGGTAACATGGTTTAGTTCGACTTCTTGGCACGGGTCCCGAATTCCATTTACAGTTTCATATCCTAAAACTGACTTATCAGTAAATCTCGCTGCACTGGGCGCCACAGATACTACTGCAAGGTATGCCAGAAATACGAAACCTACTGCATCCTTAGGAAAGCCTTGGGTATGACGTGCGTCAGGGAGCCAGCGCCATCTGAATGGCCGTTAACAGTTGTTGTACAAGGCGGAGCAAAAAGCATCGTTTTTCCGTCTATTTAACTCTTGAAAAATAGCGACGCTTTTCTGGACACTTTCTGAGCGCACACCAATTAATCAATGTTAATGAATATTAAGTCGTATTCGGTCTAATACCCATATACGAAAAAATGACGTTTTCGAGTTTGCAGTGCGAGTTCAGCGGAGCTGTTAGAAAACGTCACATCAACATAGCGATAATATGTTGTATTTCACATTGATCTAAGTTACACATCCACCTACAGTAAAATTGTTGTGACATTACTAGGAAAAGAAAACTAATATATACAGTACAAAACGTTTGTTTAAAAACTAATAATAATACCCAAGCCAAAGATGCTGTACATCATGAATTACATGTGTTAATTTTGTTGTAGCCTCTGACACTCTCAAGGTAACCAATGGTATCCTGTATAGTAACAACCCGTCGAACTTAGTTGTCACCATGATCCATGCCTACCAGGTGTCCAGGTAATATAGCTGTATCTTGTGTCTCATAATTATGCTGTACCTTATGGTCAATTTGTAGCCTACAGCTGTGTTACGGCTAAACAACAGCTTTATCACAAAACTTTAACGAGGACATAAGTCACTGCTGCATGTTGGGGACATGACGTTGGAAAGAAACCCTCTACAGCTTTGTCACCAAACATGTATGGATGTGACATCTCTCTATGTGAACTTGATTAAGACAAGTTTGAGAGTAAATAAAAGCTGCACAACCCTGCGATATTCATAATATATATGTTTAGCCACGTCAACATAGGACGTCAATATGAAAGTAGAGTCAATTGTACGATTCCGAATATATCATGAGCAGGTGTTTATCAAATAGCGATGGTACTAGGAGTTCGCGAAAAGGTGAGCGCATCCTGATCCACCGGTGGCTCCCGTCACAACACATGCAAAGGCAAGTCAATTGTTCATCTGAAAACAAACATGGGAACATATGGTACAAATCAAAATAGTGAAATACATAGGACATCATTTTTGACACCGATGCGTCAAATTTGGAAATGTCCTCCACATGTCTACCATAACACTTTTTGAAAGCTTTATTGAGGCCTTGAATGTTGTAACCTTGATCAAACAACTTCTGAACAAGAGTCGTATGACGCTCTTTGAAATCTTGGTAATCTTTAGTTATGTATAGCATTTCCGCAATCATTGCAGTCCTAAAAAAGCCATTAGGGCAGCATCCATTTGATTTCTTGAGGGAGAGATTTTTTTAAATGAATAGTTTGTTCAGAATTATGCCCCAAATTTGTTTGTTGGCAGTGTTGACAAAATATTGCTTGTTTTGTTGAAAATATCCAAACGTCAAAATTTGTTTTTATAGTAAAAACGGACAGATATTTTGTTGGTGATCAGTAAATAAACGGTTTTCCAGATAAATCTTGAAATAAAATAGAATGTTCTAAAAAAGGATCACAGTGACAATCCCGATAATGTTTTGAATATGCCTCATACAGAGTGGTATGCTAGGCATTTCCGTACCTTATCTCATGAATACAGAGTAGATATGGAAATATTGTTCCAGCTGTGACGGATAAAACTGCAGTCACAATTATCGTAATGTTAGACTAATATGTTTAGCCACGTCAATATGGGACAGTAAATGCTCAAATCGCAAGTTACAAGTAAATGATGTAATATTTAGACCTTTCACCTTCTTAAATCCACCTTCTGTTTTATAACACTTCTTATGACGAAATGTCACCAAGAGAAGGATCGAATATGGGGATAAACTATTCTGGGAAATACTATTACGTTAGTCAATGCACGCAGACTAGCAACGTATCCTAAATTCGTTAGTGTTATAGTGCAATTCAATTTTATTACATTTGTAATTTCCATAGACGTCTAAACATTTGCTGTGATACGTATTGTGGTATATAAATCTACAATACAGGCGTACATAAAATGTAAAATATTAATGAACTTTAATGTGAATTTTTAAAATGTGTAAATATAAAATACGTGAAATAAAATAAAAGTATGTTGTTATTTTAAGGGAACTATGCCATGAAGAAATTAATAGGTTTGCATATTATTAGCTTTATCATAATTTGTTGATAGGTTAGGCAACTGTGTGCCCATATCAACCCGAATTGTGTCCAAATGTTGCCATTTTTATGCTGGGTCGAGAGGGAAAATGGAAGAAGGAGCTGAACCTTTGGGTTGCATAACTCAACATGAAGGATTCTCAGTAAATTGCACCCACATACACGTCCTACAGCTGGCACTCCTGGAATTTGTGAGCTTGGCAGGCCCACGAGCGGATAACGAACCAGTTCATATGTATGTTCCTTCTTAGCTGCTGATAATAACTATAACCATAGTAAATATAGCTGCATAGATTATAATTGACATATCCTTACCGTATTGCATCAAATATTCTCCTAAACTGTCAGCGAGTGAAAAAAATCTTCATTGACTTATAGTATAACTGAGTTATAGTTATATGCATTATGAATAAAGTGTAATCAGTTCCAAAGAAACTTGCACGAAACAGAAGGTGTAAATATTGTATTTGCATGCCATTTTTTAACATTTCAAAAGTGCTCAATTAATACAATGTATACTGCTATATCACAAAGACATGCTGGCATAATGACAAAAATGAAAAAGCAATGAATCATGACATCTAAAGATGATTGAGCATCGATCCACGCAATTGAGATACGATGACATGTATCAACCAAGTCAGCGAGCCTGACCACCCGATCCCGTGAGTCGCCTCTTACGACAAGCATAGTCGCCTTTTACGGCAAGCATGGGTTGCTGAAGACCTATTCTACCCCGGATCTTCAGCTGAAGAAGTGGCAAGATTAAAGTGCTATAGACCTTTTATAATAATCAGTTCATTTCATACATTAGGTACTTATGATATGATTTTATATCTGGAGGTCAATGAATTCACCAATTCTTGTTTACTTGTTTTAACAAAACTGTCTGTAAGAAATCCTGGAAAATCAGCAGTCAATCTTTCTTTGTCACTTCCTGCCAGTGTGTAGGATGGAAACTTATTTCTTCTTTCGCCAATTGCATTGAGCATAAGTTCATTTTACATTGAAGGTATATATTAAATGACATTTTGTAACACAATTTCTTATTGTTTTTGCAACCATAACAATAACTCTTGTTATAAAGAAATTGCCACTATCATAATATACCAAGTGTTGCTCTTGTCTGAACAAATGCTGAGATGAAAATTAAGATGAGGATGAAAAGTAATTGTTGATTCATTAGGTAACAAAATAATACAGGAAACGAAGAAATGTGATTTATCCTACTGGAGTGCACCAGTTCAACACAAGTCAGCAATTGTCAAAAAGCGGGAAATGCGGGACAAATAACAGATATGATTGATTGTTTGTATTATATTTTCCATGTGTTGGTTCCTTGTTTACTTGCTTGGCTACGGAGGATGTCCACTTCTTGGCTTTAGGGTAGCTGATTGTCCTCCTGGACTCTCCAGCCTTGGTCACTGGCTTTTTTCATTGTAGTGAGATGCTGGCATGTACATCCTGAAAAAATAATCTTGATATCCTGAATCCTTAAAGTAGCTTACTCATAGTAAACAAATACCTATTCTGAATAAACTGATAAATTTCTTTTCCCTTTTAGAAAAAGGGTTCATACATATATCTTCAGTTATGTCTAGCCGCCATGATGTACGCACAAGAAGTTCAAAAATGATTTAGTTTTATGTCAATGTTTAGAAAAAAAATTATGTCAATGTTAAGAAATTTCTGTTAAATTTATCATGCGTTGCTTACTTTGTTGGGTAGAAGAAGTGATGTGACTTTGGTGCAAAGTTGTTTACCACATTGTGGAAAACTTCACGTGAATAGGTCTGACAGAGCGGGGACAAATTAAGAATAGCACGTAGCAGATATTTGCAATCGGCAACTCCCTTCACTGCCTTGCAAACACGGCTTCCTGAAAAGAACAACAAATTTAGAAACTGTGACGATTAAAAACTGCCATTTTATATTAAAACATGAAGTTTCATATTTATTTACATACTTTCATCTACGTATGTGATATTATAATCGCACGTATCGTTACTCAGACAGTAATATTGTCTTGTGCAGTTGCGACCCTAGTTGGATACAAACACTTATATTTTTGATAAAGGTGATTACTTAATTACTCTTAATTTAATTAAATGTTTGGAAGCATGTTGGTTGTTATTTTTTCATTTGACCTTTTCCGTATTTTTACAACATACTGAGATCATTTCAACTTGTCAAACTATCAGCGATAAAATAGAAACACAAACTGCAGAATTGTATCTTCAGTGCTTTTTAGGATGATGACGAGTACTGGTCTGATATAGGTATATAGTTTGAGTGATTCTCACCCCTTCATATTCACGTTTTACCTCTTAATCCTAATATCCGTGATGGGGAGGTACTCCGGCTTTAACCATGTTATGGTTGATTTACGAACATTTTGAATAATGACCTATAGTCGTGTTTTTGTTTGTAGTTTGGAGAACATGTTGTGCTCTCCTCTCCTTATTACGGTTGTAAGTGAGTATGGCGTGTGTCATTCTCCAGCAACTTCGGAATATTGCAGTGAAGATTTACTTTATGCAATATTTAGACATGTCAAGGTAGAAAGCCAAAGAAATCGGTCGTTATTAATTAATTAACTGACCCGGAACTAGTGTCGATTACTCGAGAAAATATTGTTACCTAGATGAAAGTATGTTGTACGTAGATATGAGCAGTATCATCTGTGTACACGAAAGTATCATCTACGTAGACATATGGACATATTCTACCAATATTACTTATTAGATTTCCTTAATAATAATCTTATGATATCACATCCACAACGTCCATTCTATAGCTATAATCAAACTGGACCAACTGGACATGATGGCTTCGATTAACAGGATTTGTCCAAGGTCTTTGTTTCTTTCGCAAACCAGGATTTGTCTCCAGATATGTATGCATGTGCAACAGCTAAGAGTGTCTAGGAAGATCTTATTGAGTTGCTACAGGGTATTTATCATAAAAGAATGGAGTAATAATGGCCTGAATAATCGGAAGAAGGTATCCCTGTAGCAATATATATATATTATCTATTGTGAATATTTGTCTAAAATGATTATCCAAATATCACTATGAAAACCAAAATCGTTACAGTTACGGAATAATTCATAACATTTGATTCTGAGCAGAACAAATGTATGGAATGTTAGAAAAAAATCACTTAAATGACACCTGACGCTCGAAATGGTGTTTTCTACTGGCAGCTGACTGACTCAACACACGTTTGAACAGGCTGAAATGTTGACGTGTCCTGCTGAATATCTGTACTGGACTGTCCACAATCTTGTGTTGCTTTGAAACAATCTTATGCTTCTTTCAGATCCTGAAACCGGAAAATAATTAATTAATTTTAGACTTAAATGTGCAAAATGTAGATTCTAAATTATATGAATCGTTAACAATTATGACAATTCTCAATTTTTGCAAACCAAGTAGCCTTGCGATTAGTGTGTGAAGGACGAATGTCCAATCTCTTATGAATGACATGTCTACTGCCAAAAGCTATAATATGCGAGAAAACTGTGACATAAAAACAAAGTAAAGTAAATTTCGATCTTCACGAACAACTCGTGTAGATCAAAACTGTGAAAGAGATCATGATATATCATACAATTTAATATTGTCAATCAAGTTCATATCTACTTCACTCACTTCTATTTGTTCCAACCATCGTCGCTTCTGAAACGCCTCCCTCTCGGTTAACCTGGCACTGTTGGAGACCGTATTCTTGCTTGTGCCGTCGAAAGCCAGGGGTATGTCCGGTGCAGCATCCTTGAAAAGCTTGGGTTTTAGCTTTCGTGTAGCCATACTGTGCCATGAACACGGGGCCCCTTACATAAGTCAACGTACTTTATTTGCTTATAAATGTCTTTGAATTTAACATCAGCACGTCGACAATACGCCAGCCATATCTTTCTTCTTGGTAGATCGCGGGGAAATCCATGAAAATAAAGGCTAGAAGTATTCGTAGCACTAGAAGTGCACCCTATAGCGAGAAATACGGTATATTGTAACTGCAACTGAATTCCAAATACCGTATTCGACATAATAAGCGCCCAGGGCGCTCTCAAAAATAGAAATAGGGGGCTCTTTTTAGAATATTATTTTGGTGAAAAAGTTGAAAGATCGTAAATTTCGTGGTTTTTGTTGACATGTTTATATACGACAGATATATTTTTCCAGAATTTAATTTCCCATAATTAAGGATGCATATAACACACGTATTATATACGAATAAATAAGTCTTGTGTACATTGATCATTCGTAAGGGGTGCTAATTTGGGATTATTCACTAGTCAATATATTAGCAAATATCGCCGTGGGCGCTTATTAGAGCGGGGCGCTTATTACGTCGAATACGGTATAGGGCGTTGAGTCACTTTCCCGTCGATAGCGTAAACACAAAAGATAGCAGACTGTCTGGTATGACGCCACAGCCACAGATGGCACACCGTCAAAAAGAAAGATACGAGTGGGCGGGGCCAAAGTGTTATAGGTTTGGCAAAAATGTAATTATTACGAATTATTTTTAAATATTGATTATGCAGATTTGGTGTAAATTCATGTTTGAATGGGTGACTGAGTGAGGGAGTAGCAATAGCTTTTAGCAATATTCCAGCAATATCACGGCGGGGGACACCAGAAATGGGCTTCACACATTGTACCCATGTCGGGAATCGAACCCGGGTCTTCGGCGTGACGAGCGAACGTTTTAACCACTAGGCTACCCGACAGCCCCTTGTTTCAATGGCATTATGTTAGAAAAATGCTCAGTTCATAGCCTTTTTAATAATCCTTTAACGTGAAAGACCTGCATCACTTCGGACTTTTTTCCCACTTTAGGCTAATGTGCCGTGATCTAACTGAAACCTAGAAACACAATCACGGAGAATCGGGTCTCGGACCTTTGATACAGGTTCTGACACGTCCAAGGGACGCAACTTTAACGCCTGGCCACCTATGCCGCCAATACTAGTTATGAAAACTGTCAATTGCCCGCAAGTATTTGGTTGAAAATATTTAGAGCAATATGTTTGCAGACAGGCAACCTCATAGCATGTGTCAAACTCATCGGGGATATAATATACTTTACATTATATAAATATGCCATGATTATACAACTGTTTGAAATTTACATCTAGAACAGTGCCAGATGGTCATGATATGCACAGAGTCAAGATGCATTATGCTTCCTGCTGTAAACGATCCAGGGACCTTCCGTCGTCGATGAGAACCAGCGCATGGCAATGTTTGTTTGGTTGTTGTTTATCGACGCACTCATCATATGACGGCGGTCTGTAAATAATCGAGTCTGGACCAGACAATCCAGTGATTGACATCATGAGCATCGAGTGTGAAGCCCATTTCTGGTGTCCCCCGCCGTGATATTGCTGCAATATTGCTAAAAGCGGCGTAAAACATACTCACTCACTCACTCATGAGCATCGATCTTCGCAATTGGGATACGATGACATGCATAAACAATGTCTGCGAGCCTGACCACCCGACCCCGTTAGTCGCCTTTTACGATAAGTATGGGTTGCTGAAGACCTATCAATGGACAATGGCTGTGAATTCAAGAGTGCCCATTGAGATGTTTGTATAAGAAGTATTCATCTTGTAAAAGTTTCACTGTTATCTTTGATATTGCTTCATGTTGAAAAATAAATTGTACTGTCGATTCTCTTCCGGGATCATAATTGTGAAAATACCGCATGACCCTTATAAATAGGAGAACATTATGTGACTTGCATAGAAACACAAATTGTTCATGCACATTGTTCGTTTAATGGTGCCTCTTAGTGTATAAGTTTTTGGATATAAATGTTTGGAAACCGGCCTCAACTGCTGAATACTTCATTTAAGACTCAAAGACACACATTTTTATATCTTGTGTCACTGATACAAATTCCCTCCGGTCAAGTCTACTCCCACTGAGTAGTAGTGACACATTCTTTCCCGCCCTGAAGGCGGGGAAGTACACGGGAAAGGTTAATTTTATAGCATATATGTCGACTTGTTGGTTTATTTGAAATTTCAAGCCACGCAGTTACCGAAACGAACAAACAATGTTGAAATGTTGATGCTATTCTTTATGAGCAATAAGAGATACTTCAAAATCGTCTTTATGTAGTTAATTGATGCATCTGACCGTTTCTGGTCATTAGCTGACATTATTTAACCATTCATGAGTAATCCGGTGTTCTTTTTTCCCCAAGGACTAATTTTGTCTGATTTGCACGGTGTATACAAAAGAAGAACTGTACTCCGGACATCGTAAATAACAGCATAATATGAACTATGTTCTGAATATGCTTATTCACGAACAACGACGACATCTAAAATTATATGTGATATGGCTGAATTCCACATTCTACATACCACACTTTTGATTGTTTGGATGCTCATGTTCACTGGAAATATTTTGAATAGTTATATTCCATATTTTGAATTAACCCAGTTCCCCGTGTTTTATATGCTCTGCACATAGCCACATTTGAAACGTTTGGTACCAAGGTCAAAGGCAAAAAGCTGAGTAGTGTGTCGGGGCATTGCCTAAAAGTCGGGCCGGGCCGGGCCAAGACGGGCCAAGGTGTTATTGGCTAATTACTTCATTATCGGCGACCATACCTACATATTATTGATGCAACATATACATATCACATTAATGAACAATCACCAAACAAAAAAGTGCACCATAAATAAGTAATTCGGAGTAAATCGCTTGAAAACCAGAAAGTGGAGCAGTGTGTAAGCGTCGCTGATCTTGGTAACATGTAAAAGAGCAATCGTTAAACGAAATAAGATTTGAAACGTATCAAATACTTCTAGCTATCGTGATACAACGTTCCATCGACTTGGCCCGGGCTGTCAAAATCAACTTTAAACTCACATATGTATCAACAAATGGATTCGTATCTATAAACTAGTATAATATCTACCTAAATACCACTTTATAGTGTCTCAGATCGCTCTACTTAAAGAAAACAAGGTGCTCAAAGTGAAGCATTTTTACTGTATTTTCTTTAGAAAATCTATGTCAGAAGTGTTGGGTCCGACTTGGCCCGGGTTCTCAAAATCAACTTAAACCTCACAGATGTATCATCAAATGGATTCATATGTTTAGATTAGTATTATATCTACCTAAATACCACTTTATTGTGTCACAGTACATCGTATTTAAAGAAAACAAGGTGCTCAAAGTGAAGTATTTTTACTGTATTTTCTTAAGAAAATCGCTGTCAGAAGTGTTCGGTCCGACTTTGCCCGGGCTGTCAAAATCAACTTAAACTTCACAGGTGTATCATCAAATGGATTCACATCTCTAGATTAGTATTGCATCTACCTAAATACCATTTTATAGTGTCTCAGATCGATGGACTTAAAGGAAACAAGGGGCTCAAAGTGAGCCCTTTTCCCTCTACATTCTCAACATAGTCTCTATCAGAAGTGTTTGACTTGTGTTGGGTCCGACTTGGCCCGGGCTGTCAAAATCACATTTAAACACACAGATGTATCTTCAAATGTGTTTACATCTGCAGATTAGTGTTATATCTACCTATATACCACTTTACATGTACCACGGTACATCTTTATTTAAATAAAACAAGGTGCTCAAAGTGAAGCCCTTTTCCCTTTACATTCTCAACATAGTCTCTATCAGAAGTGTTTGGCTTGTGTTGGGTCCGACTTGGCCCGGGCTGTCAAAATCACATTTAAACACACAGAGGTATCTTCAAATGTGTTTACATCTATAGATTAGTGTTCTATCTACCTATATACCACTTAATAATGTCACGGTACATCGTATTTAAAGAAAACAAGGTGCTCAAAGTGAAGCATTTCTACTGTATTTTCTTAAGAAAATCTATGTCAGAAGTGTTCGCGTATTTTTGTGCTTAAGTCACTTGGACATTATTTAGCTTCATAAACTGTTCATAAGAAACATGTCAGACAGCTTTGACATCATTGATGACTTAGTCTTATTAGATGTGTAAACCTTAGGGGAAATGAGCTCAAGTAAATACAGAAACAGAGGGTCTAAAATTGCCACAGTGTTAGGCCCGAAAGTCTATTTAGGATTTAAATTGTGATTAAGGAAGTAGAAGGTAGAGAGAGAACAAGATAACAAATCTTAACAAAACCTATCTGCCAAACAAGTGCTAGTTCGTTCGTATCCGTAATCCGTCACAAACTGTGTTGAACGCATAGTGTGTTCGATGAAGGAAATACAGCCCTTCAGGTCTGTGTTTACTGAATACACCTTGACCTATGTTCAGTGATATAATGTTTAAGATATTGAAGCTACATGGCCGCCCATAGTTTCGAGGAAATGTCCTGGCTACACTTCAAGGTTTCGTGCTCAACTAATATATATGAATGTACATGATGTCTCATCTTGATGTACTTTAATAATGCAATTCGACAAAGAAGATGTACAGATGCCTCGACAGCATTTTTCACACATGAATGACTTCAACCTTGGCTCTCAACTAGTACAGGTAAACATGGCTATTAATGCTCATGTGTGTCAGGTTGCCCTTACCTCGCCGCCACATCTGTACACAAAGCAAGTGCATATTCTAAACAAGGCTACATTTTCATTTCTTTAGCCGTTTACAGATGCCTCGACAACATTTTTCACACATGAATGACTTCAACCTTGGCTCTCAACTAGTACAGGTAAACACGGTTATTAAAGCTCATGTGTGTCATGTTGCCCCAACCTCGCCGTCGTATCTGTACACAAAACAAGTGCATACTAGGCTACATATGCATTTCTTCAGCCGTTTCAATAATGCAGTGCGCTGTCACAGCATGCTGCGTAGGTCTGTACAGCACAATGTATTTTATTAGTAATTGGTCGATCCTTCATAAATCATATTTTTGCCATTCGTTTCACATAGGCCTCGGTAGGATTGAGGTAGGGGAAGGACTTCTGGTCAGATAACAAGGTATTCAGATATCCAGAAACTCGTTTATCCGGACAACATTTGAGAAAAAGCAAATGTCCGGATAGCGAGGTTCGACTGTATAGCGCGTGATACATGACAAAACAGATGTGTTAGGACCTGATTCGCACTTGCTTAAGGGATACCAATGGACCCTGATCATAATACATTGCTTACTTACTTACTTACTTACTTACTTACTTACTTACTTACTTACTTACTTACTTACTTACTTACTTACTTACTTACTTACTTACTTACTTACTTACTTACTTACTTACTTACTTACTTACTTACTTACTTACTTACTTACTTACTTACTTACTTACTTACTTACTTACTTACTTACTTACTTACTTACTTACTTACTTACTTACTTACTTACTTACTTACTTACTTACTTACTTACTTACTTACTTACTTACTTACTTACTTACTTACTTACTTACTTACTTACTTACTTACTTACTTACTTACTTACTTACTTACTTACTTACTTACTTACTTACTTACTTACTTACTTACTTACTTACTTACTTTGGAGATTTAACGTGCGCTTTCCAACTGATGCGCACACGGGCCCGGCAAGGCCATTTAATGTGTTTCCGAAAGGTGCGAAAGTGGTGTGTGCAACCCAAGATGGGGCTTTAGGGGTTGCTTATATGAAAAAAGTTGCTAGATATATGGAGAACTTTAATTTATGGCGTCTTTTAACCATCACGACAATAATACTGAGTGGTCCAAGTCAGGTTCAGGAGAAGTGTGTTTTCACAGAACGAGCTGCTCGGAGATGCAGCAGGTATTCTCGCGGTATGGCAGATTACAACTGTCTCAGATAATCCTGTTTTCATAAACACACTCATAGATAATAGAAGCATTAAGCAGGGTTGAGGGAGAGGTTTATCCTGAAATGCAAAGTGTCTCACCTTACCTTCTCCAAGTGTTACCCTGTGAGTATGATCCTTGAAAAAAAACACGACGGATTAGGTAAAAGCAAGGGATTTCCCGACCAGACACATACCATGAAAAAAAGGCTTCACTTTTAAGAGTATACTTCACTCCAACACATTTGGTGAAATTTTCTTGAGAAGATACAGTGAAAGTGCTCGACTTTAACAGACCAGTTTTCTTTGAGTTATCGTGCGACATTATTAAGTGGTATATAGGTAGATATAACACTAATCTATAGATGCGAATCCATTTGATGATACATCTGTGAGGTTTAAGTTGCTTTTGAGAGCTCGGGCCAAGTCGGACCCAACACTTCTGACATAGATTTTCTTAAGCGAATACAGTAGAAATGCTTCACTTTGAACACCTTGTTTTCTTTAAATACGATGTACCGTGACATTTTAAAGTGGTATATAGGTAGATATAACACTAATCTATAGATGTAAACACATTTGAAGATACGTCTGTGTGTTTAAAGTTGATTTTGACAGCCCGGGCCAAGTCGGACCCAACACAAGCAAAACACTTCTGATAGAGACTATGTTGAGAATGTAGAGGGAAAAGGGCTTCACTTTGAGCACCTAAAGTGGTAGTTAGGTGGATATAATATTAATCTATAGATGTGAATCCATTTGATGATACATCTGTGAGGTTTAAGATGATTTAGACAGCCCGGGCAAAGTCGGACCGAACACTTCTGACAGAGATTTTCTTAAGAAAATTCAGTAGAAATGCTTCACTTTGAGCACCTTGTTTTCTTTAAATACGATGTACCGTGACATTATAAAGTGGTATATAGGTAGATATAACACTAATCTATAGATGTGAATCCATTTGATGATACATCTGTGAGGTTTAAGTTGCTTTTGAGAGCCCGGGCCAAGTCGGACCCAACACTTCTGACATAGATTTTCTTAAGAAAATACAGTAAAAATACTTCACTTTGAGCACCTTGTTTTCTTTAAATACGATATACCGTGACATTATAAAGTGGTATATAGGTAGATATAACACCAATCTGTAGATGATAACACATTTGAAAATACATATGTGTGTTTAAAGTTGATATTGACCGCCCGGGCCAAGTCGGACCCAACACAAGCAAAACACTTCTGATAGAGAGAATGTAGAGGGAAAAGGGCTTCACTTTTGAGCACCGTATTTGCTACTGCAATATGAGACACTAAAGTGTTATGTAGGTAGATTTGATATTATAATTAGTCTATAGATGTAAAGTATGTGTTGTATTTTTAGAAGCGCTTTGATAGTTATTAACACGTGTCGTGTCAGTCCTATGACATTCGCGAATATCCACTTGCAGAAAACATCCTGTGTTGGTTTAACATCAATTAGTAAAGGTTAATTAGGGATGCCAAACACGTTAATTAATGAAAGAAGAGTAGTCAAAACACTGTCATTTCGAATCCCTGCCCAGGACATCACACCCCTGCACGCTAAGGTCGGTGAGAAACCTTCTCATCAAAGTAAAGACACAGTCAAGACACTGACTTTTCGGTATGAACTCTCGGTATGTAGCTATAATTATCAGTTTATTACATTGCTGAAGATACATTTTTATTCAAACTCAATTAAATGAGCAAAACTATCCGTTTCTGGACATTTGAGATCTGCCTAGATATGCACGTTTCCTTTTATTATTCTGCAATCCATTTTTAGTATTACCCGCTGGCCCGGCCCGGCCCGACTTTTAGGCAATCCCGTGTGTCGGCGAATTTGCATCAAGGCTGTAGTAATTTTCAACCGTAACGTGGAATTCATTGTACAGCCGTAGCTCTGGTCACTATCATATATGTTGTGTCCCAGGGTTCAAATCTATTTGCGTCTGTACCGTGTTCCACTGACCTCGATAATCTGTTCATGAAGATACAGCTCTCTATGGTCACATAGTTAACACCGAAGGCTATGAGGGGTATGTACGTCATAATCAGCTCCCAGCGGCCACTGCCCCAAGCATATTGTCTACACGCCAGATGAGTTTATGGCCCCATCACAATTCATCTAAATATTGAAGCAGGGGAAACAAATTTCATAGAATCATTTCAACAAGTAATATTGATATCCGAGTCACTTTTGGTAACTTTAATGATGTCTCCATTGCAATTTTTACGGATTTATATTCGTATGCAATATTTGACTCTCATCAGCGGAATGGTTTGGGTCAGATTGATCAGAGACCTCACCTAGTATGACTTTTATGCTATATGAGCCCTTAGTATTTTCATTTATATTATTATAACCAAATGCCTAATTTTGCAAAGTGTGAAAAGAATGTGATCTATTAATTGAGAATGTGCATCTGCCAATATTTTTGGCAGTTTTGATACTATTTCCACATGGTTACATTTGTGCCCAATATTGCTTCCATTTCATTCGAGGGGCGGTCGGGTAGCCTAGTGGTTAAAGCGTTCGCTCGTCACGCCGAAGACCCGGGTTCGATTCCCGACATGGGTACAATGTGTGAAGCCCATTTCTGGTGTCCCCGCCGTGATATTGCTGGAATATTGCTAAAAGCGGCGTAAAACCAAACTCACCCTCTCACCCACCCATTTCATATGATCTACTTTCTACCCAGGTTAGAAATAGTCTTCAGCAACCAATGCTTGTCGTAAGAGGCGACGAACAGGATCGGGTAGCCAGGCTCGCTGATTTGGTTGATGCATGTCATTATTCCAATGCGTAGTTCGATGCTCTTGATGTCAATCACTGGATTGTCTGATCCAGACTCGATTATGTACAGTCCACCGTCAAATAGCGGGAATAATGCTGAGTGCGCGTTAAACAAGAAAACTGTTTTTAAATTAGACCTACCCTATGCAAATATATCCACTGTATTGCCCAATACTCAAAATAAAAAAAATTAAATCCACAACAGCGTTGTCTCATTTGTGGTTAATATGATTATGCTCCTTTGTGCCTTTCAATAACATAATAATTATGCGTTTGTGAGGCATCACAGATGGCGGGGAACTTTGATGCTCTGCATCAATGTTTTCTTGTTTGTTATGGGTTTGAAAAAAATACATGGGGGCATGGACCAAGGCGGTGAGCAATCGTTGGGAAAAAAACTTTAAAAACACTTTATCTTTGTCTCACATGTGTATAATGATTTGCGTACAAACGACATGATATATGAATAATTATGAAAATTTGTGTAACAGTCCTTACTGTAAATTATTTCACTAAACATGCTAATGTTATTCGCCAACAATCATAACAGGGAGCCACGTCCTGTCCTAGACTGGCTTACCTGCACAGAGCGCTTGCGCTCCTCGCCTGCAGCAGCGAGGACGCGAAGGACAGGGTACCAGTCAAGCTCTATATCCGACCTATTTCCCCATGCGGCATTTCACTGCGGTGAAACGTTGACCCAGTTTCCGTGTAGCGAGATATTAGCATTATTAGAGTAAATAACTGACGTGTCGTGCTACAGGAGTAAACACATAACCATTAGGGGGATAACTCTCATAAAAAAGTATGCTTCATGGTTCAATATTACAAACGCACTCACAACGTTGTGGGTTTCAATTTTAACACTATCTGCATGTCTCTACAATTATAATATTGTAGTTATTACTTTAAAAAGACTCGTTATGAAAAATATTAATAACGTTACCACTGTAGATATATATCAATGATTATGTCAACGTAATACACCATGTTCCTTGAAAACAATAACACATGTTTCAGGAAGTTATTGTTGTGAAAACATATTACTAGTTTTGTTTTCATAATATATTTGTTTTCTACTTTTATTTTACATAAATATTTAACTGAAATGTGTCATATTCTAATTCATGATTCTGAAGGTACCACATGCAAAGTACAATTTGTATTATGTTCTGAGATACACATGAGCGCTTTTATGACAAATAGGTACTTGCCTCAATAGGTAGGTATGCTACAAAATGTCACTGAATCAAAGTTATCTTGTTTGGCTTGTTGGTAATGTTTCCCTCTGGTCAAGTCCACTCCCGCTGTAAGGCCCAGAGCTGATGATGGCTTGTTGTTAATGTTTCCCTCTGGTCAAGTCCACTCCCGCTGTAAGGCCCAGAGCTGATGGTGGCTTGTTGTTAATGTTTCCCTCTGGTCAAGTCCACTCCCGCTGTAAGGCCCAGAGCTGATGGTGGCTTGTTGTTAATGTTTCCCTCTGGTCAAGTCCACTCCCGCTGTAAGGCCCAGAGCTGATGATGGCTTGTTGTTAATGTTTCCCTCTGGTCAAGTCCACTCCCGCTGTAAGGCCCAGAGCTGATGGTGGCTTGTTGTTAATGTTTCCCTCTGGTCAAGTCCACTCCCGCTGTAAGGCCCAGAGCTGATGATGGCTTGTTGTTAATGTTTCCCTTTGGTCCAGTCAACTCCCGCTGTAAAGCCCAGAGCTGATGGTGGCTTGTTGTTAATGTTTCCCACTGGTCAAGTCCACTACCGCTGTAAGGCCCAGAGCTGATTGTGGCTTGTTGTTAATGTTTCCCACTGGTCCAGTCAACTCCCGCTGTAAGGCCCAGAGCTGATTGTGGCTTGTTGTTAATGTTTCCCACTGGTCAAGTCCACTCCCGCTGTAAGGCCCAGAGCTGATGGTGGCTTGTTGTTAATGTTTCCCACTGGTCAAGTCCACTCCCGCTGTAAGGCCAAGAGCTGATGGTGGTTTGTTGTTAATGTTTCCCACTGGTCAAGTCTACTCCCCCTGATAGGCCCAGTGCTGATGGTGGCTTGTTGTTAATGTTTCCCACTGGTCAAGTCTACTCTCTCTGATAGACTCAGTGCTGATGGTGGCTTGTTGTTAATGTTTCCCTTTGGTCGAGTCTACTCCCCCTGATAGGCCCAGTGCTGATGGTGGCTTGTTGTTAATGTTTCTCTCTGGTCAAGTCTACTCCCATAGATAGGCCAAGTGCTGATGGTGACTTGTTGTTAATGTTTCTCTCTGGTCAAGTCTTCTCCCGCTGTAAGGCCAAGAGCCGATGGTGGCTTGTTGTTAATGTTTCCCTCTGGTCCAGTCCACTCCCGCTGTGAGGCCAAGAGCTGATAGTGGCTTGTTGTTAATGTTTCCCACTGGTCAAGTCCACTCCCGCTGTAAGGCCCAGAGCTGATGGTGACTTGTTGTTAATGTTTCCCACTGGTCAAGTCTACTCCCACAGAAAGGCCCAGAGCTGATGGTGGCTTGTTGTTAATGTTTTCCTCTGGACCTGTCTACTCCCACTGATAGGCCCAGAGCTGATGGTGGCTTGTTGTTAATGTTTTCCTCTGGACCTGTCTACTCCCACTGATAGGCCCAGAGCTGATGGTGGCTTGTTGTTAATGTTTCCCACTGGTCAAGTCTACTCCCACTGATAGGCCCAGTGCTTATGGTGGCTTGTTGTTAATGTTTTCCTCTGGTCCTGTCTACTCCCACTGATAGGCCCAGAGCTGATGGTGGCTTGTTGTTAATGTTTCCCATTGGTCAAGTCTACTCCCACTGATAGGCCCAGAGCTGATGGTGGCTTGTTGTTAATGTTTCCCACTGGTCAAGTCTACTCACACTGATAGGCTCAGTGCTGATGGTGGCTTGTTGGTAATGTTTCTCACTGGTCAAGTCTACACCCACTGATAGGCTCAGTGCTGATGGTGGCTTGTTGTTAATGTTTCTCACTGGTCAAGTCTACTCCCACTGATAGGCCCAGTGCTGATGGTGGCTTGTTGTTAATGTTTCCAACTGGTCAAGTCTACTCCCACTGATAGGCCCAGAGCTGATGGTGGCTTGTTGTTAATGTTTCCCTCTAGTCCTCTCTACTCCCACAGAAAGGCCCAGAGCTGATGGCGGCTTTTTGTTAATGTTTCCCACTGGTCAAGTCTACTCACACTGATAGGCTCAGTGCTGATGGTGGCTTGTTGTTAATGTTTCCCTTTGGTCAAGTCTACTCCCCCTGATAGGCCCAGTGCTGATGGTGGCTTGTTGTTAATGTTTCTCACTGGTCAAGTCTACTCCCATAGATAGGCCAAGTGCTGATGGTGACATGTTGTTAATGTTTCTTTCTGGTCAAGTCTTCTCCCGCTGTAAGGCCAAGAGCCGATGGTGGCTTGTTGTTAATGTTTCCCACTGGTCAAGTCTACTCCCACAGAAAGGCCCAGTGCTGATGGTGGCTTGTTGTTAATGTTTTCCTCTGGACCTGTCTACTCCCACTGATAGGCCCAGAGCTGATGGTGGCTTGTTGTTAATGTTTCCCACTGGTCAAGTCTACTCCCACTGATAGGCCCAGTGCTGATGGTGGCTTGTTGTTAATGTTTTCCTCTGGTCCTGTCTACTCCCACTGATAGGCCCAGAGCTGATGGTGGCTTGTTGTTAATGTTTCCTCTGGTCCTGTCTACTCCCACTGATAGGCCCAGAGCTGATGGTGGCTTGTTGTTAATGTTTCCCACTGGTCCAGTCTACTCACACAGATAGGCCCAGAGCTGATGGTGGCTTGTTGTTAATGTTTCCCACTGGTCAAGTCTACTCCAATTGATAGGCCCAGAGCTGATGGTGACTTGTTGTTAATGTTTCCCACTGGTCCAGTATACTCCCACTGATAGGCCAAGAGCCGATGGTGGCTTGTTGTTAATGTTTCCCACTGGTCAAGTCTACTCCCACAGAAAGGCCCAGTGCTGATGGTGGCTTGTTGTTAATGTTTTCCTCTGGACCTGTCTACTCCCACTGATAGGCCCAGAGCTGATGGTGGCTTGTTGTTAATGTTTCCCACTGGTCAAGTCTACTCCCACTGATAGGCCCAGTGCTTATGGTGGCTTGTTGTTAATGTTTTCCTCTGGTCCTGTCTACTCCCACTGATAGGCCCAGAGCTGATGGTGGCTTGTTGTTAATGTTTCCCACTGGTCCAGTCTACTCACACAGATAGGCCCAGAGCTGATGGTGGCTTGTTGTTAATGTTTCCCACTGGTCAAGTCTACTCCAATTGATAGGCCCAGAGCTGATGGTGACTTGTTGTTAATGTTTCCCACTGGTCCAGTATACTCCCACTGATAGGCCCAGAGCTGATGGTGGCTTGTTGTTAATGTTTCCCACTGGTCAAGTCTACTCCCACTGATAGGCCCAGAGCTGATGGTGGCTTGTTGTTAATGTTTCCCACTGGTCCAGTCTACTCCCACTGATAGGCTCAGTGCTGATGGTGGCTTGTTGTTAATGTTTCTCACTGGTCAAGTCTACTCCCATAGATAGGCCAAGTGCTGATGGTGACTTGTTGTTAATGTTTCTCTCTGGTCAAGTCTTCTCCCGCTGTAAGGCCAAGAGCCGATGGTGGCTTGTTGTTAATGTTTCCCTCTGGTCCAGTCCACTCCCGCTGTTAGGCCAAGAGCTGATAGTGGCTTGTTGTTAATGTTTCCCACTGGTGAAGTCCACTCCCGCTGTAAGGCCAAGAGCTGATGGTGGCTTGTTGTTAATGTTTCCCTCTCGTCAAGTCTACTCCCACTGATAGGCCCAGAACTGATGGTGGCTTGTTGTTAATGTTTCCCACTGGTCAAGTCTACTCCCACAGAAAGGCCCAGAGCTGATGGTGGCTTGTTGTTAATGTTTTCCTCTGGACCTGTCTACTCCCACTGATAGGCCCAGAGCTGATTGTGGCTTGTTGTTAATGTTTCCCACTGGTCAAGTCTACTCCCACTGATAGGCCCAGTGCTGATGGTGGCTTGTTGTTAATGTTTTCCTCTGGTCCTGTCTACTCCCACTGATAGGCCCAGAGCTGATGGTGGCTTGTTGTTAATGTTTCCCACTGGTCCAGTCTACTCACACAGATAGGCCCAGAGCTGATGGTGGCTTGTTGTTAATGTTTCCCACTGGTCAAGTCTACTCCAACTGATAGGCCCAGAGCTGATGGTGACTTGTTGTTAATGTTTCCCACTGGTCCAGTATACTCCCACTGATAGGCCCAGAGCTGATGGTGGCTTGTTGTTAATGTTTCCCACTGGTCCAGTATACTCACACAGATAGGCCCAGAGCTGATGGTGGCTTGTTGTTAATGTTTCCCACTGGTCAAGTCTACTCCCACTGATAGGCCCAGAGCTGATGGTGGCTTGTTGTTAATGTTTCCCACTGGTCAAGTCTACTCCCACTGATAGGCCCAGAGCTGATGGTGGCTTGTTGTTAATGTTTCCCACTGGTCCAGTCTACTCCCACTGATAGGCTCAGTGCTGATGGTGGCTTGTTGTTAATGTTTCCCACTGGTCAAGTCTTCTCCCGCTGTTAGGCCCAGAAGTGATGGTGGCTTGTTGTTAATGTTTCCCACTGGTCCAGTCTACTCCCGCTGTTAGGCCCAGAGCTGATTGTGGCTTGTTGTTAATGTTTCCCTCTGGCCCAGTCTACACCTACTGATAACGTCCAGACATGATGGCATATGGTGACATGTCGTCCAATCGCAGCCTACGAGAAACTATCCACCACCTGCCTTTTTTAGACAGGAGCTATATTACATTGAAATGAATACCAGGGGAATTATATCAGAAATTCTAAACGTATATGGCGCAGGTAAATTAAGTTATTAATTATAAATTAAAGAATGGCAAATCTCCTGACCCATTGGGGCTTAATGTGGTTGGCTTGGTCCAACTGCCGTATTTCTCGCACTGTGAAACATAGATGCATGCATGAGGTCGGTTGATCTTTGAGCAGACATCAGACTAAGAACTAGACAAACTAGACTGTCTATCAACAGAAACTGGCGACAAGTAAAACTATAAGGAGCCATTGACATCAGAAGACACCAGCCAGCCCAGAATCGTGGCCAGGGAACATATCTGCCCAGTGCGTGGGACTTATTGCTTTGATTATTGTCTGTGGTCATTTGTCTTTTGCCATTTCCATTCTATTACCTATCAGTGTTAATTACCCCCCACCGCCCATGTCACATTACCAGTCAATGATAATTTAGTACTGGCTTCCAGTTGTCCATCTCTATCACCACTTATTAACTGTTGAGTGCCGGTTTCCTTTTGACCATTGCTAATCACCTATCAGTTCCAATTAACTGTTGGTTTTCCTTGTTGCGTTTCCACCCCCTTTATCCTATTACTTTTGTTGTTTTTACAGGTACATATATATCTGGGAATAAATAACGAAGCAGAGAACATATATATATATATATATATATATATATATATATATGTGTGTGTGTGTGTGTGTGTGTGTGTGTGTGTGTGTGTGTGTGTGTGTGTGTGTGTGTGTGTGTGTGTGTGTGTGTTCTCTGCCTCGTAGCATTTATTCCCAGAGGAAGGAGTAAGTATATACTCCGAAACGTTGTATTCCTCATAATGAAGAAGTTGACATCCATAAATCCTCTTCCTTATGTGTATCACTTCTAGATGCCATTCAAATACTTCATATATGAATAGGTCACATGTATCAACACAACAATCCACATAACCAACTGATAAATAAGCACCGAAATAAAGGAGATGTTTTGACCTAGATTAAGTGTATCCAGATAATAATGTACTTTCGATAAGCGAAAAATCCAATACTCTTATTACAAGACAATTCTAATTACGGATGTCCTTTTCTTTCACTAGGGGGCACGGGTGGCCAAGTCGTCTTAGGCGCCGCGATTCGCTTTGCAGAGTTGCGTCCCTTGGGCACGTCAGAAACCTATGATTGTGAGTTCGAATCCCTGTTCGCCCCGATTATTTTTCTACGTTTGTCAGCACCATACCCGCATGGTAAACATCCGAGACCTGCATCACTCCGGGCTTTCCTCCCACATTAAGCTGACACGCCGCAATATACCTGGAATACTAACTATATCCTCAAATGGTCAGATATGGGCGGGTCTGAGCAGAGATTGTGGAGTTTCAAGTTAAAAAATTACATTCCATTAACAGACTCCTGGTGCTGGTCCTTATGCAGAGAGGGCTGTAGATGGCTTATCTTGAATCCATTTAACGGAGACCATATTACCAAGCAAAAACCACTGTGTAACAAAGTATACTGTTAAAATCGGCGTTAAACCCAAAATTCACTCACTCAATTCTTTCACATAATTTTCACAAAACACACAAAACTGAGTTTGATCATTAGATCAGCATGTGTCCCATGTATTTTTGATAAGTGGATTTGGATACAATTCGTGCACATGTTTCAAAACACAATCTGGCATCACTCCCCGTTTTGTCCACACCAATCCTTAATCTGCTCCTATGTTTAATATCCGTTTCTTCAAGTCCAAGTCTTGGATCTCTCCGAACACTTCGTCTATTCAGCTCAGTCCAGAAGTATTTGTAGCGCTGTTTTCGAAACTTGGTTGGGCACCATTCCCTAACGACGATTACTATGCTGTGTCAAGCATGGTTGACACAAGCAGTGGGAAAAGACATCTTCGCCTTCATCCGGTTCGGCAATGACATTTGGCTGTGGTTCTGATCCCAAGAATCGGCAATGAATTTGTCAAAGTTTCTGTTGCACTTGCAAGGGCGGGAAGAGAGGCGCCATCGCTTTGATTCGAGTTGACAGCCGGAATGATGTCATCTTGATTTGGAACTTTCTCCACAATAAAGTCACCAATATCATAATCGAAATGACCAAAGGCTCCCCTGATCATCTCGAACAACTCCTCCGTCAAATTAAACGTCACACGAAAATGTTTTGTTGCTCATATTTCAAAGAAGCGAACATGCAAAGCTCGAGACAGTTGGCGTGGGAGCTCGGGGCTAGGTTGCTGGGAGATCGTGTGGGAAGACATTTAAAAAGTGCAATCAAAAATACCATTAACAGTATGCTTTTTTTTATCATAGTATTCAAGAAAACAATTTTTCACTAAAAATGCAAATTAACTCATATCGAGGTTAAAGCCTGATGACGTGGGTGGGTGTCAAAGGAATCTTGTGATGACGTGAATGAGGCTGTGTGTATTACATTGTTGAAATCAACTGATCAGGAAGATGGTCGAGGCATTGACATCATGGGAGATTATCGTCATGGATGGAGCAAAAATGCATTTGAGAGCGTAATTGTTGGGACATTTATTCTCCCGCAGTGTTTGTTGTTGTTAAACGTGGGTGGGTGTTTACATGTCGTCACCCGTTTACGCATTAGCCAATGACATTTGTGTGTTATCATGACATCATACTGACCTGTCAGATCAGCTCCGCTCCCTGAGTGTGCGTTAGTTCCTACAGCAAATGCCGCTTTATGTCAACACTAACTGCATGTGTTGTTCTCGAAAGTCAGGTAAACCTCAAACTCACCCTCTCATCCACCCATTTCATTTGATCTACTTTCTACCCAGGTTAGAAATGGTCTTCAGCAACCAATGCTTGTCGTAAGAGGCGACGAACAGGATCGGGTAGCCAGGCTCGCTGATTTGGTTGATGCATGTCATCCTTATTCCAATTGAGGACACACTCACCCCACTCCTTGGGAAGACGAAGAAGAATGTGTTCATCACTCTGTCACATAGAAAAGCAACTGTCATGGGGCAAGTAATTATAACTTTCCAGACATCAAGTCTGATTTTTGTCACGGAAAAATTCTTCATTGATGCTGGCGATGGTTGCAAAGTATTCCGGGATCTTTCAGCAAAAATATGACAAAACCCTGGGTGTGGCCTCCAAAACATATTGTTTACCCGGACATGTCGTGCATCGTATGATGTTGTTTTGGTGATGCCAAATTACTTCCCATCTGACCTTCCACTGCAATATTTGCCGCCATGAACACATTTATAATTCACGTGCCCATAAAGACTTCATCAGTAGAGTAATCCACCAAATAAACACATGCTTATAGTTATAAATACCTTCAATGAAATATAGCATACTAGTTTATCTGGTTGTTTATCAATTTTGCGTTTGGATGTGAGTTATGTAAATTTCTACCACATTATATACACTAACGTACAGACAGACGAACACACGCGCACGCACACAAACACATACATACATACATACATACATGCATTACACACACACACACACACACACACACACACACACACACACACACACACACACACACACACACACACACACACACACACATACATACATACATACATACAAAGCACATGTTCATGATGTAGTCGGAATCGTACAATCCTAACATTTTTTATGAATATTGAAAGGGTTTTGTCACTTTGAATTTATTTGATGCTAGGCCACTGACATATCATGGCGACCAGTCCTTATTGTATCCCCTTAATGCCGAGGGCCAGGCACGTATCACCTGGGTATGACGCGGCCAGAATCGACCGACGCTGTATCCACTAGGTCGGTTGTGAGGAGAGGTGAAATAAGGTTTAACGTTGCATCCGAGGTGTGTTTGTGTGTGTGTGTGTGTGTGTGTGTGTGTGTGTGTGTCTGTCTGTCTGTCTGTCTGTCTGTCTGTCTGTTGTGCGTGCGTGTGTGTGTGTTGCTGCTTGTACCAGTGCGGACTAATGCTGATTTATAGTGCTAGCCCACTGAGATACCATGCCGCAGCATAACATGACTCCGAGCCGACCAGTACTGGTTTTTGCCCCTTAATGCCGAGCGCCAGACAGGATAACAACAAGTACCATTTTTAACGCCTTTTGGTATGACGCGGCCGGAGATCGAACCCCCGACCTACCGCTCTCCGGGCGGACTCTCTACTACTTGACCACGAAGGTGGCGGTCCATATTTAAGATGGAGATACTAGTATACCTTTAGGCTGCCAGAAGAATATGGTTCAGTCACAGCCAGCATCAATTCCCAACAATAAATAGTCATGGAGCACAACATCAATACAAAGGTTTTCATCAATATTGAAACCTGCTCACAATAAAAAAAAACGGCGCGTGTTCTATTCTCAGAGTCTAGTTCACAAAACTAGTGCATATATTAGTGGTTAATAATTTCATCTTCTATAACTCATTCTGTATGTATACTATTTGATGGATAAATCTTTATTGAAAATCCAGTAACTAAGTGTATTTTTTACATGTTCTGTTATTAGTGTATATATTATTCCATGGCCCTATAACATTAATCAAATATTCTTATTTATCGAAAAAAAAAGGAAGTGTATCAGATTGTAAAGGTTTATCATGCCATTTTTTGCATCCTTGTGTGGTCCTGTATTCTGATTTACGTTGTTGGGATTGTTGACTGTATCTCTCCATGTATTAGCAATGTTCTTGACAGTTGTGTCATCTTGTAGTATAGCGCCCTTCACATTAAACATTTTGTTAAATTAAAAAAGAACGGTATTTCTTCCGCCTTTCTTCAACGATTATTGGCCTAAGGTGTCAAGTCTGCATTGATACACAATGTGGACGACCGTGAAGATCCGGGTTAGGATTGATCTTCAGCAACCCACAGGATCGGGTGGTCAGGCTCGCTGAGTTAATGCAGGTTATTGTATCCAAATTGAGTAGGTCGATGCTTATGATGACAATCACTGGAATGTATGTCCCCGACTCAACTATTTACAGTTCGCCCCATATAGCCATCTTCCCGAGGCAAAAGAGTTAACTGACTGTAAAAGTCCAGTTTCCACCCTAGCCTGACTGGGCTGGAATTTCTGGGCTCGATCGTAGCGCCACCAGTGGTTGTTACGAGTTATGTCCCGTTTATGTCCCTCCTATTGACAAATCAGATTCCACTTCTCGTATCACTTGCATTTGTTTCAAACAAAATGGCGGCGCCCAGTCAGGACCATCTGATTGATAATCAAGATCTATGTTGTTATAAAACGGGTCTTACATCGCGATGTGCATCAAATCACGTGAGCATTTGGAAAATATCTGTTGACAACGAGATGGCGGAGCACATGCTTTACAAACCCTGCAATCGACCGAAATCAGCACGACAGTTTACGAACAGGATTTCGATTTCGTTGCGCGATTTTGATTGGACTATGTATAAACTCGTTACTCCATAATACCAGCCTAGTTCCGCAAGGGTGGAAACTGGACTTTTATATATAGTCAGTTAACTCTCTTGGCTCGGGAAGATGTCATATAGTTGGAATATTGCTGAGTGCGGTGTTAAACAACGAACACTCAAAGAGAAGCATGATTTCATTTAATGCTGCCTTAAAATATTTAAACAGTGCAGATGCTTTTCATTGTTAACAAGTGAACATATTGCTTACTTATTATAGCTTGCGAGAAACACAAGAATTGTTTAAACACCTTATTTTAATATGTTTATTATGACATAAATTCAAATTTACAGCCAAAAGCTTTCCATTTGAGTATGCCTAAACGTTATATTAATACAAATATGGTGTTGTTTTTTTAACATGCTGAATAATAATTGTAATGGCTGGCCTTCTCAAAAGTCATGCATGTATATAAGGATATCAATACACATTTATACAAAGATATCAAATCATAAATTAGTAGTCTGGTGTTTCGATGCGCCACCGCTACTTCCCCTGTATCAAAGCAAAAGGTTGGTTTGTTTGATTGTTTGTTGTTTAACGCCGCACCAAGCAATATTCCAGCTACATGACGGCGGTCTGGAAAAATAATCGAGTCTGGACTAGACCATCCAGTGAGTGACATCATGAGCATCGATCTACGCAATTGGGATACGATGACATACACCAACCAAGTCAACGAGCCTGACCACCCGACCCCGTTGGTCGCCTCTTAGGACAAGCATAGTTGCCTTTTAAGACACGCATGGTTTGCTGAAGACCTATTCTATCCTGGATCTTCACGGGTCCCAACGCGGCTAGTGGTGACACCCGATGTTGACATTGTTAACTGAGTTGTTACACCGCCCCTCTTTTAGGGCGTATCCCCGTCTCATCTTACCAGGTATGGGCTTTGTCAATGAATTTGTAAACAAAATAAACATTGATCAGACGAATGACCAAATAGTATTTTGTTATTTTGAGGAACATAACATTTACCACTTTATGAGGCACAGTTACTATTTTCCCTTAATGTAAATGAAATATCTGATTATCCCTATCAAAAGTTCAGTAGTATACTGAAGCGCATGCTTTGCACTAGTTCATCCTCTGTGTCATCTGTATCGGTATGATGCAGATGATATTCGTTTTTTACCAATGACTAGTTAACATTAACAGTTGGTATCAAACAATTTATAGTATATTAAATGTTGGCGGTATTCGTTTTATTACCACTGTACGCGCTCCTGGCGTAAGCGTGTCCTATATATTCACATTGCATTAATCCGTGTGTGTTAGTTACGCATCCCAGTCGAACCAGTAGTCCCGCTCCGACTGTTAATTCGAAATATATTTTTCAGAAAAATGCACACCTGCTATCGTGTTACGACATAAAAGCGGCGTGGATTCTAGTTCGGAACACACGGTAAGCACAACGTGCGCTGCCAGTCACCATGGACGTCCTTCAGCTCGAGCGACGTGACGGGGACAGGAAAACTGATGAAGAATCGTTGGGCATGTTGGAAGAGTCAAGGACAAATCCTGGAATAGCCAAACGACCGAAATGGAGTCACAAGGCCGATTATACCTTGTCCATGGTGGGCTATTGTGTCTCCTTGGTCAACTTGTGGAGATTTCCCTACCTTTGCAACAGAAATGGGGGAGGTAGGTTTTACTCTTACTGTCATAACTAGTGACTGTATCATGCTTATTTCAAGCATTTAGCGGAGGCGTCACCCAGGGACTGACGTGTTTGTTTGTTTGTTTGTTTCATGCCGCACTCAGCAATATTCCAGCTATATGACGGCGGTCTGTAAATAATCGAGTCTGGACCAGACAACCTAATGATTGACATGGGATACGATGACATACCTCAACCAAATAAGCGAACCTGACGACCCGTTCCCGTTGGTCGCCTATTCCGACAAGCCTAGTAATACTGCTGAAGAGCTAACCCGGATCTGCACGGGGTTTGACGCGTCGGTCGTCACACAGGTCAGGTCACGTCAGGTCAGGTGAAATGGGGTTTGCTATGGCTTCCAGGATTATTGCACGTGTTTGTGCGTGTTGTGTGTGTGTGTGTGTGTGTGTGTGTGTGTGTGTGTGTGTGTGTGTGTGTGTGTGTGTGTGTGTGTGTGTGTGTGTGTGCGTGCGTGCGTGTGTGTGTGTGTGTGTATGTGTGGCTCTGTGTGTGTGGCTGTGTGTGTGTGGCTGTGGCTGCTTGTACTACTCCGGACTAATGCTGACTTTATAGTTCTAGCAGACTGAGATCCTATACCATGAGTTTAACATGAATACCCCACTCAGAAACAGTATACTGTTAACGTTTTTTGGTGGATATTTCTCCTGGTGGTCGCTCTACCACGAAACATTCTGGGTCCCCAAACATGTCTCGATGACGTGTTATACTGTATGTCATAGTGTCCCAAACGCCAGGATCGATGCACACGATGTTAATGACTGGATTGTCTGGCCCTGACTCGAGTATTTACAGACCGTTGTCATATTGCTGAAATATTGCTGAATTCCCTAAATTACACACAAACGGCATATTGTATAGTTGTCATTGCACGTTATTAATCTCAGTTGTGCTTACATGTCCGGATTCTGCAGACGAACAAGCATTCTTGGCGTAGGAACCGACTAAACATAAACCGGGTTATTACGATGTGTGACCTGATATATTTTATGCCACCGTACGCCGTCGGCGTTGACCAATGCTTATGTTATCAACTACTGGTTGCCTTGTCCGGGCTTTAACTTCAGACTAATATTAATATTCCCCATACGACGACTACGTTAATCCCACAAATTTTCAATGGAGTTTTTGTTGAGGATATATGGCAAAGGCAGTACCCGGATGTTCCAAAAGGTCAAACTGACCATCAATGTTTAGTTTAAACATATTTTATTCTCATGAAAAGGATTGGGCACAAATTATCACAAGTTTAGAACGCCCTCTCCCATAGATTTACATTTATGCTTATTTGCAATTAAAAAAATTAACGACAGTAAGGAAAGAAAAGAAACGTATGTACATTCATATTGCTCATTCAAACCTTTCTGTTTTCTTGATATATGTACGTACATTCCTAAAAATGTTTTCATTCGCATGATTAGGTAAAATTGTATTGCCAACTGGAATCAGGTCAATGTTAACATCACAAGTATGTTTCACAATTAACAAGACTGGGTGCACCAATTCGTTTCCTGCTGATTTAAATAAAGTAAATTCAATGAGAAAATGATATAAATTTTCACATGGGCCATCAATCCTCCACGCACACTGTGCCACGTCTGATCTTAAAACCTCATTAGGATAACGAACCCCTGACAGTCGACAATTGAGGTGGATGGTGTCTGTCCTAAAGCTGAACTTGACACTAGCCCAAAACATCGCTGTGCCAACACAATATTTGCCATGCTCTGTTATCGTACACTAGCTGATAGGACTCATGTGTCTCTAAACACCACGTCGGTCGTTTCTGTAAAGTAGACGAGCCCCGATTCGCCATTCAACTCGGAATGACGCCAACTGTCTGATGACATGACGCCGTGCCCACTCCATTCTGAAACGTTTGTGCTTATTGGTAATCCTGCATTTGATTACCGATAACGCATAGTTCAATCGCTTATTCAACCTAATCTATACATTTCTTCCACCTAGTAAATGATGTAGATTGCAATTAATAAAATACACTACAGTTATGACTCAGCAGCCAAAATTTTTATACATAAAGCTGTCACAGGTATCAGCATCAATCACATATGTTTTTAATCGGCATCAAACGAAATCCTATATCATGAAATTGGATAGCAGCACGCGCACGAAGATGTCATTGGAAGAATGCACAAGCTGAAAAAGAGGAATGAGAAGTACAGTAAACTACGGTTATAACGTACTCAAAGGGACTACTAATTTTAGTTCGTTATAAGCATATATACAGCATAACGACAGAAAATAGTCGGGACAAAAAAGTAGGTTCGTAATATCCGTCAGTTCGTTATAAGCGTGTTCGTTATAAACGTACTTTACTGTACTGTAAGAGCCAGCTGTCATCCGAAATGTGTCTACCGTTAAGTAACATGAAAAGTGTGTAGTTATTCCCACCAGTCGGGCTGTATACCTTCGCCGTTTCGCGTTCACCTGATATCATCATCATTTGATGGTGATTCTGATTCATAAACACATGGTCATGATAATCAACTCACGTTGTTGTGGATAAATGGAACTGGTTAACAATGAGTTTGTTGTGTCGCCCTGATGCGGTGAGGTATGCTGCAGCAACTAAAACTGTATCTGATAACCTTTGTGACACGCAATACTAATGTAATTCAATCTAATTTATGTCTGTACTATAATTAAATATCCTAAAATATAACCACAGGAGGCATCGTTGAAACATTGTGTCAAGTTACATATTAATTAATTTTGTACGGAACAGCGGATTTTAATCTCATTGCATTTGAACCTATATACATGAAGGATTTTAAATTGGTTTACATTCAACATAAGCTCAGTAGCATTTATCAATTATGGAAAGAAACGTTTGGATCGAGAAATATTTCCTTATCCTATCTCTTCACTTGTACACAACATTTTCTCTACACTTATATGGGGGCGGTCGGGTAGCCTAGTGGTTAAAGCGTTCGCTCGTCAAGCCGAGGACCCGGGTTCGATTCCCGATATGGGTACAATGTGTGAAGCCCATTTCTGGTGTCACTCGCCGTGATATTGCTGTAATATTGATAAAAGCGGCGTAAAACCGTACTCACTCACTCTACACTTGTATGAAGCAGGCGTTATTCAAAATTAACATATTGTCTTAAGTTTCAGCAAAATCAGTAAATTCTTGTCAATGGATTGTCTGGTCAAGACTTTATTGTTTACAGTCCGCCGGCGCATTTATAAACTTTGTATGCAAATCGTGTGAGTGAAGAGTGCTACCGGGTACCCTCCTCGCGGACACCTGGTGACATTCACATAGTTTTCAACAATCACTAATTTGCCCTTTACTCCCAATGGAATCTCTTTCGGCAGGTAGTCGAGACTGGTTGTCCCCTTGAGATGACGTTTAATATATTGTAAACACATAGAACGATGCTGTTGCACACTTATGAATGTGATGGATCGGATTTCACATCAGTGTATTCTGAGGAGTCGTTCTGACTGAAGGAATATTATGTACATATTCATATTGTGAATAATGTGTCTTGATATAATTTTATCATCTAGATATAACTGCAGCAACAAAATTAACACGGGCATATAATCCGACACATAACCAAACCGTATAGTTGACTGCAGTCATTTATTGACAACAATTAAACTGACGTCCAAAAGAAACTTTACCAGAGTTTGAAATCACTCTCGCTCAAAAACAACAAAACATACACGCATGAACTAAAGTGTATTGAGAAGATCAATATATAAACATAATCAACACTGAAAATGACAATCATTACGCGACCGAGAATGACGTCAGAGCCCCCCAAAGTTGGATGTGGTACAAAACTCGAGCTTTCAGAATCATGGACAATAGGCAGAGTACATAAACAATCGCTCACGTTCAATAACAAGTCATTAGTAGCGTGTGTGACCACCAAATGCCTCAATACATGCAAAAACTCTTCGACGCACAGAAAAAGTCAGTCGTCTGATGAGGTCACGTGGGATTTGACGCCATTCTTCTTGGAGAGCCAAGATCAGTTCTTGCCGGTTGGCTGGAGAGTGTGGTCGTTGTCGAACACGACGATCCATCAAGTCCCAGAGGTGTTCTATGGGGGACATGTCGGGTGAGCGTGCAGGCCATGGCAGGCCGTTCACGTTGTTGGCTGCGAGGAAGTTAGTGACAATTCTGGCTGTATGGGCTCTGTATGGGCGTTGTCATGCTGATAAATGACACCACGTGGCTGCTGTTGGAGAAATGGTAGGACAATTGGACGAAGAATGTTATCCATGTAACGCTGAGCTGTCAAGTTTCCGTCAACGATGACCAGCGGTGTCCTCTCCTGCCAACAGATCACTCCCCACACCATGACACTCCCTCCACCATATGGTACGACCTCCTGCACGCAACACGCCGCCGTTCGTTCACCCATTTGGCGGTAAACACGTTGTCTTCCATCAGCCCTAAACATACAGAATCGACTTTCGTCAGTGAAGACAACCCTCTGCCAGTCACGTCGATGTCAACGTCGTACAGTCCGGGTCCATCTCAATCGCAGACGACGATGTTGCGCTGTCAAGCTGTCCTCTGTATGGTCTAAAAGCCCTGATTCCATGAGCCTTGGGTCTCCTGGCCACTGTCTGTCGACTAACCCTGTGACCTAAGGCATTTGTCGCCAATGACGTCACTGTCAGGAACCGATTTCGGAGGTGCAAGGTACGCAAGTACCGGTCATCATGGGGCGTGGTCACCCTGGGTCTGCCTGTTCTTGGCCTGTCAGCGGTCCGCCCTGTCTGTCTGTAACGTTGCATCAAGTTGGTAACGGCAACACGGGAGCAACCGAAGGTTCGTGCAATATGGGCATGGGTGGCTCCCATCTGTACCATACCCAAGGCTCGTTCACGTTGTTCGACTGTGAGTCGTGGCATTTCTTTTGTGTTTTTTATCACTGTGGATGTCTTACTTGCCGTTGCAATCGTTTTATACCCTTACCCGCACGTGTATTTGCAGTTGTCCCTGGTGCACGTGTTTTTAACCTTTTCGCGTGTTATCTCGCAAACACGTAACAGACGATTAACATTTTCTGCATTGATAGGTGTAAGAATGGACATAGCATGGGGCAAATTGAAGCCAGCTAGGCAATTAGCCTCGACAAAGATCACAGCAATAAGTCCCAAGCACTAGGCAGGGAACCTATCTGCCTTGTGCTTGGGGCTTATTGCCAATAAGTTGACATTCATATATTCTCTTCCTTAACAATTAGTTTACCTGACAAACGTTACGAGTCTGAAAGCAATCCCAGAAACACTGCAAACTTAAGGTCCAAAAAAGGACAGTGCAGCAGTGAAAAATCACTAAGCATATGTTGGGTGTACCCGTGAAATGCACGTGCAGAAATATAGCATGCAATGGATCGTTACCAAATCATGATAAATAATGAAAAGGCACAAGCGATATGCCACAAAATAGAGATAGTGCCACGGGAATGTGACACATTGTCCAGATTGTAAGAAATCTCAAATGAAGCATCGTCAGACTGCTTGAACGCTGGCAGTATTACAGACAAGGGACGATCAAGCAGCCCACGCGTGACGACGCCACAGGATGACCGGTACTTCAGCAATGTCGCCTCAGGTTCCCCACAGCGACGTTAGGACGCCTCAACAGTCGACACTACAACGTCTCTGTGGGGAGGTTTCGAGCCTACCCACCCTTCCGTGGACTGGCCTTGATCTGTGAACATCAACGCCAAAAACGGCACTGAGCAAGGACGGTACAACCCTGGCAGATCAGTGACTGGTAGAGTGTTCTGTTTATTCCATGATGGTCTTGCTCAGGTTTATCATTACAGGGGATAACTATTGAGGCCAGGCTGCATTCGGGGAGTGCATAAATATGGTGGCGGTGGGGTCATGGGTTGGGGAGGAACTTGTGAAACCAATGGACTGGACTTGTCATCATCCGTGGCAACCTCATCGACCAGATCTACAAGGACTTTCTTCAACACGTTGTACTGCCATTCCTTCAGCACCAGGGGAATATCTAACAGCACGACAACGCTAGGCCGCTCTCTGCAAGGGTCGTCCATGATTTTTTGGTTGCGCACAATGTTGCTGTTCTTCCATTGCCAGCTCTCTCACCGAACTTAAACCATATTGGACACTTGTGGATTCCTCTAGATCATCAAATCAGGAGGATCTACATCCATCCAGGTGGTCATCCTCGCTATTGATTTCTGGTATTTGTGAACCAACTCAAACCGATCATGACAATACCCCCTTCAATCTTCACCATTGCGACCAATTGTTCCTTTAGGCAACGACTGTTATTGTGTATTCTTGCAAAAGCATGTGTGACATAGAGGATTAACCACTGTGTTCGGTTGTTACCGAAAAATCTACACACGAGTGATTAATCTGTCACGATTAGAACGAGGCTTTGCCGCGTTCTAATTGTGTCAGAATAATCACGAGTGTGTAGACTTTTCGGTAACAACCGAACACAGTGGTTAGTCCTTTTTCTCCCATAACAATACGCCATAAAAAAGTCGAGCTCGTAGTTGAAGATTTCCCGTGTTTAGTAACCACTCGGGATTCCCCCCAGCCTCGTTTTCGAATATGCTCAGTAAGACAACTGCACCATAAACGGGTAAAAAGGATCTAGCGAAGACAACTCACACGAGTTTTCTGTGACAGGTAAGCCACTTGTTAGCATTCATGTTATGTTTTTTGTTAACTATTAAAAGCTGATGGGAGTAACGTTTTGAGAATTAGTAATGTGATTTGATATTTGTTTATAGTTTTGGATTACTCGGTCCATAACTTTGTTTGCATTCACCTCGCCGTGACTATCATTCTCAATGCGCAACACTAACTAGGCCCACCTTTTTAGTGTATGTAAATACGTTTTTCGTTTATTTGTTCGCTAGAAACAAATGTTATAAACCCAATAAAGAGGAAATAAAATATTGTCTTATATATTGTGAAATATTGTTAACGAAAAACAAGGGCCAAAAGGAACTGACAGCAGGATTGATCAGGCAACATCTTCTCAAATCCATCAATGGATTGTAATATTTTTGGACGAATTTTCCTCTTTAAAACTAATTTTACAGTGAATAATTTAATATTTAAAATGATGATTATTTCATGTCATCTTTTTTTTTTCTTTTTTTTTGTTCATGAACATGGTGAGCACATGTGTTTTTATTATATACAATAACTTATTCAGTGGACATTTTTTCTTTTCAACATAATATTTAACATCATGACACCAAAAATGTTACTAAATGAGTCATCTAATTTCCCCATATTTGTGAATGACAAGAAACAATGTGAATTTGACAGGCACAATAATTTATTGTGTGTGAAACATAAATACATAGGATATATGTAAACAATAAATTATCATTTCAGTAGTTCTACAAATATTTGCATTTTTATACCCTTGTAATTTTACATAGTTATTTTACTGCAATTTTTACCTCCAAACTTTATTATTTTGTTATTTTATCAGATTAGAAGTTAAGACTTACTGATAATAGGTAATTTCAAATTAATATTTTCTTCTTTTTATCTTCATGAAAACAAGACCTAATAATAAATATGTATTTTAGTGACCTGTTCATATGTGATTTTTTTTTGTAAAAAGTATTAAAATTAAAATTAGACATTGCTAATGTAAAGAAATGAGGTTTATGGTAAAATGTTATAAGAGGACCTCTTGTTGGTCATTTCTTCATCACCCATAAATTTGAGTTTTTCTTTACTTACAATGTTCTGAAAAGTTACACATTAGAATAATTTAAGGTCTCTGATTAAAATGGCGACACAGCTTTATACTCCCAGGCAGCCAATTAGATTATGTCAAAAACATAAACCACTGTAAACCTTGTAATGGGAGAATATTAAATACAAATACATTTCTTATTTTGTCTGTGTCCAGTTTATCATCCCAAGAAATGCTAAATAATTATCATTAAAATTAAGCTAGCTATGCATATTGGGGCTCTTTATCTGCTATGATAATATAACAATTGCATTATTAAAGAAGCGTTTTTACAGTAAACATGGTAAATAATAAATCTTTAGTTTAAAGAGTATACTTGAGACAAACATAATTCTACATGTCTTAATACTCTGTATTGTCTGTTAATTCTGAAAATAATTAACTGTGATATTGAGTTTATACCTAAAACTAATAATATGAAATTTATTTGAGATTATTTCATCCTATTTAAAATACAGAATATATTTTAAAATGCATAAATGTACATCATTGTTGAAAAAAAAATATTGTTTTGAAAAAATACCTTATAAGGTTGATTGGTGCCCAACATCATTATCTTCATCATTTTGTCTGCTCCCTAAAAGAAATCAAAATAGTTAAGAAAACATCTAAATACATATATTACTTTCTTGAGTTTATATAGATTTAGGTATGACTTAATATATTCAAGTTTAAACGGGGTAATGTTGTTTTTTCATAATGAGTTTCCTAATTGTCCTGAGATAGTATGTTAAAATATTTGAAGTCTTCATGTTTAAAAAACACCAAATAATTAAATGGCCAAAATATACTGAACCAAATTAAAAACTTCACAATCCTAAAATTTTAACATTTTGACCAGTTATCATTGTGGGCCCTTATTGTGTATTTAAACAGTAATGGCCACGTATTGTCTTCAGATAACACCCGTTTTTGTGCAGGTGAATCGATCAAAATCATGTGCACAGCTCTATAGTGGCAAAAGTGGTTTTTCACGTGCAACTGGCCACGTGGCCATAATACCGCACGTGTTTTCAGCCATACTTGTTAGCAGTCATTAACAAAAAAAGAAAAACACAAGAAAACAAAAGTCTTTACGGACATTTGTCATGCCACGCCTTTCAAATGTGCAACGTGAACGTGCCATCGGCATGTTGCAGACGGGAACGTCCGTAGCTGAAGTCGCAAGGACGATGGGTTGTAGTCGACGGACTGTTTATGATTTACAGACGCGTCTACAGCAAACGGGTACCAACGCTGATCGCCCTCGGCCAGGTCGCTCACGTGTGACGTCACATGCAGAGGATCGTCAGATTGTCTTACGTCACCTCCGTAACCGATTTTTGACGGCTACATCAACCAGAAATGAACTGTTTAGGGGTAGACTGAGTGCGCATACTGTTCGAAACCGTCTGAGAACTGCTCACCTTCAAGCACGACGGCCATACTGCGGGCCGATTCTGACTCAATTACACAGACGTCAACGTCAATTGTAGGCACAGCGACACTTACGATGGACTCAGAGGAATTGGAATCAAGTCGTCTTCAGTGAGGAATCCCGATTTAATCCTCGAATTGCTGATGGTAGGGCGAGGATGTGGAGGCGCCGTCATGAACGTTACGCCCAGTGTTGTGTACAGGAAGTTGGCGGATTTCGAAGCGGTGTGTCATGGTGTGGGGTGCTTTCTGTGGCAATGCACGTTCCAGGCTTCTTGTCATCCGTGGCAACCTCAACGCTGTTGCTTACCGCGGCCAGGTACTGGCATCAGAACATCTGCCTTTTGTGGCAGCACATGGACCCGGTTTGATCTTCCAACACGACAATGCCAGACCCCACACAACAATTTTGACAAGGAATTTCCTTCAGAATGCGGGAGTCAACGTCATGGACTGGCCGTCAAGGTCTCCCGACCTCAATCCCATCCAGCACGTCTTGGATGCTCTTAGCAGAAGTCTGCGCACTCTCCAGAACCAACCACAGAATTTGCAAGATCTTGGCACCATTTTGCAGCAAAAATGGCGTCGTCTTCCCAATCATGTGTTCACAAGCATCACAAGGTCCATGAGGAGGCGTTGTGTAGCAGTTGTCAACGCACATGGTGGCCATACACGCTACTGAACTTATGTGCCATCAGATTCTCGTGCTTGGGACTTATGATTTAAACTGTTGATGTTATTACCGAATACCGTAGGTGCTTGGAACAAATTATGGTTACCACCGTTAATTAAAATCCTTCTTTGGACATTAATGATTAAAAATTACCTTCTCTGATACATTTGTCCGTTGTATATCATATATGGGATTACTTTTAAAAATGTGAAGTTTTTAATTTGACTCAGGCATTAATTATATTGATCTGGATAAACTCCTCCCGTTGAAAGTGGAAACAACTGCTGTGGTTGCAAAACATCTTGGTCGTGAGATGAACGGTCCGTCCGGCAAAGATTGATCGTTTCCTGCATTAAAATTGAGTATTGTTTTAGATCCAAATTATCTGAGTGTTTATTTTCTTAAAATATTAAATTTAAGTCTCGATTATTTTAATATAAATTTGAAATATGTATTGATCGATCGGCTCTAGATCAACACTTCGTTATAACGTGACATTTCTTATGTCGTTGATAGTTGTTGTTTTTTAAAATACCAAACAATATGGTTTGTTTCACTATTTCATCGGTATTTTTACATGAATTAATTTACTGTTTCATCAGCTTTGTTATTAGCCTTGGAAACGCCCAGTAAAAATAGGACCGGAGTTGCTCACCTGGTCCCGTAATATCGATGCGATATCTCCACATATCACACACCTTCCCCCACAAATTTTGGAAACATCGTCACAACGGTAATATTTTGCCAGCTGGGGATTTCCTGTACAAGACGACCTCGGGTATCCCCGATCCGAAAATAGTGCCGTCAATTATTTTTAGCCAGCCAATAAAAACGCGATGACACAACTCTCCACTCTCAGCCAGCCAATCAGATTGAGTAAAAAAAAATAAACCACTGCGAATAAACCACTGCTGGCGATTGAAGATCAAGCTCTGTTATGGGAGAAAAAGATGTTAAGTATCTCAACTGGATATCATTAGACCTTTCTTGGGAAATGGTGTTTCAATACAATCGATTCGTCATTGTGATGTCAGTTATGTTGTTCTACATCTCTCTATAAATGATGACATCTTATAGTGTTCTTCATCTATTTCTAATGAAGGGATGACATCTCGTGTTCTACATCTCTTCTTTTCCACTGAAGTGATGACATCGTATGTTGTTCTTCATTTCTTTCTACTGAAGTGTCTCATAGTGTTGGGGCGGTCGGGTAGCCTAGTGGCCGGTTTCGATTCCCGACATGGGTACAATGTGTGAAGCCCATTTCTGGTGTCCCCCACCGTGATATTGCTGGAATATTGCTAAAAGCGGCATAAAACCAAACTTACTCACCCGCACTACACTTATAGTGTTTTTCATCTCTTTTTTTCTACTGAAGTGATGACATCGTATATTGTTCTTCATCTCTTTCTACTCAAGTGATGACATCGTATATAGTTCTTCGTCTCTTTCTACTCAAGTGGTGACATCGTTGTTCTTCGTCTCTTTCTACTGAACTGATGACATCGTATATTGTTCTTCATCTCTTTCTACTCAAGTGATGGCATCGTATATTGTTTTTCGTCTTTCTACTCAAGTGATGACACCGTACATTGTTCTTCATCTCTTTCTACTCAAGTGATAAGATCTTATAGTGTTCTTCATCTCTTTTTTCTACTGAACTGATGACATCGTATATTGTTCTTCATCTCTTTCTACTCAAGTGGTGACATCGTTGTTCTTCGTCTCTTTCTACTCAAGTGATGACATCGTATATTGTTTTTCGTCTTTCTACTCAAGTGATGACACAGTATATTGTTCTTCGTCTCTTTCTACTCAAGTGATGACATCGTAAATTGTTTTTCGTCTTTCTACTCAAGTGGTGACATCGTTGTTCTTCGTCTCTTTCTACTCAAGTGATGACATCGTATATTGTTCTTCGTCTTTCTACTCAAGTGATGACATCGTATATTGTTCTTCATCTCTTTCTACTCAAGTGATGACATCGTATATAGTTCTTCGTCTCTTTCTACTCAAGTGGTGACATCGTTGTTCTTCGTCTCTTTCTACTGAACTGATGACATCGTATATTGTTCTTCATCTCTTTCTACTCAAGTGATGGCATCGTATATTGTTTTTCGTCTTTCTACTCAAGTGATGACACCGTACATTGTTCTTCATCTCTTTCTACTCAAGTGATGAGATCCTATAGTGTTCTTCATCTCTTTTTTCTACTGAAGTGATGACATCGTATATTGTTCTTCATCTCTTTCTACTCAAGTGATGGCATCGTATATTGTTCTTCGTCTTTCTACTCAAGTGATGACACAGTATATTGTTCTTCGTCTCTTTCTACTCAAGTGATGACATCGTAAATTGTTTTTCGTCTTTCTACTGAAGTGATGACATCGTTGTTCTTCGTCTCTTTCTACTCAAGTGATGACATCGTATATTGTTCTTCGTCTTTCTACTCAAGTGATGACACAGTATATTGTTCTTCGTCTCTTTCTACTCAAGTGATGACATCGTAAATTGTTTTTCGTCTTTCTACTCAAGTGGTGACATCGTTGTTCTTCGTCTCTTTCTACTCAAGTGATGACATCGTATATTGTTCTACGTCTCTTTCTACTCAAGTGATGACATCGTATATTGTTCTTCGTCTTTCTACTCGAGTGATGCCACCGTATATTGTTCTTCATCTCTTTCTACTCAAGTGATGAGAACTTATAGTGTTCTTCATTTCTTTCTACTCAAGTGATGACATCTTTTATTGTTCTACATCTCTTTTTTCTACAGAAGTAATGACAACTTATATTGTTCTTCATCTCTTTCTACTGAAATGACATTTTATTTTGTTCTTCATCTCATTCTACTGAAGTAATGACAGTTTACGTTGTTCATCTCTGTATAATAAAGTGAATCAGCTAATTGTTTTAGGCTCCGATCGTTTTTCAGACAAAAATGCGTAATGCTTCATTTTTTATAGGGCTTCAAAATTGTTCCTCAAAAGTTGTAATAGTTAAAACACTTATTACCCCACTAAGAAGCACATACTATTCCAGTCATATCGCGACTGAGAAGACCACAGTAACGCCACACATCGGGGAATCGAACCCTGGTCTTCATTGTGACGAACCAACGCTTAAACCATGCCATCATTCAATTTTCGCGGAATAACAAAGAAGAAAATGGTGTGGCGATGTGATACGATTTGTGTTTTTTTAATAAAGGTATGCATTATGTATTTCATCTTTATGCAGATTTGTTTAGGAAAAATTCTCATTGGTTTCACCATATCCATGCCAAGGTAAATGATTTTTTATACATTTCGGAAATAACATAGAAAGGTGTGGGCAATCTCGTTATGTGCAAACTCATGCGCCATTGTGCGGTCCTCAAATTTGCTGTTTTAATTTGAAACATGTAATGATGATTTCGCGAACACCTAGTATCATCACTGTTTCATAGTGTTTCATAAACACATGATTTTGGTATTGTTGGAATCGTACAGCGGACTGTGCTTTGAGTAGAGATTTAGTATGATTTAGTATGATTATGTGAATGTTTTTGTCGGTTTTAATTATTATTCAAAACCTCAGTATTGACATACACTAGAAATTCATGTCTTATTACATTCAGTTTGTTGCGTTTTTAGCTTCTTAAATTTTTCCTCGCAAAGTGAAGTTGCCATTCATCTAATTGTGTTATTTTTTGTGATGGCTTCATACATACATATGTATACCACATGTTCTCTATGCATAACACATAGACACGAATATTACCAACGAATATGCACATAAATAAAACTTGTTCAGACATATATACAGAATACATAGAATACAGAATTGTATAACTAGGTATTAGAATAGATATTACAGTTCATCTAACTAGTCCGTCGTCCGTAACCTTAGCGCATATATCTGCAGAACCACGTGATCGATTCAACTGACGTTTTATAACATGTGTTAGTGTGTGTGTTACAGATTTTAGATTTAAGTTTGCCTTAGCTTTTAGAAATATTACCTGAAATTACATAAGAAGCAATAGAATTCAAACATCAACTGTTTTACTGATAATGTTATTCATTCAAAATAAACATGATAAACAAAGAGATAACTGTGACAAGTCACCAACCAACAACACGAGTGTTTGTCAAAGCAAAAAAGGCTGGAATGACATAGAGAATTACACCCGTGGCGATCCGGGTTAGAATTGGTCTACAGCAACCCTTGCTTGTTCAAAGAGGCAACTGACGGAATCGGATCGTCAGGCTCGATGATTTGGTTGAAGCATGTCATCGTATCCCATTTGCGTAGATCGGTGCTCATGATGTCAATCACTGGATTGTCTGGTCCCCGACACATATATTTAGTGACCGCCGCCATATAGCTGGAATATTGCCGAATCCGGCGAGCATGACTACGTGATTACGTTAGTCGCCAGAAGCAAGGAATAACTACATCACATACCTAGCTTATTATTTAATGCTTAATGTCTCGTTTATCGATTCATAAGAGATACATTGAAATATGTGAGTGTTATCTATGCTACAAACCAATCAGATAAATATGCATATAAGGTCATCGAAACAAGAACTACGTTTTGTAACGCGAGACATTGATGTGATTTCAACTTGCTAAAAATTCTGTTGTCTAGTGTACACAAAATAGTTTAGTTAGTTGTTTTCCTATGTATGTGTGCATATGTAAACAATCATCGCTGCAAAAAATGTGACGCAATGTGATATATACTTCCTATGCAGTTAATACAGTTACTTTAGTAATGAAAATATGGCTGAAACTTTTGGGGACACGGGTGGCCCAGTCGTCTTAGGTGCCGCAATTCGCTGTCCAGGGTTGCGTCCCTTGGGCAATCTAGAAACCCACGATCGTGAGCTCGAATCCTCGAATGTCAGAGACCGACCGACCAGGGAGAGGCAGGCCCCCAGTTACGAGCGTCCACCAAGATCGTTGGATTCGAACCACCCATCTGAAATCGATTCCAACCTACAACAATCATTGCGAGAACCATCGATCCCTGGCCTTTGTCGAATATCGGCACAGACTGTACGTCACCGTCTTAGACGTTACGGGATTGTTGCGAGGAGACCAGCCAGACGCCCAATTTTGACCAACAATCACCGCCGATTGCATCTGCAATGGTGTAGGCAGCGCTTGCGTTGAATGGCAATTCAGTGGAGACAGGTTCTGTTCACCGACGAGTCTCGTTGTCACCTCTCCCAATGGCGATGGCCGAATACGAGTATACCGACGTACTGGTGAACGTAACACTCAGAACTGTGTTGTGGAGGATGGCCGTTTCGGAGGAGGCAGTGTTATGGTGTGGGGAGGAATAACCGAGAGACAGAGAATTCGTTTGCAAGAGATCTAGGAAATTTGTATTCGTCACCACTCGCCCCTTTCCGTGACCTGCAAGAAGACTTGTCCCCCTATCGATGAATGTTATGTGCGAAAATACGACAAACCAATCAGAATGCGCGTATGATTTCGAGTTCTTTGTCAAATAATCCCAGAGAAATAATTGTTTGATTTTACATATGTCTTGCATCTAAAATTATACCCAAGACACAGTTAAATGTGTTCAATCATACATTATAATTCCGCACGTCCCGATGTGCTTTAAATTGCATCTGAAATATATATGATATATAGGGAAATATATGTGAACCATTACGCAACGGGTTGACAATTAATTTAGGTATGCCCGTTTGCGCTAAGACGGAACCCGGTCGCAAAAACGGCCACGAGAGGGGGACGAGTCGCTATTCGGCTTGTCCCGGAATAACACGAGTGGGTCACGAATGGGAAATTTGAACGGGCAGCGTTACCGTGACGAGGGCATCCAGCCTATCGTTTGCCTTTTTTGAATCAACATGGACCTGGCATGATTTTTAGCTTGACAACGCCCGACCCCCTGTGACCCGGATTGTTCAACAAGCACTTGGACAGAACAACGTGAATGTGATCCCATGGCCTGCTCACTCTGAAATGGACCGCCGTCTCCGACATTTAAAACGTACTCCGACTACAGTAACTTGTTTGATAGGCATTACTTAGAAGTTGGCGGATGACAAGATAGTCACAATTTTATGGATAACAACTTCTTTAATACTGTAAAAAGCGACGTTTCGGTATAGATCCTTATGCCGTTGTCTTGCTTGACAACGGTATAAGGATCTATACCGAAACGTCGCTTTTTACAGTATTAAAGAAGTTGTTATCCATAAAATTGTGTCTATCTTGCCGACTACAGTACACCAACTGAGACACAGACTGGTGGAGATATAGGATGCCATCCCACAATAAAGTGTTAAACGTTTGATCCGTTTAATGCGAAGGAGATGCATTGCATGCATCCAAGCGAGAGGGGGACACACGCCACTAACGTGTGAAATGACAGGAGTTATTTCATGTCTTTGCTAGACGTGTGTAGTTAAATTGGTGCACTTGTTCTACTGGTCCATTGTCTGTTTGAAAATATGAATTCTTTCAGATGAGTAAATCTACTTTGATAAGGTTCTTGGATTTGTATCGTGTCACAAGAACTTGTGTTGCCGAGTATATTATTAAAATGAGGGTATCGCTAATTACTTCCCTTGATATGATCGTCTTGAACTTTGTCATGTACGAGAAGTTAGAAAAAGAATATATAATTATTATGTTGATTAGAAATATGTGATTATTATGTAAATGAGGGTATCTTTAATCGCTTCGGTTAATATGATCGTCCTAAACTTTGGGTGTTGAATGGGTTTATATCAAGGAAAACATAAGTTTCAGAAATAATATGTAATTATTATGTAAATTAGGGCATCTTTAATTATTGGTACTAAATGAATAAGGTATATAAAATAAGGTCTATAAAATAGAATACTAAACGAGGGTTGTCAAATACGCTGCCAAAACGATGTCGTTTTATATTCTAATATTTTTTTAGACTGACCTGATGTTTTCTTTTGTGTTCAGGAAAAAAACACAAGTGTCCACATTTCCTTAGACAAATAAAAACTACGGGTGCTATTTATAATAACATACGAGATACACGGGGATAATGCTTGAGAATCGGCATTGGTATATATTTTGTCATTGTCGGATGGTTGAAACAGTAACTCATTTTGTATACATGGCTGGTACTGAAAAGAACAAAAGCCTCGCTGGTTTTACATTTAAGATAATATACAAAAATGTGAAATGTATTATTCATTAAATTCTATAGGGCTAACCCTAGGTTTACGTAATGTATGTCTACATTTACTTTTAGGTTTATCTTGACAGTCAATCATGATTTATGTCACTGCATTCATCTGAACTATTCGTCCTTTCGCCATTCTGTCAGTTCACGCTGAGAGAACGCTCTTCTTCTCCAAAACCGCGGGGCGTATCAATATTAACTTGCCATAAATGATTGAAGAGGACAAAGGAGTACTTGTTGAAAAATCTGCCATACTGAAATTCGCGTATTTTCACACCATGACGGGATTCCGGTACAGAATAGGTTCCTTCAACCCAATAAGCTTGTGGTTAGAGTTGACTCATACACATATGGTTGCTGCAACATGTCACCCTGCTCATTGTGTGTCTGGTACCCCGACGGCGTAGGGTCGTTGGTCGTGCAGTCAATCACTGGTTTGCCTGGTCCAGTATTGGTTTGGTTTGTTGTTTTACGCCGCACTCAGCAATATTCCAGCTATATGACGGCGGTCTGTAAATAATCGAGTCTGGACCAGACAATCCAGTGATTGATATCATGAGCATCGATCCACGCAATTGGGATCGATGACATGCATCAAACCAAGTCAGCGAGCCTGACCACCCGATCCCACTAGTCGCCTTTTACGACAAGCATAGTCACCTTTTACGGCAAGCATGGGTTGCTGAAGACCTTTTCTACCCCGGAATCTTCACGGGTCTGGTCCAGTATTGATAACGGGAGCCGGACAGTTGCCGTCAGTAGAACTGCCGCCCGAGACAATTGCCACTCATAAAAGAATATTTCATTAACATGTTATGAATTCTATATTCGGTTAATTATACAACAACTTTACAACGTGGAGAATGGTGGATAAAAAAAAGTCACTGTTTAAAAGTTAAGTAAAACTTCAACTGTTAACTGTCAGTACAGCAGAAGAAACAATTCACAATCTGTAATTGTGAGCCACGTGGCTCAGATAGTTCATGCCGTGTCTGTTAATAAAGTCTGATACAAATGAATGGTGCGAAGGACAAAATGTTGGCAATCCTTATATTGTTTGCGATGGTTGGCCACATTTTGCCCTGCCACCATTTGGGTGATCACCTGATCATTCAGAACTTGTTCCCTCCTTGGGACATGCAATAAACGCCAAATGCTTGGGTGTGCTCGTGAAGAGGTCCAACACACTGGTTGTCAAGTACCTTGTGGTGAAGATGTACTTTCATTACACACCTTTCTGACTTTACAAAGTCTACTTGGTTATCCATGCCTGTGAACAATGCATGCCCATCATGTTGCTGTTGCTTTTGGAGTTTAAGAGGTCCCCTTCTGCCTCAGCAATGTCGGCTGGCCTGTCCCTCTTTGGAACTTATGGGTGTGAGTAGGGTCGATCATGCCTACACAGCTTATATAAATATAGTTTTCGTAATTGAGATTAACTGTATAATTCTCCTCCTCTAGTCTGCTTCAATCTACCATCACAGGATCAAACAGTTTCCGATATATGTATAAATCCTCTCTAACAGAACACTATCACAACATATATGCCATCTTGGAGTTATCAAACAATAGTTGGTTCCTAACCAATGTTATTTAAGTACAAGCAGCTCTGCTCCCATTACTCACCCTCTCCTCTCAGAACACAAAGGTTTTACAAGAAAACATGAAGACTGTTTACATCTTACTTTCAAGAACATGTGTTTGTTTATCTCACTGTGAACAATAGTAAGACACCTTTCATTTAATAAAAAATATATATTGGGTCGGAAAAGTCCTATTGTAGTAAATTCACAGGTTGGCAGTTGTCCCAGATGGCAATTGTCCTAGGTAGCAATTGTCCGGATGGTAATTGACCAGTGGGAATTTCCTGAGTGACAATTGTCCGGGTTGCACTTGTCCTACCCGTTTTACACCAAGCAATCAATCATCATTTATTTCTCAAAAAGAACCACCAACAGTGGTTAAGGAGAAAAATTGTCTTAACATGATAATAATTAATATTTTAACACGCTGATGTGAGATAGAAGGAATATTGTTATCCTCGGCGTTAAACGTTCACTCACTCAACAACCCCCCTCATTCCGCAGGTGCCTTTCTCATCCCCTTCCTCGTGTGCCTGGTGCTGTGTGGTCTCCCCCTGTTCTTTCTCGAGGTGGCGTTGGGACAGTTTGCCGGGAAGAGCGCGATGCACATCTGGGGCTTCTGTCCTTTGATGAAAGGTGGGTAAAGCACATAAATGTGAAGTCTTACAAAACCAGTTCTCAGGTTTTGAAATGCATTTAGAAGTGATACACATAAGGATGACAATATATGGATGTCAACTTCTTCAGGTGATGAAGGAGTAAGCATATACTCCGAAACGTTGTGTTCCTCATAATTAAGAGGTTGACATCCATATATTCTCAACCTTAATACAGCATTGTATATCTAAACCCACCAAGGTCATATGGGCATGGTAACTGACATTTTAGCCCACGAGGTATGCATACTTTAAGAATGAGGATAACCTTTGCAACTCAATTATTGTTATTTTGGGACACTTTTTTAAATGGTTTGTTATTTACATGTGATAGTTATGTGACTTACAAGTGTCAAAATGGTAGATTTAAATCGTTTTATTAATATTTCTACACGAGCAAATACTTTATCCCAGCTGGTTTTCTTCATCAATTATCAGTTATAACTCTGTTCACTGAGGTCATCCATTAGGCTCTATGTCTGATATAAACAAGCCACAGTTACATTTTGGAGTCATATGCAATCATGGCAAACTCACAAGTCAATGTCGATTACGTTAAGAATGTACACAGTGATGAAAATTTAGTTTTTAATGGGTATAATCATGACATTATCATGATGTGGATGTTGTAAGGACTTACACATAAAAAAGACCAAATATATGTCTAAATGTTGTAAAACATGAATTAAAACCAAAATATATGTCTTGTTTGATAGGCATTACTTAGAAGTTGGCGGATGACAAGATAGACACAATTTTATGGATAACAACTTTCCTGTACCAGCAAATAGGTTGGATGGGTGATGTTGTGAGGGCTTGCTGTTCGAAGTGGGTCATGTAGATTTCAGTAAGGATAGGAGACAGTGGGGATCCCATGGGTAGGCCGTGTATCTGTTGATAATACTCGTCGCCCCAGGTGAAGTATGTGGTGGAGATACAGGCGGTGGTGAGGGCTTCATGCCCCATTGGCTTCTAGCTATGTGTTTTCTGTCCATCGTGTTGTGATAGCATCATCCTTGTTGTCACACCTACCTATGTTATCCCACTCATGTATGCCCTTGTTGTTAGTGTTAATCCTCTACTGTTAATCCTCCACTTGCTATATATATTCTGCACTTTGTCCCTCATTCAGTCTTGCTTGACAACGGTATAAGGATCTATACCGAAACGTCGCTTTTTACAGTATTAAAGAAGTTGTTATCCATAAAATTGTGTCTATCTTGTCAAAATATATGTCATTTATATTTATGTTGATCTGTCCAAAATGTGATCTATATACAATAGTAAATCCATGACCAATTAGTAATAAAATTTTATGTATTATACATGTTGATCTATATGTTCAAAAACATTGGTAATACAATTGATGTATTGACAGCCAAGACCCTAGATTATGTGTCTTTACTTGTAGTTTTGCTTCTGTGCACATTTGCGCTTGTGGTTCTAATTCACTTATATTTATGAAACAAATACAAAAGACACAAACATCATACCGAGTAGTTATGCCTGTGTTCCTTTTCAAATTAAAGATATTTTTAGAAACAATTAGGTGACAATTACTCCACATTACTTCAATGACTCTCCCTACCTTATTTGCAGGTTCAAACTGGTATTTGATCGTTAAATACCTGTCGATCTGTACAATTCCTAATCTGACTGCACTTGACAATTAATAAATAATGAAATCCTTTTTATTATGACATTAAAACAAATTCATTCCAAGAAAAAACAAATTATTTGCTGCAATTATGTCGTTTGTTATTAATAATGTACTATGTACAGATGTCAGGTTGAGACAAGAAAAAAGAGGACACATCAAACAATTATATTTATTAGATGAAAAGCAAACTGTAAAAAGGGTTAAACTGTATTAACCGATCATAACTAAAAGTCTGTGTTATAACTAATGGAAAATATACTTTTACCTCGGATTTTACCGAAATCTGTTAATCACACGGGTCGCTGATGCGGAAACACTGTGATGGTATTATCAATTTGCGATATGCATGTCAAAATGGTGTGATTCCGTCAGTGTAGGGTCTTATATAGGACATTATATATTTTCGTTTGTGTTTATCCATATTTGTATCGTACAATAACCAATGCTGACAGCGATGCTTTTTAACCTTCTATAACTATAGGCTTGGGAATCAGCATGACGATGCTATCGGCGCTGACGCTGATGTACTACCCTATAGTGTTGTCGTGGTCGGTGTACTTCCTCGTACAGTCTTGTTCCCAATTGCTGCCGTGGACGTCGTGTGGGAACTGGTGGAACACACCATCCTGTGTCGTCACCTCGGCACAGACGTTATATCATTCACCAACCAACGAGAGCAACGTCACCGATGGTGGACAAATACGTCACATCTCAGGTGTGACTAATGCCAGTCTCTCACACACTGCAGCGGAGGAGTTCTGGCAGTAAGTGTATTTGTGTGGGGGGGGGGGGGGGTCCGGAGGGGGGGGGGGGGGGGGGGGGGGGGGGTAGGGGTGCTCTTCTCCCTGGCCCCACGGCCCGTCTAGATCGAAGAAGTGACAGTGAGCTTTGTTTCAGTAAAGGGGCCACCGGCCCATTATACATGTACAATATATGATATCAGGGTTAGACAATTTCAGCGCCAATGAGAAAGTTATTACGCTTTTTAAAAGCAGGAAATACAAATTTAACTACAGCATTAACTATGCATGGGGTTTAAGATGTACAGAGTGTTATAAATTTATCAAAAGTATCATTTGTGTAAAAATAATAAGGTAGAACCTTACGTCTCAAACTGTCATAGTATGGACATTGTAAACAAAAATGATATTCAGATTCCACTTCAGGTCTTACACAAAATGGACATAGTTTCTTAGCTCTAGGTATATTGTACTTCCTTCAATTTTCAATTAGCAAAGTATGACGAGAACATCTAAATTTACTCAAAGCAATACGATATGCACTTACTGAAATACAATCTAGATATTTTTAAATACATCATATTGCTTAATACAAGAGTAAAAAGAAAGTTTCGAGTAAGTTCTTAAACTGCTAGACCACTGTTGGTTACCTATATCAATACATCTTGTTTTAAAGTTATCAATAAAACCAATATGATTTACTCCTTGACTATCAATAAAACCAATATGATTTACTCCTTGACTATCAATAAAACCAATATGATTTACTCCTTGACTATCAATAAAACCAATATGATTTACTCCTTGACTATCCCAAACATGGCCAAAACCATATGAATAAAGAAGTTGTTTTACTTTTAGTGCCGAGCAATTGATTCCTTTTGTCTGCCAGATTGTATTGATATGAATAAGCATGGCTAAGGATTATATTAGATCGAAGTAGTACTAATTCCCTTGTAGGGATACTTAGTGTTAAGTCTCTATTATTTGCGAGGGATATTCACTGATATTTCCAATAGTTCGCAAAATCCCTACCAAACAAAATTCCGACAAATTAATATGTTATTACTTTTTTTCTATTCTGTTTCAAGTACCCTGTCACGTGTCATAGGTGATAGACGAGTGAACATGTCTGTGGCTTTGGTATCCTTAGTGAATGAGTGAATGAGTTAAGTGTATAGCTATAGCCACTTTGAACAGTATGCATCTGTATCACGACGTGTCAGCTTTGTGTGTTAGGAAATCCTGAGGCATAACATTAGACGTTTACCACGTTGGTGACATGGGTATGGTTGGTTGGTTTTTTAACGCCACACTCAGCAATATATTCCAGCTATATGACGGCGGTCTGTAAATAATCGAGTCTGGACCAGACAATCCAGTGATTGATATCATGAGCATCGATCCACGCAATTGGGATCGATGACATGCATCAACAGTTCAGTTCAGTTCAGTTTATTTCTCTGAAAAACCACCAACGGTGGTACAAGAGTATATATATATATATATATATATATATATATATATATATATATACAACATATAATATACAATGCAGATCAAGATGGTAACAAGCCTAAAATAAATAGAAATTAAGCAAATAAAGTAATAAAAATAATAATCATCATCATCATCATCATCAAAAGAAATAAAATTAGACACCTTAACGCAATAATGAGTTCAAATTTATGATGAATCTGGACAGATGTTTCAAAGTGGATATATTTTTAGGTGATAACGTTTTACGCAATTTACACATATTTGGCCAGATATAACAATTCTGTGGGATGTAGAGAAGTCGTTGTTGGAGAAGTGCTTCACACCTAAAAAGATAGTGAAATTCGTCTCCAACAGCAGATGAATTGCATAGTGTACAGACACGGTCTTCTCTCAGTAACCCTCTCCATCGGCCGGTTTCAATGGGCAAATGATGATTAGATGTGCGAAATTGTAAAATTGGCAAGTAGATAGTTTTGGGAAGTAATAGAAATTTTTCGAATTTTGGTAATTCTTTTAAATGTTGGTAGTATAAACCTTTTGAACTTGATAAAATAGATTCTCGCCACTGTTGAATAAATTGGTCTTTAAGAGTTCTCTCGACCTTTGAAACCAGCCATGAAGTAGAGCAAATAGACGGGTTTATGAATATTTCTGACAGTCCGACATCATTTAGTATTTTTTTTACTGTAGCTATCCACTTAAACGATTTTGCGTTTGCATCATAGTCTTTTATCAAATAGTTATATAAAATATTAGATAACTTTGTGGGTCCGTTTTAATTCGTTAGTTTATGCCAGAAGGAAATCATCCGTTTAAATACTTTAATTTTGAGTGGTTCCCTGCCAAGTTTCCCATAAACCATAAAATTAGGTGTTGAATTCCTCAGACCAGTTACTATTTTTAAAAATTTCAATTGCATTTTCTCTATCATTTCTAAATTTTCAAAACCCCATATTTCGGAGCAGTACAAAAGGATTGGCACTACCATCACGTCAAACGCCTTCAATAAACAATCTAATGGTAGGTTAACATTTCGTGCTCTTTTTATTAGGCAGTACATTGCTTTTGTCGCGTTTGCTCTTAGTGATTTCATACAAAACACAAGTTGTCTATTTCTGTGAAGATTTATACATAAATATGTATAATTATCAACAATCTCCAGTATCTTTCCCCCAAAATAAAATATTGATTTGGTTGATTTGGCTGGACCCCCTCCAAAGATTATTATTTTTGTTTTTGAAATATTTACGTTTAGCTTCCATTGTAAGCAATATTGGTTAAAGGAATCTAACGATTTTTGCAATCCAGATTGGGTATCGCTAAATATGACTGTATCGTCTGCGTAGAGTAATACTAAAATATGTAACCAAACTGTGATGTCATTTCCCGATATACAATCAAATGAGATCCCTTGGCATCCTTGTTTTGTAAGATACGATTCAAGATCATTTAAAAATATTGAAAACAGTAGTGGTGATAGATTTTCGCCCTGTCTAACACCTGATTGACAAGGGAAGTACTCTGATTCTGCATTATTTGATTGTACCATTGATTTAATATTACTGTACATATTTTTAACTAAAGTTAGGAATCGGCCCTCGAATCCACTGTTTTGCATTTTAGACCACAATCCTACTCTCCAGACAGTATCAAATGCTTTTGTAAAATCTATGCACGCACAATAAAGTTTTTTTTTGACAGTTTCAAAATATGCATCAACGAATGGATAAAGAATATATTATCAGCAGTTTGAAATTGTTTCCTAAATCCCGACTGTGCCGGAGTTAGGATATTATTGACATCTAGAAATTTTGTCAGTCGTTCGTTTAGGATACTGGTGAAAAGTTTTCCGAAACAGCTTAATATCGTAATGGGTCTATACGAGTTTGGATCAGATGGGTCGCCTTTATTTTTGTAGATAGGTTTTATAATTCCCGAGAGCCACGTTTCAGGGATTACACCGCATGAGAGTACAAGATTGAAGAATTCCGAATATAGTGGGGCAAGTACTCCAATGCTATCTATTATATGATCATTCTCGACAAAATCTAGCCCAGAAGCCTTATTTCTTTTAAGTTTCTTTGCAGCCTTTATAATTTCTTCAGTCGTTATATCATCGTTTAAGGTTTTACAATCATACACCAGTGTTGCAGTTGCACATCTTTCTAATTCAGAGTCATCAATTTTGTTTTCATTTAAGTTTTTATAAAAATTATAGAAGGAATTAATATCAGGAGCATTCGGATTTGTGTCTTTCTTACATCCTGTTAGGATCTGCCAACATTCTTTAGGCGAATGGTGAAGATTTTGGCGAAAGGTCTTATTTAATTTGTCTTTATATTTACTTATATTCCTATCCATACATTTCTTGTAAGCCTTTGCTTCTTGGTGATATGCCAGTTTATTAAATACTGTTTTCGATTTTTTAAGTCGACGTTTTGCTTTATTAAATTTCTTTCGGGATCGTCTGCATTCTATTCCGAACCAAGGTTTATCTTTTTCGCGTTGTCTGTATTTAACATTGTTTTCTCTGACTCCGAATGTTGCTCGTGCAGCGTTAACAAGTACGTGCGCGATTTCATTCGCGAGTCTGTTTACACTCGGCGGGTCGCCGTGACCTGTCCGTGCTTCGTGCACAGTCTTCACCAGTTTATTTATCTGTTTAACATTTATATTCTTTATGTATACATCTGATTTATCAAGCTTGTAATGTTTATGTTTGTTAGCGGCATTTATATAGATGCATGGTATAGGCCTTTACATGGATTACTGACAGGAGGTGTGACTGCGCTAAGTGTAAAGGTGAGAGGGCAGTGCACGTCTGAGTAGAGGGGTGAGTAGTCAATTATATTAAAATCAGAAAAGAGCGTAAGGCACATTTGCGATACGATAACATAGTCGATAACACTTTTATCTTTACATGTTGTTTTACCTATCAGTTTATCATTTCCTAGCCTGCCATTACCAATAAACAGATTTAAATTTTTACAGATTTCAATAAGTTTAAAGCCAAAATTATTTATTCTTGTTTTGTCCTGTGTTGCTCTCACGCGTGGCAACCCAAGTTCATCGAGCACAGATTCAGGGTTAAGTTCTGATCTAATTTCATCAATATCCAGATTAAATTCTTCGATTATGTATTCATCAAGAATTTCGTACTCGCATAGATTATTTGTCCGGGCATTAAAATCCCCAATTAAAATGATATACTCACTTTTTGACATAATATTAATTATTGATTCCTCAATTTCATAAAACGTATCGTTTGTAATATACTTTGATCCTTCGGGTGGAATATAAACAGTCCCCAAGTACAGATCCTGATCAAAACTCAATAGTTTTTTACATACTTTAGTCTAAAGAATGTAATCGCATTTTTCTTCAGTTACGGATATATAATCTCTATATTTACTTTTATATGCTACACCTATACCTCCTGATCGCCTTACAGTACCCAACCTATCTAACTCATCCAAACTGTTTGTTTTCGTTTCTTGAAATCCAATTATGTCTCTTTTAGCTATTAGGTAAAAAAAATCCTTATATTCTAGGCGATGTCTGAGGCCACATACATTTAGACTTAAGAAATTAAGACCAGTATTTTGGTCATGAACAGTACAGTCACCACCATCATCATCATCATCATCATCATCATCATCATCATGTGCAACAACATCATGTGCAACAACATCATGTGCAACAGCATTGGCATCATTATCACAATTACTAGCAAATTCAGAACCGTGGTTTACAGCGTTTATATTATTAAGTACAGATTTCTTTTTCCATAATATACATGAAATCTTTGCTTCACGGGCTTTGTTAAAAATAACTGGGGTATAGGCATGATAGTTCAGGACATCTGTGACATCATTGGTATTAGGTACATCTGTGTTTGCATATGTTTTGGTGGAAACATTTACATCAGTTAAATTGGTTTCCTTATCTAAGGACACATGGTTATTCAAAATATAAACAGAGTCCATTGTATTATACACATTGTGAGTACCATTTGGTTTGCTTGGTACATTTATCTTTAAGGTTTCCCTGGACTCACGTGCAAGTTGTGTGTGATCTAAGGTTTTCAGAATATCAGATAGATTGTGAGCATGGTTTGTGTTTTCTGCTGAATTAACTATTACCTGTACATCAGAACAATTGCCAAGATTACATACAGTAGGGGCGCGGTTCATCAGTGCATTTGAAGAGTTCGCGTTATCAAGTACTTGGTTGACAACAGTAGTGTTTACAGTTGTTTGACTTGAGATATTTACCCCAGAGTGTGTATGGTTATTTGGGACAGTATTAGGGTTATTACACATATCTTCTGTGTCAGTAACATTTGTGTTTACATTTAGTTTATATTGAATGTTTTTCTCAGAGTTTTTATTAGGCTTGTTTATGGTAGAAACCAAGTCAGCGAGCCTGACCTCCCGATCCCGTTAGTCGCCTCTCACGACAAGCATAATCGCCTTTTACGGCAAGCATGGGTTGCTGATGAGCTATTCTACCCCGGCTCATTACGGACATGGGTATGGAACCATTATTAAGACGGACCGGGATTCAAACCCATGATTATTGGTTTCTGGCACGCCAAAGGGAAGCAACTCCACACAGTGAAATGGTGAAACAGTGAAAACGTAACGTGTGTATGACGCTGTGAGCGAGCAACGTGCCCTAATTGCTACAATGTATATCTCCATAGGTACAACGTCCTGCGTATCTCCGACGGTCTGGACAATGTCGGAGGGATACAGACTCACCTGGCACTATGTCTCCTCAGCGGATGGATAATTGTGTTTCTGTGCATCATCCGAGGAATCAAGTCCGCTGGAAAAGTAATAAAAAAACTAAACTTCACCATGTAAACAAGATCTGACTTTACTTATGAGCACTATCCAGATTGATAAAGGTTTGCTAGCATTACCGCATACAAGTAAAAGCAACAAAACCCTCTGTACAGTCAGCCACCAGAAATATGTGCTACACATAGTTAAATAACAATAAATATGAAATTAAATTGAGAAACCATTGATGTTTGCTTAGCAGAAACACGCATTTACTCTCTACTCCAAATACGTCGTGTTCATTTTTAATTAATTGATATCGTGTGTGTAACGGGGGCACGGGTGGCCCAGTCGTCTAAGGCACCACAATTCGCTGTTTAGAGTTGTGTCCCTTAGGCACGCCAGAAACCTTTGATTGTGGGTTCGAATCCCGGTTCGCCCCGATTATTTTTCTAGGTTTGTCAGCACCATACCCGTGCTCGTGGGTTTCACCAAAGTTGTAAACGTCTAAGACCTGTATCACCCATATCAAGCTGGCACGTCGTGAAACAACTGGAATAATGTTAAAAGTGGCGTTAAACCCAACTCACTCACTCACTCCTGTGTGTTACAGGTTGTCTATGTGACAGCTACCCTGCCCTACCTCTTGCTGATCATCCTCCTGATTCGCAGTCTCATGCTACCCGGAAGTGACGAGGGCCTCCTGGTGTACATCAAACCTGACTTTAACAAGCTCATGGAGATGCAGGTAGAGGTTTAATAATGATATATATATACAGCAAAAGTGTGTTGGGGTTTTTTTTCATTGCACATAAAGCCATATAATTATTCCCGAATACAATTCTTCATTTAGACATATTTACATATTTAAGTGGATCACAAAGATTTAGGTACTTTAGCACATGTGTATTTTATTCAGATTTCATGGAAATTTCAACCAAGCTTTTCCATCAAGTTTTCGCCATCAAAGGCCTGGTTAAGTCATTCGAGAATATTATGGGAGAGGAATTTACAAATTTCATGCTATTCCATGACACCTTCTTACTTACTGGCACTGACTCAGGTTCTTTCGTGAACACCTAGTGACTGATTTTCAGTGATCCAATCATAAAATGTTCATCACCTGTCTTACTGCACTGATTGTTTTGGCATCCAGTAAGTATTATAACTGTCAGGAATCCTGTAACTGTTTGATCGATAATATTTTTTATCATATTGCAAACGCGCAAAATTGTGAAAACTTTATTGGTAAGGCGCTGCTCGCCTATGTGGCTGTATGTTCTCCCTGGTGTAGGTGTGGCTGGAGGCGTGTCTCCAGGTGTTCTACTCCCTTGGACCAGCTTGGGGCGGCCTTATCACCATGGCAAGCTTCAACAAATTCGACAACAACTGCCTCAGGTGAGAGTTCCTACAAAATTAATGAATACACACATCTCATACAATACAAATGTGTATACTACGGTGAATTATTAATTGAAGAGGCGGGACGGGATATAGGAGGTTTCACAGATACAAATTCCGGTTAATGAGGTCGCCCAAAGTAAAGAGGTCCGTTGATTAGGACGTCCATTGCAAAAGGGACCTGAAATGAGATGTCAGATCAAGAGAAGAGGTTAAGTATACGTTATGTCTAGAGTAAGGAATGAGGTTGCCCAGATTGAAAAGGTTTTGTATATAAGGTTTCGAGAGAAAAATGTCCGGTGTCTGAGGTCTAACAGAGTAACGGTGTTCGGCATATGAGTTCTCACAGAGTAACGATGTTCGGTATATGGTGTCTCACAGAGTAACGATGTTCGGTATATGGTGTCTCACAGTGTAACGCTGTCCGGTATTTGGGATTTCACCGAGTAACGCTGTCCGGTGTTGGAGGTCTCACAGAGGAAAGGGGGTGTGATATATGAGGTTTCACTGTGTACCGATGTCCGGTATATGAGGTCTCACTGAGTAACGATGTCCAGTATATGAGGTCTCACTGAGTAACGATGTCTAGTATATGAGGTTTCACTGTGTACCGATGTCCGGTATATGAGGTTTCAATGTGTACCGATGTCCGGTATATGAGGTTTCACTGAGTAACGATGTCCGGTATATGAGGTCTCACTGAGTACCGATGTCCGGTATATGAGGTCTCACTGAGTACCGATGTCCGGTATATTAGGTCTCACTGAGTACCGATGTCCGGTATATGAGGTCTCACTGAGTACCGATGTCTAGTATATGAGGTTTCACTGTGTACCGATGTCCGGTATATGAGGTTTCAATGTGTACCGATGTCCGGTATATGAGGTCTCACTGAGTACCGATGTCCGGTATATGAGGTCTCACTGAGTACCGATGTCCGGTATATGAGGTCTCACTGAGTACCGATGTCCGGTAAATGAGGTTTCACTGAGTACCGATGTCCGGTATATGACGTCTTGCAAAGTAAAGAGGTGCGATGTTCTACGACGCAAAAGTACTTTTTCCGCAGGGGCAAAACGTTTGTGAAATCCGCGGACCTACTGCGTTGTACCTGCGAAGTATATGAAGTAAATTTATTTTGTTTATTTGTGGATTTTAAAAAGGCCTTTGATAACGTTTGAAGGATTGGCTTTTGGCAGAAACTTCTATCCTATGGTGTTACAGGTATACGTTTTATACTTATATGTATATGTACAATAGAATATGTACAGTAATATATGGTGAGTCATGATGATGATATTTCAGGCTTGTTTAATTGTCGTGTAGTAAGGGTGTCAGTCAAGGGGAAAATTTGTCGCCTCTCCTGGTCTCTTTGAATTTAAATGACATGGAAACTCATATGAATATCTATGACTGTAAAGGTATTACGCTAGAATCACTTTCGGGGATCACCAAGTTGTTATTGTTGTTATATGCAGATGAATACTGTCCTGTTTGGTGAGATTCCCTCACAAGTACAGCATAGTCTGGATGCTTTCGAAATATATTGTATTTCCTGGAAAATAAAGGTTAATCCAGACAAAACTAAGGTGGTTATATTCGGCAGTGCAAATACAGTGGAAAGTGCTCACATGCTATTAAGTGTTCGCGGGAACATTCACTATAATGGGAGATGTGACGTTAGCTAGCTGAGAATGTACATGTGGACACACAGTTGCACCGATTACAGCGTACACGTAGGCTCTTTGTTCAAGTAGGAATGTAAAAGCTATGTTAGTTAATACAATGTATTTATTCACATTTCTGAAGTATATTCGCTGCCTACTTATGTACTGTAAACACACTGGCCAGTTCCATGTACCACTGTGTGGTGTATTGTGGCAATAAAGACGTTGAGAGACAAGTTATACATATACATCCCATGTGGTGATTGTTTTTCATTCATAACACCACACCATTATATAACACTACTCCTTGACAACTTACAATGATTTCAAATGTTAAGTACAACAGATTGAACGAGAACAAATGATAATGCATTGTACAAAGAAGGACTATGTCTGCCATCTTGCAGATTTATACCCATTCGAATTAGGAACGAGAATAATTAATTAATATAAACCCGTGAAGATCTGGGGTAGAATATGTCTTCAGCAACCCATGTTTGCCGTAACAGGCGACGATGCTTGTCGTAAAAGGCGACTAACGGGATCGGGTGGTAAGGCTCGTTGACGTGGTTGATGCATGTCATCGATTCGACATTGCGAGGATCGATGCCCATGATATCAATCACAGGATTGTCTGATCCAGATTCGATTATTCACAGACCGCCGTTATAAATCTGGAATATTGGGGAGTGCGGCGTTAAACAACAACCAACCAACCAACCAAATAATTAATATAAATTATGCAGTTTAGAGTTGAATAGTCCATGTCCTTTGGAACGAAACGTAGAACGGGTGTATAAGTTTTTGAATTTGGTAAAATACATGTAGGTTTGTTAAATAAAACGGTGATTTCCTCTTAATTGCTCTCATTCAAAATGTCTTCGGAAATTAAATTATGTTTGAGAAACAGAGGTGACTTTGTGGGAGAAGTGACTTTAGTCAGCTGAGACTGTACAAGTGGACACACAATTTCACCGATTATAGTATACATGTGGGCTTTTTGTTTAAGCAGGAATGTACAGGAAATTATATGTCACAATTATCTGTGTACTAATTACATTTTAGGATGTTATAAGTTCTGCGGGTATCAATCTGCTTCGTCTAATTATTGGTAAACCAGGTAAACCGTAGCTATTAGACAACCCATGTATAGTCAGGGATGAGTGACTTTGCTAGTTATGTTCTAATTAGCTTCGTTCAAACAAACATAAAATATTTACCATGTACAATATACGCATCTCAAGGGTTACGAATACCGCAGCTGACAAGCGAGCAGGTTTATTAACAATCACAAATAAATACACCCGTCAAACGCGTTAACATTATTTCAAGTGAATCCACGCATCTGTCAAAACCAAGACCGTTTTCATCAGTGACCTGAAATATACAAGTATATGACAGAGGCTTTTCTCCCTTCAGTTTATATCTTCCTAACTTTCTGCAACAACTAATTTGACGTATTATATACTCCTCAGAATCTTGCTTAAAATTTGCAGCTGTCAAATATCGACCCAAAATGTTCACTGGATAAAGTTCCGACCCGAAGACCGAAATCAACACATATCTACCACCTCAATGAAAATTCGAACATATCCACCATGAAAACATAGATCTGAACGTTTAATATGTACAACTTCAGAAAATCTGTGGAAAAAACCTGCATGCGAGAGAATGGACATAGTCTGAAATCTTAAATCAAACAGGGAACAACCAAAGGATTCCAAACACACAAACAAGTTTCTTCAGCATATCCGTATCAATTGGCTCTTTCTTCTAGACGGGATGACTATAACTTATCTGGGCTGCTTTTCTGATATTTTTTATGAGATCAAACTGGCATGGATCTGGTAAAACTGTTACTTGACTTGCCCAACTTATACCATTGATTTCTGCAACAACAGAATGTGATTTCTTACCTCCTTGGAGAAGAGACGTGAGATATAAAACAACATAAAAAGGTTTTGCTGGTAAACAAGACACCTTTGGAAAATGTGAACTCCATTTTTACCATAGAATATAAGCTCTCATGTACTTATTGACAGTGGCAGGTGCTTTTGATTTTGACACTAATTCTGGCATTTTCCTGCTAAACTGATGAATCCTCATGAACCAAGGAATCTTTCTCCTTCCAGATGCCTAGACCAAACATATCTGCAATATTAACAACAAATTGGATTAATTCTAATGGCCAGAACGTATCCGTTAAATGAATCAAACATAGAAGCTTTGCTTCCACCTTCGACAGTAGTACTGCCTTAAAGTTGTAGCATACCTGCACCAAGGGATCTGGTTTATCACCATCAAACAAGACAGGCCAATATGACGCAGAGGGCCACATAGGTACAGCCATAGTTGGAGCCTTGTTCCTCAGAACAAACTTGATTGTTTTTGAAACCAGATGGACAAGTGGTAAAGCCCTGTTTTTGTCTCTTTGCCGCTGCTGTGTAAAAAACGCATCGACTGTCTCGGCACCGGGAACTCAAGATCTGGAATTGAATATTACCAACTGTGTATTAATGTGATCTGCGAATCTGTCCACTGAATGTGGTCCCCATCGTGCATCCAGAATCCTGAAAATTGTATTTGTAACTCTCAAATCATCTGAATCTTCAAATCTGCTTAAAGCATCAGCTTTCTCATTGTCTGACCTTGGGATCCAATTGAACTTCAATATGATATTGTGTATACTAGCTTTAACGAATATTGACATAGCTAGTTTCTGTAAATGCGTTTTAAAACTACCACATGTTGCGACATGACAACAAGGCTTGCTATCTGTGAACCAGTTTACGGTCTTATTGCGCAGTATGTTTGAAAATGCAATCAAAGTTAATTCCACAGCTTTCATCTCTCTCCATGTTGAACTGCGCTTAGCTTGGTCCAAATCCCCGCCGTATTGAAAAACGTAATCAGTATTTTGTATATAACCAGCACAGCCAAAATCAATGGCATCTGAAAATACGGAAGTCAATGGAGTCCGACAGTTCCGAAGGGAAATATTGTCCCTCCAAAACATAAGCTCATAGACGCACTCAGGAACATCTAACCTAATCATTTTGTCCCAAGATACTGACCTCTGAATTTCTGTGTGCATCTGTTTAGTCAATAGCCTGCAGATGTCCCCCATAACTGGACATAGAGATATGATCTTGCCTGTCAAACTAGACAAGCTTCGTGCTGTAAAACGACATGCAAGGAACCCTGCGAATCTATTCCTAACATCTTCCAATTTAAAAGACAGGATACCCAAATCTAGATCCCAGATAAAGTCAAGTCACTCTAGTCTAGTTTGAGGATTCCATACAGACTTTTCTACATTGTAAACGAAACCGGCTCTGGTTAAAGTATTCTTAACTATATATGAGTGTTAAGTACATATGGCCTTTGACACCGAATAACCAAAACCATCGTCCAGGTAAACTACGATGCTAATGGAATGCTTTCTCCGGTACTTGACCAATGGGCGAACACACTTCGTGAAGATGTAGGAAGCTGACGTGATACCGATCGGAAGAACTGTGAAACAAAAATACTTTACAGCGCCTTGGCGTTTCCAAGCGAAACCAAGAAAAGTATGTTGAGTAGGGTGAATGTCAATATGATGGCAACCTGACTTTAAATCAAACCTGAACATATAACCAGAGTTTTGTAAAAAGTCTAGTGCGATTTTATAGCCTTCAAAAACATTTTTTTCTTTCCAGACAAATTGATTCACCAATCACAGGTCTAAAATCAACCTCTTTTTGCCTGGATGCTGAACCGACACTGAAAGAGGATTAATAACATGAGAAGTAGTATTAATTTCAACTCTACATTCGTTTTTCAAGAGTTCATGAACAGACTCTGAAACGAAATCTCCATTCTTTATGGCAGAGCTATTATTCTTACTGTGTGCACGAGGTGGGCTATCAACTGAGGGAATAAGGTAACCTTCCTGAATAGTTTTAATAATTTATTCTGGTGCATCAAAGTTCTTCCAAATTGATGGTGTTGCAGTACGTATGAATTTGGGACGAAAGGCCTGGGTTTGCAAGGAGGGAGGGGCCTGAGAAGGCATGTCGTTATTAGGGTTAGGGAAAGTAGCAGAAGGAGCATTGTGAAGTACTTTGTCTCGAGGCCTGTAATGAGCTGCTCGATGCTTACGGGGTGCCTTACTCTCTGTCTTCTCAAGGAGACGTTCTTCGTCTGAGCCAGAAGCAATGTCGTTTCCCTCCAGTTCCGCAACTACGACCCAAACAGACAAGGATATGTCGGCTAATCTGATATGTTTGATTCGCTTGTGGATATCTGAAGCAAGACTTTTAAGGGAATTTGAACATTGAACTTATTATGTTTGAATCATGGCTGAAACTACTTTCTCCAAAGGACCACAATTGAATTTATAATGCAAGTGATTTCCTTTAAATCTAATGAACGGTATCGCAGAATCTTTGCGAGCTCCTCTTTAGGCAGAAAGCGATCTTTGTTCTGACTTTTCAATTATATCACGTTTGAATGTTTTTAGTTTGCAGTCCATATATTATTTAAACAATTGAAAAGTTTCATAACCTTCCACGGAATCCCTTGGTCTGTCAGGCTGAATTTCCTCGGAAGCTTCGAGAGGGGATGACGGAGAAGTTGTCTGTTGTTCAATTATTTAGCAAGATGTATATACATGTATATGCTCGCCTGTGTAATGCGAAGACCCCGAGTGGTTAAACACAGTCAGTGAACACTACACGTCACCTTCCTCACGTGACTTCGTGACACAACATTCACGTGCAATGTACCTGGCTGCGGCAGGCAAAGTCTTACCGTATTTAACCCATAATACTGAGTGAGTGTGTGAGTGAGTGTGGATTTATGCCGCTTTTAGCAATATTCCAACAATATCACGGCGAGGGACACATTGTACCCATGTCGGGAATCGAACCCGGGTCTCCGGCGTGACGAACGAAAGCTTGAACCACTAGGCTAACCCATAATAGATTAATTTAGACGCAGTACGGATCAACCAATTTTGTTGTGAACAGGGATGCATGAAATTAAAACATAAAGACAAGTTTTCTTCTTGTTCCTCAATGTTATCTGAGATACAGTAATGTTAGTATCTACTACACTTAACAATACATGTATCTAGTCATATAAAAAAAAATAACTCTCTGCTGGAATATGTGGCGCCAATTATTCGATCGGATAAGAATCGTAAAATATATGACTCTATGAATCAAATATTCATACCCGATAACAAAAACAACCAGATTTTAGTAACAGTGCTGTAGCATGACAATTGAAAATTCTAATTAGCAGACAATGAGAATGTGACTACATGTACGGAATAACTATTAATCAAAGCTGTAAATAAACTGAAAATAATATCTATCGGAGACACACCAGCTAACGTTGAGTCACAAAGTTTTATCCATTACTATATTAACTACAATTCAAAATACTTTAGTGTTACATGTACATGGAAAGGGCTTACACGAGAATTGTATTGCTTCCGTGAACATAATACTTGGTATCTCAGCTCTCAGCTTCATAATGCTTCACTAAGGTGGTATATCTGAATTTGTAATGTGTATATGGAGGCAAACTCAAAGCATGAAAAACAGTTTGTGTTGTCTGTGCAATATCCTATCCTTCGGAAACGCTTGTGCACAGGCAAGTTGTTTAATACATAATCATAAATAAACTTTAAAATGTTTCTCCTTCCTAATCAAACGTTATAACATTTCATATCATAACCGTTATCTAATACACAACAGATGATGCCAAGACATATTTAATTAATCTTTTATGTCTTGTGCATATTTACTCAAACAGGACCGTTAGCTGATATAAGGAATGTAACATCAAGTTGATCTTCAAGTTATCTTACTTACTGTTTGCATCAAATAAAAGGGCTGTAGGTGTGGTGAAATTGGGTTTATCTGCGTCCAAGATTATTGCACTTTTATACCGTCGTGCATGCACGTGTGTATGTCTGCTTGTACTAATGTCGATTTATAGTGCTAGCACACTAAGATACCATGCCGCAGTTTACACTGTATAGAGTGACTCCGAGCCGACCAGTCCTTGGTTTAGCCCTTTCATGCCGAGCGCCAGACAGGGTATAAACGAGTACCATCTTATAACGTCTTTTGGTATGACGCGGCCGGGGATCGAACCCCGGACCTTCCGCACTCCGGGCGGACGCTCTACCACTAAGACCACGGAGGCGGTAAAGAGGCCTGTATACGGTATGCAGTCTGTTAACGAAGTTTTACAATTTCTATTTTGAAAAAGACAGTTGTGACAGGGATGATTCTATGGTAGCTGTAGCAGACAGATTGACAGTCGTTGTCGACGGAGTTCACTGCATAACTAGGTTATTTGAACGACAGTGGCCTTGTAGAATGCTACTATACTTTAAGGATTTTCTTGACGGACGTAATTCAAATTCCTTCCACACTGACACCACATCAAAGTTATTTGTGTACCGATTACATAACTTTTACTGACAGGGTGGGGAAATGGGGTGGTAGTTCACGCGAAACGGACGACACTGTCTGTGTCTGCTGGTCTGTGCCTTTGATAGCTCCTCCTAACATACCTGTAATAGAATGAACCAGTAAACGATGATACACATCAAGATCCCGGAGAAATAACAAGATTCGATCTTGTTGTATATCAAGGCACCAATTCTTCTTTCATAATCGTTTTGTATAATATACCCACAGTTAACGAAAATATGTAATACATGTATCTACCAAAATATATATACAGGTTGGGTATTTGCCCACGTCAACACCTGCAAGGCTGTTTTTTCAGGCATGGTGTGGTAGATTGTAACTGAAAAAGAGCAGGTATTGTAGACTCACCTGTAAATTAGGCCGACTCTGTTATTAGACACAACTTCCTCTTAGGTGAGTGACATTGTTGTTCAAGTGTAAGCTGACCTTATTATAAGAAATGGTTTTACTGAAGGTATTAGTCAATCCACATATGCAGATAACACACCTCCAGTGGGTGCTGGTCTGTCTTTCTCGATTTCGGTTGCATAGATATCCACCCTGAAGAATCTGAGGTGTGCCTCTCTGTGACATAATATATTCCACTTTCCTTAACCCAGCCATTCTGATAAGGCTTCCATGATTTGCCAGTAATTATATTAATATCACAGTTGGTTAAACTGAGTAGACTCTGACAAATTGATAGTAAAAGATTAATTGTTTTATATTAAGAATGTTATTATAACAAGCAGCTAAGTGCAAGTGTAATTTGAGTAGTAGTCTAGTTGAGAAGTTCTTCATTTTCCACAAGCTTTAAAGATCAAACACTACATATTGGATTAACATAATAACTTATAATCAGAGTACAACATGCAACTGGAGTAGCAACTGGAGAAGCAATCTAGTAAATAACTATAACAATAAATAAGTAGAAAATAAGTAGAGAAAGATGAAACAATGAACCCTAAGACATGCCTAATTTGTTCACTGAGTAGGACTGTACCATTGTTGTGGGTACTGCCCTAATTAATCCCCTACTTCAGTGTCTAACATCTGGCTGTCTAACAACTGGCTGTCTAACAACTGGCTGTCTAACATCTGGCTGTCTAACATCTGGCTGTCTAACAACTGGCTGTCTAACAACTGGCTGTCTAACATCTGGCTGTCTAACAACTGGCTGTCTAACAACTGGCTGTCTAACATCTGGCTGTCTAACAACTGGCTGTCTAACAACTGGCTGTCTAACATCTGGCTGTCTAACAACTGGCTGTCTAACAACTGGCTGTCTAACATCTGGCTGTCTAACAACTGGCTGTCTAACATCTGGCTGTCTAACAACTGGCTGTCTAACAACTGGCTGTCTAACATCTGGCTGTCTAACAACTGGCTGTCTAACAACTGGCTGTCTAACATCTGTCTGTCTAACAACTGGCTGTCTAACAGCTGGCTGTCTAACATCTGGCTGTCTAACAACTGGCTGTCTAACAACTGGCTGTCTAACAACTGGCTGTCTAACAGCTGGCTGTCTAACATCTGGCTGTCTAACAACTGGCTGTCTAACAGCTGGCTGTCTAACATCTGGCAGTCTAACATCTGGCTGTCTAACATCTGGCTGTCTAACATCTGGCTGTCTAACAACTGGCTGTCTAACATCTGGCTGTCTAACATCTGGCTGTCTAACATCTGGCTGTCTAACATCTGGCTGTCTAACAACTGGCTGTCTAACAACTGGCTGTCTAACATCTGGCTGTCTAACATCTGGCTGTCTTACATCTTGCTGTCTAACAACTGGCTGTCTAACATCTGGCTTTCTAACTAATGGGAGATAATCAGAGAGATGGTTATAATGAATTGAGATTACTAACATCGTGTACGTGTATTTGTGAACAAATTAAAAAATCGAAAACAAAATTTAAAACCTTTATACAGTATCTCCTCTGAAGGATCTCACTTACGGATTAGACATTATACAACGTACTAGTGAGAATATGGAAAGTGTCATAAGAAGGCTGTTGTTGTTTTCTGAACTGTATTTTAATTTACTGTTCCCACCTTCAAATCAAAAGTGGCAATGCATTTAAAAGTTGCATTCGTGTCCCAATATTCACGCAATTTTGCACCAATCGGCTGAATATCATATCACTATTTTTCGAACATCCCCGCATCCAAACACTACCGATGTACATGATATATACCTTCAATGTAAAGTTCTACATACGAAAACGCAAACCCCGGTGTACTTGTTGTTGGAGTTTGTTGTCACCTGTGTCTGTGACTCGGTTACAAATGATAGTGTACAACTTCTCCAGCACAATGAACATGGGTCGAAGTTAAAGGTCATATAAGGGAGGTGATGATAACTGAATCACAAAACAAGTTCCAAGGCTTAATATAAATGGGGGATTGTGAAAGTTTAGATTTTTCACAGGCGTGTAATAACTACCTGCATAGGTTCACATCGTACTCACACAGGACATAAAACAGTGTTCAGCGTGACAAAATAATGCTTCAACTCCCACCCCATGATTCACGAAAACATTACTTGAATGCGCTGTTAAATATATAGAAAAAAACACAAAGATTAATTGTCTGTCCCTTGTATACAGCTTAATAGACAATATGTGAAATATGTGAGATATGAGCGACTGAATGTAATACCCTGACCTGGTATCACAACGCACAGGGCATCTTCAGTCATAACATATATTGTTTATTGGCACACGTGACCAAATAATAGTGAAAAGGGTAAGTCAAGGTTTAGGAAACTAATGACGACAGTTGATGTACATAACACATTAATTACAAACTGATACAGCATAATTAGATGTCTTGCTGACCGTCTGTCTGATTGCAATACCCTGCACAGTGTGTGTAAAACGACAGTGTCGTCCGTTTCGCGTGAACTACCACCCCATTTCCCCACCCTGTCAGTAAAAGTTATGTAATCGGTACATAAATAACTTTGATGTGGTGTCAGTGTGGAAGGAATTTGAATTACGTTCGTCAAGAAAATCATCAAAGTATAGTAGCATCCTACAAGGCAACTGTCGTTCAAATAACCTAGTGATGCAGTCAACTCTCGTCGACAACGACTGTCAATCTGTCTGCTACAGCTACCATAGAATCATCCCTGTCACAACTGTCATTTAACTGTCTTTTTCAAAATAGAAATTGTAAAACTTCGTTAACAGACTGCATACCGTATACAGGCCTCTTTACCGCCTCCGTGGTCTTAGTTGTAGAGCGTCCGCCCGGAGTGCGGAAGGTCCGGGGTTCGATCCCCGGCCGCGTCATACCAAAAGACGTTATAAGATGGTACTCGTTTATACCCTGTCTGGCGCTCGGCATGAAAGGGCTAAACCAAGGACTGGTCGGCTCGGAGTCACTCTATACAGTGTCTGAGAGGGGTATTCATGTTAAAGTGCGGCATGGTATCTCAGTGAGCTAGCACTATAAATCGACATTAGTACAAGCAGACACACACATTTGCATGCTCAAGACATAAAAGATTAAAAATATGCCTTGGCATCAATCTGTTGTATATCAGATAATGGTTATGATCTGAAATGTTATAACGTACACACGTTTAATTAACGTCATGTTCTACGGCTACATCACAATATTAATGACACTTAGCATATGTTACACACAAAAGATCAATATCTAATAATTGGTTTTGACGTTAATAACGTGGGAATTGAAGTATAGAAGTCAAATGCAAATGCGTATACAAATTGATTATAATGTATTATGAATTTTGAAAAATGAACATTTTATTATAATGTATTATGAATTTTGAATAATATCGTAATCGTAATTAAATATTTATCTCTATTCGTGTTTCTTGGGTTGTTCCATTGTATGAAATAGGTAACAGACTAGGGATTAGCAGTGCCATGGACCGTGAACTTTGTTGTCTTAAGCTGTGGGGAAATGGGATGTAGGGGTTTTGGGAGGTTACCCGGTGAACATGTTTGGAGAGTATTGCCATGGCCCGCCACGCGTTGACGGCGTGATAGTCCCATAAAACTCCTAATTAGCGCCATAAAGCAATAAAATAGTTTTCGCTGAAATGCACGGATATCCGCGGATTATCCGCGAATTATTTGCAACTTATCCGCGGAATATCCGCCGAGTATTCGCAATTTTACTGCAGAACACGAAAACGAACTTTTGCGTCGTAGTGTATGAGGTCTCACTGAGTAACGATGTCAGGTATATGGGGTTAAACAGATTAAATAGGTCCGACAACTAGGAAGCACGTTACACTAAGTAAAACAGGGCTGATGTTGGAGGTTTGTTCAGAGTAACGATGTCTGGTATATGGGGTTTCACTGAGTAACGATGTCCGGTATATGGGGTTTCACTGAGTAACAATGTCCGGTATATGGGGGACTCACTGAGTAACGATGCCCGGTATATGAGGTTGCACAGAGTAAGGATCTCCGGCATATGAGGCCTCACTGAGTAACGATGTCAGGTATGCATATGGGGTTAAACAGATTAAATTGGTCAGACAACTAGGAAGCACATTACACTAAGAATGTCCGAAAGAGTAAAAAGGGCGATGTTGGAGGTTGTCCAGAGTAAAGGGGAGCGGTATACGTGGTCGTCCAGAGTAAAGAGGGACGGTGTATGAGATTGTCCAGAGTAAAGAGGGCCGTTATATGAAGTTGCACTGGGTTCAAAGGGCAGATAAATGAAGTTGTCTAGAGTCAAGAGCCAATACTATCCATGACCAGAGCTATGTCATCTCCATTCAACTCGCTGGAAACAACGTCAGATTCGTGAGTGAAAAGGACGATTTTATTGATTTGTTGGATCCAAACACGAATGCAAGTAAATGCAATGACGACATTATTACGAACTGTCGTTTTTTTTATCAAATAATTGTAGTGCTGGGTTTTTTTCAGAGATGCGGTTCTGATCACGTTTGTCAGCGAGGGGACCAGCATGTTTGGAGGCCTGGTTGTCTTTACAGTCATTGGTTTCATGGCGCACGAAGCCAATGTCCCAGTCTCGGAGGTAGTGTCGTCAGGTAATGCGCAATGACAGAGATAGACAGCACACCAGGGCCCACTTGCACAAAGCGATCTTAGCGCTACAACTACCATAAGCCTATGTTAAAGCATGGGAGTTACGATCATCTTAGCGCTAAGATCGCTTTGTGCAAGTGGGCCCTGAACTCGGGGCTACTCGACTTACTCTGCCACCTACATAATACACAAGTGTTGATTTCACTTAAATCCGTGTAACGCCAGATCCCGCCGCATAAAGAAATAGTGCTGGTCGAGACGAGGTGAACCGAGTGCTCTCAGTGGGGTTAGGGAGGAAAGACTGCTTCATACACGTGTAGGTCTTGACGCTTTAGTCATATGATTGCATTAATCATTGTTAGGTAGGAATCAAGCATTACACTGGAAAAAAACGAATGCATAGCATGTTTAAGAGTTCATGCGGATCTCGGCAGAAACTCCATTGTAATTATCGGATGTTTTTCCGCGCAAAGTTTCATGAAAAAATATTGAACGGTTTATGAGTTATGTTCGATAAACGAACCTAGGCCTACCCTCACAGAACCTAAGCCCATCTTGTTCCCATGGAAACGTAAAAGATACAAATTTCTAAAATTTCTAAATAACAAAAGGCACCAGTTCAGCATGTACCTGACAGACCTGCAAAGTTTGATGAAAAAATATTGAACGGTTTATGAGTTATGCTCCGGAAACGAACCCTACCCTCACAGAACCTAAGTCCATTTTGTTGCCATGGAAACGTAAAAAATAAAAAAATCTAAATAGCAAAAGGCACCATTTCAGCATGTACTTGACAGACCTGCAAAGTTTCATGAAAAATATTGGAGTTATGCTCCGGAAACGAAACGTGACGGACGGACGGAGCCCGTTTCTATATCCCCGCCAACTTTGTTTGGCGGGGGATAATTGAGGTGAGTTTCAGGTCTGTTAAAGGGTCATGGCGCAGTGAGGTTATCAGCTTGCCTATTTGTCTTTTCTGTGTTTAGGGTTATTGTCAACGTGCATGTTGACGGAGAATTGGCTCTTTGGGGAATCAAGGACAAAATCGATATCACTGTCCCGGAACGTTTTATGCACAACATGTAAACAATAAACAACGAATACACAATGAGCGGAATACCTTTTCTGACAACACAAACACAGCGATGAGCGGACCTTCCAGCTCAGGCATACATGAGGTGAGCGGAGCTCTAGCCTCAACCTCAGGACGTTTCCGACGAGCCACACATCCTGCTCGAGGTCGTCCCTACACCAGCTCTCGCAATACCAAGCTGACTAACAGAGAGAGAGAGAGTTTTAGAGATTTTACGACCGCTTCAGCCATCGGCTATGCTGACTAACAGTGTAATGGTAACACATAAATAGTAATGAACAACAATGGACAGACGAAGAGACAATGACGATGTTCTGGTCATGGGACTTGTGGGGATTAATGTCATAATATAAATAACAGTAAATAAGGTGAGGTGAGGTGAAATGGGGTTTAACGTCGCGTCCAAGATTATTGCACTTATATAGCGTCGTGCATGCCGATTTATAGTGCTAGCACACTGAGATACCATGAGGCAGTTTAACATGAATACCCCACTCAGACACAGTATACTGACTCCGAGCCGACCAGTCCTTGTTTTAACCCTTTCATGCCGAGCGCCAGACAGGGTAACAACAAGTACCATCTTTTAACGTCTTTTGGTATGACGCGGCCGGGGATCGACCCCTGGACCTTCCGCTCTCCGGGCGGACGCTCTACCATTAGACCACGGAGGCGGTCAACAGTAAATAATGGGAAGTAATACAGTAGACCACGGTGGCTGACAGTCACTATACAATGAAATGTTTTGAGGATTACAACGGGGATTAGCGTCTTATAAATAATACATGTCATGGCTACAGGGTAATTAGCCTTTGGAATCAAATGTTCTTCAGACAATGGTTGTCCCAAATCAGTCGCTATGACAGTATTACTAGCACAATCACCATATTTTAAAAAGTGGACACATATTTTACAATATTTAGAGAAGAATGGACCGTAAATGCTATCAAATGAAAGGTCATAGATTCTTCATGGTCCTAGGTAGCAAATTCCCAATCAAGTGAGTGAGTGAGTATGGTTTTACGCCGCTTTTAGCAATATTCCAGCAATATCAAGGCGGGGGACACCAGAAATTGGCTTCACACATTGTACCCATGTCGGGAATCGACCCCCGGTCTTCGGCGTGACGAGCGAACGCTTTAACCAATAGGCCACCCGACCGCCAATCAAGAACCTGCTTCAGGGTTAGTTAGTAAATATAACTGCGGCACTGCTCTGAAGCAAATGCCAGCACAAGGCGGTCATTGGATGATTTAACCTCCATCAATGTAGACATCCCCTCTACAAATTAATAGGCATGGGCATCATTGGCTTCACCTCACGGTTGCGAGATATAATTATACATACGTATATTGTTAAATAATAAACCAAAAAAGTTGAAAAGGCTAGGTTTGAATATCAACCTCATCGGTAATTGTTTTGTCAAATCTCTCAGTTCTCCAGAAAAAAATAAGTGGCTCAAAACATTGTCATCAATCAAGTCTTTCCTCGCTTTATAGAAAGGTAAGTTTCAGTACCTACATGTATGATGTAACATGTGTGTACTACATGGACAGTCACAATAAGAACCTCCAGCTTGTGAATAATCAGGTGCTGTATTCGTAGACAGCATTCCTAACAATTAAGATCATCCTTCAGCCCCTCGCCATGGCGTGAACTACCCTTGCTGTTGCAGGTCCGGGGCTTGGCTTTGTGACATACCCAGAAGCTCTGTCTCGTCTACCCGTCCCGCAGTTGTGGAGCTTTGTGTTCTCTCTCATGTTGATCGCACTCATGTTAGATACAGTGGTACGTCGGTCTGTCTCCGTGTCTCTGTCGCCCTGTAGCCATCTGTTTGTCTCTGTGTCTCTGTCGCCCTGTAGCCATCTGTTTGTCTCTCTGTCTCTGTCTCCCTGTCGCCATATGATTGTCTCTGTGTCTCTGTCTCCCTGTCGCCATATGTTTGTCTCCGTGTCTCTGTCTACCTGTCGCCATCTGTTTGTCTCTCTGTCTCTGTCTCCCTGTCGCCATGTGCTTGTCTCTCTGTCTCTGTCTCCCTGTCGCCATATGCTTGTCTCTCTGTCTCTGTCTCCCTGTCGCCATATGTTTGTCTCTGTGTCTCTGTCTCCCTGTCGCCATATGCTTGTCTCTGTGTCTCTGTCTCCCTGTCGCCATATGTTTGTCTCTCTGTCTCTGTCTCCCTGTCGCCATATGTTTGTCTCTGTGTCTCTGTCTCCCTGTCGCCATATGTTTGTCTCTGTGTCTCTGTCTCCCTGTCGCCATATGTTTGTCTCTGTGTCTCTGTCTCCCTGTCGCCATATGTTTGTCTCTCTGTCTCTGTCTCCCTGTCGACATATGTTTGTCTCTGTGTCTCTGTCTCCCTGTCGCCATATGTTTGTCTCTGTGTCTCTGTCTCCCTGTCGCCATATGCTTGTCTCTCTGTCTCTGTCTCCCTGTCGCCATATGTTTGTCTCTCTGTCTCTGTCTCCCTGTCGCCATATGTTTGTCTCTGTGTCTCTGTCTCCCTGTCGCCATATGTTTGTCTCTGTGTCTCTGTCTCCCTGTCGACATATGTTTGTCTCCGTGTCTCTGTCTCCCTGTCGCCATATGTTTGTCTCTGTGTCTCTGTCTCCCTGTCACCATATGCTTGTCTCTGTGTCTCTGTCTCCCTGTCGACATATGCTTGTCTCTGTGTCTCTGTCTCCCTGTCGACATATGTTTGTCTCTGTGTCTCTGTCTCCCTGTCGCCATATGCTTGTCTCTCTGTCTCTGTCTCCCTGTCGCCATTTGTTTGTCTCCGTGTCTCTGTCTCCCTGTCGCCATATGTTTGTCTCTGTGTCTCTGTCTCCCTGTCGACATATGCTTGTCTCCGTGTCTCTGTCTCCCTGTCGACATATGCTTGTCTCTCTGTCTCTGTCTCCCTGTCGACATATGCTTGTCTCTGTGTCTCTGTCTCCCTGTCGCCATATGCTTGTCTCTCTGTCTCTGTCTCCCTGTCGACATATGCTTGTCTCTGTGTCTCTGTCTCCCTGTCGCCATCTGTTTGTCTCTGTGTCTCTGTCTCCCTGTCGCCATATGTTTGTCTCTCTGTCTCTGTCTCCCTGTCGACATATGCTTGTCTCTGTGTCTCTGTCTCCCTGTCGCCATATGTTTGTCTCTGTGTCTCTGTCTCCCTGTCGACGTATGCTTGTCTCTGTGTCTCTGTCTCCCTGTCGCCATATGCTTGTCTCTGTGTCTCTGTCTCCCTGTCGCCATATGCTTGTCTCTCTGTCTCTGTCTCCCTGTCGCCATATGCTTGTCTCTGTGTCTCTGTCTCCCTGTCGCCATCTGTTTGTCTCTCTGTCTCTGTCTCCCTGTCGCCATGTGCTTGTCTCTCTGTCTCTGTCTCCCTGTCGCCATATGCTTGTCTCTCTGTCTCTGTCTCCCTGTCGCCATATGCTTTTCTCTCTGTCTCTGTCTCCCTGTCGCCATATGCTTGTCTCCGTGTCTCTGTCTCCCTGTCGCCATATGCTTGTCTCTCTGTCTCTGTCTCCCTGTCGCCATGTGCTTGTCTCTGTGTCTCTGTCTCCCTGTCGCCATATGATTGTCTCTGTGTCTCTGTCTCCCTGTCGCCATCTGTTTGTCTCTCTGTCTCTGTCTCCCTGTCGCCATGTGCTTGTCTCTCTGTCTCTGTCTCCCTGTCGCCATATGCTTGTCTCTCTGTCTCTGTCTCCCTGTCGCCATATGCTTTTCTCTCTGTCTCTGTCTCCCTGTCGCCATATGCTTGTCTCCGTGTCTCTGTCTCCCTGTCGCCATATGCTTGTCTCTGTGTCTCTGTCTCCCTGTCGACATATGCTTGTCTCTGTGTCTCTGTCTCCCTGTCGCCATATGCTTGTCTCTCTGTCTCTGTCTCCCTGTCGCCATATGTTTGTCTCTCTGTCTCTGTCTCCCTGTCGCCATATGTTTGTCTCTGTGTCTCTGTCTCCCTGTCGCCATATGTTTGTCTCTGTGTCTCTGTCTCCCTGTCGACATATGTTTGTCTCCGTGTCTCTGTCTCCCTGTCGCCATATGTTTGTCTCTGTGTCTCTGTCTCCCTGTCACCATATGCTTGTCTCTGTGTCTCTGTCTCCCTGTCGACATATGCTTGTCTCTGTGTCTCTGTCTCCCTGTCGACATATGTTTGTCTCTGTGTCTCTGTCTCCCTGTCGCCATATGCTTGTCTCTCTGTCTCTGTCTCCCTGTCGCCATTTGTTTGTCTCCGTGTCTCTGTCTCCCTGTCGCCATATGTTTGTCTCTGTGTCTCTGTCTCCCTGTCGACATATGCTTGTCTCCGTGTCTCTGTCTCCCTGTCGACATATGCTTGTCTCTCTGTCTCTGTCTCCCTGTCGACATATGCTTGTCTCTGTGTCTCTGTCTCCCTGTCGCCATATGCTTGTCTCTCTGTCTCTGTCTCCCTGTCGACATATGCTTGTCTCTGTGTCTCTGTCTCCCTGTCGCCATCTGTTTGTCTCTGTGTCTCTGTCTCCCTGTCGCCATATGTTTGTCTCTCTGTCTCTGTCTCCCTGTCGACATATGCTTGTCTCTGTGTCTCTGTCTCCCTGTCGCCATATGTTTGTCTCTGTGTCTCTGTCTCCCTGTCGACGTATGCTTGTCTCTGTGTCTCTGTCTCCCTGTCGCCATATGCTTGTCTCTGTGTCTCTGTCTCCCTGTCGCCATATGCTTGTCTCTCTGTCTCTGTCTCCCTGTCGCCATATGCTTGTCTCTGTGTCTCTGTCTCCCTGTCGCCATCTGTTTGTCTCTCTGTCTCTGTCTCCCTGTCGCCATGTGCTTGTCTCTCTGTCTCTGTCTCCCTGTCGCCATATGCTTGTCTCTCTGTCTCTGTCTCCCTGTCGCCATATGCTTTTCTCTCTGTCTCTGTCTCCCTGTCGCCATATGCTTGTCTCCGTGTCTCTGTCTCCCTGTCGCCATATGCTTGTCTCTCTGTCTCTGTCTCCCTGTCGCCATGTGCTTGTCTCTGTGTCTCTGTCTCCCTGTCGCCATATGATTGTCTCTGTGTCTCTGTCTCCCTGTCGCCATCTGTTTGTCTCTCTGTCTCTGTCTCCCTGTCGCCATGTGCTTGTCTCTCTGTCTCTGTCTCCCTGTCGCCATATGCTTGTCTCTCTGTCTCTGTCTCCCTGTCGCCATATGCTTTTCTCTCTGTCTCTGTCTCCCTGTCGCCATATGCTTGTCTCCGTGTCTCTGTCTCCCTGTCGCCATATGCTTGTCTCTGTGTCTCTGTCTCCCTGTCGACATATGCTTGTCTCTGTGTCTCTGTCTCCCTGTCGCCATATGCTTGTCTCTCTGTCTCTGTCTCCCTGTCGCCATATGTTTGTCTCTGTGTCTCTGTCTCCCTGTCCCCATATGTTTGTCTCCGTGTCTCTGTCTCCCTGTCGCCATATGCTTGTCTCTGTGTCTCTGTCTCCCTGTCGCCATATGTTTGTCTCTCTGTCTCTGTCTCCCTGTCGACATATGCTTGTCTCTGTGTCTCTGTCTCCCTGTCGCCATATGTTTGTCTCTGTGTCTCTGTCTCCCTGTCGCCATGTGCTTGTCTCTCTGTCTCTGTCTCCCTGTCGCCATATGTTTGTCTCTGTGTCTCTGTCTCCCTGTCGCCATGTGCTTGTCTCTCTGTCTCTGTCTCCCTGTCGCCATATGTTTGTCTCTCTGTCTCTGTCTCCCTGTCGCCATATGCTTGTCTCTCTGTCTCTGTCTCCCTGTCGCCATATGCTTGTCTCTGTGTCTCTGTCTCCCTATCGCCATATGTTTGTCTCTGTGTCTCTGTCTCCCTGTCGCCATGTGCTTGTCTCTCTGTCTCTGTCTCCCTGTCGCCATATGTTTGTCTCTGTGTCTCTGTCTCCCTGTCGCCATATTCTTGTCTCTCTGTCTCTGTCTCCCTGTCGCCATATGCTTGTCTCTCTGTCTCTGTCTCCCTGTCGCCATATGCTTGTCTCTCTGTCTCTGTCTCCCTGTCGCCATATGCTTGTCTCTCTGTCTCTGTCTCCCTGTCGCCATATGTTTGTCTCTGTGTCTCTGTCTCCCTGTCGCCATATGCATGTCTCTCTGTCTCTGTCTCCCTGTCGCCATATGCTTGTCTCCGTGTCTCTGTCTCCCTGTCGCCATATGCTTGTCTCTCTGTCTCTGTCTCCCTGTCGCCATATGCATGTCTCTCTGTCTCTGTCTCCCTGTCGCCATATGTTTGTCTCTCTGTCTCTGTCTCCCTGTCGCCATATGCTTGTCTCTCTGTCTCTGTCTCCCTGTCGCCATATGCTTGTCTCTCTGTCTCTGTCTCCCTGTCGCCATATGCATGTCTCTCTGTCTCTGTCTCCCTGTCGCCATATGCTTGTCTCTCTGTCTCTGTCTCCCTGTCGCCATATGTTTGTCTCCGTGTCTCTGTCTCCCTGTCGCCATATGCTTGTCTCTCTGTCTCTGTCTCCCTGTCGCCATATGCTTGTCTCTCTGTCTCTGTCTCCCTGTCGCCATATGCATGTCTCTCTGTCTCTGTCTCCATATGCTTGTCTCCGTGTCTCTGTCTCCCTGTCGCCATATGCTTGTCTCTCTGTCTCTGTCTCCCTGTCGCCATATGCATGTCTCTCTGTCTCTGTCTCCCTGTCGCCATATGTTTGTCTCTCTGTCTCTGTCTCCCTGTCGCCATATGTTTGTCTCTGTGTCTCTGTCTCCCTGTCGCCATATGTTTGTCTCTGTGTCTCTGTCTCCCTGTCGCCATATGTTTGTCTCTCTGTCTCTGTCTCCCTGTCGCCATATGTTTGTCTCTGTCTCCCTGTCGCCATATGTTTGTCTCTGTGTCTCTGTCTCCCTGTCGCCATATGCTTGTCTCTCTGTCTCTGTCTCCCTGTCGCCATATGTTTGTCTCTGTGTCTCTGTCTCCCTGTCGCCATATGTTTGTCTCTGTGTCTCTGTCTCCCTGTCGCCATATGCATGTCTCTCTGTCTCTGTCTCCCTGTCGCCATATGTTTGTCTCTGTGTCTCTGTCTCCCTGTCGCCATATGCATGTCTCTCTGTCTCTGTCTCCCTGTCCCCATATGTTTGTCTCTGTGTCTCTGTCTCCCTGTCGCCATATGCTTGTCTCTGTGTCTCTGTCTCCCTGTCGCCATATGCTTGTCTCTGTGTCTCTGTCTCCCTGTCGCCATATGTTTGTCTCCGTGTCTCTGTCTCCCTGTCGACATGTGCTTGTCTCTGTGTCTCTGTCTCCCTGTCGCCATATGCTTGTCTCTCTGTCTCTGTCTCCCTGTCGACATATGCTTGTCTCTGTGTCTCTGTCTCCCTGTCGCCATATGTTTGTCTCTCTGTCTCTGTCTCCCTGTCGCCATATGTTTGTCTCTCTGTCTCTGTCTCCCTGTCGCCATATGCTTGTCTCTGTGTCTCTGTCTCCCTGTCGACATGTGCTTGTCTCTGTGTCTCTGTCTCCCTGTCGCCATATGCTTGTCTCTCTGTCTCTGTCTCCCTGTCGACATATGCTTGTCTCTGTGTCTCTGTCTCCCTGTCGCCATATGTTTGTCTCCGTGTCTCTGTCTCCCTGTCGCCATATGTTTGTCTCTGTGTCTCTGTCTCCCTGTCGCCATATGCTTTTCTCTCTGTCTCTGTCTCCCTGTCGCCATATGCTTGTCTCTCTGTCTCTGTCTCCCTGTCGCCATATGCTTGTCTCTGTGTCTCTGTCTCCCTGTCGCCATATGCATGTCTCTCTGTCTCTGTCTCCCTGTCGCCATATGCTTGTCTCTCTGTCTCTGTCTCCCTGTCGCCATATGCTTGTCTCCGTGTCTCTGTCTCCCTGTCGCCATATGCTTGTCTCTCTGTCTCTGTCTCCCTGTCGCCATATGCTTGTCTCTCTGTCTCTGTCTCCCTGTCGCCATATGCTTGTCTCTCTGTCTCTGTCTCCCTGTCGCCATATGCTTGTCTCTCTGTCTCTGTCTCCCTGTCGCCATATGTTTGTCTCTCTGTCTCTGTCTCCCTGTCGCCATATGCATGTCTCTCTGTCTCTGTCTCCCTGTCGCCATATGCTTTTTTTCTGTCTCTGTCTCCCTGTCGCCATATGCTTGTCTCTCTGTCTCTGTCTCCCTGTCGCCATATGCTTGTCTCTCTGTCTCTGTCTCCCTGTGGCCATATGCTTGTCTCTCTGTCTCTGTCTCCCTGTCGCCATATGCATGTCTCTCTGTCTCTGTCTCTGTCTCCCTGTCGCCATATGCTTGTCTCTCTGTCTCTGTCTCCCTGTCGCCATATGCTTGTCTCTCTGTCTGTCTAGGGCCAACTGAATACTGACATTAACTGTCTCTGTAGGGTCCATCATGACATGCTCCAATCGACATCTTAACATATGAATGCGCTTGCATGAATACTGCTAATGCAGTGTCGTTGGAATGAAACTCCAATCGCTTTTAACTCTAAGTACAACTGTGTTTCTCTTTACCTGAATATGTTCGTGTTTGCATTAAATTCCTGATAACGTGTGTGTACACATTTTGTGTTATTATAGTTATGCATTCAGTAGATGTTTAGCCCTGTATGGTGAGTTTATCTTCCGCGTCATGCTGCAGTTTGCTACGGTGGAGACGGTGATGTCAGCCCTCTTTGACCAGTATCCGCGGCTGAGGGAGAAGCGAATCTATCTCACTGCAGGCTTCTGTATAGTCGCCTACTTTGTGGGGCTCGTCGTCACTACCAGGGTGAGATATACACACCAAACACACGTAACTGATATTTACAGTAGGTGTAATATGAACAACTAATCCCCGATCCAAAACTATTCTGACATTTACAGTAGGTGCAATATGAACAACTAATCCCCGATCCAAAACTATTCCGATATTTCCAGTTCGGTACCGGTGCAGTATGAACAACTAACCCCCGATCCAAAACTATTCTGATCTTTCCAGTCGGGTGCAATATGAACAACTTATCCCCGATCAAAAACTAGTCCCCGATCAAAAACTAGTCCCCGATCCAAAACTCGTCCGGTATTTGCAGTAGGGTGCAATATGAACAACTAGTCCCCGATCCAAAACTAGTCCGATATTTCCGGTAGGGTGCAATATGAACAACTAGTCCCCGATCCAAAACTAGTCCGATATTTGCAGTAGGGTGTAATATGAACAACGTAATTATAATCCCTCGTCCATATCTCAGGTTACACCATGTGAAGTAGCACCACACCACACCCACCCGTGCCCACTTGAAGTAGCCGGCCCTCACTGTTTGTGTTGCAGGCAGGGATGTACATATTCCAGCTGATCGACTGGTACTTCGCCTTCCTGGTGCTGCTTACAACAGCCTTCCTGGAGTGTGTCTGTGTGGCCTGGATATACGGTAGCTTTCTGACAATACTTACTGTTTTCATTTGATCCCATTTGTTTTATACCTAAACTGTGATACTCACCTTACTGTTTTACTGTCCTTTGTCAACAAGTATGATAATAATTATCTTGTTCTCATCGCGACATGACTGCAATATTGCCGATGCGATGTAAAATTTTAACTCATACAAGAGTTATACAATCAGAACATTTTGGGGCAATTTTCGTCTGAGACCAGATACTGCTGTCATCATTTAGAGTGAGTAAGTGAGTGAGTGGGTATGGTTTTACGCCGCGTTTAGCAATATGCCAGCAATATCACGACAAGGGACACCAGAAATGGTCTTCACACAATGTACCCATGTTGGGAATCGAACCCGGGTCTTCTGCGTGACGAGCGAACGCCTTTAACCACTTTAACCCGACCGCCCCATCATCATTTAGAGGTTGGAGTTCAAAGTAAAGATACCATATATGGTCGAACAGCTTCTTTATTACGATTAGGAGAAGTATAAACACAACGTCATACGTGTGTATTTGACTCTCATCCACGCCATGTACCACGTGCTTGATGACGTAGTTAAAGCCTACACCAAAAGGTCGCCCCTAGTTGTAAAAAGGTGAGTGAGTGACTATGCTTTTACGCTGCTCTTAGAACCCATCCCTGCAATACCTCGGCGCGGGACACCAGAAATAGGCTTCTCAAATTGTACCAATGATTGGAATCAAACCCGGGCCTTCGACGTGACGAGCGAACGCTTTAACCACTAGGCTACACCACCTCCCCAGGTGTAATAAAGGAAAAATAAGTTGTTCATCCTTATTTGTTATCCTTCCGCATATACATTACATTGAGATATGAGTGAGTGAGTATGGTTTTACGCCGCTTTTAGCAATATTCCAGCAATATCACGGCGGGGGACACAGAAATGGGCTTCACACATTGTACCCATGTCGGGAATCGAACCCGGGTCTTCGGCGTGACGAGCGAACGCTTTAACCACAAGGCTCCCCGACCGCCCCTTGAGATATGACGTTTTGTTTGTTTGTTTGTTTAACGCCGCACTCAGCAATATTCCAACTCTATGACGGCGGTCTGTAAATAATCGACTCCAGACAATCCAGTGATTGACCTCATGAGCATCGATTCACGCATTTGGGATACGATGACATGCATCAACCAAGTCATCGAGCCTGACCACCCGATCCCGTTAGTCGCCTCTTACGAGAAGCACAGTCGCCTTTTACGGCAAGCATGGGCTGCTGAAGACCTATTCTCACCCGGATCTTCACGGGTCTTGAGCTATGAAGTGGCAAACTAACTACTTATTAACTTTCCCTGTATATATTGTTTTATTCTTAAACGTTCGTACATCATTTGATATATGCAATATATTGTGTGCTTGGTTTCAGGCATAGAGCGGTTCAGTGACGACATTGAGCTAATGCTGGGTCGGAAACCACCATTATTCTTCAAGATCACGTGGTGTTATATCACACCGTTGTTTATGATGGTAGGCAAATGTCATGGGGTGTCAACTTCATGTAGAATTCATACAGATGTCCTTTTTTAGTGAGTAAGTGAGTGAGTATGGTTTTACGCCGCTTTTAGTAATATTCCAGCAATATCAAGGGAGGAGGGGTGGACACCAGAAATGGGCTTCACACATTGTACCCATGTTGGGAATCGAACCCGGGTCTTCGGCGTGACGAGCGAACGCTTTCACCACTAGGCTACTCGACCGCTCCCCTCTTAAGTGAAACCCACAATGCATTGATATGATGTTGACAAACTCAGGATCGTATTTTGGGCGAATGTGGGGTTCTCATCGGATCTTGTTACGGCTTAGAGACACAACCCTGCATTACTTACGGTCATTTTTTGTCTTTACCATTTTGTCGTTCAAGGATTTTACATCCGCTTACAACAATATAACTGATATTAACAATATAAACGACAAAGTCCTTTCCATCTTCATAAGAAATCTCTGCTAAAAGCAGAGTCGGTTGTACGATTCCGACTATGCCATGACCATGTGTTGCTTGAATCACTATCAAATAGTGGTGATACCAGGTGTTCCTGAAAAGGTGAGCTTTTCCTGCCCCACCGCTGGCACCCGTCACAAACACATGCAAAGGCAAGTCAATTGTTCACCTGAAAAATCACGGTAACATAAAGTACAAGTCAAAATAGGGAATTGCATCGGACATCATACTTGTCACTGATGCTTCAAATTTGGAATTGTCCTCCATATGTCGACAGCTGGAGAGCTTTATTCAGCGAAGTATAATTATGTGACATTTAATCGTTTTAAGGGTATCCGAAGTCAAAGTGGGATTGCTATTGGTGGCTAAGTGGTTAGTGCTAGTAACATGGACACAGCATGTGAAGCCCCTTGGTGTTTTTAAAAGGGTTGACCATTCTCACTCGATTTTATAGCTAATGTTATCATCCATCTTGCTAGCGTCATATCCTGTGCGCTGAGGTAAATTAAAATGTGTATCAGAATATACCTATGTATATATACCTATTTAGGTAATTAGTCATCAAGGGGCATTATCCACCCAAATGAAACTGTTTTAGCGTCTTATCGACCCCTAACGTCTCGGAGTTTGCCTAATATATCCCTTCTTGCAGACGGCCTTCATTTTCACGCTGATCCAGTACAGCCCCCCGACATACGGGAAGTACGAGTACCCGGATTACGCTCCCGTGATTGGCTGGATCCTGGCGTGTATTCCAGTCATGCCCGTCTTGGTCGTCATGGTGATGACACTAAACAGAGCAAATGGTTCACTAAAACAGGTAGGCTGGTTTTCATGTGTTAATGCTGGGGGCATGAATGTCGTGATTTAAGGTTTCGTAGTTCGTTGCGGAGAGTTGCGTCCCTTAGGCGTACAAGAATCTGATGAGTTGGTCGGTCATGTTTTGTGTCTCCATGCCTGCTTAGGAGCTTTGAGTGGAAGGAAAATGGAAAAACGTAACAATGACAATATTTTTGTTCGGAATTGAACCGAGAAATTGTCTGTTGTAAGTTCAGTTTTGTGCCAAAATGGTTCATAATTTGAATCTTGACCATAATACACATGTTTTATTCTTAATAATTTTATAATTACGATACGGAAACGCAGCTATATATTTATCGGAATGAAAGTCGAATAAGGTAAGTAACTTTCTTTATAAAATGGGGGTGGGGTGGGGGGGGGGGGGGGGGGGGGGGGGGGGTCATTTAAGGAAAAGATTCAAATTGTGAACCATGTTTGTACATACCTTAACTTACAACAGACATTTCATCAACTGGCGACTGTTACTTCATGGTTATGTGGAAACATGTGTATATCCCTGGCTGCGGTCAAAACCTTTTATTTATGTAGTCACTATTATGGTTTACCTGTTTCAGCGTTTCCTTCAAAGCATCACCCCCGACAGCACGTGGAGTCCGTCAGACCCCCAAGGCAGGAGGACCTACCTGGAGACACCGCGGGAACGCACCTCTCTCAAACAGACCTTCCTGGCGTCAGTAGGACTGAGATAAGGCCCGGCCGACTTCACGCCGACACACGACCACCATACAAACCAGCAATGTACACACACTGTGTCATGGTTGTGTTGAGTACATCCGGTATCTGTTGCGTCAAGGCGTCATGGCGTCATGGCGCCGAGGGGAAGTAACTTCCCTCACTTATACAATGTACTTCACACACACACATGTTCTGTGTGGTTGCTGGCAGTGATGGTTTGATTATGGTCGAGGGGGATAGCTCAGCTGTTCCGAAGCGTTCGCTCGTCACGCCGCAGACCCGGTTTGATTCCCTTTATGCGTGAATCCCAATCTTGCTCTGTCTCGAAGTGGTTCTATGAAATGTCCCTCGTCGTGAGTCTACATAGTAAACAATTGACAACTTATCACTGTATATGTGATACTAAACCCCCATTTGGAGCAGTATATGACTGTATCATGTGCGACGTGTATAGAGGACCAAGGTTCGTTTGGTATGCGGCATATACTAGTATGTCGTTAATGGGTTGCCAATCTTCATATTCGAGGAGGGTGGGAGGGTGACTGTTTTGAAAACATTTATCTGTTCCCGAAAGCAAAGGTCCCAGTTCTCCACATGGGTGTAATGGGTGTAGGCCATTTAGGGCTGTTCCCAGTCGCAGTGTTGCTGCAATACTACATCCTTCCGACACTGACTCACTCACTCGGTCGTCTGTTGACCCTCACTCACTCACTCATTCACACACTCACTCACTCACTCACCTCACACGAACATATGTCAAAAGCCTTTTTTGTCTTTTGTTATTTCGTCTGAATCAAAAGATAGTCTTTCATTTTCACCACGAAAATGCGGTTAGAGAAAGTATCTTATTGTGTTTGTTGTTTGTTTGTTTGTTTGTTGTTAAACGCCACACTCAGCAATGTTCCAGCTATATGACGGCGGTTTGTCAATAATTGAGTCTGGACCAGACAGTCTAGTGACTGATATCATGAGCATCGATCCACGCGTTTTGGGGATACGATGACATGCATCAACCAAGTCAGCGAGTCTGACTACCCGATCCTGTTAGTCGCCTCTTACGACAAGCATTGGTTGCTGAAGACAAATTCTACCCCGGATATTCACGGGTCTCTTATTGTAATATTGGTATATGATCACGTCATGTGTATCGATGGTGAAATCCAAAGATGTTACCATAAACCGAGCACAAACCTTTCCGTTTAGGATTTGAACACAAATCTAAACACCCCAGACTAAAACATGTCTAGGACGTGTGAATTGCAAAACACAGTGTAAATAAAACTCTTTTCTTACCCTTCATGTAAAATTGAATATATAGGTGAATGGCGTTTAAATACATTAAAAAAACATACTCCGCCGTCGTGGCAACATACGTTCTGAAGATCTTCGTCCGATCTCTGCAATCTCTGCAATTCAAGCTCCTTACAGTGAAACGGCATCGCATAATGTTCATTCACATTCACTTTATATGCACGTGATGCACACAGCCTTAACGTAAACAAATTGTCGTCTGGAACTATGGCAACAAGCTCTTCGCGTTTCAGGGTCCGTTTTTTTGCGAGAAAAGATAAACATATAAACAAGATAAATCGTTGTAGGCTTATCCACAAGGAAAACGGTTTGATGTACCCTCTGTGTGGCCGTGTAGTCCTCGCCTGTCGGCTAGGGGGCCAAGGCCACAAATCGGGTACATTCAGACTGTATTCCCCTCGCGATACTTCTACACCTCAAATACAGACATGCCCGTTCTGGGGTATAGAATAACTGTAATCATCTATATATTCATCAGAGCTTCTCTTATTTCAACATATTGTCCAAGAAAGTCCATTTCTCGCTGTTATTTATGTCGGCATTTGCGGAAGGATATTGTCATATGTTTTAGAGAAGATCCACTTGCCCTTACACTAAATACGCAATATTAATCATACTCATCAATCAAGGGAGACAACTCGTGCACATCCAGGCAGCAACTTCAGCGGTATAAATGCAATATTGGAAGGTTTATGGCAGTTTCAAAGTCATGCGAGTAAGTTGCGTAAATATAAAGAAGAAAACACATTTGTTCAGATGGTGACAATTTCATTTCACACCTGACATTCATTTTCTTTGCTTGCATCTTATTTCAATTCCTTGCTTTTTAAGATTTCAGAGTAAAATAGTTTCGGCGTGATGAAATTATTCTCTCGCTCTCTTGAGTTTCAGAGTTTTTGAATTATTGCTTCATTCTCTTGTAATGTCTGTATTTAATCTTCCTTCCAAGACAAAGATGTTGTTTTTTCAATAAATGAGGATCACTTCTCAGGTTGTTTTGTTTCTGTGACAAAACGTTTGTCATATAAGTTTAACCACCCAATTCCTCCATCATAATGACATTGTTTGACACTATGTGACCTTCTTTGACAGCATTTGACTTTGTTTGACACATTTGATTTTGTTTGACACTATGTGACTTTGTTTGATACATTTGACTTTGTTTGACACCATTTGACTTTGACTTTAACACATTTGACTTTGTTTGACACTATGTGACTTTGACTTTGACACATTTGACTTTGTTTGACACCATTTGACTTTGACTTTGACACATTTGACTTTGTTTGACACTATGTGACTTTGTTTGACACGTTTGACTGTGTTTAACACCATTTGACTTTGTATGACACTATGTGACTTTGTTTGACACATTTGACTTTGTTTAACACTATGTGACATTGTTTGACACCATTTGACTTTGTTTGACACGTTTGACTTTAATTGACACTTTGGACTTTGTTTGACACATTTGACTTTGTTTGACACTATGTGACTTTGTTTCACACCATTTGACTTTGTTTCGCACAATTGTCTTTGTACCTAGAATAGAAATAATTAGCAACTCCATTTCTCCAATTTTGAATCTCCACCATTGGAAAATGCTTCCGACCAAATATCATTGATATCTATCTCTTAGTTCCAGAAAAGACGTCGTTTCAAGCAATATAGCCAAAATACCCCTATTCAGCCCCGCCCCTCAGCCCCTTGGGGGGTCACAGCCCCACCATTTGTACAATTTTGAATCCCAACCACGTAGGGATGCTTCCAGTCAAATTTAGTTAATTTCCAATCAGTGGTTCCGAAGAAGAGGTCGTTTGAATAAATTGTTGACGTACGGACGACGGACGCCACGGTATGGAATAAGCTCAGACATCATATTGTCCTGTAACAGTGTACAGTGTACAGTCACTCCATGCCAAATACAACGACTGATTAATACAAAATAGATCTTTATTGCTCATATAATTAATACACAGGTGGCATACATATTTACAATATATAGTTGAATACATATCAATACATATATACTAATCTATCTGTACCGTGCTATTATGAACATTTTAACAGCAGCGAATTAATTCAGATTTATTTATTGTTTGAAATGGCGTTTTCATAACACGTATTGCTATAGCCCCCGACCTTTCCGTGTGGTGCTGGTGTGATGTGAATTGCTGACTACTGTGAATCACGGGCTATGATTGCAGATGTGTTGGAACATGGTATTTTCGTCAACAAAAAAGAAGAATGATACAACCTCGATTCGTAGAAGTTGTCCAAATTATTAAAATGCATGTTTAGAAACAAAAACATCGGTCTAAAACTGATTCAAAATCCTAATCCTATTACTTACAACAAACAACTTTTGAGAATATGTTTAATATATGTCACAATGTTTTTGCGGATTTAGACAATATGAAAACAATCGGTGTGACGTCACCAACACCAGTGACGCCCAGTTGTCTATGTTGTAGTGAAATGCGGTGTAGCTTATATCACGAGTATATCAGCGATTCGTAAATTCGTGGTTTTGTTGTGTTCAGTCACGGCGTCACTAGTTCGAACCAAAGCCCAAAGCTTCCTCTATCAAACAAAATTACTCCAGAAAAATCAATTATTATATCCTTGTTAATGTGTGATCTTTTTACAGGCAACATTTCAGTCCCTACATAAATATTATGGACCCTGTCGTGTATTCTATGCAACATTATCCAAAGGATGCGATAACTAGGTTCCACTGTCATGAAAGTTATACAACAGTTAGGTTTGAACAAAGTAGCCTGGAACAGTATTTCAGTTATATCATGGCGTGTCAACTTGATGTCCAAGTTGATGCATGTCGTAGACGTTTGTCACTTTGGTGAAACCACAAGCTCGGGGATGGTACTAACAAACTTAGAAGTATAAACAGGGCGAATCTGGAATTAAAACAAGGATCATAGGTTTCTGGAACACCTAAGGGACGCAACTCTGCATGGTGCCCTAAAATAAATTAACATTCAGACACCATCGTTGTCTGACAGGCATGTGCGAAAGATGCCATATGTAAAGAACAGGAGTCTTGATGGCTGTCTGGAATGTTTAACGCCGGTATCGCGCATGCCCAGAACACACATAGAGTGTTAATATAGAACTATTCACGGGACAACGTATGTTTCGAAACAGTGTGACACGGTTCAATGGATATTCAACATTTACCAATACGATCTATTATCATATCCAAATCAAATCTGGTCTATTAGTGAGAGTGTGACGCCGCTTTTTGCAATATTCCAGCAATATCACGGCATGGTACACTGTTTATTATACCCATGTGGGGAATCGACCATGTGGGGAATTGAACCCGGGCATTCGGCGAGACAAGCGAGCGCTTTAACCACAGGGCCTCCTGGCTGATATAAGTAAGGACGCATTGTCAGCGACGTCGTCCAAATTCACGCCCTGCTGTTGAATGTAATGAGTACAAGGTGGTTCATTTGGATAAGAAATATTTGGAGCCCCTGATTACAGAGTTAGACCTGGAGACTTCGAGACGTCGTTTAGGAGAGGAAGCCGGCAACAAAGATGGCGATGAGGAGCATGACGACAAACAGGACAAAACTGGCGATGACGAGTTCCCACAAGATGGTGCGTCGCACGCCGAGGAGAGTTTCGCTGTACGTCGACTGGGGAGAAGAAGAGGAAGGCGAAATTCAGTAAGCATTTATCATCAGGTTACATACCATTTGTTTGTTGGTTGGTTTGTTTCTCACTTAGTAATATTAAAGCGACATGATCTGCGTTATAATTTCCAGATATATACGTGGCCTATAAATAATCGAGTCTGGACCAGATAATCCAATGATTGATATTATGAACAATGATCAACACAGTCGGGAAACGAGATTACGCAATCATCTAAGTCCAAAATGTCGCCAAGGTTGCTGGGGACAAACCGTAGGTATCCACTGAGAAGGTCACAGAGCAAGAGTCGTATTTGACATATACTGAGGGAAACAAATAAGGGAACACCACTTCATCACACTGTTCCTTTATTTATTTCCAGATTTTCACCCACAGAGCAATTCAAAGCATGCGAAGAAACCTGGAAAAGAATAAAGGAACGTGTACTTTCATGTGTTCCCTTATTTGTTTTCCTCAGTATATATTGGTGCTCAGAGTGTGGCGCCCCAGTTGGGATTCAGGGGATTGATAGGCCGTGTTATTGCTGGAGAAATACTACGGCGCTACAGAACATTCACACATTTACCCATCGTGTGGAAAGTGGATTGACGCCTTGAATACGTTGATTCAATCCACCCAAAGAATATCAAATTGTCCGTGCCTTACCGGAACCTGACATGTATAGCGTAGCTGAGCTAAATCATAAAACCTTTACACTTTACGTCAATGAAATTCAACATATCGTCCCGAAGTGACATTGGCGTGACTCTCCTGCACTAACTGCATAATCAGAATAGCTGGCTTACTACAAGGTGATTGACTGTGACGTCATGCTATCAGTGAATGTGATATTGTGCTGTGTCACTCTATTTTGTTTTAGTGTTACATTCCTATACTACAGAGGGTGTGTGGCGTGCTTATATAGTTCAGAAAGGGATTTATCTTAACATAATCATCATGACAACTGATTTCGATGGTTACAGGTGTTTAACGAGGACCTTCTGGTCAATAGGTCCGGTGGTTGTCTAAAAGGCAATACCCTACTGTTTATTGACATTGAACATTCAAGATGAAACACGTTCTTGATTTTGCATTTGGCTTATTGAACCTAGGGTCGGCTCTTCAAGGTACCCCCTTACACCGAGGGGAGGGTAGATATCTTCTAATGCAAAAGGAAGCGTAGTCTACAAAGCTTGTAATACGGTAATATTGGGGTAATATCCATAGCTCAAACTATAACACGAATGGCAGGGCAGTCTCGATAACCTCTAATACATATTGCAGGGTATTTTATTATACTTTCTGACACGTATAAGATAGCTTATAAAGCCGACGGTAGGATATTCAAGATTTCCTCCAAAGCAAATTGTAGGTTATTCTTTGCCTTCTCTGTAGCACCCGGGATATGATGAGGTATGTTTCTGAGTATGTTACAAATTTCAAGTTCTCCTGACACAGAAGACAAGGTACTCAAGCTCCTCAAGTTACCTTGTAAAACCTACAGGTTCGTGGGGGTGAAGCGTGGGGCGAGTGGGATATCTACGACAGGATATCCTCTGCCCACACCCCTCCCTCCACCGACACTGTCTCCACTCCAAGAGGACAGTTTTACTTTGAGTTCATACATACCAACTGCGACCCAATATCCGAATTTGCCACAACCGGGTATAGTGCGTAGCATGTGATTAGTTAGCATGATAAGGTTACACACAGCAGGAGTGCTGAATATGACCATGTACAGTGTTGAGTACAAAGAAATTAGGACCTGCTTATAGACCTGTAGTGCCTGTCGATGGATTTGTCCTGCAATGAGGCTAGTATGCATGCTAATGCGTGATTTCCTCCAGCAACCGTCGACTATCCAATGTGTCATATCCTATTATAATAAATACGTTGAACCATAGTTTCGTCCATGGAGTGTCGTCATTGTCCCCACCTCTTATCTGTAACCTCGCACAAATATTTTCAAGCTCATGGGTGTCATTGGAGTTGATAGCTGCTTTTAGCATCGCCTATTTTAATCAGACATAAAACGAAGCTATGATGGTGAATGGCTATTATAACCGGAGGGAGATATATTACCCTGGGTATTCGAGGATGTAATGCATGTTCATTTTGTGCAAACCTTAGGTACAAACATCAGCTCAGTCCGGTAACATATCGTTAGATTTATTAAATAAAAAATTTCAGAAAGACAATTTGCACAATGAAGCACTAAACTAGATGCAGGTACTACTGTGAGGAGGATCCATCTATAGGGAGAGTGTTAAAGCAAGAGTGCCTATCACCGTTTGTAAACTGAGGCAAATTCGGGCATTAGGTCAGTGTGTACGTATGCAGCATACCCAGTTACGAATAGCGGGATCTTCTCGTGGGCAACCACTGGCTTGATCGGGCGATCCAGTTCTTAGTCCGAAACTGTCGAGACGGGGCGAGAATGGCGGGTTAGTGAAGTCATAAACAGGCACAGAAACAGGATGATTACAAAAGAAGCAGCAACAGATGGAGGGAATTGGGACTTTTGTTAGATGCTATGTTGGGTTTTTCAATCCACGATTGGCAAAATATACTATGGTTAACGCACATATCAGAAACAGTTTACCAGAATGTTCTTCGAACAGAAATCAACAAAATATTCATGTTTGTTACAGCAAAGACGTATATACGTCCGTGGTTACAGGCACTAGTCAGAAATGGCACTAATGAATATATTTTCCAACGGTTAATCAGTTTCAAACGCCAGATACTAATATTTAAGCCAGATACCTACCTTTCGTTCATAGTCGTCCGGTATCCTTGAAATGGTTGGTCCGGAAGTTCTGTAGGCAGGCGGCTCATGATGATTTGGTACAACCCAGTTGCTACCGTCGGCTTGCTCCTCCACGACATGCCTCACCGTCACATACTCAGGCTCCTTGGGAGGGGGCATAACTGGCACAAGGATCGGCTCTGGGGTCTTGGGTCTCACAGGAACCTCGTACTCAATTACCTTCTGTTTCGGCGGAGGTGGGGGCATTATGAAAATCGGTTCTGGGTCTGGGGACTTCACCTCCATGGTTATCAGTTTGGGTTCCCTCTTTGGGGGTACGATCATGATAGGCTGTCGCTCACGTGTTCCTCTCCTGTGGGGAAGAGTGTATGTCCTGACATTGCGGCCATTCGGGGGAATCTCCATGTTGCCAAGGTATGGCTGTGTGATTACGTCGCGTTCTTCGGGGAAAGATTGGGAGAATGGTTGACTGTAGGGTTGTGAGTTATTTTGAGAAAAAGGCTGGTACGAGTACCTCTGACCTGTAAATTAAGACAAACTTTTGTTAAGGGACGTCATCGGGGGTAACCCAAAGGCTTGAAGACCTAATGTAACACGTGGTCTAAATGCGTCACAATGGATTTCCCTTTCTCTAAAATACACCAGTGTTATAACTACCATTTAGGACTCATGTGTTGAAAAACTTAAATAAATGCAAAACAGCAAAACCCTTTCCGTAATCATAAGAAATTTCTGCCAAAATCAGCGTCGTTTTACGATTTCGTCTATATTATGAACATGTGTTTAGAATGGCTATCAAATAGTGATGATACCAGGCCTTTTGCCCCACCGGAGAGGCCTTGTTTTGGGGTTGAGTTGCAACTGGAATGAGCGGTCGATGACTACCTTTAATTCCCTGTTTGGCATGTTAATCATCTTTGTTTCCTCTCAAATACACAAATGACAGTAAAAAAAGTATCCAAACACGCTATCGTTCCACTAGATTTACTGGTCCATCACTTGATTGGTTGGTTTGTAAACGCTGTGCGGCGCTAGGCAACAAACCCTCTCTACGCAAATTGTGTGATTGGCGGTTGCTACCTGTAGGGAAGGACATGCTTGTCCTTTTCGCGAACAGCTGGTGTCATATCGGAATTTCAGTGATCCATTCATAAATTATTCACCTGTTTTGCATTTGACGCCCAGTGGAATCTTTTTCAGCAAATAATCGAAAGTGGGTAATCTCTGACGTACAATGTGTATATGTCACGGTTAAGTCATTTTAGTGCTGATGTAACATTCGAACATTTTCGGCATGGTGCATTTGTTAAACTTACATGAAAGTAGGTTTTAACTTCAACCCTTAGTATAAAAAAAGGAACAAACGATAAACAGATACCCCAGAGCTGAAACGTCCTGCATCACATCGGGCTTTCCTCCCACATCAAGCTGACACGCCGTTATATGACTAGAATACTGTTTAGAGCAGTGTTAAACCCAACTCACTCACTCACTCACTCACTCACTCACTCACAAATCTCAGGTACATCCTCACTTTCAGTTGTTGAAATCGATATCGTTATGCATATATCTTTATCAATCTCTTATACGGGGATTTATTATAAGAGGGACTGTTTTTATTATTAAATAGTAATTTAACTTTAATATTCTGAGGAGACCGTGAGTGAGGGTTGAACATGAATACATTTTCTCTAAATATATTTTAATCGCTGCAACCTTTGACATAACCTTTGACCTGCTGTAATATATTCATGACATTGTCACGTCTCATGCTTCGGATATATAAGCACTTTCTTGGCACACGTGTGAAACATGTGTACTCTTGGGCTGGTTCCACATGGCGGTATCAGCGCAACGATTGTCGTAAGTTAGGGTTGACGACTGGGAGTTATGATCTTCCTAACACAAACATCGCTTTTTGGTATCGGGCCCAGGGTCATATAATTTAACAAATCTAAAATGTTTGATTTGGTTAATAATTCATTCTGTGTGAAAAAAACCTTCACTATACTTCAAATTAAACTGTAAATGTAGCAAATGCCAACTTCGAGATAAAGGTACACAATTCTACAGTAAAGTCAAAGTTGGGAACAAGTTCAAGGTTCGAGATAGCGTTATGTATATTTATCGAGAACTCGAGATAAGAGTGCGAATTAATCTGCATTTATATAGTGGGGCGATGGGGACCGGAGGGTAGGTTCGAGATATCGGTACATTCGAGTTCGAGATAACGAGGTTGGACCGTAGTTTCAGCGTACCAGATGATGCAACGCATGGACGTCTCTTATACAGATGATTTAAACGTCTCCACCCTGTTTCCAGCTGAGCCGATCTTAATAGTGTTGACAGCTACACGCTACAAATGTACAGTACGAGTGGCCGTGCCTACTTTATCCCGGCATCATGCTGTCGAGCATGGAGACTCGCCCAGCACACTGCTGCTGATGCGGAGGTGGAGGAGGAGGAGGACACTAGGTGGATGCGTCTCGGGTCTACACGGGTCACTGGGCACATTAAAGAGGGTTAGGGTGGGGACCAGGTGTGTGTGAGTCGCCCCGTGACGAGCTTGTCAAGCTTGTTTAGCGACTGTGTATCTATATTTGTATACAGATGTACTGGGCGTTATTGGGGAGGGAGGGCGGTGAGTGTTTCAAACAGACATGTTTCACGGCACGTCTGTAAGCATGGACTTGTAAATCAGAGGGTTCAGTCTCTTTGACCATAACTTTGAACTGGCAATAGTGAGTGATTGAGTCTTATCAATATCACGGCAGGGAAACAAGATAGGGGCGTCAAAGATTGTACACATGTGGGATCGAACCCGCGCAATCGACGTGAAAAGCGAACACGTTATGAACTAGGATACCCACCGCCCCTGAACTGGTAACAACAAAGTAATAATTGCAAGTGTGACACACGGTAGAATAAATGCGTCTTTATTTTTATATAAACCCTCGATTAGAAGAGCTCTAATAAATCTACTCTGGACACATTTATACTGCTCAGGTAGGGTGAATATTAGGAATGTTCTTAAACAAAACCTTTATATTTATCTTGTTAGTGTGTTCTGCTCCAGAGTTTTATAAGATACAATGAGCCGGTCTTGGCAAAAGGACTTGGAAAAAGACTGAGTTGGTCCAAACTCTAGATGTTTGCTGTGGTAGGTAACTATTTTAAGATGTCCTGTATTGGCTTGACGTTTACACGGCTTTGGTAGCCTATAGGTATATATATTAGGCACCGTTTGCCAGACTACAGTGCCTGGTGAATGTTTTAATCTGTAGGCTTCTACTGCTACTGTGCAGATCTATCTACATACTGGAGACCCGTTTGAATGGCCGCTGCTTATTACAGTTTAATACCGAACTACAGAGCAGATATTCGGGTTACAAACAACGCATTTACAAATGTTACAAACATTTTGAAGCAGGTTTACAACGAACATGATTATAATACGCTAAATGTGTTGCTCGCGAGCAGGAGCAAAAGGCTGGATGTAAATACACTTTTATATCATCCCCCTCATCACATGACGTCCAGGCACAGATAACATCGGGAGATGATAGTCTGTGATAGTCAGTGTGTCACGCCTTACTGATTACTAGGTCGGCCTTGGACAAACTGCACAGTCATTTCAAGTTTTCCCCCAAATGGAATAAAAGGTTTTTGCGATTAGTTGTGATTTCTTTTTTAAGAACATCTAGTTTGGATTGGATATATTGATTGAGGTTTACCAACAAAATATAATCAATGAAACTCGGGTCATTTTCGGGTACTTAGAAGTTTTATAGAAACTATTGTTTGGGTGTGTTTCTTGCCGCTAGTATATATTGTATTTGTATAGTTCGTATTTCACAAAGCGATCTAAGAGCAATGACTGTAGTACGTCTGTGTTAGAATATTGGCATTACGATCGTCTGACTGATAAGATCGCCGTGTGGAATGGCCTTGAACATGGCACCTGACACATACCTACCACAGCCATGATACGTCAAGCAAGTGTAGGACTACTTATACATACCTACCACAGCCATGATAACATCAAGCCAGTACAGGACACCTTATACATACCTACCACAGCCATGATAACATCAAGACAGTACAGGACACCTTATACATACATAACACAGCCTTGATAACATCAAGCAAGTGTAGGACTTCTTATACATACATAACACAGCCATGATAACATCAAGACAGTACAGGACACCTTATACATACATAACACAGCCTTGATAACACCAAGCAAGTGTAGGACTTCTTATACATACATAACACAGCCATGATAACATCAAGCAAGTACAGGACACCTTATATATACCTACCACATCCCTACATACGTCAAGCCAGTACAGGACACCTTATATATACCTACCACATCCCTACATACGTCAAGCCAGTACAGGACACCTTATATATAACTACCACATCCCTACATACGTCAAGCCAGTACAGGACACCTTATATATAACTACCACATCCCTACATACGTCAAGCCAGTACAGGACACCTTATATATAACTACCACATCCCTACATACGTCAAGCCAGTACAGGACACCTTATATATAACTACCACATCCCTACATACGTCAAGCCAGTACAGGACACCTTATATATAACTACCACATCCCTACATACGTCAAGCCAGTACAGGACACCTTATATATAACTACCACATCCCTACATACGTCAAGCCAGTACAGGACACCTTATATATAACTACCACATCCCTACATACGTCAAGCCAGTACAGGACACCTTATATATAACTACCACATCCATACATACGTCAAGCCAGTACAGGACACCTTATACCTACCGACCACAGCCATAATAACATCAAGCCAGTACAGGACACCGTGTACCTACCTACCACAGCCATGATAACGTCAAGCCAGTACTGGACACCTTATACCTACCGACCACAGCCATGTAAACATCAAGCCAGTACAGGACACCTTATACATACATAACACAGCCATGATAACATCAAGCCAGTACAGGACACCTCATACCTACCGACCACAGTCATGATAACGTCAAGCCAGTACAGGACACCGTGTACCTACCGACCACAGCCATGATAACGTCAAGCCAGTACAGGACACCTTATACCTACCGACCACAATCATGATAACGCCAAGACAGTACAGGACACCTTATACATACCTACCACAGCCATGTAAACATCAAGCCAGTACAGGACACCTTATACCTACTGACCACAGCCATGTAAACATCAAGCCAGTACAGGACACCTCATACCTACCGACCACAGTCATGATAACGTCAAGCCAGTACAGGACACCGTGTACCTACCGACCACAGCCATGATAACGTCAAGCCAGTACAGGACACCGTGTACCTACCGACCACAGTCATGGTAACGTCAAGCCAGTACAGGACACCGTGTACCTACCGACCACAGCCATGATAACGTCAAGCCAGTACAGGACACCGTGTACCTACCGACCACAGCCATGATAACGTCAAGCCAGTACAGGACACCGTGTACCTACCGACCACAGTCATGGTAACGTCAAGCCAGTGCATGATCCCTTATTGTTTTCTTTTTTGGTTTCGCTGTCATTTGTATACCTTGTATAAATCGATGTGTGTCTCAAACTGAATCACAATACTAGCCTCAACAACCAATCATTCAACAGCATCACCTCCAAAAACTACCCGCCGCGTCCGTGGTCTAGTGGTAGAGCGTTCGCCCGGAGAGAGGAAGGTCTGGGGTCGATCCACGGCAGCATCATACCAAAAGACGTTAAAAGATGGTATTTGTTGTTACCCTGCCTTGCGCTCAGCATTAAGGGGCTAAAACAAGGACTGGTCGGCTCTGAGTCAGTATACTGTGTCTGAGTGAGGTATTCATGTTAAACTGCAGCATGGTATCTCAGCGGGCTAGCCCTATAAAACGGTATGAGTCCGGACAAGTACAAGCCACACACACACATGTGCATACACGTCGCTATATAAGTGCAATAATCTTGGCCGCGACGTTAAACCCCATTTCACCTCACCTTACCAAGTACCACTCATCCCCACCATCCTCACCTCAGAAAATCAAAAAGTCGGTGGTGATGGTCATGCATGTGATGGACATTATGAAGTACCAATGCAGGATTGTGTGGTGTTCCAGAAAGGAGGTTGTAATTGTGCCTTTATCCCTTTATGACTGGCATCTGACATCGCATCAGTATCAGCTCTGACTCACCTGAATAGGGCAGCAATTAGCTTGAAGTCAAGGTCGAATAACCAAAGATTCCAAATGAGGGCGCGTATCATATTGCCCTACGTTCTTGTATCGCCTTGTGTTTTGACATGGGCTTAGCTGTTTCTGCTGACGTCGGGGTGTCTGCGCCTTCATACGTGTGTCCGTTAGGTTGGGGATTTGTATAAATTGAAATAAAGTCATGAAATAACTGTTTTGATTTCGGGTATCATGACATCGATAAAACATAATGATATATGCACAATGACAGCCAAATATTAATATGTCAACACGGTTTAACTTTAGTGACTACTTGTTTGACAACGTCTTAAAACGGCGATTGTTGGAGGAGGGGGGTATGTGTATTTCAGATATTGTGTGTAATCATAGAGGAAGTGACACATGTAATAGACTTTCTCTGATAGAAGATCAAGCCTGTCAGTGTGTTGCTGACCAAGGACCCAGGATTAACATCCTGGGAACACTGGCTTCCAAGTCTATTGGACCTTTGGCAGTTCAGTGACGTCATCCTTTCAATGGCGTTGCGAGTTGTGGCACAGGAATTATGACAGTCGATTGAAGCATTACTATTAACGTATATATAAAACGTCAGAGAATAAATAGTATCCATTATCTGCCGAAACAAATTCCATTGGGGGTGACAATTTTATGAATGGATCACTGAAAATCAGTGATGACACAGGGTGGTTGTGAAAAGGTCAGTATGTCTACCGTAGCACCCGCCACTCACTCATTTTGCACAGAAAAGTAAGTGCTCGTTTTATGGAAGGAAAGTGTTGATTTGATGAATGTTTTCTATTAATGACGCGCGTCAGAAACGACTATGAAGGTAAAATTAGAACTTTATTTATGTTATGCATGGTAACAAAATAAATTTATTACACATTTTAAACAGATAACCATTCCATTGATCTCTCATGATGACCCACACAGCTAGATTTCTTTACATAGCAATGGCAGCCTCATTCAAAGTACACCCACCATGAACAATATCATGTACATTCCTCAAAAGAATCTGTGTAAAAAAATATTTTTTTAATAAACTCCTTATCGAGATTTAAAGAATTCATTTTTTAAATCCATAACACGTTCTCTGGTAAAACAAAGAGGTGTACCGTAAGTAAAATATGAATCTACAAAACTAAAAAAGCCATAAACTAGTACTTACCACTCCCACCCTGATGAAGCTACAAGAATGAGGTCTCGCAGCTCTGCCATACAAAATATCCAAATCTGAATCATTCACGAGCCTCTTTAAACATAGCCCTGGGGTTATGGGTATAATGGTAGCACCACCCATTATACAAACACAGATTACAATGGCCACCAGCAGAAGCAGGGCTTACCTGGGAGGCTCATCCTAGCGAGATGGTCGGAGAACGGCTCCTCCAGCCTTGTGTCAGGGTATCTGGTATAATCCTGGAAGTCTGTGGAGAAAGATGGGTTGGATTAGTTCTGGGAATCAGAGACGCTGTGGAGATTGTGGGGAGTACGGGGACCTGCTAACTACGGCGAAGGCCCGATTCACTTGTTCTCGCATGATGGATCAGGATCACGCCCTTTACAGAGAAGATGAGGCATAGAAATATTGGATAATTTTGGGTCGTTCATCCATGGAGCTTAGAGTAGTTATAATACCACATACCAGGGCAAGTGATGAATATAGCTAGGTGCTTACTGGGTGTACGTCACAATAGAGTCACCGAGAGTTTTTCCTTGTATAGAATACTATTGTCCCAGGAGATAGTTTAACATGAATCATAGGTCTATGGTGTGCATAAACATGCCCGCTTGATAACCTCCCGAGTGCAAACTCCGCTTCCTTTGTGTTATAATCCAACCATCATTCATTCCTGGGCATGCCGAGATATAACTAAAATACCAGAACTGCAAAACACCCAACCACCATTCACTCCAAGATATAACTGAAAAACCAGAACTGCAATAAACCCGACCACCATTTACTCCTACATATAACTGAAATACCAGCGCTGCAATAAACCCAACCACCATTCACTCATACATATAACTGAAATACCAGCACTGCAATAAACCCAACCACCATTGACTCCTAGATATAACTGAAATACCAGCACTGCAATAAACCCAACCACCATTCACTCATACATATAACTGAAATACCAGCACTGCAATAAACCCAGTCACCATTCACTCCTAGATAGAACTGAAATACCAGCACTGCAATAAACCCAACCACCATTCACTCCTAGATATAACTGAAATACCAGCACTGCAATAAACCCAGCCACCATTCATTCCTAGGAATGCCATGATATAACTGAAATACCAGAACTGCAATAAACCCAGCCACCATTCATTCCTAGGAATGCCATGATATAACTGAAATACCAGAACTGCAATAAACCCAGCCACCATTCATTCCTAGGAATGCGGTGATATAACTGAAATACCAGCACTGCAATAAACCCAGCCACCATTCATTCCTAGGAATGCCATGATATAACTGAAATACCTGCACTGCAATAAACCCAGCCACCATTCACTTCTAGATATAACTGCAATACCAGTACGGCGTTATTTACCATCATCAATCAATCACTAATTGAAGCGTCCTGACAAAAGAGGCTCCGAATTTTCCCTTTTCTCACATGAAGATATACACTGTCCATTTGATTATGTCTTAAAGTACTTTCTAACAAAGCAACACAGATTGTGAGATTGACAATATGTGAACATACATGTATATAATTCCCCGCTGTCAGATTTCCTTTGTAACCAAGCAATTCTGTTTGCGTTTTTGTTGCCACAAACCGAAAAATAATTAGGCCACGCCCACACCCGTACTACTTATGTTGCACATTAATGCCCTTAATAGTTTCACTGATGTATTGGTGTGATAATAATAGATAAGCAGCCTGTGAAGTTAGTACTGTTGACGTACAAGAATTTATTATTTAAGAATTGACCTCGACATGTATTTTTGCTTTCGTGGAGTTAAAAACGTCAAAACTGGCGTGCATATTTTGCGTAAATCCACGTAAACGCCCGACCCCTTAACACAAAGATTATTGAAGTCAAACTTTGAATGTAAGTAATGCATACATATGACTGAATCTTCTGCGCTGGGGCAACACCAAGATTCGCACACATCCTCCAGCCCAGACCTAAAACCTGTCTGTACCTTCATGGACATATTAAGGTTAAGGAAAAGTTTTATACCATAATGAAAGGCCCATAGTACAATTCTGTTTTCGGGAGTGGTTGCAGATATGTTTAACGGGTCATAGTCTAATTAACATAGCATGATAAATGAACAGTGCTAGCTTTTCTAGAGTATCTTTATCAGTTGTTGACATGATCGATATAAATGTTTGTGGAGAGGGATGTACATAAAAAGGCAGATCAATCTATTTACTTCTTAGGTTGTATTTTGGACAGACTAACAGAAAATGAAACTCATCTTTAATCACATTTAAACCGTATTGCTCACATCTTCTCAATTCTCTGGCTCTGTTTCTATGTCTGCCTACATCGACCCTAAATCTATGAGAGCTGCATCTAAATGTGTTAAACTTATCTAAATCTTTTAATATTTATATCTGGATTCTCAGGTACACATTTATTATGCCAAACATACCCATAGCCGCATTCATTTAATAACGACTTTACATATTCGTATACCCAATTGCGAACTCCATGTTTTTCATACAATAACGTCATATTATAACATTTTCTTTGTAATCTATCAATAGGCATTTTAGGAATCTAGTGGCGGCGTAAAACTACATACACCTTTTGACTGTGTGGTGACCTGCGTTGTACGTGTATGAACACAGTCGAAGACGTTAATTGCTGTAAATACCACCTATGTTGGAGAGATGCTGGTGATTGTGTGAGAACGGTCGTGCAAGACACATCCCACGCTATATAAGGGGCCTAAAAACTTATTCATCGTTCTTAAGAACAAAATTAGATATATATAAACGTTAAATATTGTAAAGGATCGAGTGAGGAAGCCATATCGACAAGAGGCATTTCTGTGTAAGTTGACGAAAGGGAAGTTAAAGAGAATAAGAAGAAATCTTTGGTCACTCAGATTGATATAAACTGCAGGGAATAAAAGAGTATACAACTGAAATTTGGATTGGACCAAACAATTACAAATATGCTCAAAACGTTACAAAGTTGAAAACAGACGTCAAAACACTCCAACCATAAACACAACAATGATACTCGTATCAAATAAATCACGATCGAATAACCATTTCTCGTTTGTTTTATTTTAGCCACAATCAAACACTGGTGAGTACTTTCTTTTGCCCGGTAGTCGATATCCTCACAGGGAATCGATGAGTTTCAATTAGAAATACCACAGCACTATTACTGAAGGAGTAAGTTATTCCTATGTGAGACTGGAACCGCTGGACTGGGACCGCAAGGCGATATATCATCCAAGGTCTGCAGAAGCAGGTCATTATGTAATATATAATACAACCATGAGGTACAACTTGAGATGCTTCTGTCTTCCATGTCAAGGTTACGAGGTAATCAAGTCATATATATATATATACAGTACAGCAAAGCCCGAATTCAGCCATTCGGAAAATGATTGGTGCACGTAATATACAACATGTTGGGTGAATGCAAAGGGTTATAGAAAAAACGTATCAACTAAAAGCATTGTTTACATTTAGTCAACAAAGGGGGGTGCACCTCTCATCCCCAAACACAGACACCCACCCGACCCCTAACCCACCCACCACCTGGAGCTGGGTATGGGGTAACGGGTAGGTATTACCGCCATTATAAAGAAGCATCCGCCACACCTACCATCGGACCATGTTATGTTTGAGCGGTTTATTAAATTGTTAACGTCAAATGTAGTGAGGCATTAAACACACAGTGAATAAAATATATGTTCAAAAGCAAGGAGACAGCATCCCGTGCAGATGTCGCAAGGGAACCGGGGCGTCACAGTTGAGGTTATGTTCTTTCTCCACTCTTGTATCGTTTAGTTCTCCCATGGGGATGGCTTGCATTGAGTATTGATAGTCTCCATTACTCCCGAGTGGGGGACGGTTGGGTACGTTTGGGCATCCACCTCTCCGAGTTTATAAAGCTCAATTGTATCCTCCCTACATACCATCGACAAGGACGTTAAAAGGTTGAAATACACCCCAAAAGAACACAAGGGCATTACATAACACCATACTATACCCCAACACAATATCATACTATTGGCCAGCACAATATCATACTATAAACCAACACAATGTCATACTATTGACCAGCGCAATATCATACCATACCCCGACAAAACATCATACAATACCACAACACAATGTCATACTATTGGCCAACACAACATCATACCATACCCAAACACAATGCCATACTCTGGGCCAACACAACATCATACCATACCCCGACGAAACATCATACAATACCCCAACACAATGTCATACTATTGACCAGCGCAATATCATACCATACCCCGACGAAACATCATACAATACCCCAACACAATGTCATACTATTGGCCAACACAACATCATAACATACCCCGACACAATGTCATACTATTGACCATCACAACATCATACAATACCCCAACAACATCATACCAAACCCCAACACAATGTCATACTATTGGCTAACACAACATCATACCATACCCAAACACAATGCCGTACTATTGGCCAACACAACATCATACCCTCCCCTAACGGGACGCCATACTACTGGCCACAGCAGCATACTATACTACACAGCAGCATTCTATATCCCAACACAATGTCATACTAATGGATAATACAACATCATCCTATACCCCAACACAACATCATAACATATCCCAACACAGTGACATATTCTGAGGCAACACAGCATCATACTATACCCTAACACAATGTCATACTATGAACCAACACAACATCATACTGTTTGCCAACACAACATCATACTATACCCTAACACAATATCATATTATTGGCCAACACAACATCATACCATACCCCAACACATCATACCATACCCCAGCACAATGTCATACAATTGGCCAATACAACATCATACCATACCTCAACACAATGCCATACTATTGGCAACATAACATTATATCATTACCTAACACAATGTCATACTCTGGGACAACACAACGTCATACCATACCCCAACACAATGTCATAGTATTGGCCACAAAACATCATACCATACCCCAAAACAATGCCATACTCTGGGCTAACACAACATCATACCATACCCCAGCACAATGACCTACTATTGGCCAATACAATATAATACCATACCCCAACGCAATGTCATACTATGAACCAACACAACATCATACAATACCCCAACACACGCACGCACGCACACACACGCACGCACGCACGTACGCACGCACGCACGCACGCACGCACACACATACACACGCACACACATGCACACACACAAACATGCACGTACTCACGCATGCACATCGCAACATTAGTGTAATAATCTGAACATCAATGTTAAGCCCAATTTCACCTCATCACCACATCTCAAAACAACAGTGCGTCTCATCGCATTTAAACATCACACTACTTTAACATACACTACACCTAAACACAACATGACACAATATAAAACTATAATGCAATATTATATCACAAATTGACAATGCATGTTTGAATTACATATGTAAAATTGAACATAATAATATTTCTATTGATTATGGGTACGTGACCTATCGCACCAATGAAGGTATCGCTTCGTACACAGCTGATCGGCTCATCCCGGCACCCGCTCAAACCGGCAATCCCACTCCTAAGAATAACTTACCCCTGTCTCCGTCGCTGTGACGATCGTCGAAATTTGGCCACCTGTTTTTTCTACTTTGACCAAACATGATGGACGGTCTGTTTCCTCTCTGCCCTTAGTCTCCTCCTACACGGCGTGAATAGTAAGCTCGGCCTCCAGACAAACAAACCCTCCTCTCTATCTCAGAATCTTGTTGTGCACGTCCTTTATGTGTCAAGTCCTCGTCTCCACGCTGGTCTGTTTCCTTGAAACTACACCCTGCTACGTTGACGAGCCCCTCGCGGTAGACGTCCGCTTCACCCAAACACCCTTAACGCTGTACTGCAGCAGGCGCGTCAACATCGGCAGAGCTCGTACATATATTGCCTTGAAGCCTTGCAAATGTATAAATAGCAAAATATTAGTTCCAGTTAAAAGTCCTGTTTCAGTATTATAGATGTCATTCTGAAATACAGAGCCACGCATGAGTGAGATTGTTATAGACCAGTTCAATGAAAGGCGCTGGCGTAATGCTGTTATCTTAAAGGCGTGTCAGGGTTTCGCTGTCAGACAACTACCAGTCATGCAGCCTAGGATAACACGTAGTGTACATGTAATACACATATATCATCACTACACTTGTCGTTATTGGCTATACCGCAGAGCTAGCCCTGCTTTTGAAGCATAACCATGCATACTAAAATCTCCATCTGAACGATGCATGAACCAAGTTCTGTAGCTATTACCTGGACGTACTGGATGTTTGACTTGGGAGGGCATTGTTGTATAAAGTTTTGAAATATTTAATGCATTATTCAGGGTAAATATTTATTATTTCTGTAATGCCGTTTCGTCTGGCTGCCCGATGAGACGTTAAATTTTAACTCACTCACTCATCTTCATAATAAGTATGTTATCTTCTGGCTACCTCATCAACCCTCACGGAGCGTTGGTGGGTAGCCTAGTTGTTAAAGCTTTTGCTCGTCACGCCGAAGACCTGGGTTCGATTCCCGACATGGGTACAATGTGTGGGTACAATGGGCTTGTGTCCCAGGCCGTGATATTGCTGGAATATTGCTAAAAGCCATACTCACTCATTCTCTCACTCACTCATCACCCCTCATAGTCACGAACCCGTGGGTTCCGGGCTGCTATTGGTCTCCACAGCCTATACTGGTCGTAAAAGGCGGATAGTGGATATAATGGATGAGGTGGTCCGGTGACGTTGCTCATAATATCAATCACCGGATAGTCTAGTTCAAACTCTATTATTTACAGGTCGCCATCCTCTCTCTCTCTCTCTCTCTCTCTCTCTCTCTCTCTCTCTCTCTCTCTCTCTCTCTCTCTCTCTCTCTCCCTCTCTCTCTCTCTCTCTCTTTCTCTCTCTCTCACACACACACACACACACACACACACACACACACACATACAAACACATATGTATGTCACAGCCTTAGAATGTGTCACCAATTTGGAATGCTGTCTTTTAATCACTGCCTCAATTACCGCCTCACGCCTGAATGTACATACATTTGACGCACAAAGCCTTTTTGTTTCTTGTATTGTAGGAATGATCTACTTTGGACGTATTAAATGGTGTTTAGATACTAATACTTAAAAACTACCTTGTCAGACAAAGCAGATTCCTGTAGTGTTATGGTTACTGTGGCAGTTAAAACGTTGCATCAACATAAATTCACATTGCCTTAGCTTTCATTTCTGGATGGTCTTTCAATGTTTTATGTTGAAAGTTGTTCATCCAAGAACCGGTATAGCGAGGCGAAGGGGTACTCTATTTACTGTTGAAATTCACAACCGTGTTATTGTAGCAAGGTATTTCAAAGAACTAAAAAGAATGAAAGCGTTTTCAGTTAAGAGGCTTCAAGCAAGGTGTGGCAGCCCTAGATTCAATGGTATTATTCGCACTCTGAAAAAGAAATTGCCAGTTATGTATCCCCAATAGAGAGGATGTCTTGTATAGGGCTGACCTATTTGATCGAGGCGTGAAGATTTACCACAGCAGTACCTAACATACGCAGCTGTACCACAGCCCTAGCATACATACCTATGTGTGCCACAGCAATAGCAAACCTACCTATGTGTACCACATCCCTAACCTGTAGTCCCCTGTGTACCACATCGCTAGTCTATAGTCCCCTGTGTACCACATCCCTAACCTGTAGTCCCCTGTGTACCACATCGCTAGTCTATAGTCCCCTGTGTACCACATCCCTAGTCTATAGTCCCCTGTGTACCACATCCCTAGTCTATAGTCCCCTGTGTACCACATCCCTAGTCTATAGTCCCCTGTGTACCACATCCCTAGTCTATAGTCCCCTGTGTACCACATCGCTAGTCTATAGTCCCTTGCGTACCAAATCGCTAGTCTATAGTCCCCTGTGTACCACATCGCTAGTCTATAGTCCCCTGTGTACCACATCGCTAGTCTATAGTCCCCTGTGTACCACATCCCTAGTCTATAGTCCCTTGCGTACCAAATCGCTAGTCTATAGTCCCCTGTGTACCACATCGCTAGTCTATAGTCCCATGTGTACCACATCGCTAGTCTATAGTCCCCTGTGTACCACATCCCTAACCTATAGTCCCCTGTGTACCACATCCCTTGTCCATAGTCCCGTGTACCACATCCCTAGTCTATAGTCCCCTGTGTACCAAATCCCTAGTCTATAGTCCCCTGTGTACCACATCCCTAGTCTATAGTCCCCTGTGTACCACATCGCTAGTCTATAGTCCCCTTTGTACCACATCCCTAGTCTATAGTCCCCTGTGTACCACATCCCTAGTCTATAGTCCCCTGTGTACCACATCCCTAGTCTATAGTCCCCTGTGTACCACATCCCTAGTCTATAGTCCCCTGTGTACCACATCCCTAGTCTATAGTCCCCTGTGTACCACATCGCTAGTCTATAGTCCCCTGTGTACCACATCCCTAGTCTATAGTCCCCTGTGTACCACATCCCTAACCTATAGTCCCCTGTGTACCACATCCCTTGTCCATAGTCCCGTGTACCACGCCCCTAGTCCATAGTCCCCTGTGTACCACATCCCTAGTCTATAGTCCCCTGTGTACCACATCCCTTGTCCATAGTCCCGTGTACCACGCCCCTAGTCCATAGTCACCTGTGTACCACATCCCTAGTCTATAGTCCCCTGTGTACCACGCCCCTAGTCCATAGTCCCGTGTGTACCACGCCCCTAGTCCATAGTTCCCTGTGCATCAGCATATAGACCCTGTGGTCCACAACAATAACTTACAAAGTCATGTGCACCACAGCAATAACATACAGATTCATGTGCTCCACAGCAATAACCTACATTCTTCCTTGTACCACAGCAATAGCATCTACCCTTATGTCCCACGTGTACTGTAGGGTCGTGTGTTGTAAGCGACTGCCGCCAACATGTTTACTACAGCAATAGCATCTACCCTTATGTCCCACGTGTACTGTAGGGTCGTGTGTTCAAAGCTACAACCGCCAACATGTTTACCACAGCAATAGCATCTACCCTTATGTCCCACGTGTACTGTAGGGTCGTGTAATGTAAGCGACAGCCGCCAACATGTTTACCACAGCAATAGCATCTACCCTTATGTCCCACGTGTACTGTAGGGTCGTGTGTTGTAAGCGACAACCGCCAACATGTTTACCACAGCAATAGCATCTACCCTTATGTCCAACGTGTACTGTAGGGTCGTGTGTTGAAAGCGACAGCTGCCAACATGTTTACCCAACAATAGCATCTACCCTTATGTCCCACGTGTACTGTAGGGTCGTGTAATGAAAGCGACAGCTGCCAACATGTTTACCACAGCAATAGCATCTACCCTTATGTCCCACGTGTACTGTAGGGTCGTGTAATGAAAGCGACGGCCGCCAACATGTTTACCACAGCAATGGCATCTACCCTTATGTCCCACGTGTACTGTAGGGTCGTGTGTTGAAAGCGACGGCCGCCAACATGTTTACCAAGGCGTGAAGGTTCTCGGGGAACCACATTGACAAGTCACTATAGCAGGCCTGAAACCGCTCTCGCAGTTTACACCGGGTTGGCCGTACCTTCACCACAGCGGTTTCCTTTGTACATGAACAAATACCATCATTGGTTTATCTACTGGAGACTTATGGCTTATTTAAATACGAGGTGGTGTGGTCGTGTGTATAATGCTGTTGGTCGTGTGTATTAGAATATTGGTCGTGTGTATCGTGTGCTGTTGGTCGTATGTATTATATTATTGGTCGTGTTTATAATGTTTTTAGTCTGGTGTATAATACTATTGGTCGTGTGTATTTTGCAAGGTGTGTATGTGTGTCATTTTGGACATGTGAATGTTTTGGGTCCTGTGCATAGTGCTGTTCGTCACACGAATAGTGATGTTCAAAGTGTGTATACTAATTATATTAACCACTATTTAAAACGCAGTGGTAATGACTAACACGCATGGGTAATAACCGAGACGCCTTCGTTATAACCGAGACGCTTTGGTAATAATTGAGACGCTTGGTAATAATTGGGAGGTATTAAATCAGACGAATTGGTAATAACTAAGATGCTTGGTAATAACTGAGACGCCTTGGTAATAATTGAGACGCTTTGTAATAATTGAGAGGTCTTGGTAATAACTGAGACGCCTTGGTAATAATTGAGACGCCTTGGTAATAATTGAGACGAATTGGTAATAACTGAGACGAATTGGTAATAACTTAATAGCCTTGGTAATAACTGAAAAATCTTGGTAATAACTGACACGTCTTGGTTATAATTAAGAAGCCTCGGTAAAAATTGAGACGCTTGGTAATAATTGCCACGTCTTGGTAAAAATTGACACGCATCGGTAATAATTGAGACGCTTAGTATTAATTGAGACGTCTTGGTAATAACTGAGACGAATTGGTAATAGCTGAAACGCCTTGGTAATAACTGAAACGCCATCGTTATATTTGAGACGTCTTGGTAACAACTGAAACGTCATCGTAATATTTGAGACGTCTTGGTAACAACTGAAACGTCATCGTAATATTTGAGACGTCTTGGTAACAACCGACGGTAGAGACGGTAATAATTGAGAAACCTTAATACTAACGGACACTTACTTCATAGCCTTCAAAATATACACAATGAGAAACGTGCAATCATTGATTAATCTGCATACATGTGATAATAAAATATATTCCATCGTAACAATCAATACCTTTTGTACAGAAAACCTTGTACCTTCTTACCTGCCTGTCACATCTGCCATGTGCAGGCGAGATGTCTTGAGCACCCGGGGTAACAGGCTACGGGTGAATATAGGAGTAGTCATGTGCAGCATCAGCATCATTAGTTTCGGGTAATTTAGTACAAAATTAATCACACTGGTAATTACCATTATTAACATGATCGTTTCGTTGCGTCATATAATCGCCATCTGCTGCTTCTGTGTACTTAAAAGTAAAGCTTTCAAAAGGTTCGATGATAGACATGTGAAGGACATATCTAAATTTGACGCATCAGTGACGCTTCAGATGTCCGACGCAATTTTGTCTTGTACCGTATAATCCCGTATTGTTGTTTTTCATGTTAACAATTGACTTGCCTTTGCATGTGTTTATGACGGATGGGACAGGGTACGGTCATCTTTTTGCCAACACCTGGTATCCTCACTATCTGACAGTGATTCATGATATAGACGAAATCGTACATCGACTCATCTTTTGGCAGATGTTTCATGTGAATATGGAAAGGGTTTCGTCGCATTTATCGTATGTAACCAACACATAGTGCGTCTCTTATTTACGTGTCAACTGGTAGGGGTTCGAATCCCGGATTTGCCCAGATAAGGATCTTTGGTCTGTCAGCGCCATACCCTTACTTGTGGTTTCCCCGATGTGATTAATACCTGCCTCTCTTCGAGTTTTCAGTTCAGTCGCCATGTCAATATCAAAACATGTATGTCAGTACCAATATGCCAGTACCAATATGTCAGTACCAATATGTCAGTACCAATATGTCAATACCAATACTTCAGTACCAATATTTCAGTACCAATATGTCAATACCAATATTTCAGTACCAATATTTCAGTACCAATATTTCAGTACCAATATTTCAGTACCAATGTGTAGTTAAACGACGCTTTGAATTGATTTGTGTTGTTTTTGTTTTGTGTTGCGGTTCAGTCAGTTCAATAATCCAGCTATATGCCGGCAGTCGTAAATAATCGAGTCTGGGCCAGATGAATCAGTGGTTGATATCATGAGCAACAACCCACGCGGGAGGCTGCGATAACACGCTATCAACCAAGTCACGAAGCCAGATCACACGATCCAAATAAGTAGTATTTTACGGTAAGCAAGAGTGCAAGGGACCTATCAGCCCTACCCCTACCCCTACCCCTACCCCTACCCCATCCCACCCCCAGATTAATTTGAATATCATTTCACTTGCATCGTGTCAGCTTAATGTGGGAAGAATCAACGCTGGTCACTGATGCTTGCTCCCTGATGAAATCTACGAGTACGGGTTTACAAAGTACACACAATTTATGGATACCAACTTCTTTAATTACTGTAAAGGCGACGTTTTGGTATAGATCCTTACACCGTTGTCAAGAAAGACTTTGTCAACTTCTAAGTAATGCCTATCAAACAATTCGAGCATGGGTTTAGTCCTGACAGTCAAAGGATCATATTTGGGGCTACTCGTGGAATCGAACCAAGGCCCACTAACAGCGGATGCTGGCAGGGCTAAAAGTCGCAACACTTCACCGAGTATTTCGGCGCCTAGCACGTGGACACTCGTGTCTCTTCAGTCGGCTAATCAGTCTGCCTTTACATGGCTCAAGTGAACGATATGTCAAAACAAGTTTATTGTGACAGAGATTCGAGGGATGCATGGAAGATGTTTACAGCCAGAAGCCATTCATCTTAACATACTCGTATTCATCGATGTCGGCCTAAACAGCTGAAGGGATATTATGTCGCCATGGTCTAATTCCAGAACAAAATCAGGATAGTCTCAGTCATCAGATGGGTGGCGATGTATAAAGCAATAGAAACAGGTTGCCGTGAGTGTTTTGCCTTTCCACTCCGATGACAGGCTGTACCGTCAGTATGTAATTACGAACTCTGCAGTCAACCTTGCATACGAGCGGCCACAACGAAGCCTGGGGAAAATGTTCTATGTGAAACTATGCAGGGCTTTTGATTCGCGAGGAACAGGTTAAGAATGAGGAATGCTTCAGAGTGCATGAATGCGTGAAGGGCTGTGTCCACTCTGTGCCGGAGGAAGCTGAACGAGAAATTGGAACTCAGCGTAGCAGTGTATATATTTACCTCAAAAGGAGCTATGCAATTAGAACGCTAGCTGTGGTAGTGAGATAGAGAGTTCAAATTTAACATCACAGGGACAATACTTCAGCCGCATGGCGACGGTGGGTGGGGTTAATACAATGTTCATAAACTGTATATTTACTAATAGCATAGAGTAACATCTAGTCTCTGAAATGAAAATATTTCATATTAAACGCAGTTGTTAAATTATCTTAATATATTGAAATATAATATAAAAAGGTGCCCAGAGACTCTCTTCATATTCATTGTAGAGACATGCCCACGATTATAGACTTGTATAGGCTGTGTTAGATATATTTATTTCAGGGTCTGTTTGACCGACTACTAACAACGGTGCGAATGCAAAGTTACATCATAAGACGTATTTCTTACTTATTTCTACCCCTCACGTTTCATCCCAAGCCATAGCACTCACTCACCGCGTCACCGAATACCAATACGAATACATCATCACTTTCTGGTTATTGACAATGGCTCAGTTTATTCAGTAGTTGCGTATCTTTTAACTTTCAGTATATATTTCCTAGGTGTAGCCAGCAGAATCAGTTTAAATGTAACAGATAATGAGATATGGGGACAGGAATTCCACTTGGTGTTCCATAGTTCCTATTGTACTGTTTTCGTAGTTTATCGTTCGCATGGGTGATATGACAATAGCTACACACCAATACACCAACACACCAATACACCAATACACTAATGGTTTAATGAAGCGAAAACACTTTCATTTTTAAGAGGATGCAACCAGTTGTTACACACCTGACGCGGTGGATGGTTTAGATATCGATGTAGTTTGCTGGCCCAACATGAAAGCATTGCCGCCCGACTATAATTCCCCGATATACTTAGCGTATTTACTCCTGTCATGGGCCATACACTCTTCAAAAAAAGAAACGCACAGAAAGTATGTAGTCCATTGAACCTGACTACACAAAAAATCCGGTATATAAATAGGAAATATGTTATTGGAAAATGTTGGTGGCCTGATATTCGACAAATGGTGCGTCAAAACGCATTGTCGATTTGCAGCATCTTTAACGGCATTGAATTCACACTTGTTCAAAATTGTCATGGAGGAAAACAGTAAAACAAATTTCACGTGCAAGTTATGGCATTCGTAACTCGTGGTAGTGGCTATAAATTGTAAGCCAATAATTTGTCATTCATTTGTCAACAAGTTCGACAATGCCGAAACTCTGCGCTGCCGATCGGAACATCTCCATAGAACGTATCCAAAGAGGGGAATCGCAGTCTTCTGTTGCACGCCACGTCAACGTCCACCACAGCAACATTTGCCGCCTTTGTGACCGTTACACACAGTTCAATTTCACTGCAGACCGTCCGAGAACGGGTCGACAAAGAGTAACCACCCCAGCGCAGGAACGCTACATTCGACTGTTCCACCTACGTCATCGCAATGTCACAGCTACGGAGACTGCAGGACGCATCCCTGGTTTGAGGAGGATATCGGACCAGACTGCCAAGATCCATCTTCGCGAGGCTGGAATACGACCCAGAAGACCAGTTATCGTCCCTGTTTTGCAACAGATCCATCGACAGCGACGCTTGCGTTGGTGCCATACCTTACAGCCTTTGAATTTTAGAAACTGGAGACGAGTGTGGTTTAGCGATGTCACGGTGGACTACCTTCATAATGCCAACACCATCGCCTTACCCTGGCCGTCGAGATCTCCAGATCTCAACTCAATCGAACACCTCTGGGATGAACTCGATCGACGTGTACGTCAACGTCAGAACACGCCGCAGACACCCCCACAACTGGCTAACGCGTTACAAGCAGAATTCCGCAGGACAGAATTCGTACACTTATCCAGTCAGTGCGGAGGAGATGCAGAGCCGTGATTGCTGCCCCGGGCGGTCACACGAGATACTGAATTCAGCGCAACCTTGTGGCCTTATGTGACATGACAATGAACAGTTTTCAAGGCCTTTGTACAACGCCAACATGTGACTATCGACCTCCAAAATTTCATATTAGTATCTATGATATTAAATTAAATATATCGACTTTATTATATACAATACAATTACTAAAAGTCTACCTGTGCGTTTCTTTTTTTGGAGAGTGTACACCTGTGAAAACAGGTGTACACATCAGTTATGTCCCTCATATGTCAAGATGGCATGGGACAGCTAGATTAGTACTGAAGAGGGGTCATGAAAGCCTTAGCCTTAGTTGTTTACTGAGCAGTACCCCGGGTGGCGTACACCTGCGTGTACTCTGGTGATTTTACTTTGAAGTAGTCGCATGCCCCATTAACCAAGGATATCGTAGGTAGTTAGCTGCTGATGTTTTAAGTCTTTGTGTTCCTGCTTGGAAATTATTTTTTATAATTTATAGAATTGGCTGTCAAATGAGCAGATTAGTTGCTTGGGGTGCAAATGGGACACGGTCTAGTTGCCAGACAATCAAATGAAATCTTGATATTGCTATTTATAATTAATGTCTTCACAGCTTTTTTTACTTCTCAACTGATTTACTTTACAGGCTAGTGAATGTCGTGACGCTGTGAGTATAAACAGGTTTTGTGGAATGTTCGCCGAGTATTTCGGCGCCTTAGCATTGGGTCAATATTGCCCCTTCGATCTCCTGGTTTGTAATGAGATTGAAGATGAATATCGGCGCGCCTCTTTCACAGGTATTGCGAACTTTAGTGTTGGAGAGGTATGCTAGTTGTAATAACTATTCCTGTAAGGGAAACGGGTAGCTCAGAGGTCTAAGTGCCGCAATTCGCAGAGTGCCAGGGTCATAGTTTGAGTCCCAGATTGGTAACAATTCGTCTATGGCTGTCATTACTTTGGACTTTCCTCTCACAATTATCTAACACTACGTGGTGTTATTGAATGGTTAAAAAAACTGTTCAAATAGGCGTTACACCAAACTTACTCACTCAACCGTGTCGTGGTATTCAGAAGTTTCTATCCCAGCATGGTTCAGATTGGCATGGCATCTAACATTCAACCTGACACGACGAACCAGTTTCGTTAAAAGTGTTTAATAAATATGCCACTGATTTAGCTACAAACTGGCAAGTATTATAAACAGATGTGACATTAAACGGTGTTTGAAAAGTTGTAGTGCAACAAACGTTAATCTGTACTGCTAGGAGGTATACCGTGATGGATGACCATTTCATGTTGGCAGGAGGGGGTGGAGAAAACATAATTTGCCCGCAGGTTTAACTAAAATTAATAAATTGTTGGACATGCTGAATGTTCTGAATAGAATGTGCTGCGAATGTATGTTTGAAAAATGCAGTGACTGTAACAGACGCTCAGAGTCTTCTCGAATCGCGACAAAACAGCCTGTCAGAGCACGTATCGAGTCGCAACAGTTTGTCAGAGTACGTATCGAATCGCAGCAGTTTGTCAGAGTACGTATCGAATCGCAGCAGTCTGTCAGAGCACGTATCGAGTCGCAACAGTTTGTCAGAGTACGTATCGAATCGCAGCAGTTTGTCAGAGTACGTATCGAATCGCAGCAGTCTGTCAGAGTACGTATCGAATCGCAACAGTCTGTCAGAGTACGTATCGAATCGCAGCAGTCTGTCAGAGTACGATTCGAAACGCAACAGTCTGTCAGAGTACGTATAGAATCGAAACAGTTTGTCAGAGTACGTATCGAATCGCAACAGTCTGTCAGAGTACGTTTCGAATCGCAACAGTCTGTCAGAGTACGTATCGAATCGCAACAGTCTGTCAGAGTACGTATCGAATCGCAGCAGTCTGTCAGAGTACGTATCGAATCGCAGCAGTCTGTCAGATATCTATAGTATGTTTATCTATAGTTACTTTGACATTTCAGATATAGAAATATTGTAGGGTCAAGTCTTTTACGACAGATCTGTGGGCTGACGTAAGAAAGTTTATCCACAATTATGGCCGACACAGTAGCATGTGAACTCCATGGAGACAGCTGCTGAAGCGGACATAATTGCCTCGCATCACGGTTAGGCGAAGCAGGTCCTCACGTTCCCACACAATCACAGCGTGGGTGTATGTAGCGCAGGGCGGGTTGATCACGAAGCGCATCATTCATCAATGTCAATTTCAAAACGAACTCACACTATTCAACGCCCATGGATGCGCGTATGTGGCTATTATTCACATTTGGTTTGGTTTTTTTGTCAATTGACTGACGTAAAACAACATAAACTCACTCACGTGGTGTGTAAGTGGTGTGTAAATGACGTTGGTCACGCCAAGTTGGCGAAGAGGAGCCGACATACGACTCTCAATGACACGCCTTACATCCACCGCGTGTAGTAAACTCAAGCTCACTGATAAAAGGGCTGAAATGTCGGTGTTAACAACGAAAAGTAGCTAAGATAAGAACAGACTTTATTATCCCAAAGGAAATTCATATTGCACAGTTGATTAGCACTAAAATATGAAAACAAGAAAATATATGATAATAAGATGACGATAGAAGTATAGATGACACTGACTTTTGACATTATGATCAATATTCCACGGCGTCTGGGTAACGTTGACATGCAGTCCACCACGTCGGCTTAAATCAGTCATTCTCAGTTAAATGGTACAAATCCAGTCACTCAGATATGACACCGATGTATTTCTGCGCATTAATTAGTTAAGTATACTAGAAACTTAATTCGAAACAAAATAACACATAATACATGTGCAACTAATTCACAGATGTAATTTCCTAGCTTGGGGTGCCATTTTTCAATTGTCGGTGAATAATATTTCCATCAAGAAAATGTTAAACTAAGATATGTGTGACAATGTCAGAAATACTAACTATCATTCTGAAAACTTCAGCATACATGTAGTTCTCTTATTTCAATGCCAAAAATCCTGCATGTGAACCAGAATTGAATTGTCAAATATACTCAAATATTTTGTCGGCAGATGTTGTGAAATTTACGTTACTTTCATGATGCTCAGCTCAATTATTTATAGCATATTTTGCAACCAACGGGTTTATTCAAAGCTGGAAGAAACATACAAAAAGTACATATCTTGGAAAATGCAACAAAAGCTGTGGTTGGTAAGAAATTGTTCGTTAATGAGGAATTTCCAAAGCGATTTTTTAAGGATGAGAGTGAGTGAGTTGGGTTTAACGCCCCTTTTACATTATTCCAGTTATATCCCGGCGTTTCAGCTTAATGTGGGAGGAAAGCCCGAAGTGATGCAGGTCTCAGATGTTTACCACTTCGGTGAAACCCACGAGCACGGGTATGGTGCTGACAAACCTAGAAACATAATCGGGGCGAACCTAGTTTGAACCCACAATCATAGGTTTCTGGCGTGCCCAAGGGACGCAACTCATCACAGCGAATCGCGGCGCCTTAGACGACTTGGCTACCCGTGCCCCTTTTGAAGGATTTAATTATACGTGACAGCTAGTAAAGGGTAATGTTAATTTGAATTAGTTTCAGCCTATGGTCATGAACAGGGCTTCTATATCCACGAATGTTTCGTAACAGAACAGTGCCAAAACGCAGCTTTTATATCTGGATATTGAACCATTGAAGTTCAGACGTAATTTACGTTTAGTAATTAGTAATTTTGATTCTTCAAACAACCCACCGCCAGGAGCCGTATTTTGAAATGTATTCGAGATTAATTGTGAATTGTATTTGTAAAATTAATCACTGGGTCAGAATACACTCAAATACAATTGTTTTAGGAAGTGATTTCAAATACAAACCAACAGTTTTCAGAGTGACGTAAATTACAACGTAAATAACATATTCAGTGTGGAATAGATTAGTGTCAATAAGTTAAAGTAAACTGAACCAATGCAACAGTAATCGTTTGAAGGTGTTTGGATATGCTGCTTCTTTAAATTAGACCGTTTATTGCAGACAATATTGCAAAATTGTTTAGATTTGAAATTTACGTCACGGTCATATGTACTGTGCTACTGTTTGAACGACTGTCTAAATGTGAGAACCAGGTATATTTTCATATTACTAAGTTATATGACTTCCCAGTGACATTTATCAAAATATTTTGATGTATAAAGACTAGCCTTCACGGGATCCGTAATGAGGCTTATATGTTGTCCTTAGGTTTAATTTCTTGCATATGCAAATGAAGGAGAAAAACTATAAGTATAAAGTAGACATCTATAAAAGTTATTGTGCGTGAAATATCTAGTTTCCTTTTAGTATTTAGAATATGCCGCATTGTCCATCAAAGAATCTTCTGGAATTGAGGTAGAAACTGTAATGTTTAAACAGGTTTTATTATGTAAATTACACTGTAATATCAGGGTAGGGCACTTTGTATTACTTGGGTTACGACACTGCTTGTCCCTCAGTGCTGAATTTTTGGTTATAGTATTGTTGAAGTTTCTACTTTATGAAAAAGTTTGGATGAAAAAACTTATTTTTTCTATACTTTGCTCAGCTAATTGTTCCATTTAACTGAGAATGACTGAAATACGTGAGTGAGTATTGTTTTACGCGGCTTTAGAAATATTCCAGCATTTTCATGGCTGAAATTAAATAGCTCCACACGTTGCACCCTTGTCGGGAATCGAACCCTTAGTCGAGCCAGAACCGTAGGTTCGATTGCCACATTCGGTTCTATAGTGGTCCACCGTCCATGCACCCTGGATTTCACCAAAGTGGTAAACGTCTAAGACCTGCGTCATGACGGACGTTCCTCCCACATCAGGAGGCAGTGACATGGCTGGAAGTATAGACGTATCAACAGATACATCAACACTGTTATCCTGCTGAAGTGCTACTACATGAGTACTTAGACAACAGCAGCAGTATAGACAGTTCATATCACGGGCTTGGTGTTATACAGATGCAGATGTCGCCCACCCTCATACTGCTCACCAACCCGCGTTACTACATATGTCTACTTTTGATAGGGATAATCAGATATATCTACCTATTAAAATATATGCTTAACATATTATGATAATGTGTTTTGTGTACCATGGGAAGATAATAATATCCCTATCAAAAGTGGTGTATAATATACGTATGGACAGGCGTTGGGTTATAATCTAAGGAAGCGCTCGTAATATATTCGTAACTAGTATGTTAGGATGCGTCTTCAGCCGTAGTTGGTTGGTTGGGACATTCGTCACCACTCGCCCCTTTCCGCAACCCGCTATTCGGCTTGTCCCGGAATAACACGAGTTGGTCTCGAATGTGGTTGGGAGTGTTTTTTTGTCTGTTGTTTAACGCCGCACTCAGCAATAGTCCAGCTATATGACGGCGGTCTGTAAATGATCGAATCTGAACCAGACAATCCAATGATTGACGTCATGAGCATCGATCCAAGTCAGCGAGCCTGACCCCGCGATACCGTTAGTCGCCTCTTACGACAAGCATAGTCGCCTCTTATGAGAAGCATGGGTTGGTGAAGACCTATTCTACCCCGGATCTTCACGGGTCTTGGAAGTGAAAGCCATCAGTTTCCGACTGTCCCGTGTGTGTCGGGCATGTTCTTCAGTACCGACAGTTTGAAGGAGAAGGAAAGATACCTGAGCTGATGTGATACGGGTATTGAAGTAGAACTTCAAACACAACACATATTTTTTATCTTCATGGACGTGTGCTTGTCATGCTTCTTGTAGCTTCTTTGGCAGAAGTACATTCATGGGATTATAATTTGTTCAGGTATTGTCCGAGTTAAGGCACGCCCTATAGCACCACGACCTGAAGATCAAATAGCCTGAACCAGTATTATGTGTTGTTGTTTGTGAACAAAGAGAAACACCAGGAAAATGCTTGCCAACCAAATGCCGAGGTGAATAGAACCGATATAGTTATTAGGATGGTAGAATAAGTTAAGCGGCCCTCTTTCTGCAACACGCACACGCACGCGCACACGCACACGCAAACACACTTTCTCCTGATCTCACTCCAAATCATCTAATTAATGACACAAGGTCTTTCGTTTTCGATTACGAGTTTTACGCCGCTTTCAACAATATTCCAGTCAAATTACGCCGAGACACCAGATATGGGCTTCGCTCATTGTATCAGTGTTGGGATACGAACCCGGTTCTACAGCGTGAAGAGTCAGCGCTTTCTCCACTCGACTACCACACTGCGTCACTACAGTGATCATGTGATACATGAATATTTTTTCCACAGAGGACAAACGTCACCCTCACTCACTCACTCACTCACTCACTCATCCACCCACTCAACCCTCACTCACTCACTCACCCACCAACTCATTCACCCACTCACTTACTCAATAACCCACCCACTCCCTCACTCACTCATTCACCAACCCACCCACCCAACCACCCACCCACTCACTCACTCGCTCGCTCACTCACTCACTCACTCACTCACTCACTCACTCACTCACTCACTCAACCCCCACTCACTCACTCACTCACCCACCAACCGAACCCCCCCACCCACCCCACCCCCACCCCACCCCATCCCCACCCACTCACTCACTCACTCAAAACCCACTCACCCATTCACTCCCTCAATAACCCACCCACTCACTCACCCACCCTCACTCACTCACTTTGCAGATGCACAGACAATCCATAAAATGTTCCTTTGCATACACTGCAGCATGAAACAGTTATTGCAATCACATGCACATTGAGTTAATGGTAAACAAGGCGTCGATTAAAAACGAGTTACATGTGAATCCAGCAACTTCTATTTCAATGATAGTGAATGAAATGTGTGTGTCGCGACGAGTTTCAAAGCGATGCCTTGTTGACACACCTTGCTCCATGTATCTAAACCCAGTGATCTGTAACCTCGCTGACACAAGATGCTGCTCAATGTTCATGAGCCATGCCTTTGACGCAAATAATACAGGTAAACCGCTGTATCACTTGCACCTGATATGGTTGCCAGCTTCATTATGCAATGGGCGGGGCGTTTAAAAATTTAAAAATTTAAAAAATTTATTACCTCGAATAGTCGCGTTGATGTTTGTTTGTTTGTTTGGGTTTTTTTTGTTCTTTACACTGCATTAAGCCATATTCCAGCTACATGACGACGGTGTGTAAATCCTGTGATTGACACTAGTGGTAATCACTCCGTGGGGATTCCAGGTTAGAATTGGTCCCCAGCAGCCTGTCTTGATTGTAAAAGGTGACGTAATCGGGTGGTAAGGCTCGGGGACCTGGTTGATAGCGTGTCTTCGTACCCCGACTACGTGGGTCCACGCGCACAGTATCAATCACTGCATGTTCTGGTTCAGACTCTATTATTTCCAAACCCGCTGTTATGTACAGTAAACTACGTTTATAACGAACACGCTTGTAACGAACTTCCGGATATAACGAACTGTAGCTGTTTGGAATATTGCCGAAAACTTGAAAAATGTAATGAGTGAGTGAGTGGTTAACGCTGCTTTAAACAGTATTCAGAATATGACAGAATTGAAGATAGGACCGAATTGACGCAGGTTTTAGCCCTCTACAACGAACACGAGTATGGAGTTGACAAACCTTGAAACAAACAGGTGCCCTTGAAGATCCGGGTTAGAATAGCTCTTCAGCAATCCATTCTTGACCTAAAAGGTGACTATGCTTGTCGTAAGAGGGGAACAACGGGATCGGGTGGTCAGGCTCACTGACTTGGTTGATGCATGTCATCGTATCCGGAATGCGTGGATCGTGCTTATGATGTCAGTCACTAGATTGTTGATCCAGACTCGACTATTTACAGACCGCCGTCAAATACTTAGAATATTTCTGAGTGCTGCGTTAAACAACAAACAAAAAAACAAATAGGGCGAACTGGGATTCGAACCCATGACCGTAGGTTTCTGGCACGCTCAAGGGACGCAACTCTGCACAGTGAATTGCGGCGCCTTATACAACTGGGATACCCTTGTGTTGGTAATGAGTATCACACAATCACATTCTGAGCATCGCGGACATCGTGATGTGTCGAGTCCACGTGGCAGGAACATGTGTTAGTCAGTATTCATACAGGTGTGTGCTCCCATGTGGGCGTCTTCTCAATAACAAGGGGGGTAACTCTGCCATTCTCGGTGCTTCTGGTACCAATATGCGCAGTCTGTACCTCATCTTCGCCCAATGTTTTGAAAGGCTGTAAAGTACGAGGAAATGTTGTGTTGAGTAAATATTTATAGTTTCATCTAGTTTCACGGCTCCCCATAGAGAAAGCATTGCTTTACCGTACCGTAATGGCCAGCGATGACTCCGGGGTCAAAGCGGTGACCCGGATGTGATAGCATGGCTGTTAACGTTGACGTACGAGGTGATAATGGCAGCTCGAAGTTGAGGGACGTTAACACATGGCTGAGAAAAGATTTTATTAAAAACGCAGGGGTCATTCTGCTTTATTATTTATCCCGATTGCCGCCACAACATTTGTTATGCTTTATAGTGTCGATGGGAACGATCGGAAATTGCTTCTGTAAATGCCCTTCCGTGGGAAACATTCGAATCACCACAGCCGTTCTTTACGCCATTACGGCGTATCTGAATATTGTGATAAACGCGATGGACTGTTAATATACTCGTGCAATAACATTTTACATAAGTTATCGCTAAACATATGTAAACAGTCGGACTGGAAGGTTGTGCGTGACGCGAGCTGGGGTAGTTTAATGTACAAGATGTTGGTAAATCCACGGACTTGTTGGTTATATAGGTCCGTGCTTAATCGGCAGGCTAGCAGAATCCCTGTGGGTTTGGTGAGGGATGAACCTCATTAATATGCATAGCTATTTATCTTCAGTACGTGAAAAGACCAAATCCAATATCATTTATGGACGCTCAGAAGGTTCCTTTGTTGTATGAATGTAAATACTGTTACCATAACACCAACAATTTCAACATCATCATTACTGCCCATCGCTATCATCATATTCATCACAATCATCATTCAACATAATTCCCACTCAACAGACCCGTGAACATCCGGGGTAGAATAGGTCTTCAGCAACCCATGCTTGCCGTAAAAGGCGCCTATGCTTGTCGCAAGAGTCAGGCGACTAACGGGATCGGGTGGTCAGGATCGCTGACATGGTTGATGCATGTCATCGTATCCCAATTGCGTGGATCGATACTCATGATGTCAATCACTGGATTGTCTGGTCCAGACTCGATTATTTACAGACTGCCCCCATATAGCTGGAATATAGCTGAGTGCGGCGTTAAACAACAAACAAACAAACAATCCACTCAACATCATCGTAATTTCTTCATCAAATTGATATTTATCTTTTAGAATGCTTGTAGAAGGCTTGCCCATTGAGAATCTTTACAATCAAAGATCCGTGTCCCCAACGAGCAGTCCCATCTCAAGGCTCTGAAGCCGTCTGTTGGAGTGAGTGAGTATGGTTTTACGCCGCTTTTAACAATATTCAAGCAATATCACGGCGGGGGACACCAGAAATGGGCTTCACACATTCTACCCATGTCGGGAATCGAACCCGAGTCTTCGGCGTGACGAGCGAAAGCTTTAACCACTAGGCTACCCGACCGCCCCCGTCTGTTTGACTTTCTGAACAAAAGGTGGACAGCTGTTCTGAGTAGTCGTAGCCTACGTTAAGTTGGTATTAAGCCATATATAACGCATGGCGGAAGGGTGAATGACGAACTCATTTCACACCGTAAACGGCGCTATCACAGTCAAACACGATATCGCATCCCACACAATCCTGATGACTCCAACCCGGCCAATAGTAACGTGTTGAAAATTTAATAATTTTATCATCATAGATGCACCGCCACTTATAATTACAGACTCTGTTCAGTACCATCGATTATGTTCCGGCGTGAAATTGCTGTTTCGATCTGGTTCTAGAATGTCTCTTATGTTAGCATGACATTAGAATGTTCCGATATTCCCACACAAGCAGGTTCTTAGACTAACATCTAGTCTCTGAAATGAACATATCGTACAGAAAAAACAGTTGTTCAGTTATCTTAATAAAATTATAATAAAAGGGAGCCCAGTGACTCTCTTCATTTTCAGATACTGCTGTAATCTAGACTTGCCAAACATTATAGACTTGCATGGGCTGTATTTGCTATATATTTGTATCAGGGTCTGTAAGACAGACTAGCAGGTTCTCTTCATTATGACTTTCTGATGTGTTGTTACCGGACATGTCCATCGCTGTGTTGTTTTGCGTAAATGCTTGCAAAACACAAGTTATGAAGCCTACAAAGCAACCCTTTCCGATTACTATGGCACAACAGATGTTTACAATGGGAATTATTTGTTTCAGTTGGCATAACGTGGCTGTCCCTCAGCTTGACCTGTCAGTCCAGAACAGCCTGTCCGTCAGCGATACCCCCTCTCCCCCCAAACGCTGCCTCACCGACATAGAACGCACACAACGCCAACAAGTGGGAGATGTTACGCCTCTCATTACTCTGTAGAACTAGCGTTATTATTGACACGGAGCTCTTGGTGGCCGGTGTTTATACACGTGCAGTCAGAAGGCCAGTCCGCAATGTGCGCATATATGTATATACCAGATTATTCCTCCGTCTGATAAGTCTGTATGGCTCATTGTATTCTCCACGAGAAGTGTGGTTTAAGGCCGCTTTGAACAGCATTGCAGCTACCCCATGCCAGCCGCACGTTGGAGGGAAATTGACATCCTGTTCAAATTATGAATTCAAATGTGAGGTACCTGGTTTCGAGACAACATACAGTGACACCTCGCTAATCCGAATTCCTTTTAATCATTGATCCCGGTACACTGTCTGTACCCTGCTTGTACCCTGCCTGTACGCCAACTGAACGCTGATTGTACCCTGGCTGTACGCTGATTGTACCCTGACTGTACCCCAACTGTACGTTAATTGTACCCTGACTGTACGCTGATTGTACCCTGACTGTACGCTGACTGTACCCCAACTGTACGCTGATTGTACCTTGACTGTATGCCAACTGTACGTTAATTGTAGCCTGGCTGTACGCTGATTGTACCCTGACTGTATGCCAACTGTACGCTGATTGTACCCTGACTGTACGCTGATTGTATCCTGGCTGTACGCTGATTGTATCCTGACTTTACGCTGATTGTACCCTGGCTGCACGCTGATTGTACCCTGACTGTACGCTGATTGTACCCTGACTGTACGCCAACTGTACCATGACTGTACGCCAACTGTACGCTGATTGTACCCTGACTGTACCCCAACTGTACGTTAATTGTACCCTGACTGTACGTTGATTGTACCTGGGCCGTACGCCAACTGTACGCTGATTGTACCCTGACTGTACGCTGATTGTACCCTTGCTGTACGCTAATTGTACACTACCTAACACTGCCTGTACGCCAACCGTACGCTGATTGTACCCTTACTGTATGCCAACTGTATGCTGATTGTACCCTGACTGTATGCCAACTCTACGCTGATTGTACCCTGACTGTATGCAAACTGTACGCTGATTGTATCCTGACTGTACGCTGATTGTACCCTGACTGTACGCTGATTGTACCCTGACTGTACGCTGATTGTATCCTGACTGTATGCTGATTGTACCCTGACTGTACGCCAACTGTACGCTGATTGTACCCTGACTGTACCCCAACTGTACGTAAATTGTACGCTGATTGTACCCTGACTGTACGCCAACTGTACGCTGATTGTACCCCAACATTACGTTAATTGTACCCTGGCTGTACGCTGATTGTACCCTGACTGTACCCCAAATGTTCGTTTATTGCACCCTGACTGTACGCTGATTGTACCCTGGCCGTACGCCAACTGTACGCTGATTGTACCCTGACTGTACGCCAACTGTACGCTGATTGTACCCTGACTGTACGCCAACTGTACGCTGATTGTACCCTGACTGTATGCCAACTGTACGCTGATTGTACCCTTACTGTACGCCAATTGTACGCTGATTGTACCCTGACTGTACCCCAACTTTACGCTGATTGTACCCTTACTGTACGCCAATTGTACGCTGATTGTACCGACTGTACGGTGCCTGTACACTGACTGTATTATTCCTGTACGCTGCACTCACTAAATAGATGTGAGTTGTTGTTTAACGCATCAGTCAGCACAATTCCTGCCATTTCATGGCGGCCTGTAAATAATCGAGTCTTGACCAGAAAAACGTAGTTGGTGTAATAAACAACGGGTCACGCGATCGGGATACGATGACATGCAAGATTCGAACCAGGGTTCCCACGGGGTCGATGTAGAAATGTGTTCCATCGTATACCGACCAGAGCTATAATTAATTCCATGCAAGAGTCCCTGTGGTATTTGAGGTACCTCCTAAGGCGTTGCCATCAGATATTTGTTTTACTGCTGAACTTACATGGACGTGATTAATACAATTAGGCGTTTCTGTGTACTTAACTTAAACCTGATTTAGAAAAGAAGCCCTGGATTTGAAATACCACCAATGCTTAGTTCTTGTATGCGCAGATTATGTCGTTAAAATAGTAAAGTGTGGAATCGGTTAATTCCAGCTTTATCTTGCATGGTGGCTCGAACAATGGGACAATCAAACAGTGTGGGACAAAGTCCAGTGAATAATATAGATCTGCAGATGTTTCATGTTTAAACAATCTGTATCTTGTATAAGATGGTCATTGTGGTGTTCTGTACAAGTCAAGAATATCCAAGCGGCCTGTACGGGCACGGGTGGCCCAGTTGTCCAAGGTGCCGCCATTCACTCTGCCGTGCCCCTAATGCGTGCCAGAAACCTATGATCGTCGGTTCGAATCCATCAGTAAAATGTGCCCAGATCTGGTGCCATGTTCTACAGTTATAATTTGTGCAATGTGTGAGACTGATCTAATACAGTGTTTGTGTATTTAAGGTCATTACTGTGAAATCGAATTTGAGTGAGCTGTCCAATCAGGGGTTACTACTTGCTGCGAGACGAGTCTCCGCTGAAGGTGATACCACCCGCTCGATTAGCTTCACCGGACTTGTAGTTTAGGTCCGTGGCTTCAGTGACGATGGATACCACATGTTGCTAATACATACCTAGAGCTCGAACTCAGGGCCCCGTGTCTTACAAACCTGTCTTACATCTTCCCGAGGCAAGGGAGTTAATGACTATAAAAGTCCAGTTTGCACCCTTGCCGAACAAGGCTGGATATGTTGTTATATTTTGGTTTGACTTACGACTCTATGCACAGTCCAATCAAAATCGCGTAACGAAATCGACATCCGGTTCTTAAACTGCCGTGCAGATGTCGGTCGATTGCAGCATTTGCAAAGCATGTGTACCGCCAACTCAGCGTCAACAGATATTTTCCAAATCTTTTCATGCTTTTAATGAAGGTTCTCAAGTGATTTGATGCACTTTGCGAAGTAAGACCGGAATTATCACAAAATATAGATTTTGATTAACGAGCGAAAATAGGGTCAAACTGGTATCAAAAGGAATCACACGCCTCATGGATGTTGCCATTTATTCGTCTAAATTACAAAAACTTGGAATCGACAGTAATCAGGTAATCAAAGAACGGAATCGGAATCAAGGCGCTTCAAACACTTTCGCACAGAAAACAGTGCCGTTTAAGACATTGCAAATCGACAAATGCTGCGTTTTGACGCACCGTTTGTCGAATATCAGGCCACCAACATTTTACAATAACATATATCCAATTTATATACTTTTTTTAAGAGCTTCCTTCCCAAAATCTCCCTTCTGGGTACGCTACCTGTGGCAGTGCGAGGTCAGGCCCCCCAATAAGGAGGGAGTTAGGTGTCACAGGATCAAGGTCAGCCACATCGGTCGGGACATAACCTAGAGGTTTTGAGTTCATTCTGGCTTCAACTTCTATAAGAACAGTTCGCAGGACTTGCTCAGCCACTGACTGATCTCCGACGACAACATGTTTAATGGACTTTATTTCGCGCTCACAGCAGCCATCAAATTAAAGTGAGGTGCATAAGGTGAATTTTACTTGAAGCGTATCTTCTGCTTGGTCAACTGCTGAGCGATCTCAGAGCTCACTGAGGCAAATGCTTCAGTCAACTCAAGGTCAACACCCTTGAAATTGGTACAACAGTCTGAAAGTATTTCATAGGGTTTCCCTCTGTGGGCTATGAATCGTCTCAAAGACTTGAGGAAATCATCGCAGGAAAACTGCCCTCATTGTGACATACTTGAAGACTATTCCCCATCACTTTTCTCTTCTGCTGCCAATCTTGACCCACATTGGTCCAAAACAATCCACGCCAGTCGAGTAGAATGGGGGTTTGTACAGTCGAAGGCGTGATAGAGGGAGATCTGCCATCTGGGGTAACTGAGGAGATGCACGTAATCTCTGACATGCAAAAGTCTCTGATGGCATCTGATTGCTTTCCATCCCCTCAGTATCCAGAACTTTCGTTGAACGTCTGTGAAGAGGCATTCCGGTCCATAATGGATAGTTTTCATCAAAGCCCTAGATGATGAGTCTTCTCATGGGATGTTTAGGGTTGAGGACTACAGGGTGTTTGACATTGTCTGGGAGTTCCTCAGTCTGTCTCAGTCTACCACCAACTCCTACCAGGCCTTCGGATGGGTCGTATTCTGGATTGGGTTCTATAAGTCTACTTGTATGGGCCAGGCTTTGCCTCCTCTTAATAATGCAATTTCATCAGGAAAGTATTCCAGCTGAATTTGTTGAAACAACAGTGTTTCCGCTTTCTCTATGAGTTCAACTTCATCAAATTGATCACTTGCGGCCGCCCATTCAAGGCACTCCTTGGTAGCCTTGACTAGTGATTCCCAGTTGGTGTACTGAGAACAATCTGGAAGGTTCACAGCTGAGATATTGCCACAGAAACTTTTCTTCAGTTCATCTACAACCTCAGCAGCATTATGTATATCACATTTGTCTGTGAGTGTCAGCCATTTCTCAGAGGATTCTAGAAGGAAGAGAGAACTGTTCTTCCATTGGGAGGCTACACAGAGTTCCTGCAAGTTCTAGTGACAACATCGGCTGGGTTATCCTTTGCGTTCACAGACAGGACTTTGACTGTCAGGACAGTTATTGAGTCAATCCACAATATGGTATCTTGGATCATCAAGCTCAATTGTTTGTGAAGTGTAGTGGCTAACTGTGCACCAGTAAGGACAGCAGAGTTCAAGTCTAGGCATTGACAGCTGCTTCTTAGGGGACACTCTACTTCTCGCAGCCACAAAACTGACAGCCATGTCAACATTACTACCTTTACTTCTCAAATAGGCAACTGAACCATAGGCACGCTCTGAAGCAACACAGAATATGTGCAGTTGTCTCTGTGACTGAGAAGGATTTTGATTTGTAGATGTGTAGCATCTTGGTAAACACACTAGAGGGATATCACACAGTTCAGATTAACACCTACTCCATTGATCATGAGGTTTTCCAGTTTCTATCACAGCATCCCATTCATGTTTCGATCTCCATAGATCCTGCACCAAGATTTTGGCTTGTGCCATGAACGCTGCCAAGTAGCCAATAGGATCATACTGTGTGGCAACCACCTGATACACAACATTGTCTGTTTATCATATGTAACTGGTTGATACCGGTAGTAATGCATTTCTAGTGCAATCCAAGAGCAGGTTCTTGCTTATCATCATGTCCAAGACTTGTCGAAGGTATCTGACTTGTCCTCTGCAGGCAAGCCTTCTAATATCTCAGGTACGTTGCAAGCCCACTGACGGATGTCAAAGCCACCTTCAGCAAGCACCTTTCTCAGATTTGTAAACCAGTTTCTTCGCTTGGCCAGGATTCATCAAACTATCCAGGCAGTTGTCTACATAGAAAGCATCACCAACACACTTCATTATTTCAGGGTTCTGTTGTACAGATTGTCAGTCGCATGCTTCAGTAGGGAAAAGGTCGCACAACATGGACTGCATGTAGTCCCAAAGTGCAGTACCTGTCATTCGTAGACATCTGGATCCACATAAATGTTCATGTTACACCACAGGAATCTGAGAATGGGTTTGTCTTCAGGTAGGAGTCGAATCTGGTGGAGCATACCCTTTATATCACCTGATATTCCAACTGGGTATTGTCGAAATCTCAAGAACACGCCTAGGAGGGAGGAACCGAGGTAGGACCCTGCAGAAGCTGGCTATTGAGATCTTGGCCCTTGTGCTCATAAGAGCGATTAAAGACCAAACAATGCTTCCCATTGTGTTCGACAAGGTGATGGGGGATTCATCGGTTAATCTTGCCTGTTCATCACTTATCATTCGCTCAAAACCTACATCAACTAGTCTCTGAATCTGATCATTGTGGATCTTTGCAAGCTCTTCTGATTCTGATGGTGTTTCTCAGTTCGTCTTAGATTCGACATCCCAGCTTCCTTTCCTACCTGTAACTTAATATGGTCCAATTTTCGCAGGAGTGGTGTTGCATGCTGCTTACCATTGCTAACTTCAACTCGCACTGTTTTAGCTTCAAGTTTGGATACAGCTTCTTGATCCTGTTTGGAACGAGTTACTTTTCGCTCATTGAAAAGCAAAATATCACTTTGCCATAGTCTTTCAACATTGTTCATCACCTGATCTGGACTGGAAACTGTTGTGAAATGGCATTGAGTGTCTTTGAGATTCATGGATAGCTGACTTGGTCCCTGGAGGGCCCAGTCCAGCTTGGTACACACTGCCACTGGAGTTCGATCCGGACCAAACACGATTGGTTGAGTTGGCAATATGAGATCTGCATGATCAGAACCCATGAGGATAGTAGGGATAGCTTTGTCGATCATTGGCAAAGGTGTATGTTTCAAATGAAGGTAGTGCGTCTTGAGGGCTTCCACTGGATAGGAGTACTCTGACAGGGATAGCTGCTCTGAGCTGCTCTTAGGTGCTCTGAGGTGAAATCGGGAATCTAACATCACGTCTGTCTCTGGATGAGATCAAAAGATTCATTCTGTGACCTTGGCAGTTGAAAGGTCCTTCACGAATTGTCTTGAGCAAGATATCATCTGTCGTCTTTGGAAAGTTCAACTGCACCACCACAGAGGTCGGTATCATTGTCCTCATCTAGCCATCATCTAAAACAGCATAGCTGTACACGACCACATTGCCAACATCTCCTCTTATCCTTTATCCAGGCGATAACTTCCTCTGTTGAGGGGGCGGGCGGGTAGCCTAGTGGGTAAAGTGTTCGCTCGTCAAGCCGAAGACACAGGTTCGATTCCCGACATGGGTACAATGTGTGAAGCCCATTTCTGGTGTCCCCCGCCGTGATATTGCTTGAATATTGCTAAAAGCGGCGTAAAACCATACTCACTCACTCACCCACTCCTCTGTTGAGAGTTTCTTGAATTCAACACAGTTGCTGACATGATGTCCACCACTGTTGCAGAATGCACAAAACCCTGTGGTACCAGGTTTAACAGCCTGGTAGGGAAGGTTCAGTTTTGGTTGAGAATACTGCAGTTGGCAGATTTCGCTTCTGTGGAGGGTGAGAAGTATCCTTTGTTGAACTGTTTGGAGTTACAGGTCTTTATACAGCAACAGCTTGGTGTGCGATTCTTTTCGGCAGTGCTTTGGTTCCTAACCAGTTGGAGAAGTGAACAAGGGTGTATGTCTGATCTTTATCAGTACTGAGGATGTTCTGGTTGATGCAGTATTCAATGAAACTATCGCAAAAGGGGTAACTTTCCCAGAAAGCGATCAACATGAGAGCCCTTACTGAGTTCATACCCATTTTCGCCTTCAAGGGATTTCAGCATTCCCACTAGAGAATGAACCGACAAGGCAAAGTTTTCGAATATGTCACTTTCCCCAAATCTCACTGGAGCCATGTGCATAATTGCAGCCATTTCAGACTGCACAAGCTGCCGTGACTGTCGATATTTGTCCCTGAGTGCTCGCATGGCATTCATAAATGGATTCACTTCATATAGGTAGGTTTCTGCTAGACTCCTTGGTGAGCCTTCTAGTCAGCCAATAGGTACCTGATACTTATATTGCTCGGAAAGGTGGGGGTGCACATTGACTTAGCTGTCTATAGCCAATTTAAGAATGGCAAAGTCTCTATCTTTACTGGAAGTCATATTAGGCATTGTGGGTATCATATAGGGGATGGATTTCTTTCACTTTGGGTTATCACACAGCTCTCTTATCTGAGTTACAGCCTCTTGTTGGGACACAGGGTTGACTGTAGGATAAATGTTCCGTGGATCAGCTGTTGCTGTGAGTACAGGTATAGATCTTGGATGGAGGGGGCTCTGGTCTATAGAAGACTCACTGACCGGTGACCCATGAGTAGATTTACTGTTACCTTGTATCTCGGGGGGGGGGGGGGGGGGGGGGGTATATGACTATTTGTAACATTTGCTGTGAAGTCATTGGAAATAGGCTCAAATTCTTGGGCATGAGGATTCAGGTTCTTTGGGGACTGGGATTCAGGTGGTTCATCATTCTCTCTCAGCATAGATTCAACTAACTTGGCTTCATGTAGTTCTCTTTCCAAATTCCGAATTGACCTTACTTGTTGTATTTCAGCGTGCATTCTTTCTAGCCTTTTGGTTGCCTTTCGTTCAACCATCTGCGCCCGAATATGTGCTTATGCGTATTTCTTCTTCGGCTTTATATTGGGCTTCAGTCGCCTCATCTTCTAATATGCTTACGACTTCATCTGCCTCCTGTTCCTCAAGGCGCCTATGGCAAAGTTCAATAAACTGGGCCTGCTTCTTCATATATGCAAGTTTGGCAACCTGATGATCCGACAGCTTACTGGCAGCTGATATGTGACTACTAACCGAATAGCGGCTTTTATGACTGAGACGTGACTGATTGGAACGTCTGCTGTGTTCACCTGAGATTGGTCGTCTATTTTCTGATCTAGATGGGTGACTTTTATGAGAATTCACTGAAAGTCTCTTAGATTTTCTATCCGAATGACGTGCATCAGAATGACATGACACTGAGCGATTGGAATCAAATTTGTTCGTTTGGCCAACCTTACTCGAATGTCTAGGGCCCTGAACGTAATTCGTTTCTTCGATATCAACGTCGGAGTCTGGCAACACATGTGAGAGGTGGGATCTGATTGGTCAATAGGAGGCACATAGAAGGGAAATAACTTGAAATAGCCACTGGTAGCTACGATCGAGCCACGAAATTCTAGCCTAGTTAGGGAAGGGTTGAAAGTGGACTTTTACCCACAGTTAACTTCCTTGGGAAGATCGGCTGAGATCGCTTTATGAAAATGTTTAAAGAACAAGGGCCTAGGCAGACTAGTGATACTGCTTAGATATTCGGGGTGCCAACCCCCTAAAATGTTTGGTACGCCGGATGCAGGATGCCATGAACTGTTGCTCCTGTAAAGACAAATCAATAATATATATAGCCTTAAACTTAAGAAAGTGAGGTGAAATGGGGTTTAACGTCGCGCCAAAAATGATTGCATTTATATAGCGACGTGGATGCACGTGTGTGTGTCTGTGTGGCTGCTTGTACTAGTTTGGACAAATGCCGATTGTTTAGTGTTAGCCCATATAGCGTCAGCCCTAGATACTATGCCACAGTTTAATACAAATACCCCACTCAGAAACAGTATACTCCCAGCCGACTAGTCCTTGTTTTAGCCCCTTATGCCGAGCGCCAGACAGGGTAGCAACAAGTACCATCTTTTAACGTCTTTCGGTATGACGCAGCCGACATTCCTCTTTTCGGGCGGACGCTCTACCACGGACCCTAGGCGGTTCCTAAACTTAAGAACACACATGGTAATGGATTATATGTGAACATCCCAGTATAATTTACCTGTACCAGATGTGTACACTGATATGACTCCAGATTTGTTAACCTGGGTGCCAAGACAAAGGAAAACTAAAAGCGGCGTAAAACCAAAGTCACTCACTTAGGGGAACAACATTCTGCACTGCCACTTACTACTATCAGTGTTGATGAAAACGACTACCTACTTCACATCGACCTAAAGACGACCTTCAAAGACTCTTCAGTCCTCCCATTAGCAGGCTCGACCAAGGGCATTGTGATTTTAATACGTTTCAAAGTCTGCAAACATGGGCCTTTAAGTGTGACAGACTGATTGATGTCCTTGTGTCACGGGGGCCGCAAGACTAGACTTGAAAACACACCTTTCTATGGAGTATTCAATACCCTTGTCAAAAGCAGCCGGGACAGCACCATGATTGAAATAGTATGGAGTTCCTCCTACTCCGTGCAACGTCTGCTCTGCGAGGAGCTTGTAGGATGAGGCAGGGGTCTGACGGAGTTAATAGTCGTCTGCTCTCAGGGATCACAACCATTAAGTGTTTGACCGGTGTTTTTTTACGATCTCCTCAGTATTCAATTCCCACTGGTTTGTGCAGACAAATCCTACTGCTATTAAATCATTCCTATGGACCCGTTGTAAACACATATCTCGCCAGTCCTATCGGCCAAAATAGACAAACTCGAGGGGGACCTGTCCTTCTTTGGGGAAGGCATGGACAAGTTGAGAGGATTGCCAACTCAGCAGAATCGGACATTCCGTCTTGTTCTGTCTTCGTTTGCTATGAATTCACGTTGGGGAAATACATTTCGAGTATTTGACAATTTCCGAAATTGAATTAGACACTTACAACAACTTGGCGCTTTACTGATTTGGAGTCCCAATGGTTCCCTACTAACGCTGGACCGTAATGGAAGTCACATAGCTCCCGTGTACTCCGACGTGAGCCTGATGCATTGTCAATGGACGCGGCAGACTGTGTTTGTGTTTCATGTTTCATAACCATATAAAGACGGCTCCTGATGGAGCTGTGGGCTAGGTTTCATCAATATTGGAACCAGACAAACTACACAATCTTATGCACTCTCACATGCTTTAACGACCAGATCTAACAAAAACACCTCGTTTTCAGCTGTTTTAAGCATCATCATATGGAGAATCCCCAATGAAGAACTGATATTGGCAATCTGATACTTGGAATATAGTCGTCGAAACAATTATACGATCGTGGCTTATGCTATTTTATCGCCAAGTGCGAATATGTTGCAGACAATATGGTACATGTAGCCTATAGGGTGAATTTGTGGAAAGGAAAGGATATCTATTGAAACGAAGTACTTTTACTTTCGGCCAGAAAATACAAAGTAATGTGTATAGTATAACTATCGTTTGTCTGTTGTTAAACGCACGACTTGTACCCTGTCTGTCCGTACATACTGCACATCCCCGCCAGGATCACATTGCCCACTTTTGTTTGTTGTTTTACGCCGCACTCAGCAATTTTCCAGCTATATGACGGCAGTCTGTAAATTTTCGAGTCTGCCACAGACAATCCAGTGATTGACGTCATGATCATCGATCTAAACATTTGGAATACAATGACATGCAACAACATGAATATGTGAAAAATATGCTAGGTCAGATACACACTATAAATGATATGTGAGGATTCTCTGTTATGTAAAAAGCATCATTCCATAATTCGGTCAGTACATGTACAACTTTAGCAATTTATCGAAACCATGTCAATGAGACCAGATGTGTGGTACAATAATACGACACATTTCTGACCTTTAAATTTATCATCCCAAACTTGCTCCCACGGGGGATATTGCTTGGGTGAGATCAAACGATATCTACATGGTAGATATTGCTGCAATGAAATTGCATCACAATGTTTTCCAAACCATTGTGGCGTCATTGGTTATCATGAAGTCACAATAAAATGACATCACTAATGGGTCTGCCACTGAAGCTGTTAGCAGGACATTTTACACATAAGACACTGCTTATTAGTGTCTACAAACTGAAAAGGTTGGAAGAATGATGTTGGATGATAAATGGGATCTCACCCTTGGGTCTTTTTATACCAAATATATCAGCACTCGTCGATAAAAGTTTCAACTTTTTTTAAAAATTCGTGTAGATATATTTGATATCAAAAGACACTTATGTGACATTCTTCATATATAGTTTCATAGTTCAGGTGTAAGTTCGACCAATATGGGAACAAAGTAACCCACATATTTTGTCCCGAGATTCCCGTTTGAGTGTAGGTAAGGGGAACGAGCGCCACGATGGGGAGACAAAGGGATGCAGAAAGTTGTCGTTAAGCTGCCTGACCTCAGATCATGAGCTGTTGGCACCATGAAGAAAAATACCACCACCGCCGCCTTCCCCCTGAATGGCATGGCGCCGAGATAGCAGACATGCATTTTACAAGTTAATTAACGGAGTAAACTCAAAAAAGCCCTGTTGGTTTGTCAACCAATTTGGCCTCGAAGAAATCCCTGATTTATGACCCTACACTTCGTGTTGACCTTCAGCAAATCCTTTGTAATTCAACCAATACAGAGATCATGCGCACTCATTAACTTCCGTATCAAAGTCACCTCGGATATCAACGGTCAAAGGTTAATCAATTATCTCCGGATCGTGTCCAGGCACGTGTTTTATGGTGGGCGCGTGTTCTCAATTATGCCAATGGCCGTCTTTCCTCCTTGAGTGTGATGAAGCGGGCGCGCGCTGCTATAAAACATCTCTTCTTAGACATGTTTGATTACAGCAATTTTCCGATAATCTCGCTAATTTTCTGACAGTGCGGGTTGTGTAAGATGTGTTTGTATTCGTCTCGCGTGCATGGCTTCAAATAATAGTCATGTCCGGGTAAAACGATTGTAATGCACTTCCGGTAGTCGGCCACGACTTCCGCTTTACTGGCATGCTTCTGTATACTGGGAACTTACACAAGCAAACAATTACCGAGCTTTCCGCTGGTGTAGCCTCGCTCATTACACAGTCAAATGCGTCGGGTGTTTTTGTATTGCAGTTGTGATAAAATGGTAAAAGCGTTAAATTTTATTGATTAAAAACACGTTATTCGTGTGTATAATCGTCCACATTTGTATTTAGTAGCACGCGACCGACCATCACTAAAGATGCGATAAAACTAGCCATATCCAAGTTTAATGCTGAATTATTATTACAAACGAGAATGGTATTGATATTAGCTGGCGGCAAAGCCAGTCACGTCTAGATATCAGCTGTATGTGATGATGATCTTGAAAGTGCCTTAAGTACCTTTATCGTGCCAAGATCTGTTTATCGTTGGTTCGAGGACCACCTCCATGGTCTAGTGGATAGAGCGTCTGCCCGGAGAGTGGAAGGTCGTGGGTTCCATCCCCGGCCGCGTCATACCAAAAGGGACCCGTGAAGATCAGGTTTAGAATAGGTCTTCAGCAATCCATGCTTGCCGTAAGAGGCGACTATCGGGATCGGGTGGTCAGGCTTGCCGGGTTGGTTGATGCATGTCATCGTATCCCAATTGCGTGGATCGATGCTCATGATGTCAATCACTGGATTGTCTGGTTCAGACTCGATTATTTACAGACCACCGTCATATAGCTGGAATATTGCTGAGTGCGGCGTTAAACAAAACAAAAAGTGGGCATTTGGATCCTGGCGGGGACGGGTAGTATGTACGGACAGACTGGGTACAAGTCGTGCCTTCTTCCACGCACCTGTCTCCACGCACCTGCCGTTGTTGTAGATTAATCCCCCTCGGGAGAACTGGATGTTGATATGTGATGAATAGCGGCTCAACTTTGACTTTATTTCAAACACAAATGTCAGGGGAGCATGGTGATTGCCTCCCGAACAGAACCAAATGATTGTTTCACAGAAAGTTTCGAGCTTTGTGTAAAGAATTTCCTTTGTAAAGGTCAGAATAACGCAAAGAAAACAGTGTGTGTGGCGGCGACACAGCGATTGTGTGATAGCGTGATACCATCGCATGTCATTCCTCAGTCAGCACGCGAGATTACGTCATGCAAACAAACAGACGTGGAGGGGAACCAATGATTCAATGTAGTTTCTGTGGTCATGAAAGTTTAGTTGATGGTTAACCCTTTGTAGCAAATCTATAGCAAAATCGATGTATTGCCTCTTTTGTGTGTACACGACTTTCCCCAAGCTCCGTACAGCCACATCCCGTTTTCAGCACCGATGCGCTTCTCGTTGCTGTCTAATTTTTAGTATTGCGTGAAAAGACCTTTTTTGGTGTCCCTCGGCCTAATATGGCTCCACAAATTATAAATGAGGCATAAAATCAACCTCACTCAAACACACTGATGTCGCGATCTATATTAATCATCATTGTAATGGGAAGTTTCTATTATTCAGACAGTGTGCAGGACTGTCAAATGTAGTTTCAGACAAGATAGACAGGTCTTCTTCACGTTACACTGTGCCATCTCATGTACACGACCACATTGCCAACATCGCCTCTTATCCTTTATCCAGGCGATAACTTCCTCTGTTGAGGGGGCGGTCGGGTAGCCTAGTGGTTAAAGCTTTCGCTCGTCACGCCGAACGCCGGGTTCTATTCTCCACATGGATACAATGTGTGGTGCCTATTTCTGGTGTCCCCCGCCGTCATATTGCTGGAATATTGCTAAAAGCGGCGTAAACCGATACTCACTCCAATACAGTCAAGCCTATCATAGTTAGCAAGTCTAGTTTACTGCAGTTTTGGGGGCACGGGTGGCCCAGTCGTCTAAGGCGCCGCAATTCGCTGTGCAGAGTTGCGTCCCTTGGGCACGCCAGAAACCTATGATTGTGGGTTCGAATCCCGGTTCATCCCCATTATGTTTCTAGGTTTGTCAGCACCATACCCCTGCTCGTGGGTTTCACCGAAGTGGTAAACGTCTGAGACCTGCATCACTTCGGGCTTTCTTCCCACATTATGCTGACACGCCGTGATATAACTGGAATAATGTTAAAAGCGGCGTTAAACACAACTCACTTACTTCAGTTTCTAAAAATGAAGCAGGTCTCTTGGTTCCTTTTTATTATATTTAATTAAGATAATATAACAACTGTTTTTTTCTGTAAATAGTTTCATATTAGAGACTAGATGGCGACTAGCGGAGACTAGCGGAGTTCCAGCTCAACCCCCGGGCGGTTCCTCCGAGCGGCACATCCTGCTCGCGGTCGTCAGTACACAGGCGGTCGGAATATTAACACCAGACCACCCGAACATCCACGTTACACAATGTAGAGTTGAGGTGAAATTTGATTTGACGTCGCGTCCAAGATTATTGCACTTATAGAGCCACGTGCATGCACGCATGTGTGTGTGTGTGTGTGTGGCTGCTAGACTAACATCTAGTCTCTGAAATGAACATATCATACATAAAAAAAGTTGTTCAGTTATCTTACTAAAAATATAATAAAAAGGAGCCCTGTGACTCTCTTCATTTTCAGATACTGATACTGCAGTGATCTAGACTTGCCAAACATTACAGACTTTCATGGGCTGTATTTGATATATATTTGTATCAGGGTCTGTAAGACAGACTATGTGGCTGCTTGTACTAGTCCGGACTGATGCCGATTTATAGTACTAGCCCACTGAGATACCATGCCGCAGTTTAACATGAATACCCCACTCTGACACAGTATACTGACTCCGAGTCGACCAGTCCTTGTTTTAGCCCCTCAACGTCTTTTGGTATGACGCGGCCCATCGGGCAGACGCTCTACCACTAGACCACGGAGGCGGTCGCACAATGTAGACACGTAGACATAAATATTACTATTGCTCATATAACGTGCGCAGCGGAGTAAGAAGATAACGGATGAGGATTAAACAAAGACATATGAAGAGAGGGCGTATTGAAATAAGCTATTATAAAGTGAGGGTTGGGTAAGATAACAGATTATAGTGGTCATATAACCTAGATTACAGTATACAAAATTTTAAGAATAAGGTGTACCTGTCACACTGTAACAATTCTACGAAATATCAACTTTAACTACTGTTTCCCAACATGGAACTTATATACGTTGTATGAACTGTATCGGTATCCCTATCGGTATCCCTTTCGATTGCCCTTTGGTATAACGTCCGATATACTCGCACAGAAGAAGGGAATATACAGTGCCAATGTCATGAGAACAATCAGTCTTAACTTTCCGCCGACACAGATTCCATTGTGCGTAAAAGGCAAATTGGTGGAGCAAACTATAAGAATGGATCACTGAGATGAAGCCATTTTGGCATTGATTGACATTTACTGTTTTGACAATGATTAGCCTATATCTTACAACAGGGGCGGTCGGGTAGCCTAGTGGTTAAAGCGTTCGCTCGTCACGCCGAAGACCCGGGTTCATGGGTAGAATGTGTGAAGCCCATTTCTGGTGTCCCCCGCCGTGATATTGCTGGAATATTGCTAAAAGCGACGTAAAACCATACTCACTCACTCACTCACTCTTACAACAATAAACAATAAACGTATTTCTGGTTGTTACTATTTAACATCTAAGACCATTGTATGATAATAACCAGGTCGCACTTCGGCTGACACGTGAGTGAGTTGGGTTTAACTCGTCTTCCCTAGGCAAGGGAGTTAACTGACTATAAAAGTCCAGTTTCCACCTTTGCCGAACGAGACTGGAATTTCGTGGCTCGATCGCAGCGCCACCAGTGGCTATTATGAGTTATGTCCCTTCTATGCCTCTCCTATTGACCAATCAGATTGCAACTCTCACATTACTTGCATTTGATTTCTTTTAAAGAATGGCGGAGCTCCAATAATTAATATCAACATTGAAATAAAACGTGTCTTACCTCGCGAAGTGCACCAAATCAATTGGCCACTTTAACTTAATACATGAAACGATTTGGAAAACGTATTTGGCGGTACACATGCTTGACAAATCGACCGAAACCTGCATGGCAGTCGCCATGTTGATTATAAACAGGATGTAGATTTCGTTACGCGATTGTGATTGGAGTATGCACATTGGACTCGTTAGTCCAGGAAAATACAACTCCATCATTCCAGCCTAGATCGGCAATGGTGGAATCTGGATTTTTTAAGTCAGTAAACGCCTTTGCCTAGGGAAGGTGGGGTTTAACGCCGTTTTGAACTATATTTCAGTTATATCACGACGTGGTATATCTAAATGTGAGGGGAAAGTGATGCATGGCGTCGACGTTTGCTACTTTTCTGAAACCAACGCCTAAAGGTACGATGCTGACTGTGAGGATAATAATCTTGCATTCGAAACCGCGAAGGATCATGGTACAGCAAAGGGACGTGACTCTTCATGCGCGTGTGTGTATGTACGTTTGCGTGTGCGTGTGCGTGTGCGTGTGTCTGCTTAATCTAGTCCGGACTAATGCCGATTTTAAAGAGCTAGCCCACTGAGATACTATGCCGCAGTTTAACATGAATTCCCAACCCAGACACAGTATAGCCGACCAGTCCTCGTTTTAGCCCCTTAATGCCGTGCACCAGAGTAACAACAAGTACCATCTTTCAACGTATTTTGGTATGACGCGGCCGGGGATCCAACCCTCGACTTGCCGCTCTCCGGGCGGACACTCTTTCACTAGACCACGAAGGAGGTCGGTCACGAATGATATGAGATCAAACTATGCCAAATGTCTCAGTTCAATAGAGTCCAACGATGGCTGAGTTCAATAGAGTCCAACGACGCATGCATCCAGTGCTTCCTGTGTGTTTTTAACTCGTCTCGGTTTACGAGGAAAGTGTTAAAAGATTCGCTCCGGCAATGGCGCTGTTGAGAGCCATATCAGTGCGGGATCAGCAGTAATGTCTGCCGTATCGCTGTTATACGTTCTATAGTATTCAATACAATCGTTCCAACACTCACATCGGGCTTTTTTAAACGTCTGTGTCTTGTGGATTCGGCGCTATCTCATCTCCGGGAGATTGATGTGTGAGAGAATGTACTGTTTGGGGTTTGTGAAATATGGACAACGATAACACTGGTCCGCCATGTTGGAATGTGTGATATGAGGTTAATGCAGAGGTGGGGCAGTTGGGCAGCATGGCGGCCTGGCATCACGGAAACGAAAACAATCGGAACATACCGCTGTAATCACTGACATGCGCATAACCTCAGAACATGTATCAAATAGGAACATACCGCTGTAATCACCGACATGCGCATAACCTCAGAACATGTATCAAATAGGAACATACCGCTGTGATCACTGACATGCGCATAACCTCAGAACTTGTATCAATATATGGAGGGGGCCGAAATATCCAGTTGCATTAGAATTATAGGGGAAATGCTTTTGTTGTAAAACATAATGTAGAATGAGTGAGTGAGTTTGATTTAACGCCGCTCAGTATTTCAGTTATATCACGGCTTGTCAGCTTGATGGGGTAGGTAACCCGAAGTAATGCGGGTCTTAGACGATTTTCACTTTGGGGAAACCATCGAGCACGGTTCTAACAAACGGGTAAGGTGCTGACAAACTAAGTAACATAATCAGAGGCGAAACAAGATTCGAACCCTAGATCATAGGTTTCCGGGGCGCCCAAGTGACACAACTCTGCACAGCGAATCGAGCCACCCGTGCCCCAGGAAATGTCTCAGGAAACTCGTTGCTCTGCACTGCGTGTGAAGCAGTGAGTGAGTGAGTGAGTGAGTATGGTTTTACGCCGCTTTTAGCAATATTCCAGCAATATCACGGCGGGGGACACCAGAAATGGGCTTCACACATTGTACCCATGTCGGGAATCGAACCCGGGTCTTCGGCGTGACGAGCGAACGCTTTAACCACTACGCTACCCGACCGCCCCGCGTGTGAAGCAGAGATGTACCAAGGGCGTCAAGGTTGGCATCATGTGTTCCTGTCATCACAAGACCCTGGGTAAACATGGAATATTCAAGCATTATGACATGTATCTTGGGAGGGCTTGTATTTTTGTTTCAGACTGACTGGGTTTTTTTTGTCACTGATACATGACATACAACACACTTTTCCAGGTCGTTCCCATTATTTTTAGGGGAAGAACAAAAAAATAAATAAGATCCTAGTCCAGACTGGTCACCAAGACCAGCGGAGACGGGCGGCTTATAACTTGTAATCTGCCTTTGTTAAGTGCAGTATCTTGCGTCTGTTAAGAACATACAGATATACACATGCCAATCAATTGACGGTAACATCGCGGAGTTGGGTTTTTTTCGTTCTTAGTGTGAGTAACGGAATCTTTTTCCGAAACAATGTAAATTCGGTTGAAACATGTCTTTAAAGTCCTCAAAACAAGAATGCAGATTTGAAATGAATAATGGTTATCCAGATTAGAGAATTTGTTATTTTGAGATATGGCCGAAAGAAAGGGGGGGGAAACGAGTTGTGGGGAGTTTGTAGCCTGTAGCATCAAGACGCTGCCTGTTTGGTGCGATGAATCTCCTTACACCGACAGAACAGGGAACGGATTAGCCGATGATGGATGTTCTCCGTGCTATTGTCTGTAAAGAAATACAAGCATTTCTTCTCTATGTGTCAAACATCCATGATCTACCTAGTAACAATTGCCACGCTTGTCAAAGCCAAAACATAAAGTCTTTAGGTGCATTTCTGTCACAAGCCTGTTTCCTCAAAGATATGTGTTTGCGAAATGTATGGCGTGTTTCTGAACCAAAGGGTCTTCAAGAGGCACCATGACACCCTTTGTCCCAGCGCCAAAACGCACCCAACGTCTGAGTGATCCGACAAGCGGGCTGCACGGAATATCACGGTTGTTAATTTTTGTAAAGATATATGATTTTCGGTGCAATAAGGAGGAATATTCTTATCTAGCCGTTTATCAGTGACGGTGTCGGGAGTGAGGTATGCGGCATATATCCTGAAAGAGGTGTGACCAGTACACGTGACATTTGGCATGCGCAGTTAAACTACAGAACAGTCAAAACTGTAATTGGCCGATGAATTCGATAAGAAATGATAATTAATCTAAGTTTTCTTGAAAAACACAATTTCCTATAACATGTGCTAATGTCTGACCAATAATATGACGCACGTTTATGTGACTGAACAGCTGAAGACCAGGCGTCTGTACAGGAACCAGTTAGTGTAGCCAGTGCTTGAATGGTGTCGTGTTGTATACAGCCTGCCATGAGTCACAGGTCGAAAATATATACTTAGAAAATGTATAATCATCATATGCTTGTAACAGAAGAGGGGACATGGCTGACGGTCGTGTGGGACGCCGCATTTCGTTTACGTCCCTTTTGCGTGGGTTCGAATCCAAGATTCAACTCGATTATGATCCTTGGTCTGTCTTAACTTGCATACCCATGCTTAAGGGTTTCACCAAATTGGTAAACGTCTTGGCTCTCTGTAAACTGACACTCCGTGATTAAACTGAAATACCGCCCCAGCGGCGTTGCACCCAACTCACTCACTCACTCACTTAAACCAAACACTCAAAGTAGAACCCTTTATATTAAAACTGTCAAAGTCATGACTATTGTTTGTCACCTACATAATTTACAACGCAATCCACGTGATTCACCATGTGTCTTGGTGTTCACCTACAATTGTCAACACATCCACGTGATTCACCATGTGTCTTGGTGTTCACCTACAATTGTCAACACATCCACGTGATTCACCATGTGTCCTGGTGTTCACCTACAATTGTCAACACATCCACGTGATTCACCATGTGTCTTGGTGTTCACCTACAATTGTCAACACATCCACGTGATTCACCATGTGTCCTGGTGTTCACCTACATAATTGACAACACAATCCACGTGATTCAAAATGTGTTGGTTTTCACCTACATAATTGACAACACAATCCACGTGATTCAAAATGTGTTGGTTTTTACGTACGTAATTGACAACACAATCCATATGATTCACCACGTGCCATTATATTCACCAATATAATTGACAACACAACCCACGTGATTCATAAATGTGTTGGTATTCACCTTCATAATTGACAACACAATCAACGTGATTCACCACGTGCCATTGTATTTACCTACAGATTTTCCAACAACTGACGTCCTTCCCCACGTGCCTTGGTATTCACCTACAGCATTTCCAACACAATCCACTAGATTCCGCCATTGTATAATGATGTATACTGAAATCAAACAGAGGTTTAATGTGTTATTACGTCGCAGCCAAGTGTGTTTATGCAGTGACTTCAGTTGAACAGACAAACCGTTAACGTAGTCATTTGAAGTTGAAAGTAATCCAAACTCCCTCTCGGCCAAACCAGACAAGTTTATCCCCTCTTGAAGATTTTCAAGGAGGTAGGGATTGTTTTTAAAATGCCTGGTCCGGTAAATGTACCACCAAATCCCTGACTGAAAGATTAACCATAATCCTTAAAACAACCAAGGAATGACTTTCTTAATATTCACAGAAAGTATTTTGGACAAGTGGAATTAATACCACGTGGATTCTCAAAACCTCAAAGAATTTGCTTGGCTTTTTACTATCTCAGAAAAGAACCAGGTTCAATTCTGTCAAAACATTTGATTTTTTAACTTTACACCACTATCCAACATGACAAACTTAAGGGGGAAATCATTCCTTGATCCATGGGGCTATTGTTACAAAACGTGGTGACCATAGACAGTTACATATCTACCTTCAGAGGTTCTTTTCAATTTGTCAAAAATGAAAGCAAATCCTGTCTGAAGTTTACTGAACAAATTGGGGGAAAGACATGAAGGTAAGAAGTGGGCATCCCCATGGACACCAAGTGCGTTTTTCTGATCTGTTTCTTTATGCACATGAATCGGAATGTCTGCTCGGATTGGCAAAGTCAAGACAAGGTAATTTGTCCAAGAAGTTTAACTTAAGCTTCAGGTATATCGATGATCTGATATCGTTCAATAATGACCCAATAGCCAATTCACTTCCTTTGCTTTACCCAACTGAAACAGAAATAAAGGAGTCCAATGAGACCGCCTCACTGTTTCACATGTAGATCTATGCATAATGATTCAGAGTGACTAAAAACTATCCACAAGACTGTATGACAAGGGGGATGACTTTAACAAAAGTCAACTGTTTCTTGATGTCGAGCAATGTTCCTGCAGTTCCAGCCCTTGGTGTCTACATTTCACAACGAGGTACAATCGAGCATTCCCTTTCTACCAAGATTTCAAAGAGCGTCATTTGTTTGATCTACATAGAAGCCCTCAGAAAAGCTTTCAAAACGTTTTAAAGTAGACATGTGAAGACATTTGACGCAGCCGTTACAAGAAAGATATCCTATGCAATTGCTTCTTTTGACTTGTACCATATGTTCCCGTGGGTTTTTTTTCAGGTGAACACTTGCCTTTGCATGTGTTTGTGACGGGTGCCACCGGTGGGGAAGGATACGCTCATCTTTTCGCGAACACCTGGTATCGTCACTATTCCATGGTGATTCATGAATATACCACATATTCGGAATCGTAAAATCGACTCGATTTCGTATAAATATCGAAAGGGTTTTGTCACTTTTATTTATTTGATGTACTTTCCAAACTTGTATATCGTATGTCCACCCACAACCTTAAAGTTCAACACCCTCTATATGTTAACTTCTAATTTGAGACAAGAAACTTGGAAAATATTAATATTAGATTGGCATCCTAGATGATATTTAGACAGATTGGTGATTTGACGGTTGCCATTGTGCAGAGTTTCGGGAAGATGGTTTTTGCGATCCATGTGTCCAATCTGGTAATTTGGTTTTGAATTTTTTCGAGAAAATGGAAATTTTCAATGGTTATAAAACGTAAAATAATATATTAATTACCGTGAGATGTCCTAGAGTGATGCAGGTCACCCAAGTCTTAAACATCTCCCGACCACGTCAACCACGTCGTCGACATCATCCAACCCCATTACCTATGTCACCCAAGTCATTAACATCTCCCACCCACGTCAACCACGTCGTCGACATCACCCAACCCCATTACCTACGTCGTCAACATCACCCACATCGCCCACGCCATCCTCATCTCCAAAGCCATCCACATCACATTAATTAAGCCTGGCAGTCCACGTTTAATTAACTAACCTATTAATTTCCAGAACGCATAGTATATCAACATTGTTATGTTTCTCATGGTATTTGTTTTTGTTGTTGTTTTGTTTGTTTATTAAATGAATAAACACTTTCACATATCAAATATCAATATGGTTATGGCCATTGGATTGTGTATATAACATGAGGCCTTGCCGTTTTGTAGAATAACACGTGCAAAACGTGAAAACGTACCTAAATGTTATCGATATAGTCGAACTTGAATACATCTATTTGATAGCAAAACTGTTTTCTAAACTCTTGTCAGAAACCATATTTTTTCCTTAATAACACTCCATAATAACTCTACCGCCTCAATACACTATCCATGATATTTATTACTTATTTCTGTGGTGAATATCGTTTCTCCTAGTCGCTCATGAGAAGCCTACATGAAACACTAATAACGGTAAGTCGATACCTTGACAATATGTAGATATTTACTGTTATTTATCCCCGTTATGAGCTGGAGAAGATTAGTCCGCCTTTGATACCGCTAATACACTGCAGACGCTTCTGCTCAGAGCACCGTAGTTTATTTTACCGCGGCGACGTTACAGGAAGGAGCGCGACCTATGAGAAGTGTATGGAGCTTTGATGTGCGCAATAAAAAGCCCAATTATTTGTGACCAAGACAGCTTGGGACTAAAGCAGAAAGCGTAATTGATAGGCATAAAAAAATTCATTACTATTGCATATTTATTTTATATTCCCTTTCTCCAGAGTTCAATTTACTGTTTATTGTGGTTTGTGATGTGAGTGTTGGCTGCATGTCAAGGACAACGCCATGACATGTGTTGTGTGCCACAATGAGATTAAAGCTAGTCTTTAGGGACGTGTTGTTGACTTCTCCGAGAAGAAATTATTTTGTCTTCTTATGTTATTTCGCGTTCTGAAAGGCTGATTGGTTTGGAATACTATCTAGCGCCTGGTTGTTATTACATAAGCAAACGGAATTCGATAATTAACATTGATGTTTGTCGGAGTGTTGAACCATCGGCGATATCTGCATTCAGACACTTTAACAATATTTGCACGTGCATGTAAGCACCCAAGGAATATCCAATGCGCATAATATATATTCATACGAAAGCATCTCTACTTACACTGTCTCTTAGCATTGTCCTGTTTTATTTTTCTTGATATTTTATCGGAAAACAAACTAACCTGGTCGAGATGCAGAGGTTCCAGAATATTCAGTTGTAATTTTTATTTAATTAACTTCTTTTTTATAAATCAATCGATAGAGGTTTGGCACTTGTTGCCTAAGAACTAGATTGAAAATTTCTTCCAAAATGTCGTGGATCATATCAAAATTATTTAAAAACGCCCGATGAATGACGTTCATCCATCACTGTCACTTCTTTGTGGGATCTGGCAGGAACATGTATCCTAACGCAGAGCAGAGGAAGAGGGTGGGGGGGTTGGGGGGGAGAGGGGAGGGGAGGGGGTAGAAAGGGGGGAGAGATATTATCCGAAATGCAACATTTTGACTATGAGGAACTCGGGTTTAATGCGAATGATGACAGTTAACCTGTCGCTATCTGGCATGTTCGTGCATGTGTCTGTGTGGGCGCAACCATGTTCGCGTGTATCGTTCTTGAAACTAGTTGAAGAAAACTAGATGAATCTTAACTTGAAACGATTTTTTTATAATATATGAAAACATTATATTTTTTATAGAAAAACCTGTGAAACATCATTAATTTCGGTGTAGATGGAGTTGGTGTTATTTTCAACTGCATACGTAATAAAGAGCTCTTAAGTAAGATAAATGTCCTCTTTGGAATATTTCAAATTAAATCGAAGGTATAGTTCCTGGTTCTTCTTTAAACCTTTTTAGAGGGATGTATATAATTGAGATGTATGGGGAATAAATACAAACAGGAGTGATTGAAAGCTAAACCGAAGTCATTTCTATATAAATGCAAGGTTTCTTTTTCACAATACATGTTTCCTAATCTTCGAACCTGCCTCAGATCACCATCACGACGTGGGCGCTGCAGCTAAACTGCCACATGTGCTTCGTGAATACATTCAGCATCAGAGGTTTTACCTTTTATGTCGGAGAATGTATGCACTTAACGTCTTACGTTTCTATGAAAATTTATGATTTTGCATAATATATACACACCTTGAACGAAATAACCATCACTAAGCAAACATTGCCATAAGAAACTATCATTTTTTTAAAAATCGTATCCAGTATTAATTTTCTGAATGAAAATGTTTGTTTTCTTGGTAAAAAGCCAAATACGCATATTGAAATACGGAAACCAAAATCGATTTTCAAAAGTTGTATAACTGTTACATGACACTTGTATAAACGACCTTCTTTTCCCTTCCCCTGCTTCTTTGCAGCAATCTGTATCCATGAAATATATTTTGAACATGACAAGATTATTATTTTGCGATCTATGCAATTGCCCACACACTTCTGTACATGATCTACATGTATGTTATTGTCACTTAATGTAATATATTCTCCAATGCAAAATTGTCTTCCCGAAGAAGGGATTGTGAGACAGGTTTTGAGAGGCATAATGGGTCTCCAGAGCTTGTTGTAGGACGGGACGGGGGATTGAAAATGTGTGATCCTTAATACGAAGGATGATGTATAGCACATCCTTAATATATAGTTTGCATGTATTAAGTACAGTACCCACAGGCGAATCCATCAGTTTTTAAAGGGAGGAACCCAAAATAACAAAATCCTCTCTCAGATAATTTACTGCCAACAACATACTACATTTGGTTTTCAAATGGGGGCTTGGGTATGTGCTAAGGCACCTGCGTGAGAATACCAAGTGTTAACATCGAGGAAAACTCACTAAAGGTGAGTTGTTCTACCTGGACAATGTACCTGTGCATAAGTCTGTTGTCGCCTCCGCTGCAATGGCGACTGTGGCTTTCAACTCATAGCAAATCCTCTGTATTCACCAGATGTGGCCCCGTCAGGTCTCCACCTCCAACGTTTCTGCTGTGAATTACCTTTTACACACCAGGAGGAAGGGACCTATAGCTACTCTGCATCAGTGGGATCCAAGGCACTCAAGCATCGTTGGCGGAAGTGTGTAGACCTCGGAGGGGATTATGTTGAAAAATAATTAGAGTTAGTGAGTGAGTATGGTTTTACGCCGCTTTTAGCAATATTCCAGCAATATGCGGGGAACACCAGAAATGGGATTCACACATTGTACCCATATCGGGAATCGAATTCGGCGTGACGAGCGAACGATTTAACCACTAGGCTAATAATAAGAAACCAACCCAATCAACGCCCCCGATCACTTTTCGGCTCAGGACTTTTCAGCCACCCTCATGAGAACCTACTGGAAAGAGGACCGGTTAGTAATTGCGTGACCTGTTTGATCGTGCATGGGTCATCGTGCGCTGACGGCGCGGACAGTTGCTCATGCTATCAACCCCTGGTTTGCCAGGCCGAGTCTCCATTATTTACAGGCCGCTAGCTGAATTAGTGTTGACTGCACAGGAAGACAATTTTAACTAACTCAGGCTTTACCGGTTTGGCAAGGCTTGGAAGGCCGTGAAAGGCACTGAACTGCATCGGGTGGCGATGCTTAGTGACTTGACCTGTGGAGATCCGGATAGAGAATAGGACTTCAGCAACCCATGCTTGTCGTAGGAGGCGACTATGCGTGTCGTAAGAGGCGACTAACGGGATCTGGTGGTCAGGTTTGATGACTTGGATGAGGATATCCCATTTACGTAGATCGATATTCATACGATGTTTATTTCAGTCTTGGTAGGTGGCGCTTATAAATATTAACATGGGGGAAATGAACAAAGTTTGACAAATATCACATTTAATGCCACATATTAAAAATTGGAAATTGTGAAATAAGGGAATATTACAACTAATGACCTCGTTCTATTGTCTTCAGACTGCCAAGGGTCAACCCGATAACGCCTATCGGACAGGACCCGCATCTCTCATGGTGCTGGTCTGATAGAATAGGCAAACAAATATAAGACCTTAATATCTGTATCATCTACCCTTGCCAAATCACCCGTACCACGTATACATTCGTTGCATACTAGCAACTGGTAAACTAGTATTCTTACAAAACTTCATTCAGAAATACCTTTATCATCAATGCCTCGGCCAAACTAAATTATATAATTCTGTCTAGATAGTGCCACCAAAGTGCCACCAAAGTTCGCAGTAACAACTGTAATCGGTATATGAGATTATCTGTAGTAGCTAGAATAGTTATAAATACGGACGACAGACAGTCACAAATCATTCTGTGGCTGTCTAATAAACTGACTGTTTATTCACTCAGGTAAGAAACTTTACTATCTTGTACTATGATAATTCTTGACTATACGCTATTACCCTTGGCAATACCTGCAGGTAACTGAATATGTCATACTTGAGTGTATATCTTAGATATTCTCATGTACTACTTCTGTGTATAGATTATGCCAATTCTGTTAACTGTATTACGTTGTTAACATTTTGGAATATGTATTGTGGCTGAACTGAATGTATCTTGTGTGAATGCCCACTCGGGTAATGTATTAGCTAGAGTGTGTCGGTTATACTATATTCAACCATATGTAAACTGTTGTATTACGTTGTGTACCATGGAATATGTATCGCGACTAATGTAAATATCTTGTGTAATGATTCCATATCATGTTCATCTAATGTTCTTCACATATATGTACCTCTATAACTGATTGTAAATCTTCTCTAATAAATGATTGTAAACATTCTATTGTTGACTGATTATTAGTCTGTCTTACAGACCCTGATACAAATATATATCAAATACAGCCCATGCAAGCCTATAATCTTTGGCAAGTCTAGATTATTGCAGTATCAGGATGAAGAGAGTCACTGTGCTCCTTTTTATTATATTTGTATTAAGATAACTGAACAACTGGTTTTTTCTGTACGATATGTTCATTTTAGAGACTAGATGTTAGTCTAACTGATTATATATAAGATGATGTGGCTGTCTAATAAACTGACTGTTTATTCACTCAGGTCTTGTGTTTTTGTGTGGGTTGCTCGTGTATAGTGGTACCTCTGCCAAGCGAGCTGATTCCCCAACTCTCGTTTTAATATAAAGATTGCTGACAGGTTGGACCAGTGACGACCCGGGGTTGAATAGGTCTTGTAGAAAAGGTATGCTTGTCGTAAGAGGCGACAAACGGGATCAGGTGGTCAGCCTCGCTGACTTGGTTGATGCATGTCATCGTATCCCATTTGCATGGGTCGATGCTCATGATATCAATCACTGGATTGTCCGGCCCAGACTGGATTATTTACAGACCGCCGTCATGTAGCTGGAATATCGTCATTCGGATGGAGTATGAACCTGCAGGCATCACCAGTCCGGCCCGGTGCACTTTCTGGTCGACCAGGGGCGGTCGGGTAGCCTAGTGGATAAAGCGTTGGCTCGTCACGCCGAAGACCCGGGTTCGATTCCCGACATGGGTACAATGTGTGAAGCCCATTTCTGGTGTCCCCCGCCGTGATATTGCTGGAATATTGCTAAAAGCGGCGTAAAACCATACTCACTTACTCACTCACTCTGGTCGACCGCCAGGACCAACACTATAGACTAAGCACAGAAGCTCAAGGACATTGCTTTGCCTAAACATGAAACAATATTTTAGGTTTAACTTCTCTTTGAACAGTAGTTTTATAACAACGTGTCAACTTAACGGAGACTTTGGTGGTAAGGGACGAACGTGTACTGGATATACTGTCATGAATTTCACGTGTATGAGATTTCTCTATTGTCGTGCAGAGCTGAGGAAATACATCGATAAAACCTCGATTTAATCCCGACTGATGTGTCTCTCCTGTGTAAAATTCCCGTCTACAGAGTCACGCCTGCATTACCTGTAAATAAATCATGTATTCATGAAGGTAAAAGCATGCCGACATGTGAACTGTATACCTGTGTTACCTGTAATTTTCTCCAACCAACTACTTCAAAGTGTGAAATATTTATGTCAAAAAGCAATCATATATTGTGAAAGATTTCTGGCATTTCTTCCTTATATTACAAGTGTAAAGTGTAAAAGCTCAGAGATATAATGGTGACACGATCATATTCTTTTCTCACGCGCACCTCATGCCGACCCAAAGGTCAACAAACAGGGTTACACATATTCTCTCTCTGGCTACACCGGTAATATGTGACTCTAATAACTAGAACCAGGGTATATACCGCCAGGATTACACCACACCCTCACCACGTGACTCTAATAACTAGAACCAGGGTATATACCGCCAGGGTTACACCACACCCTCACCACGTGACTGTGATATATAACCAGGGTATATACCGCCAGGATTACACCACACCCTCACCACGTGACTGTGATATATAACCAGGGTATATACTGCCAGGATTACACCACACCCTCACTACGTCACTGTGATATATAACCAGGGTATATACCGCCAGGATTACACCACACCCTCACCATGTGACTGTGATATATAACCAGGGTATATACCGCCAGGATTACACCACACCCTCACCACGTGACTGTGATATATAACCAGGGTATATACTGCCAGGATTACACCACACCCTCACTACGTCACTGTGATATATAACCAGGGTATATACCGCCAGGATTACACCACACCCTCACCATGTGACTGTGATATATAACCAGGGTATATACCGCCAGGGTTACACCACACCCTCACCACGTGACTGTGATATATAACCAGGGTATATACCGCCAGGGTTACACCACACCCTCACCACGTGACTGTGATATATAACCAGGGTATATACTGCCAGGGTTAAACCACACCCTCACCATGTGACTGTGATATATAACCAGGGTATATACCGCCAGGGTTACACCACACCCTCACCACGTGACTGTGATATATAACCAGGGTATATACCGCCAGGGTTACACCACACCCTCACCACGTGACTGTGATATATAACCAGGGTATATACCGCCAGGATTACACCACACCCTCACCACGTGACTGTGATATATAACCAGGGTATATACTGCCAGGGTTAAACCACATCGGCAACGTGTGGCTCTAATAATGAGAACTAGGATATTCTGCCGCTGTTACAACCAGGATATATATATCCACATAACACATACCACATCGGCAATATGTGACTGTAATTTTTATAAACAGGATATACTGCCAGGATTACACCACATCCTCCCCACGTGACTATGATATTACCATGATATATTGCTAGTATTACACCACACCGCCACCACGTGACTATGATATTACCATGATATATTGCTAGTATTACACCACACCGTCACCACGTGACTATGATATTACCCTGATATATTGCATGTATTACACCACACCGTCACCAAGTGACTATGATATAACCAGGATAAATTGTCAGGATTACACCACACCGTCACCAAGTGACTATGATATAACCAGGAGATATTGCCAGGATTACACCACACCGCCACCACGTGACTATGATATAACCAGGATATATTGCCAGGATTACACCACACCGCCACCACGTGACTATGATATAACCAGGATATATTGTCAGGATTACACCACACCGCCACCGCGTGACTATGATATAATGAGGCCATGATGAACTGCGTCCCCTTCATTTATCTCCTCTTTAGCGGAACTGCGATAACATCGCCGCGTTAATAGTTACCAATTTAAAGTCGATTATGCGTATTTTAAAGCCGTTTTCGCTAATTTATGTCAATAAACTGCTCATTTCACTGTCTACATTATTTCTAAAACATTTGTAAATGTCCATACTTTGCTGAGAGGATCTATGGCTTTTAAATTTTCGATTTCTTTAAGTTTTGGGGGTTGTTTTTTTTTGGCTTTTACGGCTAATTGGGGATTAGTTTTCTGTGATAAATTATGACTTTATGGCATTACATCATAACCCACCATCTGCCATACAGGGACTTTTTGAGTAATAAAATATTTTTACCATTCCATGTCGATTTCTTCGCGTTCCGTCAGCAGCTAACGGGGTCATATCAATTCAATCTATGCCTGCCACTACTTACGGGACTCCCATGATTAAATGCCATCCCCGTTACATCATTCAACGCCAGCGAAGGAAGAAACTGTGTGGATGCTGTAGTCGACAAGACACGCCCTCGTGTAATAAATCAGCTCGGGCGCATTGGGCTGAGTGATGGAGGCCACTGTGGTGACTTATCTCAGTCATAATTCACCCGACAACTACACGAGATATATCCTGCACAAAAAGTTACTCCCATTTCTGGGTTTATCCAAGTTGAAGGTAATATCGGGGCGCGCCAGTTAAGTTCAGCCGAGATCTGTCTGAGATTTGAACCCCGATACCAAGTTCATGTGAAATTTCGGTTGGCATTGTATGGGAATGCCGGATATGTGGAAGGGCAGAGATGAGTAAAGTAGAGCAGGAATGAAGGGGAACACATTGGACACACGAATACTCTGATTCACTTAACACACTATCCGTGAAGATCCGGGTTAGAATAGGTCTTCAGCAACCCATGCTTGCCCTTAAAGGCGACTACGGTTGTCCGAAGAGGCGACTAACGGGATCCGGTGGTCAGGCTCGCTAACTTGGTTGATGCATGTCATCGTATCCAAATTGCGAGTATCGATGCTTACACTGGATTGTATGGTCAGACTCGATTATTTACAGACATATAGCTGAAATATTGCTGAGTGCGGCGCTCAACACTTGACACTGGGGTACAGGGGTGCATGGTATAGTGGACGCAGCGAAACAGAGACACATTGGACAAAAGAGTACAATGGACAGAGGTGTCATGGGTCAAAAGAGCATTCGTACAGAGGAAGAGTTGACATTGGTACTGTGGTGTACAAAGGCACAGTTGACTCGGTGAAGTATAGAGGCTAAATGGGCACGGTTGACACTGGTGGAGTATATAGGCTACATAGACACAGTTGACACTGGTGGGGTATATAGGCTACATGGGCACGGTTGACACTGGTGGAGTATATAGGCTACATATACACAGTTGACACTGGTGGGGTATATAGGCTACATGGGCACGGTTGACACTGGTGGGGTATATAGGCTACATGGGCACAGTTGACACTGGTGGAGTATATAGGCTACATAGACACAGTTGACACTGGTGGGGTATATAGGCTACATAGACACAGTTGACACTGGTGGAGTATATAGGCTACATGGGCACAGTTGACACTGGTGGGGTATATAGGCTACATAGGCACAGTTGACACTGGTGGGGTATATAGGCTACATGGGCACAGTTGACACTGGTGGGGTATATAGGCTACATAGGCACAGTTGACACTGGTGGAGTATATAGGCTACATGGGCACAGTTGACAATGGTGAAGTATAGAGGCTAAATGGACACAGTTGACACTGGTGGAGTATATAGGCTACATAGACACAGTTGACACTGGTGGGGTATATAGGCTACATAGACACAGTTGACACTGGTGGAGTATATAGGCTACATGGACACAGTTGACACTGGTGGAGTATATAGGCTACATGGACACAGTTGACACTGGTGGAGTATATAGGCTACATGGACACAGTTGACACTGGTGGAGTATATAGGCTACATGGACACAGTTGACACTGGTGGAGTATATAGGCTACATGGACACAGTTGACACTGGTGGAGTATATAGGCTACATGGACACAGTTGACACTGGTGGAGTATATAGGCTACATGGACACAGTTGACACTGGTGGAGTATATAGGCTACATGGACACAGTTGACACTGGTGGAGTATATAGGCTACATGGACACAGTTTACACTGGTGGAGTATATAGGCTACATGGGCACAGTTGACACTGGTGGAGTATATAGGCTACATGGACACAGTTTACACTGGTGGAGTATATAGGCTACATGGGCACAGTTGACACTGGTGGAGTATATAGGCTACATGGGCACAGTTGACACTGGTGGAGTATATAGGCTACATGGACACAGTTGACACTGGTGGAGTATATAGGCTACATGGACACAGTTTACACTGGTGGAGTATATAGGCTACATGGGCACAGTTGACACTGGTGGAGTATATAGGCTACATGGGCACAGTTGACACTGGTGGAGTATATAGGCTACATGGACACAGTTGACACTGGTGGAGTATATAGGCTACATGGGCACAGTTGACACTGGTGGAGTATATAGGCTACATGGGCACAGTTGACACTGGTGGGGTATCCAGAAACCTATTGTAAAAACCTAACAGACTATATTATAAACGCAGCCAAAACCTCCATCCCCTTCAAAACATCTAAGACTGGCAAACCGACGGTACCATGGTGGAATGAGGAAATAGAACAGACTAGACGAAAACGTAAATCAGCCTTCAATAAAGCAAAACGCGACTACAAATATTTAAACATAGCCCACGAACTAAACCACCAGGTTCAAAAACTAGTCCAAATAGCCAAAAGTAGACTGGAAAAAATTCTGCGAAGGTATAAATAACCGTACAGATGCCAGAATAGTCTGGCGCAAAATCCACGCCATCAGAGGCTTAAAACGACATAAAAAAACAACCTAACATTGACAACTCAACCAACCCCGCCCAAAAAGCAAATAATCTCGCCAACCACTTTTCGGCCGTTAGCAGTAACACCAACTTCAGTCAAAAATTCCAAGATAAACTTAAAACAGAAAACAAACCCACAAAAGAACCAAACAATAACAATCTTGAAATAAATCAACCCTACACAATGGAGGAGCTCCTCTACGTAATCCAAAACAGGAAAAAGGGCACAGCCCCAGGATTAGACCTAACTTCTTACCAAATAATTAAAAAACTCCCCCTAAAACTACTCTAGGCACTACTCAAACTATACAATCTCATCTACCTAAACGGACAGGTTCCTACTCCCTGGAAACAGGCCCTAGTCATACCAATCCCTAAACCTAATAAACCAGCTAATCAAGCTAACTCATATAGACCAATATCCCTAACTTCAAACTTATGTAAAGTAATGGAACCAATGGCTAAAAATATATTACAACATTACTTAACCCAAAATAACATCATAAACCCAGATCAAAGCGGTTTCATTCCTGGCCGCTCAACCCTAGATAACCTCGCCCGACTAGAACAAGATATTAAGACAGGACAGCTAAATAAACAATATACCACAGGCATCTTCTTAGACTTCTCTAAAGCTTTCGACATGGTATGGCACGATGGGCTAATACAAAAACTTCATAAAATACGACTCAAAGGTCAGATAATAAACTACATCCAGGACTTCCTAAACAATCGTAAAATAACCGTGGGTATAGACCAAACTCTATCGGACCAATGTCCCCTAGAAAATGGCACTCCACAGGGCAGTATCCTCAGCCCCACCGTCTTCAATATAATGATAAACGATCTATTCGAGGGCCTATCCCCTAAAGTAAACACATCAAAATTCGCGGATGATGGAGCCATCTGGATCCGCACTAAAAGCATGAAAATGGTCCAAAATTTACTCCAAAAATCTCTTAATAAAGTACAACAATGGGCTGACAAATGGGGCTTCTCCCTTAACTCAGAAAAAACAACAGGAATAGTATTCAAACATAAAAACATGAAACCCGCCTCCCCAATCCTCCAGCTAAACAATCAAACAATCAAATTTCAAAAACAAACCAAATTCTTAGGACTTATTTTCGATGAACATCTCACCTAGGATGCTCACATCCAAAACCTAACAACTAAATGCAGTAAAGACCTAAACACCCTAAGATGCCTAACTGGCTCTAACTGAGGAGCCTCCAAAGATACCCTCCTCTCTCTCTACATATCACTAATTAGATCAAAACTAGACTACGGCTGCGCCATATACAACACCCTAAACAACTCTCTATCTAAAAAACTTGACTCAATACAATATCAGGCTCTCAAACTAATTACACGCACCCAACATGGCACCTCCTACACCTCACTTCAGGCCTTAACAGGAGAAATGCCACTAAGTCTACGCGGGGAACAGCTAAGCTTAAATTTCTGGGCCGCGTCCCAATCAAACCCTCTCATCAAAAACTTAATAAACCAAAACATCAGCCCCAAAAACCAAGCTCTAGCTCGTAAACACCCCTTACTTACCCCAATATCCCAAAGAATAACAAACTACCTAAATGAACACCAAATTAAAAATCTTAAACAAAACTGCAAACAATCAAATATCTTCACCCCTAAACTTAAAATACCCAAAATAGACACAACACTAGCTAGCCAAATAAATAAACAAATCGACCCAAACACAGCTAAAACTACCACACTAGCATACATACACGAAAATTGGCCAAATTGGTGTCACATCTACACGGACGGATCCTCAGATCCGACCTCCAAACACACAGGTTTCGGAGTCCATAGCACACAACCAACTAAAACCACACAATCCTTCCGACTCCCAAACAACCAATCAATATTCACGGCAGAACTAATGGGCATGGCCTCAGCCCTCCATAATCAAGAATCCAAAAACCACAAAAAAAATTCCTAATACTTACCGACTCCCTAAGTGGACTGCAAGCCCTCCAAAACAAAAATACCAAAAACCGACCTAAATTAAGAAATCAAATACTTAAAAGCTCCAACGACCTAACTAAGGCAGGCAAACAAATAACCTTCTTGTGGTTACCCGCCCACGTAGGAATATACGGTAATGAAAACGCCGATAAAGCAGCTAAACTATCCCTCAAAATCCCAGAAATAAGCTTAAACTTACCCATCTCAAAATCAGAAATTAAAAGTGTAAACAAGCAAAAAATCACACAAAAATGGCATAACTAATATCTAAACTCAAATAGCCAAATCAAAAAAGTGCTCAGCAAACCACTAACCAAACCAAAAATTCTCCATCCATAAAAAAAAATCGACAGAGTAATCACTAAACTCCAAACAGGACACACCAACCTAAATAACCACCTAAAAAAATAAAAAAACACACTACAGGTAACTGTCCACACTGCAAACAACCAGAAACCCCAGAACACGCACTCATCCACTGCACACACTACCTAACACATCGAACCGCATTACAAACCACCCTCAATCTAAACAAGGCTGTCACTCTAGAAGCAATACTAAACCCACAAAATAAACTAGAAAACTTCAAGGCCTTAGGCGTATTCTTAATAAAAACGGAACTAATAAAACGCATCTAAAAACACAATAACCTACCAAATCAAAATCACATAAACAAACAAACATCCACCATACCCAGCTCCCTTAGTTCTCCTCCCCAACCCCATCGGCATCTATTCCAAATCTCAAAATTCCCAAATTCTATATAAGCAACCCCTAAACCCCCCTCTTGGGTTGCACAGACCACTTTCGCCCCTTTCGGAAACACATTAAATGGCCTGGCCGGGCCCGTGTGCGATATACGCATCAGTCGGAAAGCGCACGTTAAATCTCCAAAGTAAGTAAGTAAGTAAATAAGTTGACACTGGTGGAGAATATAGGCTACATGGACACAGTTGACACTGGTGGGGTATATAGGCTACATGGACACAGTTGACACTGGTGGAGTATATAGGCTACATGGACACAGTTGACACTGGTGGAGTATATAGGCTACATGGGCACAGTTGACACTGGTGGAGTATATAGGCTACATGGACACAGTTGACAATGGTGGTGTATATAGGCTACATGGGCACAGTTGACAATGGTGGTGTATATAGGCTACATGGACACAGTTGACACTGGTGGGGTATCAAGGCTACATGGACACAGTTGACACTGGTGGAGTATATAGGCTACATGGACACAGTTGACAATGGTGGTGTATATAGGCTACATGGACACAGTTGACACTGGTGGGGTATCAAGGCTACATGGACACAGTTGACACTGGTGGAGTATATAGGCTACATGGACACAGTTGACACTGGTGGAGTATATAGGCTACATGGACACAGTTGACAATGGTGGGGTATATAGGCTACGTGGACACAGTTGACACTGGTGGAGTATATAGGCTACATGGACACAGTTGACAATGGTGGTGTATATAGGCTACATGGACACAGTTGACACTGGTGGAGTATATAGGCTACATGGACACAGTTGACAATGGTGGTGTATATAGGCTACATGGACACAGTTGACACTGGTGGGGTATATAGGCTACATGGACACAGTTGACACTGGTGGAGTATATAGGCTACATGGACACAGTTGACAATGGTGGTGTATATAGGCTACATGGACACAGTTGACACTGGTGGGGTATCAAGGCTACATGGACACAGTTGACACTGGTGGAGTATATAGGCTACATGGACACAGTTGACACTGGTGGAGTATATAGGCTACATGGACACAGTTGACAATGGTGGGGTATATAGGCTACATGGACACAGTTGACACTGGTGGAGTATATAGGCTACATGGACACAGTTGACAATGGTGGTGTATATAGGCTACATGGACACAGTTGACACTGGTGGAGTATATAGGCTACATGGACACAGTTGACAATGGTGGGGTATGTAGGCTACATGGACACAGTTGACAATGGTGGTGTATATAGGCTACATGGACACAGTTGACACTGGTGGAGTATATAGGCTACATGGACACAGTTGACACTGGTGGAGTATATAAGCTACATGGACACAGTTGACAATGGTGGAGTATATAGGCTACATGGACACAGTTGACAATGGTGGGGTATATAGGCTACATGGACACAGTTGACACTGGTGGAGTATATAAGCTACATGGACACAGTTGACACTGGTGGAGTATATAGGCTACATGGACACAGTTGACAATGGTGGGGTATATAGGCTACATGGACACAGTTGACACTGGTGGAGTATATAAGCTACATGGACACAGTTGACAATGGTGGGGTATATAGGCTACATGGACACAGTTGACACTGGTGGGGTTGTTCCCAATATCATTAGCAGTATAGCAGATGACAATAGCTACCTGAAACGATGCGTCAATTAAGTATTGGAAATCGTGGCAGCGCTATGGGATGCTCCTTAACGAGTGGTCAACGTCAGGTGGCAGCATGTATTAATGGTCTTCGGGGTGTTAATGGGAGACTTTGGTACTAAACTGCTGGAACTGTTGCATATGCACAAAGACCTAATGGACGTAGGGTCACTTCACATAGGCATGATAGGCACCTTGTTAACCTGCGAAAAAGGTATGAACACTTTAATGCAACAAACGTTAGCATGACCCCCATTACAAGCAGGTTGCCATCTGCTGTGATACGTCCTCCAGCAACTCCACCACAAACACCACGTCATATGCAGTTAACATAGGTGTGTTTACAGACGGCGCTACGACCGTTCTATGGATGCGGCTGTAGTGGTCATTATTGATTTGATGGTGGTCCCATAGGAATCGGTGATTGCATTACAGCTGATACAAGGAAACACTTAAAGTGATATATTCATATAATTCCATCACTGTTTGGCCTTTTAGGCCAATAGGAATCTGTTTCGTCAGATAATCGAGACTTTTGTTCTTGGGCGTTGACGTTTTGTAGCTAAAGCCACGTCATATACCTGTTTCCATAAGCAGTGTTGTTTTTATCGTACATGTATACGTCCACACCCATACATGTTAATAAATATTGCTCTTTTCTCTCCACTGAGAGTGTTGAATGTCTGTGACCATCATATACATAGTGTTTGGACACACATTCATTGTGGTAAAATGTTCTTCAGTGATAACTCGGCCACTGTTTTTATGTCCACATCTTTCCGCTATGGAGAAAAGAGCGTCATAAACTAGTAGACATGTTTGTATCTACATACTCTACATACACATATAATTTGTCAGATAAGATGCTTAAATATATACTTAATGCATTATCTGCACTGTTCATATAGAAATGAGGACAGTCTTCAATGGGCTTGCACAAACGGCGCACACAAAAGTGAAAGATTAAGCTATTATTCTTATCGAACATAGGTTACTAAACAATTGATATTGTTTCCTCCTGAATGTTAAAAAATACATTGACAAATGGGTTTCTCGATAACCTAATGACAGAGTTCATCTCTCAGAACAAACAGTTCACGTCAGTTACAAGACAAACAGGAATAAACATAAAATGAAAAATGTGCATCAAGTGGGGAATAAAAACTAGAGATAAGTTAAGTAAAACGCGAGGAAGTATCTTGGTATCCTGTTGACAGATGGGATAGCGCGGCGTTCCTGATAACGTCCCCACCGGTATACACACACGCCGATCACGGGGCTGGTATTGGGAGCTTTATAAGCAGTGTACGTCTCTGTATCAGCACCTGTTCCAGGTATTGTTGTATAGAAGTGTGTTGTGGATGATGTGCTAATGTTAATCTTTCACCTCCATGATATAATAGATGGCCGTACGCTGCATGCGTGACTCCCTCCTTCCACTGATCTGATTATATCAAGAACAGAAACTTCCTGTAAACAGGTTTTAAAGATTTTAAACTGACAGCTTCTTTGTTATCAGACACGATGCTGTTTCCTATCATGAAGCTGTTTCAGCATTTAAACATACCATTTGTTTGAACAACTCATTTAGACTTATTCAAATTCAAACCACATTCATTAAATTATGAAAGATTGGTGAAACTGTAAATCAGTCTTTTCTCGAGAGAGTGATTCTACACAGGATTTAAATTACATCTAAAAAATGCAGATGCTTGTTGAATATTGACGTTTCAATATAACAAAGGAGGCAGGGGTGGTTCAATCGTCTAAGGTCTCGCAATTGGCTGTGCAGAGTTGCTACTAGACTTGTGGTCTTAGGTTCGAATCCTGGTTCTACCTACTAATGTTTCTATGTTTGTCCGCGCCATACCCATGCTCGTGGGTTTTCACCAAAGTGGTAAACGTTTATCACGTACTTTCTGCGGTGTACACAGGACTAGTACATGTATATGACAAGGTCCCTTCGGGCCAAAAAAACCCTGCCAAATGTAAAGATTGGAAAAGGTTTAAATGCTAAGTTCAAATAACTAAGAGCAATTTTCTGTTGAAGACATTTTTTTGTAGAAGGCCTAAAGTCTGAAAAACGCTCTGCATAAGGGCTTTTTGTGAACCTCCTTAGTGTTTTCAACACGGGGTGAAGGACGTAGGGTAGACGAGACATCATACCATCAAACGTGGAAATAACAGGAGCATTGGTCGCGGCGTTATGAATTAATATATTAAAACTATCTGCAGCAGTTCATATATTCAGCGCTTCAAGGCGTACAATTTTGTTTACCAGCTACATATTATTTTTCAGAAAAATTGCAATGTCCAGTTGACTAGTTGCTTTATTTGGAAAACCCTGAGGACAAATTATTGAAAGAATGGGCTCTCCCCAATGAACTCATGTCCGAACGTAATGATTGAACACGTGCACCACAAGGCCACCCAATTCCTGGGAGTGAGTGAGTGAGTGAGTATGGTATTACGCCGCTTTTAGCAATATTCCAGCAATATCACGGCGGGGGACACCAGAAATGGGCTTCACACATTGTACCCATGTCGGGAATCGAACCGGGTCTTCGGCGTGACGAGCGAACGCTTTAACCACTAGGCTACCCGACCCCCCCCCCCCCCCCCCCAAATTCCTGGGGAATACAGAGGAAGGAACATCTTTCAGAACCTACCACCCACCCAGTATACGCGCTAGTCTGCAATGCTGCATTCACTGTAAGGAATAGCTCTTGTGAGTGGACAAGCACGGTCAACGTTTTGTGCACTATTCCTAATATTTTAGATGTTTTCAAAAGGTTTCCTAACCACTTGACTTTAACCCTTTTTAGCAAAAAAATGATAAACTGCAATGAAATATAGTTGTAAATTTGAAGAACCTTAGCCCCGTTCCATGTAGCGAACTGGGCAAGTTATACAACTATCGTAAGACTATGTCAAGGTATAGGAGTTGTGTACTATTTGGTCGCTTTGTTAAACGGGGTTCAGTTGTACTGATCTTGACCGTAAAGGCCCCACCACAATATTTAGGAGGGAGGGGTCGTTCGAGGCAGGATATTTTTTCAGTCCCTGCGTCAAGACACGCTTTTATTTTTTATGAAATGAGAAGCAGGGCAATGTTATATTCTACTCGCATATATTTTTCAGGACATCCAACGAACATCTATGTTTTTGGTGAAACCTAAGAACAAATATTATTTTCTATTTTTTTCAGTTTGTTTTAATAAATCCACAACTGTTTATTAGGCATAAAGAAAAAATCACTTACTGACACCGCCTTCTGTGTGTCTGCGTTTGTCAGAGACCGCTCTATGGGGCATCACTGCACGGGGAAAACAATCCCCTCTGTCACTTTCCTAAGATGTTTTGTTAAGAATGAGAGAATAATCGGAGATTGACAAAACGCACTTAGGGGCAGGGGCTCCTGGCTTTGAGACCGGTTCGGGTTGCGTCACAGGATCCTAACACTGGCGGAAAGGTAACTAGATATTTCACCTACTCCGGGAAGTCAAGATTAATGATTTTTTCTTACCTAGCGAAATCCTGAAACATCCTTTCGGACGAATTCTGAGAAGATGATCAGACTAAATTACGTTTCAAGACGGGGGGATTGTGTACATCATAGGCTTATCTATCAAACCTATGAATGGTATTCTGTTTTTCAGTGTTGTAATGAGAGTCTTTTCAGAAATGCCAGTGAACTATTTTTCACGTTACAAACGAGATTTAGACGTGGCCCAAGTATTTCTCTATGGGGCAATGGTTTAAATTAGAATATCGGGAGGGTAAGCGTCAGTGGTGTTATGTGGCCTATTTATCAAAGAAAAATACGACAAAGTTATATTTTTTGTAAGATAACAAGCTCAAAAGTGTGGCAATATACCAAAGTAAATTGTTACATTTACATGCAGTCTGAGTTACTTCAAAGAGAAATAAAATAACTTGATTCGGGGAGCCGCATTTCATCGTCCACATCTAACAACTCGGTGTGCGTAATGGCATTCAGTGCAAGTCGCGGGGTGTATAAAACCTGGACTAATTACAAACGAAATGGAACTCCCTTTGAAGCTGTCGGAACGAATAAAAGGTTTACTGTCTATATGTTTCTGAGTCTGTCATTATTTTATCTTCATTATCACCGGTGGGTTAACGTGAGATATATCTATGTGATGAGTGACAGACATGTACATGTATATCAGCTAGCAATCACAGCTCTCTGCTTATGCATTGTCACGAGTATAAAGTGCGTAGTATGGATAGCTTTGTTGTTATCCATGCGCTTAGAGAGACTCTTGTAAACTTTATTTCACCATTCAGAGAACACTTTCATGTGACGTGAGTGATATTGGGGGTACATGTTCCTGCATATTACTGGATTCATAAATGAGTTGCACAAATATAGCAAGAGGCATGTGATACTTACTATGTTCGTTCACTTAGAACTCCGGGTTCGAATCCAAATATGATTAGATTACAAAACTTTTATTTTTGCATTTTCCCTAATTCTAACGGCAAGGTAAAGCAAATTAAAGATACCAAATTTCTGTTGACCATAATGTACTACAGTTTGTAGCTTATAAACTTTAAATCATAGGCTTACGACTGGGCCTCGATCGTTTACAAAAGCTATTATATGACTACGAATGTCGTAAATCCATGTTAAACAGTTGGACTTACAACAATGGTCGCTCAGAGATCGTCCCCTGTCCGTTTCAAACAAAACGATCGCAGCGCTGCGGTTGTTGTATCTCCGGATCTTTAACATAATTATAGACATGTGACAATCCTAGCACTAAGATTGCTTTGTGAACCATCGGCCAGTAGCAGAACAGTGTCAAACATGCGACATTCAATTCAGTTTTAGGTCTGTGTCTCAAGAAAAAGACTTTAATGGTTTCGACTATCGTAATTGTTATTTGTTTTATATATACCACACAATTACGACAGTAACCGAGAAGATTCCGGGTTAGAATTGGTCTTCATGCAGCAACTCATGCTTGTCGTAAGATAAGATTTACAGGATCAGGTGGTCAATCACGCTGACTAGGTTGATGCATGGCATCGTATCCCAATTGCCTAGATCGATGCTCATGATGTCAATCACTTGTTTATCTGCTCTAGACTCGATAATGTACAGACCGCCATCATATATCTGAGATATAGTGGAGTGCATCGTTAAACAAGCAACGTATTCGAGGGCCTCGTCGGACACAAAAATATTAATGCTTTTGATAAAGTGTATGAGTTACGACATTCGTGGATATAAGGTCTCTTACAGAAGGGAATTATGTGGCACATGAATCTATACGGCAGCAGCTTGCCTGATGTAGTGAATGCATGTAAAATACGATGGTTAGTTTAGAAGTAAGAGGAGTTTGAAGTTAGACGGAGGTGTACAGGTCTGCATGCTGAAGAGGGCTTAGTTTCGTGCGTCTAGAAGACGAAACTTAGTATATGTAAAGAAATCGATGAGCGGAGGAGCTGATGCCGTCACGGAGATGTGGATAAGGAGGGAAAACTGACTAGGGAATATCTTCATCAGATATGTTTTATGAAGAGGGGCTGCGAGGCGTGCGTGACAAATGAATCTGTATCTGCCCATTGTTGTCGGGATAGTGTGATAGATTGCCGGGAAATATACCATTTATCTGACGCCTATCGGGTTGGGAAACGGTTACTATGACTACCATTACTGTGTCTGCCACACCGACTAGGACAGATATATATATATTTATGTATATATATATATATATATATTATACACACACACACACACACACACACACACACACATATATATATATATATATATATATACACAGTCAAGTCTCGTTAATCCGACACTCGTTAATCCGACAATCGGCTTTATCCGACACTAATGATGGGAACCCATTAAATCAGTGCTATTTCGACCCGTTAATCCGACAGTCTCGCACTCCGACTCGCATATATATATATATGTGTGTGTGTGTGTGTGTGCGTGTGCGTGTGCGTGCGTGCGTGCGTGCGTTCGTGTGTGTGGAGATACAGACATAGATAGATAGATTGTACACCACGAGTCCGTAGAAATTCAAAAATGAAATTGAACAATGAAACGCGATAATGCTCTATAATAGCATTACAATATTAGTGAGAAATATTCAGAATTCATCGACATGACATGTGGAGCGATGTTTCTATCACATGAGAACAAGGTTCTGGGTAGACTGCCGAGGTCGAATCACGACTCAATTTAGAAATAAGAATGGATTTCTGGGCAACTGCAGGAATTCTTCTATTGTGAGTTCCATTATAGGTTAAATTGGTTCATGTCTCAATAATGTAATTATTTCACTTTTAAAAATCTGTAGTTGATACATCTAATGGGGTTTCTGCCCAGTGGTGTTTGAAGATGTTATGGCCCATCGCAATACAGAATTATTTTATGAATAAATCATACAGCAAATGTCCACTATTCCCTAATCAAGTCTTGATTCTTTAAACTCGGTCACACGCAACCGGTGTCTTTATCAATGTTAAATTGAGACTTGGCTCGTAACAGTTCGCAGAGGAAGCAAGTAAGTAAATAAAATCCACATGTATGTAGTTTGACGGCTACCTCAAATGTTATGGTGTGTACGCTTTGGCAGATACTGATGACAGTAAATTTCTTAAAATCAGTATCACCCCTCAGAGTGTAATAATTTCTTTATTGACCATTATTTCGTAATCCCTTGAGCTCCCTTCAGGTAAATGTACTGATCACGATCACCGACTTAGAAAACCACAATTGTCGAATGACGTCAACAATTTTCAGATATGATGTCGTTTCTAGTGTGACGTCATTTCGACCTTACGTAACAATACGATTCGAATAACGTCAACAATACACTTGTGCGCGTCAAGTGATATATGCACAAATGCGCATACGATTTTTATGAACTCGGTTATTTCTAACCCTGTGCGTAGACTAAGCCTGGAGACGGGCACCAGCTCATGGTTCTTCGTCCCTCGTCAACTACACGGTCACATTAATCTTGCATTTATCAGAGTGCACCTATATCTCAAAACACGGACAACTAGCTGTTTCGAGTAACCATGCATGTTCGAAAAAAGGGCCACGCAAAGCAGTGATACAAGCCTAGCGATATTGGGAATGTAGATTTTACATGCGCTTCCAGTTAATGCTAATTTCGCACTCGTGTAATGCAAGCTGGTTGGTTGTTGGTTGGTTTGTTGTTTAACGCTGCACTCAGCAATATTCCAGCTATATGACGGCGGTCTGTAAATAATCGAGTCTGGACCAGACAATCCAGTGATTGATATCATGAGCATCGATCCACGTAATTGGGATCGATGACATGCATCAACCAAGTCAGCGAGCCTGACCACCCGATCCCGTTTGTCGCCTTTTACGACAAGCATAGTCGCCTTTTACGGCAAGCATGGGTTGCTGAAGACCTATTCTAACCCGGATCTTCACGGGTCGTCATGTAAGTACTATTGGGATAAACATTAAGACTTTGAAATGAAAATATTTTAAAACAAATTATTTTCGTTTTATTGTCTTTCAATATTTAATATAAAGGCGTTCAGAGATTCTCTTCATTTTCTGAAACTGACGAAATTTAAATTTGCCAAAGTATTGTAGACTTGCTTTGGAATCAAACAACCCAGTGATTCACGTCATGATCATCGATCCACACAATTTGATCCAATGACATGCCATCAACAAAGTCACCGAACCACCTCATTTATTTAGTCGCCTCTTGCGGCAAACATGGGTTGCTGAGGACCAATATTCTTATCCGGATTCCGGGGGTTTACGTAGGATGTTACTGTCCAGCTTATCATTGTCCAAGGCAATCACCGTGGAGGTAAACATCTGTATCGGATCAACCCAGTTTAACACCTGCCCTTCGGTACACGCTGCCCAGTTGCCCCTTACCAAGTGACGCAACCAGATAACACACTGCACGGATGTTATGTCAACTTGTATAGCGGTAGGCTATCAAAGTGTCGCGTATCGCACTCATAATAAAGATAGACATTATATACATTAAAGAGAATAATGCTCTGGCTTGCAGGCTAGAATTGCACGCATGTACCAATTATAAACAACTGGTGGTATCAAAAAGGAGTATGCAGTTAAAGTAATGTACAAGATTGAAGAGAATAATTACCATGGTATTCCATACGGAATGCAGCATGCATGCATTTTTAACGCCGCTTTTATTGCTTTCTTGATTTACCCCTTCATCAGGTGGGCGTGGCGGGGTAGCTTAAAATCGGTAAATCGACGTTTGAATTTTTGCTGCTACCACTAAGATCTGGAACCGCGTTGGGGCTGGGCCTGGAGCTGGGGCTGGGGCTGGGGTTAATTGTTGTTAGAGACAACAATTCTATCACTGCTTCAAGACATTCTTCTTTCAACCCACTCATTTTATCAGGACCTTCAGTGAACAATTATTTGTATTGTATTTGTATAAATTTACAAAATGGTCGCAGGCAGGTTGACAACATTATGTACGAAGTATTCTACACGACAGGGTAGAGTGGGACCAGAGGCTGTTCTCCCTGTAACCAGTGCAATGTGTTAAAGCCTCGAAACTGAAGCAATATAGCTACAACCGTTACATTGTATAGGACAGATGGTAGATAATAGCTGCCAAAAACAAATGGTAAACCTCGTTATATGAAGCGTATATATAGCATATGATAATATTTCCGAGTCCCATGATAGGATTCGAACCACTGGCCTTCTAAAGGATGACTCCACGCCCTGTGTAACACACGCACAAACTGTTTACATTAAAATATCATGTCAAGTTAACCGAAAACAATCGTTATTTCGATGAATTTGAAATAAAATGTCTTGTTGAATTAGGTTTGTTATTGGGCCACGTGTATTTCATACCTGAAACGGTCGTCGTGGTTGATATGTTTGTTGTTTTACGCCGCACTCAGCAATATCCAAGCTATATGGCGGCCTGGGCTCCGTTCCACAACGCAATCGTAGAACTATCCGGGTCAAAATGGGTTATACGGGGCGACTAAGATGCCGACCATTTGATGTTCTCGGGGGCCTGGGATTGTATCGGGGAAAACAATTGTCACAGAAATGTTTTGTTTCATATCGCTGGAAAAAAAGAGAAATTATCTGCCACAAACATTACGCTGTTGCAGTGTGCTTTCTAGAGAGAAAAATGTTTTAGCCCATAGTTTGAATAAAATAAATATCTACTGTAGCAGCTGTAGCTGAACAAAATGTCAGGTTTTAATACCAAATACCAGAATATCAAACGGTCGGTCCCTAAATGGATCGGGTGGTCAGGCTCGATGAGTTGGTTGTTTGGGTGTCATCGTACCGACGTTGTGGATCCTTGCTCAATATTTCAATCACTGGATTGCCTGGTCCAGACTTGATCATTTACAGGCGGCCATCATATAGATGGAATAAAAACCTGAGCTTGTTGAAGAGCCCTGGAACGTCCACAATATGGCTGAAATATTGCCGAGGCATGTGACGTTAAACTTTAACACACTCACTCCTACATCAGGTCATCTGGGTCGATCTGCTGGTCTACAAAGCAATCACATTCCGGTCAGGTGGGGAGATACTAGCTCGGCATTAATTTCTTATATTTCGTTATTTGTACAATTTTCTTTGCGTGATTGTACTAGGTTATCATGAAACATTTGGTTTTCCCATCTGCGGTAACATGTAATTGTACCCTTTTACATTTCTCCAACGCTGAGAGAAAGGCCACTGAAAGATAAATATACCGAGAGAAAGAGCTTATTCAAAGGAAACCATTCTACAGACACAACACCCCACTGTTGTACGACTGTTAAGAGACATCTCTGGAATGGAACCATCGTCCAAGTGACGCGGTCCGTGTTGTATAACACCCCATGCATGCATTATAGCTCTTCTGTCTATGGAGAAAACATTCACTGCCTACAGAGTGGCACGTGCTGAAATCGACTTGTGACTGATGTAACGACCACCGAGACCTGAGATAAACAGTCATGGCGTGATAGTTCTGGTCTGTCGGTCATCACTTCAGACGGAAGACATGTTTTATACCATTCCGATCGGGAAATATTCATATCAACTGGCAAGCTTCCGGTCAATCAAGTATTCCTTAAATGTTAGTCGCCGATTGCTAAAGAGCCACATTTGATCAATGGCGCCCATTTCGTTTTAATTCCTCATTTGTTTTTACTATCTTGCATCTTTTGGTTTAATCATGTGGAATTGAAACCCGGATATTTTTAAACCGCGATGGCAAGTTAATCAAACAGTAATCCAGAAGTGTTTTTTGTCGTGTGATACTGTGGAAGCATCTGCTTGATAGGTTAAGGCAGGCTGCACTATGTAATATCAAAAGTAGGCAACAGAGGAAGGTAGTAAAACAAGCCCAGGGTCGCAGGAAATACAGAAATACCATGCTGGCAGTGTATATATGTGGTATGTCTCTACATACATTGTTAGGGCAAGATGGTTGAGCTGTGATTTGTAGTAAAACTATGGGAACCCAAAGTCTTGTTAGACCATCTGTGTGCCGTTGGTTCCGATATGGTTCATTGGATTTTTGTGGCGAGATAATATGCCTGTAGCAGGGACACGGTCACCAGAAGGAGTGGATGTATTTCTGGTTCAAGGCGCTCAACCATGTTAAAAGCAAGTGGGAATCTTGATTGCTGCATAACTTGGATTAAAGGACGACTCAGTAGTTTGAACACTCGCACGTAACGTTTGATTCATGAGGCAAATGTTTTGATTGAATTGAAATCATTGGTTGGGACACCATCGGTAGTTTGGGTTGGAATTAAAAGCATATTTATCTGTAATGTGATCAAATGACAAATTAATATACAATGACCGTTCTCAATGGTTAAATTGATTATGGAGCGAACAGCGACTACAGAAGTCAACAAGTGTTCAGCGTTACCCTTCTAATGCACCATAGGAATCGCAGCAATACATGTGAAGCAGATTGTCCGCAATGCCTGAATGAGGCCCGACAATGGTGGTAAAGGTACCACTTGAGTTGTGGGAGTTATGATTTTTAAAGAGGCGTGAGTATCGCATGTCAGGCATGAAGATGGTTGGATTGTTGTTGCGAACTTAGTGTGTGTTGCCGCAAACTCGCTATAAGTGGCGCGATTCCTGGACAGCTGCAAGTGACAGTGAACGATAGACGTGCGAGTCACTTCAAGAGGCACGAGCTGTGGCGCGTGCGTTCATACAGCGCGTGCTTGTGAGTATCGTCTGCTTCTTGACGGAGTGATAGCGTCCCTATCAACAAGCTTCGCGATGTTAGGTAAGTAACTTAGCATCATTCCTCTCACAGAATGACTACTGCAGGGATTCATACATGGCTTGTTCCTACTGTCAAGAATTTATTTTCACATTTTTCTATTACACACTTCACATTTTTTAAAGATCTTGTATTAAATGTCACACATGCCGCGCTCATCAGAATTAGACGATGGAAAAATTGATGATTTGGGAATAGGAAATTTATATTTGTTTCGATTTTTTGCCATCTAGCATGCAAAGGCTAGCAGCGTGACGATTGCTCCCAAGAAGTGGGATTAAAAGAATTGATTTTGCGGATGTGAGTTTTGTTGGGGTGAACATATTTCACCCCCAGGGTTCATTGTAATGAATCTGTCGTCTGCTATATGATCACGTGCATCCCCCTTCACTTATCACGATTCCACGTGCTTGATATGTTTCCAAACGCTCGATATTGTCATCAATACTGGCAGTTTAATTACTTCCAACATTTTTTTTATACATCAGTATTTCCCCCATCCTCATTTTCGGTATGTTTTTTTCTGTTTCTCCAACATGTGTAGGTTAGCTTCGAGGGGATCTGAAATGGTGACATACCAAAACACTGAAGCGTGATGTTGATTTATAGACCCTCATGTCTTGCAACAAATTTTAACGCCATTTGGCCTCTGAATGTTTTATTGAAGAGCACTTCATACTTGAGGGTCTCTTTGGCACCTCTGGGGCTGAACTAAACAAACATGGCAGCATTGCGTGGCCAGTTCAGACCTGCCACACTGGTGTTAGCATAACAAAACACAGCCACTGTTACTTCCACAGTGTCAATAAATTGATGTTTAATTGTTAAACATGTGATTGCTAAAAGCATTTCCTGTACTGGAGGCAAAAACTATTACGCAAATGTGGCCAATGGGACTTTAATTTAGTTAGATTTGAGTGGTTTCTGTACTGTAAGACATGCCACCACAAAAAAACAACCAAAAAACAAACTTGGGACAGTTTTAATTTTAATCAGTAATGGGTAGCAGCAATAGACTGCTGACAGTATTGTAAATTGTTTCCCGGCCTGGTGACACTCTGTAGCCTTGGTACTTCATAGACTTGGTGACGCATTTAAAACAAGACAAGCTACCAATAAAACATAAATCATAAATCTATAAACACACACAACCTCACAAACTCCTTCAGTTCCCCACATTTTTGTTATGGCGTATTTCAAAATTACAAATTTCCACCAAAATTAATTAAGCAGCCATAAAGCCCCTCCTGGTTGCTTCACCTTCCGGACATGCCCTTCTCGGCCACATCACTAAATGGCATGGCGGCCGTGCGCGAAATATGCATATGTCGGAAATTGCACATTGAAACCCAAAGTGAAATAAAGTTTTGTATAAAGTTAATTTGTAATTCTACGAGAAAACCCATAAGTATTAAAAGTACCCTCAAGTGTGATAATTTCAGGAGCTAGAGTTGAAAGGGATGAATGAGTATAGCCTGCTGTAGCTGAGAGGGGTGCAATGGGTCGAATGTTCTATTATATGTCCTGGTTCTGTTTGAGTGAGTGAGTGAGTTTAAAGCTGCTTTTAACAGTATTCCAGTTATACCGTGGCGTCAGGTGAATGTGGGAGGAAAGCCTGAAGTGAAGCGTGTCTTAAACGTTTACCACTTTGGTGAAACATCCCAGCACGGGTGTGCTGATGACAAACCTAGAAAAATAATTGGGGTGAACTGGGATTTAATTAGAACCCTTAGATGACTTGGGTATAAGAGACTAAGGGGCACATATGTGGCCCAGTAGTGTATTTGTGACAGCACGATGTTCATACATATTCCTTATCTGCAAGGATCAACTTTCATGGGTTTGAATCCAGGAATTTACCCTGGTCTATATATTTGTGAGTCCTGGGGAGTCTTGGTATTAAAACATCAACATCATAACCACTCTCTATTACTCTCAGAAACAGATTCATACTTTTTGCCGTCCCAGGTATTAAAATGGATGTCCCAGGGTGACCACTTATTCAACAGCAATGAAGTAAAGTAACCAGTATGCCTTTCATTTTATAAAAAAAGGATTTCCTTTTCTGTATCAAAACTTGGAGTAAAGGAAAATCTTAAATGGACTCTCCAAAAGAAATATCAGATAAATCTAACCAACATTTTCAATTTAGTTTCAATCATTTCAGCATCCATACTCTTTTGCTTCCAATGACTGGCTGGATAATATTCTTAAGTTTTAAACATATATGATGCTATATTTTAAAACAGGTAAAAACCCTGGTTTAAATCCCCTTGTGTGAGTGAGTGAGTGAGTGAGTTGGGTTTAACGCCGCTATTAACAGTATTCCAGTTATATCACGGCGTGTCAGCTTAATGTGGGAGGAAAGCCCCAGGTGTGATGATCACCCTTGGCCTATCAGCATCCCCATGCTTGTGGGAGAAAGAGGTGGGGCTGGTTGGACTCCAAACATTTTTTCTGTCTTTTCTGCAAGACAAACCTTTTCGTCTTTCTGGAAGGAGACAAACATGTTAGACCAACAGCACCCACCATTTTCATAGAAAATCCTGTTAAAGAGTTTTCTGTTGTAAAATTAGTATAAAAACATCTCATCCTGAAACGAAAGGGTCAGTCAAACTATCTATAGCTCCACTTTTACTATCATACCTCATAACTTGGGGAAATTCTGGGTAAACATATAGGCCCCAGCAACCTATGCTGGCCGTTTGAGGTGACTAAATGGATCAGGTGGTCACATTGGGTGAGGGGCGTTCGGGTAGCCTAGTGGTTAAAGCATTCGCTCGTCATGCCGAAAACCCGGGTTCGATTCCCGACATGGGTACAATGTGTGAAGCCCATTTCTGGTGTCCCCCGCTGTGATATTGCTGGAATATTGCTAAAAGCGGCGTTAAACCATACTCACTCACTCACTCACATTGGGTGACTGACAATTGTATCGTATCCCAATTGCATGGATCGGTGCTCATGATGTCAATCACTGGATTATATGGTCCAGACTTTATTATTTACAGACCACCATCATACAGCAGGAATATTGCTGAGTGCAGCGTTAAATAAACAATTTTTATCTAATGGTAGCAGCCCATGACTAAAGTCCTTTACTTCGCCAGTTTTGTGTTGGACCAGCTTTCTTCTTGCTCTGCGTTGGCTACTAAAAACAAATATTTGTCGAACCCTGTGGTAAAGATTGTCAACATTGTATACTAACAGGAAGACAATATGATGTAAATTCCCTGCTGCTTTGAAAGTGAGCTGATAAGGACTCCATTATCAGGCAGTTCTACAGAGAAACAGGGTTAGGACACAAAACCCATGTGTTATCAGAACCAGGTTTTTGCCTTGCACCATAGCCTGTTGTAGGGAAACGGTACGTATGATTAATGGCAAAATCTCCATCTCACCTGCTGGTGTCTCCACACTGGTGAAAATCTTGCAAGATATGCGAATTTTTCACCAGTCTTGACATTTCTCGAGTTATTTCCAGTGTTGCTAAGTGATCCAATTTGACAATCTGATGTGAATGTTGCTTTTTCTTCATGTTTTGATGAGTTGAAACTTGTGACGTAGAGGTCATTCTTAACTTCTTCTTTATTACAGTTTTTATGTGGAAAATGATTATTTCTTTTTTTTACAGCTCATATTGATACAGTAAGCAAACATTCCTTGACGTTGACATTTCATATTTAGTTGAATTAATAACTTAAGAAGACACATGTGTCAATGTCTTTGGAAAAAAAGACTGAAGAAGTTTAACTTAAATTGCAATAATGTTTTGAAAAGATTAAACGAGTCAATCATCCTTCTCTAAGAAATATGAAAGTTTGAAAGATAAGATAAATGACCATTCAAAAACCTGGGGATACAGATTAGAATTTTTTTAACAAAGATGATACCACAAAATGAGGTGCATATATCACAGAGGGTATTTTTACATGAAGTTTTATCAATTTTTATGAATTAGAAATTATTTTATTGTGAAATATCAGGATCTTTGCTTTATCTTACAATTCAAACATTACTGGACATATGAAATGTTTCCATGATTTTTTAGCAAATTTTGGAAAGTTTTTGTAAGGTACTAATATTGGTAGAAGCAGTGTCCAATACACTGTATAGGTATACCAGGACAAATTTCACACCAAAGATATGAAATGGTGAGATTCTAACCAGGATTCAGAAAATTTATGGCCTATAACTTGACAAAAGCAAGATACTAATTAGGAGCTGCTCTTAACTGGTCAGGTAGCCTAGTGGTTAAAGCCTTCGCTCATCACGCCGGAGACCTGGGTTCGATTCCCGACATGGGTACAATGTGTGAAGCCCATTTCTGGTGTCCCCCGCCGTGATATTGCTTGAACATTGCTAAAAGCGGCATAAAACCAAACCCACTCACTCACTCTCAATTGATCTTGACACTGGGTTGTACAGAGTCAACTCACAGCTTTTTAGCATTTAGATATCTTGTTATGTAAGGTTTATGTTGACAGATATATCATTACTGTACGGTGGAAAGGCTAAGGAGGATATGGATGTGCTTTTGCTGCCTCATGTGTACTCCTATACACGGCAGACCGGATAGTCAGCTTAAGTTCAATTTGTCTTGTTAATTGCAAGAAGATTAATTAGGTTATTAAAATGTGGAAAATATAAATAGGAAATTATTAAAGTTATGCCTTCATGGATGATAGAAATTAATAAGGTTTGATTATATATTAATAAGTTTGGCTGAATAAATGTCAGAAATTTGAAATTAATGAAATAATTGGACATGTCTATCATGTAATGACTTCAGTTGTGTACCTGTTCTTGATTAAGGTGATATCCATCACTTCCTGGAAGCATTGCTACAATATTAATATTAGGTAAATTAATGTCCTTTTAACAGTGAGTGAGCGAGTATGGTTTTACGCCGCTTTTAGCAATATTCCAGCAATATCACGGTGGGGGACACCAGAAATGGGTTTTACTCTTTGTACCCATGTGGGGAATTGAACTTGGTCTTCGGCATGATGAGTGAATGCGGTAACCACTTGGCTACCCCACCGCCCCTTCTATTAACAAGATGGGTCACGGGACAAAGTACAGTAGATTGATTATTTGAGTTGTAAATTGTATGGAACACTTTGTTGTAACTTTTCTCAATATTGTTTGTCAACATCCTTAACAGAAGCACAAGATTCAAATGGTAGGTAATTAATTCCGAAATGAATTGACAATAACTGGTACAAAAACTAGTATTGTATATATTCTGTCTGCGACTTTAGCCACTAGTCTGAAGCCCAAATATAACAAAACTTGGTTTGGTTTAGTGAACTCAACTGTCAACATTCCATCCACTAAGGCAACTAACGGGATCGGGTGGTCATGCTCGGTGACTTGGTTGATGCATGTCATCGTATCCCAATGGCGTGGTTCGATGCTCATGACGTCAATCACTAGATTGTCTGGTCCAGACTCGATTATTTACAGACTGCAGTTATATAGCTGGAATAGTGCTGAGTGTGTCTACTGAAAATAATGCCCAAAGAAAAGTTCTGGTGTGTAGACTCACATTTTTTTAAACACTGCCTTTATTTTATTTTATTGTTATCGTTTAATGCAGCAGTCAGCATTATTCCAGCTATATTATGACGGTCTGTAAATAATCAAGTTTGGACCAGACAATCCAGAGATTAACCTCTTGAGCATCGTTATACGCAGTTGGGATATGCTGACATGCATCAACCAAGGGTTGCAGAAATCCAATTCTAACCCAAATCTTAAATGGGGGTTATGCCTTTAGAATTATCTGACTTTTTTTATTTGAATATACATGCCCTATTTGTATGTTCCTGGTATTACTTTCATGGAAGTTAGATGAAGTGTAAAAAAATTAAATGTTACTTTTTGATCAAACTGCTAATACTTCATACCACATCATAGTATTCTAAATGTAGATTCTCAGTGTTGTGGTTTGTTGATTAATTACATACTGTTTTTAAGTTTTAAAGGTAGGGCTACTCAGATTTGGTGAAACAATAATTTCATGGTTTACCTTTACATCATTCAAATGTTTAACATTAACATAGGAGTGCAGTTAAAAAAGACAACCCCAAAACCCCCAAAATATATGACTCCATTACATGCAATATTATATTTACTTGAATCAAATACAAAGCAGTGATATAAAAATAGTAAACACAAAATAAACAAAAAAATGTTTGATCCCTCAACACTGCAGCAAACACTTTGTTAGTAAAATTATGTATTGCAATAAGTAATTTCCCCAAAATATTTAATCAAGATATGCCAACAAATTAGTTGGAAATATTTAAAAGAAAACCCTTTCTGTAGCGTATAGTACACTAACAGGATGCTGTCGAATAAGCATCAGCATTAAATACTTACAGAAATTGTTAATGGAAAATTGAGGTAATAAATATTTGGGTTTAAAACAACCTAAATGGATGACGTAAATATATATTGTGGCTTATTAAACCTGAAAGGGACTATGTTATTCCTACACAGTTTCTTCAGTTAAACACCAACTATACTAAAAATGCTTTATATCCAGCATATATTTTGTGTTCAGCTAAATGTCTTACTTGATTAAGTACGTAACTGAGACTGAGACCAGTCCAACCAATAATTCATAGTGTAAGCAACGATCCTTGTCGTCGGGGTACGATGACATGCAACCAATCTATTCGCCCACCCCTCCCATAACGGCAAGCAAAGGCTACTTGGGAATCCCCACTGGTCTTGCTATGGTGTTTGTATGTATTTAGAAATGCTTCTATACATCTCTAGACATAGTGGACATGACAGTCTTTCATAAAGATATTGTAATGAACACATTTAAAATTTGTATACTATTTGTTAAAGTTGTCCATAAAAGGATTCAGTCAAGACAGTGAAGGATAAATGAGTCTTAATGCTTGCCAAATATATTTTTTCAAAATTATAGAATCTATATTTATATTAGCAGAGCTCAAGATAACTTTTTGAGCAATTGAGTTTTTCCTCGAAGGTTTCTATTTTAATTGGGTTATTACATTTTCATTGGATAACCAATATTTTTTCACTCGTCTGTTCATCACTCTGTTGGGTTTTTCCCCAAATGAGTAAGCATTTAGAGATTTAAAAAAAAATGAAATAATGTTTTTTGATGTATATAACTGTTCTAAATATAGGCTTGACTCAGAAAGTAAATTAGCTCGTAATTTTGTTTTTGAAATTAGCTCCGTTGTACACATGCTGAAAAAGTTTCATTGGGTATTTACGGGTGCTGTTTTCAAACAATTGAGTTTTCCATTTAATGCATGTGTTTCTGTACACAAGTTAATTGAAAGTTATTGGGTTTTGAATACATTTGGGGGGTATTTTACACAAATACGCAGCTTATCTGTAGCTCTGTATTAGAGAGGTTCAATACTTTGACAACAGGAATAAGCAAGTGCAGCTATTACGCCTACATGTTACTGTAAGACGCAGGTAGAATAAGAGTTATCCTTCTTGTTTGAAGTAGTTCTCATGTTCATATGCAAACCTTCAAGCGTGTCACGTCCTGTCCCTGGAATGACACAAGTTGGTCACGAATAAGTTAAAAATGGCTTGGCCTATCCCGGAAACAGATGAAAACCTATAGAACATGTTCCTAGGTCATAAAAGTTTTGTAAGTAAAAGTAATGTTATGTACACCATTATTTTTTAGAATGTTGAATCTGTGTACCAAATACTAATTTTTTAGGGTCCCGTGTACCACACTGCCGAATACCCTCTAAATATACCCCCCGAATCCCGCGTAACAAAAGGGGGTTGGCAGCCTCACTGTCTCCCTCTCATTATTCCTGCCAAATGTAGTGCATTTCAGAGTTTGATTAAAACTAAAACTGAACAACTAACAAAATATCGAGAATTTTAAGAACTACTGACCAAATGTGACATGTTATGTATGTGCTTCAATTACCTATAAGTTCCATAGACGTTTTTGAAAAAAATATTACAAATAGAAAAAGAATGTTATAGCAACACAGACACATTAAGAACAAAAAATAATACTCCTTCGGATACAATATCCGTTCACTGAGTTTATTAACACTGTTGAAACTCCGTGGAATAAGTGTGCTAGACTATTCAGGGACTCCCTTTGATTATATTGTGACAAATTTTCAAACACATTTTATGAATTTAGGGTTTTTGTTAAAACTTAAACTGAACAACTAACAACATAATAGTAACATATAAAATACTGAATTGTCACTAACAGTTGTAGACAAAACTTGAAATGCATGTATTTCCTATACCCATAAACCCCCATGTGCCCACACACTCTTTACAGAACTGTTACAAGTAGACCATGACCGCATGGCTGCTGTGGAATGACATCACACATGCAATATTATATTTACTTGAACCAAATGTTATCAAATAATGTTACAAGACTACTTTCATAATGTCAAAAAACAACAATGTGTTTATAGCATTAAATCATAAATCCTAGAGGATGTTATGAGTTGGTACAACCATGTTATAATCATTAACCTGGATGCACATGTTATCAAGTGTATAACAATGTTATAGCAGTTCAAGCACATGCTATAAAATGAGTTACAAAGTTGCATTGATTTTATTTTTGAGTAGTGATGGATCTCACAGAGCTGCTGATGGTGAAGGCATTACGCCTCATAATGCCTGTATCACTACTGAGCACATACAGATGTCCTTGAACACAACATTTATAGTGCCATAAACTTAATTGACTGGGAAGCGATTAAACTGGTACAGAGAGATGCAGTCATTTCTGTTGCAAAAAAATTGTTAACTCCTGCAGGGTCTATTGTCGTCTTGTCATTTTATTGTGCTGTGTGTGTATTGAGTAAGCAGTTAAGGGTAATAATGCATTTAGCAAGCTGTCAGTCTGCTAAAGCATGCCAGTCCTTGTTTATTTTATAAAATGGTGTGTTAAAAATTAAGGCAAAACTGGTTGTGAAATCTTGTTTTTCAATGTTTTTCTACTTTTTTTCAAGATAATGTTAACAGTTTTGTTTTCATGAGATATTCCAAGTAGGAAGTGCTGCTGCTGTGCTCACATGCGCTATGTTTATTAAAACTGTTATCATGTGATAATATAACATGTTGCAAATATAAAAAAATGTCAGGTGCTGAGGTGTCAAGTTTCATGAAATGTGTTAGGTATAAGTGAGGTGAGGTGAAATTGGGTTTAATGTCAAGTTCAAGATTCTTGCACTAATACAGCAATATGCATGTACGTGAGTGGCTGCTTGTACTAGTCTGGACTTATGCCGTATTTTTAGTGCTACTCCACTGACATTCCATGCTGCAGTTATAACATGAATACTCCATTCAGACACAGTATACTGACTCTGAGCTGACCAGTCCTAGTTTTATTCGCTTAATGCTGAGTGCCAGGCAGGGCACTTTCAACATCTTTTGGTATGACGCGAACGATAAAACCACCGACCTTCCACTTGCTGAGCAGACAGTCTAGCCACTAGACCATGTGGGCAGTCATTAGATATAAGCAGAACATTAGGTGGCCTCAACAGATAAGAGAAAAGATTCCACAACCCATATGTAGTGACATTTGCTGTGACCAATTGTCAGAAATCCAATTTTACAAAGGAAAAGAGCAATATCAACATGCCTTTGAATATTTCATGGCACTCTTTGAACTGCTTTGCTAAGTATAGCACCATTTGCGTAAGGCCTTTTCCTGTGTTATCTTTTCGTCACGGCAATTGAGAATTGTCTCGTAAAATTGTGGTCTTTTAAGAAGAGGACATAAAATAGATATTTCAGCTACATTTTTCTGGTTCTTACATTGGCTGAAATTGATCCCATTCAGGATATAATGGCTCATAACAGTTATGTCAGCTGTGAAATATAGATGGTGTCTACAGTTTGTCGTACATTGTCTGAAAATAATCTCATCTGGGATATAAAGGCTCATAATGATGATATCAACAGTGTCTATAAGTATATGATCAGATGATAAGAGAAAAGGACAATTTTCAAATCCTGAAGTTCTTGATAGAATTATTTAAGTTAGGGTTAAAGTGGACATAGTGGTGTCTAAATTGTTCTTTTATAGGAAGTTTCATGGGTAATGATTGGACATATATGTTACAATGTTTCCACTGACTTTTCTAATTGATGGATGTAGTTGTTGGTTTGTTGTTAAACGCCGCACTCAGCAATATTCCAGCTATATGACAGCAGTCTGTAAATAATCAAGTCTGGACCAGACAATTCAGTGATTAATATTATGAGCATCGATCTACGCAATTGGGATCAATGACATGCATCAACCAAGTCAGCGAGCCTGACCACCCGATCCCATTAGTCACCTCTTATGACAAGCATAGTTGCCTTTTACGGCAAGCATAGGTTGCTGAAGACCTATTCTACTTTGGATCTCCACGGGGCAGTTGATGGATGTACACATGGATATAAAGTATGCTTCTGTGAGAGTTTAATATGGGGTTATGTTTCAGAAATATATGCATGGTAGGGGTGTCACGATAAATCGAAATATCGATATACCGTATTCGACGTAATAAGCGCCCAGGGCGCTCTCAAAATTAGAAATAGGGGGCGCTTATTAGAATATTATTTTGAGTTGAAAGATCGTAAATTTCGTGGTTTATTCAAACATCCTGAAATGTTTATATACGACAGATATATTTTTCAAGAATTTAATTGCCCATAATTAAGGGTGATATAACACACGAGTGCGTAATATGCGCGAATAAATAAGTCTTGCGTACATTGATCAATCGGAAGGGGTGCTGATTGGGATTGTTCACTAGCCAATATATTAGCAAATATCGCCGTGGGCGCTTATTAGAGCGGGGCGCTTATTACGTCGAATACGGTATTGCTATCGGTAAGCACTTAAAGTCAATAAATTGTTAAATCAGTTTCTCATCAATAGTATCGATTTCAGTTAGGATTATCGATAGTTTCGATTGTATTTACCATATCAATAAAATACATGCCATGCTGTTCAAGTTTGTTTTTCTTTTGATCATGAGTGGTTGTAATTTACACATGGTAATGTGGAAGTTTCTTTTTCTTAAATTATTAAGGTAAAGAAAAAGACAAATCAGTCATATCTGAAACTTTACTTTTTATTTGTTGTTATGGTTATCATATTCAAAGGAAACTTCAGTTTTAATTCAACTGTAAAATCCATCTAAAATGATACACCGAAAACTATCGATATTTATCGCAATAGTTGCTTGCAATATCAATAGTTATCAAAATAGTTTCTTTCAATATCAATAGTTATCGCAATAGCGATTTCCAGACCAATATTCACCCCTAATGCACGGGTACCAATATAGCACTGAAGAGGAGAGTCATTGGGTTTTTTCAAGGGCCAATCACCATGGTAGTCTGTCTCCCAGCATCTTCCCAAGGCATGCATGCGAGTTAACTGACTGTCACTGTCCAGTTTCAACCCTTGCCGAACTAGACTGGAATTCAGGAGTTACATTTTTGTTGGACTAGCGAGTCTGTGCCCAGTCCAATCAAAATCGGCAACAAACTAGACATCCGGTTTGTAAACAACATTGGTTTCAACATAGAGATTTCTGTCATCTGCAAAGCATGTGTATTGTCAACTGGGCGTCTATAGATATTTTCCAAATCTTTTCATGTTTTTAATCAAGGTGCTCAAATGATTTGATGCACTTTGCGAGGTAAGACCCGTTATATCACAACATAGATCTTGATTATCGATCAGATTGTCTTGACTGAGCATTGGCCATTTTGTTTGAAGCAAATACAAGTTATATGAGAGTAGAAATCTGATTGGTCAATAGGAGGGACATAGAAGGTACTTAACTCGTAATAGCCACTACAATTGAGCCACGAATAAATTTAAAAAATGAACTCAACTCAAGTCTAGAATGATTAGCTCTTAATTAAGCATTGTTAATTAAGCATTGAATTTGGATTCTATTTTTTTGTAGATATATATTTTTAAATAGGATAACTTTATTTCTTGGACTAAATGTTAGTCTATCACCATGGTCTCCCAGTTGTCTCAGTGAGTGTTAGTTTTTGCATTGTCTTCGCATAATAACAGTCACATCACAGCAGAAGGACATTGGGCAATCTAAAGCTTTGTTAAACTTCTATGTAGAATGCACAAAAACTCAACTTCAAGCTTTTGTAAAAAATATCCATTTATCAATCGTAGAAGAAAACAGAAACAGACATGGACACAAATCATCAGTAGTTTGTGGACCATGAGGTTATCTGTTTCTCACTGTTTTCCTGACAACTGACAATATGTATTAGACTCCCTGATACTAATGGTACTAACTTGGAAGTTTGCAGCCCCATGGTATGTTGTTCTCAGTCGGACCGCAGTAAATGGCACCAGTCGATCAGTTAGGGAAGACCCCATTATTCTGATATACAGGATGCTTGCCATGCCTATCCACCCACCTCAAACCCAGGAGATTTCCCAGCAGGGAAACAATCCCTCTGATCCAGCCACTTGGCAAGCAGGAACCCTCACTTTAGAGGTACTAAGTGTCATGGATCTAGCTTCAAGTCGAGGTACATTCCGACACACACGAAGACATGTAGTTTTTCTGTCCAGGGTGGCCGGTTGGTATCTGTGAGGTCTGACGAGAAACATCTGAAGATCCTCCCTGTTGTCCCATGAGGACACCTGACTGAAGCTACCCCAACATTATTGCTCCTTGGCCTTTGGGCTGATGCAAATAGTGTACTGAGGAAGGGCAGAACATACTTTGTATAGATACTTCTAAAAAGGCCAGGAATTTCGAAGAGGGTGTAGAGGTGGGTTTGCCTTGTGGTTAAAGTGTGCGCTTGTCACGCCAAAATCCGGGTTTGTCTGTATGTTATTTTTATACCATCCAGCCACATGACCGACGGGTGTTTGAAAGACACCTTCCATTCCCTGTTATTCTTCAATGTAATAGAATAGTAATTGACTGCATTCATATCCCAGGCATAAAACTACCAGTATGTATTCGAAACACTAACCAGATATATAAAACAAAACTTTTCCTTCATCGCATTTGGTATATTCCATTCTTCCAACCATTGTAGGCAGAGTTGATATTCGTTTTCAAATTCTGTGTTCTTTTCAGTGTGACACTTTGGTACAGATTCTGGTACCTTTATCAGTCAAGTATGTCTAATGTACTGGGGACCCGTGAAGATCCGGGATAGAATAGGTCTTCAGCAAACCATACTTGCCATAAAAGGCGACTATCCTTGTCGTAAGAGTTGACTAACAGGATCGGTTTGACTTGGTTGATGCATGTCATCCTATGTCAATTGCATGGATAGAAGCTCATGATGTCAATCACTGGATAGTCTGGTCCAGCCTCGATTATTTACAGACTGCCCTCATATAGCTGGAATACTTCTGAGTGTGGCGTTAAACAACAAGCAAACAAACACATAAACAATGTACTGGGCTGTTTCACAAAGTGATCGTAGTGCTATGACTGTCATAAGTCTGTGTTAAAACATAGGAGCTACTATCATCATAGTGTTACAATCACTTTGTGAAACGGGGTCATGTTGTCTTCAGGGTCGGCTGGTTGTGGGTTTAAATCCTAGATTTCCCCCTACTACGATCCTTAGTGTGGTTGCACCACAGAGTGGTGAGCATCGGTGCCACAAAGGTAACTTTCGCCTCGTCAGACTTTCATCCCACTTAAAGCTGACGTGTTATTATGTAACTGAAATATTCTTCAAAACAGCATGCAGTTAACTCACTAACTCAACATAGTGCCCCTAAGAATGTGATATTTGTTTCACGGAAGGCTGGAAGATTGACGAGATTGTGTTGCGTTATACAGGGTCAGTGTGTGCAGATCTTGGCTTCTGTTGGGGTACAGCAAAACATTATGGCTTGTAGTTTAAAAAATGTATTCTGTTTTAAAAAAAAAATTACCTATATATAGCCAACAGAGCTGCGCTTCAAAGAACCCCAGCTGGTCACATGATCTTAGCCCTTCCAATCTATCGTGAAATGACTTGGTGAATACTTTGAGACTTTGAAACCTGCTTTAGTTTTATATTGATCCTGTGTACTTTATTACTTCCCTTTGCCATACACCAGTTGTCTTGTGTTGGCTGGCCTCCATGCTAAAGCGATCCTGAAGACAAGAAAAACTCTCTTCTGCTTGAGTGAGTCTAAATGAACCTCGACATCGCCAAGTAAACTCTTCTGAAGGAAACGAAGAGAAATCAAGATGTTGTGGACGCCAGGATGTGGCATGGCATCCAAATACACCCACACACTGGATCAGCTTTATCCAAATTAAAATTGGCAATAATTTCATTACCAGGGATGTTATGCTGTGAAGATATGTTTGTGTAACATAATGATATGCAGGAAAAAGTTGTTTTTAGTTTATCAAAACCGTGTGGCGATAATTCTAAACTATTAATAATTGATTTAGTTACAAAGTAACAAATTTTTATAAAAATGTATTGAAATATTGCAGATGATATTTAGCCTTGAACAATATTTTTATTAACATATTTTTATTGATTTTCTAGGTTGCATTACTATGATGGGGGGGGGGGGGGGGGATGCAGTTTGAAAAAAAACAACATATCAAAATGTTTTTTCACCTACCAACTTCAGGTTTTTTAATTTGGAAAATCACATTTTTTAAGTCATTGTATATATTCTTTTATATTCTTTTATATGCTTTTATATTCTTTTATATTCTTTTATATTTTTTAAAAGATCAGTCAAAAGTATATGTAATAAGAAAACCCTTAGTCAACAGTTACTTATTACAAAAGTTCAAAAACTAAATTTATAAATATAATATTTTCCTTATCTAGCCAGTTACATGTATATATCTTATGAAAGAAAAGCCTTCCATATTTTCATTGTGGCTGCATCAATCATGAAAATATTAACTTTCTAATTCATTCAATTAACAGCTGAAATTTCCTCATTGAAAAAATCAATACTAGCCGCCATGATATAGGTGGAATAATGCTGACTGTGGTGGTTAACAACTTTCACTCATAGAATCACTCACTTGCAGCCTGACATGTGAAGATTCCGGGGTAGAATAGGTCTTCAGCAACCCATGCATGCCGTAAAAGGCGACTATGCTTGTCGTAAGAGGCGACTAACGGGATCGGGTGGTCAGGCTCGCTGACTTGGTTGATGCATGTCATCGATCCCAATTGCGTGGATCGATGCTCATGATATTAATCACTGGATTGTCTGGTCCAGACTCGATTATTTTACAGACCGCCGTCATATAGCTGGAATATTGCTGAGTGCAACGTTAAACAACAAACAAACTACAAACAAAAAACACTTGCAGCCTGAAACTCACCATCTCACTCATCCCACCCTGAAAGAAAGACCCACTCAAAGTAACGAACTCATTAAAGAATACAACACTATTATTTACAGACTGCTGTCATATAACTGGAATATTGATGAGTGCAGCAATAAACACCCACTCACTCAGATATCACCAGACTACCAACCACCCAAACTCACTCACCCACAAACCCACCACCAAAACTCACCCATTCACCCACTAAGATACTCACCCATCCACCACACTAACTCACCTCCTCACCTATCCCCTTTCCCGACCAGAGAAGATGTGGGAAAGAATAGGTCTTCCACAATCCATGCTGGCGAAGGCGAATATCCTTGTCGTAAGAGGCGACTAACGGGATCGGGTGGTCAGGCTCGCAGACTTGGTTGGAGCATGTGTTGATTGATGCTCATGATATCAATCACTGGATTGTCTGGTCCAGACTCAATTATTTACAGACCACCGTCATATAGCTGGGATATTGCTGAGTGCGGCGTAAAACAACCAACCAACCCTCCAAACAAGATACTCACAAAAAAACAAATCTCACCCATTCACCCACTTAGATACTCACCCATCCACCACACTTACTCACCGCCTCACCTACCCCTCTCGCAACAAGATACTCACACTCACAACCCAAACTCACCCATTCACCCTCTAAGATACTCACCCATCCACCACACTAACTCACCTACTCACCCACTCACCTCCCAACAAGATACTCAGATATCTTACGATGAATACCTTTTTTCATCACATTATGGCTATAATATTGCCAATTGGATGGATTTTTTTTTAACTCACTCACTCACTATTGTTATGAAACATATGTTTGACAAATTTGCATTTGAATGACTTTGTATTCATTACACAGTTGTACATATATCAGCTTGTTTTTGTTGCTATATGGCTGAAATAATGCCGATGTGACATAAAATTTTGACTCAATTAACTCAATTAACTCACTCACTCACTCACTCACTCACTCACTCACTCACTCTCAGTCTAAGTAACTGACATGCTGACTACTGTGTAGGGATATCATTGGCGATCGGATATTGCTTCAGGATTTGGATACTCATGTTCCATGCACTCCCGAAGCAGCGTCCGTCTACAGTTGCCTGCTATACTTTGGTTAATCCCTCACTGGCTATTGCCAGGCAGACCTAGAGTGCCAGTTCACTATGGAACAGGTTGATTATGTTCCCCCTGATTTTATCAGGTGACGGTTCTGGAAAACATGTATCCTGCTTCTCTCCTGCACATGTAAACATTTGTTGTTTGAAAGATACTAATAGTTGGTAAAACCCAGGTAGGATTGGGTTCCTAAACTATGGTTTGTGGAAGGGAAACCTGACCTGGAAGGTGGAATTTGTCAGTGCCAGTTTCACCTAATGTTGATGTTGTAAAAACATTAAGGACCTTACTGCAGGTTTGGATGATTCACATGTGAAGGGATTTAAAGGGGCATAATTTATTTGAAGAAAAATAAACAGTTTATAATGACTTACTTTATATAAACAAGAGCTTCCAAATGCCACTTAAAAATATGTTATTTATTGCCTAGTAGTTCAGCACACAAACATTGCATCCAAAACAGTTAAACATTCTTGAAAGTCAGTATTCCATGAAGACTTGCATCATGGGTGGCCCAATGGTCAATGGTGTCAAACTTTTTCCAAACGGAGTTGTATCCCTTAACTGTGACAGGATCCACCAGCCTAAGGTTCGGATCCAAGATTGACCTTGGTTTGTTAGGTTTGTCAGCACCATACCAGTCCTAGTAAAGTGTCTATGGCCATTACACTTTGGTCTTTTCACCAAAATCAAGGTGACACATTGTGATGACTGAATAATCTTAAGAGAGCCATTAAATCAAATTCACTCACTCATTTACCGGTAGTTGGGAAAACAATCATTGTTATTCACACAGTTTCTCTGTGAAATTGTGTATTGTAAATATCATATTGTGCTGTTTTGTATTTGACAAAGGTGTTATATTTCTAGAAAGAGTATTCTGTTGATATTACAACTTGTTGCAAGAAAATTTCTTTCAACAACAAGTTACATTCAATCTACCAGGGCTTAGCATTCTTTTATTTCTGTTAAGGCCTCCCACTCTGGGTTTTGAAGTCTCCAGAGTTATTAAAATATAAGAAATCCATGAATAGCTTGTATGTTTATTGTTTTGACCTTGATAATGATGTTGATAACTTGTCTCTAAATATATCATGTCTTTTTATTCAGAGAGTCTGCACCTGGCCATGTGTTTAGACTTGTTCCCACAATGCAATGTTCATTCTCAGCTGCTTGTTCCTGATCTCACATCTAGTGCCCACACAGCAGTAGCAGAGACCCTTTAAAGAAATCGGTACCTGACTTGTTAATGCATGTCTTGGAGAGCAGTCAAGGAATTGTTCACCACCCTGCAGAATCCATTTTATCGGTATACAACTGCCCCCAGTTAAGTAAGTTATCAATGAATTGGCAGGCATGTCAGAGGAAATCCACACATTCCTGCCATATCTGTATATTTATATAAGGTAATGGATGTTGGCTTTAAAAATATAGATTTCTTGTGTAAATTTGCCTCGAATCATGCTAGGCGTCAATGGTTCTTGCATAAAGAAATCATTTCAACATGCTTTGTGCATTTCACACTAAGGATAATGCGATAAATTGCAGGAATGAACTAGCCCATGGGGAAATGATGACAAATTTAGCAAGACAGGTTACCACCGATTTCAGATGTCAAATATTTGCACAGCGACAAACATGAATCAAGTTCCAGAAGAACGTTAATTTTCAGTTGGTAGAGAAAGTCTTGCTAGGACGCAAATCTCCACAAATGAAATTCTAATTTTCATTATCGTGATTAGTCATGCCCTGAAATAAATGTTGAACATGTAAATAACTTGTGTGATGGACCCATATTTTCTCCTTTAAGAAACAGGGTACAGTTGACAAGTTCTATGCTCCTATGAAACATTCAAAATGTTTATTTTTATAGAAATTCAAACTCCACATCCTAGTAAGAGCAATTTGCCACTTTTTGAAGCAGTAAATTATGCCCAATTCATAGAAGTCAAATAACTTTTTACATGGATGCTTGTTGACAAAGAGAACCACAGGTATTAAAATCTCATTTTCTTAATTGATGACATTCATTTAACGAGGATGCCACATCAGTGGTAGGCCTCAGTTGTACACTCTGGGGGGTAGGACGTGAAAGTCTATCTGCTTGGAGAGCATCTGTTAATAGAGGGGTGTTTACAAGTCTTGTTCACAATGAGAACTAAAATGTCCTATAGTATTCCCATGGAGGCCACTGCAAAATAGATAAGACTCCGGCCCATTCTATAAACAATGTAGCAATGTTTGGCAGAGAGGAGGGAGAAACAGCACTGCTCCTGCCATAACACCCTGTGCTATAACAGCTCGTATCACATGCTAGGGAATATGGACCATGGGCTGGTTTTGGAACTGCGTAGGAATTAGTGAGTATTGATCCTATTGTAGGGATTGTGACATCTGTGTGACAATGACAAATCAGGGTTTGATGCATGAAGTGCATGTTTTCTGTTTGGAGATTGCGTTATTCTCAAGAGAAGATCGTAGCTATTTGCTACTTGATCTTTCTCCGTGCTGGCAGACAGCCAGAAAGACTTGAAGTTGAAGCTTCAATACAAAGTAGCTCTGGTTATTGATAATCAAGCACATCTCACTTATATTAACTTCTTTATGATGTAGTTACGTGTTAACATTAGATAATGACAGAAAAACTTTGCATCGTTCTGATAGCATTATCTTGAGGTTGGGAATATCTGATGTAGTACATGCCCCAGGGTGATATAACTGATTATATGTTTATTAATATTACTCTGTGAAATGCATTTGTGAATTAAAAATGGCTATTTTCAGATATCCTATATTTACTGCTATGTTGGTCAAACTAAAGTGGTCTCTACCATTATTTATTCATCAATATGTGTCTTTGTATGATTTGGATTACTGGACGGTAGCTCTGCAAATCTGACTGATTGTTAGGGTAGTGTGGTAGCCTACTGGTTAATAGTTACTAGGCAATTATGTACACGCTGCTGTTATTAATCTGTAATATACACAGGAAAATATGGATTGTCACATACATTTCCAGGCTAAGTATAAGTACTGATAAAGATGACTTTTAGATTGGTCTAGAAGTTGAAGATGAGGGGGCAGCTTATTGGAGCAGGGTGAATACAGTCTATCAGTTGGCAGCAGATGTCACAAGTCTGGGTGAAAAATATAGTGTGCTACTCAGTAACTGGTTTACACTTACACTTGGTCAGTGAAAACTTGTCTTTAAAATTGTTCTTTTTTTTCTTTGAAAGAACCTTTCCTCTTCTGCTGTTTTCATATCAAGCAAACTAGACTTGCCTATGCTTTTATGTAAAATATATACCTAAAAAATATATATTCCACAGTCATGGTGCAGACTACCACTGGTTGAAAGCATGATAAATAAACCCTTGTTTATCGATAATTTAACAAATATGAATGCATCTAAAGTCAGTGTAGGTGCTAGAATACAAACCTCAAACTTTACAACCTGCATATTGATATATCAGAGGGACCAGTTGGTGCACAGAGAAGGTCAAATTCACTGTAGGGCCTGCATATCTTCATGAATGTGATAATCTTTATACTTTAGATGAATGATGAAAGACAAAATGAAATGTGAAAAGAGGGCAAACTTTGAACCGATTAAGTCAAAAGGAAATGTGGGTTTTAATCAGAATCAATTCCCAGGTGCCATAAATTAAGAATCTTAAGAACCAGTTGTTAGAAGCAACGAAGAAGTTTATGGGATCAGAATGATGTGTCAGCATTTCCCAATACAACAGGGAAATTATTGGTTGGTATAAAGGAATATGTGTGTTCTATTATTTCACAGCCTTATTGATGTGCTACTCCTGCATAGAGTTGTGTTCCTTAGATGTGACAGGATATGCTGATTGATACACAGTTATTGTAGGTTTAACTCCCAGATGCACCCTGATCATTGGTTGACAGGTCCATACAAGTACATACAGGCTTTAAGTGAGTGAGTGAGTGAGTATGGTTTTACGCCGCTTTTAGCAATATTCCAGCAATATCACGGCGGGGGACACCAGAAATGGGCTTCACACATTGTACCCATGTCGGGAATCGAACCCGGGTCTTCGGCGTGACCACTAGCTACCCGACCGCCCCTACAGGTTAAGGGATAAACGTATAAGGTATCATTTCAGCAAAGGGATAAACTTATCAAGACCTCATATCAACATTTCTTTCCCCATTAGGTTTGTTTCTTTGTTTGGTTAACGCCACACTCAGCAGTATTCCAGCTATATGACGGTGGTCTGTAAATGGTTGAGTCTGGACCAGACAATCCTGTGATTGACATCATGAGCATTGATCCATGCAATTGGGATACGATGACATGCATTAACCAAGTCAGTGAGCCTAACCACCCGATCCCGTTAGTCGCCTCTTATGACAAACATGTCGCTTTTTTACGGCAAGCATGGGCTGCTGAAGACATATTCTTACCCGGATCTTCACGGGTCGACTGATGGATGGACAAGTGATATCATGAGCATTGATCTACACTATTGGGATACGATAACATGCATTACCAAGTCAGGGAGCCTGACGACCCGAGCTTCTTATAACAAACATAGGTGCCTCTTACGGCATGCATGGGTTGCAGAAGACCTTTTCGAGCCCAAGACCTTCATGGGTACTTCTCACATTGAGCTCACAAGTGTAAAATACTGTTAAAGGGGCATAAGCGATGTCTGCTGATATGTAGTTGTGTTCACTGGGCAACCTGAGCTGTATTAAATTTATCACCTAAATGAGTGAGTGAGTGAATATGGTTTTACGCCACTTTTAATAATATTCCAGCAATATCACGGTGGGGGACACCAGAAATGGGCCTCACACATTGTACCCGTGTGGGGAATCGAACCTGGGGTTTTCAGCGTGACGAGCAAACGCTTTAACCACTAGGCTACCTGACCGCCCCCTTATCACAAATGAAGTGATGCCGGCAAGAATCAGACAGTCAGATCATCACAGATAGGGTGTTAACATCTAGATAATGAAAATAACCTTCTTCGTAAAAGTTAAATATTGTGAAAACAGACCAGTGGACATCCTAAAACCCATCTCACTCACTCATTCACATATTACGACAAAGTTTATTATTGCAACGAAAATCATTGTTAATGCGGGGCGGTCGGGTAGCGGTTGGGTAGCCTAGTGGTAAAAGTGTTCACTCGTCAAGCCGAAGACCTGGGTTCGATTCCCAACGTGGGTACAATGTGTGAAGCCCATTTCTGGTGTCCCCCGTCGTGATATTGCTGTAATAGTGCTAAAGTGGCATAAAATCAAATTCAGTCACTCATTGTTGATGCAGAATAAAATAACATATAAAATTTGTGTGTTTGTTTTTGGTAACTAATTTCAGGAAGAATATTCCAAGAAGGTCAAAAAGGTTGGAGGTTTTCATATCAAAAATACTGATTTTCCTTGTTTTCACTTCACCCACTAAAATATTTTAATAAGATCTCTTACAACAAACACATCAATTTTATTTTTATTTTCCTAACCTCCTACCCTAAAGTCATAAAAAATATCTGATGATTTGCTGAAAGAAACTAATGACATAAAACAAAGAGTATGTTAAAAATCATGACTATTTGCTGGTTGATCATGTGGGTTCAGCTCAGGCCCTTGGCACAGTGACATTTTCAGCCAGAAATATGGCAGTAATTAATGGAAATCATGCATGGAAAGCAATGACAATGTAAATCCTTACCACGTGAATGTTCCCATGTGATATACATTATATATGCATAAAATGTGATAAACATTTGGAACCTGTCAGCAATGATCTGCATATTGGACATGATGGAAAACAGTTTGCCTTATCGGCTGCCCCACATGTCACACTGACCCGAGCTACGTAACATTCTTAAAGAAAGCAATTTAAACATGAAGGTTTTGTACCACTGGGATGGACATCGTATGCAATTGATGCCATCATTCTTGAAGTGATTTTTCATTATTATCAATCTCAGTCATTTGTTTGATGAATTGTAAATGTCAGATTCAAAATTTTGTTCCGTTATCTAACAGTGTTTTTCTCCTCTGGGACACGTTGCATGCACTTGTTTTGCAAACACTCTTCATTATAGTCATTTACAAGCGCCATGTATTAAGATCTTTCATTCCTGAAAGTTGCATTTAACAAAAGAAGCATTTCTATCACTATCATCAATTTACCAAGTTACTTGTTATACCCATATAAGGATTTGTCTTCAATTTCTTTGGGGCTGATATTGTCAGTAAATCATCAAAAACAAATCCCTTTGTATTTCCAAATTCATGTTTAACAATTGCTGAATGTTATATTTTTTTTAGTAGGTTGACCTTCACAAACTAAAGAATATAAAATGGAATGTATTTATTTTGGTGCATATGAAATATTTATCTTTTAAAAGACATTCATGCTGTCGGTATCCAGTCACAATTCATGGATGTAGTCAAGGCTGTACTGTGTTAATTAATTTAATGGACAAAATTGTATTGGCATAATAGGAAAGTCAATTATGGTATTGATAGGGTGAGAACTGTTTGTTGGGGTTCCATACTGCTGGTATTGATTCCTGGATAGAGAAGGTGCCAAGTATCTACAGGTGCTGTTAGAGTTAGAGGTTCTAATGAATGTTGTTCATGCTGTCAACCACTGGTCAAGTATCAGTTTGTGATATGACTACATCTCAGTATGAAACTGCCCACTTCTTTACCTCTGCTTCGCTCCTCTCTACTCCTTTGAAGAACTCCTTTCCTCGCCACACCTATTCACTCCTCCCTGCTCTGCTCAACTCCTGTTCTCGCCACTCCACTCCACACCTATTCACTCCTCCCTGCTCCGCTCAACTCCTTTCCTTGCTACTCCACTCCACACCTATTCACTCCTCCCTGCTCTGCTCAACTCCTTTCCTCGCCACTCCACTCCACACCTATTCACTCCTCCCTGCTCTGCTCAACTCCTTTCCTCGCTACTCCACTCCACACCTGTTCACTCCTCCCTGCTCATCTCAACTCCTTTCCTCGCTACTCCACTCCACACCTATTCACTCCTCCCTGCTCTGCTGAACTCCTTTCCTCGCCACTCCACTCCACAACTATTCACTCCTCCCTGCTCATCTCAACTACTTTCCTCGCTACTCCACTCCACACCTATTCACTCCTCCCTGCTCATCTCAACTACTTTCCTCGCTACTCCACTCCACACCTATTCACTCCTCCCTGCTCTGCTCAACTCCTTTCCTCAATACTCCACTCCACAACTATTCACTCCTCCCTGCTCTGCTCAACTCCTTTCCTCGCTACTCCACTTCACACCTATTCACTCCTCCCTGCTCTGCTCAACTCCTTTCCTCGCTACTCCACTCCACACCTATTCACTCCTCCCTGCTCTGCTGAACTCCTTTCCTCAATACTCCACTCCACACCTATTCACTCCTCCCTGCTCCGCTCAACTCCTTTCCTCGCCTCTCCACTCCACAACTATTCACTCCTCCCTGCTCCGCTCAACTCCTTTCCTCGCTACTCCACTCCACTCCATACCACTTCACTCCTCCCTGCTCCGCTCAACTCCTTTCCTCGCTACTCCACTCCACACCTATTCACTCCTCCCTGCTCCGCTCAACTCCTTTCCTCGCTACTCCACTCCACACCTATTCACTCCTCCCTGCTCTGCTCAACTCCTTTCCTCGCCACTCCACTCCACACCTATTCACTCCTCCCTGCTCTGCTCAACTCCTTTCCTCGCTACTCCACTCCACAACTATTCACTCCTCCCTGCTCTTCTCTGCTCAACTCCTTTCCTCGCCACTCCACTCCACACTACTTCACTCCTCTCCGCTCTACTCCTCTCCATTCTACTCATCTCAACTCCTTTCCTCGCCGCTCCACTCCACACCTAATCATTCCTCCCTACTCTGCTCAAACACCTAATCACTCCTCCCTGCTCTGCTCAACTCCTTTCCTCGCCACTCCACTCCACACCTATTCACTCCTCCCTGCTCTGCTCAACTCCTTTCCTCGCTACTCCACTCCACACCTATTCACTCCTCCCTGCTCTGCTCAACTCCTTTCCTCGCTACTCCACTCCACACCTATTCACTCCTCTTCCTTCTGCTCTATTCCTCTCCACTCCACTTACCCTCTCTTTCACTTAAGTGACTTATGTTCGGTCATTTTCTAGGCAAGATTATTAAAACAAGACCTAACCTTGACCTGATTGTACTTCTCTCCACATCTCCCTGATCCACTCGGACCCGTGAAGATTCCGGGGTAGAATATGTCTTCAGCAACCCTGGATGCTTGCCGTAAAAGGCGACTTTGCTTGTCGTAAAAGGCGACTTACAGGATCGGGTTGCCAGGCTCGCTGACTTGGTTGATGCATGTCATCGATCCCAATTGCATGGAGGGATGCTCATGATGTCAATCACTGGATTGTCTGGTCCAGACTCGATTATTTACAGACCGCCGCCATATAGCTGGAATATTGCTGAGTGCGGCGTTAAACAACCAACCAACCAACCAACCCTGATCCACTCCACATCTTCTCCTCTCATCTCTGATCCACTTCACTCACCCTCTCTCACTAGATTGGCTCTTATGTTCAGTCATTTTCTACACAAGAGGATTAAAACAAGAACTTCCCTTAACGTGATTGTATGTGAAAGTAAAGACGTTTCCTTCACAGAAGTAAGATAACTCTATCAACCCTCAATATCATGGATAGTTTTATGGACTTAATATCTTTACATGTCTCTATCTGCCAGTTGGAATGCTAATTTGTAGGAAACTTGAAAAATCTGTGGAGAATGAAACACGCATCAATGTAACTCTCCTCAGTTCATTTCAATGTGATTCTGCTATCTGTGTTGCCACGGGTACCGAGAGATCACGAAGGAAATGCTTCGAAATTGGTAATACGGAAGAAGTTAAGGTTTTCCTAATCCTGTTATCACTGACATTTGACATTTCGATAACATTTTAGCATTCAGAGTGCCATGTAAATTGTGATTGTCGGCAATGGCAAGTGACAAGGGAGGCAACATATCCTCATCCAGGGGCGTGTTTGTTACAGAAGTCAGGAGATAATCTGCAGCACTCGCGCCATATCGGTGTCGTAGGTGGCTTCCCACCTGTTCTATAGGCAGCATTCGCGCCAAATTGGTGTCTTAGGTAGCATCCCACCTGTGTTAGAGGCTTGAAGATTTGGGCTATGCACATTACAGATTAATATAAATTTCTGGTCAGTTGTTCTTATTGACCAAAGAATAGGCATCTTCACTCGTTACATCAAATCTATCATCATTTGATTTTCTATTTAATTCGTTTCACATTTTGAGCATGATCCCTGGTTACGTCAAATCTATCATCATTTGATTTTCTATTTAATGTGATTCACATTTTGGGCGTGATCCCAGGTTACATCAAATCTATCATCATTTGATTTTCTATTTAATGTGATTCACATTTTGGGCGTGATCCCTGGTTACATCAAATCTATCATCATTTGATTTTCTATTTAATGTGTTTCACATTTTGGGCGTTGATCCCTGGTTATGTCAAATCTATCATCATTTGATTTTCTATTGAATGTGTTTCACATTTTGGGCATGATCCCTGGTTACGTCAAATCTATCATTCATTTGATTTTCTATTTAATGTGATTCACATTTTGGGCGTGATCCCTGGTTACATCAAATCTATCATCATTTGATTTTCTATTTAATGTGTTTCACATTTTGGGCGTTGATCCCTGGTTATGTCAAATCTATCATCATTTGATTTTCTATTTAATGTGTTTCACATTTTGGGCGTGATCCCTGGTTACATCAAATCTATCATCATTTGATTTTCTATTTAATGTGTTTCACATTTTGGGCATGATCCCTGGTTATGTCAAATCTGTGATCCTCATTTAAGTTTGATTTTCTGTTTGATATATTTTAATTGTTGGCAAATACCCAGGTTACATCAAATATATCATTATCATATGATTTTCTGTTAATAGTGGTAGGATGATACATCAATGCATTGGTGTATCGCAGTTTAAACTTCTCGATACAAGTGTCGATCACAGTCGCACACTGAGAAATATATATTGATTGGTTACATCAAACTCTAACTTGTAGTGAAAATTAGTAGTCAAAACGTAAATATTTTCGTCCATTGCGCCATATTTGACACAGCTGGAAATCGTCAGTGTGCCAGGTATTTGACAATCATGTCTTTGAAAAAGATGGCTTACGCACCACAGATAAGAGCACATGCAAGTATCGTGATATGTATCAAATCGTGATTAATGTATTGTGATATGTATCAGATCGCACGGTTGGTGTATCGTCTCAGCCCCACTGTTTAATGTGTTTCACATTTTTGACATTTTCCCTGGTTATGCAAATCTATCATTATCATTAAATTTTGATTTTCTGTTTAATGTGTTTTTCACTTTGGCATCTTCCCTGATTATGTCAAATATATCATTAGCATTTGACTTTCTTTTGAATGTGTTTCACATTTTTGGCACCTTTCCAGGTTATATTGAATATATCATTATCATGTGTTTCACATATCCAACCAGCAGCATGCTCTACAATTGTAGATAGCCCCATTGTAATAACTGGAAATCCAAAAGAGTTTATGTACAGACCAATATATTGACCAAAGTAAATTTCTTGGTCAGTCAAATTATCAGGAAAACAAGTAATTTTGGCCTGGCCTGACTCATCCTACCTTAAGCATTTTAGAAAGAATGCATGCTACTTTTTAAATACTTGATAACATCAGAAACAAGCAGTTCACTTTCTAATGTCATTTTAATTATTTTTTGATGAAGTATGACAATGCAATTAGTGCAATCCGTAAAACTAGCATTGGCTTGATCGAATCATAGTTGGGAGTGATGATGCGTCTAGCGTTTCAATGGGTGTTTTCTGCTTTCTTAAATTAGCACAGGATTAATTGCCTGAAGTAGAAATAGGAAAAAGATCAGGCAAAATGAAAATTTATTTTTTTGGTATGTGTCAAAACTGCTGCTAAGGACATTATTTATTACAAAATACCTCCTTTTTTCAAATGAGAAAAGGCAGTTTGGTGCCCGATTTCTGGAACTTGAGACTGTTGAACTGGGTATTTAGCAGGAAAACCTCATGATAGTAAGGTACCATTTTAACAACTTCAGAAGTATGGTTTTAATGTTGATTTTTAGAGATGAGAAAAAGAGAACCTCCCTGGGTAAACAGGAGGGTTGATGAGTCTGTGAAGATGGCTCATCACAAGGTCAGATTCTTTTCCAAACACTCCTGTACCTATTGAAGGAAAACATCAAAAACAGGGAATCTGTTGAAGCGATTTGATGGGGCTGTTTGCAGTATGTGTGTATCACAAGCCAATTTCCTTTTGCCTGTTGGAGGTAGGTAACGTAACAGGACTTGATGTTCCGCTTGAAATGCATTCAATGTATCATGTACAGTCAAAAGAATTCTGTGGATTTTACCAAACTTTCCTTGGATGTTACAAGAGGCTTGAAACAGACATAAAGGAAGAATTTGTAACTTTCATCGTCAGACGACACTGTTAATAGATATGGAACTTGTTCTGTCAGTTGGACCTTTTTTCCATCATTACTGATGCCCCAATAAAAAACAGGCCAGATTCTTTCAGTAGAAGTATTTACCAGTAGATAATGCTTGTCAGAGTCTACACAAGAAGCAGCAAACAGAGACTGCTGAAGCAGACGCTAATTCTACAGAAGCAGACGTCTTCGAGAGATGCATTTCCTACATCACTTGCGTTGTCAGTCAAGACGGGTAGCCATGTTTCTGCTACATACCGGGGCACAAGGATTGCAGTGCTAATAGACAAGCCCATTATGCACGACCCTTTCTATCACTTTGTCATCAATTCTTTTCCATCCTCACAATTTTCTGCAGTTTTTTATCCCAGAAACCTACTTTATTATGTTGTGAATATACATTTGAAGAAACACCTCTCTCTGCCATGTCTTCCAGATGGAAAATAGTCATGGGAAGGCTACAGTGGCTGGGTCATTACATCTTATCTATGTAGTCATGTTGAAAAACATGGGAAATACATGTCATGAAGGACATTCTGCTACTTATGGAGACATTCTGGAGATGGTGCAAAGTGATAATGGCAATATCCTTGAAGCGTATTCTCTTAATTACAGCATGCACAACCAAAGTAGTGCAGTTATGCTGCATTGAAACTGGGGAAAGCCCATAGACTTACATTTAATAGTGTCGCCCAGACAACATATATTATATTCTGGTCATAACGAATTACCCATGCTGAAAAAGCTTTCAGGAGGAAGTGATTGGGCAAATTTAAATTGGTTAGGACACTTGATGAATTACTTGTTAATGTTTTTGTTTTTATGAAAGATATTTATATCATTTGTTTTTGGCAATGTTACTCAGTGTTAAATTCTGAAATTATTCTGGAATAGAATACAATAGCATACACATTAATTACAATTCATAATATTATACGATAATAAAATATGGAATTGACATTCCAACAGACAAGTAATCATGATATTTCAGAGGATACGCAGATAATGATTAAGAAATATTGAATGAACTAAATAATGTCAATATTGATTATATATTAGCTGAAACACCTATGTGCTCAAACACCATTTTTCTTATGTTGAGAACACCTCCGTGGTCTAGTGGATAGAGTGTCTGCCTGGACAGCAGAAGGTCGGTGGTTTGATTCCCATCCATGTCATGCCTAAAGATACTAATCGAGGGTACTTGTTGTTACCCTGCCTGGTGCTTGGCGTTAACAGTATATGACAAGGACTGGTCAGCTCGGATTCAGTATACCATGTCTGAGTGGGGTATCTATGTTAAACCTGCGGCATGGTATCTCAGTGGGATTGCATGACATTATATCAAGAATCAAGAACTTTATTTACAAAACACCCCCATAGGGCATTGTACAAACTGGCTACATTTGGGAGTAAATATAAATTCCATACAAGTGCAATAATCATGAACACGACGTTAAGATATCATAATATTTATAACGGGAAAATATATTAAAAACAGCAGCTAATATTTATTTTACCCCACCACAAAGGATATAGGTGAGGTGAGGTGAAATTGGGTTTAACGTTGCGTCCAAGATTATTGCACTTATATAGCGACGTGCATGCACGTGTATGTGTGTGTGTGGCTGCTTGTACTAGTCCGGACTGATGCTGATTTATAGTGCTAGCTCACTGAGATACCATGCCGCAGTTTAACATGAATACCCCACTCAGACACAGTATACTGACTCCGAGCCGACCAGTCCTTGTTTTAGCCCCTTAATGCCGAGCGCCAGACAGGGTAACAACAAGTACAATCTTTTAACGTCTTTTTGTATGACGCGGCCCGGGATCGAACCCTGGACCTTCCGCTCTCCGGGCGGACGCTCTACAAAGGATATAGGAACAGAGTCTGTCCGTCTGTCCGTCCGTCTTCTTTCAAAGGGGACAAATTTTCTCCAAGACTATTTAAGTTAGAGAAATGAAATTTTACACATTGATATTACTGGCCATGATCTTAAATGAGTTAAAAGATTGGTGTCTTAAATTCATTTTTTACAGAGTTAAGGCCCTTGCTCCGTGCTTTTCAACTTAGTGCATTGTGTCTGCAATGGGGACAACTTTTCTAAGAAACTGACGTTACATGAATGAAACTTTGTATGCTTGTCAATGAGATACTTGTCAAGACTGAATTTGAAAAGTGGACTCGTAAATCATGTTTTGCAGAGTTATGGCCCTTGCTAGATGTTTTTAACTTTTGAGCATACACAGTTACAGCCCCTGATCCATGTTATTTTACATTGTGCATAGTGTCTGTAATGGGGACAAGTTTTCCCAGAAACTATTGACGTTAACTTATCTAAGAGATACTTATCATGACTCAGTTTGAGAATGGGTCCATGAATTACTTTTCCCGAGAAGGGGCCTTTTGTTTGTATGAATTTCACATTTAATCTTTTTTTCTGATGACAAATAGCGATTCTAGTGCCTATCTCTTCTAAAGGCTTTGTATTCACTACTATATGAACAAACAAAATTCTAATGTGCCCCATGGGGGGAGGGGGGATTGGGATAGTGTTAACGTTGTTTTCTTGTTAACTTATAGGGTGAGTTGCTATTCATTTAACTAACAGACATTGGTGTATCTAGAACCACACACGCACTTACTCTGTCAGCCATTGAAGATAAGGGTGCCACATTTGCTGGTGATTTTTCGTCACCTTGCCAAAACGATCCTCTAGTTTTGACAATTGGAATGTGAACCCTAGTGTTCAGGTCTTGGTTCTGTCATCAGTGGGCACCTGTTGCTGAAATACAAAGTGCCCTGTTCATAGAGATTGTGCCGTTTTATCATTGCCAACTTTCATCAGTGGGTGACAAAGATAGAAGTGTCTATTATGCTGTTATGATTTATCTCGTACCCCAACACTAGAAGACCTTCTGTCTGCAGGATAAGTTTTTATCATCTTAAACTGCCCATCCCATTTAGGTAATTAATATTTTTTGTGAAAATAATGAAGACGTACAGATAAGAGTATAAAAACAGAAACAACATTTCCTTCATCACCTGTTCATGATGATTCAAGCACCAATTCAAGACTTATCTAGTAGGTTCTCCTCCAAAACAATTTCCCTCACCACTAACTATCATTGAGAAAGCCCTGAAGTTGTTGAGAGGCCCTTCTCCACAAGGCAGGAGAGCCATTTATTATCATGTCTCCACTGGTGCATCCAGCATGACTTAAGCGAGCTACGAGACTTGGTGTCCTGCAGACATACACGTTATCTAACTCTGCTACAGCTTATCTTGTGTAAATAATGGAGAGATACATTATTGTGTGCATAAACTTCCCTTGTACTGATACTGCCAGACATCCTTGTAGGATCCTGTGGAGAAATCATGGTCGTGTTTGGACAAGGATTCAAATCACTGCAGGATCACCCAACAAATGTATTTAACATTTTACCATTGATCAACATCAAATACGAGGAAGGAAATAAGTGGTAGGACACTAGTATCATGTCGTTGGATTTGGTTGCACCTCTGAATGCAGTGTCTAGGGAATGTGTAAGAGGACACAAATATGCCAGATTCAGGATAGATGGTGTGGCAGACATTTATGTAGGGGTATCAATATGTATGTAAGAATGAATCATCATCTTGATAGTAATAGAGAGGTAACCCTTACAATATGATCATACTGTACCCAGAGGTATCACAATTTACCTTCACTATACAATGAATCATCAAAGCTCCAGATAAGCTGCGTATCTGCATAAAAAACGCATCAGAAATGCAGAAATACGCAGTAAAATGAAATCCAAGGGTATCAAATACGCAACCAACATTACATATACGCTACAAAAATAAATATTGTGAAGTAACCCTGCGTATTCGATTAGCAGTTACAGTTACATCATGATCATTTGCCATCACACTTTCTTGTGGAAGTATCGTTGTATTTTTTAGTCCTATAAAGCTCTCTAACCCACACGACACCAGTTTGCAGGGACTAGATGAATAATGTTTTTAAATATTTAACTTAAATACCCACATGTGTAAAAACTAGTGGGTAACAGAAATTTGAATACGCAGGTAGAATTACTGATACCCAATGATTTTAAAATGCATGGGTAAAATACCCACAACACCAAAAGCTTATCTGGAGCTCTGATCATCAACATAACATGTTGTTGGTTGTTTAACGCTTCACTTGCAATATTCCAGCTATATGATGGTGGTCTTTGAATAATCAAGTCTGGACCAGACAATCCATTGATCAATTTTGTATGCAACGATGAAACACAATCAACCATGTCACTGAGCCTGACCACCTGATCCATTTGGTCGCCTCCAGGTTCTGGGGACCTATTCTTACCTGGAATACCCACAACGGTGATCAGTATTAAAATTCCGAAGGTATCAAGAGGTACCATATGTGACAAGGATTCATCTTGAGCCATTTAGGGTACCAAGAATTAATATTTGCATAAATGAATAACCTTTATTGTTATTGTCCTTGAAAACACCATAAGTTAAAATCCAATAATTCTGAGTTCATTTGTTTCCAGCGTCCTGGTTGGAGTTTGAGGTCAGAAAAGGCCCAAAGTACCTCATGCTTGATTGTAAGAGCATAGTCTCTCTTACTGACCTCAGACTGCAGAGCATATATTTAATAAAACAATCACTCCATTCCATTCCTCAACCCATTCTCTATCAGCACAAGCTCATCCCGTTCTCAGCTCTGAAATTAAGAGATTTGAGGGTTTCTTTATAGAATTATGAGAATGTATAATTACTGGAGGTAAAACAATACAGCGAAGTCACGATATGATACATTTCAAGATACAAAGGTCACAATACGATACGTATTGCTATATGCATATTTACGTCAAATCACATGGAAATGTCTTGACTATGAATATTTCAGAGCAGGTTCAAAGGGAAAAGCTTGTTGTAGACACGTGTGTATTGTGGCTATTCTTAGTCGTGAACTTAATTACAACACATTTTGCAAGTTTCGACTGACAAAACTGCCAGGGGGCGTATCAAGAGGGACTGAGACAGTCTGTTGTGTTGATGGATGGTCAGTTTTGAAAAGTTGCACGTCTGATGGTCGGGGATTAAAGTTATTAAGTTAGCAATACACAAGTTTATTATTTTCTGAGAACTAACATTAAACAGTACTATTCTTATGTTGACCCTTTTGTTAATTTTGTTTGTGAGTCCTAGAAAATTTAGGACTCGCAACATTTTATCTGGTCTGGTAACTTTGCAATGTTGCCATTCTGGTTGTCTGACTGAAATTTTGGGGAATTTATTCACTGCAGATATGAACTGATTTGGTCCAGACATTATTACTTACAGCCGTTTTTATGTTGGGTAGCTTATCAGAGTTGTAATCAGATATTTCATTCATTATGGCTTTGCCTATTAAACTTTTTGTCTGCCTGTTTATACAACTTCAACTTTTTAATTTGCTTGTTTAAACATTTACCATATATTAGAATCCAATTCATTCCTCATAATAATCTTCCTCGGTAAATATGTAATCTAGGAATGCATCAGTGCCCTGCCTAGAGATATGACTCATTTCATAAGGCGCAACAAATATTCTGAATTCTACCGACCAATATGAGTATGATGAGGGAAGCTTTTGATAAAATTGAAGATTGACAGTTTTACAAATTGTTTATGTTTGATGTAAACAAGATGATTTTATTAGTCCCACTCATTTTTCTTCGTTTAGTTCTTGTTATTTGAGCATATTACCCAATAGGCGAACATGTGACAGATTTATAAACATGTCAAGACTGTTTAGACTGTCATTGGAAGCTCTTTGTGAATCCATATTGGTGTTGGGTAGTTGAGTTCAAAGAATTTCAGCCAGTAATATCTCAAATACCATCTCAAACAGCACATCAATAAATCTTTGAAGAGGAAGCGAAAACATGCATATCTCATTTTCTGGCCTAAAACAGTAGATGTTTCAAGTTGATATGCTATAGAGAAAAAGGTTTTACAACAGGTGCTGGTTATAAAGAAATTATACTTTCAGGAAAGTGACATTTGTCATTTATCTTGGGTGCAGTTTGAAAGCAGTTTAACAAGAGGTGAACTTGTCTGTGTTCACCCTTTGACTTAGATAGAGGGTTTACCAAAGGCGTAGTGTCTCGTCATAGTATTATGCCAAGATGCAGTCATTATTGGGTAATTTATCGATTTAAAGTAGTATATATTAGGTTGGCATGGACACTGGTATGAAAATAGATTTGATATCTGTAAGTTTCATTCAAGACCGAATGCAATATCTAATTTGTATTATAATTGCTGCTTTACTATCCAGATACATGTTTAGCCTCAGAAATTCCAGATTCCAATTCTTGTCAAGAGGACATGTGTAGAAGACCTCATTTTACTAGTAGGGTCACTGGTGGCCCCGTGAGTCGTCTAAGGCGCCACAACTCTGTGTTCAGAGTTGCATGATGACACTTGGGCACACCAGAAACTTATAATAGTGAGTTTGAATCCTGGTTTCCCCCCCGATTATGTTTCTAGGTTTATCAGCACCATACCCATGCTTGTGGGTTTCACCAAAGTGGTAAATGTCTGAGACCTGCATCACTTTAGGCTTTCCTTTCTAATTATGGCAAAAATGTGCACGATGTTTACATTTTTGTCAGTTTTATGCAATTTCACTTTTTAGCAATATTTAAGTATTGTGAACAGGTTTAGAATTATATCTGTGTGACTACAGTCACAGGAATTAAAATTACTTGTCCTCAACCCTTTTTTAATTGTGTGTGACAAGCAGACTGGCATTACTTTTGAATGCTGTGTATTGTATTGTGACAAAATTGTTCTTTCACACATATTTAAGTGAAGTATTTAGCAGTCGGTTTTATAACAGTCATGTATTTGTTTTAGGTGCAGCATTAAAATACGCTTATTAAGAGTTGAATGCGTTTGTTTATTTGCTTAGTTGACTTGAAGATGGGTAGCCTAGTGGTTAAAGCGTTCGCTCGTCACGCCGAAGACCCAGGTTCGATTCCCAACATGGGTACAATGTGTGAAGCCCATTTCTGGTGTCCCCTGCCGTGATATTGCTGGAATATTGCTAAAAGCGGCGTAAAACCATACTCACTCACTACAGGAACTTTTCATTAATTGTCAAGCATTTACTACATTGAATATTCTTGTACGTCCCTCGGTAACATATTTTTTTCCTGCATCCACTTTATACAATTATGCATACTGGAAGCACATTTCTGTGTAACATAAAACCCTGCAATAAGTATAGTGTTTGGCTTTTTCTGAAAAATCTCTTCATTGTCAGTGTACTGTCCAAGATATTCAGAGACATCAGAGATTACGTAAAGCCACCCAGAACACCAAACTGCACCCAATGAGAGCATAAACTATGTCATTTGGTGGAATTATCTCTGTTTTTGTGACATTTATGCCGTGAGATTGCAAAAAGGTTAGATAAAATCTTGTTTCTTATCAACAGTCAATTGGCAGAAAATGATAGCGTCTGATAATAAAAGAGCGCAGGACATGCAGCCTCACATTTTAGTTGTAGAAGGGTGGTCCTTGATTAGAAGAAGATGTGCAGAGGATTCATGTCTGATAGTCTTCTCAGAACTGCATTCTGTTATGGAAATATCGTGAGAATCTGTTGACTCCGGAAGTGGAATCAATAAGCCTGAAGGGGCGAGTTGATTCTACGTCTGGAATCAACAGATTGAAGCGATTTCCGACTTAAACCATGTTATGGTTGATATATAATTTCTCTATAATTTTGCATACTGACCTACTTTTACTTTCCAATATGCTTTGGTTGGTTGGTTGGTTGGTTTGTTGTTTAACCCCACACTCAGCAATATTCCAGCTATATGACGGCGGTCTGTAAATAATCCAGTCTGGACCAGACAATCCAGTGATTGACATCATGAGCATCGATCCACGCAATTGGGATCAATGACATGCATCAACCAAGTCAGCGAGCCTGACCACCTGATCCCGTTAGTTGCCTTTTACGACAAGCATAGTCGCCTTTTACGGCAAGCATCGGTTGCTGAAGACCTATTCTACCCAGGAATCTTCACGGGTCTTCTAATGTGCACTGTCAATGGACTGTGAATTCCTTGCTCAGAATAAACTGCTAAAACAATAGCATTTAAATGATGGTTTGATACACAGTGTTAGAAAAATAGATTTGACTTGACTGTAGATGCTGGCCTGGAATGTGGCTGTTTTCAATATTTGTAAATGAAAGAAAGGTTGTTTTATGCCCATCAGCAATATTCAAATTTTTGTCGTAAGCATTGTTTAAACTCAGAATTGGGTGATCACAATGTGTGACCTGGCTGATTTTTGTGTCTTGGGAGTGTGGCAGCGTGCAGTGTTGCTCATTATATCAACCACTGGTTTGTCTGACACAGGCTCAATCCCGTGATATTGCTGAAATATTTCTGACCGCTCTGTAAACAACAGGCATTTACTTCCTACATAATTATGATGATACATAAGGCAAAAGGTCATTGTCTTAGTACTTGACAAGGTTCTCAGCATGATGGTTGGTTGAAGCTTGTTGCACACTTGTGTGTAAAGACATGACAAATATTTCATTTTGCCAACACTGTCAGCAGTACTTTGTCTGCCCCATACTTAAACCTAAGGGGGGTGGTGGGGTAGCCTAGTGGTTAAAGCGTTGGCTCGTCCTGCCAAAGACTTGGTTTCGATTCCCCACATGGGTACAATTAAGCCCATGTTCCAGTGTCCCTCGCCGTGATATTGCTGGAGTGTTGCTGAAAGCTCACTCACTCACTCACTCACTCACTCACTCACTCACTCACTCACTCACTCACTCACTCACTCACTCACTTAAACCTTACTTAAGGGTTTCTCTAAGGATCATGTAGTTGCTTTAGTTATCCCTTCCTTAACCAGCATTATTGCCCGTAAGCTGATCACTATCAAATTATGGTGATGAGGTAGCGCAGGGGTAAAAGGGGTTGCTCACCAGGGTTCAAATTCCCTAATGAACACAATTTGTGGTGTCCCTTCCGGGTGAGTGACTTAAACCTTAAGATGGTGGTGGGGTAGCCTAGTGGTTAAAACATTCGCTCATCATGCTGAAGACCCGGGTTCGATTCCCGACATGGGTACAATGTGTGAAGCCCATTTCTGGTGTCCCCCGCTGTGATATTGCTGGGATATTGCTAAAAGCGGCATAACACTATACTCACACACGCCCCAAGGTGAGTGACCAGTTCTGTGATATATATATTCAACTTTATGGGTTGTATGTGTCATAAGTGTGCTGTATCATTTTATAAAGCTGAATGCTCTTCTACAGTCTTGGGGGGCGGTCGGGTAGCCTAGTGGTTAAAGTGTTCGCTCCTCATGCTGAAGACCCGGGTTCGATTCCTGACATGGGTACAATGTGTGAAGCCCATTTCTGGTGTCCCCGCCGTGGTGTTGCGGGAATATTGCTAAAAGCGGCGTAAAACCATACTCATTCACTCACTCTACAGTCTTGGACCTATCCTCAATTATGTATAGCGAACCATATTTCCCTTTTATTATGATCAATGCCCTTGACCCATAGCTTCGTTTTGGAAGTTACATCACTATCGCCATCTCTCTTATCACCAACATAGAACAACATTTCTCTTGTTTGTAGGTTTGAAAATAGCAACAAATTAAGCTGTCTCTTTTTGAATAGTCCAGCATAGATCTACATCTGAAATAATGGTCTGTTATGAGCAAGCCCTTGATATTTTTAATTGAATCGGAAGATATTATGGTCTAACATTTAACTGTAAAAGATGTTTTCCTGAGCATCAAGATGGGAAAGGAAGCCCTTAGGCTGCAGGATGTTCACAGTTGTATGGGAGACAGCATGCAACTCGGTCGAGCATTAGTGATGTAGCCATTTGTTTCAATCACAAAGGAACGGTGCCATTTTATTGGTCATCTGTTTTTTGTATTTCACTCAAACTGGACTCAAATGAAGCTATGGTAGAGAATGGGCCTGGGTTATATTTATGATATTATTTACTCAAAACAAGTTAAAGAACACTCACAATTTGGAGGCTATACCCGCTAGTCATGACAGCTCAACTATAGTCATTTGAAAAAAATCGGTCTTTGACTTCTTTTTAGTGATATAATAGATTCTTTGGGTAATCTTGCAAAGGTTTCCACTTGTAACACATTTATCATTACAAATTCTTTTTGTCGAAATATGTTGGATTTAGATTTAAACCCATGAAGATCTGGGTAGATATAAACACGGTAAGATCTGGGAAGAGAATAGGTCTTCAGCAACACATGCTTGTCATAAGAGGTGACTAACGGGATTGGGTAGTCAGGCTTGTTGACTTGGTTGATGCATGTCATTGTATCCTAATTGCATAGATCAATGCTCATGATGTCAGTCACTGGATTGTCTGGACCAGATACGATTATTTACAGACTGCCATCATATAGCTGGAATATTGCTGAATGCGGCGTTAAACAACCAACAAGAATTATACGTGTGATCAGTCAGTTGTAATATACTACTCAAAACAAGTTAAAGAACATGGCATGACAGATGAATGGAAGTAATATGAAAGAATCAGGTGTTCTTTAACTTCTTTCGAGTAGTATATGTATGTTACATCATATCAAACCTTTACATTCGTAGCTAGCTTTCCGAATGAATTCTAATGATGTTGAAGAAAGAATAAGGTACCACTCATTCATACACTCTGGTCGCTCGCTATATGGCTGAAATAATGCCAATGCGACGTTGAATAATAATTCACTCACTGATATTTGTTTCGTTTTTTAGTTTGTTGTTTAACATCGCATTCAGCAGTATTCAAGCTTTATGACGGCGGTCTGTAAATAATGAAGTCTCGACCAGACAATTCAGTGATTGACATCATGAGCATCGATCCAAGCAATTGGGAAACGATGACATACATCAACCAAGTCAGCGAGCTTGACCACCCGATCCCATTAGTCACCTCTAGCATAGTCGCCTTTTACGGCAAGCATGGGTTGCTGAAGACCTATTCTACCCAGGATCTTCACGGTTCACTCATTCATGTACTCTGGGGGGGCACGGGTGGCCCAGTTGTCTAAGGCGCCGCGAGTCGCTGTGTAGAGTTGCGTCCCTTGGGCACGCCAGAAACCTATGATTGTGGGTTCGATTCCCGGTTCGCCCAATTTATGTTTCTAGGTTTGTCAGCGCCATACCCGTGCTCGTGGGTTTCACCGAAGTGGTAAACGTCTAAGGCCTGCATCACTTCAGGTTTTCCTCCCACATGAAGCTGACACGCCGCGATATAACTGGAATATTGTTAAAAGCGGCGTTAAACCCAACTCACTCACTCACTCACTCACTCATGTACTCTGGGTATGAAAAGTTAAGGCAGAACTCTCCTTCATTCCACTTCAATGCCAGAGAATAATCTATCCTGAATATCTGCTGAAACAGATTCCAGGGGGTGATAAAGGCAAAATAGTAATGAAAATTGTATGAATGGATCACTGAAAATCGTTTGGGAAAAGGGTAAGCATGTCCTGTCAGTCCCCATGTTATTCATTAATGATTTCATCTGTAGATTTAGTGGATAAGGAAGATGAAACTGAATATCCATGATGGTATTTAACGTTAAGATCTGTCGATCCTTATGAAAGCCAGATTTATATTACTTGACTAATAAAAACTCAGTAAGTACTTTAGACTGACGCCAAAAGCATGTTTTCATTTGGCCGATGTGCAATTCTGTCGAGGGTTTAACATAAATCAGAGAGAGTGATAGGGGATTATGGGCTTGATTCCCCTCTCCCTACACGGAAAATCAGCCATGAGATTTAATACCTTAACTTCTAGCTCATTTGCCTACTCTTTAATTTTGAAGCAGATCTTATCACTAAGGAGTATGTTCCAGACAAGTTTACTGTTAGCCCCGCAAATCAAATCTTTTTTAAAAACACATCCTTTATAAACAGCACTGAATGGCACTTCTCAGTGCTCCTTGTAAATGCTGATAGGGTATGTCTCAAAACTTCCACAGACAATTTAAAGAATTGCTTGGAATGAGATATAACAGATTGCTTGAGTAATTATGGATTTGGTGGAGAAGATAATGTGGGAAGACAGTTCTTTGTTTGATGACAAGAAGCGGCTTTGGACATTGTTAAACCACCTCCATGGTCTAGTGGCTAGATAGACGATAGAAGGAGGCACTTGTTGTTACCCTGCCTGGTGCTGGGCATAAGTGGATAAAACAAGGACTGGTGAGCTCGGAGTCAGTATACTGTGTCTGAGTGGGGTATCCATGTTAAACTGCTGCATAGTATCTCAGTGGGCTAGCACTATAAAACTGGCAATAATCTTGAACACATTTCACCTCACCTCAAACGTTCTTCTGAGGTAATTAATTTTGACTTTTGGAGTGACCACTAAGCTACCTCGCCTGGCCAAGAAGCCATGTTTGTGAATACTAGCTTTTAATTTTTGTCCTTTTATGATGGATTATCTGAATATTGTTGCTTTAGGGTCTATTTTAAGCAGCTCCATATAGTATTTCGGTTCAGGATAGGTACCAGTACCTCATGTTTGTCGGAAGAGCTGACTAAAATTAGGGTGAACTGTGGTGGCTGATTGTGCGTCATTGTCATGTAGCTAGAATATTATAGCACAAGACAATTCATTCACCATCAACAAAGCATTTGAAGAAACTGATTTGCAAGATATATACTACTCAAAAGAAGTTTACTTTTATATTGCTACAGTTATTCTGTCATGGCGTGGGGGATTAACTATGGTACGGTTTTATGAAGGAATCAGGTATTCTTTAAAACATTTTGAGTAGTATATAACCAGGTGAGCTACAATGCCATTGCACTTTTGTTTTGTCTAGTTACATAGGCCTTTCAAAATTCCGGTATTTTGCCACAAAATTATTTTTAACCTCCATTTGAATTTAACCTTTAATTTAATTCTTAGTCCCTTTTGCTGGGATAGACATGGCCACTAATCCATTACTCTAAGAAATTTCAGGGCATTCAGGTAGCCTAGTGGTTAAAACGTTCGCTCGTCATACCGAAGACCCGGGTTCGAATCCTGACATGGGTACAATGTGTGAAGCCCATTTCTGGTGTCTCCCGCCGTGATATTGCTGGAATATTGCTAAAAGCAGCGTAAAACCAAACTCACTCACACTCTAAGAAATCTAGGGGGACTAGTGGTTTTCTCTGAATCATTAGTTATGTTACATAAACAAACGACTTGTCCAAAATGAGCTGCAGACAAGGTAGGTGTGCCCAATGGCGTCTACCTCTGTTATATGTGTTCCGATTGTTGAGACGTCCCCTGGTTCCACACCTCAAGGCAGCACAGTTATGTCCGCTCTCACAGAACACTCACCATTTGCATTTCCAGGCTTTTTCATTCTTTAACAGATAGTGTGCAGCTATAAAACTGAAATTTTAATGGACCAAGTGTGAAATTAAAGACGATTTACACACTGTTGGGCTGCATTTTATCAGTTCCAAGGCCGATTGTGTGATGATACTGTGCATTTGAAGAACACTTTGTCGCCATTTCGAATTGTTGAGAAATGTGTCCGTGTTTTAGTGCCATTGTCTGCTGTTGTAAAGCATTCACGACCTTTAATTTAATTTGAGGGAAAAAAAGTCCTGGAGAATATTTCACATCTGCATGTCCTCTTTAACTAAATTTCATATTGCAAATTTAATTATTTTTATTTTTTGCATGTTGGGTCAAGTTGCCCTCGCGTTCTTTTTTTAAAGTTTTACCAATTTATATTTTTAAATCTAACCAGAATAACCAATAACACATGTCATAAGAAATATAATCAACCATTTACAGTTTTTATTGTTGTTAAGATATAAATGAAATGCATTTATAACTTTTAAAAAATATAGAGAAAAATGACAGGAAAGTATTACACAGCAAATTTCAGCCAATAAAATGGTAGAATATTGGTGAAACTCATTAATCAGATAATTTTATTAGTAATTCCATGGTGATCGTGCCACAGGCAGCCCTTTTGGTTCATGAGAATTTTTGATTGGACAGTGTTAAATCTAAAAACTAAAGTCGCATTACAAAGGTTTGAATCACTATGGGTAGCTGAATCACTTTCGGGTTACATGAGAAATTCACTGAAAAAGTGAATTTATCTTATCTGTCCGCCGCAGTGTCCGACTTGAATTTCATTTCCCATTCACTATTGTCAAGAGTGAGAGTGTTTGATACGGTGCTTTTGATTACACAAAATGACTTCTCCTTCCCACGGAGACAAGTCACGTAAAGACATGATTTATCGATCTGATGCCAAACGATATCATTCTCAAACTCTAATTTGAAATTTACCCACTTTTTCCAGTTAGACAATCAGCTATAAAAACTCCCATTCTCTTGGTTATCAGAAAATTTGAATTTAAATGCAATAATTTGATGTAGTGATAGTTACGTGATTGTCTCTTTTCCTCAGAATCAGCATGTGTGCTGTCATTTGTTTATGCAGCTCTTAAAAAACATCCTAATTGAACCGATTTTGCAAACTCAAGAATGCCAAGTCAGAGAAAACATTACCATATGCAATGGTCCATCGTTATTTGATTTTTAGGTTGTAAATTTTGGGTTGTTTCTGAAATCATTATCTTACAAGTGCCGATTGAAGTATTCTCATGGCATGTGGTAGGACTCTCATGGTATTTGTTACATGTATAAGATTTTGAGTGAGTGAGTGAGTGAGTTGGGTTCGACACAACTTTATGCATTATTTCACTTTCAATATAAAACGTCAATGCCATAGAATAATCAGTCTTGATACAGAAACAGAAAAGTTTCAAAATAGTGTTTAAAATAAATTTTTATGGATCACTGAAAGTCAGTGATGACATCAGGTGTGTGTGAAAAGGGTAAGCATGTCCTGCTCCACTGGTAGACCCGCCACAACCACAATTTGCAGGAAAAAGTGCTTGTTAATTTTGGAGTAAAGTCCTAAGTCACTACTGATGTGAATACCCATGAACAACTGGGTTAGAATAGGTTTTCAGCAACCCATGCTTGCCATAAAAGGTGCCTATGGTTGTTGAAATGGGATTGGGTGGTCAGGTTTGCTGACTTGGTTGATGCATGTCATTGTATCCCAATTGCGTAGATTGATGCTCATGATGTCACCTTGACCTCTGGGCCACCCTTATCCCTGCTTTAAGAAGATGATTCTACCAAATACCGGTACCTCCTGAAATATTTCTGTGATGGCTTATGACATAATTAGCAAAACCATTTCTGTAATCATAAGAAATCTTGGCTAAAAGAAGAGTTCATAATTCGCTTCTGACTTATGCATCCCTATCAAATAGTGATGATACCAGGCGTTTGTGAAAAGGTGAGTTAATCCTGCTCCACTGGTGGCACCTACCACAAACACATGCAAAGGCAAGACAATTATTTTTCGGAAATAAAACATGGGAACATCGGTACAAGTCAAAATAGAGAATTGCATCGGACATGGATGGTCTTAAACGAGGGACCTCTGTAATTACTAGTACTCTATTATCAAAGTTATTGTGTAATTCAGTTTTGTCTGCACCCTCCCTCAAACATCACCTTTGTCCTTGGTCATCACCCTCACTCCACTCTATCCTGTTGCAAATACATTGATATGAGAGTTACAGGGGTAGATTTAACAACATATTTGTATGTAGCCAGCAGGGCTTGCTCCTTTTGAAAATTACTAGCCCTTCTCCAAACCAGCTGGCCTACAACTAAATGGCTCTGAAAATTTTATAACTCCTCACCCCTAAAACGTTTTTGTCCTGCACTCTGAGATTAAATATTGGCTTCCATTTGCCTCATTGCATGGCGATTTATGAGCAAATAAAGAAGTTGTTGTACACAACATTATAAAATAGCAGCCGGTTGTCTTTCTACAGAGATGATCCAGTTAAAAAAATTAAATATACACGGAGGAGGGGGAAATTTTGACTATCCAGATGGGCTATATACCTTGCGTTTCAGCAAGCCCTTTGAAATTTTAAGTGGCCACGGGGGTGGTCGGGCAGCCTAGTGGTTAAAGCATTCGCTCGTCACGCCGAAGACCCGGGTTCGATTCCAGACATGGGTACATTGTGTGAAGCCCATTTCTGGTGTCCCCCACCGTGATATTGCTGGAATATTGCTAAAAATGGCGTAAAACCATACACACTCACCTAAGTGGCCACGGGCCAACAGGCCAGTTAAATCATCCCCTGGAGTTAAGTATAAAATCTTAGAGTCAGGTCAATATCAAAGAAAACTGTTTTTAACAAGGATTCGCTGTACTTGCACAGCTCCCTCTTTAGTTGATATGGTTAAAAAAAATATGTTTAATTACAATAAAACTTGAGACAGTCAGACTTATCTTGTACAGAAAGATTAACTCTGAAACTACAGATTAACTCTGAAACTGTATTTATTTGTAATTTCATGACTATATTTTTTTTGTTTTAATGAATATGATTACAGAAGCACTCTACATTATGAAATCCAACTTCTAGTAGACCTTGACAGATTGATTGGTGCACAAGCCCCAACGCTACATAACAGAATCCTCTGTGGAGTAATTAACTGATATTACATACGCCATGGATGCCTGGTCGTACAGGAAAAGTCTCACCTGGTAGTTCTGATCGCTCCTCCGACACCAAAGTAACACCTAGATTAGCTGATGAGGAGGACGATCGCGTTGTTCAACAGCAATTGAGAGGGCTGATTTTCCCTGGTTACAAGTAGCGGGAATGGCTGGATCTTGATCGCTGTGGGGGGTCGGGGGAAACAAATCTGACAGCCAAAGAGGTTGCTTGTAATCAGAAGAGTTAGAAGACTTTTAGAAAGTTGAGCACATGTGATTAAGACGAAAAACTTTGAAATTCAAATTCGGTGTCTTGTTGCATGTTCATGTGCGCATGTATTATTTGTAATGTCAACTGGAATTCTGACAGTGGGATGGTATCTTGATGCGGTGGACTAGGATATGTGCCTGATTTTGTATCTGGAACAGTTCTTTTTTCCAATAATAAAATGTTACTTATCATATTTATATAGATATGACCAGGATTTATCTAGACTGACTCAGAGGCTGATATTCGGCCACAAGTTTGCTGCAAATCAGTAAAAAAATTCCCAAATTGTGAAGAAAAGAATTACCATTTCATGTTACAGTTATAACAAATATTAGTATATAAAGCTTTGTTTAGGTGACTTGTCTTTAACTAACCAATTAGAGGAAGGGGCTGTAATGCTTAGTTTTTCATCGTTGCTTTGCATGCAATGTTAGAATACCCCCAAATTGCCTGTCAAGGGCACTTGGTTTGGAATGCTAGAAAAATCCCTGTATGAATTATATATTGTATAGAACCCACAAAACAGATGAGAAGTATATGCACGAAGTATAATTACAGGTACTCAGGTGTATCCATAAATTCAATTTATTTAGTTAATAGTTATATATACTACCCTGGGTCACAGGAATATACTGTTAAAGCAAATTCAAAGGGTAAATAAATGTAATCTTACTTCAGTATATATCAATAATTACTATTTTTGAAGATAATGTTTGAGGTACTAATTTGGGAAACACTAATATATTGTTAAGGCATAAACAAATATGATATCTAAATCAGTTTTATCTATTATCAATATTTTTTGGTTTAAATTGATTGTACAATTTTGGGCGCAAAATACTGTTAAAGCAAGTTTTAAAATATGTGTGAAGAGAGGAGCAACTGTGAGTGCTATAGCATCCAATAAAGTACTGGAGGGGCAACACCTGGCAACGTATCTCCAGATCTTATGATCTGGTCTATAGAACAGTGACAAAGCAAGGAACAGTGAATTCCCATGCTTGAAAGGGTGAGAAATAACAGAGCCAATGACCCATGAGATTACAGCAATTGTGTGTGAACTGAACTGCATCTTCCTTGATGGGGAGGCCAGTAACTCACTGCAGAGTGGCCGACTACCTTCCTCAGCAGACTCCAGCCTGCCAGGAACCCCTGGGCCGCTTTCAGCTGGACATTGTTTCCCACATGGGCTGTCTGAAGGCTCGTTGTTCCAACAGCTGATAATCACTGGTAAAACTATTGCTTAAAAATCAACCAAAATAAGGGATAATGTGTTATGTTGTGTGTTTAGAGAACCTCAAATCCATTAAAATATTTCTATGCATGTTTTGGTATTTTGAGATCACAGAGAATGTGACAATAAATATAAAAAAATATACCTCAATAGTAAAAATCACCAATCATAATAAATTTGTGGTGGTCTAATTTATTTCAATTTGGTATTTTTCGGGAATGGATTGTTTTGGCAACCTTAAACACATTTATTGCATGCACGTGCCTAATAGATGGTGGAGTAGCCTAGCGGTCAAAGTGTTCGCTCAACATGCCGAAAACCTGGCTTCAATTCCCCAAACGTTTACAATGTGTGAAGCCCATTTCTGATGTCACCCGCCGTGATATTGCTGGAATATTGCTAAAACAATGCTCACACAAACTCACTCGCCCAATGCCCAGAGGATGGTTCCAAGTGAAAATGTCCATGAGTAGAATGACAGGACTTCTTGGGGCTGTATAGTTTATGTATCAATACCCAGCCTACCAACATAAATTAAGGCCATTGTGACTCTGGCAAACACTGATAAAGACAACTAGTTCTAAAACAGTCAGTGTCATGACAAATGGCTGAAGCCTGTTGGGGAGCCATCAGTTCAGGAATGTTACAGTAGAGGTGCTTAGCAACAATGTCTTGTAGTCGATACACAATCTCATTAAAATCAGATCTTAGTTCTCACTACCGCTAAACAAAGATCTGAGGACATCCCATGACGGGTGTCAGACCGTCCTTGTGCGAACTGTGACAGACCAATGGAATAACTAATCAGAAGGCAGCTTTCTCGTTCTTTACGGCACTAATTGCAAATTGGCGACTACGCTTCGAAACATATTTTGACAAATTCTCGATTACAATTTTGAACCTTAACAAAAGGACATTCTGGAATGGCTAATAGATGGTCAAGATTGTATGGATTCAGTCATTTAACCCGTAACTATCGTTCGGAGTTAAAGTTTTCGAGGTTGCATGATTAGAAATGACATTCCGACTGTCACTTTCATAATGTGGTAAGCGATGCTCTGATTGGTCGGATGAAAGGTCGTTCTGACGTGACCCCTAAAGGGATGTCCTCAAATCTTTGTAGCGAGAACTGAGGTCTGATTTTAATGAGATCGAGTCGATACATGAATAGGAAACATGGTACATAAGTGCCACTGTAGAATATGTGCATGAGACACATAATACACCATGGTACTATTTTGTGGTACATACCGGTACTTGACGGTCTTCAGCAACCCATGCTTGCTGTAAAAGGTGACTATGCTTGTTTTAAGAGACAACCAACGGGATTGGGTGGTCAGGCTCACTGACTTAGTTGATGCATGTCATCGTATTACAATTGCGTGGATCGATGCTCATGATGTCTATCACTGGATTTGACTGGTTCAGACTTGATTATTTACAGTACGCCGTCGTATGGCTGGAATATTGCTGAGTGTCGCATTAAACAACAAACAGACAAACAAACTTTAACTTGTACATTTTTTACATCTCCTCTGAAACTGCAGGGCCTGTGGAGCTGAACTTTGTATGAATGATCTCAGCTATGGTGTCTTCATCATAATACAGGTGAGCCACAGAGCCTTGAGGTTCATCTTCAGTCAATGGTAAACTTAATGCAACAACTGCAGCGTTAGAAATTGGCACTAGTCTTGTAGTCCTTGCAAAAATGCCCAATAGTGAAGGTATCGTAAGGACTAGCAGAAATTTGCCTTTTTTATGGGTTTTACTATACATTCTCATTATAAGGACTAGTGGTCTAAAACTGTAAGTTTCTACCACTGAGCTGAACTTGCTAGTTGTAATAGTTGTATTTATAGTTCGTGAGTGAGTGAGTTTAACGCCGCTTTTAACATTATTCTAGTTATGTTACGGCGTGTCAACTTAATGTGGGAGGAAATCCCAAAGTGATGCAGGTCTCAGATGTTTACCTCTTTGGTGAAACCCATGAGCATGGGTATGTTGCTGACAAACCTAGAAACATAACCGGGCCGAACCAGGATTCGAACCCACAATCATAGGTGTCTGGCGTGCCCAAGGGATGCAACTCTGCACAGCGAATCGCGACTGGGCCACCCATGCCCCTAGTTGTATATATAGGTCACTAGTGGCCCTTATGACTAATGACATGTTAATGAGGTACTTGGTGCACATGTGTACGAATATGTGACAACTACAGCAGCATGATGTGCACATGGAACTCCATCCGTCGTATTTCCTCTGTGGTATGAATTCAGTACAGTCGGATAATGCAGATGTTCACTATTCCAACTTCTGCCCAATCAGCTGATACTGTAAAGATGTTTTACTGTTCCTGACATATACAAAAACATTGTTAAATTAAAAAAAGTCATCATCTTGGAAGACTGACATTTCTCTATTGATGTGTCTGATGCTGGTGAGAAGTATCAGTTATTTATCCTGTTGCCAATGTAGCGGCCATGAAATTTCCAAGTCCCGTGATGGGATTTGAACCACGGACCTTCTGATTCGAGGTCCGACGCCTTGTCCACATGACCAAAGAGGTTAACCCCATCAGCAAGCGGGCACACTATAGAAAGGCAATTACAATTATGTCTTAATAAAATTAACAAGTGGTGTCTAGAAAACGGGTTTAAATTTTCCAAATCAAAAACTAATTGCATACATTTTTGCCGAAAATATAAACCGCATAAGGACCCTGAACTATTTCTGAATGGCACTCCTATCAAAGTTGTTAAGGAAGCCAAGTTCTTGGGACTTATTTTTGATCATCACTTAACTTTTCTCCCGCATATTAAATACCTCAAAGCTAAATGCCTGAAGGCACTCGATCTATTAAAAGTTGTTTCTAATTCAAAGTGGGGAGGGGATCAAACAACCCTCTTACACTTGTACAGGTCACTAATTCGTTCCAAACTTGATTATGGCTCCATCATCTATGGTGGAGCCTGCAAAAGTAATTTACAAAAACTAGATACGATACATCATCAGGGTCTGAGGCTTTGTCTTGGAGCCTTCAGAACGTCTCCCATTCACAGTCTCTATATAGAAGCAGATGAGCCTTCTCTTAAACAACGCCGACTAAAATTATCTCTACAATACATCACTAAATTATATTCTAATCCGTCAAATCCAGCTTTTGAATGTATATTCCATCCTCTCTACGAAGATCTTTACAATAAGAAATCGGCACTCCATCCACCACTCGGAATTAGAATAAAATCTGCAATATCAGCTTCAAATATTAAACTCCAAGATATAGCTCCTACTCAACTTTTCTCCTCTCCTCCTTGGCAAATGGTAAAGCCAGAGGTAGACCTGACATTAACCAAACTTAAGAAATCAGATACTAACCAATTAATATACCAACAAGAATACCACCAACTTAGAAACAATTATGACACTTATAAATCTATATTTACCGATGGATCCAAGGATGGTGGCACAGTTGCTAGTGCCACTGTCATTGGATCCAGAACAATCTCTTCCCGTTTACCTGATAACAGTTCAATATTCACTGCAGAAGCAAACGCCATTTTTACAGCACTTAAATATATCAGTAATCAATCTAAACATAAACAATTCATACTGTTTTCAGATTCTCTTTCATGTCTTCAGGCAATTAAAAATATGTCTTCAAAACATCCACTTTTAATCCAAATTCTTGAGTTATTTAATGATCTTGCTACTGGCCAATATGACATCGTCTTTTGTTGGTTACCAAGCCATGTTGGTATCAAAGGTAACACAATGGCCGATGCTGCTGCAAAAGCAGCCCTCAACAAATCTGTGACACCACTTCTGATCCCATACACTGATTTTAAACCCTTGATTCGATCTTACATCAGAGATCTTATGCAACAGAAGTGGGACGCCCAAGTAGGTATCAATAAATTACATGAAATTAAACCAAATATCGGTTACACCTACTTGGGCTGTCAGTCCAGATTTGAAGAGGTCATTATGCGACGATGTCGTATTGGCCACAGCAGATATACGCACGAATATTTATTACAAGGTGAGGATCCTCCGTTTTGTATCCCTTGTGATGAAAGAATCACGGTCAAGCATGTCCTGCTTGACTGTGTTGATTTTTCCATCGCAAGGGATAAATATTTCAATGTAAAAACAATTAAGGACTTTTTTAATGATGTTAATTCTCGTTTAATATTATGTTTTTTAAAGGAAATAGAGCTTTTTCATAAATTTTGATGTGTTCAATGTATTGTTTTACAAATTGGTAGTGCGAAATTCATAACTTAGATTGTTAGTGGCTGTACCCTTGAGGGGGGTTGAAGTAGCGTAAAATTATTGTCCCCCTAAGAGGGTATGTAAGTCCCAAATCATTCGAAGTATTTTTCTGCACACTAGGCTTTTAAACGTAGTATCTTCGTTATTTTAATCTAAGGCTTAACTGGTACACTGTCGCCAGTGACTGAAGGGATGATATAAATCCTGCCGGGGTCCATGCAGGAAGCAAAAGTACTGTAAGTCCCCATGGTCCCCAGTATGGTGATCTCCCTTCAGTTGCTGACGATTTCTAGCCCATTTTTAAATTGTGGTGTTCATTAATGCTTACTGCCTTTTAATATTCTCAACTAGTTTTAAATCAAGTCTGTGATATTCTAGTTATTCTACTGTCCTTCGTTGACAGCTTTTTATTCAGTTTAAATATATGTATCATAAATGTATCATAAATGTAATTTCTCGTCACGATATGGCTGAAATATTGCCCATGTGACGTTAAATAATAACTCACTCACTCACTCTGTGGGATGACTCCACGTCCTGCTACACCAATATAGGTCATGTGATACAAATAGTGATATGCTGTCCTGAATGTGTTTTACCAACTTGTCCTTCCGGGTTCCCATTCTACAGCTGGGTAGACCTGAGGTTAAATTCTGACCTGTTCATGAGTTGAATTGATCGAATCCAGATGAAACTGACAAGATTGAAGTTAAAACTATTACAATGATATAAAAACAATAGCCGTCTTTGGTTATTTTTGTTTTGACTTGCTTTAGAAATATTTCCTTAGAATCATATGAAGAACATTCCCGCGTATTATGTTTGACATGTGACATTTCCTGTACATAGGGGGTAATTGAGTTATTTTTGAAAACATTCCAAGAGGGTCTAATCAGAGGTATTATTTACAGTGTGCTAAAACCTGTGCTATCATTCTCCCTGACTGTTTTCAATCAAGACAAATTAAATGTTCCTTTGCTAACAAGATAAGTATTTCATCTGCCTCGTTATAAAAATAATCACTTGTCATGGATTTCAAACGAGTTATCACAAACTATCATCATCAATCTGTAGTCTTTGCCAGCTCATCAGAAATGCTTTCTACGGACAGACAGAAACATCAGGATGTTCAAACATTATCAAACTGTGCTTCCCAAACATCAAAAGTCATTTATTCATAATGGGGATCATTAGATAAGAGGTTGGTTGAATGTGTGAAACATTTACTCATAATCTTGAAATACTGACAGGTCTTCAGCACAAATCTGATGTATTCAAAGAGAAATGACATCATAATGGGGATATGTGCAGAAGCAGATGTCTGTATTTACACAGAGCAGTGCATGCTGTGAAGGTTCAGCAGTGCATGCTGGGACTGGTTGAGCATTGCATTGTGGGAATGGCTGATTAATGCAGTCAATATTGGGAAAATTCTACTTGTTTCCTTGTAGTTTTTATGCAGGGTTCTGTAATAGTTACATGTGGCCGACATTCTTTGGTTTGCGGTAGCCAGCTGTATAGTCTGTCTTACAGACCCTGATACAAATATATATCAAATACAGCCCATGCAAGTCTATAATGTTTGGCAAGTCTAGATCACTGCAGTATCTGAAAATGAAGAGAGTCACTGGGCTCCTTTTTATTATATTTTTATTAAGATAACTGAACAACTGTTTTTTTATGTACGATATGTTCATTTCAGAGACTAGATGTTAGTCTACCAGCTGTACTGTATTTGATCAATTATTATTTGAATAGTAAACAGTTACTATTACAATATTACATTCACATTTCACATTTTTTCTGAGTTTGTCTTTGGTCAATCACATTCCAAAATACAGTGAACCCTCGATATACCGCTGTCATCGGGGTCCAAGAAACTGACCCCGCGGTGTAGGAAAGAGCGGTGTACAGATATTCCTTGCTGAGGTTCACATTACGTGGCGCAATTATTTCACAGTGGCATGGGACATGTAGATCTATGTAACACTGATCGTGTACGATGATTCAAACTGCATGCGTAAAAAAATAAAAATACTTTGTGTAAATTAATCAAAGTAGTCTGTATTATTTAACGACTGGATGTTATACATGTAGAATCTAAATAAATGTTGTTATATTTTAAGTTTTTCGGGAGAAAATTGGTCCGATCGCCGACCTACTCACATTATCGATCGATGACAGTACATTACAAAGCCAAACAGCCTTGTAACGAAACTAATGTGCAACCAAGGCTGTGATTGGTTAATAAATAATGACGTGTCAAAGTTATGAAAAACCCGGACACGGACAGCTCTCTGTATGCACTTTATGTACAATGTACCTTGACATGACGTGCGTAACTACACGGTCACTTGAGCGATTTATAAAAATGAAACACAAACGTAGATTTGAGTGGATAAGAGATATATTTAGTTCTGTTAATAATGATAATTATGCAAAGGGAAAATTGCACTCAAAATTCTTGATACCATGCAACTGGTGTGTGTAATGACGTAATGTTTGAACACATTTCTATTTTCTAAAAAAGTCACTAATTTTTTATTGTTTCTGACTGTCACGTTCCTTGTTTCTAAGTCGTGACAGTATGCAGCGGACTTGTATCACGTGTAGCTGTTCGTTGTTGTCAGTTTTTTCTAAGTGCTGCAATAACAGCTCGGCCCCATTAATGGCATCTCGCACGGAGGGTACCATTGGCTGTACACTGTTTTCGCTGTCGCTGTTTTCCTCTTCCTCTTCATCGTCGATGATTTCGACGGGCATTGCTGCGGCAACCAACTCTTGGTCGTTGAGAAGTTCTGCAATCGGCAGGTTGTCATCGCACGCGTTCCACATCATGGCCGTCTCTTGGGTTACATCGATGCTGTTCTCCTTAGCATAGTCGCGGAACTTTTGAACAGCATCGATGACATCTTCCTGAAACCCCACGAAATCTTCGTCAACCCCGAATGCTGGTCCAAGGCCCTTCATCCAGCAGTTGTTGATGGTGGCTGGCGTCACCTTCATCCAGGCTTTGGATGTGTGAAGAATAGCATCCTTCACTGTGACTGTCTTCAGGAACGCAACAGGGTCCAAGCCTCTATCCACCAACGCACTCACTAAAAATCTCCGATAATGTGCTTTGAATGCTTTGATTATCCCTTGGTCGAGCGGTTGAATGAGGGAGGTCGTGTTTTTTGGCAATAAGAATGCCTTTATTAGTCCATCATGTGACTGCAATGTACTTGCTGGGGGATGGGCGGGGCAGTTATCCAATAGGAGGATGGCTTTCTCCTCCAAGTTCCGTGATCGGAGATGGTCACGGATAGCTGGTACAAACTTGTGGAAAAACCAATCTTCAAAAATCTTTGCTGTCATCCACGCATTCGCAGAGGCGCTGTAGTGTGCGGGCAGTGTTTCTCTGTTGACGTGATGAAAGCACCTGGGATTCTGGGCACTGCCGATCACCAAAGGCTTCAACTTGTGCGTCCCAGGCTTGTTGCACGTGAGCAAAACTGTCACCCGTTGCTTGGCGGACTTGAACCCAGTCTGTTTGTCTTCCTTGGTGCCTAGGGTCTTGTCTGGCAACAGCTTGTAGTACAGGCCGGTCTCGTCACAGTTGTAGATCTGCTCTTCGTCGTACCCCTCGGTACTTTATTAAGTCACTTGTCTTACCAATCACAACAAGCTGAAATGAGTATTAAATCAAACAATGAGGCTTATGTTTGTTGTTGCTGTGATTTGATTTTATGTGAGTTTAATGCCAGATCTGTGTACGATATGTTTTTTCACAACCGGAACAAAAGGCAGAATGGTTTCGATCACATTCAGCCGGATACAATGAACGTAATTGTTTTACAAATACACACACGTGTAAATCGACTTGGAATTAAATTTCATCAGTTTATTTGTAACTTTATTTGCTTTAACGCGCTTTAACACGCTTTTAGGGGAAAATTCTTCATGCATTTTTGGGAGCCATGGTTTACCCCGCGGTGCATCCGGAGTAGCGGTACATCGAGGAGCGTTAAGTCGAGGGACCACTGTATTGATAATGTGCCACCCGAGAACATTTGTAACCAATAACATGTGTTTCAGTTGTTTCAGTTTATGAGCATTAACTGATTGTTATCCAAAGTCCTAAAGATTCTAGTCATATCATGGAGAAGCATGTCGTATTAATTGTTATGGGACACTTGATATGTTCTAAAATGGTTTCATGCCATTTGTGAGTGAGTGAGTATGCTTTTACACTGCTTTTAACAATACTCCAGCAATATGCTTTTGACTTGGTACCCATGTGGGGAATTGAACCATTAACGCCATTTGTTTTAAACTTAATATAACTATAAGACAGAAAATATATTGTGAGAAACAACTTTGGTATAAGTGGTTACTATTTTATTGAAAATGTTACTTTATTAAGTCACTTGTAGGTAAAGTGATAGATACTGAGCACCTGAATGGAAATAAGGTGCTTTTTGATTTTTGGTATGTTAAGATGCCATATTATTAATATGACATGGACAGAACTATGAATGGTATGTGCCAGGTTATGTCATTTGAATTTTAGCTTTTTACATTGTCTAGACATTTTCCTAACTGTTTGATACTATGTCTCAGTTACACAAGCAGGGATTTCCAGGTGAGCTACAGAGCCACAAAGAGCTTTTTGTTATTGTTTCACATATAAGCAAAAATATTACTTCAAACAATGTTTATTCTGTTCCTGATAAGCATTATGATCATATCAACCAAGGTCGATATTGCTCCGTAACTAAGATTCCTCCTAGAGTATCATGATAATCAAGTGTTTGAAAGAGACATAGTTCCAGCTCTCTGTGTATGTATCATTGTTGATCTGGAAGTAGATAAATATCTTTGTATTGTATTCTTTCCAGAGCATTCAGGTTACACACAGTGGGCACTTATACAGAGTATATAAATACATATATACACCAAGAGGTAGATACGCTCATATAGAGTCACTTAATATGATACGGCAGATATCACGCTGACATTTAGCAGACAGATGAAACCAATAACAATAAGGCCTTTAATGTCTAGGAGCTGAGTAGGTGTTCCTATTTGATTCTGCCATCATGGTAGTGTTGTGTATGTAGCACTTTTCCCATTTAGATAGTGTGATTAACAGCTAGCACCATGAAGGAGGCAACAGACACTAACATTATGAAATATGTGTCCCTTCTGCACTATTCTGCCCTTGCTGAAATGTCATATCCATACCTAAATCTCTCCCACACAGAATAAACCCAGCTATGTGTCTTATTGAAGTATTACCATAGCGATAACAAAAGAGAGATAGCACAAACAGCAAAGCTGGTCTACCAATATAGGTTCTTGATGGTTTTTCGCAAGTGCGATATTATCGCTGAATTCTTCTGGCTTTTAAAACGTCATGTTGGAGGAAATTGACAAATGTTTGTTAGTTTGACTACTCGGCCTACTCAGCCTCTTTGTGCATTATCCTGTTGCAAAGTTGACAGCTGTGTTTGCAGCTTATTCTGATTATATGTTTTTCGTGATTAATTTATGTGATGTAGTACCAAATGATGGCAGGGAGCACATCTCACCTGTTTTTAATGTAATGATTTATAAGAAGTGAATGTGATAACATACAAGGTGTTTGTGCAAGTTAGTTAATGTCATACTTTTTAGGTGACAAATAGGTATAAAATACTGCCCATTCCTGCATTCTTAAGGCAAAAAATTAACAAGGTATTTTTTAAAGTAAAGATTGATTCAGTAGCAGATATAAAATGAAGTACAGATCATGAGATTTACCCAATTTGGGTTTAATGCCAGTAATCGGTTTCACATATTTGATTTTTTCAGTTAGTTACAAATGCTACAGAAAGTTTGTTACTGTACAAATTGGTACCTTAGTATGAACCTAGAAACTGACATATAATGCCTTAGTATAATCCTAGAAACTGACATATATAATGCCTTAGTATGAACCTAGAAACTGACATATAATGCCTTAGTATGAACCTAGAAACTGACATATAATGCCTTAGTATGAACCTAGAAACTGACATATAATGCATTAGTATGAACCTAGAAACTGACATATAATGCCTTAGTATGAACCTAGAAACTGACATATAATGCCTTAGTATGAACCTAGAAACTGACATATAATGCCTTAGTATGAACCTAGAAACTGACATATAATGCCTTAGTATGAACCTAGAAACTGACACATACAATGCCTCAGTATAATCCTAGAAACTGACACATACAATGCCTTAGTATAATCCTAGAAACTGACATATATAATGCCTAATGTATGAACCTAGAAACTGACATATACAATGCCTAATGTTTTATAAAAAAAATATTTCTTAGTTGATGTTGGACATTGATATGCACCGCTACAGAGTTAGGAGATATTTTAGGTTAATCTGAGGTTAGTCTGTGATAGTGTGTTTATCATTTGAGAGACTTCTGTACTTGTGATGAACCATATCACATGAAAAAAAACCTGGCAGTTAATTACAGCATATGTTATTTCAGTGTTCTTATGTTACTGAGAAGTACATAAAGGAAATGCACTTAATATGATGTGGTAGTTTGTGTGATGTCTATCAGTATTATTAATCACAGTATACATAGGTACACATTTTGCTGATTAAACTATGCAGGATAATAATCTTAGTGAATTGTTTACAACTTCATAACGAGAAATGTACTTGCCCAAAACATGTGTCAGAACTTCAGAATTGAGTATTTGGCATTTTCCTGTTTGACACATGGGCTGTTAATGCATAACACTTTCCTTCTGTTTAAAAGTGTTGTTGCAGCAAAAGTATGCTTACAGATATGGCTAGGTTTAACATCTTGTAGACACACGCTTATTCAGGTTAATCCAGACACATATCCGCCCTATCTTCCATTTTGGGCATGTTTACTTAAATTGCAAACTCATTGTAAATTGAGACTGTACAGACATGTCATCACCAGACATATCATATTTATGTATGTAATATTAACATTAAAAATATACTGATATATTTTGCTTGTTTTTACTGTACAGAGAGTCAACTTATACAATTTGGTTTATTCCATTTCTGTAAGACTAGCAGGAATTCCAGCTATGTGGTAATTTTATGTGATGTATGACTTATGTCCACCGGTATATATCACCTAAGTGTAATGTCATTAGTACTAATTACAAGATATAGACCAGAGCCGTGGACTCCTTGACCACCAGCATAGCTCAGTCAAGACTTACAAGACCTTTCACCATGTGGTGATGGGACGTGATATATGACTTTTATCTACCAGTATGTATAATGTATGTATTGTCATTAGTGCTAATTACATGATATAGACCAGAGTTGTAGACTCCCTTGACCATTGTCTGCAATACATCTCCCTGATGAGAACCATGCAGCCAGTTTCCCCAGGCCCTCGCCCACCAACATGTCATCTCAGCTAATGAAAGCTTAGATGAATAAATTACCCCTTCTTTGAAAGACGATGAGCCTTTTTTAATGATTCATGTATATAAAAAATATTGATGCATGCAGCCAGTTTCCTCAGACCCTCTCCCACCAACATGTCCTCTCAGCTAATGAAAGCTTAGATGAATAAATTACTCCTTCTTTGAAAGATGAGGAGCCCTTTTTAATGATTCATGTATATGAAAAAAATATATGTCATTTATGAAATATATATACATTATACACTGGGACATTGGGATAATTTTTTAATTTTAGGCTCAGGTGTCTTTACGCCAAGAAATCTGGAGAATTGAGAAGTCTCAAAGTTCAAGTTGACTGTGCAATCGTTTCCTGGTAAATGGACGAGTATATATAAACAAGTGCATGCAAAGTTATAATTTGGAGCCTCAGTTTTTCTTTTCTTCAATCAGTATCTGTTTTTTAATATTACAATTTAGGATATTAACTGAAAAAATAAGGAAGAGAATTTAGGGATGTCAACTTCTTTATTATTGGAACACAATGTTTCCGAGTATATGCTTACTCCTTCATAAGGTGAATGAATGCTATGAGGCAGAGAGCATATATATATGTACATGATGAAGGAGTAAGCATTTACACCGAAACGTTGTGTTCCTCATAATAAAGAATTTGACATCCATAAATTCTCTTCCTAATGTTTATCACTTCTAAATGCCTTTCAAAGTCTTGAAAAAATAACATTGTGACTCCTTTGATAATATATGATGTGAATCTGTGTTGTAACTGAAACATAGCTAACTGCAGTATGATACGACATTCTTTCACTCACATGCACAAAATCTGGAATAATTTTTATATCCATGTGATACAGTCATAAATCACTGTTATTCTGTGACTGTGAGTGAGTTGTGTTTGAGTAGTATTTCCATCATATCATGGAGTTAATGCGGCAGCTTGCAGTGAAGCATGCCTTAGACAGTTATATTATAACTATAGTTATAGTTACATAACAACTATAGTGAAACCTACGACCATGGGTGTGAAGCTGACAACACCAAAGATCATGATCAGATTGTTTTTGTTTGTTTGTTTGTTGTTTAACGCCGCACTCAGCAATATTCCAGCTATATAACAGTGGTCTGTAAATAATCAAGTCTGGACCAGACAATCCAGTGATTAACATCATGAGCATCAATCTTCGCAATTGGGATACGATGAATATTCATCAACCAAGTCAGCGAGCCTGACCACCCGATCCCGTTAGTCCCTCTTACAACAAGCATAGTTGCCTTTTACGGCAAGCATAGTTGCCTTTTACGGCAAGCATGGGTTGCTGAAGACCTATTCTACCCTGGATCTTCACGGGTCTGATCAGATTGGATCTGGGATTCGAACTCTGCACAGGGAAGGCCACAAGTGCTCCCAATTCCATAGTTCCAATAACCTGTTTGTTCAGACGTTTATCTAGATCTGCTCAGGGGCCGATATCTGGCCCCAAGTCTGCAACAACTGTCATTCTCAAATTGGAATTAATAATTTCTAAGCTCATAATATTCAATGAATGTTACGGCTTTGTATGGTTTTTATTTCACTGATGGTATTAGACTAGTATATAGTATATGGAATCTTTTATTACACAATACATTTCTCTCCTCTAAAATTAAAATCAATAATTTTCCTTAAATATTTTTTCCTGATGTGTGGAATAGAGCTGGTTAGAGCTGGCTAGATTTGCTTTGTATATACATGTATCTAGATTGGTTTTGTTTTCATGAAATATATATATTCCACAGTACAATACATATATTCCACATTATCATATAATGGGTGGGTTTCTCGGCAGGATAATCCAACGGATAATTGCGATATCCGTTGGGATCATATGCGGAAAGAGATGCAAATATCAAAGGTCAAGTAGGGACTACTTTCACTATTTATAAACAAACATGGCGTAGCACTTTTCATTCGGTGAAGGAGTCAGAATTAACCATCGGGAATGTGGAGAAACGACAGGGATAATTGCTATCATTATGAAAAGAATAGTCTAATATACTGAAAATCAGTGTCTAACTGTGACATAGCTCAGGCATTTTACAAGTTTTGGCAACTTTGGAGATATAATTTGTGAAACGATTTAGTGAGGGTACTAGCCAAGCGGGATCACTTTACATATCTGTTCTTGTAGCCCTCTGCGGCTTGGAACCTTTTCCACAAATTAGAACAGTTGGATTTGACCGAAATATGTTTGAATTGTTACCTTGTTTCGTTTTATCGCTGTGTGTACATGTGACTACACTTTGTAACGTTATGACAGGACAGGCCGACTGTCAACAACGTCTGACTGTTGCCGTGACGTTCCATAGACTAGGGTTAGAGTAGCTCCCCTTTGATAAAGGGCAGCTACTCTATTGGACAGACTGATGGATTGCCGTGAAAGCAAGTGAAAACAATTTGTGTAGGCAATTGTTATATATATGTAGTTACGCCATTGTATAAGAAACAGGTTTCTGTTGGAACTATATTGGCTACTGTCACTGTCCGATTGACACATCACTTACCCTCTGTCGTAATACATATTAATGCGCACCATATTCCAGGGAAATTGCAATGTTTAGGTAATGTTTGTGAGAGATGGAAAGAGATTTTCGAGCACAGAATTGAAGAATGACATTATGTGATAAGAGGTTATCACGCTTGTGTGTTTGGGGATGGTAAATATCCTGTATAAGAAGTAAACAATATGTATTTAGCAAGCCTTGGCGAATGTTTATTCCTAATACAGAATATTTAGCGTCCCCAAACACACAAGCGTGATAACCTCTATGTATAATACATATATTCCACAGTCATAGTGCATGACTATAATGGTAGATGCATTTCTACTTTGTTTGTCATTGCAATATTAACACACTATGAATTTAAGAAAATAAGAATTTAAAAAAATCCCAATTTTGAACAAAATAGCCAATTCCACCAGTTTGCTTGCCGAGGGCACTTAGTTTGAAATCCTAGATAAATTCCTGGGGTCATGTAGCTCTTGGCTCTGGTTGCTCAGTTTTGTCATATGAAACAGTTGTTTTACATTAATGTTATTCTGTGACAGTGTATCACACTACAGTAATATGTGTCTCCGGCATAGTAACTCTCCTAAGTAACATGCAACAGTTCAGAATCTCCATCTCAAATTCAAACTCTGATTCCCTGGGGAAATATGTCACCTGATTATATCTAGGAACAACATGGCAGGGACACACGGTGGTTAAGTTTATTTTCCTACTCTGATATTGAAAGTTAATAGATAATAGTGGGAAATAATATCTGGTGCGTTAAGTAATGGAGTGTTTCCAGGAGTCGTGATCTAGTAAATCAGTCTTATTTTATGGCAGGGAGTGACACCTTACAAAGACGATTATGGCTCCATGGACCTCTTTCCATGACTGATAATGCAATGGTGAGCAAATGTCGATGAGAGGCTGGTGTTTCGGGGGCCATATCTGTCAGAATATTTCTCATGAACTTGATATACAGATTTTCTCACGTGCAGAAAAAGGTTAATTTGTTAAAATAAACAAAATTGAGTTTGTTTTTCTTTCTTGTACTTACTTCAGACATTTAAAATTTATTGCCAACTTTTTTTGTGTTTATAAAAAGATTTCCTTAAAGAGGTTGTTTGTAAAGAAATGAATTGGTAATTTGTGTTTGCCAGAATATATAAATCATGTTTTGCTGAATGTTTTTTTTGTTTTGGTAATGTCTGTTCAGGTAGTTCTGTGCTGTTTGTAAAAGTTAGGGATGCTTCATCTTTGAAGGGACAGTGGGATAGCCTAGTGGTTAAAGCATTTTCTCCTCAAACCTAAGACACAGTTTCAGGCTTGCTGATTTGGTTGATGCATGTCATCAATCCCAATGGTGTGAATCGATGCTCATGATGTCAATCACTGGATTGTCTGGTCCAGACTGGATTATTTACAGACCGCCGTCATATAGCTGGAATATTGCTGATTGCGGCGTTAAACAACAAATAAACAGTGTGTGAAGGCCTTTTCTTGTTTCCCCCATGCACGCTGCTATGTAAGTGCAATAATCATGAACGCGACGTTAAACCACGTTTCAACTTTACCTGTTTCCCGCGCCATGATACTACAGGAATATTGCTTAAAGCAGCGTAAAACCATATTCATGTTCTCAATCATGCTCAGTTTTGAAACAACAAATAAATGGCTGTGGCCTTATGTCAGTGTGGATGATGATGATGACCAATACTTACAATAATGATCAATGTTCAACATTTATCTTTGTATATATTTTTCAAATATTAAACAGAACCTGTGCCTTAAAAACATATGATAATTACTGGACCTACAAATATTATTTAATAGACGAAAATAAATTTGCATACCTTTTACCCTGAATGTTCTAAAAGTTTTGTCCTTTTGTTCTATTATAGGTAAATAAAATCAGGAGATTCATATTTCACATGTTCCACAGGTTACCTTGGAATCTTGATAGGATGAGGTCTCCAGCAACCTGTGCTTGTTGTACAAGGCGACTTGATGTTAACAGGATGTGAAGCTCTGTGACTTTGTTGATTGTTTCATTGTACCCTTCCCTGTGGATGGTTGCTCATATCGGTCACAGGAGTTTCTGGTCCACAGTTGATCTTTTACAGGCTGCTGTCATGTGGCTGAAATATTGCATTGTGGTGTTGAATAATAAACAAACTAACCAGTCAGATAACCTCGGTTTCTGGCCCAGTTATAAAGATACTTACTGGCATTGCCTTGTGGACCAATTGAATATTGATGATGAATATATAATTGTGGTATTAATGAACATGGGGATGATGATGATGATGAGGTGAGTTAGGTTTAAAGCCGTTTTGAATAGTATTCCAGTTGTATCATAGTGTGTCAGCTTAATATGGATCAGGAAAGCCCTAAATGATGCAGGTCTCAGATGTCTGATGATGATGAAGATGATGATGATGATATAGTACATATGACACACATGGGTAAGCTGATTGGTCAATTACTGATGTTTGGGTATCTCTTTCTTTATGTTGTTGTGGGGATTCTGGATTAAATAGGTCCCAGGCTTTTACCTTGACTTATGAACTTTGCAGGCAGAATGAAAGTCCAGTAAAATAATAAAATGGTGTAGTTTATTGTACGCTTTTATAATTACTATTGATCATGTTGACAGTGGTCATGATTTATGTGTCTAATGACAGTCAACCATCGCTGCTCTTGATGCGCTGTGGGTACAGTGAATATTACTGTTCGTCACTCAGGACGCAGTATATTTTTTGTCTGTCCATTCTCTGCAATTGTGCGTACTGGACACACATTTTGTGAGTCGCATAAAACCCTGAGGTCCCCAACAATCTCTGCTGCCCCATAACAGGTTACTACGTGGATCAGGTTGCCAGGTTACCAGGTTACCCGGACAGCATGGATCATTGTCCACAATATCAATCACTGGTTTGTCTGGTCCAGACTCAACTATTTCCAGGCCGTCACAATGTAGTTGTAACATTGCTGACTGCGCCATTGACAACAAATAAAGAAACCTTTAAGTAATCATCATGAAATGATGTTTTACTGATTAGCCTCTTAGGAACAGTAGCAGAACAGAAACCTTTTCTGAAGCTATAATTTGTTTGTCAATTTGGGTTGGTTTCTATTTGATGCTGTAGGAATGCTGGTCTATTGAACATACAAGGTCCAACCAGACAGGTGTGGAATCTTCCACAGAGGGCGCTGTAAGGAGCCATCGTGGAGTTTATGTATCGGGATATGATACGACTAAACATAAAACATAAAATATCACATCAGTGGTAGTCTTTCATGCTCTTGGGGTCTGAGTAGATCCCCTTGATACTTTATCTGGAGAGTCTGTTAAGCGAAAAGTACCAGAGGTCCATCAGTGTTTATTTGACTACTCACAAACAAAGATTATGTTATATGAATTTGTGAGAATCTTATCTTGTCTTGCTGTGTTTATTTAGACGCTGATGATATAAATGTATCAATTTCATTTTCGCGTCACTTATTGACAGTCATTCTTATTGACATAATGGCCTAAATCTATTGGATTGAACTTGCATTTTTATTCAGTTTGTAGTTACATTGAAGTTTAGTGCTAAAAAATGCAGATAAACGCTCTCGACTAATTGTCCTCTATATTTATGCTAAATTAACTGACATCTGGGACATGAGGAAAGAACTGCATAACACACAATTTCCCATAATGTACCAGTTTGTGTAGAGCTTTTGATAGTATATTTATGTGTTTATATTTTTAAGTAATTTTTCACAAATGGTTTACAAATGTTGTATGTATCTAAGAGCAGAGCAAGACACCCCCTAAGAAGTGTGTGAGGAAGAGGACTGGCTTGTAGATGAGAGAAGGAGGAGAACGCAATTATGTCTCTAATGAAATGTCTTGTCTAACTCATTACTCTTGTCAAAAACAAATTGAAGAATTTTGCCTACTTCACCATTTGACATGTTTATGAGGGGTGCCTGACGTCTTTACCATGACGAGGCTCCACACTCTGTTGTAGTTCCCTAGTTTCACCCCCTTACCATTTATATCAACCAGGGTGTTACAGACAGTATGAACGAGGATGTTACGGGCATATCAACCAGGGTTTTACAGGGCATATAAACTAGGGTATTACAGGGCATATAAACTAGGGTATTACAGGGCATTACAGGGCATATCAACTAAGGGAGTTGTAACTAACTTGTTAGGCATATTAACTACAGTGTTATAGGGCATATTAATGGGGATGTGACAGGGAATACCAACTTGATGTTACAGGTCATGTCAACCAGATGTATATATTACAGGGCATATGATTGGCGATTTATGTTACATAGGCCACCTCAGATACAGGTTTTACAGTTCGTAGCCACATGTGCCAGGTCATACATGTCAAGATTATCACAGGCCATAAGATAGTTGGACTACAGGGCATATCAACAAGGACACTCATTGCAACATATCACGAGATGCAAAGCAGTTAATTATTATTGTTGCTCATGATTTATTTTAGTTTAGAAGCATTAATAAGTTATACCAAGGTTCCGTCCATCCGTCCGTCCGAACACTTTGTCCGCGCGATTTCTCTTAAACTATTCAGTGGATTCATCTCAAACTTAGTACATATATTCTGTGTCATATGGAGGGGTGCAGTCAAAAGAAAAAATTGTTTTTATTAATTTTCCATTTTTTTATGAATATTTCAAACCCTAACCCTATCCATTATTTATTTGAAACTACTGACACACTAGGCGGGTTGGGGGTATTAGTGAGCCACGCTCACTTTTGCCCTTGTTAGTATGTCTTTTCAGGGAAAATTAAGACGTGTTTATTTCTGTCACTTTACATAGTGCCCAAATTATTCAATGTGTCATATTGAGAACTGGGTTATCCATTGTTACATGCCCAGTATATATCAACCAGGTACCACACACAGCATGGGGAATATACTCCAGTATTGTTTTGTCAAAGAAAACTCTGAAATTTGCAGAAAGCAATAAGTGTTTCAGCAGAGCTGTAATTGCTGTTCTATTTACAGGGCAGTGGGGTAGCCTAGTAGTTAAAGTGTTGGCTCATCATGTTGCAGGCCTGGGTTCAATTCCTCACATGGAGCCTATTTCTGGTGTCCCCCATTGCAATATTGCTGGAATATAACTGAAACCAAGATATTTACAGTAATGAGTGAGTGAGTGAAAACAATTACATTACATCAACAATATTTTAGGATGAGTATAATGAGGCGTATCAAAAAAAATATGCTTGATTTCGGTTACCTGACCCTACCTACATTTCACTCCCTATCCTATTTAATTTCATTCCGATTTGTTAAAAAAGACAATCCCCTGACCCTATCTTGATGTTTTTCATCATTTTGTTCAGTGCTGACAATATGATTTCAACATGTTTCATTCAATTCTTTTTTCCCTGTTAAAGATTGATTGAATATCTGACGTTGGTGAAAAAAGTTTTTGTAGTCATCCATGCAACAAGATACTCAAAGTGAAAGACATGCCATGTAAAATATTTAACCCAAATAAAATAATTTTCCTTACTACCTACCCTCTTATATTTTTCCACATAAGAGGAAACAAACATATGTTTTGGACAGGCTTGATAAAGAACCAATGCAATGACAGACTTTGAAATGAATCATAATAGGCAAAGGGTTCTTGTTACTGACCTAATGCAACCGGATGAATATTGAGGGGGGTCCCTGAATTAAAATACTAAAGGAGCAAATCTCCATGACCCGGGCCCCCTTAATTTTGAACACTGAATATAATCACAAGCGTGTTGGCAAATAATGTATTGCAACAGTATTGAAAATATTGCACATCTTAGGTGAAAATAGCGATTGTGACTTTTGCAATACTTTCACAAAAGTCAAATGTGACAAATCGCTTTTAAGAAAGTCTTACCACAGCAACATATGTAAATTTCAATGCTGAATATGGACACTAAACCTTTGATTGGGATCATCAGATATGTCAGATTTATTTAAATACACACTAGAGTGAGTGAGTGAGTAAGTTGGGTTTAATGCCGCTTTGCCACTTTAAAGAGTATTCCAGTTATATCACAGCGTAAATATACACTTGAGTGAGTGAGTATGGTTTTACGCCGCTTTTAGCAATATTCCAGCAATATCACAGCGGGGGACACCAGAAATGGGCCTCACATAAATATACACTTGGGTGAGTGAGTGAGTATGGTTTTACGCCGCTTTTAGCAATATTCCAGCAATATCATGGTGGGGGGACACCAGAAATGGGCCTCACATAAATATACACTTGGGTGAGTGAGTGAGTATGGTTTTACGCCGCTTTTAGCAATATTCCAGAAATATCACAGCGGGAGACACCAGGAATGGGCTACACATAAATATACACTTGACATATTATGCGAATCATATTCGTGTATCATGGAAAAATCGAAATATTATCATCAAAAGTGGAGTAGTATGTAAAATATGAAATGGAATGAATGTAGGAAAGTTCTGAGTCTTCACTTTGCAGATGAATTGGGCCTGCATCATATCCCGCACGGTAATTGTAATGGAGTGTGATGGCTCCTTCGTGTCAGGAGACCTGGAAAGCCATATGGTCAAGGTGCAAGGAGCCCTTGGGAGCCATGGTCAATGTGCAAGAAGTCCTAACTTTCCCCTAGTAGATTGTTGTTCAGTCTGGAACATAGAACCGGAATAATTCCTCCTTTGAGAATCCAAATTGCAAATATGATGGTTGATTCTGTTGTTATTCTCTTGTTAAAACCGCTGGGAGTTTTGTCAGATCCCTACTCTGATGGTTTTTATTACTTATGCCATAATTATGAGGTTCGTTCTTTTGTGCTGACATGGCAATATACTGTTTCAAACGAGTTCTGACAACTATGACCCATTAATTGAATTCTGTGCATATTGTCAGTGTCAGTCAATGGGAGGTTGGTGCTAGTTGTCAGGCAGATAGTATCTGGAGGAAAGTAGATCATATGTTGATTGAATTAGTTGCCGAAGTTGGTGAAGGGGGAGGGAGGGGAGCAACAGTTATGGGCATAGCCTAGGGCAGGACGCATTGTGGGGGAACCATTTTATAATTTGATATTTTTATTTTATGTTTGTTTGTTTGTTGTTTGATGCCACACTCAGCAATATTCCAGCTATATGATGGCGGTCTGTAAATAATGTAGTCTGGACCAGACAATCCAGTGATTGACATCATGAGCATCGATCCACGCAATTTGGATATGTAACCAAGTCAGTGAGCCTGATCCCGTTAGTCGCCTCTTACGACATGCATAGTTGCCTTTTATGGCAAGCATGGGTTGCTGAAGAGGTGCAGGAGGTGTGCACCCCCTTTTATTAAGACACCAAAGATGTTAACCGTGCCCGAGGTATTATGTGCACAACCCATTTTTCAAAATCATGGATCCGCCTCTGTGTTTAGGTATGCCCTTTGGAATTTAAGTGTTCCAACGAAAAGAATACTTTTGATACTCTTCAAACCTGATGAACTTCATTTCAACATGAGCTAGATAATAAGCCATTGTAAATTTGAAAGTTTGCCTTCTTTCTTTTCCATTGAGATTGGTAACATCCTGTTCATTTTCGGAATTCTCAGGTTTGTTTTATGAATCATACTGTGCATGGCATGTTTATTTTCCTTGTTTGCACAGATTAATTTTGCAAAAAAACCATTTATCACAGGCTTCGTATAACATACATCATCACAAGGTATTTTGAAAAACAAGTGTGGCCTTCAGGCAAACTTTGAATTAACTGTGCGTTTATGATATCATCCATGCCATGGCACTGTAACTTAAGTAATTTCGAAACCCAGAGAATCTTTTAAACTGAAGAAATCTAGACTTGCCAAAGTACTGTAGACTTGCATTGGATAATTTGGATATTTTTTTCAGCGTCTACCAAATATGGTATCAATTGTGAACGTTTTTTCTGAATGCTTCCGGGGGCATGGGTGGCCCAGTCGTCTAAGGCGCCGCGATTCACTGTGCAGAGTTGCGTCCCTTGGGCACGCCAAAAACCTATGATTGTGGGTTCGAATCCCGGTTCGCCCCGGTTATGTTTCTAGGTTTGTCAGCACCATACCCGTGCTCGTGGGTTTCACCGAAGTGGTAAACATCTTAGACCTGCATCACTCCGGGCTTTCCCCCCACATTAAGCCGACACGCCGCGATATAACTGGAATACTGTTAAAAGCGGCGTTAAAACTCACTCACTCACTCACTCACTCACTCACTCACTCACTCTCTCTCTCTGAATGCTTCCCCCATCAGGCAGTCAGAGACAGGCCTAATTTTGTGTGTGGATTGAAAATGTGGGAAATGTCCACACTATTTTGACTACACTACACACACATGAGGAACAGCGTAATTATTTGTAGACTGTGCACACAAACGATTACTTTGTACATTGAATGCAAGACGAGACGATCAAGTGCTCAGAAATTGTGTACTAAGTAGTTAAATAAGTTCGGACATTTCACACGTTTTTGAGGCACGTGCAAAATGCCTATGCATGTATGGTCTTTGGTGAGTTGGTGCTGTCACGGTATGTGGTAAAGCAGACATTATGGAACGGAAACGGAAGCTGTAAGTATCGGTGGGAAATTACTGTAAATATTATTGAATGAAATTTTGATTCAAATTAATAAAATAGATTACATAGATTCAAACATGAGTCCAGATTTACAGTGAACACTTTATATCGCTGATGGTGTTAACGACTGGATTGCGTAATTCAATACGGATTTGTTCATATTCTATTCCCAAAGACCGATCTTGACGAGACATTGTTTTAGGTTGGGGTCTGGCTTATGTACCGCACATAACATTTTGATACAGATTTCAAGGACCAAGTTAATACCTTGGCTTATCTATGAGATCGGCTAGTCTGTGGTCATATGCGGTAGGCATGTAGCACATAGCACATAGCAACTTCTGTTTGGAGTCCAATGTTACTCAATGACATGAGATTAATAATGAAATTATATCAGATCCACAAAACTAATGTATGATGATCAGGAATAGACATCATGAACTAAATCTCACTTAGATTCAACAATAAGTGTTTCAAATGTAAATGCTACATTTTGTGGCCCCATGGAGATTGTGGGTTAGAATGGGTCCCTAGCAACCTATGCTGGTCATCAGAGGAGACTAATTGGATTGGGTGGTCAGGCTCGGTGACTTAATTAAGTGCATGTCTTTATACCCCAATGTCGTGAATCATTTTTCAAAATATCAATCACTGGATTGTCTGGTCAAAACCTGAATATTTACAGGCCAAAGGGAATATTGCTGTGTGTGGTATTAAAACAAGAAACTATCTAACAATATCAAGAGTATTTACTGTGCATGTCTACCCACAAGGGTATATGTTCTAATATCTGCTAATGTATGTATGAGAATTTCTCATTTAGACATAAGACCCGTGAAGATTCCGGGGTAGAATAGGTCTTCAGCAACCCATGCTTGCCGTAAGAGGTGACTATGCTTGTCGTAAAAGGCGACTAACGGGATCGGGTGGTCAGGCTCGCTGACTTGGTTGATGCATGTCATCGATCCCAATTGCGAGGATCGATGCTTATGATGTCAATCACTGGATTGTCTGGTCCAGACTTGATTATTTACAGACCGCCGTCATATAGCTGGAATATTGCTGAGTGTGACGTTCAACAACAAACAAACAAACAAACATTTAGACATAAACATGTGACATCACACCACTGATTTGGTCTTGATGCTATTGAACCAGCATATACACTTTACAGCACCAGAGTGGTAGAGATTGAGTTGTGTTAACACTAAAATAAGCCTCACACTGAAGCACATGTAACACATGTGGTGTCTCCTTGTGACTTTGTTCAAAATGTGCCCCTGTTCACCCAGCAGTAAATGGGTACCCGGTAGGATGAGATGGCAAGGTGGTTGTTAACCTTCTAGTGCCTAAAAGACAGCTTAAGTTGTGTACTCCCCAGGGAGCTGAGAATGATGCTTGAGGGCACCCTGATCTGGTAACGGGGATAATAATAGCACTTTGAGCATGTCGCTGAGTAGTGTGGAAACATGCGCAATTTAAATGGCCTATTATTATTAAAATCTGAAAATTGTCAATTTCAAACTAAATAGACTAAAATGTTTTTGGCACAGACTGAGGCGCACCTTGTCCTTCATTAAAACAGAAGTTTTATTGATAAATACCACTGCTTAGAAAGGGAGGCTTTCAATGGCCAAGGTGGGGGCGTTGGCAATCGGAAGCACCTGTTATGGCCCAGTGGATAATGCTTTCACTAGCTGTCATCTGTTGGATTCTCCTCAACATAGGGACCCTGTGTCAGTTTTGTTCTGTCAGTGACATTTGCTCAATATTCACAAAAGTCAAGCACTCCTTCACATCCGCTGAAACAGAAATACAATTTGCACCATCATGTTTGTTAAATGGGTATGTGTATGACTTGAGTGTTTCAAATTTGACATAATAATTAGTCTCGACAATCACACATTAAAAATCAATCACTTTCATTAGAAACATCAACCATGGAAACAGCCCTCATGTACATTATTCTCTTGGAGATTTATATGCAACATTGGTTTGAGGTAAATATAACTCCAGCACAATGTCCACATCCACTGACGCCCTCGATCCCCACCCCCCACATTGGACTGTGCCTCCCACTCCACTGCCAGCAAGTCGTATGCGTAGTTCCCATGAGGGCTGCTGTCTGCCTCAGTGGCCAGTGATGAGGAAGCTGTCATTCAGAGCCCTGCTGCCTCCCGTGCCAGTCAGTGGTGCCATTCTTCCCTCTCACTGTAGGAGCATGTCAGGATACCATACAGCTCCAGGCTACACGCTCACTTGATCATGGACTGGCCCTCTCTCCTGGGACTACCAGGCAATCTGTGGGGTAAATACTATTACCCTTTAACTAGGGAGACTTTTCTATTTGAAATTGAAAAGAGTTGTTAAAGTTTTTCGTTCATGTTTACATAGTTAATGGTAGTTATTTACCTTTAAATTATTTTTAACAATTTTGTTATGCATTTAATCAATGTTATCTAGCTTGTTGAGTCGGGAAAGTAGTATATTTAGCTGTCAGGAAAGTAGTATATTTCTACTCATTAATGTACAACTGTCAGCAAAGGTTAATGTAGAAGTGGATTCTTTAAATTCCGTTAAGTTTGTTAACTCTGGAATAGAGTATATTTGTGAAAATCATGTGCAACTTTCTTGTAAATATTTTACAGTACAGTTGCACAACTGAATTAGCACAAGATTTACTCTTTGAAAAAATAAAATGAAATGAAAAGATTTATGTAAAATGGTTTTCTTTTGCTTCTGATACAACTAAATTCGTAATGGACCATCACTCTTCACTTATACATTAAAGCAGCAGAATACCTCTATCCATTTATTTACATCCTGGTAATAAACAGCAGTTTTATTTCCCATATATTATGTAAGGAATAGATTATTTTTTCTGTTCTCTCTAACCTGTATCTGTAAAAGCGTTGAGAGCTGCAAGTGAGATGTTCCCATTTTGACTGTATCACTCGTAAAGCTATCATCTTCCCTGCCTTCCCAACAAGATAGTGATTATGTATGGCGGCAGCAGATAAATAATCTCTATTTAATGTGAGGAAAAATGACTATTTATTTACATGAAACTTAATTGATTTTTAAATCTCGGACCGTTTGCTGTACGGTATGGCATCCTGTTTAGCTCAGTAATGTCATTTCAGTATGCAGAGTGCTGCTCATTAGGTTTTAGTTGGAATTGTACAAAAGACTCGGCTCTTATCAGAGATTTCTGATTATTAAGGAAAGGGGTTTGTCACTCTTATTTTACATGTGTACAACTTCAGATGTAGATATGCTAAATCAGTCCTCTGTACTTTATATGTATCTTTTTAAAAAATAAAATTTTCCTTTTAGATATACATTGACAGTTACGATACACTTTATCAATACAAGCTGATTTTATCTGGTACCGTATATGACCACAGACTAGCCGATCTCATAGATAAGCTGAGGTATTAACTTGGTCCTTGAAATCTGTATCAAAATGTTATGTGCGGTAGATAAGCCAGACCCCCCACCTAAAACTACGTCTTGTCATGATCTGTCATCGGAAATAGAATATCAACAAATCCATAATGAATTACGAAGTTTAACACCATCGTAATAAAAAGTGTTTAATTGTATATCTGGACTCATGTTTGTAATCTATTTTATAATTTTTTATCATACTTTCATTCAGTAATATTTACATTTCGGTGTCTATCCATTACTTACAACTTCCGTTTGCCCCGTTCAATAAGGTCTGCTTTACCAACTCACCGTTATTTACAGCAACCAAGATCATATTACCTCTATTCACACCTTGAAACAAACCTTAGTTGACAGAAAATGGATACATATATCATAACTGCCATACATTGACTCATTAAAAGTAATATTTGTTGTAGTTTGACGATTAAATGTCAACATATTGTTTCTGCGATTGAAATAGCGAGATCTCGCGAAACCTCAATGGTGAATTGTATCATTGTTCCATGCAGAAAAAGTATCTGACAATACACAAAAGTGCTATCGCATAACCCTGGTTATGATTATATCAAATGTACAACGTGAATTATTTAAACAATAGATGAAAGGAAAACCAGAATTTGTGAAAAATATCCTATCTTGAGCTTAAAGATATAATAAAGATATAATATTGATAAAATTCCCGTTGTTGGAACTGGAAAGTTGTTCTTTGTATGCCTATGATGGATTGAGTCACGCATATATTAGAATACAGAAAGTATGAATATTAAGAAGGTGTAACTTCAGTCTGGGAAGTATCTGTATTGCAAAGTACATGTATTTGTGTCGAACTAAAGATAACTTTATGTTTTCTTGGTACAGACGTTTCTTGTTAGTTGTATGTTTTGATCCAATCTCATTAAAATCGGCTTTAGTTATCGCTACCGCTTAACAAAGATCTGAAGACATCCCATTAGGGGTCACATCAGAACAACCTTTCATCTGACCAATCAGAGCGTCGCTTACCAGATTATGAAAGTGGCAGTCGGATTCTGATTTCTATTCATGCAACCTTGAAAACTTTAACATGGGGTATTCTGAACGATAGTTAGGGGTTTAACGACTGAATCCTTACAATCTAGACCATCTATTAGCCATTCCAGTATGTTGTTTTGTTCAGGTTTCAAATTTGTAATCGAGAATTTGTCAAAATATGTTTCGAAGTGTAGTCACCAATTTGAAATTAGTGCCGTAAAGCACGAGAAAGCTGCCTTCTGATTGGTCATCCCATTGGTCGGTCAAAGTTCGCACAAGGTCAGTCTGACGTGACCCGTAATGGGATGTCCTCAGATCTTAGTTTAGCGGTAGCGAGAACTAAGATCTGATTTTAATGAGATTGGTTTTGATCACAAATATGTGGGTTTTATCACAAATGTGTTCATGCATACATTATAAGTCAGTGAAACTTTATGGTCCCTGCTATGTCTGATACATACAAAATCTAATTTGACCTGTATGTTTTTATTTAGAGTGGAATTTAAACTACCTGTATATTTACTGTAAATGGTTGGAAACTGACATACCCCCAGATTTTAAGTACTAAGTTAATACCTCGGCTTATCTACGGTCATATACGGTGAGTCTGCTGTCTGAGACAACCAGCAGTATAATTCAGGACATCACTTTTTACCTTGAAGTAGATGGTAATTCTGTAGAAGCTACATGTAATTCTTGGACTTGTGAAAACAAACTTTATTTTTTAACCCTGGTATTCCCTTATCTGATATCAACACATATGTCCAGAATTATGGAAAACATATTTTCTAGATGTGAAAGTTAAATCGTGTCCTGTTTATGTCTAAATGTGTGGTTTAGATTGCAAATATATTCTATAAAAAAATTAGTTCCTCTGTCCTCAGAAGCCTGTGTGTTTCGGTGAAGTGTTTTTGTTTGTTCTTTATTTATTTGCTGTTCATCACAAAGCTCCAGTCATGGTTTCTGTTTCTCAAAAAATTGTTTTTGGGGGAAAGAGAACGCTGGTGAATACAAGAAGTCATGGTCGCAACTAATTGCTCATGACTGACAACACATGCCCAGATGGAGATTCCATGCCAAATGTTTTTGTCGTCTTTGGCTAAACCAGATACGATTGTTTTGCTTGTACTGTATCCCGTGGAATCTTTTCATTCAAATCATACATGAAAGGTGTTGAAGAGATAAACATATAAAATCCTGCATGGCCCCCCTTACACTAGACTTGCACAAGTCTCTTGGATAATAATTATTAGTTTAAATCTTAATTTCTAGATTATGCACTAGTAAATAGAAAGAACAAGTTGTCCCTGTAAGCGACTGGAGTCCTTACTGTCCACATATCTAGACTTGCCTATTATAACGATAGAATTTCTATGCGCCCATGGACTTACTCATTCAGTAGACTGTGAGCAAGGCTACCCTTACACCTAACTTCTGTTATTCTGGGACTATCTCTGCCTCAATATTGAAGTCATGGTTCAAGTAAATCGAGGGCATCACGTCTTGACAGGTAACTCATGCATGCCATATCTGTCTTCCTGTTGAACAGTATTCGAACTTGGGGGGTTCCTGGTTTCCGTGAGATGTGCTGCTATAGTATTTGAATGTGTACCGACAAAATGGGAGATTCAGAACCTGTAGAAAATCTAGATTTGCTTCATTTATGGCTATCATAAGCAAGACAGTAAGGTATGGGCGGAGGGGAAAATAGTGTGGTTCAGGGACTGTGAGACAGAGTAACATGTTTTTAAGACGTAGTACTGGGGTAAGAAGTGGGTCGTATTATCGCCGGAATCAAAGTTCAAACAAGTTTTTTAGCATCTGATTTGAAGGTCAATGTTGGAAAACAACCCTTATTAGTCACCAGACCTTCCAAATTTCTCTAATTTCTACTACTGCTATGGTAATCTTCACGATGAGCAGTTTATTTCGGGACAGAATTTTGTTTTTGGTGTCAGCTGTGTGAAGGGAGATCATGTGAATGGAGATTATTGCACTACAGCGATGTGTACGATCGTGCATGCGTGTACTCATACCAGTCCATACTAGTCCGGGTTTCATGGTGCTAGCCCAATCAGACACCATGCCGCAGTTTAACATGGACACCCCACCCAGACACAGTACTATACTGACTGCAAGCCAAGCAGTCCTTGTTTTAGCCCCTTAATGCCAATGACGAGGCAGAGTTCGAGATCAGTGAAGATCCGGGTTAGAATAGGTCTTCAGCAACCCATGCTTGCCGTAAAAGGTGACTATGCTTGTCGTAAGAGGCGACTAACAGGATCAGGTGACAAGGCTTGCTGACTTTGTTGACGCATGTCATCGTATCCCAATTGCGTGGATCGATGCTCATGATGTCAATCACTGCATAGTATGGTCCAGACTTGAATATTTACAGACCGCCGTCATATAGCTGGAATATTGCTGAGTGCGGTGTAAAATAACAAACCAAACCAACCCAATTGTGTGGATCGATGCTCATGATGTCAATCACTGCATAGTCTGGTCCAGACTTGAATATTTACAGACAGAGTGTGACGTTAAACAACAAACAGCAGAATTACAACATGTACGATCTTTAAGATCTTATGGCATGACGTGAACGAAGACTCGGGTTCGATTCCCGACATGGGTACAATATATGAAGCCCATTTCTGGTGCCCCTGCCGTGATATTGCTGGAATATTGCTAAAAGCGACGTAAAACCTCACTCACTCACTCACTCACTCACTCACTCACTCACTCACTCACTCACTACTAGACCATGGAGGCAGTCGTCAGGGATGTAATTATGGCAACTGTGTAATTATAGCTATTATAATGTCACACGTTTGATGTGATGCTAGAAGCTGTCACAATTAAATTCATTACTTTTGGTTTTCCCTCCCATTAAGCTTCCACCTTGTGATATAACTGAAATTTGTTCAAAGTATTGTTCTTCTAAAGTCACTGACATGTGCTTGACCCCCACCTGTCTGTTAGAGGTCAAGATTATGCAGCTTGTAAATATTCACCACCTAATGACACACGTCAACTCAAGTACTGTTCACATAGAAGACCTTAGCTCTAGTTTCCAGGTGAGTACTATTAATATTTGGAGCCCAATGTTGGTTTTCCATGCTCTCAAAGTGGGACTGTATGGCTTCCTACTCCCTCCCGCACACTTCACTCTCAGAAATTAAGTAGGCTGACTTTTAATGTGTTATATTAAGGAGCCCAGATAAATTAATCCCTTCATTTCCTGGAGTGTGTAAGTATGTATGGTTTTACGTCGCTTTTAGCAACATTCCGGCAATATTACGGCAGGGGAACACCAGATACGGACTTCACACTTTGTACCCATGTCGGGAATCGAACCTGGTTCTTCGGCATGACGAGCTAACGCTTTAACCATGAGGCTACCTGACCGCCCCTCATTTCCTGGAACTATAACCAAATATTGTAGACTTGCTTGGGAGATTTCGGATATATTTGTTTGGAGACTACCAGAAACATATTGAAATGTATACAAGTATATATTCAACTCTAATGAAGTTGAAAATATGTGAGTGTCTAGGCAATATCTAATACTATTCACGTGACATCTCCTAGCAACCAGTTACCCTTACCAGTCTCCCCCTGGATGCCCAGAATATACTATCAAAAGTTGAGAAGTGGATATAAGCTCCTGACTGGTCCAATTGGCAGTTGCATGAGTAACCTTCTCATTCACACTCAAACTTAATGTACTGAAATTCTCTGAAAATGTATTTTTCATGTTTTACCTTGGAGTGGAATCTGTCTAATCCAGACTTGCGTGGGACTGAGATTTAAGTGTGGTTTAGTCAGCTGTCTGGATGAGACAGAAATACAATTCTAGCAAAGAGTTATGTCCCTGGTGTCTTGGTCTTGGAAGATGTGTGTACAGGTACAATAATACATAAATGATATGCCTTGGAGAAAGGGCGACACTAAAATACAAACAATATACTTGTCCTGGTACAGATATGTGTACATCATATATGATAGCAATGCTATGAATCGAGGATCTTCAGCAACCTGGCCAAGCAAGAGGTGACTAATGGGATTGGGTGATCAGGCCTGTTGACTTGGTTAAATGCACCCCCTAAATAGACTGAAAATGTACATCACAGTCAATATTTTCTTGTATATATTGCAGATTTTTTTAACAGAAAACAGCAGGGTGGAAGGGGTATGTGATTGCCTATGTAACTATTAACAAATAATTTACGTTTCATCGATGTTTGAACAAAGTTTTGTTCACTAATGCACTACGTGTTTGTATGGTTTAAATAAGCGCCTCTTTGTCAGTGTTTTAAGTGCCCGGGGCAAAGAAATATTTTTGGGATTCCCCCCCACTCATTTCACAGTAGTGAGAAATCGCATGACATATGTTTGTGAGAAAAGTAAATACTATTATTCATATATATTAATCTTGACAGTCATATATACTTTCAATCCTTATCAAATGTAAGCTGTTTTATGGCTGTATAAACAAAATTTCGAATAGCATATTCGGCCTATACCACTTTATTCTTGGAATTATGTCTATGTTGTTACCACATTGTTTGTTAATGAGAACAGCTTATGGGACTTGCCAGGGAGAGATATGAAAGCATAATCTATATTAGAGAAAGTTCTCAAAGTTAGAGGCGACTAACAGGATCGGGTGGTCAGACTGGCTGACTTGGTTGATACATCTCGTTGTATCCCAATTGCGTGGATCATTGCTCATGATGTCAATCACTGGATTGTCTGATCCCGACTTGATTATTTACAGACCGCCGTCATATAGTTGGAATATTGCTGAGTGTGGCGTCAAACAACAAACAAACAAACTGACGTGTTAACAAAACATACAGTTGAAAGAGCATTAAGTCTAACTTACTGACTGTAAGAGTGCTGACAGCTGGAGGGTGAGGATTTATTAGTGAGCTGTCTCCATACCCTGCATGTTTAAATGATTTGCTGCTCTTATGTGTTCAAAGTTAAGATCATGGACACTTTCCATGGAAGGATCTTAGCACCGTGACTCCCATACTTCAACTGTGATCAAACATACTCCAGGTGAACTTCCAACTTAGTTCATTCTGTGCCCTTGTTATTCACATGCATATTGACATTTAGTACCAGCCCTTGGGGATTAGAACTGGGTTTGATGTGTCGATGTCATTATGCAAAGTTGTCTGTCCTTTCATCACCATACTTGATATTAACTATGTTGCTAAGTTGCAATTTATAGTTTTTGTTGTAAAGGCTGAAAACTTCGTAATGCAATGTAAAAGGTTTCTCAGTCACATCGGGTGGTCGGTGACATATGTTTTGTTTAATGCCACACTCAGCAATATTCCAGCCATATGATAGCGGTCTGTAAATAATTGAGTCTGGACGAGACAATCCAGTGATGGATGTCATAAGCATCAATCCACGCGATTGTGATATAATGACATGCATGAACCAAGTCATTGAGCCTGACCATCTGATCCCGTTAGTTGCCTCTTACGACAAGCATGGTCATGGTGAGCATGGATCTAACCCGGATCTTCACGGGGCTGATCTTAAGTAACCCATGCTTGTCGTAAGAAGCAACTAACAAGATTGGGTTGACTTGGTTGATGCATGTTATCGTCTCCCATCATGGCTGGAATATTACTGAGTGCAGCGTTACATGAACAAGCGACCAAACAAACATCACTGTGCCCTGTGGCATGGATTGTCGTTCAGGGTTTTTCTGATTTTATTTTTTCAAAAATATTTATGGTCTGCTGAATAAGTAAACCAATATTTGTTTCAACCTTGTCTATCATGTGAAAGTCTTCTCAATGTACCACTCAAGCAGGTTTTTGTTGATTGCCTCCTAGACTAGGCTAGACAATGACCAGCGACTGTAATGTCAATATAGTAAGCAGGATACAAACAGCTGCCTAATCCAAGTACTGTATCGAGCCGATGTGTACATTTAAGATAGTACGAACAAGTGTTACATTAATTATCTTGACTCCTGAGTAAAATAAAGCCCATATAGTCAGAGCAAATTTACACGGAGCCTCCCTCAGGGTATATTTACATTGCCTTCCATTCGTCATATTCAATTAATTCTTGTTTATCCAATGACTTAACTTTCCTTCAAAGACATCCATTTTACATATTGAAAGTACTGCTTCAATTCCCAAAGCAAACAAAATGGAGGAAGGTTCTCATCTCTCATACATACAAACAGCTCAAAAAGTTACACAAATGATTTTTTTATCCTTGTACAAATATTACATCTATCACGTTGCGACGATCAGCGTGTTTAATCATATCAAGATGTAGCGTGAGTAGTATTTGGCCAAAGCAGGAACACGGGGAAACAGCTGATGACTTTGTAGGTACCCCCTAGCATGTATTGTGGACCTCCATGTTGTGTTTGATGTTTTGACCCAGAAAAGCAATTTCTTTTTGATCTTTACAATAAAAATGTTTGCCTTTTTAGTATAAATATTTCAATATGGGAACCAAGTATCACATTTTCAATTAAGTGAACAAGTCGGTGAGGTATGTAGCCCATGGGAATTCTAGAAGGCAGGTGATCAAGCATGGGAAAGACATTTGGATATGGTACTATATTTGCAAGGCTCTGAAACACATTCATGTCTCCATCTACAAACAGCCCTCACCAGAGAACAGGACTGTCATCAAAACTTGAAATACTGATATAGCAGTACAGTGTGTCTTCTGATAACATGACCCATGAAGATCCGAGGCAGAATAGGTCTTCAGCAACCCATGCTTGCCGTAAAAGGTGACTATGCTTGTCGTTAGAGGTGACTAATGGGATCGGGTGTTCAGGCTCAAAGACTTGGTTTGCATGTCATCGATCCCAAAATTGCGTAGATTGATGCTCATGATGTTGATCACAGGATTGTCTGGTCCAGACTCGATTATTTACAGACCACTGTCATATACAGTGATCGCTCGCTATTGCGCTACCAATGGGGTCCAAATAATTGGTGGGCGTTATAGACGATGAGCCGTTTAACCGAGGCCGAGGCGGGGGAGCGCGCTCGGGAAATCTCAAATCATCAATAGGCCTATGTGTTTATCTCACGTCACGTCAAAATAGTATATATTTTTATGGACCTAGATCTACCTGTAATATCATTCATTTATTAAATCTGTCATATTTCACAATGTCTGAAATACGTATTCCATCCTAATTTATCATTTTTTATCAATAAATTAAAAAATTATTCACTATTTCCCGCGATGTTATTGAAAATAAAATTCTCGGACACACATTTCGACAACGGGTCCGCATCGAACATGTCAAAGAGCAAAATAAAGACTATTTTAAGCAAATCTTTAAATATATTATACAAAGTGATAAATAAAATCAACTAAAAGTAATCAAACTTACATCTAAGTTATTATTTCCATCGTTTCGTGCGATCGCGTGTAATGTAAGTCAAATGATATCTCGGCTTTCGTCGCCTTGAATTCTCGGCTCGGACACAACGATTAATGCAAAAATATATGCATAAAAAATCTTTGTCACAGCTCGTAACCTAGCACGATACATTCGCGAAGTTCCATATTTTTAATATATATCGTGATTTCCTGCTTAAAACGTTCAGAATAACACGATTTAACAAAAAATCTTTCGCTAACTTCTGAAATTTATCAAACACGAGCTTGGTATCACAGCTTGATTGGCTGCCTGAGGTCACGTGCTCAAAATTGACCAATCACGAAACTTGTAGCAGATTTCGGCAAGAAAGCGTCATTAGAAACAAATTTTAATCCAATGAAATCGCTTGTTATAACTACGGGGAAAAACAGGCGATGTTACGAAAGCGCGATTACGAAATGAATGACCGCCGTGTTGTGACAGCAACTACATGTGTGTGACAGTTTAGCCTTAAATTGGATTGCCCACTAATTAAGAATATAAACTTCGCTTGTGGTTCTCTTTTATTGCATGCATGCGCTTCTAAGATCAAAGGATGTATAGTGTGAAAAGTTAACTAGTTGAACAATCGTATTTCCGGGACTTGCCGCGGATGTTTTCAAACAGATTATTAGAACTCCATTCAGCGATAAACGGTTGATTATGCAATGAGAAGCGTTATGTGCAAATGAACAACGAACAACAATACAATTATGTCTGTGTAAAACTCTCAGTAATAAAAGTGTACATAAATTTTGGGAGCCATGCGTTACCGCGCGTAATAACCGAAGTAGCGCTTTATCGAAGAGCGCAATAGCGAGCGATCACTGTAGCTGGAATATTGCTGAGTGCAGTTTTAAACAACAAACAAACAAACAAATCTGATAATGTATTTGTATGAGAATACTGATAGCAATATTATCACTCTTGGGATATTTTGGATTTTGTTAACAATGCATTGAAAGATTTTTTGGATGAAGATTAGGGCCAAAAATTGAACTTCTTTGATAGGCATTTAGAAGTTGTAGTACTTAGTAAGGATAAGAATTTATGGATGAACAACTTCTTTATTACAATTAAAAGCGACGTTTTGGTGTAGATTCTAACACTGTTCTACTTGCTTGATAACGGTGTTAGAACCTACACCGAAACGTCGCTCTTAATTGTAATAAAGAAGTTGCTCATCCATAACTTCTTATCCTTACCCAATAATTGAACATGAATGAAAACAGAACATACTGCAATCATTGCAATATTTGACAGCTCATTCACAAACATGTCTGTGTGTACGGAGCTGCTGTCTTTTACTATCTATACAGGGGTAGAAAGGAGCAGCAGGAGCGGTGGCTGTTCCTGTACTACTGACACGACTCTTGGTTCACCGCCATTCTACCATGACACAATGACAAAAACAAGCTCGGACTCTTTGATTATAACGGAAATTATTTGTGATGTGGCATCGGTTGAGCATAATAGTTTCAGTAGGTTGAAAGGGCAGATTCAGGGAGAAGTGAAACTTGTAGGTCTGCAGGTGTGTTTGCTGTATGTACCCAAACCATATCTTTCACTATAAAGCTTGAGCCTCTTCAGTGAGACACAATAAAATCGTGCAGGCAGATATCCTGTAAGCATTATTCAGACTGACATCTCTAGATTAAATGAAGGGGTCTTTGTAATCTTTTGTTGTGAAGTACACACCACTATTGTGACTACAGATGGGAAGTCAAAGCATTGTGATACGTCGGTAGACATGACACAGTACGTGGTTGTGAAAGTAGTGCCAAGAGTCAAGCTGTGGTAATGTTGCTGAATTTTACAATACATTCTCTAAGTATTTTTTTGTCAGGTTTTCCGTCCGGAAATATATTGCCACCCTTTTGTGAATATTATTGGAACCCCAACCTGATTTTTAGCTACGTGAATGAAGTAAGATTTAGTTTTTTAAATTGGCAAACAAGCAGTCTTGCAAAAAACTACGGAATATTTTCTTTTTCTGTAATGCTGTCATCAACAAAATCATTGTGTAACGCGGATTAGTTTACCACTTTCATGAAACCCACGAGCACAGGTATAGTGCTGACAAACCTAGAAACATAATCGGGATGAACCAGGATTCGAACCCACAATGATAGGTTTCTGGCATGTGATATACATTGTCTAAAGGTATTGTTAATAAACATGATTTCAGGCACCAGGAACGTATTTAACCATTGGCACCAAACTATAAGTTGAGGGGAGGTGAAATGGGGTTTAACATCATGTCCAAGATTACTGAACCTAATACGTCTTTTGGTATGAAGCGGCCGGGGATTGAACCTCCAACCTTCTGCTCTCCAGGCGCACGCTCTACCACTAGACCACTTAACTATAAGGAATTTCGAACCCTACTGTGATAGTTATATATCATGATATTTTTCTCTCTTTATCGATACTGAAGCTTCTAATCAATTGTAGTTAAACTATGAGGAAGGAGGCATATTGGATTTGTTTTCTCTGTTTTTAATTTAAATGGAATTATTCCATGTATTTGAGTATAAAAAGTTCAAAGATCAACTTCTTCAGGACCATTACCCCAAATTGATAGATATAGCTTCCTTTAGACCTAAACAATCACAACTGCAATTTACAGTGAGTGATTGAGAATGGTTAAACAGCAGGAAAATGCATCTATAACAATCAAAAAGTCTTCTTTTAGATTTAACATTGAAGAGATAAAACTGGTACCGAAATGAACTGATTTTTTCATGTAGGTGTCTTGATTCTGTGACATGGCCGAAAGGAATTAGAGAAGTATGAGGGATTTGTGCCGACATGTTTTCTCCTCTTCAGTAACCAAGTCGGACATGAAATAAAAACATCCCTGGTAATGTGTTCCGCCTGTTGGCTGCCAATCACCTTCAGAGGTGTGCGAGGGGTAGCTGTGTAGTAATTAGGGAGGATCGTTAGTTAAATGGATACAGTCCAACAATGTTGATGTAGAGGTTTCTGTGCATGAAGAGTGTTGTAAACACCGCCGTCATCAGCCAGATGATTCATGAGACGGACTTTCTTGCAATTTCATTATGACTTTTTATTTACATGTCAGAAGCTATTGAGGGTTGTGGATAGGTGTTGGTGTATAAATATAGTTGGATTGTTTTTCCAGTTCCGTGTGTGGACCTACTGAGTTGCCTTTCTAGTGTAGTGTAGTCTGCAACTTAAACCACTAGGATGTACGACTTGGCTTTGAAAGTGTTTGTCTCTGGTTCACTCATTGGGTACTGTTTGAGGACATGTTTAATTTGTATTACGAGCATACTAGAAAACCCGAAAGAACAACAGTGGTCAAGTCATCTAGGTTCTTTTTAATTAACTTGACAAGGGAAATTACTAACGAGCGGTATTCTTTTAAACTTGTAGAATTCAATTCCATTTGGCAAAGTGGTGCCAAACCTTATGTGAATATGTACTGTTTTGACAATCACTGGATTGTCTGGTCTTATCAGATTATTTACAGAATGCTGTCATATAGCTGGAATATTGATGAATGCGGCTTTAAGCAACAAACAAACAAAACACAAACAAATGCAGGTGGGCAAGACGTCATTGAAGCACAAACTATTACACAGCACTCTGTGCAGATGACATCGCCCAAGAAACATGACTGCATCTGTGTTCACCGGAGTAAAAACATGCAATGGTTTTTCTGTTGTATTATCTGTCAAATTGACCTCAAGTGTGTTGTAGATGGAATACCTTTGTTATTACCAGTACATTATTTGTATTATTAACATCATAATTAGATTGTATGTATTTTTTCAAAACGTGTTGAAACTACATGTTGTGTTGCTTATTGTTTGTTTACCATCGTTTTGGCAAACGAACATGTAGAAGATCACTCAGGAAAGCAAACACAATCATCTCAGAGCTACTATGTCAATTGCACTAGGTTATGCGTTTAGAGAAATGGCTGTTTTTCTAAAGCAAATGGCAGGCTCATTACTAAAGGAGCTCCAGTGATTTAGCCGTGTGGTAGTGTAGTCAAAGTAAGCTGTTGCCCCAACAAGAACCTAGTGTCTGACGGTGTGTATCCACAGTACCTCCCCCCTACAGTCTAGGCCTTTTGTCTATTGCCTGCAGCTGGAGTGTGTATAGTATATAGGTAGCTTCCTCACATGTACAAATGTCACTGATCTTTATACCTGCCCCTACCGGTCATCTCTGAACCATTTACATAGAGAGAGACAGCAGGTGCTTGCTTCAGAGCAGACAAAGCACCTTTCCCTTAGCATGGTGCCTGCAGGAAATCTAGGTAATTATTGAACAGTTAAATGGCCTATTGAGTCTTCAGCGTTTCGGAAAATTCTCAGGGTTTCTTTGCTTAGAGAAACAACACTCACTGTGCACACTTTAGTTGTTAAATTGCATCTCTCCTCATGCTGATGTCCCTATTTAACCTACCCTTTACTTTTTCTGTTTTTCTAGACGTGTTCGAATAACATAGATCATCTCCGTATTTAAGTTGTTAGAAACTTGTCTGCAGTGTTGAGACGGCTAATCTCATGAAGATGTTACTGCAGCCAATTTAAGAAATATATATCAGCTCTTAAATGGTCCCTGAAAAACAAATAGATTAACCGGTATGTAAACATTCAGTTTGTTTATGATTGTGATTTGGCTAAATATGAAAAAAAAGTTTTTGCATTGTAACTCACAATGCTGGGGGTCCAGTGCAGCAAAGAGCCAATTATTCTGGAATGGAAACTTTTTTATGAAAAGGTGCATGCATAAACAACATTTAATTCTTTTTCTCTTGTTTTTTGTTTTGCTTCTTAATGTATTTCTGAACACAGTAGAGGTCAGCTACTATTTGATAATGGTGGGGCTAGGCTGTGGGCGTCAATACAACCAATGCATTGATACATATTGCGATACAGTCACTGGGTACTGTACTTGCAATAAACTTCCCTAATGAATCAAGTCTAGTTTAATTTCTAGTTTCATGTATTTCTTCATCAATTATCAGAAGTTAAGAAATGATATTGATGTTTTAAAAAGTACCTGTTGAAAGATTCAAGATAGAAGATAATATATTCCGCAAAGGTAGAAACAGTAAAGACAGTGACAGTAGTCTATAAACTATATACTAGTAATCAGATACATAATAAGTCAGGATAACAATACAACATACCAATACAAAACATTTTTGATATGACCTAGGATTATCTAAACACATGAAATAAAAGTTTTAACAAAAAGACATATAAACAGAAGAGCATGTTTTCAATAAATCACCATCTTCGAAAAACAATATTTAGTATTAGGGTGAATAAAACAAGAAAATTGGTCGGTATTGCCTATGATCCTGTTTCTAAAATGTCAACCACACTGCCCTGATCAACAAGGTCCCACAGTATTTGAAAGACCTGATTTATGTTGAAGGCGAGGACAGTCTGTTGAAGCAGTCAGTGTTATGCAACCCATAAAGCCACTATGCTTGTATGCTTGCATGCTTTCAACCAAATGAGAGCTATACAATGTAACTATAGATCCATTTGTTCATATTTTTAGTGTTACTTTTTGTGTTGGTTGCTGTTTTTTCCACGATGGCTGATAAGTTAGATGTTAAGCATTATTAGTGTTACCATATGACCGGGCTGTGAGCACCACCCAGGTCTCTACCAGGTGTTCAGCTTCATTACGGTGAGATGCACGTTGCATCAGTGTGGAATGAAATAATTGCCATCAATTTTCAAGGAAATCTTCTGCCCATTTATCACACTCAAATCCAGATTTTCATGATAAACCAGCCGATTTCCCAGTTCTTTCTGCACCGAAATACATATGGAACCTAAGTTCATCCTATTTTGACATGCTCTTTTTCGCATCACAGAATGTCGCTTGTACATGGATTTTGTATAGAGACAAAATAGCCTGCACCATCGGTCTGTGTGTAAACCATTGGCCATATGTTCAGCTCCAACAGTCTCGGTGAGTAGGACTCTGTAGCAGTATTTGAAATACAGGTTTTATTTCAACCGCAACTAATCACTTTACAGTGAAGTTTGGGCCCTACAGTGCAAGCAAGCCTTCTGTTCCGTAGGGAACCCAAACATAAGAAATACCAGTGGTGTTAGATACGCTGGTGGATTTGCTACACTCTGTGTCGACATGTTGTAGAAGTTGCGATGTCAGACAGGTGTGGTCAATGTTGTTGCGCCTGGATTAACACGGATCTCTGCAAGATATCTTCCTGATCTTTTGTTAGTGTTGTGTCTACCGAAAAGGATTAACCTTGTGATGAAGAGGAGGAAGGAGGAATCATGGGAACTGAGTAGGTTTCACTTTGTGATATCAATCTTGGCCAAAACATCTTCCCCAGCACATGTGCATGAGAGAGAGAGAGAGAGAGAGATGTGTGCGCCTTCAGCCTCTTCATATTATATCTTCATATTATATACCCTGCTTTTCATAATTCTGGATGGTTTGGCGCATGCCGCATTAATATCAGTATGTTTTAGTTACTGAAGTGACTGACCTTACCTTTGTGGCTTAAGTTGCACATTGCAATATAATTTTGTTCTATGAATTATAAAAGCATGCTTATTCAATTGTATTTTCTTCAGTCCATGTTTATGCTTGATTGTTTAAGAAAACTTTCTAAATATGGAAGTGAACATCCTCTGTTCATTGGTTTGGTTTTGCATATGGACATAACTTCTTGCTGTTATACACAACAGTGTTGTCATTCAATGGTGAAATAGATCGGCACAAGACCCATGACGATCCGGGGTAGAACAGTTCTTCAGCAACCCATGCTTGACGTAAAAGGTGACTATGCTTGTCGTAAGAGGCGACTAACGGGATCAGGTGGTCAGACTCGCTGACTTGGTTGATGCATGTCATCATATCCCAATTGTGTGGAACGTACTCATGATGTCAATCACTGGGTTGTCTGGTCCAGACTTGATTATTTACAGACCGCCGTCATATAGCTGGAATATTGCTGAGTGCGGCGTAAAATAACAAACCAAACCAAACCAATTGCGTGGATCGATGCTCATGATGTCAATCACTTGATTAGTCCAGACTCGATTATTTACAGACCATCGTCATATAGCTGGAATATTGCTGAGTGGGGTGTTAAACAACCAACAAACAAGACAGGCACAAACCAAGTTGAAGCATGCAGCAGCAACCCTCCCTTATTGACTTAGTTTATGGCCTTATCGCCTGTGTTGTGACATGGGCTTAGCTGGAACATTACCACCTCCAGATACGAGATTTTATCACACAGGTAGATTATTTGTCTACAGTTTATCGCCCGACACTTCTGGGGATGTGAAGGAGATGTTGAAACTAATGAGCTCTAAGTGCATTAAGAACACATCTACTATTTAATCACTGTTGGTTGATGGGAATGGCTAGTTTGTAGGAAGATAGTTTATCAGTTTACCAGTTTTAAGGAAGATATGATATAATCTTATCTTATGTCCTCCTTTTCCAAGTTTGTTTATTGCTTGAGGAGTGGAGTATTCATTAATGTGATTATGATATTCAGTTAGTTCCTGGGACTTTACGACACTTTCAGGTATAAACAACTGTCTATCAAATAAAAAACTGGGTTTAATGTAACCCCCCTGTTTTACTTTTTGCTAAAACCAGAGTGTTCAGAGTATTCTGAAAAGGTGAGCGTATCCTGCCCCACCGGTGGCACCCATCACAAACACAACATTTAATCTGTTTTGTTTTTTCAGAGAAAACTTTGTGTTCTACATTTTCATTGCTTTAGTACTGATTCAGTATTTGAAGGCAACATAAAGCTGAACATTATTGACTATAAGCTGTGTTTGTAGCATCCCCATTTTGAAGAGTAGGGTCCCTTAAGAATAGGATCTTCAGACACCCTTGCATTCAAGGGCATACTTAAAAATTACCATTAATATCAACACAGGGCTCGCTCAATAATATATTTGGACCCCCATTCAAAAATCACCCAAATGCAGTATTAATATCTTGTTTCAATATGAACACTACGCTAGGGACATACTGAAACATCATATCAAGGATTACTTGATCAGTTCCTTAATGAATCTCTTCATGTTTTCCTTCTTTTTGTACCTACCTACAGGAAGTGCACATGCTGCCATGTGTTGATGGCAGCATCCATTTCATGAGAAGGGTTTTTCTACCTGTCTACCCATTTTCCTTCTATGTGTAGAAGTAACTCTTTATTATTTCTTTAATTACTTTTCAACTTTTAATATGAAATTAGTCAAAAGTTGAGCTAGTTTGTTTGAAGAAGCATGTTTGATTTGATTCTCAGAAGTACCAGAATGGTCACAACACTCAGTGGGTGACTTCATCCACTAATCGAAAGCTACTCTATTAAAATTATTTCAGTCCAGTAGGCTTAGCTAATAAGAGTCCACATGTGCCAATTAAAACCTCTGAAATGATGCAGAAGGACTGTTTGGGTATTAGATTTAAAGGTTAGGCACAGACACTTGTACTCAGACAAGTGCCTCAAAGCATTAACATCCCTACTGTGTGGGAGCGGGGAGAGAACACTCCATAACGTTTGAGACATGCATGGACGCAGGGCTTATCGAGTCAGGCCTTTCAAAAGTTGCATCAAATTGACCTTATAATCAGACTATGCATAATGTAATTAGTGTAACCTGTGACTGATTGTGTATGACCCCTATGTACACATGGTGCAGACACGTGCATGTCCCTATGTTGGTGAAATGTTCTGTAGCATCTGGAGTGGGTAAGTGGATGAGTGACTTGCACACCTTTTACGAATATTCCAGCAATTCATAAAAAAACAAAAATTGGCTTTACATATTGTACTCCTTTGGGAAATCAAACCTTGGGTCTTCAGTGGTACTAGGGTCGCATTAGCTTTGGCTACCATTTGATAAACATGGAACACAGATGGGACCCATGTAATTATTAGGAACATTTCTTCAAGTTTTCCGAATACAGTTCAGAAGATTTACAGTTTAACAAGGTTATATATCAAGTTTTTGATATTTTTCAGAATAAAACAAAGTCTGACAATTGTACATATATGTTTGTGGAACATAAGAAAATAGATGCCAGCTTCTTTCTTATTTCTGTTTTGTTTAGAAGTTTTATTTTTAGAATTCCATCTCTTAATATGTAATTCGACCATGCATGGCTTCAAATTTCTTCCCTCTTCTCTCATTGCTATATGCTGCCTGTGAAGATCCGAGGTAGAACAGGTCTTCAGGAACCCATGCTTGCCGTGAAAGACGACTATGCTTGTCGTAAGAGGCGACTAACGGGATCGGGTGGTCAGACTCGCTGACTTGGTTGATGCATGTCATCGTATCCCGATTGCGTGGATTGATGCTCATGTTGTCAATCACTGGATTTTTTTACCAGACCTGATTACTTACAACAAACCAACCAACAAAACATTGCTATATGGCTGAAACAGTGTCAGTGTTACAATTTAACTTGATCACTCTTCACTCTTTTGATTAGTAGTGAACCTGGTGACTTTTCCATAATATCAAAGTCTTATTATTATTGGATTAATGTGCCTGTAAGCAATAAATCGAAGACCTTGACGCCAGTGGACATAGAAAAGCTTGATGATCTGTCTGACGTTGGTACCAGTGGATGTAGTATAGTTTGATGGTCTATGTGATGTTGGTACCAGTGGATAGGGTATATCTTGTTGATCTGTCTGACCTTTGTACAAGTGGACATGGTATTGCTTAATGATCTATCTGACCTTGATGCCAGTGGACATGGTATTGCTTGATGGTCTATCTCACCTTGAAGCCAGTGGACATGGTATTGTTTGATGGTCTATCTGACCTTGGTACCAGTGGACATGGTATTGCTTGATGGCCCACCTGACCTTGATGCCAGTGGACATGGTATTGCTTAATAGTGTATCTGACCTTGATGCCAGTGGACATGGTATTACTTGATGATCTACCTGACCTTGATGCTAGTGGACATGGTATTGCTTGATGGTTTATCATATCCAAGACATTGGCATGGTTGACAAGGTATAGCTTAATGATCTATCTGATCCAGGACCTTGGCACCTTGATGTGTCAGAATTACAGCACAATGATTTGTGGACATGGGTTATTTTTTTATTCAATAAGAAACATGGATTTTGAATTCTCTTTTATCATATTAAATGCCATGTATCGTGGTTGCGGTGTATCGTTTTTCCACAGTAAACATGTAGGGTGATGGTTTGTTGATCAAAGACCTTGGCACACAGTGGACACAATATTGCTTGGAGATCTATCTGATCCTAAATTGGCAGTAGTGGACTTAGCCTGCCTTGGTAGTCTAGATGGTTAAATACCTTGGCTGGCCCAGTCGTCTAAGGCTGTGATTTGCTATGCAGAGTTGCTTCCCTTGGGCACGCCAGATACCTATGATTGTTGGGTCGAATCCCAGTTCGCCCCGATTATGGTTTTTTTAAGGTTTGTCAGCACCATACCCATGCTCGTGGGTTTCACCGAAGTGGTAAATGTCTGAGACCTGCATCACTTAGTGCTTTCCTCCCACATTAAGCTGACACGCCATGGTATAGCTGTAATACTGTTAAAAGTGGCCTTAAACCCAACTCACTCACTCAATACCTTGGCACAGTGGACATGATCTTGCTTAGTGGTCTTTCTGATCCGAACTTGGCAGTAGTGGACAAAGTCTGCCTTGGTGGTCTAGCTGATTCAAGACCTTTGCACAGTGGAAATGATATTACTTGATGGTCTACCAGATCTGAATGTTGGCAGTGGTGGACATAGTCTGCCTTGGTGGTCTAGCTGATTCAAGACCTTTGCACAGTGGAAATGATATTACTTGATGGTCTACCAGATCCGAATGTTGGCAGTGGTGGACATAGTCTGCCTTGGTGATGATCTAATTCAAGCCCTTAACATACTATAAAATTTCATTGACTGCTTCAAGACCTCAGTGCCATTTGAGTTGCTGAAGACCTATTCTAACCCAGGTCTTCATGGGTTGACTGATGGATGGACAAACAGACAAAGGGATATGCGAGTCTGACCACCCGATCCCGTTAGTTGCCTCTTACGACAAGCATAGTCGCCTTTTATGGCAAGCATGGGTTGCTGAAGACCCCGGATCTTCATGGGTCACATTAAGAAAGATTGGGTGGAAGATTCATTGAATGGAAGAAAAAGTGAAAATGTAACTCTTAGAATGATTTAAAGGCCCCTCACATTTAATGTATAAAGAAAAGGACTCCTCGCATTCAATGTATAGAGATTAGGGATGTGCGGTATTATCAGTATATCGGTAAATTGAGGTCCATTCTTTTCACAATACGTATCACAATATAATTTTTTCATGCTCGATATATTGGATGATGTCAAATAGTGATTTTTTAATGTTATTTTCTTGCCAAATGCCTTCACTGCCCCACAGCTTGCATTCAGGGCCGCAAGATGGCTGCGTATTTATTGACTGAGTAAACATCATGTTGTACCAGCATCTTGTTTTGTTCCATTTATGAACTTCAAATCATACCTTAATGTATCAGATTGCTGCTGAATTTAAAGTATATAATTATACAATATATCGGGATTCGTATCACAATAAGGCGTTGTGCATCGCAAAATATTGTGATACACTTTAAACCTCCAATACTCATCCCTAATAGAGACCAAGAACTCTTTAGTTGAAACTGACTGTGAACACTGGATATTATTCAAGACCTTGGTGATGGCAAACTTAGTATAAGGAACTATGACAGTTGAGTTCAAGACTTCAGTGCCTGAAGATTTAGCTGGATGGTAAGATTTAAAACTTTAAATAGCTGTAGACTTAATGCCTGGCATTACCATTCAGGCTTTGGCTGCTGCATGACAGAATAGAACATACCTCTCTAGTCAATATATGGGTTATGTCACTCTAGTCAATATATGGGTTATGTCACAGGTCTCTAGGTAATATACATCTTGAACTATATACAGATATAAATTCCTGGGCCATGATGAATGGCACATGGATAATAAACACTGATTAGGCAAGTATGCTGTTTGATTGATTTATACAGATTCCAGGTTTGGCATGCTGTTATTTCAGCCACACACATGGATTGGGCAAACAGCGGTGATGTAACACTAATTATGATTGTACACACTGGCACATTGACTTGTTTGTAGAAATAGCCAAGATTGTATCGATGAATGGATTCAGGAGGTTTTGTAATTTAAGATTATGAAATGATTATTTAGACATTACAAGATTGATTTGTTGACAACAGGTGATCATTGATTTGTGGATTATGGGATCAGGTTTCATAATTTATGGTTTAATTTGTTTACTGTTCATCACACTTTAAGTGGCAGTTCAGAATGGGCCAATTTCTTATTATTTTTTAAGGATTTGCTGAGATATGGATATTCTTTTCTTTTTTTTCACAGATTTTTTTCTGACAAAGAGACATACCTGCTTGTATTACCGTTTTGTTAAAATGGGTTTGATATAATTTTGTATTTATTTTTATGTTTTTTTTGTTTTTTTAGCATTCTTATGGAGACATGTCATGAGAAGAAAGTGTATTGGACAATCTGTTCAGCAAAGATCTTATTTTGAACAAGATGTATAACAGTAAACCATTATTAATATATTAGATTAATACTGCAATAAAGTTATGTATAAGGTTTGATTAAAAAAATAATCCCCTTGTGTATTTAGGATCAAGCCTTTAAGATTGTTAATGTCAGAGAGCCGAAAAGTGGAAGAGTTTGGGCCACTAGGGCTGCATGAATATGGGATGAGAAAGGAATTGGGGTGGTTGTCTTATTACATATGTGCTCTGGGTTCTGTAAGACTGATTATTGATGGATCATTTTTCCTGTTTCAGGTTTATCCCAGCCAGTGTCGCTGATCTTTGTGTTCAGTCAGATTCTGGCACTTGAGAATGGAATACATAAAGGTAAAAGAAAGATTTAATTATTATTTTATTTATATATAAAAACACACTTTTATTTACATATAGAAAAGACATAATTTTATGATATGCCTGCTCTTTATCATATGAGTTTCTCGTCTGATTTTGATGTACAAATTGTCATGAACATGTATATATCTCTTTTGTAACACGTGACACGTTAATAAAATAACTCTCTCTCTCTATTTTGTTGATTATCAGGGATTTATCTGCATTTTCAAACTAAATATCCTTGGCATTTTGGGGGCAATGATGTTTTTCAAAAGTTATACTTTCCTTTCCTGTACAGGTATTTTGCAATTACATTTAATACCAAAAATGCCTCTTCCTCTTTTTTGTTCCTTGTATCAGTGAAATATTCCCCAAGTCCATATTTGTTATAACTGTATATTAACATAAATGGGAATTTTTTAATTCTAATTTGGGAAATTTTTACTGACAATTACTGCAAATTTGGGACCGAATATTTGGAATTCTCCGAACTCTTAAACATCTCTTTTCATGTGAACAGTAATACATGGCAGTTTGGTTAAGAACGAGGTTAGGCCTTTTGGGCTCGAGGGATATGGCTTATTTGATAAAGGAGGAAAATGTTTCCAAATCATTATGAACTAGGGCTGGGACAATACACCAACCATGCGACCCGATACAAATCACGATACCTTGCTCACTATCTGATAAGAATCATGATACATGCATGTGCTCCTATCTGATGTGCGTAAGCCATCTTTTACATAGACCGGATGGCCAAATACCTGGCACACTGACGATTTACAGTTGGCTGTGTCAAGTGTGGCGCAATGGTTAAAAAAATTTACATTTTCACTTCTAATGTTCACCATTAATTAGTGTTTGGTGTAACAGTTATTAAAGCAAACAGTTAAGGTAAGAATTGATAATTTGTACTTTGTGTGTGACTGTGATCGATACTTGTATCGAGAAGGAAAATATCGTGATCCATCAATGCATGTATCATCCAATTACTATTATGAACGTTATCAGATGGGTTCATATGAATGATAGATTTAATTCATTTCAAAACCAACTGGGATCATCCCATGTTATAACTACATGCAAGGCTAAAACGTCACAATTTTCACACTTGAAGAATTTTGGCAATACTAATGTATATTTCATCTAGTCAAAGTATTAAAAAAATGGCCGGTTAGCAGCCATTTGAACATTTGACATTTCCTGTAGGCCAGACAGGGCCACCCTGTTGTTTGAATGTAGGTGTGAAAAAGTTCCATTGCATTGTTTAGACATTCTGTCTCAGAGAATGCTACTTGCAAGGGCCCTGTTACATGCCAGTTTGACACTGATATCTTCTTTTGTCCATTACTCAGTGCTCTATTGGGAGAGATTATGTATTTAAGCAAACAGATACTGTCCAATAAAGCATAGCCAAAAGGAAAAAAAACGTTACTCAAAAAGTGCACATTTGTAAGGCTAATTCCACCCTCAAATATCTTGCGATGGTGCCTTGTGATTTATTGCTGTGTGTTTCTCAGATGTATTCTTAAGCACAGCTGTGGTCCTCTTTTTCTAGGAACATTCTACTGTAACAAAGGTCGTCGCAACATCGTTGTGCGAGCAGAAAAGGGAGACTCCGGCCATATCGCCTCACCTGGATACCCCGAGGCATACTCTACGAAATCCTTCAAAGGATCCTGGTGTGAGGTGCAGATACGAGCTTGTAGCACCTGTAAAATACGATTAAAATTCACTGAGATAGACTTCCCATCATGCAATGAGACTGTCACCAGTGTTACAACACCCCCGACTAGTAATAAATGCATTCCAGGGTAAGTACATTTCTGTTACTGAGTTGCGTTGACAGTCGATTTATTACTTGAAATAGAGGTGTTACAGACGCATGCTACTTTACCTGAGAATTTGATATCAAAACTTGTAGCTTCTTCTTGATTCTTCCAAAACTGCCTTCATCCTTATTTCAGAATTAATGTCAATATGTTTTACGTATATGGAGAATAGAAACGTAAAAACATGCGCGCACAGTTTGTGTCTACAATGCGTAAATTTGCAAACATTTTTTTCATGATCACCCTGCCATCAGATGAAAACAAACAATACCAGTAGTGCTGTCCTATATCATATTTATAACACCCAGTGTGCACGCCGCTCAACACGAAAAACCCACTTCCAGCTTGTGTCACCATTGACGACAAACAAACGAAAAAGTCTGTCCATCATGAAGGCATGTGACTAGTGATCCTTTAAGTTAAAACACGACTCGGCTATGATGCGAAGATGTTAAACTACGAGCGCAGGACAAGTCTCAGGGCCTTCTCCGAGGAATAGTGTATAACTAACTGCCTTATGAACTATTTAAATGCAAGAAATACCAGAAAGAATGAAGAAAATCCAATGGGATCCCTTATAGTGAAACATACCAGTGAAGATCCGGGATAGAATATATCTTCAGCAACCCATGCTTGCCGTAAAAGGCGACTATGCTTGTCATAAAAGGCGACGAACGGGATCGGGTGGTCAGGCTCGCTGACTTGGTTGATGCATGTCATCGATCCCAATTGCATGGATCGATGCTCATGATATTAATCACTGGATTGTCTGGTCTAGACTCGATTATTTACAGACGGCCGTCATATAGCTGGAATATTGCTGAGTGTGGCGTTAAACAACAAACCAACCAAATTATAGTGAAACAATACAGTAATCGCTGTGTGAAACAAATCCGTTGACAGCATCAGTGTCATGTAAGAGTGAACACCCTTTTTCATCACCTGCCCTGTGGCTCAGGGGAAAAAACAGTGGGTTGCAGTACTAAACATGATGTGTGAGGTTGCAGGTTCAATTCATTTTATAAAATTGTGACTTTTAACCATTATAAAATCAACATTGTTTATACAATTCAACTGTGAAACCTAGGTCTCACAATTCACATGTAAAACATCCAAGCAGGTTTCACAATTCACATGTAAAACATACAAGCAGGTCTTACAATTCACATGTAAAACATACAAGCAGGTCTTACAATTCACATGTAAAACATACAGGCAGGTCTTACAATTCACATGTAAAACATACAAGCAGGTCTCACAATTCACATGTAAAACATACAAGCAGGTCTTACAATTCACATGTAAAACATACAGGCAGGTCTTACAATTCACATGTAAAACAAACAGGCAGGTCTTACAATTCACATGTAAAACAAACAGGCAGGTCTTACAATTCACACGTAAAAACATCCAAGCCGGTTTCACAATTCACATGTAAAACATCCAAGCAGGCCTCACTTGATAGTTGTACTTCTCACAAGGTGACTGTGAGACAGTGATACCTACAATACAAGAGACGACAGTGGCAGTAGGTTTATAATATGGGGGAAAGGGTCAGTGTGAGAATCAGAGGTCATCTTTTTTTACACCCATAAATATATCCACCAGAGCTAACTTATGATAAATTACTTTCTAGGAAACGGTTTTCCAGGTAGTGTTGTGACTAGTTTTCCTATTCCTAGAGATGTTGATACAGCTTAGTTGATGATGTCACTTCCACGCTGCCAGTGTTCAATATTCACAGAATATCTAACTAGACAGCCGAATGGCAACGCATGAAAGATAGCTGCCCAGTTGGAAAGTTGTCAGGCCAGATTTTGTAAATTGACCTTTTTTGCAAATGGTAATAAAAATCTCAGGTAGTTAAATGTTTTAATATTAAATATGTAGAAATTGGCATAATTGATAGCTTGAAGAATTGTACTCAAATGTTCAACCTACCAAGAATTTAATTTATACCTAGATTGATATATTTTATCAAAGTTAGTATTGCAAAACTGCCTTAGGTGGAATAAATCATATATAGCATGAGGACAGACTTCCTGTCCAAATTTTTATTTATGTATTTTATATATACAATTAAAAAATCAACATTGCTAAAAGCGGCGTAAAACAATACGCACTCACTCACTCACTCACTCACTCACTCACTCACTCACTCACTCACTCACTCACTCACTCAAAAATCAACATGACCATCAGATGTGCATTGTCTAAAAGTTAACTGCTCAAAACCAAACAGTCGGTCTTCGGCCAGGCAGCTATTTCCAAAGCTGACAGTGCAATAGCTAGCTTACTTGAAGCTGAAATGCAGTACAGGGTTGAAGTTCCTTTACACAATTAACGTTATTTGCTGTTCACTATAACTTTCTGGGCTTGTGTTAGTGAAGGTGTTAGATCTTTAATTCAATTTACCCTAGACATTTTCTACCTTGCCCTTCATACAGGGATCACCTCCTTTCAGGCTGTTTACCCCCATCAATCACACACACGGGTGTTTTGTGAGAAAACATCCAAAGTTATTAGGAACCCCCGTGTTATCCGTTTTAACACACTGACTGATAACTGCACTGAATGACTACTGCATGCCATGTGCCCTGGACCAAGGCCTAAGACTGGTTCTTGCTATGATATGCAGTGACCCTGTACTCTTGTCCAATGACATTTCAGAATATCAATAGCTGACATGAATACCACACTAGACCACTGAATTTCAAGTTTAATCAACACTTTTTGTTGTATGTAGAAGTATATATATAGTAACAAATATAACACCTTCATTCCTGCGAATACCATACTTCTTTTAAATCATTGCCATAATCCTGTCATCACACTATAAAAATCTATGGATCTTCAACAGAAGTGCTCTTCATTGTCAGCTGCTCCAAACTAGTTGTGTGGATGATAGTTTTCCTCCACCATTGTTCTGAGCATTGGCGAGGCAGGAAAACCTCAATTATTTCCAAATACCCAACATCTAACTGGATGCAGATAATTGGGGAAGGTGGGTGTAATAGAGGTAGTATTCTTAGAATTATATAACATTATAACAATGATAGCTATTTGAAAATTCTGGCAAATACCATACCTCTATTACATTGTTGCCAGAATAGCCAGAGGGACTGGTGGTTTCTGATATCTAGTAGTCCAAGGACAGCTGATGGCAAATCCTTACCCAATAATGGCTCCATACCACCATTAAGTCTAATCAGAACATAATCACTGACAGGCCCAATACTGATCAGACATTCTTCTGTTTCACTACTAATAGTCTTTTGAAATTATTCAGGACATGTTGAACAACAGCCTTTCAATGTCCTGAAGGCATGTGACTGGTGATCCTTTTTAAGTTAAGACACGACTCCTCGGCTTTGGTGGAAGATGTAAAACTGTAAGCGCAGGACAAGTCACAGGGATTTCTCAACTAAAAAAGGGGAATAGTGTATAACTAACTTATGAACCATCTAAATGCAAGAAATACCAAGGAGAAACATGGACCCATCTGAAACCTTGTGTAGGTCTGTATGTCTGAAACATCCTTTCAGCATGTGATTTGAGCCCACAGTTTTCAAATCAACCCAAATTCTGAGTTTCCAGAGTTGTGAAGCTCTGAAGCGCTACTCAAATGAAATGCTCAGGTTCATCATAAATTGTTACACATTTTACTTTTTAATACAGTATTTCAGCTGTGACAGTCATAGTGGTTACCATAATTGATAAGTGAGGTTGTTGAAAGGATAACTAGCTGTGTATTTATGACAAGGTCTTGCTTGTACTGGCTATCTGCGTTATGCTGTTGCCATGTATTGTGACAAGGTCTTGCTTGCACTGGCCAGCTGTGATTATGCTGTTGCCATGTACTATGACAATGTCTTGCTTGCACCGGCTAGCTGTGTTATGCTGTTGCCATGTACTGTGACAATGTCTTGCTTGCACCGGCTAGCTGTGTTATGCTGTTGCCATGTACTATGACAATGTCTTGCTTGCACTGGCCAGCTGTGATTATGCTGTTGCCATGTATTGTGACAAGGTCTTGCTTGCACTGGCCAGCTGTGATTATGCTGTTGCCATGTATTGTGACAAGGTCTTGCTTGCACTGGCCAGCTGTGATTATGCTGTTGCCATGTATTGTGACAAGGTCTTGCTTGTACTGGTCAGCTGCGTTATGCTGTTGCCATGTACTGTGACAATGTCTTGCTTGCACCGGCTAGCTGCGTTATACTGTTGCCATGTACTGGTCTTGCTTGCACCAGCTAGCTGTGTTAATATGCTGTTGCCATGTATTGTGACAAGGTCTTGCTTGCACCGGCTAGCTGTGTTATGCTGTTGCCATGTACTATGACAATGTCTTGCTTGCACCGGCTAGCTGCGTTATACTGTTGCCATGTACTGGTCTTGCTTGCACCAGCTAGCTGTGTTAATATGCTGTTGCCATGTATTGTGACAATGTCTTGCTTGCACCGGCTAGCTGTGTTATGCTGTTGCCATGTACTATGACAATGTCTTGCTTGCACCGGCTAGCTGCGTTATACTGTTGCCATGTACTGGTCTTGCTTGCACCAGCTAGCTGTGTTAATTTGCTGTTGCCATGTATTGTGACAATGTCTTGCTTGCACCGGCTAGCTGTGTTATGCTGTTGCCATGTACTGTGACAAGGTCTTGCTTGCACTATCTAGCTGTGCTAATATGCTGTTGCCATGTACTGTGTCAAGGTCTTGCTGGCACCAGCTAGCTGAGCTAATATGCTGTTGCCATGTACTGTGATAAGGTCTTGCTTGCACTATCTAGCTGTGCTAATAAAGATTTTTCATCCAAACTTGGTACATGTATTAACCAGGGGCTGAAGTGGTGCCTTTTGCTATTGTGGGGGCTGGGGGATTTGTCATCTTCTGATGACTCTTGTGTCTGAAAGGAAGAACAAAACAAAACTCTTTTGGGACCCACAATATATTATTTTTCAGAGCATCCAACATGTTCAGTGAATGATTATTATTTGTTTTGTGAAACTTTTGGAAAAATTATGCTTTTCCAGCAATTTCTGGAACAATTTTAAAAAATTCCTAGCAGCTCCCCAAAGAATGTCACGTGGGGGACCCTTATGCTGTTCCCGGGTTCTGGACAATTCCTTGTTTGCACTGTTAATGGTCAGTGCTAGCTAGGTTCCACTTGGAGTACTTTCCTCATCAGAACTTCAGTTAAATAGATGTACTATGACAATATCATAAAGGGACTTTAACCAAGAAGTTTGCTTTTAAATCATACATTGTATTTCATTATTGAGGTTTTATTTCAAAGATCTGAACTTACAACATATCATTTTCAGTTTGTTTATTTCATTAAGCTTAGCTTAATTAATAGAATACCCACTCTAGAATATGGGATTGTATATGTAGATCATCACTCATTATTGGGGCACGGGTGGCCCACTGGGCAGTCGTCTAAGGCGATTTGCTGTGCAGAGTTGCTTCCCTTGGACACGCCAGAAACCTATGATTGGGTTTGAATCCTGGTTCGCCCTGATATGTTTCTAGGTTTGTCAGCACCATACCCTTGCTTGTTGGTTTCACCGAAGTGGTAAACATTTGAGACTTGCAATACTTCAAGCTTTCCTCCCACATTAAGCTGACATGCCGTGCTATAACTGGAATACTGTTAAAAGCGGTGTTAAACCCAAATCTCTCACACAGCACTCATTATTACACGAAATGAGAAATGTTTTCCCTGTGACATTCAGGAGGAATAGCAGTACATCAGCATGTCACGACTACCCCTGCATAGAAATGAGTCAGCAAGGCTTTTTGTCATTGTCAAAGTTAGGCATAATATCCTGTGCTTTTTTCTATTATGCCCTAGGAGTAATGGAAATGCAAGATATATTTCCTGTATACAACACTGAAGTGAGGTGATGCAAATGTTATTCCTTGTAAGAAATACAATGAAGTGATGAACAGTATCATATGTCAGTCACTAAATAGAAGGTAAAGTGAAGTGAAATATATTTATGTTATTCCTGGTGCGATTTGGTAAGGTGAATTGTTGTATGATAATCCCCATGCGAAATGGCAAATTGATGTGTTATTGGTTAATGCCCGAAAGAAATGGTAAAGCGGTGTGTTATATTTATGTTATGGCAGGAGGAAATGGCAAAGGTAACCATAATGTTTGCTATGGAATAAAAGTAACAGAAGGAGTTGATAACAGTGTTGCATGTTGTTTCTAAAGGTTATCAGTCAGACACACACAGTACTGTACTATCTCCTATCCTCACAACATTGTTGTACAAATGTCAGAGTATAGAAACTTGCAGCTTCCTTTCCAAAGCATGAGTTAGGATTACAATGGTACCATGGGACACCCTATATGTTAGGCCACAATAGATTAAACAGTCAATTTTCATTGGGAGGAATTATATTGTATGTAATTGTTATTGTCATCTGTGTACATCAATTGTCGATGGATGTGATTCACATGAATGTTTAATAAGACTATGTGTATGGTGTATGTGATTAAGTAAAGAAAGAAGGGAACTAACAGCATTTTTGAAGGTTCTTGGGAACAATATGATGATGCGATGTTGGGTGCTTGTTAGTGACACCGGTGAAAGATGAAACTGTTATAACATTTACCTGTTTTTATTTATTCTATAAACACTCTAAGTAAGTCATAGTGCTAAGATTGCTATGTGATATAGATCCGGATAGATAGTAACAATGTATGACCTGCATGTCATCATACCCCATTTGAATGGTCCGTTGCTCATGCCATCAACCACTGGTCATATATTGCAACTGCTTGGTCCGTTGCTCATGCCATCAACCACTGGTCATATATTCCATCTGCTTGGTCCGTTGCTCATGCCATCAACCACTGGTCATATATTCCAACTGGTTGGTCCGTTGCTCATGCCATCAACCACTGGTCATATATTCCAACCGGTTGGTCCGTTGCTCATGCCATCAACCACTGGTTGTCAATATATTCCAACAGCTTGGTCCGTTGCTCATGTCATCAACCACTGGTTGTCAATATATTCCAACTGCTTGGTCCGCCGCTCATGCCATCAACCACTGAATATATTTTAACCACTTGGTCCGTTGGTCATGCTATCAACCACTGATCATATATTGCAACTGCTTGGTCCGTTGCTCATGCCATCAACCACTGGTTGTCAATATATTCCAACCACTTGGTCCGTTGCTCATATCATCAACCACTGATCATATATTGCAACTGCTTGGTCCGTTGCTCATGCCATCAACCACTGGTTGTCAATATATTCCAACCACTTGGTCCGTTGCTCATGACATCAACCACTCATCATATATTCCAACTGCTTGGTCCGTTGCTCATGCCATCAACCACTGGTCATATATTCCAACTGTTTGGTCCGTTGCTCATGCTATCAACCACTGATCATATATTTCAACCGCTTGGTCCGTTGCTCATGCTATCAACCACTGATCATATATTTCAACCGCTTGGTCCGTTGCTCAGGCTATCAACCACTGGTCATATATTCCAACTGCTTGGTCTGTTGCTCAGGCTATCAACCACTGGTCATATATTCCAACTGCTTGGTCCGTTGCTCATGCCATCAACCACTGGTCATATATTCCAACCACTTGGTCCGTTGCTCATGACATCAACCACTCGTCATATATTCCAACTGCTTTATCTGTTGTTCATGCCATTAACCACTGGTCATATATTGCAACTGCTTGGTCCGTTGCTCATGCTATCAACCACTGGTTGTCTTTATATTCCAACTGCTTGGTCAATTGCTCATGCTATCAACCACTGGTTGTCATTGTCCAACACAAACACACACATGTCTTCAAATCACAGGGGCACTGTCATCAGTCTATGTTAAGAGCATTCATGGTAATTGCTATTATTCTCTCAATATCCTTTCAATATTCCTCTCTTATCAAGATGGTAACAGACTGCTGTGGTCTAGTGGTAGTACTTGCTTGGAGAGTGGAAGGTGGGTGAAGTTGTACAAAACAACCTTAGCGCTACAACTGTCATAAGTCAGTGTTAAGGTATGGGTGTTATGATCACCTTAGCGCTAAGATTTCTTTGTACAACGGCACCCTGGTGCTCAGCATTAAGGGGCTTAAAAACAAGGACTGGTTGGCCCAGAGTCAAGGTATACAGTCTTTACAAGGTTTCAACTTAGTCCATGTCTTAGGACATTGAAAGACTCTTTTTTCAACATGTCTGGAATAATTAGGAAAAGATATTAGTAGTGAAACATAAGGCTGTCTTATAAAAATTGGAAGTAATATGTTAATACCCGAGACCCTTTGTCTCCAACAAAATCCATGCCAACGAATCAACTTTGCTCAGAAATGGAGGGTTTATACAAGGGTCAGTGACCCCTTGGCAATCAGAAGCAACATAAGATATTCTGAAATCTTGTTATCTCAAGCTTGGCTGAAGAAAATTGACAACCCACTTTACGTGTTAGGTCTGCTTTGGGTGAAGGGATTCTGTAATTAGTGTTCCATCTCACATTTGTTTCAGCTCCCCTACCCCACGTGTTTCAGTGATGTTATACAATGGTGTGAAAGAATCTGTGCAACCAGTGGTACATTCTCCACTACACACAGCCCAGGTGGTTGGTGTGTACTGACAGGGCTCACAGAATGTCTGACTTGTTTTGACACCTGTCAGGCAGAGTGGCTCTCCTTAACCCTGTGTGTGCCACTTTAGTCAGAGATGAGCCCTACTTAACCCTGCATGTGCCACTTACAATATGCTTCAGTAAATCGACTGTCAGGGTTATAAAGCGTGCCGAACTTGGCAGAAAGGTTTGGGTTTTAGGTGAGGCGAGGTGAAATGGAGTTTACCGTCGCGTCCAAGATTATTGCACTTATATAGCGACATGCCTTCACATGTGTGTGTGGCTGCTTGTCCGGATGGATGCCAGTTTTATAGTATTAGCCCAGTGAGATACCATGCCGCAGTTTAACATAGATACCCTACTCAGACACAGTATACAGACTCTGAGCCAACCAGTTCTTGTTTTAGCCCCTTAATACCGAATGGCAGGCAGGGTAACAACAAGTACCATCTTTTAATGTCCTTTGGTATGACTTGGCCAGGGATCCAGCCACCGACCTTGCACTGTCCAGGCTGATGCTCTATCCACTACACCATGTAATTGGTCAAGAGGTGGTGAGCTGAGGTGGAGTGGGGTTTAACTTTTTCACTCTTATCCCAAAGTTTAACATGGATGCCTCACCAAGACACATTCTACTGACACTGTAAGTGGCCAGTCCTAGTTTTATCCCCTTAATGCTGAACAGCAGTTAGGCTAACAAGTACTGTCTTTTAACAACTTTTAGGGGATCAAACTCCCAACCTTCCACACTCCAGGCAGCCGCTCCATCCACTACACCATGGAGGCTGTTTCAGGGCATGAAGTACAAGGTGTAGTCAGTGCACAGGGAAAGAGTCTGAATCATTGTCTGTGATGGATGTGTGTCATCTGGTACAGACATCAGCGTATTCGGCAAAACAAAATTATGCTTGTGTTTCCCATAACATAAAAACATAATTTCACATGTATAGCAGAATTTTTTGTGACTCCTGAAGTTGTCAGGGAAACTAGACAATGTATATAAAAATATATACTGAAACAATTCTTTTTTGACATACCTGTCATATATATAGACTAACTTTTGAATCATCTAGAAATATTCTTATGGTTTCAATAAGTGTAAACTATAGGACGTTTTAGTAGAATAACTGAAATAAATTAAGTAACTTTTAGAGTAAACATTATAAGATTATATCATTTAGGTTTTCATTTCAAGAAGGAGTTACAATATACACTCTATTTTCGCTTTTTTCAAAACCAGTTATCCCATCTGTTTCGGGGTTGTAAAGAAGTTACAGTAACTAGCCAGGCAGTAAATATGTTAAGTTATAACACCTCTTTCTAGTCTCTAGTTGGCCATAGAGAGACTGTATGGAATGTGTGGTATTAACTGGCAAATTACTCCTTTATTATCCGGTCTTGCACTTAATTAGCCTTGTTAAACCTGACAGGGAATTCAAATAACACAACACGAGCGACTGAGGCATGCCATTACGAGAAGAAACCCTTCCTTAATCTTCACTGACCACTACTTTTCATCAATGGGAATTATTCACTAATACTGTTATTTGTACCTTGTCGGGTTAATTATCTGACCAGAGCCTGACTTGGTAGGGAAATAACAGTTTGTTACTGCCTAACTGGCTATGATGGCCATGGTGTAACACTGAAGGATTGGTACATACCTCTGTAACTGTCCATCAGAGCCAAACTCGACAGTGGTTACTGGAATTTTGCTGATCGTTGGAAGAATTAAGGTCTGACAGAGGTCAAGCAACGGAGAATGCTAAAGAGTCAAGGAATTCAGGCCTCCAGGGATTCAAGGATTTCTGATAGCCAGTGTTCAAGGTGTGTAGATTGCTGGGGATCAAGGAATTCAGACTCCAGGGGTTCAAGGATCTCTGACAGCCAGTATGTAGATTGCTGGGGATTAAGGTATTCAGGCCCCCTGGAATCTGGAATCACATTTAGTCACAAAAATAAAGTTATCTTATTGAAAAATATATATCTACAAAACACAAACTTAAATCCAAATGGAGCCCATAACAATGCTCAATGGCCTAGCAATGAGGCAATCTACACTTCCCTAATCATTCTAGACTTGAGTTGGATTAAATTTTCATTTATTCTCAAGGATCTGAGAGACATGTTAGTCTTTTTCATGCTTTTATGTTAGGGATATTCATTTGCCATGTTCTTATCTCTGTGCCATATACATGACCTATGTTTGTACCCTGTCCCTAATGGGAGTTTTTGTACAGTAAGATTCTTGATCCTTGGTATTGTAGGTGTCCAGGAAATCAGGTCTCCTTATGCAATCTTGCTTTGACTGACATGCTCATAATCTTTAACTTGATTTGATCTATACAATGCTGAACTGGTGTGAATTGAAACCCTGTTGTCCATGGTGATATGATTACATACCTTAATCTTCCATTGGTCTTGGAAATTAATTCTGCATGGGCCCTGGTGTCCATGGAGATATGAATACATGTCTTCAACTGGTCTTGGAAATTAATTCTGCAGTGTGTAAAGGTCAGTTAGGTGTCCCAATGATCAGGAAGTCAGCAGCGCTCCAAATTGATGCCGTATCGTCGTATTGTATGGATAAAAACTAGTCAAACACGGAAGAATTTCAAATTACAAATGTATCAAATGCACAGACATAACTCTCTTGTGATGAATTGCTACTGTACCTTGTCTATTTACTCTAAAGAACATTCTTCAAATCAGGGCAATGGGGTAGCCCATTGGTTAAAGCGTTCGCTTGTCACGCCAAAGGTGTGGGTTCGATACCCCACATGGTTACAATGAAGCCCATTTCAGGTGTCCCGGTCGTGATATTGCAGGAATATTGCATAAAGCAGCATAAAACCATACTCACTCACTCACTCAGTCACTCTACATCATTAAACTTCTCGTTTACCGTATCAGGAATTACCCCTATTGGTTTAAAAAAGTATGTCTAGTACTCGTCACTTCTGATAATGACCAGTCGTGTACTCATGTTGTTAAACAATTATCTGGAGCACTGATTCAGATTCAAAAGGTTCAAGGGATGAAAAACTTTATTTCATCAACAACCAGACCTATTCGTCACGGGTGGAACGAGCATTCATTGAAACAGCCATCTGCATAATCCTACCCCTGCGTCACAGGGCCATATGACACAGTTGAACCAATCAACTCAACTCGAAAAGGTGCAGGGGAATCACGCACGTTGAGACACCCAACGCTAACACCGTATTTGTGCGTGCGTGATTCCTGTGCACTCTTTCGAGTTGAGTTGATTGGTTCAACTGTGTCATATGGCCCTGTGATGAAATATAGTGATAGCTAAATAGACAGATTATTCATGCACCGATTGTCTTAAAATGTAATATCCAGTTATGTATGACTGTTTAATAATCTCATACCAACTTTGACTGGAGTAGGTCCGATAGTTTTTCAGATATTGTAGTAAACGTCGGTACCTTAAATTACCTTCCAGACTATAGAGTATCGCAACTGTAGCACTGAGCTTGCAATATGGAAGGGATCAACTTTAGATGGTGTGACTACTAGAGGTTATGACAGATGGACAATAAAACCGTGTATAAACACAGACACCCACTGATTTTCTCCCCAGGGATCAGCCCCTGTAGATTTAACCCCTAATTATTGAAGCACTTAAGGCAGAAAGCCTCCTAATTTACACAGCTCCACAGCTATTTCTGTCAACAAGAGGCATGGGAAGTGTTAATTGCCTACAGATGGAGAATATCGCACAAGTTGTGTCCAACTTTCAGATTTGTCTCCCTTACTGCATGGTGGCTTGGCTTTTTATGATTGATTATGTATCAGTAATGTCAGAACATCACTGATAAATTTCAGTGTTGATTCTGACATTGTTGATTAGTCAAAAAAAATATTTTAATATTTTCTCAGATTTTTTATTGAATTAATTATTACCATCCTCATTTTCAGCTCTAAGAGACTCTAGGTTCCTTTATTGCATTTAAAAAAAAATAATACTTGCATATTTCTCATACAATATGTCCGTCTAAGGGACCAACCAACCATAATGTTCTGAGGAGTTTCAGTTGAAAAAATTATAGTTCAAATACATACTGGAACAAAAGTAACTTTGTCGTCTAGGGCACCGCTATTTGCTGTTCAGAGTTGCTTCCCTTGGACACGCCAGAAACCTATGATTGTGGGTTTGAATCCCGGTTCGCCCCGATTATGTTTCTAGGTTTGTCAGCACCATACCCGTGCTTGTGGGTTTTACCGAAGTGGTAAACCTCTTATGACCTGTATCACTTCAGGCTTTTCTCCCGTGTTAAGCTGACACGCTGGTTATAATTGGAATACTGTGAAAAGCAGCGTTAAACACAACTCACTCACTCACTCCAAAAGACTTTGTTCACCCTGGATGCCCTATAAATTATTAAGATGCGACCAAAGATGTTTCTTTGGCGCTCCCTTTCAAAGAAAATGTTCTGTCTCGAACAAAGTTTGTCCCTTGAATATTATATCGTTGTCTTCCATTCATGCCTCCACGACTGTACCTGCGTAGTGAGTGATGGGAGTGCTACAAGCTGGTAATGTACATCTCTCAGCACACTGCTCTACCCTCCCACTTTATGCTGGCTTTACCAGCTCCCTGAAACATTAATGTCTCTCTCTTTAGGAGGCCACCATGCTATGGCTTATACATGAGGAATGGGAGGGAGGGAGGGAGGCCAGGTCTCGGGGTGGGGGTAAGGGAGAACTTGACATGGGGAACATTGTGGAAATGTAGGGAGTGAAATGTCATGAAGCTTGTGTTTAGAAGTAAGGGTCAGTGTGTTTAGGAGTAAGGGTCAGTGTGTTTAGAAGTAAGGGTCAGTGTGTTTAGAAGTAAGGGTCAGTGTGTTTAGAAGTGTGGGTCAGTGTGTTTAGAAGTAAGGGTCAGTGTGTTTAGAAGTATGGGTCAGTGTGTTTAGAAGTATGGGTCAGTGTGTTTTGAAGTAAGGGTCAGTGTGTTTAGAAGTAAGGGTCAGAGTGTTTAGAAGTAAGGGTCAATGTGTTTAGAAGTTTGGGTCAGTGTGTTTAGAAGTTTGGGTCAGTGTGTTTAGAAGTATGGGTCAGTGTGTTTAGAAATAAGGGTCAGTGTATTTAGAAGTATGGGTCAGTGTGTTTAGAAGTAAGGGTCAGTGTGTTTAGAAGTAAGGGTCAGTGTGTTTAGAAGTAAGGGGTCAGTGTGTTTAGAAGTAAGGGTCAGTGTGTTTAGAAGTAAGTGTCGGTGTGTTTAGAAGTAAGGGTCAGTGTGTTTAGAAGTATGGGTCAGTGTGTTTAGAAGTATGGGTCAATGTGTTTAGAAGTAAGGGTCAGTGTGTTTAGAAGTAAGTGTCGGTGTGTTTAGAAGTAAGTGTCGGTGTGTTTAGAAGTAAAGGTCAGTGTGTTTAGAAGTATTGGTCAGTGTGTTTAGAAGTATGGGTCAGTGTGTTTTGAAGTATGGGTCAGTGTGTTTAGAAGTAAGGGTCAGTGTGTTTAGAAGTATGGGTCAGTGTGTTTAGAAGTAAGGGTCAGTGTGTTTAGAAGTAAGTGTCGGTGTGTTTAGAAGTAAGGGTCAGTGTGTTTAGAAGTTTGAGTCAGTGTGTTTAGAAGTTTGGGTCAGTGTGTTTAGAAGTATGGGTCAGTGTGTTTAGAAATAAGGGTCAGTGTATTTAGAAGTATGGGTCAGTGTGTTTAGAAGTAAGGGTCAGTGTGTTTAGAAGTAAGGGTCAGTGTGTTTAGAAGTAAGGGTCAATGTGTTTAGAAGTTTGGGTCAGTGTGTTTAGAAGTTTGGGTCAGTGTGTTTAGAAGTATGGGTCAGTGTGTTTAGAAATAAGGGTCAGTGTATTTAGAAGTATGGGTCAGTGTGTTTAGAAGTAAGGGTCAGTGTGTTTAGAAGTATGGGTCAGTGTGTTTAGAAGTATGGGTCAGTGTGTTTAGAAGTAAGTGTCGGTGTGTTTAGAAGTAAGGGTCAGTGTGTTTAGAAGTTTGGGTCAGTGTGTTTAGAAGTTTGGGTCAGTGTGTTTAGAAGTATGGGTCAGTGTGTTTAGAAATAAGGGTCAGTGTATTTAGAAGTATGGGTCAGTGTGTTTAGAAGTAAGGGTCAGTGTGTTTAGAAGTAAGGGTCAGTGTGTTTAGAAGTAAGGGTCAATGTGTTTAGAAGTTTGGGTCAGTGTGTTTAGAAGTTTGGGTCAGTGTGTTTAGAAGTATGGGTCAGTGTGTTTAGAAATAAGGGTCAGTGTATTTAGAAGTATGGGTCAGTGTGTTTAGAAGTAAGGGTCAGTGTGTTTAGAAGAAATGATTGGTGTCTTTGGAACCAAAGGTTGGTGTGTTAAAAGTAAGGGCAGGTTTAGAAGACTGGGTTGGTGTTTTAAGAAGCAAGGGTTGGCTGTATTTGGAAACAATGGTGGTGTATTTCGATGCAAAGGTTATGGTGGCTTGGTAGAAAGGGCTATGGTGTCCTTGAAACAAGGTTTGTGGTGTCTTTGAGTGAGAGAGTGAGTTGGGTCTAAGGCCACATTATTCCGGTTATATCACAGAGTGTCAGCTTAATGTGGGAGGAAAGCCCGAAGTGATGCAGGTCTCAGACGTTTACCACTTCGGTGAAACCCACGAGCACGGGTATGGTGCTGACAAACCTAGAAACAAAATCGGGGCGAACCGGGATTTGAACCCACAATCGCGGCGCCTTAGACGACTGGACCACCCGTGCCCCCTGGTGTCTTTGAAAATAAGGACTATGGTGCCTTTGGAAGCAGGATTTGGTGCCTTTGGGACCATAGGTTATAGTTTCTTTGGAAGCAAGGGCTAAGGTCTCTTTGGAAAGAAGGAATTGTGTGTCTTTTGAAGCAAGGGTTGGTGTCTGAAAGCAAGGGATATGGTGTGTATGTTAGCAAGAGATTAACATTTTATGATGGAAGGTATTGGGTGTTTTTGGAAGCAAGAGATATGGTGTCAAGTTGTGTGGTAAATTTGGAGACAGGTGCTTCAGCCCATGGCTGGGTAATCACCTGGAGAGGGTTATTGTCGGCATCCTGCTGGGGAAGTAATTGGGGCTTCTCAACACACAGATTCATCAGGCATTCTTAAAATTTATGATGTGCACTCAAACCCAGTTTGACAGCTCAATCAGCATTGGCAGTGTAACAGGGACTCTTGTTTACCACTTTGAACGGAATTGAAAGAGTTTCCTGATTACTTCCTCCTAGAAGATTAATGGTATTGTATTGCACAGTTGGGAAATAAAGGAATGGAGTATTTTTAATTCTTGTAGCTTATGTGTTCATGTTCTACCTCATTCTTGATGATCTTAATGACCTGTGAGCAGACCTCAAAGTTGCGACTAAAACAGTCGCCAATGCGACCTTAATTTCAATTTGCCTACTGTCCAAAATTCAGAGGTAGCCAAATGGCTACATTGAAAAATATCTTGTGGCGACTAAATTCTATTGCTACACATCTGTAGACACAAAAATAAATAACAGCTGATCTTGGAAAAACACATCTGCTAATAATTGCTGTATAATTCCTCCTAAAGTCGACAATGAACCGAAATACATAAATATTAATGTTATTAGTACTTTATTTTAGTTGACAGTGCTCAGTGTATAAGCAAGGATATACCTGTATAATCTAGTAACATAAATTGCATCATTGTTCGAGTCACAAGTAATAAAAATCAAGTACCTACAGTTTCCACTAATATACAATTCCTATAACTTGTACATATTATAATAGTTATTTGATAAAAGATAATTTCAAATGCTTTTGGCAACCTACAATATTGGCTTGACTTCTTGAATTTACTACTGGCTACCTGGAAAAAAATACTTCTAGCCATATGGCTACTTGGTAAAAATTTAAACTTTGAGGCCTGGTGAGTGGGCACAGACCTTATCATTATGTTCGGGGGAGGTGAAAGTGGGTGTGGCTGCTTGTATTAGTTTATATAGTGCTAGCCCACTGAGATACCAGGCTGCAGTTTTAGTATAATAAACACCCCACTCAAACACGGTGTACTGACCTCGAGCCGACCAGTGCTAGTTTTATTCCCTTTATATTATTAATGCTGAACAAAAGGCAGGGCAACAACAAGTACCATCTTTTAACATGTGTCGGGAAACAAACTACCAACCCTCTTCTCTCTGGGCAGATATTCCGTCCACTAGACCACAGAGGCAGTCCATATTGTTAAGGACACATTTATTTTGAAAAGTGAAATCATATGACTACCAACAAGAATATAGATCTTCTGAAGTCTTTGTTCGTTTTTTTAACGCTGCATTCAGCAATATTCCGGCTATATGACGGCAGTCTGTCAATAATTGAGTCTGGTCCAGACAATCCAGTGATTGACGTCATGGGTATCGATCTACGCAATTGGGATATGAACTTGAAGAGAAAGGCCTTCGACTTCAATGCAATACAAACTTTTCAGTTTTACATCAGATGTAATAAGCATGTAAACTTGAGCTTTTTTGCAATATTTGAAAATATATATTCGTGCTATGATTTTTAAATATATACCTTGAATATATTATTTAAATTTAGAGTCGAAGATCACATTCAGTATGTTCAAATTTGTACACTGTTGACCATTAAAGACTGTTAAATGATAATAATATTGATATACACTGTCAACAAGTAACATGCAATAGCAATACAATAATATTTGTGTATATATCATGGATAAATTGATGTTCTTTGTGTACAAAACATATATTTAAGTGTTCATTATCAATATAAAAGCATATTCTCTAAGGTCCAAGTGTTATTTTGCACAGTTAAATATTACACCACTAACATAATCAAGAAAATATGGCCAGTGGACCCCCAAACAAAATGTATTTTGAAGTGGTGGGTGATAATTATTATTTTGCCGGAAGTGAAACAAACAAATGCAATATATTTTGTTAAGACAAATATTACGGACAATCAATTTTGCAGTTAACATCCCATTGAAGTAACAACATTGAGATTCCAATGCTGTTACAGTGTTATTTCCCAACTGAGATGTTTCATGACCGTTATTCCTTGAGTGATATTCCCCAGTCAGGCGTTATGAGGGTGGCACATTTACAGCCTATTTATTAGGGCAGCTGGTGCATTCCACAGACTCACCTTGTGATGGCAGCAGACATTGTTTTAATCTTTGGTGTTATTGAGTCAGCTGATGCTCTCAGCAGCATCCACAGTAACCATTACCAGGCCTGTGAAAGTGAGCAATGTTAAGTAATCAAGCCATGTGGGTCATGGCGTGATGTTGTTTAACACAAATATCTACCAGGATGTGTGTTGTGTTAGAAATACTTTGTTACACTCTTCAAACAGTGTAAAATTTACAATATTTGGTGAATTCTTTGTTGTTTTAGTAGCAGTAAAGGTCTGATGTTCATGCTGGTGAAATGAGCTCATATTATAAAATGAGGATTGTCATTTTCCAAGTGTCCCCCTATTGATCTCTAAGCAGTTACAAAACATATCTCAGTTATTTGTTCTTGTTTCTCATATTTTTGTTCAAAAGGACTTTGTAGAGAAGATCTTGATTTTGTTATTTAATTTCTTTAGTAGTTTACAGATATACTTAAGTAATTGTATTTCTAATGAAGCACTTGACCTGTTTGGTTCTGCCCACAGAGGTGCAAAAAGTCCAGTGAGAGGACAGGTTTTGAATTTTGAGAAAACGAGTTGAGAAGTAGGTTGTTGACAGTGCTTAAAAATAAAAAGAAGAATACTATGGATGAGAACAATGTTGAGAGCAAACAAGAAATGTATTATATTACTATATGAACTACTGTTTGAATAGAAGAGTATCCCTGGTACTTGAATTGTTGGAATGACTGAGCATAAACTACACTTAGGCCTTATAAGGTTAATGTCGTGGTACGGGTAACTTAGTTTCATAATAGGGTATCTGTGATAATGCTCTAGGTGTGCTGATGTATATGTGACAATGCTATGGGTGTGCTGATGTATCTGTGACAATGCTCTGTGTGCTGGTGTATCTGTGACAATGCTCTGTGTGTGCTGATGTATCTGTGACAATGCTCTGTGTGTGCTGGTGTATCTGTGAAAATGCTCTGTGTGTGCTGATGTATCTGTGACACTGCTCTGTGTGTGCTGGTGTATCTGTGAAAATGTTCTGTGTGTGCTGATGTATCTGTGACAAAGCACTGTGTGTGCTGGTGTATCTGTGAAAATGCTCTGGGTGTGCTGGTGTATATGTGACAATGCTCTGTGTGTGCTGGTGTATCTGTGACAATGCTCTGTGTGTGCTGATGTATCTGTGACAATGCTCTGGGTGTGCTGGTGTATCTGTGACAGTGCTCTGGGTGTGCTGATGTATCTGTGACAATGCTCTGTGTGTGCTGATGCATCTGTGACAGTGCTCTGTGTGCTGGTGTATCTGTGACAGTGCTCTGTGTGTGCTGATGTATCTGTGACAGTGCTCTGTGTGTGCTGATGTATCTGTGACAATGCTCTGTGTGTGCTCGTGTATCTGTGAAAATGCTCTGGGTGTGCTGATGTATCTGTGAAAATGCTCTGGGTGTGCTGATGTATCTGTGACAGTGCTCTGTGTGCTGATGTATCTGTGACAGTCCTCTGAATGTGCTGGTGTATCTGTGACAATGCTCTAGGTGTGCTGGTGTATCTGTGAAAATGCTCTGGGTGTGCTGGTGTATATGTGACAATGCTCTGTGTGTGCTGGTGTATCTGTGACAGTGCTCTGTGTGTGCTGATGTATCTGTGACAATGCTCTGGGTGTGCTGGTGTATCTGTGACAGTGCTCTGTGTGTGCTGATGTATCTGTGACAATGATCTGGGTGTGCTGATGCATCTGTGACAGTGCTTTGTGTGTGCTGATGTATCTGTGACAGTGCTCTGTGTGTGCTGATGTATCTGTGACAATGCTCTGGGTGTGCTCGTGTATCTGTGACAGTGCTCTGGGTGTGCTGATGTATCTGTGAAAATGCTCTGGGTGTGCTGATGTATCTGTGACACTGCTCTGTGTACTGATGTATCTGTGACAGTCCTCTGAATGTGCTGGTGTATCTGTGACAATGCTCTAGGTGTGCTGGTGTATCTGTGACAATGCTATGGGTGTGCTGGTGTATATGTGACAATGCTCTGTGTGTGCTGGTGTATCTGTGACAATGCTTTGTGTGTGCTGATGTATCTGTGACAATGCTCTGGGTGTGCTGGTGTATCTGTGACAATGCTCTGGGTGTGCTGATGTATCTGTGACAATGCTCTGGGTGTGCTGATGCATCTGTGACAGTGCTCTGTGTGCTGGTGTATCTGTGACAGTGCTCTGTGTGTGCTGATGTATCTGTGACAGTGCTCTGTGTGTGCTGATGTATCTGTGACAATGCTCTGGGTGTGCTCGTGTATCTGTGACAGTGCTCTGGGTGTGCTGGTGTATCTGTGACAATGCTCTGGGTGTGCTCGTGTATCTGTGACAATGCTCTGGGTGTGCTGATGTATCTGTGACAGTGCTCTGTGTGTGCTGATGTATCTGTGACAGTGCTCTGTGTGCTGGTGTATCTGTGACAATACTCTGTGTGTGCTGATGTATCTGTGACAGTGCTCTGGGTGTGCTGGTGTATCTGTGACAGTGCTCTGGGTGTGCTGATGTATCTGTGACAATGCTCTGGGTGTGCTGATGCATCTGTGACAGTGCTCTGTGTGCTGGTGTATCTGTGACAGTGCTCTGGGTGTGCTGATGTATCTGTGACAATACTCTGGGTGTGCTGGTGTATCTGTGACAATGCTCTGTGTGTGCTGGTGTATCTGTGACAATGCTCTGGGTGTGCTGATGTATCTGTGACAAAGCTCTGGGTGTGCTGGTGTATCTGTGACAGTGCTCTGGATCACAGACAATGCTCTGGGTGTGTATCTGACATTGCTCTCTTTACAGTGTTTTATATATGTGTTTATTTCATTGTAGGTGTGACCACCTATACCTCCATGAAGTTGACAACCCGTACAATGCCATCACAGAGAATATGTACTACGACTCGGACGAGGGAAACACCTATGTTTCCATATCAGCACATCTCAAACTTTCACATTGTATGGCAAATGGAACATCAGATACAGCTCAAAAATTCCAAGTTTCATTTTCTATATTAGGTAAGTACAGGATTGTATATATCTTGCAATATGTCCCACAGTGGAGACATAGCCTATGCATGGGTTGGGGAAAAATTGATTATACTTGCTTCACTCAAGCTCAAAATGTTACATTACGAGAATCGTTTATTTCAGAATTTATAAGACTTAACTGTGCTTTTGAACAGGACTGGCGTCTTCATTGTCAAACAATTCTAAAATACTAATTTATTCCTCTTTTAAACCACTCTCAATGATGAATTATATCTGAAGCAAATTACCATTGCAAAATTTAGAATAGCTTTGTCCCAGTTCCGTTTCATTGCCCATAGAAACGCAACGGTACTAAAATATTCCAAGACATGAAAGTATTTGCTTGTACTGTAATGCAAATATTATGGAGGATGAGTACCATTTTATATTGATTTGTTTAATAAATACAGTATGTTACAAGAAAGATATGTACGAAACAAAGTTGTTATCCATTGTGAAGGTAATTAAAAACCTTGCTATGTACATTTATCATGCCAATAATCTTAAGATATATCAAAATGTTCTTTATTTCTTAAACTTGTTTAGTACACCAAGTTCTTTACCTTGCATAGTTGGACCAATTGTATGCTGTGAATTTGGGTCAATGGCCTACATTCTTATGAACAACAGGGTGATCGGGTAGCCTAGTGGTTAAAGCGTTTGCTCGTCACGCCGAATACTCGGGTTCTATTCCAGGCATGGGTACAATGTGTGAAGCCCATTTCTGGTGTCCCCCACCGTGATATTGCTGGAATATTGCTAAAAGCAGCGCAAAACCACACTCACTCACTCACTCACTCACTCACTCACTCACTCCGCCACTTACTCACTCACTCACTCACTCACTCACTCACTCTCATGAACAACAAAACCACTCAATCAATTTGATACACATGAACATAGACTAGGAGTGTGAGGTGCTGTTTATTTTACAATTCAGTATTTCGTAAGGCGCAGGTGGTTGAAATAAAAAAGTACAAATTCTTAAAATATTTGGGTGGGGGGGGGGGGGGGGGAGAAATAAAATTACAAGTTAAGTGTATACTGCTACCTATACACACCTACTTTCAAGTATTATTATACCCCTGACCTAAAAGGATAGGGTATATAGTTATACCAGGGAATTCCTTCCATCCATCCTTCCAAGGACAACATTTTATTGTGCCACCTATAACTTGAAAACTACTACATAGATTCTTTTCAAACTTGAACACTTTTTATACCTATAGGAGAGGTGCAGTGCGAAGTTTGATTTCAATATTCGGATTTTCTGACAAAATACGGCTTTTTTCATTTGTTTACTTAAACATTTAATCGACCTATAACATGAAAACTGCTTCATGGATTCTTTTCAAATTTAGGGAACAGTTTCCATACAAATAGAAAAGGTGCAGTGCAAAGGTTAATTTTGATATGTGTATTTTCTGGAAAAAAATATATGATATTTTTCATGTTTTGAATTTCGATATTTTTTTACTTCAAAATTTGTGCAAGCTATAACTTAAAATCTACTTCATGGATTCTTTTCAAACTGGGAGTACAGTTTCTATACCAATAGGAATGGTGCAGTGCAAGGTTTGATTTTCAGAGAAAATATTTCTTTTTTCATGTTTAGAACATGGAAATATGTAGGAGTTAGTGAGCCCTGCTCACTTTTTGTCTTGTTTAATTACTAATTCACTAAGGGGGAACCAAACAAATAGCTATTGAAATCATAAACTTTTGGTTTAGCAGATCAAAGAAAATACCAAATAATTTTGTGGTTGTGATTTGACACGTTGTGGCTCGCTGACTTGGTTGATGCAGGTCATCGATCCCAATTGAGTGGATCGATGCTCATGATATCAATCACTGGATTGTCTGGTCCAGACTCGATCATTTTACAGACCGCCGTCATATAGCTGGAATATTGCTGAGTGCGGAGTAAAACAACAAACCAAACCAAACCTATTAGAGCGGGGCGCGTATTACATCGAATACGGTATCACCCTGGGACCCCCATTTTAATGTGTGGGACTCCCAAATTTTATTACTGAGTATCCCCAGGACTCTATAGTCTATGCCAAGGCAGATCCCTGTAGTAATAATAATAAGTCCATTTATAATGACCATTCACCATGTGATTGCTCATGGCAATCCATTATTATTACCCCGGTCAATGCGTTTTCATTCTCAGCTCCCTGGGGAGTATACAACCCAAGTTGCCTGTGAGGCACTAGAAGGTTAACAATCACATTGCCATCTCATCCTACCAGGTACCCACTCACTACTGGCTGAACAGAGGCATATTTACAACACCACAATATCACTGCTGGTAGACACTAAACAACAACTGTAGTTATGTGTAGTTTTATATTCAAACAAAACATAGTATCACATTTTTAAAGTATTTTTTAATGTAAAAATTCAAGTGGCTATCATTTTTGTTCACAAATAGACTTTCATCAAGGACCTGACCTCATTTGTGAAGTATTTGGCAGGATTTCTAAAACTTATTTCAGAACTGTTGATGGTATTTTTACAACTTGAAATGGAAGTTTGAGCAGATAAGACGGAGATGTTATTGCCTTTTGCTCTTCATGTGGCTGTTTATCTATTGCCTCTGGAAGATAACCGCTATATGAAATATCTTGGGAACAGTGTTATGGTGGAATACAAATGCTTTAAGAACTTTTCAGCCATAAATCACACCTTCTTCAACCATGTTTTGGCATCCAAAGGTTTAGCTGAATCCCTAGTCTGTCTTACAGACCCTGATACAGCCCATGCAAGTCTATAATGTTTGGCAAGTCTAGATCACTGCAGTATCAATGAAGAGAGTCACTGGGCTCCTTTTTATTATATTTTTATGAAGATAACTGAACAACTGTTTTTTTTATGTACGATATGTTCATTTCAGAGACTAGATGTTAGTCTACTGAATCCCAAAAACAAATTTCTACTTCACATTAAGGAGATACAGCTGAAACGTCGTTTGTAGTTTTTAGCTACTGGTATCATATCGCTTTGTCTCTTTGTCCATCCATCAGTCGACCCGTGAAGATCCGGGTTAGAATAGGTCTTCAGCAGCCCATGCTTGCCATAAAAAAGCGACTAGGCTTGTCATAAGAGGCAACTAACAGGATCGGGTGGTCAGACTCGCTGCATGGTCATGATGTCAATCACTGGTTTGTCTGGTCCGGACTCGATTATTTACAGACTGTTGTCATATAGCTAGAATATTGTGACAACTAACAAACAAACAAAACATCCATCAGTCATTCTTAATTTTTTTGCATCTCCATATGTCCCAGCAATTAAACATGGTCACCATTGCAGACAATTTGAAAATGTAATTATTAGCCATTATGAAATTTGATATGCTGTATAATGGTATTAGTAGCATAAAATAAATTCCCCATCTTATTCCGTTTGTTTCCCCCTGCTATGGTCCATTATTATGAAATATTCATACTGTTATTTTGTGATTTAACATCTTTTAGTTGTTCCCATATTGTTGTTTATCCTTTTATTATGACCTTTGAACCCTACATTGCAAATACCCAGAAATATTTAACGATTTTCCGAAAAAGTATGGTTTTTGTCTGTTATGTTCATGCCATTACTCCATTAATGGAGTTCCTGGAAATTGTTGTTTCAGTTTTTCTATAGACAGTAATTTTCCCTCTTTCACCCTGCAGACAAGAATGAGCTACGGCAAGGGATTGTAGCAGAGTACGGCACCACCATAGGCCGAGTGATGTCGCCAAATTTTCCAAAAGGATATGCCTTGAATGGGGAGACGTTTACCTACATGATACAGAACCTGGACCCCTATGGCCATGTCCGACTCACGTTTGATGACTGGGATATCGCACCAGAGAGTGTGGTCAAGGTGAGGACTGCAGGTGCTTGTTTCAGTACAGCTCCAGAGAGATCAGAGTCTTGTAATGGTTGGTGGTTGTTTGGATGAAGTCCCAGAAAGGGTGGTCTAGTAAGGTCTTGGATGGGACAGGTGCTTGTTTTGATAAAGCTCCAGAAAATGTTTGTCTAGTGAGGTCAAGTGAGGCTTTGGGAGTGACAGGTGCTTGTTGTGATAAAAACCCAGAAAGTGTGGTCTTGGTGATGTCCCCACAGGGGTGCCAAAATACATCCCTGGTACCATGCTAGTTACTGGAACTGACTTCAATGAGGTGGAGGTTACAGGGTGTGACCTGCCAGATAGTTTGTCATTGCACCCTGATGACCTGGTTTGTTATACCCCCGACCTATAAAGGTTGTGGGTATATAGTTATACCAAGGTTCCCTTCGTCCGTCCGTCTGTCCGTCCGAAAACTTTGTCCGTGGGATTTCTCTTAAACTATTCAGTGGATTCATCTCAAACTTAGTACATATAATCTGTGTTATATGGAGGGGTGACGTCAAAAGAAAAAAAATGTTTTTATTAATTTTCCATTTTTTTAAATTTTTCAAACCCTAACCCTATCCTAGCTATTTAATTTGAAAGTACTGACACACTGAATGAATGGGGGCAGTGAGGTTGCCTGGTGGTAACGGTGTTGGCTCACCATGCCAGAGACCTGGGTTTGAATTCCCACATGGGTACAAGGTGTGAAGCCAATTCACGAACTGTGATGTAGCTGGATTATTGCTAGAAGCAGTGTAAAACTACCCTCACTCACTCTCTGTTACATGAATGTAGTAGCAGGAACAGCATTTAGCCAGAATGAGTATTTAAGTGAATAGTTTTGTAGTGTGAACATGTCTTATCTGCAGATATCTCAATGTCAGTAACACATGTTGATAAGGGCCCAAAGTTTAAAAACTTCTGTAAACTAAAGTATTTACGTCAAATATCTTTTAGATTCCATGTTTTTCGACATCAAGTGATTTACAATTCAGCTTCTTGATAACACCCCCATTAATGAGGCGATGATCATGCCAATCTTATTAAACAATGACCTCGCCCTCCATCAGGGAGTCATGCTTGTTGAATCTACAGCTAATGTGTTCCTTATAGTGTTGAATAAACAAACAACTTCACACGAAATTTCACTCTATAAACATAATTATGGCTTTGATTTGTTGCCTTTTGATGTGACCGATAAGAAGTGTTATGTTTTTTATCACTTGTATCTGATAAGCCCAATTTGAGGGCAAGGGTTTGCGATTTATCAGAGGTTTGTTTGGAAACGGCAAGTTTGAACATGCCACCTGCATCTAAATTGACAGTAATATCATAATCTTTCTATCAGATGTATATATCTTCAGTATGTCAGAAATCGAGAAAGGATGACATGTGTTGATTTATGTAGCTATGTGTAGCAGTGGCATCCTGTCTTAGCTCACCTGACTCAGCATGAGATTATGTTGTGGCCTGGATCGGTGGTCTTTTAGACTTGCTCAAGTCTCTAAGGCAATAATTACAAGTTTAAGTCATAATTTCTAGATTATATAAATTATAAGAACAAGTTGTCATCATAAAAGACACACATCCTCTTATCTAGACTTGCCTATTTAGGATAGAATTACAACACTTTGATGGACTTGTCTTTCACTACAGCCTTGGAGCAAGGCTAGTGGTCCTAAGGCAATGTTGGTGTCGGTTAACAACTTGTCAGAAACCACCAGAGCAGTGATGCCATGGCAGCCAATTGAAGAGCCCTTTTATTGCCATTACTCAGCCACTTCTGTTCAAAATCAGGGATTTGGTTCACCATATTTGCTGCATTTTTAGTGATGTTTGACATGTTGACCTTGATTTGACCTTAGCACTTGACATAACTCTTCAATTCTCTCAAAATGTATTCTTGGCCATGTAAACATCTTCTCTGAATCTGCTGGACTGGTGAAGTTTGGCATGCATGTTTCCTCTTACAGTGACAATATATTATGTTCAAGTCTGTGATTTTGTTGTTACTTTTTAATATTTAAACATGTCAGTATATATCTTTTTCTCCATATGATTGTAGTATTATGAAATCAATATATTTCCTAAAGGGTAGGGGGGCACGCACGGGTGGCCCAGTCATCTAAGGCACTGCGATTCGCTGTGCAGAGTTGTGTCCCTTGGGCATGCCAGAAACCTTTGATTGTGGGTTCGAATCCCGGTTCGCCCCAATTATGTTTCTAGGTTTGTCAGCACCATACCTGTGCTCGTGGGTTTCACCGAAGTGGTAAACGTCTGAGATCTGCATCACTTCGGACTTTCCTCCCACATTAAGCTGACATGCCGCGATATAACTGGAATACTGTTATAAGCGGCGTTAAACCCAACTCACTCACTCACTCTTACAATGACAATATATTATGTTCAAGTCTTTGTGTTTTTGTTGTTACTTTTTAATATATAAACATGTCAGCATATATCTTATTCTCCATATGATTGTAGTATTATGAAATCAATATATCTTCTCAAAAGTAGTTGTGTGTTTATTACCAAACTTAGTACATGACTCTCTAGGATGGGATGCTGCGATGAAAATGTTTTGTACACGGTTAATCGTAGTTCAAGGTCACAAGGAATAGGTGGTGATTGGGCTGCTTCCATTTTGCATCTAATGTAATGCAACTTTTCTAGTTTCTCAGATACAGCTGACTTGAATATTCTGATACTTCATGAAGATATTGGTCACCATTGTGGGGTTGAGTTTTATGAAAGGCGTTGACATAAAAAGTTAAAATATTTTTCCCTCAAAAATTGAAAAAATTGTAGGGCATTAAAATTTAATCTCCTAGGAAGGTTTATTAGAGTTGAAACATGTAAAGGAAAGTTAACTGTTGTGTACGCAAGGATTTTATATAATATTATGGATGACCTTCACTTTTGCAGATTAAGAAACATTGAAAGTTAGTTACTTTAATTGTACACAAATAGACACCATTGTCATATGCAAATAGGGGTGGTCGGGTAGCCTAGTGGTTAAAGCGTTCGCTCGTCACACCGAAGACCCGGGTTCGATTCCCGACATGGGTACAATGTGTGAAGCCCATTTCTGGTGTCCCCCGCCGTGATATTTCTGGAATATTGCTAAAAGCGGCGCCAAACTATACTCACTCACTCACTCACTCACTCACTCACTCACTCACTCACTCACTCACTCACTCACTCACTCACTCACTCACTCACTCACTCACTCACTCACTCACTCACATGCAAATAGTCAACTATTTATTTTGGATTGTTGGTTTATGTAAAATAACTAGATTTTGGGAGACGACAATTATTCCCTCTAGATTTTCATAGTTCCAGACTTACCGACCAATGGCTGTGTCTCACCCTGCTCGTGTTGTGTCATGTCAGTTCATCAATATCTATGCAGAAAATATTTGAATATTTCTGTATTTATGTATGTTATAGATTTGACAGCAATGTTTGTTGGGTGTCTGTTGAAACTGTTGACTATATATTGAGATGAGCTACTTTGCAATGGCAATATCTTAATTACAATTAGTTGTTTAAACCAGCAATGATGCATGGCTCACTCCTTGGTAACAAGATGTCTGTCATGCAAACCTTGAAGAGTTATTTCCCTTGGATCACATCTACATCTAGCTTGCTATGGCAGTAATTCATTCAACAGATTCAACACAGAACAAAAGTGTAACATAATTCAGGAATATTAGAAGATCAATATTGTTTTTAATATTTGTCATGTCAACTTAAATGAATTTAAAATATAAAAATACACACATAAATAAGGTTTCAGTTGAATTGTAAAAAAGAAAACAGTTTCAGAAACACCTATCTAAACTTATTGTGATAGTTTCTTGATGTAAGAAGATTGAAAGTAATTCCTTAGTCACCTTAAAACAAACAAGGGGACCTATTCTCAGCCAGGGCCCTACTGTTTCTTCAAATATATGTGTGTTTGATGTGATAGATTATGCTGTTTAATATCATCTTAAACAGACTTGGCAGACTGAAGCATAATAATCTTTTTCAAGCATTTTCTAGGACAGTTTTGATTATTTACCCCCTAGAATATCAAATGCTCTGTCACGGACACTAGATGATGCTGTTTAGGATTATGTTTACATAACAATATGCAACGTCTCTGTTTTCCCTTGCAGCTATACGATGGGTTATCAACCAAGTCCCCCTCTGTGGTGCTGGATCGGAAGAAGCGCCCTGTGCTTGTGTCCGACTCCAGCACGCTGGTCATTGTGTTCGACACAGGGGTCAACCCGAAAGGCTGCTGTGAATATTCCGGGTTCAAGGCTGCGTACCAGTTTATCTCAGGTGAGTGCCTCGTTAAGGGACGGAACTCTGTAAGGTTAGCTCATTTTCTGAAAAAATGTTCAGTTACTGTTTCCATGTGATGCAATGTTTGCATATCACCGCAGACAAAAGTAGCAGAAAAGGACATAATTATTCACTCACAAAAATCTTAGACATGAATAGTTTCTAAATTTGTCTTGCTCTATTGAGTCCCCATGACCAAGAGTTAGTATCAGTGGTTTAAGGATCGGGACAAACAGCTTCAATTTGTTTAAGAGGAGAGAATGTTTACATGTCATCTTACTTTGATTTTATTCGCTTCAGGAATTGTAACAAAGCTTTAACTAAAATAACCTTTATATTGACAGCATATGCAAAGTGTAGGTGTATAATACACCTACAACCTACAATAGGAGAGGTCTATTGATGAATAAACCTATGGTTGATACAAAGAAACCATAATGAGAGAAATAATGGGGTATATGAGCAAGGTAAAAGTGCTCATATACAAACCTTATTGTCTCAAGACCCGTGAAGATCCGGGTCAGAATAGGTCTTCAGCAACCCATGCTTGCTGTAAAAGGCGAGTATGTTTGTCGTAAGAGGCGACTAACGGGATCGGGTGGTCAGGCTCGCTGACTTTGTTGATGCATGTCATCGTATCCCAATTGCGTGGATCGATGCTCATGATGTTGATCACTGGATAGTCTGGTCCAGACTCAATTATTTACAGACTGCTGTCACATAGCTGAAATATTGCTGAGTGCGACGTTAAACAACAAACAAACAAACAAAATCTTGTCTGGTCTCATCTCGTCTTGTTTTTTCTATCCGGATTTCGTTTGTCTGCACTGTTCTGATCTCATTAGTCCTCTCTGTCTTGAAGGGGCGGTCAGGTAGCCTAGTGGTTAAAGCGTTCGCTCATCACGCCAAAGACCCAGGTTTAATTCCCGACATTGGTACAATGTGTGAAGCCCATTTCTGATGTCCCCCCGCTGTGATATTGCTGGAATATTGCTAAAAGCGGCGTAAAACCACACACACTCACTCACTCACTCACTCACTCACTCGACCCACTCACTCACTCACTCACTCACTCACTCACTCTCTGTCTTGAATGAATGTCTTCTCTGTCATGATGTTGTTGATCTTGCCTATCCTGATCATGTTGATCATTTATCTGATCTCTAGTGATGGTTATTTGCAGAGAAGGACTGGCCAGATAAGCCAATCACAGACTGCAGTAGAAAGTATGCAATGAGATCGGGAGGTATGATCGACTTCACAGGGTCAATGTTACATCCGGGCCAGCCCAACTTCTTCGACTGTGTGTGGATTATCAAGAGACACCCTGGAGAGGACAGACCGGATGGAGTCATGCTGAGGATGAGGGAGGTCCTACTGGGAGATGGTGAGTGGCAGCAATGTCAGTCTGAATTGGTGATGATGATGTGAGTAACATGTCTTCACTATGAGAGCCTAATTCAGTTTTAGAAGTGTGGTTTTTTTTAGACGTCAAAAGTAATTTTGTTACAGAGTTGCGATTTACTAATGGTAAAAGTGGTTGTCCACAAGGAAATGTCAGTACACCTTCCTGAGTTTTGCTTGTCTCAGACTATCAGACTTGTGTTAATGTTGAACCCTGTAATTAATTTGCAGTGAATGAGTGAGTGAGTTGGGTTTAACGCCGCTTTTAACATTATTCCAGTTATATCATGGCGTGTAAGCTTAATGTGGGAGGAAAGCCCCAAGTTATGCAGGTCAGACGTTTATCACTTCGGTGAAACCCACGAGTACGGGTATGGTGCTGACAAACCTAGAAACATAATTGGGGCGATCCGGGATTAGAACCCACAATCATAGGTTTCTGGTGTGCCCAAGGGACGCAACTCTGCATAGCGAATCGCGGCGCCTTAGACAACTGGGCCACCCGTGTCCCCAATTTGCAGTGAGTAGAAGGTTCAGATAACAAGTTTCTAAGCAAAACCTCTCTACTTCCCGTCAAACACAATTTGGTGGGTTTTCATTATTCAAGGGAGATAACCTTGACATGATTCTTGGCATCAACCACGCTTCGACTACTACATTGCAACAAACTGCAAAAGTATACATGCTTCATGTCTTCCATTGAACAGTATCCTAGAAAACTTATTTCAATAACCTCTTTAAGACAAATGTGTCTTTAATAATAATTTCTTTACAGTGAAACCTTAAGCGGTTCAAATATGGCCTTGAGTCAATTCTGTTAGTTCTACTTTTTTCATTGACGTTCTTGGTTCTACAGGTTGGCTACAGTATGGAAAAGTCAACAGCCTTGAGATTCGTCAGGGGACGACATCACTGAGCCCAATCAAACACAAATACACAGCCAAAAACCTGACCTACGCCCAGACGTTCTACACCTCCGGGCAGGGCCTCTACATCCGACTTCGTGGAGGCTTCTATTCAACAGATAAACTCTCTTTCATATTCACAGCCGTCAAAAATATATCTGCAGGTAGGTCACAGTAATTGAGTTACTGCTAAGCAACTTAAGCAATATTAGTGCAGAGCATCAGATAAGCAGCGTATTTGCGTAAAATACCCCCACCCCACCCCCCCAAAAATATATTCAAAACCCTGTTACTTTCAATTAACTTGCGTACAGAAACGCATGCATTTAATGAAAAACTCAAATGTATAAAAACAGCATGTGTAAATACCCCATGAAGCTTTTTCAGCATGCGTACAATGGATCTAATTTCCGAAACACAATTACAAGCTAATTTACTTTCAGAGTCAAGCCTATATATTTAGAACAGTTATATACATCTAAAACATTATTTCATTTTTTTCTTAAATCTTTAAATGTTCACTAATTTTGGGAAAAACCCAATAGAGTGATGAATAGATGAGTGAAAAAATATTGGTTGCCCAGTTAAAAATGTAATAACCCAAATTAAAATAGAAACCTTAGAGTAAAAACTCAATTGCTCAAACATTTATCTGGAGCTCTGTCAGTGTGAACACCACGTTTGGAACAGTTGGCATTTCACTTGCAACAGAAGAGTCCATTCAATACAACAGGGAACTACAGTCTGTAATGTATTTGTCAACGTGCTGTTCTCCTGTTCCCTTGATCTATTCATGGCTCTGTTTCCATGATCTGTTCCTGAAATCTGTTTCCAGGATCTGTTGACATTGTTTAGCTCTCACAGCACTGTAGAATTAAATGTTTCTTCCGGAAATATACAATCTTATCATTATTATGAAATGAAGTTGGAACACTTACTTCTGTATATTGACCTTGTAGATTTACACAATTCCCTTTTGTTCAGGTGGCAGTTGTCCTGGCTACTTCGAATATCTGTGTCAGAATCTGATGTGTATCGCCCAGGAACTGATGTGTGATGGCATCGACCACTGTGGTGACAACTCGGACGAGAGTCCGGCACTGGACTGCTCAGTCTCAGGTAGGGGAACACATGCATCAGGACCCACAGTTTACAATGGTACAGTGGATTAAATGCTTACTTCAGTTCGGATTTGTTAACTGGGTATTTCCGGTGTTACATGCAGTGGATTAAATGCGTTCTTCAGTTCGGATTTGTTAACTGGATATGTCCGGTGTTACGTGCAGTGGATTCAATGCGTACTTCAGTTCGGATTTGTTAACTGGATATTTCCGGTGTTACGTGCAGTGGATTCAATGCGTACTTCAGTTCGGATTTGTTAACTGGATATTTCCGGGGTTACGTACAGTGGATTAAATGCGTACTTCAGTTCAGATTTGTTAACTGGATATTTCCGGTGTTACGTGCTCACGGTGATCAGCTGATAATGTTTTTTGAGATGGGGAAAACATTGTGTCATTTAAAAACTTAATAAAAATGTAAGAAAATTTTGGGAGCCATGCTTTACCACGCGCTATGACCGAGTTAGCGCTGTTTTGAAGAGCGCAATCGCGAGGGAACTCTGTAGTTGAAGTATGATAGCCCCATGGGTATGTAGTACTATGTACCTATTTAAGACAATACATGTACTACACAAAATATACTGAACAAAATAGTTCGGGACTATGAATGTTTTTGTATTGCTATGAAATTGTTTGTTCAGTCTTCATGACAAAAAACATCCCCCAAAATATTCATGATCCCAACTTTTTTTTGTTCAGTATATATGTGCATGTAAACAGCAATCAGGCATTCTTGAAACAGTAGATTGCAATTGGTTGCGAGAAGTTAAGATGTTGTTGTTTTTTTTTGTTGTTTAACACCGCACACGGCAATGTCCCCGCTATATAACGGTGATCCGTAAATAATCGAGTCTGGACCAGACAATCCAGTGATTGACATCATGAGCGTTGATCCTTGCAATTGGGATACAATGACATGCATCAACCAAGTCAGGGAACCTCGTAACACATGGTCTGAATGGATACCCACATTTTAAATAATCGAAAATGGTAAAGTACTTAGTAGGGGCGCTGGTTATTCCACCATGCCGCCGTGGTCTATTTTTAACAGTTCCGTTAAAAATCTGGGGACATTGGAGTATAAAGGTAATTGTTTAGGAAATTCATGCATTTCGGATTTTGTCTACTATTGTGATTGACAAGTCATGTTTGGTTTAATTGTTTTCCACATTCCCATTAATTTGTATAGCTTACGAAACCCTGAATTCATAAAATGTGTTAGAAACTTTGTCACAATAATGAAAGGTAAACCCTGAATAGTGTGTGAGTGAGTGAATATTTATAGTAACATCGGCAAAAGATGAACTCAGTATGGTAGGTAACTGCAAAATCAATGGTGAAACATATAAAACAATAATTTTGTTTTTCTTCTATATGTGTCGATATAACATTCTGAATTACTTTTTTTTATCTCATTGTAATATGTTTATATTTAAATTTAAATTAACAATGTAATTTTCTTTAAGATATTAGATTTTTTGGCCATTTTCTTTCCTAATTCATAAAAAGATAAATCCTTGTTTTGATCTCAATCAGACATATACTCAGCCTTTTGGAGTTCACAGTGGGAGTTCACAGCTTGTTAAATATTTTTTGGGGGAAACGATTTTATAGTAAATTTAATCTGATAACAAAGAGTTTGCCGCCATGTTGATGCAACACATTAAAAGTTTAGTTTTCTTGTTAGTGTTGTGTCATCCCATTACATTGATAGTCTTGGTGGTATCAAACTCAACTAGTAGTGTTTTATCTGTCCATTCCCGCGGTTAAAATTGGTCCCTAGTAACCTATGCTGGTTATACAAGATGACTCAGGCTCAGTGACTTGGTTGATTACGGTATGTGTCATCGTACCCAGATGGCATGGATCGTTCCTCATTATATCAATCACCAGATATTCTGGTCCATATTTGATTACCGGTATTAACAGGCAGTCGTCACAGCTGAAATATTGCTGAGTGTGGTGATAAAAAGAAAAAACAACTGTCTATTGTAGCCTTATCAGGTCAGGTACTCTTGTAATGCATCAATAGACCACATCCTAATAATGTCTCCTTGTCAGAATAATGGATTTGTCTGTTTCAGCTCTGTGGAGATTGAGTTTCAAATGGTCCATGCCTTTTATGGGTTAGTAATTGCCATAGATATATAGTTCATCAATAGATTATTATTCAAGTGTGTTTCCATATCATAGATATCATTATTAATAAAAATTGTAATATATATTTCTTATTCCTAATATTTGATACCAGTATGTACAAAACGGAAACACACGAGGATAATAATCTCTTTATCATATGATGTCATTCTTAAAGAAGTCAATGATTAAGACTTCTTTTAACCCAATGAATTAACTTTAATAGATGCACATGAATTCAATATTTAAATGAAATGCCCCATTTATCATATAATGTAGTGCCAACTGATTTGCAGCCATGTTTGTATACAGAAACACCCCCACACTTAGAAACCCTGTCTAAACTTATTTTGGAACGTCATCATCATTCATTGATCAAGCAGACATTCCATTGATGTTTGGGGCTTAAATGTGGTTCCTGCAATTTGAATATTTATCGGATCGTGATACCAAGTTTATATTAGATTGGTATATCGCATCGATGACACTATCCATCATATGATTAAAGTTGTACTATGAAATATAACACACTTTTGCTCACCGGAATCAAAGGTCCAAATGAAATCTTGAGATGTCCTTCTTTTTCACCAAAACTGATGAAAAGAAGACCTGAAACTGTAGTAGGATGTATAGTGTCAGAGTCGTTCAGGGATTATTGTATTTGTGGCATTAAAATAAATATTTACGTTTGGGCTTTTTTAAAGATGAAATAGAAACTGCTGTCTAGGAATATGAAACATTGATATGATGTGTAGCAAAGTTATTGGTAGCACAATACTACCACAGGAAGTTCTGATTAAAATGATGAAATTATATTCTTTACTATCAAACACGCCATAATATATATGAATATGAGAGGTGCGTTTGATAGTGAAAAAGTAATGTATCATAATAGTTCACAAAAATTCCTTAGTTGCTACTGACCTTATGGCCCATATTATCTCGTTTGACGAGGGGGAAAAGTTCTTTCTGAAACAATAAACAGATGTCTGATGATTTTTGCTCTTTGTGCGAGTCTTTTATTGTTTTATTTACTTGTTGTTTGATCACAGATGTGAGCAGCCCCGGGCCATCTCCGCGATGTGAAGATGGGTTTCTGTGTGCAAGTGGTACAGAGTGTCTGGCCCACAGAAAGCGGTGTGACGGGCTCCTTGACTGCCAGGATGGCTCTGATGAATATGGATGCTGTAAGCGTTACTATCATTTATTACCCAATATGCTGCTAGCTTCTGTCTAGGTCTCTGCCATTATGGTTCCAAGGAAGATGAATGCTGTAGGCATTATGATCATTTATTACCAAAATGCTAATAGGTTCTGTTAATATCTAGTTTTGGAAAGTTTTGATGAATATGGATGCTGTAAGCGTTACGATCATTTATTACCAAAATGCTACTAGCTTCTCTCTAGGTCTCTGCCAATATGGTTCCAATGAATATGGATGCTGTAAACATTATGATCATTTATTACCAAGCATGACACATCTACTACCGTGTTTTGCCACCCATAATACAACCTCACGTATAATGCAGTCCCCGTATAACTAACTTAAATATCAATGCTACTAGGCCCTGTGAAGATCTCTGCAAAAAATGGCCTGGTGAATATGGATACTGTAAGCTTTAAGATAATTTATAACCTCAAATTACACTTCACCCAGATTCTGTCAAAAATCTCTTGATTCTTATGATACCATCAAAATTTGTTTTTGTCAGTAGGGTGGACATCACATTATTTGAAATGATTTTAACCTGTTTCAGATACGCCCACAACAGATCATTCAGCAGCCACATCATCTCTCTCTAAACATGGATTATGTCTCATATATGTATTGGTTTTATTGGTTATATTCCTCAATAATACGTAGCCAACATTGTACCAATGTGTGTTTGAGAATGTATGAGAACATGTGTATATGTGCGAGAGTAAATAAGAATGTATAACAACCACACCCACTAATTGTTAATCTTGCTTAATACATGTACCAGGGATATAAGGGTGTTATACCAAATGGGAAGATATGTAACTGCTGGCCATTCAACCAATCAAAGGGTATCTAAGACAGGCAACAGGGCAGGGATCGGTACAACAGCAATCTGTTTCATATGGTGCAGCTGTAAATATAGATATTTATATGATTGGTGGGTGTGGTGATATTTATATTTGAGAAACTTGCAGAAGTTAAAAGCCATTGCATTGTGGAAACATTAAATGGAATCGCTTGTTAATCTATCAAAATGGGGAAGTGGATTACAGGCTTGCTACCCCAGCTGGGTTGAAGGTAAGAAGTCTCCCACCAGTCGTGCTGTATTGTCCACCTCCCTGGGATGATATGAGGTGGGACGTAACAGAGTAAGCAGCTATTGTAATATTCTCCCCAAATCTTAATAATAAATATAAGTCCATTTATTATGTACCAGATTTTGTTCACCAAGTGAATGCTCACGGCATTACATTATTATTGCCACCGTCTTTGAATCAGTGTGCACTCAAATTTCATACTCAGCTCCCTGGGGAGTATGTTCGCACAGTGACAGTCTCTAATGTGGCAGATCGTTCAGTTCCTGATAAAATGTGCTATACCATTGTTATGTAACATCCTTCCCAAGTCAATATCATCAATATATCTGTTGCTAAGGGATGCCACCCGTTTTATTTTTGTGATTCCCTGTTTTCTTCTTGTCTGTCTTAGCCCTTCAGCAGGGTTTTGTTTCATTTAGGTCAGAAATATTTTTAGAGGTAGGATGGTGATATTTATGCCGAATCAAAAGTGAATAGCTTGTGGATATGTCATAGTATTACAGCAATATTAATTTGCGATATTTAAGGATTTTTGAATATGTTATTATAAGGACTAATGGACTAGAAAGTTTGTTTTTGTCACTGAGTAAGAGTTTCCATAGATACCCTCAAAATATGCCACTGATCTGAGTCTTACAATTTATCAGCTGGGTCCTCTTGCACAAAGCGATCTTAGTGCTGCGATGATGGTAACTCTTATACTCTGATAATATTTGTAGCGCTAAAAGTACCCGTGAAGATTCGGGGTAGAATAGGACTTCAGCAACCCATGCTTGCCATAAAAGGCGACTATGCTTGTCGTAAGAGGCGACTATCGGGATTGGGTGGTCAGGCTGGCTGACTTGGTTGATATGTGTCATCGTATCCCAATTGCATGGATCGATGCTAATGATGTCAATCATTGTATTATCTGGTCCAGACTCAGTTATTTACAGACCGCCGTCATATACTGTAGCTGGAATATTGCTGAGTATTGCTGGTATAAAGAAATCATAGTGCTAAGATCATTCTGAGTTTTATCCATTTGTTAAAATGAATTCTCACAATCACCACTTCTGCAAGTTTCTTGTGCCAGACATTGGCTCGAGGTGCTACTTATATTGGATGTACATATTCCTCCCGTGCTGCCATTGTGATATCAATTGCTTTATGCAACACACCTGTGTCATGTCCCTGTCAACTTGCCTTCTCACAAACTTCTATGGGAATTCCCATCTGCAATCTGTTCACTCAATGTATAACTGTAAATATGTAGAAACCAAGGACTGTTTACAGGCTCATGCCTAACACAGACTTTGTACTTATAGTCGCTGTGTTATTGTTTTCAATTTGTATAGACTGGATAACAAACCACAAACAAAACAAACCACAAACAAATCAAAAGTTCAGTGTTTGTGTTATTATTTTCAATTTGAATAGGCTGGATAACAAACCACAAACAAATCAAAAGTTCAGTGTGTGTGTTATTCCAGTTACGAATGACAAGAAGGATACTCTCTCCACCTCTCCCTAAAACAAGTTACAAATTGTGAACCCTCGATCCTCTTTTAATTAAGGAATCCTGAAGCTCCCCCTCTCATGGTCATCACACAAAGTGGACAAGCATTTGGGGAGGGCTAGCAAAGACATAATACACATGTGGTAGGGTATTATTATATATAACACCCTACTTGCTTTTCATAAATAACCGGTCCCTCTCTTCATGGAATTTTCTGTTCTTTTTTCAGTGAGGCCTTTGTTAAAAAATTGAACATGTTTCCCTTGTTCCCAATCAGTTTCCTTGTCTACTGATGGGTCCTCCTTTACCTCAGGTTGAACTTAGTATTTGCTCAACTGATTCAGTACAAAGGAAATAGTACTAGGTATTCGTTTGTTACCTGCATGATCAATATGTCAAATCAGATACTTACATAATTTGACTTTTCCGTACAGATTATTGGTTGCATTTTAAAGATGACTACTTTTAGGAATACAGACTTGCCAATTTCAAACAAAACGTTACTGCCATATTTCAAAGTTAAGACCTTGATGCGACATGGATCCATGGCATGGCGATAACAATGACATATTAATGTGGTTTTAAAACTTGATTGTCAAGGAATAATGTGCCTTTGACATTATGGCCATTTGAAAACAAGACTTGCCATTGTTAATGGTTATATTTGTCAATGATAACAGGGTGTGTGCCTTCCGTATGTGTCCATAGTAAATTGTGTGTCTGGCCACTTGTCTTGGTAACTATGCAAATAGCATATGAATGTTAGGGGCTTTGTTGGTCCCTAGTGAGTAGAGGTGAGAAGCCTACACTTTTCAACAGAATTGTAACAAATACAATGGCAACAAGACCAGAAATGGGGTATAAACAGAATATCAACCGCCAAGATATTTAATTGCAAAACTGGTATATATCTAAAAAATATATGCTAAAATATTTTATCCATCTTTATTGAGCACTAACCTTGTCTCAAATTACTCTGCGCAAGCACCATATAAGGAGACCACATAAATCTTTTGTGAGGCTGTTTCTTTAGAGTTGTTTGTTAAGAAATTACCTTTGTCTTTTTATGTCACAATGGATATAAATACTTGCATGGTCTTCTTCTTGCCTGGAATTACAAATTAACATAACTGCCAACTCTTTTGTTATAGAAATTTAAGTCTTCAATTTTTTTCCATCCATGCATGGAAAACACTTGTTACATGTCTGTGACGTTTGTGTGTTAGACATTGCACCATATAAGGAGAGCACATGAATCTTTTGTGTAGCATTTTGTTTTAAGTCGTTGTTAATATCCTTATATGCTTCTTCAGGATGGATATATATAAATATACCCGGTATATATCTTTGCATAGCCTTCCTCTCGTCTGGAATTACAAATTATATGAACTGCCAACGTTTTTGTTGACAGTGGAAAACACTTGTTACGTTTCTCTGTGAAGTTTGTGTGTTCAACATTAGCTTGTTTTACTCATGTGCTATCCTTGTTGAAGCTGTGCTGTTTCAAGTTCTATTCTACTTCCTGTTTGGGTGTGTATGTCAACTGTTATAGCTGGGCACGCCCCCTTGCACTCTTGGTTTGTATTTTGACCTTAAATGAAAAGTTTGAAAAATTCAAACAAAATCATTTCTTTCATCAATAACAGATTTATGGGTGTATATCTGTTTATATATCATCACTTTGAAGAAAATATTTTGTCAACACTAAAACAATTTTTGAGTATTTGTGTAAATATGTGATCAATTTTAACTTGCATATAACAGAAAAAAAGCCTGTTTATTTATTGTTCTTTCGTTTCAGACTGCCAACTCTTTTTCAACGAAAGTTGGCTAAGAAAATATTATTGAGTCTTCTTTGGTATTATTTTTATTTTTGACTGTTGATTCAGTATTTGGAGCTCAGTGTTTGTATTAAATTACATTGATTTATCCATAAGCATTGTTAAACTAGTATAAAAGTGGAAGGATTATGAAGTTATACATTTTACCACTACCCGACCGCCCCTGTTGTACACAGACAAAATTAACAAGTGATGAGTCAGCATATTACATTTTTAGTTATTTCTATGTAGATGTCTAAGTCTAAGAGTACGAATGGGGGGAAATGTCATCTTCCCTTATAATTTTGAAGTATGGACTCAAAATAGCTTTGACATCAGTTTGCCGTTTTTGAAATGTGAAAGCAAATCCACCTGATTAATCCTCATAAGTGTCATTGTCATGGAAATATTGTATCAGAAAAATATGATTTGTACAGTTCCTTTCTATTATTTTCTTCAGAAGATCCTCTACAAATGTAGATATTAAATTTACTCGGTCATGAAGAACATGATGAAACAGCTGAGGTAGAATCTTTACGTTTACAAAGGGCTTCTTTTTTTCATCATTTTGATTACATATTTGTTTTCCCAAAGCAGACAATATTCAAAATAAAATAAGAATGAAAAATGATATTCCTCTTAAAGTGTTCCCCTTAAAGTATTGTCGATTAAGAGAAATAAAGAAAAATAATTACATGTACATGTAACTGAAATTAACAGATACTTTTGAAGTTTTATTTTGGGTTAGCAGCCTCAGTAAGCAAGTAATCCAAAGTAATATCATGATTTAATTCAAGAATGCTTCTGATACAATGCTGTGATTGGAAAATTTGTCTCCTAATGTACAAAGCATTTTGTATATATGACACTGTATATTCGTTGTCCATCTCTCAAACATGGTGTACATGGTTTGACTGCTGCACCCACGATGAATGGGGGGCACATATTTATGTTTTTGAGAGTTTAATATCACAGCATGAATACCAAATAAAAATATTTAAATATCCAGCTCCATGTTGCTTGTTTGTGATTTTTGAAGGCTGTCTACTGAACTTGGAACAATGTTTTCTTGACAAGGTTATTTTCAATTTGCCTTGAATCATCCCAAGTTTCACATGTACCTTCCTTTCCCAATGTGTCACAGCTGCAGGTGACAAGCAGTTTCCCCTGGTTTCTGTTCTCTTGCAAGTAGGCCTAAAAATTGCTTACAAGTTGCTTGACTGCTGTTAGTTTGTTGTTCCACACAACACCTAAATATACTACTCAAAAGAAGTTAAAGAACACCTGATTCTTTCATATTACTACAGTTAATCTGTCATGGCATGTGATTAACTATAGTTAAATGAAAGAATTGGGTGTTCTTTAACTTCTTTTGAGTAGTATATATTCCGCATGTATCACTGTGGCCTGTAAAAGATTGAGTCTGGGCCCGACAATGCCATGACTGATATGAACCACAATGTCTCATGGCTCAATAACACACAATAAACCATTATAGCGAGGATAACGACCCGTGAAGATCCGGGTCAGAATAGGTTTTCAGCAACCAAGGCTTGCCGTAAAAGGTGACCACGCTTGTCGTAAGAGGTGAGTAACGGGATTGGGTGGTCAGGCTCAGTGACTTGGTTGATGCATGACATTGATCCCAATTGTGTGGATCAATGCTCATGATGTCAATCACTGGATTGTCTGGTCCGGACTCGATTATTTACAGACTGTCGCATAATAGCTGAAATATTGCTGAGTGCGGCGTTAAACAACAAACAAACAAGCTGGGATAATTCTTTCTTAGGAAAACAAATTCTAATAATGTTTTGGATTGAGTCACAGATTCGAACCCACACTCTGAGAATGAGGCACCTAATCGCCAGCACAAAAAAACAGCGATTTAACCCACTCCGCTATGGGGGCTTACTAAAAATGGAAGTTCGACAACTGGTTGTCTAGATCATGTAATTTGTATACACTTAGAGGGGTGCCTCACTCTAAAAGTGTGGGTTCGAATCTGAAATGGACTTCCTGAAATGGAAACTGGAATTTGTACTTTAATGAGAAAGTACTGTTATATAACATTTATTACATTTGACCACTTTCTGAACAGCATTGTGTATTCACTCAATCAACCTGTTCACTGAGTCTGCCCACCTGATCCTCGGCAAGAACCATGAGCAATTCAAAAACACAAAGTTCCACTTTGAAGGGTTCACCAACAATTCAAATTGGCTTAAATCATAGTAGCCTTTTCTCAACAATAAGTTCTGTATAAAACTGTTTTATTCCAATAATTAAAATAACAAGGTTTGCATGTGCAAAGCATCAGCCATGTTAGGAATAAAAATATAAACAACACAACAATATTTTCTTTGTACAATTGAAAATGTCAGTGAAAATATTAGTCAATCTCAAAGGTCTTACACAAGATTATCTGATTTTATAATATCCATTATTACTGTTAATGATCCAGCAATAAAACAAAATGTGTGATATCCAAAAGGATGCCTGCACATTGTTTTATTCACAGAATAAATGACACTGTATTATTACATATGGGAGGAATATGTTACTTTTCTTGGTTAAGCGTAGCCAGTCACGTTTTGGCCACGCCCCCTGCAGCTGAAATATGGCGACACACAATTGATGTGACCATAACTATATATAAACATTACTAAATACTTGGGGGATATTGCTGGAGCAAATCTTTTAAGTGTTTGGGAAGTATCCCCTGGTTTGTTTGTCCTATTATCTAATTATTTTTTTAAAGAATTCTTTTCTAGTGAAATAATCAGTTTCAAAAGAAATGATATCTTTGCGATGAAACTGCTACAAGCACTTTTGGCTTAATTAGTCTTGCCTTTTTACCATAACCATTTTACTTGAATGTTCTGTTAATTATTGTAAATAATAGACAGTCGGAATGTTTAAAAGAAAACATCAAGTATCAAAATAGAATCTGAAACCAATGTGACTACAAAAAGTATACTACTCAAAACAAGTTAAGGAACACCCCCGATTGGACGGCTGTGTTGCAATATCTACCAGCCATGACAAATGAACTATAACCATGTGAAAAAAGTGTGTGTTCTTTACTTCTTTTGAGTAGTACTGGTATTGATATGCAATTCCTCAATAAAAGTGACGTCACATAATTAAAACACTTGGCTTCAAATAGCGTTTACTAAAATAAATTAAGATCTGTAGTACATGTATTAGTATTAGTATTTATGTGAAACCTCATTATATAATAATGAAATTATCTGAAACAAAATTAGATGAAATTTAACTAGAGCTGCAACAATTGACGTTGATTCCATAAGACATCTATTTCAATAGCATTGCCTGTTAGAGATCCAACAAACACATTCAGTAACTGCTTGAGAACTGTTTCAACTGGAGGTGTTTTGCAAGAAGACCCTTTGATACCATTCCTCAAAGTCTACCACTGGTGGCAGCGATGTTACCGAGAGTGTTACGAAGCTCTGACCCGCCGGGAAAGAGCATGAATGGCCTCATTCATGATAAAGGTTCTTCTACCAGTGAGTGAGTGAGTTTGATTTTACGCTGCTTTTAGCAATATTCCAGCAATATCACGGCAGGGGACACACGAAATGGGCTTCACACATTGTACCCATGTCGGGAATCGAACCCGGGTCTTTGGCGTGACAAGTGAACGCTTTAACCACCAGGCTACCCGACCTCTTCTACCATGTCACAACATACCACAATGCACCAAAAGTTAAGTGAATAGCTCCAGCCCTAATTATAGAGTGATGATCTTGCAACAGGAATTAATGCAACTAAAATACATGCAAAGTTAGAAACATACAACACACTTGCAACATAAAACACAACCGATTGTAACTGAAGATATGTATAGAAGTACCAGGTTGGTTGGTTGATTTGTTGTTTAACGCCGCACTCGGCAATATTCCAGCAATATGACGGCAGTCGGTAAATAATCGAGTCTGGACCAGACAATCCAGTGATTAATGTCATGAGCATCGAACCACGCAATTGGGATCGATGACATGCATCAACCAAGTCAGCAAGCCTGACCACCCGATCCCATTAGTTGCCTTTTACGACAAGCATGGTCACCTTTTCCGGCAAGCATAGTCGCCTTTTACGGCAAGCATAGTCACCTTTTACGACAAGCACTAGGGTTACTACTATATCAGCACCCCACAAGTTGAGGCATAATTCTGCCAGCTTCCTTAATATAGCTTTTTTTTGTCGGTCAGTCTTGTAAACCAACTGAAAAAAATATATGGCCTAGGTGAGGACTGGTGTTGGGAAAGGGTTAGGAATATATCATCAATCATTGGTCACAATCATCCTGTTCCAACACTGCAACTGATAATAAATTCAGGGATGAGGATTGATATTTTCCTTTCAGTTGAAACTTCTTTGCAATGGAGTTGCCCATAATTTGGGGGTGTTTAGGGGGAAGCCATGAGATTTTAACAACTTTGTGGTTACTAAAATTTGCGGATCCCCGGAAGATTCTCACCCTTGTATAATCAAAGATTGTTCATTTCTCTTTTTTTTCCCAGACATTTTATGTGAAAGACCCTTTATTTACAAAGGTTTTGTGACGTAATTCACAAGTGAAAGTACTTGATTGGCTGAAGACGGCTGTACATGATTATGTGTACCCTTCCACAGAGCACAGGAATGCTTGATCAGGTTGAATACTAGTACATAGCATTTGTCTCCATCATTGATTCTATACACAATCAATCATTGGCACAGGGTAAGGATCAATCAGTCAGGTTCATTAATGAAAATACCAAATTTCCTTTGCAAGATAAATTCTCAATATTGTAATGGGTTTGTAGACATTCTCTTCGGTTTTTTGTGAAGCTTTGAAGGCTTATTACAGATTGAGATTTCCAAACTCAATAACTGAAATTCTGAATTGGACTTTGTGTTTCTTATTGGAAAAGAACTGTCAGTTATATTGTGTATGCGCAGGTGAATTAATATTAATTATGTTAATGATTCAATCAGGTATGGTTTTGTTTCTCCCATTAGGTTAGCAGTGTATTAGGCCTGTCAACCCTCCCACATCTGGCGGGAGACTACCACAAGTTGATGAAATCTCCCGCTCTCCCAATGAAAGACAATTTCTCCCGCAAAACAGCATTTTTCAATAATAAAAACTGTGCCTCCATTGTCCCCCGATTAAAAACAAAGAACAGGAAGTTGACGATTACGAAAATCCACGAGTAAGTTTTCAGTTAAATTTGTATGCAATTGTCCGGCTACACTGTATAGTATGTGCACCCATTCCCAAGTTAATGGCTACAGGAACATTATCAGGGATTGTGTCCAGTCAACCCTCATGGTGGTTATACCACATATCGATTACATATCCATTAATATACAACACTATGAACAGCTGCTGTATACGTAATGCTTATACCACATATCACTCTTCACATCAAATACTACACAAAAGAACACAAGGACCACCCAATTCTTTCATATTACTATATTCAGTCTGTCATGTTATGACATATACTGTAGTAATATGAAAGAATCTGGTTGTCCGTAACTTCTTTTGAGTAGTATACTACAACATTGTATCTGCATTTGCTTGTGGTTTTACCATCATTGAAATGGTCTCACTATTGTGGTTCCAAATACTGTGACCATTAGTGTAGGTAGATTATTTCACAACAAAAAGGGTGAATACTGGATGTGAGCCATAATCACTGGATTCTGGCACACCGAAGGGGAGTAACTCTGCACAAGCACATTGAATTGCAGAGCCTTTGCCAACAAGCCATTAGTGCCACCCCGTACATTACTCACGATCAATATACAGAAGTGACATGGCTGACTGCAGCATGCATCTCCCTCCCTCCCTCCCTCTCTCACAGTCCACATCTGGGATGTCACCAGCAGATGAAAGTCTTTAGGTAAATAAATCCATGTATAATGACAATTACAAGCATCTTGTAAAACATTAATCTGGTTACAATAAAGTGTATACATGTATCATTCAAACATCCACAACTAAATATGTCTGCTGTATCTGTTGCTAGGAAACAGAAATGTCACATCCACTCTTCCTTACTGACCACTAAGTTGCAGTCTCTCATGACGGAATGTTCCAAGTTTGAGTGAAATTTGTGTAGTAACCAGGGGTCCGGAAACAGTCATATGTCCGGTTTAAAATATTGCTTACCGGACATATAAATTTTTCTGTCCAGACATTTTAAAAAACAAACAACGCTACCTTCGGGGTCCAAATAATTGATGAGCGTTATCGTATCCCTTCAATGAATTCAGGTGAATAAACTCTAGTCCAGATAAACAATGAACAAATCTTTTTATCACCAGATATTATAATGATAGGATTAAGATAGGATTAAATTGCGTACTTCATTTCAGATTTGTTGACTGGTATTTCCGGTGTTACGTGATCGCAGTGATCAGCTGATAATGTTTTCTGAGATGGGGGAAAACATTGTGTCATTGGAAAACTTGAGTTTATTAAAAATGTTAGTAAATTTTGGGAGCTATGCCTTACCGTGCGCTATAACCGAAGCGCGCAATAACGAGGGAACACTGTACGTAACAACTGGTAATGTTTGTGAAAAGTCATACAAAAATACGCTACTTGAAGGGGGCGTGGCCTAAATGCAAATGTCCGATTGGGATTTAAAATTTTCCGGACCCCTGGTAGTAACCATGACAACTTGACAATCGTCTATTTATAAGTCATATGCCCTTGCATAAATTTACATCAGAGTTCAAGTCACACGCATTCAACAACACTGCAGTGTCCTATATATCCCTGAAACTGTTGCTCTGAGGAAGATGGGCAAGATGTACCATGTACCAGTGTATAACGTACTAATGTACCATGTACCGATGTATTTGTACCAAGTACAAGTGTATAATACATCCTCTCACAGCTACAATGTATCAAGCATCTTTTCTCAGCTTTGAAGCTCAATATGCACAGAGCTGGACTATCAACAGTATCGGGGGTGTGTGTTCCTGATACAAGCAGCATTTATCATGCTCGCCGAGTGCATGACACTACCAAGAATGGGTTGGGTGTCACCTTGGGCAAAAATTGTTTGTGTAATTTAGCTTCCTTTGATCACAATCTCCTAAATGTTCCCCATGGTTCTGTCAACCATATAGCGCATATAAATCACAATGCAGCAATGGTCGCTCACAGAAATCACAATATACTTAAAGTAGCTGAAAGAAATCACAATATTGTGATTGTAGCTCAGAGAATTCCCAAGATGGTGATATGTCTTGTAAAGCGGACACAATCCTAGGCAAGTATAATCATCCCACTGACACGCTTCCATATATGTTGAGATCCCTGTTCTGAACAACCGTTGCACACAGATTAAGTCCGATGCACACCTGCACCAACAAATTCACATAAATATGTGACATATCACAGAATCACACAAAAATGTCTGGATCACCATCACCTGTGTCCAAAGAAAGCGAGAGATAAGTCCCTCGTAACCGATCGTCTTGTGATTGGGGTTCCTCTCTCTCTGCTTGCCCATGCCTTCGAGGGCTGTGAGCTGGCACTATGGCTGTGGAAGGAACCCGGAGTACCACCTCTCCACCCTCTGTAGAACTGTCTCTCACATGGGAAGGTGAACGGTTACTGCCTGATTGCCTGCCTCTCCTCCCCCGTTGCCGTGGACGATCAGATGGTGATTGAGGCTCGGATTGTGTTCGAGGCTCTGGTTGTGTTCGAGAATCAGGTTGTATTCGAGGTTCAGGCTGTGTTCGAGGCTCAGGTTCTGATCGATTTCTTGAGGATTTCTTCTTCTTTTTGGCTGTGTGATCCCGATCTTTCCCATGAGCAACTAAACTGTCTCTACTTCTTCCTTGACCTTGACTGTCACCTTGACCTGGGCAGGCTGCTGCACCTTGCTCCCGCACAGCCTCACTTTCACTCTGTGGTTTGGGGTCCTTGTTTCTCAGAGTAGATGAGCTGACAGGGCACTCTATGAACTCATCAACTGGCTTACTGTGTCTCTGCTGGTTCATGCGTCCAGACTCATCATGGCGTCCAGACGACACAGATGTGTCATGAGGGGGGTAACAGTCCCTTTCTGCTACTGTGGAATCCGACGAAAAGGACGCTTGGCATAGATGGCGTTCCATTTGTGATCCATCCGACGATGTGTCAGATGCTCTTGGAATGTCGCATGAGTGGGACTCCAGCGAGTCTGAGGAACTTGTGGAGTCTGCTGATTGGTTGAGGACATTCTGTGAGGACGTGAGTCGAGGTACGTCTGTGGTCGGGCTGGTTGCTTCCTCGTAGGTGGGTGGGTTAACGAGTCCATTGTTGACGTCTGGCTGGGACCACATGAAAGCCTGTGAGTACAGAAACTGTGTCAGACAGCCCAGGTTATATACTGTGTACTTTTCATGTCAACTGTTCTCAACAATGTCTTTAACTGGCAGTTAGAAGATGTAGTATCTGGGTATGAAATGGGTTTAATGTCGCATTCAAGATAATTGCACGTATATAGCAACTTGAGGGTTATAACTGGTTAACACAAAGTATAAGCCCATCCCATCATATAAAAGTACCTATCCCAAATAGTACCGTATACCAGGACAGTTAATTATCAATGTATAAGCCAATCCCCTCTTACAAAAGTGTACCTGGACAACTGGCCATGTATGAACCATCCCAAATAGTACCGTATACCAGGACAGTTAATTATCAATGTATAAGCCAATCCCCTCTTACAAAAGTGTACCTGGACAACTGGCCATGTATGAACCATCCCAAATAGTACCGTATACCAGGACAGTTAATTATCAATGTATAAGCCAATCCCCTCTTACAAAAGTGTACCTGGACAATTGGCCATGTATGAACCTATCCCAAATAGTACCGTATACCAGGACAGTTATTTAACAATATATAAGCCAATCCCCTCTTACAAAAGTGTACCTGGACAACTGGCCATGTATGAACCTATCCTAAATAGTACTGTATACCAGGACAGTTGACCAAGTATATGCCCATCCCCCCACCAGGACAACTGACCATGTTGAGATAGCCAATGGGAGTGTTCTGGATGACTTCATCGTAGGAAGGCGGAGCATCTTGCTGGATCGTTAGGTTCATCCTTATTCGACTCCTGTTCCTCCCTCGTCCTGCAACATGACATACAGACACTGGATTTCTGGAGATGGTTGTAGTCATAAATATCCTAGTAAATAAATACCTTATCACCCAACTTACATCCTGGGTGATAGCCATTTCATGTAGGATGAATGAATATAAGATGTAAAAAAGTCAAAGTAGACTAAAACAATATGGATAACACCTTTATTATACTGTAATAGCCTCCGACACGTGGTATAAAGCCTAACGGGGGATGCATAAAACCCCATGTACCGCAAGTAATCCTGCTACAACAAATTTATCTTACCGACATGTTCTAATATGACATTGTAAAAGAATTCAAACAAATTCAAAATTGAAAGAAAACAGATTGTCACTTGACTTCCAATCCCTGGGAAAAAGCATGCAGCTCTTTTCTTTGAAGTGGGGTATTAGGGATTTATTCTGTCTCTCAGATATCCACATGCAGCCTGATTTGCTCCTGGCGGGGTATAGGGGATATATTTCCCCGCTGAGATCTCATCATTCTGACATGGAGGTTTGATAATTATCCTTATACTGTTGTCAAGCAAGGATCTATACCGAAACATCACTATTACAGTATAAAAAAGACATTGTTATCCATACTTTTTTGTGTGTCAACTTTGTAAAGTCAAATGAGAAAAAAAATGACAGGATTTTGTTCTGAAAATGTATGGACACAAAAAGATAATAGGACTATGTGAATAAATTTTCTTGTGGCAATGTCATTAAAATTTGAAAGTTTGCTGGCACCTTATTCCTTGTCACAACTCCAATTTATTCAGGCTCAAGAAAAGAAACCCTTGTCATTATATACTGTGACCATGGTGACAACTCACGGTTCCGACGCGCCATGTTGCCGCTGACCGAGGTGATTGGCTGTCGACCATTGCGTGGTCCCTGCTGGGACAGCGTACGACATCGGCGGATGAAGATGATGAGCAGACAGATGACGACGATGAGGAAGATGGAGATGACCATTGGGATGATGACGCCGATGCTGATGGTGTAGGAGTAGCGGGAATATTCCCCATCTTTGGTGCCTGGAACAAAGACAGGGTGTTACTGTAATATCAACTGTATATAGTGTATACTCAGGGAGCTGAGAATGAAAAAAAAATCGCACACTGATCCAGGGCCTGGGGTCATAATGTAGTGCTTTGAGCATGCTTTAGGGTGTGGCACATAATAAAAATACACATTGTTATTATTATTATTATTATTATTATTCAATCTCATTAAAATCAGATCTAAGTTCTCGCTGCCGCTAAACAAAGATCTGAGGACATCCCATTACGAGTCACGTCAAAACGACCTTTCGCGAAGTTTGACCGACCACTGAAATGACTAACAAGAATCGACATCAGCCAATTAGAAAGCAGCTTTCATGAGCCTTACGGCACTCGTTTCAACCTGTTGACTTCCATTTCAGACTACGCTTGAAAAATATGTTGACACAGTTCTCGATTAAAATTTTGTAAAACTGATCAAACGAACATTCCAGAATGTCTAATATATGGTTGCGATTGTATGGCAGTGCTTCCCGAGTACTGTGCAACGCCTCCTCCGTTCAAATGTTTATCACATGGAAGCGAGAGATAGGCGATAATTTTGAAAGAATCAGTCGTACGAGCCGTAACTGTTGTTCGGAATACCCCGTGTTAACGTTTTTGAGGTTGCATCATTAGAAAACACATTCCGACTATCACTTTCACGATCTGGTAAGCGACGCTCTGATTGGTCAGATGAAAAAAGGTCGTTCTGACGTGACCCATAATGGGATGTCCTCAGATCTTTGTTTAGCGATATCGAAAACAAAGATCTGATTTTAATGAGATTGTAGTAGTAGTAGTAGTAGTAGTAGTAGTAGTAGTAGTAGTAGTAGTAGTATCAGCATGACTGCATACAAATAATGAGTGAATGACTCTGAACAACAGGATTTAGGTGATACAACATGTATATATGCACTCTCAACATATATCCCCTCTTAACCATCCAAGCTATCGACTTTCAGCAGCCATTGTAATCACATGACAGCAGATAGCTGCCTAGCATTCTCCTATACATCAATGACAGTGTCGACACTTGCAAGACTTGAGAGCTGTAATATTTTCTACTTGATGAGGAGCGGGACACCATCTCATACCAGACTGACCTCTGACCCCTGAGTTTCATGTACTACATTCACAAAAACAATTTCTGACACAAAATGCTGGGACAAATAGTTTGTGACTCTGGTTTTACAAAACTAAAATAATAAATCACATCACATGTCAGATGTCCTGACAAAAACAACATGTTGTGATCTCAGAAATATGTTTGTGGCTCCTCCTCACTGAGTAAGAGTGAGTGAGTGAGTGGTTTTATGCCGCTTTTAGCAATATTCCAGCAATATCACGGCGGGTATAACACCAGAAATGGGTTTAACACAATGTACCCATGTCGGGAATCGATCCAGGGTCTTCAGTGTGACGAGTCAACGCTTTAACCACTAAGCTACCTGATCACTCCTTTCTGAGTAAGAAATGTAAATTTACATGCTTGGAAGCAGTGATTGAAAAAAGATTCAAACCCAAACATAATAAAATAACCTGTATATATCACATCAACTATTATAGTGCTTACAATTCAAGTATCATTATCATGATGAACATTGGATTCAAACCCAATCTGAATGGCAGCACCTAGGCCACTTGATCCACTGTACCCCCTGGGGGTGTCATGACTGCCAGATAACATATGGTCTTTTTTTTTAAATAGAAAAGTCCCTCTACATATAAATCTCTCTTCATTCCAAACTATAAATAGAGTGAGTGAGTGAGTATTATTTTACGCCGCTTTTAGCAATATTCCAGCAATATCACGGCAGTGGACACCAGACTTGGGCTTCACACCTTGTACACATGTCAGGGATCAAACCCGAGTCTTCGACGTGACAAGCGAACGCTTTAACCACTAGGTTACCCGACCGCCCTATAAATAGAATCATCATACATTGGAAACCTTTTTTCCAGACCCGACACCCTGTTCAACAGGGTAGTGGAGATTGTCAGCTCCTGTATGAAAACATAGATGAATAGGGGAGGACATCTTGTATCTACACACAACAGATGCAGTTATCGAATGAATGACAGACACAGCTCACATTATCCTGACTTACCTCTATCAATCGGGGGATAGGGGAGGATGTTGGACATCTTGCAGCTACACACAACAGATGCTGTTATCAGACAATCCAAACAGCAGACGACACATCTCACATTATCCCCAAAAGTAAGTGTCAACTGCCTGCCTAACTTCCCACAACACCGTACACAGTGAAGTAACCGGGATCCCTGATGTTAACACAGTAGTCCTGACGGCCCTACTCTAAGGACCTCACGTTATCATTTCCTTATTTTCCTCGAAAAATATCTTTATTTCCCTGTGAGCTGTTGACAGACAACAACACATGACTGTATCCTCAAACAAGGGAGTCGTAGCATGACCTCTACAGCCTTGTGACCCCTCACCTATGACATAGCAAGTCAACAAGGTGTGTTTGAACTCGGAGTCAATACAGAAGGTGGTCTTCAAAGTCAGGCACATGTTTTGCTTAGTTTACAGTTCGACTTTTTGCCCTGCGAGAAGTTATGTCAAACATTTCCTGCAACTGTGTCACAGCTGGACTGTTTCGGTGTGGGTTGAGTCGGGCGAGGTAGGAAATGTGAGGTGAACTTGAGGAAATGTGTCCTGTATTGGCCGGAGTCTGGGCGGTTTAGTGGAGTGTGTTGTGTTCATGGTGTTGGACTGTACACAACGGAACATCCCAACAACAATTGCAGAAAGCTGGGACGTGTTAATTCAGGACTGTCACATCTCAACATCATTTTCAATATTTTTATTTACTTTCTCAATGGTTTCACACCTTATCGCTGTTACATAAACATCAGTTATGTGTCTATTTACAGAAGTATAGGATACAAAAATTCAACGATGGTATTTCTGACTACACCCTTTTTCTTGAGGACTTTTTTCATGTGTGGGCTATAAACAGCATATCAACACATGCACACATCCTGGTTATGGCAGGTTATCTTTGTTTGTTTGTTTGTTGTTTAACACTGCAATCAGCAATATTCCAGCTACATGACAGTGGTCTGTAAATAAGGAAACACAACAACAAATGACATTCCCTGGTAACTACTGCTTCTCTCTACTGATACTGTCTACTGGTACTGTCTGGTAGTGTCTACTGGTTTGATCTACTGCTTCTCTCTACTGATACTGTCTACTGATACTGTCTGGTAGTGTCTACTGGTTTGATCTACTGCTTCTATCTACTGATACTGTCTACTGATACTGTCTACTGGTAGTGTCTATTGGTTTGATCTACTGATACTGTCTACTGGTACCGTCTACTGGTTTGATCTACTGCTTCTACCTACTGCTACTGTCTACTGCTACTGGTTTGATCTCCTGCTTCTGTCTACTGATACTGTCTTCTGATACTGTTTACTGCTTCTGTCTTCTGATACTGTCTACTGCTTCTGTCTACTGATACTTTCTACTGCTTCTACTTCTGATACTGTCTACTGCTACTGGTTTGTTCTCCTGCTTGTCTACTGATACTGTCTACTGCTTCTGTCTACTGATACTGTCTACTGATACTGTCTTCTGATACTGTCTTCTGATACTGTCTACTGATACTGTCTACTGCTTCTGTCTACTGTCTTTTTAATACTGTCATTTGCTTCTGTCTACAGCATATGTCTTCTGCTTTGATCTACTGATATTGTCTACATCTGTCTACTGCTCTTATCTACTGATGTTGTGTAAATCTGTCTGCTTCTTCAGTCTACTGCTATTGTCTGCTACTTCCATCTACTGCTAATGTCTACAGAAACTACCCATTCCAGGATCTAAACCTGTGATTTTGGCGTGGAAAGCGAACGTGTACCCACTAATCCACCCCACCGCCCAGCACCAACACAAAATAACATCTACTGCTCATGCAATAAATCATGTAAGAGGCGGAAACAAATGATCTTTCCTTGTATGATTTCATAAACATTTTTACTTATTTCGTTCTTAAAATAACATTGGAAAAATGCACATTAATTAACCAGTTAGAGACTTTAGATTGATTGATTACACCAGTACCAGTGATTGAGTGGACCAGCCCCTGGTGTGTGTACATGGACATAGCTCTGCCCAGGGCCAGCCTCTGTGGGTCTATGTCAAACAATGGGAGTTACACCAGTCACAGCGCCAAGATCACTGTGGGCAAGTGGTGCCTGGGAGTCGAGACAGTTGTCTCCTGACAACAAACAACTACTACTGTGTTGTCAAACCCTAAACAAACGACTCCAGTGTATCCACACACCCCACAAACAGAAGCAGTGCCTTCGAAGAAAATGCACTTAAAGATCAACTTTTGTTTGTTTCTTTGTTGTTTAACGCCACACTCAGCAATATTCTAGCTATATGACGGCGGTCTGTAAATAATCAAGTCTGGTCCAGACAATCCAGTTATTGACATCATGAGCATCGTTCCACGCATTTTGGGATACGTTGACATGCATCAACCAATCCTGATCCTGTTGGTCGCCTCTTATAACAAGCCTGGATTGCTGAAGACCTATTCTACCCCTGATCTTCACAGGTCTAAATATTAATTTGTTTGTTTGCCTACATACAGCTGCTGGGGATACATATCAACTAGACTGGAGCTTTCTACAATACATGCCTTCCTAGCTAGGGTCGATGGCCATTTGTATTCTTTTAAAAACATTTTACTTTCTAGCGACAGTCAAGGGGGGTCAGGTGTATTACACTGTGTAAAAAGCTACTTTCCAAGCAATACCCAATGATCAGAATGTATTGCGTTAAAAGAATACTACCAGGGACTCATCGATGATTCCAAACTACGTGCCCTTGGCAGGCAAATTGGGAAAACATTTTGTTCAAATTTGTGATATTTTGTGAAAATCATATTTTCCTAAATTCCAAGGGACGTTAATGCATCCAGTGCATAAATGTATGGCCAAGCATTATATTATCTTCCCCTGTTACAGTGAAATACAAATCACTTGACCATGCCGTCACATCAGTTATAACTGTCACAGCAGGAAATGGGAAATTAATCAGTTCAATTTGAGAATTTGTGCAGATATTAGCTGCAGGTCTAGAGAAATCCTTTTCTATTTTGCTAGCTACAGTAAATGATATGTATGTAATATATTAAAATAGTACTACTTTCCCAATAACAGTCAATGATCAGTTTGTATAATGTTATAATAGTACTACTTTCCTAATTACAGTCAATGATCAGTATGTATAATGTTATAATAGTACTACTTTCCTAATTACAGTCAATCATCAGTACGTATTATGTTAAAATAGTACTACTTTCCTAATTACAGTCAATGATCAGTATGTATAATGTTATAATAGTACTACTTTCTTAGCTACAGTCAATGATCAGTATGTATTATCTTAAAATAGTACTACCTTCCTAGCTGCGGTCAATTATCAGAATGTGTCAAAATAATAATATTTCCTAGCTACAGCCATTAAGAATGGGCTTCATATTCTACCAGTACAGAGAATCAAAACCTGGTCTATGCAGCTTGATACCCCACCAACTAGGCTACCCCTATATCAAGTTAAAACATCATAAACTGGGTACAGAAGATCACCTAGTTTCAAACAAGCTGTATCTGTACAGGTTATTCTGATGTCACAAGGTCTAGAGTTCGATCCCCGGCCGCGTCATACCAAAAGACGTTAAAAGATGGTACTTGTTGTTACCCTGTCTGGCGCTCGACATTAAGGGGCTAAAACAAGGACTGGTCGGCTCGGAGTCAGTTTACTGTGTCTGAGTGGGATATTCATGTTAAACTGCGGCATGGTATCTCAGTGAGCTAGCACTATAAATCGGCATCAGTTCGGACTAGTACAAGCAGCCACACAAACACACACACGTACATGCACGTCGCTATATAAGTGCAATAATCTTGGACGCGACGTTAAACCCCATTTCACCTCACCTCACCAATGTCACAAGAACACACTTAAAACCTGATTCAAATATGAATAACCTTGTGTTGTAGTTTGTGCCGTTGTCCATGGTGATGAGGTTGAGGCCCAAAATGCTGGCCTGTTGTTTCCAATCACGGAGCTGGAAGCTGGGAACTGATACCCTGCCATAATGGAAGCCTTAAATCCAGGCACGACACTGTCTTCCTAACAACAGGAATTGATGTGTATATCCATGAATATCTTCTCCTCAATGACTGATGGTCACGGAGATCCTAGCTGCTGACAACTACCTATGTGTGCAGAATGTTGAGTTTTATACCAGGAAGACAAGGACGGCTAGAGTACATGCTGGTCTGTGCACTGGGTGGAGCTGGGCAGACTTCTGTTTGATGTTTACCACAGAAAAGAGAGTAAGACAGGGAGTTTAGTACGGTGCAATCCACTTGTCAGTGCTACAAAACATACTTGCTACATAATGCAGCCATGTTGCCTGTCTGGGGTCTTGTTTCGTACATGAACATTTCAGTTATCAATAGTCTTGATAACTTGTCAATTTTCAAGCAATATCGAGTGAGGAATATTCACTAGGAGTTAATTGTGGAATAATGATTGCCGAGCTACATGCTCAAGTATTCAAAGTAATTAAGATCCATTACAGAGGTGGCTGAAAGGGTGAAAACCCTAACCAACCCAAACATTTATACATTCTGGAATTTTCAGGTGACCATACTAACTTATTTTCACGTGACCATACTTAACGTGAGTTAACGTGAGTGAGTGTGTGAGTGAGTGAGTGAGTGAGTGAGTGAGTGAGTGAGTGAGTGAGTAGTTTAAATCCGCTTTGAACAGTATTCCAGTGATATCACGGCATGTCAGCTTGATGTGAGAGAAGCCTGAAGTGATGCAGGTACCACATGTTATTGGTAGGTTCACTCAATTTACTTTCATTTTTAAAACTTATGAAGAAATTCATCCTGTTACACAACAGTCAGCAACATTGCAGGTATATCATAGTGAGTGAGTGAGTAGCAACTTTTTTTTGTTAATTCACTTCAAACAACCTTTCATACAGGAGGAACACTGCAACGTGTAAATTCCGCCACAATAATTTGATACAATGTCACATGTCTAGTTCTTATGTCTTCGGGTTACATCCTGAACTGAGGCTGACGTGACAGATCAGTGAGGGCCTGTTTGTAAGTGAATGGGTGAGTAACTAAAGTGGGGTTTAACGTCACGTTCAAGATTATTGCACCTATAGATCCACATGAATGCATGTGTGTGTGTGTGGCTGATTGAACTAGTACGGACAAATGATGGTTTTATAGTACTAGACGACTAATATGATATGCTACAGTTTAACATGAATACCCCACTCCACACTCTATCCCCTTAATACCAATCAAAAGACACAATAGCAGTAAAATGGAACAAGAACACATGCCTTGTCCATGATAAGCAAGCACATTTACCACCAGATTGTAAGACTATCTCTGTTGAATGAATAAAACACTACCAGACTCAAACAGGGACTAACCCATACTGGACATCAAACCCCAACCTTGTCCATGATGAGTGAACACAGGCCCCCACAGCACCATCCTACCTTGCAGTTAACCAATGACATTCCTACGACGAAGACATTATGTAGTGAGTGAGTGGGTGAGTGGGTGGGTGGGTGGGTGGGTGAGTGAGTGAGTGAGTGAGTGAGTGAGTGAGTGAGTGAGTGAGTGAGTGAGTGAGTGAGTGAGTGAGTGAGTGAGTGAGTGAGTGTGAGTGAGTGTGAGTGAGTGAGTGAGTGAGTGAGTGAGTGAGTGAGTGAGTGAGTGAGTGAGTGAGTGAGTGTTGTTTTATGTTGTTATCATCAATGCTCCAGAGATATCCTGATGGCCTGAAAATCATTGAGATTTGACATAGCAAACCTGTAGCTGGATGCATCAGATTTTGTTTGTTGATTAACGCCAATCTAAACAATATTCCAGCCATATGACGTGGCTTGGAAATAATTAAATCTTGACCAGACAAACCAGTGATTGATCCTGTGTGCGTGATTCCTGCTGTCAGGTTACAATGACATGAACTTAACGAAGTCCTGACCCTCCCCATCCATTACGTCGTACAACAAGCAAATGTTCCTGGGGAACTATTCTAACCCGGAATCCCCACAGGGTGGCTGCATCAGCAACAATCAACACTGTGGGGTTACCATGACACACAATAAACCAGATGACATTTCAACCATTCAATCCTCATCGTTCTCGTACATCTAGCATGAGCGTGTTCCATTCTGCCTGGGAATCTGTGCAGGGTACTAAGATGTTTTGAAAGTGCCTACCACAGAGAGAGGACCTTTCATCCGAGTTGTCGCCACAGTGGTCGTAGCTGTCGCACTTGAGGTCTGAGGAGATGCAGCGGCCGTTGAAACACTTGAAGTCTCGGTATCGACAAACTCCTGCATCAGAGATGGGAGCAACATCAGTGCACGTGAACAAAACTCTTATTTCAGTCTTGAACCATTTCATAAAACTTTTAACATCTTTAACAGATTGAATACCCATTACAAAGAAGTTGAAATTATTATTTTCACAACATTGTGTGAATGTTTTCCATCAACCATGGTACAAACTCATGGTTGTCTCCCTTTGTCTACATCCAGCTATCGGCCCAAATCAACCAAGCAGCACATCAAACAAAGCAACAAAGCCTAAGAGGTTGTTAATGATAGCCGGGAAGGTTAATGAGCATGTCATTAGCTAAAGAACCATGTCAAACCACCGTCATAACACACGTCACACAAAAACTACAGCCTGTGACTTTACACACTTGTTCATTTCAGTGGTAACAGAGCTCCAGATAAGCTTTTGGTGTTTTGGGTATTTTACCCATCGATTTTAAAATCACTGGGTATCAGTAATTCTATCTGGGTATTAAAATTTCTGTTACCCACTAGTTTTTACACATGTGGGTATTTAAGTTAAATATTTAAAAGCACTATTCATCTAGTCCCTGCAAACTGGGTTCGAGAGCTTTATAGGACTAAAAAATACCACAATACTTCCACAAGAAAGTGTGATGGCAAATGATCATGATGTGACTGTCATCGTGGAGTTTGGCAAGGTTGAGGGATTGCCCGTTTATAATTTCAAACTAAGTTGCTGATTTGCTAATCAAATACGCAGGGTTACTTCACAATATTTTGATGATACGCAAAAGTTATATTTTTGTAGCGTATCTGTTATGTTCGTTGCATATTTGATACGCTTGAATTTTATTTTACTGCGTATTTCTGCATTTCTGATGCGTATTCCACGCAGATACGCAGCTTATCTGGAGCTCTGGGTAATCAGCTTCTTTATTTCAGTATTTCTGGGACTCATGTACAACAGTTTATTGCTGCTTTGAGTGAGTAAGTGAGTGAGTTGGATTTAAAGTCGCTTTTAGCAATATTCCAGCAATATCATGGCGGGGGACACCAGAGATTGGCTTCAAACATTGTACCCATGTGGGGAATCAAACCAGGGTCTTCAGCATGATGAGCGAATGCTTTACCCACCAGGCTACCCCACCGCCCATTTTGCTGCTTTGAACAGTTCTTCATTATATCATGGCTCCTTAGCTTCATGTGGGCAGAAAGCCCAAGGACTTTAACATTTACCTTACTGGCAAAACCCACATTTGAAGTCTAGAAAACTCTATTTCTGTCAATTAAGTTCAGGTAATAATATTCTATAGAGAGACACGAAAATCAACTGAAAATTACGTCAAAAGATATATATGAAAGAGGACTCAAACATTTTTAGCACAGAGAGCACATACTGGACAACCACTTTTTGGTTTCACCTAACAAGTCCCCAGCGCTCCGTGACAATGTTCCGTGACAATGTTCCGTGACAATGTTCCGTGACAATGTCCCGTGACAATGTTCCATCATGTTGACTTACCGTAGCTGTAGGAGGAGTAGGCCAGAACGAAGTCCCGGGCGTTTTGGTACCGTCCCTGGAGACGCACATAGAAGCCAGTGTTGTTCACGAAGCCATGGTTCTTGTAGCGATCCAGGTTTTCATACTTCACCAGAGCCACTTCAGTGCCAAGGGAGGTAATTCCTCCCCGAATCTCCACCCGGTCCCGCTGTTGTGGGTAGTACACTGGGAACAATGCGAGTGGAGGTTTACATACTCGGACAACTGTTCTGTAGATCACATATTAAACATATGAATGTTCTGGTTTTGTCTGATGACAGAAATGAAATGTGTTCATGTTGTGTTGACCGTATAATTGTGTTATTCTCTGTTCTGGATATTTGTGACAAGTTGGTCACTGATCAAAATCTGTGTTAGCCAACACAGCAAGACCTTGACAATAAGAACTCCATTACATTCTACTCAAAACAAGTTAAAGAACACCCATTTTTTCATATCACTATAGATAATCTGCCATGGCTGGTGGGTATTGCAACACACAGCCTTCCAGTTGTGGGTGTTCTTTGACTTGTTTTGAGTTTTGTTTGTTTGTTTGTTGTTTAAGGCCACACTCAGCAGTATTCCAGCTGTATGACGTCTGTCTGTAAATAATCGAGTCTGGACAAGACCATCCAGTGATTGACAACTTGAGCATCGATCCACGCAATTGGGATATGATGACATTTATCAACCAAGTCAGTGAGTCTGACCACCTGATCCCACTTACGACAAGCCTTGGCGCCTTTTACGGCAAGAATGAAGACCTATTCTACCCCCGATCTTCACGGGTCTGTTTTGAGTAGTATATCACGATATGGTTAAAGACAGACATCCAGTATAGTCCTCCTCAAGACTTCAATGGCACAATGGTCTAAATAGTGATACTCTGCTTGTCTTGAAAGTACAGACAATTTAACTCAACATCAGTGCCCAATAAACTTTGAGATAAACAAGTTTCATTGTTCAGTGAAATCTTGTTAATTTGTTTCCATTGAAGTGTGACGGAGTAACAAATTTTCGAATTATTAAGTGTAATAAATCAAAGGTTGAATAGTCTATAACTGTTCCCCAGATTAACCATCCATAAGACAGGGTTAACAAATAGCTGGAGGAAAAATCATACAATAAGATGTATATAAGGTTAAAAAAAATGAAAGAATTGGCCCTCAGGCAATGATGTTTGAAAATATAGTGCAGGCTGGCGGTCTTTTTTTCTTTTCTTTTTTGGCTTGTTCAAACTAGTATGTAACCAAATAAACAGTTTTGTATATCAACCTGGTAAAGAGCCTCCCTACATAAACAAGCATACAAACTCCTATTGCTGCCATGACCATAACACGAGATGTGCAGTAAAGCAGTGCTCATGTAAAGGGAAGTAACTGCGTGCTGTACTGGGTCACATTAATTATTTTGGAAATGGCACTAAAAATGAAATGTGCAGCAGACTTTATGATGATGCGGGCGGTGCCTGAGAACCAAGACTATTATTTTTTTAGCCTAAATATTCCTAAGACTTATCATCCAGAAAGCAGGATTCTGGGATAAACAGGGTCTGGATTACAAAGGTTTCACTGTATAAGAGTGTGTGATAGACAACTCACTTGGTGAGCTGTCATATTCAATGAGCTTGACTTGAATCATGCTGAACTCTCGATGGCGCCCAAAAACCCAGATACAATCATAGTATTCATTGGTGCTCATCACAGGGTTAAAGGTCACGACCCCTCCTTCCTTGTCCATCAAGTATCCTCCACAGTCTAGACAGAAGAAAACAAATAAACTAACAAATAAATAAACACATACTACCTCAATGTATCACAAATCACACAAAGCAACAAGTACTGTATTTTCTTGAGTATAGTGTGCAGTTTTTTTTCCAAAAAACACAGCTGTGTAGAAGGGTGTGTGCATTATACACGAATTAATGAGTTTTGATGTTTTTTCCCCCATGGAAAGACATTACCGTGAGCACGTAACACCGGAAATACAATGTCAAAAAATCCATACTGAAGTTCGCAAATTATTCATGTAATACACTGGCTATAAAAAGTGTTCTTTGTATATCTGGACTTATGTTTGTAACTTATTTCATTAATTTTATTCAAAATTCTTTTTAATATTGTTTTACATAATTTCGGCTTAGTTTACTAGAAAATACACAAGGTAATCTTAATGCCTGGATATAAAACAATGCCTAGCTGAACAAAATATACAAATTAAACGGTAAATCAACATGTCTGGTGATTTTTTATCTCAAATTTCGAATTTGTACTGACGTAGTTTCTCATCACCCGTTCGTTTGCCGGACTTCGCTAAAGTGGTCGGTGTAATTTTTTTCTGCGCATAATATTCAAATTTCTTTTTTTCCAAAATATTGAACCCGCTAGAGGGGTGTGCGCATTATACATGGGTGCGCACTATACTCAAGAAAATACGGTAAGTAAGAAGTAACCCACAAGCAATTACTTCCCACATACATGCATATGGGTCGGTGGGGAAGCCTAGTGGTTAAAGCGTTCGCTCGTCACGAGGGGCCAGGTTCGATTCCCTAAATGGGTACAATGTGTGAAGTCCATTTCTGGTGTCCCCCTCTGTGATATTGCTGGAATATTGCTAAAACGGTGAAAAACTATATTCTCTCACTCACTACAACATATTATGATAAAAAAAAAGACAAAAGTGAGTTGGGTTTAACACCGCTTCAAACATTATTTCAGTTATATTATGGTGTGTCAGCTTGATATGGGAGGAAAGCCTGAAGTGATGCAGGTCTCGGACATTCATAACTTGGATGAAACCCCTGAGCATTGGTATGGCGCTGGCAAACCTAGAAACATAATTTGGGTGAACAGGATTCGGGGTTCTTGGACACATGATGGATGAAACTCGGCACAATGAATTGTTTCAATATACCAACAATCCATCTTCCAAGAACAAGGTTGTTGAAGTTTGGTTTGTTTGTTGTTTAATGCTGCACTCAGCAATATTCCAGCTTTATGACAGCGGTGGTTGTTGAAGTAATTTTAAAAAATTGACTTTCAGGATGAAAAATATACACCAGTTGGTACTTGAGCTGGGATTATTGGTTTGTAAGAACGATATAAATGTTACAAATCATTTTTTTTAAAAGCTTGGAAACAGTTTTAATAAATATATACAAACCTGTGATGGGTCTCACTGTTTGCCGCCGATCTGAAAAGTATGAAACACATGTCAGATGCACGCCATGTTAAGTCAGTAGAGTTATTTCCCATTGCCCATATCAGCTTGCAGAAGACGGTGATGTTTATTCATTTATACACATCCATCTCATGGCAGACTGTAAATATTTGAATCTGGACCAGTCAAACTATTGGTTGACAACGTGCGGAGACATCCACGCCATCTGGTGTACATTACAATCAACCTGGCTACTATGCTTGTTGTAAGAGATGACTATGCTTGTTGTAAGAGGCGACTATGCTTGTTGTGAGAGGCGACTATGCTTGTTGTAAGAGGTGACTATGCTTGTAAGAGGCGACTATGTTTGTTGTAAGAGGCGACTATGCTTGTTGTAAGAGGCGACTATGCTTGCTTGTAAGAGGCGATTATGCTTGTTGTAAGAGGTGACTATGCTTGTAAGAGGCGACTATGTTTGTTGTAAGAGGCGACTATGCTTGCTTGTAAGAGGCGACTATGCTTGTTGTAAGAGGTGACTATGCTTGTAAGAGGCGACTATGCTTGTTGTAAGAGGTGACTATGCTTGTTGTGAGAGGCGACTATGCTTGTTGTAAGAGGCGACTATGTTTGTTGTAAGAGGCGACTATGCTTGTTGTGAGAGGCGACTATGCTTGTTGTAAGAGGTGACTATGCTTGTTGTAAGAGGCGACTATGCTTGTTGTGAGAGGCGACTATGCTTGTTGTGAGAGGCGACTATGCTTGTAAGAGGCGACTATGTTTGTTGTAAGAGGCGACTATGCTTGTTGTGAGAGGCGACTATGCTTGTTGTGAGAGGCGACTATGCTTGTAAGAGGCGACTATGTTTGTTGTAAGAGGCGACTATGCTTGTTGTAAGAGGCGACTATGCTTGTTGTAAGAGGTGACTATGCTTGTAAGAGGCGATTATGCTTGTTGAAAGAGGTGAAGTGAATATGCTTGTTGTAAGAGGTGACTATGCTTGTTGTGAGAGGCGACTATGCTTGTTGTAAGAGGCGACTATGCTTGTTGTAAGAGGCGACTATGCTTGTTGTAAGAGGCGACTATGCTTGTTGTAAGAGGTGACTATGCTTGTAAGAGGCGATTATGCTTGTTGAAAGAGGTGAAGTGAATATGCTTGTTGTAAGAGGTGACTATGCTTGTTGTGAGAGGCGACTATGCTTGTTGTAAGAGGTGACTATGCTTGTTGTAAGAGGTGACTATGCTTGTTGTGAGAGGCGACTATGCTTGTTGTAAGAGGCGACTATGCTTGTTGTAAGAGGCGACTATGCTTGTTGTAAGAGGCGACTATGTTTGTTGTAAGAGGTGACTATGCTTGTTGTGAGAGGCGACTATGCTTGTTGTAAGAGGCGACTATGCTTGTTGTAAGAGGCGACTATGCTTGTAAGTGGTGACTATGCTTGTTGTAAGAGGTGACTATGCTTGTTGTAAGAGGCAACTATGCTTGTTGTAAGAGGCGACTATGCTTGTTGTAAGAGGCGACTATGCTTGTTGTAAGAGGTGACTATGCTTGTTGTGAGAGGCGACTATGCTTGCTTGTAAGAGGCGACTATGTTTGTTGTAAGAGGCGACTATGCTTGTTGTGAGAGGCGACTATGCTTGTTGTAAGAGGTGACTATGCTTGTTGTGAGAGGCGACTATGCTTGTTGTGAGAGGCGACTATGCTTGTTGTGAGAGGCGACTATGTTTGTAAGAGGCGACTATGTTTGTTGTAAGAGGCGACTATGCTTGTTGTGAGAGGCGACTATGCTTGTTGTGAGAGGCGACTATGCTTGTAAGAGGCGACTATGTTTGTTGTAAGAGGCGACTATGCTTGTTGTAAGAGGCGACTATGCTTGTTGTAAGAGGTGACTATGCTTGTAAGAGGCGATTATGCTTGTTGAAAGAGGTGAAGTGAATATGCTTGTTGTAAGAGGTGACTATGCTTGTTGTGAGAGGCGACTATGCTTGTTGTAAGAGGCGACTATGCTTGTTGTAAGAGGCGACTATGCTTGTTGTAAGAGGCGACTATGCTTGTTGTAAGAGGTGACTATGCTTGTAAGAGGCGATTATGCTTGTTGAAAGAGGTGAAGTGAATATGCTTGTTGTAAGAGGTGACTATGCTTGTTGTGAGAGGCGACTATGCTTGTTGTAAGAGGCGACTATGCTTGTTGTAAGAGGTGACTATGCTTGTTGTAAGAGGCGACTATGCTTGTTGTAAGAGGCGACTATGCTTGTTGTAAGAGGCGACTATGCTTGTTGTAAGAGGCGACTATGTTTGTTGTAAGAGGTGACTATGCTTGTTGTGAGAGGCGACTATGCTTGTTGTAAGAGGCGACTATGCTTGTTGTAAGAGGCGACTATGCTTGTAAGTGGTGACTATGCTTGTTGTAAGAGGTGACTATGCTTGTTGTAAGAGGCGACTATGCTTGTTGTAAGAGGCGACTATGCTTGTTGTAAGAGGCGACTATGCTTGTTGTAAGAGGTGACTATGCTTGTTGTAAGAGGTGACTATGCTTGTTGTAAGAGGTGACTACGCTTGTTGTAAGAGGTGACTATGCTTGTTGTGAGAGGCGACTATGCTTGTTGTAAGAGGCGACTATGCTTATTGTAAGAGGCGACTATGCTTGTTGTAAGAGGTGACTATGCTTGTTGTAAGAGGTGACTATGCTTGTTGTAAGAGGTGACTACGCTTGTTGTAAGAGGTGACTATGCTTGTTGTAAGAGCAACTATGCTTGTTGTAAGATGTGACTATGCTTGTTGTAAGAGGCGACTATGCTTGTAAGAGTTGACTATGCTTGTTGTAAGAGGCGACTATGCTTGTAAGAGGTGACTATGCTTGTTGTAAGAGGTGACTATGCTTGTTGTAAGAGGCGACTAATGGGATTGGGTGGTCAGGCTCACAGACTTGGTTGATGCATGCCATTGCATCATGATTGAAGACCAATCATACTATGAATGTACAATTTGTTTTTCAATGCCACACACAGCAATATTCCAGCTACATGGCAGCATAATATAGTAATAATATGTAGTATAATTCTTGTGCATATATTTGATAACCGAAAAAAAAGGAGCTATGTGTTATTCACACAGAAAACATTTTTCATCACTGGAAATACCAACACATATAAAATATGCCAGTTTGCTATCATGAACTTACTGTTATTAAAAGAGTAGGTGGCTTTAAAACCAATATAGTTGCGATTAGACGATGTTTGCGGTATCCCTGTTTTGAACTTGACAATTAGCTCTGGGCCGTCAGACACAACAACTGGGCGACTGCTGGATCCGTAGATCGGGCCGATAATGTCACTCTTCTGGAACTGAAACCAGAAACACCTTATGTACTTGTCACATTAAAATATTATCATTCTCTTGACCCGCAGCGTGCCTACCACATCAACACACCCACACGATAGTCCCCCACCCCTATGTCAATGTACCAACAGGATAGACCCCCCTGCTGCAACAACCTTCCCACAAGCTTAACCCCCATCACTATGTCAAATCACCCACAGGATAGATCCCCCACACCCAAATCAACACACCAACAGGATAGATCCCCCACACCTACATCAACTCACCCACAGGACAGATCCCCCACACCCACATCACCTCACCCACAGGATAGATCCCCCACACCCACATCAACTCACCCACAGGATAGATCCCCCACACCCACATCAACTCAACCACAGGACAGATTCCCCACACCCACACCCACATCAACTCACCCACAGGATAGATCCCCCACACCTACATCAACTCACCCACAGGATAGATCCCCCACACCCACATCAACTCAACCTCAGCAGAGATTCCCCACACCTACATCAACTCACCCACAGGATAGATCCCCCACACCCACATCAACTCACCCACAGGATAGATCCCCCACACCCACATCAACTCACCCACAGGATAGATCCCCCACACCTACATCAACTCACCCACAGGATAGATCCCCCACACCCACATCAACTCACCCACAGGACAGATCCCCCACACCCACATCAACTCACCCACAGGATAGATTCCCCCACACCCACACCCACTCACCCACAGGATAGATCCCCCACACCCACACCCACTCACCCACAGGATAGATCCCCCACACCCACATCAACTCACCCACAGGACAGATCCCCCACACCCACATCAACTCACCCTCAGCAGAGATCACCAACACCAACATCAACTCACCCAGAAGACAGATCCCCCACACCTACATCAACTCACCCACAGGACAGATCCCCCACACCCACATCAACTCACCCACAGGACAGATCCCCCACACCCACATCAACTCACCCACAGGACAGATCCCCCACACCCACACCCACAGGATAGATCCCCCACACCCACATCAACTCACCCACAGGATAGATCCCCCACACCCACATCAACTCACCCACAGGATAGATCCCCCACACCCACATCAACTCACCCACAGGATAGATCCCCCACACCCACATCAACTCACCCACAGGATAGATTCCCCCACACCCACACCCACTCACCCACAGGATAGATTCCCCTACACCCACATCAACTCACCCACAGGACAGATCCCCCACACCCACATCAACTCACCCACAGGATAGATTCCCCTACACCCACATCAACTCACCCACAGGATAGATTCCCCCACACCCACATCAACTCAACCACAGGACAGATCCCCCACACCCACATCCACTCGACCACAGGACAGATTCCCCACACCCACATCAACTCACCCACAGGATAGATTCCCCTACACCCACATCAACTCACCCACAGGACAGATCACCCACACTCACATCAACTCACCCATAGGATAGATCCCCCCACATCAACTCACCCACAGGATAGACCTTGGAGACATATGCCAGTCGTCAAACGTCAATACAATGTACTCGTCGATGTTAACGGCAGAGAAGTGGTAGATGTACACTTCATCATTCTCGGCATAGAAGTTTGGGAAAGCTGGCGACATGATGTAATTTGAGTCAGAGGGCGTGTCATAGGCTGATCCCCGAATATCTTGCTTCTTTTCTGAAATGAACAGACACAATTATTAAACAAAAGGGAACTAAAAAATAATTTTCAAAATGACTATAAGACTCAAAAATAGATAAAGATAACTTTTGTAATATGAAAAAATCTGTGTTCTTTAACATCTTTGGAGGATATATCTACTCAATACCACAGAAAATTTACTTATTGCTAATTGCAATTTCTAATAAAGTGTTCTCAAAAAATGTTTCAAAATGAAAATAATTATGATACTCCACATTCTAACACCAATATCATACATACTCATTGTTTTTAAATAACTTTACATGAATAACCAATGGAAAAATCATGAAATCATTCTCCGTGATCTCAGAGCATACAGCAAATACAGAACTGAATGTGACATTTCCTGCTGTCTGTGTGTCTTACCAACGACAGTGAGTTGCAGGCTCAGGTGGATATTCTTCACCATGCTTCGATTTGAACACACAACAATGTAGAGTTTCTTTGACAGCGAGTAATACGGGGACTCCGGCCACGGCGTGGAGGTGTACGACCGAGATGTCTCATTCACGTAGTCCGGGTCAAACAGGTGTAGGTATGTGCACCTGAAACAAATAGGTACTTGTAGAAACGTGGAATAAAATTAAATATGTCCCATCTCAGTCAATTCTATATGTGAAGTATAAAACAGATCCATGGGTTTTTATGAGATCTGAACTCATAAACCGACTTTTGCACTCGAAAACAAAAAACAGATTGTCCAAGTACACAATGCACGAGCCGGTGAGTTGTCAACTTTCGCAGATGCAGCACAACTCTCTCGTGACAACAAGGAGCTAATGCTTTCAAAATCATAGACAACAAAGTGTATCTGTTTGAATCATTAACACACTACTGCACATATCAATTTGTGATACCATATTCGACATAATAAGCGCCCCGCTCTAAAAAGCGCCCACTGCGATATTTGTTGATATATTGGCTAGCGAACAATCCCAATTAGCACCCCTTCCAATTAATCAATGTACACAAGACTTATTTATTCGTGTATAATACGCACTCGTGTGTAATGTGCACCCTTAATTATGGGCAAGTAAATCTGGGAAAATATATCTGTCGTATATGAACATTTCAGGCTGTCAGTATAAACCACGAAATCTATCTTTCAACTCTGGTTTTTCCACCAAGATAATATTCTAATAAGAGCCCCCTATTTCTAATTTTGAGAGCACCCTGGGTGCTTATTACGTCGAATACGGTAATTTGGAAACACTACAACATATTTTATCACACACTGCCAATAATAACTTATAACACTCCAAAGTATGGCATCAAAATATCTTCCCATCATACATATGGCCTCAGTGGCCAAAGTGATAACGAGGTGAGAATTATTAGCGAAATGTAGTGGTAGGAGGGAAAGATTTTCAGCACAGTTAATAAAAGTTTATGGGGATGTCATATATGGATTACATATATTGTTACATGTAAAGATTGTGGAGTTTATGAAGAATGATAAACTTCGAACATTCAATTGAAAACTTATTGTCGGAAGTAGTAACATTTTTTTAATGACATATTGGTATGTAATAATAACTTTATTGAGATTTTATAACAATAATGGCTCTAGTCGTGGCAACTTCTAAACTTTCGGGAAGTTGTAATCTATCGGACCATCATTCAGGCGATGTTTCTGACAGATCACGATCTGAAAAATACTATCATGAAAGTGCATCCCATGGATAAGCCGACCCCTTTCTACAGAATCTTTTTTCAAACTTTGGCTTATCTGCGGACATATAGGGTAGTACTAATAAACTATATACTCTGAGTTTCATTTCAAGACAACATTCATCAACATCTGATAGTTCAATACTACTAAAAAGAAGTTATAGCCCACCCAATGCTTTCATATCACGACAGTCAATCTGTCATGCCCTGGCAGATTAACTATCGTAATATGAAAGGATCGGGTGTTCCTTAACTTCATTTGAGTAGTATAGTTTAGCGTAATGATATGGGATGCTACTGTCCAGTGAGGAGAGAACATGAATTCACATGCTTTGTATGCCACAAGAAACAAAGTGTTTCAAGAACATAGGTGAAACTAAAATATCACTACATTCATAATGCTAATATATGATGAGCAATAACTAGGTTTGTCAACTATGTGTTAAAACACATATTGAGTCATATATTATTCTTCGTGTATATGTTGTTGCTATGGAAACAAATCAATGAAAACAAATACAGTAGGCCTAGATCCAACAAAGTTCGCGAGTCTGACCTTGCTTATTGATCAGGAATTGTCATGCCAAATGTCTCTGATTGTGCATTAAATATTAAAACCGACAGCCACTTCAATGCTTAACCTTGGTCCCAAATGAACTGGCAACTGTTCCACATGACTGAAATACCATTGTTTGCTTGGGCTTGGGTTTTCAAATCTGATATATATCATTTCCTATGGAATGTAATGCTGATTGCTTCTAAAGGATAATTAATAATTGATTCATCTTTCATTGATCAGGCAGGTTCATCTTACATTGATCAGGCAGGTCAACCCAAACTCCCATCTCCAGGAGCATGACATACTGGTTATATACCACGTAAACAGCCATCTCCAAGAGCCTGACATACTGGTTATGTACCACGTAAACAGCCATCTCAAGGAGCCTGACATACTGGTTATATACCACGTAAACAGCCATCTCCAGGAGCCTGACTTACTGGTTATATACCACGTAAACTGCCATCTCCAGTAGCCTGACATACTGGTTATATACAACGTAAACAGCCATCTCCAGGAGCCTGACAAACTGGTTATATACCACATAAACAGCCATCTCCAGTAGCCTGACATACTGGTTATATACCACGTAAACAGCCATCTCCAGGAGCCTGACATACTGGTTATATACCACGTAAACAGCCATCTCCAGTAGCCTGACATACTGGTTATATACCACGTAAACAGCCATCTCCAGGAGCCTGACAAACTGGTTATATACCACGTAAACAGCCATCTCCAGTAGCCTGACAAACTGGTTATATACCACGTAAACAGCCATCTCCAGTAGCCTGACATACTGGTTATATACCACGTAAACAGCCATCTCCAGGAGCCTGACATACTGGTTATATACAACGTAAACAGCCATCTCCAAGAGCCTGACATACTGGTTATGTACCACGTAAACAGCCATCTCAAGGAGCCTGACATACTGGTTATATACCACGTAAACAGCCATCTCCAGGAGCCTGACTTACTGGTTATATACCACGTAAACTGCCATCTCCAGTAGCCTGACATACTGGTTATATACAACGTAAACAGCCATCTCCAGGAGCCTGACAAACTGGTTATATACCACATAAACAGCCATCTCCAGTAGCCTGACATACTGGTTATATACCACGTAAACAGCCATCTCCAGGAGCCTGACATACTGGTTATATACCACGTAAACAGCCATCTCCAGTAGCCTGACATACTGGTTATATACCACGTAAACAGCCATCTCCAGGAGCCTGACAAACTGGTTATATACCACGTAAACAGCCATCTCCAGTAGCCTGACAAACTGGTTATATACCACGTAAACAGCCATCTCCAGTAGCCTGACATACTGGTTATATACCACGTAAACAGCCATCTCCAGGAGCCTGACATACTGGTTATATACAACGTAAACAGCCATCTCCAGTAGCCTGACATACTGGTTATATACCATGTAAACAGCCATCTCCAGGAGCCTGACATACTGGTTATATACCACGTAAAACAGCAATCTCCAGGAGCCTGACATAGTGGTTATATACCACGTAAACAGCCATCTCCAGTAGCCTGACATACTGGTTATATACCACGTAAACAGCCATCTCCAGTAGCCTGACATACTGGTTATATACCACGTAAAACAGCCATCTCCAGGAGCCTGACATAGTGGTTATATACCACGTAAACAGCCATCTCCAGTAGCCTGACATACTGGTCATATACCACGTAAAACAGCAATCTCCAGGAGCCTGACATAGTGGTTATATACCACGTAAACAGCCATCTCCAGTAGCCTGACATACTGGTCATATACCACGTAAACAGCCATCTCCAGTAGCCTGACATACTGGTTATGTACTAGGCTGGAATTCCTGGTCTCGATCATAGCGCCAACAGTGGCTATTATGAGTTAAGTCCCTTCTATGCCTCTCCTATGGACTAATCAGATACCACCTCTCGTATCACTTGCATTTGCTTCAAACAAAATGGCGGCTCCCTGTCAAGACAATCTGATCGATAATCAAGATCTATATTGAAGAAAAAGAAAAAGAAGCCTTACATTGCGAAGTGCATCAAATCATGTGAACACCTTGATTAAAAACATGCAAAGATTTGGAAAATATCTGTTGACAATGAGTCGGCGGTGCAAATGCTTTGCAGATCCTGCAATCAACCGAAATCTGCATGACAGATTTCGATTTCGTTGCACGATTTTGATTGGACTATGCATAGACTTGTTAGTCCAGTCGAAATGTAAGTTCATAATACCAGCTTAGTTTAGCAAAGGTGTAAACTGGACTTTTATAGTCAGTTAACTCACTTGCCTCGGGAAGATGTTATATAGCATGTAAACAGCCATCTCCAGTAGCCTATGCCTTGCGTGTTCACACCTCCAGTAGCATATGGGTTATCTACTCATCCTGGGGCACATGGAGATCTCGACTCAACCTGGGTTTTATGGGTCATCTACTCATCCTCGGGTACATGGGAGTCTCTACTCAACTTGTGGCACATGTGTCTCTCATCACCCTGGGGCATATGTGTCTCTCATCACCCTGGGGCACATGGATTATTTACTCAACCTGGGGCGTATGGGTGATATTTTCACCCTGGGGCACATGGGTTATCTACTCAACCTGGGGCACATGGGTTATCTACTCATCCTGGGGCACATGGGTTATTTACTCAACCTGGAGCACATGGGTTATATATTCAACCTGGGGCACATGGATTATCTGCTCAACCTGGGGCACATGGGTTCTTCACTCAACCTGGGGTACATGGAGTCTCTAATCACCTTGATGAACACATGGCTCTTAACTCACCCTGGAGCACAGCGGCCTCCATAGTTCCTATACACGTTGTCCCAGAGACAGTTGTGGTAGCTGAAGTCGGTGATGGGTTCGACGCGGAAGCTGCAGTTGTTGCAGGTGGTGAAGCGCATGAGGCAGTGGTACTTGGCCTGGGGGTTGGTACCAGTCAGATTGATGGACACCCTGGATGTGTCATTGATCTCCGGGAAGTAGTCGCCATTGAGTGAAAACCCTGGCTTCACGTCACACAGGTTGTAAGCTAGGAGGACAAACACAATCATTGGTTACTAATAAAAAGCATAATGTGTGCTGTTATATCAAGTTTGGTTTAACACAAAAGTATTTCTAAAATAACACAACATGTCATTTTAGAAAAAGAGCAAAGGCGTAAGGTTATTTGTGTGGGGGAAAAACAAGGATGATACTTGGGGCCAATCAGGGATTTGAACCCACTGACCTCAGTGTCTGGTAACAAAGGGACACAACTCTATGTAGTGAGCCTCAGTGCCCTAGACGACTTGGCTGTCCATGCCTGTGTTTCACTGCTAGCAGAGAGCTGATCCCTCTTTGCATGTTTGTTATGTTTTCTAACACTGCACTCAGCAATATTCCAGCTATATGACGGCAGTCTGTAAATAATTGAGTCTGAATGAGACCATCCAGTGAATGATATCATGAGCATCAATCCACACAATTGGAATTTGATAACATGTATCAACCAAGTCAGCAAGCCTGACCACGAGATCCTGTTAATCGCTTTACATGATAAGCATGGATTGCTGAAAACCAATTCTAACCTGGATCTTCAAGGGTTCCCTCTTAGCAATCTCCAAATAATTTCTGTGATTTCTTGCAATTTTTTCCCACTGATCAAATAGGAAGGGTAGCAAGTCATAAGACAAAACAAGGGTGCCAGCAGAGTAGGATTCAGCACCATGTATATAGCACTGGTATGTCATGGCTAGGGACACCATGAATGAGTGAATGAGTGAATGAGTGAGTGAGTTGGGTTTAACGCTGCTTTTAACAGTATTCCATTTATATCATGGCGTGTCAGCTTAATGTGGGAGGAAAGCCTGAAGTGATGCAGGTCTCAGATGTTTACCACTTCAGTGAATCCCACGAGCACGGGTATGGTGCTGACAAACCTAGAAACATAATCGGGGCGAACTGGGATTCGAACCCACAATCATATCTTTCTGGCGTGCCCAAGGGACGCAACTCTGCACAGCAAATCTCAGCGCCTTGGACGACTGGGCCACCCGTGCCCCCACACCATGAATGACCTGCACATACTGTATGTGCCCCATCAAACTAATGCTTAAACCGAAATGCTAACAAAAGGTTAGAAATAAGGTATGCTAGACTAGTATGACTCAGGAAGGGTTGGATACATTTCCAGATTGTCTACCACTATTACAATAAGGTAGATGGCAACTCTATAGCAGATAGTTTTTGCAGACTATTGAAAATAAAAATTAATTCCTTACCCTGCTAACCCTACCTCTAGTGACCTCTACTGACTCCCACACCGAAATACAATGACAAAGTGGTCAACACTAATAAACATACAAAATGACAAAATGATCTCATCAGCTCCACTGGTTAAAGAGTTCAGCTACAAATAACGATTGTTTTCACTATTCTTGACTGAATTATATGCTAGAGATGAGCTGATACAAAGGTGGACTTGTGCCCGAAGCACTACAGCATGTACAGGTAGACTCACATGGCTGAACTCCTGCTGCTGGACTGAGCTGATTCAGTACCCCTGAAACAAAACATACAGATACTACTGTCCAGCCAGCTGATCCTATGAAGCAATAATACTACAGTCTAATAAACAGATTGTATCTATTACAAGAACACTTTTTTCTGTTATTACATAATTAATTGGCTTACAGATCTATTGTCTTTTTCAATAAACACACATTATTTTTAAGGGGAAACAACAACAAAAAGTGAGAAAATAGTGGTTACTCCTATAATTTTACTCACATACACTGAAATATTTCATCAATGAAATTTGTGAACAGATTTTTGGTGAAAAAAAGGCTTCAATCTTTTAAATTTTTCTTCCTATTGAGAAATATTTGGCTGTCAGATGAATAAACAAAGTTAAAAGTGACATATGCTGATATTTTCAAAAGATACATGGATGATACAGAGGTATAACATTAGAGAAGGGTGATGCTAAACTATTTTACAGGTGTATATGTATATACAATCATGATAATATTGTTCATAAATCTAATGTAGATCCATGCATGACACTGACATGGAAGACCTGGCAACTCGTCAAACATATGAATGAGGTATATTTTAATAAATTTACAATTCTATCACTGAGCATTTTTTAAGTGAGCCTAACACAGGATGCCTCACCTAGCAGGAACAGCATAAGCAGTCTCATCACAATGGCAGACATTGTTGAGTGTGTGTCACTGGTTTGCAGTCTCAGCCCTCATAGTGCATCTGCAACATACAACATCAACATGGTCAACAAGGGGTGGCAACATTAACATCAACAACAACAACAACAACAAAAATTAGTGATCACTAGGGCTGCAACGAAACAACATTAGTGATCACTAAGGCTGCAATGCATATGCTGTGAGGCGAATACGATTCGTATCACGAATATATGGTGACGAATATGAATATTTAATCACGAATACAGTAACAGGTCATCAGTTGATGGTAAAGAATGATTATTATAATATTATACATTTATATACTGCACTTATCCAGGAACTAGTATCTGCTAAAATGCGACAATGACAAATGACCACATTGCTGTCAAATTAAATATATAAGAGTGCTGTCTTTAAAGAAATCTACACATACATATTATCAGTTCTTATGGATATTTTTATTTAAATAACTCATTTTATTTTTGTTGTAAATATTCAACTCTTGTGTCCACGAATAACAAATTCAATTCATGAAGGGATACGGTTCGATTCACAGAATACATGAGTGAATCATAACAGCCCTAGTGATCACAGGGATAGAAATGTATTTTTTTCGAGTGTGTCATATCTCGTAATGATGTTTAGATGTGGCATTAGTAGGGCTGGGACAGGTAAGTCGGCACTTGGGTCGGTGGGTACTGAGTAGGAGCCTGGTACCCACAGGACTACTTAGACCTATGGTTAGTCACGTGATATATTGTCTAATGACAAAATGTATCTAGAACTCCATGGCTACACTACAAGTCACTGATGTTCACATTTCTGTCTGACTATGCATGCATATGTTTGAATAATGATAAAATGTCTGGGTATTAATGACCTGATCATTTTTATACATGTAGCTAAATATATTTTGCCACGGCTATGGTCAATCTCTTCCCAATCGGGCAGTTTGTACCCCCTTGAGACGTACAGCGGGTACTCGGGTCGGGTACTCGGGTTGGGTACTCGGGTTAGGTACCACTATAATAAAATCGAACTTGTCCCAGCCCAAGTCCATTGGAATTTAAGTGTGTCTCTGCGTCAAAAAATAAAACAATTTTTTTGTTTTTTAGGACATCCACAATGTCCAGTTAACTTTTGTTTTTTCATAAAAATGGTTGAAAAAAATAATTTCCACTGAACAGATTATCCCAGACAAATCCCAGAACCCCCTTCCAAAATATCCACTGTATTACACCACCACTTCAGACATAACAAACTTAGTTTGTTATAACCCTATATATCTATATACATGATACACATGATATATGTACAGTTGTCTGTAAACTGTGATATAAATAGAGGTTATCACGCGAGTGTGTTTGGGGATGGTAAATATCCTGCATTAGGAATAAACATTGTATTTAGCGAGCCTTGGCGAGCTAAATACATAGTGTTTATTCCTAATACAGGATGTTTACCATCCCCAAACACACAAGCGTGATAACCTCTTTATCATATAATGCCATTCTTTAATTCTGTGCTTCAAAATCGCTTTCCCTCACTCACAAACATTACCGAAACATTGCGAGTTTTCCTGGAATGCGCGCATTAATATTTATTACGTCACAGGGTAAGTGATGTGTCAGTCGGACAGTGACAGTAGCCAGTATAGTTCCAACTGAAATATGTTTCTTATACAGTGGCCAAGCAACATATACGCAAAACAACAATTGTTTTTAATTGTCTTTCGCGGCAATCCATCGGTCTGTCCGCTAGAGTAACTGCCCTTTGTCAAAGGGAAACTACTCTAACCCTGGTCTATGAGACGTCACGGCCACGGTCAGACCTTGTTGACAGTCGGTCTGTCCTGTCATAACGATAAGAAGTGTTGTCAGATGTACACACAGCGACAAAACGAAACAAGGTAACAATTCAAACATATTTCCGCCAAATCCAACTATTTTAATTTGTGGAGAAGGTTTCAAGCCGCAGAGGTCTACAAGCACAGATATGGCTACTGATCCCGCTTGGCTAGGTCTCGTGCCCTCGCCAAATTGTTTCGAAATGTCTATCTCCAAAGTTGCCAAAACTTATAAAATGCCTTAGCTACGTCACAGTTAGACACAGATTTTCAGTATATTAGACTGTTCTTTGATAATGATAGCAATTATCCCTGTAGTTTATCCAGATTCCCGATGGTTAATTCTGACTCGATTGCCGAATGACTAGTGCGACGACGTGTTTGTTTATAAACAGTGAAAGTAGTCCCTACGTGACCTTTGATATTTGCATCTCTATCCGCATATGACCCCAACGGATATCGTTTTTATCCGTTGGCTTTATCCTGCCGAGAAACCTACCCATTATATGATAAAGGGTTTTATATAACATGAAAATGTGTGTCCAGTAAGCACAAATGTCTAGAATGGACACAGAAACAAATATATTGCATCCCAAGGGATGCACAATAATAGTCAATGTACCATATTCTTGACAACAAATTTGAAGGTCCTGTAATTAAAATAATTCTCAAATCTGATAGTTCAGTACTCTACACCATTTCATTACTTTACAGGACCCTCATATTTCCTGTAAGGATCCTTGAAATAATTATTGGGGGTCTCCTTGACCCCTAGTTTTGTAGGTCAAACCCCTGTATACTGTGACGATTCCGGGTTAGAATAGGTCTTCAACAAGCCATGTTTTTCATAAGAGGTGACTAACGGGATAGGTTGGTCAGGCTAGCTGACTTGTTTGATGCATATCATCATATCCCAATTGTGCAGATCAATGCTCATTATGTCAATCACTGGATTGTCTAGTCCAGATTTTATTATTTACAGACGGCCATCATATAGCTGGAACACTGCTGAGTGTGAAGTTAAACAACAAATAAACATACAAAACAAACAACTTCACTGCTGCTCCATCGTAAGGCAGTGAGCATGTGCAGGGCACGGATCATGTTAATCTCCCCCTATCTTCCTGCAATACATGCATGTAAGGAAATGAGCCATTGACTATCAAGACGATAGGATGACCTGACACTGACACTGCGAGGCCATGCAGTGGTGGTGTCAGCAGCTGGCTCACCTCACTACCATAAAACCTAATAAAACACTCATGATAGGAAACAATAAACTTCCAACAAGGGAATTCTCAGTAACGTTCAATAAAACACAAACTGACATTTTTATGGCACATGTTGCTGCGTTGTGTGTAGGTTGAATAAGCTACACCAGCCCTAGCAAGCAAGTGATGAATCATATATGAACAACTTCACACACACACACATATATATATAAATATACCTGCATCAACACATAACTGATTAACATCTGTTTATATATATAGTACCTGAAAAGCTAGAGGTTTGCGGCTGTGGTATTTGAACTAGGAATAAGGAACCCCTTCTTTTACCATTACACAACGATTTATCAAGGACTCCAAATTAAACTACCATTGGCAAGTCTGGCTGTGGGGAATAATGAGAAATAACCCCCCATGGCATCAAATTAAAGAAATATTTCTAAAACACCGGCGATTATTGATAACATCAGTGTTCCCGCTGGCTTTTGAAACCGCTGGCAACTCTAAAAATTACCATTCCCCTCAAATTTTTGCAAGTCCCAACTTTCAACAAATAAAAAAACGTATGAAAGTTATTTGGTTTTAATTCTTTCAACATCATGTTCAGCGCAAAGATGTCACCTCTGAAGCAAGTTAGAAGTTAGATCTATACGTCATTCACACAAACTTCAGTCAAATTTTTTTTCTGTTTATTTTAATATTTCAAGACGAAGTCGCTACAAATGGATATTTAACCTAGAAATAGACAAGGGGAAACCCTGATGGTAACAGACAAGCTGACTTTGTTCGAAAAATGTACTTATATGAATATCACCGATGTTTTGTTCAACAACAACGATTTATAAGGTACTTTATTTGCCAGTCTTAGGCAGACTGTGGACTGGCAGTCACATGAATTACCTGTCCAAGCCTAATTTAACGGGTAAAAAACTGGTCATTACCATTAAACGGGAACGCTGTAACATCAACATTTTTATGAGGTATTATATAACACTCCTGACCTTCTGAGAGAAAAATTTACTCGTAATGCAAAGCTGCTACAGTTACGGATCACAATATCAACAGGCATGTGTCACATGTTATTGATCGTCTTGCTGGTGCACAAAGAAAATCTACAGACATAACATACATAGTATACAATTAAGAATTTACATCAATATTTTACCGCTTATGGAGGCATAAACAGAAAAAGGCAGTGCGCAAACTGTGTAAATCTGCATGTGAGTGTGCACAGCTGTTTCTACGTTTACAGCTCCATAAGCAAAAGAGCATATTGAAGTCAATTCTTATAAATATATATGTCAACAATAAGAACTTTACAGACTGCTTATTTTTTCACACACACACAAGAAACAGCAGAAAACGATACGAAATCAGCGACATCGTTCAGCACAACAACGCAACACATGCCCCGCCCATTCTATTTTCAGTCTATCAAGAAACAGTAGTATGTTTGTGAGCAAGGCCTATTTTGTTTTAGGTTTATGGAAACATAATTGCATAAAATTGCTTGGTTAGCCAATCAAATGTCACGGAATAACTAACAATGTATTTACTCAGATTTATCAGTGAATTTGTTAATAAATAAGGTCACTTTTCTCTCGCTTCAAAAACTTGCAAATTAAGAAATAAATGAAAGTTGACCCCAAAAGGATTCCTTCACATCTACATTGACAAAATATTTCATTTCATACCTGCTCAGTCATCAAGGAAAAGAAGCCAAGCCCTTGCCCTACTTTCTGCTGGTGACTAGGATGGCAACACCCACCCCTCTGGAATCTGGCACTGGTGTGTGTTGGAGGTACGAGAGGGTTATTCTTTTTACATGTGATATATGATATATCCATCCCCACTCATATGTCTGTATTCCCCAAGCAACGACACACTCATGTTCCACTGGGTCACAAACACTGGATAAAAATAGTCACGTAACAAAAGAACTGACCGACCGCAACTGTCATTGCTGCACCAATAACACTGAGGTACTGGTAAAGTATTTCATTATAATTTAACAAAAATCCCCAAATAAAAGTGAAAATGATTCCATAACACCACAGAAGGAAACAGTCCCCATTACACAGTTTCAGAAGATTTCAGATTAGTCCAAAAGAGAGATTAAACAGAATTTACTTTAACCTAACCTCACCTCACCTCACCTCACCTCACCTCACCTCTATCAAATATACTGCACTGTCACCTCTTTCAACACCTGTCTTCTAGAAGCGTTGGCTCCTATGACACTGACTCTGGGATGATAGATGAAGCCTACATTTATTAAGGAAAATATCAGCTTGCAAAACATCTTTGCTCCTGCATATCATACCCTGCAGGGTTGACTATGAATTTTCTGATATGGGCCGATTATGTGAAAATTTCAAATATTCCAGAGGTACGCCCATTGAGCACAATGTTAAAATGCCCCATTGTATTTGAAAATGTGGGCCTATTTTCAAAATTAGGGGCTAAAAGCACAAGAATTATCCCTGATTAATTACACCATATGAAAGGTCTAATCCTATTGTTTATATATATTATAGTTTTTTTTATAATATCATTTAAATAATGCATTAACAACTTAATTCAGTTAGTTTTTAATAAAAATGTAAGCTAACACATTCATACTGTCCAGATTAGGCAAAGAGGAAGAGAAAATGTGGTGGTTTTCTGCAATTGTAAGATAACACAATATCACTTACCTATTTCCTTCTTATTTTCATTGTTTTCAAAAAACAAAGTATTATAAAAATAATTTTAGATAATATCTATCATGACCTACTTCCCGATAACAGTGGCTTTCTGCTCAGTAACATGTGAAAATACAGGGAAATACTTGCATTTTCGAAGCTTTGTCTGCATAACACATGCGAAGATTCCTTTGATTTTTGGTATCATTTGAAAGCTCTGAATATCTATAATATTACAGAAATCTTGCCAGGGGTATATTTGTAGTTGTAACATGTGCTCTTAAGGGACAGAAATTGGTTCCTAATGACCTTTTGTGTCGTAATCTGCTATAAGGATCTTGATTGGTCAAATTCAAGCACATGACCTAAGAAAACCAATCAAATTACAGAAATGGATACTGTCCTCATGTATGACAATGATTTCTAATGCATTTATTTTGGCATTTGACACTGTATTCGAGCGTAAAAGTTGAGCCAACAAAAGTCAAGATGACATTTGACTCCCATTACATGATCGCACAAAAAAAAAATGGGAAATCATTACTTAGATGTACTTTTAATATTTTTGATTACTTTATTTAATGTATGAAAGATTTGCTTGAAACGTCTTTATTTTGCTCTTTAACATTTTCGATATGGGCCCATTGTTGAAGCATGTGTGCCAGAATTTCCTTTTCAAAAACATTGAGGAAAATAGGTAATAAATTTAAATCCATCAATAAAATATGACGAAATAAAAGGAAATACAGACATTGTAAATGTGACAGATTAAACAAATGAAAGATAGGACAGGCAGATTAACAAAATTATTTATTATTTTGACATGGCCGGTTTACTGGTGTTGAAAGTGATAATACTACATACCCTCACCTCAAGCTACATGCCTCCTACAGACACGCTGTGGTATAAACACTGTCCAGTCAGAGCAAGCTACATACCTCCCTACAGCCAGTGTGGTGTATTAACAGCAGGGGTCCAGGTTAGGTTATGCATGGCGCCTGGTTGGAGTGCACCTTGTCTTCACAACACAAGCCATAATGTCATAAACATTACCACATGAGTACAATCTGAGTTATGGTAGGAAAGTCAAGAGGACACCATAAACCACCCATATCCATGGCACCCTGTCAAATGATACCCTGCAAGGACCTACACACTGAGAGGGTCAGACTCCATTAAAATTGCTAGTTGAGGTGGGACGGCCAGTAATCAGAGCTCATAATCTGCAGAAAATAATGTGATGGTTTGATCGGTCTGCATCCAAAGTGCAAAATTTAACATACAATGGTCGTAGCGTCTACACTTTAACACCAGAGCTCCAGATAAGCTTTTGGTGTTGTGGGTATTTTACCCATGCATTTTAAAATCATTGGGTATCAGTAATTCTATTTGGGTATTCAAATTTCTGTTACCCACTAGTTTTTACACATGTGGGTATTTAAGTTAAATATTTAAAAACACTATTCATCTAGTCCCTGCAAACTGGTGTCGTGTGGGTTCGAGAGCTTTATAGGACTCAAAAATACCACGATACTTCCACAAGAAAGTGTGATGGCAAATGATCATGATGTAACTGTCATCGTGGAGTTTGGCAAGGTTGACGGAACGCCTGTTTATAATTTCAAAATATGTTGCTGATTTGCTAATCGAATACGCAGGGTTACTTCACAATATTTTGATGATACGCACAAGTTTTATTTTTGTAGCGTATCTGTAATGTTCGTTGCGTATTTGATACGCTTGGATTTTATTTTACTGCGTATTTCTGCATTTCTGATGCGTATTTTACGCAGCTTATCTGGAGCTCTGTAACACTGACTTAAGATGGTGGGCTCCTTCACCTTTAGATCGGCTTATGAAAGTTGCAACTCCGTTCAACATAATTGGGCCACAAAAGCAATCTTAATACTTTGACTGCTGAAAGTCTATGTTAAAGTATGAGAGTATGATCACCTTTCGGCTACGATTGCTTTATGGAAAGGGATCTTGGATAAATTGAAATTTCGATAGAGGATAATCTTGCCAAAAAAAATAATTTGTATTAGCCTTGAAGTGCCTCTAAGAACTAGTGAGTGGTTTATGCAACATGTGGCATACTAAATGAAGAGAGCCACCTACAGTCCTGTGCAGCAATACTCTTTGAAAAGTATTCCAGTTATCCATGTTAAACAGTGGCATGGTATCTCAGTGGGCTAGCACTATAAAGTCCAGGGTCCACTTGCACAAAGCGATCTTAGCGCTACAATTATTGTAAATCCTTAAGATCGCGATCTTAGGCTTACGCTACAATTGTCATCCACTTGCACAAAGCGATTGTAGGTTAAGATCATTGTAAGCTACAATCGAAACTTACAATTGGTCCAGACCAATCTTAAGTAGCTAAGATCGTTGTAGTTCCTGACAAAATGGCGTGCAAGACAGGGCCAGTTTCACATTAATAATCTGCTTTACGATCAAACACTGCCTATTTATTTTGTTAGATTTTATGATTCGAATCGACACTTCAACAACACGAAGACCGCACCACAGATTTAACGTCAAAAATATCGTTAATTGCGATAGTGAACCACATAACTATCGAGTCGATAGTTAAAAGTACTATTCCCACCCGTGTCAATGCTGAAAGAAGTCTAAAACAACATACCTTATCAAGGGAAGGATAAAACCTAAGTCGTCTGCAAGCGATTTGTAACGTCCGTGACCTTTAAGATAAATCAAGGGCAGCTAATCATAGTTTATATTCTAGATGGGAGTGGTTTCCCTTTGTATAAGTATCGTAGAATCTTCCTTGCCCAGTTAGTGTATTAATGTTGTAGAACCGCCGAGCTCCCCTTGTATATCTTTTGGGTCACATTCGTGTCAGTTATTTTGTCTTTAGTTTATCATTAAATAATCTACAAGTAAACACAAGTTGAAGTGCAAAATCATACGTTTATATCCAATATCCAGTCACGAGCGGTTGTAATATCTGAATTTATAAGAAACTAATACAAATATTCATCAAACAAGCAAATACACATGATGAGACATTTGAAATTTGTGTAAAATATCCCATAAATAGCAAAAGTAAAATTCACACTTTTTAAAAAATATAATTAATACCAAATGAATATATATTAAACAACTTCTTTCTTGAAACATTATTCTTATTTCCCGTACATGCATTCTTGAAATCTCCCGTCTTACTGTGTTTTGAAAAGGTTGTCATAACATCCTTTGTAATAGCGGCAAAACTAAAACATGAAGGATATACATGTATTTAGGATTTTACGGAAAGCTCCCCCAAATAGATGACGATCATACATTTACCTGTTATGTTATTTGGACATAGAGATCTATTATTATTTTCTTTTTTTACTTTCATAATAAGAATGTCACTAAATCTATATGCCAACATTCTAATTATAGTTTCCTTCAAATAGTTGAGACCTTTCAACTGTGCAAGGTGCGTTGTATGTCGTAACCGGTTCTACACGTTGTATGCGCAGCAAGATTTGCGCGTTTGCAGACAAACATAGACAGAAGTCTAGTTTAAGATATTTGTACCTCCACCATTGAAGATTTCAATCTTAGTTAAGATCGCGATCTTAAATCCAAGCCGTCTTACAATCGCGTTAAGATCGGTTTGTGCAAGTGGAATAGGACAATTGTAGGGTGATTGTAAAGTTGATTTTAGCCGCCTAAGATCGATTGTAACTAAGATTGTTCTGTGCAAGTGGGCCCTGGTCCCACTTGTGATCTTAGCGCTACGATGATCGTAACTCCCATACTCTAACATAGATTTCAGAGAGTCTTAGCGCTAAGATCACTTTGTGCAAGTTTGCCCAGGCCATTACAAGCAGCGACAGACACATATGCATGAATATATATCTATATGAGAGAAATAATTGATTTTTCATTAACCCATTCTACTTCATCTCAGCAAGATACCACTATAGCAATATTAGTATATGTAAATGACCAGTCAGTAAATATCATCCCCAGATGGGTTCACATAAAGATGTTTAACAACAAATTGTAAAGCAACATACCTATGTTCATACACCTACTTACAATACTTCCATGCAGCTGTAGATTCCATTCACAGCATGTAGAATCTGTTTTGTTATCACATAGAAACTCCAGAAACAAAGTTATCACTTATCAACCAGGAAATCCATTATATAAAATCCATGGAACCACTACAGAGCTCCTTCCCATTTAATATGAAATTCATCTCCACAAGGACCTAAATGCGTTATACAATGTGAAGCCTGTTAATGTTACGTTGCATACAATAACATCCTGCATCTTCCCAACAGGAGACAGCCCTGCTTGATCACCCCAACATATGTAACCATTAGCTTGGCCACCGGTGTTGCATGATGCAACATGACTCATTACGTCCTGGTTGGGAGACTTCTTAATTCTAACCCGAATAAAGCTGTAAAATATCAGCTACTCACCTGAATCCTACCTTGAATAAAGCTGTATAATATCAGCTACACTCATATCCTACCCTGAATAAAGCTGTATAATATCAGATACACACATGTATCCTACCTTGAATAAAGCTGTATAATATCAGATACACACATGTATCCTACCTTGAATAAAGCTGTATACTATATACACTCATATCCTACCCTGAATAAAGCTGTATAATATCAGATACACACATGTATCCTACCCTGAATAAAGCTGTATAATATCAGATACACACATGTATCCTACCTTGAATAAAGCTGTATAATATCAGATACACACTCGTATCCTACCCTGAATAAAGCTGTATAATATATACACTCGTATCCTACCCTGAATAAAGCTGTATAATATCAGATACACACATGTATCCTACCCTGAATAAAGCTGTATAATATCAGATACACTCGTATCCTACCCTGAATAAAGCTGTATAATATCACCTACACTTGTATCCTACCCTGAATAAAGCTGCATAATATCCAGCCACCAGTTGACCAACAGACGCTCACTGTTTTGAGTAGCTGTAGTCACTGGTAGATCATGTAGATCACTACCCCTAAAACACTTATTAGATAACTAAACTAAGGTCATTAACCAAATTACTCCACATGATCCCCATGCCAGATTGTGTAACATTTGTTAACACATTAGCAATTTCATTAAGCAATATCTGACTAGAAGGGTATAACGAGGGGTTATAACCACAGAGGCTGGCTCCATGTACTCCCTGGTCATCCCCAGCAGGGGAAGTCTACACCCTGAACAAGGCAAATACCTGCATTTTTAAGGCAAGTTTCATCTGAGTGAGTGAGTTTGATTTTCCACCACTTTGAGAAGCATTGCAGTTATATCAGCTTGATGTGGGAGTAAAGCTTGAAGTGATGCAGATCTTAGATGCTTATAATGACAACTTTGATGAAACCAACAAGTATTATTCTGGATGATCATTAGTTTCAGTTTGTTTGTTTGCTTGTTTAATAACACCTCCCTCAGCAATATTCCAGCTATATGACGGAGGCCTGTAAATAATAGTCTGGACCAGACAATCCAGCGATTGACAGCATGAGCATCGATTGGGATACACAATTGGGATAAGAGGACATGCATCAACCAAGTCAAGGAGCCTGACCACCCAAACCCGCTAGTCACCTTATAAGGCAAGCATGGGTTGCTGAAGACCTATTTAATCCCAGAACTTCACGGGTCCTGAACATTAGTTATTAATGTCAAACTTATATATACCACAACTGAGAGAATACCATTTATGAAACTAAGTGAATATCATTAATGAAATTGAACTTAGTTCACTGGTCAGTTCGTTTACAACTCGTATGATCTTAGTTCACTGGTCAGTTCATTTACAAGTCAGTTCATTTACAACTTGTATGAACTTAGTTCACTGGTCAGATCATTTACAACTCGTATGAACTTAGTTCACTGGTCAGTTCATTTACAACTCGTATGAACTTAGTTCAATGGTCAGTTCACTTACGACTCGTATGATCTTAGTTCACTGGTCAGTTCATTTACAAGTCAGTTCATTTACAACTCATATGAACTTAGTTCACTGGTCAGTTCATTTACAACTCGTATGAACTTAGTTCACTGGTCAGTTCATTTACAAGTCAGTTCATTTACAACTTGTATGAACTTAGTTCACTGGTCAGTTCACTTACGACTCATATGAACTTAGTTCACTGGTCAGTTCATTTACAACTCGTATGAACTTAGTTCACTGGTCAGTTCATTTACAACTCGTATGAACTTGGTTCATCATCGTTAACTTAGCCCACTTGTCTGTGAGACGGTCCCTATAATCCTCTATTGTTTCACTTATCAACACGCTTCATTCGTTCGCAACCTTAAACTATAGAACATTCTGAGAAGTCCCCGTCCAATTTCCTAAACAAACTGATAATGGTGGCTGGTATTCATCATATAAGGCCTCTTAATTCCTATTAGTTGGTTTACAAAATCTACAAACATGAAAAAATGAAAAGAAAAGAAAACTTAATTACCTTTGACAAAGTCCGATTCTGATTCATAATAATGTGTCATTCCAGGAACACGTAACTGATATAATTTATAGTTGTTAAGAGGACGAACCACGTCCATTTACAAACTGACCCCACCAGAAACTACTTTATAGAGTTGATACTCAAAACACTAACGGACACACCAGTTAATGATTAAGAATAAAGACAAGTTAAAATTGTTTTTTCAACCTCCTACACTGATTTCAGGCCAATCATTTTGTGAAACAACTATAAATAACCTGGCCTAGACAAACAGAACCATTGAGAATATCTAAGGTGTTCATATGGCCAAGATGGCTACAGACGTTAGACGAGATCAGATATTTCATCATTAGCTAGCCATTCTGGCAAGCTGGGGTTCTTGTGGACTAACATTTAGTACCAGAAATAAAGTTATCATATTTTAAAATATTTATCTAAGAAATAAAAAAATAAAATCCAAATGGATTGCAGAACAAACTTTAATTTATGGAGCTGAGGCAATATAGACATGATTTGGATTAATTTTTTTAATTTATTTTCTAGACTTTTTACAATCCACCCAAGGACCTTGTAGGGCTGGGACGAGACCAAATTTACTACCCGGGTACCCGACCACCAAATACCCAACCCTACCCGGGTACCCACTATAGGTCTCAAGAGCTGGGAACAAAATGTTTGATGGGGAATTGTTTTACCGCATCCCTGGCAAAAAACTTTTTAGATACATGTATCAGATCGTCAGATCATGTGTACACTGAAGTTGACTGAAGCTTTATCTCTTCTCAAAGTCAAAAGGAATGTGTTCATCGTCAGAAAGAAATGCGAACAAAAGCAACTTGTAGTGTAACAACTAAGCTATAGTGTCTTTTGGTCATTAAACAATAGATCACATGACTAACGACAGGTCCGGGTAATATAGTGGGTACTGGGTCCTACTCAGGACCCACCCAACCTGAGTACCTGAGTACCATCCCAGCCCTAGTCAACACGGCTTGTTTTTTACTCATACTAAATGTATTAATCCCCTCCTTCTGGATCAGCTATGGGTTTTCACACATGTATCTGTAAGAGGAAAGGGAACAAGCACCAATCAAATGAAGCTGTATCCCCTGCTGAGGTTGATAATCAGATTATATCACACCCTGTCCACCTGCTGACCTTGTTACATGGGATTACATATATCGCCTTAATTAAGATCTATTGAAACCTCGGGACATTGCCAATGGTCAGTGTAGTTGCACAGCTCTACTTACAATAATGAGGCTACTAAATGGGCTCTAGACTCAGGTCAATTAGCAGTGACCCAGCCAGTTTGATTCAAGTGTTCCAACCCACATTCTTTTGTTTGTTTGTTTGTTTGCTTGTAGTTTAACACCGCACTCTGCAGTATTCCAGATATATGATGGCGGTCTGTAAATAATCAATCTAGACCAGAAAATCTAGTACTGTATTGGCAACATGAGCATTGATCCATGCAATTGGGATACGATGACCCAAAAAAGTATGAGAATCTGTACTTTACTCAGAAAGTGTTATCCACAGTATAACATGTGTTACATCAGACCACTTTCTAAATGTCATTCTGTGTTGATAAAATAAGGATTATTTGTTATCCCGATTTGGCACTTAGTTTGAAACCCTAGCTAAATCCTTTTATAAACAAAAACTTGAACAAATAATTTACCACTGCTGTGGGGTAGACACCATTGTTCATATCCAACTTGTTGACAGCTTGTTTTGGAGTGGTCAGTTACATAAAATAACTACATTTTTGGATGAAACAATTAGTCCCCCTAGATTTTCACTAATCGCGGCCTAACGGACAAGTGTTGGTCTCTATCCCTGCTGTTCTGTTATCAATAGGGGCACCTAGACTAACATATACTCCCTGAAAGTCATGTGCATGGTCACATAAACATAATTGTAGAAATGAACCCTCAAGTGCTGAGGAAACCTCAAGTATCTTATTTCAAGAGCTAGAAGTGGGGATAAGTATTGGCTGCTAGGGCAGAGAAGGGGATGTGAGTGGAATGGGGTGAATGTCTTATTTAATATATGCTATGGGGTAGGGCTGGGATGGGTAACTCGGTGCTCGGGTCGGGTGGGGACTGGGTAGGACCCGGGTACCCACAGGACTACCCAGACCCGTTGTTAGTCACGTGATATATTGTTTCATGACAAAAATCACTATAATTATAACTACATGGTTACACGACAAGCTTAAGTCTCTACTGTTCGCATTTCTTTATGACTATGAACAGGTTCCTTCTGACTTAATATGTTTGAACAAAGCTAAAACTTCAGTCAACTTCAGTGTATGCATGACCACATCGTTTTATACGTGTATCTAAAAAACATTCGGCAAGGGCTACTGTCAAACTATTCCCAATCGGACATTTTATACCTATCTCTTGACACCAACAACGGGTACCCGGGTAGGGTCGGGTAATAGGGATGTGGGTACCCGGGTAGTAAATTTGGACTCGTCCCAGCCCTACTATGGGGTCTGTGAGAGAAAGACAGGGAAACCAAGACGAGACAACTGTAGCTGTATATCAATGGGTGTTATAATTAGAGATGTTCTAATGATTGATTATTACGGATAATATATTGATTATCCACTACCAATGCAAAGAACATGATGAATAAGTGTCAGTGTCAATAATGGATGCAATCGTATAAAAATGGAGTAGAAAATACATTCTATACTCAATTATTTCTTTAATCTGAAAATAATTACACATATAATCCATTTATCATCAATATGCAACAAACACATTTTCATTCATAATGAGTTATGGAATGAGCTTTACCTTTAAAACAAACTTTTTCTGGACACAATTTCTAAAAAATAAAGACAAAAAATGTGTGAAATGTCGGCGTGAAAGATCCTATTGGGCCTGAATCAATGGCAGTTCCCACAGTGTAACAGCAGCACACCTTGTCGACATACTACTGACAATAACAGCCACATGTTACATCATACATGACCTTACACCTAGCAGTAACATATAGGCTATGAGATACATGATAGCTCTACTTACAGCAGACATCGGCTTCCACACGAGACAATGACTTTTTAGTTTGACACAAGCTTCGCGTCTGCTACCTGTAGATCCAAGGTCACATGCGTCCTGTCGTCATCCTTGTCCACTCCCATGTAAAATACTCTCCCACTTTCACAGAATTGAAGGAAATACACAGAAACACAACAACCAACACAACAGTCACTTGCTGATCAACGGCCCTCCAGAGTATCCAGGAATCTTACACAACAGAACCACCATCTTAACAGTGAACCAACAACTGTGGAGCACAGGATTTGAAAACAAAACTTGCTCCAAGTCTTGCTTTGTGTAAGTCCAAATAAGTGTTATCCTCAACGCTAACGCATTCACTGAAGCATGTCAAATGTCACCTTACATAAGACAACAACATACCTGTGCCGTGACTCGACCTTCAGGCAGTACAGGGTTTCACTTCTAATGGCCACATGCGTTCACCTGTGCCACTGGAGAAGGCTATTCGATGAAGAGACTGTGTGTGCTATAGCATGGTGTTTACACTCCCCGTCCGACCAAACAGTCCACACTGTCAAATGTCGCACTGTGACGGACTCGTCCTCTCTGACTGGGATCTCACTCGATATAATGGAAAACTTGCACAGATGAAGATTCGTGTTTTCACACTTTATCTCCTAAAGGAAGTCTTGTAATGCCAATCAGGATTGAATTTCTTCGGTTTTTGATCTTGTGAAAGTAGTTTGAATTAATATTTAAACTGAAATGAATGGCTAAATCGAAGGTCACATAAAAGCATGGTTAGGCTTATGAAGTGAAGTGGGTTTGAGTGGGGTTGAGTGAAGTGGGTTTGAGTGGAGTGGAGTGGAGTGGAGTGGAGTGGAGTGGGGTGGGGTGGAGTGGAGTGGACAGGGGTGGAGTGGAGTGGAGTGGAATGGAGTGGAGCGGAGCGGAGTGGAGTGGACAGGGGTGGAGTGAAGCGCCCGATACATATATTGTTGCATGCCTTCAGTCACTGGTTTGCTGATCCGTACTTGATTGTCTTGTATTACAAGTCACTATGACATACCTGGAATATTGCATACTGCAGAGCTTAACACCATTCACTCACTCACACATGTCCCACAACAAGTTTTCACATCACATTTCCTCAAAACAAGGAAAAAAAGCTTTCAGGTAAAAAAAGTAAATGTCAAGTACAAAGACGTAACTGTGGAAACTGGAGAGGGAGCTAGCCCTGCAAGCTTGAGCAGGTGACATATTTATCACCCCACCACACTACAGGCAGGTGACACATTATGAATCAACCTCACACAGGCAGTCGCTTCACTGTTTTTACAATACGACCTTCAGCTGTATAGCGAAGGTGAGTCTTCTATCATGTGTGTACATACTAAAGATATTTAACACCATTTTATTTTGTTTCGTTGTCGTAGGCCAGGCATTTTTTTTCTTACAAGAGTTTCAAATCCACAGAGTCCGAAAGTATTTGAAATGCAGTATTTGTTTGTTTTAAAATTCAAAGATCAAATTATGACTAATCACAACAGACATATATATATCTATAACAGAAGGGGGATAACTTCAAACTTGTTTTTTTCCCCTATTCCCTTAGCTCACCCCTACTTTTTTTCCTCACCATATTTGAAATTGGATTTTTTTTTATTTTACTTTTGTTGAACTACCAACCTGAAGTTGGGCCAAAAATTTGTTTTAAAAAAAAAGAGAAAGCCCAGTCATATCTAACATTCAACAGTCTGCAGTGTACAATTTCTCTGACTTAACTGAGTTCATACGAAGGGTCAGCTGAATAACGAAGTAATCCTGACGCTTAAAGGGAGAAAAATGGAGCTGTTGCTTAATTTACTAATGAGTCCACGGTGCTGAGGTAGCCTAGTGGCTACAGAGTTGATTTTTCATGCCAATATCCCTAGTTTCATTCGCCGCCTCTGTGGTCTTGTGGTAGAGCGTCCGCCCGGAGAGCGGAAGGTCCGGGGTTCGATCCCCGGCCGCGTCATCCCAAAAGACGTTAAAAGATGGTACTTGCTGTTACCCTGTCTGGCGCTCGACATTAAGGGGCTAAAACAAGGACTGGTCGGCTCGTAGTCAGTATACTGTGTCTGAGTGGGGTATTCATGTTAAACTGCGGCATGGTATCTCAGTGAGCTAGCACTATAAATCGGCATCAGTCCGGACTAGTACAAGCAGCCACACACACACACGTGCATGCACGTCGCTATATAAGTGCAATAATCTTGGACGCGACGTTAAACCCCATTTCACCTCACCTAGTTTCATCTCCCACACAGGTATATTCCTGGCATCCCTATAGCTGGCACAGCACTACAGGGTTTGAAATTTCTCATATTATTGTCATTGCACAGCTAAAATAAGTTCTCCATGTCTTAAAGTGCAAGTCTCATGTGTATATACAACTTTGCAGAATCAGACAGATCGTGACATCGTTAATGCAAATGTTGTATTCAAAACTTCACAAGCCACACGTAAATAATGTTCATTTGCACTTTAGTCCTGTCTAACAATTTCAAAGGTCGAAACGAAAATACAGCAGAGGAGATGAATATGGCCTCCCAAATTACACGCTTGATCACACAACAAGTCCGACCATCCAATCACACCCTAGCAAGCAATCCTCAATTCACGGTTATAGTCGGCTGCACACATCCTTGGCAAAGCAAACCCATTCTTCACCATTTCTAACACTTAGGCATTCTTCTATCCACAATTCTACAATGATCATTTGTACGCTGTACTTTCCTTTATATGAGCGGGATAAAAGGATTAAAAAATACTCCTCTTTCTTTCAATAAAGAAAATGTGCCAAGGCTATATATATCACAAATTGACTTATGACGTGACTCTATATGACGTGCGAAAAATGCTATTTCTTCAATTGCGTTTGTTTGCGTTTCGGGAATTTCATTTATATTGTTGCGAGACTTTCTTTGTTGAATCATTATGCACCAACCACACTTACTTTGTTCTTTTGTGCGGTATTATGAGCTTAAATTGATCATAACTTGCAGATATGTCCAACTCTGACAGTGACAATAGTTCTCGAGTTATCATGGAATGTGAATAGTTCTCGGAAGATGAAATGGTGATGTCTAAGGAAGAAGTACAAGTGAACCCCGACATGTTTGATTCCTTGAACCTGTGACCGACAACAGTGACGGAGATAACCGGGATGATCCCCATCTTGGACGCATGGATCACAAGCGATTGCAAAACACAGATTCTCCAAATCACAATATCCTGTTGCAGTCTTGAAATAGAGCAACAAAGATGAATGGACATGGCAGGAACTCTGTGAATCTGTATCACTGGCGTGTTTCATTACACTATACACATGGCTGAGTATGTTATGATACAGTTAACTACGGTTATAACGAACTCAAATGGACCACTGATTTTAGTTTGTTATAACCGTAGTTCGTTATAAGTTTATATACAACATCTATACAGCAAATGGCCGGGACCAAAAATTGAGTTTGTAATATCCGTCAGTTCGTTATAACCGTGTCTGTTTTACTGCACTTAGGACTGACTGCTGGCAGTGAGTGAGTGAGTGAGTGAGTGAGTGAGTGAGTATGTTTTATGCCACTTTTAGCAATATTCCAGCAATATCACAGCGGGCGGGCACCAGAAATGGGCTTCACACATTGTACCCATGTCTGGAATAGAACCCGGGTGTTCGGCGTGACGAGCCAACGCTTTAACCACTAGGCTACCCAACTGCCCCCAGTTGTTGAGAGATAAGAGACTGTACATGAAACAAATACTGTTCTGGTTAATTAACACTAATTAGCTACAAAGATCAATCGATGCTTATCAATATAACGGCATGGATTGGGAGGGGAATATTACGATGTCAATATTATATAACTGATGTTAAATCAAGGTTACTTGACATACCCCCACTAGCAATACTCTTGACATACATGGAATCCACATATATATATATACAACACAGGTCTCCTAGCAACTTATGAAATCATCATCTATATTCTGTACCCCGTTGGTCGTAGTACCCAATCAGCTTGCAGGCCTAGTCGGACGTGCTAATTAAGCCCCGCCTCCTTGTTAGCGCTTTAAGATTCTTTGGGTCGTTATAAATACAGGCCTTAAAATACATACATTTAACACTTTCACACCGTTTTTCTCAGCCGTCATATTCTACACTGTACAGGCGACATAAAGATGTAGGAAAAGCCTGTTACTATTTTTCATGATACTTGTACTTTAAGGGCATCATTAGAATTCACATTTTTTAATATAGCAGTAGCCTGTGACGATTTTATTATATGAAACCAGAGCAAAGCGTACTTCACATAACCTCCCAGATTATTTCTTTTTTTCATTGAAACATATTCTGGTTGGTATTGGGCAGTGGGGTAGCCTAGTGGTTAAAGTGTTCACTCGTCACGCAGAAGCCAGGGTTCAATTTCCTATATGGGTACAAGGTGTCAAGCCCATTTCAGGTGTCCCTGCAGTGATATTGCTGGAATATTGAATCACTCCTCCTCTCTGCTTGGCACAGTTACATTACAAAGGGCACATCTAAACACCTTTATCAGTGCTTTATGGCCACACAGGAAAGTAACTTCATTTCTATCCCTGCACTAAGAGCTGAATAAATCGAAATCACTCATTCTCTATTTATATGAACTCTGAAGTTTGTCAAGAAAGGTGACTCAACCCCTTACCATAGATTTTGCAGTCTACACTGGATTTGGAGCAGGGGAAGTTGGGATGTGCCGGTGGTGTGACTACACTTGGCAGCCCTGCAGTAGGGGCAACTTTTTCTGTTACTTGGATCTGTGACTTGTTTGTTTGTTGTTTAACGCTGCACTCAGCAATATTCCAGCTATATGACGGCGGTCTGCAAATAATTGAGTCTGGACCAGACAATCTAGTGATTGACAGCATGAGCATTGATCCACGCAATTGCATCAACCAAGTCAGTGAGCCTAACCACCCGATCCTGTTAGTCGCCTTTTATGGCAAGCATGTGTTGCTAAAGACCTTTTCTACCCCGTAATCTTCACAGGTCGGATCAGTGACTTATTCAGATGGACCTTCTAGATGGTAGTGAGAAAAACAAAAAATAAGCTGGCACCAAATCAGAGGACAAATTAATTAGTTTTACTTATGGATATGAAGTGTCATGCAAACATTATTTACAGACTTGTTATCCCTTCCATTTTTGTCCAATCTTTATCTTATAGCACCATACCTATCCATGCCCAAAAAACAATTATGTATTGAGCTGGCAGAAAAATATGACTTCATTTTATCTTCTTTCACTTTTCAAAAATCATATCCTGATACTTTTTTTGTCTTCACATCATTGCTTCTCATCCCTACACAACAAAATTTAAACATGGTAAAACAAATCCAAATATATCAGTTGTATTCATTGTTAAGATTCCAAGCAACGTCAAAAAACATTTATCAAAAACATTGCATATTATTGTAAAAACAGAATGGACCATCTGGGACAGACAGACAGACAAATTTATTTCGTATATGTGGCAATGAGGCCAATAGTACAATTACAATTTATAGTCGAGCACCATTTGTATACTGGGTCTAAATAGATATTCATATTTTGAATTTTATTAATATTCAATGCATCACAATCTTTCAAGAAACATACTGACAAAAAGTTTGAGTCTGAGGGCTATTTTTGCCATTCATTAACTGTACAAAATGTCTGTGTGTTGGATACATATACTAAGAGTCGGGTAAGCATATGGTTTATATGTCCTCATGTACTTGCCATATAAATAACACATGGAATTCATCTGTATAACTGGAATGTCAGTATAACTGTATATTAAGAGTATGTATACCTCATCTGGACTCTGTTAACACATCTGCGTAAACATATAAGATTGAATAGTTGGTAAACACAGCTAGGATATTATATCCATCTTAGACATATAGGCATAAACACTCAAGACTTTCCTGAATACACAAAATTCAACAGAGATGACATCATTTGATAGTTTGGCTGATTGTAACGATGCAGTTTCGAGCAAAATGACCGACTACACATCTCCCTGTATAAAAAAATCGGGAAATGCTAAATATGTACATGTATTTGATAAACAATGTTCTTAAAATGTTATGAATTTAATTTATTAAATGAATGTTATGAAACATTATGAATTGAATGCTATGAAGTGATCACTGCTAATACAAGTCAATGCTGCAATTACGTGTATTGTGTTTTGTTTTATCCAAGATGGCAGACGTTTCCAAGCGAAAACGTATATAAAGAACGTATATATATATATACTGATTTCTCCGGTCCCTTGTAGTTTGTTATATCCACGTTCTACTGTTGTTGCACAACATGACATAACCAGTGCATTGTGGGTATAACAGTGGGAACGTGACTTTCCCAGGGTGGAATACACAGAATATAAGGTTCAATCAATAAAGAAAATGAGTTAACAGAAAATAGAAGTCAAAGATTGACTTCAAAAGTTTGAATAATCAATACTCACAATTTGTCTTATTTGAGAATCTGATTTGAATCTGAATGCTGACTGAAACAATGTCTAGGAGTGAGATCTGTCTCTAGGAAGTCATAAACGCTGTCAAAAAGTTCAGCGTGACAAGTTTATGACGTGTGTAGGGTGCTCCAAATCGAGGAGACTACTGACAATGTGTTTAGCTGGGGCTTTGTGCGGGACTGTAAATACTGACAGGGTGTGCCTTGAATATTAAAGTTATATGTCTCTGTTTAAATGATACGAGTCTGTCAAGAGTCTCGGGCAAGACCCACCCAAGGAACACAGGGGGTTCTGTAGGGGTGAGGCTGTGACTGAAAAAAGTCACAAGCACAATCGCCCAAGACTGCACTTGTGCCATTAAATATCTGTGGGGAGACTGTACTAGTGTCATTAATATATCCAAGAGGAGATCGTACTTGTGTCATTAATATATCTGAGAGATCGTACTTGGGTCATTGGACATCTAAGGGGAGATCATTCTTGTGTCATTAATATATCTGAGGGGAGACTGAGCTTGTGTCATTAATATATCTGAGGGGAGACTGTACTTGTGTCATTAATATAACTGAGGGGAGATTGCACTTGTGTCATTAATATATCTGAGGGGAGACTGTACTTGTGTCATTAATATATCTGAGGGGAGATTGTACTTGTGTCATTAATATATCTGAGAGGAGATTGTACTTGTGTCATTAATATATCTGAGGGGAGATTGTACTTGTGTCATTAATATATCTGAGGGGAGTCTGTACTTGTGTCATTAATATATCTGAGAGGAGATTGTACTTGTGTCATTAATATATCTGAGGGGAGACTGTACTTGTGTCATTAATATATCTGTGGGGAGACTGTACTTGTGTCATTGAGATATCTGAGGGGAGACTGTACTTGTGTCATTAATATATCTGAGGGGAGACTGTACTTGTGTCATTAATATATCTGAGGGGAGACTGTACTTGTGTCATTAATATATCTGAGAGGAGATTGTACATGTGTCATTAATATATCTGAGGGGAGACTGTACATGTGTCATTAATATATCTGAGGGGAGATCGTACTTGTGTCATTAATATATCTGTGGGGAGACTGTACTTGTGTCATTAATATATCTGAGGGGAGACTGCATTTGTGTCATTAGATATCTGAGGGGAGACTGTACTTGTGTCATGAATATATCTGTGGGGAGACTGTACTTGTGTCATTAATATATCTGAGGGGAGACTGCATTTGTGTCATTAATATATCTGAGGGGAGACTGTACATGTGTCATTAATATATCTGAGGGGAGATTGTACTTGTGTCATTAAATATCTGAGGGGAGATTGTACTTGTGTCATTAATATATCTGAGGGGAGACTGTACTTGTGTCATTAATATATCTGTGGGGAGACTGTACTTGTGTCATTAATATATCTGAGGGGAGACTGCATTTGTGTCATTAATATATCTGAGGGGAGACTGTACTTGTGTCATTAGATATCTGAGGGGAGACTGTACTTGTGTCATTAATATATCTGTGGGGAGACTGCATTTGTGTCATTAATATATCTGAGGGGAGACTGTACTAGTGCCCTTTATATATCCAAGAGGAGATCGTACTTGTGTCATTAATATATCTGAGAGATCGTACTTGGGTCATTGGACATCTAAGGGGAGATCATTCTTGTGTCATTAATATATCTGAGGGGAGACTGTACTTGTGTCATTAATATATCTGAGAGGAGATTGTACTTGTGTCATTAATATATCTGAGGGGAGACTGTACTTGTGCCATTAATATATCTGAGGGGAGACTGTACTTGTGTCATTGATATATCTGAGAGGAGATTGTACTTGTGTCATTAATATATCTGAGGGGAGACTGTACTTGTGTCATTAATATATCTGAGAGGAGATTGTACTTGTGTCATTAATATATCTGAGGGGGGACTGTACTTGTGTCATTCATATATCTGTGGGGAGACTGTACTTGTGTCATTAATATATCTGAGGGGAGACTGGATTTGTGTCATTAGATATCTGAGGGGAGACTATACTTGTGTCATGAATATATCTGTGGGGAGACTGTACTTGTGTCATTAATATATCTGAGGGGAGACTGCATTTGTGTCATTAATATATCTGAGGGGAGACTGTACATGTGTCATTAATATATCTGAGGGGAGATCGTACTTGTGTCATTAAATATCTGAGGGGAGATTGTACTTGTGTCATTAATATATCTGAGGGGAGACTGTACTTGTGTCATTAATATATCTGTGGGGAGACTGTACTTGTGTCATTAATATATCTGAGGGGAGACTGCATTTGTGTCATTAATATATCTGAGGGGAGACTGTACTTGTGTCATTAGATATCTGAGGGGAGACTGTACTTGTGTCATTAATATATCTGTGGGGAGACTGCATTTGTGTCATTAATATATCTGAGGGGAGACTGTACTTGTGTCATTAATATATCTGAGGGGAGACTGTACTTGTGTCATTAAATATCTGAGGGGAGACTGTATTTGTGTCATTAAATATCTGAGGGGAGACTGTATTTGTGTCATTAAATATCTGAGGGGAGATTGCACATGTGTCATTAATATATCTAAGGGGATACTGGTTATAGACAATTATCATCTAAAGGGAGACTGTACTTGTGACAATTACACATCCAACGACATAGAAAATCCAAAATTCGATCACCAATTCTGTGAAAGCACCTTTCAGAAAACCCTCATCGATGTATGTATTTGACAATCAGTTTCATCACAATCACTGACCGAGGCAGGTGTTCCAGGTAATCTTTCAATGTCCAGGTTTAACATGTGAATGACGAGTCCAAGGCCGCTTTCCGCTACTGTCATCAAAGACGACCACCTGGGCCATGTGTGGTTACTGCGGACAGTTAAATTCCCCCATGTAAGAAGATGTCACACAATGTTTCATCTGCCCCCCACATCCGGCTGTGTCACCAGACTAGATTTAGCTTTATATTTATACCCATTTTCCTGTTGCTGTGTTTCTTTGGGGCCATCATATTGATCTGGAGCCATGAATCCCTCTACATCTGTTTGTGCACGAGTTTTTTCCGATGCCTCCTATTGGTCAGAAGGAAGTAGTACACCAAGTGGGAATGTTATTTAAAGCTATTTCGTCAAGGAAGTTCCAACAGTTTATTTGATCTGATTACAAAAAACATGGTTGTCGTAGTGCAGTATTACCTGTATGTCACAGAACGAAAGACACGATACTGAAAATAACTAATTTGTATTTTTATATTCATATTGCTGAAGGCAAATGGTACTATATTACTCATATAATGGTAGATTGATCATGTGTAATAACTTTTCATTATTTCAGAAATTAACTTTAGAGATTCTCAATGCTGATTGGTCGTACAATGCTTCATTTTTTAGAAGAAAAAATATGGCATTATCTATTCTTCATGACAGGCCAAATTGATTACATATTACCATCTGATCAAGACTTTTCTCTAGACGGTTGACATTTCATACATTTTGTTTTCATTTTCTCTCATAATATGTCAATGGGTAATAAGTAGAATAACTTACTCAAAACTCAGAATTAAGGATAAGCCTACATCCAAGAATAAAAGTCCCTCGCCAAAGGCTGGGATTAACACAATTTATTCACTCGTAACAGTACAATGTGTGAAGCCCATTTTCCGGCATCCCCCAGCGTGATATTGCTGGAATATTGCTAAAAGTGGCGTAAAACCATACTCACTCACTCACTAGTAACAGATACTTTGTAAATTCCTTGTAGCTCGTTGGTTATTTACCAAGTAGGTTATACATGTGAAACACATATTTTCCCAAACATCACAATACTTATCATGCTTATGTAAGAAATGTTTCGTTTCAGAACCACACTATTCCATGCATACGATCTGAAAATACCTTCCAACATAAATTTTTTCTCATTTGATACAGTAGCCATGGTAGCCAAACAAATAATATTATCATTGTTATAACACGCCCATGGTTGAATATTACATCCAGCGCATACAAATTGAGAATGAACACAAATAATAAACAAAGAGTGTGGTTATTTGTATCCAATTTATACATGTTATGTCACATTTTGGTTTGTTTTGTTCGTTGTTTATTGCACACTCAGCAATATTCCAGCTATATGACAGCAGTCTGTAAGTAATCAAGTCTGGACAAAACTATCCAGTGATTGACATCATGAGCATCGATCCACGCAATTGGGATACGATGTCATGCATCAACCAAGCCAGTGAACCTGACCACCTGATCCCGTAAGCGTCGCCTCTTACGACGAGCAAAGTCACCTTATACAGCAAGCATGGGTTGCTGAAGACCTTTTCTACCCCCATACCCTGCCTTGGACCACCATACACTTGCTTTGGACCCCCATACCCTTCCTTGGACCCCCATACCCTTGCCTTGGACCCCCATACCCTTGCCTTGGACCCTCATACCCTTGCCTTGGACCCTCATACCCTGCCTTGGACCCCCATACCCTGCCTTGGACCCCCATACCCTGCCTTGGACCCCCATACCTTGCCTTGGACCCCTAAAGTACTACTGCAAGTCGGTCCCCTATAATTGAAAACAGATGGTTATGTTGAAACCTGGTAACTGGAATACTGTTCAAAGCTGTGCAAAACCCAAATCACTCACTAACTTTTAATATCAAACACAATACATTCTACCAGCAATAATGATTAGCACAAGAAAACAATATCCTAAAGATTATTAATCTTTTCTTTAAAAATGTTCAAATTCTAAAAACAAAATTACAAATCATAGAAGTTATGTCGAATTTACAATATATGCCACAAAAAGGTAAAATAGTTGTTCTCCACACGCCAATAGACAAATCATATTGCTCTTAATAGCAAACCAAGACTGTCTGAAAGACTATTTTAGAATGGTTGTACCTGCTAAATGCTGAATGTGCATGTGTTCTACTGCAGTTACTGCCAAGGGGGATGTAACAATATTGATCTGCTTGCTTGTGTAGTGACACAATCAATCGTTCACACAAACAACCATGGCCAATAGCAGAGTTAGAAATTAAGGGAGGGGTGCTGGGGTCCTTGTTCCTATCATCATGACATGCCTATAGTATTTGAATCAAGGGACACCCACGATCTTTCATTTTTAACATCAGGCCTATGACAAGGGACCCTACAACTGTGTGCTAATATTGAACATATACAAAACACTCACCTCCTGAAAAATAGCAGAGAATGATGTTTAGACTGCTGACAGCAATATTCCAGCTGTCCTCGTGATCATGGCTGCGTGTCAATACTTGAGCCTCAAAAATACAATGGTTGACAGCTTGAGCAATGAAACACGATTTTGCGGTACAATAATACACAATCGGCCATGATATCCTTTGACAACCAAGCCTAACTTCAGTCGTCTTTTACAACCAATGTTGGACACTCGGGATGTTTTCTTCCTGTAATACCCACAATTCACATTCAATAAAGCTTCCCCAATTTTATATCTGCAACAAAACTATCTGCCACAAAACTATCAACCACAAATATATATACAACATAGCAGGGATGGAAACTAGCACTCGAGCCAGCTCGGCACTAGTCCGCTAGCTTGAGCCAGTTTCCCTAATGTTAAAGGTGTCCTCAGGACTGGTAGAATTTCAACAATTTAGGGGATGTTCCTATATAATAACACTATTCAGGCCAGAAGACTTTCAACGTTAAGTTATATACCTGCAAAGTTACGTGAACTTTTTCCACACTTTATACACAGAATTATGGGTATGAAACGTACAACAGGTGGGTCCAAGCAGCTAGAGGAACAATTAATTTATTGTAACAGTCTAGTTACCCACACTCAAACGACAATTACCGTATTCGACGTAATAAGCGCCCATGGCAATATTTGCTAATATATTGAATAGTTTGTGAACAATCCCAGTTAGCACCCCTTCCGATTGATCAATGTACACAAGACCTATTTATTCGTGTATAATACGCACTCGTGTGTTATATGCACCCTTAATTATGGGCAATTAAATTCTGGAAAAAAACATCTGTCGTATATAATACACACAGACTTTTCTTTTGTATCATTTCAGGCTTTTAGCATAAACCACAAAATTTACAATCTCTCAACTCTGGTTTTTTTTCTCGCCAAAATTATATTCTAATAAGGGCCCCCCCCCTATTTCTAATTTTGCGAGCTCCCTGGGTGCTTATTACGTTGAATACGGTATACATATGGGGATGTGACAATTGATTCAGTTACATTTACTGACAGCAAGCACATTGTCAGTGATTCTTGTTTTAGTTATTACAATGCAGGTTGAGTAGCTACACATTTTGTGGACTTGTAAAATTTGTCTCAACCACTTGTGCAAAAATTGATACATAGTATTGGATCTTGTAAACTTAGTTCTATACTTGTAATAATAAAGCCCACTCGTCTCACATCAGTTTCAGAACATCATCCACAAGTTCCAGTTCTACAAAATAGTCCTGGCAAAAGAATTATTTACATGCTTTTTGTTTACTCAATATTATCGTAACCTTGACTTCTGCTGGCAACAAGTTCAAAATCTTCGACAAATATCTCCTGTAATGTTTCCTAGCATAGGCTAATCCTTCTCAAACAAAGGGAGATAACCCTAGACAAACGTCCTCTCTCGTACATTCTTGTTTCGCATCCAACAAACCTGATGCAGGACAATCTGCAAATATTTCGCGGATTTTGTTTTCTTTGAGGTCGACCATGAATAAAGCTGTCAATGGGCTCACACAGTCCCAACAAATTTGGATAACTCTTAAGACATGTGCTCAAATGATCGTTGCCTTTTTTCACCAACAGAGTCAACATTATTTTCATATAAAACAAACACAGTTTCTCCTCCACAGATCTTCCTGCATCCAGCAATGGCTGCCACGCTGAAGACAAGCAACTGAATATTGGAAAATGTAAGATTTCCATGCAGGCTACTGGACAATTACTTACTAGCCCTGGGGAAGAGGGACAACAGATAATTTAGGAGACTGAAGTATGAGTAAGAAGTGATGTTAAAGAAATATTTTCTTTCATATTTATTAACATAATCATCGTCTGATGTAGATTAATTTTAATTTTTTATTTTCTGACTTTGATTTTGTGACCAGTTGTGGACTTAAAGTGTTGGTGAAAAAAAGGTACACGAAAAATCCGGCAACTGGCAAAAGAGGCCCAGTTATTTAAGGTTCCGCTATTCACAGTGCAGAGTTGCATCAGAAACGCTGGTTCAAATCCAGGTCCGTAATTATGGTTCAAAGTTTGTCAGCGCCATTTCTTTACTCGTGGTTTCATTAAGGCATTAAATGTCAGATGCCTGCATATTTACGTTCTAGCATCTTTCTATGTACATGTACTTATCGGGTTGGAATCATCAAGAGGGTACAGATTTTCTGCCATCACTGAGCGCAATGGCAGTTAAAAAATCTTTACCAGTCTGGTTTCCAACTTGATAAGTCAATAAATACTTATATTTGAAGGCAAGTCTCTTAGGAAGTAAATCATGTCACATTTGTCATTAGATCATGATGCATGCACTTTTCTCGGCTACCTGTGAAGATCCGGGGTAGAACAGGTCTTCAGCAACCCATTCTTGCCGTAAAAGGCGACTATGCTTGTCGTAAGAGGCGACAAATGGGATCGGGTGGTTAGGCTCGCTGACTTGGTTGATGCATGTCATCGTATCCCAATTTCGTAGATTGATGCTCATGATGTCAATCACTGGATTGTCTGGTCCAGACTCAATTTTTTACAGTCTGCCGTCATATAGCTGGAATAGTGCTGAGTGCAGCTTTAAACAACGACAACAACTTTGCTAAAGCATATATAGTGTGATGCAGACCTCAGCTCTAGCAGCCTATAATCCATGCCCTTCTCAGCCCTAGAAGCCTATACTCTTGCCCTTTTCAGAATCTAGGTTTGTTAACACTACTAGATTTTAGTTCATGTACCTCCTATCCCACAACATGATGTTTATAAAAACAGGGATGGACATCCCCTTGGTCGGTTTGTCTGAGACTTTAAGAGGGACGAGTTATCCCAAATCTTGTTATTTTACACGAACCTGTAGTCCAAATTAAGCTGCAGACTTATGTTGGATATGACCAAAGGTGTAAACATGAACACTTAAGTCTACTGTCTACTGTGGAGGAGCGAGAGTGAATATGGTTTTACGCTGCTCTTGGCAATATTCCATCTGGGGACACCAGAAATGTGCTTCACATGTTGAACAGATTAGGGGAATTATCACACCAGACTGCGATAGACAAATGTTTAACAACTAGTCTACCCACGGACCTACATAACCGGTCTGTGCTCTACCAGCTGTGAAGGAGACTGTTCATCTTCAAGCTGTTAATGATTTATTCTGTTTGTAATAATTCCATGGCAAACAAATCAAACATCCAACTCCCTGTAGTCAATTTACTGCCTATCTATTGTTGAAAATCAATAAAGAATGTTCAAGTGTTTGTACACAGATCTACATTTTTTTTTCTCGACATGGGATCCCAGATACTCAGTAGGGTTTCTCCATAAATCAATATCAGACAGGTCATGCATATATGTCTTGACTTTTATTGAAAGACAGCCATTGTATAAAGCTATTTATGTCTGATCTATTTCAGTACTGACTCCCTTGCAGGTACAGTGAATTATATTATCATGAACATAAATTCATGAACTTGAATTCTGCCATGACTCAAGAAAATGGACCGCCTCCGTGGGCTTGTGGTAGAGCGTCCGCCCGGAGAGCGGAAGGTCCAGGGTTCAATCCCGGGCCGCGTCATACAAAAAGACGTTAAAAGATTGTACTTGTTGTTACCCTGTCTGGCGCTCGGCATTAAGGGGCTAAAACAAGGACTGGTCGGCTCGGAGTCAGTATACTGTGTCTGAGTGGGGTATTCATGTTAAACTGCGGCATGGTATCTCAGTGAGCTAGCACTATAAATCGGCATCAGTCCGGACTAGTACAAGCAGCCACACACACACATACACGTGCATGCACGTCGCTATATAAGTGCAATAATCTTGGACGCGACGTTAAACCCAATTTCACCTCATCTCAAGAAAATGCTTAATTCCACACTGATGGGTTTTCTTCCCGAGGGACCAACTCCATGACCTAGCAGTAGAGCGTCCGCCCGGAGAGCGGAAGGTCCGGGGTTGGATCCCCGGCCGCACATACCAAAAGATGTTTGAAAGATGGTACTTGTTGTTACCCTGCCTGGCGCTCGACATTAGAGACTAAAACAAGGACAGGTCGGCTCGGAGTCAGTATACTGTGTCTGAGTGGGGTATTCATGTTAAACTGCGGCATGGTATCTCGGTGGGCTAGCACTAAAAATTAGGCATGATCACTGATGCTCATGACATGGCCGAGCTCAATATGCACATGTGATAGGGGCTCAGGTGGAGAGGGAAAGTCAATAGACTGAATCAATAATCACTTCGGCCTCTCCCAGCCATGAATAATGAAACCTTGACAGGAACACCGGAAACATAAGCTTGTCGCTTATCACAGAGAGCACACAAAGTATCAAGTATCATGGCTATGTATTATGGCAGTCATTGGCATGATTTGTGTGATTTGATCCACAACATACAAATCTATCAGGGCTAGGTTTGCAACATCACATACACATGACTGAGACGGTGTAGATGTTTGTTGTTGTTACTGTTAGTGACACACTCAGCAATATTCCATCTATATGACATTGATATTTTCATGAGCGGCACACCCATAAGTAAAAATGACAACTTTATTTCACACAAATTAAATATTTTAATTTAATATTTTCAGAACATTATAGCATTTCATCCTAATGCCTTATTATTACATTGCTAAACATTGCAAGCAGCACATCTAATGTCAGTCTGTAGTGTTCACTGATATATTTCAGTAACTATTTGGCAAGTCTGACATGTTGAATTATTTGTGCAAGCCTTAGAAAAGAGAGTGTAATATCTCCAGGTTCATAGGAAGGCAAGCTAGACAGTATGCTAAGACCCTGAATCTGCCGCACATGACAATGCATCATGTTTACACTGTTTTGTCCATAGATCAACTATCTGTAACAATCAACACACTGATGCAAGGAATATGGCTCCTTAATCATGTTAATGTATCAACTGTTTGTAATGATTCATCAAAATACTGACATAAAGGAATATAGCAATAATGCAAGATCAGTTATTTATTTCTTTTTCGGGATTTATCTACACTTGCTTAGAGGCCAATATTCAGCCCCAAGTCCGCAGCAAATGTCATTTAAAATTCCGAAATTGGAATTATACATTTCCGAATTCATGTAGTAACTTATAACTACCGTATTCATCATAATAAGCGCCCCGCTCTAATAAGCGCCAACGTCGAGATTTGCTAATATATTGGCTAGTGAACAATCCCAATTAGCACCCCTTCCGACCCCTATTCCCATATAATACGCACCGGTTCCTCCCCCTATTTGCATATAATACGCACTCGTGTGTTATATGCACCCTTTATTATTGGCAATTAAATTCTGGAAAAAATATATCTGTCATACATCATCATTTCAGGCTGTCAGCATAAACCACGAAATTTATCTTTCAACTCCAAAATAATATTCTAATAAGAGCCCCCTATTTCTTATTTTTAGAGCGCCCTGGGCGCTTATTACGTCGAATACGGTAATTTTATGGCTTTGTAGAGGTAACCTGTATGTCACTGATGATTGGACCAATGTTCTAATGCGTGACTGCTATCTCAGAATACAATCTTAAAATACCTCTAAACATAAGAAATAAAAGAACAGACAGTAAACAGAGCTCCAGATAAGCTTTTGGTGTTGTGGGTATTTTAGCCATGCATTTTAAAATCATTGGGTATCAGTAATTCTATTTGGGTATTCAAATTTCTGTTACCCACTAGTTTTTACAGATGTGGGTATTTAAGTTAAATATTTAAAAACACTATTCATCTAGTCCCTGCAAACTGGTGTCGTGTGGGTTCGAGAGCTTTATAGGACGATACCACGATACTTCCACAAGAAAGTGTGAAGGCAAATGATCATGATGTAACTGTCATCGTGGAGTTTGGCAAGGTTGAAGGAATGCCTGTTTATAATTTAAAAATAAGTTGCTGATTTGCTAATTGAATACGCAGGGTTACTTCACAATATTTTGATGATACACACAAGTTTTATTTTTGTAGCGTATCTGTAATGTTCGTTGCATATTTGATACGCTTGGATTTTATTTTACTGCGTATTTCTGCATTTCTGATGCGTATTTTACGCAGATACGCAGCTTATCTGGAGCTCTGCAGTAAAGTTGGGGGTCTTTAGTCAGTGGTCATTAGTTTTTCAGCTTAGTCAGCAAACAACACATGCAAATATGATAACCTGTCAAGTTGAACCTAAAATGCAAAATCATCTCTATGCAAATGCAGATCATCATTCTATCTGTAGGGAAACATGGGGACTCGGGCTGGAACAAGTCCAAATTTACTACCCGGGTACCCACTGTAGGTCTCAAGAGATTGGTACAAAACATTCGATTGGAAATGTCAGGCCTCAAAGTTTAAATTTTTACTAAGTAACCATATGGCAGCTACAAGCAGTTTTTTTCCTGGTAGCCAGTGGTAAAATCAAGAAGTCAAGCCAATACTGTAGGTAGCCAAAAGCATTTGAAATTATCTTCTATCAAATAATTATTACATGTAGAAGTCATAGCACTACTCTTGGGATTGCATATTAGTGGAAACTGTACTTGAGTTTTGTTATTTGTGACTCAAACAAAGCTGCAATTAATGTTTCTAGATTACATAGGTATATCCTTGCTTATCCAATAAACTATCAACTAAGTAAAATACTAATTACATTAATATTTATGTGCTTCGGTTCATTGTTGACTTTAGGAGGAATTATTTGCGAGTACAATTAGTAGTAGACATAATTATTTTTGTGTCTACATATGTGTAGCAATAGAAGTTAATTGCCACAAGATATTTTTCAAGGTAGTCATTTGGCTACCTCTGGATTTTAGACAGTAGACAATTTGAAATTTAGGTCACATTGGCCACCATTTTAGTCATAACTTTGAGGCATGGAAACATTTGACCGTACTCCTGTCAAAATGTATTTAGATACACGTATAAACTGATCTGGTCATGCATACACTGATGTTGACTGAAGTTTTATCTTTATGCAAACATATAAAGTCAGAAGGAATGCAGAATAGTCAGAAAGAGTTGTGAACATTTGTTACTTATAGTGTAACCATAGAGTTTAAGATAATTTTTGCCATAAAACAATATAATCACGTGACTAACCATGGGTCCGGGTAGTGCTGTGGGTACCCGGGTCCTACTCAATACCCACCCGACCCTAGTACCCGAGTTACCCACCCCAGCCCTAATGGGGACACAGCTGGCTCTGCTTTAGCTTCATTACTACAATTTGTGTTTTGCAAATACCAAATAATGACTGGTTTTGTTCAGTCATTAGATATAGTTAAATGCAACTTTTATGAAATATTAGCAAGATTACAATAAAACAGTAAACTTTTAATTTAGGCTGAACAGTTTTTTATGGCCACTTTCATTAATCTTTTCCAAATTAGATTTGACTCATCTTACATCTATATCAATTTATTTAGTTGTTTTACACTTAACAATATAGTGCATCTGGAATCTCTTCTATATAAACACAAGCATGTATTTTGATTTGCATACATCCATGAGTGAACAGTACTAGTGTTCTCTGACAGGGTTAATGTGTTTGTCATTGTATTCTTTTTGACAGTACATCATCCTGACTGGATATCTTTCATTTCATATAACTGGTAATACAGGCATTGAAATGAAAATGATCAAGTTTTTCATTTTGAGAAATTTTTCGAAAGTTTTTTTCATAAATGTAACATTTTGTTTTCTGTTATAATGATTAGCCTCTTAATGGCAGTAGATCTAGATTCTTCTATGTCCTAAATTACTGATTATGATATATAATACTATAACAGAATTGACATTTCATTGCGATCTGTCCATCAAGAGTATCACAGTCACTCTTCCCGGATAGTCAATATCACCTGAGTCCAGCATCCACCCAAGTAGGTCATTGGTAGGCTTTTCTCATCTCATCCGTCGGGCATTCCGAAAAGGTGACAGGTGCTCTTTAATTTTACTTTACTGATTCCAGCCACCCCACATCTGCGCACACTTACATGAACGAACTGAATCTGTCGTTGGCATAACACGTCAAACCATACACGAAAATACGGAACGGAAAACAATATTACCGACTTACCTTATCTCGTCCCGATAACAAGGTCTTCTTACTGTAGCTTCTCGGCCATTCCATATCTCGGGACATATCGAGTGATTCCGTGCTCTCTCGAGTACTCTCGGCTTCAATCAAGGACGATAACTCTAATCTTGTTGCCAGGTCAAACAATTATTAAAAAGGCGTTACTGTGTGTTACTGTGTGATTCAACAATGGCGTTTGTTAATATTCACTCGGGTGCATAACATATATAGCTATATATATATATATATAGTTCTGGAAAATTCAAAATAAATGATTACTATCATATATCCTAGAGGTTTCTTGACTTCATGATCGTGAACTATTTCTCATTTCCGCCTCAGATTTGCGGGAATATTATTAAGGCAATCCGGGTTTTTTTTCTGTGTTTCCCATCTCCAATCCGCCCTGAATTTTTCATTCTGACGTGATATAAATAATAACAAGGTTTTCATATCAATTTTCCCCGCCGCTGTGGAAATGTATGCCACGATGTGACAACAAAAACTACTACATTGCACTCCATGAAAAACCAGATCACATTCTATGGGCGGCCATTTGATAAACAAACATTTGACCGAATGGCCGCCCATACGCATTCAACATTCTTCAGTTATATTTATTAATAATTCGTTTCCGAAGCAAAGCAACTCGATCTACGTCATAAATTAATTTAAAGACTGGGGCCAAGTTTTCTAAACTTTAAAATGTCATAAAATAGTTTACACAATTAGCGAAAAACAGTTTTTATTTATTTATTTCCGCCCGTTCGCCCTCTTGCTGGTTGAGGTTGGATATGGGAAACATTATTAGTTATGGTGTCTTTAGTTGCCCCCGTTTACGGTGTCTTATAAGGTAACCGAGACCAATGTTTTTCTCCTAACCTAATATGACACGGCAATTACAGACACCTCAACGTATTTATTATGCTGAAAGGTCTACACTATCTAGTATTGTTATCGCACATGTCATGTCAAAATGAAAACTTGACACTAATAAATGACAGGGCCAGTACATATGTTGCCGATACTTCGCACTCAGACCCGTGAAGATCCGGGGTAGAAAAGATCTTCAGTAACCTACGTTTGCCGTAAAGGGCGACTATGCTTGTCGTAAGGGGCGACTCACGGAATCGGCTGGTCGTGCTCGCTGACTTGGTGGATGCATGTCATCGTATCCCAATTGCGTGGATCGATGCTCATGATGTCAATCACTGGTTTGTCTGGTCCAGACTCGATTATTTACAGACCATCGTCACATAGCTGTGATAGTGCTGAGTGCGGCGTTAAAGGGGAAGTTTACACGCAAGAATCACTTTCTTTGTTATTTTAAACAAAACGCAATTTTGGAATTAGTTAGTATCAGTGTTAGAAAATATACACTCATTTTTCTCACAGTGAAAGTACGAAACTCGCAATAAGTGTGACCATGTCATGCCGTTATGAGGCCTTCATTTTCCGAGCTAAACAGGCCTGAGGTATCACCCTTAGATGATGACGTAATTGGTGCCTATTTAACTGGGTCCCTGTCTTGTCACAACGCAAAAGATATCAAGTACCAATTTATGGTGAGACAACATGACATCCGATACATTGCCTGATCCGAAGAGGTTCCATCAAGAAATCGCAAAACTATAAGCTTATGAACCAACACGAGCATGTTTCGCGGTATGGAAACGATGAAAATCAAGTTTAAACAAACAAACTACGCACAAAATGTGAACGCTTAAACAATCACTATATAGCTATAACGGATAGAATTATTAAAATGCCTGCATGTTATCAGAAATATGCGGGCCACTCTAACATAATAGCAGCTATGTGACGTCATTTTTTGTGACGTCATCCTATTAATGTAACTCAGTGACTAGACTGGTCCCGGATCATCGCTGCTCTTGCTCTGCTTTCGCAGGAACGAACGGGAACCAGTCTACCCAGTGACCTCCGTTGTGAGGTAATTTAAACATTCCGAGTTTAATCGGCTTGTTCCGCTGTGTATATGATAAGTGTATGCCGAGGAGCACAATGTCTTTCGTCATTTTCTGGAAAGTGAACGTTGTGCGATAATTGCGCTCGCGAATCACTGTGTCAACCTCGGACTATAAAATTACGCAGAGATGTAAAATGTTAACTTTCCTGTCTGGTGATGTGGTGTAAATGTAGCTGCAAATATTAAACCGATTTGAAAAAGAGACACTGCTTAGTGTTGTCTGAGATTGTGGTATGCCTTCTCACTGAGGTCTTGTATGTTGTAACCTTGATGAAACAACTTTTGAGCAAAAGTCGTATTACGCTCGTTGAAATATTTATAGAAAGAGTATCTTCGATTGTACCTAGGAGGTTGTGAAAATAGACACCAAAGGCTGTTGGAATATTGCTCGACATGAAGGGAAAGTTGAAGTTATCCCTCTTGTCATACAATCTTGTGGAGAGTATTTTGTCTCTTTAAACCTTTATGCACAGATGTAAATATGAAACAGATGAGGCGGTTTCACTGGTCTCCTTTATTTCTAGTTCAGGTGGGTAAACCAATGGAAGGGACACTGGCTATTTGGCTGAAGGCATATAAACAAAATGATTTTACGGCACTTCTGTCATTTCTTGCTCTGTCTGAAAGGCCACGCGTGCACACGGAGACCCGCATATGGATGCGGTGTATGGTCTTTGACACAAATCGACAGTACCGTAATAGAAAATAGTTTGCCAACCTATAGACAAACTGGCGAATCCGTTTGACCCTTTCACAGTACAGGTGCGGTCGGGTAACCTAGAGGTTAAAGCGTTCGCTCGTCACGCGGAAGACCAGGGTTCGATTCCCGACATGCAGTGTGCGAGCTTAGCCTCAATTTTGTAATTGATATCTTTTCCCGTAAAAACCAAGCCTCGTTCTCAAGTGCGACCTACAAACAGTAAATACAATTTGCTAGCAGATGACATATTCACTCTATAGTCTCTGTCAACTGGAGTTTTTAAACAGAGGTTTCTACTGAAACAACTTTTTTGTACTTTTATTAGCTTTCCATGTTACAAAATATATTCACTGGATATTAATGCTTTTCACCTGGATAATAAGGTTTATTCATTTCATGATGAGGATCATCTTTTTTTAAATTGTCCCAACTGTATGCATACCTGACAAGGACGACATTGGCTACCATTATGTTACGATGTCTTACATTTTTCTCAGGAGGAATGCCATTATTTTTTCTTTTGTTTCTATTTTTTCTGACTTGTTGGATGGCATAAATGCACATATATTCACAAGATGCAAAATTCTACTAGCGTTTAAACTTCTATATAATATTAATGCATACACAAGCCTTATTGGTATAAATGTACTCTTGATATTTTCCACTTGAAAATTCATTAGTTATAGAGGTGCCAGAATTCCAATATGTTCATACCTTTCTTGACAAATCTCCAGTGGTGTCACTTGGAAGTCGCATCATGATAAATAGTTAGTAAGAGACTGGTATTCCAAGTGAGTTCCAAGAAAATAACAGTTGAAACACACAATTTAGCCATGACCGAGCATAAAAATGCAATAGCCAAGGTATAATCCAAAAGTAATCGTCCACCACAACAGTAAAAGAAGTATACTGCTACAGCAGACGATAGGTTTGAGCCAATCATTTTACTGATAGAGGTCACGTGACTAAACTCTTGACAACTTCCGGTGGTGTGAAGGGTTACTTTCCCTAATTAAAACTAACAAACCAATACATATTTGAGATTTAAGTTCTGATTTATTTAAGTGCAAATGTCTGTTCAGTGTGATAACACTGACAAACTATGTCCAGACAGCTTAAGACAGAAAGAACCAAATGTCAAACACCACAACCTGTAAACCATCAGTTTAGACCCCTGACACACAAATTAGTCCCTCAATGACATATCAGTCAACTCAAATTTAAACAAACGGTGTTAAACTGCCCTAAAGTAACATATCTGTCACAAGAATGTGATGCTATCAGTAAGGTGCCAGATTTATTTATGTTTCTGGCCGCTCTGTGTGGGACTTCTTGGTCACTTCGAGGGGGAAACTGAGGACTGTCTTTTATCCAATTAAAAACATGTTTACATTTGTAGCTCCTCCTGTTTTAAGTTGGATATAGTAAGCTTAGTGATCAGTGATTGCAGGAAACATAGGAATTGGCCCCTCCTCCCTTTAAGATAGATGGAACCCATATTTTTGTGAATGACTTCTACCCTGTGAGAGAATATTTTGAGGTCACGTGACTTCAATAAACATGTTCTCACAGCCACTACAGTGCATGGATGGGTTATATTTAGGTATTATTTTGGTAATTGACATATGTGGAAATGGGAAATATATGAAAACATTACATGTACATATAGGATTTGTAATAAAAGGTTTATATGAGGTAGGTGTAGAGCCCAGGATTTTTCACTTCCTGTGACAGGGGCTGTGACGTCACTATGGGGCCTTTAGCATTGAATCTATTTATAACCTGTGTGAAAGCGAGGCTTGGTTTTCATCTATAAGCGGTAACATAGCCTGAGCTCGCACACTGATGGGTACAACGTGTGAAGCCCATTTCAGGTGTCCCCCGACGTGATATTGCTGGAATATTGCTAAAAGCGGCGTAAAACCATACTCACTCACTTCGCAGAACAATTCTTTAAATTCGATTGTTTACCGCTAGGTAGTTTATAAACAATGCGTGGACAAATTTGATTTCTTCCCATCAGCCTACCATCACCTTATCAACTACAATGGCAATGTATCAGTATTGTATAACAGACACTGTAACTACACATCGCAATCAAAGCCGCCTTGTTACACGCTTGTTCCGTAGGTTTTATCCCCTGTCATATATACCTTATCACAAGTTGTCAGCTAGTGAAACAATATTGGTTGTCATCGGACCCGTGAAGATCCGGGGTAGAATAGGTTTTCAGCAACCCATGCATGGGCGGATACAGCTTTTTTGAAAATAGGGGGGTGCACAATTAAAATCTTTTTATTGTCTTTGGTGGTAATTTATACAGAAATAAAGATTTTTTTTCGAAATAAAAGGGGGGGTGCACAACCCCACACCCACCCCTCTGTATCCGCCCATGCCATGCTTGCCGTAAAAGGCGGCTGTGCTTGTTGTAAGAGGCGATTTTAACATGGTGGAATGTAGTAAAAATTCATGGCAAGTGGAAGTATATATATCCTTGTCGTAAGAGATGACTAACGTGATCGGGTGGTCAGGCTCGCTGACTTGGTGGATGCATGTCATCGTATCCCAACTGCGTGGATCGATGCTCATGATGTCTATCACTGGATAGTCTGGTCCATACTCGATTATTTAAAGACCGCCGTCATATAGCTGGAAAACTGCTGAGCCCGGCGTTGAACAACAAACAAACAAAACAAACAAGTTGTCAGCGTTTGTTGTTTCCGTTTATATCTGTGTATATGTATAATCTCAACTATATACCATGTCCTACCCAGTTCTTGATCACGTGTTTTAACAAAAGTTCTAGCGCCTGTAAAGACACGTCGCATTGAACTAATAAAGGTGATGAACTCCATAATTCAAATGTTTATACATGTAGATAACTGAAGTGTCCGTAACCTACTTAAAGCTACATAAGAAACAAAAACTCTGTGTTCCCAGCGAAGCAGTGTACTATATATATAAACACAGGAATGTGTACATATTTTGCGCTGAAACATTCTCCATCTCAGAGCCAAAGGTCGCATTGATAGGATAACATTAGGAGTCTAGAGGCTTAGGCAGATTGGCCGCCGTGGCGAGTTTGACACCATTAGATTTTTGTTTGCTACACGACAAACCGACAGACAGACAGATATATTTTTTAATGTCTCATTTGTAACACAAATTTACAACCAATCGCTTAGCAATTTATGGGAGACACTAAAACAATCAAAATTCATATAAGATAGGTCTATACATTATTTATTTAAAATACCCCGTCTTAAAGTTAAGATGCAGTGGCAGGCTTTGGAAGCGTCAAAGATCAGTAATGAGCTGGACCAAATAGTAAGGAACTGGTCGTCATTTTGTAAATCTAAAAAAAACGCGGATTTTACTGTTACAACAGCAAACAAGTCATGACGTATAGAACTGTATACAGGACATTCCAATAAAACATGTTTTTCATCTTCCACGCAGTTTTTTACAATTAAAACGCAATCTCTCATTAAAAGAAACATTTTCATAACGCCCTGTTTCAATACGTAATGGTGTTACACCACATCGGAATTTGGCAAGTGCGCTTCTGTGAGCCCTGAGTAAAAACTGTTTATAATTTCTTTAATTTCGCAACTTAAAGTTACAGCAATTAAAGCAGTTGTTATCCATACATTGTGTCTACTTTGTCTTCTAATGTCTATCAAACAATTCATGGGTTGAATTTAATTATCTCGACCGGAGATCATATACTGTAGGTACATGTCGATTACTGCATTGTATATAAGATCCCCAGTGAACGAGGAAGAAATTGTCAGTGCATAGCATGTGAGGTAGCAACTTCAGTAATATCTTATTATGTGAAGTAGGAAAGATAGACACTAAAACTGTAATAGTTCATTAAGGAGGGGGTGCTGTAGGGGAATGAAATGATTCAGGCTAAAACATTCAATTATAACCCTATGAGTGAGTGAGTTAAAGTTTAACGTCACATCGGCAATAGTTCAGCCATATCGTGACGATATAACCCTATGGGTGTCTAACGCTAAACTTTGGTGTAAACCAATATTGTGTTATCAAATTGCATTGTGCACGAGTTGACTTGAATTACGTACGGTAGTCGTGCTGACTGATGAGTCAACAATAACTTAATAAATTAATGCACGGAAAGAAATGTGAAATAGGTAAGCCCAATTTGGAGTACAGGTCTCGTTGTGTACGAGTTTTCAAACAAAAAGTGCCACTAGAGATTCAAATAATTACACAAGTAAACATTGCATACTTAGTCGCCTATGTAAACAACAAAATAATCTGGACCAATAGATCTATTACTGCGTATGCCAACCAGGTGCTTATATGCGGACGTCCAAACAAAAGCAGTCCCCAACAACTGAACTTATATGACTATCAATTAAATAAGAGCTGCTTCTTTATTCCATATATTATGAAATGATATGTTTTGATTTGTTTTACATATAATTTAAATTCTAAACGTAAATTGTCAAGTATTCGGAATATACCGCATTTCTAGCAGTGTGAAAATCCTTACTGAGCAGAAATGTGCACAAATCACATTTTCTAAATAGATATTTCATGAATATAGAACTTCGCCCGGGTATCCGACATTGTTCCATCAAAGCTGTCTCTATCCGAGCTCTCCACATGTCATGATGTACGTACCTAGCTATATTGTTCGACCAGTACGTGTTCATATACTATCGGTTAGTTAAAGTAGAGATAATTGATGGATAACAACATCTTTATTTACTGCAAAGGCGACGTTTCGATATATATCCTTATACCATTGTCAAGCAATGCTAATTGTTTTGTTGAATGTGACAATGCCCTCGTATACATATGGCCTCATAGTCATGTTACCGCCTTATCCACCCCTCACGCATACAGATGAAAGAGTTATCGCCCCTCCTCTTTCGACCAATCGTATTGCTTGTTACATATGCAGTACTCCAAGTACTCACTCCAATCATTAGCGGTGATACGAATTTCAAACCAGGGCTGCCATTCTTTCTGGACAGAGAGTATTTGTTGTATTTCTTCTTCAAGTCGTGTTAAGGTAATACGTATAGACGTTTTAAAATACATATACAATGGCCTGATATCATCTTCTGTTTAATTCATCAGTTATAACTCTGAAACTGATTTGTTTTTTCACTGAAAACTTCCCTGAACTTTTCACTAGACATGATGCAAAATAATGTTTAGGTGGACCTTCCATCAAGTTCCCGAGTACCGTGAACTAATCCTATGATGGAGATCACAGCAATCAAATCTAAATATCGGTGTTGTTTAGTAAATATTACATGAAGAGTTACACTAGATAGGTTCAGGTTTTGTTAATTGAGTCTATGTGAATGTATGGAAAAGGAAACAAGTATACGCAAGAAAGCTATTTTCGAGCACCAACGTAAAAAATGCATTGGTTGATTTTGAAATGTATCAGTATGCCTATCAATATTAGTAAAATTCCCACCTGTCTGTAAATTTAAAAATATCATAACCTCTGGCTGGAAGTATTATATGTCTTGTAAGGTTAGGTTGACATAACCCAGGTGTAGCCAGGTCCACCTTATAGTCACAACACACATCACTTGAATTTAATGTCTGTTTATTAGTAGAATTACTTATAAGAATATGTGAATTACAGGGTTAGATAAGGGTGGCAGTTCACTAGCCTGCCTCTGACAAGAAAACCTGAAAGCACAAAAAAACAATTAGATAATGCCTTAGCATCTACTGATATTCATCTACATGAAAGTTTAGGCCTATAACTTCCATAAAATACCCGACAATACTACCATGACTAGAGATATACTGACTGAAGGATGCTATCTGATAATATACATCAACATTCAGTCACGAAAATTAAATGCCATCTTGCTATAGACATTTAACTCTAATCGTGCCAGCTAAACATCACGCATGAGGTGTCATCTACTCGATATACATAGCTGTGTGCCTCATTTACCGGCAACACAGCAGTACACTGGTCAGTCTTATGTCTTACATGGTGCAGTTAACTTGTGCTGATATCTACTTATACCAATAACAACACAGAAACAGTATCTTACAGTGTTTGCCATTATCAATCAACTTGTAAACATACAAATACCGCTAACGTAAGGCGGGAAAATTGACCTTGCGGTACCCAAAAGTCTAACTTTATAATAAACACTAAACTATCCTGCAACAATGTAAAATACCTATGTACAAGGTCCCAACACATCATTATTTAGCAGAGGAAGAAATATAGTGATTATTGAAATGCTTACTTGGAATATCTTGAGGCAGAAAATAAATCAAGCGGCGTGCTTGGTGATGGGTGTTTTATCCCAAAAACTCGGCCAGGCAATAACAACCGAAATTTGAATCTTAGTTTGTGCGGAAACAGAATAAGGAAAATATTATTAAAACTTATATTCCACTTCCTCACACAGGCAAAATTTGAAGCAGGTGTTACTGGTGGAAATCTTTCAATATTCAACATGGTTAAATCTTAACAAATTGTTTACTATAGTTCCATACGAGTTTCATTTCCTGCTAGTGTGCCCTGCATACACTCACCTACGCCATCTCTATATTCCTTCAAAATATTATTTACACCCAAATGTCCATAAGTTAAATATTCTTTTATCTACAACCAACTCAAAGCTGATTATTAATATCGCTAAATATCTGTATCACAGTAAAGAAGAGAGAACACATATTTTATCATTGTGACTGTTGCCATAAATATGCCATACATTTTGTACAAAGGGCCTGTGGCCTGTACTGTACTGAATAAAGATCTGACTATATCAAGATTTTGATGGACTGCTCACAAGATACATATGTCTGTTGATACTTGGAATATGACCTAAATTGGTTGTCAGTGATCTGTTGTTGTTTCACATTGTTTTCATGACTTGTTTAAGACTTATTAAAATGGGACCAGGTTCTGACAATATTTGGGAGATTACTCTAACATCACTGTGTTTGAAAGTTTGAAAAAGAAAATTTTAAAGATGTAGATCAGTCGAGCAGTCACTAAATACCTGGTACACCTATAGAATATCAGATACCTGTCAATGGTGTCTTTTGTTTGAAGCAAGTACACAACGCCATGACTATTTTGAAAATGGGCAATGAAACTGGAAATAAGCAGAAAACATGTCACCTCAAAATTGAAAGTCAAAGCAATTAATAACCATCAAAATTTGAACACCAATATAGGAATGTCTCTAGTCCAAGGTTGCTCAGAAATAGAAATTCCATACCGTATTCGACGTAATAAGCGCCCTGCTCTAATAAGCGCCCACGACGATATTTGCTAATATATTGGCTAGTGAACAATCTCAATTAGCACCCCTTCCAATTGATTAATGTACACAAGACTTATTTATGTGTGTATAATACGCACTCGTATGTTATATGCACCCTTAATTATGGGCAATTAAATTCTGGAAAAATATATCTGTCGTATATAAACATTTCAGGCTGTCGGCATAAACCACGAAATTTACCATCTTTCAACTCAAAATGATATTCTAATAAGAGCCCCCTATTTCTAATTTTGAGAGCGCCCTGGGCGCTTATTGCGTCGAATACGGTAATTGCCTAGGTACCTACCTGACATCCATAGGGGATACATTTGGAACAATGACAAAATATCATTCGTTTTAAGTAGTTATGTTGGGGGGCAACCTCCTGTTATTTTCGTGAGTCAGCCAAACAAAATGTTACTAAGGAAGGAGCTCATGCACATTGCATACCAATATGTTGGATGGTGTCATTTGTTCTGTATTCTAACTAAATAACCTGGTTATATAGACAGTGTCTCAGTTTCACACTGGACATTTATTGCATCGAGACCTAAGCTGGAAATAGCCACCATGCCGTCGAATTTTGTTTCGCCTGTGAATAGTGTACTGGCGAAAAAGGTTCAAAATTGGTTACCGTGTTGGAAATATTTTACCGACCAAGTAAGATCATAGACTTCACCTAAAATATGACTGGGCACAGGGAAATGGACAGGCAAGTTTTTCAAATGCTGGTAGTAGTGTAGGCTTGGTAATATGGACAAGTACATTTTCTTGATGTGCTTGTAGTTACAGAACTGGTTCTTGTATGAAAGTTTTGGTACCAAGGTTTTAAATTCATCCAAACTGAAGTGTGAACATAATAAACCAACCCCCTGTTTTGTTTCAGTTAGGTGTGTAGGAGTATGGAAGCGAAGCGGGTTCTGCAACCTGTGAACTCCAACCAGTCAACAGAGGGCGCTGAGGGGGTCATGAGGAAGGCAGGCGATATGACGGATGGCGTGGATGTGGACAGTCTCAAGTAAATAAACAGTCATTGACTTACACTTGTCATTGTACTTAGTCTGACGAAATGCTTGTTCATACATTGTACTGTTGATAAAATAATTGGATAAACTGTTGATTTGATTAGTCATGAAGATGATCGTCTGACATGTCTAATGATGTACTGTAATTCATGAAATTAATGTTGTCGTAAGAGGCGACTAACAGGATCGGGTGGTCAGGCTTGCTGACTTGGTTGATGCATATCATTGTATTCCGAATGTGTGGGTTGATACTTATGATATCGGTCACCCGCCTGGTCCAGCCTGATTATTTACAGACCGCCATCATATCATTATGGCTGGAATATTGCTGAGTGCGGGGTTAAACAACAAACAAACATGAAAGCAATGCAAAATATGCTAGTGTCCCTTGCTCCCATTAATGAAGTGACACATTTTTATCGTAACATAATGGAGTTTGCCATGTCAATTTCACTGCACATTGGCAAAAATAATGACATACATTACAAAATTGACAATAAACAAGTAACAACATGCAAGATTTAGTTCAGTGTAACGACACAGGGATATAGTATTGTATTCCGAGATGAGGGCCACAATACAATACATCATTTACAACCTCTGTATCACGATACATACGATACATTACATTACATTACAGGTTATATTGGTATGAAAACGTGAATAATAACAGAAACTGTTCAACAACCAGCTTACATAGATACTCTGTAGTATTTCCCAGAAACTGTTCAACAACCAGCTTACATAGTCATTAGATACTCTGTAGTATTTCCCATCTGGCTTTAAATAGCATAACATTCACTGTGTTCTTGTCTCTAGCCTATAGGTATATGTTTCTGCCCTACAATATCCCGTCTTTGTTCTCTTAAATTTAGAAACAATTGATTCAGAGTTGTGATCACCTGCCAACTGAAAGAATATCTATTTTTGAAATAAGTACCATATCATGATGCGAATTGTATCACACCCATAGTATTTGGATACTGCATAAAGAACAAATGTTCACTGTACAATTGCGACCGCCTCCATGGTCTAGTGGTAGAGCGTCCACCCACCCACCCCTGAGAGCGCAAGGTCCGGGGTTCGATCCCAAGCCGCATCATACCAAGAGACGTTAAAATATGGTACTTGTTGTTACCCTGCCTGGCACTAGGCACTAAGGGACTAAAACAAGGATAGGCCGGCTCAGTCAGTATACTGTGTCTGACTGGGGTATTCATGTTAAACTGCGGCGTGGTATGTCAGTGTGCTAGCACCATAAAATCAGCATCAATCCGAATTAGTGCACACACACACACAAACAAACACAAACACACAAAATAATCTTGAACCCCCATTTCAACTCAAATCACTCTACAAGTGCAGTTACTCTAAATATTCATCCTTCAACACCCAGCACAAACATTAGTATTATACTATGGTGTGGTGTTTGTGTTTCAGACGGAAATGGTCACTGGAGGATTTTGATATAGGCAAGCCACTGGGAAAGGGCAAGTTTGGCAATGTGTATCTGGCCAGAGAGAAGAAAAGCAAATACATTGTGGCACTGAAAGTAAGTTATGTCTGGTTGTATGTATGTGTGAATGTTTGCCACATATAGTTTCTGTTATTAGTGCCTTCAGCATCTAGGAAAGAATTACATGTATTTAGAAAAACATTCAAGTATGCCACAAGGGCACTTTTTAAGATGTATAGAGGTGCTCTAGTGTGCCAACTAGAAGCATAATTTTGATCCCTCATCAAACTCAGTGAATGTCATTTCACCAAGGCTAGATACTAATTTTAATATAAGCTGAAGCAGTATCACTCGGGGTGTATGTGGTTTTATGTGTCCTGCATTAAGTTGGAAGCCACATGCAGGATGTGAGCGATATAAGACGTAATGGGGGACACATTAAACCACACATGACCCAACTGCTACAAGTAAACATTTTTTAATCTGCCATTGTTAAGAATTAAAACAAATTGAAAATTGATAGAAAACAGATGTTTAATGGAGCTGAGGTTAATTTGTACTGCGTCAATTGTCTTTCATTTATTCGTAAACGTTTGTGAATCATACTGAGTGTTAAGCATGTTCAGGTGTTTCCCATGTGTTTATTTATGGGGTCATATGATAAACATTGTCACAAGGTATTGTTTTCAATCAAATGTAATTTGTAAGTGTGGTCACCAGGAACCAGGAACCTATTTTAACCATGAATTTGTGATGTTTAATCATACCATTGGAACTAAAATACAAGCAATTTCCAACCATGAGCATATCTCTGATATATCACCATAATCAGTGAGAATTGCCATAGTATTCTGACAGTATGATGAAAACCTTTACCTTTCAAAATGTACGTTTCCTCGCATTATTTGGCTTGATGTCAAACACAATGCAGTCCAATGCTAAGAAAGTTGTAGCTCCGGCTGTTGTATGAATTATCATTTATGAATAAATGTTTCTTCAAATTTTGTGTTTTTGGCTGAGAATGTGTTGGGAAGTCAATAAGTATAGGTTCTAATTCATTTTGATTTCTTCTTTAATACTATCAGCATTTCTTGTAAAAAAAACCTGTAAGTATTCTAAATTAATATAAACCTTCAATTCTTGGTTACACTCCTATTTCTTTTAAATGTCGACTGCCACCATGGTTTAATGGATGTTGCTACTTCCCAGAGAGCGGGAGGTCGTTGGTTCGATCCCTGGCTGCGTCATACCAAAAGATGTCTGGTGCTCAGCATTTAGGGATAAAACTGGTTGGCACTAAATCAGTATTTTGTGTCCAAGTGGGGTATCTGTATTAAACTACGTCATAGTATCTCATTGGGCTAACACTTTAAAACCAGCATCAGTCTCGATTAGTACAAACAGCCACATATGCATTGACATCACTATATATACCGTATTCGACGTAATAAGCGCCCCGCTCTAATAAGCGCCCACGGCGATATTTGCGAATATATTGGCTAGTGAACAATCCCTATTAGCACCCCTTCCGGATGATCAATATTCACAAGACTTATTTATTCGCGTATGATACGCACTCGTGTGTTATATGCAACCTTAATTATGGGCAATTAAATTCTGGAAAAATATATCTGTCGTACATGAACACGAAGTTTATCTTTCAACTCTGGTTTTTTTTCAACCAAAATAATATTTTAATAAGAGCCAGCTATTTCTAATTTTGAGAGCGCCCTGGGCGCTTATTACGTCGAATACGGTAAGTGCAAAAATCCGCTTTCACCTCTTTTGAATATTCTCACTAGGAGTGTTATATTTCTAGAACAATATTGCCATCATTGTTGCCTGGTGATAGTAATGCTGCATATTTGTCTGTCAGGTGTTGTTCAAGTCCCAGTTGCAGAAGGCTCAGGTAGAACATCAGCTGCGACGTGAGATCGAGATTCAGTCACATCTCAGGTAGGATCATCAGTGATTATCAATGAACAGGGTTTACAACGTATGTCATCAGCTAATAGTTTTGTCAGCTGTGACCTGCTAGCAGCATGGGTCTATTCTTACGATGTCCGTTTAGCCACCGACATGTCTTGTCCAGACATGATTGTTTTACAAATTAACACCTCCTGTAGGGATTTCAGATTATTACAGACCCGTGAAGATTCCGGGGTAGAATAGGTCTTCAGCAACCCATGCTTGCCGTAAAAGGTGACTTTGCTTGTCGTAAAAGGCGACTAACGGGATCGGGTGGTCAGGCTCACTGACTTGGTTAATGCATGACATCGATCCCAAATGCGTGGATCGATGCTCATGATATTAATCACTGGATTGTCTGGTCCAGACTCGATTATTTACAGACCGCCGTCATATAGCTGGAATATTGCTGAGTGTGGCGTTAAACAACAAACCAACCAACCAATCAGATTATTACAAGTCCCCAACAACTTATGCTGGACGTAAGAGGCGACCAAATGAATCGGTTGCTGATGCTCTGTGACTTGGTTGAATGTGTGTCATCATACCCCGATGATGTGGATCATTGATCACATTCAATTATTTACAGGCCGCTGTCATATAGCTGGAATATTGTTAAACAACAAATTAAAGCTGTGATATTTGTTACTGTGAGATAAGCTGTTATTGATTCACACCCTACCTGGTACCCACAGACACCCTCACATCCTGCGGCTGTACGGCTACTTCCACGACAAGACCCGGGTCTACCTCATTCTGGAGTACGCCCCACGGGGGGAACTGTACAAGGAGCTGCAGAGGGCCAAGAGATTTGATGAACAGCGATCAGCCACTGTGAGTAATAAATAATAGGCTATTTATATTGCCCATATTTCCACACCACTCAGGGGCATGCTCAAAGGGCTATTATTACCCCAGTCACTGGATCAGTGTGCACTCTCATTCTTAACTCCCTGGGAAGTATACAACCCAAGCTGCCAGTTATCGCTAGAAGGTTAACAACCACATTCCCATCTCATCCTACCGGGTACCCATTCATTGCTTGGTGAACAGAGGCACATTTCGAACGAAGACACTTGCCAAAGGAGATGCCACATCTGTAGTGGCACCAGTGATACAAAGCTCTTGGCTACAGTACTTTTATTAATACGGAGCAATATGAAGGGGTTATGAGTTAAATATTTCAGGTTATTACATGTTACTGGTAATAAACCCAGAAGAAACCTGCTGAGTTTTGTCACATTTTGTGTCTTTTGATGTATGGTAGAGAGGAAGTGTGTTTGACCAATTATGTACATTATTAGAAAATTAAGATAACTCTTTTTCAGTTTTTGCTCTATTACTGTCATGACAACATTATGCAGGAAATTCTAAAGGCACACTTCTCACTTTGTGGGTGTGTTATGCAAGATTGAGAATAGTCAACATGTATTTAAAATTGGAATTGGTCAGAGTGCTTGGAGGTTATGCTGTTTGTGTTTCCCTCAATCTCATTAACATCATATCTTAGTTCTCGCTACCTGAGAACATCCCATTACGGTTCATGTCAGAATGACCTTTTGCGAACTTTGACCGACCAATGAAATTACTAACAAGCAGTCGACAGTAGCCAATCAGAAAGCAGCATTCTTGAGCTTTCCAACACTAATTTCAAACTGTCAACTGCCTTTACAGACTATGCTTGAAAAATATGTTAACAAAGTTCTCGATTAAATTTGTAAAACATGAACAAAAGGACATTCTGGAATGACTATTATATGGTTAAGATCGTATGGCAGTATTTTTCAAGGCTTTACAACGTCTATTCCGTTATATGTTGATCCCATTGAAGCGATAGAGGCCGTACAGGCCGTAACTGGTGTTCAGAATACCACACGTTAACATTTGCGAGATTACATGATTAGAAATCACATTCCAACTGATCTAAAAAAAACGACGCTCTGATTGGTCGGATGAAAGATCATTCTGATGTGACCCGTAATGGGATGTTCTCAGATCTTTGTTTAGAGATATGTTTTTATTGAGATTGTTTTTATCCTTTTTGTAAATAATTTAACTTGATATTTGATTTCAAACACTGTAAGACCCTATCTATTTGCTATTATGATTATCGTGCTTGTGTTTCAGTATATCGGCCAGCTGGCCAATGCCCTCATTTACTGTCACAGCCGTAAAGTTATCCATCGTGACATAAAACCCGAAAATCTCCTTCTTGGCCTGAGAGGAGACCTGAAGATTGCTGACTTCGGCTGGTCTGTGCATGCCCCATCCTCCAGGTAATGTTGCCACAGCCCCGTCCTCCAGGTAATGTTGCCAGTGCCCCATAGTCCAGGTAGTGTTGCCACAACCCCAACCTACAGGTAATGTTGCCACAGCCCGATCCTCCAGGTAATGTTGCCACAGCCCCGTCCTCCAGGTAATGTTGCCAGTGCCCCATAGTCCAGGTAGTGTTGCCACAGCCCCAACCTACAGGTAATGTTGCCACAGCCCCATCCTCCAGGTAGTGTTGCCACAGCCCCATCCTCCAGGTAGTGTTGCCACAGCCCCATCCTCCAGGTAGTGTTGCCACAGCCCCATCCTCCAGGTAATGTTGCCACAGCCCCATCTCCCAGGTAATGTTGCCACAGCCCAAACCTACAGGTAATGTTGCCACAGCCCCATCCTCCAGGTAGTGTTGCCACAGCCCCATCCTCCAGGTAGTGTTGCCACAGCCCCATCCTCCAGGTAGTGTTGCCACAGCCCCATCCTCCAGGTAGTGTTGCCACAGCCCCATCCTCCAGGTAGTGTTGCCACAGCCCCATCCTCCAGGTAGTGTTGCCACAGCCCCATCCTCCAGGTAGTGTTGCCACAGCCCCATCCTCCAGGTAGTGTTGCCACAGCCCCATCCTCCAGGTAGTGTTGCCACAGCCCCATCCTCCAGGTAGTGTCGCCACAGCCCCATCCTCCAGGTAGTGTCACCACAGCCCCATCCTCCAGGTAGTGTCACCACATCCCCATCCTCCAGGTAGTGTTGCCACAGCCCCATCCTCCAGGTAATGTTGCCACAGCCCCATCCTCCAGGTAATGTTGCCACAGCCCCATCCTCCAGGTAATGTTGCCACAGCCCCATCTCCTAGGTAATGTTGCCACAGCCCAAACCTACAGGTAATGTTGCCACAGCCCCATCCTCCAGGTAATGTTGCCACAGCCCCATCCTCCAGGTAGTGTTGCCACAGCCCCATCCTCCAGGTAGTGTTGCCACAACCCCGTCCTCCAGGTAATGTTGCCATAAATATAGTTTATTAATGGTTGTGTATGATGTGTGTTGGGAATTGAATGTGCATTGAATGTGTGATGTGTGCTGTGTGTTATGACAGCGATGTTAATTGTGTTGTGCCGTGTGATTTGATCAATTATATTGATTTCGTGATGGGATTCATGGTGTTATTATTAATGTGTAATATAATATTTTTCAGACGAACTACGCTATGCGGCACTCTTGACTACCTTCCACCGGAGATGGTGGAGGGCCGGATGCATGACGAGAAGGTAGACTTGTGGAGTCTTGGGGTGCTCTGCTACGAGTTTCTGGTTGGCAAGCCACCTTTTGAGGCTGAAGGACACACAGAGACATATCGAAGAATCACTAAAGTTGATCTCCAGTTCCCAGAGTACATGTCTTTAGGAGCCAGGGATTTGATAGCAAAGGTGAATAGTTGTGTGGTTGGAGATAGGATATCTGTAAGGATTTCTGTTTTAATGGATTTTCTCCAGATGTGAAGGGGATGGTGGAGAAGAGTACTTTTCTCATTTTCTCATGTGACGGTTTCATGAAAATTACTCATGATAATCACATAAATGGAGTGTAAACTTGGCAGTGATTTAAAGAGAAATTGGGAAGACAGTGCTATGTATTAAGTTTGAATGACACTTGTAAACTTTTATAGAATATGTATTACTTCTGGTAGCTGTATTGTATATTTTAATAAATAGGGGCTGTTATGTCTCAGTTCTCTATGAAGGAGCTGGTAGTGTTGATCTTGTATGATTATCCTAGTATGAGTAAGGTAAGGCTAGATTCAACTACAGAATTCAATGTAATAGAGCCCAAGTCCATTAACAGATCATGGTGCTGGGATTGTTGTAGCTCCCTTGTATTAACATGTGCTAATGATAGACATAGGGGTATGGTCATGTGAGGACTCCTTAACAGTTTAATGCTTATTCATGGACTACCTATTCCACTTGGTTCGAACTATTAACATGGGACTATTTCTGCTTCAGCTGCTCCGACACAACCCAGCCAATCGGCTGCCCCTGGGAGAAGTGATAAACCACGCCTGGATCAAACAAAATGCAACACTGCCTCAGACAACTTCCTCCTCATCATCCTCCTCCTCATCATCATCATCAACTTGCAGTGGAACCTCCCAGTCCTGATCCCATTCCTACCTAGACTGCTGTGTGTAGCACACCCACCCCAGCCTAATGTAGCACACCCACCCCAGCCTCATGTAGCACACCCACCCCAGCCTCATGTAGATACAGCCACGTCCTGGGACCACACAACTCACCAGGCTGTTCACCTCGAGATGTGAACCTGATGGACAGGCTGGGGGCGTGGCCACCTGCCACAAATCTGTACATACCCAACTTGAGGTGGATTACTCGGGACCATCATGATGTGCCATTCTCATAATTGGGGATCAGCCGAGATGAATTACTTAACTATATGGATGAACCGAACTGAACTTTAGCTAGGAATGTGATACTGTTCAATACTTCCTGAAGCTGTCTTATCGTTATTTTATATAATTATTTTTTTCCAATCATTTGTTTGTGATAATATGACTGCTAACTGAACTCAACTTGCATATCCGAGTATCTTTCTCGTCATGTTTCTAATTAATGTTTGAACATTCTGATATCCCAAGTATGTTCTTTCTCCCAGATGTATTTAGTGCAGTGCACTGTACTGGATGAAGTAGAACTTTGTATGTATTTTAGCATCCTACAATCATGTCATGAGGTGCAGTCGGTGCTGCCGCACTCGGGATACTTCATGTGCGTCATCACATTGCAATAAGTTTGTATATACATGCATTACAGAAGTCCCTTTGAAGACGGAAGGGATTCCTGAGAGCCTTATATTGTGATGTTTAATGTTTATCAGACACTGATCTCCAATGTCTGCATGTAGTTTCAAATATATATGTTTTTCTCTTGTACACATGTATTCATTTGACTCACAACCCAGAACAAACACCCTTGATCAAGGGAGGTAACTCTTATTCCCATTATCTTAAAACAATGTATATGTGGACCCTCAACGTTGTCACAGGGTAAATGTGAAGATGTATTTGTATCTGTTCTTTCTATCTAAATTCTTATGCTCTGTCACCATGCTGTACAATCTTCTAATCTTCAACCTTTGACCCTGTGACGCTCGCTGCTTAGCGGCACAACGGGCCAAGACATTTTACTTCTGTGAATGGACCTCGTGCCTCATGTAACCAAATAAATGTCAAAAGAAAATATAATTAAATTTTGGAAAAATTGAGTTTTGGGATGACAAAATATGCAAAAAAAATATGAATTTGTAATTAAATTATTTCCCTTTGTTTAGACTTTGTCTTTTTATTGTTGAAGTGTAAGAACATTGCAAAATGTCTAGACTTACTGGAAACAATCATACCTAATTATTGCCAAAAAACTATATGCAAAGGAAGCAGATGACCCTACCCATATTCCAGCAACTTTCAAGCTGTATAAATCCATTATGGCCGTACATGACATGTATTCAACTTGCAACTGCAGGACCTGAAACCCATGGCTCTGTTGAAAGGGGCCCATGGTCAGAAGGAAGGATTGGTTGGCCTTTCACAAAAGTTGAACAAATGGTTGCATCAAATTTGAAGACATGAAAGTAGACACCACATATTTAGCTCACCTGACTTTTGTGTAATTTTAAACATCTCTGAAACCGAATAGCACTTAGGTTTAAAAAATATTAAGATGAACACAAGCTGAGTGATTTTTGACAATCACATTTGAAAATATATCTACCTAGTCTCCATATTTTCTAAATTAAACTGCTTCGGACAGGTGTTTCGGGCAAAAGTAACTGCTTTCCCCCAAAAAAATGAAATGATATCTTTCAATGATTCACAAGTTTCAAGTGCACATTCATGCAAAGTATACAATTTGGATGTTTGTTGGGAGCGTGATACATGGTTTTTGAAAATGAACAGCTATCAAGTGCTCACATCACTATTGTCTAACCCTAAATAATGCTTATGCAATGCCTTAGTTTGCTGAAAATCATCTTCATGGGTATGCTGCAAACAGGAATAGCACAAAATGAGGTTCATCAAAACACAATTATCACTTGAGTGATATTAAGAGCAGGGGAATATTCATGACTGGGCACAGGATGGTCGTCACCATATTTGATTGATTGCATCTTCAGAATTGATAAAAAAACTGCCAAACAATTTCTTGGTTGAGACCATATACTGACTGCCAGAACTGTGCACAACATCCTGCCCTCATGTCCAGCGATATGCCTAATTGTGCTTCGACGTCACACGCATCAAATCGAGGTCTGGACCAGACAAACCAGTCCTTGTTACTGTGAGCAACATTCCATCACAGCAACATACAAGTCACGAGTCCGTCCACATGATCCATTTAGAATGAATACAAGCTATAATATACTGTAAATCGTGAAATTAATGCTTCTCCAAAAGAATGCAACCGCTGGCCCTTAGCCAAAAATGCGACACTCCCCTCCTCTCAAGCATCAGTGGATTTATATATAAAGAAATGTCCTGTCAGGTTTGCACAATCAGAAGAATCCTCACATTAATCCAATCACACATAAAATAGCACCGCTGAGTAAGCTACTTCCGCTAAAACAATACAGCGAGCTGGATTGTGTCGGCCTTTGATGCAGTTGCAAAGAACAAAGATGCTGTGTTGCATGGGTGGTATCTGTCTGGACTTGCAGGTGTGATCAGTGATGACATAAGTGAGTAGAACTCGTCTTGACCCCAGCAGTGACAATTCTCAGGATGTAATTCGTGTTTGGATTACATTGTTTATATACTTACAATCATTACAAGTGCTGCTCAATAAACAGTGATGTGGAATACATAATTGTTTGTTTTCAGCATATGTCTAAGTTAGTATTTCTGCTATCCAAAATGTCTTATTGTTGACATAAATGCGATGTACCACTCGCATTTTTCTCATTTAATTCACGCTCGTCAATTCCGGCGCTTTAATTTCAAGATTTACAGTAATGTAATATTGGGAGTGTTTCTCACCCCTTACATCCAACAGCATACCCACAGGAGATTTCAATTACCATATTCGATGTAATAAGCGCCCAGGGCGATATTTGTTAATATATTGGCAAGTAAACAATCCCAATTAGCACCCCTTCCAACTGATCAATGTACACCAGATTTTTTTATTCGCATATGATACACACTCGTGTGTTATATGCACCCTTAATGATGGGCAATTTAATTCTGGTAAAATATATCTGTCGTACATAAAACATTATGTTTCAACTGTTTTTTTCACCAAAATAATATTCTAATAAGAGCCCCCTATGCCTAATTTTGAGAGCGCCCTGGGCGCTAATTACATCGAATACTGTATGTTTGTTTTTCCGTTTCAATAAACTACTGGATGAGAAATAGGCTTTACATGTCGGGAATTGCGAACGCTTTAACCCCTAGGCTACCCGAACTTCCCACTACTGGATGAACACTTCAGAATAGTCAGTTGGTACCTGGTCTGCAAATAATAACAGCCCCCGACCATTTTGACTGGCCAAACAGCATTAACTTGATCCTGAGTGATGGGGTCAGCTCGAGGTTTTTGCTCTGCAATCTTTCTGGTATGGTTAAATTTCAAGAACAAGTGATACAGATTTGATTTGGGAACAGTTTTATTGTGACAGGTTGACAGCACAGATACATGTTGCAGAACTTGACATGGTTTTATAAGTTGTGTGAGCCACACACTACAGGGTCAGATGGAAACCGTTGTCACAAACCTGCAATCTTGAAGCATATCTACACGTTGGCATCCATCAGTGAGCTGAGTATTTACATATGCAGGTAACGAATGTAACTAGGGCTGTAACTAGGGCTGTAACAAGCTACCCGAGATTTGTGTCACAAAGCACACTTGATACGATCTGTTAGTCATGTATTGATACAAAAGATTAATATAGCGAGTATGTTACGTATGTCAATGAATTGTGGTACACTCTTCCCTCACATGTGCACGAGCTCCCATACCATTGTTAAGACGATTCAATTAGTTTACTAAATGTTTGATTTGGGTCAATAGTCTTGGAGTTCCCAACATGGCGAGTATCGGGTTTTCAAGTATTGTACTGCAATCTTAACATCGGCATACATGTCATACAAATGATACGTGCCGTACCACACAAATGATGCACGTCCTATCACACGAGGGATACATATTATGTCACACAAAATGTATCGTTACAGCCCTGTTTCACCGGTCACAGAACTTTGATCTGAGCACTAAAACTGTAAAACCTTTACAAGATATAAAAAGTGGTCCTCGGAAACACTACGCAGAAAATGATAATGAAGGCTATTATGATGTGTGGGTGATTCTACTGATGCCATGATGTGCGATGCTGACATCAAGTCTAATACAAGTTGGTAGATATTGGTTGGCTGACTTAAGTCCTTTAAAATATTTTACTAGTTTTTATATTTAGAAGGTAATCAAGGTGAGAGAAGTTCAGTAATCCTCAACTATTTCTTCAGTAATCCTCCCCTTTCAATATCAATCATGTAAGCTTCAAATGTACAATCACATTGTAGTATGTTTTTTCTACAGCACAATTTGTCATGATTTAATACACTATGTAATGGACAAGATCAAGAACAGTCACGGAGTACATAATAGACATGTTTAGGTTCTGCCCTCTGACTACAAAAGACGACCCTCTGTCGAAGCAATCATCCCTTACCTCCCAGTCAATCGTCTCTTTTAATTACAAAACAAATCATCTTGGAGATGAAATCCTCATTCATCCTTCACCTCTTCTTCTTCCTCTTCTGGTCATCACCCCTGTCACTTGATTGCCGTTTTCGTTTCCTATCATCGTCTCGGTGACTGCTCTTGCTGCTACTCTTATGATGGCGATCCCTTCCACCTCGGTCCCGATCCTTTCCACCTCGGTCCCGATCTCGTCCTCGGTCCCGATCTCGTCCACGGTCCTTATCCCGGTGCTTGCTAGGGTGACTGTGTCTGGGGTCCACCACCACCTCCTCAATACCAGCATCAGCTGAAACAATAGTATGAAGGAGTCAGTTGTGATGAGAACAGTATGAAGGAATCAGTTGTGATGACAACAGCATCAAACTATATGCTATATTTGTAATGAGAACAGGATCACAAAATCATTAGTGTATTGGGATTAACACCACTGTCAACAGTATTCTAGTTATATCAAACTTGATCTGGGAGGAAAGCCTAAATACTGTATAGATTTAAGGTTAAACGATACAATTAACTGTTGTTCAAGATAAGCACCTGCCCGCAGGCCTGTTGCAGGTAGATCTCGTGTCGGGCCCTAATATCACTTGGATACCCCACTAGGACACATCATACAGACTGCCAGCCAACCCGTCCTCCCTTCATGATGAGCGCGGGGGCACGGGAGGCCCAGTCGTCTAAGGCGCTGTGATTCGCTGTGCAGAGTTGCGTCCCATGGACACGCCAGAAACCTATGATTGTGGGTTCGAATCCCAGTTCGCCCTGATTATGTTTCTAGGTTTGTCAGCACCATACCCATGCTTGTGGGTTTCACCGAAGTGATAAACGTCTTAGACCTACATCACTTTGGGCTTTCCTCCCACATTAAGCTGACACGCCGCGATATTACTGGAATAATGTTAAAAGCGGCGTTAAACACAACTCACTCACTCACTCACGATGAGCGCCATGGAGAGTAAAAGCAAGCAAGATCTTTAAATGTCTCTTGGTGAGACGCAGCTGGGGGATTGTACCACTGACTTTCCCAACTCCGAGCAGACAAACGATTCACTGCATGAGAGGTGGTTCACAGCAATGAATGGCAAAACATAAACTCTAGCTGTCTTCCTCCCTTTTTTGACAAGTGGACTGACCTTTTCTGGCTTCTTCTTCAAGTTCATCCCAGTCTTTGCCACTCTCCTCACTCGAACCCAGTTCTTCCTCTTCTGTAATTCGAGATGTAATATAAGTAACAGATGTAAATACAAGACACTATATGTACTTATGCATACCACTGTTAAATAGACAGATGGCTATACAGAGAAAAAGAACAGACACAGATAAATAGCGAGCTACCTACATTCTACATAGGTACCAATAGAGCTCCCCAGAGCAGCTTGTGGTTGACACTTTTAAACGAGAGCTCCCTACATCACCCTAAGAGCTCCCTACACCACCATCTGGAGCTCCCTACATCACCTCTAGAACTCCCAACATCACAACCTAGAGCTCCCTACACCACCATCTGGTGCTCACTACATCACTCCTAGAGCACCCTACACTATCAACTGGAGCTGCCAACATCACCCCTAGAGCTCCCTACACCATCTGGTGCTCCCAACATCACCCCTAGAGCTCCCTACATCACCCTAAGAGCTCCCAACATCACCCCTAGAGCTCCCTACATCACCCCTAGAGCTCCCTACACCACCACCTGGAGCTCCCTACACCACCATCTAGTGCTCCCTACATCACCCCTAGAGCTCCCAACATCACCCTAAGAGCTCCCAACATCACCCCTAGAGCTCCCTACACCATCATCTGGAGCTCCCAACATCTCTACACTTGATGGCCATACCCGTATCATCCTCCCCGCTCCAGTCACTCTCCTCGCTGTAGTCGTCACTGCTTTCAACTTCAGTCTCATTCCCACTTGGCTGGTAGTGCTCATCTTCTTCATCATCGTCATCATCGTCTGCCTCAGCCTACACAACACATTCAACCTACATCAGAACACACCCATCTCAAAGAACACTTGGCAGTTAACAATGATGGGTTGGTGTTGAGGATGGAGAAGTCAGATCAACCGGATTGGGAGTGAGTGAGCAATATTCCAGCTATATCACTGCAGACTGTAAAGAGTCAAGTCTAGATAACTAACAACTATCCAGTGACAAGCGCTCTAGCTTGACTAAATAATCCTATATAGTTGACACTTACAACAAGCAGTTTTGGGGAATGATAAAAAACAGAAGAACTCACATCACTGTCTGGTCCCAAGAAGCTCCAGCCACCATTATCAAAGAATCCCTCCGGGTCGTCGGTGATTGTCTTCATGATCTTTCCCCAGTTCAAACTCTGAACACCCTCAGTGTAGCAGATATCACAGGAACTGCAGACAATGTCGACACAGGATTATCTCATGTATAGTCTGGCGTTCACAGATTTCGATTACCAAATGAAATTTGTGCATTCTAGACTTCAGCAAACTTTCCTCTCTTGTAGTCAAATTTTTCTGCATTGATCGAGAGATTCGTTTGAAGAATTTCAGCTTTCATTGTAGGATTAAGAATAAAAAAATATCCTAGGCAAAAAAATTAATAATAGTCTTGGTTCTCAGGCACTGCCCGCATCATCATAAAGGTCACCACATGTTTCATTCTTATTTCCATTTTTGAAAAACAAAAACAAAACCCTTAAATATTCCAAGTCCAACGGTAGTCAAATACTGTATTCCAGTATTTTACTCATCACGGAATTCATTTATGTAGGGAGGCCCTTTCCCAGGTTGATTGTACACAAACTTTTTTGTTGTTGTTACATACCAGTTTGAACAACAAAAAACACCGCCGCTCACACTATATTTTCAAAAGCCATTGCCTGAGAACCAATTCTTTTATTTTTTAAGCCCTATCCAGGTGTGGTTCTGGTCCTCACTTGAGCCACTCCTTGACGTGGTCGAGCATGTTCATGGGGATGGAGTTGATCATGGAAGCCTTGCGACTGTAGTCCTTGAACACGAACACCATGTCGAAGTTCTTCAACTGGAAAGAGACTCGCTCAAAGTGCACCAGTTCCACCTCCTCTAGGGTCACCACAAATGGAGGCTGAAACAGAAACGGGCAGTGAGAGGTGGCTGCTTGGAATGGTATTCATGGTGTGTAAGTAGGAAGTAAGAGGAAAGCAGGCCAAAGCTTTTTCTTTGTTGTTGAATATCGCTCTCGGCAATATCCCAGGTACATGACAGCAGTTTGTAACACGTGGTCTGGACCAGACAAACCAGTGATCATTATTCTAAGCAACAATCCACTCCATCAGGGAAGATGACAAGCATTCAGCCAAGTCACTGAGTCTGACCATCCCGTACACTACAGCCAGTGTTCAAATTTTAGAAAGGAAATCAAGATGTCTTTCTCATAACCTGAATGCTAAAAGTTAAAGATTTCCCAGATCCAAATACTATAGGAGCTGAAATTAAGGACCCTAGAACACAGCTTCATTTTAAACACAGTCCAGGAGCCATCTACAATGTTAGAAGCATCAGTCTGAAACATTCTCCATTTATCTAGACCTGTTAGCAAAATTTCCCCAATTAGAATTAAACATTTCCCAATCTATGCTGTTATAGTTGTAACTAATGTTATGGCTTTGTAAGTAGTCTATCCTTACAGAGCCTGATACAAATATATATCAAATACAGCCCATGCAAGTCTATAATGTTTGGCAAGTCTAGATTACTGCAGTATCTGAAAATGAAGAGAGTCTCTGGGCTGCCTTTTATTATATTGTTATTAAGATAATTGAACAACTGTTTTTTCTGTATGATATTTTCATTTCAGAGACTAGATGTTAGTCTAGCTTTGTAAGGTGATTTGTATTTCACAGACAATAATACCAATAAAGGAACGGGCTTTAAAGCTCAGTTTAACATTATTTCATTGAATGTGTTGTTAAAATGCAATGTTGAAATACCTCTGAAATTAGGAAAAAAAGAACTTGAAAAAAATTAATAATAATTTTGAACAATGAATTTTCCCATTTTGCCAGCTAGGACACTTAATTTGGAATCCCATTAAAACTCTGACTCACCCATTCCGTCAGGTTGACAAGACAGCCACTGGTGGGTTGTAGTAAAACTGTACTCCTGAAGGGGGCGCCATGGTATCCAAGTTCTCGGAAGGGTGTGTCAAACTCGACTTCCTGTTTCGTGATTGTCTCCACCTTTTCACAGAAACTCTTGAAGGCTGACTTGAGCCTCTGTCTCAGTTCTCTCTCCGCCTGCAATGTCAAGTCCACAAGTGAGAAACAGGTGGGTTTCATTTATATCAGCTTAATGTGAGAAGAAAGGCCAAGCGAATCAGTCTGTAAATATTTACCACTTAAATGAGAGAGGGAGTTTGGTTCTAAGCCACTTTTAGAAATATTCCAGCAATATCACGGCGGGGGAAACCAGAAATGGGCTTCACACATTGTACCCATGTCAGGAATCGAACCCAGGTCTTCTGCATGACGAGTGAACGCTTTAACCACTAGGCGACCCGACTCCCCTGCCACCTAAATAAACCCAGGGGTAGGGTAAACACCACATGGATGGGCCAGATACTCAACATCTATAACAGTGAATATAGTTTCACACATGGCTCCCCATGTAGGGAATCAAACCCAGGCCTTCAACATGAGGAGCTAACACTTTCACCAGGCTACTCCACTAACCTTCAATAACAGTGAGTGAGTGAGTGAGTGAGTGAGTGAGTGAGTGAGTGAGTGAGTGAGTGAGTGAGTGAGTGAGTGAGTGAGTGAGTGAGTGAGTGAGTGAGTGTGAGGTTTTACGCAGGTTTTAGCAATATTCCAGCAATATCAAAAGCACTAGGACTGAGTGAGAAATAATTGAAGCAAGCCGTTACATAGTCAACCAATCAAAATATTCACCTGTTCCGCATGGAGATCATCTCGGTCATGCATGTGCTGGTGTTTTCCCAAGTCTGTCGTGATCTCTCCAACCTCTGTGTAAAACGCAACATCGATGTGCTTCTTCTTCCCGAACAAGATGGCGTGCTGTTGAAGTGATCATACAATAGTCACAAATCAGTACAAAAAGCTGTCAACATTGAACTGGAATGATGAGTAATTAACTGGTTGACAAACTGGGAAAATAGCCTAATCGTTTCTTTGACCAATTAGAGTTTAGAATTTTGTTCAGTCATCATTTCCTGGTTAACCATAGACAAAGGCTGAGTAAATTGGTGAATGTTTGTTTGTCTTTTAACGCCACACTCGGCAATATTCCAGCTATATGATGGTGGTCTGTAAATAATCGAGTATGGGCCAGACAATCCAGTGACTGATATCATAAGCATTGATCCACGCAATTGGGATACGATGACATTCGTCAACCAAGTCAGCGAGCCTGACCACATGATCCCATTAGTCGCCTCTTACAATAAGCAAAGTCGCCTCTTACAGCAAGCATGGGTTGTTGAAGACCTTTTCTAACCCAGTCCAAACAGGTCTCAAGACAAGCTAGACATGCTGTGTTCATTAAGACAGTGACCTTGAGGTGGAAATGCAGCAGGATGATCATCTCCCCGTCACAGGGCTGGAAGAATGCGTGCTTGATGTTGTTGTAGAGGATGTCCACCTTGTCCCCTCGCACCGACGTGAAGCGGAAACCTGGTACACAGTTAACCCAATAAACAATCAAGAGCCTTCACAATTCACTCTTACCCTCTAATCCCAAGACTACTAAATTGTACCGAGGACAAGTAAAATCCAAAGACAGTCGTGTGTATTAATGGGTAGCATTTGAGGGCCATAATTCTGAACCAGTTATCAATGTTTAAATTTTGGTACAAAAATTTGAACTGAATAAAACTGATAAAAAAAATATTAAACAGGGTACGGTGTAATTATTTTTCTGCGCATAATATTGTGTCCCCAGATTGGAATGAAGTACAGAAAGAGAAGCAAGAAATGGCGTATCAGAGACTTTATCAATTCAGTAGAACACATCAGAAGAGATAGGGATAAGAAAACAAAGCTTTATGGATAAAAACTTCTGTTTCAATGGATTTAGTTGGAGTGCATGATAACAGTGTAAGAATCTACATCAAAATGCTGTTAAATACAGTGAACCAGAAGTCTTTATCCTTTAAGTCAGGATTATTAGTACAATCTAAATAATTTTTACATTTGTATACTTATCCTGCATTACTCCTTAGCAGCGATGGTCCATATAAAAAGAGGGATCTGAGAGCGAAACAACTTTTCTCTTCACCCAAGACCATTGCTAGGTGCTGTCCTTTATTGTCGTACGGTAAGCAGTAGATGCATTAAGGAGTAATGAAGGATAAGTAGAAAATATACCATTTTCAACAGTATTTCAGTCACAGACCACCACTTTGGGTGCCAACCACCTGTTACTGGTCAGGTCAAGGTATACAAACTTGTGAATCTGTGAATCAGTAGCACGTCTACACTAATGTCTCACCATTTGTGTGAGCCTCCAGGGTGCCAGAAATTCTCTTAGAGACGATGTTTGGTTTGATGTAGAGATCCTTTAACTTTGCATTTCCTCGATTGGGATTCACCACCAAGGTGTCTTGTTTTACAATGCCCTGGAAACAAACAAAAACATTCACTATAAGCTATCACCGATTGGTCCACTGGTTTGTTTAGTCATAACACAGTGTAGAAAGAAGCAACATAGTGACGCAGTCTGCAAACATCTACTGTTTTAGTGGAGTGAGTGAGTTGGATTTAACGCGGCTTTTAACAATATTCCAGTGATATCACAGTGTCTGTTTTAGTGGAATTCACAAATTCATCTAACGCATGTCATCTAACGGAGTCAACTCAACTGTATAGAACTTATTTAAGGGAGATAACTCAACCATACAGAACTTATTTAAGGGAGATAACTCAACCATACAGAACTTATTGAAGGGAGATAACTCAACCAAACAGAACTTATTTAAGGGAGATAACTCAACCATACAGAACTTACTTCAGGGAGATAATGCAACAGTAGAGAACGTCTTTAAGGGAGACAACTCAACAGCATAGAGCTTATGTAAGGGACATAACTCCGTAGTAAGATATCTATCCAGAGCCACCTCTACTGGCACTCACCTCCTTTTCTCTCTCCTCTGCCTCTCTCGTCTTGAACTTCTTCTGGACCTCCTTGATGAGACGGAACGCTGTGTTGAGATTGGACGAGGGTGCGGAGATCTCTCCAGGTTCTTTGGTGTTGGAGCTACGATATGTACTGGAACATTCCGAAACATGGGTAAAACAGTGTGTGACCTGGATCACTGCTTAACAAAAACAGAATGTTAGTTTAAACAGCCTGCATGTAGGAGAACGTCACACAGTCATACATCGGAAGTGTGGAACACTGAAGATATACAAGGAACCTGTGAATAGTCAAGAGTGGATTGTAACAATAGTTTCTGAATATGAATCAAACATCTGTCCACCCTGGTAACATCAGCATATTACATCTTGGTAATGTCAATAACTATGGCAGATATTCTCAAAAGCACACTTGACGCTGAAGTTATCAATGGAACATGAGATGAGAAACACCAAAATGCTTAAAGCTTGGTACTGACAGCGTGAATGTAATCAAGTCATTATCAAAATGGTCCCGTGAAGATTCCGGGTTAGAATTGGTCTTCAGCAACGCATGCTTGTCGTAAGAGACGGGATTGGGTGGTCAGGCTCTCTGACTTGGTTGATGTCATTGTATCCCAATTGCATAGCTCGACGTCCATGATGGCAATCACGGGATTGTCTGGTCCAGACTCGATTATTTACAGACCACTGTCATATAGCTGGACTATTGCTGAGTGCGGCGTAAAACAACAAACATCACTAAAATGACATTCTGACAATGTTGAGATCTGGTCAGTAACATTACATTTCTTTCAGGAAGTTGGCGTCGGGCTGCTGGAAGGCATTCTCATTCTTTCCCAGGGTAGCTCCAGGGTGGAAGAAGTTGACTCGCAGGTACGTGTAATCTCCTTCCACAGATGACGATATATTCTGTAGACACAAACAGGTTGGTGTCATAATCATTTTCCTAAACACAATCACTGTATACACAATCTCTCCTGCAATAAAACAGTCCTAGACTCTATCCTCTATCTTCTCGCAATGTATCATCTACACACATTCAACTTAAGAAACTGTTATATTACACAATATTTACACGATATTTGTTCTTTACACAATGACCATTCCACACAATCATTGTTCTTGATACAATCATTAAACTACACAAGTATCATTCTTGACACATTGACTGTTCTTGACATAATCATTGATCTTCACAATTATCTTTCTACACACAATGGTCATTCCACACAATCACTGACCTACATACCATCATGGTTCTTCATACAATCATTGACCTACATACAATCATGTACCTACACTATCTTTCTACACACAATGGTCATTCCACACAATCATAATTCTACACACAATCATATACCTACATGCAATCATTGATCTACTAATATTGACCTACATACAATAAATAATCTATATACAATCATTGGCCTACATACAATAAATAATCTATATACAATCATTGACCTACATACAATCAATAATCCTACACACAATCATGGACCTACATACAATCATTGGCCAACATACAATCAATAATCTATATACAATCACTGACCTACATACAATCAATAATCTATATACAATCATTGACCTACATAAAATCAATAATCCGACACACAATCATTGACCTACCTACTAATATTGGCCTACATACAATCAATAATCTATATATAATCATTGACCTATGTACAATCAATAACCCTATACACAATCATTGACCTACAAACTATCATTGGCCTACATACAATCAATAATCTATATACAATCATTGATCTACATACAATCAATAATCCTACACACAATCATTGACCTTCATACAATCATTGACCTACCTACTAATATTGGCCTACATACAATCAATAATCTATATACAATCATTGACCTACATACAATCAATAATCCTACACACAATCATGGACCTACATACAATCATTGGCCTACATACAATCAATAATCTATACACAATCACTGACCTACATACAATCAATAATCCTACACACAATCATTGACCTACATACAATCATTGACCTACATACAATCATTGACCTACATACAATCATTGACCTACCTACTAATATTGGCCTACATACAATCAATAATCTATATACAATCATTGACCTACATACAATCAATAATCTATATACAATCATTGACCTACATAAAATCAATAATCCGACACACAATCATTGACCTACCTACTAATATTGGCCTACATACAATCAATAATCTATATATAATCATTGACCTATGTACAATCAATAACCCTATACACAATCATTGACCTACAAACTATCATTGGCCTACATACAATCAATAATCTATATACAATCATTGATCTACATACAATCAATAATCCTACACACAATCATTGACCTTCATACAATCATTGACCTACCTACTAATATTGGCCTACATACAATCAATAATCTATATACAATCATTGACCTACATACAATCAATAATCCTACACACAATCATGGACCTACATACAATCATTGGCCTACATACAATCAATAATCTATATACAATCACTGACCTACATACAATCAATAATCCTACACACAATCATTGACCTACATACAATCATTGACCTACATACAATCATTGACCTACCTACTAATATTGGCCTACATACAATCAATAATCTATATACAATCATTGACCTACATACAATCAATAATCTATATACAATCTTTGACCTACACACAATCATGGTCATACACACGATCATTGATCTCCACAGTCATTCACCATATCACACTGAAACTAATAATTTTGATATTTCCAAAGGAACAATATTCATAGGAATGCTATCTGCAGCTTGTTTGGACTCCATGACAGTATGAGTGTTGAAGTGTGGCAACAGCGAAACACTCACCTTGATTGTGGAGATATGGAAAGGTACGGGGCTGCCAAATATTGGGAGGATGATTGTTTCATATCGCTTGTCTGTAAGAAAGAGATGATCATGAACGTGTATCTGTTGCTAGCGGCACCTTCAATGTTATAAGGGTATTCAAGTCAATCAAACAATAGATATGATTGTCAATAATACTGAGAATACTACCCCTATTACATCAGGAGTAAACCCGCCACCTCCAATTATCTGCATCTTGATTGAACTGAAGTTAGAAAGAAGTGAGTTTCCCAACCTTACGCATGCCCAAGAGGCCTTGGTAGCAAGATACTATTACTTGCACAACTTCTTATGGATAGTGGAGAGTGAAATGACTTCTGTTGAAAATCTGAATTTTTTTATAGTGTAATGACAGTCAAAATTACAGGATTTATGGCAATGATGTAAAAGTGGTTTCGTTTATGCAGGAATTAGGTTTATTTACCATTTCAGTGATCTGCATGTGTCTATAGTTCTATTTACTTACCAACATATATCTTGAGATCACGAACTTCTGATTCTTGAGGGAAATGGTTGAAGCTCTTATAGGAGACATTAGACTTGCGCACTCTACAGTAGTGGAAAACATGAGTTACGAGAACTAGTCCACAGCTCATTTCAGACAAGTAGGTTATAAAACAAGTAGAAGGTGCTAGTCTTGGACCAGCAGGCAAGTAGATGTGTCATAGATGTGTCATAGATGTGTCACAAACATGCAGCAGAGAGCAGCTGTAGATGAACTGGTAAACAAAGAGTACCGTATTCGACGTAATAAGCGCCCCGCTCTTATAAACGCCCACGGCGACATTTGCTAATATATTGGCCGGTGAACAATCCCAATTAGCAGCCCTTCCGATTGATCAATGTACACAAGACTTATTTATTCGCGTATAATACTCACTCATGTGTTGTATGCACCCTTAATTATGGGCAATTAAATTCTGGAAAATAAATATCTGTCGTACATAAACACTTCAGGCTGTCAGCATAAACCACGAAATTTATCTTTCAACTCTGTTTTTTTTTCCACTAAAATAATATTCTTATAAGAGCCCCCTATTTCTAATTTTGAGAGCGCCCTGGGCGCTTATTACGTCGAATATGGTATACCATACAGCTTCCTCCATCACAACCTTTACCGATCAGTCTTTCAAGTAGATTGCCAGTCTGGGACAGGGTGTTTTAAGGGTAAAAATATCATTATACTTATCCTGTCTCATACTGATTGCTTATCTCATCTCATTCCGAAAGGTAGTGAAAACTCCTTCGCTGTGTTCCCTTGAACAGAGAAAAACATCTCACACGAATGCACCCCCCAGCTGCGCAGCCACATAGGAAACATGTGACCTTATCTGAACTCAGATGCTAATTGCTTGAATCCCACGAATGGTGGTGGGATCCACCGATGCATGATTCAGATTGTGATCTGTTTAATAACCCCCATGGGAACGTGGTTTCACCTTTATCTTCTTGGACATCAATCTGTAGTGGTCCACTTGTGAGAGTCGGCAGTAAATCAAGAGATTTCGTAAGGGCGCATAGAATTATCTTCCAGCTTACTTAGAATGATTCTTGTGTTAAGAAAGGTCATAATCTTGACACAATCGTTATCACTCATGTTCTGCATTACATAGTAAACCAGGGGAGCATGGACTCTCGGATGGTGGTTATGGGTCAGCAACTTCACATTTACGAGTCTGCATGATTTTGGACATGTTTGATTTTAGATATCTTTGGTAAGGTACTGTCAACAGTTGAGCGACCACTAAGGGTCCGATTTGGTGAATCCCGGCAATATCTCCCGTGGCGAAGTCTTGGGGGGGGGGGGGTGAGTGAGTAAGGTTTAACGCTTTTAGCAGTGTTGTGTTTTAATGGTTCTAGGGGTGTGTTTTCTCTGTTCTCCAGGAACACAGTTCAGGAAGTTTCTACTACCTTTCGGGATGAGTAGAGATAAGCAATAAGCATGAGTCAGGATAAGATGAACTATTATAGTGTGGTTCCGATTACCCAACTGACCATTATAGTGAGTATGGTTTTACGCCGCTTTTAGCAATATTCCAGCAATATCATGGCGGGGATCGAACCCGGGTCTTCGGCGTGATGAGAGAACGAACGCTTTAACCACTAGGCTACCCGACCGCCCCACTGACCATAGTATAAGGTGCTAACTGTAACCTTTTGCCAGTGGCACTCAGTGTTTATTATTATTGCCAAATAGAGAAGGCAGCTGTGTGGTCTGGAAGAGTTTCCTTCAACTTCACTACTCACTTTTTCTCCCCTGAATCGGATTTCATTCCCTTCAGTCGTTCCTTGGCCTCCTCGTTCAACCTGGTGGCCAGCTCCCTCTGGTGTTTCAGCCGCTTGTCCTCCGAAGACACGTCCGTCTGGAAACATTTACTGATGCTTAGAGCATGTCTGAATACTGCTTCACACCTGAACACATTGAACAATCCCAGAAAGACTACTTTGTCCATATGATCACGACAGAATTCAGCCCTATATAGCTCTCCTGTTTCTGCTTAACCTTTATCAGTCAGGGATTTCTGCAATTCCACGATTGTGGAAATATTTTCAGAAAATGGAACTTGCAGCAGAACTGTAGAAAAACCACGGATTTGGGCATCATGACTGCATAAACTGTTTACACTGAGATTAATATTTTTACTTTTTGAATTTGTAATTTTAGCCGAAGAAGTTTGATACTTTCACTCCGAAATTCACCTGGGACTGTTTTATGAGCACTTACCCTGGTTCTGCTCTCGAGCACAGCTGAACGCCGACCACGGCCAAGCACTTCCTCCTCCTTAACCTCTTCCTCTTCTTCCTCCTCCTCCTCCTCTTCGTCCTTGAGGAAGATACCGATGTGTTTGATACGCTTCTTGACACTGGTCAGAACCGTGGCAGAGGAATTCTGTGAAAGCAACATTGTGTAAAGTTGACGTCAGTCATTGTATTTATATTACCTGCTCAACATGAGTGTTAAACAACTTATCAGGACATATAATTTGCACGACCTCACAATAATTCCACCCACCTCATTCACGAGGACTGTGTTCCTGATAAACAGGGTGTATGTCTACAATGTTCAACCCACCTCATTTACTAGGTCTGTTTCCCCGATAAACAGTTCTGTGTTCTCATGACATCATGAGCATCGATCCATGCAATTTGGATACGATGACATGCATCAAACCAAGTCAGAGAGTCTGAGCACCCAGTCCCGTTAGTCGCCTCTTACGACTAGCATTTCACCTTTTACAGCAAGTATGGGTTGCTGAAGACCTATTCTAACCCGGATCTTCTTATACTAGAGTAAGTGAGTGAGTGAGTTGGATTTAACGCTGCTTTGAACAGTATTCCAGTTATATCACGGCTAATATATCCTAGAATGTAACACACACCTCACTCAACAGGACTGTGGCGTATGTCCTAGAATATTCCACCCACCTCATTGACAAGGACTGTGTCCCCGATGAACAGGGCGTATGTCCTAGAGTGTTCGTCTTTGCCTTCCTTGTTCGTCAGACCAGAAAAACCAATATTCACGTTGAACACCATTCCTGAAGCGACAGATTGTTGCAGTCAAGGCGAGTTCAAATGTATGATATTAACTGCAAGGCCAAGACTAATAGATTAAGATCTTCATACGTCTATTAAATGATGAAGTTTTCTCAAACCGAGTGAGGGATTAACAGTATTCCGGTAAGTAGAAATTGAAACCAGGTCTTCGGCATGACGAGCAAATCCTTTAACCACTAGGCTACCAGACTGGCCCCTCAGGTGCCTACAGTCAATACACTAGCTTAAATGTAATTCCTATATAACCAGCAATCTGTTTTCAAATTATCAGTTTGTATCTACGATTCTCAGTATTAGCAAGTACTAGAAATGTTTCTCTGAATGACAACCCTTCACAACCAAGCTCAATAAGTCTCTCTTTCCCTAGATAAGGGTTTTCAAACAGTATAACTGTCCCTACCCTTCTTGGCAGGAGAATTGGTCTTCGGTGAGATGAGCAAGGAGCCCTCCCTGAACTCGATACCCATCGCAAAGCCGAAAGTCTTGGTCATCTTCTCCATCAGGTTGGGTTTCTCGGACTTGACCAGCTTCATCACTGCTTCATAAACCTCATTCAGTTTGGTACCTGGAGGAAGAATGAATCATGCAACAACTATTTCACCTTGGGATTTAAAGAACATATTTCACTCAAGACAATCTTGAAACAAGAGTCTTCAGACGATGACAAATTTCCCCCCCACAATTTCAAAAGAACAATCATCTGACTGTTACAGTAAGTCCAACTTGATGAGAGTTTCTATTTGACCTGTCTGTCCATATACAAGAGTAGTGATTGAGCTATCAAACAATACCTTGGAATTGGAATTAGGAACTTTGAATTTCTATGTTCTGTACACACCGATGTGAACAGAGTTAATGTCAAACTTAAACAAAAATTCTAAAAATCCCTAAATAGCAAAAGGCACCAGTTGACAACCTGGTCTTTGTGTGTGCACAGTATCATGAAAGAGAACCTACTACTTTTAGAGACAAACGGACAAACACACCACTATAAACAGAGTCAAAATCAATCTTGTTCCTCTGTAAACAGAAGAAATTTAATTTCTACAAATCCATGAATAGCAAAAGGCACCACTTCCAACCCTTGGTTAAAACATGCACCAGATTTGGATGAAAAGTCCTCATGGTTTTCAAATTGTGCTCCGGAAACGAAATCCACCACTCCCTTTTGAGACTAAGTCAAAATTGTTTCCATAAATAAAAATACCAAAAATTTGTCATTAGTAAAATCTAAATATTTTTTACATTTGTATACTTATCTTGCATTATCATAGAAAATGGCACCACTTCAGGGTCTGTTTGATATATCTGCCAAGTTTTGTTGCAAAATATTGAATGGTTTTTGAGTTGTGCTCCGGAAATGAAATGATTACGGACAGATGGACGGCCTGACAGATGGACAGGCAACAACTTTACCCCCCGCATTAAATGAAAGAATAATTACTCACAACCTGAGCACGAACACATATCCTACATAAACATTTTCTCACTTCTAACGACATAGCATCTCGCGTAAATCACACATCTTGCCGCCACTATAACATGGTATCTCCCTCACCATGTTGGAGTTTGCCGAGGATCTCGTCCTGCACCTTCAGAAGAAAGTCATAGTTTTTCTGCATCTCGTCTGTAGGGTCCACAAGGAGTGTGCGGCAGATGTTGGAACAGTATGACTTGTAGCGTGCTCCCAAACAGCAGACAATAGTGCCGAAGTGAACTGGACTGTCATCACTGAAAGACAAGGGCAAAAGACCATCTCAATTCCAAAACCAATTGGCTAAAAAATTCAAAAGATTATATTTCCAAATTATGAGTGAGTTGGGTTTAATGCTGCTTTGACGTGTATTTCGGTAACACAGCGGCACATCAGTATCATTTGCAATAAAGTCTGAAGTTTTGCAGATCTTAGATGTTACATTGGTGAAACCCACAGGCAATGGAATGGTGCTGACAAACCTAAAATATCAGAGCAACCTGGGATTTGAACCCACGGCTATAGATTTCTCACAAGCCTAAAATATGCAATTCTGCAGTGAATAGCAACATGATAAATGACTTGGCCACAAGGGCCTCAATGCTGGGAGTGTGGTCTCCAGGTGATGTCCATGTATGGTGTACATGGCTGGGCGTACCTGACGGTGCTGAACTTGAGGGAGTACTTGCCCCCGCTCTGGATGATGGCAGGGTAACACATGTCCAGCTGGGAGGTGTCCGCCCCCGTCACATACTTCTTGTTCTGGAGAGCCTGTTCCACGCCATCAGCCAACTTGGAGTGTTTCACTTTCTGTGGACAATAATGTTTTCATACATTCAGCCTGTGAAAGTAGTTCCAGCGAAGGAGTCAGATACATTAGCAATTGAATACATTCAGCCTGTGAAAGTAGTTCCAGAGAAGGAGTCCGATGCATTAGCAATTGAATACATTTTCGTCAATAAATTCCTGTCTGATCAACAACGATACCAATTGTTTCTGAAGGTGTAAAGTTGGTTGGTTGGTTTATTGTTTAACGCCAAACTCATCAATATTCCAGCTATATGGCGGTAGTCTGTAAATAATCGAGTCTTGACCAGATAATCCAGTGATTAATATCATGAGCATCGATCCCGTAGGTGTGAAGAGTGCATCTCAGATAAATAAGTGAGTGTGTGCACATCACGTATGTTCGAGTGTAAATGAATTGGTTTTCATGCTTTTCTTTAACAGCGTCCAAGCCTAACCATCCTAACTGGGACTAATCTGGGATATGAATCACCAGCAGGGAACTCTGGCACAGCTACAAGTGACTTGTTGGGTTCTGATTGATCAGTAGGTCCAAACAACCAAGCAAACAAACACAATTTGATATAATTGAACACAAAATATTTTGCAGCCTCTCTCAACCCCGAGAAGATTTATTCACCCTTTACTACTCAGTACTTTCTAAACAATAAAGTGCTGAATTATGTATTTGTGTTTGTTAGGTGTGATCTAGTTTTTTTGAACATATGTATGAAAAACAATGCACAAAAGTCATCAGACAAATCCCCCCGGCTCCCACAAATTTGAAAGAACAAATCATCTTACAGTAAGTCCAAAGGTCTGTTCATATACATGAGTAGTTATTGACCTATCAAAACAATACCATGGAATTGGGATTCGGAACTTTGTATTTCTATGTCAGGTACACACCAATATACAACAGAGTCAAAGTCAAACTGATTGCCACGGAAACAGGAACAAATAATTCTAAAATAGGCACAGCTTTATCTCGCTTAATATATGTACCAAGTTTGATTGAAAAATCTTGAATGTTTTTTTTAGTTCTGCTCCGGAAACAACATGTACCTCTGTTTCAGCCAAGTCCAACTTTGTATCCATGGAAACAGGGAACAATCAAATCTAATTCCTAAATCGTAAAAGGCACCACTTCAGCCCCTGGTGAGTACATGTACCAAGTTTGGATGAAAAATCTTTCCCGGTTTTCAAGTTATGATCCAGAAAAGAAATAGATAAACAGATGATGATATCCGATTAATTTTGACGATCGATAAGTTACACTGACCCAATCATAAATCATGACTGTACAACCAATTCCTAACATTAAAAGTGACTAGGCTCGCGACCACTGAAGCACATCTTGTCACAAAATGAGCGTTTTTTACCTTCTCAGCATCGATGATCTCCATGATGTTTTCCTTGAGGTACTTCTGGAACACATCGCACGTGACTTGACAAGCCTTCTGTATCGTCTTCTGCTCCGACTCCTCCTTTGGAGCCATAATATACGCCATTGGCACGCTGATGTCCGACTGGAGTGGAGAGGTCGAAGCAATATATGGAGGGCCAACAACTTTCACAGGAGACTATTTCGGCCATTTTCACTGTTGTGATTGCATTACAAAAGTACCCCACACTATTGCAATAGTACTTGGATACTTGTAAACTATTGTTATATAGTATTGCAATAGTAGTAAACCAACTTTAAGGCTTCGTAATTATATATTAATCAAGGTAATAGCAATGGAAAAAAAAAATTGGACAGTGCATAGTCTTGTTAGTCCAGCCAAAAAATAACTCCATAATACCAGGCTAGTTCGGCAAGGGTGGAAACTGGACTTTTATAGTCAGTTAACTCTCTTGCCTTGGGAAGATGCTTACGACAAGCATAGTCACCAAGAGTCAAGAACATAATGGAATAGGTATTCCCTACCCAGCCAAAGTCAAAACACTCCAAAACATATCTATCCATATAATCCATGTCGACTATTGCCCACATTTCTTTCAGTCAACGACTCTAAATGTACGCACCTTCTCGAAGCCTGCTGACTTGAGGGCTGCCCTCCAGTCGTTCATGAAGTCCCCGGGGAATTTGTCCTTGCTGAACTCTCCTACTATCTTGCCCTGACAGATAACACAAGTCAACACATTACAGTTTAAAAACTTTCTCAGGATTGTACCTCCACAAAATACTCACATTTCTCAAAAGTACAACCCTCCTTTTCAAAGAGATATCTCCTTATTAAGGGGCAGGTTGAGTGCCACGCTTCCTTGTCCAGTATTTCAGTTTTTGCATGGCTATAGAAAATACACAGTCACAACATTATGTATCATTTATATGAGTATTTCATTATAGCTATGAAGGGTAAAAATACCTTTCTACTGTCGGTGATGGATGATGTCAGTTTAGCAAAATTAGCTTTGTCCTTGTCCGCCTGAAAAACAAAAAAAGATAATCAGTGTTACCATGATTACAAGTCACTCTCAGTGTTACTAATAGATGATAATACTGTGCCAAAAAAGTAGGGGATAGGGGGAGTGAGAGAGGTTTTATGCTGCTTTTAGCAATATTCCAGTAATATCATGACGGGGGACACCAGAAATGGGCTTCACACATTGTAGCCATGTACACATGATGTAGGGATTGGAACCCGGGTCTTCGGCATGACGAGCAAACACTTTAACCACTAGGCTACCCCACAACCCGAGGATAGGGGGAACGATCAAGACACATCTTCAGATCTTTATGATACTGGCAAATGGAAATGATATGATCACATCTACTGAGGAGAAGGCAACCAGACCTAATGGATTCTAATGCTTGGTGTGATGAGCATGATGAGATGGTGGTCGTCGAAGAGGTCAGGGGACTTTCATTGCAAGACTTTTATTGTATTTTCATGTAGTATCACCTAAAAACAAAACATCCCCTTCCTTTTTTCCATAGTATACATATATAAAATAGTTTAAGCCACACCAATTTATTTATTTGACTTTTGGTCAGGTGAGCTAAATATCATACCATTAGTTCCTGTTCTTAAATACATATACAGGTATATACTGTATCTGCATGTACATGACCTCATCCCAGTGGAGATCCGGGTTAGAACTGGTCTTCAACAACCCATGCTAGAGGGATCAGGTGGTCAGTCTAGCTGACTTGGCTGCGGTAATCATATATCTGTGCTGATCCCTGTACACGATTTCGATGTTCACTTGTCACTACAGTTATAGATTGTCCAAAAGTGTTTTCCTAATAGATCCCTGATCCAAATCTGCATCACACTATATATGCTTCAGCAAAGTGCATGCATCATGATCTAATGACAAAAGCAACATCATTCACTTCCTAAGAGACTTGCCTTCAAGTAAAAATTTACTTATATTTTAGATTTTGCAACAATGTATTTACTTATCGGGTGTAAACTGGACTGGTAACAATTTTTCATCCACCGCTGCTGAAAAAATTCAGAACCCTCTCGCTGATTACAATCCAATAAGTACCGTATTTTCTTGAGTATAGTGCGCACTTTTTTTTCCAAAAAAAACAGCTGTGTGGAAGGGGGTGCGTATTATACACGAATTATGAGTTTGGATGTTTTTTTCCCCCATGGAAAGACATTACCGTGAGCACGAAACACCGGAAATACCATGTCAACAAATCCATACTGAAGTACGCAAAATAATCATGTAATTACACTGTCTGGCTATAAAAAGTGTTATTTGTATATCTGGACTTATGTTTGTAACTTATTTCATGAATTTTATTCAAAATTCCTTTTAATATTAGTAAAATCTAAATATTTTTTACATTTGTATACTTATCCTGCATTACTCCGTATTGCATTTACTGCTATGTTTGACAGAGAGACGAACTGTGTGAGATCCAGCTGCTGAAGAAAGTTGTCCCAACCAGCCCAGGAGGCAGCGCCCTCTCACAGTCGGCACGTGACCCGGAAGTCATGACGTCACACCAAAAGACATAACTGCTTTAAACATAACATCTGAAACTTCGTGGGGAGGTAGCGTAGCGAAAGGGAGGGAACTTAGACTTCGTAATGCAGGATAAGTATACAAATGTAAAAAATATTTAGATTTTACTAAATTTTTTAACTTATCCTGCATTACTCCGTATTGCATCTTTATCAGACGGCTTGGCCGGTGGGCATACTTGCAGATGTGAACCATATTAAACCCTCGTCAAGGTCCGATGAATCCGCACCGCATACAAGTGATGACCGGAACATCTACGACCATTCCTGTCTTCAGGAAACAAGAGACGATGCAAAAAACGCCCGAATAGGTAACCGAAATACAATGAGGCGTGTAGCCAAAATATATAACTTACCGAAGAGCGAAAGCGAAACGCAGTAGAACCTAGAGCTAATCTGAGGTGATAAACACCAGAGAGTTCGACGGGCCCCGCTCGGGGAATCGAAGAATCAGCGGCGTCGGCGGCAAAATCTACGACCAATCCCAAGAGCGAATGCGAAACGCAGGAGAGCCCTCTAGGCTGGAGGCAAGGAACACCGGTGAGGTCGACGGGCACCGCTCAGGTACCAGAGAAGCAGCGGCGTTGGCGTCGGCGCCGGTGTCCACATCTACTACCATTCCTGTCGTCAGGAAACGAGAGTTGATGCAAAAAGTAAAACCCGGATAGGTGACAGCAATAGAATGAGTCGGGTAACCCAAAACTAAAACTGACCTAAGAGCGAATGCGGAACGCAAGAGAGCCGTCTCGTCTGGGGTGATAAACACCAGAAAGGTCGACGGGCCCCGCTCAGGGTATCGGAGAATCAGTGGCGTCGGAGATAGATGACCTGTTGGGCTACAACCAGGGACCAAAACTGTGAACGCCGGCGACAACTTTCAAGGCTACATCACGGAAGTAGTGGTTGGTGAAGGCGGTGTCCGATCGCCACGAACAGGCTTCCCTGAACGACGGGATGGAACAGTATACCGTGAAGAACCAGTGTAAATACGATCGCCCTGATCTCATTTTATTTCAGGTAATAGCCTTTGGGGGGAGGGTCCAATCCGGCGGCTCATACGCTTTAAGGATGACCGCCCGGAGCCACAGGGAAAAGTATTCCGGCTGACCAACGACAGCGACGAAGGGGAGACCGGCAGAAAAAGGTGTTTCCTAGACTTGCGGCAGTCTTTAGATCGTAGAATAACCTTCAGTGCCCTTACTGGGCATAATGACGCTCATCCTCATCCTCGGCACCCACACTGGACGAGGGGGGAGGGGACAAGGAATGATCTATCAGGCTGTCCTGGGAGTTGAGTCTTTACGCTGACGTCCCAGTACGGTCCAGGATGAACGCGGCGCCCTGGGTACCGCATTCGAACCGGGCATGGGAGACGTCGAGGGCGTGCTGTACATGGACTCGAGCGGCAGTAGTCAAAACCAGTAGAAACACCCGTCTTCTACTTAAGGTCGAAGAAGGAAGACGAGGGGAGTGGTTCGAAGGGCATTGAAGACCACATTCAGATCCAACGCAGGCGGTCCGAACTTGGTCTTCAGGTCTTCAAGACTGAACGAGCGCAGCCAGGCCCGTAGGTCGGGAATTTTCGTCTTTCTCCGATCGTCCGGGATGGCCAGAAAGGAGTAGATGGCGACCAGGTATGTGGGGGTGGTAAGCCCTTCAACCGATGGGTGCTACACAAGTACAGAAGGAACTGATCCAGGATCTGCGGTGACGCTGTCATCGGATCCTGGTGTTTGTCAGAACAAAATGCCTGGAACAAGCATCAATTATCAGCATACAGTCCCCCTGTAGATGGACGGTGGGCTGAAGCAATAGCCTTGGTCGCTCTAGCCGAATAGCCCTTGGCTTTCTGCATGTGTGTCAGGCGTGCAGACGATAACATGCGGGTATGAGGGTGTGGCAACAGACCGTGTGGATGGAGCAGAAGGTTGGACCACACCGGAAGTTCCAGGGGTTGTCTCTGGCTATGTTTCGGAGGTCGATAACCCAACTTCTGGCTGACCAATAAGGCGAGACCAAAGTCAATGGCAGGTGTCGAGTTGCCTGGATCTCTGAAGAACCGTGGGAGGGAGAACCGGAGTCGGAAAAGCGTACGCGCGTAATCCTTCTCAGGAACGATGGAAGGCTTCGACTGCCACAGCGGTCGTATCCGGCACAGGTGGAATGGAAGACGACAGCTGGCCACATTCAGATATGAGGCAAACAGATCTAGGGTTGGGGTGTCGACCGTTTCACATAGTCTGGCCCGAGGCGCCGGAGAGCGTGAGGCGTCGGAGAGCTTGAGGCGCCTGGAACGCCGAAGATGGTGATTCTCGGGGGCGCCGGTCGAGTTTGTGGCGCCGGGAGAGGGGCGAGAACTCTGGGTCCGCAAACACCACACTACGGTGACGTCGTCAGTGGACACGATCAACAGGGCGTGACTGAGAATGCACTATCAGCAAGTGCCGTCCTGGATAAGCATTTATCTCGAGGCTGTTGCTGTGCCAATGGTGTTGATCTCTGGATCACAGGTGGTCACAATGTGGGCTGGCGTGGGCCACTAGCCACTGACAAGGTGGCAGGGGAGGTCGTCAGCAACAGGGGTCTGCGATTGCGTACCGTCGGTACGATTCGGAAAAAGGTGTGATCGCCTGCGAGCCAACCTCAAGTAGACGAAGTAAACCAGCTTCACAATCGACCGCCGGGGCATCGACGTAACCGGGTAGTAGGAAGTCGAGGCAATATGGCCATTGCACGAAGTAATGAGATCGTTTTCATCCCTGAAGCGGCGTATAAGTACTCCTGTTCTTATATCGAGGTGACGATGGAGGACGACAACACGATACGAGGCAGGTATGCAACAGGGGTCAGTGGGACGGCCGAGGGACTTTAAGTATCAAATCGACACTGTGTCCGGTAGTCAAGGCGGAAGATAGGAAGGTGTCGTAGTCGAAAAGATCAAACCGGACGAAGGAAGGCGATCTTTTCCATCCCTTGAACGCCTATAGGCGCTATCGTTCTTATAGCGAAGGGTTGATGAAACAAGGTTCCTCGTGACAGCCGTGTTGGTAGAGGAGGTCTATTGTTTCCAACATCCGTGCATGGATGGACTGCGACAGGCGCCTGGTTGAGTGGTATCACCAAGCGTACAGGTAGACATGGAAACCAATCTGTAGAAATACATGGCACCCCTTGCCATGGCAAGTTGACCTAAATCCGGTCGGAGTTGTTGACAGTCCGAGTACTTGACACGTGACATGTAAATCACTCTGCGCAGTAGCCGAGAAAACCGCCTTGGAGTCGGAACTGAGGTGTAAACTCCACACACAGACAATCCTCAATGAACTGTGTGAGAGACGATCAAGTGGTGTACCCGAGTTTTGCGATAAAACACGGAACCCCATGGGCGTCGTGGAAAACCCGGGAAGCGCCGAGGAAGAGTCTCTCTCAGGAACGCTGGCGCTAGGGTAGGGTAGAACAGCGTTGATGTCTGCGATGTCGACGAAGTAAACTCTTTGTAAGTGGATGTCGTCGTCGAATCTGATACAGACGCTGTTCACATGACGCTCTGTTTCGATGGAAACCCGCAGGTCATCTCTCCGGAATCATAGCGCTTTAAACGACGGGATTATGGATAACGTCTCAGTGGGCAAGTTGAATCAGACCAACTGTCTATTGGTTGAAATGATTCCACCCAGGAAGTAGAACGATAGTCACGATCCCCAAGACCGACGGGAGAGTAGCGAAAGGAGCGGCGACAGTTGTTTCACCATGCTTCTCCGTGTGACGAGTTATGAGACGGCAGCAAGAGAAGAGGGCAGTGGCGCCGGGGAGGCGATTGCCGATGGTGCCCCTTAAGCCGCAGTAGAAGATCGGATGGTCGGCTCGTTGATCTGAGCTTGATAAAGCTTGTTGATCTGAAGCTTGTTGAGCGCCGAAGACATCAGAGGATGCGGAGGCGCCGAGACATAAGCGGCGCCGAGTCATCAGCTTGTCATGAAGCTTGTTGAGCGCCGAGACATCAGCGGCGCCGAGTCATCAGAGGCGCCGGGAGCGCCGAGACATCGGAGGCGCCGGAGGCGCCAGGAGCGCCGCGTCATCAGAGGCGCCGGAGGCGCCACGTCATCAGAGGCGCCGGGAGCGCCGAGACATCGGAGGCGCCGAGTCATCAGAGGCGCCGGGAGCGCCGAGACATCGGAGGCGCCGCGTCATCAGAGGCGCCGAGTCATCGGAGGCGCCGGAGACATCAGCGTTGACGTTGGGAGCGCTGGAGCCGCCGGTGGAGTAGGAGACCGTGAACGGTCGTATGTCGTGCCATGGGAGGCAGACTCTACGTTGGGAGCGCTGGAGCCGCCAGTGGAGTAGGAGACCGTGAACGGTCGTATGTCGTGCCATGGGAGGCAGACTCTACGTTGGGAGCCGCCGTGAAGCTCCGCTGAGCGCTGCTGCCGTCAACGTAGGTGGGGGTCGACGAGCACGTTGAGCGAGGTGTGTCCTGGATACTCGCATGAGCTGAAGGATCACAGCGACGAATGACTGCAACATCGGCACTGCCTTGTGAAAGTACAGGGCGTCGTACAATCACGGCAGAAAGGGGCGGCCCCGACCAGATTTGTTCCCACGGAAACAAGTGCAGCGAGGCAGAAAATCTGGAATTTAAGCAAAACATAACTATGTGGCAAAGCCACAAAGTGCGGGAAGCATAATGTGTGGCCAATCACAAAGTATGGGAAGCATAAAGTAACTCAAAAACAGTATATTTTATTAAAGTTTATGAGATAAACAAGTACGCTAAAAGGGAGCGAAAAGGCAAAGCCTTAAGCAAACACATAACCATGTGGCAAAACCACAGAGTACGGGAGACATAATGTAACTCATAAACTTCGTATTATATTGAAGTTTATGAGAAGAAACAATTACGCTGAGAGGTAGCGAAAAGGCAAGGCTTTAAGCACACCAAAACAACATACATAAATGTAATGTATTACCCAAGCCAAAGAGAGAATTCAAAACGCAGAACACGACATTACGTGGCCACGTGGTGAATGGCCAAAATGGCGGGAAAGAAAACAAAATGGCGGGAACAACATTGCGCCCGTAAATTACTGTGACGTGAGCCACAGACGAGCGATAAACGTTACAATTTACGAATGGGAAGACCCTAAGGTCACGGCCCATAACAGGTAACAATGTAGCAGCATATAATGAATGTAGAAACACGCAAAATATAAAAAACAAATAATAAGCTTTAATTTCCACAAGGGATACAAAGTACGTCCGTCCGTGGAGGTGACAAAGCAGTTATGTCTTTTGGTGTGACGTCATGACTTCCGGGTCACGTGCCGACTGTGAGAGGGCGCTGCCTCCTGGGCTGGTTGGGACAACTTTCTTCAGCAGCTGGATCTCACACAGTTCGTCTCTCTGTCAAACATAGCAGTAAATGCAATACGGAGTAATGCAGGATAAGTTAAAAAATTTGTTTTTATTAATTTCGGCGAAATTGTGTGTTAAGCAATCGGAAGATCGCACAACTCACTGTTATTAACAGCAACCATGGTCAGAATACCGCCGCTATTGACGCCTTGAAACGAACTTTAGTTGACAGAGAATGGATACATATATCATAAATGACATACTTTGACTCGTTAAAAGTCATATTTGTTTTCAATTGACGATACTATGTCAACATGAAATTCTCGCGATCATGCGATCATGTCTGACTGGTCAGATTGGTTCCATGTAAAAAATAATACCCGGGAATAGCGATCAGCTGCTTCGCTTAGGGTTATTATTATTTTAAATATGTTTAGTAAAGGCTGCATATTATTAAGAAAATAATGGAATATATTATTCCTGATAAAAAAAAATAGTTTCAGATACAATTGTTGCCGATCCTTGAATTAAAAATCCTATAAAGTTATATCATTGGGTGTGTCTTGACCGAATCACCGGTCGATTCCAAGAAAACGTGTGTACAGCTGATTGCTGTTTCCGGCTTAGTTTACGAGACAATACACAAGGTAATCTTAATCCCTGGATATAAAACAATGCCTAGCAGAACAATAAATACTATTTAATCGGTAAATAAACATGTCTGGTGACTTTTTATCTCAAATTTCGAATTTGTACTGATGAAGTTTCTCATCACCCGTTCGTTCGCCGGACTTTGCTGAAAGGGTACTGTGTAATTTTTTTCTGCGCATAATATTCAAATTTCTTTTTTTTCTCAAAATATTGAGCCCGCTAGAGGGGAGTGCGCATTATACACGGGTGCGCACTATACTCAAGAAAATACGGTACACAGAAAGTTGCATGATCAAAAATAAAAGTACACATATTTGAAGGCAAGTGTTTCAGGAAGCGAATCTTGTTGGTAGTTTTTGTGGGATTGCGATTCATGTATATTATGGCAGGGTTGTTAGCGCAGTATGTTCCGAATCAGGAATTTATTAGAAAAATACTATTGGACCACATGTAGCTCTATGTAGCAACAAGTCAATATCAAAATTGTTCATAGAGAGCAGCACAGGGATAAGTTACCACAGCCAGGACAGCACTATGTCAAGTGAAGCAGCATGAGCACAAACTCACCTTGTCTCTGGTGAGAAGTTTGATCGGTGGTACACCCTGGTCATTCTCCTTGGCACTTTCCAGTTGACGCAGGAAGTCAATCTTCTTCTTACTCGCCAGGATGTAGATTCCACTCTCACAGAACACAATCACCGTGTCTGTCAACTCATATCCGAACAGCCATGTCTGCAACAACAGATCCATCCTAATCATTCACGTAGTCTAAAACTAGGATACTAGTCAGTGGCAATATTCATTCAGCAGTGGACAACAGAATAAATGCAGATTTAAGGAAATGTATACAGTGGATGTTGCTACCTGGAGAGCTGTAGACTTGGAGTAGACAACATCTTCATCCACGCCTACTGCTGTTACAATTGCATCTATCTTTGCCAAGCTGTCATCTCCAGACGATTGCTGTAATGAAACAAAAGCCTTAAAAGGGTTCTTCCGCAGTAATGATGACAAAATTTGACAATACATAACATCTCAACTGGGAAAAAGAATAAGAACCAGCCTCTGTCTTTAGCCACTAGTCCGAAGCCCAAATCTGGTAAACTTCTGATTGGTCAAGTAAGCTAAGGTAACAATAGTATGTATAGTAACACTAAATAACGCTAGCTTCTACTGAAAACCATGTTAAACAAAAGACTGCTGTGACGCACTTTAGTTGGGTACTTGTTTGAGGCAAATTGACAGTTAGCAAGGTCACAGCAAGTCTTTTTGAAGTTGCTCAAAGTTCAAAACTATTTTGTTTGATGCTTGCTCCAATTAAAATTTTGTGCAGCCTTATACATACTAATAGATCTAGAAGTTAATGAATGTCCCAGATAAACAGAGTTAATATGTTAGATTCACAGGGTTGGGTCAACGTGGTCAAAACACCAACTGTCTGATTCGGATCACAATGCCTTTCTCACGCTCTGATACGCATCATGATACTTGCATGTGCTCTTATCTCTGGTGTGTTTGCCATCTTTTAGGATGGCTAAATACCTGGCCCACTGACGATTTACAGTTATTTAATTATTTATGTTTTCAATACTACATGTACTAATCAGTGATTGTTTGGTGAACAGTTATTAAAGCAAACATTTAGGGTAAGAAACAATATTGTTTGCAAAGTGTGTGATCCATACATGTATCAGGAAGTAGAAGATGGTGATGCCACAATTAAATAGAGTTAATATGTTAGATTCACATGTGGCACTTTACAACTCTGTTACCATGGGTACCTGAAGTTGCTGTCAGGACATTTATTTAATCCCACTCATAATATGGAGGAAGTGTTTGGGCATATGAATGTAGTGTTTGTTTTATGCTGCTGTCAGCAATATTCCACTACCTGTGAGTTATTGAGTCTGGGCCAGGCAAACCAGTGTCTGATATCTATCAAGTCCTTGAACAGGCATTTATAAGTGAAATGAATAGATCTATGTTTATTTGAGGTTCAATTGAACAATAATAATCATACGGTATCCAAACAATAGAACATGCTTCGGGTTCAATTGTGACAATGTCATGAATGTAGCATTAAACTGAAGTGCGCAAATAGACGAAATTCGTGCTTGGCGTCATTTTACTTTACACTAATGTATATTTGTGCAATTAATTTCATATCTCGACCAATATCTGTCACTAACATTCAGATTCAATACCAGTTCAAACTAGCTAAGAATGGCAAATATTTGTGTCCGCACTTATAAACATTCTAAAGAGCATGACATTGATATGGACCACTACTTTGATATTTTTTGTTTACGAAGGGAAAAAAATCACGTGTTTCATTGGCTTTGGAAACATTTTAGGCTTAAAGAGATATAATTTTCCACACAAAAAACATAACATTATGTCTGATTAATAACTTACTGCCCAAGAGGTATAAATCCTCTTCATTCGCCTGAAAAAGGCGTCTTTATCCACACGCAAAGACATCACGACGATGTTGCCTTCACTGATATGGCGGATATTTCAAGACGGCGGGAGAAAAGGTGCTTCCGGTGCTGATTTGTTAAGCTGGTGTTGATTGGTTTATATTTCGTGTTATATACAATACGCCTTTTCCAATTGGCTGAAGTTCTGCTTCCGTAAACATCATGGCGGTGTGTGTGGCAGTGATTGCGAAGGAGGTTTGATGAAAATCATTTATGTCTGCTCATATTTGTGAATACAAATGTATTTTTTATTTAATACACCATGGGTTGACATCGTTTTTAAAAGTGTGATTAATACAGTTGGCATAAAGGCACTGCTTTACAGTCAGGCATGTATTTCAGGCTGACGGGGACCATACATTTCTCCACAATTCCCCACTCAAAAGTAGGACATTTCGCCCAACACCACTTTTTTGTTGCTGTAAGAATTTTCTGGGGTTCTCAGGATGTATCTTATGAAGGTGTTTTTCAAACATTGACTACTAATTATAAGATGATATTGGAAATAAATATAGACTGCCATGTTGCCTGAGATAGGGTTTGTGGTCTTAACGATGACCATGTAGACAGGATTTCATTGTAAACAATTGCCTAACGATCATACTGAGCATGGGCGGATACAGAGGGGGTGCGCTAGTTTATGATTTACCAAGGGGACACTGCTGCACTCCTGTTCCAGGAATAGTCATTAGTGATGCTTAATCCCCTTCTTCCCTCTAAAGCAGTTTAGGGTTCAACTTTTAGATGGATACCAAACAAAAACGGCACCTCTACCAAGTAATATTGCCACCGCAATACCCTGCGAAAACCGCACCATACCTTCGTACAATTGTGACAATTTTTTTAATCAATTAAAATGAAACGTTATGTATATGTGTCAGATTCTAGAGTTATATTCAAGTGATTGTTCTTTAAAATTGACAATGGAGATAGAGATATTTAGAATATGAGTACAAGTAATAGTATCTGATTCACACATCATTTTGTATTTCCAAATATGTGTCTTGAAACCACACTTATCCCAACAAAAGTTTTCCAACAATATGTCTTTGCGCAATTGTTTCGTGGTTAGTTAGTGATTAAAATATAATTCAACTTTAATTAGTTTGTTTATTTAATTATACAAGAGACTGCTGGCAGACAATTGGTGCTGAAAGTGTATATTCAATGTTGATTAAATTAATTAATTTTTTCTTTTACACATTAAGCAAAAAAGCAAGCCAAACATCATGCTTGCTAATGACCAGTAATAAGTAGGTGTAGCCAGTGGTTTTTAGATGATGTCAGGATCAGAGAATGTTGTCTGTGTTGAATTTATGTTGAATAGTATGATTGGATTGAATGTTAAATATCAGCAAATATTGTTTGTGATAAATAAATGTATGGTAATGATTTCTGTATATATGTCGAATAATACAAATTGTGCCATTTTTGCCAACAAAATGTGGTGCTGTTTAATCAAGTTGGCATCAAAATTCACCAGGCAATTTTGGTGCCATTTTGAAGCAGTGTTGTTTTAGCTTGACCCCACTCTAGTACCAATATTCCCCATGCAGTTTTGCTGCTGTTTTGACGCAGTGCTGTTTTAGCCTGATCCTGATTTAGCTCGCATTACTGCCATACTTTCCTAGGGGCCACAGCGGATTGAGTAGTTTAGGTACCCTAAATCACATGGCAGAGTTCTGCCTCTTGGCTCCGCCAGGATCCACATGTGGTTCTGAATCTAAATTGTTCCTCAATTGGTCTGTCAGCACCTTGGCCATGTTATTCCGGTTGAACATTACAACACTAATCTGCTATCAACAGGCATTACCAGTCCCAGACAGGCAGGCGTCTACATCTTGTTTTTCTTCATGAGATGTTCATTTGTTTCAGAATTATCCCTTGTTCATCAAGACGATGCCAACAGAAAATGAACTCAAGTTTTATTATACTGTTCATACATCACTAGATGTTGTTGAAGAAAAGATTAGCTCTATTGGAAAAAATGCCAATGATCTGAGGGAGCTGTATCTTGGTCTGCTGTACCCCACAGAAGATTATAAAGTGTATCCTTGTGTACAGTGCAAACAAACAGCCCAGGGACAAATATGTGTGAAGTCCCATATGCCTTCTGTAGCTGAAATATTGCCGAGTTCGGCGTTAAGCAACAAACAAAATTAATGCTGGAGGAAAGCTCATTTGTCACATACTCTGCATAGCAAATTGTGGTGCTTTAGACGACTGAGCCATCGGTGCCAGACCTCCCATATTTGTCATGATTCAACCAAACTTGAACCAACACAGAATGCCAATATGGTTCAATTGTAGCTTTTATGCTTGCCAAATAAAAACTATTAACAAGAATGGTCTCTGGAAGTGCCAGGATAGAAAGGGTTTTTTCAAGTGTGCCACAGGGCGCTGATAAAAATGTTTAGGTGTGCCAACTAGAGGAATACTTTTTATAGAAACTTATTTAGACAGTGGTGCATTTAACTTCTTCAAATGTTCATCATTTTCCATGTGTTGTCCGGTTGGGCAAGGTACATTTTGCACTGGCTTCACGGGATAAAATGTAACCAGACTCTTCTATTTGAAAAACTGTGATTTCTAAATGTGCCATCACAGTACAGGGAAATTATTTAAACTCTGTCATTATGAATTTAACTGTGCCATTGACAGTAAATACCAGGAATTATTAACATGTATTTCAGATGACCCATATGCCTTCTGCCGGAGAGAGAAAGGTCGATGGTATGATCCCCTGGCCGCGTCATACCCAAAGACGTTAATTGCCAGGCCTTATGACCCTGCCATGAGCTTGGGCATAAAGGGGATAAAACAAGGACTGGTTGACTTGGAGTCAGTATTCTGTGTCTCTGTGGGGTAGCCATGTTAACCTGCGGCATGGTACCTAAGTTGGCTGGTGCTATAAAACCGGCATGAATCCAGACGAGTACAAACAGACACACAAACGTACATGCTGGTTGCTATATAATTGCAATAAACATGAATGCCATGTTGAATCCCATGTTACCTGACCCGTGAAGATCCGGGGTAGAATATGACTTCAGCAACCCATGTTTGCCGTAAAAGGCGACAATGCTTGTCGTAAGAGGCGACTAACAGGATCAGCTGGTCAGGGTCACTGACTTTGTTGATGCATGTCATCAATCCCAATTGCATGGATCGATGCACATGACATCAATCACTGGATTGTCTGGTCTAGACTCGATTATTTACAGACCGCCTTCATATAGCTTGAATATTGCTGAGTGCGGCGTTAAACAACAAACAAACCAACCCAACTGTACCCTGATTGAAAGGTTTTTTACAAATTTTCTTTTTGTCTGACTGGGGGCATACCTACAGTCAGCAGTCTTAAGGACATACAGTCATACGGGCATACAGTTATACAGTTCCGATCCCAGCAATAGGATGCCAGGGCCTCGTACCACAAGGCGATCGTAGTGCCACATCACCACCTTGACCAGTAATGACCAGTGCAGACATATTGATTGTTTTGTTGCCAATATTCTCCTTGATCGTTTTACTAGTTATGGCTATGTCACCAACACCAAAGTGAAGTTTGTTGTGGTTGTGGAGTCATCCAACCTCACCCTGAGGGACAATGATATTCGAGGGGTAAGTCACACAACCTCATGACACAACTTCATTATTTGACTGTTGAACGACAACTTAGGCTATTTTTTAACACTTGAAAAAGATTTTACATATTATATATCTACTCATGATATGCAATACTTAACTGAAAAGTTAAAATTAACATTTCACTCAAGTAAATTAATAAATATATGCATTCCTCATTTCATATCAGATCAAGTGTTTTTAATACTGCCACATTACAGCAAGCTAACTTGATACATTGTAACATTTGGGGCAGGGCTCGATTTAGCTATATAAAACATGCACCAGTGCACCCAGCCTAATAATGAAAAATGCAACCCAATATTTATGTCTAAATGCGCCAAGTGCATGTCCAAAAAATTCAAATTTTTGTGTCTGATTATCACTTACTTGTCCACACAGCATCAATCTTTGAAGCAGGTGCAACCTGGTTTAGTCTGGTGCAACCTGGTGCAAGTCCCATCAAGTTCCTTAATTTGAGCCCCGTGTTGTATTCAGGGACCCACTGCTGGAATATTGATAAAAAAAGGGTGTTAAACCATACTCACTCACTATTCATGATGACCGCCTCCGTGGTCTTGTGGTAGAGCGGAAGGTCCAGGGTTCGATCCCGGGCCGCGTCATACAAAAAGACGTTAAAAGATTGTACTTGTTGTTACCCTGTCTGGCGCTCGGCATTAAGGGGCTAAAACAAGGACTGGTCGGCTCGGAGTCAGTATACTGTGTCTGAGTGGGGTATTCATGTTAAACTGCGGCATGGTATCTCAGTGAGCTAGCACTATAAATCGGCATCAGTCCGGACTAGTACAAGCAGCCACACACACATACACGTGCATGCACGTCGCTATATAAGTGCAATAATCTTGGACGCGACGTTAAACCCAATTTCACCTCACCTCACCTCACTATTCATGATACACTGTGGTTTATGACTGACATGCAGTTTTCATTCTTGCCTTGATAAAGGTCTGCCCATGGCCCAGTTATAATGTGGACCGTTCATAAATTTGATACTTCATATATAAATAAAGCTACTCTTTTATATACAGGGTTTCATTTCATAATATTTAAATAGCATGTGTTGACTATCTCTCACTCTAATCAAGCAAGTGGGTAAAGTTTGACACACAGGATGATTTTACCCAGGAAGATCTGGGTTAAAATTGATTTTCATCAACCCTTGCATGTACTAAGAGGTGACTAATGGGATCAGGTGGTCAGACTCGCTGTTTGTTTGTTTGTTTATTGTTTAACGTTTCCCTGTACCCTAACTCTGTCATTGTGAATTTAACTGTATCATTGACAGTAAATACAAGGAATAATGAACCCTGACATGTATTTCAGATGTTCCGGAAGCTCCACCACGGCTACGTCGACATGCTGTGCAATCCCTTTTACAACCCTGGAGAAAATATCACATCCAGGTAGAGCTCACTTTGATTTTGTCAGTAGTCAGGACTGTAATGCAAAGAATGTTTAATAGAGTGAGTGAGTTTGTTTAACACCGCTTTTAACAGTATTCCAGTTATATCGCGGCGTGTCAGCTTAATGTGGGAGGAAAGGCAGAAGTGATGCAGGTCTCGTTTATCACTTCAGTGAAACCCACGAGCACGGGTATGGTGCTGACAAACCTAGAAACATAATCGAGGTGAACCGGGATTCGAACCCACAATCATAGGTTTCTGGTGTGTCCAAGGAACGCAACTCTGCGCAGCGAATCACGGCGCCTTAGACGACTGGGCCACCCGTGTCACAGCAACTTGAAGGGAGAACCTATAACAGCTCTGCTTTTATTGGCATTGTCTTTAACGTATATTCTAAGAAAGTGGTTGCCTTATCAAGAATAAGTCTGAATCTTTAATGTAAGAACAATTACAAGACTGAATGAATTCTTAAATGTTTTGGTTTTTTTTGCTGCAGGAATTTTGAAAATGTTGTGATTTCCATGATGCAACAAGAATAGACTCACAACAATCGTTACCCTGTGAGGGATCAGCATCAAGAAGCCATAAGTATACATTCCTACAGATCGTGGGAGTCAAGTGAAGCGGAGTTAATGTGACAGGCAATGCATCAGATCCAACTGTGTGGGATGTCTCCTGGCTGCATGTGGTTGCTGGCTGGTTCAGTGAGCTGTCTGTAGATTCAATCTGTTGTATCAGTAGCTACTTGCACAACAGCTGTGGGATTTTAAAAGATGATGATGTTCCGATTTACCAAATAACCCACATTTCCGTGCCTGTTTTTCTCAGCATGCTCAGTGGTACTATTTATGAGTGAGTGAGTTGGGTTTAACGCCGCTTTTAACATTATGCCAGTTATATCACGGCGTGTCAGCTTAATGTGGTAGGAAAGCCCGAAGTGATGCAGGTCTCGGACATTTACCACTTCGGTGAAACCCACGGGTATGGTGCTGACAAACCTAGAAACATAATCAGGGCAAACCGGGATTCGAACCCACAATCATAGTTTTCTGACGTGCCCAAGGGACGCAACTCTGCACAGCGAATCGCGGCGCTTTAGACGACTGGACCACCCGTGCCCCCCACTATTAATGACAAAACCAAGAACCCACATGAAAACATACACAAACACTGCTAACATGTGAAATACTTTCCCTCCAACACAGAGCAGGGTTTTAGTTTTTTTTATAGATATTTCATACAGTACATACTGTTTTGAAAATGAGTATAATCGGAACCACATTATTTGTATTAGGCCGAATGTCAAATGTGTGCAGCTTATACAATTTGCTAAACTTTGTTGTACATTTTTAGATATTTATTTGTAATGAAACTCTGGTCACTCGGATATCCCTTGACAGAAACAGACTATTTAGCTGTGTACTGTCAGAGGATGATATGACCCCATGCTGTCTGAACAGTGTGTACAGTGTTGAGGACTGTTTTTGTCATGTTGTGTAATGTGTGCAATATTCTGTTCTCAATGGAGAATTGTAAATAAACTCTGGTTTCATATATCTTCATATGTTTCTGTTTTTCTTCAATGCAAATAAGCAGAATGGTTAGTACAGTTGAAGACTCCCATCTTCCCGATGCAAGGGAGCTAACTGACTATAAAAGTCCAGTTTCCACCCTTGACGAACTAGGCTGGAATTATGGAGCTATATTTTGGCTGGACTAACGAGTCTATGCATTGTCCAATCAAAATTGCTAACAAAATCAACATCCGGTTCTAAACTGCCATTCAGATTCGGTCGATTGCAGGATTTGCAAAGCATGTGTTCCGTCAACTTAGCTTAAACAGATAGTCTTTTCATGCTTTTAATCAAGGTGCTCGTGTGATTTGATGCACTTCGCGAAGTAAGACCCGTTTTATTACAATATAGATCCTGATTATTTAATTGATCAGATTGTCTTCACTGGGCGCCGCCATTTTGATTGAAGCAAATGCATGTGATATTGGAGGTGGAATCTGATTGGTCAATCAGAGGGACATTGAAGGGACATTGAAGGGACATTGAAGGGACATAACTCATGATAGCCACTGGTGGCGCTCAGATCAAACCCAGAAATTCCGGCCTAGTTCGGCAAGGGTGGTAACTGGACTTTTACAGTCCGTTAACTCCCTTGCCTTGGGAAGATGGAAGACACCATGTTCTTCCACGTAGTTGCTGAGTTGCCTGTGGAGATCCTTGTATCACGATGACTTGGGCCGACACTCACACCAACATCATCGACTTGCCTGTTCATACATACTATAGTACAGACATGAATCGACAATCACACCAACATCCACAGAGTTGCTATGCAGACCCATGTGTTTGTGTTATGAAGTTATTAAAATCATTTCTTTTGCTCCATATGCAGTCAGGGAGCTTCATGTATTCTTCTGTCACTCCCAACACTTGTGTTAAAATCACAAAATGAGTGCTTTATCCACTTTCTGGGATCCCCAAATGTGATCAAGTTTTCTAAAAGCAGCCAAGACACTGAAAGAATTCAGTAACAGTGCACACACTTGCTGCATCTATTAGTGAGTTGGTATATCACATCGTCAGCCTCATGTGGGAGGAAAGCCCCAAGTGATGCAGGTCCCAGATGTTAACCACTTCAGTGAAACCCACAAGTACGAGTATGGTGCTGGAAAACCAAGAAACAATTGAGGCAAACCAGGATTTGAACCTACAATCATAGGTTTCTGGCATTCCCAAGGGACACATCTCTGCACAGCGAATTGCGGTGCCTTAGACAGATGGCCCCACTCCATCCATTACCATTTACAATGTACAACATGGTAACTTGGGCTATGATCTTTATTCAGTATCATTCATATACATTGTGAGTGGCCACACACAGAGATGCACTCTGATAGTTGGTCATCAAACAAAAATGTGTTTAAAATGCAAACAAATAATGGACACAACACTTGATGATTGAGCTGATTGTTGGATCAAAATGATAACAATATTAAACATATAAAACACCAGCCACCAATAGTTGGGAGCTCTTGAGCTGAATTTTCATTGGGCAAGGTGCCAACAGAAAGTTAACAATGACCAATTATGACACTGAGTGTTTCGAAACGATCAATCAGAGCTCAATACCTGTGTCACTTCTATCAATGCTACACAAAGGAAAAATGGCAATGGCTGATAACAAGATATGTACATCTGATATATGGGAATATTCAATACTATTTGAGTGTCGTAACACATTTCCAGGAATAGTTCATAGAATTCCTGTGTACAAACCACTTCACCTAGCATTGTCAAGGAATGGACAAACGTATAAGTCCAAAGGAGTCCAAGCTCTCCGTTAAGGCAGAAGAATACAAGTCCACACAGTGCTGATTCCTAATCAAGTTACGTCCATAAAAAACAGTCTCTGAAAATACTCTGTGTCATGCACTAATACTTCCTGTTTACTGCCTCTGAGATTGGACTCTATATATCTAACACTGAGATTCGGTCTTGTAATCACCATACTTGGGTCATACTCATCCCTGACTTAGGTAGGTCACATGAAAATATTCATTACAGCACGGCTCAGAAACATTACCTTACTTCTTTGATTTATTTCAAAATATGTGCATATTTCACAAATGTTCAAATAACACAAAGCACTGAAAGCCAACATATTGCATGTAGCATAGCAGATCTATCCATGTTTATACATCAAGCAGTGAACTATACGAGTTGGACTATCACTTTAGCTTCAATATCACAAGACAGGTGGTCCTTAACTTACATGAATAAATACCTGTAATACAGCTCACACTTAGCATGACGACACTGTTCATGCTCTTCCCATACCACACAGACCTAATCCGAGGTAGCTGACAGTTGCGTATAACCAACAAGGGGAATCTATTTAGTATTGCAACCGACTGCATTTTTCAAATATCCCCCATGTATTTTTCCTCAAAAATGACATGAATTTCATTTTGGGATGATAGTAATATTACTCTTTAGACTGATGCAAATTTTGTAAGTTTTCATCAAGACATGGCAGTTATATTTCAAAATAATTCAAGTCAAACAATTTGTTTTACATGTTTAAAATCAAAGCAATTTCATGATATGCAATATTTACATTAACATGAATTAACTAAACATTCTGCATAATAAAATCTAAAGAAGCACAGGAAATAAACTGAAGGTGGTAAAACGTTCATAACCAAACAAGGATAAAATATCATAGGTAAAAAACATCATTGTGTAACATAAATGGCAGCTCCTAGGTCCTGATCTAAGAGATTTTCATGTCACAACAGCTGAAAGTTTGGCATGCGGACTACAACACAAGACAGTGAGTGTGCCAACATTAATACTGATTGTGTACAAATCAACTTTCTAGCAAGTTTTGATTAAGTCTATTTACCATACATCCAATCACGTGTGCAAGGCGGTACAGGCTGTTTCTGCAGTACCAAGTCAACTGTCATGTATTATCACAAGATACATATTTCACATACTGATGGACAAAATGAAATATTTTCAGGCTTATGCATAATAAAAAGTATATGGAATGATTCGGGATCAATACTGGACATTGTGGCAAGATCTCTAAATTGACATTTGAATATAAAGCGAATAAAAAAAGTTGAGACATTTCAGTTGAAGTTTTCTACTTATTGCTTGTTAGCTGTCTGTACATGCACTTGTTAGTATTCAAATAAATCTATTCAAATGTACATCTCATCCACCTCAACACAACAAAATCAAGCTCTATGAAATTATTCTTTTTGCTGCTTTTTTTCATTGAAAGATATGGGTAGTATTTACATATCCAATTAAGCAATTTTTTAATACAGCTCAAACCTGATGTGTTTATGGAGACACTGTTATATCCTGAAAGTAGTGTTATATGCTTTGATTTCTCAATGGTAACAATATCATAGCTTCCCATCGACCTACCACTGCTCCCTGTGTTCAGCATTCAGAGAATTATTCAGATATTCAGGACAGGATTTAGTGGTACCTTGACTTTCTGGTCACATGTGTACCGTATCACTCCAAAAGAAGTATGATATTGTCCTATACTTCTGGAAAGGACTCACTGCATCACACCAGGAAGAACATATCACCAGAGGATACGACAAGCGCCAGGCCATTCTGTAGTCATGTCACCGTAATATTGTCCCTCCTTGGACATTTGTATGATATAATTTAAGAAAGGAAAATTATACCATATTTTAAGAAAAAAGTAACATTGAACATTTCATTCAAGAAAGGGCATAAGTACCACACCATAGTGTATCCTGAGTAACATGTCCATCTCAGATGTGACTGCTCAACCCATCTCAACAAACGTGACAACCCCAATAATTTCACAAAATACTGTCCAACAAAAGGTGATTTTTTTCAAAGGTGATAATTGAACCAATTCATAATATTTGGGGGTTTCACTGAACACAAAACAGTTCAAATTCTCTATACAATGATAAATGTATGCAATGCTGGACACTGAAGCAGGAGAAAACCCAGACATTGCTTTGAGGGTTTATGGAGTGAGTGATGTGTTGTATCTGATACTAACACTGAGCTACATGGCAAATACTGGGGCGAGGGTGGAGTGAAGGTTTGGGGGATGCAAGTGCATATGGTTACAGAGTACATGGCAAAACAACAGAATCCAAACGAAATCAAACTTTGTCATAATAAAGAAGACAACTGGTGTTAATTGAAGGGTGTCGCAAGGAACATTATTCTAGCCAAATAACAATGAAAGTTCTGCCTTCTACACCTACCAATGACAAGTAACTGCCAACTGTACAAATTTTCCTATCAACAAATACACTGTACAATCAAACTTTTTCATACAAATGAATAATAAACTTGCACATCAAAGAATCTTCTGACAATGAGGACACATTCAATGACACTCAACATATTAACATACACTGTAGTATATGTTGTGCTTATGGTCATATTAAATTAAACATAAAGAATAACTTGAACAACATGTAATAGCACTTTCTTCTCCAGTCAAGGCAAGTTACAATCAAAATCAAATCTTACATACCATCGGGTTGAATGCCTAAAGTTGGGCCATGTGCCTTACACCAGATAATCAGGACCAATATCAGAACAGAAGAGCCTACCTCAAAGATTATCGCTTAACAGCAAACAATTTCATGCACTAAGAACAAAATGCTTATCTTTCACATAAAAGGTACCGGTATTAGTTTACTATTGCAGTGAAGTCAACATAACTGAATAATGTCCAATGGCTATTTTGAAGCCATCCTTTCATTTACTTATAAAATAAATATTTCATTTAATAATCAACTTAATTAGACAAGCAAATTCAGAATTCATTCCAGAAATACCCCCAAAATGAGATGCACTTCATGATTGTGTACCAAGATGCATATCTAGCTGCATATTCAGAGATGTACTTAATGGCTGAACACCTATCTACAACCAGCACATATGGAGGTCATCCCACAAAATATAGCAAGAACAATTCAAGGTTCGTCTAGTATGTCATAAAACTTCTCACACTGGCACCAATAATGTCCATTAAATCCCACGACAAATCCACATATCTTAACACACACTATAAAACCTTGCATTCATTTTCTCTCCACAATTAACCATATTAAATACCCTTGTTAAAATCTGTACATTGCCAAGCCAGTGGCGACTGGCAACAAAATGCTCTGTAGTAAAATAACATTTGATCACTGATGCCTAAGACACATCCATATCAAAAACAGAAGTCAGCCTCTGCCATGTCCAAGGCCCAGCGGAACTTGTCCCTCTGGGTCTTGTTGTAGATCTTCTCAACAGGAACATTCCACTTCTTACACCTGGGGGAGAAAAGGGAGATAACTGCATTAGACAGTGTTTAGCATTTGGGAGGAAAGCCCAAAGTTATGTATGTCTTAAACATTTACCACGTACTTGAAACCCACAAGCACAGGCATCCGACAACCGGGCCAGACTTGCCAAACTAGCTTTGTGGAGTCATCTTACCATGCTTACCCTTAAGAAGACATAATTGACATGAGTATTACACAACTGAGCCTAAGCATCCGCCAAGTGGTTGCTGTCCATGAGTGTGTATCTCTGACATGACTAAAGACGATAAAGAACAAGTGTCAAGCTGATGATTACTGATCCAGAAGTAAACAGAAAAAGACCAAAGTGATCACCATCACCATATTAGCAGACTTACCAAGCCACTGAGATTCGGGGATCCAGATAGTTCAGCTTGGACGTACCAAGAGCAATTTCTTTATTTTCCTCCTGCAAATAGAACAAAATGTCTGTCACAGATACAATATTGCCTTTATTTCTGGAACGATGCTTATGACGTGTTGTAGTCTAGTTACTTGAGAAACACAACATTTTTTTGTATCAGTATATGTTCTCAGGAGGGTAAGGCTTAAAAAAATAATAGAATTGGTTCTCAGGCGATGGTTTATGAAGTTATTGCGTGTGCAAATTGTGCCTGAGAACTAAGACAATTATTTTTAGCCTAAGTATGAGTATGACCTTACAAAGCAGTTACAACTATTAAACTGATGATCAATAGTGTATCTTGATTGAAATATCCAGTTGAAAGATGGCAATAAATACTCATGACTTCTGCAGTAAACAACAGAAATACTGGGAATGAACAAGGAAACACATGTGCATGAAACATCTACTGTTATGAGTGAGTGAGTTGGGTTTAACGCCGCTTTTAACAGTATTCCAGTCAGCTTAATGTGGGAGGAAAGCCCCAAGTGATGCAGGTCTCTGACGTTTACCACTTCGGTGAAACCCACGAGCACGGGTATGGTGCTGACAAACCTAGAAACATAATCTACTGTTATGAACAACATTCTAATATAAGTGAGTCACATTAGGGCAAATCTAGGATTAAAACCCATGATCATATATTTCTGGCATGCCTAAGGGAAGCACAGCAAACTGCATGACATACACAACTGATCCACCCATGTCCACCATTCTAAAATGAGACCATTTAACACACATATTCTACTGATGACAACTGACCTTGTCTGTGGCCTGCACCTCCAGCTTAGTGAGCTGTTCCTCCAGCCGCTGTACTGACTTCTTCTTCTTCTCCACAGTCCTGTAACAACACACACACTGTCAGTCACGCACATGGTGTCGCTAGATATGGAGGAATGTTACTCCAGACACAACTTAACACTCTTTGTGACTGATGGCACTGATTAGAATTCAGCAAAGACCAAAACAGATCACAGGTTCAATACACCAACCAGACATGACTTGTCCATAGTATTATGCCAGTTTTCCATGCCATATCAATCGAAACAAGAGTTTGCCACTAACGTGGCTATATCCCCCGCCCCTGTTGCAGAATTTATGACATAATTAAATCTAAACAAACCCTAACCTTTTTTAACCGAGGTGGAACTTGTCATGGAAATTGTGAAAAAAGATGAGTTTGGAACCTCAGTCCATCTTGCTGCCATGGAAACGTAAAAAATAAAAAAATAAAAAATTTCTAAAGAGCAAAAGGCACCAGTTCAGCATGTACCTGACAGACCTGCAAAGTTTGATGAAAAAATATTGAACGGTTTATGAGTTATGCTCCGGAAAAGAAACGTGACGGATGGAGCCCATTTCTATATCCCCCGCCAACTTCGTTGGGCGGGGCATAATAAAAACTTCGGAAAGTGAAAGTCTTTTTGAAGTTGAACAAAATACATTCTGACATGAATACTAACACAAAGACACCATTCCAAATCACTTTGCCCTGACAACCACCGGTTTTTGTTTTTTCAGCCTATATGCAGCATAATATTACTTAGATGTGAGTTTTGAATCTGCGTGAAGTGTGTTGTACTTACTGTCTAGCCTTCTCTGTGTTGTGGGCCTTGTAGTCAGACTTGGCATCCTTCACTGACTTCTTGGCATCCTTTACCTGCAGCTTCTTCTCATCAATCTGCAACAGACAGATCATCAGTTACAAGACCTTCAAAAAGGTTTAGTTCAATTCTATCTTCAGATATATCATATTCTGAAATACGGATTAAACATTGTCTAGTAGATCCATGAGTCGCGCCAGTAATAACAGCAATGGGTCCTAAGAATTGTCAAACTCATGACGAGTGAACAGACTATATATGCATGAAAGCTTGAAGTTCCAAGACCAGTGAATCACATTCTGGATAATGAAATGTAATCGGCAGGATAAATTATGCCCTTGTACCTTTTTCATGAGGTTGTCCATGGACTGGGCAAATGTTTTTGGAGCAGACCGCTGATGGTTACACAAGATAGCCACAGCTCGGTTGGCTCGGTTGTAGGACAGGATCTTGGCCGGAATAGGGTCATCAGCTGTAGAAGAATAAACCCATATATGATTTAGTTAATAATAAACAAGTCAATCTCTTGTCTTGCACACAAAGCAGTTAAGTTCTTTAAGAACAGGTACTTATTTATCACAGATCTTGAAATATATGTTAGATGTGGAGTTGCCATACAACATGTGAGTAGTCTTACGGTTAGTGAGAATGTCCAACTGTTCCTGCAGGGTGCGGGAAGCGTTGTATGTCCTGAACACCTTGGCAGTCAGGCCTTCCATCAGGTCATGCAAGTGCTTGTTCAAGATGGCCGTCTGTACAGGATGGAGAACATGGATTAGTTATTACCTAAGTTGCCAGAAAAGACTAAGCATACTTGTAAAATATTCTTGTTGTATTGTGTCAGTAATTTCTAAAACCTTCAATACAGGACTGTACACTACATCTAACAATATGTCACTGTTACCACAGAAGAGAATTGTAGTTACACTCAGGAACAAAGGAACAACCTACTCTGCTACAGATTTGTACATCACATAGTGATCAAGTTTGGGTTTTCCCAGAATTAGTCCACCATTCTATAAGAGCGCAAGGCAGAGTTGGGCCAGGCAAACAAATGGTTGATAAAATGAGAAACAACAAGCATAGGGTATTGAGGGTCTACTCAATCCTGGAATCCCCAGAGACAGAGATTTATAAATGATATGACTTTTGCCCTGTGTTTTCATGGGTGTACTCACATTAAGTCTGTCAAAGAGGTCATCTTCAGGTTGTTTGTTGTCCATGAAGAGCTGCAGGTTCTTAAAGACTCTCTTCTCCACTGGCATGCTGTTGTTGTAGCGGATGGAGTCCTTACCGAGGAAGTCAAATTCCACCACACACTCCTTGTTGTCCTTCTCCTCATGCAGCGTCATATGTTCCACTCGCAGTGAGCAGCAGCCTACCGTATCGGCTGTCTCACCTTCTTCCTTCTCGTTACCAGCTCTCAGAGCAAGCTGGACACATACATGATGGCATTAGTAGTTGGATTATATCTTCATACAAGCAGAGACTTACCAGGGGGCTCTCAGAGGCCTAGTATGATTATGACTAAGAGTTACTTTTGTTGGTCAATAAGTGGAAGGGTCTTTCATTAATATTTCAATTTTGAACCTAACAATCCCAGATAAATCTCTGATAATAGGTACAAGTGTAAAGATGTAAAAATGATTGCAATGAATTCTTTTGGCCCTGTTCTCCATTGATCCTAATGAGTAGTGAGTGAATATGGTTTTATGCCGCTTTTAGCAATATTCCTGCAATATCATGGCAGGGGACACTAGAAATGGGCTTCACACATAGTGCCCAAGTGGGACATCAAACCCGGGTCTTTAGTGTGAAGAGCAAAAGCTTTAACCACTAGGCTACCCCACTGCCCACTATTGACCCTAATGAGAAACACAAATGACAAGGTGGCCTTTCCTATTAACCCTATGTGAGAAAGCTATTAAACACATTTTCTTAGTTCACACCAGTTTATTACGTATCCTGGAAAATGTAACACCTAATTATTTACTTGCTTGCGTTTTAATAATGAGAGAATGTGTGAATCACCTTGTCGATGAAGTAGAGGGCAACAGCCCGCTGCCGTATTCTCATCTCCTTGGATTTCCAGTCTTCCCGATACTGAGCTCGGATCTTATCAACACACTTGTGCAGACGACGGGCAACTTCGTACTTCTGCCAGTCCTTCTCTCCCTGGAAGAAACATATATATCTGTTTTAGGTTTTATGTCTACATTTGGATATCCATACATATTACCAGTGTTGTGCATTGTGGTTAATTTTACCTAACATTATACTTGTACACTGTTGAATAACGCACAACAACATAGTAAATTGTAAATTGGCAAAAGTTGACTGCACAATACATTTCTGAAGTACATGCTGTGCCAGGAAGGGAGGTAACTCAATGCATACAAGGGAGATAACTCCACACTCTTAAGCTGCAATTCATACTACTAAATAACTCAGAATCTAACCAATCACATTACATATGGTAATTAACTATCAAAAGTCATCTAATGATGCATCTCTTCACCAGGTTACTGATGCTCAATGTAATTTCTGGTATAATAAAGCTTTAAAGTATTTCAGTCATTTCATGGTATGTCGGAGACAGTTAACTACTTAACAACATAGAAACATCAGGGTAAAACTAAAATTCGAACCAATTGTTTCTGGAATGCCTAAGGTACAAGACTGCAGGAAAATGCAGTGCTGTAAACAAATGAGCCACCCATGGCCCCATCAATATTACAAATACGAAAATCATATTCCTTTGCACTGTACAAAGGTTTTACACTTAGGTTTACCTTGAGTTTGGAAGCAGCATTCAACATGATGTACTTGGTCTGACCCTGGATGTTTTCATTCCAGCTGGAGAGCCATGTTACCTGACACATACAACAAAACATTCAACTGACACACCTCATGGAATTAAATATCCATGTACAATAATATAAATTCAACCAACTTTGCAGAAACAAAACCTCTAAAACTTGTTGAGAGTTGTCGAACACACTACATTAATTCTTTTATTAACTTCTAAGAATAATGCAATAGTAACTGTCTGTTCAACATGCTAACACTTTCTGGAAGATAATCCTCTTGACCATGTTGTGAAACAATATCATAAAAAGTTACTGATGTGGAAAAGTTACTTAGAAGATTTAATTTTCCTTAAAACACTTGTAAGGACAAGACATACCATGTTATCATGGCGAACTTCTCTCCACTTGTGGCCTTCAGGTGCCTTGGGGATAACAGACTCTCTGAAGAAGTAAACAACTTTGTGAAATTGTCTGTGAAATGTAACAATTTCAGTAACATAAAGAGTTTTTATTCACACATGATTCCTGTTTCTATACTTCATCATTGTTACTTTAACTTCTCCTGACTTTGGATTCAAGTCGACATAATTCTGCAACCTCTCATATCATCATATACAATTTCTAGTATTTTGTTGTCACTACTTCCAATACTTCAATGACCAAAGGATTACCAAAATCCCATAGCCACATCCAAACTTTTAAACTCATGTTGAATTATGTGGTATTTTAAATGTCTTGATAACTATATTCTCTCTCTCTCTCTCTCTCTCTCTTACTTGCTACAGTTGATAATGACATCCTCAGGCTGTACCCTTCTCTTCAACATGCCCTGCTTCGGATGGTCACCTCGACCTCGGAACAGACCTGGGGGTTCTATCTTGAAGTTACCGATCTTCTCTGTGTGACCATCAATCTTGCAAAAGCCATACTCCTTCACTAGCGCTTCATTGTTCTTCCTTATTACCTGTAGTCACAACACAGAAAATCTTAAATAAGTTATAGTCTTCCCAACTTGGAAGGTAACTCATCTTCATCATAACTTGACATAGATATTATTGTTGACCCAAAGTAATTACGTGCTGGCTATCAATGTTTCTGTAGCAACAAATACCAATCTCAAGGCAAACAAAAAAAGAAAAAAAACTTCAAAGGACTGGAAATCAGTTTGAAATATCCAGAATTTACAGTTACTACAATCTGTGTAAAGATAATGATATGGATCATACCTTTTTTTTAATACAACTAATTACGCTGATACATTTTTACCATTCTTCGAAATTGTGTTCATCATGTTAACTCAAAATGGCAGTAACATTTTAGACAATGCATTGCACAAAGCAGCTCTAAATGATACACAAGTCCAGGTCGTATGATTGATTAACTCAAGTGACGACGACCAAACCCCAGGGCTCAAAACCAACAGGCTGTATGCTCCCATAGCATTCTATCCAGGAACTTCCTTAATCCTCTCACTTTTAACCGAGTGGTGACAAGGACCCTTGACTTTCCTGCTCAATATACATTATCATACTGCAGGAGGATAGGGTGGTTCTTAAACAGTTTGCTCTGTCTGAGTACTGGTTATATCTGCTGTCGCTACAGGCTATGATGACTTACCAGTTTCTCTTCCTTGGTCATGGCCTTTCGTTCCTCAGTCTTCACCTTGAAATAGTCGGCCATTTCACTAAAGTTACATTTCTTCAGATCCTTGAGCTTCTCCTTTTCTTCAGAAGTCATACACTACAATAAAATTATTGGCATGCTCATTCATATCAAACCTAGTAAAATCTTAGATATTTTTAATATTTGTATTCTTATCCTGCATTACTCCTTAATGCATATTACAGCTTGTTCTTGACAAAAAAGAGATATGTGAAGATCTTTGCTTGAAGAAGTTGTTCCAACTAGATGAGAGGCCAACCCTATCACACAGCTCCCACGTGGGAGTGAAGGAAAGTGAAGTCATGGATCCTCATATTACTCTAGAGTCCGGAACATCGTGGGGAACTCTGGAAGGCATTGTGGGGAGGCAGCTCTGCGACAGGCGTGTCTCTTTAGATGCAGTAATGCAGGATAAGTATACAAATATAAATAATATCTAGGATTTTACTAGATTTTTTATTTATCCTGCATTACTCCTTAATGCATCTTTATCAGACGGAATCAGTGGAGGGCATACCTTCAGATGTGGACTTTCATTTCAGAACAGTTCCCTCAGCCAATCTTCGGCTGTGTGGTTGGCAGCAAATGACCAATCTGTAGATGGGAACCAAGAGTCAGGTATGTGGGGTGTCCTGGTACTACGCAGCCGTAAACGATAACCTTAGTCAAGTTAAAGTTGTAGATTGACGTACCGAGCCGTATGCAAGGGGGTATGAATCTTCTACTCCAGGGCACTTAAAGCCAGGGGAGGTCTGGAGGCAAGGTCAATGGTGTCTAGTAGTGGTGACCTGTTGGGCCAGGGCGTGTAGCTCACTGACACAGGCTGCTGAAGAGAACTCCAAGTGGAAATCAGGTTTTTTCGTCAGATGGTAGAACGACATGTCTCCCAGCAAGGTGAGAATGATGTTCAGGTCCCAAGCTGGTGGACGAAATTGCCATTCTGGTCTTCCAACCTGAATGAGCGGAGCAGAACCTGTAGTTATGGGACTTGCACCGATCTACCAGGATGGAGTTGAGTTCCACAAGGTAGGTCATTATGGTACTACCTTTGAGTCTTTGCTTGTGGTGGAGAAAGAGCAGGAACTCGGCCTGGAATTGAGGCGATGCAGTAGCGGGGATCTTGCTGTTTTCCCCTGCAAAAGCTCTCAAAGGATAGACACTTGTCGCCTTGTCTCCTGTGGTCGGGCGATGAGCCATCATGATGACATGCGCTCAAGGGCCCTGGATACAGAGAGGAGGTCTGAAAAAGACCCCCGGTGAACTGAAGATGTAATGAGGGCATCAACTCTGACTTCTTGAGGTTGATCTTCCAACCCAACTGGTATAGGAGCGGGCGGTTTAAGTCCTTGTGGCAAAGTAGAGTGACCGTGTCCAAATGATTCAGGGGGCAGTCGTCAGTGTAGGCCTCGAACTGAATGTCCAGGAAATGGAGGTACGAGGCTATCGGCTTGGTAAGCCGCTGGAATAGCCACTGGGCCAAAGAAATTCCAAATGGGAGGACCACCCATTGGTAATGGACTCATGGAGTGACAACTGCGGGACTGGTACGAGCCCGAGGACTTGCCTTTGCCTCTGCCTCTACCCTGAACGGTTGATGTGGAGCCCTGTCCCCGGGGCTGGAGAGTGTTGCGTCGCAGCTCGTAGGAGCCAGACTGGGATGACTTAAAAGAGGCTGACTGTGATACCCTAGCCAGGGCCTTGAGAGCAGCCTTGTTGCGGGCGAAGGATGATCTGGTGCGGATTATGCTCCGAAAGGTCCTGGAGAAGACAGGTCCCGCGACTTGGAGAGAGTGGACTGGATAGTCACTCCGCCTGTAGTGTGGGGCTCTAAAGGACAGAGTCCAGGGTCGAGACCATGTCCTTGATCAAAGGATCTGATGGGAGCGAGGTAGGGTCTGATCTAATGACAGTCTTTCCATCGACCTCTAGGCCAGGGGAAGGAGCGACTGACACAAGTATGTCCCCAAGTCTTCTACCTGGTTTAGTCCAAGGTGGGACCTGCCGTCAGTGGGAGTGTCATCATAGCATGCGACCAGGTCACCCTCCAAGGAGTTATTGTTAGAGCATCTATGGACAGGAGAGCGGCTCCTAGAACGGGGAATTCTGGAGTCAGCGAGACGAGCGACTGTCACTCAGACGAGAGGACGTACTGGGCGAGGCCGAGTCAAAGGAGTAACGGGAGGTAGGCAGTAGAAGAGAAGGTGTCTGTATAGGCGTCCTACGAGGCCTGCCTCAGAGAGGCGCTACAGTCAGAGGCGCCGGAGACAGCACGGGTGTCTGTAGAGACGCTCTTCTTCAAGCAAAGATATTCACAGAGCTCTGATTAACATCTAGAAATGCTACTCTAGCATATTGCAGCAGACCCATGGGTATATAAATCATATACATTTAACATTGTGGTGAACATACAGACACGGAGATACGACCAATGTGAGACAAGTATATTCACCTTCCTCCAGTCCTTCATGAAATTGGTGTTGAACACATCACGAGTGGTGTAGTCATGCTCCAACATCTTGGCATAGAATGTAGCAACTTCCTCTGCATCATTGGACAATGACATCTCCTTTCCTAGGAACATACCAGCCATAGATCATTTATGTTAGTCCCAATTATGTAAACAGCAAAACGTCTATAAGAACTGCGACTGCGACTGCAACCCACGCAACTGTTTTACCATTCCAATATTATTCAAGTCAATGGGTGAGTGAATATTCCTGAACAGCAATAGTGAATGAGTACTATGATTTTACACCACTTTTAGCAATATTTCAGCAATATCAAGGCTGGGGACACTAGAAATGGGCTTCACACATTGTGCCCATGTGGGGAATCGAAATCAGGTCTTCAATGAGATGAGCGAACGCTTTAACCACTAGGCTACCCCACCGCCCCAGAACTGCAACACAATCCTTAGAGTGAGTGTGAGTGAGTGAGTTGGGTTTAACGCCGCTTTTAACAGTATTCGCGGCGTGTCAGCTTAATGTGGGAGGAAAGTCCGAAGTGATGCAGGTCTCAGACGTTTACCACTTCGGTGAAACCCACGAGCACGGGTATGGTGCTGACAAACCTAGAAACATAATCGGGGCGAACCGGGATTCGAACCAACTATAGGTTACTGGCGTGCCCAAGGGCACAACTCTGCACAGCGAATCGCGGCGCCTCAGACGACTGGGCCACCCGTGCCCCCCACAATCCTAAGAAACATTCAAAGTGATTTCTTAGAGTGTATTTAATGGTATTTGTAATCTGTAATAACAGTGATAGGAATGAACCTGAAACAGTTACCAGCTGTAATAGTGATATTAATTAAGACTTCATAAAAAGCCTGAAATTCTACTAGCACTCAGTAAACATTTAAACTTACAATTGACGCAGGCTAACTAATTTCTATTGCTGCAACATAGATTGTATAGTTTGATTAACTTTCAACAAGTAGTAACCGTGTCCTCACCATCGTAGTAGAACTTGACTGACTTGGGCAAAGGTTCATACGCAGGAGCAAACACAGGGCCCCTGTGTTCGAGGAACTTCCACTTGGTGCCATCATCTTTCCGTTCCTCTTCCCACCTGCACATACATCAGTGTCACTAATACACAGGAACCATGTATCACATACAACCATATACGGGAATACTTGACCAAAATCCATCACTTGGACCACAAAGAGTCCTCTGGCCAAATTTGACTTGTGTATGGTTTCAATAAGTGACGTCCTTTGTCAATCTTGTAAACACACAAGGTGCTTATTACAACAAATGTGGTTACCTCTGCAAATGTTTATAACCACTGTTGCATGCCCAGTTAACAGATAAGATGTTCTGGTCACTCACCATTTCCACACCTCTGGTTCGGGGGCCTTCTCCTTCTTGGATTTCTTGGTGGGGCTGGGAGATGGCTCAAACTTTGTCTTCTTTTTCAGCTTGTCCTTCTTCTTCTTTTTAACTTCCTGAATAATCAAGAACAGGAAGTGGTGAAGCTTTGCAATTACTCAGTAACCTGCCAATTATCTCAAGGAATTCTGGGTGAAACACACAGGAATAATGTGTCAGAGAATTATGGAATATATATTACATTTAAGAAAAGCACACTTTATTTATCAAACAGCGGTCTGTGATTTTAGCCACTTGTCCGAAGCCAGGGTCTAGTAAAACATTCTTTCGGACCATGGGTCCGGAAAATTTTATATCCCAATCAGACATTATCATTTAGGCCATGCCCCCTTCAAATAGCATATTTTAGAACGACTTTTCACACACATTACAAGTTGTTACATTCAATGTGCCCTCATTATTGCAATATAGCGCTAACTTGGTTATAGTGCGCGGTAAAGCATGGCTCCCAAAATTTACAAACATTTTTAATAAACTCAAGTTTTCCAATGACATGATGTTTTCCCCCTATCTCAGAAAACATTATCAGCTGATCACTGCGATCACGTAACAAGGGAAGTACCAGTCAACAAATCCGAACTGAAGTACGCAATTTAATTCTATTATTATAATATCTAGTAATAAAAAAATGGTTCATGGTTTATCCTGACTGGTCAGATTACCGCTATTGACGCCTTGAAACAAACTTTAGTTGCAAGAAAATGGATACACACATCATAAATGCCGTACCATGACTCGCTAAAAGTCATATTTGAGACAGTTTGACTATCAAATGTCAACAAAACATTTTGCAATCGAAATGCATGTAGCGCGTGAAATCCCTACGGTGACTGGTCAAATTGTTCCATACGTCAAAAAATATCCTGCATACCATCTGTACCAAAGTGCTACGCTTATGGATCTTATAATTTAAAGTATATATGGTGGAAGCTGCAACTAAAATAACACGATATTGGAATATATTATTCCTCATAAAATAATAATTTCAGATACAATTTCTTCCGACCATTGCATAAAAAATCTTTGAAGTTGTAGGAGGAAACGTGTGCATAGCTTATTGCTATTTCTGGCTTAGTTTATGAGAAAATACACACGGTAATCTTAATCTCTGCATATAAAACAATGCCTTGGAGCGCAGGAAATACATTTTAAATGGTAAATCATCATGTCTAGTGATGTTTTATATCAAATTTCATACTCTTATTGACCAAGTTTGTAATACCTGTTTATTCACCTGAATTCGCTGAAGGGATACGATAACGCTCATCAATTATTTGGACCCTGGGTTTTTTTTAAAATGTCCGTACAGAAAGATTTAAATGTCGGGTAAGCAATATTTTAAACCGGACATTTGAGATTCCCAATCAGACATGTCCGGTGCAAATGACCGCTTCTGGATCCCTGTTTCAGACTTTTAAACTATTTTCTTATAAATGTCCATACATTAACACTAAGATATACTGAAAATGATGTCAAGTGACAGGCAAGTAACTAACTGGTTTGAATTCCTCCACCTCCTCTTCTTCCGCCTTTCTCTTCTTATTGACTTTCTTGTCCTCAACCTTCACTTTCTTAACTTTCTCAACCCTGAAAATGTAAACCAAATAACATCATTACTGTATTTACCCAGGGCACAGAAATGCATAAATACACAGTTAGAGACAACAGTTTCTCTTCATGACCCGGCTACCATTTGCTGGGTGTTTTTTATACTTTAGTGTTCAAAACAAAGGAGTCCTTCACACTGTTGCTCTAGTATTTGAATCTACGGACTCTATTTCAGTTTAAACATTAGGGTAATGAATGACAAGGGTCTATTGACTTTCATACATAATTCAAACACCTGACTTGAATATTTATCTACATTTAAAAACAAAACAAAAATAATTTACATTTATTAAAAAATAACTAACTACAAGATGTCATCAATCATCAAAAAAGCACCTGGGATATATCTAGGCATATTCAGAGGCCAATATTTGGACCTAGGTCTGCAGCAAATGTCAGTAAATATTCCCGAAGTGGAATTATAAATTTCCAAATGCATGTAATAGTGTAATAATCAATGTTGTGGCTTTGCACAGGTGACTTGTATATCACTGACCCCCCCCCCCCCCCCCCCCCCCCCCCCCCCCAAATAGCACTCAGTCTCGAATCCTGGACAAATCACTGAGTACATCCCACCAGCCAATCAGACGTCGGAGACTGACCTTGATGACAAGGGTTCATCATCTGAGGACTCTTCTTTGTAGGACCTCTTCTGTGCAACTGGCTCCTCCTTGATTCTGGCAGACTGCAGAACACATACATTTTAGTATTAGCCATCCATAACTCATGTCTTAACTGATTAATAAAAAAGCACAAAAGTAGTCTCAGAAACATATGACAATGAGAGAGTGAAACAATGCAAAATATGACGTTAGTACAGGCACAGTCCATCTCGCTCCAAATGAGAATGATGAATTGCAAAATAACTCAATATCGGGAATAGCGTATTAAATGTCAATACAGTACTCAGCAAAGAATACCCTGTACCAAACAATGTATACTGTTTGTTATTTTTATTCCAATCAGTGGAAAAAGTTGTTTCAGAGACTATCATGTTGTTATGTGTAATAGTTGACATCATGAATGGAGGGGGGCACAATGGTAGGAGGACCTACGGGCCCTCCAACTGACCAGTCAGAACATTGATTACCAGATCAGGAAAGAGATAGTCAGAATGTGTTGCTTATCATGATTTTCGAAAAGGTTAATATGTGGTATTCCGAAGAACATTTCCGTTTAAATCATCATCTATCTCTCGCTTCCCTGGGATAAACATTTGAAAGGAAGAGACTTTACATAGACTATGGGACATATTGCCATACAATCTGGGTCATCTATTGGACATTCAAGAATGTTCTTTGTTCTTTGTTCAATTTTTGAAGACCTTTGTCAAAATATGTTTCAAAGCATAGTCTGGAATAGAAGTCGCCAGTTTGAAAATAGTGCTGTATAGCACTAGAGAGCTGCTTTCTGATTGGCTAATGACACCTTCTTGTTATCCATTTCATTGATCATTCGAAAGGTTGTTCTGACGTGACCTGCAATGGTATGCCCTCAGATCTGAGTTTAGTGAGAACCAAAGTCTGGTTTTAATGAGGTTGGTCAACTACAATATCATCTACAGAGCTGCAATCCACTTTCCTCTTCTACTTTAAATTCCACCCATGTACTATTTGCTACACCACATACCTATTACAGTGAACTATGTTCATAATGAACATGCTTATAACAAACTGACGGATATATAACAAACATATTTTTTGGTCACCGGCCATTTGTGTATATAATTATATGCTGTATATATGCTTATAACGACCTACGTTTATTACAAACTAAAATTAGTGGTTCCTTGAGTTTGTTATAACCATAGTTTACTGTACTAAGTTCTTTCTTGATCCACATAACGTCCACACATTTTCAGAAGTAAAAAAATTAGTACTCAATGCTCTGACTAAAATACATACCAGAGGTTTGTCATCATCATCACTCATTGGTTCCGCCTTGACAACTGGCTTTGGTGGTGAAGGATCTTCATCCGACTTCATGTCAACATCTGAGCCAATTGATGGTACCCCTGCTTCTGTTTTTACACTTGGCTTCTCATGCTTGTCCCGTTTCTCCTTATGATGTCTTTCCTTGTCCCTTGACTTGTCCTTACTGGAGCTGTGTGATGAAGAGGAGTGATCTTTACTCCTACTTGATGAACTGCTGGACTTATGCTTGTCCGGTGAGGAGGACTTATGTTTGTCAGATGAGCTTGACTTGTGTTTATCTGATGATGAGTTTGAGGACTTATGTTTGTCTGGTGATGAAGAAGACGATTTGTGTCCATCCTTATGTCGGTCCTTGTGTTTATCTGAGGAGCTGCTGCTGCTATGATGTTTGTCTTTGCTGCTGGAATGGCTGCTACTGTGGTGCTTGTCCTTGCTGCTGGAGGAAGAGCTCCCATCCTTGTGCTTGCTGCTAGAGCTATGACCATCCTTATGCTTGCTGGAGGAGCTGGAGGAATGATGCTTTGAGCTGCTGCCATCTTTATGTTTTGAGCTTCCATCTCTGTGTTTGTCCTTGGATGAGGATGAGGAGCTGTGATGTTTGCTGGAACTATGGTGGTGGTCTTTAGACTTACTACTGCTGTGTTCTCGATGTTTGTCCTTGTGTTTGTCTCCCGCTTCATGTTTGTCAGACACATGGTTGGACAGACCATTGGATGAGACATGGTTGGCAGCTGGTTCTCCACTCCCTCCGTTCTGCATCTTCTTCTTTAGAACTTCTGCTGCAACAAAACTCTGACATTAGAAACACTGATCCCAAGGATGGCAAAATGACATACCTTGATCACCTTTATCTGTCCAAAACTGATGGGGTTATTGGTGAGTTTGATTTTACGCCGCTTTTAGCAATATTCAAGCAATATCATAGTGGGGGACACCAGAAATGGGCTTCACACATTGTACCCATGTTGGGAATCGAACCCGTGTCTTTGGTGATGCGAGTGAGAGCTTTAACCACTAGGCTGCCCAACCGCCCATGGGGTTATTGGTGGAATGGTGGATACAAAGTAACTCTATAACTGCCATTTCAATGGCAAACAAAGACCAATACAGTCTACGTCTAGGCAAAAGAAATTCTACTACCTTGAACTAATACTGTCTCATTAATAACAAAAGATTTAAACATTTCGGCATTATCAACAAAGGCAAACGGGCTAGTCAAAACATTTTCTTACAAGATTTTGTCTCAAGGCTAGTGGCTCAGATGAAAGGCAACACATATTATATTTGTCGCCATTTTGGTGTCCGACTTGGGTTTGAACAAATGTACACAAAGTAAGATATCATGGCCTTAATCTCACACCCGGGAAATGGCAATATCTTTAAGCAACATCCAGCTTCAGGTTCATAACATTGATTTCACAAGTTCAACTGTGAACATATCATGAAAAGAAATTCAATAGAAAAAGTTGACAATTTAAAATAAATAAATTATTATCTCCTAGTATGTTGTACAGACAAGAAAATTAGAAAAGCATTACAAGGAAACCAAAGCAGCAATATGTATCCTGGTGAAAATCTGTAAAAAACACTAACTAAAAAGGTTGAACAAGTTTTTGGTGAGAGCAGAATTAGAGAATTCAGTCAAGTAATTTGGCAACCACTTAATGAATTTTTAAAAGAAATGATTATTTCTTGAAACATTATTGAGAATCTAATTTTTCAGTTCAATTTCCATAAACAAACATCACTCCAATTTCTTCATTATGCCAATGTTGTATTGTCTAATCCTACCTAAATAACCACCACAAGGCCGTCAACATCATCATTAACAAGAACATCATATTTCATAACTAAAGTTCATATTAAAATGTTATACTTTCAACTGCAAAGCTAAAAAAAATAAAGAATTAAATCTACCTTTACATGTTCACGGAGATTGGTAAATGCATTGTTTTGTTGAGAAAACGAAAATGGATTTGCAGTTCAAATAATAGTTAACTATTTGGCATTTAAATAAAGATTCTTACGGTGCCGCAAAGGTGAACAAGTAAAAGGGGCGGTACAAATCTTCATCTTCATGAATATGCAAATGAGGTGAGTGCGGTCACATGTGAGGGAGAAACATTTAGTTCGAAGCGGAAACAAAGAAGTTTAACAACACCACGGATACTTTTTCCGAAACCCCTTTGTTAAAACTGGCTTATGACATATCAATCTTCAAAATACCAAATCAAGGACACCGACAACAATCAATGAATGAGCTCACAATCGATCAATATTTAAAAGTCTCCCGCGCCTGAAGCCAGTGTTGATTTGGTAGCCAAGCCAGGCTTCCTTCGCCTAAGTCGAAACACTTGTTACAAGCACTGAAAAGTTTATGTAAAGGCAAAAATCCTTATTATACAATATAACCTTATACATTTTCACATATAAAATCTATAAGGACAACAATGGTGGCGAATTTCCAAGGAAATGTTGTTGTGTTGGACTTAGGCTCTCGAACGCCGGAATCTGATTTGTCCTTTCACGAGACTAAGTCCGAACATCCATTTCGCACCTGCTACACATTTACTCACCAGATTCTGGCCTTTCCGAGGAACTGCCGGAGTCCTGAAAATTGTAAGATAGAGTTTATGATCCACAAAACAAATAAAATCCAAAAATCTGATCAATTATCCCGGGGGGACTCTGATATGTTAACACAAAAAGACCACATTGACCCGCCGAGCAGTTCGGACTCTGAAAAATTTTCAGCCATCTTGACTTAGTCTCAGCGAGGCGCTTTGTCTGGTACCCTAGCCCCCCGACAAATCAAACAATCATGGTCAATATACAACAGAATTAACTGTTTCAAAATATTCAACAACGAAATCGTACTCACCATCGAGTGATTAATGCTACCAAATTCGTCGGCACTTGCCATATTCACAAAATCTTTTCGCTTGATATTCCTCTTTGCAATGGCGGAGGAAATCTAGCTGCGTGTGCGGCTAAGTCCCAATTTTATCTCATTGAGCATGCGCAGACTGTGACTCGCGCACACGACATAACAGTGACAGGTAAACAACAGTAGAAAGACAAATACTGCGATCTCAGCACTTCCTAATTGAAATAACTAACAAATGACACATTTCCGATGGTGTATGAATGTAATGTCATAATAAATACCTTTGAAAAGCAGTTAATGTAATCAGAAATGAAATGTGAACCAGAAAGAGTATAGTAAACTCCGTTTGTTTCTCGGTACTCGTACTCAGTTTGAAGTCAACAATGTTTTACATGTGATAAAACAATAATTACACGATCCGTGAACGAAAAGTACGGAAATATTGTAGATACACTATATCCTTTAAACACAAGGGAGTATCACTGATTTGAAACTTGTAAATAAATTAACTATATTTTATATTCAAACTTGAGATATTCATTAAGGCAGAGACCACATACCGGTCTCTGATTGAGATTCAAAACTGTAAGCTGTTCTTGCATTTTAGTATTATACAAATCCACGGGAAGAAAACAATCTTCCTTTGTTTCCACATATTGTCTCGACCTGCCTGTGTCATATAGCCAAGCCGCGACAAATTAATAAGTAGACGTCTAGAAGAACCGCTGTAGTGGAGAATGTGGGTGCAGTTTGTATTATATGATTGTTGTCAGTATTAGAAATGTTCTTCAGTGTTGTGCATTTCGGGCGCGCATATATTACCTTTCTTTCTCATATTTTCATTGTAAAAATACCATAATCATCTCTTTTTTTATTTTATGAAACAGAATTTGAATTATTAATTACAATTTATTTCTAAGAATATGTTTATCATATACATAGGTGGTGTATCAAATAAACTGTAGTTGTAATATAACAAATGCAATGTATTATTATGCAAGGTGGTTTGTGCTATGTGTTACATTTCAGGCTTAGGCCTTCACAAAGTACCTCATATATCATACCAAGGTATTTGTAATTTTTGTTTTTCCAGAACACATTTCACCTGCGGACAGTTTAGACAGTTTTCCACAAAATTCACAAAAAGTCATCCCCCTCCCTCTCCAATATACATGTTCTGGTATGTGGTTTTAACTTATATACTTGTAATACTTGCATCCATTTGGGTATTCGCGAAACTGTTAATTACGACATTATCACATGTTACGAGAGAGACATCAACATTATTATGGGTGAGATTCTGTGACAGACCCCCTGGAGTGACGTGGCCATCTGGGTCTACAGTGCTGCTCCCCTCAAGCTTACTGTCATCCATTACGTGGCGGCGATGGAACGGTTTTTTCGACACTTGATTAACATTACAGGGTACCAAGAAAGACCGTATTCCATCACTACATAATGAATTGTAAACTGGGTGCAAGTAGGACAGTATTAACATATAAACACTTTCCACGTAGACATGGTGTAACAACAACAGCAATAATTATAATAATAATATTATTATTATTGTTGTTGTTATTATTATTATTATGATGATGATGATGATGATGATGATGATGATGATGATTTAAGGATAAGAATTTATGGACAACTTTTTTATTATCATCCATAAATTCTTATCCTTACTTAATATTCCAACTTCTAAATGCCAATCATAGAAGTTATTATTTTTATTTTTATTATTACAGCAGACGATGAACACTCCATTTGACATTGACGGTATCCGGGTATATGAAATAGGTGTAAACGCGGATATTTCCTCATCAGTGTAAGCAATGTATTTTTAATGCTCCTGTACACAGCAGTGTGAATAAAAAAAATATGTATCCGTGACAAGCGTTAATGTGTGGGACACAAGTGTTTTATTCACGCGTGTTCAGGAGTAGTCAGAATGCACATAGTAAAAAACGGATATTGCGGTTAACGTAGGAATATTATACACTTGTGGCGTAAACGCGTGACGTCACGGTTGGTTAAAATCGAGCACTGACGTCATAGCCTGTTTTGCCGGAGGATTGTGACAAAGCGAGCTATTTGCAGTCCCGAGTAAGCATTTCGCACGAACCAGTCGGCACACGAACCAGTCGGATGACAATGCGATGCTACCCGAAATGATATACTTGTCAATATCTTCTAGATAAAAGCGAGTAGAGTGTATCAGTAATATACTACACACTATTTGGTACGTAGCTTCGTATGATGCGTTATTCAGTGCAGAGATTAAGAAAACCACATCGCTAATATTCGCTATCTTGTGAGTAGATTAACAAGTATTAGCTGTCTGTCGTGGTGTGTTTATTGAACAATTTGCTGATTTGACACGTCCTGAAAAATCATTATGGCGACAACGGTAATCTAATTTAGTTAATAAAACAATACCCCGGATAATCCCAGAAGACAAACATGTAAATGACTGGGCGGACGGTGTTCGCGGCATCCCTTTTAAGTGTTCTGTGATTGACAGGGAGGCGTGCTGATAGCATTGTCCACGTGCTAATTAAAGGCATGCACCGGTACGCTTAACGACTGGCAGGGTCTTTTATTGCGTTTGACGCCAGGCTTTGATCGTTGCGTCTTATATCTGTCATTATTATCGCGAACCTGGAGTGACACGTGAAAGAGTTGTAACGGACTGACGTACGTGTTGTTTTTGCACAATAATTAATACGCAGTTCAGTGCCTTGTGATAAAAAAAAGTAGTTTTAACTTCAGAGGTACATAGAATTTTGTTAATTATTCTATGATTTATAATTACTTTAAGGTAGAGGGATCTGCTACTGGGCGGTGTGTTAGCCTTGCGATTATGCGTTCGCACGACACGCCGAAGGCCTGGGTTCGATTCCCTACAATGTGTGAATCCCTGCAATATTGATAAAAGCGGCGTACAACAATGCTCACCCACTCTACTGTTACCACTACTGCTATTATTTCTTATACTAATCATATATGTAGTTAACAGGTATTGATGGTATATATCTAATGATACAATTTGATACAAACATAACTTTCGATTGTTGATATAAATATTTTACAATCCATAATGTTACCTTGAGGACAATTTTGCATCTCTGTTTCATGTTCTACACGTTATATTTAACTTCCTTGTCGTTTTACATGTTTTAATAGGAAAAGGTACAACCACTGCTTTGTCAAACAATGAAACAATTGTCCTCTTATAGCTTTGTGTTATAGCATTCCATATAGTCTTTCTCCACCTGGGCGGTCGGCTAGCCCAGTGGTTAAAGCGTTCGCTCGTCACGCCGAAGACCCGGGTTCGATTCCCGACATTGGTTCAACGTGTGAAGCCCATCTCTGGTGTTCCCCGCCGTGATATTGCTGGAATATTGCTAAAAGCGGCGTAAAACCATACTCACACACTCACTCTTTCTCCACCTGCAGCTATTTTGTATTAAACTTAGGAGCGAAAGAAACTATACCCCTTAGTTGATTTTATAATATGTTTGATTTTCAAATGAAAATACCTTAAGTTAGCGATTTAATATACAAAAAATTATCTGTACCGGCACTTAGCCAGCACTGAAAGAATACTTCTACATGGTTTTATAACACTGGCTAACTCTGGTTGAAGTTAGTCATTCCTGGCTCTCAGACATCTCTGTGGTAACCTGGGTTGACTCGGCTTCCTTAGAGTTTGAAGGGGGCACGGGTGGCCCAGTCGTCTAAGTCGCCGCAATTCGCTGTGCAGTTGCGTCCCTTGGGCACGCCAGAAACCTATGATTGTGGGCTCGAATCCCGGTTCACCCCGATTATGTTTCTAGGTTTGTCAGCACCGTTCTCGTGGGTTCCACCGAAGTGCATCACTTCGGGGTTTTCCTCCCACATTAAGCTGACACGCTGTGATAAAACTGGAATACTGTTAAAAGCGGCGTGAAACCCATCTCACTCACTTAGATTTTGATAATCGAACGTATACGTACGAACTTTCCACAGAATTTCACTCGCACATGTTTTCATGCATTTGTGTCAAATATATATATATACACACCATATAAATACTCTATTTTGTACCAGGTCCCAAGTGGGCGTTATTTTACAATAAAATATCCTTGATTCTTGATTCATCAGTGTAATTTGAGTGGACGGCTATATTTAGAGTCGTTTCATGCGAATTGGACTCGGTACCAGACGTCATATACCTGGACGAAGACTGGTAGACTAACATCTAGTCTTTGAATGAACATATTGTACAGAAAGAAACAGTTGTTAAATTATAGTTATAAAATATGATAAAAAGGAGCCAAGAGACTTTTCATTTTCAGAAATGCGAAACTTTTAGCAATCCCTCTCTCTCCTCACTAGGGTAACAATGAAGCAACTAAAGAAAATACAGAGCTTTTCTATGTCACCATGGATGCCTTTCATCAGAGACCATATAATATTATATGGTCTCTGCTTTCATCCATCCGACGGTAGAAACATGTAGTCAGTGGAATGACCTATGTTGCCAGCCCAGTGTGGCCGGGAAGAGCAGGAGCAGGTCTTGGCTCAGTGTGGGGTGTTGGGGAGTGGGGGAGGAGGCTCACTATGTGCTAATACTAAACACGAATGACAGCTAGAGATTGACTGATAATTACAAGCTCCGTGCTCGCTTGCGAATTCAGCAGATTTGTACAGAACCTGATACTGCAGGAGTATAGACATGCCAAACATTATAGACTTGCATGGGCTAATATTAGATATATTTGTTTTAGGGTCTGTATGACAGACAAGAAGACATGGCAGCGAACGAATCTATAGAGTATTTTTCCGAATTGAATGGTGATATAATATCATGGATTATTGTTCAATCTCCGGGAATTACTGGAAACTAGTATTCGATGTTTTATTCCTATGCACTCATTTTTGAAATTCCGAATATGTTTGTGAGCAATGCCATTTCTAACGTCTCTACAATCACGTTTCACATCATACCAACTGCTTGATATTTCCAACTATTAAATCATTCAAAATGAGTCACGGAGACGGCACATGATGACTCGTTACATTAGAGTGAGTGAGTGTGGTTTTACGCCGCTTTTAGCAATATTCCATCAATATCACGGCGGCGACATTGTATCCATGTTGGGAATCGTATCCGGGTCTTCGGCGTGACGAGCGAACGCTTTAATCACTGGGCTGCCTCACCCTGTTACATTAGCAAAGTGAGTATGGTTTTGCGCCGCTTTTAAAAATATTCCAACAAAATCAAGTTTGGGGGCACCAATTAAGAATGGGCTTTATAGAATATACCAATGTATGGACGTGTGCACGCGTTTGGGGGCAGAGCATAAAATTACAACAAGAATCAAAGAAAAATCAATTCGTTCACTGGATATGTTGTATGTTCTAAAAATGTGTTTTGATAAAAGAAAAAGTTTCAGAGATTGTTTTGTTTGTCTTGAAACGTTCACAAAAGGTGGAACATTATGTCTCAAACACAAATCCCTGGCATCCGCCTGAAAGAAACCGGCCCAAGGCATGTATATCTATCAGCTAAAGAAACCGGCCGATGGCATGTATATCTATCAACTAAAGAAACCGGCCGATGGCATGTATATCTATCAACTAAAGAAACCGGCCCATGGCATGTATATCTATCAACTAAAGAAACCGGCCCATGGCATGTATATCTATCAACTAAAGAAACCGACCCATGGCATGTATATCTATCAACTAAAGAAACCGGCCGATGGCATGTATATCTATCAACTAAAGAAACTGGCCCATGGCATGTATATCTATCAACTAAAGAAACCGGTCGATGGCATGTATATCTATCAACTAAAGAAACCGGCCCATGGCATTTATATCTATCAACTAAAGAAACCGGCCCATGGCATGTATATCTATCAGCTAAAGAAACCGGTCGATGGCATTTATATCTATCAACTAAAGAAACCGGTCGATGGCATGTATATCTATCAACTAAAGAAATCGGTCGATGGCATGTATATCTATCAACTAAAGAAACCGACCTATGGCATGTATATCTATCAACTAAAGAAACCGGCCCATGGCATGTATATCTATCAACTAAAGAAACCGACCCATTGCATGTATATCTATCAACTAAAGAAACCGGTCGATGGCATGTATATCTACCAACTAAAGATGGCTGTCTGGACTGTGTGTAAAGAGGAGGGTGGTGTATCCTATAGCTGTCTGGACTGTGTGTATAGAGGAGGGTGGTGTATCCTATAGCTGTCTGGACTGTGTGTATAGAGGAGGGTGGTGTACACTATAGCTGTCTGGACTGTGTGTATAGAGGAGGGTGGTGTATCCTATAGCTGTCTGGGCTGTGTGTATAGAGGAGGGTGGTGTATCCTATGGCTGTCTGGACTGTGTGTATAGAGGAGGGTGGTGTACACTATAGCTGTCTGGACTGTGTGTATAGAGGAGGGTGGTGTATCCTATGGCTGTCTGGACTGTGTGTATAGAGGAGGATGGTGTATCCTATAGCTGTCTGGACTGTGTGTAGAGGAGGGTGGTGTATCCTATAGCTGTCTGGACTGTGTGTATAGAGGAGGGTGGTGTACACTATGGCTGTCTGGACTGTGTGTATAGAGGAGGGTGGTGTATCCTATAGCTGTCTGGACTGTGTGTATAGAGGAGGGTGGTGTACACTATAGCTGTCTGGACTGTGTGTATAGAGGAGGGTGGTGTATCCTATGGCTGTCTGGACTGTGTGTATAGAGGAGGGTGGTGTATCCTATAGCTGTCTGGACTGTGTGTATAGAGGAGGGTGGTGTACACTATGGCTGTCTGGACTGTGTGTAGAGGAGGGTGGTGTATCCTATAGCTGTCTGGACTGTGTGTATAGAGGAGGGTGGTGTACACTATGGCTGTCTGGACTGTGTGTATAGAGGAGGGTGGTGTATCCTATAGCTGTCTGGACTGTGTGTATAGAGGAGGGTGGTATACACTATAGCTGTCTGGACTGTGTGTGTAGAGGAGGGTGGTGTATCCTATAGCTGTCTGGACTGTGTGTATAGAGGAGGGTGGTATACACTATAGCTGTCTGGACTGTGTGTATAGAGGAGGGTGGTGTATCCTATAGCTGTCTGGACTGTGTGTATAGAGGAGGGTGGTGTACACTATAGCTGTCTGGACTGTGTGTATAGAGGAGGGTGGTGTATCCTATAGCTGTCTGGACTGTGTGTGTAGAGGAGGGTGGTGTATCCTATAGCTGTCTGGACTGTGTGTATAGAGGAGGGTGGTGTACACTATAGCTGTCTGGACTGTGTGTATAGAGGAGGGTGGTGTATCCTATGGCTGTCTGGACTGTGTGTATAGAGGAGGGTGGTGTACACTATGGCTGTCTGGACTGTGTGTATAGAGGAGGATGGTGTATCCTATAGCTGTCTGGACTGTGTGTATAGAGGAGGGTGGTGTACACTATAGCTGTCTGGACTGTGTGTATAGAGGAGGGTGGTGTACACTATAGCTGTCTGGACTGTGTGTGTAGAGGAGGGTGGTGTATCCTATAACTGTCTGGACTGTGTGTGTAGAGGAGGGTGGTATACACTATGGCTGTCTGGACTGTGTGTATAGAGGAGGGTGGTGTATCCTATAGCTGTCTGGACTGTGTGTATAGAGGAGGGTGGTGTATCCTATATGTGTCTGGACTGTGTGTATAGAGGAGGGTGGTGTACACTATAGCTGTCTGGACTGTGTGTATAGAGGAGGGTGGTGTACCCTATGGCTGTCTGGACTGTGTGTATAGAGGAGGATGGTGTATCCTATAGCTGTCTGGACTGTGTATAGAGGAGGGTGGTGTATCCTATAGCTGTCTGGACTGTGTGTATAGAGGAGAGTGGTGTACACTGTAGCTGTCTGGACTGTGTGTATAGAGGAGGGTGGTGTATCCTGTAGCTGTCTGGACTGTGTGTATAGAGGAGGGTGGTGTACACTATGGCTGTCTGGACTGTGTGTATAGAGGAGGGTGGTGTATCCTATAGCTGTCTGGACTGTGTGTATAGAGGAGGGTGGTGTACACTATGGCTGTCTGGACTGTGTGTATAGAGGAGGGTGGTGTATCCTATAGCTGTCTGGACTGTGTGTATAGAGGAGGGTGGTGTACACTATAGCTGTCTGGACTGTGTGTATAGAGGAGGGTGGTGTACACTATAGCTGTCTGGACTGTGTGTATAGAGGAGGGTGGTGTACACTATAGCTGTCTGGACTGTGTGTATAGAGGAGGGTGGTGTACACTATAGCTGTCTGGACTGTGTGTATAGAGGAGGGTGGTGTATCCTATAGCTGTCTGGACTGTGTATAGAGGAGGGTGGTGTATCCTATAGCTTTCTGGACTGTGTGTATAGAGGAGGGTGGTGTACACTGTAGCTGTCTGGACTGTGTGTATAGAGGAGGGTGGTGTATCCTGTAGCTGTCTGGACTGTGTGTATAGAGGAGGGTGGTGTACACTATGGCTGTCTGGACTGTGTGTATAGAGGAGGGTGGTGTATCCTATAGCTGTCTGGACTGTGTGTATAGAGGAGGGTGGTGTACACTATGGCTGTCTGGACTGTGTGTATAGAGGAGGGTGGTGTATCCTATAGCTGTCTGGACTGTGTGTATAGAGGAGGGTGGTGTACACTATAGCTGTCTGGACTGTGTGTATAGAGGAGGGTGGTGTATCCTATAGCTGTCTGGACTGTGTGTATAGAGGAGGGTGGTGTATCCTATAGCTGTCTGGACTGTGTGTATAGAGGAGGGTGGTAAACACTATAGCTGTCTGGACTGTGTGTATAGAGGAGGGTGGTGTATCCTATAGCTGTCTGGACTGTGTGTATAGAGGAGGATGGTGTATCCTATAGCTGTCTGGACTGTGTGTATAGAGGAGGATGGTGTATCCTATAGCTGTCTGGACTGTGTGTATAGAGGAGGATGGTGTATCCTATAGCTGTCTGGACTGTGTGTATAGAGGAGGGTGGTGTACACTATGGCTGTCTGGACTGTGTGTATAGAGGAGGGTGGTGTATCCTATAGCTGTCTGGACTGTGTGTATAGAGGAGGGTGGTATACACTATAGCTGTCTGGACTGTGTGTGTAGAGGAGGGTGGTGTATCCTATAGCTGTCTGGACTGTGTGTATAGAGGAGGGTGGTGTACACTATAGCTGTCTGGACTGTGTGTATAGAGGAGGGTGGTGTATCCTATAGCTGTCTGGACTGTGTGTATAGAGGAGGGTGGTGTACACTATAGCTGTCTGGACTGTGTGTATAGAGGAGGGTGGTGTATCCTATAGCTGTCTGGGCTGTGTGTATAGAGGAGGGTGGTGTATCCTATGGCTGTCTGGACTGTGTGTATAGAGGAGGGTGGTGTACACTATGGCTGTCTGGACTGTGTGTATAGAGGAGGGTGGTATATCCTATGGCTGTCTGGACTGTGTGTATAGAGGAGGGTGGTGTATCCTATAGCTGTCTGGACTGTGTGTATAGAGGAGGGTGGTGTACACTATGGCTGTCTGGACTGTGTGTATAGAGGAGGGTGGTGTATCCTATAGCTGTCTGGACTGTGTGTATAGAGGAGGGTGGTGTACACTATAGCTGTCTGGACTGTGTGTATAGAGGAGGGTGGTGTATCCTATAGCTGTCTGGACTGTGTGTGTAGAGGAGGGTGGTGTATCCTATAGCTGTCTGGACTGTGTGTATAGAGGAGGGTGGTGTACACTATAGCTGTCTGGACTGTGTGTATAGAGGAGGGTGGTGTATCCTATGGCTGTCTGGACTGTGTGTATAGAGGAGGGTGGTGTACACTATGGCTGTCTGGACTGTGTGTATAGAGGAGGATGGTGTATCCTATAGCTGTCTGGACTGTGTGAATAGAGGAGGGTGGTGTACACTATAGCTGTCTGGACTGTTTGTATAGAGGAGGGTGGTGTACACTATAGCTGTCTGGACTGTGTGTGTAGAGGAGGGTGGTGTATCCTATAACTGTCTGGACTGTGTGTGTAGAGGAGGGTGGTATACACTATGGCTGTCTGGACTGTGTGTATAGAGGAGGGTGGTGTATCCTATAGCTGTCTGGACTGTGTGTATAGAGGAGGGTGGTGTACACTATAGCTGTCTGGACTGTGTGTGTAGAGGAGGGTGGTGTATCCTATAACTGTCTGGACTGTGTGTGTAGAGGAGGGTGGTATACACTATGGCTGTCTGGACTGTGTGTATAGAGGAGGGTGGTGTATCCTATAGCTGTCTGGACTGTGTGTATAGAGGAGGGTGGTGTATCCTATATGTGTCTGGACTGTGTGTATAGAGGAGGGTGGTGTACACTATAGCTGTCTGGACTGTGTGTATAGAGGAGGGTGGTGTACCCTATGGCTGTCTGGACTGTGTGTATAGAGGAGGATGGTGTATCCTATAGCTGTCTGGACTGTGTATAGAGGAGGGTGGTGTATCCTATAGCTGTCTGGACTGTGTGTATAGAGGAGGGTGGTGTACACTGTAGCTGTCTGGACTGTGTGTATAGAGGAGGGTGGTGTATCCTGTAGCTGTCTGGACTGTGTGTATAGAGGAGGGTGGTGTACACTATGGCTGTCTGGACTGTGTGTATAGAGGAGGGTGGTGTATCCTATAGCTGTCTGGACTGTGTGTATAGAGGAGGGTGGTGTACACTATGGCTGTCTGGACTGTGTGTATAGAGGAGGGTGGTGTATCCTATAGCTGTCTGGACTGTGTGTATAGAGGAGGGTGGTGTACACTATAGCTGTCTGGACTGTGTGTATAGAGGAGGGTGGTGTACACTATAGCTGTCTGGACTGTGTGTATAGAGGAGGGTGGTGTACACTATAGCTGTCTGGACTGTGTGTATAGAGGAGGGTGGTGTACACTATAGCTGTCTGGACTGTGTGTATAGAGGAGGGTGGTGTATCCTATAGCTGTCTGGACTGTGTATAGAGGAGGGTGGTGTATCCTATAGCTTTCTGGACTGTGTGTATAGAGGAGGGTGGTGTACACTGTAGCTGTCTGGACTGTGTGTATAGAGGAGGGTGGTGTATCCTGTAGCTGTCTGGACTGTGTGTATAGAGGAGGGTGGTGTACACTATGGCTGTCTGGACTGTGTGTATAGAGGAGGGTGGTGTATCCTATAGCTGTCTGGACTGTGTGTATAGAGGAGGGTGGTGTACACTATGGCTGTCTGGACTGTGTGTATAGAGGAGGGTGGTGTATCCTATAGCTGTCTGGACTGTGTGTATAGAGGAGGGTGGTGTACACTATAGCTGTCTGGACTGTGTGTATAGAGGAGGGTGGTGTATCCTATAGCTGTCTGGACTGTGTGTATAGAGGAGGGTGGTGTATCCTATAGCTGTCTGGACTGTGTGTATAGAGGAGGGTGGTAAACACTATAGCTGTCTGGACTGTGTGTATAGAGGAGGGTGGTGTATCCTATAGCTGTCTGGACTGTGTGTATAGAGGAGGATGGTGTATCCTATAGCTGTCTGGACTGTGTGTATAGAGGAGGATGGTGTATCCTATAGCTGTCTGGACTGTGTGTATAGAGGAGGATGGTGTATCCTATAGCTGTCTGGACTGTGTGTATAGAGGAGGGTGGTGTACACTATGGCTGTCTGGACTGTGTGTATAGAGGAGGGTGGTGTATCCTATAGCTGTCTGGACTGTGTGTATAGAGGAGGGTGGTGTATCCTATAGCTGTCTGGACTGTGTGTATAGAGGAGGGTGGTGTACACTATAGCTGTCTGGACTGTGTGTATAGAGGAGGGTGGTATACACTATGGCTGTCTGAACTGTGTGTATAGAGGAGGGTGGTGTATCCTATAGCTGTCTGGACTGTGTGTATAGAGGAGGGTGGTGTATCCTATAGCTGTCTGGACTGTGTGTATAGAGGAGGGTGGTGTATCCTGTAGCTGTCTGGACTGTGTGTATAGAGGAGGGTGGTGTACCCTATGGCTGTCTGGACTGTGTGTATAGAGGAGGGTGGTGTATCCTATAGCTGTCTGGACTGTGTGTATAGAGGAGGGTGGTGTACACTATGGCTGTCTGGACTGTGTGTAGAGGAGGGTGGTGTACACTATGGCTGTCTGGACTGTGTGTATAGAGGAGGGTGGTGTACACTATGGCTGTCTGGACTGTGTGTATAGAGGAGGGTGGTGTACACTATGGCTGTCTGGACTGTGTGTAGAGGAGGGTGGTGTATCCTATAGCTGTCTGGACTGTGTGTATAGAGGAGGGTGTGGTATCCTATAGCTGTCTGGACTGTGTGTATAGAGGAGGGTGTGGTATCCTATAGCTGTCTGGACTGTGTGTATAGAGGAGGGTGGTGTATCCTGTAGCTGTCTGGACTGTGTGTATAGAGGAGGGTGGTGTATCCTATGGCTGTCTGGACTGTGTGTATAGAGGAGGGTGGTGTATCCTATAGCTGTCTGGACTGTGTGTATAGAGGAGGGTGGTGTATCCTATAGCTGTCTGGACTGTGTGTGTAGAGGAGGGTGGTATATCCTATAGCTGTCTGGACTGTGTGTAGAGGAGGGTGGTATATCCTATAGCTGTCTGGACTGTGTGTATAGAGGAGGGTGGTGTATCCTATAGCTGTCTGGACTGTGTGTGTAGAGGAGGGTGGTATATCCTATAGCTGTCTGGACTGTGTGTAGAGGAGGGTGGTGTACACTATAGCTGTCTGGACTGTGTGTATAGAGGAGGGTGGTGTATCCTATAGCTGTCTGGACTGTGTGTATAGAGGAGGGTGGTGTATCCTATGGCTGTCTGGACTGTGTGTATAGAGGAGGGTGGTGTATCCTATGGCTGTCTGGACTGTGTGTATAGAGGAGGGCGGTGTATCCTATGGCTGTCTGGACTGTGTGTATAGAGGAGGGCGGTGTATCCTATGGCTGTCTGGACTGTGTGTATAGAGGAGGATGGTGTATCCTATAGCTGTCTGGACTGTGTGTATAGAGGAGGGCGGTGTATCCTATGGCTGTCTGGACTGTGTGTAGAGGAGGGTGGTATACACTATGGCTGTCTGGACTGTGTGTATAGAGGAGGGCGGTGTATCCTATGGCTGTCTGGACTGTGTGTATAGAGGAGGATGGTGTATCCTATAGCTGTCTGGACTGTGTGTATAGAGGAGGGTGGTGTATCCTATGGCTGTCTGGACTGTGTGTAGAGGAGGGTGGTATACACTATGGCTGTCTGGACTGTGTGTATAGAGGAGGGCGGTGTATCCTATGGCTGTCTGGACTGTGTGTGTAGAGGAGGATGGTGTATCCTATAGCTGTCTGGACTGTGTGTATAGAGGAGGGTGGTGTATCCTATATGTGTCTGGACTGTGTGTATAGAGGAGGGTGGTGTACACTATAGCTGTCTGGACTGTGTGTATAGAGGAGGGTGGTATACACTATGGCTGTCCGGACTGTGTGTATAGAGGAGGGTGGTGTACACTATAGCTGTCTGGACTGTGTGTATAGAGGAGGGTTGTGTGCACTATATGGCTGTCTGGACTGTGTGTATAGAAGAGAAATGTTGATATTCAGCTTATATATAACATTTTCACCATATGTATGTACATCTCTTTGCAGATTTCAAATACTGATTCTGTCCTTTTATACAGAGTGTAAGTAAGATCAGTCTGACGGAATTCATCTGTATATCAACGAGAATAATGTCTTGACAGGGAGCGACATCTCTGCTGACGTCACGGACATCCGTATCATCTCAACACAGGCGGTAGGGGGCGTGACCAGTCATGTGATCAGGTCCGAATGGAAGACTCTGAGAAATGAAGTAAATGAAATAATATTCGCTACACAGAAAAACACAGAGCATTATGTTGGTGTTCCCGCGCTGCAGTAGAGATCTTCACTTACAGGGTGGTTATACCGTCTCTCTTTGGGCTGTAACAGTTTCATTATAATTTTGTTGTTTAAAGCCGCACTCAGCAATATTCCAGCTGTATGACGGCGGTCTGTAAATAATTGAGTCTGGACCAGACAATCTAGTGATTGACATCATGAGCATCGATCCACGCAATTGGGATACAATGACAGTCATCAACCAAGTCAGCGAGCCTGACCATCTGATCCCGTTAGTCTCCTCTTACGCCAAGCATAGTCGCCTTTAACAGCAAGCATGAGTTCTGAAGACCTATTCTACCCCGGATCTTCACTGGTCTCATTATAAGTAGACAGGCAGATATTTTCACTCCTTCCCTTGTCTATAACCTTGCATTGTGTGCAGTTTCGGAATACGTCCTCTATTTTGCAATTATACGGATTATCTGTCGCGAGTTGATTAAGAATTATGTTTGTAAGTCCCGAGTCTTGGCGACAGATAATCTGTAATTTCGAGTTGCGAGTATGTTACTCCATATGTCGTATTAAGTCATGTTCGGAGAAAATGAAGAAAAATATGGGCTTCCCGAGTGAAGATATCAACTCAGTCTATCATTTTTTTAACTCGTGAAGATCGTCTATGCTTGTCGTAAGAGGCGACTGACGGGATCGGATGGTTCGCTGACTTGGTTGATGCATGTCATCGTATCCCAATTGAGTAGATCGATGCTGGGTTGTCTGGTCCAGACTCAATTATTTACCGCCGCATATAGCCGGAATATTGCTGAGTGCGGCGTCTAACAACACACAAACAATCATTTTTTGGAACGACGTCACAGGAAACCGACTGTGACGTCTTGAACAATAAGTGAGGTCATGTACATTTTTTGTTTACGACAATGCGTTGTTATCGGCCGCACCGTAAACAATGAAAGCAATTCAACAATTAGAACGAATCCTTATGAAGCAAAAAATTGAAGCAGACTAGATACATATAGAATTTTGATGCACAGTAGATACATATAGAATCTACGCGTTAGCACAGTTTTCAATTCAGCATCCGAGCATCTCACCAGAGTGTGTTTTGATGTAAACTATACCAACACGAGTCGATAACAGTTTAAAACTTGTTGGAATTCTATTTATGGTCCGAAATAATTTTAAACTGTGATAACCAGTGACTTGAGTGTAACCAGATTCAGTGGCAGATACATTAGTGATGTCGTTTGATTGTGACTTAAAGGCTACGTCTCTGTGGTCTGCAAAGAATTGTGATGTAATTTAATTGTTGCGATATCTCCCGTGTAAGCCAGTTTTTTTATAATAAAGTGTGACACAGAATAGCGGTTATAGTCGTAGGTCAAGCATTGCATCATATAATTACATAATTTCTTTGTTACCCATTATTTCTTAACCCTTTGAGCTCCCCTTCATACAAACTGATAACGACCGCCGTCTTAGGAAACCACAATTGTCGAATGACGTTAATAATGTCCTGCTATGACGTCCTTTGGTGTGACGTCATTCCGACCTTACGCCACAATAAGATTCGAATGACGTCGACAATGCCGTCCGGATGACGTAAACAATCCATTAGTGAGAGTAAAATGATATTATCACTAGTGAACATACGATTTTTATTAACTTGGTTATTTCTAACCCTTTGGGTATAAATAGAGATTATTAGACGAGCACGTGTATCTTACTGATATAACGAAACGAGTGTCAGAATCCTTGTATTTCCCGAGCGATAGCGAGGGTAATACATGAATTCTTACACGAGTTTCGTAAATTTAGTGTGACACACATGCGAGTGTAATAATTTCTTTATTACCCATTATTTCTTAATAATTCTCCATTTACAAAATGCACTAATCACAACCAAAATGTTGGAAAACCAAAATTTCAAACGACGGCAACAATTTTCAGCTCTGACGTGGTTTCTAGTGTGACGTCATTCCATGACAATAAGATTCAAATGACGTCAACAATGCTGTCCGGCTGTCCAATCAATAGATTGGTGCACACAAGATATTCATGAACTCGGTTATTTCCAACACTATGGGTAATAAAATGCTATACAGAATAGCAGATACAGACGTGGTTTAAGCATTGCATCCTTGAAACCCATGCTTGTCGTAAGAGGCGACAAGCGGGATCAGGTGGTCAGGCTCGCTGACTTGGTTGATGCATGTCATCGTATCCAAATTGCGTGGATCGATGCTCATGACATTAATCACTGGATTGTCTACTCCAGACTCGATTTTTTACAGAACGCCATCATATAGGCGGAGGGTTTAACAACAAACACAAATAAAATAACAGCTCCTTGCAGGAGACCATGCTGGGAGTCTAGCAGATTGTTGACAAGTATTGCCTATGGAATACTTCAAGGACATTGTCGCATTGTCGCCCTTCCAATAACAAGCAAAAAGTGTCAAAATTAGCCAAAACGCAACATAGCGACAATGCAATTGCCCGTACATTACGTAAACCATTACTTTTTACATGCGGCAACATCAACGCTCAACCTTTCTTCGTGAACGAAATTACCGTAAAACACCATATATCCAAGATACAAAGACATAGAGAAGCGGCAGTAAAATCGCCAAGTAACGTCCGCACCTGTACATGCTCCGCCGCAATGTGTGATGGTCTGTGTGTTTACAATTCAGTATACATAGGGATGAATGCTGATGCAATAGTAATCCGATCTTATTTAATCTTTGGATTAATCAATTTGGAGTTTAAAATGACTTCCTTAAGAACAATCCTCACTCTTACTTGAATTACGCAGGTGTCTTCAACGATTGTCCTTTTTATCTCCTATAACGCATGAAGATCCGGGTTTAGAACAGGTCTTCAGCAACCCCTGCTTGTCGTAAGGGGCGACTAATGGGATCGAGTTGTCAGGCTCGTTGATTCGATGGATGTATGTGAGCGTATCTCAATTGCGTGGGTCGCTGCTCATGATACAATCACTGGATTGTCTACTCGATTATTTACAGACCGCCGTCATATAGCTGTAATATTGCTGAGTGCGGCTTTAAACAACAAACAAACAAACAAACAAGGATACCATGTTAACACGGACATGCTGTTCTTCGTCCACCTCCTTACCATGCAGACTTAAACCTAAATGAGTTGATTTGGGCTAATGTGAAGAATTTTGTTGCCGAACAAAACTTGCAGTTCACAAAAAACATCGATTCGACTTGCATATGGTGCCAAGAAACGGTTAGAAGGATGTCCTATGTGTAGAAGATGGCTACCAGCAACGGATAATAGCCATACAGCCATATCACGGCGGTCTATAAATAATCGAGTCTGGACCAGACATTCCAGTGATTGATATCATGAGCATCGACCCACGCAATTGGGATCGATGACATGCTTCAACCAAGTCAGTGAGCCTGACCACCCGATCTCGTTAGTCTCCTCTGACGACAAGCATAGTCGCCTGTATTAACACCTAACACTATTTATGCAAACAGGGCGACAGATGACGCGCGTTTATTGGTTCGACAAGCCCTCATCACGTTACATTATGAACATGTTACAAAGTCACCCAGTGATTGAGATTGCTCGTATTTTTCACTTTCTATACAGACACAGATGTGTCGAAATTCCCCATCACCTGTACAGCTCACCTGTTGAAAGGCTACAGCATACACACTGGGAAAAAAATCATTAAGACAGGGGACGCGAGGGCCCCCTTGTATCAGCTTATATACGGCTGCAACAGTAAGAGGGACTTTGTTTGGGTTGACCTGCAGGGGATGAGGGAGGAAACGATTCGGGGAGTGTCCGTCGACTGGTCACAGATAGGGGGTGAAGCCCAGAGCGGCGTTTAGAGGTGGGGGTAAAGGGCGTTGTCGGTCGTCGACTGGTCACAGGTACAGGGTGTAGGGGGTGAAGCCTAGAACGGCGTTTAGAGGTGGGGGTAAAGGGCGTTGTCCGTCGACTGGTCACGAGTAGGGGGTGAAGCCCAGAGCGGCGTTTAGAGGTGGGGGTAAAGGGCGTTGTCCGTCGACTGGTCACAAGTAGGGGGTGAAGCCCTGAGCGGCGTTTAGAGGTGGGGGTAAAGGGCGTTGTCCGTCGACTGGTCACGAGTAGGGGGTGAAGCCCTGTGCGGCGTTTAGAGGTGGGGGTAAAGGGCGTTGTCCGTCGACTGGTCACAAGTAGGGGACGAAGCCCTGATCGGCGTTTAGAGGTGGGGGTAAAGGGCGTTGTCCATCGACTGGTCACAAGTAGGGGGTGAAGCCCAGAACGGCGTTTAGAGGTGGGGTTAAAGGGCGTTGTCCGTCGACTGGTCACGAGTAGGGGGTGAAGCCCAGAGCGGCGTTTAGAGGTGGGGGTAAAGGGCGTTGTCCGTCGACTGGTCACAGGTAGGGGTGAAGCCCACAGCGGCGTTTAGAGGTGGGTGAGAAGGGCGTTGTCGGTCGGCTGGATAGAGTGCCCTACCGTTGGCACAGAGGACAATACGCACGAGTTCTATTAGCGCAATATTTTCAGAAATCTTTATCATTAACACCTAGACTACACGTACCACATGGGGAGGTTGTTAAGGCAGTGGTATATATATATATACAGGAGAGGCGAGTCTCGTTGACCACTGCGAGCACCTGTCCCACATGACTGACGAACACCATACACAGGTGAGTTATGCCTCTCTTCTCTTCATTGGTTTCAGTACAAGTGTAACAACAGTTGTATGTGTGTGTACTGTGAGTATATTTCGGCAGACTGGAACGCTGATATCCACTGTGAGACAGGTGTTACAAGCAGAATGGGCGTACTGTTACGTCAGAGTCACACCCGCTTTGTTTAACCCCAACAAGGGACATTGTCGCGTCATCGCATTGTCGTGCTTTGAACCATATTTCTTATTTTTCCAAAGGGCTACAATGTGACAAATAGTCGAAATGTGGCGTTATCGCATCGTCGCGCTTTGTTTGTTGTTTAACGCCGCACTCAGCAATATTCCAGCTATATGACGGCGGTCTGTAAATAATCGAGTCTGGACCAGACAATCCAGTGATTGACAACATGAGCATCGATCCACGCAATTGGGACCGATGACATGCATCAACCAAGTAAGCGAGCCTGACCATCCGATCCCGTTAGTCGCCTTTTACGGCATGTCGCGCTTTGATTAATTTTGATACTTTTTGTTTGTTTTTGTAAGGGAGACAATACGACAATGTGACAACGTCCCTTCCATACCTGCTGTTCATGCTGTGACACCGATTGTAAAACCCTCGGAAAGAGGCTTTGTGAAAGTAAGACTTTCCCACAGCTTTCTCTCCTCGGGTATATGCCATAAATCAGCACAGGCTATAAACCCCAATTTCAAGTTAGCTGGGTCTAGATCCTCTTTGAACGGTATTTGTAACGTTTCGCGGCGTGCTGAATTAATGTTGGAGGAAAGCCAAATTGTGCCATGAACTCTTTGGTGACTCCACGAGAGCGTATGATGCTGACAGACCAAGGACTAGATTCGGGACAAATCTGGATTTTTATGTTATTAACCATGTAGTTAGATGAGGTCACACCATATTACGGTTGCTATGTTACAGTGATACTGTCGCTTGGAGCAATTCAAAGACAAATTGGATGGGTTGGAGCAGCACGATTAGCACGCGGTGTTAAAGGGGCACCTAGCTAACTGGCATTCCCAGCAAGTTGGATTCAAGTTGCGAAAACAGTAATACATACGCAAATGTTTGGATATGTAACAATCTAGCAGTTGGCGATTTTCTCTAATCATACAAAGATAATTTCTAAGTTTCACCAATAACAACGTCTACACCTAGGCTAAAATGGGTTTCAGATCATGGAACATACCCCTCTTGAAATAGGACCAAGACTACGGCCTCGCCTCATTACCATTTCCAATCGTGACCTGATTTATGATTTTTGTCTTTTTTTGTTTATATTATACTGCTCAAAAGAAGTCAAAGAACACCCGATATTTTTCATATGACTATCGTTAATCTTTCATGGCTGTTTGGTATTGCAACACAGAGCCTTCCAATGGTGGGTGTTCTGTAACTTGTCTTGAGCAGTATATATGACGTCCGCCTGTAAATAAAAAAATGCGGCATGGAAATTAGTGATTGATAGTATGTATAACGGTTCCGTGCTGTACGATGACAAGCAATCAAAGAGTCTGACACCCAGTCGCCTCTCACAAGCTTAGGTTTCTGGGATATATTCTAATGCCCACGCAGTCCATACGGAAAGTCATACGCAAATTGTATCGAACATTCTTCTCATGTGTCTTTTATATAGGCACGTATGAACAGGCGTTAGGACGTCTCTGCAGCATAGCGACACCTATACAGTATATAAACTACCGGGCAAAAGAAAAAACAGACTTGAAAAATGAATTTGACCAAAACATTACAAACGTTATGAAAACGTTACTAGGCAGTCACTGAAACATTGTAAACTTGCGATCCAACACACAACTATGACACCCGCATCAAATCACCTTCGAATAATCATTTCTTGTTTGGTTCATTTTCAGTCACCATCAAACATGGGTGTATACTTTCTTTTGCCCGGCAGTGTATTCGCTGGAGCCTCTTATGAATGATAGCGCTCCTTGACCTCCACATGTATGATAAATACCTGTCATGTAGGTACTTCAAACATACCGACATTAGAGTAGTGTTGGTGTTGACTGCAATACACCGGTATACATGTGTGTGTGTGTGTGTGTGTGTGTGTGTGTGTGTGTGTGTGTGTGTGTGTGTGTGTGTCTGACCAGTGTCTTCCTTCAGTCGTCTGAGTCAGACCAGTATCTTCCTTCAGTCGTCTGAGTCAGACCAGTGTCTTCCTTCAGTCGTCTGTGTCTGACCTGTGTCTTCCTTCAGTCGTCTGTGTCTGACCAGTGTCTTCCTTCAGTCGTCTGTGTCAGACCAGTATCTTCCTTCAGTCGTCTGTGTCTGACCTGTGTCTTCACTTCAGTCGTCTGTGTCAGACCAGTGTCTTCCTTCAGTCGTCTGTGTCTGACCTGTGTCTTCCTTCAGTCGTCTGTGTCTGACCAGTGTCTTCCTTCAGTCGTCTGTGTCTGACCAGTATCTCCCTTCAGTCGTCTGAGTCAGACCAGTGTCTTCCTTCAGTCGTCTGTGTCTGACCTGTGTCTTCCTTCAGTCGTCTGTGTCTGACCTGTGTCTTCCTTCAGCCGTCTGTGTCAGACCAGTGTCTTCCTTCAGTCGTCTGAGTCAGACCAGTATCTTCCTTCAGTCGTCTGAGTCAGACCAGTGTCTTCCTTCAGTCGTCTGTGTCTGACCAGTATCTTCCTTCAGTCGTCTGTGTCTGACCTGTGTCTTCCTTCAGTCGTCTGTGTCAGACCAGTGTCTTCCTTCAGTCGTCTGAGTCAGACCAGTATCTTCCTTCAGTCGTCTGAGTCAGACCAGTGTCTTCCTTCAGTCGTCTGTGTCTGACCTGTGTCTTCCTTCAGTCGTCTGTGTCTGACCAGTGTCTTCCTTCAGTCGTCTGTGTCTGACCAGTGTCTTCATTCAGTCGTCTGTGTCAGACCAGTGTCTTCCTTCAGTCGTCTGTGTCTGACCAGTGTCTTCCTTCAGTCGTCTGTGTCTGACCAGTGTCTTCCTTCAGTCGTCTGTGTCTGACCAGTATCTCCCTTCAGTCGTGTGAGTCAGACCAGTGTCTTCCTTCAGTCGTCTATGTCTGACCAGTATCTTCCTTCAGTCGTCTGTGTCTGACCTGTGTCTTCCTTCAGTCGTCTGTGTCTGACCAGTATCTTCCTTCAGTCGTCTGTGTCTGACCTGTGTCTTCCTTCAGTCGTCTGTGTCAGACCAGTGTCTTCCTTCAGTCGTCTGAGTCAGACCAGTATCTTCCTTCAGTCGTCTGAGTCAGACCAGTGTCTTCCTTCAGTCGTCTGTGTCTGACCAGTGTCTTCCTTCAGTCGTCTGTGTCAGACCAGTATCTTCCTTCAGTCGTCTGTGTCTGACCTGTGTCTTCCTTCAGTCGTCTGTGTCTGACCAGTATCTTCCTTCAGTCGTCTGTGTCTGACCTGTGTCTTCCTTCAGTCGTCTGTGTCAGACCAGTGTCTTCCTTCAGTCGTCTGAGTCAGACCAGTATCTTCCTTCAGTCGTCTGAGTCAGACCAGTGTCTTCCTTCAGTCGTCTGTGTCTGACCAGTGTCTTCCTTCAGTCGTCTGTGTCTGACCAGTGTCTTCCTTCAGTCGTCTGTGTCTGACCAGTATCTTCCTTCAGTCGTCTGTGTCTGACCTGTGTCTTCCTTCAGTCGTCTGTGTCAGACCAGTGTCTTCCTTCAGTCGTCTGTGTCTGACCAGTGTCTTCCTTCAGTCGTCTGTGTCTGACCAGTGTCTTCCTTCAGTCGTCTGTGTCTGACCAGTGTCTTCCTTCAGTCGTCTGTGTCTGACCAGTATCTTCCTTCATTCGTCTATGTCTGACCAGTATCTTCCTTCAGTCGTCTATGTCTGACCAGTGTCTTCCTTCCGTCGTCTATGTCTGACCAGTATCTTCCTTCAGTCGTCTATGTCTGACCAGTGTCTTCCTTCAGTCGTCTATGTCTGACCAGTGTCTTCCTTAAGTCGTCTGTGTCTGACCAGTATCTTCCTTCAGTCGTCTGTGTCTGACCAGTGTCTTCCTTCAGTCGGCTGTGTCAGACTAGTGTCTTCCTTCAGTCGTCTGTGTCTGACCAGTATCTTCCTTCAGTCGTCTGTGTCTGACCAGTGTCTCCCTTCAGTCGTCTGTGTCTGACCAGTGTCTTCCTTCAGTCGTCTGTGTCAGACCAGTGTCTTCCTTCAGTCGTCTGTGTCTGACCAGTGTCTTCCTTCAGTCGTCTGTGTCTGACCAGTGTCTCCCTTCAGTCGTCTGTGTCTGACCAGTATCTTCCTTCAGTCGTCTGTGTCTGACCAGTGTCTTCCTTCAGTCGTCTGTGTCTGACCTGTGTCTTCCTTCGGTCGTCTGTGTCAGACCAGTGTCTTCCTTCAGTCGTCTGTGTCTGACCAGTGACTTCCTTCAGTCGTCTGTGTCTGACCAGTGTCTTCCTTCAGTCGTCTGTGTCTGACCAGTGTCTTCCTTCATTCGTCTGTGTCAGACCAGTATCTTCCTTCAGTCGTCTGAGTCAGACCAGTATCTTCCTTCAGTCGTCTATGTCTGACCAGTGTCTTCCTTCCGTCGTCTATGTCTTAGTCGACTAACGGGATCGGGTTGTCAGGATCGCTGACTTTGACGCATGTCACCATATCCCAATTGCGTAGATTGATGCTCATGATGCCAATCATTGGACTGTCTGGTCCAGACTCGATTATTTACAGACCGCAGTCTGGACTGTAGCTGAGTGCGGCGTTAAACAAGAAACAAACAAAACTTAAAACGCATGCTTCACGCGCTGCAATGAACGTTGGCTGTCCCTGATTGAGTTTCCTTGGCGATAGGCTCCCGCTATTGACATTCATGCATTTATGGTTGATGGTAACTGTCCACTCATAAACCACAGCGAGCTGAATGTTAGACCTTGTGTGTAATGAGATGTCAAAGCCAGAGTGTAGTCAGAACAGGGACAATACTGGACGCCGCCTTACAAATGTCTGATTAGTTTCACATCGTGACGCTAACAAGCATGAACCAATATTAAACAGTCTTCAAAGCTAACTGAATTAAAGTGTTCATTAAAGAAGCACCGAGGCCCTGTTGACATAGGTCAGTGTAGAGTAAACAGTTCCATGTACTACAGCATGCAGGCAGAGGCCAACACCTGATTGGCCACGGGGTAAATGAAGTCCATTTGAGTGGCTTTGATAAGAAAGAGTCCGGACTGACCCATTCACCACTACACATCAAGCTGATTTACACGCTGGTGAATACCATATCTATATCACACTAGTATATGGAAGAATTCCATCACATTGATCATGAAGAAGAAATGATGAAGAAATTCACACCTGACGGATCCCGAACCCAGAACGCTGGCCAGGTAAAGCCCTCGTGGAATGCCTTTGTGTACTGATAACACAGCTCTTTTGTAAACAGTTATCCCATTTCTAAGAGTCACTCTGAACTTAACTTCCTAATATGTCATTTTGAATAAAGTTATTTGTACCTGTAGCGGTAATGAAAGTCGTGCTCCCGAGTGACGTGTGGAGTTTAGGACCGGGTATAATCCTTTAAGAAATGTCCATTAGACGCTTTGGACCAAAATAACCTTGATTGAGTAGAGCCCTCAGCTGATGGCGATGTATGGAGCTCAGTGATGGACATAATCTCCCTCCATTACGGTGTTACCGACATGGCACGACAAACAGGAGCTGTCTGGAGCTGCAGTGAGACCGAGTGACAGTCGGTGACGGGAAAGTCGCCAGCTGTGTCTCCGGTTTGATAGACACTCTATTTATGTATCGGGCACTTGTATCGTATGCATCAATGTGTCGGTGATGCAGGTGCACCATGTGTAGGGACACGCGTGTTTGTATGTGACACAGACGCTGATGTACTGGTACTGGGCGGACGTATTGGAGGTGTAGGAGCAAGCATCTTAACAGCGGCTGAAGCTGAGTGTAGATGGTAGCCACACCGTTGTGAGTCAGTGTCTGGTGTACCAGAACAACATGGACAACTCGAGCGGAAACGTACTCGGGGTGACTGCAAAGGTATGTCTCTCTTACGGAAGCCTTTTAGGGCCATTTGTTTTTTTCTTGAAATTTCAAGATGTTATATTGAAATTTCAAGATACATACTAAGTTGAAATTCCTAGATAGTGATCTTGAAATTTCAAGATAAGTTGAAATTTATGTTGAACTTATTATCTTGAAATTTCATCTTAGTATGTGTCATGAAAATTCAACTTAGTACCTTAAAATCTCAACATAACATCTTGAAATTGCAACTTAGTATCTTGAACTTTCAACTCTGTATCTTGAAATCTCAACTGAGTATCTTGAAATTTCAAGAAAAAAACAGAAAAAAACAAATGGCCCCAAAAGGCTTCCGTACTCTCTGGATGGATGGCGGGTTGTTGTTGCTTAAAGGTGTTTTAGAAGTCACCTTCTGCCTGGGTAATTTCGGCTGATCCGTCCGTCTTTGGGACTCATATTTTGTTTGTTTGTTGTTTAACGTCGCACTCAGCATTATTCCAGCGGTCTGTAAATAATCGAGTCTGGACCAGACAATCCAGTGACTGACATGATGAGCATCGATCCACGAAATTGGGATACGATGACATGCATCAACCAAGTAAGCAAGCCTGACCACCCGATCTCATTAGTAGCCTCTTACGACAAGCATGGGTTGCTGAAGATCAATTCTAACCCTGGTCTTCATGGGTCCTGGGACTCGTGTGTGACTAGGGTACACATATCTATTGGGAGGTTTACTATTGATACCATTCCTGTTTCTTTTTTGATAGTATTGATACAATTTCTTTGGCGGTTCAGTTTATGTATATACTTTTAAGTAGCTGAATTAGTGTTGCCTTCGCTATTGCATCTCTTGACTGAGGATATCTACGACAGATAGCGGATCTAACTGCAATTCTTGTTTTAGCCGAGCCCGGGCTGGGGCATGGTCTTGACAATCCAGTAACAAGTGAGCAATGGATTCAGGTTGATTGCAAGATGGGCATACCTTATCATGGTGCTGTTTGTGACCGAGTCTGAGGCGTGAGATGGCTACTTCAACTTTCGTTTCATTTAAGTATGAGTGTGGCTTTTTGTGGATTTGGGGTTAGTGTCGGGTTACTCGAGTAGGAATCGGATAGATGGGTTACACGAGTAGGAGTCAGATAGAGCCATTACTCGAGTAGGAGTCGGATAGAGCCATTACTCGAGTAGAAGTCGGATAGAGCCATGACTCGAGTAGGAGACGGATGGATCGATTACTCGAGTAGGAGACGGATAGATCGATTACTCGAGTAGGAGACGGATAGATCCATTACTCGAGTAGGTATCGGATAGATCCATTACTCGAGTAGGAGTCGGATAGATCGATTACTCGAGTAGGCGACGGGTAAATCGATTACTCGAGTAGGAGTCGGATAGAGCCATTACTCGAGTGGGAGACGGATAGATCGATTACTCGAGTAGGAGTCGGATAGAGCCATTACTCGAGTAGGAGTGGGATAGATCCATTACTCGAGTAGGAGACGGATAGAGCCATAACTCGAGTAGGAGACGGATATAGCCATTACTCGAGTGGGAGACGGATAGATCGATTACTCGAGTAGGATTCGGATAGAGCCATTACTCAAGTAGGAGTCGGATAGAGCCATTACTCGAGTAGGAGACGGATAGAGCCATTACTCGAGTAGGAGTCGGATAGATCGATTACTCGAGTAGGATTCGGATAGAGCCATTACTCAAGTAGGAGTCGGATAGAGCCATTACTCGAGTAGGAGACTGATAGAGCCATTACTCGAGTAGGAGTCGGATAGAGCCATTACTCTCGTAGGAGTCGGATAGAGCCATTACTCACGTAGGAGTCGGATAGATCGATTCCTCGAGGAGTCGGATAGATCGATTGCTCGAGTAGGAGACAGATAAATCGATTACTCGAGTAGGAGTCGGATAGATGGATTACTCGAGTAGGAGTCGGATAGAGCCATTACTCGAGTAGGAGTCGGATGTATCCATTACTCGAGTAGGAGACGGATAGATTCGGATAGATGGATTACTCGAGTAGGAGTCGGATAGAGCCATTACTCGAGTAGGAGTCGGATGGATCCATTACTCGAGTAGGAGACGGATAGATCCATTACTCGAGTAGGAAACGGATAGATCGATTACTCGAGTAGGTATCGGATAGAGCCATTACTCGAGTAGGAGTCGGATTTATCCATTACTCGAAAAGGAGTCGGATTGATCGATTACTCGAGTAGGAGTCGAATAGAGCAATTGTTCGAGTGGGAGCCGGATAGATCGATTACTTGAATAGGAGTCGGATAGAGCCATTACTCGAGTAGGAATCGGATAGAGTCATTACTCGAGTAAGAGACGGATAGAGTCATTACTCGAGTAGGGGTCGAATAGAGACATTATTCGAGTAGGAGTCGGATAGATTGATTACTCGAGTAGGAGTCGGATAGATCGATTACTCGAGTAGGAGTCCGATAGATGGATTACTCGAGTAGGGGTCGGATAGAGCCATTACTCGAGTAGGAGTCGGATAGAGCCATTACTCGAGAAGGAGACGGATAGATGGATGACTCGGGTAGGAGTAGGATAGAGCCATTACTCGAGTAGGAGACGGATAGAGCCATTACTCGAGTAGGAGTCGGATAGAGCCATTACTCGAGTAGGAGACGGATAGAGCCATTACTCGAGTAGGGATCGGATAGAGGCATTATTCGAGTAGGAGACGGATAGATGGATAACTCGAGAAGGAGTCGGATAGATGGATTACTCGAGTAGGAGTCGGATAGAGCCATTACTCGAGTAGGAGTCGGATAGAGCCATTACTCGAGTAGGAGTCGGATTGATCGATTACTCGAGTAGGAGTCGGATAGATCCATTACTCGAGCAGGAGTCGGATAGAGCCATTACTCCAGCAGGAGATTCATTACTCGAGTAGGAAACGGGTAGAGCTAGTAGGGGTAGCCAGTTCTACTCGAGTAGGAGACGGTGGAGCCATTACTCGAGTAGGAGTCGGGTATATCCATTAATCGAGGAGTCGTGTGGAGCTATAACTCGAGTAATATATAACGTTGGGACGCTAGGATATTTCCTGTCCTTCAAACCACCCGCAAACAGTTATCAATAGTAATGTCAACCAAAGGTTGTGTCCCTGTAAAGCTGTGTATAAATAAAGATGTGTTTGAATTTAATTCGGGGAACGACAACGTGTTGATGACAACCCGTTTAGTTTATTGCCGTGCCTCAAGTACCCTAGGACCTGAGTACTCTTGAACACTTGTTTATAGCCGCGTTCTCAAGTTATAACACATCCACCCATTCCACACTTACTGATTTCTACAGCGTTATTTGTCCTGCGTGCTTTAGGGAAAACAATCCCCCGACAGTTTTACTGACGTGTAGTCAATCCGCTGTGTTGTCATGCTCGCACTTTCGGCGCCGTTGAGTTTGATGTTGAACGACTCCACTTCCTGGGTTCATAGGGGTCGAGTCATTATATTTCTGAATATAGTCCGTGAGAAAAGAGTGTCGCGAAAACAGTCACATTACCAAGTGATTTGCAAAATCTAATTTTATGGCCGTAGTTTGTTTTTTGTTTAACGCCGCACTCTGCAATATTCCAGCTACATGACGGCGGTCTGTAAATAATCGAGTCTGGACCAGACAATCCAGTGATTGACATCATGAGCATCGATCCAGGCTATTTGGGTCGATAACATGCATCAACCAAGTCAGCGAGCCTGACCACCCGATCCCTCAAGTCGCCTCTTACGACAAGCATAGTCGCCTTTGCGCCGTAGTTTCAAATCAGACATTTTTATTAGACATTCATTATATAACTTTTATGATACATTTCGCCCGTGGGGATTCGGTGTTAAAATTGGTAAACATGTTATGCTGGTCGTAAGTGTTGTCAGACTCAGTGTCATCGTACCCCGACGCGTGGATCGTTGCTCATGTCACCCAAATGGATCGGGTGGTCGGGCTCGTTCCCTTAGTTGATTGCTTGTCATCGTACCCCGACGCGTGGATTATTGCTCATATCAAACAAATGGATCGGGTGGTCGGGCTTGTTTCCTTGGTTGATTGCGTGTCTTCGTACCCCGACGCGTGGATTATTGCTCATAATATCAACCAAAAGGATCGGTTTAGTACGAATATGACTCAGCGGATTTAAAACAAATTGTATTTGTATATGGCGTCTGCAGTCACAGAGGGTAGGCGATGTGAGGCACGGGAAACAAACGACGTCTCCATGCAGTACAGGAATGTGGATGCTACTTGTCACTGCGGTGGTCGGAACTATATATAGGACAGATGTTTTGGCAGCGGAGGAATCGCCACTGCTGGCACCGAACTAACACGTGGTCTCTAACACTGTTATCACATGCCTATCTGGTACACATCAGTGTATCTAAAACACAGCTCAGTGCAACTTGAGGCCCGATGGGTGCTGAGACAAGGGGACCCTCGTCCATTCAGTCCCACCCGTCAGTGCTAGTGCTAGAGCTCTGAGGCATCTTGATTGTGTGTCCTATGCTGTATAACTTTAATATACCCAAGATGTTGTTCTCAGATGTGAGGCTCAGAACATTTGTCACTGAAGTGCATACATGTCTTATTTCAGTATATTATATACACTATAATATTTCACAGAAACCTACGTGGTTGTGGGTTTGAATCCCGTTTCGCACCGATTATGTTTCTAGGTTTGTCAGCACCAAATCCGTGCCACCAAAGTGGTAAATGTCTGAGACCTGCATCACTCCAGGCTTTCCTCTCACTTAAAGCTGACACCGTGGTATAACTGAAATACTGTCAAAAGCGGCGTTTAACCCAACTCACTCGCTCCTCCAATGGCCATTATATACTTACTTGTTTCTACAGACAAATAGTGACCACAGACCATGTACTAGAACTGTCCGGTTAATGTATTCTGTTAGTGAGTGAGTTTGGTTTAAAGCCCATTGGCATTTCAGTATATGACATGTCAAATTAAGCCAAGAGATGTCGTAGTCCAGGCTACACTATACCCAGGAAACCAAGCTGGTGGTAGTTGTTCACCGCTTGTGTCAATCCCACGAACATGGGTAGGATGCATACCAAGGATCATAATCGGGGCGAAACTGGGATTCGAACCACAATCAGCGCATCCTGGAACGCGCAGCGTGATGCGGTCGTCAAATCAGCTTGTACATATTGATATTGTGATTTGAAACCTCTGACGGATCAAAAGAATCCCGTAGTTTTCAAGGAATATTAACTGAGTGTCATAAAATCGCCTCGTTTAAAGGTCTATCACGTTTCCTCTTCAGGTAATTTCCACGTTACCCCTGCCTGGAACGCCGACCATGCAGCAGTCAAGTCAAGACATCCGTCGGAACTCTAGCAGCACCATCCCCTACCCCCGGGATGGCTCACACCGGCGCCTCTCCAGCAGTCTCTCAGCTGGCATAGTAACATGTGACCCAACATTGAAGGACTGGACGGACCGCTACATGTACAAACGTAAGTGGACCCGTGAAGATCCGGGGTAGAATGGGTCTTCAGCAACCCATGCTTGCCTAAAAGGCGACTATGCTTGTCGTAAGAGGCGATTAACGGGATCGGGTGGTCAGGCTCCCTGACTTGGTTGATGCATGTCATTGTATCCCAATTGCGTAGATCGATGCTCATGATGTCAATCACTGGGTTGCCTGGCCGAGACTCGATTATTTACTCACCGCCGTCATATAGCTGTAAAATTGCTGAGTGCGGCGTTAAACAACAAACAAACAAACGTAAGTGACTCGGGCGCACCTCCAGCTTGACGCTGACCCAGTTTTCGGTAATGGTGTCACCTGGAATGTTCGTGTCTGAATAATAAATAATTATCTCGCCTTGTCACTGACCTAACACATCTCCAGTAATATTGCTATTCAAAGTATTGCAAATCTGATATAATAGCATTGTCACCATGGCAACTGGTGCCATTGGGACCGGCTAATATTTCCTGGTTTATTAATATTGATTTGCTCGTGTTCGATATGGTCTCGATAATCCTGAGGATTCTACAAGCCATGTGGTATCTGTACTGGGCTGTTATGCTGCGTATTACAATAGGTACGGGTGTGTGTTTATTACACGCGGAACTGTTTATTTGCAATTGACATTTTCTAAAATACGTGGCAACAACCCGTTACACAATATTCATTAATCCATTCGCCATATAGCGATACATTTTTTTATATATTTAAACGTATCATGTATTACATACAGTAAACCACGTTTATAACGAACACGCTTATAACGAACTGACAGATAAAACGAAATTATTTTAGGGTCCCGGCAATTTGCTTTATATTTGCTGTATATATGCACATAACGAACAACGGTTATAACGAACTAAAAAAAGTGGCCCTTTGAGTACATTATAACCGTAGTTTACTGTACTTCTGTTTTACTCGTTCCAAAATGAGATTTAATCAAGTAAACTCTGAAAGTCTCAGAGCCCCTGGAACGTATTCCATTTAGAGACTTTATTATTTATGAAAATGTATCCTAGGTCCCCCGCTGTGAAACGGTAGTATCAAAACGCGCTAGTCTAACGTCTTGAAACAGTAAGATCGGCGTTGGTGTGCCATAGTTCCTGTTAAGGTTTCAATTTTACCACCTTCATTTGTAGGGGAAAACAATGTCTTACCATTTCGATAATACTTTTCTACATATTTTGAATTGGTATAAATTAGTTAAAGCTAATGAGGATAATGTTAATGGTAGGAATTCACCTGTTTATATTGTGAAGGTATTCCGGCATGACGAAGTGTAAACGATCACCTTAAGAGGGTTCATGGAGTAAGTTCTGAGGCTCACACAGAATTAAGGAATTGCGAATTTCTGAAATCTTTTCTTTTGGGCCTACATGATATAATAAAGGTATCCTCAAAAACTTGAGTCAGTTGAACAAATTGTTCCGCTGTCACAGTAAATGGTCAAAAGACACAGTTAAAAGGCTTGTCTACCAAATACGCGTTGGAGACAGTGCACACAAACTCATCTCAACATTTGATTCTGACATGTGTTAATTTGTATGCGCTATTTCAAATAAGCTAAGAGTAAAAGATTATTTTCCTAAATTTTTCATGATTCCTTTTTTCGTTGCCATCAGTATATATGAGTACTACCCTGGGGAAGGATGTCCTTCCCTATGTCACCGTAACGAGGTGGACAGCAGAATGTCCGGTCAGCTGGAATAGTTACGACCTCCGTGTTCTGGAATATCGAGCGTGTCATCATGGTGGACTATCTTCCAAAAAGCCAGACAAACAACGGACCATATTATGTTGTACTTTTGAAGCAATTACGCGATGAAACTGAGACTAAGAGACGTGGGAAGCTGACATAAATATGTGCTCTTCCATCAGGACAGTGCAACAGTGCACAATCAGTCACTGCCATGGCTACAATCCGCGAATTTGTGTTTGAACTCTTTGAGCACCTTTCTCATTCTACGGATCTGGCTCCTCCACGCTTCTATATTCCCTGATCCCAAGCATGAAGAAAGCCCTAGCAATGACGCCATAATGGCTGTGGAGAACGTATTGGACATCCAAGAAAAAAACTTGTGCGAAACTGGGATACAATCCCTCCAACATCCCAAAGGTGTATCATTGTGGAAGGAGGGTATGTCCAATAACGAATAATGGCCCATTTCTTCTAAGGCGACGCAGTTTGCTGTGCAGAGATGCGTCCCTTGGGCACGCCAGAAACCTATTGTCGCGGGTTCGAATCCCGGTTCACCCCTGTTGTTCCTAGGTCTGTCACACCATGCCCATGCGTGAGTTTCACCAAAGTGGTAAACGTTTGAGACCTGCATCATATCTGGATTTCCTCCCACATTACGTGGGCACGCCATAATATTTGGAACACTGTTAAAAACGACTAATTTAGTTTTGATTTTCCTGTAAACGACGACATAGGTGTCACTTCTTTATAGAATAGTTTGGTTAGTGGGATCATCTGGTGGAAGATTTTGAAATAAGATACGACTTTCCATTCTGAAACATTTTAATTAATGAACTTTCTTTCAACAAACGCTGTGCCTATAGTTGAATGACAATAGTACACGTTACTTCGCCAGACTACAGCAGTATAATCCCTTAATCCGACGACTGGAACAATGGTTCATTAAGCTCCCTTTGAATATCATTACTCTAATTGTCACTATATAGGGATATGCGTCAATCGATATTTGATGGCCACGCGGGATGGTCTGTCTCTGACAGCTGGAGTATATACAACAGGTAGATATATGACCTTAATTAGCCAGATTAACCCATCGCCTCATTATATCGACACACCTTCATACTGGCAGCGGGACGTAACGGAAGAGATGTGGATAGGATACCCAAGTACTGTCCAGTGCGTTCAGAAAGCCGGACACCACATCCCCATCTTGCCTCGAATGGAGCCACACCCAGATACCGCTGAGTAAATTATACGATGCGCGCGCATAATTCACGGGTATTTCGGTGGCGGCAGTTATTGTGTATCAGTGTTGTCAGGTGACATGCTTGCAAGATACGGGTAGCTTCTGCATTGTGCTGCACCCTTGCCCTAGAGACAGTGTCCATCACCCTCCGTCGCAGGGCAGCGCCATGGATACCTCGACCCGGGTTAATCGGAAACTACAGAGAACCAATGTTGTTCAGTTTGAAGGTGTGAATTCAAGTACGTACTCTTTAAGTGTATTTTACATTAATGTTTAAATTAGAAATACGAAAGGTTTGTATGTAGTCCATTTCACAGAGTTATACTGTCGTGAAGTCGTGACCTTCTCTGAATGCATCAACCATGTTATGCATTGATTTCAGATCGCTCTGTCCTTCCGTTGTCATGAGAAACCAAATGACATTTTACTGATAAATCCGCCATTGACAGATGTCGTAATTGGTTGTGTCGTATGTTGATGATGCCAGCGCGGACAGAGAACAGTGTAAAGTGAAATGTACAGTGTAGATACTTTTGACAGCTAACCTGCAAAGTGGTATGTATATATAAGTATGAAGGCCGTGGCAGTGCTGTCGTCGGCGACGAGGTCGCTCATGTCATCTAACGGTATAAAGAGCTGTTGTGCTGTGGCGTTACTGTCAGCGTGTATTGATCGGAGCTCGCATCTGCAAAGGGTAAAGGGTTGAGGAAGTCAATCATCTGTTCGAAGTCGTAGGACTAAAATAGGTTTCCTTCCGATTTGTGACCCATTTTGAAATTTGTCGATGTTATGTTTGCATGGGGAATTATGTCAGTGCTTCAAGAGTCAACCGATATTGTTGAACGTGCTCACTGCCTGACATGATAATGTCTGTGTGTCTTAATATGATGTCGTAAATTGGTTAAGGTTAAACTCATAAATTATTATTGTTGAGTAGGATTGGTTTCACGCCGCCTTAAACAATACTTCATTTTTATCACGGCGTGTCATTTTGATGTGTGTGTGTGTTGGGGAGGGGGAGGGCAGAGGTCATATTTTGTACTTGATAACATTTTACAACTCATACAAAGAATGATAGAATTTAACGGACTTATGATAGGAAAGGGAGGGAGTGTGGCTCAGGGGAGTTTGCCCGTAAAAGTATTGTTGGCATGTCATAGATGGCAAGACGTGAGTTACTATAGACGACAACATAGGCATGTAAAAACAACCCCGCGTCCTCCCTCCTATCGTCTCCCCCTCCCCTACCCTATGGTGTCCATGTTTACGCATCAGGAAGTTATGGAGGCAGTCGTCTGAGGCTCTGAAATTCGTTCTGGATATCTTGAGTTGCGTCCCTTGGACACGCCAGAAACCCATGATCGTGGGTTTAAAACCCACTTTGCCAATTTCGGTATGCCGGCGGTCTGTAAATAATCTAGTCTGGACCAGACAATCCAGTGATTGATATCATGTGCATGCATCGATCTACGCATTTGGGATTCAATGGCCTGTATCAACCAAGTCAGCGAGCCTGGCCACCTGGCCCCGGTAATCGCCTCTTACGAGAAGCCTAGTTTGCTGAAGACCAATTCTAACCCGGATCTATTGACCTCCAGTATCGATGAAAAATCGAGAGGACTACTGGTGAGCACAATCACACCAAACAATTAGCTTAACTAGAGTGAGTGCGTTGGGTTTAACGTCGCTTTTAACAGTATTCCAGTTATATCACGGCGTGTCAGCTTAATGTGGGAGGAAAGCCCGAGGTGATGCAGGTTTCAGACGTTTATCACTTCGGTGAAAAACACAAACACGGGTATGGTGCTGACAAACCTAGAAACATAATCGGGGCGAACCAAATATTTGCACAAGTATCACTTGTCTCCAACTTGATTCAAATAGAACTGTTTACTATTAAAAATCCAAGTTTTCACTGGTCCTCTGAACCAGTCTCAAAAACTATCCCCCCCCCCCCCCGACTTTGACGGTTGTGTGTCATCATAACCGTCGGTGTGCATGGATCGGTGCTCATGCTATCAACCACGGCTGTTTGGACCTGTCTTATTTTTATAGTTGGAGGCGGTTGTCATTTTACTGGAATGGTGCCGACTGCAGCGTTAATCACTCATTCCAACAATCCTGTGTTTATTGATTGCGGTTTTGAAAACCATGTAACTTGACGGCCTGAGTTTAACGGTATACACTACAGGCTGTGAACCTCGTGTCGTTGTCTCGTTGACATGGATTCTGCCACGTGTTCACATACATCACACTGGGAAGGTCACTTATATACCACACATTTATTACCTAGATTGCTGTGAGGATGATACAGAAGGTATTAATTTCTTGTGTTTAATACTGATTTTTTTTGTAAATCAGTGTGCCGCACTACATGTTTGTTTGTTTGTTTGTTGTTTAACGCCGCTCTCAGCAATATTCCAGCCATATGACGGCGGTCTGTAAAATAATCGAGTCTGGACCAGACAATCCAGTGATTGACATCATAAGCATCAATCCCCGAAATTGAGATCGATGACATGCGTCAACCAAGTCAGCGAGCCTGACCACCCGATCCTGTTAGTCGCCTCTTACGACAAGCATAGTCGCCTTTTACGGCAAGCATGGGTTGCTGAAGTCATATTCTACCCCGGATCTTCACGGGTCGCCCCACTACATAGTCCAGTTTGACCCCATCATAACCTTTGTAACATTTATGACAATGTTATGCCATGTAACGAGATACGGAGAAGTCATCTGCTTTATTCAGATTCTGTCCACATCAGTCATATCAGGGCTCTTGCATGCGGCGTAAAACTACCCTCACTCACTCTCCTCTTTTTGCGTCGCTTTTTGACAATTTAGATCATATTATAGCGGGATAAACAATAATTGGTTTCAGACACATCATCAAAGCGGCTACCAACACAGTGATGTTTTTCGTCTTTTGTTAACCGTTCTTTAAAAGCTGACGAAAATCAGTCTTGATACAAACGCTTGGACTATTTCAGTGTTTGCTTGAACACCTGTCTGCTGATGCAGACAATTGCTTAGGCGGGTCGTTCTTCAAATATATACAGTCACCATGGTCGTATTATATATACACTCAAAGCGAGTAAAGTTTTATCATCTCTTAGGTATGTATTACAAGTCGACCTGACAGACATTGGAATGTTAATTGTCTGCTCGTGTTCCCACGACCCGCCACCAGGGTGCGCTGTTAGGGTTACCATCCCTTACAAAAAAGCCGGAGGTCATTCACTGAATGATAAATACTGCGACGTCAGCGAAGCGCAGCATTACAAAAATTGTAGAATTAAATTATGTTCAAATCAATCAGCGATAGGCACTGAAATTAATTTGTTCAATGGGCCGTGGTTGGTTGTCAAAAACAAAGGGCCATATGCGAAACATTGAAAAAGAAACTTGAAGTGCGAGGGTTGAGAATTAACCTCGTGCATAGTCGAAAATAAACGGAAAAAAAGTATACACATGTCTGACATTGCGAAAACGGATTCTATTCAGGGAGTCATCATTATTTAAATACGGGTAAATGTTATCAAAGTTTGTACATTTTAGTAACATCCCCTCCCCTAGAGCCCCTCATGGTTTATTCTCCCTGTTTTATTGAAGCCCATTTCTGGTGTCCCCCGCCGTGATATTGCTGGAATATTGCTAAAAGCGGCGTAAAACCATTCTCACTCACTCACTTATTGTAGGAAAAACAACTTCCACTCGTCGTTTATTTCTTAGATATAAGCCGAAACTGGTACAAACCGCCCACCACCCCCTTATTTTTTAACAAAGATCATTTTATTTTTGGGACTAAATGTTGGCCAACCTTAGAGCAAGTGGCTGAGCTTCAGAAGCCAATGTTCTTCTCTTCCCAGATTGTCCAGAATGGAAGGCTATGTACCCAGAGACAAAAGGAAAACGTCAGTCGCCGATCAACCTGTTTTCACAAGACGCCGTGTACGACCCTTCATTGACGAAAAGTCAGATGACCTTCGCATACAGCACATCACGTGACACAGAAATACTTAACAACGGTCACACATTGGTCATCTACCCGAGGTCAAAGCAAGGTAATTCAATGAATATTTACTCAGGTTATTTGTATTTCAAATTTGCAGGTCTTTTGGTCATGGATCACAACACATATATTTAATGGCGTCGCAAAATATGATAACCACTCTCAGAAAATGTGTACCTTGATTTCACGGACAAATTCATCATCTGGCATCATCTGTGTGAATATGGGGTCGCAGGTGGCACAGTCATCTAAGGCGCCGCAAGTCGCTGTGCAGAGTTGCGTCCCTTGGGCACGCCAGAAACCTATGATTGTGGGTTCGAATCTCGGTTCACCCCGATTATGTTTCTAGGTTTGTCAGCACCATACCCGTGCTCGTGGGTTTCACCGAAGTGAAATACGTCTGAGACCTGCATCACTTCGGACTTTCCTCCCACATTAAGCTGACACACTGTGATATAACTGGAATACTGTTAAAAGCGGCGTTAAATCCAATTCACTCACTTACTCGCTCACTTTGTTGGAATATGTTACAAGTGTCTCATGATGTATAAAATGGGGATTGGGAGGTTATGCAGGCTCCTGTGACTTGAATGATAGGGTATCATGGTACCGATGGCATGGGTCGTTGTACATGTCACTGGTCAAGTATGTTTGAATGGGCTGGGATACTGCTGTTGCGGCATTAAACAACATTCACTCACTAACGCTGTGTTTAAATAGGACACTTATCCCAGTGTCGGCATGGTTAGGTCGAACCTGAATGGCCAGCCGTGGAGCATTAAGTATATCTTTAAAGGTTTGTTCTGAAAATGGGTGCACGGGTGGCCAAGTCGTCTGAGGTGCAGCAATATCGCTGTGCAGAGCTGCGTCCTTTCGGCACGACAGAAACCTATGATCGTGGGTTCGATTTCCGTCTGGTTTCACCCAAGAGAATGGTAAACGTCTAAGACCTGCATTACTTCGGGCTTTCCCCCCACATCAAGCTGAGAAGCCGTGATATAGCTGTAATACTGTTCAAAGCGGCGTAAAACACAACTCATTTACTCACTTGTTCTGAAAACAACAACATACACGCATGTTGGTGTGAGGTGTTCCGGACATAGAAATGTTTCTTAACAATTGCTCTGTTGTTTCCTACAGTGTTGAGCGGGGGTCCCCTGTCCCACGGGAGTGAGTACGAGCTGGGGGAGATCCGCTTCCACTGGGGTCGGGATGACTCCCGGGGCTCCGAGCATACCGTCAACAACAAGGCGTTTCCTATGGAAGTAAGTACTCCATTATTAGGTGATGTGTGTGTGTGTGTGTGTGTGTGTGTGTGCGTGCGTGCGTGCGTGCGTGCGTGCGTGCGCGCGCGCTAGTCTGGCCCAACGCCGATTTTATAGTGCAAGCCCACTGAGATACCATGCTGCAGTTAAACTGCGGCTGGATACTCTCATATAAGGATCATTGTTTGGATCCAGCGGAGGGAGTGTGTGTGAATGCTGTTTTCCGCCGCAATCAACACTATTTCAGCACTGTCACAACGGCCAGTAAATACTATAATTTGTGACAGGCAGACTGATGGTTGATATCACGAGCAATGGTCATTCGGATGCGAAGACATACAATCAACAAGGTTACTCAAACGAACCAACGGACTCCCGGCAATTTAGCATCGGCGATAATCCGAGTGTGATAATTATGATCTCTCTGGGATTCCGAGCTAGGCTTGCCGCACGAGGCGACACAACTAGCACGAGGCGACTAAATCCGGTGGTCAGGTTCTGAGACTGGTTGATTGTGTGTCATCGTACTCGAACGGCGTTGGGCGTTTGGTCAGTCTGACCCAGGCCGCCATCCTACAGCTGTAATAGAGCTGAGAGCGGCGTTAAGCTACAAACAAACACACATACAGTGGGGGTACAGTGGGGGTACTGTGGATGTTTTCTCCTCCGGAATCCACACGTGATGTTGTGCATGCGCGAGGGAAGCAAGGCTATTGTCAGCCTGTGTTTAGCCCGGAGGCAGGGTGTAATATGGGTCTTTGATTCATCTGCATTAGATACACCTTCATTTTCAAACCGTGACTCATTGAGGGGGGACATACATATGCCTACGGCAGTGACATCACAAGCCTATACCTTATTTCAGCATTCGTCAACGCTGGCATCTTTCCGTGACCTTCAAGAAGTAATTGTGACCTTGTGTCATTTCGGAACATGCTGATACCTTCTTGTATCAGTCGTCAACGCTCGCATCTTTCCGTAACCTTCAAGAAGCATTTGTGACCTTGTGCTATTCCGGAACATGCTGATACCTTCTTGTAGCATTCGTCAACGCTCGCATCTTTCCGTAACCTTCAAGAAGCATTTGTGACCTTGTGCCATTCCGGAACATGCTGATACCTTCTTGTAGCATTCGTCAACGCTCGCATCTGTCCGTAACCTTCAAGAAGCATTTGTGACCTTGTGCCATTCCTGAACATGCTGATACCTTCTTGTAGCATTCGTCAACGCTCGCATCTTTCCGTAACCTTCAAGAAGCATTTGTGACCTTGTGCCATTCCTGAACATGCTGATACCTTCTTTTAGCATTCGTCAACGCTCGCATCTTTCCGTAACCTTCAAGAAGCATTTGTGACCTTGTGCTATTCCGGAACATGATGATACCTTCTTGTAGCATTCGTCAACGCTCGCATCTTTCCGTAACCTTCAAGAAGTAATTGTGACCTTGTGCCATTCCTGAACATGCTGATACCTTCTCGTATCATTTGTCAACGCTCGCATCTTTCCGTGACCTTCAAGAAGCATTTGTGACCTTGTGCTATTCCGGAACATGCTCATACCTTCTTGTAGCATTCGTCACTGCTCGCATCTTTCCGTGACCTACCAGGAGGGCCATTTGTCATCACTAGCGTGTTTGTGTAATCCCGGAATGACACGGGCTGGTCTCGAATGTTTTTGTAGGTAACGGAAAGATGCGGGTAGTGACGAATAGCGTGTCACATCCCGATTAGATCAAGATGTAATCACGTCGATCTTTACAGCGAAATGGTCACATGGCATCCTAAACATTCACAGAATAAAAGTTTCTCTCAGACAGAGGTAACGTTGTGTGTACAATAAGATTGTGTTATTTATAGAAGATTTGGAATAATCAACTATGAGTCATGAATTCACAATGCAATTAAGAAAGTGGTCAAATGTAACAAATGTTATATTTGGGATAACACTTTCTTAGTAAAGTACAGATTCTCGTACTTTTGGGGTTGAGTCGCGTCCGGGATTCGAACCTACTATGAGTCAGTGTCTAATGACCGGCGTTTTGTCACAGTAGCTAGGGGATTAAAATGCCGGGTGGTTAGAAATTGTGAACTGCGCTCATACCTGAACCGAACTCAGTAATTTATTGAACTACGATCTGTTACACGAGATGACATTCCTCCCATCAACTACGCAGACAATGCTGCATTTGTACTTAAGTTATTGTCACTGTGTATGAACCTTGTATGAACTGTGTTTGAATTTGTACTGATATTGTAAAATGTATTGTAATTAATGTTTTATTATGGTATTTCAGGGTATTCTTAAATACAAATCAAATAAATTTACTTTCCTCATTCCTATTTTACAACTTTCCCTAAGCCTTAACTAAACACACCGTGGCCTTTGTTCAAGTTAATTGGTTACCTGGCCAAGAGGTGAAACGTTTCAGCGTTTTGTTTATACTCCCCATGAGCTGTCGCCTTCCTGAGAATAAACCCTCAATACATATCATGAAAGTGGTTATACCATTCGATATTTAGCTTGCGCTACACACATCCATGCACTGCATGTGTGCATATATAAATGTTTTTGCCTTTCTCTATTAGGTGCAACTTATTCACTGGAATACCCGTCACCAAGACAACCAAGAGGATGCCTTGGGTCGGCCAGGGGGCGTGGTTATTGTATCCCTCTTCACGCAAGTGAGTGACATATATAATACAATACGATACGATACGATACGATACGATACGATACAATACAATACAATACAATACAATACAATACAATACAATACAATATAATATAATATAATACAAGACACACTCTTTAAACCTACACCTCGTTGACGGGTGCTCGCTTATGTGTTACGATGTATTAGTTTTTTTACAGTCTAAACTAAACTTATCTACTTATTAAATATGCACGTTGGTTCGTCTTGACGTTTCTGAGGGGCGATGTGATCACCTAGTGGTTAAAGCGTTCGCTTGTCACCGTAGGTTCGGGTTCTATTCACCACATAGATACAATATGTGAAGCCCATTTCAGGTGTCCCCTGCCGTGATATTGCTTGAATACCGCTGAAAGCGGCGTAAAACCATACTCACCCACTGTCGTTCCTGTCCTTGCAGGTAGGCCGCGAGCATCAAGGATTGCGAGTCATCACCGACGGTCTCGAGGATGTCCAATATAAGGTAGTCTACATTCTTAAATCAATCTTAGAAATATAATGAAATATTTACATTCATTTGGATAAATAATGTTCATTTTCCATGTATTTTTAGGGTCGTCAGAAATCCCTACTGACCGGTTTCAACCCTGCGTGCCTTCTTCCAGGTTGGTGCCAAAACATAATCACGTGTCATGCAGTCAGTGTCACATGTAAAGTCACGTGTCCCATAGTCACTTGTCACATGCATGGTCACCTGTCACATAGTCTTTCCCATATTTAGACCCTAAACACGTTTAGCTTTAATAACAATCCTAAACATGTCAAGCTTATGGGACAAGGGACGTGATTAGGTTTTGTGTTTAGGACCTAAACACATTGTTACAGTGTAACCACGTGTCCCAGGCATGCGTCGTCACGTGTCGTATTCAGTCATTTGTCAGAATGCATAGCCGCTTGTCACAAAGATTGCCACGTGTCACGTACAGTCACGTGTCTCAAAGTCACTTGTCACTTGCACAAACGCTTGTCACATGTCACATATATAGCCACGTGTCACGTAGAGTCACATGTTTCATAGTCACTTGTCACTTGCATAGTCGCCTGTCACTTGTCACATATATAGCCACGTGTCACGTACAGTCACGTGTCATAGTCACTTGTCACTTGCATAGTTGCCTGTCACTTGTCACATATATAGCCACGTGTCACGTACAGTCACGTGTTTCATAGTCACTTGTCACTTGCATAGTCGCCTGTCACTTGTCACATATATAGCCACGTGTCACGTACAGTCACGTGTTTCATAGTCACTTGTCACTTGCATAGTCGCCTGTCACTTTTCACATATATAGCCACGTGTCACGTACAGTCACGTGTGTCATAGTCACTTGTCACTTGCATAGTCGCCTGTCACTTGTCACATATATAGCCACGTGTCACGTACAGTCACGTGTTTCATAGTCACTTGTCACTTGCATAGTCGCCTGTCACTTGTCACATATATAGCCACGTGTCACGTACAGTCACGTGTGTCATAGTCACTTGTCACTTGCATAGTCGCTTGTCACTTGTCACACACATATCCATGAGTCAACATCCTATGTTACATACTGCATTCCTGTATTTTAGGCACAGATCCCCCTTACATAATTAGTGCAGTGTATGAAAATGAGATATTGTCTCCCAGTTGGAAGCCAATAGTCCCTATTTTGTACTTTTCGCTAAGTCTTCAAGGTGCCCCTCCTGCTTTGTGCAAGTGTTTACCAGGAACTGTATCTATACTTTCAGACCCTTCTTTAAGAGATTTCTGGACGTACGACGGCTCGCTCACAGCGCCCCCTTGTAACGAAGAGGTGACGTGGATCCTCTTCCGGTACCCTCTGATGATCTCACATCCGCAGGTACACCATGAAGACCGATCTCTTCAAATCGGCTTTGATTTGTTTGGTAACGCCGAACACATCAATATTCCAGCTATATTTAACGGCCGCCTGTAAATAATCAAGCCCAATAGCTGATATTATGAGCAACGATCCACTCCATAAGGGAAATATTTTGTTCTCGTATATTTCAAAATAATCTCCCCGAAGTATTCCGTTTAAATACCAGAGTGAAAGACGGTTTATTATATTTTCTGGACAAGGGCTGTTTCAATTGCCCACAGAATCTAAGCTGCAAATATCTACTTTTCCGACAGTTTCGATTACCGAATCAGGAGGATCGTCAATATCCGCTTTCCTTGGGAGGAACTGTATTTGAACTAAACCTTCTCAGACTGTTCATCATTTGTTTGCAGATAGAGGAGTTCCGGCGCCTGCGTACCACGAGCAAAGGCGACATACTTCGCGTGGGAGATGACGGAATTATGGTTGACAACTTCCGGCCAATCCAGCCTCTTCACGGGCGGAAGTGCCGAGCTTCTTTCCAGTCTTGACCAATCAGGGCGCTCCTATGACAGATCATGACATCATGGATATTTATAATACAGCGCGGAATTCTTTTGGAGACATTGATGTTGAGAACGTGTTAATAGTGACGAACATTCCTATACTTGAGTGGGTGTCTGTAAACGCAAAACGTCTCTGGAATGGCAAATCTCTACTGGAGATATTTTATTGATGAACGAAGTCGATGTTGACAAACTGAGGGTGCCCTTGGACATAGAAGAGCCTCCTTTTCAACGATATCTTCCCGGGTATCACCACCCTGGGAGGTAGTATGAGTAAAACATTCAAGGGACCAAGCATCCAGATCTGGGTTTTCAACTGGACAGGATGTTGGTACTACAAATTCATCAATGTGACGACATGGTGGAACGGAAAGGGTAGTGAAATTAAGCTTTGTCTCAATAACTACAGGGACCAGTATCTCAGGTACTAATGGTATCTCAGGTACTAATGGTATCTCAGGTACTAATGTCGGACACATGAAGATCCGGGTTAGAACAGGTCTTCAGCAACACATGCTTGCCGTAAAATGCGACTATGCTTGTCGGCCATGCTTGTCGTGAGAGGCGATCCGGATCAGGTAGTCAGGCTCGCTGACTTGGTTGATGCATGTCATCGTATCCCAATTGCATAGATCGATGCTCATGTCAATCACTGGCCCAGATTCGATTTTTACAGACCATGGTCACATAGCTGGAATATTGCTGAGTGTGGCGTTAAATAACAAACAAAATCAACATAATTAACCACACACATCTGATTTACTGTGTGAGGTTACTATTAACTTGGCAATGTTGTTCCCCTTTCCTTTCCACATGACCTGACCAGATCCCAAATGCCAGTACATGTTAAAGACATTTGTATACACACAGCACTGGTGGATATGTTACCTTGTGGGGTATATGTATGACAGTAGTAATATATATATATATGTATACGTTTAATGTTGTGCCACATTTAGATGCTTCATGCCACTTTTAGCACCATTTAGTGTGTATTCTGCAGCCCCTGTACAATGAGTATACTATTATACTACCTCTGTATAAGTGCACACCTGTTCCAAAATGTAATAATTTAAAGTTTACATGTACTTTAATTACAGGATGAAAACCATATCTCAAAAAAGTTTGACTTTAATATATGTGATGTGATGTGATGATGTGGCAATACCATTGTTCAGCATTATTGATTGGAGTTGTCTTTTATATACCTAGCTTTTAGCAATATTCAAGCCACAATAAGAATGGGGATGAGAAGAATGGGTTTCACACAATATCGGAGTCAAACCTGGACCTTCGGGGTGACAAGCCAACTATAGGCGACACCACCACTAGCCAATTAAATCTGATATGTCCTAAGTCTTATATGATACCTTTAAGGTACATGATTCCAAAAACTGACTGTTATGACTACCCCTAGGAAATGTTATGTCGACTCTCGGAACTTAGATTGGGACAACATTGTTTGTTTGTTGTTTTACACCGCACTCAGCAAGATTCCAGCTACATGACAGCGGTCTGTAAATAATCGAAACTTGACCAGATAATCCAGTGATTGATATCATGAACATCGATCCAAGCAATTTGGATACGAATGACAGGCATCAACCAAGTCAGCGAGCCTAACCACCCAACCCCATTAGTCGCCTCTCACGACAAGGATAGTCGCCTTTTACGACAAGCATGGGATGCTGAAGACCTAACCTACCCCAGATCCGGTCCCTACATCTGGATGGAAGGGACACCAAAAAAGGACTTCGCATATTGTACCAAGGTGGGGAATCAAACTCTGTGTGACCAGGGAAAGCTTCAACCACTAGACTACCCCACCATCCCTTCACTACTACACACAACATGAAAACAAATTCATTGTTTGAAGTATTGATAGCTTTAATCATAAATATAGTATTTGGATGTAAGTGTTGCATGGCCATTAATAAGCTTTGGCTTCAGACACACACAGGTCATAAACACAGTCACGTGTGAGAAAGGCAGGTCACTGTGGCATTGCACAGATTCGCAACAGTATACAGTACAGGAACCTATAAAACTGATTTCGGTACTGACAAGGAAACACACCGTAAGTGATGACTACAAAATTTTGGCCATATTGTTCAGAAGTATAAAACAATGCACTAAATGGAATGTCTACATTTGACACTGACAGGCATAGAAATTAATAGCTGTGGTAACCCTAGTTAGACTGACATATCAACCATTAAAGCTGAAGTTCCTAAGAATAGACTACTGCACAACATGCTGTACCTATTGAGTATAGTGAACCTACCTATTGAGTATAGTGGACTGGCCTCAAAGAGGCACCAGGCTCTGAACTCTACAATGCTTTCTAGCATTGCCTGCTGAAACTCATCAGCTACTGTGAGTTAATTACAGGGATGAGAAAGGCTATTTTCCTTTTCAACTGAAACCATAATTTAGGGTGTTTATGAGGGGAGCCATCAGATTTTAACAAATTTGTGGTCACTGAAATTTGTTGATCCGCGGAAGATTCTCAACCCTGCAATTTGCAGACTTGCTGACGGTGACGAGAGTTTGGAAGGGCAGCAAAGGCAATGCAGATACGCATTTATGAAGGCTGATGAAGTTCTAAGCCTGTTCATCAAGCTACATCTGTCCTGCCTAAAGACACTGGAGGAGAGAAGAGACACACAGACCACGCCTTCAAAGCCTATACATGTATGTTCCTCCTGTCGCATGAATGATCAAGAAACAGACTTACCCTAAAATGAACCAACTCAAATTTGATTTTTACCAGGAATTGCAAAATACAAAAGGTAGGACCACTAACAACTACATAGCCATAGATTATAATCATTATTGATCATCATCAACAATAGATTATAATAATCCTTGAATATCATCAGCATTGAAAGATCACTTTGTTTTTATATGAAGGTAATGCTGGACACAGTCACTGAAATAATGTTACACCAGAAGACGTGCACAAATATCAATATCATAATAACTTCACCATTAATGGAAGCTCGCAAAAAGGTCACCATGGTAATAACATCAGCAGCTAATTCCATAGCAACCACATAATGAGGACATTATGACAAAGATGGACACTGACAACACCTGAGATCGATACAACCTAAGTCTTGTGTTGACAATGTCCCTGCATAACATTACATTAATACACTGACAAATTCTGGACAGATTCAAAATGACAGCTGGTGTTTTCCTGAAAATAAATTATGATATGTAATATCTTACTCATCAAAACAGGTGCAAACTTACATAAATGTGCCGGAAATAATACTGTTACATATATATCAGTGATGTTAAAAATCTGCCATCTAAGACAGTCACATGAGTATCTGTGAGTGGTGGTGGTGGCGGACCATGAGATATAATGCAGCCAGCAAGCATAGCCAGGTAGATGCCAGCCTGACTACCTCCACGTGTGATTTGTACTTTGTTCAAGTATGATGTGATGACCACCAGCTAGGATGAATTATCTCCCTTGTCCCGATGCTGACTGCCTCATTGCTGGGCAAGGAAGGTCCTGATTCTCTGGAGAAGCTCCTTCTTCACGTTGTCTGGGACGAGAGCTGCCGGGACATACAGAACATCCGTCAACAACACAGGAAAAAGAGAGTGAAGTAGTTTACATATTAAAATACATTTTTGTAAAAACTCTGAATGGTATTCAGAAATAAATATACACAACTTAAATTAAATTAAATAACACCTGATTCTTTCATATTACTATAGACCCGTGAAGATTCCAGGGTAGAATAGGTCTTCAGCAACCCATGCTTGCTGTAAAATGTGACTATGCTTGTCGTAAAAGGCGACTAACGGGATCGGGTGGTTGGGCTCGCTGACTTGGTTGATGCATGTCATCGATCCCAATTGCATGGATCGATGCTCATGATGTCAATCACTGGATTGTCTGGTCCAGACTCGATTATTTACAGACCGCCGTCATATAGCTGGAATATTGCTGAGTGCGGCGTTAAACAACAAACAAACAAACAAACATATTACTATAGTTCACCTGTCATACCATGACAATCAAACTTCTTTTGAGTAGCATATATATACCATGGAAAGAAATGCGGGAATTGCTATATAGGGAAGCATGTGATTGGCATGAAATCTGATATGCATTTAACCTTTGAAGATCTGGGTTAGAATAGCTCTTCAGCAACCCATGCGACTATGCTTTTTGTAAGAGGCGACTAACGGGATCGGGTGATCAGGCTCGCTAACTTGGTTGATGCATATCAGTGTGTCTCAATTGCGTGGGTCGATGCTCATGATGTCAATCACTGGATTGTCTGGTCCGGACTCGATTATTTACAGACCACCGTCATATAGCTGTAATATTGCTGAGTGCGGCGCAAATGACAAACAATCAATCAATCAATCAATCAATAATATTCATTTGAGCAAGGACTGCATGCTGTTGTGCACCATAATCATGAATATCACAGCGACATCACTGTGTAAAATACTTGTGAGTGAGTGAGTTGGGTTTAACGCTGCTTTTAACTGTATTCCAGTTATATCGCGGCGTGTCAGCTTAATGTGGGAGGAAAGCCCGAAGTGATGCAGGTCGTAGACGTTTACCAGTTCGGTGAAACCTATGAGCACGGGTATGGTGCTGACAAACCTAGAAACATAATGGGGCGAACCGGGATTCGAACCCACAATCATAGGTTTCTGGCGTGCCCATGGGACGCAACTCTGCACAGCAAATCGCGGCGCTTTAGACGACTGGGCCACCCATACTTGAGTCTTGAAGATATATTAAGAGCCAGAACAATGTGAGTCTCGGAGATATGCAAACATCTTAAAAATATCTCAAATATAATACTTGAGTCTTGTTAAAGTTCAAGGTAAGATGAACAGCTTCAGGACTAGGTTACAGATATAGCATGATCAGCCACCCATTGTTACCAGTTAATTTTCATCAAAATCAATTCCAATAAGCATGGAGCATTGGCTGCCTATTCTCACCCAGATATAATATGAAATTTGCTCACTGACCTTTTGATATGGTACACAGATCTAAACATAAATCCATTGTGTTCCCTTCTTTTTTATGTGTCTGACAGAGCTTATTTATTAACAAAGTGAGTGAGTGAGTGGGTTTAATGCTGCTTTCATCAGTATTTCAGTCATGACATGTTGGCTTGATATGAGAGGAAAGATCAAAGTGACCCAGATTGGAGATTCTACCAAGATCATAATCATCTCTGCACAGTGTATCATTGCAGTTAAGTGAAGGAACGCTGCACAGGGTATCTTGGCAGCGGTGGGAGGGAACTCTGCACAGTTTATCATTGCAGATGTGGGAGGGAACTCGCCACTGTGTTTCCTGGCAACAATGGGAGGTAACTGCACAGTGTATCCCTGCAAGCTCCTCACAGTGATATCCTGTTAGTGGAGCTCTCTATACTTTCGCTGCCACCAGTAAAAGCTCCCCACTGTGATAGGTGGTTACAACAATGCTTGGAGTTGAACTCGCAACCGACTCACTGTTATGTTTACAAACAAGTGATGACTGCTGTGGTGCCGAATACTCTTACCCCTGATTAATTATCTTCTTTGTTTGTCAATTTGAATTTGATTCCTTACAACTATCGTGCCTATCGTGCATTTGGTGTAGTAAGAATGTAAGGGTGAAGTTTGTGATTTTCCGTTCGTCTGCAATCTTGAACCAATTCAATCAAACAAACAAAAAGGTAAATTCATCTGCAAAATATGGTCAGTCGTAAACCTTTTCAAAATTCACTATGATGACATTCCCAAAGCATAAACAACAGTATAAACGTTACCACAGCCTCTGTAATTATGTGGTGAGTGCCTACCTCTGCCTTTAGGTGTGATCTCTGCCACCAGGTCGTCAACGGTGATGTGCTCCAGGCCCTTCTGCTGAACAATCTCTGTGTGAGGAGAAAACAACAATGAATACACAAAAAAGTACTGAAACAAGCTTCTTGATCTATACAAAGCATCCACTTTCAATGCCATTCTGTGATCACGAGACACACCAAACTAAGAATATGCATATAGGGTTCTATAGACATTATATTACAGTCACTAAACACCTGCAATAGTTTGCATGTGCCAGACTCAACACCTGCAGTAGCTTGCATCCGCTACACTCAACACCTGCAGTAGCTTGCATCCACTACACTCAACACCTGCAGTAGCTTGCATCCGCTACACTCAACACCTGCAGTAGTTTGCATGTGCTAGACTCAACACCTGCAGTAGTTTGCATGTGCTACACTCTACACCTGCAGTAGTTTGCATGTGCTACACTCAACACCTGCAGTAGTTTGCAATGTGCTACACTCAACACCTGCAGTAGTTTGCATGTGCTACACTCAACACCTGCAGTAGTTTGCATGGGCTACACTCAACACCTGCAGTAGCTTGCATCCGCTACACTCAACACCTGCAGTAGCTTGCATCTGCTACACTCAACACCTGCAGTAGCTTGCATCCGCTACACTCAACACCTGCAGTAGTTTGCATGTGCTAGACTCAACACCTGCAGTAGTTTGCATGTGCTACACTCTACACCTGCAGTAGTTTGCATGTGCTACACTCTACACCTGCAGTAATTTTCATGTACAACACTACACACCTGCAGTAGTTTGCATGTGCTAGACTCAACACCTGCAGTAGTTTGCATGTGCTAGACTCAACACCTGCAGTATTTTGCATGTGCTACACTCAACACCTGCAGTAGCTTGCATCCGCTACACTCAACACCTGCAGTAGTTTGCATCCGCTACACTCAACACCTGCAGTAGCTTGCATCCGCTACACTCAACACCTGCAGTAGCTTGCATCCGCTACACTCAACACCTGCAGTAGCTTGCATCTGCTACACTCAACACCTGCAGTAGTTTGCATGTGCTAGACTCAACACCTGCAGTAGTTTGCATGTGCTACACTCAACACCTGCAGTAGTTTGCAATGTGCTACACTCAACACCTGCAGTAGTTTGCATGTGCTACACTCAACACCTGCAGTAGTTTGCATGTGCTACACTCAACAACTGCAGTAGTTTGCATGTGCTACACTCAACACCTGCAGTAGTTTGTAGCCTGTAGTTAGTGAGTTACTACACACAGAACAGTTTCCATGCTACACATGCAGGGACTATGTGCATGCCCTCTGGGTCACCTGTACACGGTCTGTTAGATGTGTGGGCAGAACACAATGAGGGACTCACCCTTGCAGTACTGTTTGAGTTCCTCTCTCCATCCACATTCGATCAGTCGAGTCCGCAACAACTCCTTCAGTCTGTGTGAACAAAACACCAGGTATACAGTAACCATGGTAGCAAATCATCAAGGCCCACTTGCACAAAGCAATCTTAGCGCTAGGACTATATCAAGTCTATGTTAGAGTATGGTAGTAACGATCATCATACGATCATAGTGCTAAGATCGCCTTGTCCAAGTGGGCCAAGATATAAACAGCAACTAGCTATCACATTATTTCATTTTTAGATCTGATGTCATGGTCGTGACATTGGACGAGTAGTAGTACTTGTATTTCTTAAGGTTCTAGGTACAAATCCCATATTGTTACCTTACCTGTCTCTCTCGCCAGTCTCAACCAACTTCTGGTTGATGGTAGCTCTCATCTGAGCATCCTTGATTTTCCTCTCTTGAAGGCTGAAAGAGTCCACACATATGACACTATGAAAGTTTCACGTTTGAATCTTGTATAGGCATAATAACATTAGCCTTGTCTGAATTTGCTAAAATATATTAGCCAAAATGTCCTCTTATGAAAGTTGTAAAGCAATTAACTGATTTAGACTTACAACCAGGGAATGCTACAGCGAATCTGCTTGCTACTTTGTGGTCAGATTTGTGGACAATACAATGCACAATAAAAACACTCTTAGTCGGTCATACAGACCCTGAAACAAATACATCCAATAAAGCCCATGCAAGTCTATAATGCTGGGCAAGTATAGATTACTGCAGTATGATTATCAGATCTGAAAATGAAGAAAGTCTCTTGGCTCCTGATTATATTTTGTAACTATCATTAAACAAGTGTGTTTTTTTGTAAAATGTTCATTTTAGAGGCTAGATGTCTAAAACACTCTTTCACCAGTGTTAACATGCTTAATGTCTTCTGTAACATGAAGGATGGCTTTTTTTCTGGATGTACTATAGAAATGAGCAGATATTGTTTTGGACTGTAATTCAAAGTTTAGATATCAACCCTGAACCATGTTGCCACATACTGATGTGTATGAAGCATTCAGAAAAGTTAACACTGTTTAACATTGCATAACATTCTTATGCTGGAAACATACTCACAGTAAGTGCAAAAAGCTTTTATCCTGAATATGACTTGCAGAATTGTTTTCAGTAGATTTTAATCTAACATACAGGCCATTGTTATCTAATCTCACTGCACTGAAATAAATGTCACCAAACTCTCGATTTGAACAAGTGGCTGAAGACACAGATAGTTTTTTGAGTTTATTTCACCATATGTCAAGTCAATGCAGCGTTAGAAATTGGCACAAGTATGATAGTCCTTGACAAACTGCCCAATAGTTAAGGTATCAACTATCATAAGGACGAGTAGAACTTTGCTTTTATTAAGGGTTTTGCTATATGTTATCATTATAAGGACTAGTTGTCAGTTGACTAAAGCAATTTGTTTCTATCACTGCAATGTAAGTAAGTATCTATGATGTACAGATGCATCATACAAATCCTGCCAGCAATTCCATAATTTTTATTGTCTTCCATATGTATCAAGATGTACTGCAGTGATGACGTTATTGGCCTTTGTCCTTGTTGATAATGATATTGAGCATGTTGAGTGATTTGGTTGTTAGTAAATCATTAATGACATATAGTTATCACATGTCAACAACTAACTTTGATTTAGATCCTTACTTAAATAAATAACAAACAATAGTGCACCAGACTCATGCTACACTGCTAACAGGACATTGTGTTGAATCTAGGACTGGGACGAGTCCAAATTTACTACCCGGGTACCCACACCCCTATTACCCGACCCTACCCGGGTACCCGCTGTTGTTGTCAAGAGATAGGTACAAAATGTCCGATTTGGATAGTTTGACAGTAGCCCTGGCAAAATATATTTAGAGACACGTATAGAACGATGTGGTCATGCATACACTGAAGTGGACAGAAGTTTTAGCTTTGTTCAAACATATATAAGTCAGAAGGAACGTGTTCATAGTCATGAAGAAATGCTAACATTAGAGACTTAAAATTGTCGTGTAACCATGTAGCTATATAATGAATTTTTGTCATGAAACAATATCACATGACTAACCATGGGTCCGGGTAGTCCTGTGGGTACCCGGGTCCTACTCAGGACCTACCCGACCCAGATACCCGAGTTACCCGTCCCAGCCCTAGTTGAATCAAACCATCCTAATGTCACACCTACAAAAGACTATTCAAATTTCGACAGCCTAAGCCTAGGCCTTGCTACACAGATATGTTGGCAGAATGCCCGTGACTTAAGACACTGACAATGTGCTTCAACTGTAACAACGTTTATACATATCCTAATATATGGCACTGTGCCCTCCTCAGTAAGTAGCGTAAGTCGATTTCCTGTCGTGCACCATGTTCTACTGTCTTTTGAATGATCGCTAAACACTGCGAACAAAGTAATTCACACCACAGAATGTCTGTCATATGTCCACCTGTGTGAAGAATTCCTTCAACTGATAATAAAAAGGCAAGAAATCGTCTAAAAACACGTGGAAATATCCACATATCAAGGTCATCTACCACAATTATATTTTCTGCTCACAATATGTCTTAAATTAGTCCTTAATAATGAAAAATGTTCGTATTTCACTCAGATTTGATACTTACTCCGCCATCTTGGAATTCAGACTCCTTGAAAGAAGAGCTCCAAAGGGAGTAATCATTATATCTATAGACTACTGACCATCCCTCGATCAGAGGCTTGTCAATGTCATGGCAAGTTTCAATCAGGACGTTAGAAAAACACTTCATCAATCTGCTAACGACAGGTGTATCAGTAGTAGCATAAAACGATAACATAAATTACGTAAAATGTAGACAATGTCCTTGTCTTTATTTATTAACTATGGGTGACAGAGACATGTCCAGACGTTTGAACGGGTGGTGTTGAGTGGTTGTCGAATTACCATAAAACGTCAAATTGGGGTCCATGTGTTATTTTCAAAGGAATCCACGGGTTCGGACTGATAGAAGCCACCGATAACCATATCATATTTAAAGCGTATTTTAGTTTCTTTTCTAAAAGACATCCCGACTTCTGACCTATCTATTCATAAATGAATGAATGAGATTTTGTGAAATCGAATACAATACGAAATACGGTCTTAATCGAGTCTTGACCAGGCAATCAAGTGATTGACATGAATATCGATCTACGCAGTAGGGATACGATGACATGCATCAAACAAGTCGACGACTTTGACCACCCGATCCCGTTATAGTCGCCTCTTACGACAAGCATGGGTTGATGAAGATCAATTCTAACGGCGGATCCAGCATTTTTTTTAAAGGGAGGGGTCCAAAATATCAAAATCCTCCCTCAGATAATTTTATTGTCTACAACATACAACATTTAGTTTTCAAAAGGGGGGACCACCTGGACCCTCCCCTACACCCCACCCGCCCCTCCATGACACACACACCTCTGCATCCGCCTACGAATTCTTACCAGGATCTTCATGGGTCGTCGCTTCTGTTTTAAAGCTCATCTGTGACGTCATTCTATTGTTTGAACGCTCCATTATTTTTCAGGAATGGAGAGTTGCTTGTCAACTGTACATTATCTTGAAGCAGCATTTGAATTTTTCAAATATTTTCAACTACAGAATATTTTGTCAAAGTGTAAAAGTAGGGATGAGTTTTAAGTAGGGGAATATCCTCATAACTCTCCATTCCTTAAAAATAATGGGCCTCGGCCTCTGCTCCATTATTTTTAAGGAATGGAAAGTTACTCGGACATTCCCCTCTACGTAATGAACAGAACTGGCTTCGCGACATTTCTGAAATACGCTAAGTAAGTCCCCGTAGATGCAACTTACACTTATCTCAATCATATTTACTTGAAACTTTGTATTTCGCTAAACACGCCCTTCGCATATGTACATATATTACTAAGGAATATCGAGTAAAAAAATGATACACAGTTACAAATATGTGAAATGACCTATTCCAAATGTATTGATAATCTGTGCCTTGCTCTAATCGCCCGGAGTAAAACGGACAAAAAGGTGTGTCCACTAGTAATTGATAAGGCCTTGGGGACAAAGTAATACCGAACAGGCGGCGCGTCTCTTCCTCGTTCAGAGATGTAGTGAACTCCACATGGAATGTAAACTGAGGGGCAAAAGAAAGTATACCGAGATTTTTTTTTATGTAATTGAAAATTGAAAGAACTGTTGTAAACTTTGATTATATCTGTTTAACCGTTACTCATTCCTGCAATAGTATTCTGTGGCTGGGTACCGTTGTGTAAAAATAAAGTGGCACAATGAAGAAAGTAAGAAAATAATTTGCAACCACATACCCGCTACCATGTTTCAAATGTAAAAATGCGCCGAAAAAATTATTGATTTTCAAAGATAAGGTGTCCAAGATACCCGTCAGGGGTTGTGTAATAAGCGAAAATATATTTTAATTTTAAAGGTATTAAATCAAATAATATTTGTTTTAAATTAATATTGTATAGAAGTATTCTTTGAGTTAAGCCACTGTAGAGTTCATTTTTAATGTAATGCTAACTTGAGATTTTTCAGTTGAAAATCAAACGTGATTAAATCAACTGAGAGGTATAGAACTGTCATTTGCACTCAGTTTCTTACCATTTACACGTGAAGTAGGACTTGTAGTAAGACTATATGCGGTTATAGAGTATTACATTGTAGGCAGGGGATTATGCTTGCCGTAAGAGGCGACTAACGGGATCCGGTGGTCAGGATCGCTGACTTGGTTGATGCATGTCATCGTATCCCAATTGTGTGGATCGATGCTCATGGATTGTCTGGTCGAGACTCGATTATTTACAGACCGCCGTCAGATAGCTGTAATATTGCTGAGAGCGGCGTTAAACAACAAACAAAACAAAAATAATCTCACAAACAAACATAGTAAGCTGTGTGGGGTAACATGGGGTAGACCCGTCAGTGCCCTCATCCATGACCTATGTTGTTTTAAGGTGCGTGACAAATGGGACGTGTTACTGATGGGAGGGTACCGTCACCAAACATACCCGAAGGGATTTGTAAATGTATCTGTATATGGTTCACGAATTTTCTGCTGATTGATAGTTTTTGCTCTAAACCAGGTCAACCTCAGCCTCGCGAGACTTCCTTCTTGAAGTGTTTCTCAATACTTGTTTTTAATCCTTTTTTTTATTACACCTTATATACTAATTTGCAGAGATCGAATAAACAATGTGTTTTAAAATTAATTTAATTCTACAACCAATACAAAGGTTTAGAATTGAAATAACTCTGTAAACAAAGCAATAATAAGTTGGTGTTACTGCTGTACCGCTAAACTAAGATCTAATTTTAATGAGATTGATATTGACAACTTTGTGTTTATGCAATCGTTGAATGAGAAACCAACAACGACGAAAGTTCACCCCAAATCACGTGCAGTTAACATAATGATTACTCCCTTGTGTTTACACATAGTAACGTGACGTCACAAAACGTGCTCTATGGCGGTAGCGGTCAGCCGCACACATGGAAGTACCGATCATACTACGATGACAGCGCCTTGAGCGTAAAGGAGAGAAGTCAACTATGGCGCATTACGCGCGTAAAGACTCGGGTAAGACGGTGCACTAGTTTTGTTTGGTTGTCAGTTTGCCGAAAATGAGAATAATGCAAATAATTATGTCATTATTGCTAGATCTAGTATTGGTATCGATAATATTATTTTTGTTGAATATTAATCATAATTATACCGGATGGATGAAAATTGACTGATGATGTAGGTATTGAGTTTGTAGACCTAGAATGTTAGTATAGCAGACTATCTATTTGAAAGAATGTTAGTATAGCAGACTCTGTATTTGAAAGAGATGGTCTGTCACAAGTCAGCTGTTCGGAAGAAATGCGAATATCGAATGACAAAGGATCGATCTTCGAGTAGGATAATGCATCCCTCTGTAGGGAGGGTTGTGGGGGAAAATGCAATATTTTGTAAGGCCAGAGATGTGAACAGTTAGCTTAATATTAATTTATTGAAGTATGTGTCAAACTGCAGTGGAATTTTACAAAATTGCAGACATTAATTGGTAATAGCGAGATTACTATGGACCTGAAAAATATAGATTTAATGACAGAAGTTAAGAAACTGAATTTTCACAGCCCATTCAGAAAAAAAAATACCTCCAAAAGTTTATAAGTTAAATGTAATCTGGCATTGTTACATTTCATAGCTGAACTTTCTACTATTATAATTATTTTTAAATGTCATACTGAAGGTGAACGGCTGATTCTAAGTTTCCTAATATCAATGAATGTCAAACTAGCATGAATCCAATACAATACAATTACTGGTTTATAAGAGGCAACAATAACAAGCTTATTCTGGTTCACATGAGAGTGCATTTAATCTAATTCCCCCACTAAGTAGATCTAGGTAGAACTGTATGTGTGACTTACAGTGGCTGACATATCGGGGTGGACACGGAGGTCAGTACCAGCCCAGTCAGTCATGTGAGAGGCTAAGTACTATTTGTCCCTTTCTTAACTTAATACACCGGATAAACATTGTCATTGAGAGCGTGTGTACTTATCAGGGTTTGGTACGTGTAGAATTTCTCTGGATCTGAGCTGATAATTGATTTGTTTGGAACTCAAGTGATCTGCCACTGGAAGCCTTTCATGTTTGGCTTCTATCAAGATGGATGACAAACTATAAGTTTCAGGACTAACCACTAAACTGTTTCATTATACGTTTTGGGGGTCGGGGTAGCCTATTGGTTAAAGTGTTCACCCATCACGCCAAAGACCCAGGTTCGATTCCCCTCATGGATACAATCGATGTGTGAAACCCATTTCTGGTGTCCCCCAGCTGATATATTTCCTAAATATTGAAAAAAAAAATGAAACGGTGTAAAACCATTCTCACTCACACGTACCTAGACTAAGATCTAGTCTCTGAAATGAAAATATTGTACAGAAAAAAACAGCTGTTAAATTATCTCAATAAATGTTTAATAAAATGGAGCCCAGAGACTCTCTTCATTTTCAGATACTGCAGTAATCTAGACTTGCCCAACATTATAGACCTGCATGGGCTGTATTTAATATATTTGTATCAGGGTCTGTATGACAGACTAACACGTACCTTACATTTTTCATAGTTAAGTCATTAGGGATGTGCAAACCATTGCGTCCAATACTCACAAAGATTATGGATGGACACAATTAATCCCCAGAGAGTCCCATAAGAGTATGGATGTTGTATTGATTGAAACTATGTGAATTGGAACATGCGTGACAGATTTGTCAATTACTTCTGTTCTGAAACGAAATACAATCAATGTTCGAACAGTCAATGTAAAACTTTCGTCACTGAATCACCAAGTTTTAATTCAAGAAAATCAGTATCTATAAAAAGCATAAAACTTCACATATACTTTGTATTTTATTTGCTGTTGGTATGGTGATCACCCTGGGACTTCAATTTAAATGCCTATGATCCCAATAGTTTACTATCGAGAGTCTCCAGGACTCATAAATATAACAACCAAGGTAAAGCCATAGTGTAGAATGTATGATCAATTATTTTGTAGGCCGGTTAATTGTTCAGCTGTCAGGTCAAGATGACTCTTGTTCAAAATATATATATGTATACCGTATTCGACATAATAAGCGCCCATGGCGATATTTGGTAATATATTGGCTAGTGAACAATCCCAATTAACACCCCTTCCGATTGATCAATGTACACAAGACTTATTTATTCGTGTATAATACACACTCGTGTGTAATGTGCACCCTTAATTATGGGCAATAATGGGCAATTCTGGGAAAATATATCTGTCGTATATAAACATTTCAGGCTGTCAGGATCAACATAATATTCTAATAAGAGCCCCCTATTTCTAATTTTGAGAGCGCCCTGGGCGCTTATTACGTCAAATACGGTATGTATGAGGCCTTAACTTTCTGACTGCCAGTTCTACTTATATCTAATCAAAACTTGATTCAGTGTGAGTGAGTGAGTGAGTGATGTTTTATGCTGCAACATGCTATATCATCAAGTTTTGGCAGACCAGTAGTTACTAGTAACAATCAACACCTTTGGGAGGCAGTTATACAAATAACACATTGTAATCATCATTCCTCAATTTACTCAGCTATCATGAAAGCAGGGGTTCTTAGGACTTGGTCCGGCCTGGAATCCTGCTTGGGTGCTTGATCAGGATGTTTCCAGCTTTGTCCAAGCTGCCCGTAAATAATTTGTCTGGACCATACAAACCATGATGGTATAGGGCATTAGAGACTAAAGGTGTGCTGTATTACAAGTATATCGGTAAATTTAGGTTCATTCTTTCCATGATACATATCACAATATCATTTCTTCATGCTCGATATATCAGGTGAATTCAAATTGGGATTTTTATCATGTGTTTAATGTTATATACTTGCCAAATGCCTTTGATACCCAGGAGCGAGCATCCTTGGCCCCAAGATGGCTGCATATTTAGTGAATGAGTAAACATTATGTTGTACCAGCATCTTGTTTTGTTCCATTTATGAACTTCAGTTCATACCTGAATGTATCAGATTGCTTCTGAATTAAAAATATTGAATTATACAATATATCGAGATATGTATCGCAATACAACCCTGTGCATTGCAAAATATTGTGATACGCTTTAAACCTCCAATACCCATCCCTATTAGGGACCTACTTGGGACCTGTTGTTTGTTCTTGTTTTTTCCCCTGGTTGGATGATCATCCATTAGGCATCTAGATAGGTTAAGGTTTGTGTAGGTATAAACCATAAGGGTACAGATAGAGGTGAAAATATTATCTGTAACCACTTATACTTCAATAAGAGTTCATAAATGTATCTATATCAAAATGTAAATGAGGGTAAAAATATACATATATTATATATATTATTATCATGTGTATTATGATATGATTTTGTTTCCGATCAATAGAGAAATCATTACTCTGACTGATCAGTAATTTTGGGGAAGTAAAACTGTGTGCAAATGAGGGAAATACACACAATGTTTGATTCATGTGGGTAATATTCTCAATCATTATTCCAAAACCTTAAGATGCTTGCCGTAAAAGGTGACCATGCTTGTCGTAAAAGGCGACTAACGGGATCGGGTGGCCAGGCTTGCTGACTTGGTTGATGCATGTCATCGATCCCAATTGCATGGATCGATGCTCATGATATTAATCACTGGATTGTCTGGTCCAGACTCGATTATTTACAGACCACCGTCATATAGCTGGAATATTGCTGAGTGCGGCGTTAAACAACCAACTAACCAACCAAAACCTTAAGACAACTATATGACCTTCAATGGTTTGTTTCTCTTTCTTTGTTTTGCTTTTTCTTTCAATCACCTTACCAGGTGTTAGTCTAATTTATTGCCTAATTTTACCCTTGTCAATTTATTTTTAAGAATTGTAGCACGATGTGACTCTTCAAGATCTGTGGTGGGATGGGTATTCTTGATGTTAAGGCTTTTGTTCGTCATGCCAAAGACCAGGGCTCAATTTACTACATGGTACAATGTGTGAAGCCCCTGTGTAGTATTCACCACTGATAAATGGCTGGAATATTGCTAAGAACAGAGCAAACCATCTCGCAGGAAGATCTTTGACGTATAACACTAACAGTATTGGTCCCAGCACTTGTCCTTGGAAGACAGCACTTGCACTCCTCGCAGTGAGATGCTCACTTTGCATATAACCTTGTTTCCTATTAGGAGAGGTGGTAGGTAGCCTAGTGGTTAAAGCGTTCACTCATCACGCCGAAGACACGGTTCATTTCCCCACATGGGTACAGTGGGTACAGCCCATTTCTGGTTCCCCTGCCGTGACATTGCTGGAATATTGCTACAAGTGGCGCAAAACCCAACTCACTCACTCACTCACTCACTCCTGTTACGGTAAAGTACTGGTATCCACTTGACATAGATTCAGCTATGATAATAGAGCTTCAACCCATGTATTTTTTTTGAACAAACATATAGTTTTAGTTCATCAGGACCTGATGTCCTAGTGTCAGTGTGCTGATGGCAGTGCATATTGTCCATCCTCTGTCTGCATGTCTGTCTGTCTGTCTGTCCCATACAAAATAACAAACCTAAAATAATCCAAGTTTAAACCAAATCATCTTTGACAAACTGTACCCTATGAAGTGTGCTAGTATCAGGTGGCAAGATGTGTTTGCAGACCTCATGGAGATCCCGGGTTATATGGCTAGCAAATTGCATCTTAAAAACAACAAAAAAACAAACTTGCTTGCAGCGACACAAGTTTGATGGTTTATTCCCTGTTCAAACTAACCACACAGCGGCATGCACCACCACACCCCACTAAGCCAATATTTACAACCACTTACAGACAGTACTGATCAGTTTCCATTATAAAAAGTGATTTACATACACAAGTCCTTGGTACACGTCCTAATATGTCAGTAAGTACGTTGGGAGATTATATGTGTTCAATGACCATGAGTGGCTTCATTGTTGGCTTGTGTGGAAGGAACATAGCCCGTCACATCTACAATACAATCTCCTCGTGGATTTGTCAGTATTGACAAGGGGATCAGTCGGGTCTAAAGACAACGCCGTAATAACCCAAGACCAGTAGACTAAATGTGCTGTAGACGCTTAGTGGATATACGGAGGCAAGCAGGAGTACACGTGGAGTAAAACAGTGTCATCACTGGTGAGGTATGTTCAGGTATCTAAGAAGAGTATTAGGATATACGTAGATTAGAACAGCATTGAATAAGATTGACTTCGGTTGGATTACTTTTAAGGAGACGATTAGTCGTGTGTGACTGTCAGCTATGTATGTAGTGGGTTGTGTTCAGATCTTGGTAATAAGGGGGACGGCCACACAACCATGGCAACCAGATATTCAAATGTAGTTATTGACAGAACTTACTTTAGAATATTAGGCTGAACCAGTTTGATGACTTGTTTAACAGGTCTTCCTGTCAATGGGCTGCCATTTTGGAGAAGCTTGCTGCTACTTTTAATACTTGTACATCCAGGATATTACAGATTTGTGATTTTCTAACATAACAGAAATATCTCATTAGATATTTAGATTAATCACTTGTTTATCTTCCCTTAAGAAATAACTCTCTGAAAGTCGTACTTGTAAACCTTTTTTGTACTATGGGTCTGATGGCCTTCATGCAAATAAAACTGTCTGTCGGTCTGTAGGGTACAATTTCATTCTGTTTTACCACCTGCACCAGCGCAACCGAGTAAATTAATCAGGTTGCAACACCATAATATTGGCTGCACCATTTTATCATAAACTGAAACTGTATTTTCAATTATTTTGATTATTAATTAAATTCAAAGAGAAAATAAACTTGAGAATTAGCTCCAGTATTTTATTTTGAGGAAGTCTGTATATGGCTTTTCACATCATGATATCCAGTAAACAACATTTCGAAGTGTCTGTTTATTGTGATTATAAAAAACCTCATGAGTGACTGTCCTAGTGGTACTTGTGAAGAATTAGTTCTGCAAGTTCACTGCATGCAGACCCGTGTATTTCACTATTTTCATGAACTTTTGTTTCCTGAATTCTAAAAGATTTGCAGCCAGTTCTAAAAGAATTTCCAGTTCTCCACTTTTATCAAATATAACCTCTGCCATGCACTTGTGGTGGGAAATGTTACCTGCACTGTCTGTCTGTTGTGACCTAAGCACCATCCCTTTTGACTAATTTCTAAAAATATGTATCAAATATGTGAAAAAGATATAATATGAATCAGGTTGTTCTCCGAAGTTTTAGGAACTCAAGAATTGTTAATGTCATAAATGGTAGATAAGGCTACATACTAGTCTAATTATCAAGCAAGTGCAATTTTAGTGTAAGCATTAGAAATACTAGTGAGATAGCTGGTTTAATGATGCTTTTAGAAATGATCCATCTATATTACCGTCGATGGGAATCAAACCCTGGTCCTCAGCATTACAAGCCAATGCTTTAACCACTTGACCACCCCACTGCCCTTTTAGAAATACTAGGAATACAAGACTAAACATTCTTAATAAGTGTATGTCTGCATCATTACAAAACTGATTCTTTTTTAAACCAGTAGCGCATTCCATCGTGTCCATTAATTAGTGTACCTGGTAGTTGATTACAGGTAGACAGGTAGTTGACTACAGGTAGATGGTCATGTAGATAGCATTCCTATGTAATCATTATCTAGTTAATCTCACAAGTGAGATGCGATCTATAATAACATTATTAAACAAGGCTTTATCTAGTTTACCTCACAAGTGCGATGTTATCTATAACATGACAACACTATTAAACAAGGATTTACCAAAAAATGTATTTTTTATTATAATATACAGTTCCTATTTTCTTAATTCAGTATCTTCTCCTTCATTGGTCCTGCTATCAGTTATATTAGTTATAACTCTAATAACAGGAATTTTTCATTTCTTTGGGGAATATTTACTGACACCTTCTGCAGACTTGGGACAGAAAATCTGTCTTTGAGCTTGTCTCGATAAATCTTTGATAAACCTTTTACTGTTTAGCTTGTCTCGATAAATCTTTGATAAACCTTTTACTGTTTAGCTTGTCTTAATAAATCTTTGATAAAACTTTTACTGTTTAGCTTGTCTTGATAAATCTTTAATAAACCTTTTACTGTTTAGCTTGTCTCGATAAATCTTTGATAAATTTTTTACTGTTTAGCTTGTCTCGATAAATCTTTGATAAACCTTTTACTGTTTAGCTTGTCTCGATAAATCTTTGATAAACCTTTTACTGTTTAGCTTGTCTTAATAAATCTTTGATAAAACTTTTACTGTTTAGCTTGTCTTGATAAATCTTTAATAAACCTTTTACTGTTTAGCTTGTCTCGATAAATCTTTGATAAACCTTTTACTGTTTAGCTTGTCTCGATAAATCTTTGATAAACCTTTTACTGTTTAGCTTGTCTCGATAAATCTTTGATAAACCTTTTACTGTTTAGCTTGTCTTAATAAATCTTTGATAAAACTTTTACTGTTTAGCTTGTCTTGATAAATCTTTAATAAACCTTTTACTGTTTAGCTTGTCTCAATAAATCTTTGATAAATCTTTTACTGTTTAGCTTGTCTCGATAAATCTTTGATAAACCTTTTACTGTTTAGCTTGTCTCGATAAATCTTTGATAAACCTTTTACTGTTTAGCTTGTCTTAATAAATCTTTGATAAAACTTTTACTGTTTAGCTTGTCTCGATAAATCTTTGATAAACCTTTTACTGTTTAGCTTGTCTCGATAAATCTTTGATAAACCTTTTACTGTTTAGCTTGTCTTAATAAATCTTTGATAAAACTTTTACTGTTTAGCTTGTCTTGATAAATCTTTAATAAAACTTTTACTGTTTAGCTTGTCTTGATAAATCTTTAATAAAACTTTTACTGTTTAGCTTGTCTTGATAAATCTTCGATAAACCTTTTACTGTTTAGCTTGTCTTGATAAATCTTTGATAAACCTTTTACTGTTTAGCTTGTCTTGATAAATCTTTGATAAACCTTTTACTGTTTAGCTTGTCTTGATAAATCTTTGATAAAGTTGTTTAAAAATTTATACGGGTTATGTTTTTATTATTGTGCCTTATTAAACAATACACGTTAACAAAGGTGGTCAGTGCGACCTCACTGTGTCTTCAGATTGTTGCAAGGTTGACTGTGTATATATTTAGGAGAGCCATAATTGATAGGCGAGAGGTTTATGGACATGGAAGCCAAGATAACATTGTCCACCATTGATAGAAACTGGTAATAAAGTAGAAAGGCAAACATTGCTATCGCTTCAATCTGTTGTGCATAAACTGTGGGTAAGCTTGAAGCTACATGCACTTCAACAGGCTATGGAATGTGTGATGGGCCATAAAACCTACAACAGTTTTAGTTTGTATTATTTGCCGAGACTCTAAAAGTTCTTTGCGTTTCAGGTAACATGTCCTAAAACATATATAAGGGTCGGTAGGCTTGTTTGTTTGTAATATTCAGCAATATTCAGGTGGCCTGCGATACCTCATAAATTGGCACACTGCGTGTCAGTTTATTCACAAAGTATATGGAGCGAAATAAATGGCATCTGTGTAATATCAATAACGCTTGCGATTTGCTGCATTGTTATCCTAAGATTCATATAAATACTGAAATGCAAAGATAAACGCTTGCGGGGATGCCGGGGGGGATCTGGTCCCAAACGACCTTTGCTGGTCACAAGAGGTGGCCAAATGGATCGGTCGGTCGGGCTCGGTGACTTGGTCGATGATATGTCATTGTACCATGACATGGGGATCGCTGCTTGTGGTATCGATCACTGGGTTGTCTGGTCTACTCGATTTTTTACAGGCCGCCATCATATTGCTGGAATATTGCTGGTTGCTGTGTTAAAATCCAAACACACAGACATGCAAAGACATGCTGTGATTGCTTTGTGAAATGGGCCCCTGGGCCAGACAAACCAGTGGTTGATATTATGAGCAACATCCGACGCCTCTGGGGTTAATGTGACAGGCAATGAACCAAGTCATCAATCAAATTGACTCGCTTCTTTCGACAAGAAAGAACAACAGAAATAATAAGTTGGCTGGGATACTTATTGGGTCTTACTAATAAGTATGGTTTTACACGCTGCTTTTAACAATATTCCTTCAATATCACAGTGGGGGACACCAGAAATGGGCTTCACACATTGTACCCATGTCGGTATTCGAACCCGGGTCTTAGGCGTGACGAGCAAATGCTTTAACCACTTGGCTATCCAACCGCCCGTCTTACTAATAAGGAAAGTGTGATTGTTTGGTTGATACTGTCAGTCCTGCATGTGTGACTGATTAGCATGTCAAATTCAACTTTGTCATTCTCATGTTTTAGGTACTCTGCCCAAGACAAATTGAAATTGTTTAATACACAAAGCTGTGTGATTTGTCATGGCGTCCTTCATGTAGATTACATCTAGTTACAACAGTCATGTTAGTAGTTGTGTGGGGTGGGTGTGTGGATGTGTGGCCACACAGGTCAGTGTGACATGGACAACAATAGATCTGGGACAGGCAATGTGTTAAGTGCATGTGCACCTAGAACTAGAAGCTGGCAGTAGCATGATTAATGTTGGGAATTAGTAATTATATGTAAAAAATGGTTACCGATTTGAATAGATAAAAGGGGACTAGGATTGGACCAACTGGCAGTCCTTGCAAGCTTGATTTAAACACTTGCAACCCCACTCTGTTTGTCTGCTAGCTCATTTGTTTTGATGTTTATCAATATTACAGTGAATAATTACTCTACGAAATCAGTATTGGAGGTCTGATTTTGATGAGAGTCCTATTTTTCCAAGTAGAGGTTGAACGTAACCCTTTGACTTTCCCTCCAGAATATTTTTCCTTGTTATATTCCATTTTATTAGTAGCTCACCTGGCTGAAAGTCAAGTAAGCTTTTGTAATGGTATATTGTCCATGGTCTTGTTGCCTGGTTGTCCATCCGATGTTAACTTTAACACCTTGTATGAATGACATCAGCTATGTTGTCGGCAAACATTGCTCACAGAATATCCAGTTCAACTTTTAACATAGATGCCATTATTTCTTCATAATTCAGGTGAGCTATAGAGCCTTGTGGCTCTTTTTTATAATTATTTCCCCCAATTAACCAAACACTTACAGGATCACTTTAAGAAGAAATGTTTTTCAATTTTGAAATATTTTTTTTTCAACCATCAATATGGTTTTTGAAAAGAATAATCCGTAAACCAGTTGATGAAACAAGAGAGGCTAATTTATGTTTACATGTCGTACACGTCTCTCCCAGACCTGCAGGCCACGGAGAAGATCTTGCGCAAGATAATGAGCACAGGCAGAGACACAGGCCGCTTCTCTGACAAGGCTGGCCGGAGTTCTTTCCCCATGCGCTCCAGCCCCCATCGCAAGTCTCACCCCCCCTCCCGGAAGTCAGAGGTCGGCGGCAAGTCAACCCCAGGGGCCACCCTGTTGCAGGTAGGCACTGTGTCACATGAAACTGTTACTCATAAATAAACCACCTTCTCATCTTAAACAGGGGGCCCGGCTGGCCCAGTCGTCTAAGGCGCCGCGATTCGCTGTGCAGAGTTGCGTCCCTTGAGCACGCCAGAAACCTATGATTGTGGGTTCGAATCCCAGATCGCCCTGATTATGTTTCTAGATTTGTCAGCACCAAACCCGTGCTCGTGGGTTTCACCGAAGTGGTAAACGTCTGAGACCTGCATCACTTTGGGCTTTCCTCCCACATTAAGCTGACACGCCGTGATATAACTGGAATATTGTTAAAAGCGGCGTTAAACCTAACTCACTCACTCATCTCAAACTACTTTATAAGATGTGACATGTATACTTTTTGGCTGGGATGAGTCCAAATGTACTACCCGGGTACCCACCCCTCTATTACCCGACCCTACCCGTTTACCCACTGTAGGTCTCAAGAGTTGGTACAAAATGTGTGATCAGGAATTGTTTTAATGTAGCCCTGGCCAAAACTATTTCAATGCATGGATGAAATAATCTGATCATGTGTACACTGAAGTTGACTGAACATTTATGTTTACAAAAACATAAAAAAGTCACAAATAATGTGTACATAGTCAGAATAAATGCTACTTAAGGGACTTGTAGTGTAACCATGGAATTTTATTCTCATTAAACAATGTAGCAGGTGACTAACACTATGGACCCACAGGACTACCCGGATCCTATTCAGGACCCACCTGACCTGAGTACCCAAGTTACTCTCCCAGCTCTTGTATACATGCTTTTTGACATTTACTGTATTCGACGTAATAAGCGCCCCCCTCTAATAAGCGCCCACAGCGATATTTGCTAATATATTGGCTAGTGAACAATCCCAATTAGCACCCCTTCCGATTGATCTATGTACACAAGACTTATTTATTCGCATATAATACCCACTCGTGTGATATATGCACCCTTAATAATGGGCAATTAAATTACAGAAAAATATAACATTTCAGGCTGTCAGCATAAACCACGAAATATATCTTTCAACCCTGTTTTTCTCACCAAAATAATATTGTAATAAGAGCCCCTCATTTCTAATTTGGAGAGCGCCCTCAAATACAGTAATATTTAGAAAATGTGAAGAATGAATAAAATTCTAACAGGCCAAACAATGCAAGTGTCAACTATTAATACATTTTTGATATGTCTGTAGTCTTTTATTCTTATGAACAATGTTTCAAGAATTTTTGTTTTATTTTATTGGACTATTTGATTGTGTTGAAATATAAATGATCCTCAAAATATGTGAATTTCTTCATCTATCATGTACTTTGAAAATGACCTATGAACCACAAGGAATTACAGATATCTGCCACAGTAAACTCATTTTGTAAATCTTTATCCTTGGTGAATGATCTTCAACATTAATGAATGGGTGACAGTTAATCCTTTGAACACTCTGAGTAGAGAGTAATGGTGGGTTGTTCTATGAATTACCGATAGTCTTTAAAAAAAGATTTAAAAAGATTTTCTAGCTCAGTCAATAAATTGTTGGAATGATGAAACATAAATTTTTTAACAAGAATGCTGAATAATTTTATGTTCATTTATTTTTGACGATGAACCAAATTGGTGGCCAGTTTGCCCAGGGCTTTTGCAGACAGTCAGAACAATAGATAAATAGATAGGTAGATGGATAGATTGATAGATAGAGGTGAGTGAGTGTTGGTTGGTTTGTTGTTTTACGCCGCACTCAGCAATATTCCAGCTATGTGACGGCAGTCTGTAAATAATCCAGCCTGGACCAGGCAATCCAGTGATTGATATCATGAGCATCGATCGTGATGGGATCGTTGACATGCATCAACCAAGTCAGCAAGCCTGACCACCCGATCTCGCTAGTTGCCTTTTTTGACAAGCATAGTCGCCTTTTACAGCAAGAATGGGTTGCTGAAGACCTATTCTACCCAGGAGTGAGTGGGACCCCAGAAATGGGCTTCACACATTTTACCCAATTTGGGAATTGAAGCCAGGCCTTCAGTGTGTCTAGAAGCAAAATTGTATTGTTCAGTGAGACAATTGTTGTAATTGTTCAAAAACAGTATTCCAGATGCTACCTACCTTGTCCCCATGCTATTGTCTACATGTCGTTTGTTTCATATATATGTTGTTTGGTGTTTGTTTCAGATGAACCTGAATACAGCAGATCCTAATGAAGCAATGTTAAAGAGGACACACGATGGCGTCAACAGGTGAGGGGCATTTATTGGTTATTTACCGGTACTAGGGGATTCTAATTTATCTTATGGCTTCTATTTATGGCTTCCACTGGCGAGATCTAGGAATATCTCCAAGGAGATATTGCTGCAATAAAATTGCATTTTAATGCTTTGCAGGCCATTGTGATGCCATCGGTTACAATGACATCACAATTAAGTGACATCACTTACCTCTGTGACACTGTTAGCTCTACTTGTTACACACAACACACAAGTTATTACTGTGTACAAAGTAATAAAGTGGGAAGAATGGTTTTGGCTGATAAAGAGAAACTCACCCGAGTGTCTTTTGATATCAAATATGTCAACTCTCGTCAATTAGAGTTTTAAACTTTTGACTTGTGTTGATATATTTGATATCAAAAGACTTGGGTGAGCTTCTCTATTTTGAATATATTCTAGAATGGAGTGGACTTCTATTCAACTTTGTACACGTTACATGGGATTTAGTTAATATACAGACAATGTTTTGAGACTTTGCTAGTGCAGCTGTGTGTTGGCTTGACTGGGCAGACAGTGCTGGTTTATTTATGTTTGTGTGTGAAGATCAGGTTGGGGGGGTAATTCACTAGGTTGCTGTGTTGGTGACAGAATCGATACATCACAATAGGAGTCAATCCTGTGCGACCGTGTGTACTATGGCAGAGCTTTATCATGGTAATGCAAGTGTCCCCCACATTACCTAGGGCTCAATACCAGGGTCATCATGGCTATTGAGTTAGTGTGTCATGGAGTGTGTTGCTTGAATAGAACCCAACACCTGAGAGTTGTCATTTACTTCATCACGTCAAGTGGCAAAGTGTTGTGATTGGGGAACCCCACTGTGGGTTTACTGTGTTAGACATTCCTTTTGACTTACTGCTGATGGCCTGAAAAACCCCACTAAATAGCGTTTTATCAATCTCAATGAAGAAGGAAGGGAAAAAATAACACCTTTGTTCTATTCTTGGTGAAAGGATTTTTTCACAGTGATCAAAATTATATATTGTTAACATGCTTTAATTCCAAGGCACACCTAACCTAAACATTTTCATGAGTGCCCTATGGCAATTGAAAAATTTACATGTATTTCTATTAAAAAATTATGTGAAGCTAGCTTTTGTATTGAAAAAATATTAATGTTGGTGTATGAAAGAGAAAATATGTCATGTTTCTACTGCACAACTACCTTCGCAGTCCCATACGTCTCTTATCTTTTGTATGGATATGTTCAACATAAGGCTGAAATCAGTTTCTGGATCAGTTTCCTGATAAAAGCAGAGGAGGTCTTGGTTATTAAACATTTTGTTGTATCTTGTAGTGTGTGATTATCAAGGAGGGAAAGGCCCTGGTGATAACTCTTGTATCACATACATTAGTTAGCACTATCACTGCAGGTGATTATTAAGGAGGGAAAGGACCCGGTGATAACTCTCATATCACATACATTAGGTAGCACTATCACTGCAGGTGATTATTAAGGAAGGAAAGGACCCGGTGATAACTCTCATATCACATACATTAGTTAGCACTAATTGTGATTATTAAGGAGGGAAAGGACCCGGTGATAACTCTCATAACACATACATTAGCACTATCACAACTTGTGATTATTAAGGAGGGAAAGGACCTGGAGATAATTCTCAAATCACATACATTAGTTAACACTATCACTACTTGTGATTATGAAGGAGGGAAAGGACCCGGTGATAACTCTTATATCACATACATTAGTTAGCACTATCACTACGTGTGGACCCGTGAAGATTCCGGGGTAGAAAAGGTCTTCAGCAACCCATGCTTGCCGTGAGAGGTGACTATGCTTGTCGTAAAAGACGACTAACAGGATCGTGTGTCAGGCTCGCTGACTTGGTTGATGCATGTCATCGATCCCAATTGCGTGGATCGATGCTCATGATATTAATCCCTGGATTGTCTGGTCCAGACTCGATTATTAACAGACCGCCGTCATATAGCTGGAATATTGCTGAGTGCGGTGTTAAACAACCAACCAAACCAAACCAAAACCACTACGTGTGATTATTAAGGAGGGAAAGGCCCAGGTGATAACTCTCATATCACATACATTAGTTAGCACTATCACTACTTGTGATTATTAAGGAGGGAAAGGACCCTTTGATAACTATATCATTATATTAAGTGTAGTTGTTAGTATCACTTATTGATGTCACTGTTTCTGTCACGTCAGTAAATAGCTATATGATGGTGTCCTGCGTGTATGATGATACACAAGGACAGAAAGCCAGGCAGAAATTTGGTTTTACAAGATGTTACAATCCATTACCTAAAAACCCTCAGATAATACTTTGAAAATGTTTTGCAATATAAATACATTGCAAGTGATTCCATGGCATTTGATTGAGGAGCCAAAAAACTTGTTATGCATTTATGTTTCCATAAATTGAAAATTAATTAAGTCATGCCCACTAAAAGACTACTGTTTCTTAATAGGCTGATAATAAAATAAGAGGGGCTTGTGTTACAGTACTGTGCTAAATGATGACACTGATTTTGTGTTATTGTTATTATTATCCTTATTATATATTTATAGGAATTAACTTCAGTATGTTTTTGCGTTTATGGAGTTATAAGCATGAAAACCGTTGTGAACACTTGGGGTAAATCTGCTATGCCCCACTCAACGTCTGGCAGAGAGATCTGGATTTGAATGTTGTGTATTCCTGTATTATATCCTGAGTGTGTTCTACTCCTTAGAGTGTGCCTGGCTCACAGCAGCCACATACTTGACTATGCCTTGACTGTCACCATGGAGGGAGCCCCCCCCCCTCTCCTATAGGCCGTTCTTGATAATGTATGTAACACTGTACAGTATTTACATGATATATCACCCAACAGTTTATATGACACCCGACAGTTATATAATGCCCAACACTTTATGGGACACCTGATAGTATATATGACACCAAACAGTTTATATGACACCCAACAGTTTATATGACACCCAACAATTTATATATCACACCCAACAGTTTATTTGACACCAAACAGTTTATTTGACACCCAACAATTTATGTAACACCGATGACACCCAACAGTTTATATGACACCCAACAGTTTATATATGACACCCAACAATTTTTAGATGACACCCAAGAGTTTATATGACACCCAACAGTAAATATGAAACCAACAGTTAATATGACATCCATCAGTTTATTTGACACTCAACTGGTAAGTATATGACACCCAACAGTTTATATGACACCCAACAGTTTATATACGACACCCAACAGTTTATATATGCCATCCAACAGTTTATATGACACCCAACAGTTAGTATATGACACCCAACAGTTTATTTGACACCCAACGATTTATGTAAAACCCAACTGTTTATTTGACACCCAATAGTTTATATTTGATACCCAACATTTTATATGGCACACAACAGTTTATTTAACACCCAACAGGTGTACAATGTTGGAACCTTTTTGTGAAATTAAGTGTATGATAATGGTATAATCGGTTGTATAGTTTACGAATATGTTTTGTTGACTTGTCATGATGGATGGTTTAACATGACAAGTGTAAAGTTTTCTTGTATCATATTGCAACATTACCCTTCAGAGATCAGCACTAGTGTATCGTGACACAGTCTAGCGTTGCAGCCCTATTGAAAAGCATTTTTATTCCTACAAAAAGTCATTAGGCTTTATCAGGCAACATTAAATCTTTTCTTGTACTTGGGGTCACATAGTTTTTTCTATAGTTTACAGACTGTTTGCTAAGCGTTGGTCACAATAAATCAATTGCTTATATTTTTTGCTTGACATTGTGCATGTTGTGTGATTTGGCTTGACAATAATCAATGCTTAAGGCTTAAAAAAAATATATAAGAATTGGTTCTCAGGCAATGGCTTTTGAAAATTTAGAGCGGTAAGGCGGTGGTGTTTTTGGTGTTTTTTTTGTTATTCAAACTGGTATGTGTACAATCAACCTGGGAAAGGGCCTCCCTACATAACTGTATTCCTTGGTGAGTATACACTGGAATGCAGTATTTGACTATCATGGAACTTGAAATATTTATAGACTTTTTTGTCTTTTTTGAAAAATGGAAATAAAAACAAAACGTGCGGCAAATTTATGATGATGTGGGCAGTGCCTAAGAACCAAGACTATTATTTTTTTAGCCTAAACTATTTTATTATGGTTAATGTTGGCACATTACCAGTACAGCTGTAGTATATACATGTATAGGACTTTCTGACCCAGGCTAGCAGACATTTAAAATAATGTGTACATCAAATATTAAAATAAAAAAAACCATGTGGCTTTAACCCAACCAGGTCTGAACACTGAATGTCAGATAAGATCTCGTCAACAGAACAGATCGATACAGACTATAGGTATGTGTCTACCCCCCAATCTCCACATGTCTAACCTGCGCTCCCCTACTTCTGACCTCTCCCTTCCCTTGTGATCTCCTGGCCCCCTGGTGTCAAATTCTCCATGAGAGTGACAACTGTAAAAGTCATTGGAGTCAAAGAGAGGGAAATCAAGAGATCATTACAGATTATGTCAGTGAGTGTTGTCTTTGAGAACAGCGTGATCTCGACCAGGATTTCAGGAATTGTGGCTCCCTTTACGAGCTGAGATCGAGAGTCCCACAGTGAGTGAGTGTTATTGTCGCTGCATAGGCAACCCTGACGGGTCAATACAGCCCATTCACCACCAGTGTCACCAGGGAAATGCTGGGCTGTGTTCATACGAGATTTACATCATGTCATTGTACTGGGGTGACGGAGGTGGAAATAACACTTGTATATCACACATGTATTGTGCTAGTATCGAGCTGCAGGCGAGGCATGCAATATTTCACTTACCGGTATCAGGGAAATGATAAAATCATGGAAGAGTATGGTACTCTAACTTTATGCCTTTAGTGTGATCTGAATGTGGGAGATTGATGGTGAACTGCATGTGATATACATTATTGTAACATTGTATTCATTGTTAGCTGTGTTTTGCCAATAGTGTCAAATGTTTGATTAAGGATGTATCTTATCTCCTTGTTTAACTCTATTGTTATATTACCTGCAGATAAAATATATATCGATGTCAAGATATGCCCTCTTTCACTTTTCTTCGATGTTGGTTCAAGAAAACATCAGTAAAATTTATTTAAAAAAAAAAAGAAATTAAAAGTTTTTTATCACAAAATATTGTGTCATGTTTGTGGGTGAATATGTACTTCTGGTCCTCTAGACTCTCAAGTCTAGGAACAATGACATCAGTAAAATACAATATTGAACAGTGGACATCATGCAATAAATATCAATAGTTCTAATGTGTTTCTACTTGTAAACTGTCTGATATGTAGATCATGGTTAGATCATGATTTAATTTATCCCAAATTGGACTTATCACAATTTAACCCAAGATGACACTTATCACAATTAAGATGAGATGTATTATTATTTATCCTCAGATGAGATATGTCACAATTTGTTCCCAGATGAGATGGATCACAATTTATCCCCAGATAAGATGTATAATAATTTATCCCCAGATAACAATTTTTACAATTTATCCCCAGATGAGATGTATCACAATTTAATCCCAGATAACACTTTTTATGATTTATCCCCAGATAAGATTACAATAATTTATCCCTCGATAACACTTTTCACAATTTATCTTCAGATGAGATGTATCACAATTTATCCCCAGATGAGATGAATAATAATTTATCCCCAGATAACACTTATCACAGTTGATCTTCAGTTGAAAAGTATCACAATTTATCCTCAGATGAGATGTATAATAATTCATCCCCAGTAACACTTTTTACAATTTATCCCCAGATGAGATGTATCACAATTTATCCCCAGATAACACTTTTTATGATTTATGCCCAGATAAGATGTACAATAATATATCCCCATAAAACTTTTCACAATTTATCTTCAGATGAGATGTATAATAATTTATCCCCAGATAACACTTATCACAATTTATCTTCAGATGAGATGTATAATAATTATTAGGTAACACTTATCACAATTAATCCCCAGATGAAATGTATTATAATTTATCCCCAGATAACACCTATCACAATTTATCTTCAGATGAGATGTAAAATAATTTATCCTCAGATAACACTTTTTACAATTTATCTTCAGATAAGCTGTATCACAATTTATCCCAAGATGAAATGTATGATATTTTATCCCCAAATAACATTTATCACAACTTATCCCCAGATGGGATGTATAATAATTTATCCCCAGACAACACCTATCACATTTAATCCCCAGGTCCTATGCACCACATGACTCCTACAGTCCCATCAGAAGGGACACATGTTTCACAGTTGTTATTAGACTGGTGTCCGGGCTACACTAGTTCCCCTCACTGAGGAATATCGAGTTCACACTAAGATACGATGTTGTTGCAGGGATTCATCACCTGCCTGCACGGTACACACCGGCCAATCATACGCCAGCAAGAAGCGGGCTGTTGCTAACGGCAGCACACCGACCAAGTCACCTGGGCTGCTTTCAAGGGGAGACAAACATCTGGTAGGAAGTGTACATGCAAAATGTTAAATTCTCCAAACATCAAAGTATAAGTTAACAAGGATAGGCAAGATAAAGAAACGCCATCGAATCTGACAGAACCCATGACATGTATATCAAGTTTATATACACTTTCTTATGGGAGATGTTCAATACAAAATCAAAGAGGCTGATGATGTACATACCTTTGTATTTCTGGTATGTTCACTTGGGAATTTAGTTCTTATCTTCAGCAACCCATGCTTGCCATAAAAGGCGACTTTGCTTGTCGTAAAAGGCGACTAACGGGATCGGGTGGTCAGGCTCTCTGACTTGGTTGATGCATGTCATCGATCCCAATTGTGTGGATCGATGCTCATGATATTAATCACTGGATTTTCTGGTCCAGACTCGATTATTTACAGACCGCCGTCATATAGCTGGAATATTGCTGAGTGTGGCGTAAAACAACAAACCAAACCAAACCAAAGTTCTAAAGATTTAACTGATTTTCTTGAGTTTCAATTTTGCATCCTCTGCCGCCTCCCCCCTCCCCCCTCCATTACAATGACAGCTACCTTATGTGTGTGGTTGTCCTTACAGACTGGGGTCCTAGTGGAAAAGAAGATCCTTGATCTAGACAGCCAGGACCGGTGGAACACCAGCTACCAGGCGCTCCGTCTGGAGAAGGAGTGGATAGAACTCCATGATCGCCGCAGCATGAAGAGGAACTCAGAGGTAAGTCAGTCAAGACTTGTTTTTCTGCCCACCCTACATTTTATAAAATGGACAAAAATCTAATCTCAAAAGTGTTATTTTTTCTTCCTCATAATGCAACTTACATGCTAGACTGACGCTTAGTCTCTGAAAATACAATAAATTTATACAAGTAACTTAAATTGAAAAGGAGCCCCAGTGAGATCAGAGATCCCTGAACCTGTGGAAAAGCTAGACTTGCTTCATTTAGGGCTTTAATAAATCACAGTAAGGGCTGGTGGAAGGGAACATGATATGGTTCAGAGACTATGAGACAGACTAGGATGGATGTAGACTCTTAAAATAAATAATTTTGATAAAAACAAACAATTCCATTTAAATTGAAAAGGATCCCCAGTGAGATGGAAGATAAATGAACCCGTGGAAAATCATACTTGCTTCATTTAGGGCTATGACATTACAGGAAGGGAACATGATATGGTTGAGGGACTGCGAGACAGACTACCTTCATGTTTACCTTACAAGATGTGCATATACTATTGGTGAGGTGAAATGGGGTTTAACGTCGCGTCCAAGATTATTGCACTTATAAAGCGACGTGCATGTACGTGTGTGTGTTTGTGTGGCTGCTTGTACTAGTCCGGACTAATGCCGATTTATAGTGCTAGCTCACTGAGATACCATGCCGCAGTTTAACATGAATACCCCACTCAGACACAGTATACTGACTCCGAGCCGACCAGTCCTTGTTTTAGCCCCTTAATGCCGAGCGCCAGACAGGGTAACAACAAGTACCATCTTTTAACGTCTTTTGGTATGACGCCACCGGGGATTGAACCCCTGACCTTCCGCTCCCCGGGTGGACGCTCTACCACTAGACCACGGAGGCGGTCGCATATACTATTGACACAATGAGACAGGCTGGACTAACATTGCACACATGGCAACATATTCCTATAGCATTTTGAAGAACAACAAAATCTGAATTGTTTTTTATATAACTTTTTTTCCTACCCACTAACCAGGAGTTTTAAAAAAAATAAAACCATCTGTAGACCATGAAATAAAAAGTCTGGTCTCTCTGGCACCTGGGATTAACTGATTTTGGCGATTCAGCTCAGCTATGACAATTCACCTGGTGGGAGTAACTTGTTGTCTGGGAGGATGGTGGGGTAGCCTAGTAGATAAAGCATTGGCTTGTCCTGTCGAAGGCCTGGGTTCTATTCCCAACATGTGTACAATGTGTAAAGCCCATTTCTGGTGTCTCCCGCAGTGATATGGCTGGAACATTGCTAAAAGCAGCACAAAATTCACCAAAATTGGTCTTACTTGAAAGAAGTAAAACCTCAAAGCAGGTCTTATTTATGATTCAAAGTAAAACCTATGGTCTTACTTGAAAGAAGTAAAACCTCAAAACAGGTCTTATTATCCCCCGCCCAACAAAGTTGGTGGGGGATATAGAAACAGGCTCCGTCCGTCCGTCACGTTTCGTTTCCGGAGCATAACTCATACACCATTCAATATTTCACCGTTTCATCAAACTTTGCAGGTCTGTCAGGAACATAATGAACTGGTGCCTTTTGCTATTTAGAAATTTTTATTTTGTTATGTTTCCATGGCAACAAGATGGACTTAGGTTCTGTGAGGGTAGGGTTTGTTTCTGGAGCATAACTCATAAACCGTTCAATATTTTTTCATCAAACTTTGCAGGTCTGTCAGGTACATGCTGAACTGGTGCCTTTTGCTATTTAGAAATTTTAGCCATTTTTATTTTTTACGTTTCCATTGCAAGTTCCACCTCGGTTAAAAAAGGTTATGGTTTGTTTAGATTTAATTATGTCATAAATTCTGCAACAGGGGCGGGGGATATAGCCATGTTAGTGGCAAACTCTTGTTTATGATTGAAAGTAAAACCTATGGTCTTACTTGAAACAAGTAAAACCTCAAAGCAGGTATTATTTATGATTCAAAGTAAAACCTATGGTCTTACTTGAAACAAGTAAAACCTCAAAGCTGGTCTTATTTATGATTCAAAGTAAAACCTATGGTCTTACTTGAAAGAAGTAAATCCTCAAAGCAGGTCTTATTTATGATTAAAAGTAAAACCTATGGTCTTACTTGAAACAAGTAAAACCTCAAAACATGTCTTATTTATGATTCAAAATGAAACCTATGGTCTTACTTGAAACAAGTAAAACCTCAAAGCTGGTCTTATTTATGATTCAAAGTAAGACATATGGTCTTACTTGAAAGAAGCAAAACCTCAAAGCTGGTCTTCTTGGTAAGGTAAGACCTTCCAATGTATATTGAAAGTCGCTCTAGCCTTTCAACGTGTTCAACTTGATTGATCCAAGCACTTGCTCAAAGGAGAAAATCCCATAAAGAACAATGGTATGACGTCACCAGAGGTTTATAAAAGGCGTTTATAGCCAGAGCTGGGACAGTAACTCGGGAACTCAAGTTGGGTAGGTACTGAGTAGGACCCAGGTACCCGGACCCATGGTTAGTCATGTGATATATTGTTTAATGACAAAAATAATAAAACTCCATGGTTACACTACAAGAATCTAATGTTGGCATTTTTCTGACAATGTGCACATTCCTTCTGACTTTAAAATGTTTGAGTAACTTCAGTGTGTGCATGATCTGATCATTTTTTACATGTATCTAAATAGTTTTTGCCAGGGCTGCGGTAAAACAATTCCCGATTAGACATTTTGTACCGCACTCTTGAGACCTACAGCAGGTATGGGGGTAATAGATGGTCAGGTATGCGGGGAGTAAATTAGGACTCAACCAGCCCTACCAGATACAGTAAACTATGTTTGTAACGAACACGCTTATAATGAAATGTTTTTTTGTCCCTGCCATTTGCTGTATATATGCTTATAACGAACTTTGGTTATAACGAACTTTTAGTTCGTTATAACCGTAGTTTACTGTACTACAGACAAAAGTTTCATGAATTTTTATTTCAAAAGTTAATCATTACTTAACGTTTATGTGATATTTGTATCTTTTCATTTTTCTAATCCTTCAAAGTTGGAGCGTCAGATGTTGTCTTTTTTTCTTATTGTGACTTTTAGTGTGGCTGCTATACACTCTGCACTCCACACTGAAACTAAAAAAAAAGTGTCGCCTTAACTCTTCAACTCTTTTAATTCTATGAGTGACCCAATGGGGATGCTGGGTTACAGTTGCTCCCCAAGTACTTACCATATTCGACGTAATAAGCGCCCAGGGGGCTCTCAAAATTAAGAATAGGGGGCTCTTATTTGGATATTTTTTTGGTGGAAAAAAACAGTTGAAAGATAAATTTCGTGGTTAATGCTGACAGCCTGAAATGTTTGTGTGCGACATTTTTCCAGAATTAAATTGCCCATAATGAAGGGTACATATAACACACGAGTGTGTATTATACGCGAATAAATAAGTCTTGTGTACACTGATCAATTGGTAAGGGGTGCTAATTGGGATTGTTCACTAGCCAATATATTAGCAAATATTGCCGTGGGTGCTTTTTAGAGCGGGGCGCTTATTACGTCGAATACAGTATGCTGATTGTAGGAGGTGACTTAATAGATCAGGTGGTCAGGCTAGATGACTTAGTTGATTGCGAGTCATTGTACCCCGATGTGTGGATCGTTGTTCACAATATCAATCAATGGATGTTCTGGTCCAAACTTGATCATTTCAAAGCAGCCATCATATAGCTGGAATATTGCTGAGTGAGGTGTTAAACAACAAACAAACAATAATATATGGGTTATGACATCCATCCTGCTGTGATCTCGATGTAGCTTGACCCTTGAGTGTTTGTATGGGTGGGCTGAAGGTCTGGAGTTAATCTCTGTAATCTGTTAATCTGGTATCATGCACGTGGCCTATATGCTCTGGGAGCACAATAATGGGTGTCAGGTTTTATCAGCACAGAAACTAATATACCTGACTTGGTGTGTACACAGACTCATGTCAGTCTAGAGGTGAGGTACAACAGGTGAGAGCTGTATTAATTAATGTACCTTTTGTGACTCAATTTGTCTTGCGCACATTGATACAAGGTGTGTTGCTGTAATAAATTGTCCTAAAGGCTTGAGTGCCAATGGAAACAGTTCTTATTTAAAGTAAACTAATTTATACCATTATTATTCCAATATTTGTGTATATCTTGTTTGGAAGTTCACATACATTGACAAATTTTATAAATAAATAAACTTGAAATAATCTTTCTATGAGATTGTTGGTGTGTTTAAGAATTCACAATCTAGTCCACTGATTTTTTCATGGTTTAAAAAGAGAATTACATTTAGTTTTCAGTTTGAGATTTGAGATGTACCTAATTTAGCTCCACATCAATAGTCCGTGGAGACAATGATGATTGGGTGTAAGAATGGCTGACAAACACTTCTCTTATCAACCTGTCACGGATATTGACCATTGCTTTGGACACTACCGTATTTTCTTGAGTATAGTGCGCACCCATGTATAATGTGCACCCCCTCTAGCGGGTTCAATATTTTGGAAAAAAAGAAATTTGAATATTATGTGCAGAAAAAATTTACACCGTACCCTTTCAGCGAAGTCTGGCAAACGAACAGGTGCTGAGAATCTTCGTCAGTACAAATTTGAAATTTGAGATAAAAAATCACCAGACATGTTTATTTACCGTTTAAATAGTATTTATTGTTCTGCTAGGCATTGTTTTATATCTAGGGATTAAGATTACCTTGTGTATTTTCTCGGAAACTAAGCCGGAAACAGCAATAAGCTGTACACACGTTTTCTTGGAATCGACCGGTGATTCGGTCAAGACACACCCAATGATATAACTTTATAGGATTTTTAATGCAAGGATCGGCAACAATTGTATCTGAAACTATTTTTTTTATCAGGAATAATATATTCCATTATTTTCTTAATTATATGCAGCCTTTACTAAACATATTTAAAATAATAATAACCCTAAGCGAAGCCGGGTATTATTTTTTACATGGAACCAGTCTGACAAGTCACCGTCAAGGCTCACGCGCACGTGATCGTGAGAATTTCATGTTGACATAGAATCGTCAAACAAAAACAAATATGACTTTTAACGAGTCAAAGTATGTCATTATGATATATGTATCCATTCTCTGTCAACTAAAGTTCGTTTCAAGGCGTCAATAGCGGTATTCTGACCCTGGTTGCTGTTAATAATGTTGAGTTGTGCGATCTTCCGATCGCTTCACACACGATTTCGCCGAAATTAATAAAAACAATATTATAAGGAATTTTGAATAAAATTAATGAATTAAGTTACAAACATAAGTCCAGATATACAAAGAACACTTTTATAGCCAGACAGTGTAATTACATGATTATTTTGCGTACTTCAGTATGGATTTGTTGACATGGTATTTCCGGTGTTTCGTGCTCACGGTAATGTCTTTCCATGGGGGGAAAAAAACATCCAAACTCATAATTCGTGTATAATGCTCACCCCCTTCTACACAGCTGTGTTTTTTCGAAAAAAAGTGTGCACTATACTCAAGAAAATACGGTACTTGTTTCTTGTCATAACCTCTAAGGAGACTTTACTTTTTCTTTGTAAGACCTCGTCCCGGGTATCAGTTTTTTTCAGTAGTAAGACTGAGAATGAGGTTTTACTTCTTCTCAGTAAAACCTTATCCCAGGTATAAGGTTTTTCAGTAGTAAGACTGAATATGAGGTTTTACTTTTTCATAGTAAGACCTCGTGCCAGGTATAAGGCTCTTTTAGTAGTAAGACTGAGAATGAGGTTTTACTTTTTCTTCGTAAGACCTCATCCAGGGTATTAGGTTTTTCAGTAGTAAGACTGAGAATGAGGTTTTACTTTTTCTTAGTAAGACCTTATCCTGGGTATAAGGGTTTTTAGTAGTAAGACTGAGATTGAGGTTTTACTTTTTCTTAGTAAGACCTTATCCTGGGTATAAGGGTTTTTAGTAGTAAGACTGAGAATGAGGTTTTACTTTTTCTTCGTAGGACCTCATCCTGGGTATAAGGCTTTTTAGTAGTAAGACTGAGAATGAGGTTTTACTTTTTCTTAGTAAGACCTTATCCAGGGTATTAGGTTTTTGAGTAGTAAGACTGAGAATGAGGTTTTACTTTTTCTTAGTAAGACCTTATCCTGGGTATAAGGGTTTTTCTAGTAGTAAGACTGAGAATGAGGTTTTACTTTTTCTTAGTAAGACCTTATCCAGGGTATTAGGTTTTTGAGTAGTAAGACTGAGAATGAGGTTTTACTTTTTCTTAGTAAGACCTTATCCTGGGTATAAGGGTTTTTCTAGTAGTAAGACTGAGAATGAGGTTTTACTTTTTCTTCGTAAGACCTCATCCTGTGTATAAGGTTTTTTAGTAGTAAGACTGAGAATGAGGTTTTACTTTTTATTAGTAAGACCTCATTGCGGGTATAAGACTTTTCAGGAGTAAACTTAGTAAGCGGGTTTTGAAATGAGTCACTTCTAAACTTGCTTTGAGGTTTTCCATTTCAATTGTTATACCTATACATATTGTGTTTTGTAACCCACTGTTTTCCCACTGAGCCACCGAAGTTGTTCAGTTTTACATGTCATGAATCCACTTGGTCCTTGCTGCACATGGCTTTCGTCTCGCACGCTTTAATCGAATTCATTTTATATTGCGACACACTGTATTATTTAACTATAAGGTATGTCAATGTTTTCTTATTTTTTCTAATATTTCTTACATTTAGACAGTTCAAAAGTTGGATAAAACAGGCCTAGGAGCTTTTCCTCGCTGGCAGTTTTCCATTTTCAACCTATACTTACAGTTCCGTGAAACTATTAATGCTTTTGCCATTGTGTCAGATCCTGCGACACCGTGTGGACAAGATGTATATGATGAGTGGCTCGGGAATCAAGCTGAAGGCGAAGTACGAGATCAGTGAGAATGAGCTTCAGCAGCTGAAGGACCTGTCGGAGGCCAGACGGGTGCTGAGAGAAAAGTCCCAAAAGACACAGTGAGTACTCCCACCCAGACCACCTGTACAGATTCTCTGTGATTTTGTACCATCACCATTGTCTTTGTCATAATCATCATCTTTATCATCATCTTTATGATCCCCCTACCTCTCATCATCGTCATTGTAATTGTCATCATTCCCCCTTCCCTCCTCATCGTCATTGTCATCCCCCCTGTCATTGTCATCTCCCTTAGCATCATCATCCATGTTATTATCATCATCATCATCATCCCAATCATCGTGGCCGCCTTCTCCTCATTATGATCATCGGCCCCGTGTTTCAATGTGCCACTGTGGCAGCTCCATACAATCCTTATTATCATTCTTCGTTTTTCAGCCTTCATTCTCGTTTTTTCTTGGTTTCACCAAAGTTATAAACGTCTAAGACCTCCATTACTTCTGGACCACCTCCGTGGTTTAGTGGTAGAGCGTCCGCCCGGAGAGCGGAAGGTCCGGGTTCGATCCCTGGCCGCGTCATACCAAAAGACGTTAAAAGATGGTACTTGTTGTTACCCTGTCTGGCGCTCAGAATTAAGGGGCTAAAACAAGGACTGGTCGGCTCGGAGTCAGTATACTGTGTCTGAGTGGGGTATTCATGTTAAACTGCGTCATGGTATCTCAGTGTGCTAGCGCTATAAATCGGCATCAGTCCGGACTAGTACAAGCAGCCACACAAACACACACACGTACATGCACCTCGCTATATAAGTGCAATTATCTTGGACGCGACGTTAAACCCAATTTCACCTCACCACACCTCACTATTACTTCTGATTTTCCTCCCACACTTTCCATCACTATATGACTGAAATACTGTTCAAAGCAGCGTTATCCCACACTCACTCATTCACTCACTCACTCTCATTCTTTATATAGTCATACTGTTAGCACTGAGTTCACTTTGAGAAATGGTGCCCTGGCTGCACAAGAGGATCTTAGTACATTTATAAGCCTATTGGCATTAAACCCATCTCACCCATTGTGCATCTCATCGCCAGGCCCCAATCAGCTGACCTGATTGAGGAGGGGGTGTCACCTCCCATCTCCTCCACCCCTGTCCCCACCCCTACATGTGGGGGTCGGTCCATGGACACGCCAGACTCAGGGCAGGGTGTCTCTCCTCACAGTGACACAGGTGTCATGAAGCCGGTCCCCAAGGCAGCCATTTTGTCCCGGACCAAGAGCAAGTCGCCAGAGTACCGTGCCGACAGTCCCGAGTCAGGGATTCAGGTAGATGTACCGAGAGAGGAGGACTTGCAGGACAGTCTGTTGTTGGAGCTGGAGGAAGAACCTGAAGACCAGGAAGAAGAACCAGATATTGCAGAACTTGTAGAACAAGGCATTAATGCATCTAGTCATGGCAGGATGGTGAAGGAGTTTGATAAGTCCTACATAGATCGGCCGATTAGTCGTGTTGAGATCCAACAACAGTTGGAACCAGCTTCCCCTCCAGGTGGGGATGTGGATGTTGTGGACATTCTAAAGCACCAGCTGACTTCCAACAAGGACAAGTGCATGCTGGACATAGTGACACGGCCGCCCGCTCACGACAGCATTGAAGATAACCTAGATGATACTCTACCTGCCCAAGAATCCTCCTCGCACAAGATCAAGATAACACCAGGCCATGGCAGCTACACCATACTGCCATATAATCCTAACGACCTTGTCAGGAAGGGCAAGGTCACTGCAAGTAGATATGTGCACAAGGGCAAATGTTGTCAACCGCTGATGAAGAAGAAAAAGATTAATAGTCAAGTCTTACCAATACATCAGTTTCCTATTCGGAAACCGAGCAGTCGCTTTGTTACAACACAAAGCCCAGTCATTTGTAGCTGTCGTCAAAGTTCGTACGCCATGTTGTCAGTACAAGGATACCAACTTTTCTTCTCGAAGAGGGTCATGTGACTTTCAGCAGCGCCCTCTGCTGACAAGGAGATTCATTACCTTGTCAGGGCTGATTGAAAGCAAATTACACACTTAAACAATTTCATTTTTTGTAACAATTTTTATATGATGCTGAACTTGTTATAATGATTTCTTTAAAATATTGTAAATGATGTGTGTGATATGTTTTTGATTATGTGATTTTTCCAAACAATCAGTATTTGAATTTTTGTATTTTTGTATGTTAATTCATTGTTTTAAGCAATGTATTTTACAACATTCTATTGAATGATCACATAACCTACAGGTGCTACTATAATCACTACGTGTTGAATTTTATTTGTGTTATGTTGTTATGGAGTGAGGTATGTGTATTATAACAGTTACATCACTCCAGTTTTGTTCAGTGTAGACTACGGTACCAGATCATTTACAGGGATCTTAGCATCTTTTATCAGAGGACCAATAAATTCTATTGTTTCATTACTTAAAATATCTTGTTACTTAGTAGTAAATGTTTTCTAAACCTGGTTATTGAATAACTGATCATACACACAGATGAGAAACAGAAACTTCATATCCCTCTAGGATTCATACCCAAGCTTAATTGGAAAAATTTGAATGTGTTTTTATTTTCAAAATCACAAATTATCACTGTATCTTAACAATCATGTAAGTAATGACAATATCTTTACAATATTCTCTTCTCCAAGCTGATATATTTGTTTATCATATAAGGGGTAGGTTTCTCGTCAGGATAAAGCCAACGGATAAAAACGATATCCGTTGGGGTCATATGCGGATAGAGATGCAAATATCAAAGGTCAAGTAGGGACTACTTTTACTGTTTATTAACAAACATGGCGTCGCCCTTGTCATTCGGCGATCGAGTCAGAATTAACCATCGGGAATCTGGATAAACTACAGGGATAATTGCTATCATTATCAAAAGAACAGTCTAAAATACTGGAAATCAGTGTCTAACTGTGAAGTAACTAAGGCATTTTATAAGTTTTGGCAAGTTTGGAGATATAAATTTCGAAAACAATTTTGCGAGGGCACGAGGCCTAGCCAAGCGGGATCAGTAGCCATATCTGTGCTTGTAGACCTCTGCGGCTTGAAACCTTTTCCACAAATTAAAATAGTTGGATTTGGCCGAAATATGTTTGAATTATTACCTTGTTTCGTTTTGTCCCTGTGTGTACATCTGACTACACTTCTTACGTTATGACAGGACAGACCGACTGTCAACAAGGTCTGACCGTGGCCGTGACGTCTCATAGACTAGGGTTAGAGTAGCTTCCCTTTGACAAAGAGCAGTTACTCTAGCGGACAGACCGATGGATTGCCGCGAAAGGCAATTAAAAACAATTGTTGTTTGTGTATATGTTGCTTCGCCACTGTATAAGAAACAGATTTCAGTTGGAACTATATTGGCTACTGTCACTGTCCGACTGATACATCACTTACCCTGTGACGTAATAAATATTAATGCACGCATTCCAGGAAAACTCGCAATGTTTCAGTAATGTTTGCGAGAGAGGGAAAGCGATTTTGAAGCACAGAATTAAAGAATGACATTATATGATAAAGAGGTTATCACGCTTGTGTGTTTGGGGATGGTAAATATCCTGTATTAGGAATAAACACTATGTATTTAGCTCGCCAAGGCTCGCTAAAAACAATGTTTTTTACATTGCTCATCCATGTTTGTTCGAAATGTAAAGACGTGAAATCTTTAGTCACAGGACTCAACGCATATTCTAAATTGTGACCTTGTTTTGACCTTTGTATTTTGACCATGCTTTAAAATTTTCTCAAAATGCATTGTGGGTTCTGTAAACTTTGAAATTACCATACTATTTTGTTCAAATAATTAGGAGTTAATTTAGTATCAAGTTTTAGTTCCTTATTATTGACCCTGATCAATGCTGAAAATTGCTGTCTTTGTTGATATTTTAAATTGTTCACTACATATCCAGGTAAGCTGCAATGAGCTGTCATACTATTTTTCTTAATCCTTATTGAACGGAAACAAAGTTAGAAATATCAATGGAATTAGTCATGAGATATTACCGTTAGTATTGCTTTGCATGGAAGAAGTCGAACCTATTTTAGTAATTCAGACGTCATGACTGTTTTTTCAGTATTGTCCTGATCTGCCATATTTTATTTGATGTTTTTCATATTTGAACAATTGAACAAAAAGGTGGAAAATAAATAGTATATTATAAGTTTATTGGCTTGTTATTGAACTGGATTTGGACATCAGTCTAATTAATGGTGTCTGAATTGGCCCGAAAAATACTGTTGTCAGTACTTCAGAGGTTTTGTATACACTACATTCCTCCATCAACCGTGGAGACATCGGGACAAATTTCAGTGTTGTCATCGAGAAATTAGCAAGTGTTCTGTTTTTGTTCTTGTTTGTCTGTTGTTTTGAGCCGCGCTCAGCAATATTCCATCTATATGACGGCAGTCTGTAAATATTCGAGTCTGGACCAGACAATCTAGTGATTAACAATTTGTTTCTTTGTATCTTTTCTTAACGATGATTGATTTTCAATAATCCAGTGCTATCACAAACTACAGGGATGAGTAGGACAAATAAGAAAGGTTGTTGTGTCAGTCTCCTGTACTCAGTCTAGATATCATTGGGAATCTGACCCGATGCCCAGCTATGCAGATCTCAGGCCAGAAGATCCATTAGCACAGTGCTTGTGGTAAGTGCAGACTAAATGGTCTGCCTTTTTGACTGGCGTCCATGATACAACTGGGAAATTGCTGACTGGCATAAAACAGCATTCACTTCTGATGTTCTAAGTGAATAAGAGGATTTTCTTACTACTGATGACTATTTACAGGCAAGGTTGATACAACACGACTGTTGCTCACTGTGGAATGAAACTGCACCTACTTCACTTCAATTAGAGCAAAGTTAGGCAGAATATCATAGGCAGACATGATTGATGTTGCTGACTGGAATGACTTCAGCTTCTTCACTTCAATTTCTCCGTAGAAGACAGTTTCATGAATATAATGTTATCTTATCAAGCAATTTACAAAGCTATTTTTTCACTTATTTCATCATAATTATATCATCATTTTTTTCCAACCTTCACAGTATGTGGTGTCTGTCTTTTATTCCACGCCCACCAACTTCATGGTAAAACTTTCAGTCAGTAGGACTATGGCATCCTACTTCATCAGTGTCTTCATTCATCCACTCTTTCACCCACTTGCTGTTGTCTGTCACTTCTACCTGTTGTCTGGTGAGTTATCTCCCTTGTTGATGTATTTCAAGAGTTGTCCCCCTTTCTTTACTTACATCCCACACTTTGGTTATTTGTTTAATACCATTTACAAGTTATTACTTTTCAATTAAATGTATTATCATTCTATAAACATATATAAATTAAAATATATCATTTTCAGTAAGAAGTATTCAGTATTGTTAGTTTATGCAAATTAAAATGATAATAGATTTGATACTGTTAATGTATTTTCAGTCCGATCCCCAAGGCACCAAAGGTCAGCTTGGACCATGGCTACTTTAAGGTCAGTTTTAGGATAGACAAATAATCTGAATCTGACTCTGCAGGAAAAGGAGGTTTACTTCAGCAAATTTGGTGCAAAAATGAGATATTTCAATCAGAATCTGATTATTCAAGACCTCCCTCAGTTATGATCTGACAAATCCTCCAAAGAACCTGAGTGAACTTTGACCACCCAATCATATTGAAGGGTGAGTGGTTTCTTTAGCCAATCAGATGACAGCTCTCTGAAATGATTTGATTTCTTTTCCACCTCGATCATGACATGTTGATCTTAACAAAAGAAAACAAACACTGCCCACAAATGTTCCACAGCATATATAGCCCAGCTTTATTTTTCTCCATTCAGAGCAGCTAGGTTACATTCCTTTGTGAGCCACAAAAATCAGATATGCTGCTCCAAATACTTTCATTGCTTATACCCAGAATTTTAGAAGCCTTGATGCTGATTGGTGTACAACTCGATTTGAACTTTCAAAGTTGATGCCTACTCCAATCAACAGTTTGTCAGAGCTGTCAATTTACGAAAATCAGCCTTTGATGTTATGTTGCAGAATTCAAAAGACAAAGATGGCCAACAGGAGATACGAATACAAGGTAGGCTGAATTTGTGTTGACTTTCCTAACTATCCAGATCATTGTTATTTACGTCAGCAAGCATCGTCCTGAGGCAAGGGAGTTAACTGACTATAAAAGTCCAGGATTTGCAAAACATGTGTATCATCAACTGGGCATCGTCGACAGATATATTGCAAATCTGTTCATGTTTTTAATCAAGGTGCTTAAGTGATCTGGTGCACCTTGCGTGGTAACACCCATTTTGTTACAATAGAGATTTTGATTATCGATCAGATCGTCTTGACTGGGTGCTGCCATTTTATTTGAAGCAAATGCAAGTGATATGAGAGATTGAATCTGATTGGTCAATAGGAGGGACGTAAAAGGGACATAACTCGTACCGGTAATAGCCACTGGTTGTGCTACGATCGAGCCTGGAAAATCCAGTCTAGTTTGGCAAGGGTGGAAAGTGGACTTATACAGTCAGTTAACTCCCTTGCCTCAGAGGTGAGGTGAGGTGAAATGGGGTTTAATGTCCAGCCAAGATTATTACACTTATATAGCATGTACGTGTGTGTGTTTGTGTGGCTGCTTGTACTAGTCCGGACTGATGCTGATTTATAATGCTAGCTCACTGAGATACCATGCCGCAGTTTAACTTGAATACCCCACTCAGACACAGTATACTGACTCCGAGCCGACCAGTCCTTGTTTTAACACCTTAATGCCGAGCGCCAGACAGGGTAACAACAAATACCATCTTTTAACGTCTTTTTGTATGACACGGCCGGGGATCGAACCCCGGACCTTCTGCTCTCCGGGCGGACGCTCAACCACCAGACCATGGAGGCGGTCCCCTTGCCTCAGAAAAGAAGGGGGGATAACCTTGTAGTTGAGGCATTTACTTACTGAATGCACATTGGATACCATAGGTGAAGCACATTTGTGATGTCCCTTGTCATGATATAGCTGGAAAATTGCTAAAACCATGAAAACACATGCTCACTCACTAATGTAAGTACAAAACTACAACATCAGCTACGTTATGAGGTGGAATGCCATAACTTTATTGCCCCCAAGTACTGGCAGACAAAATAATGAATGAAATACACAAAACACAAAATATATGTTATACAGTAAACTATGTTTATAACGAACACGCTTATAATGAACAGACGGATATAACGAACTGTTCTTTTTGTCCCACTTTGCTGTATATATGCTGTATATATGCTTATAACGAACTATGGTTATAACAAACTAAAATGAGTGGTTCCTTGGAGTTTGTTATAACCGTAGTTATACTACCAAAAGATCATACTTCATGTGAGTCACACCTGTTCATAGTTAATGTACATGTTAATGCCCTTTTTTAATATAAAATATGAATAATAAATTTCCTCATGCCACACAACTGAAAACAATTTGTTGTGGCCTAAAATATGTTTTCAATTGTATGTGAAAAACTTAGTGTTTCATTTTACACATTCATGTTCAACATATTTTTCTCAGGTGAGGGCCAGGGGTCAGTCGGAACCCCCCAGAGGGGAGAGTCTGTTGCTGATAACGTCAGGAACCCACACACTGCCGAGTGGGCGTCGGAAGCCGATGCTCATCAACACCCAACACCGCAGAGTGAGAAATCTGAGGATGGAAAGCCTGGTGGTACTTTTCTCACAGAAGGTAACCATGGTAATACTTCTGAGATAAATGGTAACCATGGTGATACTGTTGAGGCGGAAGGCAATCATGGTGATGCTGGTGAGACAGAAGGTAACCATGGTGATGCTGCAGACACAGAAGGTAACCATGGTAATACTTCTGAGATAAATGGTAACCATGGTGATACTGTTGAGGCAGAAGGTAACCTTGGTGATGCTGAGACAGAAGGTAACCATGGTGATGCTGCAGACACAGAAGGTATCAATGGTGATAATGCTAATTCGGAAAGAGAGAGTAACCATGATGAAACAGGAAATACTGATGAAAGTCAAAACAACACAATAGCAGGAGTGAAGACAGAGACACAGGAAGTGGATCAGAGTGAGGCTCAGTCTGGCCAGGAAGTGGCAGACCAAGAGGAAGCAGGCGGTCAGAGCGGTGACAGACAGGCGGTAGATGATGGTGATGATGGGGTGGTGGAAGGGGAAGCGGGAAGATGTGGATGAAGGAGATGAACTGAAAGACTCCAAGGAGAATGCAGGAATGGTTCTCCAGGAGGAGGAAAACCAGGTGACAGACAGCTGAATCAGATGTGTCATCCGTTGTGTGACATTAAAAGAACATCAATAGAGGACCGTGAATGTTATGGAGGGCCAGAGAAGAGAATGAGTAAGATCCATTATTCTCAAGGATTACAGAATGACAGCTTCGTAACCAATGGTAACATGTATAGCATTGTAAGAAATTATGAGTTCTGGACAGCCACACACACACCAGTCACTGATCGTGTTTTGGAAGCAGTTTCCATATTGCTGTTATGCAAGTTGCTGTTATGCAAGTTGCTGTTATGCAAGTTGCTGTTGGATTTCAACCGTTGACCCATTGCCTTATCCAGCATGGGGTCTGACATTCAGGTGATTCAGGCCTTGTATTGAGCTGACTGCACCATCACGCCTTCATTATATTACAAGTGTACTATGTCCAGGAGTTACTTCATGAGAACAGGCCTGTACCAGAAGGTGACCTTAGCTCTGTGAATGATATTGCTTACTCAAAAACTTCCAGCAGACATCATGACCCGTGAAGATCCGCGTTAGAATTGGTCTTCAGCAACCCATTCTTGTCGTAAGAGGCCACTAACGGGATCGGGTGGTCAGGCTCGCTGACTTGGTTGATGCATGTCATCGATCCCAATTGCGTGGATCGATGCTCATGATATTAATCACTGGATTGTCTGGTCCAGACTCGATTATTTTCACACCGGCGTCATATAGCTGGAATAATGCTGATGCGGCGTTAAACAACAAACCAACCAACCAGCCATGCTTGTCCGAAGAGATGACTCATTGGATCGAGTGGTTGGCAGATATCATCGTATCCCAATTGCGTACATCGATGCTCATGATGTAAATCACTAGATTGTCTGGCCCAGATTCAATTATTTACAGACGACCATCACAGCTTGAATATTGCTGAGTGCGGCGTTAAACAACAAACAAGCAGACATAGCTTGTGAAACTTACAGCTCCTAAACTCGTACACAAACTTTCAACAGAGTTGATCTTTGACCATAATAGCGCCTAAGTTCTTCAAGACTTACGACAGAGTTGATCTTTGACCATAATAGCGCCTAAGTTCTTCAAGACTTACGACAGAGTTGGCTTCATGATGGTCATTGCTGATCAACTGATGGAACATTTTGAACCAAGATTGGAGAATCGGAATAGATGTTGTTGTGGTTGAGTGAGCAAGTTGGGTTTGGGGCCGCTTTAAGCAATATTCCAGCCTTGTCATTACAGAGGGGTACCAGATATGTGAATCACACATTGTACCAATCTTGGAAATCTGACCCTGGTCTACAGCGTGATGACCAAGCACTTGAACCACAGGACTACCCCACCTCCCTCCTATTGTGGTGGAAGTATCTCTCAGTATTTGTATATGTGTTAAGTCCTGGGATGAAAGTGGGTTTCAGTATCTTGTAGGTGTTTAATCTTCTGTATATGCAGTACAATCATTATATAGGCCAAAGTTATGCTAATTGATTTCATTGGCTACTTCCCACTAAAATATTCCTATATAACCGCTATAATATGTCATATAATATGCACTTTCTCAAACCAACATCCAAATCTGTTCATGTTGATTTTTAAAAAAATGCGCCATAAGTTGTCTGTATTATATCAGCTTTGTGTGAATAGAGATTTATGCTACTTTTAGTCATAGTCTGTTACATCACTTCAGGAGACATCATTAATGCACTTCACATGTTATATCCCTGTGGGAATTGAACCCAGGCCTCAAGTTAGAAAGCGCTTTAACCACTGGGCTATGCCTTTGGTACAAAAATTTGTTGTATGTAAGATAGAATTTGTTAGAATTGTTATTTATTATATATTTATTAGCATCTGTGATACAAACATATCCTGTACTTTCCATTGTAGATCAATTGGTTGATACAAAAAACAACTTGCTCAAAGATATTCAGCTATTGATTATTGATGTATCAAATGTAACCATAGCCTATTCATTAAGCATTAACTGTGATAATGTTTACCTCATATGTAAGTATGGTATTCAAGTAGTACTCTGTTTAAGCTGTAAAAATGTTATGTGGACATTTTTTATTACATTGTGGTTTGGGTCCTGTGTATACCGCACACAGGTCACAAGTCAGGTGAAGTTCAGCAACGTTGGTCGCGGAGAGTAGTTGGATACGGCTGCTGCTTGACTCTTGAGAGTTTCCCGGGCTTCAGCCCTGCCCCACACTAAAACATGTGTAACACGTGCGGACTCCTTAAGGTGAGGTGAAATGGGGTTTAACGTCGCGTCCAAGATTATTGCACTTATATAGCTACGTGCATGCACATGTGTGTGTGTGTGCGGCTGCTTGTACTAGTCCGGACTGATGCCTATTTATAGTGCTAGCACACTGAGATACCATGCCGCAGTTTAACATGAATACCCCACTCAGACACAGTATACTGACTCCGAGCCGACCAGTCCTTGTTTTAGCCCCTTAATGCCGAGCGCCAGACAGGGTAACAACAAGTACCATCTTTTAACGTCTTTTGGTATGACGCGGCTTGGGATTGAACCCCGGACCTTCCGCTCTCCGGGTGGACGCTCTACCATTAGACCACGGAGCCGGTCGCGGTCTCCTTAAGCCTAAGTGACTTTGGTACACAGCATGATGAGACGGTAATGTGACTGTCAACCTGCTAGTGCCTTACAGCAAGCTTGTGTTGTATACTTCCCAGGGAGCTGAGAATGAAAATCAAGTGCACATTGATCCATCAAGTTTTGTTGAACACACATATCATCATATGAGTTAGTTATAGTGTTGTAACACGTTTACACAAAGTACACACGACAACCTCTAAAACTTTCAAATGTACAAATGTTTTGTACGCTTACAAATGGAGTTGGCGTACCAACCAACTAGGACCGTGTATACCATGATATAGAATTAGATGGGGAGGGAATCGTGAGGGAATAAATGACACTCACACCTATCTCCACATCGTAACAAGTCTAGTCACTTCCTTGCTTGAAACTAGGAGTATTTTGATGAGTAACATGGGACAACCTGTAAGTTCTTGGTGTCTTGTTTCTAGGTTACTTTTTGAATTGGTTCCTGTAGGTGAAATGAGTGAGTATGGTTTTACGCCGCTTTTAGCAATATTCCAGCAATATCACGGCAGGGGACACCAGCAATGAGCTTCACACATTGTACCCATGTCGGGAATCGAACCTGGGTCTTCGGCGTGACGAGCAAACGCTTTAACCACAAGGCTACCCCACGGACCGGTAGGTAAAATGGAACATTACCAATTTATCAACAGTACCCACCCAAACAATTCAGTATTGTCAAGATTTGAAAAACAAAGATGAATTTTCACTGAAACATTTCTGCTATTTTTCCATCTAATTTGTACATTGATTTAACTTTGTATGCAATGTTATACAAAGGAGACAGCCATTTCTCTTTGTACGTCGTGGCTAGTATTTTTATATGACTAATAAACATCTGTGATATCTGTGAAGATGTTTTCTTTCATTACTTGTCTATCCAGCATAGTTTTGGCATCTACGAGATATTTTTGAAATGTTTGTTGGTATAGCTCCACACTTAGCAGTATTCCAGCTATGTCGACAGCCTGTGAATAACAGTCATAGAAAGTGATAGTCCAGTGATAGAAAGCATGAGCAACATTACGAGACATCAGGAAATGATGACATGCAGTCAACCGAATCTGACCACCCGATCGATTTAGTTGCATCTTGAAATAAGCATAGGTCTCTTGCAGCCGATTCTACCTGCAATCCACACATTGGTAGTGGGAATGTGAATATTTCAACAGGTTAAGATGCCATAGGTTACAATTAGAGTGCCTACAACAGAAGTGCAACATTTCCCTGTGGACAAAGTTGCACCGTGGTCTTTTGCTTTCAAACCATCTTGCAAAAGTCTGCATCGAGTATCTAAGGGACATAACTCTACTATACCTATACATCAAGGGTGCAACAGGCCTTCCCTTGGCCCAAGTTAGCCTTTAAACTTGGCAACAACTTCCACATTACTGGGAAATTAACAGACAGCTTAAGCAATAATGAATCACTTACAGTTATAGATCTACACAGTAGGCCAATGTAAGTTACAACAGAACAGACTACGCGTGAAAATCCGGGGTAAAATTGGCCTTCAGCAACCCATGCTTGCTTTGAGAGGCAACTATGCTTGTTGTAAGATGCGACTAACGGGATTGGGTGGTCAGGCCTGCTGACTTGGTTGATGCATGTCATCGTATCCGCATCGTATTTTACAGACCGCTGTCATATAGCTGGAATATTGCTGAGTGCAGTGCTAAACAACAAACAAACAAACAAAAATGACAAATACAATTAAGTTCTAGTTTATGTGTAATAAACTAACAGGTGGTTATTTTGTATATTCACCATCCCAAGGGGAATCTGGAATTAATGAATGGTCCCCAGCAACCAATGCTGGTCATCAGAAGATGGATTGGGTAGTGAGGGTCATACGTGACTTGGGTGATAGCGTATCAACAAACTGACAACCTGACATCAATCATTGGTTTGTCTGGTTCAGACTCAGCTATTTACTGGTCACCATCATATCGCTGGAATATTGCTGTACCGCGCTAGACAAACAAATCAGTTCACTGGGTGCACTGAAGCATGGTGGTTGTTGTTTTTGTCTGGGGGACAAATGATTCAGTCTACAGTTCCTATATCTGTTTCACAGTCAGCTGTCACAGTTCAGTTTTGTTTTGTGTGTACACAGCCCCACCCAGCAATATTCCAGTAATATGATGCCAGCCTGTAAATCGAATCTGGACCAGACAATCCAGTGACTGGTATTGTGAATAATGATCCACATCATGGCGCAGTGACACACCATCAACCAAGTCACCTAGTCTACAGGATCAGGTGGTCATGCTCACTGGCTTGGTTGATGCATGTCATCATATCCCAATTGCGTGGATCAATGTCAATCACTGGATTGTCTGGTCCAGACTCAAATATTTACAGACCGCCATCATATAGCTGGAATATTGCTGAGTGCGGTGTTAAGCAACAAACAAATAAACAAACAAACAAACCTAGTCTAACCAGCCGATGCATTTTGTCACCTCTTTCGACCTGCAGAGGTTGCTGCGGACCAACGAGGGTTGCATTTCCAAGGAAGGGAGATTGGCTTAGTATTTCTCAGTGATGGCACAAACTATCTGTATGAAGACACTTGATGTTCTGTTGGTACATGTAACCATGACAACGCACATGATAAAGAATGTTTATTTGGGCTGTAACATCACTTCATCGAACAATACAAAGCAATGAAATGGCACACATACATAACATGTAAAAACATGGATACCGGGTAGACTACTGACAATCCAAGATATGTACCACTCGCTTCTGTCATCAGGTTTCTCTAAAATAGTTTGGCAGACTAAAAGATTTACTTGAGTATGTTTTTCACACCACTTTTAGCAATATTCCAGCAATAGAATGACAGGGACACCATCAATTGGCTTCACATGCGGTGAACCGAACCCAGATCTTTGATGTGATGAGCAAACACATGTACTACTTAGCTAGTGGCAACCCCCATCAATAACTGGTATTGATGTATTTCTAATTACAGGTAGAAAAGGTTTCCTTTAATTTCCAAAGATACTACTACAACGGTTAGGTTTTTATCCATTAACAATTGTCAAATGCATAAATCATGTACGAAAATATATAAAATGTTCCACATTCGCCAGATATACCCCATACACTTTATGATTTTCTATTTGAAACCAGCTAAGGAAACTACATACTACAGACAAGATGGATATTGTGAACTGACAAAGATAACATAGGTAACCATGGTCATCATGGCAACTACATCCTTTGTCACACACTTACAGGAGAAATACAAAAGTGAATGTTTTTTTACATCACTGCTGCACGTTCATTATCAAATCTGAACCACACAAACAAGTGATTTATTGCATGAGTAAAGTTCTTATTTAGCCAGGTCATATATTGCATAACCATGGTAACCAACGAAAACATTACCTGCAATACTGAATCTGGAGTTTATTAAATTTTATAAAATCACCATAGAGTTAGCTATTCCTTGCATAAATGGTATAAAATTGAGTTTTGTATAATAACTGGTGCCACTGCCTCCTGGTTGACCAGGCAGATGAGTGAGATGGGGGTTCACTCAACATGCTCAATAGTCCACCCCTCAAGCTTCTGACAAACGAGTGAGTGAGTGAGTTTGATTTTATGCAGCTTTTAGCAATATTCCAGCAATATTACGACTGGGGACACCAGAAAAGGGTTTCACACATTGTACCCATGTCAGGAATCGAATCCAGGTCTTAGGTCTTAGGTCTATACTACCGCTTTGTTGTGTTTTAATGAAGTACATGTCTATATTTAGTCAGCTAAAGAAATGACATTATTTATCACTCATTAAAGTCAAACAAACCCGACTCCATACAGAGCTTTGTGTGAAGCCTGCATTGCCTACATTGCCTTATAGATGTGTAAAAGCAATGTGTAGAGCTGATGATTGTATGGCTAACATAGAGAGATGCTGTCATTTGTGCAATGTAATCTGAGCACTTGGTAGATTCCCTCTCGCTGGAACCAGGCTGTCTTAAAAGTTCAAAATGGCGATTGTGGTGTGTTGGTGTTGGAGGTACATATTGTTACATACCTGTGAAGTAATGACAAGGTAATGGCTATGAGTACATGTTTTCAAGCTACAGATTGTTTTTTTTAAATACAACTAGACAGGCAACATGGCAGTGCTGTTACAGGTACAGAGCAGGATATATGGAAGAAAATTGTGATGACAGAATGGACTCCTCCACATGTGTTGGCAGAATGGATTCATCCACAAAAGAACTTATTATGAACAGGAACTATAGTACAGGGTCCGTAACCATGGATTGAGGCAGTTGGCATGGAAACTGGCACACTTCCAACAATGTTCAAACCCAATTCATTTCAAAATTAAGGACAAATGGAAATAATTAAATTTTGAGTATTTTACATCTAAACATCAGGTAAAGGACAGCTGACTTTCATACTGCTCAAACAATGCAAATTGGTTTCCAGGAAAACTACCGGAGATCATCATATGGTACAACTACCACAGAGCTCCAATATGTTCAATAGTAAACCATCCATTATCATTGCATAATTCACATGTGGTTGATACTGGTTACCATGGATATTTAATTGTCCAATCAATGGGGAACAGAGAAGCACTGGTCAGTTTCCAGGGGCTACAATCAAACTGTCCAATGAGAATGCCCTGTGAATATCACAGGTAGTTTGCTGCCTCAACACAGACGAGGTCCCATCTTGCGTGCTCTGGGCTGCTGTCACGATGTTCACAAAGTATGCACAGCTCTTCCGCTACATGTCGTCGTCAGAATCATCCATCTGACACCGTCGCCGGTCAAACTGAAGTAAGGAAAGCAGGCAATTAACACGGATAATTCATTACTGAGAGATGTCAATCCCAATTAGGAACATCTTAGAAAATTAGGGTGAAACTTTGATAAAGTGAGGTGAAATGGGATTTAATGTTGTGTAAAAAATAATATTATGGTACCCTGGGTATTCATTATTGTAAATTTTACAATAAATTGTATATTTATATATGTATCCTATCTCACAACATCTTCCCGAGGCAAGGGAGTTAACTGACTGTAAAAGTCCAGTTTCCACCCTTGCCGAACTAAGCAATCATTCGATCGTAGCGCCACCAGTGGCTATTAGAGTTATGTCCCTTCTATGTTCCTCCTGTTGACCAGTCAGTTTATACCTCTGATATCACTTGCATTTGTAACAAACAAAATGGCAGCACCCAGTGAAGGCAATCTCATTGATAATCAAGATCTATATTGTAATAGCACGGGTCTTGTTTAGCGAAGTGCATCAAATCATGTGAGCATCTTGATTAAATACATGAAAAGATTTGAAAAATATCTGTTGACACTAAGTTCACGGCAGTTTACAAACCGGATGCTGATTTTGTTACACGATTTTGATTGGACTTGATTGGACTCATAGTCCAGCCAAAATGAAACTCAATAATTCCTGCCTAGTTCGGCAAGGGTGGAAATTGGACTTTTATAGTCAGTTAACTTCCTTGCCTCAAGATGATGATCTCACAAAATCCCAAATGTATTCTCAGTTAGGTAAACGTCTGTAACACCAGGCAATAGAATTAAGAATGAGGGTGCTGTAATTTTCACATAATTATTACAGCAAGTCCATTTTTTTCTAAGCTAGACACCTGCCATGCAACTCACAAACTGATGCAACTTACTAGTGGCTTACAGAAACTGTTGGATATAAGTGTGTGTGTGTGCGTGCGTGCGTGCGTGCACTAGTCCAGACTGATGCCGATTTATAGTGCTAGCTCACTGAGATACCATGCTGCAGTTTAACATGTATACCCCACTCAGACACAGTATACTGACTCCGAGCCGACGAGTCCTTGTTTTAGCCCCTTAAGCACCAGACAGGGTAACAACAAGTACCCTCTTTTAACGTCTTATGGTATGACGCGGCCGGGGATCAAACCCCAGGGGGGATGCTCTACCACTAGACCACGGAGGTGGTCTGACTAGGTAAGAAAGACCCTCACCTTGACTGTGGTCTTCTTCTGGGTCTGTTCACTCACTTTCTCCAGCAGGCCAATCAGCTGATGCTCATCGAGCTGGAACATAACATACGTATCACACATGTGGTATAGGGTGTCATTCATATTGAAATATCCACTCCAAAGTATCACGATATATCAGTATACTGATAAATAACAAACTTAGTTACTCTGCAAACTTCAGAAATGGGTTTCAGACAAGGCTTTCTACACGGGTCACCTTAGTTTGTATTTGTCCAGTCCGTGTCATCTGTACAAGGAGGTTCTCCACCATCTGAGCCTTCTCAGGTTTTGCCACGGCTATCGTGTTTACTGAAACACATATACAACTGTGTTGGAAAAAAACTCTTACCTGCTCAGAGATACACACAAAAAGTTACAAACATTTCCTCTAGTGCTTGGATGGGTAACTCGGGTTCTCGGGTCGGGTGGGTACTGAGTAGGACCAGAGTACCCACAGGGCTACCCGGACCCTTGGTTAGTCACATGATATATTGTTTATTGACAAAACTTATCTATGCTTACACTACAAGTCACTACATTCACATTTCTTTCTGACTATGCACCCATTCCTTCTTATTTATAGTCTGAATAAAGATAAAATTTTAGTCAACTTCAGCGTATGCATGACCAGATTGTTTTATACATGTATCTAAATACATTTTGCCAGGGCTAACGTCAAACTTTTCCCGATTGGTAGGGTCAGATAATAGGGAAGTGGGTACCCCATAGAAAATTTGGACTTGTCCCAGCCCTGATTTCCTCACTGTCACTCACTAAATCGATTCCAAATCGGACTGTTGTCACGAATAGTACCAGTAATATGTCTGCTTTCTACTTGGGTGAATCCTAGTACATTTTTTAAACAATAACTGATGCTATGGGTATTAATCTATTGAAAGAAGGTCAATACAATAAATTGTATATTTATATACAATCTCATATGATGCATTTCTTCCTTCTTGTTTTGATCCATGTGACGACCATCCTAGAATAAAGTTTCCAGCTTAAAAAACCCATTTCACCCAAATATTACCCAGCATCACCATGGTCACCACCTAACAATGGGTCACACAACAAGGCACTCCCTGTAATCAACTCCAAGCTACCTGGTCACATGACATACCCTGCCACATCATTCTCTTACTTAAAGCGGATAGCCTGGTGTAACTGTGACATAGGGATGGTAGGGCACATAGCGTGTGAGACAGGATAAGTATATAAATATAAATATACAATTTATTGTAAAGAGAAAATGTTTTACGCTTTGCCATTTTTTAAATTTAGAGTGAGTGAGTGAGTGAGTTGGGTTTAACGCCGCTTTTAACAGTATTACAGTTATATCACGGCGTGTCAGCTTAATGTGGGAGGAAAGCCCGAAGTGATGCATGTCTAAGACGTTTACCACTCCGGTGAAACCCACGAGCACGGGTATGGTGCTGACAAACCTAGAAACATAATCGGGGCGAACCGGGATTCGAACCCACAATCATAGGTTTCTGGCGTGCCCAAGGGACGCAACTCTGCACAGCGAATCGCGGCGCCTTAGACGACTGGGCCACCCGTGCCCCCTTTTAATTTAGAAGTTGATGTAGGCAACTTTGTTGATATGATTTCTGCAAAATTTCTGGACTCCACATAAATGAGCATGTAAGTTATCATCACAGTGTTTTCGACTCATAACAACATCATACACAGTTCACCAAGGTACATTATAAAATATAAGGCCTGGAAAAAATGAAGGTGCTCCAATTACCAGAATGTCCCCATTGATGCTAATAAATGGTGCCAACCCAAACATTTTTATTCAGTGGCACTCACGTGACAAAATACACAAACCATTGTCAACTCAGCAGTAGTTCTCATAGTTAAAAGTTTGCTTTTTGAAAAAGATCCCAACTACCCCATTTTATTGGGGCACTTAACTACCACATTTAATTTGGCCTAAAATTTGTCTAAAAGCTGTAAAGTTCCTGTGCTCACATCTTGTCCTGGCAGACTGGTCCAGCACCTGACTGAGGATGGAGTTCTTCATATCCTGTGCCTGTTTCTGAGCTTGCTGCTGCTCCTCTTGAGAGGGACCACCGCCAGATCCCTGAAGTTCATAACAATAGGCTCTTGTTAATCAGGTTCAAGTATTGGGAGACTGAGATCATAGCCATCCTCAATGATCAAGTGTATCATATCTTCTTTCCATTACCATAAACACCCTGGACCCATTCGCCACTATAGCTTTGTATTGAGTCCAGTTCTAATAACACAGCGCTAAAAACAGATTCATGACTGATTCAAGCAATGCTATCACCAGTACTGAACTTGACTTTTGTGTGTCTTCTCATTTACAACCTGTTCATCTTGAATCAAAAGCACATTCCTCCCCTATCTTAGCAGGCTTAGTACTCTGGGAAAGTTTATTTACAAAGGTCTTATGATGCAATTAATATAACAAGGGCCCATTATCCAAAGACAACTGCAATTTTGCCGCAAATTTATATCTTTGTTGAGTGAGTGAGTGAGTGAGTGAGGTTATATGGCGCTTTTAACATATCTCGGCAGGGGACACCAGAAATGAGATCTATGTTGAACTGTCAAGGATTGTATTTTGACTGGTTGTTGATTTCAACATGTTCAAGCTTGTGAGTGAGGAGTGAGTGAGTGAGTTGGGTTTAACGCCGCTTTTAACAGTATTCCAGTTATATCGCAGCGTGTCAGCTAAGTGGGAGGAAAGCCCCAAGTGATGCAGGTCTAAGACGTTTACCACTTCGGTGAAACCCACGAGCACGGGTATGGTGCTGACAAACCTACAAACATAATCGGGGCGAACCGGGATTCGAACCCACAATCATAGGTTTCTGGCGTGCCCAAGGGACGCAACTCTGCACAGCCTTAGACAACTGGGCCACCCGTGCCCCCTTGTGAGTGAGGAACATTCTGTGCAAAGTTGGTGATTAGAGAGATGGAGCTGGTGACATCACTTCTGAAATGAAGCTGTGGCAGCAAATGCGACCATGGTAGTTATAATAATAGAATGGAGATATAATACACTGAACAATGAAGGATGGGTCATACCAATAACTTTGAGAAGAAATTCAAAATCTCATATCAATATACAGTCAAGTCCCGTTAATCCGACATTGTTGGTTGCATGTGATTATGTCGGATTAACGAGTATGTCAGGGAAAGGAAAACGTTCGTGATCGAAAATCGGACGGCTACACGATAGATAATGATTCAAACACGATATCAGTTGTAATAAAAAAAACAGGAAATAGACAATATTCATATTGTTATGTGAGGTGAAATGGGGTTTAACGTCGCGTCCAAGATTATTGCACTTATATAGCGCCGTCATGTACGTGTGTGTGTTTGTGTGGCTGCTTGTACTAGTCAGGACTGATGCCGATTTATAGTGCTAGCTCACTGAGATGCGATGCTGCAGTTTAACATGAATACCCCACTCAGACACAGTATACTGATGAGTCGACCAGTCCTTGTTTTAGCCCCTAAATGCCGAGCGCCAGACAGGGTAACAACAAGTACCATCTTTAAACGTCTTTTGGTATGACGCGCACAGGGATCGAACCCCGGACCTTCTGCTCTCTGGGCGGACGCTCTACCACTAGACCACGTAGACGGTCCCATATTGTTATGTTACATTGTTAGCAGGAATATGTTTTCTAATCATGCAACCTCTAATGTTTAACACAATGTATGACTGATTCAAAATACTTTAAAAGCATAGTCTGGAATGGAAGCAGCCAATTTGAAATTAGTGCCACAATGCTTAAGAAAGCTGCTTTCTTAGTGGCTATTGTTGACTTCCAGTCAGTAATTTCATTGGTTGCTCTAAGTTCGCGAAAGGCCGTTCTGACGTGACTTGTAATGAGATGTTCTCAGCGGTAGCGAGAACTTGTATCTCATTTTATGAGATTGAGGTAATCGAAGCATGTGATTAATTTTGTTTTGTTTATTTAAGCAGTAATTGTTTATTGTTAAGCAAGTTTATCTCTGCAGCCGTTGAAATATGCAACTACTCGTTGTTTCGTCTCACATCAAAACACAGAAGTGTATTCGTGGGCAGATGACCATGGAGTTCACTGATCACTGTGTCGGATTAACGAGACTGATTAATGAGTGATTTCGGTAATTCATTGCAAACTAGGTATGTTGGAGTGCGAGACTGTTGGATTAACGGGTCGAAATAGCACTGATTTAATCGGTTCCTATCCTAAGTGTCAGATAAAGGCGATTGTCGGATTGTCGAGTGTTGGATTAATGAGACTTGACTGTAACATGATTATCAATGTGTGTGATGCATGAACAGTGGCCTCAATATGGATATACTCAGTCATATTTTTATTCTTGTAGCATTCTCTATTCACATGGTTAGTGTGTTTGTTGGGTTTTTTAAACATGTTAAGTCCTTTATGGTGCACTTAGCAATGTCACTGAAAATCTAGACAAACCAGTGACTGATATTGAGAGCAATGCCCCACGTCGTCTGGGTAAAATATGCAAATAAACCAAGTCACTGACCATGACAACATGATTCATTCAGCCACCTCTTTTGAAAAGCATATGCCACTAGGAACCTATTCTTATCCGAAATGCCCATTAAGTAGCATTGTGCGTGTATAATAAAGAATTGCTGCCCTTATCATTTTTTGTTATATGACTGCAAGGAGGAGAATTACAGTCAGTTTTAGCCATGGTATTCAACATGTCCCAGAGCACCACGCATCTCTAGATTTTGGCATCAGCACCAACAGAATAGTACATAAAAACGCTTTGTTCATTCCTAGATTCACCGTGTTCATATTATTTGGGAATACACATTGAAAACTTGAGGGGTTGTTGTATGAACAGGTACTACAGAAATGTGCTCCAGGTACCTTCCTGTAAACGTATATAGCCATCTTATGGCCTGTCTATAATGTAAGCTTTTGGTAGCAACAATGAGTTGGGGTAAAAGATCACACACGTTATTTGCGACAATTCACAATCAAAATCGTTTCTATGCAACAGCACAGGGATTCGGTTCTGAACACGAAACCTTTCTGTAAATTTTATGCATCACTACCACATGACGCGAGCCATGAGGGTGCCCATCATTCAAAGGCAGAGTCTTGGCTTTGACGGTTGGGGCTCCTCGGGCCTCTCGATTACTTAGCAACTGTTAGATCCTACTGTTTTTGATTTGATGAGAAGTGTCAACTGATTTTGAATTTGTATTTTGGGGAAGTCGATTTGTTCTTCCATCGAAATTTTCTGTTCCCATATTAGGTTTAGGGTTTGTTAACATCACACGCTACAAGCTAAACGAATGTACCCACCCCATACTGTTGTTGAAGCTCGGCCATGCGGCGAGCACGAATAGCTTCCAAATCGTCGTCAGCCATGATTCTAGAATAAGCGGTACAGAAAAGTTCAAAACTTGATCAGCGGAACAATAAATTTTATACTTCGTTACCAATGAATACCAATGTCTAACAAAAAAAATAAAAATTACCACATAACTTTCAGTATCAAAACAAGCCACAAATGTATGGTAACTAATGTTAAAATTAATCTTTCGATTTCATTTAGAGCCTTATCACGACCCAAAAACACTAATAATCAAATTTCACTATTGCGAGTGTTACTTTTTGATAAATCGGACCACAATTCTGCTGAGAGGAGGCGCTTATAAACAATAGCTGTAGAAAAAAGTGATGTGTAGAGTTTACTCCTTTCCATGACTTCCGGTGTAAACAACAATGGCGGAAAAGGGAGCGCATGTGAATGTCATGAGAAACTTTGTTGACAATCTACAGCTAGTATTGTCGCAAATAAGAGGTTGTCATATATTTGTCGTTCGTCTACATTCAATCCTTGATTTTAATGAGAAATGGTCATAAGCCTACTTTGTAAATAGCTCTAATGTTTATATGCATCCACATCAGATTGCTCGTACGTTGTGCAACCGTGGTGTAGTGGATAGGGCGTATGCTCGGAGAGTGGAAGGACGGTGGTTCGATCCCCTGGAGCGTCATTCCAAAACATAAAGATTGTTCTTGTTTGTCACCCTGTCCTGCGTTCGATATGGGTGGCCATATCCCCTTATCTGTTTATTCAGAGGGATTATCTTCCACAGTCTGTTGTGCATTTCTGGATTCTAATTAGCACCACGTTCACAGAGAAGGATCAAACTCACATTGACAGTTTGAAGCTAGGCTAGACTGATGAGACAGATGATTAGCCAATACTTTACAATGAAACCATGGATGGCAGTGCTGATAGGTGCTAAGAGTAGTGTTTGGGGTAGGGCTGGGACGAGTAACTCAGGTACTCGGGTCGAGTGGGTACTGAGTAGGACCCGGGTACCCACAGTAATGCTCGGACCCGTGGTTAGTCATGTGACATATTGTTTAATGACAAATCTCATCTAGAACTCTATGCTTACACTACAAGTCACTAATGTTCGCATTTCTTTCTGACTATGCACCCATTCCATTCATATGTTTGAATAAAGATAAAACTTCAGTCACTTTCTTTGTATGCATGACCAGATTGTTTTATATGTCTATCTTAATACATTTTGTCCAGGGCTACGGACAAACTATTCCCATTGAACAATTTATATCTTTGAGACCTATAGTAGGTACCCAGGTAGTAAATTTGGACTCGTCCCAGCCCTAGTTTGTGGTAACCTACCCTAATTCTAAGGACTGAAGAAACATGCAAGATCAGTGAGACAATTAGCACCATATAACTGAGCTGGACAAACATGACAAACTACAGTCTTGCAGTTGTTGTTTGTGTCATGTTTGAAACTGAGATGTTATATTTGTGTAAAAAGGGTAATCATTGACTGCTAGATATTCTTGATATGCATCACAGTGTTTGAAATTAAGCGTGAAAGTAAATGGGTCCATGTCATTGCCCCATCCACTGCTAATGATATTGTTAAAAGGTTTAGGGGTCCCTAGGTTCAAACACAATCGTGACAAACCTCAAGGACCCCACTTATTTCAAACACTCCTGCATGACAAAGTAAGAAGGCAAAGTGCGTGAGATGGGGTGAAATGTGGTTTAATGTTGTGTTCCAAGATTATTGCACTTAAATTGCTTGTACTAGCGTTGACTAGATACTTTGCCACAGTTTAACATTGATGCCCCACTCAGATATATGGACTCTGAGCCAACCTCTCCTTGTTTTATTCCATTAATGCCAAGCACCAGTAGTACCATCTTATTTACATCTTATCTTCCACACCAAAGTGTATCAAGTGATGTTTGATTACTTGACTGAAACTAGCTAGACCTGCCAATTGACCTGTGCCAGGTCCCACTTAAACTACTGGTATATTTCATTGAAAGTGAACTGTGTATAAGGATTCCAGATTGAAAACGAAAGTCATTTGTTGCTCTGTGTACTGACCTACCCCTTGTGTTTATATGTCACGTTTGATGCTGATAACCAAGGGATCATAATCACGACCTGTCGGTTCAGGCACATCTAACATGTCTAACAGACACAACTTGGCTATATAAGTGCAATAATCTTGGACGCGATGTTAAACCCCATTTCACCTCACCTGCATGACAGTAATACAGCAGGGCCACCTGTGCCCTTTGTTATGATAACAGCATCTGTTGAATACCATTACCATGTTTACTCCACAGTAACTCGCGAGCAACCAGTGTAACTACTGGGGTGTATCAACATATACAAGTCAACATTTGATAGAGATATTCTCAGTGTCCAGGTGGGAGATAAATTTGGAGATGTTGTCGTATGAATAGGATGCGATTTGGTCTGGACCTGATGCATGTTAAAATGAGTTTTTTTTATTTCTTGAAATGTACCTTAAAAATGTTTACATGTGTCATTTCCAAGTCTAAAAATCATCCTATTTGTACGACAACATCTCCAAACAACCAGTCAGGTTTATGCCCCACCTGGGCACTCAGAATATCCCTTTCGAATGTTGAGTAGTGTACATGACCTTGAGAGGACCGGGAATGTATACTGTGTCTGACTGTTGCAGAGGGAGAGTCGCAGAGGGATGAAAAGGATGAGTTTGATCGTCAGGCCTATTGGAGTCACTTAGGTATGGGAAGATTCTTGCTATATTAGGGGGCACGGGTGGCCCAGTTGTCTAAGGTGCCGCGAGTTGCCGTGCAGAGTTGCGTCCCTTGGGCACGCCAGAAACCTATGTGGGTTCGAATCCCGGTTCTCCCTGATTATGTTTCTAGGTTTGTCAGCACCATACCCATGCTCGTTGGTTTCAACGAAGTGGTAAATGTCCGAGACCTGCATCACTTCGGGCTTTCCTCCCATATTAAGCTGACACGCTGTGATATAACTGGAATACTGTTAAAAGCGGCGTTAAACCCAACTCACTCATTCACTCACTCTTGCCATATTATTGTCATCTTGTTAAACATATTTAGTACCACAGCTATCACTCAGGTTGTGAGAAACAGAATTGGACCTACTGTTATCTTTGTTTAGCTGTAGCGAGAACTAAGATCTGATTTTAATGAGATTGAGACTGCTATCTATTGCTGAGTGCAGACTTGGTTGATGCATGTCATTGTATCCCAATTGCGTTGATCGATGCTCATGATGTCAATCACTGGATTGTCTGGTCCAGACTCGATTATTTACAGACCACCGTCATATAACAGGAATATTGCTGAGTGCGGCATTAAACAACAAACAAACAATGTCAAAAGTTGTGAAATGTAGACATCAAAGGCTGGAGCTACTGGAATATTCACTGGAATATTCACAGTGTTGGTTTGGGAGGTCGGGTAGCCTAGTGGTTAAAGCGTTCACTCGTCACGCCGAAGACCTGGGTTAAATTCCCAACATGGGTACAATGTGTGAAGCCCATTTCTGGTGTCTCCCACCGTGATATTGCTGGAATATTGCTAAAAGCGGCGTAAAACTATACTCACTCACTCACTCACAGTGTTGGTTTGTCAATTATTTCTGATCTCATTATCATGATTGTTTGTTGTCCTACAGAGCACATTTCCTTTGGCGTGTGCTCCCCTTACTTAATTAGCACAATACGATTATACAGCAAACTTCATGTTTCCAGGGACAATATTTACAGCCATATCAAATGAAGCTACCAAACTGTCCATGGCATTCTCCAAACCACCAGCCCCGCCACCTGAGGTGAGTAACCAATGCAACATGTTCAGGTCAAGCAGGCACATTTACTGCTAACATGCTCAGTGCAAAAGTGGTAAGATACACAATATTAATATATCTACCTGTCTGTTGATTGTTGCAGCATTCACAGCTCATGATTACATCCCTGGAGAAAGCCACCCTGGCTCTAGTGTCTGCCTACTACTCCTTTCCCAAGACACAAGGTAAGAACTGTATGTCAAGTCACATGGTAAGAACTGTATGCAAAGTCACATGGTAAGAACTGTATGCAAAGTCACATGGTAAGAACTGTATGCAAAGTCACATGGTAAGAACTGTATGCAAAGTCACACGGTAAGAACTGTATGTCAAGTCACACGGTAGGAACTGTATGTCAAGTCACATGGTAAGAACTGTATGTCAACTCACATGGTAAGAACTGTATTTCAAGTCATATGGTAAGAACTGTATGTCAAGTCACATGGTAAGAACTGTATGTCATGTCACATGGTAAGAACTGTATGTCAAGTCACATGGTAAGAACTGTATGTCAAGTCACATGGTAGGAACTGTATGTCAAGTCTTATGGTAGGAACTGTATGTCAAGTCACATGGTAAGAACTGTATGTCAAGTCACATGGTAAGAACTGTATGTCAAGTCACATGGTAAGAACTGTATGTCATGTCACATGGTAGGAACTGTATGTTAAGTCACATGGTAAGAACTGTGTCAAGTCTCATGGTAAGAACTGTATGTCAAGTCACATGGTAAGAATTGTATGTCAAGTCACATGGTAAGAACTGTATGTCAAGTCACATGGTAAGAACTGTATGTCATGTCACATGGTAGGAACTGTATGTCATGTCACATAAGAACTGTATGTCATGTCACATGGTAGGAACTGTATGTCAAGTCACATAAGAACTGTATGTCATGTCACATAGTAAGAACTGTATGTCAAGTCTCATGGTAAGAACTGTATGTCAAGTCACATGGTAATAACTGTATGTCAAGTCACATGGTAAGAACTGTATGTTAAGTCATATGGTAAGAACTGTATGTCAAGGGCTGTGCAGCCCAGACTGTCATGTAAGTTGAGACTCAAGTGTGTCATGTAAGTTGAGACACAGGTATGTCATGTAAGTTGAGACACAGGTATGTCATGTAAGTTGAGACACAGGTATGTCATGTAAGTCGAGACACAAGTGTGTCATGTAAGTTGAGACAGAAGTTTCATGTAAGTCTAGACACAGGTGTGTCATGTAAGTCGAGACACAGGTGTGTCATGTAAGTTGAGACAGACGTTTCATGTAAGTCTAGACACAGGTGTGTCATGTAAGTCGAGACACAGGTGTGTCATGTAAGTTGAGACACAGGTGTGTAATGTAAGTTGAGACACAGGTATGTCATGTTAGTCGAGACACAGGTGTGTCATGTAAGTTGAGACACAGGTATGTCATGTAAGTTGAGACACAGGTATGTCATGTAAGGCGAGACACAGGTATGTCATGTAAGTTGAGACAGACGTTTCATGTAAGTCTAGACACAGGTGTGTCATGTAAGTTGAGACAGACGTTTCATGTAAGTCTAGACACAAGTGTGTCATGTAAGTTGAGACAGACGTTTCATGTAAGTCTAGACACAGGTATGTCATGTAAGTTGAGACAGACGTTTCATGTAAGTCTAGACACAGGTGTGTCATGTAAGTTGAGACAGACGTTTCATGTAAGTCTAGACACAGGTATGTCATGTAAGTTGAGACAGACGTTTCATGTAAGTCGAGACACAGGTGTGTCATGTAAGTTGAGACAGACGTTTCATGTAAGTCTAGACACAGGTGTGTCATGTAAGTCGAGACACAGGTGTGTCATGTTAGTCGAGACACAGGTATGTCATGTAAGTTGAGACACAGGTATGTCATGTAAGTTGAGACACAGGTATGTCATGTAAGTCGAGACACAGGTATGTCATGTAAGTTGAGACACAGGTATGTCATGTAAGTCGAGACACAGGTATGTCATGTAAGTTGAGACACAGGTGTGTCATGTTAGTTGAGACACAGGTGTGTCATGTAAGTTGAGACACAGGTATGTCATGTAAGTCGAGACACAGGTATGACATGTAAGTTGAGACACAGGTGTGTCATGTAAGTTGAGACACAGGTATGTCATGTAAGTTGAGACACAGGTATGTCATGTAAGTTGAGACACAGGTAAATGTCATGTAAGTTGAGACACAGGTAAATGTCATATAAGTTGAGACAGGTAAATGTCATGTAAGTTGAGACACAGCTATGTCATTTAAGTCGAGACTAAGTTAAATGTCATGTAAGTTGAGCCACGAGTCTTGTTTGTAAAAAAAACCCATATATGTTTTCTTGGGTAATTTGTATGCCTTGTTAATCAGAATGAATTTGATCCAACACTGATAATGTCAATGCTGATAATATTGATTCCCACAATGGTTTGTCTGGAAAAGACCCCATTATTTACAAACCTGCAATAATTGGTATATTGTTGACTTTGGCACCTTACGATATTCATCCAGTGACTCACTGGTTGACAGAGATACAAGAGCAATGAAGATCCGGGTAGAATAGATCGTCAGCAACCCATGCTTGCTGTAAAAGGCAACTATGCTTGTTGTAAAAGGCGACTATGCTTGTTGTAAGAAGTGACTAACAGGATCGGGTGGTCAGGCTCGCTGACTTAGTTGATACATGTCATTGTATCCCAATTGTGTAGATTGATGCTCATGATGTCAGTCACTGGATTGTCTGGTCCCAACTCAATTATTTGCAGACTGCCGTCATATAGTGGAATTTTGCTGAGTGCAGCGTTAAACAACAAACAAACAAACAAAACAGAGATACAATGGAGTGACTTGTTTCATTAAACCATGTTTTATCAAATTAGTGTGAGATACAATTTTAGTGTTTCTATGACAGGTGTGACACTAAGAAAGGCTCTGAAGAAGGCTGTTCTGAATATAATGGAGAGTGTCAAGAGCTTGGCTCAGAACATCGCAGACTACGATCTAGGGTAGGTGAACAGGCTGGGACATTGATTCTACCATGAATTTATAAAATACTCATTTCTGATTACCCGGTAGTCAAGCAGAGGTTTAAATCCCAATACAATCAAGTCTCGTTTATCCAACAATCCGACAGTCGGCTTTATCCGACACTAATGTTTGGAACTGATTAAATCATTGCTATTTAGGCCCCATAATCCGACAGTCTTGCACTCCGACTCCGACAGACCTAATTTGCAACGAATTACCGAATTATCAGTCTTGTTAATCTGACACAGTGATCAGTGTACTCCGTGGTCATCTGCCCGCGAGTACACAGCCCCATGTTTTGATGTGAGATGAGTCGGCTGGTAGCTGCATATTACAACGGCTGCAGAGATAAACTTGTTTTGCAATAAACAATTAATACTTTAAATAAGCAAAACAGGATTAATCACAATCTCATAAAATCAGATACAAGTTCTCGAGGACAACCCAATACAGGTCACGTCAGAACGACCTTTCACGAACTATGACCGACCAATGAAATGACTAACAGGAAGTCGACATAAGCCACTAAGAAAGCAGCTTTCTTGAGCTTTGCGGTACCAGTTTCAAACTGATGACTGCCATTCCAGACTATGCTTTTTAAAGTATTGTGAATAAGTCATACAGTCTGTAACAGTAGTTTTGTTTTTAGCTTTGATTACAAAACATATTCAGCTAACAAGGTAACATAATGATATGAATATTTCATTTTTCGTTTTTTTATTTCAATATGTTTGTATTGCTATCTTTCATGTAATTTAATTTCGTTTGTCCGATATACTCGTTAATCCGACATAATCATATGCAACCAACTATGTCGGATTAACGGACTTGACTGTAACTAACTCTGAATGAAACAGCTGATTTGATTGGCCGACTACCATTAAGGTGAATATTTAGCAACACATCCACATCTCGCTTCATTGTTGTCATGCCCAAGGTATCATCTTCCTGAGGCAAGGGAGTGAACTGACTGTAAGTCCAGTTTCCACCCTTGCCAAACTAGGCTGGAATTATGGAGTTATATTTTGGCTGGTCTATGCATAGTCCAATCAAAATTGCATAACACAATCGACATCCGGTTTGTAAACAACATGGATTTCAACGTGCAGATTTCGGTCGACTGCAGGATCTGTAATTGATGTGTACCGTCAACTCAGTGATGACATATATTTTCCAAATCTTTTCATGTTTTTAATCAAGGTGCTCATGTGATTTGATGCACTTCCCGAGATGAGACTTGTTCTGTTACAATACATATCTTGATCATCGATCAGATCGTGTAGACTGGGCACCGCCATTTTGTTTGAAGAAAATGCAAGTGATATGAGAGGTGGAATCTAATTGGTCAATAAGAAGGCCATAGAAGGGACATAATTCGTAATGGCCACTGGTGGCGCTACGATTAAGCCCAGAAATTTCATCCCAATTCGGCAGGGGTGGAAACTCGTCCAAGCCCTACAGTGTTTGAACCCATCAACATAGGTTGCTTGCACGTCAAAGGGACATAACTCTGCATAACTTGTGTGGAACATCAGAAATGTTGGCTCATCATGCCAGGAAGCCAGGTTTGATTCCCAACCCAACATGGTACCAGTGTGTGAAGCACGTTTCAGTGTCCCCCGCTGTGATATTGCTGGAATATTCCTAAAAGCCGCGTCACCTTACTCCTGTTGGCTATTCTGTACCATGTTGTGTGTGTGTTGACAGGTCCCAGGAGCAGATGCGAGCTACTGGCATTGTGTGGCATGGAGCAGAAATCCTCTCAACTCTACCTAAAGGTGAGAGGGAGAGTAGTACTGTAACGTGTACCTTTATTTCAGGAAGCATCGCACCAGTGAACCTTACTGTGATAGACTGTGTCAATACCAGTAGTGGGGAAGGTAGCCTAGTGGTTAAAGCATTCGCTTGTCACACAAAGGACCCTGGTTCGATTCCCGACATGGGTACAATGTGTGAGCCCATTTCTTGTGTCCCCCCGCCGGGATATTGCTGGAATATTGCTAAAAGCGTTATAAAACCATACTCACTCACTTACTATTGCTGTTCCTGCGATGTAATCTTAATCATGTTAATGGTCACCGGTCACTGGGCACACACTGGTTTCCTTATCATTTGAAGGTGAGGTGAAATTGGAAGGTGAGCTTCTGTACCTGGGCTACCCTGGTTTTCTGTTGTCAGTCAATATGATACTTTGATTGTAAGTGATATAGGGGGCACGGGTGGCCAAGTTGTCTAAGGCGCCGCGATTCGCTGTGCAGAGTTGCGTCCCCTGGTCACGCCAGAAACCTATGATTGTGGGTTCGAATCCCGGTTCGCCCTGATTATGTTTCTAGGTTTGTCAGCACCATACCCGTGCTCGTGGGTTTCACCGAAGTGGTAAACGTCTAAGACCTGCATCACTTGGGTCTTTCCTCCCACATTAAGCTGACACGCCGCGATATAACTGGAATACTGTTAAAAGCGGCGTTAAACCCAACTCACTCACACTGTAGGTGATATAGAGAACCTATTACAAGTATAAATATTTTACTTATCCTGCATTACTACTTAATGCATCTATTGCCTTCCTTACGACAAAGAAAGACAGCACAACTTCCCAGCAGCACAATGAGCAAGAATATAATTTGGTGTGACGTCACGATCTGTCACATGACAGAAACAATGGGTCCTACAAAAAGGAGACTGAAGATGGAAACAACATTTTTCTTCACCCCGTCCCATCGCAAAACACTGTCTTTCTTTGTTGTAAGGTAATCAATAGATGCATTAAGGAGTAATGCAGGATAAGTATACAAAGTGTACAAACGTAAAAAAAATATTTATATGTTACTGAGTTTAATAAATCTCTTCCCAGATAACCAGAGAGCCGCACTGGCCATACTTGAAGAGACGTCGGAGTTAGTGAGGGATGCATTACATGAGCTGCAAGAGGTGAGACGGGGACACAGTGTTGTGTGGGAGGCTTGGGGATACAGCTCACCCATAGGTGTGAGGGTATCATAACACTACACCCATGAGAGAGGGCAGTGCTACATAGAAGATTGGTTGTTCACAATGGCTGAATACCACCCTAGGCACCAGTGATCTGTTGACTTAGGTGCTGCAGATCACTCTGTAGAGTTTTATGTGCAAGAATCCTGATTTTCCTCAGTTAGGCTAAAAAAATTAATAGTCTTGGTTCTCAGGCACCGCCTGCATCATCAGAAAGTCTGCCGCACAGTTTGTTTTTATTTCCATTTAAATTTTTCTTTAAAAATCCTAATACTTTAACACAATGCAATCCAATATAGTACAGTTACTTCCCTTTACATGCGCACTGCTTTACTGTGCATCGGTGTTATGGTCATTGGAGCTATAGGAGTTTGTATGCTTGTTTAGGTAGGGAGGCCCTTTACCAGGTTGATGGTACACAACTGTTTATTTGGTTACATACTAATTTGAACAAGCAAAAAACAAAACACTGCCCGCCCGCCCGCATTATCTTTTCAAAAGTAATTGCATGAGAACCAATTCTTTTATTTTTTTAAGCCATATGATCCTTGACCTGTTGGAACAGTGCTTGTGAGTTTCAATGAAGTGAAAAACTGTTACGAGCTGCCTCATATTTGGTAATCTGCCCACATTAATCTGACATGATGTCAATCACTGGATTGTCTGGTCCAGAGAATTTTTTACAGACCGCCGTCATATAGCTTGAATATTGCTGAGTGTGGCGTTAAATAACAAAGAAACAAAAATCAGATCTGCACATGCAATGCAATGCAATGCAATGCAATGCAATACAATACAATGCACAGTATTAACTGCTAGTTCGTCTGCTTGAGGTTTAACAAGGTTTAACACAGGTTCAATTCCTGACATGGGTACAATGTGTGAAGCCCATTTCTGGTGTCCCCCGCCATGATATTGCTGGAATATTGCTAAAAGCGGCACAAAACCATACTCACTCACTCACTCACTCACTCAATTTTCATGTACACAAGTCACTTCTGCCAACTGTATGACACCTAGTTCACTATTCGTTCTTCTGTAGGCCCTGGACAATGAAGGTCAGGCAGATGACCTTGACGAGCTGCTGATTGCTGATGGCTTTGTGATGTCTAATGAGGACACATGGACGGACTCGGACAAGGAAGTCTTGACTGCATGTATGGGTCTCATCAAAACCGTCAAGTCACTGCTGAAGAAGTCCAAGGAATCGGTCAAGCAGAACGCTGTATGTGACACTGAGGCTAACATCGCTCAGCTTGACGATCTGGTGGACCATCTGGGCAACTTGAGTCCTGCCACGGACAACCTTGCCGCCTGCCTCTACCCTCCCATGGTGTACCAGAGTATCATGAAGCATGTACGCAAACTTCCTTGTAAAGGGGGAATATTCTCAACAGGATGCGACCCGTGAAGATTCCGGGGTAGAATAGGTCTTCAGCAACCCATGCTTGTCGTGAAAGGCGACTAACGGGATCGGGTGGTCAGGCCTAGCTGACTTGGTTGATACATGTCATCGATCCCAATTGCGTGGATCGATGCTCATGATGTCAATCACTGGATTGTCTGGTCCAGACTCGATTATTTACAGACCGCCGTCATTTAGCTGGGATATTGCTGAGTGTGGCGTTAAACAACAAACAAACAAGGATGCCGGGTTAGAATAGCTCCTCAGTAACCCATACAGGTCGTAGGAGGTGACTAAATGGATGGGGTGGTCAGGATCGGTGTGTTGATTGCATGGCATCATACCCTAATGGTGTGGGGAGCATGGGTGGCCCAGTCGTCTAAGGCGCCGCAATTCGCTGTGCAGAGTTGCGTCCCTTGGACACGCCAGAAACCTATGATTTTGGTTTCGAATCCCGGTTCGCCCCAGTTATGTTTCTAGGTTTGTCAGCACCATACCCGTGCTCGTGGGTTTCACCGAAGTGGTAAACATCTGAGACCTGCATCACTTCGGGCTTTCCTCCCACATTAAGGTGACACGCCGTGATATAACTGGAATACTGTTAAAAGCGGCGTTAAACCCAACTCACTCACTCACTCACCTAATGATGTGGATCGTTGTTCACCGTATCAATCCCTGTATTTTTTGTCCAGACTTGATTACAGTAAAACTATGGCTATAATGAACTCAAAGGGACCACTTATTTCAATTCGTTATAACCATATTTTGTTATAAGCAAATGTACAGAATACATACAGCAAATGGACAAGGCCCCAAAATAGTTCTTTATATCCGTCAGTTTGTTCAGCGTGTTCATTATAAACATAGTTTACTGTATTTACAGGACTCCGTCATGTAGCTGGAATATTGCTGAAACAATACACACACATTAAAAAACATAGGTTTGAAAACCTGAAATTTTACATAACAGAATCGTTGAGAACTGAGATGCAAAATCGGAGAAACTAGTATTTTCAAAGTCTCAAGTTTTATTTGTACAAAGTTGACAACATGAATGTCACCTTTCTTTCACTAACTCCTCACACTGCATGTTACAGACGGACGACCTATCAGCTTGTGTGGAGAAGTACCTTCAGTTCCTCAAGTAAGTCCTCTCAGCAGACACTGCACAAATATAGTTTACAGTAAACTTAATCTGTACTTCACTTTCCAGTTTCACATCAACATGATCAAGATCTGATCAGTATTAAAGTTCAAACTGGTATCTGCTTAACATGTTGCTCTAAGAAGTGAGTCGGGGGGGGGGGGGGGGGGGGGGGGGGGAGGACATGTTCTAACACAACACATTCCCCATACAGAATTAGGTGTGCAAGAAACCTGTGATCATTGTATACTCCCCAGGGAGCTGAGAATGATTGTTGAGTGTACACTGATCAATTGTCTAAGCGCTTAAAGCATGCTTATGAATGCAGTACAGCGCCATATAAATGAACTTTTATTATTTTGATTATTATCGTGGGTTCGAATCCCGATCCACCCTGATTATGTTTCTAGGTTTGCCAGCACCATACCCATGCTCGTGGGTATCGCCAAAGTTGTAATTGTCTAAGACCCGCATCACGTCAGGCTTTCCATGCCACATGAAGCTGACACAAGCTCATTATATTAATGATATGTTGAAAATGGCGTCAAACACAACTCGCTCACTTAGTCCACACACGTGTGAAGATCTGGGGTAGAATAGGTCTCCAGCAACCCATGCTTGCTGTAAAAGGCGACTTTGCTCGTCGTAAAAGGCGACATACGGGATCGGGTGGTCAGGCTCGCTGACCTGGTTGATGCATGTCATCGTATCCAAATTATGTGGATCAATGCTCATGATGTCAATCACTGGATTGTCTGGGCCAGACTCGATTATTTACAGACCGCCGTCATTTACATGGGATATTGCTGAGTGTGGCGTTAAACAAACAAACAAACAAACAAACAAACAAACAAACACTTAGTCAACGAAGTGGACATGATTACCGCTGCTTCTTTCTGCAGGCACTCTCACATGACGGGGGAGGGAGACCAACAGTGGCTGGAGTTCCTTCTCAAGGCTAATCTACACAACCGGGATAAAGTTCACAGCCTTGTTCACAAGAGCTAGTTGCGATGCCAACCAGATTTCATCGTAGTTCACCAATCTGCTGAAATATTGTCTGGCTGTGTCTTTTGTGTGCTCAGCACCATTGTGTTGTATTCCCAGTATGTGTGTGAGGAAGTGTGTTAAAGTGGTGCCACACATTACCATGTTGTTGTATTCCGAGTGTGCGTGCGTGTGTGTGTGTGTGAGTGTGAGGAAGTGTGTTAAAGTGGTGCCACACATTACCATGTTGTTGTATTTCGAGTGTGCGTGCGTGTGTGTGTGTGTGAGTGTGAGGAAGTGTGTTAAAGTGGTGCCACACATTACCATGGTGTTGTATTCCCAGTGTGTGTGTGTGTGTGTGTGTGTGTGTGTGTGTGTGTGTGTGTGTGTGTGTGTGTGTGTGTGTGTGTGTGTGTGTGTGTGTGTGTGTGTGTGTGTGTGTGTGTGTGTGTGTGTGTGTGTGTGTGTGTGAGGAAGTGTGTTAAAGTGGTGCCGCACATTACCATGGTGTTGTATTCCCAGTGTGCGTGCGTGAGTGTGTGTGTGAGTGAGAGAGAGTGTTAAGTGATGCATCATCACACTATCCCATGGCGTTGTATGTGTGTGAGAGTAATCAGTGACCTCACATTACCATGGCATGGTATTCCCAGTGTGTGAGAGAGTGTTGAGTGATGCCACATTACCATGGCATGGTATTCCCAGTGTGTGAGAGAGTGTTGAGTGATGCCACATTACCATGGCATGGTATTCCCAGTGTGTGAGAGAGTGCAGAGTGATGCCACATTACCATGGCATGGTATTCCCAGTGTGTGAGGGAGTGCTGAGTGATGCCACATTACCATGGCATGGTATTCCCAGTGTGTGAGTGAGTGTTGAGTGATGCCACATTACCATGGCATGGTATTCCCAGTGTGTGAGTGAGTGTTGAGTGATGCCACATTACCATGGCATGGTATTCCCAGTGTGTGAGAGAGTGCAGAGTGATGCCACATTACCATGGCATGGTATTCCCAGTGTGTGAGAGAGTGTTGAGTGATGCCACATTACCATGGCATGGTATTCCCAGTGTGTGAGGGAGTGCTGAGTGATGCCACATTACCATGGCATGGTATTCCCAGTGTGTGAGAGAGTGCAGAGTGATGCCACATTACCATGGCATGGTATTCCCAGTGTGTGAGGGAGTGTTGAGTGATGCCACATTACCATGGCATGGTATTCCCAGTGTGTGAGTGAGTGTTGAGTGATGCCACATTACCATGGCATGGTATTCCCAGTGTGTGAGTGAGTGTTGAGTGATGCCACATTACCATGGCATGGTATTCCCAGTGTGTGAGAGAGTGCAGAGTGATGCCACATTACCATGGCATGGTATTCCCAGTGTGTGAGAGAGTGTTGAGTGATGCCACATTACCATGGCATGGTATTCCCAGTGTGTGAGTGAGTGTTGAGTGATGCCACATTACCATGGCATGGTATTCCCAGTGTGTGAGGGAGTGTTGAGTGATGCCACATTACCATGGCATGGTATTCCCAGTGTGTGAGGGAGTGCTGAGTGATGCCACATTACCATGGCATGGTATTCCCAGCATGTGAGGGAGAGTGTGACCCCCATGCTTTACCATGGTTGTGCTGGACAGATTTGTATCAGCTTACTAAAAACAACTGGTTCTATGGAACTTGGCAGTATCTCTTTTGCGTAGAAAATAAATGTGCTACCCAGGTAAAAAACAGAAATAAGATGCTGTTACATCCTGGCATTTTACTGATGAAGATGGGAAGAGAATCAAGACTATTTTCTTTTACCTATAAAATCTTCTTTCTTGACTTTCACATTGATAAATCATTATCTAATGTTAAAATATAAAAATATAATATTTTTGGTTAGAAATGTTAAGAAAAGACTGTTAGAATGGTTAGTAAATGAAAAAACAAGTCCATAAATTTTGTTGTTGCACAGAGCAATGAATGAACATTGTTGTTACCGGTAGTTTATCAAGCAGCGTATTGATGTAAGCCTGCATGTTTGTCCTTCTACCACAGTTTAGCCTTATATCACTATGTAAACTATCAGACAGCTGACTCCCACCTTCCCGAGGCAAGAGTGTCGACTAGCCTTTTTATCAAAGTCTTGTTTCCACCCTTGCCACATCAAGCCCACTTTCCTGTGCTAAATATATTTGGACTATTGCACATATCAATAGTCCAGTCAGAGACATCCACCACTGTACACCTTCGTATGAAAGTGATTTACCACTGCCTGTCTTTGTTGACATTAAAATGTCATTTTTATCCTTTAAACCCCCCAATGATTGCCTATGTTTTTGTGTCAGGGATGAAATTGCGAATGTTTTCGTTATCTGATCGACTAGGTCGTTGCCTATGGTAGTAACCAATCTCTGTGAAGCTATTGATATTTGATATTGACTGGTGGACACGCTTGCCTCAGGAAACAAGGCTTTGATATTGGCTGGTAGACATGCTTGCCTCAGGAATCTAGGCTTTGATATAGGCTGGTTGACATTGGGAAGATGGCTGTCTTCATGCACCTTTCAGTTGTAGTATACATGTCCAGTACCATTAGCCAACACCGTTCAGAAAGATGGGATGACGGACATTAATACCAATGAATGTCAATTTTGCCAAACCCGGTTCTCAAAAGAGTCCCTTCCCAATGAATCATTCCCAGCAGTAGCACAGACAGGATACAGGCCTGTCAGTGTTAAAACTCACTTGGGAATTCAAGTCTTCGCCAGGCATTTACAGGGGGACAGAACATGAAGACATGAAACTTTTCATGGATAACTTTTGAATTATTTGTTACATTTCAGGGCAAGATGAAGAGGTAACCAGTAGCCCTGAATTAATTCAAACAATAAAGAAATTGTTATCCATAAAATGGTTTCATGTCGTCACCCGTCATGAACTTGAGTCTGGACTTCCTGTCATGAACGATGGCACAAAACACAGAACCGTTTCAGTTTTACATTGTTTATTGTCATAGTTTTACATATGTACATACTTGTACATACTTTTATGCATATTAGTGTATTTAAGTTCTTCATGTACATTGATATGTTGTGTACAGGCTTGTTACCATGGTTACAGTATATATCTTGTTGGTGGCATGTACAATGGTGAAGAAATAAACTAAGTTCATACGAAGTCTAGGATTGTGTTGTAAGGCTGGAGACCCATTTTTGGCTAAAGTTGTCAAGATGGTTTTCACACACCATTGCTAGAAAGAGTTTTGAATCTGCTTTTAGCATTATCCCAAGACATCACAGGGGATACCAAGAACTAGCTTCACATATTGTACACGTGGGGAATGGAACCCAGTCAGAGACAACGCTTTTACCAGAAATCTTGTTTGATATGCATAACTTAGAAGTTGACGGATGACAAGATAGACACAATTTTATGGATAACACAGTATTAAAGAAGTTGTTATCAATAAAATTGTGTCTATCTTGTGTAACCAGAAATCTATCCAAATAACTAAAAAAGAAACCATTTTCTCTATATAACTAAAAAAGCCACCATTTTCTCTTTTTTTCAATGTTAAACATATTTTATTGTCAGAAGACAAATGGATTAGACAAGTTGTGAAACTAACAAGCCATCTCCATTATTTTGCATTTATAACATTCTAATTTCATTTCTTCATACTTATAATAAAAAAAAGACATCACAACAGTTTTTTAAACACAAAGGACCACCACATGACATACATAGACGAAACCTTCTTCCATTCCACCAAACATTAAAGTTAACAGGTCCGCCCTCGACCAGTCTGTTTATGCTGCCCTTTTTTATAGGTTTTTTAAGTAATATAACAACTTCACGTATGAATTATTACGAACTACTGTGGTGAAAAGTTGGATTGTTCATCAAAACATTATTACATTCTTGGCACATAGTGATTGTCATTGTTAATTATGCAGAGACAAGAATAAAGTAATTGAATCAAGTCTGTCACCATATTCCCCAAAACATTCATGTATGGTCACATGTCAAAAGCTATTAAATTAAATGTGTCATTTAAAAATACCATAGCAATCTCATAATAACAGCAGAAATTTGTGCAGACAAAAATCACATGCTTGCATAGGAACACGACTTGAATATGTGACTGAATATTGCTCCATGGAAACCCCTTGTAGAAATTAAAACTTGTTCTCGTAAATGTATGGCTGAAATAATGTCGATGCAGCTTTATAGTTTAACTCACTCACACAATCAAACTATGCCAACCCTGTTAACTGAGAATGGAGCGGTGTTCAGTGATGATTTGATGTACTGCTTGGAAAACAAGGAATGATTGAACCACATCAGTATAAGAAGCTGTAAATATTAAAAGATTCAATGGCGAAAAGTTTGAATCTTAAGGATCCTTAAAGAGATACTCAGCTCTGGCAAATTGACAGTCCCAGCAGGCTTGATCAAGTCATTTAAACACTACTTTGTTTGTCAGTTACATATTATGACATATATCCACCTAGTGGTTTATTATTTCCTGAACTACACATGGACAATGTTTCAGTTTCTCACAGAGCACTAATTACAATGTCTCTACACACTATACTAGAAACGGGTACCAGAACATGGAACAAAGTCCCCTTTGAACTTAAATTTAAAATCTTGATGGTTTTGCCATTGAACACAAAGTTTGCGGAAAATAAATCCCCGATCAGCAGCCATTGTTCCATCTACGAGAGCGGCTCCTCCTTCACTGGATTCTCATACTCTGATGTCCCCAGATACCAGAACAGCAGCATGTAGAGACCAATCAGCATGGCCAGTCCGGACCCTGTCACCAGGACAATCTCCTGGTGGTTACAGAAAATCCTCATTGATGCCAAGTCACTTGGGACATTGGAAATACATATATATTGGGTTATGTGTAGTTTGAGACCAGCAGAGAGTTGATTTGATATCACAGTGCTGATAACAACTCTGATGGAATGAAAAAGTTATAGTCTTTATTATGCTGAACCAGTGTTCGAATTTTTTTTTAAACCCAACAAGACAATCGGACAGGTGACCCATAAGTGTTGCCTGCCCATCGTCAAAGTTACCCGCCTGCATTCACGCATTATAAAAATTGAAAAATCGCAAAAACTAAGAGACAAATAATTTTTGATTCAGTTGAAATATTGCAAACAATTACTTGAGAATTCACAAGGAGTTATCATAAAACTGAAGTCTTAAGCTTATCTGCAAGATAATGGGGCAGGTGGAGGAAAATTTCATGCAGCCCAACAGAACAGTTACCAGCCATGGGCAGGCAGTTATTTCGGACACTGTGCTGAACAACATTATTAAGTTCAGGACTAACTATTTGATATTCAAAGGGAGGTGGGGGTTGTTTGAGAGGGAACATTTTCTCTGACTCTATATCATGGTCCAGACGTTTTTGCTGGGGACCTACAACACACTGTTGTCAGGACATGCAGTAAACAACCTACCTTTTCTAAACCCATGTCCAAATTATTATTTTCACTATTTTCTGGAAAAAAATCCTTTTTGTTCACTAGGGGTAAAGAGGTTCTCAGTAGTACCATAGGATCATGGATATTGCAGAAAAATTCAGTAAGTCTCATTGTGAAATATATGAAATTTGACCCAAACCTTGGATGTGAAGTATGAATTCATTAACAAAGTGAACTGAAAAATTATGCGTCAGAAAATACTTGCAGGGCCTACCAGCCTGGAATAGCCCCACACTCACCTGTATTGTCATGGCTGATCTCTTCTGGTCAGTCTGTCTTTTCTTGGTTTTAGCATCTTTCTTACTTTTTTTAACATCTTGTTTACCTGTGAGATGGACAAAAATGGGAAAATTGTATCATATCTGCTCCTTCATGTACATCATCTACATGTACTAACAAATCATTTTCCACTAATAATGGACACACTGTGCCTGTCCTCTTGAACTTGACTGCAACTAACAGATGAACAAAAATAATACAAGAATAAATAGCTTGGAGAAAGAGGAAACTGAGTCAGGTTTACTAATTCAGCGCTCCTGATACTATTTTACTGATAAGTATTTGACCACCATAATCATTCCCATTGGGTACTTTCATTTTATTTTGAATATTCAATATAATTATACCCCATGGGTTTTCACTGTATTTGACAAATGTCCTCCTTGACATAAAACAGTGTTATCACCATCCCCCGCCATGGGGCTCATTAGCATTTTGTTTGCTCATATAGTAGTGAATATATACCATACAAATGAGTCCTATTAAGCCTTAAGAAGAGATAGACACCAGGGTCACTTTATGTCATCAGAAAAAATGATTAAATGTGAAATTAATAAAAAGGACCCTTCTCTGGAAACATTTATGGCACCAATTATCAAACTTGTCTTGATAAGTATCTCTTAGATAAACTAACTTCAGTAGTTTATCAGAAGACTTGTCCCCACTGCAGACGTTCTGCACTAAACTAACATGGATCAAGGGTCGTAACGGCATGCTCAAAATCTAAAAACATGTAGCAAGGGAAGTAACTCTGGAGTGAGTGAGTGAGTGAGTATGGTTTTACGCCGCTTTTAGCAATATTCCAGCAATATCACGGCGGGGGACACCAGAAATGGGCTTCACACATTGTACCCAAAGTAACTCTGGAAAAAATCACAGGACCAATTTTCTAACAGTCTTGACAACTATCTCTTAGATAAGCTTGTAAACTTTCAGTCAGTCAGTAAAGGTTTCTGAGAAAGCTTGACCCCACTGCAGACACTACTAAGTTGAAAAACATGGAGCAAGACCAAAAACACTGTAAAAATATAATTTACAGCACCAATTATGAACAGTCTTGACAGTATCTCTTATATAATTATGCGAACTTTCTATCATCTAATTTCAATTTTTTCTGAAAAAAATTGTCCCCATTTCACGCAGTATGCACAAAGTTTAAAAGCATTGAGTAAGGGCCATAACTCTGTAAAAAAATCAATTTAAGACACCAATTTTCGAACTCATTTCAGATCATGACCAGTAATATCAGTATCTAAAATTTTGGAACATTTGTCCACTTTCAGAAGTGGTCAGATGGACAGAGAGACGGAAGGCTGGATGGATGAACTCTGTTCCTTATATCCCCTGCCCAATATCGTGGCAGGGGATAATAAACATGATATCATGATATATTAAATTACCTATTTGTTTTCTGTAGTGATCTACTGGAGCGAGGTGTGCACTTGTACCACTATGACTACTTGCATCTTTCCTCCCCATCCTGTGAATCTGGCTGATCTCTCACTCTTTGGGATAGCTTCCTGTCACCAATCTTATCCCATTCTAAGTCAACTCTGCAAAATATGACAGAAGAAAATCATCCTTTCAATTCGTTTGAAAAATAAATCTTTAAAAGTGAAAGTGACAATTATTTCTACTCCCTAGTTAAATTCTAACCTTGCACATACACTAAACCTATGTTCAGTGTCATCTTCACTAATTGTAACCACAGTAATACGCAGCTGTACAAATAATACCATCAAATATGTATTGCCTTCGGAGAGACGGTAAGACTTCCATCCCCTAAATAAATATGTATAGTTGGAGTGAGTGAGTGAGTGAGTATGGTTTTACGCCGCTTTTAGCAATATTCCAACAATATCACGGCGGGGGACACCAGAAATGGGCTTCACACATTGTACCCATGTCGGGAATCAAACTCGGGTCTTCGTCGTGACGAGCGAACGCTTTAACCACTAGGCTACCCGACCGCCCCATATATAGTTGGAAGAAACATGCTACATGTAAATATATATCACTTTTGGAAGGGGGATACGGGCAGAAGTCTTTCCATTAAGAAAGGATGATTACACCTATTAGAACAATAATCAACAGTAGTCTATGAAATGTTATATAACACAATATCCTTCTTGACTCTAAAAATATAAAAAATCCCTATCCTGAATAGAGCTAGCTAGAGCTTGCTAGACTTGCTTTTGTATGCGTTTCTAGATTTAAAAAAGATAAATTCATGAAATAAATATATTCCACAGTCATGGTGCAAGACTAGTTAACTGGCTATATATAATATTATCTCACTATAGTTGTAACAGTGTACCACTGGTAAACAATTCAGTTTATTCTAATGCAGTCTAGGATTGCAAAATAAATATGACAATCGTCACGAACTATTGTCAAGTTATAGCTCTGTACTTGCATGTTGTCATTTAGTTCTCAAGTGAATTCTTTGTTTGAATCGAGATACGGGGAGTACTCACATTTTGCCGTGTTGTCAATCCATTCGTTGTACTGACTGCGTTCTGGCTATACAATGTTTGAATGTCGCACGCGCAGATCAGACTGGGAACCAGCTAATCGTCACCAGAACAGGTCGTTCTATTCTCTCAGACGCAAGGTAGTATGGCATATATTTTGTTGCTACACCTTTAATGTAAAAACAGAAAAAGTTTGAGGCCACTGTCGGTTCAATTTACAGAATATATAATTTTGATAATGTTATAAGAGGTAGCAGGTATTAGGGGCTCTCACAAGATATAGTAACTTTTAAAGAATAAGCAACCCCCTCCGGGATAATAAACTCTTCTACCAAAACTTCCTGTTGGCTGACCATAAAAAGGCGGGTCCTACTAAAACGAAATCCGTGTGCGAAATACGCTGCAGTCGGAAAGCGCACGTAAAATCTCCAATATAAGTACGTAAGCAAGTAAAACGAAATAATGTTTGCAGTAACATTATCGAGAACGCCTTGTGCGCCATTTCCAATAAACCGCCGTCATAAAGCTGGAACATTGCTGAGTGCGGCGTAAAACAACAAACCAAACCAAAACCTTTCCACTAAACACAACAAATATAACAATGGTTAACTTTTTCTTAATCCATAAAAGAAATAGAACTGTGTGTCATATTACAAAACATTGTCATATTGTTGCATTTCCCTGAGCGAGAGCATTGTTACGTAGTGTATAATTATTATATAACCCATGAGGATAGAATGACCGTGTGTCAGTGGATGCAAAATGACACCGTGTTCCATTGCTGAGAAATATACGATATCGCGTCATCCATTGTTCATACGTTCTTTCTTAATTGTCTCTCTTAAATTGCCAATGGGTAACATATAGAATAATCTACTCGAATCTCGGAATTACGGATGATCTGTTCCTCTTGAATGCTGTAGTCCCTCAACGAAAGAGTTTAAGCTAATATCAGCTGTGAGGGATGGTACAAACAAACATCGATGTCAATGCCAAAGCTAAAGTTGTAGTCCAATAATCTGTCTTGGTAGATTGTAGAAACCAAAGTTGCCATCTGACGTAGGGGACTGGAATTTGCTGGAGGACCAAAATGCAGTATATCTAGTGAGTGAGTTGAGTTTAACGCCGTTTTTAACAGTATTCCAGTCATATCACGGCGTGTCAGTTTAATGTTGGAGGAGAGCCCGAAGTGATGCAGGTCTCAAACGGTTACCACTTCGGTGAAACCCACGAGCACGGGTATGGTGCTGACAAACCTAGAAACATAATCAGGACGAACCGGGATTCGAACCCACAATCATATCTTTCTGGCGTGCCCAAGGGACGCAACTCTGCACAGCGAATCGCGGCGCCTTAGACAACTGGGCCACCCGTGCCACCCGTGCCCCCCCCTGCAGTATATCTAAACAAACCTACCCGAGATTCATTGATCTAAACAGTCATTAGATGGAGTGCTTCCTCCATTACGTTTCCCCCTGTCAGACCCTTATGTATTTCGGTATCCAAATTTCATATGAAACAATAAGTATATTATATTTTTGAGAATTTTATCATTTAGTGAGTGAATGTGTTTGTTAACGCCGCTCTAAACAGTATTTCAGTTATATCACGGCGTGTCAGCTTAATGTGGGAGGAAACCCCGAAGTGATAAAGATCTCAGACGTTTGCCACTTTGGTGAAACCCACGAGAACGTGCACGAGAACCAAGAAACTTTATCCAGGATTCGAACCCACGACCATAGGTTTCTGGCGGGCCCTAGAAACGCAACTCTGCACAGCGAATTGCGGCGCTTGAGACGACTTGGCAACAAGTGCGCCCTGTTTTATTATAATTAAATAGTAAGGACTGTGTTTATCAAACGATAAACTGATCGACTACCGACTGCATAAATGCTGATTAATTAAATTATATTAATTCATGGCACGTGCTACCTACACACCCAAGATAGCCGTAATGAACTTTGAACCGCCATGCACATGGAAGGCATTCGCGTCAATTCCAAAGGTGGATACTTGTAAACCCGAATCGTTCATAACTTAATCAATCAATGTTATCAAAATGAGAATGTATAAAGGGTATAAATAAGTAATGAAGATGTGTGTTAGTGTTGAGATGTAGCAAAGACGTAAATAGATGTATGTACGTCTTTAGATGTAGCAATCTCATTGAAATATATAACTTTTATTCCGATATGATTCGACCTGTGAAGATCCGGGGTAGAATAGATCTTCAGCAACCCATGCTTGCCGTAAAAGACGACTATGCTTGTCGTCAGAGGCGACTAACGGGATCGGGTGGTCAGGCTCGCTGACTTGGTTGATGCATGTCATCGATCCCAATTGCATGGATCGATGCTCATGATATCAATCACTGGATTGCCTGGTCCAGACTCGATTATTTACAGACCGCCGTCATATAGCTGAGTGCGGCGTTAAACAACAAACCAATCAACCGATATGATTCCTCTGCGTGAAGATCTGAGGACACCTCAATAGAAGGACGCGCCGGGTGAAGTTTCAAATGAGGTGAGGTGAAATGGGGTTTAACGTCGCGTCCAAGATTATTGCACTTATACAGCGTCGTACATGCACGTGTGTGGCTGCTTGTTCTAGCCCGGACTAATGTTTATCTTATAGTGCTAGCCCACTGAGATACCACGCCGCAGTTTAACATGAATACCCCACTCAGATACAGTATACTGACTCCGAGGCGAGCAGTCCTTGTTTTAGGCCCTCATGTCGAGCGCCAGACAGGGTAACAACAAGTACCATCTTTTAACGTCTTTTGGTATGACGCGGCCGGGGATCAAACCCCGGACCTTCCGCCCTCCTGGCGAACGCTCTACCACTACACCACGTGGGAGGTCGAACTTTCAAACGAAGGAGTATAGGTGACATGCTGGCATAAGCTCCCTGGTCAAACCTACACATAAATAGGAATGAAACTGAATCTCCGTAGGCAACTTGGGACGAAGGCACAATGGGATGTAGGCACAATGGAATTGAACCCTGTCACCAAAAACTCTAGGCTGGGAATTGGAAACACATTTTACATTATTTTCTTCTTTCCCCATTATTTCATCAATAAGAAAAAAGCATACTTTTCTTGTCATTTATTCTAATGCCACTAACGCAATTCAGAGGTATTCTTCTGTAATTCGACAACCATTATGTTAAAATATTGCCACATCAATCGTTAGCTCGAGAAGAGACGAATACAATCCCACTTTTTGCGTAACCAACACGCGCCATTGAACTAAGGGGAGGTAATAATGTAAACAGGAAGCAATGGCGATTTGACAGAAGTTTTCCAGACAAGCAAAATACAAGCGTTTATCAGCGTGACGCGCGATGAATGTTGCCTTATCTCACAAGGACTGACATCCGTGTATTGATTTCTTAACTTACGAAGAAAAGATCCCTAACAATAATAAAATTACTTAGATTATGACAAAATTGTGATATTTGCAAGCTGACAGTGACATTCACAACTTCTCACGATGCCTGTAAAGATCGGCAAAATGCTGATGTGCGGCCAGACCGGTGTCGGAAAGACGTCCATGGTGGAGCAGCTGCTCTACGCGAATCACGTCATCGAAAACACGGTGAGGCATCGCCGTCTCCCGTATAGTTTTAGATATTTCTTTTCTTTATTTTTAAACTCAGGAGAAAGCATAATTCATCCTGAAGCTTTCCAAACAAAACCAAACCTAAGTGCCATATGAAATAGAAATTCGGAAGCCTTTAGTTTTCATAAATGGAACCCACTTCATAATGATTGATTAATAATCAAAATAATGTATGAACAATTGACTTATTAAAGAGTAGACAAGGTTCTTGTAGCAGAATGCTATTTGCCTACTGGACTTTCACTGATTGACAGCGCCAAAATAGCAAAGTTTGTGCACAGAGCCTTTTAGGATGAGAAACTTTTCTAATTAAAGAGTGACTATGCTTCATAATATAGAGTTCCTTTTCAGTCTTGCTCTTAGGTTGTAATTAGCTCATAAGGAAACTAAGACATTGTCTCTGTATTCTAAGGGTTATCAATTGTTGGACTAATACATGCTATAACATTTGGTTTAAACATGTAAGGTTTGTTGATTTGCCCGATCATAAACCCCCTTTAAATATTACTTGATTGATGCATTGCACCATCAAATTTACCTTAGTACCTGTTTTTATGATGATCTTAATTATTTCTTAAATGATAATGCCAGATTATTTGTATATCATGTATATTAACAATGATAAATGGAGTGTGTTCATTTGGAATTGTGTTTGAATTTAATGGATGTTTGAACACTGATTATAATGATCTTAAATAGCGTTTAACCCGTAATGTATTATGAACACTTTAATTGATCATTTCACCAGTACATGGTTACTAAACGATCAGTCTATCATCAGATCATCAATAATTATGAGTAATTATTACTGCTTGATGAATATTTGTCTGACTTTTAACAAATGCGGTGAAATGTGTGTCCATGTTGTTTCGTCAGCCGATGCAGGCCACCATTGAAGACATCTACACAGCTGTGATTGAGACTGATCGGGGCATAAAGGAGAAGATACGCATCTTTGATATTGGAGGTTTTGTAAGTCTTCTCAGATACAAAATCTTTGTAAAAACATCTTGTTTTATGGGGCCATTCATCCTTGTTTATCTAGAAAAATAAATCTCTGTTCTATTTTGATAAAAAAATTATGCTAAAAGTAGCAATCCACTCAAATTACTCAAATTACTTTCATTAGTGAGTTGTGTTTAACACCGCTTTTACTGGGTTTCACTGGGAACAGTAGAGTTCAGATTATTAGGGTTTCTATGGGAACAGTAGAGTTCAGATTATTAGGGTTTCTATGGGAACAGTAAAGTTCAGATTATTAGGGTTTCTATGGGAACAGTAGAGTTCAGATTATTAGGGTTTCTATGGGAACAATAAAGTTCAGATTATTAGGGTTTCACTGGGAACAGTAAAGTTTGGAATATTAGAGTTTCTATGGGAACAGTAAAGTTCAGATTAATAGGGTTTCTATGGGAACAGTAAAGTTCAGATTAATAGGGTTTCTATGGGAACAGTAAAGTTCAGATTATTAGGGTTTCACTGGGAAAAGTAGAGTTCAGATTATTAGGGTTTCACTGGGAACAGTAGAGTTCAGATTATTAGGGTTTCACTGGGAACAGTAAAGTTCAGATTATTAGGGTATCACTAGGAACAGTAAAGTTCAGATTATTAGGGTTTCACTGGGAACAGTAGAGTTCAGATTATTTGGGTTTCTATGGGAACAGTAAAATTCAGATTATTAGGGTTTCACTGGGAACAGTAGAGTTCAGATTATTAGGGTTTCACTGGGAACAGTAAAGTTCAGATTATTAGGGTTTCACTGGGAACAGTAGAGTTCAGATTATTAGGGTTTCACTGGGAACAGTAAAGTTCAGATTATTAGGGTTTCACTGGGAACAAGAGTTCAGATTATTAGGGTTTCACTGGGAACAAGAGTTAAGATTATTAGGGTTTCACTGGGAACAGTAGAGTTCAGATTATTAGGGTTTCTATGGGAACAGTAGAGTTCAGATTATTAGGGTTTCTATGGGAACAGTAAAATTCAGATTATTAGGGTTTCACTGGGAACAGTAAAGTTTGGATTATTAGAGTTTCTATGGGAATAGTAAAGTTCAGATTAATAGGGTTTCTATGGGAACAGTAAAGTTTGGATAAGTAAGGTTTTACTGTAACATGATTCTTGATATTCAACTTGACTTTTGTTTTAATGTTGCCATGGCTTCATGAGGGTTTCATGTGTTGTGTGTTGTAGGATGGGAGCAACACAGATCTACCAAAACACTACCTAAACTTTCCTGATGTAAGTATAGAATTAGAAACTTGTTAATTATCTGAACAACACACAATATGATATTAGAAATATTGTTTGGAGTACACATGTACAATGTAAATTATTAGTTCTTACCGAGACCATATACTGATTTATAGTCTCTGGTTCTTATCATGCTTATCATTTTCAAATAATTAATATGTACAAATGAAATTTGAAATTATATTTCTAAGTTTTATTGATATTATTTATTTGAGCCGTTGAGCTCATATCATATATGGTGATTGTATTTTTTTATATTTGCCCCCCAAATAAAATAAATAAAAAATCCCAAAACTGTTTCTGTTATAAGTCCTTTGTAGCACTGCTTATTGTAGTTTGTATGTATCTCTGTTTATAGGGCTTTGTGCTTGTGTATGATGTGACAAACTTTGAGTCTTTCAAGAAACTAGACAAACTAAAGAGAGACATCGACAAAACCAGGGACAAGAAGGAGGTGAGTTCAGGCCGTCATAAATATTCTCTTCATAATGTCCATGGCCCATGGGTAACCTGGGGCAGAACAGGTCCCTTTAAAACCATGCATGTGTGAACTAATGTAACTGAGGACTGGGTGGTCACAATGTGTGAACTGGTTGTGTGTGAAGTAATAAGGTAGATATTTGCTCATGCTGTCGACATCTAGTTTGCCCAAATCGGCAGGAATGTAGCTGAATGCATAAAACAACTCTCACCCACCCACCATTGTTGAACCCTGCTTTCTGATTCTTTACTGCTTATTGTCTTCTGTCATAAGCAGGACACAGTAATGTCCTCGAGTGAGTATGGTTTTACGCTGCCGTAATAATCCAGCGGGGGACACCAGAAATGGGCTTAACACATTTTACGCATGTCGGGAATTGAACCCGGGTCTTCAGCATGACAAGCGAACGTTCCAGTAATGTCCTCGAGGGCTTATGTGATATAAATCATATCTCCATAGCAAGGTCATTATATTAAGGGTGAAATGAGACATCAAGGTCACAATATGATACGTGTCATGATACATAGGTCACGATATGGTACGTATCGTGAAACACATATTTACGTCAAATCATGTGGAAACGTCTATATATTTATGCAGAACAAAATGTAAAGCACACCGAAATGCTTGCATTAGGCTCATCATTTGCCTCTAATAAAAAACATGACTGAAGCCAGTTTACTCTGCACAGCGCTTGCGTTTTTGGCTTCGCTGTGCAGAGCTCTATTGTTTTGGTTTGAGAATTGAATCAGGCATGTGATTTCACTTGGAAATTATTTCATGTATGATTTAAAAACATGCAGGACCATAGATGTACTGTCCCTTTAATGCAAGGCAGGGTAACAAGTACTATCTTTTAGTGTCTTTTCGTAAGATGTGGCCTGGGTTTGAACTCCAGGCAGATGCTCTATCCACTAGACCACGGAGGCGGTCCCATGCTAGGAAACATAATGCATCATCAAATGGAATGAATAATAGCCCAACCAAGACATATTTGTTTTATTGAAGTTTATTGATTTAAAAGTAGCTTGAGACCTCTTGTACATCCTCGTGAGCTGTTTAATCATTTTGCTAAAGCTTGAGCTCTGCCATTGCTGTAATTGTTTTTCTCAACAATGCTCCTTTAACAGAGTTAGAAACTTCATACCTGATGTACCTCTTCTTTAAACATTTCATTTAAGATTTGATTCTATATTTAATTGGAAGCTACTCATTCTTCTGCATCTGTATCATCTCAACACAACCAGCTCATCTATTTATCTTCAACAGATTCACATCATCGTCATCGGCAACAAGAGTGAGTTAACGGAACACAGACAGGTGGACTTCAACACTGCCATGGCCTGGGCCGGCAAGGAGAAATGTAGGCTTCTGTCTGTCAATGTCATGAAGGACTAGTTTAAAATATTACATACAGACCTGTGTCATGGTTACTGGAGAAATAATAACTTCTAAAATACTGATTATTATGATGCATAACCCTGCATGACTCCATTTCTTTTGTACCCCATGCGATTCATTATTTCCACATCAATTATGGCAACACTTTTTAACTCACCTGACTCACACGTGAGGTTGTCATAACCCTGTTCAATGTCTGGCATCTGTACGCTTTTTTCTCAGAAACAATTGACAAGGATTGGTTAAAATATAAACAAACTTGTGTAGCTGAATACTTTTTATTTTATTCGGTGAAAATTAATTTGGGACATTTTTGATAACCAAACAATAAATGCTACTTCTAGAGGATGGTTTTACAGGAACAATGTACTTGTATTTACATTGATAAATCATTATTTAAACAGTAGACAGTAATCAATCAAAGAACATGCAGTTGGGAAAATATAAATAAACTGAAAATGTTCATATTTTATGTATATTTTCTGTGTCCTGTCAGTTGAATACAAAACCAGAAATATCCTTAAAAGTGTCACCCGAGAAAGAAGTCATTGCCTGTTAGAAACTAATTTGTGGGTACATCATTCATCAAGTTCATGGACTTAAAGAAATATGTGGTTTAATTATGTAGGTATGTAATCAGCTGATATCTGAGTTACCTCGTGAAGATCCTGGTTAGAGTTGGTCTTCATCCTTGCTTGCTGTAGGAGGTGACTTATGGGATCAGGTGGCCATACTTGCTAACTAGGTGGATCCCCAGTTCTGTAGATGGATACCTAATCACTGAATTGTCTGGTCTAAACTTGTTACAAACATACAAAACAAAATGGTATCTAAGGAAGAGAATATATGGATGTCAACTTCATAATATCTATCATAATAAAGAAGTTGACATCCATATATTCTCTTCCTTATGTGTATCACTTCTAAATGCCTTTCAAAGACCTAAAATGGTATCTGTGTTTAATATATTTCACAACTCTGTTATCAGTGCGACTGTGGGAAGTCTCCGTTACGAACCGTCAGTCCCTTGTTGAACCATTTGTGTGGCTGGCCTCCAAGATCACAACACCACCAAGTAAGTACTGCCGCCATGTCTCTGTGATTGTTGTAGCTATGTAGGCAGTAGAATCAGTAAAGTCGACAGATGTATTCCTGTTATTGTTTAGTATTTGACTGTACTAATACCAATTTCACTAAAATCAGATCTTAGTTTTCGCTACCACTAATCAAAGATCTGAGAACATTCCATTTATAATACAGGTCTCGTCAAAATGACCTTTCATCTGACCAATCAGAGAGTTGCCATGAAGTGACTGAAGGGATGTTTTCTAATCATGCAACCTCAAAATTGTTATGACAACAGTATTCCAAATGACATTTAGGGGCTTACTCTTTCAAAATCAATGTTTATCTCTCACTTCAATGGGATATATATTTGAACAGAAAAAGCTTTACATAGCCAGTGTGAAGTACTATTATACATTCTCGGACATTTATGAGAAATTCCATTCTTTTGTTCATTTTTCAAATTTTGAATCGAGAATTTTTCAAAATATATTTGAAAGTGTAGTCTGGAATGGAAGTCACCAGGGTGAAACAAGTGCCGTGAAGCTCGAGAAAACTGCTTTTTGATTTGCTAATGTCGACTTCTTGTTAAGTGATTTCTTTGATTTGTCAACTTTGCTATAGGTCGTTTTGACTTGACCTGCAATGTCATGTCCTCTGATCTGTGTGTAGCAGAAGCAAACACTAAGGTTAGATTATAATTGTACAGATACTAATTCTGTACAAGACAGTAAGAGGAGAACTTCATGTAAAGTTGGTGGTATTGGTAAGATGGAAATGTTCTAAAGAATTTGGTTGTTCAACTTTGTCTGCATTTGTAATCTAGTTTCATTTGGCTCATGGAACTTATTTCAGAAGAAATCAGTATTGTGTTTAAATCAAATCCACTATGACTTGGACATTATGAAGACAATGATCTTGTGACTGCAAACAATGTATGATGGAATGTCACATCAAAATTAACACACTCACATCAATAATGGTATTAACTAGCCAATCTCTTTTGCAGACTCTTTTGCTTGATTACTGCTTATGTCACACAAGCTTGCAAACATTTACATGTATATTTTTTTGCAGGCAAGTCAACATTCCTGCCCAGCAGGAAAGCCAAGTCTGTAAGCATGGAGAGCTGAGGAAGTTCAAATGGAAGTCCAGGGTCGTGTTCATGTAACTAATGTACCTTTTAGGCCTTGTCAATATGTCATAGTCCTACGGTCAATTCACAAACGTCTTGCATCACTCACTTAGCTGAGGTCAGCTGATTAACTTACTCTCTATTTCATGTTGTCAGGCCAGAAACCACACTATCATCTTGTCATTTAAGAGAATTTGGGGAATTATATGAGGTAACAACTACCTTATTGATTTTGTTGTAACTTAGCTCATCTTCCTGAGGCAAGGGAGTTACCTGACTGTAAAAGTCCAGTTTCCACCCTTGCTGAATTAGGATGCAATTTCTGTTCTGGGCTCGATCGTAGCGCCGCCAATGGGTATTATTAGTTATGTCCCTTCTATGTCCCAGCTATTGATCAATCAGCTTCCACTTCTCATATCACTTGCATTTGCCTTAAATAAAATGGCTTCACCTAGTGAAGACAATCTGATTGATAATAAAGATCTATTTTGTATTGAAACGGGCCTTACTTCACAAAGTGCATCAAATCACATGAGCACCTTGATTAAAAACATAAAATCATTTGGAAAATATCTGTTTGACGCTAAGTTGTTGGTAAACATGCTTTGCAAATCCTGCAGTCGACTGAAATCTACACGGCAGTTTACGAACCGGATAGCGATATTGTTACGCGATTTTTATTGGACTATGCATAGAATCGTTAGTCCAGCCAAAATATAATTCCTTAATTCCAGCCTTGTTCAGCATGGGTGGAAACTGGACTTTTATTTTCAGTTACCTCCCTTGCATTGGGGAGATGCTACTCACTGTACCACCAAGGAGCAGTCTCATTGAAAGCAGATCTTAGTTCTCGCTGCCGCTAAACAAAGATCTGAGGACATCGCATTACGGGTCACGTCAGACCGCCCTTGCGCGAATTTTGACCGACCAATGGAATGACCAATCAGAAGGCAGCTTTCTCATGCTTTACGGCACTAATTTCAAATTGGCGACTATTTTGACATATTCTCAATTGCAAATTTGAGACCTGAACAAAAGAACATTCTGGAATGGCAAATAGATGGTTTACATTGTATGGATTCAGTTGTTAAAACCGTAACTATCGTTCGGAATACCCCATGTTAAAGTTTTCGAGGTTGCATGGTTAGAAATCACATTCCGACTGTCACTTTCATAATCTGGTAAGCGACGCTCTGATTGGTCGGATGAAAGGTTGTCCTGACGTGACCCCTAATGGGATGTCTTCAGATCTTAGTTTAGCGATAGCGAGAACTAAGGTCTGATTTTAATAAGATTGCACCAATGAGGTCCCCCGCCGGGATATTGCTGGAATAGTGCTAAAAAAGCATACTCACTTACTCACTCATAACGACTACATGCAGGCCAATCAAGAATCTGGCATGATGTCCAACACTGCACACATCTCTACAAAGGCATGTCCCCATAATGTTACTAAATTACCTAAAAACAGGTGTCATTGCATGAGTGGTATGTCATTACAAACATTATTTTTTCAACTATTGGTTACTGCTCAGAAACAGAATAGAGGTATTAGTCTATCAGTTCCTCGTTTTCAAATTGTTTGTTCAATAACTGGACAACCTACAAGTAGGGCTCTGACGGATACTCAATTACTTCTGGATTTAGATGGATTTGAGTACTATGTCAAGGACATACATACCCTACCAGGGGAAATAACTCACATCTTCACTTCTCTAACATGCTAGTGTCTTGATGTATATTGACTCAGATGAAGCTGAAAAATATGAAAATGTTGATTGTATGGCATATAAATCGTGTACTCTAGTCGGAAAGGGTTTTGAGACAAGGTACCTTGTTGCAAGTGACGCCAAACTGTCTGGCCCAGGCTGGAACATGGTCGGCAGACAACTGACATGAGCTGTAGTTCGTCTGATGATGTTCCACGTTGTGTTAGGGACCAGTCATTTATTAAAGGGGTGGGTGGGTCAGAAGGAATCAGGAGAGGGTCCCCCCAAAAATATGATAGTCCCTAGCGGGAGGGTCAACAAAATACATACATTTGGGGAGAGTCTTAACAAAAATGGACTTTTTATAATAAAATATAAAGGACTTGGCATGTTGTCTTTTCTGGAATCGTCATCCAAAAATATGACAAACATTAGGGGAGGGCCACTGTTTTCAGTACATTGGTGCATACAAAACCCTCAAGCACCCACTGTAATAAATGACTGGTCCCTTAGATTGAGTAATGATTACAAAGTCCTGAGAATAACCTTCGTATCGCTCAGTGGAGATGTAGTGAGGTGTTCACGTAATCCCTGCATGAAATACAATCCCTATGGACAAGTAGTACATGCATTAGGCCAGATGTATTGTTACCACACATCATGGTATAACTGTTTGTATCCCATGTATGCTGTATAGTGAATATATTGTTGATGGTGTTTACAAAATAAAAGTTTTGAGAACACTTCACTGAGTTTTCATTGCTTACAAGTTTTGACTGTCTGCAAGTAGTGGGAATCAGACATCTGTGTCTGGGGCTGAAGGTCAGGGATTATCACACAGACAATTAGTAAACAAGTGTCTGTTCCTGGAGGTGAGACATGTAGACAGGTCAACAACAGACGTTTGTTGGTTAGTGCAACAGTACAGAGTTCCACCTTCAGCCAGTGTTCTGTTGTAGACTACTCAAAGATGTTAAACACCCGATTCTTCCACAATACTACAGTTAATCTATCGTATGACATATTTAGTACAGTAATATTAAAAGAACTGTGTACTGAGAGTAGTGTATAGTGCCTTTCCGGGTACTAAATTGTAAGCTGCAGTCAGCAATATTCCAGTTATATCATAGCAGCCTGTACGTAATCAAGTCTGGACCAGACAAACCAGTGATTGATATTATGAGCAACATCCATTACCTTCAGGGCACCATGATAGGCCATCAACCACATTGCTCAGCCTCACTGTCTTAAGTAACAGCTGAGAGAATGGCCATTGTTGTGTGTTACTATTAGCACTAATCTATCCTTATCACAGCAGTGTACACTGAGGGTAGTATTGTAGCCATGTGAGAAGCTGAACTCAGGTGGAACTTTAACCACGAATCTACCTCTCTACCCGGCTATAACAAGGCTAGACCGCCTCCGTGCTCTAGTGGTAGAGCGTCTGCCCAGAGAGCGGAAGGTCCGGGGTTCGATCCCCGGCCGCGTCATACCAAAAGACGTTAAAAGATGGTACTTGTTGTTACCCTGTCTGGCGCTCGGCATTAAGGGGCTAAGACAAGGACTGGTCGGCTTGGAGTCAGTATACTGTGTCTGAGTGGGGTATTCATGTTAAACTGCGGCATGGTATCTCAGTGAGCTAGCACTATAAATCGGCATCAGTCCGGACTAGTACAAGCAGCCACACACACACACACACGTGCATGCACGTCGCTATATAAGTGCAATAATCTTGGACGCGACGTTAAACCCAATTTCACCTCACCTATAACAAGGCTATATTTCTGTACTCAGTTGTAATGATTGTTACATACTGATCATCCTCTAAGGTTATTGTCGGTTTACCGAAATTCTAGCATTAGCTCTTACCACTGGTGACCTGGGCCTAGACCCATGAAGATTCCGGGTAGAATAGGTCTTCAGCAACCCATACTTTCCGTAAAAGGCGACTTACTGATCGGGTGGTCAGGCTCGCTGACTTGGTTGAGCATTTGCCGTATCCCAATTGCGTTGATTGATTCTCATGATATCATACACTGGATTGTCTGGCCAAGACTCGATTATTTACAGACCGCCTTGCAGCTGGAATATTGCTGAGTGTGACAATAAGCAACAAACAAACAAATCAAAACAGCGTTACACCCAACACCCAACTCACTCTGTATCCTCATCAATATCCTCATCAATGTCGATCCTGTCACCCAGGCCACACGAAAAGAAACAGCCGTACTGTCTGCCGAGAGGAGTGTGTTCGATAACGACAGATTACCCCCACAAACAAGAACGTTTGGAATAACTTCAAACAATTTTTGTAAGTCCCAAACTATCTAGAAAGCCTTGTCCTAAACAACATTGAAAAGGCTTCAATGTTAGAGCACGATCACCTCAGAGACCCGAAACAAATGCAAACTTCGGACAAAACTGTTTCAACTGTTGTCTCCACCTTTAATCCAAATCACTAAAGTGCTCTTTCCCTTGTGACGCAAAATGCCAAAGGCAAAGTCATCTAGACATCATCCCGCGGGAAAGGTGTTAACTGAGTGAGTGAGTGAGTGAGTATGGTTTTACGCCGCTTTTAGCAATATTCCAGCAATATCACGGCGGGGGACACCAGAAATGGGCTTCACACATTGTACCCATGTCGGGAATCGAACCCGGGTCTTCGGCGTGACGAGCGAACGCTTTAACCACTAGGCTACCCGACCGCCCCAGGTGTTAACTGACTTCATAAAAAAGTTCACTTCCTTAAGTCAGTTAACACCTTTGCGTCATCTGCTGGAAGATGAGTCGTCTACTGGATTCTTTACTTCATAAAACTCAGATAAGCAACAAATAATTAACCTATTCTAAATTTACTCCGGTTAGTGAGTAGCAACTGTTTCAAAATACGGCGACTCTCGTTGCCTTCCTTGTAAAATATACTTCTTAGTTCCTCTTTGAATATTGCACACAACAAAGTTTGTTAGTGTGGAACAGAATCTTGAATGCAACAGCAGAACTGTGGTACATGTTTTGTTTGTTTGTTGTTTAACGCCGCACTCAGCAATATTCCAGCTATATGACGGCGGTCTGTAAATAAACGAGACTGGACCAGATCCATCAACGCAATTTAGATACGATGACATGCATCAACCAAGTCAGCGAGTCTGACCACCCGATCCCGTTAGTCGCCTCTTACGACAAGCATAGTCGCCTGGGTTATACGGCAAGCATGGGTTGCTGAAGATCTAGTACATCTAGTAAATTGGGAAAACTGAGCTAAAACTTAAATTACGTATGAATTTCATATCTCACATAGAACACAGTTTACAATTCGCACTCTGACTTTAACTTCACATTTAGACAAATGCGGAAAGGGGTAGTTTCCTTACTTACTTACTTATATTGGAGATTTAACGTGCGCTTTCCGACTGCAAGCGTATGTCGCGCACGGAGTTTCCTTCCCGATGTAGACTAAATATTGAAAACGGAAACCTGTTAGAGACCAAACAAGAAGGACTTGTTAAACTGTATTCCCCTACCTTAAAAGAGCCTTGGAGGAAACACACTCAACTGTAGATTTGACTGAAGTTGATACAGGATAAGGCACTGTAGGGGAGGGAACTCTTCACAAGCGGTTGAAGTAACAAGAACTCACCTCTAACTCCCAGAACGGTAACAACCCCCTTGTACGAGGGCTGGTCAAAAAATGTTCTAAACCTAACTAACTTTCAACTATGGACCATAACAAAGTGAACTTGTCAATGTAGTACATTGTTTGAGTAGTTCATTGCAAGTGTATTTTGTCTGTTGATGCTGTTTGTATATTAGTGACAGCCAGTTGAACGTGATAGGGGTCCAAATAGACACAGAAATGGAAAAGAACGAATACTGAGCAGTCATCAAGTTTTTGTCTGAAGAGAAAAGTGCTCCCCAAGAAATTTATGTCACAAGTGTATGGGGATAAGTGCCGTAGCTATTCCACTGTTAAACGTTGGGCAGCTATGTTTAAGGCTGCGAGAACAAGCCTTTATGATGACCCTAGGTCTGGACGTCTATCGACTTCCATCAATGAAGATTCAATCAAGGAGATAGAAAAACTTATACTGTCAGATTGACGTATTACCATTGCTGAACTTGAGGAAGACACGGGTCTAAGCCATGGATCCATTGAAACTATTATTCATGAACATTTACAGATGAATAACATATCTGCTCGTTGGGTGCCAATCTTGACCAGACAATCCAGTGACTGAAATCATGAGCATCGATCCACGCAATTGGGATACGATGACGTGCAATAAGGAAGTCAGCGAGCCTGACCTCCCGATCTCGATGGTCGCCTCTTACGACAAGCTTAGTCGCCTTTCACGGCAAGCATGGGTTGCTGAAGACCGCGCGTGAGAGAGAGAGAGAGAGAGAGATTGTGTGTGTGTGTCTGTGTGTGTGTGAGAGAGAGAGACAGAGAGAGACAGAGAGAGAGAGAGGGAGGCCTATCCTACCATATTTATAAATATCTCCTTTGATGTATGATTATGCACGGTTACGTTCTGATATTAACTACGTGATATTTTGTATGTGCCACTCCTTAGCCGACATGCTCCATGAGAACGTGATGCTGGCGAAGCTCCGGCTTGATGACCAAGCGTTACATCCTTGTAGAGGTCGTGTCTTCTGTTCGTTTATATAAAGAAGCGCTTCCTCCAGAAGTCATCTAGCCCCGTGTCCTTCGGATCCTGCAATCCATGCTAGAGACAAACCCGTACGTGTCGTTGTATAACTTGTACTTTATCTAGTCTATAACACATATACATATGAAGGCAATAGAAGTTTTATTTAAGACATATATAGACTCTCCGATTTTACATAGTTTTTAAACCAGTATGTAGAGATATAGGCTTTAGAGCTTGATTTGAGCATGAGGTCAGTTCCCGAATTAGTTCGATCCCCGCCCGTGTCACACCAAACGACGTTAAAAGATGGTACTTGTTGTTACCCTGCCTGGTGCTCGGCATTAAGGGGCTAAAACAAGGACTGGTCGGCTCAGAGTCAGTATACTGTGGAATATTCATGTTAAACTGTGACATGGTATCTCAGTGGGCTAGCACTATAAAAACTGTAATTAGTCCGGACTAGTACAAGCAGACACAAACACACATGTGCATGCACGTCGCTATATATACGTCCAGTACGTAATTTTGAACGCGACTTTAAACCCCATGTCACCTCGCCTCACCTTAGTAATACGAGAACATACCTTCTGTCAAATTGTGTACAGTGCTATATGCAGAACATCGTGAGTGCACTTGCTACATGCATGTTAATCTGTCTCACAGTCCCAGAACCACAGTGTGTTCCCCTCCGCCCAGCCCTTACTGTAATGCTACAGCCCTATACGAAGCAACTCTACATGTTTTGAAGGGTCTGAATGTCGAATTTCACTGGGGGGGCCTTTCAAATTAAATGTAGTTGCTTGTTTCTATCTAAATTATATATTTTCAGAGACTATGCGTAAGTCTTCCTGCATGCTTGCATCGATAGTTGTTTTTGCAAGCAGCAGATGTACATAATCATGTTTATGCACGACCGCGTTGCAAGCGCATGTGAATATTATAGTGAGTCATATATAGTGAGATAGTCGGTGCAAGTTACAGGACACAATAATGTAGGGATGAATATTATATTGGCGCCACAATTACATCCATGAAAGAGAGCATCATTTATGGTTGTTTGTTGTTTGTTGTTTAAAGTCGCCCTCAGCAATATTCAGCTATATGACTGCGGTCTGTAAATAATCGAGTCTGGACCAGACAATCAATTATGGCCCCGTGGAGATCCGGTATAGAATAGGTCCCCAGCAACGTATGCTGGTCGTAAGAGGCGGCGTGGTGGATCGGGTGATCAGGCATGGTGACATGCTTGATGGCGTGTCTTCAAACCCCGACGGCGTGGATCGTTGCTCATAATGTCAATCACTGGATTGTCTGGTCCAAAATCGATTCTACAGGGAGCCGTCATACATAGCTGGGATATATTGCCGAGTGCGGCTTTAAGCAACAAACAAACAACAACAGCTTAATTTGTGCTTGATGGCACATGACACGGGTTGCCCAATACTGATATTATACTCTAAAACAAAAAACAAGAACACTCACTCACATATTTAGATTTTTTTTAACATGTATAAATTCTGTTATAATAACTGTAAATGGCAGTGCATTTGATAACTCCGAGCAAATCACTCAAAACTAACAATGTTTATCTGCTCAACATGCTCAAATTGTGTAAAATTTAAAGCTGAAATTTGGGCTTGTCGTGTGTATCTTTTACAGAGTCTGTGCAATGAGCGGAGTGATAACAACTCCACGTGTTTGACCTCCTTTGACCCGCGACCTTCACCCTTGCTATTTATGTCCGACAGAGTATCTGAAAGTCGTTCTAACAGTTTTAGGCCCTGACTTGGAATCATATTGAAATTCGGCGATGTTTCGGACGGCAGAGAGACGCCTTGAGAACGCAGCAAGACGCGCAGCATGCCTTGCCCTCAGAGGAAAGACGGGGGAGAAGATGTGCACGAGAGGGAAGGTGTTGACAGTCGCAAATATGAACCCGTTCGTGAAAACGATGGAGTATGCCGTTCGCGGCCCCATCGTGATAAGAGCTGGCGAAATAGAACAGGAACTGGCAAAGGTGACGAACATTCATTTCTTCTATTTACAGCATGTATATTATCTTCGTAAATTTAACCAAGCATGCAAAACAAACGTAATCAGCTGATAATAGGTCGGTGGTTGAAATCAGTTCCAGAGTTACTTCCCCTCCCTTGTGGTGCGCGTACTGGTCAGGTGTTGTGCATTCATGTGTGGTGATGTCAAAGAAACATAAGTGTACTTTGCCCTGAGCCCTGTGTGACGTCAGACTATGACACAGGCGTCGTTATTTGTTACATAGGTCATTCAATGTGTTGTCTTGGTGAGATTACCCTCACCATGATAGTACTTCACTGTTTGTTATTTACATCTTTGTCACGTTCAGTACCAAAAGCTTCAGGAAAACTGAACTCCTGTTAATCTGGACAGTAACATTCCCATTGAAATCATCCAGATTAACCAATATCTTGAGTATAAAAAGAGGTACCCAACACTAATTGTCTTGAAGGCAGGCTTCTGGATTGATGGTTGTTTGGACTAACAAGGTCTCGCCGGACGCACATGCAGTGGTTCAAGATTGACTGACACCTGTTGATTGACATCTGAGACAAACCTTTGGGATTAGGGTATTTTCATGATTTGTTCAACATTTGATAGTACATAATTCTGTGTAATTCATACCACATTTACAAAGTGTCTGATTGGGAAAAGTTTGACCGTAGCTCTGGTAAAATGTGTTTAGATACATGTATGAAACGATCTGGTGTATGCACTGAAGTTGACTGAAGTTTTATTTTTATTCAAACATATAAAAGTCAGAAGGAATGGGCGTAGTAGTCAGGAAGAACTGTGAACATTAGTGACTTGTAGTTTAAACATAGAGTATTAGATACTTTTTGTCATTAAACAATATATCACGTGACTAACCACAGGTCCGGGCAGTCCTGTGGGTACCCGGGTCCTACTCAGTACCCACCCGACCTGAGTACCCGCGTTACCCGTCCCAGCCCTACTTAACAGGAAATAGTCACTAGACCCTTGCTGTGAATATGTAGCTATATATCAGCTGATATAATGGCACTGCCTTTGACCTTTTGAGGTTGCTGTTCAACATCTGTTGTTCAATAACAGTCAATACATGGATCGGGTCATCTGTCTCCTCAGAAAATGTTAATATTGTTGTTATCATGACCCACAGAAACATCAAGTATTTTATCTTGCCATGCTTGTAGGGTGTGAAGAAATCCTTTACCGATGTCATCCGAGCCAACATTGGTGACTGTCATGCTGTCGGACAACGCCCCTTGACCTTTATCAGACAGGTGAGTACCAATCTCATTATCATCATACAGGCAAGGTCGAATGTCATGATCATCAGACAGGTGAGTACCGATATCATCATCATCATACAGGGAAGGTCGAATGTCATGATCATCAGACAGGTGAGTACCAATCTCGTCTTCAGACGAGTACTGACGTTGTTATCATCAGACAGGTGAGTACCGATGTTGTTATCATCAGACAGGTGAGTACCCATGTTGTTATCATCAGACAGGTGAGTACCGATGTTGTTATCATCAGACAGGTGAGTACCCATGTTGTTATCATCAGACAGGTGAGTACCGATGTTGTTATCATCAGACAGGTGAGTACCCATGTTGTTATCATCAGACAGGTACTGATATCATTATCATCATACAGGCAAGGTCGAATGTCAATATCATCAGACAGGTGAGTACTGATATCATTATCATCATACAGGCAAGGTCGAATGTCATGATCATCAGACAGGTGAGTACTGATATCATTATCTTCATACAGGCAAGGTCGAATGTCATGATCATCAGACAGGTGAGTACCGATATCATCATCATCATACAGGCAAGGTCGAATGTCATGATCATCAGACAGGTGAGTACTGATGTCATCATCATCATACAGGCAAGGTCGAATGTCATGATCATCAGACAGCTGAGTACCAATCTTGTCTTCAGATGAGTACTGATGTTGTCATCATCAGACAGGTGAGTACCGATGTTGTTTTATCATCAGACAGGTGAGTACCGATGTTGTCATCATCAGACAGGTGAGTACCGATGTTGTCATCATCAGACAGGTGAGTACCGATGTTGTTTTATCATCAGACAGGTGAGTACCGATGTTGTTATCATCAGACAGGTGAGTACCGATGTTGTCATCATCAGACAGGTGAGTACCGATGTTGTTATCATCAGACAGGTGAGTACCGATGTTGTCATCATCAGACAGGTGAGTACCGATGTTGTTATCATCAGACAGGTGAGTACCGATGTTGTTTTATCATCAGACAGGTGAGTACCGATGTTGTTATCATCAGACAGGTGAGTACCGATGTTGTCATCATCAGACAGGTGAGTACCGATGTTTTTTTATCATCAGACAGGTGAGTACCGATGTTGTTATCATCAGACAGGTGAGTACCCATGTTGTTATCATCAGACAGGTACTGATATCATTATCATCATACAGGCAAGGTCGAATGTCATGATCATCAGACAGGTGAGTACTGATATCATTATCATCATACAGGCAAGGTCGAATGTCATGATCATCAGACAGGTGAGTACCAATCTCGTCTTCAGACGAGTACTGACGTTGTTATCATCAGACAGGTGAGTACCGATGTTGTTATCATCAGACAGGTGAGTACCCATGTTGTTATCATCAGACAGGTGAGTACCGATGTTGTTATCATCAGACAGGTGAGTACCCATGTTGTTATCATCAGACAGGTGAGTACCGATGTTGTTATCATCAGACAGGTGAGTACCCATGTTGTTATCATCAGACAGGTACTGATATCATTATCATCATACAGGCAAGGTCGAATGTCATGATCATCAGATAGGTGAGTACTGATATCATTATCATCATACAGGCAAGGTCGAATGTCATGATCATCAGACAGGTGAGTACTGATATCATTATCATCATACAGGCAAGGTCGAATGTCATGATCATCAGACAGGTGAGTACTGATATCATTATCATCATACAGGCAAGGTTGAATGTCATGATCATCAGACAGGTGAGTACCGATATCATCATCATCATACAGGCAAGGTCGAATGTCATGATCATCAGACAGGTGAGTACTGATGTCATCATCATCATACAGGCAAGGTCGAATGTCATGATCATCAGACAGCTGAGTACCAATCTTGTCTTCAGATGAGTACTGATGTTGTCATCATCAGACAGGTGAGTACCGATGTTGTTTTATCATCAGACAGGTGAGTACCGATGTTGTCATCATCAGACAGGTGAGTACCGATGTTGTCATCATCAGACAGGTGAGTACCGATGTTGTTTTATCATCAGACAGGTGAGTACCGATGTTGTTATCATCAGACAGGTGAGTACCGATGTTGTCATCATCAGACAGGTGAGTACCGATGTTGTTATCATCAGACAGGTGAGTACCGATGTTGTCATCATCAGACAGGTGAGTACCGATGTTGTTATCATCAGACAGGTGAGTACCGATGTTGGTTTATCATCAGACAGGTGAGTACCGATGTTGTTATCATCAGACAGGTGAGTACCGATGTTGTCATCATCAGACAGGTGAGTACCGATGTTGTTTTATCATCAGACAGGTGAGTACCGATGTTGTTATCATCAGACAGGTGAGTACCGATGTTGTTATCATCAGACAGGTGAGTACCGATGTTGTCATCATCAGACAGGTGAGTACCGATGTTGTTATCATCAGACAGGTGAGTACCGATGTTGTTATCATCAGACAGGTGAGTACCGATGTTGTTATCATCAGACAGGTACTGATATCATTATCATTTTAAGGAGTCCACACAATTCATTAATCAAAACTTTGCTTCTGAACTATTGGTCTGTTAAAGATGGACTATGTTTTTTCTGTGCTTTGGAAAGAAAAATGCTGAAATAGACAGTAGCTCCTGTTTCTTATAGAAAATGTATCTTTTGTTTAGAATACATTAACCTTTAACCTCGAGCACCAATGTATACTCCCACCAGGTGTCAGCACTGTGCACCTACCCGGAACTCCTGAATGATCCCAAAATGCCTTCAGATGCCAAGGACAGGGCAAGCAGGATACTGAAGGCGTGTGGAGGAGAGAGCATAGGTGAGGGAGAGAATAGGTGAAACTGGAGGGCATAGGTGAGTGAGAGAATTGGTGAAACAGGAGGGCATAGGTGAGTGGGAGAATTGGTGAAACAGGAGGGCATAGGTGAGTGAGAGAATTGGTGAAACAGAGGGCATAGGTGAGTGAGAGAATTGGTGAAACAGGAGGGCATAGGTGAGTGAGAGAATTGGTGAAACAGGAGGGCATAGGTGAGTGGGAGAATGGATGAAACAGGAGAGCATAGGTGAGTGAGAGAATGGATGAAATAGGAGGGCATAGGTGAGTGAGAGAATGGGTAAAATAGGAGAGCATAGGTGAGTGAGAGAATGGGTGAAACAGGAGGGCATAGGTGAGTGAGAGAATTGGTGAAACAGAAGGGCATAGGTGAGTGAGAGAATGGGTAAAATAGGAGAGCATAGGTGAGTGAGAGAATTGGTGAAACAGGAGGGCATAGGTGAGTGAGAGAATGGGTGAAACAGAAGGGCATAGGTGAGGGAGAGAATGGGTGAAATAGGAGGGTATAGGTGAGTGAGAGAATGGGTGAAACAGGAGGGCATAGGTGAGTGAGAGAATGGGTGAAATAGGAGGGCATAGATGAGGGAGATAATTGGTGAAATAGGAGGGCATAGGTGAGGGAGAGAATGGGTGAAATAGGAGAGCATAGGTGGGGGAGAGAATGGATGAAATAGGAGGGCATAGGTGGGGGAGAGAATGGGTGAAATAGGAGGGCATAGATGAGGGAGATAATTGGTGAAATAGGAGGGCATAGGTGAGGGAGAGAATGGGTGAAATAGGAGAGCATAGGTGGGGGAGAGAATGGGTGAAACAGGAGGGCATAGGTGAGGGAGAGAATGGATGAAATAGGAGGGCATAGGTGAGAGAGCATTGGTTAGATCTTAGGTTAGAGCACAATGGTTAAAGAGAATTGGGAGAAAGAGAATTGGTGAGAAAGAGTGCATTGGGACAAAGAGAACATTGGTGAGAAAGAGAGCATTGGTGAGAAAGAGAGCATTGGTGAGAAAGGGCTTTGGTGAGAAAGTGCATTGGTGAGAAAGTGCTTTGGTGAGAAAGTGCTTTGGTGAGAAAGTGCATTGGTGAGAAAGTGCTTTGGTGAGAAAGTGCATTGGGACAAAATGAGCATTGGTGAGAAAGAGAGCATTGGGACAAAAAGCATTGGTGAGAAAGAGCATTTGAGAAAAGAGCATTGTGAGAAAAGACTAAAAGAATGCATTGAGAGAATGTGCACTGGGAGAAAGAGAGCATTGGTAAAAAAGAGGGCAATGGGAGAGAGTAAGAGCATTGGGGGTATTAGTATCTGGAGAAAGAGTGTAGGTGATAGTGTACATGCTGATTCCACTGGTTCACTGTTACTCAGTCCTGATCCAATGATACTACTCTGTTTCAGGAGCATACAGTGACAGTGCTGGTGTGAGGGTGATCCGCGAGGATGTTGCCAAATACATCGCCGCCCGTGACGGCCATCCATGCAGCCCTGATGACATCTTCCTCAGCACAGGAGCCAGTGACGGCATCAAGGTGGGTGAACAATCCATCTCTGACTGGTGTGAAATAGTTTGCTCAAAACAATTTCTTTCTAATTCTTAATAATGACACTTTGGACAACTTATGTTTGAGGAAAGCCCAAAGTCATTGAGCAAAACAGGTTTTGAACTAACAAAGAGTGAAAGTCCTTGGTAAGAAACAGCTTACAAAGCTACTCATGCATTATTCCCTGCCATGGTTGTGTGATGCTACTTGTATTGTGGGTGATGACGGAAGTGAGTCATGACAGAATACAATGATAGAGCTCAATACCTGTATAACCAAAACACAGACTACATGCATGTGAGTGGTTTATTGTGATTAAACCTTGAAACATCAAAACTAAACATTAAAAGATGACTGGTAAATGGAAGTTAGATAGTAGTGTGTGCCGTGTAGCAACCTCATTGATTACAGCCATTATTGTGGCCACATTTGAAAAAATACATATTTTTCATTAACTTAAATGTTCATTTGAAAGAATTTATTACAAGGTGTCGTTATTTTAGCCCGGCTGTGAAATATGTTGCTGCAAAACTATCTGTGGCTAAGGAAGGAACTTTTGCACATCCCTTGCCAGAATGGCAGAATGTTGCTGGTAAAATGCATTCTTAGGCTTAAAAAATTTAAAAGAATTGGTTCTTAGACAATGGTTTTGAAAATACAGTGTGGGCGAGCAGTGTGTTTTTGTTGTTGTTGTTGTTGTTGTTCAAGCTAGTGTGTAACCAAATTTTCTTTACAATAATTTCAGCTAAATCATGTTGTTCTTAAGTATTGTAGCATTTCACTGCCATGGTCGTTTAAAAAATAATAATTGAAATTGAAATAGAAACGAAATGTGCAGCAGGCTTTATGATGATGCGACTAGTGCCTGAGAACCAAGACTATTTTTTTTTTTACCTTACTGAAACATTTCACTTTGAGTTGCTGCAACTGAAATCTATGGACCACCACCACCGCCTGGGATTGTGGACTCCTTCAGCTCCATGAGAGGATGACGAGGTTACAATAACATGAGATGTTCTTGTTGCAGAATGTGATGAAACTGACGATGACAGGAGAGACAGGGAACAAACGTGCGGGAGTGATGATTCCAATTCCTCAGTACCCATTGTACACAGCAACCATAGCTGAATACAACGCTCACCCTGTAAGTACAACACCCAGCTGTTGTTGTTCGGCTCTGATCCAAGTCAGTAAAGGGGCGGTGGGGTAGCCTAGTGGTAAAACTTTTTAAAGCGTTCGCTCATCACGCAAAATCCCTGGGTTCGATTCTCCACATGGGTACAACATGTGAAGCCCATTTCTGGTGACCCCGCTATGATATTGCTGGAATATTACTAAAGGTGGCGTAAAACCATACTTACTCAATCAGAGTCAGTAGGAGCGATAACATTAAACCTCACTCACCTCGCCTTGCCTTGCCTCGCCCCGCCTCGCCTCGCCTCACCTCACCTCACCTCACCTCACCTCACCTCACCTCACCTCACCTCACCTCACCTCACCTCACCTCACCTCATCTCAGCTCACCTTGTGTGCCAGATTACAAATATTTTAGAATTTACTGGTCACACGACTATTATATTTGCAGATCGGCTACTTCCTTGATGAGGACAACGGCTGGGCGCTGAGCATCGATGAGTTGAAGAGGTCCATCTCTGAAGCCAGGACACAATGTCAGCCCCGCGCCATCGTCATCATCAACCCTGGCAACCCAACAGGTGAGAGTCACTCCTTACGTTGAACATGTCAGCACTTGGTGCTGGTGGGATGGTGATAAGGCTGTAGTTGAAAGGAGTGTAATGAGATATCAAACTAACAATGTATTACATTTGTTTGCCCTACGATTGTAGTACATTGATTGGAATTTATGAATGGCATTGAATATAGTATGTATAAATAATTGATAGTTTTAATTAGTTAATATTAATAAAACATACATTATAATGCAGAAAACTCAATTTGTATGATCAAATTTCAAACCTGCATCTTGTTGATTAGCAAGGATTATTACAACTTCAGATTAGAGTTACTTCCCTTTAAAGGGGCACTGATCTAACGCAATTCCCCGGACTGGTTGTTGCCTTTGTTATTGTTTTTTCCCCCGTGAGTACCCGGATGATACGCAGCGCAACTGAACGTGACCAGAGACTGGGCTACCGTCTGCAAGGACAGCTAAATAAACTTGGAGGCTGGAGGCAATATTTGTTTTACGCATTTTTGCATAAACACTGATTTGTTTACCGTGATCTAAAAAGATTTGGACAAAGGGCGCATGTTAATTAATTTCTTCAGCCTAAACTAACAGACAAAAAGAACGGCAGAGCTCATCGGATGTCGTCATTTGGAAATACCCCAGATGGTTATAGTTAACACTAAAAAAAAGTATACATGCAGTGAAAGCATTTTCGGATTGCGTCGATAATACGATTACTACACCCTTGTTGTCATCCACGTTTTCTCGCATAACCCTACACTTGTGTATTTGTCGTCATTCACTTGATGCTCAGTTAATGAAGTTATTACAGGTACAATTAGTGGTAGCACCACATAGATTACCTGACAAAGGTTCCCATTTGGCATTTATTGTGTCTGGGGTAATTATTCAATCTAAATCCAGGTTTGAAGTGAGGTGAAATGTGTGTTAGGTAATAGGTTCCTAGTCATCAAAGGATTAACAGAAAATACGCTGATTGATTAATCACTGTTATCTTGCACAGTGGATATGTCAAAAGTGAGTGTTTACATGTCTAGGTTTACTAAAACAAAGGGAATACACACATATCCTTGCGTGAAGTGCCGATGTAAAAACAACATACTTTGTTCAAAGGGTGAACTGATAATACGTTGATTGATTGATTATTGTTATCTATCACTCAATGGATTTTTTAGGAACCGTGGACGTTATGAAAATAGTTGTCACGTGGGCTTTCTCAGCTGACCCTTGAGACTTGACACCTATGTGAAACACCTGAAACAATCCAAGTGATCAGTTGAGAAACGAACACGGGTTATAATATCCCGAAACGATATATATCTTTTAAAATATGTGATTGTTACAGAGACATGTGACATCGAATAGGTTTCTTTGTACAGCTGCAGACGAATGGGATATTGTTCCTTTGTGTGGATATTCACGGATACATTCCTCGAATAAGGAAGCTGCCTAAAATTTATACACATAAATTTGGTAGGTTGTAATTATGGTATTTGCATTTTGTTTTCCTTCATTTGCTGTAGCATTGAACCGATTCGTCCTTGTTTCTCTACGTCTTGGTTGGGAAATTCTTCAATGCGCGATAGACATTGTTTTCACAGGCCTTTTCCCTTGTAAGCGTGTATATATTACCGTCAATTTGTAAAATGTAATTCTCTCAGGCAATTTATAAAATGTGTAAATATTTCAGTCATTTTGACTAAAACATCTGTCCAGATTGATTAAGGCGATCAAAAGGGCCTGCAAACATCACAACAGATTATTATGTAGGATTAGAAGCCAAACAACATAGAAATATACTTTTCAACGTAACATTTTCAGTCTCTTGGTGATGACATTAAACATCAAAATGTTTGGAATTCGTTATCATAATAATACAGATGGAAATGTTTTTCAGTCACTTTGTTAAATAACTGAATATTTAGGCGTTGAATAAATTTGAAAATGTTACACATTTTGACAGTAAAAAATATACACACTATCAAAAAGCAATGCTCAGGTGAAATATTTACTTTGTGTTGCAAGTCAAAATAGTGTAAACGAAAATCGCAAAATTACCAAGCAAGTGACTTATCAAAACTTCGTCACCATTACCGATGCTAACCACAAAGATACCTACATTTCCTTATTATCTCCAAAACTGTATTTCATTTTGTTGATCAATGTGACCATACGCCCTCTATATTACTACCCATACAAGTGACTAATGCGCTTACGAATGGCGCAGCAGAGGTCGCGAACTAGTCTAGATTTCTGCTATACATCCGGGTACTCACTGGGAAAAAACAATAACAAAGGCAACAACCAGTCCCGGGGAATTGCGTTAGATCAGTGCCCCTTTAACTTGAGATGTTACATGGAAAAAAATTGTCGTCAAAACTTGTCATCCTACAAATTGTATATTTGAAATAGAAATCTGAAACTGTAGACAGGTGATGTAACTCCTTATCATTCATTTGAAATAGAAATCTGAAACTGTTGACAGGTTGTTGTGGAGAAAAAATAAGTAAAACAAAACAAACATTGTTTCGGTTCATGTAACATGAACATTTAGCACAAACGCAACATGCTTCGTGGAAATCAGATCGTGGCATGCGTTTCACGTGCAGAAAATGAATGCTGACATGTGATGCATTGACAATAGCAGTGCAGGATTTCATTCCTTGGGGCAAGACACACTTTACGGTCATTGACCAATATTCGTGGTCTTTATAGGAACTAGTTATCGTTGGACCAATATTCGTGGTCTTGGTATAAACTAGATGGGACAATATTCGTGGCCCTTAGAAACGTAAAGTGTGCACTTGCTCCTATAGTCAATTATTCATTCCTGCATTCGCGGTCATGTACCTTGCACAGTTTATTTATTTTTCATTAAGAAGAGAATCACGTTTAGTTCCCCACATGTCATTAAAAGAGAATCACGTTTAGTTCCCCATTAATCGTATAAATTCCAGTGGAGTAGAAAAGACGAAAGGTATACACATGAACATTGTCGCCTTCCACTGCGCAACAAACATTGGTAGCAGAGACTGCGCAACAAACATTGGTAGCAGAGCTTAGTTACAAGTGTGGTTACAAACGTGGTTTTCTGCCTATATATATTTGTCTTTTTTACTTCACTTTAATAGTTCAGATGGTTTCCTTGTAAATCAGTTTTCATTACATTACCTGTGAATATTAGGCTTTATAGGCCTACATTTAAACCAGGATAATGTCTCATAGTTCGGAATCAAAAGTAGATGCTAAAGGATCAGAATTCTCAGAGGACAGTGATAAAGTCGGGATAAAGTCCATAAATTCTAAATCAAAAGTGGATTCCAAAATGACTGAATCCACAGATGATGATTTAGATGTCACAATAGCAGCTTTAAGGCAACAAAAGACAGTTGCTAAATCAGCGTTGACAAAAAATAAGAATAAACTAATGGAGTTGCTTGAACAAGAACTTCCAACACGTAAAACAATAAGGGAAACAATTAATAAAGTCTTTTCTCTTCACAGTAAAGCTGTTTGTATAATTGTAAAGATCTTGAAAGCTTACAAAAAAGCTGGTGAAGTTGATAAGGCGAAGAAAACAAGCATTGAAATAGATGAAATAGAGGAAGTCGTAGATTCAGCTATCGACAAAGCACAAGTGTATCTTAGCAACACGTTGGATTCTAGTTCAACTAAGTCTATGCTATCGGGAATACCTGCTATATTTCATTCAGAAAAAAGTAAAACTTCTCATGGAGCAAAAGGTATTAAACAGGCATCTGATAAGGGAGCTAGTGTTGATGATGCTCAGAGCTGCAGTTCTGATGGTAAGTACACACAGCAAAAATCTAAGAATGATGAACAGGTTCCACATCCCAAACCAGAATGTGACGGAATTCGAGACTTCCATGTCACAGATATCATAGCACAGGTAAGTCTAATCAAAACAGTATTTGCTAGGATCTATGGAAGCAATTGAAACGAGTTTCAATACCAATGTTCTCTGGAAATATAAAAAACTATGAAGGGTGGAAAGCCACATTTATGGCTTGCGTTGACAGTGCTCCTGCAACAAATGAATATAAATTGTTGCAACTCAAGCAGTACCTATCAGGTGAACCTGCACAGCTTGTTAAATTAGGTCATAGTGCGGTGGCATATGATATTGCTCTTGAGAGTTTGGAGGCAAAAGACGACAAATAGCATTGAAGTTAGAGGAAATTTCTAACGTCAAACCATTACGCCCAGGAAATGCCAGAGATCTTGAAAAGTTTGCTGACATGCTAGATGTGGCAGTTGTTAGTCTCAGAGAGGCTGACAAGATAGAGGAGCTAGGTGATGGTTGTTTGTATTCGTTGCTTCTGAAAAAGTTAACGGAAAGCATGATAGTTCAGTATAGTAGATGGGTCTTAGAGCAGCAAAGATAGGAATCTGTTGAGACTCTTCGTGAATGGATTACCGTATTCAAGAAGCAGAATTCAATACTGTAGCCTCTGAAGTTAAACATGGCTTATCAGAGAAGACATCAGAATCTAGACAACATCAAGGATCAGGTATGTACTTTGGTGCACAAGGTGTAAGCAAGGCACAACATTGTCATGTCTGTAAAAATCCCAATCACAAGAATTGGCAATGCAGAATATTTAAAAATCTTGATGTTCCACAACGATGGGATAAGGCACAGGAACTGAGTCTTTGTTTCTGATGTCTTGGAACAAAACATCATGGACATGTATGTACTATTACTTTAAGTAATACGTTACCACTTGTTATACCGAGGCTGCTGTCTCCCACAACTGCTCTTATAGCGAAATCTACCACAGAGATCTCAGTTACCTCATGCAGCACGTGCGTAGCCACCTCAGCTACCATGTGACACCCGTCACTCTTGTCTCATCGCTTGCTCCAGCAAGACGTGTACCTTGACTGCTCTGAAGCGTTCCTGTTTCTCCAACCTTTGGTGCTATTTATTACTGTTGATTGACTCATATAAACTGTGCATTTCGGGGCGTTTGCTGTAACTGCGCTTGAAAATCTTTTGCCCGCCAAAAGGAAAATCTTTCCCCCCCTTTTTTCTATATACTTGCGGGGTGTCTCTTATGCACGTTGCGTCTTACATTTCCCTGTTATAGTATGTTCTGGGGGTTTACATCACCTATTTCTCTATATGCTATATGTGTATGTTCTATATTCGTAATGCTTGTTTATTTTCTTGTGAAAATGTTCGTTTGTGAATATTGGTGGTGCGTGTGTTGTAACCATGCCGAACTCAGAATAATTCACAATCTGAAGTCATTCAACGAGTTTTACCTGCACAAGCCGCCCAAGTTCAGAATGTTGACCTTGGCGGACCTGAAAGCTCTGATCATGCCCGCCGACTGGCTCACATCGATCGACCTGAAGGATGCTTATCTGCATGTTCCGATCCATCCGGACCATTTCACAAGTATCTCAGGTTTGTCTTTCAAGGCAGGCATTATGTGTGGGTAGCACTCCCATTCGGCCTATCATCCGCTCCCTGGCTGTTCACCCGGTTAACCAACCCCATAGTGGGGTTCCTCCACAAGAGGGGTGTCCGGTACTCTGCGTACCTGGATGTGATTGTCAATCCCCCCCAAGAGCGAGTTAACCCCCTCACAGAACTTGAAGTTCATCGGAGGTCGGTTCGACACGGTGACCCATCGCCTCTTTGTCCCCCCAGACCGGTGGCACAAGATTCAGGTGATAATTGCCAAAGTCTTAGTGGTGCAACAGACTGTTCACTTTTGGGAACAGCTGTTAGGGCTGCTTGTATCAGCCCAGGACTGCACCGAACGGGGTCGTCTCCAACTCCGCCCGCTGCAACGGTTTCTAATCCAGTTGTTAGCACAGGAGGAGAACAAGCGTCCGTCGCCCTCCCGGATCGGCTCAGACAGCATCTGGAGTGGTGGACGGTCCCTTGCAACGTCTTATCAGGAGTCTCTATGCGGCCCTTCCAGGCCACTTTGAACCTGTATACAGACGCCTCTCTAGTGGGCTGGGGCGCCTATCTAGAGGGGAGGTGAGCTCGGGGCTGTGGTGCGTAGACGAACTAGGTCTTCACATCAATTGCCTCGAGTTCAAGGCAGTGATCAACGCAGTCAATCACTGGAAGCATCGTCTCGTCGTCGCCCGGCTCATGCTGGCTACCGACAACACGATGGTAGCGTCTTATGTGAACAAACTGGGGGGAACCCACAGTCACTCGCTTCTCGATCTCACGTTCGAGTTTTACGCTCTGGTGGACAGTGTCCCGTGCCAGGTACGTGCCCGTCACATTCCCGGTGTGCGGAACGTACTGGCAGACGCTCTGTCGAGGCCTCGGGATCTGAGCCCCACGGAGTGGATGCTCAATCCAGTAGTGTTTCAGTGGCTGTGCGAACGTCTGGGTCGTCCGATGGTCGACCTGTTCGCAACACGGTTCAACAATCAACTCCCGTTGTTTGTATCACCAGTCCCGGACCCGAGGCCATTGATCACGATGCTCTCGCGTTAGACTGGACGGGCATGGACCCTTATGCTTACCCGCCGATGGCGTTAATACCACTCATTCTAAGCCGGCTCCGAGGATTTCGCTGTCGAATGTTGCTGATCGCGCCCATGTGGCCGAACAGATCGTGGTATCCCGACTTGCTGGCCAAGGTCACGCAGTCGCCACTTCCACTGCCTGTGAGACCGGATCTACTGATCCACCCTCACACCCGTCAACTTCATCCAAACGCAGGGCAGTTCAATCTGGGCTATTTTCACGAAGTGGTGCTGTAAACATCACATTCATTCGCCAGATAAGGTATCTGTGCAGGACGTTGCTCGTTTCATGTCTCACTTACGAGAGACCCGGAAACTCTCCGGGGGTTCCATTGCCAACTATGTCTCTTCCGTTGCTACGGTACAGGACATTGCTATGGGTACCAGTCTCTCATAAAGAGATGGTGATTCGGGGTATTATCAAGGGTTTCAAACAGCAAGATCTTAAGAAAGGCCGCCTTCGGGCTCCGGCCTGGGATCTTTCCTTAGTGTTGAAATCACTTACGGAAGCTCCGTATGTACCCTTGAGTAGTGCTTCGTTTCAGCATGTGACTTGAAAAACAGCATTTCTCCGGAGAGAGAATTCACTTTAAGATCACTCAAGGAAATCTTATGTCCTGCTGATACTGAGGACAGATCACTGTGTCCGGTTAGGGCCCTTAAGTATTATCTTAAGGCCTTGAATAAACGCAGACAAGGGCGTGACCGTCTGTTCATATCGTGTAACCTTACTCGGACTGCTGACATAACTCGCAACTTGATTGCGTTATGGCTTCGTTCTGTCATCAATCTGGCGTACCGGTCTCGGGGGATACCGGTTGCGGGGTCAAACCCGCACAAAATCAGGGCGCTAGCGGCAACTTTTGCCCTACACTCCAATATCTCTGTTCACAGAATATTACGAGGTTGTTACTGGTGTTCTGACTCGGTTTTTGCCAATCATTACCTCAGAAAGGTTTCTGATGACGACGTGGAGGGTGTGCACTGTCTTGGGCCACTGATCGCGGCGCAAGCGGTCATCTAAGGGGTGTGCCCAGCGCAATTCCGAACTCCTCAGGCGTCAGACCTTGCACGGTGGTCAATCTGGGTCGACTCCAATGTTCCCACTGCCGTGGGTACAGGAGTGGGGGTCCTGCAAACCAGCAACTCACACCACAGGTGCACTGTCCCCCGAGTACTTGCTCTCGCTAGAGACAAGAGTGAAGGGTGTCACATGGCAGCTGAGGTGGCTACGCACGTGCTTCATGAGGTAATCTAGATCTCTGTGGTAGGTTTCGCTATAAGAGCAGTTGTGGGAGACAACAGCCTCGGTATAACAAGTGGTAACATATTACTATAAAATATTCCGAATAGGAAAATTCAACAAATCATGTTTAGTTCCCCATTAATCGTATAAATTCCAGTGGAGTAGGAAAGACGAAAGGTATACACTTGAACGTCGTCGCCTTCCACTGCACAACAAACATTGGTAGCAGAGACTGCGCAACACAGGTGATGTTACTCCTTATCATATATTTGAAATAGAAATCTGAAACTGTAGACAGGTGATGTTACTCCTTATCATTCATTCGAAATAGAAATCTGAAACTGTAGACAGGTGATGTTACTCCTTATCATATATTTGAAATAGGAGTCTGAAACTGTAGACAGGTGATGTTACTCCTTATCATATATTTGAAATAGAAGTCTGAAACCAAGTAGACAGGTGATGTTACTCCTTATCATATATTTGAAATAGAAATCTGAAACAGTAGACAGGTGATGTTACTCCTTATCATATATTTGAAATATAAATCTGAAACCAAGTAGAAAGGTGATGTTACTCCTTATCATATATTTGAAATAGAAGTCTGAAACTGTAGACAGGTGATGTTACTCCTTATCATATATTTGAAATAGAAATCTGAGACTGTAGACAGGTGATGTTACTCCTTATCATATATTTGAAATAGAAGTCTGAAACCAAGTAGACAGGTGATGTTACTCCTTATCATATATTTGAAATAGAAATCTGAAACTGTAGACAGGTGATGTTACTCCTTATCATATATTTGAAATAGAAATCTGAAACCAAGTAGACAGGTGATGTTACTCCTTATCATATATTTGAAATTTAAATCTGAAACCAAGTAGACAGGTGATGTTACTCCTTATCATATATTTGAAAGAGAAATCTGAAACTGTAGACAGGTGATGTTACTCCTTATCATATATTTGAAATAGAAATCTGAAACCAAGTAGACAGGTGATGTTACTCCTTATCATATATTTGAAATAGAAGTCTGAAACTGTAGACAGGTGATGTTACTCCTTATCATATATTTGAAATAGAAGTCTGAAACTGTAGACAGGTGATGTTACTCCTTATCATATATTTGAAATAGAAATCTGAAACTGTAGACAGGTGATGTTACTCCTTATCATATATTTGAAATAGAAGTCTGAAACCAAGTAGACAGGTGATGTTACTCCTTATCATATATTTGAAATAGAAGTCTGAAACTGTAGACAGGTGATGTTACTCCTTATCATATATTTGAAATTTAAATCTGAAACCAAGTAGACAGGTGATGTTACTCCTTATCATATATTTGAAATTTAAATCTGAAACTGTAGACAGGTGATGTTACTCCTTATCATATATTTGAAATTTAAATCTGAAACCAAGTAGACAGGTGATGTTACTCCTTATCATATATTTGAAATAGGAGTCTGAAACCAAGTAGACAGGTGATGTTACTCCTTATCATATATTTGAAATAGAAGTCTGAAACTGTAGACAGGTGATGTTACTCCTTATCATATATTTGAAATAGAAATCTGAAACCAAGTAGACAGGTGATGTTACTCCTTATCATATATTTGAAATTTAAATCTGAAACTGTAGACAGGTGATGTTACTCCTTATCATATATTTGAAATTTAAATCTGAAACCAAGTAGACAGGTGATGTTACTCCTTATCATATATTTGAAATAGAAATCTGAAACTGTAGACAGGTGATGTTACTCCTTATCATATATTTGAAATAGAAGTCTGAAACTGTAGACAGGTGATGTTACTCCTTATCATATATTTGAAATATAAATCTGAAACTGTAGACAGGTGATGTTACTCCTTATCATTCATTTGAAATAGAAATCTGAAACCAAGTAGACAGGTGATGTTACTCCTTATCATATATTTGAAATAGAAATCTGAAACCAAGTAGACAGGTGATGTTACTCCTAATCATTCATTTGAAATAGAAATTTGAAACCAAGTAGACAGGTGATGTTACTCCTAATCATTCATTTGAAATAGAAATCTGAAACCAAGTAGACAGGTGATGTTACTCCTTATCATATATTTGAAATAGAAATCTGAAACCAAGTAGACAGGTGATGTTACTCCTAATCATTCATTTGAAATAGAAATTTGAAACCAAGTAGACAGGTGATGTTACTTCTAATCATTCATTTGAAATAGAAATCTGAAACCAAGTAGACAGGTGATGTTACTCCTTATCATATATTTGAAATAGAAATCTGAAACCAAGTAGACAGGTGATGTTACTCCTTATCATATATTTGAAATAGAAATCTGAAACCAAGTAGACAGGTGATGTTACTCCGTATCATATATTTGAAATAGAAATCTGAAACCAAGTAGACAGGTGATGTAACTCCTTATCATATATTTGAAATAGAAATCTGAAACCAAGTAGACAGGTGATGTAACTCCTTATCATATATTTGAAATAGAAATCTGAAACCAAGTAGACAGGTGATGTAACTCCATATCATGTATTTGAGTAGAAGTCTGAAACCAAGTAGACAGGTGATGTTACTCCTTATCATATATTTGAAATAGAAATCTGAAACCAAGTTGACAGGTGATGATGTTCCTCCTAATCATTCATTTGAAATATAAATCTGAAACCAAGTAGACAGGTGATGTAACTCCCCATGACTATCATGTGTCTGAATATATGACCCCTGATTGCAGGCCAGGTGTTAACGAGAAAGAATATTGAGGACATCATCAAGTTTGCCAAGGAGGAGAACCTGCTGCTGATGGCGGATGAGGTCAGTAGTCCTGGTACATGTTATTGACCAAAAATGTATGAAATAAGAGCAGTAATTACCTTAAAGAGTATATTCAGTAGTTATAGGTTTGTTAACACACCTTTAGAAATTCTCTCAAATTGGAAAATACAGTATTTGATTCTAATTGGTTAATCAGAGATGTCGAATCACAGATCTGCCTCTGAATTAAACAACTGATTTGAAGTTCGCATGACAGAGGAAGCTGCAATGTACATAAAATTACTGTTTTCTCAATCATGGTTGGTAGGCATGTTGAACATGACATGTACAATTATAGGTTACAAAGGCAGAGTTGTTGTTGCTAGGGCTGGGACAAATCCAAATTTACTACCCGGGTACCTGACCCCCTATTACCCGACCCTACCCGGTCACCGCTGTAGGTCTCAAGAGTTTAGTACAAAATGTCTGATTGGGAATTATTTTACTGCAGCCCTGGGAAAAACTGTACACTGAAGTTGACTGAAGCTTTATCTTTACTCAAACATATACAAGTCAAAAGGAATGTGCTCATTGTCAGAAAGAAATGCGAGCATTAGCGACTCTTAGTGTCACCAATGAGCTATAGTGACTTTTTGTCATTAAACAATATATCATGTGACTAACCACGGGTCCGGGTAGTCCTGTTGGTATCCGGGTCCCACTCATGACCTACCCGACCCGAGTACCTGAGTTACCTGTCCCAGCCCTAGTAGTTACTACAATATTCAAAGTATGTTTGTTGCCCTTTGGGTTCCAAGTTCAGTTTAGCATTGTCCAGTCTATAGGTAACATAGTTCTACATGGAAACAACAGTATGATTTTCTCCTGTATAACCTATGAACTACAAAAATTATGGACATTTGTCATATGTGAATTCATTTTCACATCTGATATTTTTTCACCAGGGATAGTGATCTGTAAGTTCTGTGTTGTGAATATGTTGTTGTTCATCTTACACATAGTCTTTTTTCTGAGAAAATGTTGCAAAATATGGATTTTTTTCTATGACAGTTAAGTACATCAGCTCAGTCAATCTGTTGTTGGGGTGACGTTACGTTATATAATTTATGACATCATTAAACAGGGATGAAATTATCTTGAGTTGGGGAAGCGGGGTAGCCTAGTGGTTAAAGTGTTTGCTTGTCACGCCGAAGGCCTGTGGTTGATTCCCCACTTGCCTGTGTTTGATTCCCCACTTGGGTACAATGGGAGTCCCCCGCTGTGATATTGCTGGAATATTACTAAAAGCAGAGTAAAAGCCAACACCCTCACTCACTCACTCACTCACTCATCTTGAGTTATTTGTGACAATGTATTTACTGGATTATGGGACACTTTCCAAACAATGAAAACAGTGGAACAATTGATATGAACTAGCCAATCAGCATGAAGCAAGAATTATAATGCTTAGTTTGAAGTACTACAAATAATTTAACTTATACCCAGCTCTACAATATGAGTAATATATGTGCTATCTCCTCTCCATGTTGATGCTGGTTTGGGGTGGTGGGGTATCCTTGTGGTGAAAGCGAAGGATGAGGTTCAGTTTCCCACAATGATGAAGCCAATAGTTGGTGTCCCTCGCCGTGATTTTGCTGGAATATTGCTGCAAGGGGTGTTAAACAATACTCACTCATTTACTTGCCTGTGAAGATCTGGGTTAGAATTGGTCTTCAGCAACCCATGAGGCGACTAACGGGATCGGGTGGTCAGGCTCGATGACTTGGTTGATGCATGTCATCGTATCCCAATTGTGTGGATCGATGCTCATGATGTCAGTCACTAGATTGTCTGGTCCAGACTTGATTATTTACAGACCGCTGTCATATAGCTGGAATAATGCTGAGTGAAGCATTAAACATCAAACAAACAATTAAAGAATCAAACACTCACTGACTCACTCACTGATCCAGGTGTACCAGCACAACGTCTACGCTGCGGAGTCTGAGTTCCACAGCTTCAAGAAGGTGTTGATGGAGATGGGGTCGCCGTACAGCGATATGGAGATGGCGTCATTCATGTCCACGTCTAAGGGGTATATGGGAGAGTGAGTATAGTTACTTTCACCTGATGATGTAGTATGGCAGTGTAGCACTGAGGCTAAAAGGCTTAAATTGTCAGAAAGACAAATGTTTTGTCGTAGCCAAATATGGGAAATCGTGAAATAAGCATTGTGTTTTCATTGGTTTAGATGTGGATTTCGAGGAGGCTATTCAGAGGTCATAAACTTTGACCCTGAGGTGAAGGCAATGTTAGTGAAGTCAATTTCAGCCAAACTCTGTTCATCCGTGTCCGGCCAGGTGAGTAGGTTGGAATGTCCACAATTAGAATATTATCAGTAGGTTACACTGTTCAAAATACATCTGAGACACTTTTTATAGCATATTTGAACAACCTTACATTTACTTAGAAATACAATATTAAATTTTGAGTTGTAATTGTCATTTATTTATGATTTTAACTATATTGCCTGGGTCAGGCATATTTAAAATAGAGAATATTTTGTCCCAAATTCAATCTCATTAAAATCAGATCTAAGTTCTCGCTGCCGCTAAACAAAGATCTGAGGACATCCCATTACAAAACGACTAACAAGAAGTCGACATCAGCCAATTAGAAAGCAGCTTTCTTGAGCTTTATGGCACTCACTTCAACCTGGTGACTTCCATTTCAGACTGCGCTTGAAAAATATGTTGACACAGTTCTCGATTAAAATTTTGAAAACTGAACAAATGAACATTCAGGAATGTCTTATATATGGTTGCGATTGTATGACAGTGCTTCCCACGTACTATGCAACGCCTCCTCCGTTCAAATGTTTATCCCACGGAAGTAAGAGATAGACGATAATTCTGAAGGAATCAGTTGTACGGCCGTAACTGTCGTTCGGAATACCCTGTGTTAACGTTTTCGAGGTTGCATGATTAGAAAACACATTCTGACTGTCACTTTCATGATCTGGTAAGCAACATTTTGATTGGTCGGATGAAAGGTCGTTCTGACATGACCCATAATGGGATGTCCTCAGATCTTTGTTTAGCGATAGCGAGAACTAAGATCTGATTTTCATTTGATTGTCCCAAATTAGAAATTGATGTAAAATCCTTACTTTCTGAAATTCAGATGTATTTTTACATTTGGATGACATCCAAGGAAGGAATATGCTCCTCATTCTGTTGTCTGTATTCAGAAAAGGTCTAGGTTTTGTAGGAGCTGTCGGGTAGCCCATTTCTGGCGTCCCCCGCTGTGATATTGCTTGAATATTGCTAAAAGCGGCGTAAAACCTCACTCACTCACTCACTCACTCATTGTGTAGCTGTGTGACACTGAAACGTCTTATGCTACGCCAAAAGAAACGCAAGCCATAGAAACATATAGAACCATATCTACCTTAAGAAGAGAAGTTTCCAATGTGTACCAATTAATGACAAAACTAACAATCAGTCAAGTGTTACCACAGAGTGACTTCATTCTTATCATGATATGCTGCATGTGATTTTCAAACTTTACAAGCTCATCCTGCATGAGACAAATGGTGAAACTCGAGTCATGGATCTACGTCATATGTGATGCATTCATGAGCATCGGTTCACACAGGATACCACTATGTTCATTTGTGCATCAACCAATCTCATGTCTCTTGATCATGAGGGGGCACGGGTGGCCCAGTCGTCTAAGGCGCCGCGATTCGCTGTGCAGAGTTGCGTCCCTTGGGCACGCCAGAAACCTATGATTGTGGGTTTGAATCCCGGTTTGCCCCAATTATGTTTCTAGGTTTGTCAGCACCATACCTGTGCTTGTGGGTTTCATCGAAGTGGTAAACGTCTAAGACCTGCAACACTTCGGGCTTACCTCCCACATTAAGCTGACACGCCGTGATATGACTGGAATAATGTTAAAAGCGGCATTAAACCCAACTCATTCACTCACTAACTTGATAATGAGTAAGTCTTCATATTTCGACCAACAAGTATAGTTTATGTGTTTCTTTTGGCAGTGAGTATAGTTAACTGTGATATAAGGATTATAAGTTGTTTGTATGAGATGAGGCTGCTGATTTGCCCAAGTCCCTGTTGAAGCAATGTTCCATCATGCACTGGCCTTCTGCGTTGGCTATGTTGCAGACCCGTGAAGATCCGGGGTAGAATAGGTCTTCAGCAACCCATGCTTGCCGTAAATGGCGACTATGCTTGTCGTAAGAGGCGACTAACGGGATCGGGTGGTCAGGCTCGCTGACTTGGTTGATACATGTCATCAATCCCAAATGGCTGGATTGATGCTCATGATGTTAATCACTGGATTGTCTGGTCCAGACTCGATTATTTACAACAGTCATATAGCTGAATATTGCTGAGTGCGGCATTAAACAACAAACAAACAAACAACTAAACCAAATCTATGTTGCAGGCTGTGATGGATGTCGTGGTCAACCCGCCACAGCCAGGCGAACCTTCGTACGAGCTCTTTAACAAGGTGAGGTAGATATGTGTTCAGGGTGACTGAACCTTGAGATGCCAGGATAGCCAAGTAGGTCTCCAGTGCCCCAGTACCCCATGCTTATCTTAAGAGTAGACACCAAGGGTACATAATTGTGTATCATCGTACCCTGGTACCCTACTTGAATACGAGGTCAAATGAAACGGAGTAGACATGTTTTCAGAGCTGACTGAACCTTGAGATGCCAGGACAGCAGAGTAGGTCCCCAGTACCCTAGTAGAGTACCCTGGGTTACCTTACCTGGCTAATTATGTATCATCATACCCTGGTGCCCAACTTGAATTTTGAGATGTCTGAACGTTGAGATGCCAGGGTAGCAGAGTCCCCAGTACAGTATGCTTGCTGTAACACAGTGGCAGTATTCAAGGGGCACTGGTGGCATTGTTTAGGGGCACTGGTGGCATTGTTTAGGGGCACTGGTGGCATTGTTTAGGGGCACTGGTGGCATTGTTTAGGGGCACTGGTGGCATTGTTTAGGGGCACTGGTGGCATTATTTAGGGGCACTGGTGGCATTGTTTAGGGGCACTGGTGGCTTTGTTTAGGGGCACTGGTGGCATTGTTTAGGGGACACTGGTGGCATTGTTTAGGGGCACTGGTGGCATTGTTTAGGGGCACTGGTGGCATTATTTAGGGGCACTGGTGGCATTATTTAGGGGCACTGGTGGCATTATTTAGGGGCACTGGTGGCATTATTTAGAGGCACTGGTGGCATTGTTTAGGGGCACTGGTGGCATTGTTTAGGGGACACTGGTGGCATTATTTAGAGGCACTGGTGGCATTGTTTAGGGGCACTGTTGGCTTTGTTTAGGGGCACTGGTGGCATTATTTAGGGGCACTGGTGGCATTGTTTAGGGGCACTGGTGGCATTGTTTAGGGGACACTGGTGGCATTGTTTAGGGGACACTGGTGGCATCGTTTAGGGGCACTGGTGGCATTGTTTAGGGAACACTGGTGGCATTGTTTAGGGGCACTGGTGGCATTGTTTAGGGGACACTGGTGGCATTGTTTAGGGGCACTGGTGGCATTGTTTAGGGGACACTGGTGGCATTGTTTAGGGGCACTGGTGGCATTGTTTAGGGGACACTGGTGGCATTGTTTAGGGGCACTGGTGGCTTTGTTTAGGGGGCACTGGTGGCTTTGTTTAGGGGACACTGGTGGCATTGTTTAGGGGCACTGGTGGCATTGTTTAGGGAACACTGGTGGCATTGTTTAGGGACACTGGTGGCATTGTTTAGGGGACACTGGTGGCATTGTTTAGGGGCACTGGTGGCATTGTTTAGGGGCACTGAAGGCATTGTTTAGGGGCACTGAAGGCATTATTTAGGGGCATTGGTCAGATAATGCAAGGAAATCTACATTGTGGGAAGATAAAGGCACTCATAAGTTATGTATACCCATGAAGATCCGGGGTAGAATAGGTCTTAGGCAATCCTTGCTTGCCAAAAAAGGCGACTATACTTGTCGTAAAAGGCGACTATCGGGATCGGGTGGTCAGGCTTGCTGACTTGGTTGATGGATGTCATCGTATCCCAGTTGCAAAGATCGATGCACATGATATCAATCACTGGATTGTCTAGTCCAGACTCGATTATTTACAGACCGCCGTCATATAGCTGGAATATTACTGAGTGTGGCGTTACACAATAAACAGCAACAACAACACAAGTTTTTTATGACTGTTACAGTCTTATTGCATTGTAAAATATCCCCAAATGGCCCACCCAGGGATTGATCTAGGTGTTCCCAGACTCCAAGATCAGGGCCCACTTGCACAAAGCGATCTTAGCGCTACGATTGTTGTATGCCTATGTTAAAGTATGGGAGTTACGATCATCTTAGCGCTAAGATCGCTTTGTGCAAGTACGCCCTAGTCCCAATGAATAAAAAAAGAAAGAGTTTTACAAAGGTGGTTAGTTTGTTACCCATTAAAGACCCAGTAACGAGAAAAAGGCTTTGCTGCAAAGTCAGTGTGAGCATATGCTGTCTCCCGTCTACAGGAGAAGACTGAGGTGCTGAGTCAACTGGCGGAGAAAGCCAAGATGGTGACGGAGACCTTCAACTCCATGGAAGGCATCAGGTGTAACAAGGTGCAGGGAGCCATGTACGCCTTCCCACGGATCACACTGCCACAGAAGGCCATCGAGGCCGCAAAGGTAGGCCACCCCTGTGTCAGGGCTGAATACATCTACATATGGTCACCCAGCAGTAGAAATAGGTACCCCGTGGGATGATATGATACTGTGACTGTAAACCCTCTAGTAGAGCCTAAGAGGGCTGTTTGGTTTGTATACTCCCCAGGGAGCTGAAAATGAACATCGCGTTCACACTGATCCATTGACCTGGTAAGAATGTAAGTGCTTTGAGCATGTATCTTGTGTATGGAAGCAAGCACAGTATAAGAACACATCATCATCATCATCATTACATAGAAATAGGCAGGATATATAGTAATGTATTATTATTATTATTATTATTATTACATAGAAATAGGCAGGATATATAGTGATGTATTATTATTATTATTATTATTATTATTATTACATGGAAATAGGCAGGATATATAGTGATGTATTATTATTATTAGTAGTAGTAGTAGTAGTAGTAGTACATGGAAATAGGCAGGAGATACAGTGATGTAGCATCAAGGTGTAAAGATGACTGATGCTGTATTGTTGACTACAGGCCAAGGGACAGGCGCCAGATGCCTTCTACTGCTTCAGTCTGCTGGAGGACACTGGGATATGTGTGGTGCCAGGGAGTGGCTTCGGTCAGCTGCCGGGGACATTCCACTTCAGGTGAGTGAGTGAGTGAGTGGGAGAAGGTGGGGAGGCCTTCACAAACAGATCAGGATTGAGTTGAGATGGAGAGTTAACAGAATACCAATGAGAATATAATCACACTACATTAATCATCCGGCTGTGCAAGTTGTTCAGTCAGTCTTCTGTAGAAAGTTATGTTGAAATCTTGTAAATTTTGGCAAAGCCACTGTAACAGTGGTAAATGTGACCATGTTAATATATGATCAGTTTGAATTAAACTGTTTTTTCTTCCTCAGAACCACCATTCTTCCTCCCGTTGCCAAGCTGGGTGAAATGATGGAGAGGTTTCGGCAATTCCACAACAACTTCCTCTCCAAGTATTCTTAGATCACTCTCACAGATTGAAAGGACAGACACAGACAGCCAGACGACAGACGACAGACTGGATGATTCCACAACTTCCTCTCCAAGTATTCTTAGATCGCTCTCGCAGAATGACTTGACAGACACAGACACAGACAGCCAGACAACAGACTGGATGATTCCACAACAACTTCCTATCCAAATATTCCTTGATTACCCTCATAGATTGACACAGACACAGGTAGACAAGAGACTATTCAGACTGGACGATTCCACAACAGATTCCTCTCCAATTATTCCAACACCACCCTTACAAACAGACAGACAGACAGACAGACACAGACAGCCAGACCACAGCCTGAGAGACAGACACAGACAGCCAGATCACGGACTGAGAGACAGACTGCTAGAGCACAGCCTGAGAGACAGACACAGACAGCCAGACCACGGACTGAGAGACAGACTGCTAGAGCACAGCCTGAGAGACAGACACAGACAGCTAGACCACGGACTGAGAGCCAGACACAGACAGCCAGACCACGGACTGGGAGACACACATTTTGCTTCAGACTGCAATACAACAGGAGTTAGGAAGTTTCTGGAGTTGAGAATCTCATACCATGGCTGGACCCATGTTATCAGAGTGCTACACACCAGGAAGTATACTGTAGCTATAGTATGTGTCCATAGACCAGGAATCACAGACAAAGAAGACATCATTGGATGGACGAGCCTTAGACGTCCTCACAACTACGTAGTGTGCTATATAGTGATGGCTAGATGTATCGATACATTGCAAACTTACTCCTGATGATACATGTGGATATGCCTACCCATTTATCGATTCAATTTGTCAATTTTCAACAGTGTTATTCTCGATGTTTTACAAAAATCTGGCCTGATAACTACATTGGCTAGCATTACCTTCCTAATTGTAAGGAAACAAAGAGTTGGATTGGATTGTGTTATACTATTAGAAAGAGCCTCAATTAACCAGTCATGTAAGTAAAACAGTCAGAATTGGATTGCGTTACACTGTTAGAAAGAGCCTCAATTAACCAGTCATGTAAGTAAAACAGTCAGAATTGGATTGCGCTATACTGTTAGAAAGAGCCTCAATTAACCAGTCATGTGAGTAAAACAGTCTTGTTGACAGCAAGTTTTTGTACGCCACTTCACGTGGAATATGGAGACTTTCATGAAAAGTGGCACAAATTAAGTATCATGATACATAGACCATGACTCCAGTATTGCAGTGTGGGTATCAGTACGGTATGTAAGCATATCGTGACACCCATGGTTGTGACCTTAGTAATGACCTTGGTGTTTAACATCAATACTGACCAAAGTGATGACCTTAGTAATACCTTGGGTGATGACCTTGGTCTTAATTTTCAATATTGACCTAAGTGATGACCTTGGTGATGACCTTGATAATAACTTATGCCAGTTAATATGTTCAGATTATGAGCTGTTATGATAAGATTATATTATATATCAAATATTTTCTGTCTGTCAGTGTGGACAAGGATCAGCCAGCTGCTACCTTCACCTTCATTACAGGTGGTCAAGGTGGGGTATTGTAACTTTGACCCCTATATGTGGTATATTGCATATAATGGATTAGGTATACTGACTTTGACCCCGATACGTGGTATATTGCATACAGTGGATTGGGTATACTGACTTTGACCCCGATATGTGGTATATTGCATACAGTGGATTGGGTATACTGACTTTGACCCCGATATGTGCTATATTGCATACAATGGATTGGGTATACTGACTTTGACCCCGATATGTGCTATATTGCATACAATGGATGGGAAAATCATCCTTATGGCTGTAGTGAAATGCATTTTATGGGAAGGATACAAGCAATAAAACAATTGCTTCCCATGAAGTGGAATTTAGAAATAGGTGCAGAAGGGTGGTCTCCTGTTTGACATGCAATTGTAAAAACACTTGTTTTTTCTCCAAACAGAAAAATAATGCTTTTTTATTGAGCTCTGGTATTCTCCCTGAGAATCAATCCTGTTTGTTAGTTGAAACAATTATCAGTACTGCGAGTGGCGTGATGTACTAGAGTTGATAGATGTGAGTGAGTTTGTTACAAGTGTGTTGAAGTGACTGCACTGTACAGCTGGTGCTATCCTCACTGGGCATGGATCTGCCTGCTGACACAGTTGTCAGGTTGGGAGGGATCGGATTCTATGTATTCAGCTATCAGTTATATCCTATAACACCCTACACAGCCATTTATACCAACTTTCATCAGACATATTTTTTCCATAAAGATCTGCTCATCCAATATTATCAGAAAATCCTCCATATTATCTGTCACTGCTTCAGTGTGTCACTTCCTCTTGTGCTGAGACTAATCTGAATGTCTACACAAATTATTCTTTTACCTGAGAGGGTATTTTGTGAAATATACCTGTTTGTATAGAAATTTGTGGTCTGTTAAGACAATTTTTTGGTTACCATGGTGACAAATAGCCTCAGTCTGACTTACACCCTTAGGCATGACATTTCCTGTTTTTATCGAAGTTTTGTGTATGAAAAGCCAAAAAATGTGTATTGTAGTTTAATGAAAATTGTAAGTTGAGTGCTATCGTTGAAGATATTTTCATTGTTTGTTAACCTTATAGATTATTATGTCAATTCTTTACACACATTTTAGTACTGGTATACAAATGTACATATTTTATATTAATGTTAACAATGAAATAGTTGAGATGATTCCACTTTATTGACATATATCAAGAATTCCATGTGATAGGGAGAGGAACTCCCTATGCTGTGTAGAGGATGTACCTGAATTCTAGTGTTACCATACTCAATGTATTTAGCGTCCAGGGGCCCACACAATTTAATTTTACAAACTGTTGAATACAAATATAATCTTGTTAAATCAGATCTTATACTCCAATACGATTCCTCACTCAATGAGCGTTCGCTCGTCATGCCGAAGACCCGGGTTCGAATCCCGACATGGGTACAATGTGTGAAGCTCATTTCTGGTGTCCCCCGGTGTGATATTGCAGGAATATTGCTAAAAGCGGTGTAAAACCATACTCACTCCTCACTGCATGAAGACCTGTGGACACGTCCATTACAGGTTGTGTCAGGTTAAAATTCTAGTTAACAAGTCAGCATTGATGCTTGTAAATTCTGGGTATGAGTGAGTGTATCTAAAACATTAATATGATCAGGGTATTCTGAATGAACAATCAAGGTTATATTGTCATAGGTATTTTGCACATCCTGCTTTAACTCGGGGATAGACATGGCCTTAGTCTGAGACTAGTGAAAATCTAGATGGACCAGTTATTTTCCTCCCAAAATCTATTGTATTTCACACAACCACTTGTCCGAAATGAGTTGCAGACTAGTTGGATATGACCAATGGTGTCTGTTGCCCCTGCTGCCTTGCTGAGTATCATTGCATCCCCATTGAAAAGGGACCAGCGAAGATCCGGGGTAGACTAGGTCTTCAGCAACCCATGCTTCCTGTAAAAGGCGACAGTGCTTAGGCGACTAACGTGATTGGGTTGTCAGGCTCGCTGACTTGTCCTGTCATTGCATGTCATGTATACCAATAGCGTGGATCGATGCTCATGATGTCAATCACTGGATTGACTGTTTCAAACTTGATTATTATCCCCCGCCGCGCGAAAGCGCGAAGCGGGGGATATAGTATTCACGACCGTCCGTACGTCCGTCCGTCCGTCCGTCCGTCCGTCCGTACGTCCCACCTGTTTGTTGCCGCGATATCTCAAGAACTAAACACTGGATTGTCTTCATATTTGGAACTATGGTGTATATACAGACTCCGCAGACACCAGTCGGTTTTGGTGACCTTGATCCCATTTTCAAGGTCACAGCAGACAAATCTGCTTTTAGAGTTGGAAAACGGTGTTGCCGGGATATCTCAAGAACTAAACACTGGATTGTCTTCATATTTGGAACTATGGTGTATATACAGACTCCGCAGACACCAGTCGGTTTTGGTGACCTTGATCCCATTTTCAAGGTCACAGCAGACAAATCTGCTTTTAGAGTTGGAAAACGGTGTTGCCGCGATATCTCAAGAACTAAACACTGGATTGTCTTCATATTTGGAACTATGGTGTATATACAGACACCGCAGACACCAGTCGGTTTTGGTGACCTTGACCCCATTTTCAAGGTCACAGCAGGCAAATCTGCTTTTGGAGTTGGAAAACGGTGTTGCCGCGATATCTCAAGAACTAAACACTGGATTGTCTTCATATTTGGAACTATAGTGTATATACAGACTCCGCAGACACCAGTCGGTTTTGGTGACCTTGATCCCATTTTCAAGGTCACAGCAGGCAAATCTGCTTTTAGAGTTGGAAAACGGTGTTGCCGCGATATCTCAAGAACTAAACCTCTCGATTGTCTTCATATTTGGAACTATGGTGTATATACAGACACCGCAGACACCAGTCGGTTTTGGTGACCTTGACCCCATTTTCGAGGTCACAGCAGGCAAATCTGCTTTTAGAGTTGGAAAACGGTGTTGCCGCGATATCTCAAGAACTAAACCTCTCGATTGTCTTCATATTTGGAACTATGGTGTATATACAGACACCGCAGACACCAGTCGGTTTTGGTGACCTTGACCCCATTTTCGAGGTCACAGCAGGCAAATCTGCTTTTGGAGTTAGAAAACGGTGTTGCCGCGATATCTCAAGAACTAATCGCTGGATTGTCTTCATATTTGGAAGTATAGTGTATATACAGACACCGCATACACCTGTCAGATTTGGTGACCTTGACCCCATTTTCAAGGTCACAGCAGGCAAATCTGTTTTTGGAGTTGGAAAACGGTGTTGCCACAATATCTCAAGAACTAATCGCTGGATTGTCTTCATATTTGGTACTATGGTGTATATGGCGGGGGATATTTCGTCACTCTGTGACAAATACTTGTTTACAGACTGCCGTCATATTGCTGAGTGCGGCGTTAAACAACAAACAAACAATCAATCAAACCATTGAAGTTGGTTACTTTCAAGGGTATATTTGTACTCTCTCGAGGTTCTCTTTTGCTAAATTGAAATTTCAGAATTGAGTTAGTAGATAAATGAATGAAAGCCGACATCTGAACCAGGGCATTTTTTATTTATAATAGGCAGTCTTCACACCTTGACAACGAGAGGCATCGCATTGGGGCATATGATCTGATTTTAATTAGATTGGTTTTATACTGCTGCATTACTCTGACTACATCAGCCTGTACATACGATCCACCACTAATTGATGTACGGAGCAACACACAAACTACCAGATCACACCGTGAACCCGATACTCATGTCTGTGTAGTCCCTTTTGTCACAACAGTTTCATTTGAGAAATTAGGTCACCACCTCCATCTTTTATATCAGTATCTTTGCAGATTTTCTCACACTAATGTGTATGATTTGATTGGATGAGTGTTTTCCCACCATAAAAAAAACGTCACTTCATGAAAATAAATCATGAAAGATTCCAATAATATCCATATTTGTGTCACTTTTTGGCCTTTATGATTAAATTTGTATAACGCCAAAAACGAGATACCTCCAATAAATGCATTGATATTTCAATAGGAGTCTTTCATGAACTATTTTCATGAATTAAATCCATGAACTGATGTTTCTTTTGCGGCTCAGTATATTTCAAATTGGACTTGAAAAGCTGTGGTGGCCATTGTGACATTGGTATTTATCATAATAGAATGAAGACTGTATGCACAGGAAAACTGCAAATGAACTGATTAATATTTGTTAATACATGTCTTGTGATACCCATCATGTATGCTATTGTGTGTGAAGTCTTGCTGTACTTTTCTGTGCATCAGAGAATATGTCACAACTAGAACATTGTTTAAAGCATATTTGGTATGGCACTAGCTTTTGGGGGATGCATTTGGGATACAATATGCAGTGTTGTAAATACATGAATAATGGCAAATAATCTCGTCACATTGTTCTGAATGGTTATACTCTGTGTATCTGATTTATCATGGTTTTGATACTATGTGTCTTTGCTTTTACCTTATTAATCAGATCTTTGTGTCTACGTAGGTGAGTAGGTCTGTGTTAACTTGTAGGAATCCAGAAGCAATATATACCGTAAATCCTTGAATAAACACCCTTTGAATACAGTCGGTTTTGACTCGTGAAACAACAGCCTTGAATAGACTCCAGGTCAAAATCAACAAAACATAGAAATACATTTAGAAACTCAAAAAGTGATATTGAAACAAAAGTTCTTTTTATACCATCATGCAAATACATACATTATATTCAAAGAAGTTAAAAGTGTTTACCATAACTAAAAAATCTCTGAAATAAATGATACACCAAGGATTTATGGTAACAAGATTGTTGTAGCTTGAAACATATTAATTTGTCTTAAATGTTTTTCTCATTAGCTGGAGCTGAGAATTTGATGGTCAGGCCACAACAAAGTGACTACTTATTTTTGTCAAAAGAACATTTTCTTTATAAATTATCATTAGAATTATGTGTGTTACATAACCAAAAATATTGCATGTTATCCATAGGATTAAAAGGCCACTGGTCCTTGATAAAGTCCCTTTAAGATCAGTTCTTTTTTTCTTGGTAGACATTCTTTTGTCCATGGTTGATTTAACTGATCAACATTATCACAACCCCATATTAAGAAGGGAATTGTGCTTCAAGATAAAGTGTGACTTTGGCCAAACTATTTTTTTCAATAGGTAGTATCAGTCATTGTGCAATTATAGGTCAGCTTGATTTTGTAGAAGCCGATACCCTGGATGGGCAGACAAAGTAGTCAGTGTACATCTTGCAATTGTTTTGTATCTTTGACTTTAGTCTCTGTTTGGCTTTAAAAGCTAGTTCAAGATCCTTCAACTTAAAGAGAGAAGTCTTGTTGCTGTGCCAGTAGTGAATACCAGAATAAAGGGAGTTCTTGCATGACTACTGAAGCACAGACCGTGTCAAGTATGGAGTGCATGGATTCACATTGTCATTACTTGCATAATTGTTTTTATATATCCTTGAATAAGCTGCCAAAGAATATCCCCTTGTCAACTACAACTCATGTAAATTATCAAAGATCATCTGGTAAACCAGCAGCTCATTTCAGTTATCAAAGAATATCCTCTGATTAACCAGTAGCAGTATCTTTAAATTATATAATGTAGTGTACTTAGTACTGGGCCTTGCGAGTCTTTTTCACAATTGGGGGTAATATTCATGGCATTGATACAGTACATATGGATTCAAACCCAGGCCTTGTCTGGCATAACTGGAGCACTACCCACTTGGTCATCTCTACTACCGTATTAAACATAATAAGCGCCCATGGTGATATTTGCTAATATATTGGCTAGTGAACAATCCCAATTAGCACCCCTTCCGATTGATTAATGTACACAGACTTATTTATTCGCGTATAATATGCACTCTTGTGTAATATGCACCCTTAATTATGGGCAATTAAATTCGGAAAAAATATATCTTGTATATAAACATTTCAGGCTGTCAGCATAAACCACGAAATTTATCTTTCAACTTTGTTTTTTACCACCAAAATAATATTCTAATAAGAGCCCCCTGGGTGCTTATTACGTCAAATACGGTATTTTGCATCTTGCTTTTGTAATGAGCAAGTAACTCCTGCTTGTAGAGGAATGTGTAATTGCGTTGAAATGTAATTGCAATTTTTAATGTAATAGTGTACTGGATGTTGAGTATTTATTTGATCTTCCACCAGTCCATTCCATATATGGTAATGCTAATTCAGAATTTACTAACATAATATTCCAGGTCCACAGAACCAGTATTTTCCCTTGGTTGATATAGACTTGGTTCAAGTCTGGTAGGTCAGACCAAACTGTAGTACCCACAGGATCGATGTATTCCATGTAAACTGCTATTTGTTACATGTTTCAGCACTGGGTTGCATTAATACAGTCAATTCATACACACCCAATTTGCTAGCGCAGTGTCTTCATGGACATACGTGTTGCTGCAGCAGAAGCAGACCACACTGCTTGTATTGAGTGCTTGGTCAGGTCATCCCTGTCAATAAACCCTTTATTGCTGATGATACTTTGTTATATGTATGTTGGCTAGGGATGAAGAGAACAGGATTAGACCACAATAGCATTAATATTTGTTCTTTAGGATTAACAAAATAAAAGAATTGGTTCTCAGGCAATGGTTTTTGAAAATATAGTGCGCAGCGGGTGGGTGGTGTCTTTTTTTCCTTTCTTTTTTTGTTATTGTTCAAACTAGTATGTAACCAAATAAACAGTTGTGTAACCAATAAACAATTGTGTACAATCAACATGTAAAAAGGGCCTCCCTACATAAATGTATTCCTTGATGAGTAAAATACGGGAATACAGTATTTGACTACTATTGAACTTGGAATATTTAAGGATTTGTTTGTGTGTTTTTAAAAAAATGTAAATATAACGAAATGTGCGGTGAACTTTATGATTATGCAGGCAGTGCCTGAGAACCAAGACTATTATTTTTTTAGCCTTACTGAAGACAGTGTTGATTAAAAAAAGTATTGTTTCTGTGTGACATTTAGGTACAAGTATTAGCACATTTATCAATCCATAAGTCTTCATTGATACAACAGCTTCTAAAATGGCACCTAAGACATTTGACGTTCAGTTATGGAAGACAAATTTGACATCGTCAGCACAGTGAAAATACCAATTTTTTAGCACATTATTCTGCCATATGTTGATGCAACATGTTACACTCTGGGGTATGTCTGTTTTCAGTTCTGAAGCTTATTAGTTTCAAATGATTTCAAAATCCAAAATACTTGCAAATACATTTTCATAAATAAATTATGTAAGCTACTGAGAAGCTAATGTTTACTATCCAAGAGATACTTGTCAAAATTGGTCCTGTCATATATTTATTTAGAGAGTTATGTCCCTTGCTCCCTGCTTTTCAACTTCGTGCATACTGTGAAGTGGAGACAAGTTTTCTCATGAACTACTGACGATACTTGCAAGCTTATCTAAAAGATACTTGTGAAGACTTCATAGGACTCCTTTTATTCTTTAAATAGTTTATTCACTTCTAATGAACAAACAAAATTCTAATGTGCCCCATGGCGGGGGGATAGTGATAACACTGTTTTCTTGTTTTAATTAACTTGGCTTCACTACAATGTAAAAATAATCAATATTTTGTGGCTTTAAATGATGGATGGGTATGAAAGGTGTTAAGATTCTTTTGACAATAACCAGCAGCAATATGCGGGTGTGACAAGAATGATTCCAGACAACCAACTACTGGAAACACGCAAACACTCACCAAGTAATATTTCACTGCTTCAAAGAACACTAAACACATTATGTTGATGCAAAATATTTAATAAGATGTTTGCTGAAATGATAGAAATTTTGTGAGAAAATCAAACAGACGTATTCCTCTGCAAATTAAATCAAATGTCATAAATACTTGCTGGAGTGTCTGAACTAAACTGATACTGATAAAGTGCACAAAGTAATTAGTGAACTGAACTTAAAGTGAAGGCTATACATTAACTCAGGGGAAAATGGCATCACAGAGATATTGAAATGAGATGCATAGTATTGGCGTGAAACAGGTAAGATAAAAAAGTTTGAGGTTCCTTTTTATCAGCCTACCGGATTGCAAGTTTGCAACTTCAAATAAGCAGTTATGAGTGAGTGAGTGAATTGGGTTTAACGCCGCTTTTAACAGTATTCCAGTTATATTGCGGCGTGTCAGCTTAATGTGGGAGGAAAGCCCAAAGTGATGCATGTCTCAGACGTTTACCACTTCGGTGAAACCCACGAGCACGGGTATGGTGCTGACAAACCAAGAAACATAATTGGGGCGAACCAGGATTTGAACCCACAATCATAGGTTTCTGGCGTGCCCAAGGGCCGCAACTCTGCACAGCGAATCGCGGCGCCTTAGATGACTGGGCCACCTGTGCCCCCTTAAGCAGTTATGAAGCATGAAACTAAAATCAACTGCCACATGAAAGGGCGTCAACAATTTCCTTGGTTTGTTATTCAGAAACTCAATAGTTTACACATTGTTACCTTAAGAGTAAAATGCTTTCAAAATAATAACCTCAGTTTCAATTATATGGGTTGGCAGGTAAATAATTTTGTCAAAATTTTAACCAAAAGGCCCAATATGCTTAAGTTTTATCACATAATGAGAACATGACATTACCAGGAAAAACACATAACATAGCTTGGGGGACACTTAACAGATTTCACATCCTGTAAATGTGAAATTTACTCGCCAAAAGAAGTTAAGGACTACCTGATTCTTCGATATTACGATAGTTAACTAGTTAACTGAAAGATTTGTGTATTCTTTAACTTCTTTTGAGTAGTATAGACGAAACAAAAAAGTTCATGAATGATCTCCAAAAATTCTTAAGATTGTAGAGGAAAATGATTTGAGAAAAAGTGTTCCATGGTCTTCCTGGAGAAACCCATCAACATAACAAGGACTGCTCTGATGTTATCTCGTCTACTTTCAACAAGAACTCAAAGATATATCATTCATCATGATCAGTGGTGTCTTCAACAGGAAACATAAAATGGAAGATAAACAAGAAAGCATGTAGCTCACCTACTGATGGTACATACCTCAAACACTCTTGTGAAACAGGTACATTAAAAACATCGTAAGGCACATTATCATGGTATTGTTAAAACTCACAGACCTGTCAACAGTGACACCAGGTAGATACAATGAATAAGAATCTGATTAGATAGACAGTCAGACTGATTGATAGACAGACAGACAGACTGATAACTTATAGATACAGATTGATTAATTGATTAATAGATTGATTGACTTGGGGGTTGGGGTTGGGGGGATAAGGGACACCAGAAAGGGGCTTCACATATTGTACCCATTCGGGGAATCGAACTCAGGTCTTCAGTGTGACGACTAAACTCTTTAACCACTTGGCTACACCACCATCAAGATCAAGAACTTGGCCATGTTCACCTAACTTATGGACTACTTCAAAAAAAAAAGGAATGTAAGTGCTACAACATATGAATAACTGAAATATTGCTGAGAGTGGCGTCAAACAACAAGGAAAAGAAACCAAGTAAAATTTGAGCTTAATTATATTTTTGTGAAATAACAGTCTTGACTTATCAGACCTATATGTGATTACATGAACAATCAATTACGGACACGTTCTCAGAATTCCTATTAAACAATTTTCAGAATGGTTTCAGGACAATAGGGGAAAATATGAAACAAGTTACTAAATTTTAAGGATGGATGCAAGGTATATTATGCAACACTCTTCTAAAGTTAAATTCAATTGCTTCACAAAAAGTCAATTTTCATGAGAATCTAATCAGAACATGGTTGGTGGTTACAAGTGAGCCAAATTTAAGCTTCATTGCTCTAGTAGTTCTCATAAGAAGATGTTTACACACACTGCAGATATACATTAGCTCATTTGACTTTCATTCCAATGACCCAAACAGCAAACATTATGGAACAACGGCTCCTAAGCAACCAGTAACATCTGGTTTCCTAGCAACCAGTGGTGACAGGTCATGTGATTAATCATGATCAAGACACTGACAAGTAAAACACAGTGCAGCACTTCAATGCTGGTAAAAGAACAAGTATAAAATTGTAGTGTAAACTGGCAAGAAAACAACAGTGGCATAGCAGCATGTACTTCCTACTATAAAACACTGGTGGAGCATGACTGCCCAACAGCCATGAGACATAATACCTCCACAAAATACACCGTAATCCGACACAAGAACACAAGTCCGAATATCATAACACAAGTCCGAATATCCGAACACACGTCCGAATATCCGAACACAAGTCCGAATATCATAACACAAGTCCGAATATCCGAACACAAGTCCGAATATCCGAACACACGTCCGAATATCCGAACACACGTCCGAATATCAGAACACAAGTCCGAATATCAGAACACAAGTCTGAATATCAGAACACAAGTCCGAATATCATAACACACGCGCAATCTCCCATTAAAATCAGATCTTAGTGCTCGCGACTGCTACACAAAGATTTGAGAAAATCCCATTATGTCAGAACAACCTTCCATCCGGCCGATCAGAGCATCACGAGATCGAGAAGTGTAAGTCCAAATGTCTTTTCTAAGCATGCAACCTGGAAAAGGTTAACAAGAGGCTTTCTAAATAAGATGGGTTCTATGACAAGATTTGGTCAAAATCATCATCTATCTGTCGCTTCAATACGATAAACATTTGAAACGGAGGAGACTTCCCAGGGCATGTGGAAACTACTGCCATACAATCTCAGCCAAATAATTTTTTAAAAGGTAATTTGAATTAGAAGTTTTCAGTTTGAAACTAGTGCCATAAATTTCGGCAAAGCTGCCTTCTGATAGGCTAATGTCAACCTCCTGTTAATCATTCAAAGTTCATGAAAGGTCATTCTGATGTGGCTTGTAATGGGATGTCCTTAGAATTTCGCGAAGTTGCAGCGTGATTTAAGATTTGATTTGAATGAGATTGACACAAGCAAGGACATTGGTAATTAAAAATGCATTCACAAAACATAATTGAATGCCTCTGCATTAAAACATTTATCTTAAATGTGATCGATGCCACACAAATGACTTCCTGAAAATCAGCAATGTTAATACTTCAGATCTGACTAAAAATAATGTTGATTTCTAGATTCAAGAAAAGACGATGTTTCAAAGACATACCAGACAAGCATGGAGTCTGATATTATGTTCAGTGCTGGTTCCATGGCTAACTGAATTGCCAAATCAAACATTTCACTTTAAACAGAATTCTCTATTTGCCTATCATTAACAACAATGTCTATCTAAAACACATAATATCAAATCAGTTTTACAGCAAGCAAAATATCCTAAATAATAAAATAACCCTTCATTCTCGTATATTTAGAATATTCATATTTGCAGAATTCTACACAATACAGCTTAAAATCAGCCTATGTGAATCAGTACATCAAACATCCATCCAGATATTACTGTATTAGCACTAGAGAATGAACAGGATACAGCTATGTCCAAACACATGAACAAGTATCAAATTAAATAGGTTATAAATATCTAGTCATAAAACCTTGAAGAAAACATTCTGTTGGCAAATGCCAGAGAATTTTTATCACCAAATTAACCATCTTTAACCATCGGGTTTCTTAACAACTTATTGAGCATAGTTCCTCTAATTCTACTCCAAAGGTAGTCTTAGCATTACAACTTTAATGAATCAATGTTATACAACACAAAGTGAGTGAGTTGGGTTTAAGGCCGCTTTTAACATTATTTAAGTTATATCACGGCGTGTCAGCTTAATGTGGGAGGAAAGCCCGAAGTGATGCAGATCTCAGACGTTTACCACTCCGGTGAAACCCAGGAGCACAGGTATGGTGCTGACAAACCTAGAAACATAATCGGGGTGAACCAGGATTTGAACTCACAATCATAGGGACGCAACCATGCACAGCGAAACCTGCCTTAGACGACTGGGCCACCTGTGCCCCTACAACACAAAGAACAGAGTCTGACACTGTTGCCTGCCTGTTAGCTATGGCTAGTAATATATCCATCTAATGTATTCTCTAATAAAATATTGTCATCTGTCATACTGAAAACATTTGTGAACTCTCGAAATCAAATTTCACTTCTTTCTATGTGATGACCAGTATCAGTCTTGGCCCCACTCCACAGAGTGATAATCTCAGTGCAACAACGACACTTCCACATGGACTGATCAGTGTTTCAAATAAAGTGAGTCCAAGAATACATGAAGGCTGCCATAGTATACTCACTGACAAATGAAACGTGAATACCATACATCAGGGTTAGAAATTAACACTAGCCCACCAGCCCTGGGCTAGTACAAATCCTGCGGGCTAGAACAAATTTCCAAATTATTTTATCTTTACGTGGGCTAGTAAAGTCTTTTAGTTTAGTTCTAAGCCTGTACATGTTGGTTAATATATGAAGAATTACTCAAATTCAAGAGATATAAGATTGGTTCTACGCACAAACGAACATACTGGCATGTTGTGTGAATTGAGTCTCAAGAATGTATCACATGTGACGTCATAGACCCATGACTTGAGATGCACCATTTGTCTCGTGCAGGATTAGCGTGTACATTTTGGAAATCAAGTGCAGCATATCGTGATAACAATAAAGTCACTCTGTGGTAACACTTGACTGATTGTTAGTTTTGTCATTAAGTGGTACACATTGGAAACATCTCTTCTTAACATACATACTTCTCTATATGTTTCTATGGTTCGCGTTTCTTTTGGTGGTGAGTTTATTTGCATCTTGGGCACCCGCAAAATCTGCAGTTGTAAACATTAGGGCTATGACGTGTACCCCTTGACTTTCATGGTTATTTGGAACACTGTTTACGATAGTCATAGCGCAACGTGAGTGAGTGGGCTTTAACACTGCTTTGAACAGTACTCTAGTAACTGTAAACCTGGAAACAAATGCGTTTCCAAATTAATACGACTGCTGACCCCTAGCCAAAAATGCGTCTTGATATCAATGCGACTGCCCCATCCAATCCCCAGCGGAATGATGCATATCCTAACCTTAATCCAACCTTACCTTAATCCAAGCAAACAGCAAATAGCATCGCTTTTTAGCACTGAGTAGAGAACTTCCTCAAAAACAATAAACAGAGTTTTCTTAAAAACAACACACAGATTATATGGTAAATTTGTTAACTTGCATTAAAGAAGTTCAATGGCAATAAAATGTATTCACCAACAACAGTTCACTGATTGGTATGCGGAGAAGGTGTCAACAACCTTGACACGAGTGTGTACAGCTCTTGACCCCAGCAGTGATAACTTACCGAATGCCCATTGGGTAATTCCGATTCTTTAAATGGCAATGTTATATACTTGTTACAACAGCTGCTTAATAAACTGTGTTTGTGTTTATATTCAAGTTGGCATTTCCTCTATCCAAATTGTGCAGTGAGGCCATCTTTTTGTTGACAGTCATTTTGGAGACATAAATGCGAAGTTAATTAAAGCGAGCATAGACCACTCACATTTTTTGCATTTTATTCACACTTAATTTCGAAATTTACAGTATATCACTGCATGTCAGCTATGTGTGGGAGGAAAGCCATAAGTGATTTTTTTTGCTAGTGACCTTGGCCTGTAAAGTTACAAACGTGATAAACTACAGTGTTTACCTTATCACTTGAAACAATAAACCTAAAACAATAACAACTTAAAACAGATATAACATAGATTTAACACACATATCTCACATACACTAACATATCTTGCATTCAATAATAAAACAAAATCCTAAACTGGAATGATAGCTTCCAGCTAACTTCATTACAGGTTTACATCAGAGACCAAATATATGGTCTCTGTTTACATGAACGAAAACATCATGTGAATCAGAGGGAAAACAATGTTGCTTATTATGTTTAGTCATAGGTTTATCCAGACACTTCATAATGGGGTATCTATCCTTCTACTGCCCTGGGGTCAACTTTCAGCTCAGGCAGTACCCAGGAACTTCTCATCTTCGGCGATCTCCTTCAGAAGTAAACTGAATTCAGCCTTCAAACGACATTCTTCAGAATCATCAACTTCCTTTATAGCATCACTGGATTCTTCTGAACAGTTGGTCTTGTTATTCCGACTTGACCACACAAAGTCCTCGGTTACCTCTGCATCTACACTGTTTTGACCAGGAGATGTAAGTTTCCTTCTCTGCTTCGACCATACTAAGCTCTCAGTCACCTCATCACCTACACTGCCTTGACCAGGAGATGCGTGTTTCCCATCCAGTTCTGACTGGACCAGACTCTTAGTTACCTCAGGATCTACACTTTCCTGACTTTTGTTGGTATAGCCCGGAATTTTTGAATTCTTATCCTTGCCAGTCTGAATCCAACTCTCAGTCTCAGAACAGTCAGCACCTGCGCTGCTTTCATCCTCGCTGGAGTCTGTGTAGTCACACAACAGTGTGATATTGCACTGGTGAGATGGAAGAATGTCTGATGGAATTGCAGGCAGTTTCAATGGTAATGGCTGAATGCTGTTCGATGTGCAGGATGGTGTTGATACTTCCTTGAGTGGACAGTCTGCTGGTGGCAAGATAGGTGCACAAGGATGGTCCGTGTCTGATGCTGAGGCAGTCTGGGTTTGCTGTGGGTCATTGCATGTCAAGGAGTCATGAGGTCGTTTATCAACACATGTGTTTGTGGCGTCTGATGTGCTAGTAACTGTTGACAACATCAGTGGGGCAGGTGGACCAGTATCAACATCAACCATGTTTGTCAAGTTTAAACACAGAGGACCCTTACTATTTTCTGTTCTGACAACTCCCTTTTCATTGTGATCAGTGTTGACATAGACATTCATATCACTGTCGCCCAGATGTGTGTCTGCTATAGCAACACTCTGACCATACTTCAGGCACCTCTCATTATCACCACTGATCTCCGCAGGGAGTGCTACTGAAGAAAGACTTTTGTCTATGGGACAAATTGTACTGTCACCAAACTCAGTGATGACCTTGACATCTGTGGTGAGAGTTGCTTCAGTCTCCTTCAGAGGAAAAGAAAGAACAGAGCAATTGTCCTGACAAGTTGAAAGTCTTGTGTTTATGTCTATAACGCTGGATGACATCTTTATAGGTGTGCTGGTAAATGTCACAGGCCATACTGATGGCACCTGTTCCTGACTCCTGTTGGGGAACAACAGATGTCGAGACATCTTGTGAGGGTCATCCCAATCTGAGAAGACAGACGATTCTGTGGCCGAGTCTGTGACTGGCTCTGTGTCTGTCTGATGCTCATACATATCTGTATGTGGTGGCTCACCCTCGCTACAGATGACCACACTGGATGGCTGATTATTACTGTCTATGGATAGCAGTTCTATGTTTGTCATGTTGTTGTCTGAAATTAACTGTTCTTTACTGGCATACACATTTGAAATGTTCTGGTTTTCGGAAACCCGTCCTGATAGAAATGGATCCTTCCACTCTGAAATAGCAGTTCCCAGAGCTTCACTGAGACTTAAATCTAGAAGGTCTCTGTCCTGTAAAGTTATCTGTGTGGATACCTCGGTCTCAGATTCTGTCTCTGTTGTAAGAGTCCAACTCTCTGAGTCCTGCACAGGAGGCAGAGGGAAGAAGAAGACATCTGACTGAGGGTCCGTGTAGGACACTGTTGCTGAAGAATCCCCGGAGCCAAGTGCTAGAGTCTGGGCAGGACTACATTCCTCAAACTTCTTCACCATTTGTCCTAGCTCTGGATTGTCGTAGTAGAAATGGCGGAGATGAGAGAGGTTGGGAGCAGGTTGGGGAGGAGGGACAGGCTCATCCTCTGGGGCTGCGAGAGCTTTTTTTCCACATTCCCTCCCTGGGTTCCACAAACCTGTTTCCTGGCTCTGTACCTTTCTGAGAGTGTCTACAGATAAAAAGAAACATAGAATATGTTCCATATTGAAAATCAATAAAACTCAAAGAACTCACTTTGTTTCAAGAGGCTGCTAATAATAAACTAGAAACGTTTTCACTGGTCCTCCGAGTTTGTAGCCTAAGTACTGTCGAAAATTCAAGAAAAATGCTTCATATATTAAATATGAATAACTGGGCTATGAAAATAGCATATATCAAAATAACGCAAAACTACCTAATCTTGCCTGTCCTAGCAGACACTGTGATTAACTTAATAAGGTACTTTTACAAGTTAAATGATGATAAACTTAGAAAATATTCATGTGTTGTCATGCATGAATGAAACGGCCTGATGTAACTACCTAACACCTTTCCCGGGGTGATGACCCCACACCGGCCCGTGCATTCTCACAGGTGTTAAAATCAACTTGGTGTTGGGGATCGTCTCAAAATATTGCTGTTAATGTACTTTATTGAGATATGCGTTGACAGGTGTAGCAATAAGGATATGTACTGCATAATATTTGCTTATAAAAATCATGGAACAGTTAAAAGGTATCAAAGCTGTCTAATATCCTTGTATGTCCCGGTTTTGTTTTTGAGATGTCCCTACCTTCTTTGTTTCATTTATCGTATTGTGGACTTGTTGAAATGAAAGCCCCAGAGCTTGGGCAATTCAGTAATCATGGTAATACACCCTATCTAAACTAATTAATAGTTTCCCTCAATGAATGACAGACAATGACACATTGAAACATCAACATTAGTCACTCAATAGATTTATAGTTTCAGGCCCAACCTTTCGTTCGACATGTACAAACTTTTACCTAAAATACATGTTTTGGGGGCTACAAACGTTTTCGAGGACATGGCATGGAGTTGACTTTGCTGGATTACTGCTAAAATCTGTGCAAAAACCCTGCTCACTCATTCACTCTCAGTCATCTCACCTGCAAAATCCTCCTGACCTCCCTGAAAGAACGCCCTGCAGATGGCCCCAAGAGCCTCTCGCTGAGCCTCCATCAGACGCAGGTGAGATTTGCACTGGATGTGTCTCTCATAGCGGAGTCTAGACGTCAACACTTTGTGACACAGCATGCAATGGTGGACCTCCTTCAGATGCCGGGACAGCTTGTGTGCCCGTGCCTCCAGCTAAAATCAGAACATATCTTACAGATTTAACCCTAGCATCAAGTTCTTAAAGATCAATACAGTTCAATACCACACATCTTTGTTCCTTGGAACTGCAAGAAATATGCATGATGATTTGCCACTGATGTTTTCTTTACCTTTGTTGTTTGACAATTGTTTGTGAACAATTTCAATCATATACAATCATAACAGTCAAAGAACACTAAGCAGGCACGTGATTGGATGACAAAAACCCAAGAACTCATAAACCTCATAAACCACCAGAAATCATTATATATCAAGTTGGCAAACATGCAGAGGTAATAAAGATGGAATTCTGACTTTAAACAGAAATATCGCAAGTCTGAAAGAGGTACAAATTAATCCAAAAGTTTAATCTACAAATATGGACTTGAATTGTCATCTCAAAAAAATGAAAAATATGTAGTCAGCAATATTTCAGCAGTATACCCAAATGTTCAGTTGATAACTATAAAACTAAAAATTGGTGTATAAGTACAGAGTCAGGCACCTTCCTTAAGTTCACAGAGATGCCAACTCTAATTGAAGCTTTGGAGGAATTAGTGTGGTTAAAAAAGATTAATTTTATGTCAAAAAGAGTAATGTTAACAGTACCATGATAATCATGATGATGACAAAGATATTTTAAAACAATTATGCTAATAACAGTGCGCACAATCATATATTTTCTTGTTCAGGGCAGAGTGTGTGGCGCTTTGACATTTCTAAGTAGTTTCTTTTAAGATATTTGTTCATCAGAGTGTGTGGCACTCTTGACCTTTTTGAGTAGTTTCTTGGTAGGTATTTGTTCATAACAGGCAGTTAACTCTGCAGCCATTGACACCTCCCTTCAGAATGTTCAGGATCATCATTGATGAAAGTACATTAACTGACAAATTTAGTCTGAAGTCAGTTTTGTTCTTTCTGACTTGGCTAAATATGTGCTCACTGTCAGCATTAATTTAGAAAGTACAGAAAGGCTTTGTAATGCACTGTCATCGATCGATAATGTGAGTAGGTCGGCGATCAGACTAATTTTCTTCAGAAAAACTTAGAATATAACAACAGATTGTTTCCTTATTTAGATTCTACATGTATAACATCCAGTCGTAAAATAATACACTGTACTTTGATTAACTACCTACCTTTGATTAACTACCTACCTACCTTATTTTTAAAGGCGATATGGCAGGTGAGACACTTGTGTGGATGAACGACTGTGACATGTTCCCTCATGATGTGTGTGAGACGGGTACAGAAGGAGCCGCAGTAGACACACTTTCTTAGTCGGAGGCGTGGCTGAGTCAACTGATCTCCCTGGATTATGTTGAACGTGATGCGATGTGTGTTCTCCTTCTCTACTGCCACTCGGCTGTCAAATTGACATTTCGCCTTACCATGTGACTTGCTGGCCGGGGACCTTGGCTTCAGGGCACTGCTGTTGGAGGAAACATTTGATGTCCCGTCCTTGGATTTCCTCCTATGCCTATCCACATGGCTCCCACTCTCTCTACTGGACAATGCCCTGTTATGCTTGCAGTCAGAAACCTCAGATAAGTGCCTTTTCCTCTTGGAGACTTCACATTGTTTTGAATGTCTGCCTCTACGATCAGTTCTTCTACCTACCTTACAGCTGCATTTGTATTTTGAGTTAACATTCTCGCCTTCAGAGTTGCTCCCTTTCTTCCTTGAATGTTTGTGATTCACTGGAGCATCCCACATGCCGACAGAGCTTCTGTTCTTTTCAAGACTATTCGACTTCCTTTTGTTTCTCAAATCATAGTCCTTATTGCCATTGATATGCTTCTTCTTATCACCTCTATTTTGTTTTTCTGATGATCGTACGACGACTTCAGAATCTTTCCTAGGAGACTGAATTTCCTGATTCATCAGCATATCACTTGAGACAGTTGATACTTCAGGAAAGCTGAGATCAGTAGTGTCCACTATATCTCCTTTCATCTGAGGATGTACATCAACATCAAGGTTCACATCTTGACTCCAGATCTCCTGGTCATTGGTATGGCTTACAGGATCCTCATTGTCAGCTGGACGGTTTTCCATCTCTGAATCAGAGACTTCACTATTTGATAGTCTTGCCTTCTTTGAGGAGCAGTGTGGATTCACATCAGATGAAGGTTTATCTACTGACCTTTGCTTCCTCCAAACGTCTGTGTAACTAACATTGACAACACATTCAGCACTGAGCTGTTCCTCAGAAGACTTTAGTTGACCCCTCTGACAAGCACCAAGTCTACTGTGAGGAAAACTCTTTCTAGTAGCAGTACCCTTCGTATCCTGAACACAAGAGAGTACTATACCATCTTCTATATTACTTGATGAAGAGCAAAATGGCTTCCGAAAGTTGTCTTTCTTGATGCTAGTAAACTTTAACTTAATACCAGGATTCGTGTCTGTCTCTGACTGGATACTTGTCACACTCAAAGCAAGTTCCGTGACATTTTCAGTGTTGTCTCTGTTCTCATCCTCGCTACTTCCTGTATGATCTGAACAGTTCCTTGTTGTGCCCTCATCATTTCTGCAATGAGATCCTTCCTCATTACCACTCCAGGCTGTTGTTTTGGTGCCTAGGCCCCATGATGCCTTCTCTGGCTCAGCGGTTCTCTGTGTCTTAGCAGTAACTGACTTCATGGACATCTTCAAAGGTGTCAGTGACTTTAAGTTCATGGTGGGAGTCACACTGGAACGGGAATGAGTATTCTCACTCCCTCTCTGCCTGGAGTTCCGGGTGCGAGTCACACAGGTACGATTTGTAGGGGAATGAGTGGACACCGCCCTAAGGGGTGTTCGTGTCTTCTTACTCCATTTTTGTCCCCGGTTCATGGGAGGAGTCACATTGGTACTATGAGTGCGGGAATGTGTGTGAAACATTTGTGACTGTTTTGAAGACACAGGAGTCCCTACCTTTTGAGTAGAAGCTGTTGGTGCAGCTCGATGGTCTCCACATCTGGACGTCATCACATTGGCAGTCCCTTTCTTTGTCACAGACAACCTGAGCGGGGTCACACATCTCGAGCCCAAGCTTTGTGTCGAGTCTGTCTTGATAGGTTTCTGTTGAAGATCTCTTAGTCTACGCATGGGTATACTCAATGGTATCACCTTGCCAGATGGAATGACTTGGGACTTCAGGTTTCTTTTTCGATCACAGATCTTGCGTTCAAGGGAACGTGTTGATGGAGTTACAAATGTCTTGCTTTTACTTACAGGAGACTTGATCAGATTGAGAGGTGACCTTGCTTGAATGGGAGGTGACTTAGTATGACTTGATTTAGGCTTATCTTGACTGGGGGTTAACTTAATGTATTTTAACTGACTCATTGGAGATTGAGTGCGGCTTATCTTTGCTTTACTAGGGAGTGATTTAACATGATGAAGGGGAGTTTTCAATAGACTCAGTGGAGATCTAGCATGGCACAGAGGTGTCCTTACTTTACTAGGTGGTGGATTAATGTGACGAAGAGGAGACTTTAATTGGCACATTGAAGCGTTAGTGTGGCACAGAGGAGTTGCTGCTTCACTTGGAAGTGATTTAATGTGACTTTGAAGGGATTTTGTGTTGCTCTCAGCTTGATGCCGGGATTTGGTTTGCTTCACAAAGGACTTTGTATGACTTAAAGGGGACTTGAGTTGTAAACTAAATCTATCTCCCAGGCATCTCCTGGTCATCCGCTTCCGACCCTGTAGCTGGCAATGCCCTTCCTTTTTGACATCCATTGGACTGCATTCTAATGATCTTGACTTCCTCACTGATTTGTTCTCTCCTGTAACTACACTCTTTCTTGCAGACACACATGTGCGAGGGTTTGTTCGTCGTGATACTGGAATTGACTTTGGTTCACTACCTTTGTTACTTTCTGATGGACCTTGTGAGCCTGGTTTTACACATCTAATGAGAGTTATTTTCAGACCACTTCCTGACAATTTTACTTTATGACTTTCTTGAGTTTTGGGGGCCCGTGCTCCAGAATGCAGAGACATGTTGGCAAGGGTAGGAGGAAGTGAGTTACTCTCAACACGAGTGTGTTCTGACTTTCTGGACAAACTGGAAAGTTCAGGGAGATGCATAGCTGATGATGTTTCTTTGAATGATTCATGTTTTTGTTTATTTAAGGAAACTGTATTCTTAGTGGCTACAGTGACTGGATCAGGTGTAAACAACTGATCCTGCTTGACTGGTTCTCTGCTCTTCATACGGCTCATTGCTTGTGTAACTTTGTTTTTTGCACCTTGTCGGGCAGCACGACCCAAACTGACAGATCGTGGAAGGAAACAATATGAAGATTTTAGCTTGGCTGAGCTGGTTTCACTATCACTATCATCAGTGGAGTTCTTGTGAGTCTTTCTAGAAGACACATAGTTCAAATATTCAGAAGACCAGAATCTTGGAGGACTTTTAACCTTAGAGGATATGTGTTTTTCACCTTGTTTGGGCTTCAAAAATGAAAATCCTAACCCTTGAGAGTCCATATTTTTCAGATTATTCTTTTTCAACTCCAATGATACGTCTGGGGATTTCATGGTTGACAGTTCAATTTGTCTTTCACATGTTTTTGTGTCATCATGCTTTATGATTTTAGAAGACTTTTGTGGAGATCTTACAATCACAACAGTTCTTTTGCTATGAGAGGCATGTCTATTTTCTGTACTGTACGAAGGAGAAAAGTCAACATGTTCATTTTTCTGCTGATCATATGGCTGTTTCGCTGATGTGATGATAGGATCTGAATGTCTTCTTGCATCCCTGTTGACAGTCTTTGAACAATTTTCAGTCTTATCCCTATGTGATCTCTTTTTCTCAGAATACATCTGATCCACTGATGTTCTGTTTTCATCCCTGTGTCTCACAGCTTTGCCTTCTTCATGTGAAGACGGACCTTTGTCTTTACCTCTTGGAGAATATGACCGAGTTGCTGATGTATTGATGGGATCTGCTTGTCTCACTCCACTGATGACCTCACCACATGGAACACTTCTTACTGTATCCAGAGATTGTAATTGTGTACCAGTCTTGCTCTTGACAACTGATGGATGACTCTTCTCTTTTCTGGATCTGTGATGTCCTCTTTCTGTTCTGTGCTGATATAACCTATTCTCTGGTTCGTCTATTGGAGAGGACCGTCTTTCAATTTGTCTGTCAGATTGACGTAAATGATTTTTGATTTCACTCAAGTGAACATGGCATGAAAGACCTGCACTGTTTCCCTTTGATCTTAATTGTGAGTATTTGTCAGGGGGCGAAAAAATATGTTCATTTTCTTTTATTACATCTGGTGCTTGCCTCCCTTTCACTGTCTTCGAATCTGACTGCAGGCTATCTTCACGACTCTTGTCTTCTGTTTGACTTCTTTTTGCTGTGTTAACATGATCAAAGGAGAGACTTTTGTCTACAACAGGTGGAGGGATCTTTTCCATGCTTGTGGGATGAGGTTGAATACTTTGATTAACTTCTTCACCTGGCTTGTAATCGGTCCATCTATCTAATCTAGACCTGCGATGACGATCTTCTAATCCACGAACGAATGATTTGTCTCTACGTTTCTCTGTAGATGTATCACTTGGTACCAGTTCATCGACTGAAACTATAAGACTACCTCTTGATTTCAACTCCTTCTCTGTCTCTGGAGAACTATCTACATTCACATCCAGGTTATCTGAGCTGGCCTTTCCTGCAGAATCATTCTCATTCTGACATTTTCTGTGATGATATTCTCTTACAAGTGTCTTTACATCCGCACCACAACTGCGATTCCTGCTCATGTCATCACTCTCTGTTTGATCAGCTTTTTTAGCAACTTGGGACTTAGCGTCTGCATCTCCTCCACTGTTTGTATGACTGTGATCTCTGCAGAGAGAGACTGGTTTGGCACCACCAGATGGGTGTGAGCTGTTTGTATGACCATGATGACTGAGTTCTCTGCAGAGAGACACTGGTTTGGCACCACCAGATGGGTGTGAGCTGTTGTGGTTGTACTCAAATACTTCCTGTACTGGGGTCTGCCTGAAGATAGTCTCTCTGGTCTGCACTGTGACAGTCTCTTTCCCACAGGTCTTGTCATCCTTCTGCATGTGAGACCTTCGTAGAGTGCCAGTAACCGTCCGACATGTGACAACTTTCTCCACATGTACTTTCTCTGTTGCACACTGGTCACCCCAAGGCTGTTGCTGGTATCCTGAATTGTCTCCTGGATTAAAGTTCTGATTGAGAAAGGTGGGATAATTTGTATTTGATTGCATACTGTTCATCATATTGCTACTGTCTTGAGCAGTTTGCCACCGACCAATCCTAGAGTTGTGTAATGGCAATGGCTTACTGTCTGTGGACACACAGCTGTCCATGGACATACCATGGGCTCTGTAGAACATCTGCTGCTGCTGCAGACACATTCTCATCTGTGATATGTTTTGCATACAATTCCCACTGAAGTTCTGTTGCTGGATCATCATCATTCTGTGTGCACTGTTCTGGTTTATCTGTGGATTTAGACTATGGTTTTGCAACATTCTTGGCTTGAGAGAATTCTGAGACATTGGAAACCTTGGCATATTGTTCCCTTGATTCGCCTGATTGTAGCTAAAGTTTCCCTGGTTCCAGTTCATCATACCACACTGATTGTCATTCAGCATTCCAGCCGCAACCATGTTGTGCTGGGCTCCTCCAGTCCACTGATTCTGTCCAACGGAACCATTCTGGTGGATTGCTCCACCTGCCATATTCAATGGACCATACTGTCTAGAACATATACCGATGTTGTTCGGTGTTGAGTGTTGAAAATGTCTACACCCAAAATTACCCCTTCCTTCAGCAAATAGCCCTGGACCACATGAGCTCAAGTTCACATTTCCTGAAGCACAGAATCCCATGTTTGCCTGTGCATGGTGATTGTTTCCAAAGGCTTGAGTGGGATCCCCAAGCAACCCTGGACGAAACCTGAAATTCATTCTTTGACTGCTTATCTTTTCATTTCTTTTTTCAATCAAGGAAAATTATCACATTCTTTGGAAAACTCAGTTTCAACTTCAGAGTTCTTGTTCTAGTTGGTGTCTGTCTTGCAAGGAAGCAGGCTGCACTTTTCCATAGTGTCCTGATATAAACAGAAGAATCATTGTTACAAAACATTGCTAGAAAAATATTAATCATCATATTAGGTAAGTATCTACAGTGTTCAAAATTCAGATAAACTTCAGTCATACAGATGGACTGGCAGGTATGGTAAATTGCCAGTCAGGTAACAAATCATCCACCAATAAAGACTGAACAATAAGACAAATAATTACAGATGATAATACTCTATACTCACTTAAGAAGTTCATATTCAATGTTTTATTAACTAATGGGATATGTGCATTTTTAAAAAAAAGGGAGAGAGCATCTGAGAACAGCCCGTCGGCAGGTAGGTATCACTGACCAACACCCATGCACATTATAGAAACAAATTCTACATCATTTCCTGTTTTGAACAGGTTCATTTCGACTGGACCAAAGCCTTTTGAACTTCTTAGTCTAAACTTGTTTTGTTTTTTTTGCATCATTTTCAGAAGATTGTCTTATTGATTGAAATTAAAAAGTAATTGTATTTAAAATGCCAGGCTTTTGCTAAGTGCAGTCTGTGCCCAACACTTATGAGTCTACTAGTTCGAACTTGGCTCTTAGCATCATTATTGGTATCTTTTAGTGTTATCCAATCTCATTAAAATCAGATCTTAGTTCTTGCTACCGCTAAACAAAGATCTGAGGACATCCCATTAGATCTGGGTCAAATCAGAACGACCTTTCATCTGACTAATCAGAGCGTCGCTTACCAGATCATGAAGGTGACAGTCGGAATGTGATGCAACCTTGAAAACTTTAACATGGGGTATTCCGAACAATAGTTACGGGCTTAACGACTGAATCCATACAATCTAGCCCATCTATTAGCCATTCCAGAATGTTCTTTTGTTCAGGTTTCAAATTTTTAATCAAGAATTTGTCAAAATATGTTTCGAAGAGAAGTCGCCAATTTGAAATTAGTGTCATAAAGCACGAGAAAGCTGTCTACTGATTGGCTAATGTCGACTTCTTGTCAGTCATTACATTGGTCGTCAAATTTCGGGCAAGGTTTGTCTGACGTGACCCGTAATGGATGGGGTGTTCTCAGATCTTTGTTTAGCGGTAGTGAGAACTAAGGTCAGATTTTAATGAGTTTGAGTGTTATCATATGGTATTTTAATAGCAGATCTTATGAGACCAAACAGAACTTTACTAGACTCTGTCTTTGGACTAGTGGCTATGATTTTTGAGTGTGGCTGAATGAAAAACTCTCGGGCTGCTAAATTTCCAAAATGTATTTTTAATCTTTGACTAGAGCAAAAGAACAGGGAGTAACTAAGAAAATCAACTGATTTGCCTCACAACTGTTGAATACTACTGTTGTCATATTGAAAACCACATAGAAGTCAAATTTCGGGTCCCCCATGTGATGTACAGCCTGTAATAGAAAGAACAAAGATCAAAAACTTTCTTGGTTATTTTATTGTCCCCGAACGTTATAATATTTTGAAAGTCAAGTTTTTTAGTCCAAATTGTATTGTTGCACACTCTTTATAAAACTCTAGGAACCAGAACTTCGCTTATGGCAACATGCAGTTTCTTAACCAAGGCGCCTTTGTCTTTGACTGTGTATTAACTAACTGAATTATTAGTAATACAACTACTTTTTCCCCCTAAACTTTAACCTTGATGACAGAACATGTTCATGAAAGATGTGTGTCGAACCCACAAAGTCCGCATCGAAGTCTAATGAATGTAGTCTTCTGCCACGGCGAAATGGGAGAAATTGTATGAAATTAACAACTAAATATTTACATACATCAGGACTAATTGTTTATCCATTAATGAACTGCAAAATATGTGTTTTATGCAGTTTTAATACAGTATGTTACTCCATGTATTGTAGAATTTGTACATACAAATCAGGCCTCAAAGTTGTGACTAAAACGGTCGCCAATGCGACTTAATTTTCAATTTGTCTACTGTCTAAAATTCAGAGGTACATTCAGGTGTATTCAGAATGGTATACTTGCCCAAGGCACATGCATTTCTGAGTCAGCAAAGTGTGAGGTGCACTTACAAAATTTCATGTGCATTACGCAGGGACAACTCACAGTGTCCTCACAGTTAAGCATAGAGTTCCTGAATATCTTTCAAAATACCTTGAAAAAAACACAACAACAATGTTTTTTAAATATTTTAGGTGTTTTAAATATTGGACATGCATCATTGACATAGTTAGTTAGTCTCAACGATTAGACACAAGGTCCTTGTGCTCTAACCCATACTTAGAAACTGATCAATATCTTGTACTTGTAGTTGACAATTTTCTGAGGTACCAGGGTGTGGTCTTAATTCTTAAAACCTTGAACATGTTGAACATGTCTAAACCTTCACATAATGAACTCTCAGCCCCAACTAAGGCCAAGTTATAGGTGATATCCAAAGGACTGAATTTTCAGTTACATTTATTTCCCTCACAAGAAGATTGAGCGAGTACGATGAAGTAGTTTCATGTTAAAAATTTTGGCTGCAGGAACTGTCATGGAATTAAAAGCCACTAAAGCCACTTTCACTCACTAAACTTTGTCAGTAATCATTCAGTAGCAATAATTATGCCTTCCTAGTTCCTCACTATGATCCACGTTATCCTTACAATGTTAACACTTTTCTGACAAAAAAATTACCCAACAAATGATTAAAACCCTGTCATTCATGCATAGGTGTGAATTCAACATCTGACGCCAGGAGTTGTTCGCGTCATATCGGCTCATTCCTCACCACTCAGTATCTTGTAGATTACAGAATGGGACAAGTGTGCATCAGGATCATTCATAAGTGTTTGTAGACTAAAGTCACGAGACACCAGGCCTACCCGTAATCTTCGGAAGTGTCTGTCTGGTCACTTATTTGACCCTTTCCATTCAGTTCTATAATCAGTGGGGGGCACGGGTGGCCCAGTCGTCTAAGGCGCCGCGATTCGCTGTGCAGAGTTGCGTCCCTTGGGCATGCCAGAAACCTATGATTGTGGGTTCGAATCCCGGTTCGCCCCGATTATGTTTCTAGGTTTGTCAGCACCATACCCGTGCTCGTGGGTTTCACCGAAGTGGTAAACGTCTGAGACCTGCATCACTTCGGGCTTTCCTCCCACATTAAGCTGACACGCCGCGATATAACTGTAATATTGTTAAATGCGGCGTTAAACCCAACTCACTCACTCACTATAATCAGTGTTCCTGTTGGCTTTTGAAACTGCCAGTCCAATGGACTGGTAACACTTAAAATTACCAGTCCCCTCTTATTTTTGTCAGTCCCAACTTTCAACAAATAACAAAATGTATGCAAATTACCTGGTTTAATTACTTCAACATCATGTTCAATGCAATGACGTCATCTCTGAAGCAGCTTAGTTAGATCTACACGTCATTCACACAAAGTTCAGTCACAATTCTCTCTTCTTCTTTTTTAATATTTCGAGACTAAGTCGCTACAAATATATACTCTAATGTTATTTTCTTGCACTAGAAATAGACAAGGGGAAACCCTAGACAAGCTGACTTTATTCCAAAAATATACTTATAGGAATATCGCCGATGTTTTGTTCAACAAAGATTTGTAAGGTACTTAACTTGCCGGTCCACAAGGACTGGCAGTCACATGAATTACCGGTCCAAGCCTAATTTTACCGGTAAAAAAATGGTAATTACCAGTAAACGGGAACACTGATAATGTCTTAGGCATGACTAGGCAAATTTGCACTTAGTCTAAAAGTCTGAATGTAGCTCAGTCGGTTAGCTGTCGGGCTAACAATCCGAAGGTTCGGGAGTTCATGTCCAATTGATTCTCACAAAAGCTGGTTGCTTGTCTTTGAGACATGTGACCTATCGCGGAGATTGTCCTCCTGAGAACCCATATTACACGGGGATATTTGATCAATAAATGCCTAGATGATTAAACTTCCTATTGAGTGAGTGAGTGAGTATGGTTTTACGCCGCTTTAAACAATATTCCAGCGATATCACGGCAGGGGACACCAGAAATGGGCTTCACACATTGTACCCATGTCGGGAATTGAACCTGGGTCTTCAGCGTGACGAGCGAACGCTTTAACCACTAGGCTACCCCACCGCCCCACTTCCTATTAAGGAATGAATCGATGACTTTTTTTAATTATCGAACTTTATTGAAAACCACTTTACTGTAAACAACAAGTCAGTAGTAGATATAAATTCTAAATTCATTAAAAAATATTCACGTCTGCTCGTGATGTTCCAATGAATTTGAAAAGATGAAACTATTTGTACATTAGATTATGTTATTGTCAGTGCATGCAACATGACAACACAACCCGACTCTCCACCAAGTCTGTCGCTGTCGCTTTAGGCATGGACGAATGTCATTTTTACTTGATCAGTGTGTCTGACGAGACGGACAGGCATTTGGTTCAGAACGCTAATGGTTCCCCACCAAAACAAACACAATATTTTGCATCTGCCAATTCTGAAAGTGACATGTCCTAGGACTCTTTACGGAAAATTTATGCACATGACAGAAGTTTCTTACCAAATTATTAAGATTCCTCTGCCATTGACTTGTACAACTTCTCTCTGTTTTCCCCTGGACTCGCCATTACTCACGTGCGTGAAACGATCGGAACTTCTCTTCGTTATGCATAACGACGGGCGTTCCCGAATGATATGCCGGAATAATCCGAAATATGACAAACGATAATCTGCCGAAAATCATCATTCAAAGGGTAAGGGAATATCAAGGGAAGGGTTTATTTAAAAAAACATTAAGGTCAGGGACTTGAGACAGATACTTTTACAATGATAAATAGAAGAAAGGAGCCAATACATATAGCCATTCCTCTTTTACTATAAGTTCCATGTTTTGGGAATGTGTGTTTTTGTGCTACTATCTTATACGATGATACGACTCTAGCAGTCAAATTAATTTATCAATAATCTATGGTAATAGCAACTAAATCCTATCTACATTTCATTTTAAAATATTGTTTTTGTTTAACGCGGCACTCCAATATTCCAGGTATGTGATGGCGGCCTGTAAATAATCAGGGTCTGGATCAGACAAACCAGTGCTCGATACTGTGAGCAACGATCTAAGCTGTCGGGGCACGATGACACGCAATCACCCAGCCCGACAACCCGACTTATCTAGTCACCTCTTACGACCAGCATAGAGTGCTGGGGAACAATTCTAACCCGGCATCCCCACGGGGTCCTACCATTCGTGACCAACTCGTGTTATTCCGGGACAAGCCGAAAATGGCTTCTTGCAGGGTACGGAAATGGGCGAGTGGTGACGAGCCCCTGTACGATTTAATTACGGGTGCTATCGGAAGAATAAAAGAAGCAAAGTGTCTACAGCGGTTGGTTTTGGTTATTGGACTGGGGGCATTAACAGGCAGGACATGTTTACCCTTTCAGCGAACACCTGGTGTCATTTTCACCACTATTTTGCCTTTTACGCCCAATGGAATCTGGTTTCGTCAGGTAATCGCGACTGGTTATTCTCTGGCGTTTACGTTTTATATTATACAGCTCTTACAAACAGATAGGTTGGATTAAGACAGAAGGACCTCTATGAGTATTATTTCTTGTCAAGTAAATACAATATGTTAAGAAATACAGCTTAGGTGCATCATGTGTCTATCGCCTCCAACTGCAGGAGTAAGTGAGTGAGTATGGCTATATACGCCGCTTTCAGCAATTTTCCAACTTTACCATGCACGGCGGGGCACCAGAAATTGGCTTTACGCATTGTACCCATTTAGGGAATCAAATTGGGTGTTCGTCGTGACGAGCGAATGCTTTAACCACAAGACCAGCGGTCATTGACGTCAACGCATGGTCAACCTACGTTGTGTAAAGGAAGCTCCCACTGCACGTGGGATTAACGTCACGTTAAAACTCACAGAAGCGTTAGTAAAATATTACGAAGACGCTGCTACCGTTTGTTCCATTCTTGTTTCCCGTTGCGTGTTTGTTGTTTAACGACGTACTCAGCAGACTTGCAGCTACACGACGGCGGTCTGTAAATAATCGAGTCTGGGTCAGACAATCCAGTGATTCACTATAACACAACAAAGCGGTATTCAAAGGTGATGGAGGAACATATTCAAAACCAGTGAAGTATTGATGCAGCCATTGTATCTTATTAAGCAATGGTTGGTTGGTTGGTTGGTTTGTTGTTTAACGCCGCACTCAGCAATATTCCAGCTATATGACGGCGGTCTGTAAATAATCGAGTCTGGACCAGACAATCCAGTGATTGACATCATGAGCATCGATCCACGCAATTGGGATCGATGACATGCATCAACCAAGTCAGGGAGCCCGACCACCCGATCCCGTTAGTCGCCTTTCACGACAATGGAGAAGTTTGTTTATAATTTACTGTATGGGAGCTACTTCTTACTATTACTCAGCGATGTCTTCATCATGGACTAGTCACTCGGTGTGTGAAGTGATGAAGAGACAGGAGCCCCTTAACTGTCATGAACGATGTCTCAGAAATACATATTACCTTAAAGTGTTAACTAAGTCACCGAGCTTGACCACCTGATCAATTTTGTTGCCTCTTACTTCCGGCATTGGCTGCTGGGGAACTAAATTTGTATTTTATTTGAAGCATGGACACACATTGTGCACTGATACAATTTCTGTCATCGACTTAAGGACTTTCTTTCTTAAATGTCTGCACCAAAGTCTTGGCCAAACTGCTTCTATCACAAACAGTTAGTGAGTGAGTTATTCTGCGTGTTTTTCCCCAGCTGCATGATGGAGACAAACACACGTTGACCATATATGGCATGCTCTTAGAGTGAGTGGGTAATATATTTCAAACCGTTCGCTAACTATTAGTGTTACAAGTCCTCAGGCAATTGACATTGTTTTCAAGTACAGCATTAACGTGAACACTGGCGGTGCACTCCTACTTTTTCCAGAAATCCTACATGTTGACAGTGCACTCGGCCAAGTCACTTCATGACTCTACCCCGAACTCCCACCACCACTGCACACCACCCAACCATCCCTTGGACCGCACCACCGACAGCAACCACCATTGCAACCCCATCCCCTCCCAATCCACACCCCCACCCAACCTCCACCTCTTGTACTGTCTAACCCTCCAACCTCCACCCCCACCCCACCCGCCCTGTTCATGCAAGCTGGAATAGTATTTCTGTAGAGTAATATACAGAAGTTATGAGCGTTTTATCAAATAAATGCCAGTGTGTGATATCTGTACATTGCACTATCAGCACAGCACAGTCAGTCTTCATAGATAAATAAGATCGTAGTCTACACGCTTGTTTGTCTTTTGCTTGTAAAACCACTGTATTCATATTTGTGAGATACGTAAACGTCCCTTGAAACTAACGTTTATGTACCTGTCAGGGCTGTGATGTAATAAGACGGGGCGATATGAAGATGGACTATTTACCTCGCTCCCTGAGTGAGAGGCACGCTTGTGTACTTCCGATTTTATATGGTTAACTCACTGAAATCAGTGATATGTTTGTATAATAATTACAGCTTTTAGAATAACATGGATCGCTTCGGGGTTATAAAGATACTATGTTTCCCCGTCTTCGAGTTCAGGGTAATACAGATGCCATATTTCCCTGCCTTCAGGTCAATATAGATTCCAAGTTTTTCTGCCTTCGGGATAATATAGGTAGGATGTTTCCCGACCTTCAGGATAAAATAAATAGCATGTTTTCCTGCCTTCAGGGTAATATGGATACCATGTTTCCCTGCCTTCAGGGTAATATAGATACAATGTTTCCTGCCTTCAGGATAATATAGATAGCATGTTTCCCTGTCTTCAGGATAATATAGATAGCATGTTTCCCTGCCTTCAGGATAATATAGATAGCATGTTTCCCTGCCTTCAGAATAATATAGACAGCATGTTTCCCTGTCTTCAGGATAATATAGACAGCATGTTTCCCTGTCTTCAGGATAATATAGATAGCATGTTTCCCTGCCTTCAGAATAATATAGACAGCATGTTTCCCTGTCTTCAGAATAATATAGACAGCATGTTTCCCTGTCTTCAGAATAATATAGACAGCATGTTTCCCTGTCTTCAGGATAATATAGATAGCATGTTTCCCTGCCTTCAGGATAATATAGACAGCATGTTTCCCTGCCTTCAGAATAATATAGACAGCATGTTTCCCTGTCTTCAGGATAATATAGACAGCATGTTTCCCTGCCTTCAGAATAATATAGACAGCATGTTTCCCTGCCTTCAGGATGATAAATAGCATGTTTCCCTGTCTTCAGGATAATATAGACAGCATGTTTCCCTGTCTTCAGGATAATATAGATAGCATGTTTCCCTGCCTTCAGGATGATAAATAGCATGTTTCCCTGCCTTCAGGATGATAAATAGCATGTTTCCCTGCCTTCAGGATAATATAGATAGCATGTTTCCCTGCCTTCAGGGTGATATTGATGGCATGTTTCCCTGCCTTCGGGATAATATGGATACCATGTTTCCCTGCCTTCAGGGTAATATTGATGGCATGTTTCCCTGCCTTCAGGATAATATAGATAGCATGTTTCCCTGCCTTCAGGATAATAAATAGCATGTTTCCCTGCCTTCTGGGTAATATTGATGGCATGTTTCCCTGCCTTTGGGATAATATGGATACCATGTTTCCCTGCCTTCAGGGTAATATTGATGGCATGTTTCCCTGCCTTCAGGATAATATAGATAGCATGTTTCCCTGCCTTCAGGATAATAAATAACATGTTTCCCTGCCTTCAGGGTAATATTGATGGCATGTTTCCCTGCCTTCAGGATAATAAATAGCATGTTTCCCTGCCTTCTGGGTAATATTGATGGCATGTTTCCCTGCCTTCAGGATAATATAGATAGCATGTTTCCCTGCCTTCAGGATAATAAATAGCATGTTTCCCTGCCTTCTGGGTAATATTGATGGCATGTTTCCCTGCCTTTGGGATAATATGGATACCATGTTTCCCTGCCTTCAGGGTAATATTGATGGCATGTTTCCCTGCCTTCAGGATAATATAGATAGCATGTTTCCCTGCCTTCAGGATAATAAATAACATGTTTCCCTGCCTTCAGGGTAATATTGATGGCATGTTTCCCTGCCTTCAGGATAATAAATAGCATGTTTCCCTGCCTTCAAGGTAATATTGATGGCATGTTTCCCTGCCTTCAGGATAATATAGATAGCATGTTTCCCTGCCTTCAGGGTAATATTCATGGCATGTTTTCATGCCTTCGGGATAATATAGATAGCATGTTTCCCTGCCTTCAAGGTAATATTCATGGCATGTTTCCATGCCTTCGGGATAACATAAATAGCATGTTTCCCTGCCTCTAGGATAATATAGTTACCATGTTTGCCTGCATTGGAAGTGTCAGGATAATATAGATACGATGTATCCCCACCGTTAGGATATTACTTGCTTACTCACCGTGCCGTAAGGATAATATAGATAAACTGTTTCCTTATCGATAGGACAATGTTGATAATGTTTAATTAATTCATCATGACCCATTTGTCCTTGCTTAAAAATAATAAGAGACTCCAAGGTTCTCAGTCTTTAGTTTCATAGGGACTCCATGATTCCCTGCTGTGAGTATACTATAAATCCAGAGCTCCAGATAAGCTTTTGGTGTTGTGGGTATTTTACCCATGCATTTTAAAATCATTGGGTATCAGTAATTCACTCTGGGTATTCAAATTTCTGTTACCCACTAGTTTTTACACATGTGGGTATTTAAGTTAAATATTTAAAAACACTATTCATCTAGTCCCTGCAAACTGGTGTCGTGTGGGTTCGAGAGCTTTATAGGACTAAAAAATACCACGATACTTCCACAAGAAAGTGTGATGGCAAATGATCATGATGTAACTGTCATCGTGGAGTTTGGCAAGGTTGACGGAATGTCCGTTTATAATTTCAAAATAAGTTGATGATTTGCTAATCGAATACGCAGGGTTACTTCATAATATTTAGATGATACGCACAAGTTTTATTTTTGTAGCGAATCTGTAATGTTCGTTGCGTATTTGATACGCTTGGATTTTATTTTACTGCGTATTTCTGCATTTTTGATGCGTATTTTACGCAGATACGCAGCTTATCTGGAGCTCTGTAAATCCTATATCTCCCTGCTCAATAAATACCTACCAACCTCCCTACATACCTACATACACATGTGTTGTGTTACATACTAGATTTCTCTGCTATTTAAGTACAGTATAGAACTTATGCATCCTAGTTTTTAAGATGATATAAATACTCTCTCTCTCTCTCTCTCTCTCTATATATATATATGGAAACAGGGGTTGTAAACGGTATCTGCTATAAAGTACAAAGGAGGTCTTATGCGTATTTTCCTAGTGTGAAACTCACTTGTTAAAACCGCATTACAACACTTGTTTCCCCGCATACAACAATTTTGCAACCCTTGTTACAATCTTTGTTTCCCTGGTAACAACCGTTTACAACCCCTGTTTCCATGGTGACAACCCTTGTTACACCGATGTTTGGCTCCTTCCAAACGACAACTGACCCGTGAAGATCCGGGGTAGAATAGGTCTTCAGCAACCCATGCTTGACGTTAGATGCGACTATGCTTGTCGTAAGAGGCGACTAACGGGATCGGGTGGTCACGCTCGCTGACTCGGTTGATGCATGTCATCTGGACTGATTGGCCAAGACTAGATTCTTTACAAACCGCCGTCATATAGCTGGAATGTTGCTGAGTGCGACGTTAAACAAACAAACAAACAACAAAATCACATCTATTGATTTGATAAAAAGGAAAAAACACACGTGAAAAGATGTGATCGTACTTCAAACACTAAAGGGGCGGTCGGGTAGCCTAATGGTTAAAGCGTTCGCTCGTCACGCCGAAAACCCGGGTTCGATTCCCGACATGGGTACAATGTGTGAAGCCCATTTCTGGTGTCCCCCGCCGCGATATTGCTGGAATATTGCTAAAAGCGGCGTAAAACCATACTCACTCACTCACTCCAACACTAAGTACCGACATTAGAACGAGACGTACCAAGCACAAGCCACGGTAATGGAGACTTGACCGGCCCACGTGTCCAAGTTTACGTGCCTTTATTCTTTTATTGTCTGACACAGTCAAATACATGGTATCTACAGCCAGAGACCTCGTGTCAGTAGCCCCCGCTCTCGTATTGACACAAAGACGGAGATTGTCCGTTATAGATGACAGTCCACTTCAACATCTCCTCCCTGTCCTGTTAAACGTCTACTTGTAGAGTTTATTGATTATCAAATACAAGAGGCACTTAAATTTTATCTGACCGAGGACCATTTGGACCAGATACTATACTAATTGTACAAACCGGCCCTTTCACGTATGTACATTTCAGTGTTATTTGGAGATAAATCTCTGAAGTAGATTTATTGCATACGCTGACAATAATTTTACGGGGATAACATCATATACCTTGCTGAAGCGGCATAAAATCCCCACAGTTACCTGTTGACACACGTAAAGGATGTGAATTTTTCCATCTTTCATTACCTGTGGAATTAATCCCCCTTCAAAGATTTATAAAAATATAATGTATTTTTTCCAAGATTACTGAAGCTAAAAAAATGAACTATGTAACACTTTTATTTGTTACACTTCTAAATTATGTGTGACGTATTTCTAGTACACTTTGCGTTGTAGTATTTGTAGTGAGTTTCCACTACAGGCAGAATCAGCGAATGAACTGCCGAGGTACCTGCCACACACGCGGAAGTAGAACATGTTGCGCTCCAGGGGTTCGTGATTCCTGCATATCACACTGCATCAGTCAGGTCAGTGGGGGAGACGTTGTATTCGGCAATATGGTTAACTGATCACGATTAATCTAAAATGAATTTCAGCAATATAACAGATCGTTACTGAACTATGACCACGTGGATTTCATTCTAAAGAATCAGTTTCACGATTCGGTATGGGCTTATGGATGCTTTCGACCCCACGTGGGCACATTTGCAAGCCACGATATGTTAATATTCATACGAGGAGCTACATACTTTGCTTCCAGATTAAAACCTTATTGTCACGGGAAATATCATTCGTGAGACTTCGTTTATTGTTTAGGTTTTGTCCTATCTGGGTACTGCACTAGAAATATGGGTGCCTTGTGTTAGGGACCCGTAAAGATCAGGGGTAGAATAGATCTTCAGCAACCCATGCTTGCCGTAAAAAGCGACATTACTTGTCGTAAGAGGCGACTAACAGGATCGGGTGGTCAGGCTCGCTGACTTGGTTGCTCCATGTCATCGATCACAATTGCGTGGATCGATGCTATCAATCACTGGATTGTCTGGTCCAGACTCAATTATTTACAGACCGCCGTCATAAAGCTGGAGTATTGCTGAGTGCGGCGATTAACAACAAACAAACCAAACAAACCAAGCCTTGTGTTAGGTGGGTGGTACCCTCTGTATACAGGACCGTACCGGGGTTCTCACCAGTAATATCCATCCCACGCTGCTCACGGATCAGCGCGAGTAAAGCAAATTAAGGAACAAGTAAATGAATTAGGTTTCCTGCCGCTTTGAATAGTCTTTCAGTGTAAGTTACAACTTACTGCAGGTGGAGCGCCTAAAGTGACCCACGAGCAGGAACTAGTCGGGGGGGTCAAACAACGATGGCAATAACGGCAAATTTGGGATTTGAACATACTTTAAGCGGATCCTGGCACGACTAAGGGGCAAAACCGTGCAAACCGCATTGTATTGTTTTAGACCACTGTGCAACGCTTGAAAATGAACATGACGCATCCAGCCCCATTCATATCGCAGACCCAGCTCATTCGCTGTCAGATTGGGTTAATTTCACCCCATATTCTCAGTAACACTTCCGGGAGCGACTTCCGGGCGATTAGCATCATGCCACTCAGTGTCATGTGGTTCAGATGCAAATACGTCTTTTTAGCAGGACAAAGTGTTGAACAGAATGCTTATCTGTAAACGTTATCTACTCGCAAACAGAAGTCTACAGATATTCAGAAACAATTCTTGAAGACATTGTCACGTGATTACATGGTCAAGGTTAACTTCGTGTAATCGTCTTTGATAAAGAACTTGAAACATACAAAGTACACTATAGCTTTGTGTTAGGTGTACATCCTTTTGAAAAGCACAAAGTGCTTAATTTTGAAGAGAAAATTATAAAACAATAGCTATAGCTCCCCCAAGATCACGTCTGTTACCGCTACTAAGCTCCCGACAGAACCACTGCTGGGTTCGCTGTGAGGAGATTAGTGAGCTTTAGACAAAGAAGACGGTGGGTATCACGTCTTACCGCCAGGAACAGGGAAGCAGACGACATAACCAGTGTAAACCACCGAGGGACATGCCAGCAAACAGCTCGGATGCTGACCACAGGATTCTGACTCTCCCACGCTTAAAGAACAGAAGCGCGTTCCTTTGCGAAGACTGTGAAGACTCGCAAACAATCTACACGTGGATGAAAGGAACTACCACGTTAGGACCACAATGGTGGCGGTTTGTGTGTCGTGGCGTGGTCTGGTTTGTTTGTTTGCTTTTTGTTGTGTTTTTTAAATTTTTTAACGCCGCACTCAGCAATAGTCCAGCTATATGACGGCGGTCTGTAAATAATCGAGTATGAACCAGACAATCCAGTGATTGACATCATGAACCTCGATCTACGCAATTGAGATACGATGACATGCATCAACCAAGCCAGCGAGCCTGACCACCTGATCCCGTTTGTCGCCTCATATATAGTCGCCGTTTACGGCAAGCATGCTTTGCTGACGACCTATTCTAATGTACATTGAAAATTTGCATTAATTATTAACTTCAACACTGGGGTTGTTGACATAAAATTTAACATTCAACTCTCTAAAACAATGTCCGTATAGGAAAATATAGCGCATATTGAATTCAATAAAGTAGACATGTAATAATGATATGGTTTGATTTTAAAGGTATACAGTATTTACAGAATTTCAGCGCCTTGTATAGATACTACACACGTAATGTAGTGATATTTCCATTGTACTCCATGTATGTTACGTCATTGTCTCAAGGAGCACAAGGAGTATAGGTATGTAAAAACTACAAAGGATTTTAAGTCCGATCGTCTTTTAAAAGACCTATCTGGCGTGCCCAAGGGACGTAACTCTGCACAACGAATTGCGGCGCCTCAAATGACTGGGTCACCCGTGCCCCATCTTGGTGAGGTGAGGTGAAATTGGGTTTAACGTCGCGTCCAAGATTATTGCACTTATATAGCGACGTGCATGCACGTGTATGTATGTGTGTGGCAGCTTGTACTAGTCCGGACTGATGCCGATTTATAGTGCTAGCTCACTGAGATACCATGCCGCAGTTTTAACATGAATACCTCACTCAGTCACAGTATACTGACTCAGAGCCGACCAGTCCTTGTTTTAGCCCCTTAATGCCGAGCGCCAGACAGGGTAACAACAAGTACTATCTTTTAACGTCTTTTGGTATGAAGCGGTCGGGGATCGAACCCCGGACCTTCCGCTCTCCGGGCGGACGCTCTACCACTAGACCACGGAGGCGGTCGCCCCATCTGGGAGTGGTACGTATGCATACGAACTTCTGCGGCAATGGTCGGCAGAAGTTCTGCGGGGATGTACAAAATGCCTATAATACTGGGCTCCGTCTCATTAAGCAACACTACTACCATGCTTTACAGTTATATTTGACAGCATTGTTTCAGTTGTACCAAAGCGTGTCAGCTAGATGTGGGACAAAAACCCGGCGCGATGCAGGTCTTAGACGTTTACCACTTTGGTGAAATCCACGAGCACGGGTATGGTGCTGTCAGGGCGAAATAGGGATTCAAACCCATGCGCCAAAGTGTGCGGAGTGTCGCACATATATCGGCGCTCATACCGAGTATTTTGAACCGTCCAGCGCCCCTCAAGTCGGCGTGTCGTGGTTTCCCGTTACGCGGCTTTGGGATCAGGTGTAATTAAATCGGTTTATGTGGCACAAAGACAACATATAAACAGCATATCTGGATATATATATAACAGCAACGTGTAGAAACTTGAGGTGTAACCGGGTACGTAGATCTGGGGTCGGCGTTTCGGGGACAAGGCATCAGCTGCCACAGGGGTAGACTGGTCGGTGGTTATAGATTTAAGGTTATATCGGGATAAAAACTCAAGATGTCACAGGCTCTTAGTTTCAATTAAAAATATGTTTTTGCATCTGTAGCTGAAAAAAACATCCAGTCTCCCTACCTCCACCACATATCGACTCCTTACCATATACCATACGGCAAACAGGGGATTTGTTTTAGGTGACAGTATTGTATATAACATATACACGTCAACCACTTAACGGCAATATAGTGATTTTACAAGTTTCAAGGGGTAGCAAGGCCGTATCACTTGTCTCCAACTTGTATTTTCATGAGTCAAATAGAACTGTTTTCTATAAAATAAATTCGGGGGGGGGGGGGGGGGGGGGGGACTGCCCAGCCACCCCCGGCTGGCTACGGCACTGGGTAGAACAAGTTCCTAATGCCATAACAGGACATTATCACCATACCACAAACTACACACAAGATAAATAGTTTTAAGGCAATGCTGCAACGACAATTTATCACAATATTAACAGCTACCAACAGAAAATTGTTTCGACAATATTATCCACGTCCCGGGACAGATAATAATAATCCGTCACAGGTTGTGAGACGTTAAAGCAGGCAGCGACTCGAGTAAAGCGAGCCTCGTCGGGTGAGCACCCGCCGGTAGTGTTACTACTGTCTGTAGGCTTCACCCACAACGTGGCGGGGAGGGTTCGTTTCCAGCTAATTATTATGTGGATTGAAGAGAAATACTCTACGGGTGGGGGAGTGCGGGATTTGAATGCCTGGTTCCGCACTACCACTTGTCCTCGATATAGCGCGGCCGAAGCAATTATTCGTTACTTAATGACATTAATAGACATGTCTACGTATAGTTGGGGAATACTGATACCCAGGGAAGCATGGTCTCCTCATTGATCACAAATATAAGACGTGTCATGCACGCCTCATTGCAGGGGGAGTCACCTAAAAATAGAATACTTCCACGTAGTGAATAGGCACTAGACTAACATCTAGTCTCTTAATGAAATATTTTACAGAATAAAATAGTTGTTCAATCATCTAAATGAAATGTAATAAAAAGGAACCCAGATATTATTTTCATTTTCCTGAAACGGTAGTAATCTGGACTTGCCGATTGTTATAGACATGCATGAACTGTATTGGATATATATGTTTCAGGATCTGTATGGCAGACTAAATAGGCTACTACCGCGTAATGAATAGGCATCTTAGCGTAGGGAATAGAATACTTCCACGTAGTGATTTGGTATCTTAGCGTACGGAATAGAATATTTCCAGGTAGCGAATGGGCATCTTAGCGTAGGGAACAGAATACTTCCACGTAGTGAATGGGTATATTAGCATAGAGATTATAATTCTTCCACGTGGCGAATGGGCATCTTAGCGTAGGGAATAGAATACTTCCACGTAGTGAAAGGGCATCTTAGCGTAGGGAACAGCATATTTCCATATAGTGAATGGGCATCTTAGCGTAGGGAACAGAATACTTTCACGTAGTGAATATGCATCTTGGGATAGGAAATATATATCTTTCCATGCAGTGAATAGGTATCTTATCGTAGGGGATAGAATAGGCTTCCACGTGATAAATAGGCATCTTAGCCCGAAGAATAGAATGATTCCACGTAGTGAATGGGCATCTTAGCATAGGGAACAGAATACTTCCACGTAGTGAATGGGTATATTAGCATGGACATTATAATTCTTCCACGTGGCGAATGGGCATCTTAGCGTAGGGAATAGAATACTTCCACGTAGTGAAAGGGCATCTTAGCGTAGGGAACAGAATATTTCCATAAAGTGAATGGGCATCTTAGCGTAGGGAACAGAATACTTTCACGTAGTGAATATGCATCTTGGGATAGGAAATATATATCTTTCCATGCAGTGAATAGGCATCTTATCGTAGGGGATAGAATAGGCTTCCAATTGATTAATAGGCATCTTAGCCTGAAGAATAGAATGATTCCACGTAGTGAATGGACATCTTAGTATAGGGAACAGAATACTTCCACGTAGTGAATGGGTATATTGGCATAGGGGAAAAAAAATCTTCCACGTAGTGAATGGGCATCTTAGCGTAGGGAACAGAATACTTCCACGTAGCGAATGGGCATCTTAGCGTAGGGAATAGAATACTTCCACGTAGGTAAAGGGCATCTTAGCGTAGGGAACAGAATATTTCCATATAGTGAATGGGCATCTTAGCGTAGGGAACAGAATACTTCCACGTAGCGAATGGGCATCTTAGCGTAGGGAATAGAATACTTCCACGTGGCGAATGGGCATCTTAGCGTAGGGAATAGAATACTTCCACGTAGTGAATGGGCATCTTAGCGCAGGGAACAGCTAGAATACTTCCACGTAGTGAATATGCATCTTGGGATAGGAAATATATATCTTTCCATGCAGTGAATAGGCATCTTATCGTAAGGGATAGAATAGGCTTCCACGTGATAAATAGGCATCTTAGCCCGAAGAATAGAATGCTTCCGCGTGATGAATAGGCACCTTCGTGGGATGAATGGTGCACTTCGCCTTCAGTTAACAAGACTGAACAACCCACACCACAGCATATATACACGTACTCAGCTTGGGCGAGGGGAGGGGAGGGGATTATTTGACGGAGGTGTGAGTGTGAAGGAATATGAGGTTATCCAGCATCAGCATTTTTACATCTTTATTGTGCCATGACATCATAACAAACAAATAACGATACACAATTCTAACGGATATGAATTACAAGTGACATGTATGTACAACAAAAAGATATACAAAAAGTCTCATGTATGCCCTTGACGCAGATGTTACAGCCATGCTGCCAGTAGCACCAGCCGTTGCCATCTTCCATCGCAGGACAATGGAGTGCAGAGGACTTGCATTCGTCCTACACAGGGACGTTATAATCGTTTAGTTACAATGTGACACGGCAAAATCTAGATTGTACCGCTAGACAATTTACATCCATCTAATCATCCCCGGGCATCTCATTTAGATCCATGATCATAAGTACCATTTCTGTTCGAGACTATACAATGGATTGACCGGAACACGTGCGATCGTTCCAATTCTAACAGGTAGTATAACTCCAATACCGAAGAATATTTCATTAATATTCTTTTCACATGGTCCCGTGGTAGCTCTGGTGCAATGTGATCATAAAAGCGAGTCTTCTTGTAAGGCACGAGCAGTCATTGTGCGCTACACAGGTGCGCGTGGGGAGATCGTGGTGGGGGAGTACGGGTCATAGCTGGGAGAGGGGGTCGGGGTGGGGGAGGCTGGTAAAAAAGGGGTTTGGGGTAGCGTGGTGGGGGGATCGGGAAGTGGGGATGGGGGTGTTGTGAGGGTCGGGCTATAGCAGGTGGCAGAGTCGGGTGGATCTAAAGGAAACGGAAGGGATATAATGAGCATCACGGTGCTTGCGTTAACACAAATATTCTCCGAGGCTTGAATAAAACCATAGTAATATGTATCGCTTGTTCTGGTGAACGGAAACATGACAAAATTCCCATCGCGACACATACCATTTTGCAGGCGGTGGTGTTAATTTGATTTATATGCCGTGGTCGTTCGATCATAGGAAAATATCAATTATAATACGTTTTCTTTATTTATGCTCACAATACTACGGGGAGCTAGCTTCCAACAGCTGGAGCCGACTTCATATATAGAAGCATACATGTAGAACGATATGGTGGTTAAAGATCCAAACGTTTATTTGTAGGTTCATGATAAAACAAATAAATCGTGTTTAATGGACCGAGTTCAATCTCCGTTTCAAACATAACCGAGGTAACATTTGTTGTGCTCGTGGGTTCAAATTGCATGAAATTCCCTGAGATGAGATTTTCACTGTCTTGCGTAGGATTATAGATTTCTTTTTAACAAACAAATAGGTAGGTATATAAGGTTGTCCCTCGTATTAAACAAAGTATATTGGATATTGAATGCTTAACTTCAGTCAGAAACCTGAGAACACGGTGGTCGATTGCGCTCTGCACGACGCAGTAGATGTCGATCTGATGGAGGTGCAGCTGTCACCGTCCCTGCCTCCTATATTACCACGCAGCAGCTGCTCAGACTGATAATATATAATCAACAGTACACGTATAAGTATTTACTTTTATGATTAAAGTCAACGTTTACTTAGGTTTTACTTGTAATTACTTTGAAAATATTAAGAGCTGTAACAAGTCATGCATGTTACTATTTTGATAAATAAAATTATCAAGGAATGTTTAAATAATAAAAAATATAACACGCCCGGGGGATGTGTAATCGTTCACTGAAGTTTTAAGTCCCAAGTTTGAAGGCTGTAGAATTAAACGTACCACTGACATGTGACAAGTTTCATTGTTCCAGCATTTGGTATACATGGCGGAGGGATCTGGGATATTTGTGTGGAGACAAGATATTTAATTCAGCTGCAGCTGCAAAACCAGATATTAAAAAAATAAATAAAACAATGAGCCATGATATTTGGTAAAAAGTGAATTAATGGTATAATGAAATGAGATTAAAGTTAAATTGCATTTTAAGTAGGTAACCAAGTGATTAATGTATTACAACAATATGTCATGTGATGAATGCTTAGTCCCTAAACGAACGCCAGTGTACCCCCAAAATGAGACTTCAAACATTTTGGGGAATGACAGGATAGTAGTATTTCACCGAAATTTGTGAAAAGTGTAGATGAGCAATGTACAGTAAAACCTCGCTTATCCGGAATCTCGTTCCCATTGACATAGATATATATTTATAATGCGCCACATCGATGCCCAAAGCACTTATTATTACACTGGTCAGTGGATCTGTGTGCACTCGTTATTCATTCTCAGCTCCCTAGGGAGTATAAAGTCTGAGAGTACACATTTCCGGTTAAACGGGAGAAGGGTTTGGAGGGATATCACGTCATGGTACTCGGAGTCAGAAGGGGTGCATGGTACCGGGGATAAATGGAATATATTCCAGCACTGATAGCTTTGACAGCAAAACAAAAAAACCGTGCCCAAACACAAACACGTTTTGGACGAAAAGGGAATATATCTCCGCACTGAAAGGTTTGGTATTCTGCATGCAGTGATAAAGACATATATCTCCGCACGGGTTGATTGTGAGAGGTTACGATGAGCAGCGTCGGTAATGACAAGGGTGAGTGAGTGAGTGAGTGAGTGAGTGAGTGAGTGAATGAATAAATTTCACGTCGTTTAAAAACATTCCAGCAATATCACGACGAGATACATCAAGTGTGGGCTTCACATCACAGTGAGATGACGACAGACAGGGTTGCTTTAGACAAGTGACGGTAGACAGGTTTGCTATAGACAAGTGACGACAAAATGGGTTGTTATAGACGCGTTATGACAGATTGGGTTGCTAAAGTCACGTGACGACAAATTGGGTTGCTATAGACACTTGATGACAGATAGGGTTGCTATAGACACGTGATGACAGACAGGGTTGCTATAGACACGTGATGACGGACAGGGTTGCTATAGACACGTGATGACGGACAGGGTTGCTGTAGACGCGTGATGCCGGACAGGGTTGCTATAGACACTTGACGACAGATAGGGTTGCTATAGACCAGTGATGACAGATTGGGTTCTTATGGACACGTGATGACAGATTGGGTTGCTATAGACACGTGACGACAGATATGGTTGCTATAGACACGTGATGACAGACAGGGTTGCTATAGACCAGTGATGACAAATTGGGTTACTATAGACATGTGATGCCAGATAGGGTTGCTATAGACCAGTGATGACAAATTGGGTTGCTATAGACACGTGACGACAGACTTGGTTGCTAAAGACACGTGACGACAGACTTGGTTGCTAAAGACACGTGACGACAGATAGGGTTGCTATAGACCAGTGACGACAGACATGGTTGCTATTGACACGTGACGTCATTCAGGGTTGATATAAACCAGTGATGAAAGATAAGGATGATATAGACACGTGATTTGGAGGTGATGGCGCAGAGTTGATACATAGAGGTTTTGACGCTTACAGTTGGTATGGAGAAGAGATGAAGGTCGTGGTTGTTATAGTGAGGGTAGAGGCTAGTTCAATGACCCCGACACCTCTGCCTATTACTCAGAATCCCGACCCAGCAACAGCTGTCATGGCCGCGAGTTCAGACCACCATGGCGGACCTAACTTACAGATGGACGTGGAGATTGAATTAATGAGTTTCAGTGTCGGCAACGCGTGTTGCACTCAGTGGAACAAACCCAGACCCTCAGACTGGTTCGACCTTTGTCCAGACTCCCTGGGTAAATATGGCGTGCTACCACCATCCAGTCACCCGCCGGATGTTACGTCACTAAGACAACGTCAGCATGTCTGATACTACGCACATGCTTCAATATATACGTTTGATCTAATCTTAATGTATGCACAGAGAGAGAGAGAGAGAGAGAGAGAGAGAGAGAGAGAGAGAGAGAGAGAGAGAGAGAGAGAGAGAGATTTTCGGAAATAGAAAACTTTTGGGGTTCATCAATATTTGAACCGCTAGATCTCCAATAAATGCAACTTCTTGTGTGTGGTTTAAGTAAGTGCGACATTTTGTTAATTAGTGCCCAGGATGCTAATTACAATGAATATGGTCCTAATATTTATGCTTGTTGTCTGTGCCTGCAAGTCTGCAACGATAAACGTTGTCACAAGACGATATCCATCTGGAGAGTAATGTAACCGTGCACTTAATGAAACCTTGTATACAGACTTATATCCCATTTTACAGGAAACGACTGGTATCTAAGAGTAGCTGAATGGGTTAGTGGATAAGTGGGAGAGTGGATGAGTGAGTGGGTGGATGAGTGAGAGAGATAGCGGGTGAGTGAGAGAGAGATAGCGGGTGGCCCCGGTTAAAAAAAAAGAGTTTAAACTGGTAAACGTTTGTTATCGAGGTCAAACCCCAACCATTCCACTTGTTGCCGTCATATATCTCCCAGGAGTGCGTCCAACATCCCACTCCTAGTCCCCGTGTATAAACAGACGTTCACTGCAAGGAATAGCGATATGAACTAACACCTGACAGCTGACGAGATCTCGTGGGGTAGGTTTAACTCTTATATCGAGCAGGCGTGATGAAACAATACTACTGCGGCTAGAAATACGTGTGCTCAAACAGGTGGGGCTCTACACGTGAGACAAGAGCCGTCCGCTTCCCTCCGCATAATTTCGGCAGTTGACTCAGGCGAACAGATGGACAACCCAGCTGTAAAGGACTATAGGCGAACACCTATCTCGGTTTGGAGACGTGCACAGCTGCGAGCCTCACACATATATAACACTCCACACGTCGATAGTTTAGGGATTCTCACACATGTATACAAATATACGCTTGGCCACAGTCTACATAGCCACTGTCACGTGACACGTGCCTCGACGTAAACATTGATTTTTCTTTATGTGTTATTTTGTTAAAACCACGACCACGTATACGAGACGTCAGTATCCTCCCCTCGACTCCTACACTGTGACAACATTCTATAGTTGCTATGGAAACTCGGTTTTGTCACCAGCTGGTTCTGTCATAAAGACAATATTACAGAAATATCTGAAAACTATGCTTATGCATAAAATCCGTCCGGAATTATGGATTGCTTTCCCCAACTGATGTTGCCATGCCCAAAAAAAACCGCACTTTGTTCAACGAACGCACGCGTCGGACTATAAACGTAATAGCCAATGTACTGTAACTAATGGTAGTTATTTAAACCCAATTTTTCTATTCAGACGGCTGTGACCCAGGGTTGTTTTTTTACCTGCATGGTCCTGTGGTCTTGTACGGAAGCCTTTTAGGACCATTTGTTTTTTGTCTTTTGATCTTGAAATTTCAAGATGTTATGTTGAAATTTCAAGAAACTAAGTTGAAATTTCAAGATACATACTAAGTTGAAATTTTAAGATAATGATCTTGATATCTTTAAGATAAAATGTTGAAATTTAAGGATTATAACTTGAGATTAAGATAATGATTTGAAATTTCAAGAGAATGATTTGAAATTTCAAGAGAATAATTTGAAATTTCAAGATACTAACTCATTCCGAGGTTGCTCATTATCTTGAAATTGTAAGTTGATATCTTGAAATTTCATGTTGGTATCTTGAATTTTTGAGAAAAAACAAAACAAATGGCCCTAAAAGGCTTCCGTTGTCGTGACCGAGATTGCGATTTATATTGAAACAGAATATGTTTTTTTTTCTGAAATAAAAAGTCGAACATTGTTTTCAGGACATCGGGCGTGTCCAGTGAATATTATTTTTAAACCTGAGACAAAACTTTAAAAAATCAAGAATTTATTTGGAAATGTTAACGAGATCTATGTGAACAGATTGTAGCAATGCATTGGATGTTAACTGCCTTTATGCTTTCCTGGTGAATATATCTTTATCACCTTCACTACAAATTCAATAACACACCTGTATGTATAGTATAGTTAATGCCTGTGGTGTGTCGGAAACAGCCCTTGGCAAAGGATGTTCTACACTTAGTATGAATAGAGTGTGTAACATCTACTTCTGGATTCAGAGAATTAGAACGATTTTGTATAAAGTGAGTTTTCTTTTCTTATATTTAAATCCGTATTTTTGTGACATCGTATCTCTTGCTACTTTTCATGAGCTTCATATTCGTATTTGATGAGTGAAATGACAACAAAACACTGTTTGAATAAGAGAAGGGGTTTATTCACGCCTCCAATAACTACATTTGTTGAGGCCTAGAGTGCCAGGCAAACGAAAGTACATAAAGTGTATAAACCCATGTTGGATGGTGGCTAAAAATGAAACATACAAGAAATGGTAATTCGATGGTGATGTACAGTAAACTACGTTTATAACGAACACGCTTATAAGGAACAGACCGATATAACGAACTTATTTTGTAGTCCCGGCCATTTGTTGTATATATGTTGTTACATGCTTATAACGAACTACAGTTATTACGAACTTAAATTAGTGGTCCCTTTGAGTTCGTTATAGCCGTAGTTTACTGTATTTGCTACGGGTATCAAAGTTGTATTTTGGACCATAAAAGTTGGCAGTGTTTCGGCGACTGGTTTCAGAATACTAACGTTTTAATAACGTTTGTAATTGGTTTGTAATTCCATTCTTCAAGGGTACATGTATATTTTCTAAATACTAAATGCCCGGCATTTTATGATAGAATGTTGCAAGAACATGGATCCATACACCTGGAAAAAAGTTAAGCACCACCATATATTTTCAAATCCCCCTAATAACCGCGTGGTTGGGAATATCTACACATAACATTGATGTCATTTTAATAAATATACAAGGTTTTAATAGGAAAATATACAGAAAATGGTGCTTCACGATTTTCCAGGTGTACAAATTGTAAATGAGTCATATTTCATGACTTGCATTTATATTGAGGACGGGCCCTGTGCAATTACTTTGAACATCATCTACACATATTCTGGAAACTGTATAAACGCTATGACTACCACGCATTGCACGTGAGAGGCCAGTGCATCTGATGGACAATGCACAAGAGCTGGTGCATGTTTCCTGATAAAATTCCTTACATAAACGTATTGGACTTTAGTTAATGATGACAATAAACTCTACTCTCCTTTCATGTTGCGTTGCATTATAACCCCTGCTGTCAGCCCCCAACCCCCCTGCCGTCCGCTCCACCCTCAATACCCCACCCCCATGCTCCCTGCGAGGTCCCGTTGAAACAAACATTAACTGGCTACTTTTATCATCTTCATTAATATATAAATACCCTAGGGGTCGTCGTGCCGCTTTTTCCAAATCACCGAATAATCCTCTCTTTGTTTACTACAAACATACGGCACAACGCGCCGTCACTGACGACGTCTTGGGATGGGGACGTCTTAGAGAGTTTGCCCCCGGCAGGTCTCCTTAATGAGTGTCCCGAGGGGTGGGGGGAGGGGTGGGAGGGTGTCCTCAACCATGCAGGATCCAATATGTCGCCACCGTCAGATTATGGCAAGGGGAAGTCACTCGTGTGTGAAACAGTTAGTCGTATCTTAAATCAGCTTCTCTTCCTTCAAACTGACAAGCGAGCCCCGGGGCGGGATAGAGATTACTACCCCCGGGCAGACGGGATAGGCTTGGGTAGCAGAGGGGTGTCACGACTTAACGGCATCTTCTCGGCGACGTGATTGACAATGCGCCAGCATGACGACTTCCGCGTTAGGACCTCATCGTTGTAACCGTCTATCGACTAATTTGTTAATTTCTTATTATGAACGCCATATCATCATAATTTTTCAGTATGAGATCAGCGAGTCGGGCGGGGTCAGAGGTGAAAGTTCAATCAAGATAGCTTCAGGCTATGAGATGGTTGAGACCTAGGTATACAGTCGAATGGGGTATGACTCACGCTAACCCTTTTTTGATCAGCATTCTTACAGAGACAAATTGTCCCGCAAAGTGCAAAGTTTACCTCATTAGACAAGAGCTTTCGTGGTGTCTGCGCATCAGCGGTAATACGTCTCCTAGATCCAGGGTATCACAGCTAGCTACATGTACGTTGTTAAGGGGGCGGTTGGTTAGCCAAGTGGTTAGGCGTTCGCTCGTCACGCCAAGGACCTGGGTTTGATTCCTCACATGGGTTCATCGTATGAAGTCACACTCGGTGTCCCCCGCCGTGATATTTCTGGAATGTTGCTAAAAATGCTTTAACCCCACTTTCTCACTGCAATCCTCCGTCATATAGTTCCAATATTGCTGAGTGCGGCGTTACACAACAAACAAACAAACAAACAAACAAACAAACACTGCAATGCAGACTTATTACAGGTTCATTCATAACATTAGTTCATGTAACCTTGTAATTAAACATATCAGTTGTACTGTAGAAGATGTAATATATTTATGTGTACGTTGCTTCTTTTCATACAGGGGCGGTCGGGTAGCCTAGTGGTTAAAGCGTTCGCTCGTCGGGTTCGATTCCCGACATGGGTACAATGTGTGAAGCCCATTTCTGGTGTCCCCGCCGTGATATTGCTGGAATATTGCTAAAAGCGGCGTAAAACCATACTCACTCATTCACTGTTTTCTTATATATCATTCAAACTCGGTCTGGGCTCAGTTCTTTGTAATATTTTGGGTTACGCATACCCAGGTTTTAGAAATAAAGTCAAAAGTCGGCTACAATACGGTGCAACCACGTCAAAGACACAGAAAAATCCAGGTGTGTTATAACCGATTTCGTCTACTCGCATAGAGATGAGATAATCCTCCGTCTGGGGGATACATTAGTTTCGTAACAGCCGATGTCACGCTACCCATGATTCGTCATATCCGAAGTATATATATATCTTGTGAATGTTGAGTTAAGGAGAATGCTGGAAATTATCTGCAAGGAGTGCACATAGAGAAGTAGAAATACCATAGCAACTCAGACCAGTTAATAGATATATTGCATTATACTACTTAATATATGATAGGAATATTCCTTGTCGCCCATGTCACAGCACAGAGATTAACTATAATATGTGAATAGATGTAAAGTATATGAAACATCTCTATTAAAAGTGGAATAGTATATATCACTTTTTCGTAGAATATAAAAATGAATAAAAGCTGTAACATTTCATGTGACCGTGCCTTCGATTTTTTACGATAAGTCAAGGTTGTGAGATGATGCAACTCGATCGTGGTGTCATGAGTAATGCTCACGTCTACATAACCAAAGCATTCCCCCTGCAGTAGGTAGTGTTAGGCATATGCAGCATGATGTCGCATACTCTGACGTCTCTTATGTGAATGTATGATATAACTGTGTATATCTGAAACACGATTCGGTTAAACTAGACGTGTATATAACCATGCGTGCGAGAGTAGGGCGACGTGTGGAGGCCGGCAGATAGGGAGATATAGATAGATATACACCAGTCTGGGAATACGAGAACATCACACTAGGGGCGTGAGGCAGATAGTGAGAGGTGTATTTATTACCTTGTGTCTATCAATATTTGTCTATGACAGGGAAATCCACTTACGCTGATAAGTTTACATTCAATCCGACAGGTTTTGACAATGTCGTCTTGAGCTCTACCACCTCTCTTTCTGTTTCTACTTGTCTTGAGACCTTGTGTGTTTTCCTCACAGCGTTTACAAGAGTATCAACGTGTATTGTTATATGGGCACTCCATGGTTTTGTCGTGACGTTTGTCAATATGTTAGTACACACATTGTGTATAGCTGATATCAGTACATAGTGTGTATAGCTAATATCAGTAGATAGTGTGTATAGCTAATATCAGTACGTAGTGTGTATAGCTAATATCAGTACATAGTGTGTATAGCTAATATCAGTACATAGTGTGTATAGCTAATATATGTACATAGTGTGTATAGCTAATATCAGTACATAGTGTGTATAGCTAATATATGTACATAGTGTGTATAGCTAATATCAGTACATAGTGTGTATAGCTAATATCAGTACATAGTATGTATAGCTAATATCTGTACATAGTGTGTATAGCTAATATCAGTACATTGTGTGTATAGCTAATATAAGTACATAGTGTGTATAGCTAATATCAGTACATAGTGTGTATAGCTAATATCAGTACATAGTGTGTATAGCTAATATCAGTACATAGTGTGTATAGCTAATATCAGTACATAGTGTGTATAGCTAATATCAGTACATAGTGTGTATAGCTAATATCTGTACATAGTGTGTATAGCTAATATCAGTACATAATGTGTATAGCTAATATCAGTACATAGTGTGTATAGCTAATATCAGTACATAGTGTGTATAGCTAATATCAGTACATAGTGTGTATAGCTAATATGAGTACATAGTGTGTATAGCTAATATCTGTACATAGTGTGTATAGCTAATATCAGTACATAGTGTGTATAGCTAAATATCAGTACATAGTGTGTATAGCTAATATCAGTACATAGTGTGTATAGCTAATATAAGTACATAGTGTGTATAGCTAATATCAGTACATAGTGTGTATAGCTAATATCAGTACATAGTGTGTATAGCTAATATCAGTACATAGTGTGTATAGCTAATATCAGTACATAGTGTGGGACTTATGACGACAGTGTAGGTGATGGGTGATAAGGTAGGGTTAAGTATACATATTTTACAATAAACATTATGAGAGGGTTCATCTTTTTTGCATTTGTTTCATCTGAAAAGTCAGTCTGGTCATTTGTTTGAGCCTTTGAACTTTGATAGTGACTAGAATACATAATTTCTGCCTGTATGGACCACATATCACTCGCTCACGAAACGTTTTAACCAGAAACATTTAAAAACATCACACGGACACTGATTATACTGAATATAAGTCTCGAATGCTTACAATACACGCCGGGCAGCAATGTGAGTACTGCTTTGTGTGTTGCTGTAAGTACATACATGGTGTATCGCATGACTGTGGTTAACCTCAACTGAAATACGGATCTGAAGGTTACATTTTGTGACTTGACTGAGCGCTATCGAACCCCAACGACGTTGATCGTTGTGCATGCCATCACCCACTGGTGCCCTGGCCCAAATTTAGCCGCCCTGATAAAAAACAACAACTGTCAATGAAAGTATTTTCTCATATTCGAGGATGGTGGCTAAACACAAAACAAACAAAAAATGATTATTCGACGGTGATGTATTTATAACGGGTATCATATTTGTGTTTTGGACCTTATGTTTTCAGTGTTTTCAGCTTAGTAACGTTTTGATAATGTTTGAATTTTTTTGGTCAAATCCAATTTTCAAGTGTATACTTTCTTTTGCCCGGTAGTGTAGTGGTAACATTGCCGAACAGAAACCCCCAAAATGTCCGTTTTTTACCCAACAAATACTGTGTATATAGTGTTGTTGACTATGAGGTTCACTGGTGAAAACATATCTCTTCAGTATGTTGACATAATACTGTCTACCACACGACTCAAATCACTGTAACTGTTTAACGGCGACAAAGCCTCGGTGTGGAACCGCCTCACGGACCGACTCCCAGTCAGTTGGGAGGGAAACATTCCCGAAAACTGGACACTTTGGTGACCTTCACGTGACCTTGAGGTCAGACGAGCGTGTTATGATGGGGAGAAATCATCTTTATTCCATCGGCTGAGATCTCAATCAGAGGGCATTTATCACGACCGACTTAAACCTGGAGTTTAACCTATGTCACCTAATGTGGCCCTCGCGGTGATGAGTATGAGACGGGCCCTCAGCGATTATACGACTAAACACCAACGGATAAGCATTCTATCTATTCTATAGGTTGTGTATCTCCTGCAGTGACGTGAGTGGGGATGCAGTGTTTCTCTCCACAATGGAACGTGTATTTCTGCCATATAGCATTGCGGTGCATACCAGGAATACAAGCAAGTGAATCTATTTTGGGAATCAAACTCAAGACTTCAGCATGAGCGTCTCACCGACTGGCGAGTGAGTGAGTGCGTGCGTGCGTGCGTGGGTGCGTGCGTGGGTGCGTGGGTAGTTGAGTTTAACGCCGCTTTGAACAGTTATAGTTTGTTTGTTTTTTTGTTTAACGCCGCACTCAGCAATCTTCCAGCTATATGACGGCGGTCTATAAATAATCGAGTCATGACTATTCTGTGACTGACATCATGAGCATCGATCCACGCAACTGGGATACGATGACATGCTTTAACCAAGTCAGCGAGCCCCATCTCGTTAGTCGCCTCTTACGACAAGCATAGTCGCCGTTTACGGCAAGTATGGGTTGCTGAAGACCTAGTCTACCCGGGATCTCCACGGGTGTGAACAGTTATAGCAGGGAACGTCAGGTTAATGTGGGGGAAAAGCCAATGCAGGTCTTAGACGTTTACTACTTTGGGTATGGTGCTGACAAACCTGGAAACAATCAATGCGAGCCTGTGATGAGAACCCATAAGGGTCCCTAAGGGACGCTGGCAAGTTGTAAATTTCGTGTTTTACCTTGGGTTTCCATCGGATTGTGTAAATACTAAGAATCAAGTTCACGTTGCAGTTTAACCACATTCCTTAATTTATCACAACTGTCTTACAACCTTGTCTAACTTTGCACCGACGACATTGACAACCGTTATACCATCTCGTGGTAGATCAAGACGGAAACTGGAGACAAACGGCGTGTGGATGCCCCAAACTTTCTCCAGATTATCTCCCCTGATACAAGGTCATGGATACTGATGCGGGCCGATAGGGACTCTGATCACCCGCGCGTTAAACGTCAGACGAAGATTGCACGGAATTGTGTTGACAGACACCGGTATATGTATATACGGTGCTAGAACATGTTTGTAACCGCGAAACCTGAATGTACCAGACAGCTTTCCATAGTGCTGGTCGGAATCTTTACTCGTTACATCACATAAACGGACCAGGGCCCATTCGCACAAAGCGATCTGAGCACTACGACTGTCGTAAGTCTATGTTAAACTATGGGTGTTATGATCATCGTAGCGCTAAGCACGGTACGTATCTCTGTAGTAATGACAAAGTAAACGGATCAGGGCCCAGTGGCACAAAGCGATCTTAGCGCTACGACTATCTTAAGTCTATGGTAAAGTAAGGGGCACGGGTGGCCCAGTCGTCTAGGGCGCCGCGATTCGCTGTACAGAGTTGCGTCCCTTGGCCACGCCAGAAACCTATGATTGTGGGTTCGAATCCCGGTTCGCCCCGATTATGTTTCTAGGTTTGTCAGCACCATACCCGTGCTCGTGGGATTCACCGAAGTGGTAAACGTCTAGACCTGCATCACTTCGGGCTTTCCTTCCACATTAAGCTGACATGCCGCGATATGACTGGAATACTGTTAAAAGGCGGCGTTAAACCCAACTCACTCACTCACTATGTTAAAGTATGGGTGTTATGATCATCATAGCGCTAAGCACGGTATCTCTGTAGTAGTGACAAAGTAAACGGATCAGGGCCCAGTCGCAGAAAGCGATCTTAGCGCTACGACTATCTTCAGTCTATGTTAAAGTATGAGAGTTATGATCATCGTAGCGCTAACATTGTTTTGTTCAAGTGGACCCAGGTGTGCTGAAACTACAAGAGCTATGGGTTGTAAACCAGAGTGTCGTTGTACAAAACAACCCTAGCGCTACGACTGTCGTAAGTCTATGTTAAGCTATTGGAGTTACGACCACAAAGTTCGCTCTGTACAACCCTGAACATGCACACGTGACACTGACGGTGAAAGAAATACATTTATGAATGACATAAATATCCTCACAGCCATAAACTCAGGATGCAGAACGCGTCCCACACACTGAACATACATCATGCATGGAATAACATGTTAAACATATGTCGTTTCACTGGAGTGTTAAATAAACATTTGTATTCATGAGTATTGAGTTCTAGTGTACCCTCAGATATGGGCTTGTCATTATACACCAGTCATCTGGGCTAATATGTATTATGTCTAAACGTACAGCTATAATACATAGGACTAAAATTGATGATGTCTGAACTACAGATCTAATTTATTTCACCATACTAATATTTATCTTGTCTGAACATTCAAAGAACCAATTTATTTCACCATACTAATATATATCTTGTCTGAACATTCAAAGACCAATAAATATTATGTCTGAACCTAGATACATGTATCTAATTCAAAGAACTAATATATATTCTGTCTGAACCTACAGATCTAATTCAAAGAACTAATATATATTATGTCTGAACCTACAAATCTAATTTAAAGAACCAATATATGTTATTTCTGAACCTACAGATATAATTCAAAGAAAAATTATATATTATGTCTGAACCTACAGATCTAATTCAAAGAATTAATATCTATTATGTCTGAACCTACAAATCTAATTCAAAGAACTAATATCTATTATGTCTAAACCTACAGATCTAATTCAAAGAACTAATATCTATTATGTCTGAACCTAGATACATGTATCTAATTCAGAGAACTAATATCTATTATGTCTAAACCTACAGATCTAATTCAAAGAACTAATATCTATTATGCCTGAACCTAGATACATGTATCTAATTCAGAGAACTAATATCTATTATGTCTAAACCTACAGATCTAATTCAAAGAACTAATATCTATTATGTCTGAACCTAGATACATGTATCTAATTCAGAGAACTGATATCTATTATGTCTAAACCTACAGATCTAATTCAAAGAACTAATATCTATTATGTCTGAACCTAGATACATGTATCTAATTCAGAGAACTAATATCTATTATGTCTAAACCTACAGATCTAATTCAAAGAACTAATATCTATTATGTCTGAACCTAGATACATGTATCTAATTCAGAGAACTAATATCTATTATGTCTAAACCTACAGATCTAATTCAAAGAACTAATATCTATTATGTCTGAACCTAGATACATGTATCTAATTCAGAGAACTAATATCTATTATGTCTAAACCTACAGATCTAATTCAAAGAACTAATATCTATTATGTCTGAACCTAGATACATGTATCTAATTCAGAGAACTAATATCTATTATGTCTAAACCTACAGATCTAATTCAAAGAACTAATATCTATTATGTCTGAACCTAGATACATGTATCTAATTCAGAGAACTGATATCTATTATGTCTGAACCTAGATACACATATCTAATTCAAAGAACTAATATCTATTATGTCTGAACCTAGATACATGTATTTAATTCAGAGAACTAATATCTATTATGTCTAAACCTACAGATCTAATTCAAAGAACTAATATCTATTATGTCTGAACCTAGATACATGTATCTAATTCAAAGAACTAATATCTATTATGTCTGAACCTAGATACATGTATCTAATTCAGAGAACTAATATCTATTATGTCTAAACCTACAGATCTAATTCAAAGAACTAATATCTATTATGTCTGAACCTAGATACATGTATCTAATTCAGAGAACTAATATCTATTACGTCTAAACCTACAGATCTAATTCAAAGAACTAATATCTATTATGTCTGAACCTAGATACATGTATCTAATTCAGAGAACTAATATCTATTATGTCTAAACCTACAGATCTAATTCAAAGAACTAATATCTATTATGTCTGAACCTAGATACATGTATCTAATTCAGAGAACTAATATCTATTATGTCTAAACCTACAGATCTAATTCAAAGAACTAATATCTATTATGTCTGAACCTAGATACATGTATCTAATTCAGAGAACTAATATCTATTATGTCTAAACCTACAGATCTAATTCAAAGAACTAATATCTATTATGTCTGAACCTAGATACATGTATCTAATTCAGAGAACTAATATCTATTATGTCTAAACCTACAGATCTAATTCAAAGAACTAATATCTATTATGTCTGAACCTAGATACATGTATCTAATTCAGAGAACTAATATCTATTATGTCTAAACCTACAGATCTATTTCAAAGAACCAATATACCCACCTATTTTGTATATGCATGTACATACCATTGATGGTTTCGCCTGTTACAGACTCGATTAATTACAGGTAGACAAGGATACAGGTGGCATGGAAAGCAAATCACGCGCATAGCACACACAGCAATGTCTCTGTCAATTCACACGCATTTTCCCACATGGGGATTCTGGGGAAGGATAGATCTCGTGTATCCGTGACTTGTCGTCAAAGGCATCATTGGCTCCGATGTCGTGGATCGTTGCTCATGTGTTCAGTCACCGGTTTGTCTGGTCCAGACTCCATCATTCATATGCCGTCGTGATAAGGCTGGAATAATGCTGACTGGTGTTCAATTTTCACTCACCCACTCACTCATATACGCGTGTTTCATTGACTAACGTCTCGTGTGCAAACTACGAGTATATAGCGTAGAGTAAGGGTTCATGCGAACCATGACTATATTGAACAGCACACAGTGAGTGAGTGAGTTGGGTTTAACGCCGCTTTTAACAGTATACCAGTTATATCACTGTGTGTCAGCTTAATGAGGGAGGAAAGCCCGAAGTGATGCAGGTCTCGGACGTTTACCTCTTCGGTGAAACCCACGAGCACGGGTATGGTGCTGGCAAACCTAGAAACATAATCGGGGCGAACCGGGATTCGAACCCATGATCAAAGTTTTCTGACATGCCCAAGGGACACAACTTTGCACAGCGAATCGCGGCGCCTTAGACGACTGGGCCACCTGTGCCCCGAACAGCACACAGCCTCCTGCACACCACGCATGTATTTCATAGTACAAGATCCAGTACAAACTGCGATGTATTTCATAGAACAAGGTATCGTGCAACCTACACGTGTTTTATGTAGAACAAGATCTCGTGCAAGCCACGTGTGGGTGTGTGGGTGGATGGTGCGGCGCGGTGCGGTGTGGTGGTGCAGTGCGGTGATTCGCGGTGCGGTGTTGTGTTGGGTGTTGTTGTGTGGTGCGGTTCGGTGAGGTGTCGAGTGGTGCGGTGATGTGCGGCGTTGTGCGATGCGGTGCGGTGCGGTGCGGTGTTGGGTGGTGTTGTGTGGTGCGGTTCGGTGAGGTGTCGTGTGGTGCGGTGCGGTGCGGTGCGGTGCGGTGCGGTGTTGTTGCATGGATGTATTGTATAAATCCGAGTGTATCTTGTTATAATGTATTCTAGCATGTGTTATAATTAGCATAATCAATTTATTTTAAATGCCATGTACATGTTATAAAAGTGTCTCATATTTTAAATATTGTGAATGAGTATTGATTTACAGCACGTATATAGCACGTGACACTATATAAAACTATCATTGTTATCGTTATTATTATTATTATTATCATCATCATCATCATCATTATTATTCTAAACACCTATTAGAAGCCAGTAATACAATCCAAGACATATTTTAATGGTTAAAGTATTTACACGCATTCCAAGGTGTGCTAAAAGCTACAAGTCATAGCCGTCACCTCGGTATGACACACGTAATATATCTCTGTCATTAAGGTTCATCAAGTTTGAATGATTACACGATTCAACTTCTTTATATTAGTGAAATTGTTAATAAAAAAAATGGAAAAATACATCTGAGCTCGGTACTAGGTCGAGTGTCACGTAGCTACTGCGCATGTCTGCTTCTTGGTGATTTGCTACGACAAACAGCGAAACTACTTATAATGAGTAAGATGATCGGTCTCAGGCAGAGCATTCATCATCGTCCCATCTGACGTCTGCGCATGTAGTTATCAGAATCACGGCTGTGCTGTAATAAGTAGTATAGAAATTAACGTTTAATGACGTGGTGAAATTACTTATTTTACTCCAGGTGTAATCTGGGCGCAAGGTTTCCCGGCGCAATGCGGCACCATTTCCATAACAGGTTTTCGCGGCGGTTTTGTTGTTTATGAGGATGGGTTTAGAATACACAGGCAAGGTATAGTGTTGTTAAGTCTTCGCTCTCCTAAATGAAGCATAATAATATACGGACCACTGACCGAGAATATTTCAGGTCTAGAATCACTGAACATAGTGACGAATATGAAAACAGTTTGGCGAATAATATCGCCCGGAGCCCTATACCCATAGATGTGGTTCGTACTAATGCAGTTTAATTTATAGTTTGTTCACCTAAGTGAAACGGGTGAAGTATATATCTTAATCATGCAAACGTATCTTTCCGAAACATAAGAGGACAAACTTTTAAACTAGATAACCCTTTGGCTTTACTTGTCTGAGTATATATCAGTAATATTTAGGCTACCCATATGTCAAATTATCAAAAAAGGCATCCGTCACCCCTCGCCCCTTTCCGTAACCTGCAAGAAGACGCTATTCGGCTTGTCCCGGAATACCACGAGTTGGTCACGAATGAGCAAAATTATAGCATCTGAGAATACAAGATACATCAACGGAAGTATAAAAGGGTTTAAATAAAAATGTTTGTACTAAACTGCAAAAGAAAGTAAAAACATGAAAATTGGATTTTGACCCAAAAAATACGAACGTTATCAACACGTTACTAGACTGACCTGTTGTGCCATACTCATTGATATGATGCATGTCATATCGCCTGTGATACCCGTATCAAATGCATCACCATTGAATAACCATTTCTTTCTCCGTTCTTTTTTCCGTGAGTGTTTTTATACATGAGTGTATATTTTCAGTTTATAAGTTAGCAGACTAATGAACTTGGAAAATGCGCCAGTGTTAAGTAATTGTGTTTTTTGCAAATTATATGAAATGTAAGGTTCTACACTCAATGTTGTTTTTCGTTGATACAAAAATATAACATTTCAAAAACATTTTTTTAACTTGTTACACTTAATAAAAAAGATATGTGATTCGATGTTAATTTTCAAAGTATAAACTTGAGGTTAATGTGACCTTTTGTCATGCAGTCATACGACGATCTGTTTACTGAAACTGTTATTAGTGCTGCGCAGTGTATAAATAAACATTTTAAATCAACTTGAAATACCTAGCTCCTGAAGTTTGACAGAGACGCATATTTAACGTACCCTCGGGGCCCCAGACTCTGTCTGCCTTTTGTTTATGCTAATTATTGTCTTACAAATACATCCACCCATATGACCGCATAATGACATTTCAAGCAAGCCGGTTTTTACATAAAATTTTATTTACTTGTCCAATAAAATAGATTGCTGCTATTTGTCTGAATTATTATCGCTCAATAAAGCTGTCAGTTGTAGCGAGTAAAAGCTGACATTTCGCTTTATGGCCACGCCCCTTGGGCTGTCACGTGACCGACTATGAATAGCAATTAATGTTATTCTAAAAACATTTTATTGGTCGTGGCATTATCGGGGCTTAGCGATACTGAATTATAGCAGTATAAGCTCTTTCCTCGGGCAAAACGGATTAGAAAGAAAAAAACTAACACATACGTAGACTAAGTTTGTATAGTGTGACCTCTACCGGTTGTGTAGTAAACTGTCTTAACTAGATTAGTGCGCATGAGTGAGAACTTGCCCTGGTCTGTTCGGTAGGAAACTCTTACAGTTGAAACACAATATATCATCTAACGGAATTGCCGAAGACGAAGTATTTACTAGTAAATTAACATGATGACATATCCCACATCAAAGACATCTTCATGCTAGTGGCTCTTGCATCTTTATGTCAATACGTGCCAAGCGTTTTTCTCCGTCGATATGTAGTTAAAAACATCGCCTTCGTGTTGGCGTGTGATGTTCTACATTGTTGGACATAGTACATGTACTATAAAGATACATTTAAGTTGTGACTTGTAGATATTATTCAGTGTGCATACATTTTCAAGAACTGAGTATTAGATATATTAATAATATATTAGTATAAGATATAGAGATGTACAGATTATACAAAATATGGAGCTGTGGTGTGGTTACCAACATGTGCATGTGGATTTCTACATTCCGTCCGCCTTATGTCTGTGATATTTTATATATCTCAACGATCTCTATCAATATCGTCGCATAAAGATATTTCATGCAAATAAGTTTTACTTAATTTTGTATTGACTTGTCCTCTAAGGAGGTTAAACATATAAACACGATTATAGAGCACAACATTAAACAAGAAATCCGAGACATAAAAGATGTCTTTAGTTAGACACAGAAAAATGTCCTCTGTATGCATACATATACGTAATAGTATATGAAACGATAGCAAGGTATTTCTTGAAGCTGTGAATAGAAGATGCACATATAAATCTCTACACGTAAAACCGGAGAGTGCATGTGTTCCGACATGTGTCTATGACGTATAGTGATATCGCAGGTTGGGGTAAAAGTTGGATTTGGGTTTATGAGAACAAAAATCTTATACATGAGAAGGTTTCAAGGAGCAACAAGTCTAAACGTCCTCCATATTGCACCAGCCAAACGGTGGACGACCATACCGCGACTAGTGTCAAGTCAGTGACTTTGTTACATTTACATTGCTGGAACTTACAATCGAGATTAGAATCAACATATCTAATCATTGCTTTTTACATGTATGTGAACTAAAAAACTGCATTGGCAAACGCTTTTCATTGTATTGCTGAAGTGAGATTTATGACTCGCCCTCCGCTGTGTTTATTTGACGCTCGTTGCGTCCAATCTGAGTTAAATTAATAAAAGGCATGCAAAAAGTGTTTCTAACTGTAGTTTGTTATTTGTTTATCACTTACATTAGACTGTGTAATGGAGTGTAAGACAATACCACATGGTAAGGAGACATCACCGCGAGTTGTGTTTTGTCTTGTGTCGGCCGAGGTGTGATATGAACGCTCTCAGCCATAGAGCACTGCTAGCTTAATAACAAACCATGCCAAACACTAAATAAACTTCACTCACGTTAAAACTAATCTTCCTCACTACTTAAGAGGTGTGAAAGTTTTCTGCCTGGGGTTAGGCTACTTGTTAGATCTGAACCCAGACTGCGTCGGATGTCGTCTGCCGGGAAGGGTTTATTGTGTAGCAGACGACACTTTTGAGGTCACGAACTAACCCAACCGGTCCAGGAAATGACGGGCGCTCGTTATAAGGCGCTGTGCGACGCAACAGGTAGATCAGTTACCTGAGTGCCGAGGTAGGAGAAGCATCTCACATACGACATTCGGGACAGACGAAACACGTCGCCATATTGAATTGTGGAAAGTTTACGGTTAGAGAAAGTGAAATCCCCGAGTTTATCTACGGTAACAGCTGGGACCTGTCCACATACCTGTCAGGTACAAGTTGACAGAGGTGCGCGCGCATTGGGTATTCAGCGCCACGTTCAATGTATTGCACCAATCAGCGAGAGGGTGGCCAGTAAAGTTGAGTGTCGGCACATGGTCTAGAAGTATAACAAAACATTTGGTGGTGGTCTTGCCTCGAGTTCTAGTCAGTTAGCAAGACGCAAGGGACATGGCCCCATATCTGGTAGCGTTGTTTTGCGCCTCAGCTGGGAAGAATGGAGAAGAACTGGGTTCGGATGAGGAACAGATTGTGTTATTCGTCTACCTGTTGTTTGATGTCACCAATAACAAGGTGAGTCAGTGGGAAGTCTGTCAGTGTCACTCACCTCCATCTGGGACCATCTCCGTAACACCCAGCCCCCCTTGCTCGGGCCCAATTTCTACCTCTATCGTTTGTTTCAGGTGATTGCAGTTCAACATCACTATGTGAAACCACAGCCTAACGAACTGTCGGAAACTTTGTTGACTGAAGACTGCAAGACAGAAACTGGGATAGATGAAAACGCTGTTAAAAACGGACAGTCACTGGACCATGTATTGGAGGAGGTACGTTCACAGCGCTAGCCCTACCTGTTGATTACAGGTATTCTTTTTGATCTTACCGACGCTCAGGCGAAAGATGCATGGATGGGACAGAAGGAAAAACTAGCCTTAGCATGCCTGACACTGTTTTGGGGACACATTGTGCTGCGATTAATTATAAGAGTCCCGAGTATCTCGCCATGCAACCTGTTGCACGGATATCGATCGCGCTAGGCTCCAGCCTGCGACGTTGCAGTGGAAGTGTGTAGTAGTCGTTGAAAGGGAGGGGGGCACAGGAAAGGGGACACAGGAGGGGAGGTCGTTATCACAACTCCAGACGCAAGGTTCTCATGCCCCCACAAATATAACATCAACACCTCCCACTGATAACACTATCTTCCTACCTACCTACATTCACGTACACCTGTCTCCTATTGTACACAAATAAGTATCTCAAACTTTCCCAGTATCAGGGATGTTTTCACTGTAGCCAAGGATCTGATTTCTTCTCGACATCCAACCCAAACCTACCTAGAAACTAACTCCATTATTTACAACTTTGATAAATGTTTGATCGTCAATCTACAAATTAGTCATTTTGCTCAGTGTCGAGTGTGTATTACAGGTAATGAGAGTATTTAACTATAGAGTAAACAATCCCCTTGATGTAGAAACGTGACCATACTGTAATTTAATCATATACTAAGCAAATCTGTATTCATTTAGAGAGAAACTAAACTGAGCTACCATATGGTAGATTCTTAACTTATAATTCAATGGCCTCAGCTGATCGATTTACATATAACTTTCATGAAATTGCATATGTGAACGTTACAATTACGAGTCGGAAATAATTTTTATCAAAAACATTCACTTTTCAAGATAATTTTGTGTGTTGTTGGATTGTTGATACTTGTGAGAATATCGCACACACGGCCATGTGTAGGTGTCACGTGACTTGCTCGTTGAACTTTCATTCATTGTACAAGGGAGAATATTGAAACATTAGCAACTCAACAGCGACACACATTCCACTAGAATCGACGTATACTCCTTGGCTTGTGTAAACAAATTTATGTAACTTTTGTAGCCGATCATAAATTCAAGTCGTCTATATTATCACTTTAATCCATGTTGGTCTCTCGATTTTATCTTCTAATTGACATGCACGTGGATCCGATGTATGGGGACATATAGGCACCTGGTACCTGGTAGTATACAATGTTTATTCCACATGAACGAGACCTGCATACGATCACTAAAACATGCCCTCGCTATACTGTGCCTCGCTATACGGCTTACCCTAATTCGCAGTGTAAACATTTACAGTAATGTACACGATACGATTGACATACCGTATGTTGTTGTTGTATAGGTTGTGACACTTTATTGTACATATAAACAAACAGACACATCCACAGTAACAGGCTAGATAATACATATGCAGTAATTATGTCACAACGTAAATGACCTATCCCGTGTGGTCGTAAATATATGTCATAGTGGGAGTTAGCGTTAATATGTGGCTTTACCTGCTAGGACCAATAGACACACTCGCAAACTGTTTTCAACAGAAGTCTAAAAAATGTCTTTGTTTCGATTCCAGGCTCGCAATATGCGAGCATTATAGTTTCAGTATAATTTGTTACAAAATTCAAAAAAATATTTGGCACTTTTTTATTTGCATTCATGTTGTGTCAGGTCATCACTACTATACAGGTGGTGATATTATTTTTGTTTATATTCATAAAAGAGTAGGCTAAATTATTCAGGGTAATATTTTATTATTTGTGTTTTGGTATTAATTCAGGTAATATTTTATTATTTGTGTATTGGTACTAGTTCAGGTAATATTTTATTATTTGTGTACTGGTACCAGTTCAGGTAATATTTTATTATTTCTGTATTGGTACTAGTGTAGGTAATATTCTATTATGTGTATTGGTACTAGTGTAGGTAATATTTTATTATTTGTGTATTGGCACTAGTGTAGGTAATATTTTATTATTTGTGTATTAGTACTAGTTCAGGTAATATTTTTTGTGTTTTGTATTTGTACTAGTGTAGGTAATAATTTACTAATATTTTATTATTTCTGTATTGGTACTAGTTCGGGTAATTTGTTTTCATAATAAATTTGTAGTTACTTCTCGTAAGTCATGCAGCTTTTCTTTCATGCGCATTCCTGAAGACTAGAGGATTATGTACCAAAATCTTGGGTACGCTCCACTAATAAATTTTATAAAGAGTTATTTATTTAAAATATGCAAACAAATTATCACTTATCTTAATGACAAGTTAGTGTTTGAATATAAGAATATGTTTACTTCTCACAGGTCAGCTGTTCACGTTATCGGCTAGTTTATCACGTGACCTATATATCCTTGTTAAATGTAAAGTTAAGTTTGCGCACACAGAATGGCAGAAATCCTGCAAACCCAATCATGACATGGTTTCTCTTTTCCAGTTTGACCGGTTCCTGTGTGCTAAAGGTGCCCACCCTGACCACGGGTCAAGGACATTCTGTTTTGTGACGGATGGTCAGAACCATCTACGTCAGCTGCTGCACCCGGAGGCATGTACCAAGAACATCTCCCTTCAGTCTTACTGTGGCTCCTTCTACGATCTCAGGAGGGAATTCAAGAGATTCTACAAAACGGACACTATAAAAAATATCAAAGAAATGTTGGAATGTATCCTTTTACATTGAATGTGACAATGTGTGATTCTGTTGGAGTACATGGGTGAGTTATTTCGTTTTGTGTTTAAGCGGTGTGGCATTAGAATTATTACCACAACATGACCCTTAGAAGGCTTTAGCCGTTGCTATAATCCAACACACAGACGCTGGTTACATCAGTATTCGTCCTATTATATACTTCGCTGTACAAATTCCACACGAGTCTCCTTGTCTCACGTCGGTCAAGTTTGGATATCATTTGTTGGATATGGGGGCTCATGCTCAGTCACTGGTTTGTCTGGTCCAGAGTCGATATTTTAAAGGCTACCGAGAAATTGTTGTAGTGTTGCTGATTGGCTAGTAAGTAGCATCGTCATTCTCCATCTGGTCTCTAACGCTTTGGGAAATGTGTGTATTTCGTGAGTGGCATGGGGCAATGTCGAATAGTTCTCCCATCAATATGGACTATATCACCTGACGATGTCGAATGGTTAACCGGTCAATATATAATATTTGACTGGGTAATATCAAATATGTTTCAAGGAATATAGATTTTCACGAGGCATTATCGAATAGATTACAGTGAAATGTCGAATTTTTCGCCCAGCAATATTGAATAGATCCCCGGGCAGTATCGTATGATTTAACCGGCAATATATATTATTTCACTGGGCAATATCAAATAGGTTTCAAGGCATATAGATTTTCACGGGGCAATATCGAAAAGACTACCAGACAGGATGTGGTATTACACGAGGCAGCGCATTAAAGTCTCTCCACTCTGTGTGTGGAGTGTCCCGACAGTCTCTGGGCTTCTGGACGTCTCGGAATGTCTCGTGTTGACATGCGGACCAGCTCATGCAGGCGTTGGGCTGGAGCTACTGGTCAGCCCGCCAGCTCGGAGGGACCTGGTGCAGCTTTATGGCTTGACATACTCGTCTTGGGTCCTCGAGCATGTGTATGTTGACGAAGTCTTGTGACGGTTGAAGTTGGCTGTAGGTGGATGTGATGGAGTTTAAGGGATGCAGTTGTAGATGAAACAGATGTTGGTCATGTAGGCTTAGATGTTGCCGTGGGTCATTTTGCTGTAGGTGATGTAGCTGTAGGTGATGCTTAGGTGATAGTTGTGATGACTGTAGTGTGTGATGGTTGTAGCTGTGGGTGATGTTTGTAGCTGTGGGTGATGTTTGGGTGATGTAGATGATGTTTGGGTGATGTAGATGTAGGTGATGTTGCTGTTGGTGATGTAGATGTGGATGATGTAGCTGTGGGTGATGTAGATGTGGATGATGTAGCTGTGGGTGATGTAGCTGTGGGTGATGTAGATGTAGGTGATGTTGCTGTTGGTGATGTAGCTGTGGGTGATGTTTGTAGCTGTGGGTGATGTAGATGTGGGTGATGTAGCTGTGGGTGATGTAGATGTAGGTGATGTTGCTGTTGGTGATGTAGCTGTGGGTGATGTAGCTGTGGGTGATGTAGATGTGGATGATGTAGCTGTGGGTGATGTAGCTGTGGGTGATGTTTGTAGCTGTTAGTGATGTAGATGAAGCTGTTAGTAATGTAGATGTAGGTGATGTTGCTGTAGGTGATGTAGATGTGGATGATGTTGCTGTAGGTGACGTTGCTGTTGCTGTTGGTGATATTGCTGTTGGCAATGTATCTAACCTGGACAGTGGTCAGAAACAACTTGACACATGAACGTACCCGAAGTCCTAGCTCACCTTTAGCCAGGGTATCTGTGCTAGCTAATTGTTTGGTGACTAAATAAGATGTATGTCTGACAATATAGTGTCCTGAGTGAACTGCCACCAGCATTGCCGGTTGATGTGTCAGGTCTGAGATGCCATACACGAGATAATGCATTCTCCATGCCTGGTAGGTCTGTGTGTCGTGAGTTACGGAGCGTCACAGGGCCAGGCCCCATGCACTCGGGTGTAGTGTCATATACATCAACCAGTATTCACATGCAACGGACCATAGCGCGCCTCCAAAGGCGTGGCGCTAAACATTCTCACAGCCAGCGTTGTGTGTAACACTGGAGGGGCAGGCCCTGGGGATCTCTTTCCCCTCTTCATTTGAAACAATCTCATCCTTGATCTTCGGTTATTTAAGATATAGAAATGCAGGAATGGTGTGTCGAATGTACATGCATATAACGGGGTACTGAGTATATATACTGAGTATGTGGTAAAACCGGGACTTAGTCTTAACACTCCCTGAAATGATGAAGCGACGGAAGTCCATTAAGTGACGGAAACTTATCACGTTTTTAAAACGGAACGGGTTGTTTAAGGGGCTTTTTCGCGGTATATCGGGGCTCTGGGGCGGAGTTGCTAAATATGAACTGCTTGAGTGACTGGGGATATATCGTGATGATATCACCAGTAGCTGAAACAGCGGTGAAGCAGGTCACGTGATCAAACTTTATTTACATCACGTAGTTACTGTTGAATTAAGCTTATAAGTTGTAGAATTAAGCTTTAAGGTGAGTGTGAAAGTGAGTGTGAGGGAGAGGGGGGGTGAGTGATGGAGAGATGGTGAGATGGTGAGGGAGGGGGTAAGAGATAAAATACCGTGGCACCTCATGTAAGGACATGCGGGATATGAGAATATGGGATATGAGATCATCACTTTCTTCGCCTATAAGTGTACGCCATATTTATATATTTGCGACCAATAAAGTTACACATTAGTCCATCAGACCGATAGGTACACCACAGATATGGCCAGCTTAGACACATATTGTTTACGAATGATACTGCCCTGACCCCTTCAGCCACTGGGTAAACAACAGACTTGACCCTATATATATATAGCACACAAAAATAGCGCTGTCTCGTCCTTACAGCGCCCCCATCATGCAGCTCCGTGTCCTCAATGCCCAACTGTGTGATATGTCCCACTGTGTGATATGTCGTAAATGCCCGACTGTGTGATATGTCCTACTATGTGATATGCCCAACTGTGTGATATGTCCTACTGTGTGATATGTCCTAAATGCCCGACTGTGATATGTCCTATATGCCCGACTGTGATATGTCTATATTCCCGTCCTATAATAAGTATTAACGCCCGACTGAATTACCCGTGTTAATGTCCGATTCAGTGATATCTACTGCTGCCAGACTCATTGATATGTAAAAGACACATAATTTGTCCTTTATACACGTAGGAAATCAGGGGAAATATATGCTCAAATTGTCCCTGACGAGCAAAACAGCGGTTATGTCTGGCACACATCGACTAGATTTCCAATATACATGTCATGTTCGGTACACTGCATACGCTGGATTGACAGCAACAGGAGTCTAATGCTTAATGCATGTAGTGTAGAGCCTTGCTGTCCACTTTAGGTATACGAAGTGTGAGACTATATGTTGTGGCGAGAACAGGTGCTCGATTCAGAATGAAGACATGTATACATTAATATGTATGCATCGTTTGGTAGCAGTGCGCCGTGGTTCGCTTCTCGGCAGTCTGTGTGGACTTGCGTATGTGTCAACCTAAATAGTCCATCTATGTGGTCTACCTAGATATTCTACCTCGTGGGGATTCCGGGTTACAATAGGTCCACAGCAACCTATGCTGGTCGTAAGAGGCGACTAAATGGATCGATGGTCAGGCTCAAAGACTTGGTTGATAGCGTGTCATCGTACCCCGACGGTGTGGATCGTTGTTCACAATACAGTAAACTACGGTTATAACGAACACGCTTATAACGAACTGACGGATATAACGAACTAACTTTTTAGTCCCGACTATTTGCTGTAGTTATGCTGTATATATGCTTATAACGAACTACGGTTATAACGAACTAAAAATAGTAGTCCCTTTGAGTTCGTTATAACCGTAGTTTACTGTATCAATCATGGTCAAGACTCGACTATTTAGCCACCGTCATATCTGGAATAATGTTGAAAGCGGCGTTAAAACAAACAAGCAAACGAAACCTTCATAGTCGACACATTCAGTCTACCAATATGATCTACCTGTGTGCAGAACACATGGAGACAGGTAGCCAGGTAGCCAGGGCCGCTTGATGTCCAGGGGTTAAGGGTTAATTACCTGAGGTCAAGGTTCACCACCGGATTCTCTGGTGATATAACGTATTATTCGACATGACGTCATGTTCAAGATAAGCGTAAATTCAAGTTTCTGGTAGTTATACAAGGGGGATCAACTTCGCGTCTTTCATCAACTTGTTTGCCATTGTTTACAGTATGGGACAATTGGGAGTGAGACTGGAGGACAATAAACGTGATTTGGTCGGTGTGGCCCAGTGCGCCGCAGTCATAATGCCCCCTGTTGCCCGTGGCGGGTGTTACAGGCAATCAGGGGTCCGTGAAAAGCCGGGTCTGCGTTGTCCGGTACAGCCTCACTCTGGTGTCAGCTGGCCGGAGACGTGGTTGCTGGGCCGTTGGTGACGGCTGGCCCGAGACGTGGTTGCTGGGGCTCTGGTGACGGCTGGTCGGGCTTGCAGGGCTTGCTGGGACCCAGTTTGGTTCAAGGGGCATTCTTGGGTTAAAGGTTCCAACCACGCTAGGGTTTTGGTTTGTGTGAGATCAGTGACTGGCTCTCGACCCAGTGGACTGGTTGAGATATGTGGCTACCTGTACCCGGGGTGGAGTTGTTGGTGTACACGCTCAGACTGCTGATCTACCCGAGATTAGCGAATCCACTTTCCTTGAAGGTCCGATCAGGTTCCCCAGCTTGACTTTCTATCACTCTTCCCATCTTGAGTTAGCCCTGCACCCGACTGATCAAATCAGAGCCTTTCTACCCTGGCGTATCAACCGTAATGCCAACCCTACACGATATATCTACAATGTCGGCTACCTTTACAATGCCAATGCATTGACTCTGGATTTCTCTTACAATGGTCAATCATGGCATGTATCACGAACACAATTTGCATGTTTCGCTTTATCTGAAGTCTTAAATTTCACAGATGCTTTCCAAACCAAGTTTAAACATGGCAGTGAACAGCTTCACACCTCTATAATGTGACACCCAGACGTCGATATGTTTGGCAGAAGTCTTAAAACAAAACCCCTATCCGTGATTACGCTGAGACCAGGTTTCCCCGGTTGAGTATCTGTATGATCAAGTGAGTTTGGCAAACTGGTTCTCCAAAATACCAACGTTTGAATGAATTTGACTTTCTCACGCTGGGTCCTTCTTCAGGGCGGGCTTATGTCCCTGTTAAAAGCAGACGATCTATCTCGCACATATTACTGAGCTTGCTCAGTGGGAAGCAGACGATCTATCTCACACACATTACTGAGCTTGCTCAAGGTGAAGCAGACGATCTATCTTATACACATTCCTTCTTAAGCTGTCAGAAGCAGACGATCTATCTCACACCTTTTGCTGAGCTTTCTCAGTCAGAAGCAGACGATTTATCTCACGTTTTTGAGCCCATCCATAAGCAGACGATCTACCGCATGTTGCTGAGCGCTGTTAAATGCAGGCGGACTATCTCCCACGATATGTACAGACGTCCCACCTCCCACCTTCCCCGGTGTTCCCTCTCCTTATTTTATCTATCTTTGTGTTCTTCCATCCACTAAGTGACCCTCCAGTTTTCTTCAACATGGCGACCGTGTTTGTTGATGGGGCTGTTTTTGTCGTGGTGTTGATATTACTGATCAGTCCGTACAAGTGTTGATTTAACCCTCTGTCTCAGGATGAAGGATGTAGCGTGACCTTCCCCTCTATAACGCAGAGCGTGGTGAGTTGTAGGGTATGCGTGGGTGCATATCCACCCGTATTACCCACATTGATACACTGTGGCCCCTTATACCCGGTCTGGGATCGGCAGTAGGGAGATAGCGTGTTTGTATGTACACGACATGTTCAGCCAACACCCTTCTGTCACGTTTGACAGCGACGATGCACAGATCGCGTATATAAAAGAAATTTACATATTTGTATACGTTTTGTCGCGTCAGGGGTTAAGTTTGTGTACATATTTACACTCTGTATTTTCTCCCCGATATTTAACCACAAACTGGTATCGTAATCAACTTGTCCCCATAATTATACTGAGAACCGAACGGAGGTCGGAGTTGACACGGAGGTGTCGGAGAACAGTTCTGGGAAGTAAGTCATCGATATGTCGGAACCAAGAATAAATCAGCTCTGGTAAATAGGCCACTCGTAAATGCAACAACGCCGGTGATGTCCTATCTATACCTGGAATATGATGATAAATATGATTCAAGTCCGGGTGTATAGAATTACATGAAGCGACTGTGCACGGTACAGACACGTGGTGTAGGTTAAGAGACATAAAGTGCCTGAGCTAGTACAGTATTGTGTAACTTGAATTTATCACTCCCGTTGAAGTTGATAACAGATGTCATCACTTTACGGTCATGTTTTATCTTGTCAAGTTTCATTACCCCCTCACCCCCACCCCCCACCCCCTCAAGTCGTTTAGAGCGCATGCGGGTATTCACTAATATATGTTTGCTGATAATCTGCCGGCATTTATTATGCTTCACGGAGATTGTCAGCTTAACGGTCTGTGTGCTGTTTATCAATAAATTGGGCCCCGTCGTGTGTTCAATAACGGCGTTATTTAGTAAATTTATCATATTCCTATAGAAATCCATATGTGCGATGCCTAGCATGGAAAGGCCATTGTTGGGTAGATATTACATTAACATGTTGCTCGACTGAGACGAGAGCACCAGTGAAATGGAGGGAGTGGTGAGGGGGGATTCTGCTGTGAGGGACTGACGAAAGATTATTAGATAGCGTTCGGAATTATGGAGTGACGGTATTATAACTGTTTAAAATGAGGTTACAATCCCTGTGTATAATTAATCTCCATCCCATGTCAGCTTCATCGATCAGCTGACAGGCCTCTGCGGGGAGGGGGAGGGGGAGGTGTGTCAGAGGGGCAAGGGGATAGTGTAGATATATGGGTCATTGTACCAAGGAGCACGAACGTCGAACCCACGCCCATCAGTGCAACCACATAGAAATAATCTTCAGTTGTTATTGGAGTAGTAAAGTTTTGTCCAACTTATGATTCCGACCTGAAGTCGAGCCAAATTGTTTGCCTCCCTAATTACTATTACCCGATCTGCGCCGGGGACAAAGGGTGCGTGAACGAGAGGACACGGTTCAGTAGCCAGATGACGGCCTGCCAGATTCAGTTACGTGGTCTGTTGTTAGGATAACAGTACATTGTAAAAATACAAGACTTTTGTGACAAAAGGCGCTCACAGGACGCCGCCATTAGGCCCCGAGTTCCCATGGTTGGCCTTTCTCGTCCTACTAACGATGTCCACGTACGTCGTCCACAGCACGGAGCCACAGCGTCAGACTCCCGAGTGAGACCGTGACGAAATGTGGGAGAATGTGGCTCGTGTCAACACGCACCGTTTCACTCTTGGATGCCGACAGTCGGTTATGCTAATATGACAGCACCCGCAGTGTGCGATACGGGTGCGGGGATCAAGTCGCATATTAATCGTGTTAACAATTTATAGGTGCATTAGATCCGTGACACGGGTGATGACATAATGGATGCTAAGAACACGACAGGCGTTGGGATGGGTATCCCGGGGCCTCGGGTCATTGTTTGGGTTTATACGGTATCCAGATTATGCAGCGGTGAAGAGGTTTTCTTCAGAGACAATGCACGACGCATAAACACCATCATATCACCACGGTCTCACTTGGTGCTGTTGGGGCGAATGCTCTCCGACGTGATATATGGCTGTATTATTGCGGATTGTGGGGGCATTCAACCTATTTCCCTCACTCACCCAAAAGTCAACTACGATTCTAATTGTTGATTATTTTTGAGAGCTGGAGGCTAGGCGTGACAGGAAGGGAATCCATAGGCAGTCCACACCTGCTGTAGATGCATGATACACCCTGCATCCCGTTCATCCTCCGACTTCAAGTAGCGGTAGTCGTTGCAAGGAGGAAGTAGAGTGAGTGAGTGAGTTTGGTTTTACGCCGCTTTTAGCAATATTCCAGCAATATCACGGCGGGGGACACCAGAAATGGGCTTCACACATTGTACCCATGTCGGGAATCGAACCCGGGTCTTCGGCGTGACGAGCGAACGCTTTAACCACTAGGCTACCCGACCGCCCCTAGGAGGAAGTAGATGTAGATGTACCTTAGTGACACTTTTATGGTGACCGATGTGATTGATCCGGGCGAGTTATCTCGCCAGCAGGAGATTATGACAGATCAACGTCTTCCCCAGTTAAAGGTAACGGTTGTCACATTGGACTGATTTGCGATGTGTTTGACTCCGGGGTACGGAGACTCCTATTGCTGTGGGTGATGGATGATGCGTGTCTCCCTTGCCTCAGGCTAGGTCACATCTAGGTCACGTGACATCGTACCCCCTCGGGGTGCTGGCGAGATAGCCATGCATAACGTTTAGATGTGTTGTTTTTGTTGGTGTGGTGTTCGACGGCCAAGGTATTCGGGGTTAATGGCTGTCTTGAATATGACGGATGAGAGACCAGCCGTTTTCTTTCTTGTTAATGTTTATGGTTTTTCCGCAGCAACAAATGAGCAATGTAGTGTCTCAATGATCCGCATAAATCGTTCAGACACTTGCAACGCCTCGCAAACAATCTAACTGTTGAACGTTAAAGATGCTATGTTGCTACGAATGTCGAAATTGAACATATTCCCTGAAGCAGTTGCGTCATAATGGCACGAGCAGTCAGTACCGGTATTTGTACAATCTACCGTTATCTCGGTGTCTGCTGGGCTATAGATAGAAGATTAAGGAGTACAACAGGTGCGCGATTTCAATGACGTGTGATTGTTATATATAACTCTATTGTCAACGCATTGCCATCCCTCCAGGCTCGTCCCACAAAATAACCGTATTCTATTCGCCAGCCAAACTTAATCGCCAATCTTTAGAAAAACGTTTTAATGAACAATTTTATGCATGCTTGGATATCCGATGTTTATCTCGTCTTGTTGCACAGTAACATTTGCCGGTGTAAATTTGACATAGGTTGTTACAGTTTCCTGAAAAGTCTCAAATGAATGCGGGTTGGCACCTTTACGACATAACCTAAGACCACATTGCGGCACCACCCGTCGTGCCTATTTACGGCATGCAGCGATATCGGCATGTTTTATTTGCTATCCAAGGCAGGGTGCTGCAGTCTAAAATTCCTAAATATGACACGCTGTCATGCAAATGTCGGGTCACAATCCACAGCGCATTCAAGCATTTTACGACAGTATATGCCTTACGTCACTGTCGCTGAGTTTATTTTCACATTGCATAATATTTGCATATCGTTTACATATCATTAGTAAGGACACGGTTCATGCTTGAGTCGTACAACCATATATTTAGCCTATATACAATGTATGTCACAGGTGGGGGCGAGGGTTTGTTGTCATGGCAACAGAACCATGATAAATGGACTGTTTTACTAATTGCACGCAGGGGGATATTGATGTCGTGAAAACGCAGGGACGTGTCATGGCAACACGTGGTATTTGATATGCGCATGCGTACACGAGCTGAGTATGGATTGCACTTGCGAACTCTTGAGGACGATAACCATACTCCACCATGGAGACTCATGAAATATTTTCAAAATGGAAAACCGTTTTCTCACATGTATGTTCCGTGCCTGACAGCAATGACATCATCGCTGTGTAATTATGTATTGGGGTGGATACTCCCTATTCACTGGATAGACTGCTCACCAGGAACCTGAAGCACCCAAATTACAGGGACATACCGGGTTGGAATAGGTCCCCATCATCCTATGATGATCGTAAGATGCGATCGGTCTTCCAGCAAATTGGCGGCGGCCAAGTGATCCGAGTGTGGACCAGAAAACCCAGTGATTGATATCATGAGCAACGATCCACGCCGTCGGGGTATGATGACACGCTATCAACCAAGTTGAACCTGACCACCCCATTCATTAAGTTGCCTCTTACGACCAGCATAGGCTGCTAAGGATCCATACTGACACCGAATCCCCACGCCGTTGGGTATAGTATAAACACCATACTACACCAATAAGGATTGTCTATAGGCAAATACCCTTGAAGATCCGGGTTAGAATTCGTCATCAGCAACCCTTGCTTGCTGTAAAAGGCGTCTATGCTTGTCGTAAGAGAAGGCTAACGGGATCGGGTGGTCAGACTCGCTGACTTGGGTGATGCATGTCATCGTATCCCAGTTGCGTGGATCGATGCCCATGCTATCAATCACTTGACTGATTGGTCTGGACTCGATTATTTAAAGACCGCCGTCCTATAGCTGGAATATTGCTGAGTGCGGCGTTAAACAACAAACAAAATCGTTCGCCACAAAACCGGTCATCGCCGTCAAGTGATGAACACCATACACACCCGAGCTCGCCGATCCAACCGGACGAGGGAACACAACACAACGATTCAGCGAGGTATGACCCGCACACTTGAGGGTCGGTCGGCACCTCCTGTGTTGCGAACGCCACTGAATAGCCGACAATACACTCCCCAATGTACAGCAGTGTATCAATTAGCCGTAGTGCCGGATTAGAGGTGTGGGCAACTCCTGCATTGGTATATCCATATGTTCAATATACAGTGTGCTTCTATAGACGTTACCCTTCACAATAATGACATACATGTGACTAGCATTGACGTGAATAATAGCAGCGCGTGTAATGGGGATTAACGACTATGCAACGATGTGGCACGTTTAGTGGATCTGCTGCATACAATCTGTAAAGGAAGCAGTTCTGTCTCTTCTGATCTGTGATGATGAGAGATAAAGTGCAGAGTAATCAAATTTGATGGCTGATAATGCTGATATGAATGTCAACAATCATCTACATTCTGTCAATACGCCACCCTCCCCGTACTTATCTGCCCTCAACGCCCAGTCTCTATAACCTGTTGATCCGATTAGAAATATCATACTGCCCCTTGTTAATCCTCGCAGTTTGTGGGCAAATATGAGTATCTGCTTAAGTGAGATATTTACTAAGTGTATTTACTCTCTGTATTACCAAGTAACCGGGCAGCATGCGATAATCTTGAAATGAGAATTTGATGTAATTTATCCACAACAGCGTATTATCCCTTGCCCCCCACCTCCACCTGTGGGTAGTACTGACGTGTGCGCCACTGGTATTGAGTTTCTGGGGGGCACGGGGGGCTTAGTCATTTGTCGTCGGAATTGTTCGTAGTTGTGTCCCTTGGGCATGCTAGACTATGTCCCAGGCTACTGGTTAAAGCGTTCGATCGTCACGCCGAAGAACCGGGTTCGATTCCCCACATGGGTACAATGTGTGAAGCCCATTTCTGGTGTTCCCCGTCGTGACATTGCCTGGAATATTGCTATCAGCGGCGTAAAACCATACTCACTCACCAGTCCTCAAATAGGAGTAAAATGGATCGGATGGTCAGGCTAGTTGACCTGGTTGAATGCGTATCATCGTACCCCGATGGCTCGGGCGTTGATCACACTGTCAATCACTGGTATGACTTGTTATTCTTGAATATCATGACTAGCGTTAAGAAAACTGACTTTTCACGCCGTTCTTTTTTCACCAAAGAAGTATAAAACACATATTCCGCATGAAGATACAACCAAACAATATATGAAATAACGTTCCAATAGGCACTGACTCGCTGACGTCATTCTGTTTATATGTGCTACTATTGTAGAGATGAATCGGCTCAGATTCCATTGCTTGTCCCACCCAGCCGTGTGTTTAGCACTTAAGATTATATCATGTTAAGAGGATGCTATTGTCGTCCCTTTCAAACGACTGAAATAGAAATGTTCAACAATCTGGGTATTTAACGGTATGCTTTCTGTCATAAACTGAATCTGGAGGGATTCCTTTCATTTGCTTCAAAAAGTCCGTGATTGGAGCGTGCTCTGATCAGGAGGCGACGTGACCTTGGAGGCTAAGTCTGTCTCTTAATGTCTCGGGGTAGTGTTTGACGGGCTTTGCGATTGTTTGAGTTGAGCATGGCCAAGTTTGATCAAACATGCAATTCTTGATCTAGCTAAGGCTGCATTCAGAGGCTGGTCAATCTACAACTGGTACTCACTACTGTTTCTTGTTTTCTCCGTCCTATTGTTTGTGTGCAGGAAATTGACGCGTTAGAGCAAACTCGAGATATGGATCTTTCACAAACACTGAACAGACCCAGCTTATAGTCGAGGCCTAGGTCGCGTTATAACGTTTCTTAGTCTTCATTCCTGTTCCGTTTCTCCATCACTTTCACTGTCTAGTTTTTTTACAAGACTTGGTCTTTGGTGATTGTTTAAACGCTGCAGGCTGATATAATCGCCCATCATTCACTTTCGTCTACCCAGAGTAAAACCTCTTGAACGAAGGTGTTATATTAACGCTAAAAGAACACACACTTGTAACATAGCTGTCGCTTTGTGATGCAGGTTACACTCCAGGTCATCTCGACCCTTGGAGTGCAATTGAAACACGATGATTCAATCTGACAAGACTTCAGTCATCAGAAATGGAACGATCAGAAATGATAGTAGTTATGAATTACAACTTATAACACGACAGCCGTTTTTATTTCAGTGGATATTTAAACAACATTGTCAGAACAAAATGTTATAAGTCGTCATGTAACTCATTTTATCGACGCGTTATCCAGTAACGAATAGATCCGCTGGACATGTGGAACGTTACGACCTCACTATCCCACATACTATTTCCTTAACGACATGTTCAGACCTGGGTCTACAAGAGGACCAGTCCGTGGAGTATGGCGTCAGACAATGCCAGGAAATGGCCAGCATCCTACACAGACTCATCAACGATGGTGAGTATTATAATTAGTTGTGTTGTTAGTAGTACATGTTTGTCGATACTTTTTAATTTTGTGTTTGCTTCAACTGAAAGTAATACAAGAAATGGGAAACGTAGATTTACAATATTCAGAGGTGATGTTCCAACTTCGAAAAAGAATCCAGTTTTATCCTCTGCGACATCTTTGCGCATGCGCGAGACCTTGTGACCTTGAACGTAAGTCACGTTGGGGCGACTGGTGTTGAAGGTGTACATTGGTTCGGGCTGCGCGTGTGTTTGCCGATGGAGTAGCCACAGGGGGGGAATTCAGGGAGTCTTAGTCAAATATTTATTTCTGCCGCAATCCCTGGCTCCCATCTTCTTAGCTTGTCGTCTGTTTTCACCTTCGACCCCATTCGGTTGACCCCCTGCTGCTCGACATGAGTTGTCATGGTAACACAGCAGAGCCCTTATCACGGAAAAGCAATAACATTTAAAGTTTAATTACACATAAATTTACGCTGCAGCTTTAATATCTCTCTACTCTGTACTTTAGAAATGCTATTCATGTACCGATCCAACTTGATGCACTTAACTGGCGGTAGTGGGAACCATTAAAAGATTATCGTTTATGAACTTATGATGAAAAGCTATATCATATGGACTTGAAAATATCGATCGACTTGAGATTAAAAGTAAGCCGGGACTATTTCAACCTATGCAATATATTTGATATTGAAAATCTTCAACCATATTTTTGTAGACCTCATTAACATGACACAGATAGATACAGCGTAGGTTGTAAGCTTGATATCTTTGGGAGAGAAACACATGTTGTCAGGGAGATTGCGATAGGGTGACTGTGACTCTACAAATATCATGTTGCCATATAAAACTTGCTTATCTATTAATATTCAACAACAAGATGGCGCTGCGCATATTGATCTCATTGCGAGCTGATAGTTGAGCAGCAGATGGCGCTGTGCTGTCAGACCTGTCGTCACAGATGGGGAGCCAACTCGAGTTCGTCTCTTGTTCCCAGCTCCGTCTCTGAAAATTCTCCATAATATACACTCATTATTGGGAATCGATCACGTGACTAATATCATACCAGCTGTTGAGTTGTTAATCGACTCTGCCTGAATTCTAGTATGCGAATATGCATAATTTGTTTATCATGTGTTTCGGCCTGTTAGAAAAGTGTATCAATGTCAGAATACATTTGATTAAGTTACCATGGTAACGAAATAATAACCGTATTTATTCATATATAATATTTTTGTATACATATTTAATGCAAGGTTTTTCTTATCGTGGATGGTTGCAAGGGGTCACGGTAGAAAATTTGCGAGAGTTGACGAGAGTATGGTATCGCATTACTTCACTAGACGACTATCACGTCATTGAGCTATAGAATTGTTGGTGTAATTACCTGATAAAATCACAACCTTAGACGGCTAAGACTCCACATCAACGGCATTTGCGGTGCCACGTAGGCGTCTATCTACACGTACGTACATGTTTAAAAGATGAACTTTGATATATGACGCTCCACCTTGACGCCAATATGCTGTTAGAAGTTGTGTCGTGATAACGATATGAAAATATTCAGGTAATATGGAGCAGCATGGTCATGAGTCGACACAGACATGCTCCACTGAGAGGATTTAATCCTGTGCTTCCTCAAGCGTCTGCCATAGCGCGACCCTGCTTGGTTTGCGCATGCTTGTGTGTAGAAGACTTCCGGTTGTGCCACAGCGTTGTGGGTCACGGTTTCGGCGTTAAAGTGCCACATGCCATGTTGCCCCGTTAGATCTGTGGCTACGCCCGTTAGCGTGATCGCCGTCAACACTCGCCATATCTCGTAACCTTTCAGGGTGTACATTTAATTGGTAGCAAATGACAAACGCTGTTTCGTGCACCATCATACGACTCCGCGAAGGTGTGGGTAAATATAAGTGTTATCTCACAGTTAAAGTCAGCAAGTAGTTACCCCGTCCCTTCCCAGCCGAGACCTACATGGTCCCTGTCGCTAATCCAACATCACACCCCTTCCGCGTCCCGGCGTTCACCTGGGAGCCATGAGCGTTCAGACACACCTGTGAAGTGCAGCAACGGTGCAGTCGGTGCACCAACCGCACCGACTGCGTACTTGCTCACACAGGGAATGCAGTCGCAGCGCATCGTGTTTCCCCGCATCGCATTTACACCGCCATTTACCCACCTGACAAAAACCGTTAGTTCTGCTTGATGTCGTCCGACAATTCGCAGATAATGACTATCTGGGTGTGTCAGAAAGGGCACGCTGGAACTGACAGGGTTTTACAGAAAGGGCAGTGTCAGGGGTGAATGACATTTTGGCCATTATGCTTATGGTATACAGTTTTCAAACCATTCGGAAAAACGCATTGACCTGCATTGTCAGAAAGCTATATCAAAGAATGTATACTACTGGAAACAAGTTAAAGAGCGCCCACAATTAGGAGGCTTTGTGTTGCTATAGCCACCAACCATTACAGATTAACTATAGTCATATGAAAACATAATCTTTTGAGTAGTATAGTTCAAAATGCGCTATGATATCACCTAACTTTCCATATATACTCGCCCAATCTTTTCTGTTGTGTAGTGACACCTAGGTTCAAGGGAGAACCTTTTCGTACACTGAACAAAAAGAGCTAGGGATCATGATTATTTTGGGGGATATTTTGATGACATTATGTGCTAAGTCTTCACTACCAAAATTACCTCTCAAACATACGCATGATCCGTAACATTTATGTTCAGTATATATGAATCAAAGTATGTTTAAAGTAACTTCTTGCGATGAAAGACTACGACTGTCGTACTTCACAAGAACATGAAATCAACGAGGAACACATATCAGATCCATTCTTCCCTTTTCTCCTTCTGATGCCAACCGTCTTGGCGCTGCGGCTTTGCCGAACCATGACATTGTTTCTGCAAGGTGAAAAACGGGTTATATTCAGTGAGCCAACTGCTAATACGCATATCCCATTGGTAACTCGAGCTGGACGTCGTCTCATCTGGAACATGATAATATTGTACGTTTAATCATCAGAACGGCCGATAGAGCGACACGTGGGCACGCGTGTGGTGTCACGAAGACTGGTCTGTTGTTGAAGACAAGTGGTGACAGGTCACTCGATGTTTTGGTCGATTACTTTGTTATTGCTCATCTTACTTACGTAGAAGTTAAACAATGACAACAGACCAGTGATGGGTGTTCAACAATGAGTTCTCATGACGTCATTTCTTTGTAGGTCACGTGCTAGTCGAGCCAGAAATCATCAGTGAGCGCCTGGAACCAGGGATATGGTAAGCATAACATTCATAGATTTCCAATTAATATTTTAAAATCAGCTTTGAATTCTCATTGCCGCATTTGTCCAACGTTTGATATCCGGGCTCTAAAGATACGGTGGTTTTCCATAGATCAACTTCCGGTATTTGCGGGGAGACACTTGTGGCTTTTTAATTGTCTCTGTCAGAGCGCGCGCTCCTGTTTCCAGGAGACATGGCATCGGAAATTCTGCCAGAATTAATAAAAGATGGAATTAGCGATAAGGCGTAATAGAATTACCATTGTTTGCTAAAGTAACGACATTCTTCTTCTTCCTGAATGACAATATTAAAACCAGTCCACTAGTGGCGTTGTTCGACGTCTTATCATGTTGGATTCTCGCACCACATCTCTCTCTGTCTACAGCAGCAAGACTGACATCGTCGACGACAATACGGTTGTCCGGGCACGTGGGTTGCCATGGCAATCATCAGACCAGGACATCGCACGTTTCTTCAAGGGCTTGAATATAGCAAAGTAAGTTTTCATACATGAAGCTGTTTCTAATTTACGTGAATTCCATAATTAATATTAAATATCATTGAGTAAGCAAGGCTGTTTTTCTTCTCCTATTGAATTGAAAATAGTTTTAAAAAAGACCTGAAGTATGGTTCTATTCCCACAAGGGTACAAGGTATGAAGCCCATTTCTTACTGCTAGGAATATTGCTAAAATTTTGCTTAAAAATAGCACAAATATCGCCTAAATATTGTTAGAATATTACTTACAGTAGCGTTAAACCCAAACAAATTCACTCAACCGCTAACATAACGGTAAAAATAAACGAAAATACCCATCTTCTCGTACATTGATCCTATTAGCACGTACGACTAAATTTCCTCAGCGCCGCTGTTAGTAGTGGACTGTGCTCAACAGTGGGGTACAACAAGGAGTATTATCCAGTCAGCCTCTTTAAAGAAACACTGTATTTACAGGGGAGGTGTGGCGCTGTGTTTGAGCCCTCAGGGACGACGGAATGGTGAGGCCCTCGTGAGGTTTGATGGGGAGGTTCACCGCGATTTAGCGCTAAAGCGTCACAAACATCATATAGGACAGCGTTATATCGAGGTGTACAAGGCCACAGGCAAAGACTTCGTCAACGTGGCAGGAGGTAAGATCGTTTGTGTTTCACGAGTTGCCTCCCCTGTGTGGGGTCGTAAGGATATATCCAAGACGTGTTGAGATCAATCGTAAAACACTCTCAGTCAATTTTACAATCTAGTTACATTTGACAATAATTTGTTACAACAATGAAAAAGATGCTGTTTTTTTATCACCCAATACACTACCGTAAAGACCCAGGTTAGAACTGATCTTCCACAACCCATGCTTGTCCCATGAGGCGACTAACGGGATCGGGTGGTCAGGTTCGCTGTTTTGGGTGATGCATGTCATCGTATCCCATTTGCGTAGATGGATGTTCATAACATCAATCACTGGATTGTCAGATCCAGATTGTTTACAGGTCGCCGCCATACAGCTGGAATATTGCTGAGTGCAGCGTTAAACAAACAAACAAACACACAATGCACTACCAACAATCTGTACAATAGTGTTACCAAATTAAAACTTCAGTGGAGTTTTTGTGTGGAATCTAATCAGTAGAACCTTTTCTTCCACAGGGAGTAATTCAGAGGCACAAGCTTTTCTTTCACGTGGAGGTCAAGTTATAATACGCATGCGCGGACTTCCCTTCACGGCGACTTCTCAACAAGTGGTGAGTACGAACACTTTGGATTTGTTTGCGGTGTAGAAAAAATGCATTAGTTATCTGTGAAACAGACTTACAAATGCACATATGAAGACATATTACAGTGTAGACGTATAAACTGTAGTCGTGGTGACTGGGATGGTGTAACAGAGTACAGGCTGCACGCCACATCATTCTGTCTGTGTTATTTTCAGCAGTGCTGTGTATGATCACGTGACTAGTGGCTCTCCCCCCTGGAGGTAAGTGCTGGGAAAGGCTAGTAACAGACCTGGCGTGTGGTGATTCTTGTTTGGTTGGTCGCATCCACGGTGTTAATGGTCCAGTCGAATTGCAGGTGTTTTGGATTTGGACGGTGCGGGGCGGTTGCTGGCTACTTTCAATTACCTTTCTCACTTCCGACGTCCATTCCTCACTGGTGGTGCCTTTTGGGCGTGGATGTGGGCGTGTCTACTCGAGTAGTGGGCAGGGTCGGGTGGGGGTGCTGCATGTCGGTGTAATGTCCATGTCATCTACTAGCCATGCTATTTCCTGTGTTTGCGCTTGCAGCTGGAGTTCTTCGCGAGAGAGCCGAATCCATGTCAAGTATTGGACGGAGAGGACGGTATCCTGTTCGTCCACTACCCTGACGGGCGCTCTACCGGAGATGCGTTTGTTCTGTTTACCTCCGAGGACGAGTCAAACAAAGCCCTGAAGAAGCACCGGGAGATCATGGGCACACGATACATCGAGCTGTTTAAGAGCACGACAGCGGAAGTCCAGCAGGTAGCTCTCCTGCTAAAGAGACCCAAAGTTGCGTCACTTCCGGATAGTTCGCGTCGCCCAATACACATAACTCGTGGAGTAACCGTCATAGTAATGTAGACACGCGAGAGAAGACCCGTGGAGGATATGTTAATTTGAGGAGGAGGAACCGGCAACAACCCTAGGGTCAGCCCCCAACACCGAACATCTGCTTCCTACTTACCCTTTATATGTCAGTTAACCCTTCAGCAGCATTTTGTATATTTTGTGGTTTGAGGTATTTTAGAATATTTGGTTCAAAGGTGGTGAGAGGGCGTCTGCTCGCAATGTGGTTTTGGGACTGTTTGTTTACTATTTGGTTTGAAGTGTTACCATAATGAGATGAAATAATTTTCATTGTCTAACAACGCATATTTTTTTCAATGTTCAGACATCATTCATGATTTGTCATAATTTTATTTGAGAAATTCTCCAAAAATATAAAAAATGGTAAATGAAATTTGGAAGATATGCTGATGACATTTTAGAGATAGTTGAGTTGGGTAAACACTTGAACCACATGTCTAGCAGTACTGTTATATAACGTACATATAGACGAGGGTATAGCATAACATACCGCACTTAGTGACACCACGTGACAAGGTGCTCGTCACGTGACGATCCATGCACCAAATACGCGCTCAGCTTTTGGTCTCTTGGCAAATATCTGTCTTTCTTTCCACTCTTTCCATGAAGAATATCCTCTTTTAATTGTAAAAATTAATTATGCTCTCATTTCGTATAATTTTGTTTATGATAAAAGCTAAATTGAATCGTTTTCCTTATGTTTTTTTTCGTGAAACAATTTAACAATTCTAATTCAGATTACACAAGACAACTAATCTGGTTTTGTTGGTAACATTTGTTTGTGTTCTTGTAACGAAATTTGTCTGTTTATTTGGTTTGAGGAGTTGTACGTCACTAACCCTTTGCGGTAACTGTAGCTGTGTAATGTGCTCTACAGGTTCTCAATAGGAGCATGGATCCTCGCAACCCCGAACAGCAGGATGGACAACTTCCGCCACTCATTGCGCAGCTTCCGGCGCAAGCAACAACAGTGCCTACCATCATTCCTCAAAACCTAATCACTGCTGGGACAAGGAAAGACTGTGTGCGCCTGCGCAACTTGCCTACCATAGCACAAGTGACAGATATTCTGACATTCCTAGGCGAATATTCTCAGTTTATCGTGTATCAAGGAGTACACATGGTCTATACAGCTCAGGTTGGTGCACTTCCTGCAGGGGAGATAATCCGTCAATACCGCGTCTTCGGTGGTTGTTTACACTTTGTAAATTGTGCATGTCACACATTGCAGTGTCACACATCACATCTAAAACCTTATCTGGAAATGCATTTTATTTTGATCGTCTTGAGTTTTGCATGGACTTGAGTGATTAATATAATCCTTGTGTCATTGATCTGTAAAAGATTCCTGCCCCTCATGGCTACTTTAAACGATTAATCCAGGCCAATGTTTATACCTCGAAAAGAAAGGATTCATCATTACATAGCATAGTTTCTGAATACTTTAAGTGCCAACCCCCTCCCTTGAAGTCTTAGTTTCCCACCCCTGAACGGGGACACGGGTGGCCCAGTCGTCTAAGGCGCCGCGATTCGCTGTGCAGAGTTGCGTCCCTTGGGCACGCCAGAAATCTTATTGTGGGTTCGAATCCCGGTTGGCCCCGATTATGTTTCTAGGTTTGTCAGCACCGTACCCGTGCTCGTGGGTTTCACCGAAGTGGTAAACGTCTGAGGGCTTTCCTCCCACATTAAGCTGACACGCCATGATATAGCTATGATACTGTTAAAAGCGGTGTTAAACCCAACTCACTCACTCACTCACTCACCCCTGAATCAAGGGTACTAATTTAAAGATGAACATCTTTTAATACACGTTCCCAGGTCATAACTGGTGCAATTTGAAGTTCAATTGCTGACAAAAACCATCGAAAAAATAAAATATATAAAGGAACTCTTTACATACACCATTATTTGTTTTTACATGTTTAATCTGCGTTCAAAATATGATATTTGCGTCCCTCAAACGACACTATTGAGTCTCGAATACCCGTACGAAAAGGGCATGGCAGCTCAATACTGTCAGTGCCCCTTGTGTTAACGTTGACCTAACTCTGTGTCTTCGTGTTTAGGGTGAGCCTTCAGGAGAGGCGTTCATACAGATGGACTCGGAAGAAGCCTCCAGCATGACCGCAATCAACCGACACCGGCGACCGATGACATTTGCCAACAAGAAGCGCTTGATTGACGTCATACAGTGCTCTGGCGATGACATGAGCCTCGTTCTGACAAATGGCATGCCAATGGCCACCATTCCCCAAGCACCTGCACAGATGATACAGAGACAGATCTTAACACCTGGTGAGTGTTCCAGGAACCCGAGACAACATTCCAATTAACCAGTATTTTCTGTAACGAATTTTTTAATAAAATAATCGACACATTTCCACCCGTAATCCCTGCTTCAAATTGTGTCTGTATTAACCTGTGAACATGTTTAATATCAGGATTAAAATACATAAAATTGCAGTGAAAATGTTCCGACCCTGTTGTGAACAGTTCCGGTTGACACATACAACTGTTTGGTGTATATATGAGCGAAGTTCCTGTATATTGTTGATTTTTTTTGTGCAACATTAAAAACTGGGAAAATAAGACATACAAGCGCAATACAAATAGACATATCTGAAAAAAACAACCCAAAAACAAAAAGTATGATGAAAAATGAAAGCATGAAACAAATTCCGATAGTTAATTAATGATAAAGGCAAATGTGATAACATGTAATTATGCCAAACGGATTGAATGCAGAGCCCCAAACGAATACCAAATCAGAAGTACTGCATCTCGAGAATTCCGTGAAATAATTAAACAAAAACGCAGCCGCCAATGGCTGTCGGGATGCTGTATCATAAAGACTTTAAAAAAATGAGGAAATGAGAACTTGTTTTACCATGGTAATAAAGTTATATTAAAACACATTTTTTTTAAAGAATCTGTTGGGTATATTTGAATGTTAACGATACGTCAAACAGGAATTTTCACACATAGAGCATATTGCAAGTATTTGTTTCATGCATACAATATATGTATCCTTTGTCTCTCCCCTCTGTTAACTCTGTATTTTCCTCTTCTCTAGTAACAGCACCGACCATCATGCCGTCATTGGGGACGTTGCCATACGCCCAGTTGCCACAGCCACTGCCAGCCGCCTTTCCCCCGACGATGACTCACATCCCCCAGCGTCCGGCGACATCCTTCTACCCTCCCATCCTCTACTGGTACCCCAGCCCCCCTGTCTCCCCTCAGACTTATCTCACCCATACTGGCCCCTCGGTCATCGTAATGAGAGGCCTGCCCTATAATGTAACCGTCCAGGACATTATCAATTACTTCCAAGGATTCCCAGAGGTATTTAAATTCTCTTACACTGCCTTCTGCCGAACACTGACAAACTGTTGCTTCACGACCACCCTGAAACAAGCAGCAATGTTCTACAGAAAGATCTCTTTACGCTTTACATTCTGAAGATTTAGTTTGGTTACATGTATATTTGATAGGAATAAACAGTACATTTGTGTGTTTTTAGTAACTGCCTGGATGATGGTGGTCGCGAAGGTGAGGGCTAGCCACCCACCATCCTTTGTGACTCAAAAGACGGGGTTCTTTTGACTCCGGGTAGGCCCAGATTGTCTGTGTTCGGCACATCGGGATATTGTCAGCAGCAAGTGCCTCCGAGTTCCTGCAGCTTTGGACCACGTGTCGTAGTGATATCCCAGTCCGCCTATCTTTCGCTTGCCTCCGTTTGTGTTGGTAATGGTTCTGCCCATACTGGGTATTCCTGTCCCCTCTGCCTGCGCCTCTCATTACCCGAGGTGGTCTCAACACACCACATGGCTACTCTGCGTGTCACGTGATAGTCATATGATCTCGCGTCACCCACAGGTCTCGCGAGATTGGATAATATAAAGTTGGACATCGCAGACTTGCACTGGCAAGCCTTGTTGTGTGTGTTGGGTATGGGGTTAAAGCCGTGTATGGTTTTTTTGTCAACAGATTGCTTCAGTTTTGTTTTAATTTCAACGTTTTTGTTCAGTTGCTCCCTATTTCCTTGCATTATTTTTTGTTTCCTGTAAAAGTTCTTTTTGCATGTTGCACAACCCTGTAGCAGTATGATAAATACCAAATAATAATAGTAATAGATCATGTTCGGATTTGTCCTGGCGTAAATTTAAATAAACCGAACGTAAACATAGACCTACTTAAGAAGATTTAAACAAACTGTTAATCTCTAGCATTCTAATTTATGGGTTTTGCTTTCAGGTGAGCCCAGACACAGTCCAACTTCAACACAGCGCTGACGGGAAGCCCAATGGCGACGCTTTGATCACGTTCTCGTCACGTGCTGAAGGCGAGAGAGCTATCATCGAGAAAAACAGGCGCCATTTGGGCAACCGCTTCATAGAGCTTTTCATGGCATGATCACGTGATGATCACGTGATGATCACGTGATGGGAGTCCATGACAACAGACCTGCGCATTATGACTGAAAATGGTGACACATCAATTCTGCCCGGCCCGGCAAACGTGCTGCCTGACGTTGTTTTATTATATTTTACGTCCCCTCCACATGCCAATACGGCCGATCTGGAAGGAAAAACGCCAGCTTTTAGTTTACCAGACTAAAAAGGGTACTTTTTATTGTGTAATTTGAGAGATTTATTGTGCTTTCTGTACAGTGTCGACTGTCGCAATGTTTGAGAATAAGCTAAACCAGATCTTATTTATTTTGTGTTGAAATTTTAACACATATTTTTCTAGTTGTAAAATATTAAAACCACTTTCATATTTATATACACTATCAACCATGCATTCCTCATCATGTCGACTTGTAGACAATGAAAATTGTAACTATTTATTGGATGTCGATATTACTGTTGTATTTGTAAAATAACGTGTTTTATCTTGTTACTGAATAGATGAATTATATATACATATACATTAATTTAGAATATTTTAACGAGCGGTCTTCTACAGACCACTCCAGTGTTGTACATAGAGACTTGTATAGGATTTGTTGTGTACATATTTTGATGACGTCATTGTTATTTGTTATGTCTGTTGATGACGTCGCGTTTTGACGACGGCCTTATTTTGTGTATAAGCCCTCTGCGCAACTGGTAATCTAGTCACTTACACGTTACCACACCCTGGCCGCTGAAGCCTGTCTCTGGCCCCATCCACGGACTCATGATAATCGTATTTCCGTGATGAAATAATTTGATCTTTTTGTCCTGCATTTGACCGAATGTTGTACATGTCTGAGGGTTATTACCGATCTTGATTATTTTTACCATATTAAATTCCCTTCCAAAGGTATTGCCCTATTTTGGAAATGTGCCTTACTTACGAAACGCCAAAATATCTGTGATTGAACCAAATTATTTTTTAAGGATGGAGTTTATGGTACGACTTTGCAATAAGAATTTATGAATTGGATAAAAAAAACCACATTGGTCGAGCCTCCCTCAATCTTGACTTCCACTTGGACCAAAGATAAGGAAACGTGTTCTCCTTTGAGTCATAGACGTGTATAGAAATTCATGGCTACACTCGAAATCAAACTTAACAGCTGCAATTACCTTCTAGTTATTTGTGATGTATTTAATCACGACAATGAATATGTGCCTTTATATCATATTTTTTTGCAATATTGCAAACATATTGAGTGCATGTTATATCTATGGCTGACAGCTGATTATTGTAGTAGTGATGTCGTGTGTCGTGTAGATGGCGTGGGGTCGAGATGCCGGTGCTCACCGCAGTTATTGAAAGGTCTGAATGAACCCAATTACCATCAGGGATCTATCTGTACACTTTCTTTGCCATAAGTATGGATACTGCAGTTTCTTTTGCATGCTATTTGTATCATTTTTATTTATTAATATACATATGAAGGTAACGTTTGAGGTATACCTGTACATCATTCTGAAACTTGGGTTCTAGATATTGTCAGTATTATAACGCCCACATTAACAGTGCAACGAAACTTTCTATTCTGGATCTGTCCCAGACATATTCCCTGAGCCTTCAATGATTGTGGTGAGCAAAGCTTGAGGTTATGTCGTCAGTGATTGCTTCCTCGGTTAGCGTGCAAAACTCAAATATTTGATTCTAATTTGCTCAATATTTGATTATTTGAAATTTGTACACGTATCGTACTCGGAAGAAATACGAAATTAAGTACATGTAATGGCAAATTGTTAACGCCATTGTCTAGCCTGTCTCACCGGAAGTGCGATCTTGCCATGCGTCTGCCGAGGAAGCAGTTCCGGGTCACGGTTCGTAGGGTATGGGCACTGTGATGCATTTTTGAAGCAATCTCATTTTACTGTCTGACGTCGTTGCGGGTGTTAAAACACCAACTAAATGGCGATATTATGGAGTAAGAAGTATAATGTTATGGCACAGTCGTGCAGGTAGATGTTAGCTATGCTGGCACCCATAGGGTGCGGTCCTTGTCTAGTTGATCTACATTATTTTAATGTGCAATATCATCATTTGTCAACAGTGCATGCAAAATGTGCAGGTTGCTGCGCATTGTATATTTACTTGGGTTTTGTAGATCTGTGCTTTATTTCTGACAGCAATCACGAATCATGACGTCGTTGAGTCGTCACCTAGATTTACGTCTATGATTGTATTTTTTGCGGGCACCTGTCCATCTGATTGTACTAAGTGTAGCTAGTAAGCTCATACTCCTGAATAAACTCCCTTCATACACTTGGTGGTGGTGCTGATGCTTTTATCATGGTGATGGTTCGAAACTATCTTTACTGCTGACTCTACTCGTCAACGAATATGGCGTTGTCAACACTTCCTATACCGGGACGAAGCCAATAAACCCGTTTATCCAGCCCCTCCTCCTACTAACTGTCTCCCCTAAACCCCTTTGCTCATGCGCGGGACTGGAAAGCGATTGTATGATACTCTTTCGTGACAACGTGACGTTGCTTTAACTATGTAACAAAATAATCCGTTTTGATCAAGCTTAATACAAATCTATTTTATCAATCAACGAGGGAAACGTAAGTTATGAGTGTCGCAATATCATGTATTAATCTTAACGGTTGCTGTAGTGATGGTTGCTATAGCAGCGTATCTCTCCCAATTTTCACCTAATCCAATGGTGGTGGGATGCGCACGCAGCTTTCTGCGGTTTACGGGCCTTGTGTTTCAGTTTCAACATTGCCGAGGTGTGAGTTACGCAAACCCCTCACGTAAAATTCTAATAGATCACTGGTTTGCTTATATTTGTGCTATGTCCGTCCCATTCACAGGTCTCCATACTTTTAATCACTCACCCCTAGCAGCCCCGTCAAGATCACGTCAAGATCACGTTATGATCATGTGACGATTTGACCTGGGCTGGTCAGTGCTTCTCTTTCAGAAAAGAGGAGAGAGATACGTGCCAGAGAAACTAGTCATATTTATCTGATCTTAATATTTTTAAGCGATGCCTCCATGCCCTGCTTGGAGCTCAGGCCACGTGTCCTGGTGACATGGCCGCCATTATACGCCATCACTCATGTCAAGATTTTTATCTTGTCTCCTATTTTCATAGATTTATTTAGAAGTCGCCACATTTGGCAGTTATAATGTATTCTATTCGTGTAAGTATTGCCCTTTTAATTTATTTCGTGAAATAAACGTATCGATCGTTAGTTAAAATATTGAATACAACAGTGTATTGGTTTTGCTTATTTCACGAACCTGTCTCCATCCACATTAATCAATCGGATTCTTTATAACGGCAACTGTAACCCTGGTAGCTGACCAATCAAATCCGCGCTTGCTTCGAGGGAGAAAAATGTGCCAGTAAAACGGACAACGGAAGAAATGGAATCCCCTTCAAGGCCGTAGTTAACTTGTCCCCAACTTGATTCAAATAAAACTGTTTTCTATAAAAGAAAAATCTAGAGGGGCAACTGCCCCTCTTGTCAGGCCGGCCGGCTACGGCACTGCGTTACTGTTACAGCATTAAAGAAGGGTTGTTACAATATTGAGGGTGGTGCAAAAATAGGGATCAGTATATTTATAGGCATATTGCACCTGAAAGGTTTGGGAAGTAATTTTGCCATAAGTGGATGCATGGATAAACAAGAATCCCTCTTTCTCTCCATTTTCTGTGTTGACGCTTTCTTGTTTAACGCCTCACTTAGCAATATTCTAGCTCTATGGCAGCGGCCTGTAAATAATCGACCCGGGACCAGACAATCCAGTGATCGATATTGTGAGCAACGACCCACGCCGCTGGGTACGATGACACGCTATCTAACCAAGTCACCGAGTCTGACCACCCGATCCATTAGCCTATCTCATAGACCATCATAGATTAATGGGGACCATTTCAAATCCGGGATCACCACGGGGATTATTTTTGTGAAATCATAATGAATTAATGTTGTATATATTTGGGGGCCCATATGACGATATGACGATGTATCGGCTCTATTGAAATGTTTGTTTGTTGTTTAACGCCGCACTCAGCAATGTTCCAACGGAATGACGGCGATCTGTAAATAATCGGTGAACGAGACAATCCAGTGATTGATATCATGAACATCGATCCACGCAATTGTGACACGATGACATGCATCAATCAAGTCAACGAGCCTGACCACCCGATCCCGCTAGTCGCCTCTTAGGACAAGCATAGTCTCCTTTTACGACAAACATGGGTTACTGAAGACCAATGTAGCAGTATGGGAGATTGAGTCAATGAGAAAGCAAGCCTCGTAACACCACCCAAGGATTACGATTTCTATAGGCAAGATCACTCTTCAGCCCTCGGTATCATTTTCAAATGATGTTCTCGGACATACATTATTACCTCCTACCTTGTATGGGGGGCACGGGTGTGCCAGTCGTCTAAGGCGCCGCGATTCGCTGTGCAGAGTTGCGTTCCTTGGGCACGCCAGAAACCTATGATTTTGGGTTCGAATCCCGGTTCGCCCCGATTATGTTTCTAGGTTTGTCAGCACCATACCCGTGCTCGTGGGTTTTACCGAAGTGTTAAGCGTCTGAGACCCGCATCACTTCGGGCTTTCCTCCCACATTAAACTGACACGCCGCGGTAAAACTGGAATAATGTTAAAAGCGGCGTTAAACCCAACTCACTCACTCACTCACTACCTTGTATGCGCGTCCTCGTGTCGCCATGACAAAGCCGATAGTTGACTCAATGGTAGACTGACACTCAGTCTATGAAATCTTATATCACACAATACTCTTCTCACCTCTAAAGTTAATCAAATATTGTTCCTGATGCTGTGGAATAGAGCTAGCAAGAGCTGGCTTTAACTATATTCCACAGTCATTATGCAGGGTTAGCTCAATGGTTACAGCATTCGTTTATCCCAATGCAGTCTTTGGTTCGATTCCCATTCCGTACTAAAGTAAAGCTGTTATGTTCCCCAGTAAAGTAAGCAATAGGGATATGCAGTCGGTTTATCAGAGCTGGATTATCAAAAGAAATATCGGCGAAATACGTTTACAACCTGAAGCACAGTTAGAGGCTCTTGTGGCTCTCCCCCTATATACATTCACATAATGAAAGTTGTATGACCCTACGGGGGCGTCAGTGTATCGGCCCCTAATCTAAGAAGCAGCACAGAAAAACATGGAGTGGGATGGTGTCACAAGACTTGAACATGCCTTGAACATGCAACACTTGAAGTTGATGCGGGGCGGTAGCCTAGTGGTTAAAGCGTTTGCCCGTCTCGCCGAAGGCCCGGGTTCGATTTCCCACATGGGCACTATGGGTGATCCCATTTCTGGTGTCTTCTATCGTTTATTACTGGAATATTGCTAAAAGCGGCGTAAAACCATAACCACTCTCACCAAGCTTGGTGCCCCCGAACCTTCAGACAAAACGCACTACTCTCCTCGTGGAGTTTCGTGATGTAACGGGAGTGACAGGATGAAGTCGCTGAAATGTTGGTTTCGTGGTACCAATATATTACAGTGATGGTAGGTCAACAGACTCGCGTTATAAAATTAGAGTAGCTTCTTTTTTTCGGTTTCCCGTTACAGAGCTGAGAGCCAATACCATAAAAAAACCAAAAAACTAATGTACTTCTGGGTCAGAAATATATCACACAACTAGAGAAATGCAACAAAGTGTTAATGATGCAGTTTGTATGTGACCAATTGAAACACTCGATAAGAGCACAAAGCCTTCTCCGACCGAAGAGAATAATTGGAACATATGTATGTGTATGGGCATCATATTGATGATACATGTGCACGTGAGCACAACGTGTAGTTTGACCAAAGTGCACGTTAGGGCAACATTTTGTTCGCACACACATGCACGTAAGGGCAACACTTTGTTCATACACACATGCACGTTAGGGCGTCACTTTGTTCACACACGTATGCATGTTAGGGCGTCACTTTGTTTACACACGCATGCACGTTAGAGCAACACTTTGTTCACACACACATGCACGTTAGGGCGTCACTTTGTTCACACGCATGCACGTAAGGGCAACATTTTGTTCACACTCGCATGCATGTTAGAGCAACACTTTGTTCACACACACATGCACGTTAGGGCGTCACTTTGTTCACACACGCATGCACGTTAGAGCGTCACTTTGTTCACACACGCATGCACGTTAGAGCAACACTTTGTTCACACACACATGCACGTTAGGGCGTCACTTTCTTTCACACACGCATGCACATTAGAGCGTCACTTTGTTCACACACGCATGCACGTTAGAGCAACACTTTGTTCACACACGCATGCACGTTAGGGTGTCACTTTGTTCACACACACATGCACGTTAGGGCAACATTTTGTTCACAGACGCATGCCCGTACGAGCAACACCTTGTTCACACGCGCATGCACGTTATAACAACACCTTGTTAACACACGCATGCACAAAAGGGCAACATTTTGTTCACACACACATGCACGTTAGGGCGTCACTTTGTTCACACACGCATGCACGTAAGGGCAACATTTTGTTCACACACACATGTACGTTAGGGCGTCACTTTGTTCACACACGCATGCACGTAAGGGCAACATTTTGTTTACACCCACGCACGTTAGGGCGTGCCTTTGTTCACACACATGCACGTTTGAGCAACACCTTGTTCACACACGCATGCACGTTAGAGCAACACTTTGTTCAGACACATGTGTACGTTAGGGCAACACTTTCTTCAGACACGTATGCACGTTTGGGCGTCACTTTGTTCAGACACGCATGCGCGTTAGGGCAACACTTTGTTCACACACGCATGCACGTTAGGGCGTCACTTTGTTCACACACACATGCACGTTAGGGCAACATTTTGTTCACAGACGCATGCCCGTACGAGCAACACCTTGTTCACACGCGCATGCACGTTATAACAACACCTTGTTAACACACGCATGCACAAAAGGGCAACATTTTGTTCACACACACATGCACGTTAGGGCGTCACTTTGTTCACACACGCATGCACGTAAGGGCAACATTTTGTTCACACACACATGTACGTTAGGGCGTCACTTTGTTCACACACGCATGCACGTAAGGGCAACATTTTGTTTACACCCACGCACGTTAGGGCGTGCCTTTGTTCACACACATGCACGTTTGAGCAACACCTTGTTCACACACGCATGCACGTTAGAGCAACACTTTGTTCAGACACATGTGTACGTTAGGGCAACACTTTCTTCAGACACGTATGCACGTTTGGGCGTCACTTTGTTCAGACACGCATGCGCGTTAGGGCAACACTTTCTTCAGACACGTATGCACGTTTGGGCGTCACTTTGTTCAGACACACATGCGCGTTAGGGCAACACTTTGTTCACACACGCATGCACGTTAGGGCAACACTTTGTTCACACACGCATTCGCGTTTAAGCAACATCTCGTTCACATACGCATGCATGTTTGAGCAACATCTTGTTCACATACGCATGCATGTTTGAGCAACATTTTGTTCACACACGCATGCACATTAGAGGAACACTTTGTTCACATACGCATGCACGTTAGGGCAACACTTTGTTCACACACGCATTTACGTTTGAGCAACATCTTGTTCACATACGCATGCACGTTTGAGCAACATTTTGTTCAGACACGTATGCACATTAGAGGAACACCTTGTTCACATACGCATGCATGTTTGAGCAACATCTTGTTCTGACACGCATGCACGTTAGGGCGTCACTTTGTTCACACACGCATTCACGTTTGGGCACCCCTTTATTCACGCAAACGCACATGCACGTCAAGACAACATGGACTTCAAGACAATATTGTTCAAACGTGTCAGAAATGAAAGCTACAGCAAGCGGTACTCATGCAAAGAATGCGCCAGTAGAAACCATGCCTTTAAAAGAGACATTACTCATGTTACAGAATTACATTATTATTTCTTCTTATTTTCTATTTTCTTCTTAAAGTTGGTAGGCTTAAAATAAGAAAATAAAAACGGCGGTCAATAGATATATTAATGAATTTATTTTCCTCTGTGTATATTATTCAATGCGGAAACATAACGTGACGAATAAAATATATTCCGCTCTTTTACACAAATGATTTCAATATATAAAAAATATTAAAACTCCTCATGAACGTATTATGTAAAAAAAATATTGTGACAGGTTGTTGATTCTACACCAAAAAGAGCACCTTAGTATGAAAACTCCAAACATTAAGCAGTCCCCGCCTACCGAATAGCGCCTTGCTCTCCTTGACGCCATATCAACTCTTCACATTGTTACTGACAGCCAAATGGCGAGGGGAAGGAGGACGATGCATCCCGCCAGCCCCTCGCCGTTGATGAGCCACTGGGGACCGACTACGATGCCCGGGGCCTGAGTGTAGATGCTGCCCAACATGACGGGATTCACTTGGTTCCACAATGCGTGCATCAAGCCACTCGCCCACACCGAGTACCTGAAACACAGGGTCGGGGATAAAGTATACATAGACACGGACACGCCGAGTACCTGGAACACAGGGTTGGGGGGTAAAGTATACACAGACACACCCGCACCGAGTATCTGAAACACAGGGTTGGGGATAAAGTATACATAGACACGGACACGCCGAGTACCTGGAACACAGGGTTGGGAGTAAAGTTTACACAGACACGCCCACACCGAGTATCTGAAACACAGGGTTGGGGGGTAAAGTATACATAAACACGCCCACGCCCACGCCGAGTACCTGAAACACTGGGTTGGGAGTAAAGTTTACACAGACACGCCCACACCGAGTATCTGAAACACAGGGTTGGGGGGGTAAAGTATACATAGACACGCCCACACCGAGTATCTGAAACACAGGGTTGGGGGGTAAAGAATACATAGACACGCCCACACCGAGTATCTGAAACACAGGGTTGGGGGGTAAAGTATACATAGACACGCCCACACCGAGTATCTGAAACACAGGGTTGGGGGGGTAAAGTATACATAAACACGCCCACGCCGAGTACCTGAAACACTGGGTTGGGAGTAAAGTTTACACAGACACGCCCACACCGAGTACCTGAAACACAGGGTTGGGGGGTAAAGTATACATAGACACGGACACGCCGAGTACCTGAAACACAGGGTGGGGGGTAAAGTATACATAGACACGCCCACGCCCACGCCGAGTACCTGAAACACAGGGTTGGGGGGTAAAGTATACATAGACACGCCCACAACGAGTATCTGAAACACAGGGTTGGGGGTAAAGTATACATAGACACGCCCACGCCCACGCCGAGTACCTGAAACAAAGTGTTGGGGGGTAAAGTATACATAGACACGCCCACAACGAGTATCTGAAACACAGGGTTGGGGGGTAAAGTATACACAGACACAGGGTTGGGGGGTAAAGTATACACAGACACAGGGTTGGGGGTAAAGTATACATAGACACGCCCACACCGAGTACTTGAAACACAGGGTTGGGGGTAAAGTATACATAGACACGCCCACACCGAGTATCTGAAACACAGTGTTGGGGGGTAAAGTATACATAGACACGCCCACACCGAGTATCTGAAACACAGGGTTGGGGGGTAAAGTATACATAGACACGCCCACGCCCACGCCGAGTACCTCAAATGCAGGGTTGAGGGGTAAAGTATACACAGACACAGGGTTGGGGGGTAAAGTATACATAGACACGGACACGCCCACGCCGAGTACCTGAAACGCAGGGTTGGGAGTAAAGTATACACAGACACAGGGTTGGGGGGTAAAGTATACATAGACACGCCCACGCCCACGCCGAGTACCTGAAACGCAGGGTTGGGAGTAAAGTATACAAACACAGGGTTGGGGGGTAAAGTATACACAGACACAGGGTTGGGGGTAAAGTATACATAGACACGCCCACACCGAGTAGTTGAAACACAGGGTTGGGGGTAAAGTATACATAGACACGCCCACACCGAGTATCTGGAACACAGTGTTGGGGGGTAAAGTATACATAGACACGCCCACAACGAGTATCTGAAACACAGGGTTGGGGGGTAAAGTATACATAGACACGGACACGCCGAGTACCTGAAACACAGGGTTGGGGGGTAAAGTATACATAGACACGCCCACACCGAGTATCTGAAACACAGGGTGGGGGGTAAAGTATACATAGACACGCCCACGCCGAGTATCTGAAACACAGGGTGGGGGGTCAAGTATACATAGACACGCCCACACCGAGTATCTGAAACACAGGGTGGGGGGTAAAGTATACATAGACACGCCCACACCGAGTACCTGAAACATGAGGGTCGGGGGTAAAGTATACACAGACACGCCCACGCCGAGTACCTGAAACACAGTGTTGGGGGTAAAGTATACACAGACACGCCCACAGCGAGTACCTGAAATATGAGGGTTGGGGGTATAGTATACATAGACACACCCACATCGAGTACTTGAAACACAGGGCTGGGGAGTAAAATATGCACAAACACGCCCACAGCGAGTACCTGAAACATGAGGGTTGGGGGTATAGTATACATAGACACGCCCACACCGAGTATCTGAAACACAGGGTGGGGGGTAAAGTATACATAGACACGCCCACGCCGAGTATCTGAAACACAGGGTGGGGGGTAAAGTATACATAGACACGCCCACACCGAGTATCTGAAACACAGGGTGGGGGGTAAAGTATACATAGACACGCCCACGCCGAGTACCTGAAACATGAGGGTCGGGGGTAAAGTATACACAGACACGCCCACGCCGAGTACCTGAAACACAGTGTTGGGGGTAAAGTATACACAGACACGCCCACAGCGAGTACCTGAAATATGAGGGTTGGGGGTATAGTATACATAGACACACCCACATCGAGTACTTGAAACACAGGGCTGGGGAGTAAAATATGCACAAACACGCCCACAGCGAGTACCCGAAACATGAGGGTTGGGGGTATAGTATACATAGACACGCCCACACCTAGTACTTGAAACGAGTGTTGGGGGTGTAAAGTAGCAAGGGACACGCCCACACGGAGTATCTTAAACACAAGTGTCAGGCACGCACACACCAAGTACGGTGGAAAGGGGTGTCATAGGAACTTTTGTTGCTGAGCATTGTATCAACCAGTTGGGTTTCACAGCTGCTGACATCTGATCAAAAACGCACCAGGCAACAGCCGTCCGTCCCATCAGCTTGATAGGTTATGGCTTCCGGGTTCTTGGATGACAAGGGCGTCATTATCATCGATTGTCTTCAAAAAGGCCAGACAATAAACGGAGAAAAATATGCAGCTCTTTTGAGGCAATTGCGGGATGAAACTAAGACAAAGAGACGTGGGAGTGAGTGAGTATGGTTTTACGCCGCTTTTAGCAATATTCCAGCAATATCACTGCGGGGGACACCAGAAATGGGCTTCACACATTGTACAAGAGACGTGGGAAGCAGAGGAAAGGTGTCTTGTTCCACCAGAAGTGACAGTGCACAAATTAGTAATGGCTACAACCCACGACTGTGGCTTCGAACTCATTCAGCATTAACCTTATTCTCCTGATCTGGCTCCGACTTCCCTGTGCCCAAACATGAGAAAAGTCTCCATCCGGAGCCAATTTCGACTGGTGACGCCATAGCAGCAGTGAAAACCTTTTGGAAAGCCAAGAGAAGGACTTCTACAAAACTGGGGAAAAATTCCCCCAACATCGTTTGCAAAAGCGTATCAATGTGTAAGGGGGTGGTGTTGAAAAATAAATCATTTTAATGTCTTTAGGACAGTTCTTTCTATGAGGGGCTCTGAACTTATCATTCCCCCCGCGTGTCAGTCACACACTTACCAACTCCCGCCCAGCCTGGTTCCCTGGGTATGCTGCGCTAGCGCTCCCTCCCCACACACTTCACGGTGACAACCATGCACACGACGCCATCACGCTTTGTCCTCATCAATCTCATTAAAATCAGATCTAAGTTCTCGCTGCCGCTAAAGATAGCGAGAACTAAGATCTGATTTTAATGAGATTGTGTCCTCATCTACATCCAGCATTGTTTGTACAGAGACAGACCTACCCTGACTTGATCGCCACCCAGCCATGGGGGAAAGCCGACAGCATGACAGATAAACACTGCACCAGCACGGTAATGCGTGGCATAGGGGTTGACAGTCGTGACGTCATCAGTATCAACACGGGCACGTGAAACAGTCCCCATGCGACACCGCTGGAAAAGTTGAAGATGGCAAAATGTTAGTACACATGTGTGTAGTAGGAAGCTTCAAATGTTAAACATATGCATATATGAATCCGTATTGGTCATGAAACGGTCATGTACCTAGATAGTATGGGGCACACAGTGGCGTGCCAAGTACAGGGGCAACGCATTGATATACCTGAGTAGCAGGGAAATACAGTGACGTATCGTAGCTGAGAACACAACCACGTGCCTTGGTAGCATGGGAACATAATGACGTACCTTGGTGACATGGGAACACAGTGACGTACCTATATGGCTTGGGAACAAAGTGACATACCTCGGTGGCATGGGAACACAATGACGTACCAAGGTGGCATGGGAATACAATGACGTACCTCGGTGGCATGATCAATGACGTACCTAGGTGGCATGGATCACAATGACGTACCTAGGTGGCATGATCAATGACGTACCTAGGTGGCCTTGGAACACAATGACGTACCTAGGTGGCTTGGGAACACAATGACACGTCGAGGTGGCATGGGAACATAATGACGTACCTAGGAGGCATGGGAACACAATGACGTACCTAGGTGGCATGGGAACATAATGACGTACCTAGGTGGCATGGTAACATAATGACGTACCTAGGTGGCTCGGGAACACAATGACGTACTTAGGTGGCATGGGAACATAATGACGTACCTAGGTGGCATGGGAACATAATGACGTACCTAGGTGGCATGGGAATACAATGACGTACCTAGGTGGCATGGGTACACAATGACGTACCTAGGTGGCATGGGATCACAATGACGTACCTAGGTGGCATGGGATCACAATGACGAACCAAGGTGGCATGAGAATACAATGACGCACCTATATGGCATGGGAACACAATGACGTACCTAGGTGGTATGGGAACATAATGACGTACCTAGGTGGCATGGGAACATCATGACGTACCAAGGTGGCATGGGAATACAATGACGCACCTAGATGGCATGGGAACACAATGACGTACCTAGGTGGCATGGGAACATAATGACGTACCTAGGTGGCATGGGAACATCATGACGTACCTAGGTGGCATGGGAACATAATGACGTACTTAGGTGACATGGGAACACAATGACGTGTCTATGTGGCATGGGAACATAATAGCAACGTTTCCAACTTGCAATATGACGTACCCAAGTAAGAGAGCTACACCTGGTGAGAAGTGGGACATCAATGACGGCAGCAAGAAACATCTCCATCCCACCTCCTCCCCCGCTGCCCGAAGAAAGCTGCTGAAGAAGGTGCCGTTGAAGAGCGTGCCGTTCAACACGTCCACTTGGTAGTCAGGCTGGAGATCTGGCGCACAGAATTGGGGGAGAGTTAGAGATTAATCCAGCTGATTTCTCTTCATCTATACATGTGTACCAATACAGTTAACTGACCTTAAAAGTCCAGTTTCCACCCTTGCCGAACAAGGCTGGAATTCCTGGGCTCGATCGTAGCGCCACCGGTGGCTATTACGAATTATGTCACTTCTATTCCTCTCCTATGGATCAATCAAATTCAACCTCTCGTATCACTTGCCTTTACTTCAAACAAAATGGCGGCGCCGAGTCAAGACGATCTGATCGATAATCAATATCTATATTGTGATAAAATGGGTCTTACATCCCGAAGTGAATCAAATCACGCGAGCAGATTGATTAAAAACATGAAAAGATTTTAAAAATTTCAGTTGACATCGAGTTGGCGGTGTACATGCTTTGTAAATCCTGCAATCGACCGGTTTACGAACGGTACCGGATTTCGATTTCGTTGCGCAATTTTGATTGGACTATTCATAGACTCGTTAGTCCAGCCGAAATGTAACTCCATAATACCAGCCTAGTTCGGCAAGGGTGGAAACCGGACTTTTATGGTCAGTTAACTCTCTTGCATCGGAGAGATGTGCGTTTATAGGATACAGAGAGTCTGCCCGGAGAGCGAAAGTTCGGTCCCCTGGCTGCGTCATACAAAACCCCGTCTGTTGTTACCCTGCCTGGCGCTCGACATTGAAGGGATATAACGAGGACTGGTCGTCTAAGAGTTTAAATGCAAGAACCGTTATTATTATCATCTTTATTCCTCCATAGGAGAGTTACATGCAATTCATTACGGTTATACACATATTAACAAGAGAAATAACAAAAGAGTGTCAAACACAGTTGGTGTATGTTCTGGATCACAGTTCTTGCAAACAGCTCATTGTCTTCTTCACTCGCTTGTACAGGAGGTGTGCATGACAACAGACTGCACACTAGGTCAACGTCACACATGGAGTGTTAGGTAACACTCAATTCTACTGGACAACAGTTAACAATTTCACACCACATACGATCCCTGATGAATTCTGATGCTCTGCAGTGGCATATCATATGGACCAGAAGATCATTATACCCTTTGTCACAACGTTCGCAGTCACCATGTACTTTGCCTGGCCGCCAGAGTGCGCACATGTCCACAACAAATTTGCAGGAGTCTTTAATAAGGGCCAATGCTTAGCAACTTTCCATGCTTTGTGAGGTTTGATTTTGTTGTGTATTTTTGAAAAATGGTGTAGGTCCGGGTCTGTTTGTAGACGCTGTTGCCACTCCGAGTCATGATGTTCTTCGATTTGCTTCTTGACCTTTTTCTTCCAGACTGATGGTTTGCAAAACTGCCCTGTGTCCATGAATGCTGTTAGATGCTCAAACATTAATACTTCTGTAGAATCTGAACAATGTTTGGTACAAGGCCACGAGACCTTTTGATTACATTTTACATGATATTTCAAGTCACGTTGATCATATTAACATGATACCCGTTATACATCACGACATACGACACCATAACTATTACCAAACATATATGAGCGTTCATTACTACAGCTTTGTATTTTCTTTTATCTCAATATCATGAATGGAAGATGTGGTTCAGATGCAGGTGTGAGTGAGTGAGTGAGTGAGTATGGTTTTACGCCGCTTTCAGCAATATTCCAGCAATATCACGGCGGGGGACACAAGAAACGGGCTTCACACATTGTACCCATGTCGGGAATCGATCCTGGGTCTTCGGCGTGATGAGCGAACGCTTTAACCACTAGGCTACCCGACCGCCCCCAGATGCAGGTGTGGGTGACTTTACATCTATTTCAGCAGTGCGTACAAGTGTCATTGTTCACATTCTTACTTCAAGCCCTTTGTTCACATTGTTCCATCAGTTCGATATCGTTACGAGGTCAAAGTCCGATCATTTCCGTGTGCGACGTTCATTTCAGTCACGTGACCTACACGCCACGTCCCGCGAGGATGGTTACGAAGCACACGACGCACGCGGCAAGGGTCATACTATAGTTTAGATGTATGTTGGACATGGTCAAGGTCAGTGTATACAGGGAGAATTTACCTTCACCTGATACATCAAGCTTGCTTGATAGCTTTTGTGACACAGTTTCTGTAATTAATAATGCAGTGCGACAATCCGGGGTAGAATAAGTCTTCAGCAACCCATGCTTGCCATAAAAGGCGACTATATATGCTTGTCATAAGAGGCGATTAACGGGATCGGGTGGTCAGGCTCGCTGACTTGGTTGATGCATGTCACCGTATCCCAATAGCGTGAATCGATGCTCGTGTTGTCAATCACTGGATTGTCTGGTCCAGACTCTATTACTGACAGACCGCCGTCATATAGCTGGTATATTGCTGAGTGCGGCGTTAAACAACAAACAAACCAACAAACATATGCAACACGTGTAGCTGCACAGGGTGTGAAACGCAAACAGCATAAATAGACGAAATGCACAATCTTGGTTTGATGAAGAGTGCACATCACAGAACTAAAATCATCTAAGATCATATAGCAGGGTGCCGTTGTACAAAACAACCTTAGACCTAAGACTACCGTAAGTCTATGTTAAGGTATGGGAGTTGCGATCACCTATACGCTAATATCGCTTTGTACAACGACACCCAGATCATAAGTTCTCTCAGAGTAGTTTAGTTCCCTTTATTCAAAGGTTATCCAATGTTCTGTTTGATCGATCATGTTTTCCAGAATCGTGATGCAAGGGCCTAAGTGTACCTATACATAGTGAGTCAGTGAGTTGGGTTTAACGCCGCTTTTAACAGTATTCCAGTTATATCGCAGCTTGTCAGCTTTATGTGGGAAGAAAGCCCGAAGTGATGCAGGTCTCAGACGTCTACCACTTCGGTGAAACCCATGAGCACGGGTATGGAGCTGACAAACCTAGAAACATAATCGGGGCGAACCGGGATTCGAACCCACAATCATAGGTTTCTGGCGTGCCCAAGGGACGCAACTCTGCACAGCGAATCGCGGCGCCTTAGACGACTGGGCCACCTGTGCCCCCGTACCTATACATAAGAAAGGGGATACTAGTGTAGCCAACAGTTACAGAGGTGTATTAATAACAAGTATTGTAAGCAAGTTGTACATACACATTCTGAATAAGAGACTAGCATTTTGGTGTTCTTACTTTGACAAACAATGTTGAATCTCAAGCGGGTTTTCCTAAAGGTTACGGTTCTATTGATATAACGTTTCTATCCTACAGTCTGTTATTGATCTTTGAAAACAGAGGTCAATTGTATGCACGTTTCACAGAGTTTCCAAAAGCTTTTGAACAGGACAAAATTGGGGTCTATTTTAGGGCAATGAGATGGTTCAGCAGTAAGATGTTAAAATCAAACCAAGCTCTCAAGTGTGAAAGCATGTGTCAAGTATAATAATGATATTTTTTCAACACGCTTTGCTTGTCAATTGGGTTTACGACAAGGGTGTGTATCTTAAGCCCTCTTCTCTTATCAACTAATTAGCTTATGAAATAGAACTGTTCGAAACAGGTTATAGTTTTCAATAATGGCTGGAGATGACTGTGGAAATATGAAGACTGGCTGAACAATGGCATAAAAATAGACTGTGTTTCCTTGTATAAATATTAGGGTATTTGATTCAGCTGGTTATTAGTATAGACCAAGCATATAGAAAATGTTCGCAGGCTAAACAAGTATTATGTGGAATATTTACATCAGTGCCAATGTTTAAGCCGTTCCTTTTTGTACCAAAGCTTGTCCTATTATATTATACAGCGAGAAAATGTGGACTTGATAAGCACTATAAAACCGGCATACGTCCAGACAGTACCAACAACCACACACATAGACCCACGCACGCACGCACGCACGCACTCGCGCGCAAATGCTGTAGTTTAAACGCCATCTTCACTCAACATTGATACTCACTGAGTTTTGCCCAGCCCATGAGGAGGTCGATGACGACGCAAGCTCCGACCATGGCGGCGACAGAGTATACCGCTACCCCCGAGAAGGCCACAGCGTCCAGGGGCTGGTACAGGCATGGAAGGGTCACTCAGAGTACATACACGTACATATAGTAAAACAGCAATGGAGATATCAAACCGAAATATTTCTACTCATGAAACACTTAAATTGATAGGTGAGTGAGTGAGTGAGGTTTTACGCCGCTTTTAGCAATATTCCAGCAATATAACGGCGGGGGACACCAGAAATGGGCTTCACACATTGTACCAAAGTCGGGAATCGAACCCGGGTCTTTGGCGTGACGAGCGAACGCTTTAACCACTAGGCTACCCGACTGCCCCTGATAGGAGATGGAGAGAGTGAGTGAGTGAATATCGTTCAACGCTACTCTTTTTAGCAACAGTTCTTCCTTATCTAGGATGGGGAATTAAACCTGAGCCTTTGGAGTGAAGGGCGCACGCATTAACCACAAGGATGCGTGAGAGAGAGAGAGAGAGAGAGAGAGAGAGAGAGAGAGAGAGAGAGAGAGAGAGAGAGAGAGAGAGAGAGAGAGAGGTTAACGTGTCGAAGGGTTGACCCACATAGATAACCTGGCGTCAGGTGACGGTGAAACCTACCTGCTTAAAGCCCACGACACGGACAACGAGGGACCACAGATCGTCAGTGAAACACAGCGCCATGGCAGTCGGCAGGAACATCGCCAGTGCCAACGTCTGGAAACTCAACCATTTCACATGGCCTATATACACCCATACTGTTGTTACGGCGTTGACTGCAACGACATAGGCCAGGCACTGGAACACAGTCATTGACGACATGGCGGGTCACCTCTTGGCGAGATCTCCGCTGATGAATTGAAATAGGGAGATATTAGTATTTGTTACGGCGTATTGCCGCGGACTGTTCGAGTGCGTTCTTTTCGAGACGAGAACAGATCGATAACACAACAGGATTGTACGCTGTTTTAGCGTTATTACATCGATATCACGACCGGGGGACACCAGATATGGGCTCCACACAAGATATATATATTTATGAGGGGAATCGAACCCGGAAGTTCTGGGTGATGAACATCAGTTTAACCTAGCGACGTTTTTTACCGTGCTGTCTTAGCACTAAGATTCTTGTAAAGGTGTCGTGCCGAAAAATAGATTAGCTAAGTTAGGCTATTCTCGAAGCAATCGTACGTTATCTCAAATTTACGACAAAATTAAGACATAATCGTACCATTCTTAAGAGCTTACGATCACGACAGGTAAGATGGCGTACAATAGACGTCACGTTGAAGAAAACGATTCGGCAGTATTGGAATACTGTATCATCTCTGACAACAAAACCTAGTTTCCACTTACACTTTTAAACACGTACGACAGGTCCTAGACATGAACACACATCGCATTGACCGATTATAACGGTTATGCCTTACAATGGGTCCATAACAGATGATGGCATAACAATGAGGCGAGTCGGCCGATTTGACGCCAGGTGGCGTGACCGCTCTATCAGTCCTAGACTGGTTCCCGTTCGTTCCTGCGACAGACATGACACCAAGCGGAGGATCCGGGAACCAGTCTATATCAGTCCTTCCCTACTTCCGGCCGTGCTAAGTTCAACGAGTGCGCGTCGTCTGCTAGCTGTCAAACCGTTGCAATTTTATAAACCTGTGAGGCATCCTTGATGTTATTTGCCTCTAACATGTCTAGTTACGGCAAATGGACAGTAGAGAAGTTAAAAACAGAGCTAAATAGAAGAGGGGCACATACAAAGGGTAGAAAAGATTTGATAAACAGGTGAGTAACGATCCCCATGTTCATTCATCATGTTGTTTTGTTGATGGTCCGATCGGCTTGTTTTTCAGTGAATATTCACATTTTGATCAGTTGTATCGAAAATGTATCATACTTTAAACGTTTAATATTAAACGCTATTAAACTTAACTTGTAGAAACTTTACAATCTAAATGAAAATTGCACGATACGCTATCGCGGTACGCCTAGTTAATTTATAATGGATCGTGAATGCGCGCGCTTACTAACCTATTGGGCCCTAAATGTGTCATTGTTTCTTTTTCAACTTTTATGACACATCACTCATAGATGCTGATTTCGGTAAACAAAATACCTGTCATCAGCCACTCAAGGGCGGGTAACTCTATATTATGACGATAGGGCTAGTGTGTGGTGTGATATGCGTGAAATATGTCCTTTACATCACTTCCTCTTTTGGGTTACGCAAAATCAGTATTCATTCGACCAAGGTTGGTCAAGGGACTTCGTTCAAACAAATGGATTCTTTTCTAATCAATTTCGAATGGAGGTACGGGTTATTCCCCATCAAAAACATTCCAGAAACAATCATAAAAAAGTTAACGTGTAGGGCATATACTTAGACTAGAGTAGCAGTAACACTAATTAATACCTCATTATAACAAGAGAATATTTCAATTTGTACTTGGGATATAATCAATAAAAGATTTTTGTTTGTTCAGATTAGAGGCATATGACAGAAATGACAACTTTAGAGGAGAGTTGGTGTCAATGCCCATGCAGATCATCCCAGATTGGCCAAGTTCTGGTTTTCGACAGTTGGTACCAGAACACAGACATCTGCTTCTGAAGCTATCTGAAGGACAAATAGAAGTGTATCTGAACCACCGTGCAGCTGTTGACAAGCTGTGCATGTCAGACCTAAAAGCATTGGAGAAAGGGAAGTTGATGTTTGAATCCAAGCGGATAGATGCCTGCAGCGTTCACATATCGCAGGGTGATCTGTACTTCACTGGCATTGTCAAAGCACCTATGAAGAAAAAGGTTGGTTTTCTCAAGTACAATTTTTGTCTCCCACTTAATAAAACCATGTATCCAATATTTTTAAAGTCATATCATTAATGATGTCACTACAGACTTTTCATCCCAATTAATACAACATAAAATGCGCAGATATTTGCTTCAATTTCATAATTAATGTGGAAATGCAAGTGAAGTTTAGTGACCACTATTTATGAAATGTGCATAAAGTGTGGGTGATAATCCTATTGTATGATTTGATAAATATCAATGCATATTTTTTATATGACAAGTTTTCATCCTACAGGTGTCTTACAACTTCAAGCTTCGGATAAGTAGAAGAAGTGGTGAGGTGATCAACTCACACTGTGAATGTCCTGCAGGGAAAGGGCCACATGGAACCTGCAAACATCTAGCTTGGGTGCTGCTCATGCTACAATCCTTCGCAGAAGGTTCAGATGCACCAACAGTCAACAAAACTTGCACAGAAAACTTACACAACCTTCCACAAGCCTAGATGTACACATGATGGTAATCATATATTATAAAATAAGACTGTTTTAATTAGTCTGTCACACACAATGAGACAAATCTCTTCAATACAGCCCATGCAAGTCCATAATACTTGGCAAGACTGAAGTCTAGGTTATAACAGTATCTGAAATGAAGTCTCTTGGCTCCTTTTGGTTTATATTGTATGACTATGAATTAACAACTGTTTTTCACTGCAAACTATTTTCATTTCAGAGACTAGATGTTAGTGTATTGTTTTAACAAAATAGTGTAGATATGCAGAGAAACTCTTTATGTATTTCACAATATTTGCAGTATACCATTTGACACAATATGACCTTAATGATTTTAACAGATATCATTTTCACTTTACTCCACTTGATTGTTTAGGATCTCCCATCAGAGCTGAAGATCTCCCAACTAAGCAGAAACCATCAATGTCTGATCCACGACCGATGCAGTATCGAAACCTCCCAGGCTATCAGGGCCATGTTAGAAACCTGGTATTAAACTTCTGTGCAAACACAGGACAGGATCTGGCTCTAAGATACATTTATCCCAAGGCAGATATACTGACGGCAACAAAAGGATCACGATTATCTTCCCTTGCCATTAACAGAGTACTGGGTTGATAACACTCTGCTTGTAAGTATTTCCTAAGTTTTTTACACATCATTTCTGCAACACCAACAGTCTATAGAGTCAAAATTTCATGGTGTTTGTTATACATACAGCATATGTTTAGCATTTTTTCATTGATTGAATGGGGTAGTATAGTGGTTAAAGCGTTCGCTCGTCATACCGAAGACCTGGGTTCGATTCCCAATATGGGTACAATGTGTGAAGCCCATTTCTGGTGTCCCCCCGCCATGATATTGCTGGAATATTGCTAAAAGCGGCGTAAAACCATACTCACTCACTCATTGATTGAAGTCAACATTTTACGATTAGGTAGATGTAATGATGTAAGTAATGTTTGCTGACATTTCAATATTGCCTTTAAAATGTTAACTGAGTAGAACAATGTTTTAATTTGAAATATCAAAATCTTGTCAGATATTGCCAAAAATTAAGTTTTATTTCATAATTTATTTACAGGTGACTAAGGAATCTGCTCAGCTGCTGGAAGTGAACACTCGCACCCAGGCCAAGTGTAAACTTTGGCATATCAAACGCAAATGGAGGATTACTGCATCACGTTTTGGGGATATTGCTCATGCAACAGAGAGAAGAAACAAAGAAATTAGTAATGTGCCAGTCTATTGTCTTTCCACCAAGTTTGTCTGGGGCACCTGTTGTTCATGGGAAACAGTATGAACCTGTGGCAGTGAAACAATTTGAGTCCATGTATAACTTAAATGTTCAGAAATGTGGGCTGTTTGTTTTGCCAGAGCTTCCATATTTAGGGGCTTCACCGGATGGAGTTTTTGACAATGACACCATTGTGGAAATAAAATGTCCATATGTAGGAAAAGATTGTGAAATTGTACCTGGTAAAATGTTCCCATTTCTAGAATACACCAGTAATGGTGTTGTTTCTCTCAAGAAACAGAGTTCATACTATTGTCAGGTACAAGGTCAATTGTATTTGTCACGTTCAAAAACATGTTACTTTATTGTTTACACTCATAAAGATTTGCTTCTGTGCAAAGTCAATTTAGTCAGAGATTTTTGTGAAATTTCCATGTTGCCAAAGTTAGAATTATTCTATAAGAAGTACTTAAGACCTTTTATTGCAGGACACTTTTAACTATTGCATGAATGTGTAGCTGTCTGATATAGGAGATATCACAAGATGCCAATTCATGTATTTTAATGCTACCTAAAATATTGCTCTGTGTGTGTCCATCCTTCCCAAGAGTTTGTTTGGGATTCGAACCCACACTCTCGGACTAACATATTCATTGCAAACAAGTCTGTTTGGGTAAAGCTAAACTTTATTTCATCACAATAGTTTATGTAAGGTATTATCGATGACACGATTTTCATATCAATAATCGTTAATATTTTTTCCCATTAGAGGTGTAACGAAATTCCCATCGATGATAAATCGATTATTGATTTCTTTTTGCCAGCCCTAGTAATGTAAAAATTTATACAATTAATATACGGGTAACACTTTTTTAAGAGCATTATCATTTGAGAAGCCCGAGGTCTTCCATTAACTGCCTGACGAAGGATGGCAGTTAAAATGAGCGAGGGCATCTGCAAATGATAATGCCCTGAAAAATAGCGTTACCGTTATTATAGCTAAAATGGATGGAAATTTTTATCAAATCAAAAGAAACAACAATATCGATTTTGAAACATTAGATGCAATCAACAAGAATGTCACGGACCCTTTTTTACAAATATGGAAACGTCATTGAACAAACCAGATGACGTCACTATTTAACGTGACGTCACCTATACCTATCCTATGACATCACCTAACAACGGGCGTGCTAATGGCCCATCGTCAAGCAATTTGAGGGCATTATCAAGTTACAATAGCCCTATAATCAACAGATACATTGTATACATTTGTTTCTTATGAAGAGAATTATACCTGTAATATGATTTATTCTGGATCATAACATGGAAATGGTTCAGATCTTTATGCTACATTTGTATCAAGAGAAATACATGTTCATGCTGTTAGATTTGCCATCCACCCCTTTTAAATGCTAAGTCAAAATTACGAAATATTTGCAGTATTACATACATATACAATGCAAATATATATTTTGTGATGATTGCGTAAATATACAGGTGAGCGATACAGGCCCTTTGGGCCTCTTGTTTGCAGACCGTCGTCATGTAGCTGGAATATTGCTGAGTGCTGCGTTAAGCAACAGAGGACATGTTTATTGTGTACATTTTAAAATACCAAAATTTCAAATACATGTACTGTGAGTGTGATATGAAATTATTGATGACAAAAGAAAGTGTTAATTCTCTTTCATGTAAATGATGTATACCCTTGTAAATACTTTACCACAGCAACAAACTAGTCTCCCTTCTGACAAAAGATGGACATTTTTATCTATGCAAGCAATCCCATGATTGAATTTCTGAAGTTATTTATACTGAAACATATGAAGGCAATCCTTTCACCCATCAGAACCTCACTGTGTGGTAAGTCTCTTTTCAGAATTTTGAAGGTTTTACCCAGACCAATTTTACGTTCAATGTGCATTCGCTTTGATGCAATTCTCCTGTCATGAACAACTTCCTCTGGCTCGAGGTGAGATTTCCCCTGGAGCATGGTAGTGTTCACATACACATCCTTGGTCGCTAATAAGTCCTGGACCATGATGCCTCTGTCGGCCATTATACTGTATTTCATGGTTTTAAGTGTGTTCTTATTTTTGTAAGTAGAAAAGGTGGCACTCTGGGCATTTACATTTGATGGCTTCTGGATAGGGATTTCTGTTGCATCAAGTATGACCCTTTTGGATGGAAATTGCTTGTTAAAATTTTCTGGCATGGTATCATGTATAACTTCCTTTGAGGGCCATGTGTTTACCTCTTGTAGCTGGAAATATAGAAAGTTCATCCAGGTGCTGGCAATCTGACCTACAACAGACCGACTGACTTCAAACATAATAGCAAGCTCCATGTCATCTTTTCCTTGTCTCAAATTCATTAAAGTCATGAATAGCTGGTTTTGGGGTTATTTATTGCCCCACTAAGCAATATCCCAGCTATATGACGGCGGACTGTAAATAAGCGAGTCTGGACCAGACAATCTAGTGATTGACATCATGAGCATCAATCCACGCAATTGGGATACGATGACATGTACCACTGGGTCAAGAAACGATTGAAGAATAGTCTGTACGTTTTGTGCAAAACACACACATATATTTGCTCAAAGTGTGTCATGCAATCCGTCTATTTTTGACATGTGACCATACTGATATCCTTGCTTGGTAGATATTTTTTCCGTTTTGCTACATGTAAAAGCAATATGTGAAAGCTGCATAGTTTACAAGATATCACAGGGAAATCCTGAACATACAAACATGCATGCATGACTACACACACACACACACACACACACACACACACATGGGCACAATGTGCACGAGGTGTATGAAAACCTGTGTTTGGATATGTCGTGACAGAATCATTATCAGAGAGCACAACATTTGCTACTGTGGATTGCATGCTTGAAACTGTGTCAACACATTGTCACGTTGCAAACTGCCACCACACTCAGAAATGACCTGCGGAACACCAGTGGCGTTAACGTTTCTACTCAGTGTGGAATCGTCTCCATGAGGCTGGTCTCTGGTCATGGAGGACAAGCATTCGCATCCCCCTGACCCGGCATCACAGGCAGGGGCGTTTGGATTAGACTGAAGATCACGTCAGTTGGACAGACCAGGACTGGGCTCCAGTACTTTTCACTGATGAATGGATATCTTGTCTAGCCCTCACAGATCGTTCAGGATTCCAACGTTGCCTAACATGACCGCTATGGTGGGACCGCGGACTTGGTTAAATAGGTCCGTGGTGGGACTCGAATCATGATTTGGGGAGGTATAAGATGTCATATCGCGGGGCAAGATGACAGGTGTGCTCTTCAGGGCTTACATTCTGGATAGGACGTGAGACCGTATGCTGATGCAGTCGGATCGGACTTCATGCTCATGGACGATAAAGCACGGCCTCGTCGTGCCAGGGTCATTGATGCCTACTTAGAGCAGGAGACCAATGTCCGTATGGAGTTGCCAGCCCGGTCACCAGACCTCAACCCTATCGAACACATGGAACGAGCTGCAGGTCGCCCTCTCACGACGACCTGTTCTTCTGTTAACTCTACAGGAACACGGCAATGTTCTTACTGAATAGTGGATAGGGACGTGCATGCACGTATGTGTGCGTGTCCACGGTGTACGTATGTGCGTATATGTAAGTGTACGCTAGCCTACTGACATACCATGCCGCAGTTTAACAAGGATACTCCACTCAGACACAATATACTGAGTCCCAGCCGACCAGACTTTGTTTTATCCCCATACTATCGAGCGCTAGACAGGGTAACAACGAGTACCATGCTTTAAAGTATTTTAATGTGATATGGCTGGGGGATCGAACCACCAACCTTTTCGTATTCCGACCAGACGCTCCATCCACTTGACCACTGGCGCCGTCTTTCCTTTCCTCGGTTCATTATGAGGCTGTTTAGTTGGCAATGGTTGGTTACACTGACTGCTGTATATGGGGAATACTTTGATGGATGGTAAATGGCGAGTCCATGTGCGCGCGTGCGTTCGTTCGTTCGTTCGTTCGTTCGTTCGTGCGTGTTATTACAAGTTGATCTTCAAATTGAAACGCAGAGATTAACCCAGACCTAGGTACGTATCTAACACAGTTGTGAAATCACTAAAATAACCACGCAAGCTCAATGAATAATCATTAAGTTGTATTTATATGCATTATTAGGCTTACAATAAAAACACAATACAATGAGTCAAATGAGTGGCAGTAGCAAGAAGTAACAGGCCCTAGAATTAATGGTAGTGCACTCACGAATGTTTAGAATATTGTCAGTGTCGAATGTCAAGAAAGACGCATGTCTCAGTTTTTTTAATCCAGACCAGTGTTGGAAGCTGACAGGACTTAGGTGTTTCAACGTATCCAGCCGGCACTGAAGATAACAAACAAGTCAAGTCGAAAAAGGCCTCGAATCGCCGTCTTGTCAGTGTTACATAGGTACAGCCAGCCTTCTAGAAACTGTCGGGTCGGTCGGGTAGCCTAGTGGTTCAAGTGTTCGGTCGTCACGCCGAAGACACGGGTTCGATTCCCGACATGGGTACAATGTGTGAAGTCTATTTCTGGTGTCCCCGCCGTGATATTGCTGGAATATTGCGAAAAGCGGCGAAAACCCATACTCACTCACTCTAAAAAATATCCAGACACTTCTTGAATCAATCAGGCCCCGACAATCTTGACTTGATGGTTTTACAAGCAGTTTAATTATGTACAAAACTAAAATTTCTTACAGGTAACACTCTCACCCTCCATGAGAACTGCGCGTGCGTGTGTGTGTGTGTGTGTGCGTGCGTGCGTGCGTGCGTGCGCGCGTGCGCGCGTGCGTGTGTGTTGTTTAATGCCGCGTTTAGCAATATCCCAGCTATTATAGGACGGCAGCCTGTAAATAATTGATTGATTGGTATTTTGATGAACGACACACGCCGTCGTGGTGTGATGACAGTCTTCAATCAAGCCACTGAGTCGGACCACTCAATCCACTTGGTCGCCTCTTTAAGCCCAGCATAGGTTGCTAGGGACTAATTCAAACCAGGAATCCCCACGGGGCTAAACATGTGACAACACTTACTGGTAAAAAACGTATTTTATTACAATGTATGTAATCATATTAGGTGATACATTACAAAGCCATGTAACCGATGAAGAAAATAAATAAATCGCCCGTGTACATAGACTGCAGGGGACTTCAATCAATATGGACGTACAAGGAAGGCTCTTTAGACAGCGCTTCTTTGTTTATCCATGTATCTCCATTCTGTTATGACGAATACCCATTCCTTGTCATGTTTTCATTTTGAGCCTGATTCGAATGACTCGACGCTAACAACAGTCCAAACAAAGTACTCAATAAGAGAGACATTAGGTCCTATGTAAGCGATAAGATTGGTTGGTTGGTTTGTTTAACGCGGCACTCAGCAATATTCCAGCTATATGGCGGTCTGTAAATAATCGAGTCCAGACAATCCAGGGATTGATATCAAGAGCATCGATCCACGCAATTGGGATCGATGACATGCATGAACCAAGCCAGCGAGCCTGACCACCTGATCCCGTTAATCGCCTCTTACCACAAGCATATTTGCCTTTTACGGCAAGAATGGGTTGCCGAAGACCTATTCTACCCCAGATCCCTTTGTAGAACAACCTTTGATAAATCACAGCTGCCATGGACAATTTCATCTCTCATCTCTCACTGAAACTTCATATTTAGGCCGCAATAAATCAATAATTAGATTTTAATCCAAATAGTTTCTTCTTGCAAAGCTTGAAATATTTTTCTTCTGATCATATTTCCCTTCAGGATGTAATTTCAGATTTCCTATGAGGATGTTCACTGGTGCATGAAGGACGCCGGATAGTTGACAGTTACGAGTGAAGACAAAGATACACATGCGGACAAGCTTAACATGACAGAGTTTCTTGCCGACTGTACATGGAGGGATATTCATCTCTGACTGTCTTGACAGTGACTACAACACAGATTTGAATTACTCCTTACAGTGTTGTCATTTATGACTCAAAACAAATCTCAATAGAGTGAAGGAATTCTGAAGTTGATCAGGCGAAATTGAACTTCTAATAATTAATTCATTTGGACCTAAAAAAGCACTTCAGCAAGTAATGACAAACAAAAAGCATAACACTGGTAAGACTTACAGCAGCTATACAATGACTGGAGACTGTCAACCTGGTTCAACAATATTCTGTAACAAATGATCACAAACTGTGAATGAAACAATAGGCTGGATTTCCAGATCTTGCAAGAGAGATTACATACAGTAAACTACCCTTATAACAAACTCAAAGGGTCCACTAATTTTAGTTCGTAATAACCGTAGGTCATTATAAGCATGTATATACAGCATATATGCAACACATGTCCGGGACTCAAAAATAAGTTTGTTCTATCGGTCAGTTGGTTATAGTGTTCGTTATAAACGTAGTTTACTGTATTTAACAAACTTCCAGACCAAAGGTACACCCCACCTTTGGTCGAAGAGATTTTGCACGAAGGCCGTAATGTTAGATTATATTTTTCCTTCTTGCCTGGCAGCCATTTTGAGTTTTTGAAATTTAAAACAAATATTATTTTATTTTGTTTGCCAGCGTGGATTTGTTGACAGGCCCCTTTCAAAGGGATGTTAGGGTGGATTTGTTGACAGGTCCCTTTCAAGGGGATGATAAAGTAACACATGGAATGGATATTTGCTATGTTAGAACAAAGAAGCTAAAATGAGGTAGGACACAACCACATTAAAAAGTGTAGTTGTAGTGCATATTCTATTGGTAATGCATCAACTCCACACCCTGCTCAAAGTGATACATTGTTGCCCCAGTCAAGACATTTTTCATTCTCAACTCCCTGCTGTATATAAAAAGTCACCATTACAATTTCATCCTACCAGGTACCCATTCAATGCTGGGTGAACAGAGGCATATTTCAAAAACTCAAAGTCACTAACCTTAAAAGAATAAATTGTGCTTAAGCCTTCTGAACTAGAGTTCAAAGCTTTTCTATTTGAAAAAACTGCAGAAAACCATCGTAACGGGATTAACAAATTTTATCTTTATGTTTGCTTGTTTGTTGTTTAACATCTCACTCAGCAATATTCCAGCTATATGACAGTGGTCTGAAAATAATCAAGGCAGGACCAGACAATCCAGTGATTGACATCATGAGCATCGCTCCACAGTCCAAACAAAGTACTCAATGAGAGAGACAGTAGGTGCTATGTCAGCGATAAGATTGTTTGGTTGGTTTGTTGTTTAACGCGGCACTCATCAATATTCCAGCTATATGGTGGTCTCTAAATAATCGAGTCCAGACAATCCAGTGATTGATCTCATGAGCATCGATCCACGCAATTGGGATACCATGACATGCATCAACCAAGTCAGCGAGTCTGACCACCCGATCCCGTTAGCCTCTTACGACCAGCATAGTTATGAATCAGTAGTATGAGCCTAAGGATATATGTACTGTTCATTGAATAGAGGATATTACTGACACTACATTGTCAAGTTAACCGACAGGAAGGCTTTCTGCAGTCATTAAATCTCATTTTCCCATAGAAAAGTTGGTTCTCTATTTGGTTATTCATTCTAACATACCACTTATTAGGATGGTTGTTTAACAGGTGAATGGACATACTTTGACAAACAAAGCCGATGATAATAGGTAACGTCACACTGATGATGTCAAAGTGTGCTAATAAATACAAGCAGCCTGAGTGAGTCATGAACAGTTGACTGAATGTGTGGAGCTATTTACAAGGCAGGCTTTACGAGATGAAATATCAACACATTAAAGTTATTTTCAATATAAATATACATTCTCTGAGATGTTTTTTGTTTGTTTGTTTGTTATTTAACACCGCAGCTATATGATGGCGATCAATAATCTAGTCTGGACCAGATAATCCAGTGATTGACATCATGAGCATCGATTCACGCAGTTTGGATATGATGACATGCATCAACCAAGTCAGCGAGGCTGACCACCCAATCCATGTTTAAATCATTAACTGAAATGAACAGAGAGAACACCCAAATACAAGGTTTCTCTTTTGAGACAATACATCCAGTACTATAATCTCCATTCTATCATGATACATACCCTGAATCTATTTGTTACCATAGCTATGTTCTGAACCCAATTCAATTGGCACAAGGCTAAAAGTTGTCCAGACAAATAACACACATGAGCGAGGAAATTCTTGCTAAAACAGAGACCAAAGACTAATATATGGTCTCTGCTTGGATAGGATGGAGAGATGAGAATGTTGATGTCACTTCTGGAATAAAACTATGGTGGCAAATGTGTCCTGGTACTTAATATTACAATAGAATGGAGAAATAATCAATAATGTGTAATCAGTAATGGTTATAATCATGAATAACTTCTAATATCCACTATAATGGAATTCTTTTTACTTAGACTTATAAACACCCACATTAAGCCATTCAGAGCAAGGGAGGTAACTCCAAACAAGGGAAGTAATCTTTAACATTGTGCAAGTACAAATCAAACTTAATGTTTTATCCTGTTTACACAATGTAAAACTAGTCACAAAAATACATAAAGCAAACCTATATTTGTTGATGTCAAAAAGTGTAACACTTGTATTGTCCAAGAGCAGAAATAGATTTATTTCATGTACCCAGTTCTTCCTCCGATGGATACCACTGTGGTACCAGGATGTGTGTGAGCCTCGTCTATGACACTAATGTAGATACTACTTCCTTCCAAGTGTTGTAAGTGTGAAGTCAATGCTCCACACAGACAGATTAAGTAATGGGGGGCAGGGGGTTTGAAGCCAAATTATGGATCAATGTGGTATTATGGTGGGAAAACAAATATTGTACCTAACTCCTTACTTTTGATAAAAATTGGGGCTGAGAAACATTATTTCTTTATGCAGCCTCAGAGACTAGTCATATATATACTACCTTGTGTATCGATACATATCACGATACTTGGCTCATGACTCGATATGTATCGTGGTACAATGTTACTGATGTCATACTGGGTCTGCAGGCTACAGTTGTAGGCATTACTAGTATCACGATACATCTACATTGTGTATCGATACACATCACGATACTTGGGTCATGACTCGATATGTATCATGGCACAATGTTACTGATGTCATACTGGGTCTTCAGGCTACAGTTGTTGGCATTAGAAGGATCATGGTACATCTACATTGTGTATCGATACATATCACGATACTTGGGTCATGACTCAATATGTATCGTGGAACAATGTCACTGATGTCATACTGGGTCTTCAGGCTACAGATGTTGGCATTAGAAGTAACATGATATGCCTACCTTGTGTATTGATACATATCACGATACTTGGGTCATGACTCGATATGTATCATGGTACTCTGATTGTTATATGCAGTCAGATTTAGAATTTTGTTTTGTGAGAGGCGGTAATTCAACGCTAGCCTGAATAGTGATTAGACCTGGTTACTGAAAATAATACTCATTGAAAATCGATACATGGTTAGGTGTATCTTGCATTGTATTGTCAGGTGTAAATTTTTGGTGAATCAATGACACCTTTGTTAGACATGATATGAAGTGGTATGTACTTGTTCCCTGTCTATATCACAGATTAACATCTCCCACAGGCCTGGACAGACAACTGATGTAACAAAATGAAAGCTGAAGTTTGTAAAGAGATGGCTGAAACACCTGGCTTATTCACATCACTGCAGGAAGTTGTCATGAAGACTGATGAAATGATCTTGACCTGCATCACACCACATAATGTCCAAGGTTCCTGCCTTAAGGGAAGTCTGTCCAGGTCACATGACCCACTCACTTGTTCCAGCCGTATCGGCTGACCATTCGGTTGAAGGCGTCGCGGGCTTCACGTTCTGTGTAGGAATCGTTTGGTCTGCTGGAGTCGAGACTGGCATTAGGGTCAGACATGATCTCTGCTCTCACTTGGACCAAGATGCTCTGTAACCATGGTAAGAAATCATATTATCAATTGTTCTTATTTTCTACTTTTAAAAAAGTCATAAATGAAAAAAGATTAGACAACATATATCAGTGCTTTCATGCACCAGTAAATACAGCATTTGATTAATAAATTATTCCTAGGACTGGGTCCTATTCAACATGTGACCTTGATGCCATGACCGTACACATTCCTGCGCCCTAACTTGTGATAAGATTCCCTGGTTGAATGGGTTCCAGGTCTGTTTGAGTGAGTGAGTGATTTGGGTTTAACGTTGCTTTTAACATTATTCCACACCCCAGGGACATGCTCAAAGTGCTACACTGGTATTACCCTGGTCAATGGATCAGTGCGCACTCAACCATCATTCTCAGCTCCCTAGGGAGTATACAACCCAAGCTGCCTGTGAGGCGCTAGAAGGTTAACAACCACTCATCCTACCGGGTACCCATTCACTGCTGGGTGAACAGAGGCATATTTTGAACAAAGTCACTTGCCACATGCCGCCATGTAGATTGATGCTCATGCAATCACTAGATTGACTGGTCCAGACTTGATTATTCACATATTGTCATATAGCTGCAATATTGTTTGAGTATAGAGTTAAACAATAAACAAACAAATGAACTAGAGCACTGTTAAATATCTAAGCCAACAGAGGTTCTGTTCTGTTCAATTTTTAATGCTGTACTCAGCAATAGTCCAGCTATATGATGGTGGTCTGTAAATAATTAAGTCTGGGCCAGACAATCCAGTGATTAACATCATGAGCAATTGCAATTGGGATATGATGACATGCATAAACAAGAGTCAGTGAGCCTGGCCATCCTCTTACAACAAGCACAGTCACCTCTTACGACAAGCACAATCGCCTTTCATGACAAGCAGAGTCACCTTTTATGACAAGCACAGTCGCCCCTTACGACAAGCACATTCGCCTTTTACGACAAGCACAGTCACCTCTTATGACAAGTACAGTCGCCTCTTACTACAAGCACAGTTGCCTCTTACGACAAGCAGAGTCGCCTCTTACGAAAAGCACAATCGCCTCTTACGACAAGCACAGTCGCCTCTTACGCTAAGCACAGTCACCTCTTACGACAAGCACAGTTGCCTCTTACGACAAGCACAGTTGCCTCTTACAACAAGCACAGTCGCCTCTTACGCTAAGCACAGTCACCTCTTACGACAAGCACAGTCGCCTCTTACGACAGGCACAGTCTCCTCTTACGACAAGCACAGTCGCCTCTTACGACAAGCACAGTCACCTCTTACGACAAGCACGGTCGCCTCTTACAGTCACCTCTTACGACAAGCACAGTCGCCTCTTACGACAAGTACAGTCGCCTGCCAACAGAAGTAAACTACAGACACAGTTGCCTCTTACGACAAGCACAGTCGCCTCTTACGACAAGCACAGTCGCCTGCCAACAGAAGTAAACTACAGACACAGTTGCCTCTTACGACAAGCACAGTCGCCTCTTACGACAAGTACAGTCGCCTGCCAACAGAAGTAAACAACAGACACAGTCGCCTCTTACGACAAGCACAGTCGCCTCTTACGACAAGTACAGTCGCCTCTTACGACAAGTACAGTCGCCTCTTACGACAAGCACAGTCACCTCTTACGACAAGCACGGTCGCCTCTTACAGTCACCTCTTACGACAAGCACAGTTGCCTCTTACGACAAGTACAGTCGCCTGCCAACAGAAGTAAACTACAGACACAGTTGCCTCTTACGACAAGCACAGTCTCCTCTTACGACAAGCACAGTCACCTCTTACGACAAGCACGGTCGCCTCTTACAGTCACCTCTTACGACAAGCACAGTCGCCTCTTACGACAAGCACAGTCGCCTACCAACAGAAGTAAACTACAGACACAGTTGCCTCTTACGACAAGCACAGTCGCCTCTTACGACAAGTACAGTCGCCTGCCAACAGAAGTAAACTACAGACACAGTCGCCTCTTACGACAAGCACAGTCGCCTCTTACGACAAGTACAGTCGCCTCTTACGACAAGCACAGTCGCCTGCCAACAGAAGTAAACTACAGACACAGTGATGGCTCACCTCTATGTCATTAGCTGGCACCCAGCCTGACTTGGTCAACATCTCCATACAAATGCTGCCTCCAATTGTCACGTGACCTGCAATTGACAGAGAAATGTCAGCAGCCGTGGGACTGGGGGGTAGGGGTCAAGGGTCAAGAATCAGAGAAACATGATGAGGTTTGCATTGGCAGGATTCAAGCCATTACCAGCAATACAGCAGAACTACCGCTGGAACATCAACATAAGGCTTCCTGTATCATTGCTGTATGTATAACGAGAATCACTTTGCATCACACTAGAGTGAATGTTGCCTGCAATGGGCCTGCTATATCATGGTGGCCAGTAATACTGTAAATCTTGAAAGTTATGCGTCTCCAAATTAATATGAATGCTGACCCCTGGCCAAAAATGTGACTCAATATCAATGCGACTTTCCACACCCCATCCCCAGTGGAATGATACACATCTTTACCTCGATCCAACCTTAAATTAATCCAATCAAACACAAATAGCTCCGCTTATTAGTGCAGAGTAGAGCACTTCCGTAAAAACAATAAACAGTGTTTTCCTAGAAAACAACACACAGTTTATATGTTTATTCTGTCGACTGGCATTACAAAGATCGGAGTGAGTAGAACTCTTGAACCCAGCAGTGATAACTCAACGGATGCCCATTGTGTAATTCCTATTCTTTGAATGACATTGTTATATACTTGTTACAGCTGCTGCTAAATAAACCGTGTTTGTGTTTATATTCAAGTTGGTATTTCCGCTATTCAAAGTGTGCAGTCTTATTGTTGATAGTCGTTTTGGAGACATAAATGCGAAGTTTCATTAATGTGAACAAAGATCACTCGCATTTATTGCATTTAATTCAAGCTCATGTTAATTTCAATATTTACAGTAATAGACCGTGAACCGTGGACTGATGATTTCGATGAATGGCGAGTACCTACCTGTCAGGAATTTACCATGGACTGATGACTGATGAATGGCGGGTACCTACCTGTCAGGAACTTGAACCGATGACTGATGAATGGCGGGGACCTACCTGTCAGGAACTTGACCCGTGGACCGATGAATGGAGGGGACCTACCTGTCAGAAACTTGAACCGTGGACTGATGACTGATGAATGGCGGGGACCTACCTGTCAGGAACTTGAACCGTGGACCGATGACTGATGAATGGCGGGGACCTACCTGTCAGGAACCTGAACCGTGGACCGATGACTGATGAATGGCGGGGACCTACCTGTCAGGAACTTGACCCGTGGACCGATGAATGGCGGGGACCTACCTGTCAGAAACTTGAACCGTGGACCGATGACTGATGAATGGCGGGGACCTACCTGTCAGGAACTTGAACCGTGGACCGATGACTGATGAATGGCGGGGACCTACCTGTCAGGAACTTGAACCGTGGACCGATGACTCTGATGAATGGCGGGGACCTACCTGTCAGAAACTTGAACCGTGGACCGATGACTGATGAATGGCGGGGACCTACCTGTCAGGAACTTGAACCGTGGACCGATGACTGATGAATGGCGGGGACCTACCTGTCAGGAACTTGAACCGTGGACCGATGACTCTGATGAATGGCGGGGACCTACCTGTCAGGAACTTGAACCGTGGACTGATGACTCTGATGAATGGCGGGGTGAAGGGGTAGTCCTGGGGAAACTGCATCTCCAGTTTCACAACGGGCTGTCACAGAAAGACCATAAGTTCATGCCATGCATAGTGCAGTCAGTGGGTGTTAATGGTAATAAAATCACTAAACGTGAAATGGTGGAAGGAAGTTTCTGGGACAAACTTTATGAACAACTATTATTCCATATATTTCGATACCTCTTAATCCCAACAGCGAGAAGTTAGCATATAAACATAACAAAGACAATTAAATGTGCTTATTTGGGTAATTTCACTGAAAACGGTTATGTCTGAATCTACAAAAATCCTAGATGTTTGTTATTGCATTACTCCTTCATGCATCTACTGCTTGTTCTTGACAGAGAAGATAGAGCAGTGTGAGGTCTTGCTGAAGAAGAAGTTGTTTCAACTACCTGAGAGCTCCATCACACAGCTCCACGGAATCGATGACATCAGAGATCATTACTGCTAAAAACTGGAACATATGAAGTCATCATTGGGAGGCAGCTCTGTGATGGGTGGAGCTTCCACGCCATGGGAGCGACTTTGTCCGGCCTGGAGAGGGCGTCTGCCAGAATGTTGCAACAACCCGAAATGTGTTGGATCTGGAATTGGAGCTCCAATTGGTCGACAAGGCTGAAGAAGTAGAACGTTTGTTGTAGGAGCGAGTAGGAATGGGTCGTTCCTTGATTGCGGAGGCACCGGACGATAGTGATGTTGTCCGTTGAGATGGCGATCTGTGTGCGTCAGAGGGTCTGCTTCCAGTGAGAGAGAGCCAGTATGAGCGCCTCCAGTTCAAGGTTGTTGATGTGCCAAGGCTGTTGAACAGCAGACAAGAGCCCCAAGGTGACTTGACCCACGAGGTGCACTCCCTATCTTTGGATTCGGTGAGAGGAGGTCTTGGTCTGATTGAAAGAGGCCCCTGATGAATAGGAGATGGAACTAGGGTGTGAGTTCAGATTTCCAGAGATTGATCAACCATCCCAGGTGGAGGAGGAGTTGTTGCTTGAAGCCCCTGTGACGAAGGAGTGTGGCTGTGTTCTGGTGGTTCAGGAGGCTATGTACGCCTTGAATTGGAAACCCCTCATGTGGAGAAGAGGCTATTGGCTTGGTGATGCGTGTAAATAGCCATGGGGTCGAGGAAATTCGAAATGGGAGCACCGCCAATTGAAAGTGGACTCCCATGAAACGGAGGAATTTCCTGCCGTCGGGATGGATTGGTACATGGAGGTACGCGTTCTGGATGTACAGGCTGATGAGAGAGTCATGAGCCTGTATCCTGGAGGAGCCTGAGCGTGGCCATCTGGAAGTACAGTGGACGAGCCAGCTAGTGCTTGTTGAAGGTGTAGAGACTGTGGATCATTCGGTATTGGTCCTAGTCCTTCTTGGGGACAAGGAATATTGGCGAATAGAAGCCGGGTGTTATGGCTGGGGAGTGCACTATCACTATGGGCTCCTTGGCAAGCAGCGTGTCAATGTTTGAGCAGAGGAGTTGCCTTTGAGTAGGGGGGTAGGTGTCTGCTATGGGTGACGATGTTGGAAGAGGTCGTCTCTCAGAGTGAGTCTGTACCCTAGGTGCAGTGTGTTGGTGATATATGGGTCCCCCAGGATTTCACAATTCCGCCAGAATTGCCCTAGCCTCCCACCTACTGGGGTCTCGATCAGTAGAACGACTGGGGGTGGGAGGTCCAAGTCGCTCGTGACTGCCGATTCACTTCCATGCCTTGCCATCACCACTCGACGGGGCTGGTAAGATCCGGAAGACTTTCCTTTTCCACGGTTCTTGCCCCAAAAGGAGGAAAAGAAGTTCCGGACACGTGACTGAAGAGTGTTCCTCCTTGGCTGATATGTGCCTGACTTGGATGACTTGAAAGAGGCGGAATGAGAGACGTGAGCCAGAGCCTTGAGGGCAGGTCTCTTCCCTGGCGAAGAGGGAAACCCGAGCGTGGGTCCTTGACAAGTGCCCGTTGAAGAGTGAGGGAGACGACCAGGGCCGACGGAGTAGGCCTCTCTTTAACTGCGGATCCCAGTCTGAGAGAGACAAGTAGGCGAGGCAGCGAATGGTCGTAATTTCCATCAGCACACCGTGCATATGCGTGAGCAAGTGTTCCACCTGTCGCTGTAGGTAGGAAAAGACAGTGGTGAGGTGGTCTAGAGGGTTTGGATTGTCCACAGACAGGTCCTGGAGTATAGCCCCGGAGGCGGAAGCCATGACTGAGGGATGCTTGAGAAAGCGTCTGAGTTCAGTTTCAATGTACGTGAGCTTGTTGTTGGGGTGCGGATAGTAGTGTAGTGGTTGGAGTCCGTCATGCGATGGATGTCCTCATCAAGAACGTGGGCCTGAATGGAGGTAGGGTTCGACCATATAGTGTCCTCCTTGTCCACGCCCGACCCCAGGGAAAGAGCCACGGCCTCCAGCTGGTCGGCAGGGAGCCACATTTGACACCGAACACTCGTAAGCTGGAATGAAGGAGCCTTCCAACGAGTCAGTCCTACAGCCACTAGACCCATGAATTGGCTCTGTGAAGAAGTACCAGGTGAAGTGGGGTCCTGGGATATAGTGGACCGAGCTGTAGAGATGCCACAGATGTCCAGGTTAGACGTGTGTGAGGGTGCCTGTAGAGACGCCTTTAAAGGCGCTAGGTGAGGCGTGTGTGAGGGTGCCTGTAGAGACGCCTTTAAAGGCGCTAGGTGAGGCGTGTGTGAGGGTGCCTGTAGAGACGCCTTTAAAGGTGCTAGGTGAGGCGTCTGCGGGGCGACCTGTAGCAATGGTGTCGTGCCTGGTTAGCGAAAATCCAATTTTCCCTAGTACATATAGCAGTAAAGCAAAAACCCAAGTTGGGGTATTTGTGCCTGTAGAGATGCTAAGAGCGGGGTATGAGACGCTATGAGAGACGCCTGGGGAGGCGGCTGGAGAGGTGCTGGTATAGACGCAGACAAGGTCTCCAGGAGAGACGCTGAAGGAGCCGAAACCGTGGCCGAAGCCGAAGGAGGCGGTTATCTTGGCAGGGACTGCTACAGCAGTTGTAGGTGCTGACTGGTACGGCTGAGGAGAGGCATATATTAGTCCATTGGCGCTGGGCGTCATCATAGTGGCAATGGACGTAGCGCGGCAGGCTGACAGGGGTGAAGCAGGTTCAGAAACGACCAACATTCTCACACGTAGTTTACAGGCCCGATATACAGAAACATGCAGATATTTGCCAAAAGCTGTGGGGGAAAGTGGGAGACAGTCTTTACATATTGCAGTCTGGGAGCACCGGGACGTGCAAATTAGGCACAAGGGATGAGGATCGCTCCCAGATTGATTATGGCGACACTGCTTGCAAGATGGCATGTTATCTGCAATGAAACAGAGTGTAATCACATTGCGTCCCCGCCCGATTATTTATGTCATAATCTTTTTTCCAAGCCATGTGGGTTTAGGAAAAACAATTTTACGCAAACACCGCAAAACAATATTCAAGATGGCTACTTGAAACAACCAAACATCTGAGATTACCATGGTGAAAATCATCACCAGGTGTAAAATCGTTATGCTATGGCATAAATCATATGAAAGATATGAAAACACAAACCATAGGCACAATATAGTCACAAGACAATTCACTAGAGATATCAATACACAAAGCATCAATGAAAAACTGGAGAGAGTTCAACACAGGTCTTCCTGTGGGTTGACAGCAGTAATATGCTGCCCCGTGACATCATCGAATCCGTGGTCACGTGGGAGCTAGGGCTGGACTCTCAGTTAGGTGAAACAACCTCTTCTTCAGCAAGACCCCACACAGCACTTTCTCACGGTCAAGAACAGGCAGTAGATGCATGAAGGAGTAATGCAGGAGAGGTTAAAAGTTGAGTCTTTGCTGTAGAACAGTCTCTCATCTCCAGTTGGTGACAAACAAAACCTACCTCCTGCTTGTACTTTGTTGAGTACTGCTGCAGATCCTTGCCGAGCCGACTGTCAGTCGGAACATCAGTCAGCTGCACATCCTGGAACAGTGAAACATCACTCCTTCATCCCTTCCTCAATCTAAAACAACTGACAAGTCTCCACCCCTCCCTCCCTCGCTCCATCTTCAACCAACCATCCACTCCTTCCTCAATCTAAAACAACTAGCAAGTCTCCACCCCTCCCTCCCTACATCCATCTTCAACCAACCATCCACTCCTTCCTCCATCTAAAACAACTGACAAGTCTCCACCCCTCCCTCCCTCCATCTTCAACCAACCATCCACTCCTTCCTACATCTAAAACAACTGACAAGTCTCCACCCCTCCCTCCCTCGCTCCATCTTCAACCAACCATCCACTCCTTCCTCCATCTAAAACAACTAACAAGTCTCCACCCCTCCCTCCCTCCATCTTCAACCAACCATCCACTCCTTCCTACATATAAAACAACTGACAAGTCTCCACCCCTCCCTCCCTCGCTCCATCTTCAACCAACCATCCACTCCTTCCTCCATCTAAAACAACTAGCAAGTCTCCACCCCTCCCTCCCTCCATCTTCAACCAACCATCCACTCCTTCCTCCATCTAAAACAACTAGCAAGTCTCCACCCCTCCCTCCCTCCCTCCATCTTCAACCAACCATCCACTCCTTCCTCCATCTAAAACAACTAACAAGTCTCCACCCCTCCCTCCCTCGCTCCATCTTCAACCAACCATCCACTCCTTCCTCCATCTAAAACAACTGACAAGTCTCCACCCCTCCCTCCCTCCATCTTCAACCAACCATCCATTCCTTCCTACATATAAAACAACTGACAAGTCTCCACCCCTCCCTCCCTCCCTCCATCTTCAATCAACCATCCACTCCTTCCTCCATCTAAAACAACTAACAAGTCTCCAGCCCTCCCTCCCTCCATCTTCAATCAACCATCCACTCCTTCCTCCATCTAAAACAACTAGCAAGTCTCCACCCCTCCCTCCCTCCATCTTCAATCAACCATCCACTCCTTCCTCCATCTAAAACAACTAACAAGTCTCCACCCCTCCCTCCCTCCATCTTCAACCAACCATCCACTCCTTCCTCCATCTAAAACAACTAGCAAGTCTCCACCCCTCCCTCCCTCCATCTTCAATCAACCATCCACTCCTTCCTCCATCTAAAACAACTAGCAAGTCTCCACCCCTCCCTCCCTCCATCCATCTTCAACCAACCATCCACTCCTTCCTCCATCTAAAACAACTAACAAGTCTCCACCCCTCCCTCCCTCGCTCCATCTTCAACCAACCATCCACTCCTTCCTACATATAAAACAACTGACAAGTCTCCACCCCTCCCTCCCTCGCTCCATCTTCAACCAACCATCCACTCCTTCCTCCATCTAAAACAACTGACAAGTCTCCACCCCTCCCTCCCTCCATCTTCAACCAACCATCCACTCCTTCCTCCATCTAAAACAACTAACAAGTCTCCACCCCTCCCTCCCTCGCTCCATCTTCAACCAACCATCCACTCCTTCCTCCATCTAAAACAACTAACAAGTCTCCACCCCTCCCTCCCTCCCTCCATCTTCAACCAACCATCCACTCCTTCCTCCATCTAAAACAACTAACAAGTCTCCACCCCTCCCTCCCTCGCTCCATCTTCAACCAACCATCCACTCCTTCCTCCATCTAAAACAACTGACAAGTCTCCACCCCTCCCTCCCTCGCTCCATCTTCAACCAACCATCCACTCCTTCCTCCATCTAAAACAACTAGCAAGTCTCCACTCCTCCCTCCCTCCATCTTCAACCAACCATCCACTCCTTCCTACATCTAAAACAACTGACAAGTCTCCAGCCCTCCCTCCCTACATCTTCAACCAACCATCCACTCCTTCCTACATCTAAAACAACTGACAAGTCTCCACCCCTACCACCATCTCCATTACCAACCATCCACTCCTTCCTACATCTAAAACAACTGACAAGTCTCCACCCCTCCCTCCCTCGCTCCATCTTCAACCAACCATCCACTCCTTCCACCATCTCAAACAACTAGCAAGTCTCCACCCCTCCCTCCCTCCCTCCATCTTCAACCAACCATCCACTTCTTCCTCCATCTAAAACAACTGACAAGTCTCCACCCCTCCCTCCCTCCATCTTCAACCAACCATCCACTCCTTCCTCCATCTAAAACAACTGACAAGTCTCCACCCCTCCCTCCCTCCCTCCATCTTCAACCAACCATCCACTCCTTCCTCCATCTAAAACAACTGACAAGTCTCCACCCCTCCCTCCCTCCCTCCATCTTCAATCAACCATCCACTCCTTCCTCCATCTAAAACAACTAACAAGTCTCCAGCCCTCCCTCCCTCCATCTTCAATCAACCATCCACTCCTTCCTCCATCTAAAACAACTAGCAAGTCTCCACCCCTCCCTCCCTCCATCTTCAATCAACCATCCACTCCTTCCTCCATCTAAAACAACTAACAAGTCTCCACCCCTCCCTCCCTCCATCTTCAACCAACCATCCACTCCTTCCTCCATCTAAAACAACTAGCAAGTCTCCACCCCTCCCTCCCTCCATCTTCAATCAACCATCCACTCCTTCCTCCATCTAAAACAACTAGCAAGTCTCCACCCCTCCCTCCCTCCATCTTCAACCAACCATCCACTCCTTCCTCCATCTAAAACAACTAGCAAGTCTCCACCCCTCCCTCCCTCCATCTTCAACCAACCATCCACTCCTTCCTCCATCTAAAACAACTGACAAGTCTCCACCCCTCCCTCCCTCCATCTTCAACCAACCATCCACTCCTTCCTCCATCTAAAACAACTAACAAGTCTCCACCCCTCCCTCCCTACATCTTCAACCAACCATCCACTCCTTCCTCCATCTAAAACAACTAGCAAGTCTCCAGCCCTCCCTCCCTCCATCTTCAATCAACCATCCACTCCTTCCTCCATCTAAAACAACTAGCAAGTCTCCACCCCTCGCTCCATCTTCAACCAACCATCCACTCCTTCCTCCATCTAAAACAACTAGCAAGTCTCCACCCCTCCCTCCCTCCATCTTCAATCAACCATCCACTCCTTCCTCCATCTAAAACAACTAGCAAGTCTCCAGCCCTCCCTCCCTCCATCTTCAACCAACCATCCACTCCTTCCTCCATATAAAACAACTGACAAGTCTCCACCCCTCCCTCCCTCCATCTTCAATCAACCATCCACTCCTTCCTCCATCTAAAACAACTAACAAGTCTCCAGCCCTCCCTCCCTCCATCTTCAATCAACCATCCACTCCTTCCTCCATCTAAAACAACTAGCAAGTCTCCAGCCCTCCCTCCCTCCATCTTCAATCAACCATCCACTCCTTCCTCCATCTAAAACAACTAACAAGTCTCCACCCCTCCCTCCCTCCATCTTCAATCAACCATCCACTCCTTCCTCCATCTAAAACAACTAGCAAGTCTCCAGCCCTCCCTCCCTCCATCTTCAATCAACCATCCACTCCTTCCTCCATCTAAAACAACTAGCAAGTCTCCATCCCTACCTCCCTCCATCTTCAACCAACCATCCACTCCTTCCTACATCTAAAACAACTAGCAAGTCTCCACCCCTACCTCCACTTCCAAGCCTTACCAACCATCCACCTCTTCTACAATGTCCATTCACATCTCATCATCCAAGCCTTCTCCAAGCATTATGCTAATCATCCAAACTTTAACATTTTTCAATCACTTCCACAAGCTCCAGCCACAGCCCATCATCCACATGTTTCTCTATCTCCAATCGCTGCCGAAATGGCCAACCATCCAAATTAATTAAAAGCAAACAAAATAAGAAGTGTCCCTCACCGCCTCCTCTAAACAATCATGCTCTTAGTGGCACTTGCATTACAGATGTAAATTACTGTTCAGCTCACCCACAAAAATAGGTTGTCTCCCCTTGGTTTTGCCACAATGCCATACTGAGGACCAACTTTGAGAATATTCTTTAAATCTGAAACAAATAATGAATGATTGACAGACGTTTCTTTCTGTGGATATGCATCCTTGGGACTCACTTTTGATAATAATATTTAATGAATATGTAATAAATTACCAAGTGTGGCTCTTAAATGGTCTTCACCCTGGATTTGACGAACTATTTCACACTGACACAGGGTCGTTTTTGCCACATTTTTATGTTATTTCCACTTTAACGGTTTTCAGCTTCAACTATACAAGTTTTGAGAATGTGCAAGGCCTACCTCTCTTAAGTCTTTGTATGGCAGTGCTTGTTGCTGTGTTCATTGGACCAAAGAATCCAGGTCCATCTTCCAATTCCACATCACTGAAAGAAATCCAAAGAATTTAACATGAATAAATCACTCAGACAGTATACTGACTCCAAGCAGACCAGTCCTTGTTTTACAGCCTTAATACTGAGTGCCAAGCAGGGTAACAACAAGTACCAATTTTTAACGTCTTAAGGTTTGACGCGGGCGGGGATTGAACCCACGACCTTCCGCTCTCGGGCAGATGCTCTATCCACTAGATCACCGAGTGTTCCCTTCATGGATCAGGATGTGCTCCACCCACCTGCCCTCCTCATGACCAGTGCTGATGGTAGCCTGAATGTCATCCAGGAACTCTTCAGACTCAATGTAGTAATCATCGTTTTCATCGTCATCTTCATCCTCTTCTTCTACCTCCTCCTCCTCCTCCTCCTTCTCCCTGTCTTGGTCATCCTCAGCCTGGTATTAATGGGTACACAACTTGTAAGTCAGGCATGTTTCACAATGATAACTTGATTATTGCAAGGCACCAAACAAGGGATATCATGGTACAGTTTTGTTTGTTGTTTAACGCAGCACTCAGCAATATTTCAGCTATATGACGGCAGTCTGTAAATAATCGAGTCTGGACAAGATAATTCAGTGATTGACATCATGAGCAATGATCTACGCAATAAAATGATGTGCATCAACCAAATCAGCGAGCCTGACCCTCCGATCCTGTTAGTCACCTCATTGTTGTTATACATACTGGTGGTGACTGTTTGATTGACATTCTAGAAGTTGGTTGGTTATTTTTTTTTTGTTTAACGCAGCACTCAGCAATATTCCAGCTATATGATGGCAGTCTGTAATTTGTAAATAATCGAGTCTGGACTGGATAATTCAGTGATTGACATCTAAGCAATGATCTACACAATAAAATGATGTGCATCAACCAAATCAGCGAGCCTGACCCTCCGATCCTGTTAGTCACCTCATTGTTGTTATACATACTGGTGGTGACTGTTTGATTGACATTCTAGAAGTTGGTGAGTAAATAAGGAAACGTACAACTTTATTGATAATGGTGTAAAAATCTACATCGAAACATTGCTATATGTAATAAACCAGAAGTTGTTATCGATAAAGTTGTATGTTTTTATAGTGGTGGGGACTGAATCTACTGAATGAGCATGATGAGGAAGATAGCCAACCTCACTGTGGGATATAGGACACATGAGCATGATGAGGAAGATAGCCAACCTCAGTGTGGGATATAGGACACATGAGCATGATGAGGAACATAGCCAACCTCACTGTGGGATATAGGACACATGAGCATGATGAGGAAGATAGCCAACCTCACTGTGGGATATAGGACACATGAGCATGATGAGGAAGATAGCCAACCTCACTGTGGGATATAGGACACGTGAGCATGATGAGGAACAAATCCAACCTCACTGTGGGATATAGGACACATGAGCATGATGAGGAAGATAGCCAACCTCACTATGAGATGTATGACACATGAGCATGATGAGGAAGATAGCCACCCTCACTGTGGGATATAGGACACATGAGCATGATGAGGAAGATAGCCAACCTCACTGTGGGATATAGGACACATGAGCATGATGAGGAACATAGCCAACCTCACTGTGGGATATAGGACACATGAGCATGATGAGGAACATAGCCAACCTCACTGTTGGATATAGGACACATGAGCATGATGAGGAAGATAGCCAACCTCACTATGAGATGTAGGACACATGAGCATGATGAGGAACATAGCTAACCTCATTGTGGGATATAGGACACATGAGCATGATGAGGAACATAGCCAACCTCACTGTGGGATATAGGACACATGAGCATGATGAGGAACATAGCCAACCTCACTGTGGGATATAGGACACATGAGCATGATGAGGAAGATAGCCAACCTCACTGTGGGATATAGGACACATGAGCATGATGAGGAACATAGCCAACCTCACTGTGGGATATAGGACACATGAGCATGATGAGGAACATAGCCAACCTCACTGTGGGATATAGGACACATGAGCATGATGAGGAAGATAGCCAACCTCACTATGAGATGTAGGACACATGAGCATGATGAGGAACATAGCCAACCTCACTGTGGGATATAGGACAATTGAGCATGATGAGGAACATAGCCAACCTCACTGTGGGATATAGGACACATGAGCATGATGAGGAAGATAGCCAACCTCACTGTGGGATGTAGGACACATGAGCATGATGTGGAACATAGCCAACCTCACTGTGGGATATAGGACACATGAGCATGATGAGGAACATAGCCAACCTCACTGAGGGATATAGGACACATGAGCATGATGAGGAACATAGCTAACCTCACTGTGGGATATAGGACACATGAACATGATGAGGAAGATAGCCAACCTCACTGAGGGATATAGGACACATGAGCATGATGAGGAAGATAGCCAACCTCACGGTGGGATATAGGACACATGAGCATGATGAGGAACATAGCCAACCTCACTGTGGGATATAGGACACATGAGCATGATGAGGAAGATAGCCAACCTCACTGTGGGATATAGGACACATGAGCATGATGAGGAAGATAGCCAACCTCACTGTGGGATATAGGACACATGAGCATGATGAGGAACATAGCCAACCTCACTGAGGGATATAGGACACATGAACATGATGAGGAACATAGCCAACCTCACTATGGGATGTAGGACACATGAGCATGATGAGGAAGATAGCCAACCTCACTGTGGGATATAGGACACATGAGCATGATGAGGAAGATAGCCAACCTCACTGTGGGATATAGGACACATGAGCATGATGAGGAACATAGCCAACCTCACTGTGGGATATAGGACACATGAGCATGATGAGGAACATAGCCAACCTCACTGTGGGATATAGGACACGAGCATGATGAGGAAGATAGCCAACCTCACTGTGGGATATAGGACACATGAGCATGATGAGGAAGATAGCCAACCTCACTGTGGGATATAGGACACGAGCATGATGAGGAAGATAGCCAACCTCACTGTGGGATATAGGACACATGAGCATGATGAGGAAGATAGCCAACCTCACTGTGGGATGTAGGACACATGAGCATGAGTGGGGTAGGAAAGTCCTGTAATTTCGAATTGGCACATATTGTGATTAGCTGTTAGAACTGAATGTGTATCACATCATAGTGAAAGACCAGACTCTGAAGCCAAGTCCAGCTTACCTGTTCCAAGTCTTTAGAACAGCTGGTCAGAATATCAGCCAATGACATCGCTTTACCACTTGTCACATCCTCTATACTTGGCTGCAGCTTCACCAAGACTGAGTCGCTGTCACTCCACACATGCTGAAACATAACCATAAAGCCACAGTTGTAATCATTTAGGAAAAACCTTTAAGTGTGTGTACCAATGGGCTACTTCACTGTTAATCAGGTTCATGGTCATGTGTCATGACTATTGATGTGGAAATATGTCTTCAAATCTGACCACTGACAAGAACTATCCCATGTGTGGCCTTCGAAATTCACACAAGTCTGCTAGACCCAGACTACTAAATTATCACATGAAACAATGTAGGCAATGGTAGGTTCATGATCAAAATTTAGCTTATAAAGCGGGAAAACTAAAAAGTTTCCACATGCTTCTAAATGTTCACTGAGTGGAATCGTGCGGTTGTGTGGCTGCTTTATTTGTGAATGGTGAAGATTCATTCTTCTTTTTAATTTAAGTTCTGTCTTTCCGATATACTTTCCAAAACGGTAACATTTTAGTTTTTCCGCTATATAAGCTAAATTTTGATCTTGAACCTACATTGTTTAAAAAAGAGCAACATTTCATTCATAAATACGCGCCTAAGTTAAATGTAAAGGCGTAAGTTATTTGTCCATTGTCACCTTGGTATTGTGACGTCATATGTTACTACTTCATGTCTGTTATTCAGTTATGTCCTGATGAGACTCGTACACTTCATTGTCATTGAACCAGGTTCCATATGGAAAAGGTCATCGGGCATGGCAATCAGATCCTGAATTGTTGCCTGGGTATTTGTTCACCCATTCAACTGTCGGATGTTCTGTGGCCATTGCTGACAGGCTCTCAGTTGTTGATCCAGTGTATCCCATAAATGTTCGATTGGGTTTAATTCTGGAGACCTGGATGGCCATGGCAGGGCCTGGATGTTGAGATTCCTCAAAATCGATGTTGTCAGTCTTGCCCTGTGAGGTTGGTGTTGTCTTTTTGGAAAATGACGTTCGCTTGTCACATAATGGGAAAGACGTGTGGCCGAAGAATCTCATCTGTGTAAAGTTTTGCTGTTAAATTCCCCAGAACTTGCACCAAGTCTGTTCTACCAGTGTAGGAGATGGCCGCCCACATCATCACACTACCACCACCAAATGTATCCACTTTCTGCATGCAGTTTCGTGGATAACGTTCCCAGTGATGCCTTTGAACAGGATGTCTATCATCCGCATGGTGAAGCATAAAATGTGACTCGTCACTCAACAAAACTTGTCTCCATTACCAGTGGTCATACTCTGTGACCTTGACACCATTGATATCGCAGCCGATGATGCAGGTCATTCAATGACACCTCAAATTGGTATTCTAGCGCGAATACCTTTAGTGCGTAAATGGTTCCTAACTGTCTGGGCTGATATCCTAAGCAATTCTGGTACTGCTGCAATGCCTAAGGTGGCTGTGGTGGTTCTTTCACATAAGTGACATTGCCTTATGAATCTGTCCTGTGCTCAAGTAGTGATACGGGGTCGACCGGATGTGGGAAGGTCACGTGTTGTCCCTTATGTCTGATAACGGCTCCATAGTCTTGTAATGGTGCTTGGTGCTATGTGCAAAATCTGGATACAGCTGAAGATGATTCTCATGTTTGCAGTTGGCCAATGGCATGGTTGCGTTGGGCTTCCATCAGTTGTGGCATGTTTTTGCTGTTCACTTGCTGTAAAATTGTGATGGCATTCAAATGAAATCCGTTTTTATAGCCCAACAAGTGATTTTGCATGTGCATGTCATGTTGGTGTATTTCGGCGCCAGGCTCTTACGTGTTTGTGTTTTTGCGATTTTTCAATCTTTTCACCAAATTTTTGCAGTACCACATTCTTTCCACACAAATCAATTCCAACCCATGCAGAAATGACCAATTCATTTTTGGTATAATAAACATTATAGAGGAAAGGGTCCTAAAAAAAATTGTGAACTGATAAAATAATGACTATGTTCTAGAATTATCTTAAGAGTTATTTGTTTCTGGCTAACTCACTGCTCATCACAATCACCTAGGAACATCTTACTCATGTTAAACACACAGGAAGAGAATTAACCTCTCCTACAATACAGTATCTATGCATGTTTTAAGTATAATGTCATGAAGGTGCTCATAGCATGGATATACAGTAGGGGTGTCACAATAAATCGAAATATCGATATATTGCTATTGGTAAGCACTTAAAGTCAATAAATCAATTGTTAAATCAGTTGTATCGATCAATAGTATCGATTTCAGTTGGAATATCGATAGTTTCGATTGTATTTACCATAGTTTTACAGTTGCAATAAAATACATGCAATGCTGTTCAAATTTGTTTTCCTTTTGATCATGAGTGGTAGTAATTTACACAAGGTAATGTGGAAGTTTCTTTTTCTTAAATTATTAGGGTAAAGAAATAACAAATCAGTCATATCTCAAACTTAATTTTCACATTCAAAGGAAACTTCAGTTCCAAGGTTTAATTCAACTCTAAAATCCATCTAAAATGATACACTGAAAACTATCGATATTTATCGCAATAGTTGCTTGCAATATCAATAGTTATCGCAATAGTTTCTTTCAATATCAACATGATCAATAGTTATCGCAATAGTGATTTTCCAGACCAATAGTCACTCCTAATACACAGCATGCTGCGAAACCATTTGTATGGAAGATTGGTACATAATCTCTGCTGGGGTTGTTGTGTCACAGGTACTTCAGAACCCCAGGTACCTTTCTGTATACACGGATGAACCCTAACCAAAATTGGAGAACAGAAATATACCCTTGCCTGGCACTGAGGTCAGGACAAGTCTATTTTGGTAGTGTACCAAACAGGTTCCTATGCAGATCTCCTCTATGCCAAATTCTGGTCAATTCAATAATTGCAGGGGGGGCATGGGTGGCCCAGTCGTCTAAGGCGCCGCGATTCGCTGTGCAGAGTTGCACCATCATCCGTGCTCGTGGGTTTCACCGAAGTGGTAAACATCTGAGACCTGCATCACTTCGGGCTTTCCTCCCACATTAAGCTGACACGCCGGGATATAACTGGAATACTGTTCAAAGCGACGTTAAACCAAACTCACTCACTCACTCAATAATTGCAGTACGTCAGAATCCATACTCAGAGGTGACAGTTATATTACAGTTATAATTAGTGCTAGAACCACTCAGATTACATGACAAAGACGATGCAAAATAACTCAATAATGTTCACCCTTGCCTCTGAGGATGTCAAGAATATTGCAATCAGTGGTTCCCATTTGACATTACTTGTGTCCTGGGTAATTATTTAATCATAGATTGGGTTATAAATCCAGGTCTGATATAGTGAATATATTACATGTTATGTAATATGCACATGGCAGCGCAGCAAAAGAATAACTTTCAGTTGAGTTGCAAAAAACATTGATCAAAGGATTAACCGATAATATGTTGATTGATTAATCATGTTACTTACTGTAATCTTGCACAGTGGATTTTGAAAAAGTAAGTGTTTATACATGTAGGTTTACCAAAGCAGACAGAATACACCCATATCTGGGCTTGAAGTGCCTATGTAAAAACAACATACTTTGTTCAGAGGATTAGTTGATAACATGTTGTTTGATTGCTCATTGTTATCTAACTCAATAGATTATTTTAAAGAACCATGGACATCATGAACAGAGTTGTTACATGTGCTCTCACAGCTGACCAATGAGACATGACACTTATCATGCTTATGTAAAAGACACCTGAAACAAACTTATGTGATCAGTTGAGAGAAGAACACAGATTGAAATATCCCAATTATGCCGTATATGTATATTCTAAACTATTAGATTGTTACAAAAACATGTGACATCGAAACAAGTTTCTTTGTACAGCTTCAGATGTATGGGATATTGTTCCTTTTTGCGGATATTGACGAAACATTCCTCGAACAAGGTAACTGCCCAATCTCATTAAAATCACGTCTTAGTTTTCGCTACCACAAACAAAGATCTGAGGACATTCCATTACGGGTCATGTCAGAACGACCTTTCGCGAATTTTGACCGACCAATGAAATGACTGACAACAAATCGACATTGGCCAATCAGAAGGCAGCTTTCTCGAGCTTTACGACACTAGTTTCAAACTGGCAACTACGCTTCGAAACATATTTTGACGTATTCTCGATTAAAAATTTTAAAACAGATAAGAAGAACATTCTGGAATGGCTTATAGATGGCACAGATTGTATGGATAATCTTAAACCGGTAACTGTCGTTCGGAATACCGAAATATATCGTGGTTGCATGATTAGAAAACACATTCCGACTGTCACTTTCATGATCTGGTAAGCGGTGCTCTGATTGGTTGGATGAAAGGTCGTTCTGACGCGACCCCTAATGGGATGTCCTCAGATCTTTGTTAAGCGATAGCAAGAACTAAGATCTGATTTTAATGAGATTGGGTAACTGCCCGATATTATCATGATTATACATTTAACTTTTGTTGATTCTAATTACGATATTCAAACTTTCTTTTCATTCACATGCTGTAGCAAGAACATGGGAGGCCTTAGTGGTGACTGATCAAATTGTTCCTTACGTAAAACATATCCTGCAATAGCAATCAGTTGTTCCAACAATGTGAACAATGTCCAAAGTGCCAGACTTATGGTTATTATTATTATAAATATATATAGCAAAAGCTGCAACTAAAATAACTCAGTATTGGAACATATTATTTCTGATAAAATAATTTTTGTTAAAAGTTTAAGATACAATTGATCTGATCATTTACATCAAAATTCCTTGAAGTTATATTATTAGGTATTTTTTTAACCGAAGTGCTGGTAGATTGGTAGAAAATGTGTGTACAGCTGATTGCTATATCTGGCTTAGTAAAGAGAAAATACACACAGTAATCTATATTTCTGCATATAAAACAATGCCTGGCAGATCATAAAAACAATTTAAATGGAAAATTATCATGTCTAGTGATCATTTTTCTCAAATTTCACATTTTTATTGCCCAAGTTTGTTATCACCTGTTTGTTTACCTGAATTCTCTGAACATGCTAAAGGGATAGTATGTAGCTTTTACCGTACATAATATGATGTTAACTGAAAGCTTCACCCTTTCAAGCCCTGTATGCATTAATCAACAACAAAAACACATGTCAGTGTTATGATATACAGCGTCTCACTCTTTGATCATCCTGTAGCAGGGCATGGAGTCGTCCCACAGATGACATCCTTACCTTGTCAGCTTGCTGATGGGGTTAACCTCTTTGGTCATGTGGACAAGGCGTCTGACCTCGGATCAGAAGGTCCGTGGTTCGAATCCCATCACATCCCATCACAAATTTTATGGCCGCTACATTGGCGCCCAAACGTGGGGCAACAACTCTTTTGCTATCCACAGGAGGTGGAAGCACATGCAGCTGAAACCCAACCAAACCCAGACCCAACATCAGCTACATAAGTGGTCTGAGGCGGATGTAGATTAGCGTCATCTGCTAGACGGGTGAGTACGCTAGTACGGACTAAGGGATCAAGCTGATGGATGAAATCCACAACCTGATCAACCTGTGATCTAACATCACTGTCAGATTGAGCCATGATGTGTATGATAAAACAAGTATGACAAACCTCCAAAAAGGCAACAAGGATCCTCTAGGATAGATGTTGCTTCATGCAGCGCAGCCAGAATTGTGTTAAACACAAGTCAAACCAGTCGAGATTACATTTCATAACAGGCAAACTTTGAATCCGCGAAGAAAAAGCTGATCCATATTTCAATACTTTCAAAGTTGGAGTGTTGTTTCCTTTAAAATAAAATAGTATTTCTTGTAGGGGGAACAAAATGAACAACGGACCTGCTACATACTGCATATGACACTGAGTTAAAAACATGCCAGATTCTGCTGGACTCGAACTGTCAAGCTAGGGTACATTACTGCTTTATGTGGTCAGGCTCGCTGACTTGGTTGATCCATGTCATCGTATCCCAACTGCGTGGATCTATGCTCATGATGTCAATCACTGGATTGTCTAGTTCAGACTCGATTATTTACAGACCTCCGTCATATAGCTAGAATATTGCTGAGTGTGGTGGTAACAACTAACAAACAAACAATACTGCATTGTGTATACAGAACAGTACCCCTGTACACTTCTGTGGTACCTGAGATGTCAATGACCCTATCATGCCAACAACTATAATAATGATTGTGATCATGATTTTGATACTCAGATCTGGATATATAGGTTAGCCAGCAATGATAATCTGAAACTGGACTGACATTCAAATCATTGAAAGCAATATTTGTTCATTACTACATCGAACTGTGATATAAACCAAGGCCTAAAGAATAATATTATGACTCTAATCTGATTAGAGGGATTTAGCGAATCAATGTTGACAAACATTATATAAACCTTTCAGTAGATATGTAATTACCCATTTCGTCTGATTGTCATCAATTGTGACATCAATATAAAATCTTGTATCCGTATTCTGAACTTGAAAATTGAGTCTCCTCGGCGTATTGTCAACATCAACCAGATCCAGATGCGAGTTGCTTGCGGTTTTCCAATCTTTAAACTCTTTGCTTAATGCATCAAGATCCATTATAACGGTATGAAAACAACACGTAAACGTCAACGTATATGCAATTACTACTACTCTAGTCCGACAATGAATCTGATGAGGAAGTTTCTCACTTTCTGTTTCTAAATTTAACTTTTGGGTATTCTTGCAACATTACTTGGAAATACTCAAGATCGCTTACGGTATGCAACATAATATTACCGCTGGACTAAAGTACGTCTCAGTTATTGTACATGCGTTTAAATATTTAGCATTTATTTTAGAAACGATATATATTTTGCATATGAAGTAAACGATACAATATGATAATTTCAGCGTTATCAGCATTTGTTATTGATGTAAGTGAAGATATGTCAAAATGGCCGCTGTTCCCTCAGAAGCAGACAAATTGCGTCAACAAATTGCATTTTTAACAAGTTAGTACATTATATCGATTTCCTATTACTGATTGTAAGTACACTACGTTAATACATGCACGAGTCCTCGTACTGCAACGAGTTAATCATGGTCACATGGTTGTGCAGGTGTTCACCATTGATCACAGTCCTCAATGTCATTGTTTACGCTATGTCTTGATTAGCTGCGCATTCTGTAGCCAAGAAACGCTCATTATTACCAAGGCTCTTACATTGGTCGAGATTCTGAGTTACAGACACATCAGTAGATTTTGCCTTGTAAAACGTAAACCCAATTTAGTTTCGTAAGTATGAAACAACTTATCGTAGGTCGACTAGGGTCTAGCCATTTATTGCAAACATGCTGGAGGTACGCCACGCCCGACTCTCCTCCAAGAAAATATAATGAAATGTCAAAAGTGTTACTAGCATAGTTGAAATTGTTGTAAATTTTATCTTAAATGGAAACATGTTTCCATTTTTATCACTGAACCTTGTTCAAAATGAATATCCCTGTTATGGGTTTTCGGATGCTTAAGAAACATTGATAGTTTTCTCACTAATCACATGAACAACTATTAAACATCTCATTCACTTATAAATGACAACTTTCTCTTAAAAACAAGCCATCATCTGGGTGTCTGCAATGTCTGTGTGATGCTACACCCCCTGTTATAGCATGAGTAACTGTGATAAACATGGCTGTCAGAAAACATATGATGTCTGAAAACCTATGATCTGATGATATAATCCCATACCATATTACTATAGGGACACGTTTAATTTTCTCGCATTAAAAAGGTTTTGGAAGGCTGATTTAATATTCTATTCAGGAGTAGTAAAGTGAGAGAATTTTTGTTCTTGGTGTTATGTTTGATATTTACAAATACTAAATTAGGCAAAAGCTTGATGAAGGTTTATGGGCCCTGAGTCATCATGGTCACTGAGTGAATTAATTTTGTAACATCAATGACTTCAACATGATCTGTGTATGGTCATGTATTACCAGTATGTTTCATTACTGGTAAGGTGTACATATTTTTTTTTTCATCTCCTATTGAAAAGAATTGGATTTGGGCTTAGGAATGCTAGACCAGGGACTTCATTTAAAAATTAAGTAGTGGTAAGTGTTTATGTAAAGCATGTTTAACATAGGTATATGCTCTTATTTCTATGCTAACATATGGAAAATATCACAGACAGAAAGAAATATCAACTGGCTAAATATTTAATTTTGCTTATTACAGATCTGATAAATTCTGCTCGTACCCCAGGACTGCCTTCTGCACCTACCATGAGACATCCATCTCAAACCTCACCAAGCTATGGGCCGGTCAGAGGTCAGATAAGGCCTCAATGGAACAACTCTTTCAATATTGGACCAAGATTTCCTACAAGTTACCCGTACGGTGTTTCTAACCGCACACCTGCTGTTGCAACACCATCCCGTGTGTTGATGGGAGCAGGTAATGTGCGGTTCCCACTAGCCAACTCAGCACCTGTTGTCTCTCCCCAGGCCCACAGAGGTGTGGGGACTTCTCTCTTTAACAGACCAACACAAATGAACAATTCCAGGACAGTGTATCAGACAAATTCAAACCAGCTAAGCAATCAAAATATGTCTGTGAGTTCAAGTAATGTGAGGAGTGTGCTAGGACCACCTATTGTTCAGCAGCAGCAGCAGCAACAACTACTGTCTCATGCTCGGATGCTTCAGCAGGATGTGTTACAAAGGCAGAGGATTCCACAAGATGCAAAGATTGGTGCTAATTTTATGCAGATGTCTCGTCACAATGCAGATATATGTGTGGTGACATCACAAGCAGGACGCACTGGCATGCTTTCCTCACAAATGCAGTCTTTACAGACGAACACCACCTCCCAGGATGTACTCACACCAGGTTACCTTGGATCTGCCCTGGTTCCGTCAAGACCTGGGGATTCTGCATCAGCCTCCAATTCTAATGGAGAACCTAAAATGCAGCAGATGGCAGTATTAATGGAGGAATTACAAAAGACACAAACTAAGATCCAAGCCCTGCAAAATCAGCTTCTGAATACCTCTCAGAACACACAGACGCAACAGCATCCGCAGCAGCCAGCTGCCTTCCAGCCTCAGGTTGCTATTCAGTCCATTGCTACTCCTGGGGCAATGGCAATGAGGATGCAGACAGCGATGGTGAATCCAACTCCTGGAATTCCAGCAGTGCATGTCTCCCCTGCTCTGGGTCACCCAATGGCCCAGACAAACAAAGTGTGGTCAAGATATGGAGCTGGTCAGCCTGTCCAGTTTGTGAGGAATATGAACAGCCAACAGGTGGTTGGGAGGCCAATAAGTGCAGCACCAGTTTGGAGCAACCTCCATGCTGGACGTCAGGTTTCTCATCGCACAGCAGCTCTGACAGGTTCCGGTTTAGTGAAGCCGTTACGTAGACATGTCTCCCCAGCAGTCATCAACACCAGGTTTGAGATGAATAGTGTGCGGTCTCAGGTGATAGGTAACAGCATCCAGCAGTCAGTCCGAGCTTCCCAGACTCGTAGGACCCAGCAGTCTGTGCACACATCAGAGGTGATGATGAGCAAGTACAAGCTACAGAAGGCAGTGCCAGGCCTTGGTCATGCTACTGCTCACACTATTGTCAGCAAGTATAAGATAGAAAAGTCAGACATGTTTGGTAGCAGAAGCATACAGATGAACTTCTTCAACAGCAAATACATGATCCAGCCTACTCGATACAGACCCAACTACTATGCACCCCGGTACATGTCCCGGTATGCCACTCGACCCACCATGTACAGGGACCCCCGGCGCTCCATGTGGAGAGGAGCCCCAAGGGTGTGGCAGACCTATCAGCAGAGGGCTGCACCGTGGAGCACACATCCACCTTCATCATACAAGCATGCCAGAGGTAGGTTCTTTAAGTGGCACATCAAAGTTGGACAGTGAAACACACTGAGAAAAGAACAATATATACAGAAGTGAAATCTCAAAGCCCTTTGAATCATCAAAATAATGCTGTGTGTCTTTTGATATCGTTGAGTTACTTAAGAATTGACCTCAATATAGTTTGCATTTATGGAGGTATAAACATGATAAACGTAAAAAAAAATGTTGTGCACACTGTGTAAATCTGTGTAAAGGATGTACACAACGTGTGCACACTAGGGCTGCAACGAATACACTATGAGGCGAATACGATTTGTATCACGAATATAGGATAATGAATATGAATAATAATTCACGAATACAATAAGTGAGAAGCTGATGTATTATTTGTTATATTCAGTGAAGCAATAACAGCATACATTATTTGACATGGTTTGTTAATGATTAATATATTATACATTTATATAATGCACTTATCCAGGTTCTAGTATCTGCTCAAATGTGACAATGACCAGTGACCACAATACTGTCAAATTAAATAGTATAAGAGTGTTTTCTTTTGAAGAAATCTATGCATATAATATGTTCTTATTGATATTTTTATGTAAATGCACATGCTTGCATATACATAAATATTCGATTCTAGTGGCCACGAATAACAAATTCAATTCATGAATGGATACGGTTCGATTCACCGAATACGCGAGTGAATCGTAACAGCCCTTATGCACACTGGTTTTTACGTTTAGAGATAAACGAATGCTAAAACATATTGATGTCAATTCTTATAAATAAATGCATCTGAAATAAACACTTCACATATTGCTTATTTAATCATTAACACAAAAGCACTGAACATGCTGAAGACAGGATGGCAATACGAAAACAGTACATATATATATCTGAAGAAGTTCACCAAATAATCACATGACACAGATTATTCTCTACATGTTTCAGCTTTATCTTAACATGCTTAAGGGGGAAGTAATTAATGTTACAGATTATATTATGACGTCCCTATGCATGCTATGTCATGATGTCACAATGCAACTGTATACACATACTGTGATGCAGTGTTGCCATGATGTCACATTGGCAGCTTTAAATTGACACTGACAGTGGTAACATTCACAATAAAAACAAATATGATTCATATACATTGTGCTACCTATTTAATGATGGACACAACTTTTTGATGAAGTAGTTTTATTCAGCCTTACGCTGCATCATTGTGGATGGCATCAGCAGTATTATTTTTAAAGAAAGGGAATACACACAATTTGTTTAGAGTGAAATACCCAGTCACATGCAGCATATTTATTGGAATTTAATGCCAGTGAGATCGGGGTTTGAGTAGGTCTTCAGCAACCCATGTTTTCCATAAAAGCAGCTATGTTTGTCAAAAGAGACGACTAACGAATTGGATGATCAGGCTCACTGACTTGGTTGATGCATGTCTTTGTGTCCCATTCATGTAGATCGATGATCATGATGTCAATCACTGGATTGTCTGGTTCAGAGTTGATTATTTACCGACTGCTGTCACAAAACAAACAAAACAAACAAATATTTGGATTTAAGAATTTATGAAACTTTACACCTCAGGCTCATTTTGCCCTGAACATACTGAACTTTGACTCTGCAGGTTTCACAGACAGGTATCCACAGTCTACATCACGGGTCTGGAAGAAGCACCAGTGGTTGTCATGGAATCACAAGTCTCGTTTGACCATGAAAAACCTTTTGCAGAAGAGGTTACAGCTATTGAAGAGATCCAACAAGCATCGAGTGTCTCGGTAAGGACTCACCATTGCAGAGTGGTGATAGTGAGATATATTAATGGTGACTATGTTGAAGAATAGAATTTGTCAAGATCCTCTCAGTAAGAACTATTCATTTTGATGTTAAAGCTATTCTGAGGGCTAGTAGTATTTCAGGTTTTAGGGTGTGTGCTCATGATATATGTTATCACTATTCCGGTTGTTAATCTTTGCTGTTACATGACAAAGGGTTGCAATTTGGACAGCAAAAGAAAGAAGAACTATATTTTTGGTATGGTTCCATTGCTCAGAGCTTCCTTATCAAAAACTACATGATTCAGGCAGTCTAAATGTCATGATGTTCAAAAGAGTTTGCAGGCAACCACATTTTTCTGGTAGTGTGTCCTGAGACTCCACAGTTCCTAGTCATATGAAGACTTTCTTTCTGACCATCATGCCACAACAATAAAAACCTGATACCATGTGAGGGGTAGTGGGGTAGCCTAGTGGTTAAAGTGTTTGCTTGTCCCGCTGAAGACATGGGTTCGATTCCCACAATGTGTGAAGCCCATTTCTGGTGTCCCCGCTGTGATATTGCTGGAATATTGCTAAAAGTGGCTTAAAGCCCTCCCTATTCACTCGCTCATTGTGGTTAATATGAACAAAAAAGTCTAAGTTTCTCTAGCGGGCGGTGGGGGTAGCCTAGGCTCTTCATGTCGAAGACCTGGGTTCCATTCCCCACATGGGTACAATATGTGAAGCCCATTTTCCAGTGTCCCCTGCCGAGATATTGCTGTAATATCGCTAAAAGAGGCGTAAAACCATACTCACTCACTATTTTTCACAGACTGAAGTTAGATCGACGTCAAAAGGCCACTGTTCGAAGACTGGCTATTGAAGACAGCCCAAAGCCAAAGACCACTGTGCAAAGACTTGCTATTGAAGACAGCCCAAGGCCAAGCTCCTCTAGACATGTCCTCATCAATGGTATACTGTACAAGTCTTCCAGTACTTCTCTGACCAAGGCTTTACCCCCTCAGCAGGCTCCATCAGCAGGGGAGGGGAGTACAGCCCTGCCCCTCATCAGCAAGAAGAAATCAGTTGTTGTCAAACGTGAGTGTGTGTTTAGAGGTTGTCTACGGGAGAGGAGCACCGCGGGACTCATGCATTATGAAAAGAATGTTCCTACAAATTGAAAATTTGGAGAAATGCATAGGTATGGTGTCGCTGAGCAGTTTTGCATCACGCCAGAAACCTATGATTGTGCGATCAAATCCCAGTTTGCCCCCATTTTGTTTCTAGGTTTGTCAGCGCCATACCTATGCTCGTTTGCTTCACCAAAGTGGTAAATGTCTGAGTCCTGAATCACTTTTGGCTTTCCTCCCACATCAAACTGAAGTGCTGTGATATAACTAGTGGTGGGACGTTACATTGATGCATCGCTGGATCAATATTGTTTACTTCTCAATACAAGTATCGATCACAGTCGCATACTGAGTATAAAGTATCGATTCATACCTTCAATGTTTGCTATAATTAACGTTACATCAAACACTAATTACTAGTAAAAATTAGTTGTGAAAATGTTGCCAACTGTAAATCGTCAGTGTGCCAGGTATTTGGCCATCCTGTCAATGAAAAAGATGGCTTATACACCACAGATAAGGAAGCTATAGCCTAGCTATCTTATAAATGTCACTCATGTTTGCTGCAGAGCTGAATGCAGCTGCCATGAAGACCATCTCTGTGAGGGGCGTCAAGTTCCGTATGGATTCCTCAGGACGCAGTCTGCAGCGTATTGACCAGAGTGAGTAGTATCGTCTTTGCTTAACACCCTTGACTATTCAACTGAATATGCTAATGTTAATGTTCTTTTGTATTTACACCTTAACTCTTTGAATTTGATGGTATTGATCATGTTGCTGACACAGACATAAACATAAAGGTGAATAGTCAGATGAACATGATTTAACCCTGATGAATATGAACTAGCCCAGATAGACATGATCTTGTCCTGAATATGAATATGATCCAGTCCTGGCCTGCTAAGCATGGCCTAGCCCAATTGAATATATGATCTAGCTCAGATGAATATGAACATGATGAAATGTCCCTGTTGAATATGAACTGTTCCTCATAAATATGAACTAACCATGCTATTAGCATTAACATGAACTAGCTCTCTGATGAACATGAACTAGCCCTGATGAACATGAACTAGCCCTGATGAACATGAACTAGCCCAGATAGACATGATCTTGTCCTGAATATGAATATGATCCAGTCCTGGCCTGCTAAGCATGGCCTAGCCCAATTGAATATATGATCTAGCTCAGATGAATATGAACATGATGAAATGTCCCTGTTGAATATGAACTGTTCCTCATAAATATGAACTAACCATGCTATTAGCATTAACATGAACTAGCTCTCTGATGAACATGAACTAGCCCTGATGAACATGAACTAGCTCTCTGATGAACATGAACTTACCCTGATGAACATGAACTAGCCCTGATGAACATGAACTAGCCCTGATGAACATGAACTAGCCCTGATGAACATGAACTAGCCCTGATGAACATGAACTAGCTCTGATGAACATGAACTAGCCCTGATGAACATGAACTAGCCCTGATTAACATGAACTAGCCCTGATGAACATGAACTAGCCCTGATGAACATGAACTAGCTCTCTGATGAACATGAACTAGCCCTGATGAACATGAACTAACCCTGACAAACATGAACTAGCCCTGATGAACATGAACTAGCCCTGATGAACATGAACTAACCCTGATGAACATGAACTAGCCCTGATGAACATGAACTAGCCCTGATGAACATGAACTAGCCCTGATGAACATGAACTAGCCCTGATGAACATGAACTAACCCTGATGAGCATGAACTAGCCCTGATGAACATAAACTAATCCTGACAAACATGAACTAGCCCTGATGAACATGAACGAGATCCCCGATGAACATGAACTAATCCTGTTGAACATGAACTAGCCCTGATGAACATGAACTAGCCCTGATGAACGTGAACTAGCCCTGATGGGCATGAACTAGCCCTGATGAACATAAACTAATCCTGACAAACATGAACTAGCCCTGATGAACATGAACAAGCCCTGATGAACATGAACGAGATCCCCGATGAACATGAACTAATCCTGTTGAACATGAACTAGCCCTGATGAACATGAACTAGCCCTGATCAACGTGAACTAGCCCTGATGAACATGAACTAGCCCTGATGAACATGAACTAGCCCTGATTAACAGAAACTAGCCCTGATGAACATGAACTAGCCCTGATGAACATACACTAACCCCGATGAACATGAACTAACCCTGATGAACATGAACAAGCCCTGATGAACGTGAACTAGCCCTGACAAACATGTACTAGCCCTGATTAACATGAACTAGCCCTGATGAACATGAACTAGCCCTGATGAACATGAACTAGCCCTGATTAACAGAAACTAGCCCTGATGAACATGAACTAGCCCTGATGAACATACACTAACCCCGATGAACATGAAATAACCCTGATGGACATGAACAAGCCCTGATGAACATGAACTAGCCCTGACAAACATGTACTAGCCCTGATGAACATGAACTAGCCCTGACAAACATGTACTAGCCCTGATGAACATGAACCAGCCCTGATGAACATGAACAAGCCCTGATGAATATGAACTAGCCCTGATGAACATGAACTAGCCCTGATGAACATGAACGAGATCCCTGATGAACATGACTTAATCCTGATGAAGATGAACTAACCCTGATGAATATGAACTAGCCCTGATGAACATGAACTAGCCCTGATGAACATGAACTAGCCCCGATGAACATGAACTAATCCTGACAAACATGAACTAGCCCTGATTAACATGAACTGGCCCTGATTAACATAAACTAGCCCTGATGAACATGAACTAGCCCTGATGAACATGAACTAGCCCTGATGAACATGAACTAGCCCTGATGAACATGAACTAACCCTGATGAACATGAACTAGCCCTGATGAACATGAACTAACCCTGATGAACATGAACTAGCCCTGATGAACATGAACTAGCCCTGATGAACATGAACTAATCCTGACAAACATGAACTAGCCCTGATTAACATGAACTAGCCCTGATGAACATGAACTAGCCCTGATGAACATAAACTAACCCTGATGAACATGAACTAGTCCTGATGAACATGAACTAGCCATGATGAACATGAACTAGCCCTGATGAACATGAACTAGCCCTGATGAACATGAACAAACCCTGATGAACATGAACTAGCCCTCTTGAACATTAGCCACACTAAATTGCTTACTTAGTGATGACTAAATGGTATTAGTTGGCCAGGCTTGGTGACAGCATTGGATGTTGTTCTTTATATCACTGCTCTTTATTTCAACCATGATTTGATAATATGGCTGAAAATACTGCTAAGTGTGAAAAACTGTGTCAAGCCGATGTATCTATTACAGCCCTGTCCCCAACCAAGTCCGTAGGTAGGAAGCAGCACAGGGCTGAGGTGAAGCGTGTGGACATAGGAGGCGTCACATTCATACAGACCAAACCTGGGACACTGGTTCGATCTACAACTGTCCGAACCAGAGCTGTGGCTAGGTAAGGTTGTCCTGGGAAATATTGGATTAATACAATGCTGAATATACTTAAATTACCATGGTTACATATAGCGTGATAACACCAGTATTTTGTTGACACCGCTTCACATCATTATTTTTACAGATAATTTTATTGTTATTACCAATAACTCTGGTGTTCTTTAGCTTCTTTTGAGTAGTATATATAAGACTTGGGGAGAAAACAACTTTTCTTGTTTTTTACTCTAGTGTACTGAAGAGGTTTTCCTATCACAAGACCTCATCTTCCCGAAGGGAGTTACCTGACTATAAAATTCCAGTTTCCACTCTTGCTGAACTAGGCTGGAATTATGGTGTTATAATTTGGCTGGACTAATGAGTCTATGCATTGTACAATCAAGATCGCGTAACAAAATCGATATCTGGTTCGTAAAACTGCTGTGCAGATTTCAGTCGATTGCAGGATTTGCAAAGCATGTGTACCGTCAACTTAGCGTCAACAGATATTTTCCAAATCTGTTCATGTTTTTAATCAAGGTGCTCACATGATTTGATACACTTTGCGAAGTAAGACCCGTTTTATTCCAATTTAGATCTTGATTATTGATCAGATCATCTTCACTGGGTACCACAATTTTGTCTTAAAGCAAATGCAAGTGATATGTCAGGTGGAATCTGATTGGTCAATAGGAGGGACATGGAAGGGACATCACTTGTAATAGCCACTGGTGGCGCTACAATCAGGCACAGAAATTCACCTTGTTCGACAGGAGTGGAAACTGGACTTTTACAGTCAGTTAACTCCCTTGCCTTTGGAAGATGTAAGACCTAGGTACAAGGTTGAGCTTTCAGTACTAATCCGTGTGTTACTGTGTTCTACTTTAGTCGTGTGAAGAGTCGAGTTATCATTGCTGCGACACACAGCCTGCATAAGGACAACACCAAATCTGTGAATGGCTACTGCGTCTTCTATAACAAGTTTGGCCGGTGCAGGCTGGGAACGCGATGTCCTTACAAGCATGATCCCACCAAGGTTGCTGTCTGTACACGGTAAGTACACGATATATCAACCATTACAATTATTGTCAGTCGTTACAATACTGTGAACCACATTCCGCTAATACCATTGAGTGAATCATATTGCGAAATTTATCCGGATAGGACAAATGTTATTTACACTAGATATTGACCTCGCTACAGCCATTGTCACATATGCTACCAAATAATAATCAAATAATATTAATTTGTTTTAGGTTGTGAATGGTCATTTTGGAGATAATGTAACTCAAATGAGATTATTTTCATCAAAACCTACAGTCACCCAAGTGTTTTGGGTAGTGTTTAGTTAATGGGGGCTGCCTGTGTTATATCATGGATCAGGTGAGCTACAGTATGAGTGACACCTTGTTGCAGGTTTCTGAGAGGCACATGCAAGGTAGAATCCTGTCCCTTCTCACACAAAGTGTCACGGGATAAGATGCCAGTGTGTTCCTATTTTTTACGTGGCTTGTGCAACCGTGACGACTGCCCTTACCTGCATGTCAAGGTCAGCAAGGATGCAGAGGTTTGCCAGGACTTTGTTCGTGGCTTCTGTCCACGCGGGGAGCAGGTGAGATTTGCCAGGATTGGATTCTGTCTTAGAGATGTCAGTGTATAGTTTCAGGATTTATATGAACTGTCATTGATTCATAATGGTTGAACAGGTTGGTTGGTGAATGTGTACGTTAATTTGTTGTGTTAATTAAGTCATGTAACAAACCTCGCCACACTAATGTCCGTTTCATTAGTTGTCTTGCCCTGTGGAAGAAAAGATGAAATCTTTACAATCATATGGAAACCAGTGAAAACTATCAAGATTATATTTAATGGCTTCCAATTTCTGTGTTTAAGAATTGTCTACACATAATCATTGGTCAACTTTTTCACAGTGATACAAAACTTTGTATTGACTTCAGATAATGATAATGAAATTGAATGCTTGACAACTTTGTGCCTGTTGTAGTGTTCAAAGAAGCACACCCTGAGATGTCCAGCATTTGCTGAATCAGGGTCGTGTCCACGAGGCAAGAAGTGTCCCATGCTGCATAAGAGAAGCGCCAAGAGACTACAGAGGAACAGGTAACATACCAGCAGTCTTGTATGGGGTGGCACGAGGTTAAGCATGCCGTTAATGGTCTGAGGATTTCCTCAATGGCTACAATGTGTTAAGCTTTGTGTCCCCAGAGTGAGTGAGTTTGGTTTAACGCCGTTTTTAACAATTTTCCAGTTATATCACGGCATGTCAGCTTAATGTGGGAGGAAAGCCCGAAGTGATGCAGGTCTCAGACGTTTACCACTTCCGTGAAACCCACGAACACGGGTATGGTGCTGACAAACCTAGAAACATAATCGAGGCGAAGCGGGATTTGAACCCACAATCATAGGTTTCTGGCGTGCCCAAGGGACGCAACTCTGCACAGCGAATCGCGGCGCCTTAGACGACCGGGCCACCCGTGCCCCCTTGTGTCCACAGAATTTTATTTGCCCATCTGGGTCTCGTTCCACAAAGCGATCTTAGCGCTAAGATGATCGTCACTCCCATACTTTAACATAGGCTTACGATAGTCGTAGTGCAAAGATCGCTTTGTGGAATGGGGTCCTGGGGTAGGTTGTACCTGTCTGATTGAGTGACATTGTCCCTTGATGGCATGGATTATTGCTCATGCTGTCAACCAGTGGTTTGCCTGGCCCATCGCCAGTTATTTACAGGCTGGCGTTGATAGAGCTGGAATATTGGTGTTGGTATTGGTCTTCAACAACCCATGCTGGTGTTAAGAGGCGACTATTGAGTGGTCAGGCTGGTTGATGCATGTCATCATATGTCAATTATGTAGATCGATGCTCATTATATCAATCACTGAATTGTCTTATCCAGAATTGATTATTTACGGACTTCCGTCATATAGTTAGAATATTGCTGAGTTGATTGATGCATATCATCGTATCCGAATTGCGTAGATGATGCTCATGATGTCAATCACTGGATTGTCTGATCCAGACTTGATTATTTACAGACTTATATGGCTGGAATATTGCTGAGTGCTGTGTTCAACAACAAACAAAACATGTCAATCATCAAGTTTTTCTATTTTGTGTTTATCTGACAATGTTTAAGATAATGTGTCGGTGGCTTGAATATCCTGCTTAGCTATTGAAACCTGTGGCAATGTTTCTATGTCTATTATCTGCAATTTGCTGGTACAGTGTTTTCTATGGTTAATGTGCTTTTTATTTAGGCCTAATGGTTCCGCGAAGAGGCAATCTGAGGGTGTGACGGGAACAGAAGCAGAAACTGCATCCGACGAGGCTACAGCTTCAACAGCTGCTGATACTGCTGCCAGACAGACAGTAAAGGCAGATGGAACCACAGACACAGAAGAATACTCTAGTCAAAAGACATCTGTTGATGCCTCGACCATGGCATGTGATGATTTGCCAGATTTAAGCTCAAGCACAGCCACAGGCACTACCATGGATTCCGAATCTGGGCCCAGTACAATGCCAGTGCTTGAAGCTATGTCAGATCTTGCAGAAAAGTCGGAAGGTGATTCTGTGAATGATTCCAAGCATGCTGGATCAGAAGTGAAGACTGTGACTGCACCGACAGAGGAAACAGCAACATGTGATGGTGGTGAGGCTGCCAGTGCACAAGCAGGTGACAGTAAGACCACAGCAGACAGTTGTGTTCAGACAAATGATCCAGACTCCCCTTCTCCAGAGAAGTTACCTTCGTTCATATCCCTGGCAGACATCAGTGTGAGTGAGGAGAACCTTGGGAGCAAGACTGAGGAGGGGCAGTCCAACACAGGTGAGTTGTCACATCACCCTGGATCATGATCTTCAGCCTACATACAGCCTCAACAGTTTCAATCTTGCAGATACTGGAAGGGTTGGTTGGTTGGTTTCTTGTTTAACGCTGCACTCAGCAATATTCCAGCTATATGACGGCAGTCTGTAAATAATCGAGTCTGGACCAGACAATCCAGTGAAAAATATCATGAGCATCAATCCACACACTTGAGATCGATGACATGCATCAAGTAAGTCAGTGAGCCTGACCACCTGATCCCGTTAGTCGCCTCTTACGACAAGCATAGTCGCCTTTTACAGCAAGCATGGGTTGCTGAAGACCTATTCTACCCCGGAATCTTCACGGGACAGATACTGGAAGGGGGTACAACACTCACTGTGTTCGAAGATGGTTACTAATCATTCTTCTTCTTGTCACAATTGTATTTCAAGGGTTTCACCTGAACATGTGTACCCCGTGAAGATTCAGGTTAGAATTGGTGTTCAGCGACCCTTGCTTGTTGTAAGAGGTGACCAACGGGATCTGGCGGTCAGGCTCGGTGACATGGTTGATGCAAGTCGTATTCCATTGCGTAGATCAATGCTTGTGATGACAGTCACTGGATTGTCTGGTCCAGACTTGATCATTTACAGACCGCTGTCATATAGCTGGAATATTGCTGAGTGTGGTGTAAAAAAAGAAACCTAAACATCTTTTGGAGTGCCCTGTGACGATTGAAGAAATATGCATTTTTACAACCTTTCAATTTCGTTTTTTTAAAAGACTAGTCAGAGGGCAAGTGGAATTTTTATTTCACTAGTCCTCACAGTGTGTAGCTAGTCCTGCTTGAACAAGACAAAAATGTTTGCAATGTTTTCATTTTCTGTCAGCATGGTCAATTTTGTTCAGTCCCAATTTGTAGCAAAATTGAATTATTGAGAGCTGGTCCAGAATTATAGCTGTCAGATGCTACTACATGTACTAGTCCGTGTTAGATTTTCATTTGTCCTCGGCACAATTAAGAAGTCTCGAACTAGAAGACTAGTGGACTAGCTTGAATTTTGAAGGCTTTTTTTTTTTATCACTGTCTATGTGTTTATATTAAAGACAAACTGTAAATTATTTTACCTCCATAATTACTAGTGGTGGGACGATACACTGATGTATTGGTGGATCACGATTTTTACTTCTCAATACAAGTATCGATCACAGTCACACATGAAGTAAATAATATTGATTCTGACCTTAAACGTTTGCTTTAATAATTGTTCCACTAAACACTAATCAGTAGTGCAAGTTGATAGTGAGAACATAAATATTTTCATTTGTTGTGCCATACTTGACACTACCAACTGTAAATCGTCAGTGTGCCAGGTATTTGGCCATCCTGTCTATGAAAAAGATAGCTTACTCACCGGAGAGAAGTGCACATGCAATTTGTGATACATACCGGAGTAAGGTATCAAGGTATCAAGGTATCAAGGTATCAAGGTATCATGATACTTATCGGATCTCACAGTTGGTGTGTCATCCCAGCCCTAATTATAACTGTTTACTTAACCAGTGACCGCCTCCGTGGTCTAATGGTAGAGTGTCCGCCCGGAGAGCGGAAGGTCCGGGGTTCGATCCCCAGCCGCGTCATACCAAAAGACGTTAAAAGATGGTACTTGTTGTTACCCTGTCTGGCACTCTGCATTAAGGGGCTAAAACAAGGACTGGTCAGCTCGGAGTCAGTATACTGTGTCTGGGTGGGGTATTCATGTTAAACTGCGGCATGGTATCTCAGTGTGCTAGCACTATAAATCGGCATCAGTCCGGACTAGTGCAAGCAGCCAGACAGACACATACACGTGCATGCACGTCGCTATATAAGTGCAATAATCTTGGACGCGACATTAAACTCTATTCCACCACACTTAACCAGTGTTAACAAGGAATCCTTTTCTCAAAGTTCTTTTTTTCTGTGTGTTTCAGACACGTCCCTGCACATCCGGCCTCGCTTGTGATGACAACTTACTGTACTTTCCTACGATTGTCATTGTAGCAGTTTATGGAGGCACTAGCAAGAAAGTGCATGGCGGACAACTTCTTCATTAACACTTGAATTGAATATCTGTGCAGATACTAGCTCTGTGATGGAACATGAGCACTTTAGCCACATTTTCCTACCAACACTTATAAAGCATGTATGGAGCAAGTACATGTATTGGGTTGTTGGTGAAGTTGTCAGCCATGTTTTTTCTTGTTGCTTGCAGTATTTGTTAAGTGAAACTCCTGGTACAAGACAGAGTGTGTGTAATATATTATAAAATCATTTGTAACAAAAAGCGATTATTTGTATCTTTGTATATTGACATTGCTGATCATGGTCTATGTTTGCTCTGTGATTGGACAAATAATCAATCTTGTATATTCAGTGTTACTGGACGATGTAGACATATTTGATGTACCGGTAGTGATCCAGATGTATTGAGATGATGTGTTGTGGACTAAGCTAGCCTGGCTGGCTGGCTGGCTGTTTGTGATGTGATATGACGCTGATTGTTATGACTCACCTGGCCTGAAACACCTGGATGAAAATGTATCCCCTTTCTGAAATCTTTCACTTATTTGTATTTTTTGTAGTTTCTCTGAGCTGAGCTAATGTTTGATTTGATGTGTTTTGGCTTAAATTGAATCAAATGTGTCCATAAACTCCTGATGTTCAATTAGGATGCATGGCAGCTACATTTGATATTCTATTAAACATCTTGATATGAGCTATAGTGAATGCCTGCAGAGTTTAAGAGATGAAGAGACAGTAATGTTCACTTATAGGCTTCTGGATGACTTGCGATAATAATGAGCTCTTACTCTCATACTTTCAGTCTAAGCTTGAAATGAAAATACAAGAACTGTTAGGTACAACATGTTCAGGGTAGGCAAAAACTATATTTTGTATATAGAATATTGTCTCTTCATGGGGACTCAGGTGGCCCAGTGGTTGAAGGTGACATGACCGTTTTGCAGAGTAATGTACGTTAGCCATGTCAGGATCTGCTTGGGGTTGGTTTGATACCCAGATTCTCCCTGATTTTTGCGCTTGACATATCAATGCCATACTTGTGCTCATGGGTTTAACCAAAATCGTAGATGTCTACACTATGCGTCACTTTGGCTTTTCCTCTCACATTAAGCAGATATCACTGAAATTCTGTTCAAAGCAAGGGTAATCCCAGTTGACTCACTGTAAGATCTTAAGTTGTCATGATGAACTGCAAAATTGTTTATGTTGTGTTTAGCACTTTCTCTCATTAAGATTAGTTTTGTTTGTATTTGTTTTAAAGATTTATGTACCAGGGCCGTGTTTTATGAAGCAGTCATAATGCTACGATTGTCGTTACTCCCATACCTCAACATGGACTTACAATATTTATATCACCACAATCGCTTTGTGAAAAGGACCCTGCCTGTTAATTATGTTGACAGTATTTTCATGAGAAAACTATGGAAACAGTTCAGATACATCTATGGTTGTTGAATTAACAACTTCATAAATAAATTAATATATTGATGTTTTCAGTTTCAAATGTGGAAAACTGAATCTGATTGTGAGTCTTGTTTTCCAACAACCATTTGACAAACTATTATGATTGCTCTTGGCTTCAGGTACGTGGTTGCTGGCAACTTGATGTTTAGTGTTAGTGTTTCCTTGTGTGAGTGTCAGTGATGTGGTTGTGTGATCATTTTCTGGCTCTAGCTTTTTTTATTACAAGCAATTCAGAAGCCAAAGGTTTTTAGTGATCTCTTCATTAACACATTTATAAACTAGCACTGAACCACACAGAACTACCGTATATCATTGTCTATGATGTGACTTTTAGTACCTGGCATGAGGGGGTATATGACAGGGTTGTACTATTGTACTATGCATGAGGGAGAAGATCTCACAGTATTTTTTTGTAGCTGTTTCACTTACCACTGGCAATGTCAACCGGCGTTGAAACTAACTTGAAAGACAGTCTGGCATTGACGTATATATTTTTTTGTTGTTGAAACATTTGCAACTTTGTATGACCTGCTGATGTTCTTCACTCGGATCACAGTATTGACTGATATAAATTAGCATTGATTTTGAATGTTTCTACGGGAGTCGTATAATCGTATTATAGGCTTGGAGGTATTATAAACAGTGATATACGGTAGCCACACTGTCAATCTGTACTTGTTTCTTGAGTCGAGTCCATTCAGGTTGATTTACAGGTCAACGACATTGATCATTTTGTGTTCTTGTCAGACAACCACAGGCTACAGCATTATGTTTGCTGACAAATTCATGTGCTATTCCCGCCATGCTGACATCCGACATCTGTGACATGGCAATACTTGCAGTATCATAGATGTTGTCAATACTTGTGATATCATACGCATTGTCAATACTTACAGCATTGTACTTATTGTTAGAATTGCAGTATCATACATATTGTCAATACTTGCAGTATCACATTTGCAATACTTCATGGGTTTATGCACTATGTTGTTCCATCACTTGTGAATAAGTACAGCTGGTTTGCAGTGTAGGAGCTACTTTTAGCCGTTATTTCTTGTGCAACATGTGCCATAGCTTTTTGCCCAGCTACTCTACACATTGCTTCAAAAGGAGGCAACAGTAGTGTTCGCACAAAGTCCTTATACGGAGTAGGGCTCGTTGGACTTCCATACTTCATTCGCTAACTAAAAATAAGCTTGCACCACTACTACACTGCATAGTGTCTGTATGTATTCACGGGCGACGGAGGAATGTAGTGTATACAAACCTGTGAAGTATTCACATTATCATCCATCGTAATAGCATGTTCAGGCTAGACCAAATCTTATTCTTGCTTCACAGAATGTCTGAACATTGTAAGAAAGAAATGTTGCAATCTTATTATAAAATGAGATCTTAGTTTTTGCTACCGCTAAACAAAGATCTGAGGACAACCATTACGACCTTTCGTGAATTTTGACCGACCAATGAAATTACTGACAAGAAATCGACATTAGCCAATGAGAAGGCAGCTTTCTCGAGCTTTTCGACACTAGTTTCAAACTGGCGACTATGCTTCGAAACATATTTTGACGGATTCTCGATTAAAAAATTTAAAAGTGATAAGAAATTCTGGAATGGTTTACAGATGGCCTAGATTGTATGGATATAATCATTAAACCTGTAACTGTTGTTAGGAATACCCTCTGTTAAATATTTCAAGGTTGCATGACACATTCTGACTGTCACTTTCATGATCTGGTAAGTGACGCTCTGATTGGTTGGATTAAAGGTCGATCTGATGTGACCCATAATGGGATGTCCTCAGATCTTTGTTTAGCGATAGCGAGAACTAAGATCTGATTTTAATGAGATTGGAAATGTTGTTTGGGTTGATTTGAGTTCATTTTCAAAAAGAAACCTTGAAATTAAAGTGAAAGCAAAAGGATGTTTAACCATGTTAAAAAAAATAATGTTTTTCTTCAGAGACAGCATTTTGCAAATTGATGTGCAGAATCTTCTGTAACACAAGAAAAAATATTGGTCTGGTTTCTGTAACTACCAGATTATACAACTCACTTATTCATAATAAACCTGTCAATGATTGTATAATCCTACTGTTTTGTTATTATCGTGATTATCGTGCACCCTGTGTGGACCTGGGTTAGAGGATGTCGCCAGCTCTCTATAGCTTGTCACACTGTGGGACCCAGGTTAGAATAGGTCCCCAGCTCTCTATGGCTTGTCACACTGTGGGACCCAGGTTAGAATAGGTCCCCAGCTCTCTATGGCTTGTCACACTGTGGGACCCAGGTTAGAATAGGTCCCCAACTAACTATGGCTTGTCACACTGTGGGACCCAGGTTAGAATAGGTCGCCAGCTCTCTATGGCTTGTCACACTGTGGGACCCAGGTTAGAATAGGTCCCCAGCTAACTATGGCTTGTCACACTGTGGGACCCAGGTAAGAATAGGTCCCCAGCTCTCTATGGCTTGTCACACTGTGGGACCCAGGTTAGAATAGGTCCCCAGCTAACTATGGCTTGTCACACTGTGGGACCCAGGTTAGAATAGGTCCCCAGCTCTCTATTGTTTGTCACACTGTTGGGCCCAGGTTAGAATAGGTCCCCAGCTCTCTATTGTTTGTCACACTGTGGGACCCAGGTTAGAATAGGTTCCCCAGCTCTCTATTGTTTGTCACACTGTGGGGCCCAGGTTAGAATAGGTCCCCAGCTCTCTATTGTTTGTTACACTGTGGGGCCCAGGTTAGAATAGGTCCCCAGCTCTCTATTGTTTGTCACACTGTGGGACCCAGGTTAGAATAGGTCCCCAGCTCTCTATGGGTTGTCACAGTGTGGGACCCAGGTTAGAATAGGTCCCCAGCTCTCTATTGTTTGTCACACTGTCGGGCCCAGGTTAGAATAGGTCCCCAGCTCTCTTTTGCTTGTCGCACTGTGGGACCTAGGTTAGAATAGGTCGCCAGCTCTCTATTGTTTGTCACACTGTGGGACCCAGGTTAGAATAGGTCGCCAGCTCTCTATTGCTTGTCACACTGTGGGACCCAGGTTAGAATAGGTCCCCAGCTCTCTGTTGCTTGTCACACTGTGGGACCCAGGTAAGAATAGGTCGCCAGCTCTCTATGGCTTGTCACACTGTGGGGCCCAGGTTAGAATAGGTCCCCAGCTAACTTTTGTTTGTCACACTGTGGGGCCCAGGTTAGAATAGGTCGCCAGCTCTCTATTGCTTGTTACACTGTGGGACCCAGGTTAGAATAGGTTCCCCAGCTCTCTATTGCTTGTCACACTGTGGGACCCAGGTTAGAATAGGTCCCCAGCTCTCTATTGCTTGTCACACTGTGGGACCCAGGTTAGAATAGGTCCCCAGCTCTCTGTTGCTTGTCACACTGTGGGACCCAGGTTAGAATATGTCGCCAGCTCTCTATTGCTTGTTACACTGTGGGACCCAGGTTAGAATAGGTTCCCCAGCTCTCTATGGCTTGTCACAGTGTGGGACCCAGGTTAGAATAGGTCCCCAGCTAACTATTGCTTGTCACAGTGTGGGACCCAGGTTAGAATAGGTCCCCAGCTAACTTTTGTTTGTCACACTGTGGGGCCCAGGTTAGAATAGGTCGCAAGCTCTCTATTGCTTGTCACACTGTGGGACCCAGGTTAGAATAGGTCGCAAGCTCTCTATGGCTTGTCACACTGTGGGACCCAGGTTAGAATAGGTCCCCAGGTCTCTATTGCTTGTCACACTGTGGGACCCAGGTTAGAATAGGTCCCCAGCTAACTATTGCTTGTCACACTGTGGGACCCAGGTTAGAATAGGTCCCCAGCTCTCTATGGCTTGTCACACTGTGGGACCCAGGTTAGAATAGGTCCCCAGCTCTCTATGGCTTGTCACACTGTGGGACCCAGGTTAGAATAGGTCCCCAGCTCTCTTTTGCTTGTCACACTGTGGGGACCTGGGTTAGAGGAGGTCCCCAGCTCTCTATGGCTTGTCACACTGTGGGACCCAGGTTAGAATAGGTCCCCAGCTCTCTATTGCTTGTCACACTGTGGGGACCCAGGTTAGAGGAGGTCCCCAGCTCTCTATGGCTTGTCACACTGTGGGACCCAGGTTAGAATAGGTCGCCAGCTCTCTATTGCTTGTCACACTGTGGGGACCTGGGTTAGTGGAGGTCCCCAGCTCTCTATTGCTCATCACTTCCTGGGGACCTTGGTCGGGATAGGTTCCCAGCACTGTATTGCTTGTGGTGAGAGGCAACTAAATTCCGTCTGGAGAGTGGAAGGTCCTGGGTTTGAGTCCCGGCTGTGTCATACCAAAAGACGTTAAAAGATGGTACTTGTTGTTACCCTGCCTGATGCTAGACATTAAGGTGCTAAAACAAGGCCTGGTTGGCTCAAGTCAGTTTACTGTGTCTGAGTGGGGTATTCATTGTTATCTCAGTGGGCTAGCACTATAAATCGGTATCAGTCCGGACTAGTACAAACAGCCACACACACTCACATGCATGCACGTCACTATATAAGTTCAATAATCTTGGACGCGATGTTAAACGCCATTAAACCTCACCTGAAATGGGGACAACATTTCTCATTTCTTCACCACTGAAGTTACAATTACATGAATGAAAATTTGCATGCTCATCCATTAGACAATCTAGTAGTTGATTCTTACCTGTGTTGCACAGAGACCATGTTTCAGTTTTATATATAGGACTAGTAACAGTACTAAGTTGGAAGTGAACAGTGTCTTGATGGAGGCGTCAAATGGCTTCTAGATCAAGGACCATATTTCCTCTTTAGGTTTGTATTGCAGATCTCCAGATAAGCTTTTGGTGTTGTGGGTATTTTACCCATGCATTTTAAAATCACTGGGTATCAGTAATTCTATCTGGGTATTCAAATTTCTGTTACCCACTAGTTTTTACACATGTAGGTATTTAAGTTAAATATTTAAAAACACTATTCATCTAGTCCCTGCAAAATGGTGTCGTGTGGGTTCGAGAGCTTTATAGGACTAAAAAATACCACGATACTTCCACAAGAAAGTGGGATTGCAAATGATCATGATGTAACTGTCATCGTGGAGTTTGGCAAGGTTGACGGAATGCCCGTTTATAATTTCAAAATAAGTTGCTGATTTGCCAATCGAATACGCAGGGTTACTTCACAATATTTATGATACGCAAAAGTTTTATTTTTGTAGCGTATCTGTAATGTTCATTGCGTATTTGATACGCTTGGATATTGTTTTACTGCATATTTCTGCATTTCTGATGCCTATTTTACGCAGAAACGCAGCTTATCTGGAGCTCTGGTATTGACAGGGGATCAATATTGAGTTTCTGTACCAAACCATACAGCCCCGTGAAGATCCTGGGTAGAATGGGTCTTCAGCAACCCATGCTTGCCATAAAAGATGACAAGGCTGTTGTAAGAGGCGACTAATGGGATTGGGTGGTCAGGGGTCAGGCTCCCTGACTTGGTTGATGCACATCATCGTATCCCAATTGCGTGGATCGATGCTCATTATGTCAAACACTGGATTGTCTGGTCCAGACTTGAATATTTACAGACTGCCTTCACATAGCTGGAATATTGCTGAGTGTGGCATTAAACAACAAACAAACCAAACCATACAAACTTTCTTGATGTAAAGGGTTTGATCAATGAACATAATGATAATAAAGGGAGGTAACCCTTGAGGGTCTGTTGAAGCATAGGAAGTGTGACTGGAAGTTTCCTTAAATGGTATACAAAGTAATGTGTTTTTGAAAACAAAATAAAAATGGACACCATAACTTCACTCAAACTGTGAATTGTGAATATGAAATCACAAAAATATTGAAACACACTTTCATAATTTGTGAGAATATAAAATATTTAAAGAATATTATGTTATTTGGGCTTAAGCTTCCATTTGTGAAGCACTGTGAATATAATGTGTGTACCATAGCATGAAGCTTCCTCACAGCTAGGGGAGCAGCCCGGAGAAGCACCAGCCTACTATGTACAATACACTTACAGGTCATACAGAGACCAGCCATGCAGTAGTATTCTTCCCAACACAGGACAGTGCCTGGGTCATATAAAACTAGGTCAAGGCATTGATGAGATTGTTGCATTACATAGGTCAAGGCGACACTTTTCAGTTTGACTTCACAGCTGTATGTTCAGAGTCAAATTAGGCTTCACTAATCAATGACGGCTACAGGAAGCTCCCTTCTGTTGTATGCTTGTATTCTGTTCAGTATGGCAAATATAAATATATTTCATCATTGTTATTTTTAACTCACATGAAGTATGTCTGCTTGTCTGAATGAAAAGTATTACAGTTTTGTAAGATAGTTTTTCAAAAAACCTTTTTGGTGTTTACTGTCCGATTGAAAGAGAAATGAGACACTCAGTCACTGTGCATGTTTCTTCGGCCACTTGTTAACCAGTTTGCCCAAAATAAACTTTTGATACTGTGTTGGCATAGTGAGCATTTTAACCATGTCAACCATTTTGTATAAACATCATCAATATCCACCTTTTTTTTAACAAGTTTAAGGATTGATGTCAATATTTTTTTCATTTTTAAATTGGTTTATGCATAACAGGTTTTACATTTTTACGTTTATAACTCAATAAGCGCAAAAACATGTTGAAGTCAATTCTTATAACAAACATGTCAACCACAAAAACATCACACACTGCTTATTTAATCTTTAACACACAAACTGTAGACAGCAATCTGATATCAGTGACATCTTTCATTGCAATAATTCAACACAATCCCCACACATTCTAGTATCAGCCTGACCGTCTCCATGTTCTAGTGGCAGAGTGTCTGCCTGGAGAGCGTAAGGTCTGGGTTTCCATCCCTGTCCGCGTCATACCAAAAGACGTTAAAAGATGGTACTTGTTGTTACCCTGTCTGGTTCTCAGCATTAAGGGGCTAAAACAAGGACTGGTCGAGCTCAGAGTCAGTATACTGTGTCTGAGTGGGGTATTCATGTTAAACTGTGGCATGGTATCTCAGTGTGCTAGTACAATAACCGGCATCAGTCCGGACTAGTACAAGCTTGCACGCACGCACGCACGCACGCACACAAACAAAATGGTTGCCATGACAAATATGGTGTTTGTGAAATCGGTTGAATGTTGAAACATTTGTATTAAGTAAAGAGAACCACTCATGCTTGAAAATTTGAAGCTTGATATCAGAAATATTTAAATATTGTTTTATGAATGCCATTGAATATTACTGTTTTAAGTTTGACCAAACAGATTTTTTTTAAAGAATAATTTCTGAAGTATGATAGTTTTCATGTGTTTTTGCCATCTGTGTGTAAAATTTGAGTGATAAATTATATTGGGACTTTGAAATTTGTTACATTTATTAAAATAGCCAAACACTTTGATAACTAATTACCTGAAGCAAGTGCACTTATCCCATTTTTAGTTCACTTTGACATTCATTGTTCATGGTTCGCATTGCGCTGAACTTACACATTTCTTTATAAGTGCAGTAATCTTGGATGTCAGGGTAAACCCATGTCACCTCACCCTGATACTGGAGTAGTTGCTGCTCACTGCTTCTGCTACAGCAGACTTAGTGCGCATTGTATTATATTCAACATCAGTACTGTCTTGTATATAACACATACGACATCAGTACTGTCTTGTTTATATAACACATACGACATCAGTACTGTCTTGTATATATAACACATACGACATTAGTCCTGTCTTGTATATAACACATACGAAATCAGTACTGACTTGTATATATAATACATATGACATCAGTACTGTCCTGTATATATAACACATACAACATCAGTACTGTCCTGTATATATAACACATACAACATCAGTACTGTCTTGTATATAACACATGCATCAGTATTGTCCTGTATATATAACTCATACAACATCGGTATTGTCCTGTATATGTAACACATACATCAGTATTGTCCTGTATATAACACATACGACATCAGTACTCTCCTGTATATATAACACATATGACATCCATACTGTTCTGTATATATAATACATACGACATCCATACTGTCCTGTATATATAACACATATGACATCAGTACGCTCCTGTATATATAACTTGCAAAAGAAACGCAAGTCGAGTATGCAGTATACATGTTATTTATTTTCAACAGTAAAGACAAGAAATACTAATAGGGCAAGATTGACAAAAATTTGACTGAAGACAGTTTAATGGATTAAAAGGCAGATGACATTATTGTTTTTTTCAAATAATGGCTTACACAGTTTCGGGTCAATACCCAAAATGTCAGTCAATACCTGGTGTGACCACCATTAGCATTGATCACTGCCACACATCTCCTGTACATTGAGTGGATCAGTCGATTTGTGAAGGGCCTAGGGATCCTCCTGCACACATCTAGAGCAGCTGTGCGTAGTTCATCGGCAGTTGTAGGGACTGGGCGCACATTGTGCAGACGCCTTTGAACCTCATCCCGCAAGTATTGTCCTGTATATAACACATGCGGCATCAGTACTGCCCTGTATATATATAACACACAACATCAGTACTGTCCTGTATATATAACACATAAGACATCAGTACTGTCCTGTATATATAACACATACAAGACAGTACTGTCCTGTATATATAACACATAAGACATCAGTACTGTCCTCTATGTATAACACAGACAGCACCAGTACTCTCCTGTATATATATATAACACATATGCCATCAGTACTGTCCTGTATATATAACACATACAAGACAGTACTGTCCTGTATATATAACACATAAGACATCAGTACTGTCCTCTATGTATAACACAGACAGCACCAGTACTCTCCTGTATATATATAACACATATGCCATCAGTACTGTCCTGTATATATAACACATACAAGACAGTACTGTCCTGTATATATAACACATACGCCATCAGTACTGTCCTGTAATAACACATAAGACATCAGTACTTTCCTGTATATAACACATACGACATAAGTATATACTGGTTTATACATTCAGGTCACATAACGTTGTGTTCATATTCGGTTTGAAACACAAACAGTATTGTCAGGGACGTTCTATAAACCGATCATCAACTATAAAGCCCATTTTCTACCCTTGACAAACTAGGCTGGAATTATGGAGGTATATTTTGGCTGGGATAACGAGTCTATGCATTGTCCAATTAAAACTGCCTAATAAAATTGACATCCGGTTCGTAAACTGCCGTGCAGATTTCAGTCAATTGCAGAATTTGCAAAGCATGTGTATCGACAACAGATATTTTCCAAATCCTTTCATGTTTTTAATCAAGGGGCTCACGTGATTTGTAGCGAAGTAAGACCCGTTTTATTACAATATAGATCTTTATTATCGATCAGATCGTCTTTACTGTAGGACGCCATTTTATGTTAAGCAAATGCAAGTGATATAAGAGGTGGAATCTGATTGGTCAATAGCAGGGACATAGAAGGGACATTACTCGTAACAGCCACTAGTGGCGCTATGATTGAGCCGCAAAACAACAGCCCAGTTCAGCAAGAGTAGAAACTGGACTTTTACCATCTTCCCCTTGGGAAGATGGTGTCGTCAAATCAGCTGTTTCAATCGGTGGTGATTATTGTGATTAGAAACCTCTCATTGACTACATTCAAATCCATTGTATTTCTCAGAGATTCCTTGTAAATGGGATCATTTAAGTTGACATTCATGAAATGTAGGAACATGTCTGGGTCCCCGGGTTACTTCACATAGCCCCTATGATCATGTTGCAAGTAAATAGTTGTATTAATCATTCATGACAGGTGGGGCTGCAAGTGTTCAGTTTCACCCTGGCTGTCACTGAATGCTAATGGCTGCATACAATGTATGGAAACTGAGACATCGTCTCCGGTGTAAGTCGGGTAATTATTAACATTAAATTAATATATAAGGAAGAGAATTTATGGATGTTGACATCCATAACTTCTCTTTCTAATGTGAATCACTTCTAAATGCCTTTCAAAGACTAAATTAATATACCGGGGTACATCATACAATTTGAAATTGCAGACAAAGAGTGTGTTTTTTAATTGAGCTGAATGAAATTTTTGGGCTGCCAAATAACCCAAGTCTTGTCTTCCCTTCAAACATGAGTTGATGTTTTGTTTGTTTGTTTTTTAACGCCACACTCAGTAATATTCCAGCTATATGATGGCAGTCTGTAAATGATCGAGTCTGGACCAGACAATCCAGTGATTGATATCATGAGCATCGATCCTCGCAATTGGGATCTGATGACATGCATCAACCAAGTCAGCAGCCTAACAACCTGATCCTATTAGTCGTCTCTTACGAGAAGCATAGTCACCTTTTACAGTAAGCATGGGTTGCTGAAGACCTATTCATCTTCAGGGGTCAAGAGTTGATGTAACACCAGTGTGTGAACCTCAGGATCCTCCGAGGACAGGGCAAGGTTGTTTGAAATATTGATAATTTTGATCAACATCTGTCCATGCATTTACACTTTGTCACCAAAATAAATATACAATTATCAATACATGTTATATGAATACAAGCTGGGACATGTTTGTATAACATTGAAGTATGTTGTATTTTTAGATGTACAGCTTTGTTATCAAGTGAAGTATATGATGTTTTGCCTTGTTCAGTCTTCAGTGGTTTTGAAATTTGGCTCATTTGGCAAATGGGTTGTGGAATACTCAATCAGGAGAAGGTTTAAGATTCAAAATCTATTGGCCGACATACCCGAACTGATTGTGGCAGTGGGATATGGCATGTACTGCAGTCCATGTTATTTATCAGGATGGTGTAGTGGATAGAGTGGATCCGTGGTCAGGCTCTGTGACTTGGTTGAAAGAGAGCCCTTGTACCCCAACAGCGTGGACCGTTGCCCATATTATTGATCACTGCATTGTCTGGTCCAGACTCAATTATTTACACGCTGCCATCATATTGCCGAAATATTGATGAGTGCGTCGTGAACAAACAAACGAACATTGATGAAAATACTGTTGGAAATATCAAGGCAGTGCATATTATAAGAAAATTTCATGAGTCAATGCAGCTCATCCTCAGTGCTTATGCATCATGTGATGAGACTTATCTATGTTGAAGTTAGATGAGTCTGTGTGTCAGACAGGTCTATGGGTTTTATTGGTCCCTAGCATGAAGATTCAAGGTTATTTGACCACATGGGAGAAAAGAATCCCGGCTCACGTCCGGTATATACAGTGTGCTTAACTGAATACACATCATTGTGGTCTTCCATGTACCCTTCCATGTACCCTTCCATGTACCCTTCCATGTACCCCTCCATGTACCCCTCCATGTACCCCTCCATGTACCCTTCCATGTACCCTTCCTTGTACCCTTCATGTACCCTTCCTTGTACCCCTCCATGTATCCCTCCATGTACCCTTCCATGTACCCTTCATGTACCCTTCCATGTACCCCTCCATGTATCCCTCCATGTACCCTTCATGTACCCTTCATGTACCCTTCCTTGTACCCCTCCATGTATCCTTCCATGTACCCTTCCATGTACCCTTCCATGCACTCTTCATGTACCCTTCCATGTACCCCTCCATGTACCCTTCCATGTACCCCTCCATGTACCCCTCCATGTACCCTTCCATGTACCCCTCCATGTACCCTTCCATGTACCCTTCCATGTACCCTTCCATGCACTCTTCATGTACCCTTCCATGTAGCCCTCCATGTACCCTTCCATGTACCCCTCCATGTACCCCTCCATGTACCCCTCCATGTACCCCTCCATGTACCCTTCCATGTACCCTTCCATGTACCATTCCATGCACTCTTCCATGCACTCTTCATGTACCCTTCCTTGTACCCCTCCATGTATCCTTCCATGTACCCCTCCATGTACCCCTCCATGTACCCCTCCATGTACCCTTCCATGTACCCTTCCATGTACCCTTCCATGTACCCTTCCATGTACCCTTCCATGTATCCTTCCATGTACCCTTCCATGCACTCTCCATGTACCCCTCCATGTACCCCTCCATGTACCCCTCCATGTATCCTTCCATGTACCCCTCCATGTACCCCTCCATGTATCCTTCCATGTACCCTTCCATGTACCCTCCATGTACCCTCCATGTACCCTTCCATGTACCCTTCCATGTACCCTTCCATGTACCCTTCCATGTACCCTTCCATGTACCCCTCCATGTACCCTTCCATGTATCCCTCCATGTACCCCTCCATGTACCCCTCCATGTACCCCTCCATGTACCCTTCCATGTACCCCTCCATGTACCCTTCCATGTACCCCTCCATGTACCCTTCCATGTACCCTTCCATGTACCCTTCCATGTACCCTTCCATGTACCCTTCCATTCACCCCTCCATGTACCCCTCCATGTATCCTTCCATGTACCCTTCCATGTACACTTCCATGTACCCTTCCATGTACCCTTCCATGTACCCTTCCATTCACCCCTCCATGTACCCCTCCATGTATCCTTCCATGCACTCTTCATGTACCCTTCCTTGTACCCCTCCATGTACCCCTCCATGTACCATTCCATGTACCCCTCCATGTACCCCTCCATGTACCCCTCCATGTACCCCTCCATGTACCCCTCCATGCACCCTTCCATGTACCCCTCCATGTACCCTTCCATGTACCCTTCCATGTACCCTTCAATGCACACTTCCATGTACCCCTCCATGCACTCTTCTATGTACCCCTCCATGTATCCTTCCATGCACTCTTCATGTACCCTTCCTTGTACCCCTCCATGTACCCCTCCATGTACCATTCCATGTACCCCTCCATGTACCCCTCCATGTACCATTCCATGTACCCCTCCATGTACCCCTCCATGTACCCCTCCATGCACCCTTCCATGTACCCCTCCATGTACCCTTCCATGTACCCTTCCATGTACCCTTCAATGCACACTTCCATGTACCCCTCCATGCACTCTTCTATGTACCCCTCCATGCACTCTTCATGTACCCTCCATGTACCCCTCCATGCACCCTTCCATGTACCCTTCCATGCACTCTTCATTTACCCTTCCATTTACCCTTCCATGTACCCTTCCATGTACCCTATCATGTACCCCTCCACATACCCTGCCATGTACCCTTCCATGAACCCCTCCATGTACCCCTCCATGTACCCTGCCATGCACCCCTCCATGTACCCTTCAATGTACCCTGCCATGCACCCCTCCATGCACCCTTCCATGTACCCCTCCATGTACCCTTCCATGTACCCTTCCATGTACCCTTCCATGCACACTTCCATGTACCCCTCTATGCACTCTTCATGTACCCTCCATGTACCCCTCCATGCACCCTACCAGTACCCTTCCATGCACTCTTCATGTACCCTTCATGTACTCTTCATGTACCCTCCATGTACCCCTCCATGTACCCCTCCATGCACCCTTCCATGTACCCTTCCATGCACTCTTCATTTACCCTTCCATGTACCCTTCCATGTACCCTTCCATGTACCCTGCCATGTACCCCTCCACGTACCCTGCCATGTACCCTTCCATGTACCCCTCCATGTACCCCTCCATGTACCCTGCCATGCACCCCTCCATGTACCCTTCAATGTACCCTGCCATGCACCCCTCCATGTACCCCTCCATGTACCCTTCCATGTACCCATCCATGTACCCTTCCATGCACTCTTCATGTACCCTTCCATGTACCCTTCCATGTACCCTGCCATGTACCCCTCCATGTACCCTGCCATGTACCCTTCCATGTACCCCTCCATGTACCCCTCAATGTACCCTGCCATGCACCCCTCCATGTACTCTTCCATGTACCCTGCCATGCACCCCTCCATGTACCCCTCCATGTACCCTTCCATGTACCCTTCCATGTACCCCTCCATGTACCCTTCCATGCACCCCTCCATGTACCCTTCCATGTACCCTGCGATGCACCCCTCCATGTACCCCTCTATGTACCCTTCCATGTACCCTGCCATGCAACCCTCCATGTACCCCTCCATGTACCCTTCCATGTACCCCTCCATGTACCCTTCCATGTACCCTTCCATATACCCTTCCATGCACACTTCCATGTACCCCTCCATGCACTCTTCATGTACCCTCGATGTACCCCTCCATGCACCCCTCCATGCACTCTTCATGTACCCTCCATGTACCCCTCCATGCACCCTTCCATGTACCCTGCCATGTACCCTTCCATGTACCCTTCCATGTACCCTTCCATGCACTCTTCATGCACCCTTCATGTACCCTGCCATGTACCCTTCCATGCACCCTTCCATGTACCCTGCCATGTACTCCTCCATGTACCCTGCCATGTACCCTTCTATGTACCCCTCCATGTACCCCTCCATGTACCCTTCCGTGCACCCTTCATGTACCCTGCCATGTACCATTCCATGTACCCCTCCATGTACCCTTCCATGTACCCTTCCATGCACCCCTCCATGTACCTTTCCATGCACCCCTCCATGTACCCTTCCATGTACCCCTCCATGTACCCTTCCATGTACCCCTCCATGTACCATTCCATGCACTCTTCATGTACGCTTCCATGTACCCCTCCATGCACTCTTCATGTACCCTTCCATGCACCCCTCCATGCACTCTTCATGTACCCTTCCATGTACCCCTCCATGTACCAGTCAATGTACCCTGCCATGTACCCTTCCATGTACCCTTCCATGTACACTTCCATTTACCCCTCCATGTACCCTTCCATGCACTCTTCATGTACCCCTCAATGCACTCTTCATGTACCCTTCCATGCACCCCTCCATGCACTCTTCATGTACCCTTCCATGTACCCCTCCATGCACTCTTCATGTACCCTTCCTTGCACCCCTCCATGCACTCTTCATGTACCCTTCCATGTACCCCTCCATGTACACCATATATGACACAGTTTAGTACACCATGTATGACACAGTTTAGTACACCAACTGTATGACACAGTTCAGTACACCATGTATGACACAGTTTAGTACACCATGTATGACACAGCTTAGTACACCATATATGACACAGTTTAGTCCACCATGTATGACACAGTTTAGTACACCATGTATGACACAGTTTAGTACACCATGTATGACACAGTTTGGTACACCATGTATGACACAGTTTAGTACACCATGTATGACACAGTTTGGTACACCATGTATGACACAGTTTAGTACACCATGTATGACACAGTTTAGTCCACCATGTATGACACAGTTTAGTACACCATGTATGACACAGTTTAGTACACCATGTATGACACAGTTTAGTACACCATGTAAGACACAGTTTAGTAGACCAACTGTATGACACAGTTTAGTACACCATGTATGACACAGTTTAGTACACCATGTATGACACAGTTTAGTACACCATGTATGACACAGTTTAGTAGACCAACTGTATGACACAGTTTAGTCCACCATGTAAGACACAGTTTAGTACACCATGTATGACACAGTTTAGTAGACCCACTGTATGACACAGTTTAGTACACCAACTGTATGACACAGTTTAGTACACCATGTATGACACAGTTTAGTACACCATGCATGACACAGTTCAGTACACCATGTATGACACAGTTTAGTAACCCATGTAGGGCACAGTTTAGTACACCAAGTATGACACAGTTTAGTAACCCATGTATGACACAGTTTAGTAACCCATGTAGGGAACAGTTTAGTACACCATGTATGACACAGTTCAGTACACCATGTATGACACAGTTTAGTAAACCCACTGTATGACACAGTTTAGTACACCATGTATGACACAGTTCAGTACACCATGTATGACACAGTTTAGTAAACCCATGTATGACACAGTTTAGTACACCATGTATGACACAGTTCAGTACACCATGTATGACACAGTTTAGTAGACCCACTGTATGACACAGTTTAGTCCACCATGTATGACACAGTTCAGTACACCATGTATGACACAGTTTAGTACACCATGTATGACACAGTTCAGTACACCATGTATGACACAGTTTAGTACAACAACTGTATGACACAGTTTAGTAAACCCACTGTATGACACAGTTCAGTACACCATGTATGACACAGTTCAGTACACCCTGTATGACACAGTTTAGTACACCAACTGTATGACACAATTTAGTACACCCACTGTATGACACAGTTTAGTACACCATTTAAGACACAGTTTAGTACACCGTGTATGACACAGTTTAGTAACCAATGTATGACACCGTTTAGTACACCCACTGTATGACACAGTTTATTACACCATGCATGACACAGTTTAGTACACCATGTATGACACAGTTTAGTACACCCACTGTAAGACACAGTTTAGTAGACCAACTGTATGACACAATTTAGTACACCCACTGTATGACCATTTAAGACACAGTTTAGTACACCATTTAAGACACAGTTTAGTACACCGTGTATGACACAGTTTAGTAACCAATGTATGACACCGTTTAGTACACCATGTATGACACAGTTTAGTACACCAACTGTATGACACAGTTTAGTACACCAACTGTATGACACAGTTTAGTACACCATGTATGACACAGTTTAGTAAACCCACTGTATGACACAGTTTAGTAGACCTACTGTATGACACAGTTTAGTACACCAACTGTATGACACAGTTTAGTACACCATGTATGACACAGTTTAGTAGACCATGTATGACACAGTTTAGTACACCATGTATGACACAGTTAAGTGCACCATGTATGACACAGTTTAGTACAGCAACTGTATGACACAGTTCAGTACACCATGAATGGCACAGTTTAGGAACCCATGTAGGGCACAGTACGGGACATCCTCTGTATAATCACGTAATTCAAACTGTGCGGGTTCTGTCGTGCTTTATTCATGACTCATAACATATTCAGAGAATGATTTGACCCAGATTAAATATGTATGTGATGTGCAAACCACCAAGAGCCATGGTCTTCGATACTGCGGGCCCAGGTGTCCAAGTTGTCTAAGGGGCCACAATTCGACGTGCAGAGTTGCATCCCTTAGGCGCGACAGTAATCTATAATCGCCAGTATGAATCGAAAATTCTCCCTGATTATGATTCAAGGTTTGCCAGCGTATCTGGCACAAATCTTTGGTGAAGCCACAATCAGCAGATCTGAATTTAATCTGAACTTGAATCCTCACCACCAGCAAATCCTGACAGCAGAGGAAAGCAACTATGCAGAGGTAGCAGCCATGTCTTGTTGACCATGAATCCCAGTGCCGTGCATACAAGAGTGAGTGAGTGAGTGAGTATGGTTTTACGCCGCTTTCAGCAATATTCCAGCAATACCACGGCGGTGGACACCAGAAATGGGCTTCACACATTGTACCTTTGTCGGGAATAGAACCCGGGTCTTCGGCGTGACGAGCGAACGCTTTAACCACTAGGCTATCCGACAGCCCCTTGCACACAAGAAGCCTTATATAAGAAACAGGTTTGGCCATTGTGGATTGTGAATCTACCATACGCAGTTCTGTGTTTGACCTCTAGACCCAGTAATCAACCTCAATGTTTGTCTACAGAACACACATGGTCCACTTGGCTTATCTACAGAACACACATGGTCCACTTGGCTTATCTATAGAACACACATGGTCCACTTGGTCTATCTATAGAACACACATGGTCCACTTGGCTTATCTATAGAACACACATGATCCACTAGGAGCGTCTACAGAACACACATGGTCCATTAGGTCTGTCTAAAGAACACACATGGTCCACTAGGAGTGTCTACAGAACTCACATGGTCCACTAGGAGCGTCTACAGAACACACATGGTCCATAAGGCCTATTTAAAGGACACACGTGGTCCACTAGGAGTGTCTACAGAACTCACATGGTCCACTAGGAGTGTCTACAGAACTCACATGGTCCACTAGGAGTGTCTACAGAACTCACATGATCCACGAGGAGCGTCTACAGAACACACATGGTCCATTAGGCCTGTCTAAAGAACACACATGGTCCACTAGGAGTGTCTTCAGAACTCACATGGTCCACTAGGAGCGTCTACAGAACACACGTGGTCCATAAGGCCTATTTAAAGGATACACGTGGTCCACTAGGAGTATCTACAGAACACACGTGCTCCACTAAGTCTGTCTACAGAACTCACATGGTCCACTAGGTCTGTCTACAGAACACACGTGGTCTACTAGGTCTGTCTACTGAACTCACGTGGTCCACTAGGTCTGTCTACAGAACACACGTGGTCTACTAGGTCTGTCTACAGAACACACGTGGTCCACTAGGTATGTCTACAGAACACACGTGGTCCACTAGGTCTGTCTACAGAACACACGTGGTCCACTAGGTCTGTCTACAGAACTCACATGGTCCACTAGGTCTGTCTACAGAACACACGTGGTCCACTAGGTCTGTCTACAGAACACACGTGGTCCACTAGGTATGTCTACAGAACTCACATGGTCCACTAGGTCTGTCTACAGAACACACGTGGTCCACTAGGTCTGTCTACAGAACACACGTGGTCCACTAGGTATGTCTACAGAACTCACATGGTCCACTAGGTCTGACTACAGAACTCACGTGGTCCACTAGGTCTGTCTACAGAACTCACGTGGTCCACTAGGTCTGTCTACAGAACACACGTGGTCCACTAGGTATGTCTACAGAACTCACATGGTCCACTAGGTCTGTCTACAGAACTCACATGGTCCACTAGGTCTGTCTACAGAACTCACATGGTCCACTTCACCTGCCTACAGAACTCACGTGGTCCACTAGGTCTGTCTACAGAACTCACATGGTCCACTAGGAGCGTCTACAGAACACATGTGGTCCATTAGGCCTGCCTAAAGAATACACGTGGTCCACTGGGAGCGTCTACAGAACACGCACGGTCCACTAGGTATGTCTACAGAACTCACATGGTCCACTAGGTCCGTCTACAGAACTCACATGGCCCACTAGGCCTGTCTACAGAACACACGTGGTCCACTAGGTCTGTCTACAGAACACACGTGGTCCACTAGGTATGTCTACAGAACTCACATGGTCCACTAGGTCTGTCTACAGAACTCACATGGTCCACTAGGTCTGTCTACAGAACACACGTGGTCCACTGGGAGTATCTACAGAACACACGTGCTCAACTAAGAGTGTCTACAGACCTCACATGGTCCACGAGGTCTGTCTACAGAACACACGTGGTCCACTAGGTCTGTCTACAGAACACACGTGGTCCACTAGGTCTGTCTACAGAACACACGTGGTCCACTAGGTATGTCTACAGAACTCACATGGTCCACTAGGTCTGTCTACAGAACTCACGTGGTCCACTAGGTCCGTCTACAGAACACACGTGGTCCACTAGGTCTGTCTACAGAACACACGTGGTCCACTAGGTATGTCTACAGAACTCACATGGTCCACTAGGTCTGTCTACAGAACACACGTGGTCCACTAGGTCTGTCTACAGAACACACGTGGTCCACTAGGTCTGTCTACAGAACACACGTGGTCCACTAGGTATGTCTACAGAACTCACATGGTCCACTAGGTCTGTCTACAGAACTCACGTGGTCCACTAGGTCTGTCTACAGAACACACGTGGTCCACTAGGTCTGTCTACAGAACAAACGTGGTCCACTAGGTATGTCTACAGAACTCACATGGTCCACTAGGTCTGTCTACAGAACACGCGTGGTCCACTAGGTCCGTCTACAGAACTCACATGGTGCACTAGCCCTGCCTTCAGAACTCACATGGTCCACTAGGTCTGTGTACAGAACTCACATGGTCCACTACACCTGCCTACAGAACTCACGTGGTCCACTAGGTCTGTCTACAGAACTCACATGGTCCACTAGGAGCGTCTACAGAACACACGTGGTCCATTAGGCCTGCCTAAAGAATACACGTGGTCCACTGGGAGTGTCTACAAAACACGCACGGTCCACTAGCCCTGTCTACAGAACTCACATGGTCCACTAGGTCCGTCTACAGAACTCACATGGTCCCCCAAGCCTGTCTAAGGAATACACGTGGTCCACTGGGATTGTCAACAGAACACACATGGTCCACTAGGAGCGTCTACAGAACACACATGGTCCATTAGGCCTGCCTTAAGATACACGTGCTCCACTAAGTCTGTCTACAGAACTCACATGGTCCACTAGGTCTGTCTACAGAACACACGTGGTCCACTAGGTCTGTCTACAGAACACACGTGGTCCACTAGGTATGTCTACAGAACTCACATGGTCCACTAGGTCTGTCTACAGAACACGCGTGGTCCACTAGGTCCGTCTACAGAACTCACATGGTGCACTAGCCCTGCCTTCAGAACTCACATGGTCCACTAGGTCTGTGTACAGAACTCACATGGTCCACTACACCTGCCTACAGAACTCACGTGGTCCACTAGGTCTGTCTACAGAACTCACATGGTCCACTAGGAGCGTCTACAGAACACACGTGGTCCATTAGGCCTGCCTAAAGAATACACGTGGTCCACTGGGAGTGTCTACAAAACACGCACGGTCCACTAGCCCTGTCTACAGAACTCACATGGTCCACTAGGTCCGTCTACAGAACTCACATGGTCCCCCAAGCCTGTCTAAGGAATACACGTGGTCCACTGGGAGTGTCAACAGAACACACATGGTCCACTAGGAGCGTCTACAGAACACACATGGTCCATTAGGCCTGCCTTAAGATACACGTGCTCCACTAGGTCTGTCTACAGAACTCACATGGTCCACTAGGTCTGTCTACAGAACACACGTGGTCCACTAGGTCTGTCTACAGAACACACGTGGTCCACTAGGTATGTCTACAGAACTCACATGGTCCACTAGGTCTGTCTACAGAACTCACATGGTCCACTAGGTCTGTCTACAGAACACACGTGGTCCACTAGGTCTGTCTACAGAACACACGTGGTCCACTAGGTATGTCTACAGAACTCACATGGTCCACTAGGTCTGTCTACAGAACACGCGTGGTCCACTAGGTCCGTCTACAGAACTCACATGGTGCACTAGCCCTGCCTTCAGAACTCACATGGTCCACTAGGTCTGTGTACAGAACTCACATGGTCCACTACACCTGCCTACATAACTCACGTGGTCCACTAGGTCTGTCTACAGAACACACGTGGTCCACAAGGTATGTCTACAGAACTCACATGGTCCACTAGGTCTGTCTACAGAACTCACATGGTCCACTAGGTCTGTCTACAGAACTCACATGGTCCACTACACCTGCCTACAGAACTCACGTGGTCCACAAGGTCTGTCTACAGAACTCACATGGTCCACTAGGAGCGTCTACAGAACAAACATGGTCCACTAGGTCCGTCTACAGAACTCACATGGCCCACTAGGCCTGTCTAAGGAATACACGTGGTCCACTGGGAGTGTCAACAGAACACACATGGTCCACTAGGAGCGTCTACAGAAAACACATGGTCCATTAGGCTGCCTAAGGAATACACGTGGTCCACTGGGAGTGTCTACAGAACACGCACGGTCAACTAGCCCTGTCTACAGAACTCACATGGTCCACTAGGTCTGTCTACAGACCGCCCACGAGGTCTAATAGATAGTTTGGTGAATGGTTCGAGCCCCGGCTGCGTCATACCACAAGGTGTTAAAGGATGGCACTGGTAGATTACTCCGTACTAGTGCAAGCAGTCACACACACACGCACGCACGCACGCACGCACGATCACACATACAAGATTGGATATTTTCTTACACCACTACAGAAGGTTGATTTAGTTTGTTTTCTTAACCCAGAGGCCAGCATCGGCGCTCACAATATCCGTAACTGCTGTGTCTAGCCTATAAAGCTTAACGATTTGCAGGTCTCTTTAAATTTGTTAACACAACCTAGGAATTCGTTCACTGCAGGTTGGGCTAACAGGAAATGCACTCGTGTCGTTTATTGTATTCTTTCTCCTCTGAACGTTCCTCGTTCACAGAAAAAACCCATACATATACACGGAAAGCCGGACTGCTCGACTAGCTGTAGATATGGATATTCTCCCTGTGTCACCGCCTTGCCTGGGACATAACACACCACCATGATCAGTCGAGCGTTACTCCCTTATAACCAGATGTCCCTCACACTGCAGATGTGACACTGTTCCTGCCTTACTGCTGTTTATGATGTACTTCCCGCAGTGTACACTCTAGACATATAATGACCGAATTATTGTTTGTCTGCTAACCAAGTGTTATAGGTTGATATTTCCCTCACACTGCAGATGTGACACTGTTCCTGCCTTACTGCTGTTTATGATGTACTTCCCGCAGTGTACAGTCTAGACATATAATGACCGAATTATTGTTTGTCTGCTAACCAAGTGTTATAGGTTGATATTTCCCTCACACTGCAGATGTGACACTGTTCCTGCCTTACTGCTGTTTATGATGTACTTCCCGCAGTGTACACTCTAGACATATAATGACCGAATTATTGTTTGTCTGCTAACCAAGTGTTATAGGTTGATATTTTTCTGATATCTAATTAGCCAACATCACAGACACTTCAGTTGTTGGTTCCTTTCTTACAAATGAGAAATAGCAGCATTTATATAACTTTGTTATGCCGGTAACTGGACTGAATGAAGCTGAGTGTGTGTGACATTTTAACAGATTTTCAAACTGTCAATAATTTTATTCGATTAGACAAGTTAAATTGTTAGCATATTATGGCCATATGGTGAAACTAGTATTTATACGGTGATTTAAAAAATATATACTCTTAAAAAAAAAGAAACTTGACACTGACTTTCAAAATGTAATATATACTAGCCACATAAAGAAACTGTGCACGGAGAAAATATATTCTGGACTGAAATACAACACAGCAAGAACAAAATGATGCAGACGCTGTAGCAGCTGAATGATCGGACCATAAGAAAATGTCAACGGGACCTGAACAACATCTGTTACGATGAGGTCAAAAGATCAAAATGGAGTAGGGGGTCAAACGACAAAGTCACAAAGTCAATAACGGGTATGACCACCCTGTGCGTGAATCATAGCAGTGCATCGGCGACGCATGGAGTCCACCAAATGGGCATGGAAGGCCTGGGGAATGGCCTGCCATATCCTCCTCAAATCCTGTGCCAAGTCACGGACGTTATCTGGAGGATGTGGAAGACGACGCAGACGGCGCTCCATTTCATCCCACACATGCTCTATTGGGGAGAGATCTGGAGAATTTGCAGGCCATGGCAGTAACATGACATTGTTATGGTGAAGGAAACCCATTGCGACCCTAGCCGTGTGAGGACGAGCGTTGTCCTGTTGAAATGTCAATCCAGGGCCATGACGTTGCAGGAAAGGAATGACCACAGGCCTCAGAATCTGATCTCTGTAGCCAACACCGGTGAGATTGCCCTGAACAACCACCAAAGGGGTTCGGTGCCCTGCTGTTATTCCACCCCATATCATCACAGAGCCACCTCCAAAACGATTCCTCTCCACAATACAGTTGCGTGCATAACGTTCTCCCAAACGCCGGTAGACACGTTGGCGCCCGTCACTGTGGGAAATGTTGAACCTCGATTCGTCTATAAAGACAACATTTCTCCACCATATTCGAGGTTGGCGAACATGATTTCGACACCATCTTAGACGGTTGACTCGATGACGGTGTGTCAGGATGGGACGTATGGCAGGGCGTCGTGGTCGAATCCCGTACTGACGTAAACGATTCCTGACAGTGTTGGGATTGATACGGCGCAGTCCAGGAATTGTCTGGGACGTCGTTACTGCCGTTTGGAACCTGTGTCGGAGATGTGTAACTCGAATCCATCTGTCCTGTCTTGGCGTCGTTACTCGGGGACGTCCTGAACGTGGGTGGTCGGCAACGTCATTTGTGTTCTGATAACGCCTCACCAATGCCGATATCGTGTTACGATGGCATTGGAAATGTGTTGCCACCTGTTGTTGCCTCATTCCCGCTCGGATCATTCCAATGGCTTCATGACGCTGTGCAGCTGTCAATCTTGGCATGATTTGCTTGTGATATGCTTGTGTCTGCGCCTGAGAAGTTTTGAATTTTTGAATGACCATGCTTTCCAAAGTGACAGCGAATTTTGAGTTGCACATCCTGTGTACAGCTGCACAGGATGCACGTGCAGTAACACATTGCACGTCCATAGGCCCCCCTCAATGACGTCATATCGAATGGCACGTGCATGAGCGTTTGAATGTCTCCAATACTTGCTGTGTTCAAACCAATATTTCATATATGGACGGTGTGCCCTTATATCTATATTTTCTCCGTGCACAGTTTCTTTATGTGGCCTCTACTGCCGTTATAAGGACTGTATGAACAGCCGTTGATGTGGATTTTTATACCCATTCAGCAGGGGGGGCTGCATGCCTAAATGCAGGATCCTGTGCTGCACGTTTTTTACGATGAAGCTGTAAAATTGATCCCCAAACGCTACGTTTATGTGCTTTGCATGTGTTTTCGCGAATTATAGACACATCATCTTTCTGTTTGACTATTATTTGGTTCTCATTTAATGTAATTATTTTAGATATTTGGCAAAAAGTGGTTTTACATCTATGTCAAGTTTCTTTTTTTAAAGAGTATATAAACTGACGCCCAAAAGAAACTTTACAAGAGTTTGAAATCACTCTTGCTCAAAAACAACAAAACATACATGCGTGAAGTAAAGTGTATTGAGAAGATCAATATATCAACATAATCAACACTGAAAATGACAATCATACCGAGACCGAGAATGACGTCAGAGCCCCCCAAAGTTGGGTGTGGTGCAAAACTCGAGCTTTCAGAACCATGGACAATAGGCAGAGTATATAAACAATCGCTCCCGTTCCATAACAAGTCATTAGTAGCGTGTGTGACCACCAAATGCCCCAATACACGCACAGACTCTTCGACGCACAGAAAAAGTCAGTCGTCTGATGAGGTCACGTGGGATTTGACGCATTTCTTCTTGGCGGGCCAAGATCAGTTCTTGCCGGTTGGCTGGAGAGTGTGGTCGTTGTCGAACACGACGATCCATCAAATCCCAGAGGTGTTCTATGGGGGACATGTCGGGTTAGCGTGCAGGCCACGGCAGGACGTTGACGTTGTTGGCTGCGAGGAAGTTAGTGACAATTCTGGCTGTATGGGCTCTAGCGTTGTCATGCTGATAAATGACACCACGTTGCTGCTGTTGGAGAAATGGTAGGGCAACTGGACGAAGAATGTTATCCATGTAACGCTGAGCTGTCAAGTTTCCGTCAACGATGACCAGCGGTGTCCTCTCCTGCCCACAGATCCCTCCCCACACCATGACAACCCCTCCACCATATGGTACGACCTCCTGCACGCAACACACCGCCGTTCGTTCACCCCTTCGGCGGTAAACACGTTGTCTTCCATCAGCCCTAAACATACAGAATCGACTTTCGTCAGTGAAGACAACCCTCTGGCAGTCACGTCGTTGCCAACGTCGTACAGTCCGGGCCCATCTCAATCGCAGACGACGATGTTGCGCTGTCAATAGCTGTCCTCTGTATGGTCTAAAAACCCTGATCCCATGAGCCCTGAGTCTCCTGGCCACTGTCTGTCGACTAACCCTGTGACCTAAGGCATTTGTCGCTGATGACGTCACTGTCAGGAAGCGATTTCGGAGCTGCAAGGGCGTACCGGTCATCATGGGGCGTGGTTTACCCTGGGTCTGCCTGTTCTTGGCCTGTCAGCGGTCCGCCCTGTCTGTCTGTAACGTTGCATCAAGTTGGTAACGGCAACACGGGAGCAACCGAAGGTTCGTGCAATATGGGCGTGGTGGCTCCCATCTGTACCATACCCAAGGCTCGTTCACGTTGTTCGACTGTGAGTCGTGGCATTTCTTTTGTGTTTTTTTTATCACTGTGGATGTCTGACTTGCCGTTGCAATCGTTTTATACCCTTACCCGCACGCGCATTTGTAGTTGTCCGTGGTGCACGTGTTTTTCACTTTTTCGCGTATTATCTCGCAAACATGTAACAGACGATTAACATTTTCTGCATACACTATTGTTGTATTTAGGTTATGTGTTTTAGATAGACTTCATCGAAAAAAAATTAATACTTTGTCTGAAATTTATACTTTCAGTTGGTACTACTCAAAATTTGATAAGGATCACTAGGTGATATGTATGTAAGTTACCACAAACATAACAAAAGACATGACTCTGACTAAGAAACGTGTTTAATCATGTTATGAATGAAAATGCATGAACGGCATGAACTTGTATCAATATGGAATGTTTGAAATCTGCAAACACCAAAAGGCATTTCATTAAAAAATGTTAACAGCAAACAAGAGAAAGAATTACACAGTTATGAGGGATAGTCCATCATTACACTTAGTCGATGAAGTGTCAATATCGAGTATGACCTCCCCTTGCATCAATGACGGCCTGACAACGTCGAGATATGCTGTCAATAAGCACCCGGATGTTCCCAATGGAAAGGTTGTTCCACTCTTCCACGAGGGCATGTCCGAGCTCTGCCAAAGTCGTGGGTTGTGCTTTACGGCGTGAAAGGGCAACCTGCAGCATGTTCCAGACATGCTCAATCGGGTTCAAGTCCGGCGAGCGCGCTGGCCAATCCATGCGGACAATTGTCTCCTGCTCAAGGTACTGCTCAACCACCCTGGCGCGATGAGGACGGGCGTTATCATCCATCAGGATGAACTCAGGGCCAACAGCACCAGCGTAGGGTCTGACGTACACATCGAGGATCTCATCCCGGTACCTCACCCCCGTCATTGTTCCTCTCTCCAGGACATGAAGATCTGTCCTTCCATCTCTGTTGATTCCACCCCAGACCATAATGGAACCACCACCATAACGGTCATGTTCACTGATGTTGGCATCATGGAAACGTTCACGTTGTCGTCGCCACACCCGCTGCCTCCTGTCTGTAAAGTCCAAACAATACCTGGACTCATCGGTGAACAGAACTGGAACCCAATCGTTCCGTGTCCAAGTGACATGATCTTCAGCCCATTCCAATCGCTCCCGCCGGTGTCGAACACTCAGGGGGATTCGGACACATGCCCTGCATTGTGAAGACGATTCCGTATCGTCTGAGTGGACACATTCACCCCCGAGGCGTTCAGGAGGTCGTTACGTAGGCTGGTTGCTGTCCAGAAGGGATGACGTCGTGCCTGAAGAGCCACAAAATGATCTTGGCGTTGGATTGTCGACCTCTGACGACCACCCCCATGTCGGTGTGCTGCTGTACCAAAATTTTGCTGTCGGGACCAGGCCCTGCTTACAACGCTCTGGCTGACGTTTAGTGCATTGGCAACGTCACGTTGTGAATAGCCAGCATCAAGCATTCCAATACATCTGCCCAGTTGTTCTGTCGTCAGGCGACGCCTTACACGTTGAGGGGGCATTGCGTAGATAAACGTAGTGTAAACACTCAATTGAGTTTAAAGTTTCAGAATGAATCAGACACCGTTGCCTGATTGGAAATCGTGCAATGGTAGCAAAAGCATGAACTGTGATGTGAAACGCATTTCCCATGGCATGAAATGCACGTGCAAGTGTGTTGGAGACGTTTTTGATTTCACTTGAACACAATATTGCCAGTTATGCAGTTATTTTGTTTTTTTATTAAGAAAAATATCTACGATCCTTATCAAATTTTGAGTCGTATATATCACGGCGACCTGTAAATAATCATTTGGGGCTATATAAACCAGTGGTGGATATTATGAGCATCGACAAACGCCACCGAGAGATGATGACTAAGACACCTAGCCTGACAAACCGATTCATAAATCTGCCCAGTCAGTACCAATATGCACATCTTACAAGATATTTCATTTATTGGGGTGTGTTGTACACTACATCCAACCCAAACCCAAACCCTCACACACACTGGGAACAGCTTCCCTATATCTGTGTTGGTAATCGTGTTGTCGAGTCCAACACATCCATGCAACTACACGGTGTAATGTACATAACAGAAAACTTCAGTGTATATAAAACAGAACACATCAATGTGGTATAACACATCACTGCTAACTTGCATATAACATAGAACACATCAATGTGGTATAACACATCACTGCTAACTTGCATATAACACAGAACACATCAATTTGGTATAACACATCACTGCTAACTTGCATTTAACATAGAACACACCAATGTGGTATAAAACATCACTGCTAACTTGCATATAACATAGAACACATCAATTTGGTATAACACATCACTGCTAACTTGCATATAACATAGAACACACCAATGTGGTATAACACATCAGTGCTAACTTGCATATAACATAGAACACACCAATGTGGTATAAAACATCACTGCTAACTTGCATATAACATAGAACACATCAATTTGGTATAACACATCACTGCTAACTTGCATATAACATAGAACACATCAATTTGGTACAACACATCACTGCTAACTTGCATATAACATAGAACACACCAATGTGGTATAACACATCACTGCTAACTTGCATATAACATAGAACACACCAATGTGGTATAACACATCACTGCTAACTTGCATATAACATAGAACACACCAATGTGGTATAACACATCACTGCTAACTTGCATATAACATAGAACACACCAATGTGGTATAACACATCACTGCTAACTTGCATATAACATATAACACATCAATGTGGTATAACACATCACTGCTAACTTGCATATAACATAGAACATATAACACAGAACACATCAATTTGGTATAACACATCAGTGCTAACTTGCATATAACATAGAACACACCAATGTGGTATCAAACATCACTGCTAACTTGCATATAACATAGAACACATCAATTTGGTATAACACATCACTGCTAACTTGCATATAACATAGAACACACCAATGTGGTATAACACATCACTGCTAACTTGCATATAACATAGAACACACCAATGTGGTATAACACATCACTGCTAACTTGCATATAACATAGAACACACCAATGTGGTATAACACATCACTGCTAACTTGCATATAACATAGAACACATCAATGTGGTATAACACATCACTGCTAACTTGCATATAACATAGAACACATCAATTTGGTATAACACATCACTGCTAACTTGCATATAACACAGAACACACCAATGTGGTATAACACATCACTGCTAACTTGCATATAACATAGAACACATCAATGTGGTATAACACATCACTGCTAACTTGCATATAACACAGATCACATCAGTGTGGTATAACACATCAGTGCTAGCTTGCATATAACACAGATCACATCAATGTGGTATAACACATCAGTGCTAACTTGCATATAACACAGAACACATCAGTGTGGTATAACACATCAGTGCTAGCTTGCATATAACACAGATCACATCAATGTGGTATAACACATCACTGCTAACTTGCATATAACACAGATCACATCAATGTGGTATAACACATCACTGCTAACTTGCATATAACACAGAACACATCAGTGTGGTATAACACATCAGTGCTAACTTGCATATAACACAGAACACATCAATGTGGTATAACACATCAGTGCTAACTTGCATATAACACAGAACACATCAGTGTGGTATAACACATCAGTGCTAGCTTGCATATAACACAGATCACATCAATGTGGTATAACACATCACTGCTAACTTGCATATAACACAGATCACATCAATGTGGTATAACACATCACTGCTAACTTGCATATAACACAGAACACATCAGTGTGGTATAACACATCAGTGCTAACTTGCATATAACACAGAACACATCAGTGTGGTATAACACATCAGTTCTTACGTGTATATAACACAGACAACAACAGTGTGGTATAACACATCTGTACCAACCTGCATATAACACAGAACACATCAGTGTGGCATAACACATCAGTGCTAGCTTGCATATAACACAGAACACATCAGTGTGGTATAACACATCAGTGCTAGCTTGCATATAACACAGAACACATCATTGTGGTATAACACATCAGTGCTAGCTTGCATATAACACAGAACACATCAGTGTGGTATAACACATCAGTGCTAGCTTGCATATAACACAGAACACATCAGTGTGGTATAACACATCACTGCTAACTTGCATATAACACAGATCACACCAATGTGGTATAACACATCAGTTCTTACGTGTATATAACACAGATCACACCAATGTGGTATAACACATCGGTTCTTACGTGTATATAACACAGACAACAACAGTGTGGTATAACACATCTGTACCAACCTGCATATAACACAGAACACATCAGTGTGGTATAACACATCAGTGCTAGCCTGCATATAACACAGAACACATCAGTCTGGTATAACACATCAGTGCTAGCTTGCATATAACACAGAACACATCAGTGTGGTATAACACATCAGTGCTAGCTTGCATATAACACAGAACACATCAATGTGGTATAACACATCAGTGCTAGCTTGCATTAACACAGATCACATCACTGTGGTATAAAACATCACTGCTTACTTGCATATAACACAGAACACATCAATGTGGTATAACACATCAGTGCTAACTTGCATATAACACAGAACACATCAATGTGGTATAACACATCAGTACTGACGTGTATATAACACAAACAACAACAGTGTGGAATAACACATCTGTACCAACCTGCATATAACACAGAACACATCAGTGTGGTATAACACATCAGTGCTAGCTTGCATATAACACAGAACACATCAATGTCGTATAACGCCAACAGTACTGACGTGTATATAACACAGACAGCATCAGTACTTTCCTGTATATAACACATACTCGACATCAGTATATACTGGTTTATACATTCAGGTCACGCGACATAACGTTTCAGCAGCTGTGTTCATATTAGGTTTGTAAGACCAAGAGTATTGTCAGCGACATTCCATAAATCGATCATCTTCCAGAGGCAAGGGAGTGAACTGACAATAAAAGTCCAGTTTCCACCCTTGCCGAAGTAGGCTGGAATTATGTTGTTATATTTTGGCTGGACTAACGAGTCTATGCACAGTCCAATCAAAATCGCGTAACGAAATCGACATTCGGTTCGTAAACTGCCGTGCAGATTTCGGTCGATTTGCAAAGCATGTGTATCGACAAACTTAGCGTCAACAGATAGTTTCCAAAGCTTTTCGTGTTTTTAATCAAGGTGTTCACGTGATTTGATGCACTTCTCGAAGTGAGACCCGTTTTATTACAATATAGATTTTGATTATCGATCAGATCGTCTTCACTTAGCGACGCCATTTTATTTGAAGCATATGTAAGCGATGTGAGAGGTGGAACCTGATTAGTCAACTGGAAGGACATAGAAGGGACATAACTCATAACAACCACTGGTGGCGCTGCGATCGAGCCCAGAAATTCCAGCCTAGTTCGGCTAGGGTGGAAACTGGACCTTTACAGTAAGTTGCCTCGGGAAGATGTAAACCGAATAAAATGAAGAAAATAATTTTCAGTTGACTCAGTAAGATACAAAAATACAAAAGAGAAAGAGTATTTCCTGTAGCAATCCTTACAATATTCATATACATTCGTAATATGCAATTACAAAAATGATCAAGAGATCAGTTTCTTGATTTCAGTGGACATCTGTGAGATTAACATATCACAAAATAAGATTACTGATAAAACAAATAATTTTAAAGAAGACAATTAATGGATGTCAATAAAGAAGTTGACATCCATTAATTCTCTTCCTCCTGTGTATTACTTCTAAATGCCTTTCAAAGACTAAATAGTTCTAAATTCTCTGTAGTATGTTCTGTTTTATTTGCTTTGTTCTTTGGTCGTGCGACAAACAGAAACAGCAACTAATGGACACATGCACAGCAGCAGCTGTCTCTCTTGTCACGGGAAACAACTGTCTCCTTGCAACGTTACCTTTCTGCTGAGAAACACGAACAGCCGGTAATGCCAGCCACCAGTCCTGTACCAAATCGGGCCTTTCCATGACTTTAGGCAGTGACACACAGACGCACGCATGCACGCACTAACGCACGCACGTACACAAACACATATCTGCGGGCAATGACACCACATCCTCCGGATATTAATCATCTTAAGCCTCGTGGGCAGTGATAGCCGAGGGCAGTAACTCACATTCCCATTTCGTCACGCTAGCGATGCCGGTAACTACAGTTACAGAATCCGACCACTCGTCCGACACTTCGGTCGGAATATTTTCATAAGAACATATCCTTCTTTTCTAGAAGAACCTAGGAGACTGTGCGTACAGCAAGTCTAGCGCCGTGGCCTGGTTAATCCCCCCCTCCCCCCCCCCCCCCCCCCCCCTGTATTCCAGGTCACACCAACCTGCCCTGAAGGCTGAGATCCGCTACTGTGGCCGAGCAGCTGGGAAGCAGGCAGGGTGGGAGTACTTCCCCAGTGGTGGGGAGGAGCTACAGCCGGTTGTACAGACACGAGTAGACCAAACAAACATGTGGGGAGCTTGAGGGAGTAGGCCTAGCCTGCTGATGGCGTTACAACTCGCCATGCTGTGTGTCACAGTGGCGTCACGACGTGCAGTTATCTGCTTGACTATGAGGGAGAGTTGGGCATAGCTGTCAGTGGCGATAAAGGGTCGGTGACACACATCCTCGCATGAATGGTGCCCGTCCCGATGGATGAGTGGATAGGTGCGAACGCCTTGGCGATCTGTTAAACATCAGTGTACCACTAAATTACGTAAAAATCTACTACAGAAGCAGAAAAATCTACCACAGAAGCAGATAACATCACATTTGATTCAGATTTGTATCTGAAAAAGCTATATTATCGATACAGACAACATATTAGATCCAATAGACCGCATCCTTGGTGTAGCGGATAGAGCGTCAGCCAGGAGAGCAAAAGATGGTTCGTTCCTCTGACCGCGTCACACCAAATACGTTAATAGATGGTACTGGTTGTTATCCCGCCTGGCGCTCGGCATAAGGGGGATAAAACAAGGACTGTTCGGCTCGGAGTGTCTAATTGGGATATACATGATACAATGCGGCATGGTATTCAGTGAGCAAGCACTATGAAACGGGTATAAGTCTGGACTAGTACAGTCAGCGACGTTAAACCCAATTTCACGTCACAAATGCATACTGTTTATTACACTCGATACAGACAGAGTATAAGTTTCGATACAGACAGTAAAGTTGATCCGATACAGACATTATACTAGATATAATACAGACAGCTTTTTTATATCGGATGCATTATACATAGCATATCGGGCGGGAGTAGAGGTGAAAGACGGGTGCCTAGTCGTCTAAGGCACTGCGAGGTATCGGTGTGCAGAGTGGTGCCAAAAGGCACGTGCTAGAACCAAATGCTCGATCGTGAGTTCGAATCGTTGAGTCGCCCTTGTAATGTTTCCTAGTTTTCCAGGTGTGTCAGAACCATACCCCTGCTCGTGAGTTTTACCAACGTGGCAACCTATAAGACCTGGACCACTTCGGGCTTTCATCCCACATTAAGCTGACACGCCGTGATATAACTGGAATACTGTTTAAAGCGGCGTGAGACCCAAATTACTCACTCACGAATTACAAAGTAGGCCAAATCACTCACTCACGAATTACAAAGTAGGCCGGGACATGACGATGTATGATGATCAGGTGGTCCAAAATAACAGTTGATCAGTTATGACGTCAGCATGAATAGCGCTTCTGAATGATTGGACAAATCATGGCGGATGCATATATCAACTTGTCAACAGTTGCACCAGATCTATTTTCGTTATGAAATTATGTCACGCGTTAAACTGATGTAACCGTTTCGCAGAATCGTCAGTCGTTTATCCAGATATACAGTCCGAGGTGATAGTGTCTGAGAATATTTCGTAGAGCGGCATATCTTTGACTATCAGCAAATACATGTCCCTTCCATACATCTGTCTCTGGCAGATACGTAGAAACACCCTAAGGTTGTAGTGTAGGCAGTGGGTGTCACTTCAATCTAAGAAATACAAGGTTGTAGTGTAGGCAGTTGGTGTCACTTCAGTCTAAGAAATACAAGGTTGTAGTGTAGGCAGTGGGTGTCACTTCAATCTAAGAAATACAAGGTTGTAGTGTAGGCAGTGGGTGTCACTTAAATCTAAGAAATACAAGGTTTTAATATTGGCAATTGGTGTCACTTCAATCTAAGAAATACAAGGTTGTAGTGTAGGCAGTGGGTGTCACTTCAATCTAAGAAATACAAGGTTTTAATATTGGCAATTGGTGTCACTTGAATCTAAGAAATACAAGGTTGTAGTGTAGGCAGTGGATGTCACTTCAATCTAAGAAATACAAGGTTTTAATATTGGCAGTGGGTGTCACTTCAAGACACGTGATACAAGGTTTTAATGTTGGCAGGGGTGTCACTTCAATCTACGAAATTTAAGGTTGTAGTGTAGGGAGTGGGTGCCACTTCTAGACAAGTAGTACAAGGTTTTTGTGCAGGCAGTGAGTGTTCAAGACACGTCATACAAGGTTGTAGTGTAGGCAGTGGGTGATCAAGACAATTAATACAAGGTTGTAGTGTAGGGAGTGGGTACCACTTCTAGACAAGTAATACAAGGTTTTTGTGCAGGCAGTGAGTGTTCAAGACACGTCATACAAGGTTGTAGTGTAGGCAGTGGGTGATCAAGACAATTAATACAAGGTTGTAGTGTAGGGAGTGGGTACCACTTCTAGACAAGTAATACAAGGTTGTAGTGCAGGCAGTGGGTGTTCAAGACCAGTAATACAAGGTTGTAGTGTAGGCAGTGGGTGCCACTTCTAGACAAGTAATACAAGGTTTTTGTGCAGGCAGTGAGTGTTCAAGACCAGTCATACAAGGTTTTTGTGCAGGCAGTGGGTGTTCAAGACAAGTAATACAAGGTTGTAGTGTAGGCAGTGGGTGCCACTTCTAGACAAGTAATACAAGGTTTTTGTGCAGGCAGTGAGTGTTCAAGACCAGTCATACAAGGTTGTAGTGCAGGCAGTGGGTGTTCAAGACAAGTAATACAAGGTTGTAGTGTAGGCAGTGGGTGCCACTTCAAGACAAGTAATACAAGGTTTTTGTGCAGGCAGTGAGTGTTCAAGACCAGTAATACAAGGTTGTAGTGTAGGCAGTGGGTAATCAAGACAAGTAATACAAGGTTGTAGTGAAGGCAGTGGGTGACACTTCTAGACAAGTAATACAAGGTTTTTGTGCAGGCAGTGAGTGTTCATGACCAGTAATACAAGGTTGTAGTGTAGGCAGTGGGTGACACTTCTAGACAAGTAATACAAGGTTTTTGTGCAGGCAGTGAGTGTTCAAGACCAGTAATACAAGGTTGTAGTGAAGGCAGTGGGTGACACTTCTAGACAAGTAATACAAGGTTTTTGTGCAGGCAGTGAGTGTTCAAGACCAGTAATACAAGGTTGTAGTGCAGGCAGTGAGTGTTCAAGACCAGTAATACAAGGTTGAAGTGTAGGCAGTGGGTGATCAAGACAATTAATACAAAGTTGTTGTGTAGGCAGTTGGTGTTCAAGACAATTAATACAAGGTTGTAGTGTAGGCATTGAGTGTTCAAGACCAGTAATACAAGGTTGTAGTGTAGGCAGTGGGTGCCACTTCTAGACAAGTAATACAAGGTTTTTGTGCAGGCAGTGAGTGTTCAAGACACGTAATACAAGGTTGTAGTGTAGGCAGTGAGTGTTTAAGACCAGTAATACAAGGTTGTAGTGTAGGCAGTGGGTGTTCAAGACCAGTAATACAAGGTTGTAGTGTAGGCAGTGGGTGCCACTTCTAGACAAGTAATACAAGGTTTTTGTGCAGGCAGTGAGTGTTCAAGACACGTCATACAAGGTTGTAGTGTAGGCAGTGGGTGATCAAGACAATTAATACAAGGTTGTAGTGTAGGGAGTGGGTACCACTTCTAGACAAGTAATACAAGGTTGTAGTGCAGGCAGTGGGTGTTCAAGACCAGTAATACAAGGTTGTAGTGTAGGCAGTGGGTGCCACTTCTAGACAAGTAATACAAGGTTTTTGTGCAGGCAGTGAGTGTTCAAGACAAGTAATACAAGGTTGTAGTGAAGGCAGTGGGTGACACTTCTAGACAAGTAATACAAGGTTTTTGTGCAGGCAGTGAGTGTTCAAGACCAGTAATACAAGGTTGTAGTGCAGGCAGTGAGTGTTCAAGACCAGTAATACAAGGTTGAAGTGTAGGCAGTGGGTGATCAAGACAATTAATACAAGGTTGTTGTGTAGGCAGTTGGTGTTCAAGACAATTAATACAAGGTTGTAGTGTAGGCATTGAGTGTTCAAGACAAGTAATACAAGGTTGTAGTGTAGGCAGTGGGTGCCACTTCTAGACAAGTAATACAAGGTTTTTGTGCAGGCAGTGAGTGTTCAAGACACGTAATACAAGGTTGTAGTGTAGGCAGTGAGTGTTTAAGACCAGTAATACAAGGTTGTAGTGTAGGCAGTGGGTGTTCAAGACCAGTAATACAAGGTTGTAGTGTAGGCAGTGGGTGCCACTTCTAGACAAGTAATACAAGGTTTTTGTGCAGGCAGTGAGTGTTCAAGACACGTCATACAAGGTTGTAGTGTAGGCAGTGGGTGATCAAGACAATTAATACAAGGTTGTAGTGTAGGGAGTGGGTACCACTTCTAGACAAGTAATACAAGGTTGTAGTGCAGGCAGTGGGTGTTCAAGACCAGTAATACAAGGTTGTAGTGTAGGCAGTGGGTGCCACTTCTAGACAAGTAATACAAGGTTTTTGTGCAGGCAGTGAGTGTTCAAGACCAGTCATACAAGGTTGTAGTGCAGGCAGTGGGTGTTCAAGACAAGTAATACAAGGTTGTAGTGTAGGCAGTGGGTGCCACTTCTAGACAAGTAATACAAGGTTTTTGTGCAGGCAGTGAGTGTTCAAGAAACGTAATACAAGGTTGTAGTGCAGGCAGTGGGTGTTCAAGACAAGTAATACAAGGTTGTAGTGTAGGCAGTGGGTGCCACTTCTAGACAAGTAATACAAGGTTTTTGTGCAGGCAGTGAGTGTTCAAGACCAGTAATACAAGGTTGTAGTGTAGGCAGTGGGTAATCAAGACAAGTAATACAAGGTTGTAGTGAAGGCAGGGGTGCCACTTCTAGACAAGTAATACAAGGTTTTTGTGCAGGCAGTGAGTGTTCAAGACCAGTAATACAAGGTTGAAGTGTAGGCAGTGGGTGATCAAGACAATTAATACAAGGTTGTTGTGTAGGCAGTTGGTGTTCAAGACAATTAATACAAGGTTGTAGTGTAGGCATTGAGTGTTCAAGACAAGTAATCCAAGGTTGTAGTGTAGGCAGTGGGTGCCACTTCTAGACAAGTAATACAAGGTTTTTGTGCAGGCAGTGGGTGTTCAAGACCAGTAATACAAGGTTGTAGTGTAGGCAGTGGGTGTTCAAGACCAGTAATACAAGGTTGTAGTGTAGGCAGTAGGTGATCAAGACAAGTAATACAAGGTTGTAGTGAAGGCAGTGTCACAATAATGTGAAGACTGATGCCGTGTTAACATAGGCTAATATATAGGCCATCAAATGTGCACTTACATATATACCAGTATCATGCCACTGGTTTGACTGTTTGTCATTGCGTTTAGGGCTTCTAAGGTGTTTCTTCAAAAGTCTATCCCGTAACACTGATTAATTACACTTACCAATAGACGTTCTCGGTACAAAATCTGCAGAAAAAAATCAGATATATATGCTTAGTAAAATTGTGTTTATATGTTTAACAATTTTAACCTGAACGCACCATACAGTTGTTAAAATTGTTTGTTGCAATAATTTACCAAAGCAAATCACTTCCTTTAATTGTTTCCTGGTTGGGTTTAATTGCTTCGCAAATGTTGGTTTAATTGCTATTAATACCTGAGTAATTTGCACTTCGGATAAGAACCACGTTGTCCCCGCGAAGAGCAAACTCACGAGAAGGGTCACAGCTCTGAAGATCGATACAACTTCTTAACCAATCATCATCCTGATTGTAAATATCTCAGCCAACCATAGCGCGGCTCACAGAAGATTTTCTCACTGGTATTCCACTTGCCGGAGTTTGATTCAACACTGAGAGTTTACCCAGCATGCCACCACATCGCAGATGTACTCACACTGGCTCCCCTTCCCCCGGGCCCCACTTCCGGGTGGGGGTCGGGCTCCAGTTGAGGAACTAGGAAATGCCGTCACTGTCGCCTTGACATAAACATCTACATGTTGGGAAGTAAAACATGAACACAGTACGAATCAAGTGACCGAGGGCCACTACGAGACTTAATCTGTTAACAGATTCACAGATATGATGAAACTTCAATAATAATAAAATAAATATCATTATAATTTGAAGTTTCATCTTCTCTGTCTCTCTCTGTGTGTGTGTCTCTCTCTCTCCATTCATTCATTCATTCCATACATACAAACACCACACAGACACACACACAGACACACACACAGACACACACACACAGACAGACAGACAGACAGACACACACACACACACACACACACACACACACACACACACACACACACACACACACACACACACACACACACACACAACACACACACACACACACACACACAGACACACACATCTTGCATTGAGTCTATGATATCATGCTATTTCACTCCATTCATCTCCGCCGTGTCTTGCTAGTGAGGACAAAGCTTCCGCTCCACTTTCTGGGAGAGACAGAGCGGCCTCAAAATAAGTCAATAATACGAAACTAGTCCAATTATGCTGTATCCGTCGTTTACAAAAGACAGAGACGACGAACAATACAGAGAAATAGGTACTCGTGTATAATTTAGGGCACGTCTTGTGAGGGTTAACTACATTATATCTTCGTCTAGTGATGTACACCTGCCCTAGCTACGTCTAGTGACGGATGCATGTTCTAGCTACGTCTAGTGACGGACACCTGTCCTAGCTACGTCTAGTGACGGAGGCCTGTTCTAGCTGCGTCTAGTGACGGAGGCCTGTTCTAGCTGCGTCTAGTGATGTACACCTGCCCAAGCTACGTCTAATGACGGATACCTGTCCTAGCTACGTCTAGTGACGGACACCTGTCCTAGCTGCGTCTAGTGACGGATACCTGTCCTAGCTACGTCTAGTGACGGATACCTGTCCTAGCTGCGTCTAGTGACGGACACCTGTCCTAGCTGCGTCTAGTGACGGATACCTGTCCAAGGTACGTCTAGTGACGGACATCTGTCCTAGCTATGTCTAGTGACGGACACCTGTCCTAGCTGCGTCTAGTGACGGATACATGTCCTAGCTACGTCTAGTGACGGATACCTGTCCTAGCTGCGTCTAGTGACGGATACCTGTCCTAGCTACGTCTAGTGACGGAGGCCTGTCCTAGCTACGTCTAGTGACGGACACCTGTTCTAGCTGCGTCTAGTGACGGACATCTGTCCTAGCTACGTCTAGTTACGGAGGCCTGTCCTAGCTACGTCTAGTGACGGATACCTGCCCTAACTACGTCTAGTGACGGATACCTGTCCTAGCTGCGTCTAGTGACGGAGGCCTGTCCTAGCTACGTCTAGTGACGGACACCTGTCCTAGCTGCGTCTAGTGACGGATACCTGTCCTAGCTACGTCTAGTGACGGATACCTGTCCTAGCTGCGTCTAGTGACGGACACCTGTCCTAGCTGCGTCTAGTGACGGATACCTGTCCAAGGTACGTCTAGTGACGGACATCTGTCCTAGCTATGTCTAGTGACGGACACCTGTCCTAGCTGCGTCTAGTGACGGATACCTGTCCTAGCTACGTCTAGTGACGGATACCTGTCCTAGCTGCGTCTAGTGACGGATACCTGTCCTAGCTACGTCTAGTGACGGAGGCCTGTCCTAGCTACGTCTAGTGACGGACACCTGTTCTAGCTGCGTCTAGTGACGGACACCTGTCCTAGCTACGTCTAGTTACGGAGGCCTGTCCTAGCTACGTCTAGTGACGGATACCTGCCCTAACTACGTCTAATGACGGATACCTGTCCTAGCTGCGTCTAGTGACGGAGGCCTGTCCTAGCTACGTCTAGTGACGGACACCTGTTCTAGCTGCGTCTAGTGACGGACACCTGTCCTTTCTATGTCTAGTGACAGTCACCTGTCCTAATTCCGTCTAGTGACGAACACCTGCCCTCGCTTTGTCTAGTCAGGAAACCTGCCATAGCAACGTGCAGTAACGGGAATCTGTCATAGCTACGTCTAAAGACGGGCACCTGCCACATGGCAACTCTTAGTGACGGACACCTGCTATAAGTATATAGCGAATAATTTCCCCATACAGCTACGTCTAGTGATAGACATGTCATGGCCTTCGTTAATATAACGAACATTTGTCATACTGCTACGTCATTAGTGACTGATACTTGCGGTATAGCAGACATGGTGTTGTCTATGTGGCAGGCACTTTAATGTTTACAGTCACAGTTCATGCACTGGCAAACGATACATTAATGGACACTACGTTCCAAAACAAGTTTATCCAATTATCATAGCACTTAATCGATAAACACTCTTACAGCCTTCCACTGCTGTAAGTAATGTAACGTGTTGTATAAATGTTCACTGTTGCATTTCCTTGAGGGACATACCCTACCTGCAACAGTGTTTCACTGGGATTTGGGGACATGCTGTTCAATGTTACCGTACTTCAACTCACAATCTGACAGTCTTTGATGTTTCAGTTGTCGAACAAACACCTGTGCTGAAGTGCTGTAGTGTTGCTGTATTGTGATGGTGTCGTGTGATGAAGTGTTGCTGTATTGTGATGATGTCGTGTGCTGTAGTGTTGCTGTATTGTGATGGTGTCGTGTGCTGTAGTGTTGCTGTATTGTGATGATGTCGTGTGCTGTAGTGTTGCTGTATTGTGATGGTGTCGTGTGATGAAGTGTTGCTGTATTGTGATGATGTCGTGTGCTGTAGTGTTGCTGTATTGTGATGATGTCATGTGATGTAATGTTGCTGTATTGTGATGGTGTCGTGTGATGTAATGTTGCTGAATTGTGATGGTGTCGTGTGATGTAGTGTTGCTGTATTGTAATGATGTCATGTGATGTAGTGTTGCTGTATTGTGATGATGTCATGTGATGTAATGTTGCTGTATTGTGATGGTGTCGTGTGATGTAGTGTTGCTGTATTGTGATGATGTCATGTGATGTAATGTTGCTGTATTGTGATGGTGTCGTGTGATGTAGTGTTGCTGTATTGTGACGGTGTCGTGTGATGTAGTGTTGCTGAATTGTGATGGTGTCGTGTGATGTAGTGTTGCTGTATTGTGACGGTGTCGTGTGATGTAGTGTTGCTGTATTGTGACGTCATGTGATGTAGTGTTGCTGTATTGTGATAATGTCATGTGATGTAATGTTGCTGTATTGTGGTGATGTCATGTGATGTAATGTTGCTGTATTGTGACGGTGTCGTGTGATGTAGTGTTGCTGTATTGTGACGGTGTCGTGTGATGTAGTGTTGCTGTATTGTGATGGTGTCTTGTGATGTATGTAATGTTGCCGTATTGTGATGGTGTCGTGTGATGTAGTGTTGCTGTATTGTGACGGTGTCGTGTGCTGTAGTGTTGCTGTATTGTGACGTCATGTGATGTAGTGTTGCTGTATTGTGGTGGTGGCATGTGTTGTAGTGTTGCTGTATTGTGACGGTGTCGTGTGCTGTAGTGTTGCTGTATTGTGACGTCATGTGATGTAGTGTTGCTGTATTGTGGTGTTGTCATGTGATGTAGTGTTGCTGTATTGTGACGGTGTCATGTGATGTAGTGTTGCTGTATTGTGACGGTGTCGTGTGATGTAGTGTTGCTGTATTGTGATGTAGTGTTGCTGTTTTGTGATAGTGTCATGTGATATTGTATTGCTGTATTGTTATGGTGTCTTGTGATGTAGTGTTGCTGTATTGTGATGGCATGTGTTGTAGTGTTGCTGTATTCTGATGGTGTCATGTGATGTAGTGTTGCTGTTTTGTGATAGTGTCATGTGATATTGTGTTGCTGTATTGTGATTGTGTCGTGTGTTGTGGTGTTTGTGTATTGTGATGGTGTCGTGAGATGAAGTGTTGCTGTATTGTGATTGTGTCCTGTATTGTAGTGTTTCTGTATTGCGACGTCATGTGATGTAGTGTTGCTGTATTATGAGGTCATGTGATGTAGTGTTGCTGTATTGTGATGGTGTCATGTGATGTAGTGTTGCTTTCTTGTGATAGTGTCATGTGATGTAGTGTTGCTGTATTGTGACGTCGTGTGTTGTAGTGTTGCTCTATTGTGATGATATCGTGTGATGTAATGTTGCTTTGATGTTGTCGCCTGCAATAGTGTTGCTGTATTGTGACGGTGTCATGTGATGTAGTGTTGCTGTATTGTGACGGTTCGTGTGATGTAGTGTTGCTGTATTGTGACGTCATGTGATGTAGTGTTGCTGTATTATAAGGTCATGTGATGTAGTGTTGCTGTATTGCGACGTCATGTGATGTAGTGTTGCTGTATTATGAGGTCATGTGATGTAGTGTTGCTGTATTGTGATGGTGTCGTGTGATGTAGTGTTGCTGTATCGTGATAGTGCCATGTGATGTAGTGTTGCTGTATTGTGACGTCGTCTGTTGTAGTGTTGCTCTATTGTGATTATATCGTGTGATGTAATGTTGCTGTGATGTTGTCGCCTGCAATATTGCTGCTGTATTGTACGGGTGTCGTGTGCTGTAGTGTTGCTGTATTGTGATGGTGTCGTGTGCTGTAGTGTTGCTGTATCGTGATGGTGTCGTGTGATGTTGTGTTGCTGTATTATGATGTCATGTGATGTAGTGTTGCTGTATCGTGATGGCATGTGTTGTACTGTTGCTGTATTGTGAGGTCATGTGAGGTAGTGTTGCTGTATCGTGATGTCATGTGTTGTAGTGTTGCTGTATTGTGAGGTCATGTGAGGTAGTGTTGCTGTATCGTGATGTCATGTGTTGTAGTGTTGCTGTATTATGAGGTCATGTGAGGTAGTGTTGCTGTATCGTGATGTCATGTGCTGTTGTGTTGCTGTATTATGACGTCAAGTGCTGTTGTGTTGCTGTATTATGACGGCGTCAGGTGCGCGTGCATTTCGATGGTTAAGTACGAAATGACTTCAGTGGGTATACGCAGGGCACCTGTCTGAATCTACACGTGAGGAATGCATCTACACGGGGAGCTATAATATAATATATATGTATATGTTTTATGTGTGTATGAATGTATCAGCTGAACTGAACACAATTACACAATTATTTGTAATATCTACCACATTGCGCGTACAGGAAAAAAAGGACTACAATACAAGTTAGGCCGCCATGCATAGTCTACGCGTCTTATACAGGGGCATTGGAACCTCGCGGTATAACGAAGACCAAGCAAAACGTAGTAAACCGCAACTCGCTGAATATTTTGTTAAGTTCTTTGACTGTGTGACATGAACACATTGATTGACAACACCAGTCGTGGGGTCGTGGGAGGGTTGTCACGTGACACTTGAGTATAGGTCTATGGAGATGTGCCATGTCAACAGCGTATGTATAGCGAGTGGCCTTGGGGGGGGGGGGGGGGGGGAGGGGAGAGGCGGGAATGCTGGGAGGGGAGTTTATATACAATGTGGTTAGAGAAAAGGGCTTAGCCTAGGACGGTTTGGGGATTGGGAGGGCGGGGGAGGCTCTTAAGGGTGCAGGCCAGCTGATGTATCTCCTTTCAATGAACTGATAACACATAAACGTGTGTCCCATAGCAAGAGATAGGACAACTAACTTCAGTCTATTTATCAAACAAATTGTAATAGTGTTGCTGACAGGGACAGGTAGCGCCATATGTATCGATTAGAAGGCACATCCTCTGATCAGAAATAGCTTAATAGCTAGGACCTGCATTGGTTCGCCTGTACCAGCCATCTGATAGATAGAGGGCAGACTGATGGCCGACATTCATAGAGATTCCTGTCCCTCCTTTGTTACACGTGTATGTGTGCGTACGGTGTGTGGGGTGGTGGTTGTTCATTGAGGTGTGTTTGATAGGTGTGTTTAGGCTATGGTCATAAAATTGGCATTAGACGTAGACGTTTTGTGTCGTTACGGTGGCATAGCAGGCTGTGTGATTCGGGGCCCACAGATTGGGATGTTCGATAGTCTTAATGTGAGAGGGATAGGCAACAGGTGTACTTGGCAGAATCTTTAAGCAGGGTGGCATGTCAACACGGTATGGCTAAAACAGATGGAGGCAGCAGATCCATGACCGCATTGCATCCGGCCACGCTGAAAGATTCCAGGCCGCTTTAAAGAGGGACGGGTCGGGCTGCAGAGCCTTGTCCCCAATTCCAGTCTGGGTCTAGACTTTATAATTAGTGCCTTGTGTGGAACTGAGAAATCGTGTGTAATTAACTGGCAGATTATATTAAAAAAATTAGCTGGCATGCAAACAAACAAACAAACTGGTGTTTGAATGAATTGACTCAACCAAACACTGCATACTTACCCGTGATTTGTACCCCTTTAATGCGTAAGTTTCCGTGTGAAACTGTAAGCGGTGCTTTATACTGAAATAATGGCACCGATACCATTCCTTCAGTGGTGATGTTATTGTTAGTACCAAGATGAGGAAATTCGGAAATCTTAATATGAATATTATCACTTACAGTTGGTGAGCTACACGAATATTGTAAGGGGATGTCCTCCGCCAATCATCGTCACCCTTCTTAGGGGTAGAGAGCAATCTCTATTTATAGCCTGGTCAATCTGGTTCCATCCAGTTTTAAGTTTTTTTAGCCTTATAGGGATGTAGTTTATTTAAAATGATAAACTTTATCTGATCAGAAAAGGCTGAATATTGTCCCGAATAACACAGATGCAGGACAAGTAATTTACATCATCTACTTAAATTATCGATATTCTATTGATTAAATGTTGGCGGTTTCAAGGAATTGAATGTATGGAAATTACAGTGAAAAAATACCCCTGGTACATTAGAACACACAGAGTGGGTCTAGCATCCTGTGTTATGGGTTAGGACAGGCTGAGACAAGTCTGTAGCTTGGCGGATGAGGGTCACTCATTCCTGCTTGCATCAGTGAGGCTTGTGAAGCTGGCTGCATGCTCACTCGATACGACCAACATTTCCCACCGACTGTTCTCTGTGAAGGCCTGTCATATCAGGGGTACCGACTGTAGCACTTGCACTGCTGGGTCTGAAGGAAGATTAACAGATTATGAACCCATGTTGTACGCGAGTTGTCAAACTGGCTGGTACTGACAAGGTAGGAAGTAGCGATTAACCACGGAACGAAACTCTCCATTTTGACACCCAGTCTGTCAGGTTTCCTTCCAAAATTCACCGGTTAGGAATTTGTGACAGTTGATTTTGATTTTGGATTCGGGAAACAGCTTTATTCGGGTCAGTACATGTGTATTTGAATGTGTGTAAGACTTGATAACACTTGGCAAAACAAGCTCTGAAAAATAGTTTTGAGAGCGACTTCGACACCGGCTCCATGTGCTATTGCACAACGGTGCGCCATATTGGATCGAATAGTTCGGCCTCGAAGTGAAACTGACACGCAAGTTGCCAGAAATAGTAACACTGAAGCGCAACGATTGGTCCACAGTGACGGGTTTCTAAAACGAACCTGGTCACGTGACGGTTAGTATATAAGCAAGTGGGATTCCCCTGGCCACTTGTTGTTGCCTGCTCGATCGGACTGTGCACATCGTGGTGGTTAGGCCCTTGAACCACCGACGATTGGACTCCGAGGCTCCCAAGTTGTTGTCCACGCCGCTTCTGTGAGGACTGCGTAACTTACAGACTCTAGGTGAACAACGAGGCCAGTCGGAGTGTTGGGATCACTCATTAGCTTGCTGACGGCCTTCACTCGTATTGTCTTGCTGCTCGCCGGCTGCCAGCTGATCTGCTAGCCGTCAGGTCGCTTGTGACCTACTTACACAGGAGAGAAGAGAGAGCACGGCAACACCCGGCAGTCAGACAGCCATTGCTCTTAACTCGGGTACAAACAGACGGCAGACATGGAGAGCTTAGCTGAGGAGTACATTAATACATTCGATCTGGACCAGTTGGACTTTGCTGAAATCAAGCGTGAGTTTGACGGGAGGGTCCGGTCGGCTTGTTGTGTAGCCGATGCCCCTGGCCCAGTGAGCCCTGCAACCCCTGAATGCTGTCTACCTCCCTCCCCCGCGCTCACGGACGATCTTCCCAGCCCCAAGGAGCAGAAATCTTTGCTGGAAGATCTCAACTGGCTCCAGTGGAGTGCAGGTCTGCAACTGAACGCCCTGTGTGCTCCTGACTTCTCGCCAGAACATGCCCTAGAGGAAATCATAAACTCAGTGGAAAGTGCTCCTCCGTCTGTTGCAACGTCGATAGCGGACGACGAGGAAGACGATGACGAAGACGAAGACGAAGACGACGACGACGACCTGATTACCGATTTTGATGACATTTCTGACGTTGACGAGAAGGTGAAAAAAGAACTCGACGACTCGTCTCAGGTGCCCCAGTCCAAGTCACGTGCGAAACATGCTCGTGGAGAGCGTGCGACTCGTCTTGGTGATGAGGAGTTGGTGACATTACCGGTGCGGGAGCTCAACAGACGCCTGCAAGGGTTCCCTAAAGACGAGGTTCTCAGGCTCAAGCAAAAACGCAGGACACTTAAAAACCGAGGCTACGCACAAAACTGTCGCTCTAAACGTCTGCAGCATAAATACGAACTAGAGAACACTAATACGACATTGCAGCAGCAGATTACATCCCTGCAGCGTCAGGTGAACCACTTGACACGTGAACGAGACTTGTACAAGCAGCAGTGTGGCCTCCTGAGGTCACAGGTCAAGGCAGCAACACCCCCCCGGGGGAGTCGGGATGGCTCTGTCAGCAGTAGCTACCCTAGCTCTCCCGACGACAACTTCTAACCCTACTTCCCTCCACCCTCCCTCCACCCAAGCTGACAGATGGGGACTTCATGCTGTGCCTAAATTCTGTGATTCTAATGCTAATTCATTTTTTCTACATGGAGATTATATTTAGACTGTGCGTGCAAGTAAGGAGTGCTCGTGCCCGGTGCACGTGAATTGATGTTGCCAGAACGAGGATTGAGTGCTAGCTAAGACCGGCAGCGTGCAGCCGACATGGAAACCTCGCTGTTCAAGACTTGGATACTTGCCAGCTCAGCTGATCGTCTAACCAGTCCTGCCTCAGCGAAACTAGGTCATCACATTCACTACACTACAAATACGTTATATATTCTGCTAGACTTTTCATCAGTCTCCTCTACAATGCAAAATAAGTGTATCTACTGCAATGACTGTGCAACTAGGCCTACCGACTACACAATTCACCATGGACTTCATGCCATATGCTGTTGGTCGACTCACGGCGCCTCCCGCTTGCTGGAAGTGTATTGATTTTCTAGGTAGGCAACATATAGTCGATGTGTCTTCTTTGTGTCGAACCCACATACAAACTGAACGCTTCGATGAGTTATCGATTATGCCGGTGTTCCACAGATGTTCAGCTGCACACTGGCAAATAATCCAATAGTTTCTACATAGTGCTCTAATCATGAAAGTAATGTAGTGGCTTTTGGTAACTTAAAACACTGTTGTTACAATGAATTGTTGAAATTGTTCTTCAATTTTATTAATTATTGTTGAGTGTTAAGACCAGAATGCAGACATCATGCTATTTGATCATATCAAACACATGTTTATTGTTTCAATAGTTTTCAAAGTCATGTCTCAAATAGTATGATGTTTGCCAAACGGACTGACAATTTATCTTTGAAAATCTTGTGATAAGAATATTCTGCCTCGAGCAGACTGAAGCTGTGCTATTGCTGTATTTAGTGCTGAGTTTCATGGTTAATTGTGTGATAGCGTGTCACGTGACACTTTTACATGCGTACAGCAGTCTCCACTTATTTGTTAGTACAGTCGAACCTTGTTGTGTCGAATTCCGGTGGTCTCGAACTCATTTGGGAGCCCCTGTGTATCCCATTTAGCTTAACATTTTCCTGATGTCTGGAACCCCGGATAACTCGAACTTTTTTCCAGGTCCTCACGTGTTCGAGACAACGAGGTTCAATTGTAGATACCTATGTTACACCATATGAAAGTTTAAATGTTTATATTGTTAATTGATACTATTTAGTAGTTGATATTTTTATGGTTATTCCTGTAATTTAACCTGTTTTAGTTCACTGCATGTTTGATGTTCGTGTCGACTGTTGCAGAACTAACCTGATAATAACACTGAACATATCCACGTGTTAAACGTGTACATAGTTCACTGCTGCACGTATACAGTTACACACGTGCGTGTGTCCCATTCTGTCACATCTCCTGTGCATTCTCTCACCAAATAGTGCTGAAGCACTACTGGATGTCTCCGGTGTGAAGACCTGACCAAGGGCAAACAACTCAGTAGTTTGCACGCGGGACACCTTCTTGACTGTGATATATGTAAATGTCAGTGCACTGACAGCCATGTTGTCATGGTGATGAATCTTTACTGCAGGAATGTGCTGTTATACCAATATACTGTCGGTTGAAGGCGACTGACGTGTACCGGACTTGTAAGCCTATTTTGTAATGCTTATATTTCTCCCCCCGATTGAGTGCTGGGGAGGAGTTGATCTCGGACAAACCGGCAGATGACGATTGACTATGAAACTGTGTGTGTATGTATGAAGTATATAAGATTAAAACGACAAAAAAAGCAAAAACTAACATAAAAAGGGCCACAACAACCAAATACCTTGTATACGTTTATCTACTTGTATGTATGTGTATGTATGAAAAAAAAAACGAAAAAAAATCTTATTCCTTGCTGTGGAATGGGGCAAAAAAAAATAGCAAAAGAAAAAAAATATACAAAAATAAAAAAAAGCTTGGACGAGCAGATGTAACACTACTGTTGCTGGGTCCAGCTCCCGAACTTGCCAGTCAAATTTTGTTGTCTCATTTGGGACAATCGCACCCAACAAGGTGTGACCAAGGCTTGACCAGGTCGGTTACCTCCCTTGGCCTCGCGTGAATTCCATCCTCACGTGCAGGCTGAAGGGGTTGTCATGAATGATGTAAATCCCATGTCTGCCGAGCGAGTCGCCACCATATTGTCATCTCGAGGCACCTCCTCGGTGGGACCTTTTGTCAGGTTCAGTGATGTGTTGATTCATTGTTGCAAACTGTCGTAAGTAAAGCTCTTAGTTGAAACTGAAAGAATGTGATATTGCTTATGACACTGACACTTATGTTAACATGTTACCATTTGCTGTAAATAGTGTACATACCTGTTACGTGGGAGTTACCTCCCCTTGTTATGTCAGTAGGCGTCAGACTGAATGACCTGTCAAGAGTGTATCACGTATGTCTCAGAGCGTGACCCCCACCAGGGGGCGCGTTGTTCACTGCATTTGTTGCTATTAGCTTTACCTATGGTTCAGATTGTCAGCTGACCTATTTAAAGCATTAAAGCATAAAAAAAATGATTTTCTCGTTTTGTCTTGTATTTGTGATGTAGCTTACGGTGACACTGGGCTTACCCACCGTCAGAGTTGTGTCCTTAGGCGTGCGAGAGACATGTGATCGTGGGTCAACGCAGTTTATTGAAATAGGTTATAGCACCGTGTTTTCAACATTGGAGATATTATTTTAAGGTAGGTGCCCAGTGGTGTACGCGTTCGCTAATAACCCAGAAGAGCAGGTTCGATTCCCTACATGGATATGCCGCTGATCCTTCCCCGCCGGGATATTGATGAGAGTGCCAGCCCCACTCTCTAGGCATGCGGCATAACTCTTAATTTGTCTTGGCATCCAGTGTCAGTGTACGAACAATTTAGACTGGGATTTTCACGTAGAACGCATCACCACGCGTGCTCACAAGCTGCGAGTTAAATATTTTATTGAGTTGTCACTATTTGCACACAAAAAAAGGGAAGAAAATAAAAATAAAAATTTCACCATTCGAATATTGGCATCCGCGTACCAGATAAATATTTCATGGTATCAAGCGTTATGCACTGCTGCATCCGTCGTACCTAAAGGAGTTTGGCACTCTTATTGATGGAATATTGCTAAAAGTAAATAAATTGAGAACAACATTGACTCGTTTTCGGCTTAGTTCTCACAATTTAGAAATTGAACGTGGACGACATTATAATATTCCTCGTGAATTTAGAAAATGTAAAGTTTGTAACTTAAACCATATCGAAAATGAATATCACTTTTTGTTAATTTGTCCAGCTTATAGCCATCTTAGGCAAAGTTAAATAAAATCTAAATTTTACATCTTTCCAAATATTCTGAAGTTTAATACACTACTGTCATCGCAAGACCCTATTATCAATATGAATACAGCAAAATACTTGTTTTCTGCCAATGTTGTAAGAACACAAATACTCCAACATGTATAATGTGCAATTATGTTAAAACTGCTTTTGTTAAAAACAACAAATGTGTATTATATCTTATACTGTTTGCACCTTAATTGTATTTGGTCTGTACAAAAAGGCCCGTGGCCTACATGTACTGAAGAGAGTGAAGAGCTAAAAGGGGCGTAGACAACTGCGGATTCCTTATGCTTGTGTTTTAGTATTTATACTATAATAGTAGATTGTACAGTTAGGACACACAAATTTTAGTGTCGTTGCACGATGTACGATTCTAAACAAGCTCTTGTCAAAACCTTACCAGACTATAATTTTATTAAAATCTCGCCGTGTGAGGAGCAGTCAAAAGTAAAATGAGTTATAACTGTATTCTGAAACAACTTTAGTTTGATAATTTTGATAGGAAAATGACTATCGTTGCTGAAATGTCAGTGTCGGTTTGTGGCAAGCTGTGTCAATAGACATAAGTTAAATATGGATTATTATAAATGGGCAATGGCGTTAAGTGCTGCAATTACATTTCAGTTTGGGATGGTCGATACAGGGATATTGTATAGACAAGCACTGCTGCTATAGATGTTAAATAACCCAATGGCCACGCGTGAACTAGTGGTTTAGCTCGTCCATATTTGCGTCCCTTGATCCGCTGGTCGTGGTTCGAATCCAAGATCTGCGCCGACCATGCTCCGTCGTAGCCTGCCAATAATTGTTTTCAGTAGTAAAGATCTGTGACGTTTTACGTTGGTCTTTCCTCCAACATAAAACTAACACACCGTGATATACTACGGTTATAACGAACACGCTTATAACGAACTGACGGATATAACGAACTTACTTTTTTGTCCCTAATATTTGCTGGAGTTATGATGTAGTTATGCTTATAACGAACTACGGTTATAACGAACTAAAATTAGTGGTCCCTTTGAGTTCGTTATAACCGTAGTTTACTGTAATTGAAATACTTTGGCGTTAACCACTCCTCCAACAAGTGATACAAACGGCTCTGCCCCAAGACGGCACCGTGAGGACAGGACATACACAACTCTCCCCATATACATACCGTGAAGAGGCTTAGCTCCAGCGTAGATTTAGGTCGACCTGGGGTGAAATGAGTGGGGCGATATAGGGTTTCCTACACTTGTGTCAGGGTGCTTGCATGCGTTATAGTGGTCTTTTTAGTACTGGTAAACATGATGGCGTTTATCGAAGCTGCTCAGTGGTCGTTTCCCTAAACCGCTGTTTACATATTGCACATAATCTCCCCAACTCGAATCTCACTGTAAGGTTATGGTTATTTGTGTTGCTTAACGCCGCACTCAGCACTACTCAAGCTATATGACGGCGGTCTGTAAATAATCAAGTCTGGATCAGACAATCCAGTAATTGACATCATGAGCATCGATCTACGCAATTGGGATACGATGACATGCATCAACCAGGTCAGCGAGCCTGACCACCCGATCAGGTTAGTCGCCTCTTACGACAAGCATAGTCGCCTTTTACAGCAAGCATAGGTTGCTGAAGACCTATTCTACCTCGAATCTTCACGGGTCTCTCACTGTAAGGATACAAGCTGGTCATATGTTGTTGATAATGTCATATAAAAAATGGCATATAATACACAACTATAGTGCGACGGGTCGATTCCTCGGGTACAATGTGTGAAGCCCGTTTCTGGTGTCCCCTGCCGTGATAGTACTGGTATATTGTTAAAAGCGGCGTAAAACCATACTTTCTCTCACATCTATGCAAGTCTAGCATACCTTGTACACATACTTACAGAGTTTGAAGATAATGAATTGTATCTTATTTGGATATTTTTCGTTGTAACATTTCATTTAAAATAATTGTTATCTTTACTCGATTTCTCCGTGTATTATATATATCTTCTTTTTATTATCACAAACCATCATGTAATGGCGCTACCCCACACTGGATAATCGAGGTTGGCAATATTAACCTTAACGCTTTCCACATCATGCCATGGACTGTCCCTTTGTAGTGATGGAAACGTATAGTATTCCACGGAGTCGTGTGTCACCAGCAACAAACTCGCGATATGCTGCAGCCCCTGTTATGTATAATATGTCTCACATGTGGCACGTACAGGGCGGAACTCGAACAGAGTTGTTGTCTGAGGTTAGACCCTACCACCCCCACTAGCTGGTTGGAATGGACTCAACCATGCACTGAAGCTTGAGAAAAGTAATGTTTTGTGTCGTAATGCCTGCGTAGATATTCTACCTTTTGAAAACATATATTTTGGTTGGTGCTATAGTAGTGTGTATGTGTGTGACCAATAACTAAAGTTGTATGTATATAGTTCCCTAACTCTGTAAAGGACCTTGGGGTCTCTGCACTCTACCACAGCTGGAGCGAAGCGGGGATATTGGGTTCACCGACCTCCAACGTGAGCGGCCTTAAACTCTCACAAAGGCCGCATTTGTTTTTCTCCTTCGAATGAGAATTCAACGACCCCCAAAATGACGTCTAATTACAGTTTATTGATTCTGCCAAATTCAAATAGAATTTTATAATGGGAAACGAATATGTGAATGAAATTATGTTTATATTGTATTTTCGTGAAATAACGAGTGTTTATAAAATCGATGCTCAGGCCAGTGTACCAGAAAATATGATTCCATAGGTTAATGTTTCCATGATGTTTAGTGGAAGATAATCTCTAAGTCGAGAGAGACCGTGTGTTGTCACTGTCAGTGCGAGTTACTGAGTATCACGAGAAGAGGTGAGGTGAGGTTGGGTGAGGTGAAAAGGCTTTGACGCCGTGTTCAAGATTAATCCATTTACAGCGACGTGCATGCACACGTGTCTGTGTATGGCTGCTTGTACTAGTCCTGGACCCATCCAATCAAAGTCCATTTATGAGCGAGAGAAATTGTGTGCTAATCTAGTGATAACAGAATGGGATTGCTGACGTCGCTTCCGAAACAAAGCTTTGGTGTGAATGGGTTCTAGGTATATATAATTATATATCATAATAAAATGGGTAAGGTGAAATGGGGTTTAACGTCACGTTCAAGATCATTGCACTTAAATAGCGACGTGCATAAACGTGTGTCTGTGTCTGGCTGTTTGTACTAATGTTAGTGCTAGCCCACTGAGATGCCATGGCGCAGTTTAACATGGATACCATTCAGACACAGTATGCCGACAGTCCTTGCTTTATACCATTGATGCCGAGCGTCAGGCAGGGTAACAACAACTATAGAGTGACGTCACACACAAACGGTCCATTTATCATTCACGATAGGAATACGGCACCAATTAGGGGTGCGTTGCAAAGCGCCAATCGCTTGCAAGCGATGTACAGCGATTCATTACAACAGTGCGCTAACTTTCAGCCGCTTGCAAGCGAAACAATCGCTGGCTGAGGTCGCTTCGTTCTCAAACCAAAATGGCGGCTCACTTTGACAGCGGAACAAGAAATTCTTGACTGGATCAACGAGGAAATGAGCAAAGGCAGCGAAGACCCCATCATCCTCAGCCTGCTTTACATCTTCAAAGTAGTCATAAATTCCATCAGCTCGTCATCGAGCCTCTTCTATTACGTTCTTCATTACGTCAAGGCAACCAAGCGCTAGTTGCGCCGCCATTTTGGAAGAGTGGGCAAGCGCTTCGAACTGTTGCAGACACCAGGATGAGCGATTAATTTGCTTTCTTTGAGCGATTCGTGGCTTGCAACGCGCCCCTGATCACAAAGAAGAGGTAATCGACAGCCTCGTTCGAGCGTGTGTGACGTCACTTCCGCGATTCCGGTAATAATGCGCCTCTTGTACCCCATGCTTGTTGCCAGATCCAACTAAATCGGGATTGAGCGGGCACAATGGATTCCGATAGAGTGATTCATACCCCGATGGAGTGGACCATTGGTCGTGGTCTGTCTATGGTCGTTTGAAGGTCGCTGTGTTATAACGATTGTATTTGAGGCAGCGCCGTAAAACAGCATTCACTCACTCGTGACACACACATCATATGCTGTTGGAAGTTGATTTCCTTCTGAGGAGCTTGAGAGAAAAGTTGACAATCTGACAGTTGGCACGGTGAATAATATCCTCTGCTACAACTTGACCCGCTCATGCTTGCCGTAAAAGGCAACTATGCTTGTCATAAGAGACGACAAACAGGACTGGGTGGTCAGGCTGACTGACTTGGTTGATGCATGTCATCGTATCCCAATTGCTTGGATCGATGCTCATGATGTCAATCACTGGTCCAGACTCGATTATTTTCAGACCCCCGTCATACAGCTGGAATATTGCGGAGTGCGGCGTTAACCAACAAATATACAAACAAACAAACATACAAACATTTCAACTCCCAAATCGACGCGCATGCGCAGGTCTATTCCGGTAACGACGACTTCCACAAATTGGCGGTCAACATGAATATGGTTTGCAATCAATTACATATTTTGTTCGAATGGGGAATATTTGCTAAATGCTTTATTTTCGAATTGTGTGTTAACTATTGATTCATTATGCTGTATTGGAAATATATGTATGCGTTTTTATTGTGAGCCGTGCACTATAGGATCGCGTAGGAATACATCATATGGTGGATAGCATGGAATCATCAACAGAAAACTTAAAGTTTTAAATGCTTTCTGATATATTGTTCAAATAAAAACACACACATTATAACGCAGCTATTTGTGTTGAATATCAAAACTCCTATCAGACTAAATAATGACGGCTCCTTTTGAATGCATGACTGATCCCTTTTGTAGTGTTTTATTTATTATACGACATTGCAGCGTGTATGACACGCATATAATACTGCCGTTCAATGGTAGCGCGACGTCTTGACGTTGATGAAGCGTTTCTCCCACAACCACTGCAAGGGGCGGTCGAGTAGCCTAGTGGTTAGAGCGTTCGCTCGTCAGGCCGAAACCCCGGGTTCGACTCCCGACATGGGTACAATGTGTCAAACCCATTTCTGGTGTCCCCTGTCGTGATATTGCTGGAATATTGCTAAAGGCGGCGTAAATTTATCAAACTCATTCACTCACCACTGGAAGGGCAATTGTTCGGATTGATAATCACTTGGACATCATAGACATACAGCACATGTCAAATGAGCGTTAGAGATACACATTACAACTCAAAACTCGCCGATGTCAGCCAAAACATATGGAAACCTCTCTAGGCCAACAAGAAGCAAACTATCTATGCAACGCGGAGTAATATAGTGGAGGGCCCTTGGGTGGGCCAGAAACCCATGATTGTGGGTTCGAATCCCGGATTGTGTTTCTAGGTTTGCAGGACAATACTCGTGTTGGTGAGTTTCACTAAAGTGGTAAACATCTAAGACCTGCATCACTTCGGGGTTTCCTCCCACATCAAGCTGACATACCAGGAATAATGTTCAAAGCGGCGTTAAACCGAACACACTCACTCACTAATATAGTGGCAATGGAACATTCCCTATTGGTCGAGGCTACAGTAAGGATAGAGACACTGGGTACGTTGGAATGAGTGAGTGAATGTTGTTTACACCACAGTCAGACATATATAGTCACAGTCACTGAGTCATTTTATTTTCCCTTTTGCCCATCCCAAATTGTTGTGCTATGGACCTAAAAGAAGAAACTTCTTCAGGATCTGAATTTTCCATCTCACTGGGGCTCCTTTGTAATTAAAATGCTGGCTAATACATTTTCCGAGGCTAAGCGTTAGTCATTCAGTCATACTGCAGTCGGTTCTTCCGACAGACATGGTTTACTGGTTAATACTTGGGACTTACTCTGCAGCGTTATAGCGGGGATGTATATATATACGCGTAGACTTTCCCCAGTGTCGGAGTGTGATCTGGGCTTCAATTAAACTTTCTCAACTTCTTAGTATGGCCCCGACAACAGGTGAACCCTTTCCGCTTCTGCAGCTGTTGCTTCTATCCACCACTACTTGTGGCCACTGAGGCACAGCAGCATCCTCGATTATCAAGTGTAATAAATCTCCATTTTATAATGAACCGCCTCCGTGGTCTAGTGGATATGGCGTCTGCTCCAGAGATGACGGTTTGTGGTTTGATCCTCGGCATATCCAAATACGTTAAAAGATGGTACTAAATCTTTCCCTGCCTGGTGCTCGGCATTAAGGGACTAAAACCTTGTCGGCTCGGAGACAGTATACTGTGTCAGAGTGGGGTGTTCATGCTAATCTGCGTCAGTCCGGACTAGTACAAGCACGCACACACACGCGCGCACACGCAAACGAACACCCACACCCACACCCACGCTGCAATAAATGTGCAATAATCTCGAAAGCTGCGTTAACCCCATTTCACCTTACCATGATAAATACATTCAAACCAAAGTTTTGTTTCGGAAATGACGTCAGCATCTCCATTCCATTATCACCTGGTTAGCACACAGTTTCTCTCTCTCATAATTGTATTATGATTGGAATATCGTGTATTTTGAATTGCTATGGTTGTCAATGGGTCCAGGGTACCTATCCTAAAAGAATGGAGATATGATAAACGGATAACCGAGGATTGCTCATCAGCTATTGTGAGTCAATTAGCGGACAAAAAGTAAAGACCGGGCTACCGTCTTCGAGGCAAAGTGAGTGAGTATGGTTTTACGCCGCTTATAGCAATATTTTAGCAATATCACGGAATGGGCTTCACGCATTATAGCCATGTCGGGAATCGAACCGGGGTCTTCGGCGTGACGAGCGAACGCTTTTACCACTAGGCTACCCGACCGCCCCTCGAGACCCGTGAAGATTCCGGGCTAGAACAGGTCTTCAGCAACCCATGCTTGCCGTAAAAGGTGACTATGCTTGTCGTAAAAGGCGACTAACGGGATCGGGTGGTCAGGCTCGCTGACTTGGTTGATGCATGTCATCGATCCCAATTGCGTGGATCGATGCTCATGATATCAATCAATCGATTATTTACAGACCACCGTCATATAGCTGGAATATTGCTGAGTGCGGCGTTAAACAACAAACCAACCAACCAACCAACCGAGCGCCCCTCGAGGCAAAGGACATGTATGCACTTCAGAGCGTTGATTGTGAGACCATGGTTTATTGTCATTTCTATATTACAAAGGGCTCCCGTTAATTCAAACAATAACAAGAGCTGTGGACGTCCATCAGATGCTGTTTGTTGTAACACTGTAATCGATAGGGTTGGATAGAAACATACAGTCGCTGGGAAGTGGTGTTCTGCTCTTTGTGTTGATAGAACAAGGTCGATCTCGGTCTAAACTTTGAGATTGAATGTCTAATATATGTTGTCTGACACCATTCAAACATACAAACGAAAACGCCAGCCCAGTTTGATCTGTTACAGCTTAGTGTTCCTTTAAGGCGTGGGCGGTGTTAGAGGTAAGATATATATACATAGTACTGCAGCATGGGCGGACATATATATATATGTTCAATAGCTTTGTTTGTTTAGCGCCTCACTCAGCAATATTCAAGCTATATGACGGCGGTCGGTAAATAATCGAGTCTGGACCAGACAATCCAGTTATTGATATCACGAGCATCGATCCACGCAATTGGGATCGATGACATCCAAAAACCAAGTCAGCGAGCCTGACCACCCGATCCCGTTAGTCGCCTCTTACGACAAGCATAGTCGCCTTTTAAGGCAAGGATGGGTTGCTGAAGACCTATTTTACCCCGAATCTTCACGGAGCATGTTGAGGCACCTCCAGCCTGGCCACATCCCAGTGTGATCATGCAGCCGATCCTCATACGTCGGCTCCGAAAGGATGGATGCGAGGTCAAATCGGGTTTAAGTCGCGTCGAAAATTATTGCACTTATATAGCGACGTCCATGCACGTGTGTGTGTGTGTGTGTGTGTGTGTGTGTGTGTGTGTGTGTGTCTGTCTGCTTGTACTGTCCTGAATGATGCCGTTTTATAGTGCAAGACCACTGAGATACCATGCCGCAGTTTAACATGACTACCCGACTCAGACACAATATACTGACCCCGAGCTGACCAGTCCTTGTTTTAGCCCCTTAATGTGGAGCGCCAGGCAGGGTAACAACAAGTACCGTATTTTAACGTCTTTTGGTATGACGCGTCCGTGGATCGACTATACCAGCCCTTTGCCAGAACGTGTCCTGGTTAAGGCGTAATTATGTTGTGACTTGGGTATATACGGGGGACCGCTTGCAGGTTCATCTCAACCCATCTGGTCTAAAGCTAGTCTCTCTTACATACCTCTGCGTACATATTTAATAAAACATTCACCCCATCCCACTCAGCTCTAGCAGCCTATACTCTGAAATTCTGAATACGCCTATGTCATACATGTAACCTTTATTTCAAGGACCATATGCAAGTCCGTGTTTAGCGACACAAACATAAAATACACGACACATGTAATAAGGTATACAGGGCATTGAAATTTGTACAAATGTGTATGTGGCGATGCACTGTGAGGTGGTGAACTAACAATTGTTACCAAGCGAGTGTGCGAACCTTGTCCTAGTTAAGGCTTAGTTTTGTTGAGACTCGGGTTATACATAGGGGCAAAGTACAAGGCCATCACTCCTACGCGCGTTGGATTTGTTGATTTGTTTGTTTGTTGTTTAACGTCGAACTCAGCAATATTACAGCTATATGACGGCGGTCTGTAAATTATCAAGTCTGGACCAGACAATCCAGTGATTGACATCATGAGCATCGAACCAAGCAATTCGGATACGATGCCATGAATCAACCAAGTCAGCGAGCCTGACTACCCCATTAGTTAGTCGCCTCTTACGACAAGCATAGTCGCCTTTTACGGCATGGGTTGCTGAAGACCTATCCTACCCCGGATCTTCATAGGTCACGCGTGTTGAATGTTCACAACATCTTGTATTATCTTGTATCAGGTACGTGTGTCACTACATGTTGTGTCAGGTACGTGTGTCACTACATGTTGTGTCAGGTACGTGTGTCACTACATCTTGTGTCACTACATCTTGTGTCACTACATCTTGTATCAGGTGCGTGTGTAACTACATCTTCTGTTACTACATCTTGTGTCAGATAAGTCTCACTACATCTTGTATCAGGTACGTGTGTCACTACATCTTGTGTTAGGTACGTGTGTCACTACATCTTGTGTCAGGTACGTGTGTCACTACATCTTGTGTTAGGTACGCGTGTCACTACATCTTGTGTCACTACATCTTGTATCAGGTACGTGTGTCACTACATCTTGTATCAGGTACGTGTGTCACTACATCTTGTGTCAGGTACGTGTGTCACTACATCTTGTATCAGGTACGTGTGTCACTACATCTTGTGTCAGGTACGTGTGTCACTACATCTTGTGTCAGGTACGTGTGTCACTACATCTTGTGTCAGGTACGTGTGTCACTACATCTTGTGTCAGGTACGTGTGTCACTACATCTTGTGTTAGGTACGTGTGTCACTACATCTTGTATCAGGTACGTGTGTCACTACATCTTGTATCAGGTACGTGTGTCACTACATCTTGTGTCAGGTACGTGTGTCACTACATCTTGTGTCAGGTACGTGTGTCACTACATCTTGTGTCAGGTACGTGTGCCACTACATCTTGTGTCAGGTACGTGTGTCACTACATATTGTGTCACTACATCTTGTATCAGGTAATTGTGTCACTACATATTTTATCAGGTACGTGTGTCACTACATATTTTATCAGGTACGTGTGTCACTACATCTTGTGTCACTATATCTTGTACCAGGTACGTGTGTCACTACATCTTGTATCAGGTACGTGTGTCACTACATCTTGTGTCAGGTACGTGTGTCACTACATCTTGTATCATGTACGTGTGTCACTACATCTTGTGTTAGGTACGTGTGTCACTACATCTTGTATCAGGTACGTGTGTCACTACATCTTGTGTCAGGTACGTGTGTCACTACATCTTGTGTCAGGTACGTGTGTCACTACATCTTGTGTCACTACATCTTGTATCAGGTACGTGTGTCACTACATCTTGTGTCAGGTACGTGTGTCACTACATCTTGTGTCAGGTACGTGTGTCACTACATCTTGTGTCACTACATCTTGTATCAGGTACGTGTGTCACTACATCTTGTATCAGGTACGTGTGTCACTACATCTTGTGTCAGGTACGTGTGTCACTACATCTTGTGTCAGGTACGTGTGTCACAACATCTTGTGTCAGGTACGTGTGTCACTACATCTTGTATCAGGTACGTGTGTCACTACATCTTGTATCAGGTACGTGTGTCACTACATCTTGTGTCGGGTACGTGTGTCACTACATCTTGAATCAGGTACGTGTGTCACTACATCTTGTGTCACTATATCTTGTATCAGGTACGTGTGTCACTACATCTTGTATCAGGTACGTGTGTCACTACATCTTGTGTCAGGTACGTGTGTCACTACATCTTGTATCAGGTACGTGTGTCACTACATCTTGTGTCAGGTGCGTGTGTCACTACATCTTGTATCAGGTACGTGTGTCACTACTTCTTGTGTCAGGTACGTGTGTCACTACATCTTGTATCAGGTACGTGTGTCACTACATCTTGTGTCAGGTACGTGTGTCACTACATCTTGTGTCAGGTACGTGTGTCACTACATCTTGTATCAGGTACGTGTGTCACTACATCTTGTGTCACTATATCAGGTACGTGTGTCACTACATCTTGTGTCAGGTACGTGTGTCACTACATCTTGTGTCAGGTGCGTGTGTCACTACATCTTGTATCAGGTACGTGAGTGACTACATCTTGTGTCACTATATCTTGTATCAGGTACGTGTGTCACTACATCTTGTGTCAGGTACGTGTGTCACTACATCTTGTGTCAGGTACGTGTGTCACTACATCTTGTGTCAGGTACGTGTGTCACTACATCTTGTGTCAGGTGTGTGTGTCACTACATCTTGTGTCAGGTACGTGTGTCACTACATCTTGTATCAGGTACGTGTGTCACTACATATTGTATCAGGTGCGTGTGTCACTACACCACTACATTTTGTATCAGGTACGTGTGTTACTATATCTTGTATCAGGTACGTGTGTCACTACATCTTGTGTCAGGTACGTGTGTCACTACATCTTGTGTCAGGTACGTGTGTCACTACATCTTGTGTCAGGTACGTGTGTCACTACATCTTGTGTCACTACATCTTGTATCAGGTACGTGTGTCACTACATCTTGTATCAGGTACGTGTGTCACTACATCTTGTGTCGGGTACGTGTGTCACTACATCTTGTGTCAGGTGCGTGTGTCACACATCTTGTGTCGGGTACGTGTGTCACTACATCTTGTGTCAGGTACGTGTGTCACTACATCTTGTGTCAGGTACGTGTGTCACTACATCTTGTATCAGGTATGTGTGTCACTACATCTTGTGTCAGGTACGTGTGTCACTACATCTTGTGTCAGGTGCGTGTGTCATTACACCACTACATTATGTATCAGGTACGTGTGTCACTATATCTTGTATCAGGTATGCGTGTCACTACATCTTGTGTCAGGTACGTGTGTCACTACTTGGTTAGGTACGTGTGACATTTTGGGACAGGCATTATACCACCCAAACAGGAGCCATACTACCTCAACATACCACCCAAACAGGAGCCACACTACCTCATCATACCACCCAAACAGGAGCCACACTACCTCATCATACCACCCAAACAGGAGCCAGACAACCTCACCATACCACCCAAACAGGAGCCACACTACCTCATCATACCACCCAAACAGGAGCCATACTACCTCAACATACCATCCAAACAGGAGCCACACTACCTCACCATACCACCCAAACAGGAGCCATACTACCTCATCATACCACCCAAACAGGAGCCTGACTACCTCACCATACCACCCAAACACGAGCCTGACTACCTCACCATACCACCCAAACAGGAGTCAGACTACCTCACCATACCACCCAAACAGGAGCTAGACTACCTCACCATACCACCCAAACAGGAGTCAGACTACCTCACCATACCACCCAAACAGGAGTCAGACTACCTCACCATACCACCCAAACAGGAGTCAGACTACCTCACCATACCACCCAAACAGGAGCCAGACTACCTAACCATACCACCCAAACAGGAGTCAGACTATCTCACCATACCACCCAAACAGGAGTCAGACTACCTCATCATCTCCTGGCAGGACTTAACTGGGCCTGCAACTTGACACAAGTCAGCTCCAGACACATCTACAAACAGTTGAATAAAACTGGGTCACAAACTTGACTGGGCACATTAAGGACTCAGAGACCACTCCATACAACAACACAACTTCAAGCACATAAGGCATCCCTTGCCAGGCCCTCGTTTCATAAGCAACTTATCGTGACAAATGTTCACTAGTCGGGAACAAGTGAGTCGGGGAATGTTGTTTTACGCCGCAGTCAGCCATCTTCAAGCTATATCATAGGGGCCTGTGAATAATCTGACCCATGCAGACTAGGGGTTGATAGCATGAGCAATAACCCACATAGTCCTGATCAATGTATGAGTGAGTGGGGGGCAGTGGGTTAGCCTAGTGGTAAAGCGTTTGCTCATCATGCCAAAGATCTGGGTTTGATTCCCCACATGGGTACAATGTGTAAAGCCCATTTCTGGTGTTCCCCACCGAGATATTGCTGGAATATTGCAAAAAGCATCGTAAAATACAACTCACTTACTCACTATGAGTGAGTGAATATTTTAGAATCACAACGTGTCTATTTCATCTGGAAGGAAAGCCTGAAGTGATCAAGGTCTTAGATGTTTATCACGTTCGTGAAACCATGAACATGGACTTGGTTCCGATCAATGACATACAATCAACCGGGTCACACATTCTAACCACTCAGTCCTCTCCTCAGTCCTCCCCCGTGAAGATCACAGTTAGAAATGATCTTCGGAAAGCTGTGCTTGACGTAAGAGTGAGTGAATGAGTGAGTTTGGTTTTACGCCAATTTTAGCAATATTCAAGCAATATCACGGCGTAGGACACCAGAAATGGGCTTCACACATTGTACCCATGTTGGGAATCGAACCTGGGTCTTCGGTGTGATGAGCTAACGCTCTAATGACTAGGCTACCCGACCACCCTGCTTGACGTAAGAGGCAATTAACGGGATCAGGTGGTCAGGCTCGCTGAATTGGCGGATGCATGTCATCTTATACCAAAAGCATAGATTGATTCTCATGATGTCAGTCACTGGACTGTCTGGTTCTGACTCGATTTGTTACATCCTGCCGTTATATAGCTTGAATATTGCTGAGTGAGGTGTTAAACAAACAACTAGGTAACCAAATTCAAAACTAAAAATTTAAAAAAATCTTAAAATATGGTGTACTGGAGACTCCTGTTTCAGAATCTCTCTGCATTAATACATCCCAATCTAACTCAGCTGACAGACATACTGCTAGCACCAGACTGGTAGACAGCCATTTCCATCACAGCTGCAGATCCTAAAGCTACCGCTGTATCAGATGTAGATAATGCTGCTTGTAAGCCAGAAGGTAATCAATTCATCTCATAAATAATTCTGTATTATCAATACCTGTGGCCAGGTGTGGATCTGCTCCTGTACAAATATACCATCTACTGCAACATCTCCGCATAGGCAGTCACTGGGCTTCCATGCTATAGCTGGCACAAAACAGACAATCCATCTCCTCCCAAGGGGATGTTAAATTTAATCGTTTAACATTTGCTAACATTTTGTGTACAGAGTGTATTTGTTTTGGAAATATGTCAGAACAGAAATAAAAATTAAAAAAAAATTCTTATGGTATAGAATTTCTGGACATGCCAAACAGAATGCAAAATGATTTGTTTTCCTTAAATTTAAAAAAAATCAACTTTTGCAAAATTTGAGTAGACTTGGTCAGACCTTGCATTTTTCTCTTGCGAAATTGTTTTTTTGAGATGTATTGAAGAGAATTAGAGCAGTGTCATACCAGCAGCATTCATCCATGCAGTAATCGGACAAAACAGGTTAACACAGACAGGTAAACAAAAGCCTTCCCTGGTACAGACAACCAGGCAAGTCTACCATCTATATTATTATCCTGTCAGTAGTTAACCTGCCTGCTCATCCACGACACCAGGGTCCTCATGGGACATCCTTGGTTTGTTCCAACCTAGAATCTATCGCTGCAACATTTCTGTTACAAGATATACAAATATAAACATTGATGGTTTAACATGCTGTCAGACTCAATGGCGCCTAACAGGGAGTGATAAAGGTTTTATTCCACTAGCATAATCAGCATAAGCAACCAGGGACTACAGCACTACTTCAGCACTTGGATTTTGTGTGCACAATTTTGCAACATCACATTCTTTAGTTATCAAACTCACGTCGTGGGTGTCCTGGGTAAGACTGTAGGTCCGCAGCCACCTTATATATAATGCTGGTTGTAAGGGGTGACGAAATGGATCGAGGGTCAGGTTTGGTCACCTGGGTGACTGCATATCATTGGGTCCCTAATTCATGGATTGCTGCTCATGATGTCAATCACTAGATTGTCTGACCCAGACTCAAATTTGGGATATGATGATATGCATCAACCAAATCAAGGAGTCTGACCACCCGATCACTTTAGTCGTTTCTTACGTAAAGCATAGGTTGCTTAAGACCAATTCTGACCTTCATAGCGGTAATATGTTGACACAAGATGCATCAACATCAAGGTGTGTTTTGGATACACTTGAAGAGAGATTATTGTAAATAAATTGGTTTGTTTGTTTGTTGTTTAATGCCTCACTCAGCAATATTCCAGCTTTATGACGGCGGTCTGTAAATAATCAAGTCTGGACCAGACAATCCAGTGATTGACATCATGAGCATTGACCTATTCTACCTCGGATCTTCACGGGTCTGGAGACTTGGTAATCAGCCATGTCAGAAGAGCAGAGTTAATTCAAAACCAGTAAGTATATTTTTCATGCTTGTCATCTATGTAATATTACTTCTGTTCCATCCAGAAATGGGCTTCATATATTGTACCCAAGTGGAAAAAAGATCCAGTTCTTTAGTGTGATGAGCGAAAGCATTAACCACTGGGCTACCCTATGGACCCCTCCAAAATGATCCATGGAACAAACTCAATGATCCTAAGTCATGGATGGCAACACATCCTTCACTGAATGGTCACATATAGCTCATATTGATGATCAGGACACAACAATGATCAAAGAAAGTATTCCTTTAGAAAAGTATGGAGACATGTGCTCCTATTTTTTACTTCTCTAAATGTTGTTAAGGTAGGGCACTAAAAACTTCTATTAAGTCGTACGATACATTGTTAGTAAGTATCGGAAATATCGTACATCGGTTGACTTGAACTTTGAGTGCGTGAATGAATATTGTTTGAAGCCACTTTTAGCAATATTCCTGCAATATCAAGGCCAGGGACACCAGAAAGCGGCTTCACATTTTGAACCAATGTTTGGAATCGAACCTGGGTCGTTGGCATGACGAGCGAATGCTTTAACCACAAGGCTACCCAACTGCGCCGCTTGAACTTTGAAGTTTACTGAACCTCACACTACTTGACGACCTCTTGACATCGACCTCCTGCAGTATCACTACAGGGACCCCTGGCAGTAAGAGGCCTCACTCTGGAAGTGCTCACTGCACATTCCATGGCAATATCTACATTGGTAACACAACAAATAGGCCAAAATAATGGCTTTTGTGTTTTGTTGGTGGGTTACAGAGTTAGTATGGTTTTATACCGTTTTTAGCAATATTCTAGCAATATCACGTTCTCCACACCAGAACAAGGCTTCACACATTGTACCCATGTAGGGGAATGAACCTGGCTTTTTGGTGTGATGAGGGAACGCTTTAACCACTAGGCTACCGGTGGGTTCAGGGAAATGGATGCACTAATGTGATTTACAGTGAGCGAAGAGATAGACGCAGACCAACCGTTCAATATTCTGTGGCTGGGTGTCTGGGAGTTATGTTTGAGACTGACAGTCACTGCTTAAAAACGTGGAATATATATAAAAAAAGAAAAGAAAAATCTTTTTCAGGATATCTGGCATGCCCAGCAACAATTTGCTGTTTTTTCAAGTTTGTTCAAGAAAAATTATTCCATTCCATCCCCACCCAGGTCACAATATAAGTGCAATAATATTTAACGCAACGTTAAACCCCATTTCACCTCACCTACATCACAACCTGTGGTATAAAGTCATAGTAGCACCTGAAGTTATCCACTGAACAGGAATGCACTTTAACTGAAGGTAATAACTCTACATGCATGATTTTAATTATTTTCTAAGTTATGGACGCAATAACATTGGTTGGTTTGTTGTTTAACGCCGCACTCAGCAATATTCCAGCTATATGACAGCGGTCTGTTAATAATCGAGTCTGGACCAGACAATCCAAAGATTAATATCATGAGCATCGATCCACACAATTGGGATACGATGACATGCATCAACCAAGTCAGCAAGTCTGACCACCCGATCCCGTTAGTCGCCTTTTACGACAAGCATAGTCGCCTTTTACGGCAAGCATGGGTTGCTGAAGATCTATTCTACCTGCAATAACAAATGGAAATCATAATGTTCTCTAAAGAATAATTCTTTTCCAAAGGAAATAAACACACTTGACCCGTGAAGATCCGGGGTTTTATCGGGGTTTATTATCGGGGTTTATTATCAGTATTATTGTTGTTGTTGTTGTTATAGCATTTGTCTTGCATTTCCGACAGTACTTTAGATGGTGACGACTGTCTGAACAAGCAATGTGTGCCCAGGGTATTTATCCTAGTAGAATGGATACATAGTACGCTGGTCATGCAAAGTTACTATGCACACTCTTCAACAAGGTAAGCAGACCTTGTGGACCATGGAATCAAAACTCGCTCGCTCACTCACTCACTCACTCACTCACTCACTCACTCACTCACTCAGAATAGGTCTTCAGCAACCATACTTGCCGTGAAAGGCGACTTTGCTTGTCGCAAAAGGCGACTAACGGGATCGGGTGGTCAGGCTCGCTGACTTGATAGATGCATGTCATCGATCCAAATTGTGTGGATCGTACCCATGATGTTAATCACTGGATTGTCTGGTCCAGACTCGATTATTTACAGACCCCTGTCATATAACTGGAGTATTGCTGAGTGTGGTGTTAAACAACCAACCAACCAACCAACCAACCAAATAAACACACCTAGTTCCCTACTATTAATGCTATTCTTACAGAAACATGGTGACGTGATGAGCATCTTCCTTTGTTCCTCCCTAATGTACAGTGGGTATCTGATGCAGAAACACAACCGAATGCACAGCACCTCGCATCTGTTACTGTGATTAACTGTCAATTACTCTCAACACAGAATAATGTAGCCAAAAAACATGCCTGGAGATACTCTATACACAAAGTGTGTCAAACCTGACTCAAAAGTAGGTCATGGCCGCAGCCATCATACATAAAGGATGCAATATGCTGAGATTGGCGATTACAATTAAAATATTTAAAATTTTGAATTGAAGACCTATTCTACCCTGGATCTTCACGGATCAAGACTATATAATACAGTACTTGTTTCAGAATGGGATAGGGCTGAACTTAAGTAAAGTTTGTCGAATCCTCTTATTCTCTGCTCTATGTTCCTGCTTTCTTTTGCTTAATGCCACACTGTGCAATATTTCAGCCATATGATGGTAATCTGTAAATAATCAAGTCTAAACCAGACAAACCAGTGATTGATGTCATGAATAACCATTCATGCAGTCGCAGTACAATGACAAGCACACCAACAATATCATATTGGACCATTGAGTGGCCTGTTATGACAAACACATCGACAATCCCATACTAGACCATTGAGTGGCCTGTTGTGACAAGCCCACCAACAATCCTATACTGGACCATTGAGTGGCCTGTTATGACAAGCCCACCAACAATCCTATACTGGACCATTAAGTGGCCTGTTATGACAAGCCCACCAACAATCCTATACTGGACCATTGAGTGGCCTGTTATGACAAGCCCACCAACAATCCCATACTGGACCATTGAGTGGCCTGTTGTGACAAGCCCACCAACAATCCCATACTGGACCATTGAGTGGCCTGTTATGACAAGCCCACCAACAATCCCACACTAGACCACTGAATTGCCTGTTATGACAAACACATCAACAATCCCATACTAGACAATTGAGTGGCCTGTTATGACAAGCCCACCAACAATCCAATACTGGACCATTCTGTTGCCTGTTATGACAAGCCCACCAACAATCCTATACTGGACCATTGATTGGCCTGTTGTGACAAGCACATTAACAATCCCATACTGGACAATTGAGTGGCCTGTTATGACAAGCCCACCAACAATACAATACTAGACCATTCTGTTGCCTGTTATGACAAGCCCACCAACAATCCCACACTAGACCACTGAATTGCCTGTTATGACAAACACATCAACAATCCTATACTGGACCATTGAGTGGCCTGTTATGACAAGCACATTAACAATCCCATACTGGACAATTGAGTGGCCTGTTATGACAAGCCCACCAACAATACAATACTAGACCATTCTGTTGCCTGTTATGACAAGCACACCAACAATCCCATACTAGACCACTGAATTGCCTGTTATGACAAACACATCAACAATCCTATACTGGACCATTGAGTGGCCTGTTGTGACAAGCCCACCAACAATCCAATACTGGACCATTGAGTGGCCTGTTATGACAAGCACACCAACAATCCCATACTGGACCATTGAGTGGCCTGTTATGACAAGCACATCCACAATCCCATACTGGACCATTCTGTTGCCTGTTATGACAAGCACATCAACAATCCTATACTGGACCATTGAGTGGCCTGTTATGACAAGCACATCCACAATCCAATACTGGACCATTCTGTTGCCTGTTATGACAAGCACACCAACAATCCCATACTGGACCATTGAGTGGCCTGTTATGACAAGCACATCCACAATCCAATACTGGACCATTCTGTTGCCTGTTATGACAAGCACACCAACAATCCCATACTGGACCATTGAGTGGCCTGTTATGACAAGCACATCCACAATCCCATACTGGACCATTCTGTTGCCTGTTAGGACAAGCACATCCACAATCCCATACTGGACCATTGCGTGGCCTGTTATGACAAGCACATCAACAATCCCATACTAGACCACTGAATTGCCTGTTATGACAAACACATCAACAATCCTATACTGGACCATTGAGTGGCCTGTTGTGACAAGCCCACCAACAATCCAATACTGGACCATTGAGTGGCCTGTTATGACAAGCACACCAACAATCCAATACTGGACCATTCTGTTGCCTGTTATGACAAGCACACCAACAATCCCATACTAGACCATTGAGTGGCCTGTTATGACAAGCACATCCACAATCCCATACTGGACCATTCTGTTGCCTGTTATGACAAGCACATCAACAATCCTATACTGGACCATTGAGTGGCCTGTTATGACAAGCACATCCACAATCCCATACTGGACCATTGAGTGGCCTGTTATGACAAGCACACCAACAATCCAATACTGGACCATTCTGTTGCCTGTTATGACAAGCACACCAACAATCCAATACTGGACCATTGAGTGGCCTGTTATGACAAGCACACCAACAATCCAATACTGGACCATTCTGTTGCCTGTTATGACAAGCACACCAACAATACAATACTAGACCATTGAGTGGCCTGTTATGACAAGCACATCCACAATCCCATACTGGACCATTCTGTTGCCTGTTATGACAAGCACACCAACAATCCAATACTGGACCATTCTGTTGCCTGTTATGACAAGCACACCAACAATCCAATACTGGACCATTCTGTTGCCTGTTATGACAAGCACATCAACAATCCTATACTGGACCATTGAGTGGCCTGTTATGACAAGCACACCAACAATCCAATACTGGACCATTCTGTTGCCTGTTATGACAAGCACACCAACAATCCAATACTGGACCATTGAGTGGCCTGTTATGACAAGCACACCAACAATCCAATACTGGACCATTCTGTTGCCTGTTATGACAAGCACACCAACAATCCAATACTGGACCATTGAGTGGCCTGTTATGACAAGCACACCAACAATCCAATACTGGACCATTCTGTTGCCTGTTATGACAAGCACACCAACAATCCAATACTGGACCATTGAGTGGCCTGTTATGACAAGCACACCAACAATCCAATACTGGACCATTCTGTTGCCTGTTATGACAAGCACACCAACAATCCCATACTAGACCATTGAGTGGCCTGTTATGACAAGCACATCCACAATCCCATACTGGACCATTCTGTTGCCTGTTATGACAAGCACATCAACAATCCTATACTGGACCATTGAGTGGCCTGTTATGACAAGCACATCCACAATCCCATACTGGACCATTGAGTGGCCTGTTATGACAAGCACATCCACAATCCCATACTGGACCATTGAGTGGCCTGTTAGGACAAGCACATCCACAATCCCATACTGGACCATTGCGTGGCCTGTTATGACAAGCACATCCACAATCCCATACTGGACCATTGAGTGGCCTGTTATGACAAGCACATCAACAATCCCATACTAGACCATTGAGTGTCCTGTTATGACAAGCAGACGTTGCTCGAATGAGTGAGTAAGTTTGGTTTAACACCACTTTTAGCAATATTACAGGACTGGTGCCGATTATATAGTGCTAGCCCACTGAGGTACCTTGACGCAGTTGAACATGAATACCCCACACAGACACAGTTTACGGACTCTGTGCCAACCAGTTCTTGTTTTATCCCCTTAATGCCGAGCATCTGACAGGGTCTTTTAATGACCACCTCCATGGTCTAATGGTAGAGCGACCGCCTGGAGAGCGGAAGGTGTGTGTAAATAATCATTGAAATTTGAGGCGTTGAAAATACTCATCAGTGTCAACTGAAAATTGTGATGTAATCACATGATTAAAGTTGGGATGATTGGGATGTTTAGTTGCTGCATCTGATCATGTCCCTCACCTTTGTTGTGAGTGGGTGGGTGGGTGGGTTGGTGAGTGAGTGAGTGAGTGAGTGAGTGAGTGAGTGAGTGAGTGAGTGAGTGAGTGAGTGAGTGAGTGAGTGAGTGAGTGAGTGAGTGAGTGAGTGAGTGAGTGAGTGAGTGAGTGGGTGAGTTGGTGAGTGAGTGAGTGAGTGTTGTTTTACGCCGAACTCAGCAATATTCCAGCTATATGACGGCGATCTGTAAATAATCGAGTCTGGACCAGACAATCCAGTGTTTGACATCATGAGCATCAATCCACGCAATTGGGACCGATGACATGCATCAACCAAGTCAGCGAGCCTGACCACCCAATCCCATTAGTCGCCTTTTACATGCATAGTCGCCTTTTATGGCAAGCATGGGTTGCTGAAGACCTATTCTGAGTGAGTGAGTGAGTGAGTGAGTGAGTGAGTGAGTGAGCGAGTTAGTTTTGATTCCATGGTCTACAAGGTCTGCTTACCTGGTTGAAGAGTGTGCATAGTAACTTTGCATGACCTATCTACTAGGATAAATACCTTGGGCACACATTGCTTGTTCAGACAGTCGTCACCATCTAAAGTACTGTCGGAAATGCAAGACAAATACTATAACAACAACAACAACAACAACAATACCGATAATAATAATAATGTTATCTTCATTATCAACAACAACAATAATACCGATAATAATAATAATGTTATCTTCATTATCAACCGATAACAAGTCAATTGCAGTCAATTGTAGATATGCATCTCAGATAATAACAAATTGATGCTGGATTTGTTTTGTCAACACTGCTCCCATGATGCGTGTTGCATAACACTTGCATAGCCATAGCCATGGTACACAACATCAAAAAAAAAACGTGACGTAAAAGGATATTAGACAGATTTGATACAGGGGTCATTAGGCATACAAGTGTACAAGCTTTATGAGCAGAAAGTACCCCCGGGTTGTAGTTGAATTCGGGATGAAATAAAAGACACAATTAATGTGTCCTGGATTACATTAAGTAATGTCCTCCACGAGAAGAGATTTTGATTCACTGCATGTGGCGATGACCGAGCAGTTTTGAGGAAAAAATATTCCCATCCTGTCTATGAGGTCACTTTACCTTTGCACCAGTCATGACATTCGCAGTCAGGGCTTCCTGGGTCCACCTGCACAAAGCAATCTTAGGGCTAAGACTATCATAAGCCTATGTTGAAGTATGGGAGTTACGATCATCTTAGCGCTAAGATCGCTTTGTGCAAGTGGGCTAAGGTCATTCCACAGACTACATGTTTCTACCATCAGATGGACGAAAAGCATCCATAGTACCATCAGGTGAAGGTAATCATGTCTTTGTTTTGCACGCCGGAACCTGTGATCTGGGACTTATAGATGGATGTGAGCTAGGTTTCAAGGCAATTGTCCTAAGAAAATCATGGTGATGTGTTCATAAACTGGTTGAAACATCAGCTACTGACCAATCTTCATTGTCAAGGATAATATAAGGGTAACGCTATTTTTCAGGGCATTATCATTTGGAGAAGCCCAGGGTCTTCCATTAACTGTTGAAAAGACCGAGGGCTTCTGCAAATGATAATGCCCTGAAAAATAGTGTTACCGTTATTGTAGCTAAAATAGATAGAATTTGTTATCAAATAAAAATAAACAACAATATCGGTTTTGAAACATTTACTGCAATCAACACATAAGGAATGTCACTGACCCACTTTTACAAATATGTAAACTTCACAGAACAAACGATATGACATCACTATTGAACATCAATATGATGTCACCTTAAAACAGGCGTGATAATGGCTCGTCGTCAAGCAATATGAGGGCATAATCAAGTTACAGTGACCCACTCAATTCTTATAACATGCGGGTTGTTTAATGATAACTCAAGCCATTTCAGCTACCGGGTATAATGCCTGTTATCACAAGGTTCAGGAACCAGATACTGTTGCGCCAACCATGAGTAGTCTGAAGGCAGACATGTAGGAATCCCTGACATCTTGCAATGTCTACTTCAGACCAAGTTCAACTCCACATTCAAAATGAGACATGTCAAGGGGTTAAACAACGGAGCCATAGCTGGAGGTATGGCACAAGGCTGAAGATCACAGTCTTGAAAAATAACGTCAGTACTGACAACATGATGGCGTAGATATCAGTCTTCATACCTTTTGGTGATAGTACAGATTCAGAGACGTCATCAGCTGAGTCAGATGCTGGCTTAAGAACTTTTTTGTAGAACAACACATACCGTATTCGACGTAATAAGCGCACAGGGCGCTCTCAAAATTTGAAAAAGGGGGCTCTTATTAGAATATTATTTTGGAGAAAAAAAACAGAGTTGAAAGACATATTTCGTGGTTTATGCTGACAGCCTGAAATGTTCATATACGACAGATATATTTTTCTGGAATTTACTTGTAAGGGTGCATATAACACACGAGTGCTTATTATACGCGAATAAATAAGTCTTTTGTACATTGACCAATCGGAAGGAGTGCTAACTGGGATTGATCACTAGCCAATATATTAGCAAATATTGCCGTGGGCGCTTATTAGAGCGGGGCGCTTATTATGTCGAATACGGTACTTCTTGATTAAAAAAACAAAACTTCCAATACTCATCCAGTCTCATAGCTTTTAAATATGCTTCTAAATTTTCAAAGCAAATACAATGTAGTACGTATCTCAATTGCTACCACCTGTCATAGCATATCTCAGTAAAGTACAACGACAACAATATTTCGAGACCACCCACAACTCAGGTGACATTTGTACCTGTGAGAATGCTTGGGCCCGTGTGAGGTCATAATCTTGGGACAGGAGACTTAGTTTATGCTATTTTCATAGACCTGTGATTCATATTTATTACATGAAGCCAGAAAGGCATTTTTCTAGCATTTCCAACAGTATACTTTCATAGGTTTGCCTCTGCCACTGAATTATTGATGCTCTCTGCAACTTCCAACAACTCATGGCTGAAGACACCAAGAATCTCCAGCAAATTTGGACCTGGGTAAGCAGGGCCCTCGTTTGGCACACTGGAAAAGTGACACTTTTTGGGGCACTTGCAATTCTTTTACTTCCCACATGATCAAAGGCACAACATGTCTATATGATAATAACATAGTTCCACTTTCTTTATCTACATCAAAGAGCAACAGCTAGGGCCAAATACTTCTTCATGTGAATAATTTAGGAAAATGCTTACTTAAACACTTATAAAATTAACCCTTTTGACAAATTTCAGCTCTGATTATTCGACAACGGGGTTGTGTGGTCAGGCTCCCTTACTTGTAATGATGCATGTGATCGTATCCCAATTGCATGGATTGATGCTCATATCAATAACTGGAGTATCTGGTCCAGACTTGGTTATTTACCGATGGACGTCATATAGCTGAGTGCGGCGTTAAACAACAAACAAACAAACATAGAAACAAACATACTTAGTATAAAGTCCAAAACATGGAAGTGTCAAAATGAACAAATGCTAATTCGTATGACAGATAGGATAACTTTCATTATGATTGGCTGAGTTTTCCTAGTTCCTCCAATTATTCAAATCTCTTGGGGCAAAATGTTTTCATCATATCTTGTCCTTTGAAGTATAAATGGTCAAAATAACTCACACATTGAAACAATATATCAGCACACTCATATGTCATTTTCACAATATTTCTTGACAAATTTAATATGAGGCTGTTGCTGCTGCTGCTGCTGCTGATGATGATTGTTATGTCATGTTGTGAATGTTGGATATCACAGGTCCAAAAAATGACAGATTATAAACTTTCAAAGATCACACCAGTTGATATGTTCAATATACAACATCATCAAGTTGCGAGCTCATGTTTGAATCTCAATATAGAACGACGTTTTATCGTGAAATAAACCACACTTCGTTCTTCATTGTTCTTTGTGAATTATCACATAGTTATCTTGTATTAAACTATAACCAGTGGTGCCCTTTGATATTCCTGAGTGCACTTGTGTGTTTGAATGTATCAGCAAACCCTATTTCTGCTGGTATCAATCATCAGATGTCCATGACAGCATCCACCAAGTGTTCTCATGGGAAGTCTACAGTTCCCTTAGAAGATAGCAATGCAGTGTTATCATTCAGAGCCACACACATGTTGTAGAAGATGACACTGATTACGCTTTTATCAGAATCAATATGTACCACTCAGACATGCTATACAAAGATATAGTGTCTAGTGAAGTCTGAGTCTGATAACTTGTTGGCTCACAGAATCCTGCGCAAGTACACCAACCGGCTTTCACGTGTGTATCGGAGTACTGCATCTGACATACTGCATGTTGCATGCTTTGACTGTGTCTCTTGTCCTTCACCCATGTGTGCAGGTATATATCATACCAGGCATCCTGTGTCTGTGTCTGGTACCTTGTGTCTGTGTCTGGCATCCTGTGTCTGTGCCTTGCATCCTGTGCCTGTGCCTGGCATCCCGTGTCTGTACTGTGTCTGCATCTGGCATCCTGTGTCTGTGTCTGGCATCCAGTGTCTGTGTCTGGTATCCTGAGTCTGTGCCTGGCATCTTGTGTCTGTGTCTGGGATCTTGTGTCTGTGTCTGGCATCTTGTGTCTGTGTCTGGCATCCAGTGTCTGTGCCTGGCATCCTGTGTCTGTCCCTGGCATCTTGTGTCTGTGCCTGGCATCTTGTGTCTGTGCCTGGCATCTTGTGTCTGTGCCTGGCATCATGTGTCTGTGCCTGGCATCTTGTGTCTGTCCCTGGCATCCTGTGTCTGTGCCTGGCATACTGTGTCTGTGCCTGGCATCCTGTGTCTGCATCTGGCATCCTGTGTCTGTGCCTGGCATCCTGTGTCTGCATCTGGCATCCTGTGTCTGTGCCTGGCATACTGTGTCTGTGCCTGGCATCCTGTGTCTGCATCTGGCATCCTGTGTCTGCATCTGGCATCCTGTGTCTGGCATCTTGTGTCTGTGTCGGGCATCTTGTGTCTGTGCCTAGTATCTTGTGTCTGTCCCCGGCATCCTGTGTCTGTGCCTGGCATACTGTGTCTGTCCCTGGCATCCTGAGTCTGTGCCTGGAATCTTGTGTCTGTGTCGGGCATCTTGTGTCTGTGCCTGGCATACTGTGTCTGTGCCTGGCATACTGTGTCTGCATCTGGCATCCTGTGTCTGTGCCTGGCATCTTGTGTCTGTGTCTTGTATCTTGTGTCTGTTTCTTGTATCTTGTGTCTGGTGTACTGAGACTGTGCCTTGTATCTTGTGTCTGTGTCTTGTATCTTGTGTCTGGTGTATTGAGATTGTGCTTTGTATCTCGTTTGTATCTTGAGTCACTCCCTTGTATCTTGAGTCTCTCCCTTGTATCTTGAGTCTCTCCCTTGTATCTTGAGTCTCTCCTTTGTATTTTGAGTCTCTCCCTTGTATTTTGAGTCTCTCTCTGTATCTTGAGTCTCTCCCTTGTATTTTGAGTCTCTCTCTGTATCTTGAGTCTCTCCCTTGTATCTTGAGTCACTCCCTTGTATCTTGAGTCTCTCCCTTGTATCTTGAGTCTCTCCCTTGTATCTTGAGTCTCTCCTTTGTATCTTGAGTCTCTCCTTGTATCTTGAGTCTGTTGCTTGTATCTTGAGTCTGTTGCTTGTATCTTGAGTCTGTTGCTTGTATCTTGTGTCTCTCCCTTGTATCTTGAGTCTCACCCTTGTATCTTGAGTCTCTACTTGTATCTTAAGTCTCTCCCTTGTATCTTGAGTCTCTCCCTTGTATATTAAGTCTCTCCTTGTATCTTGAGTCTTTTCCTTGTATCTGGAGTCTCTCCCTTGTATCTGGAGTCTCTCCCTTGTATCTGGAGTCTCTCCCTTGTATCTTTAATCTCTCCCTTGTATCTTGAGTCTCTCCCCTGTATCTTAAGTCTCTCCCTTGTATCTTGAGTCTCTCCCTTGTATCTTGAGTCTCTCCTTGTATCTTAAGTCTCTCCCTTGTATCTTAAGTCTCTCCTTGTATCTTAAGTATCTCCCTTGTATCTTGAGTCTCTCCTTGTATCTTGAGTCTATCCCTTGTATCTTAAGTCTCTCCCTTGTATCTGGAGTCTCTCCCTTGTATCTTGAGTCTCTCCCTTGTATCTTGAGTCTCTCCCTTGTATCTTAAGTCTCTCCTTGTATCTGGAGTCTCTCCCTTGTATCTTGAGTCTCTCCCTTGTATCTTGAGTCTCTCCCTTGTATCTTGAGTCTCTCCCTTGTATCTTGAGTCACTCCCTTGTATCTTGAGTCTCTCCCTTGTATCTTGAGTCTCTCCTTGTATTTTGAGTCTCTCCCTTGTATCTTGAGTCTCCCCGTGTATCTAGAGTCTCTCCTTGTATCTTGAGTCTGTCCCTTGTATCTTGAGTCTCTCCCTTGTATCTTGAGTCTCTCCCTTGTATCTTGAGTCTCTCCCTTGTATCTTAAGTCTCTCCCTTGTATCTTAAGTCTCTCCTTGTATCTTGAGTCTCTCCCTTGTATCTTGAGTCTCTCCCTTGTATCTTGAGTCACTCCTTTGTATCTTGAGTCTCTCCCCTGTATCTTAAGTCTCTCCTTGTATTTTGAGTCTCTCCCCTGTATCTTGAGTCTCTCCCTTGTATCTTGAGTCTCTACCCTGTATCTTAAGTCTCTCCCTTGTATCTTGAGTCTCTCCCCTGTATCTTGAGTCTCTCCCTTGTATCTTGAGTCTCTCCTTGTATCTTGAGTCTGTCCCTTGTATCTTGAGTCTCTCCCTTGTATCTTAAGTCTCTCCCTTGTATCTTAAGTCTCTCCTTGTATCTTAAGTCTCTCCTTTGTATCTTGAGTCTCTCCCCTGTATCTTAAGTCTCTCCCTTGTATCTTGAGTCTCTCCCTTGTATCTTGAGTCTCTCCCTTGTATCTTGAGTCACTCCCTTGTATCTTGAGTCTCTCCCTTGTATCTTGAGTCTCTCCTTGTATTTTGAGTCTCTCCCTTGTATCTTGAGTCTCCCCGTGTATCTAGAGTCTCTCCTTGTATCTTGAGTCTGTCCCTTGTATCTTGAGTCTCTCCCTTGTATCTTGAGTCTCTCCCTTGTATCTTGAGTCTCTCCCTTGTATCTTAAGTCTCTCCCTTGTATCTTAAGTCTCTCCTTGTATCTTGAGTCTCTCCCTTGTATCTTGAGTCTCTCCCTTGTATCTTGAGTCTCTCCCTTGTATCTTGAGTCTCTCCCTTGTATCTTGAGTCTCTCCCTTGTATCTTAAGTCTCTCCTTGTATCTTGAGTCTCTCCCTTGTATCTTGAGTCTCTCTCTGTATCTTGAGTCTCTCCCTTGTATCTTGAGTCTCTCCTTGTATCTTGAGTCTCTCCCTTGTATCTTGAGTCTCTCCCTTGTATCTTGAGTCTCTCCCTGCCATGTAGTGGTTAATGGTAACTCACAGTACCAGTGTGATCATTCAGAGTTCAGCATTGCCACAGGTATGTCAATTATGATGCAAGACACATAACCCGAGTACTTCAGTCCTGTGCATTGTTTCCAATGCAAATCCCATATTTTAACACAACATGCACTTGTAACAAACTTTGTCAAAGTGCTCAACTTGCTGGTACATTCACACCAGATAGGAGCAATGTTTATACGACATCATGAAGCATGTTCCATGGATTCCACAGCACTGTGTAAGGGTGTGAGGTATTACCGGTATATCGGTAAACTGAGGGTCATTCCGTCCACGGTACGTATCACAATATCATTTTTTCATGTGTGATATATCAGGTGATTTCAAATTGGGATTTTTATCATGTCTCTAATGTTATATACTTGTCAAATGCATCCGGGCATCAAGATGGCTGTGTATTTAGTGAATGAGTAAACATTATGTTGTACCAGCATCTTGTTTGAACTTCAGTTCATACCTCAATGTATCAGATTGCTTCTGAATGATAAAAAAAGAATTATACAATATATCATGATATGTGATACGCCTTGTGCATTGCAAAAAAAAGTGGTGCCCTTTTAACATCCAATACCCATCCCTAGCATTGTGTGACTTCTTCCTTACTGTACTAGATTGGCCTGACTGGAACATGGTACTGGTGTCATGAGCTTTGTTACAAAGCTTCGAAGTCGATACGCCGACATGCAAGGCTGCATGACTGGCTCTCTACCCAAGAATCTGTTAATTGACATACCGTATTCGACGTAATAAGCGCCCAGTGCGCTCTCAAAGTTAGAAATAGGGGGCTCTTATTAGAATATTATTTTAGTGAAAAAAAACCAGTTGAAATTCTTAAATTTCGTGCTGACAGCCTGAAATGGTTACATATGACAGATATATTTTTCCAGAATTCAATTGCCCATAATTAAGGGTGCATATAAGACACGGGTGCGTATTATATACCAATAAATAAGTCTTGTGTATATTGATCAATCGGAAGGGGTGCAAATATCGCCGTAGGCTCTTATTGGAGCGGGGTGCATATTACGTTGAATACGGTATTAATAATTGTTTCAATTGTTTTACAAATCTCTTATTCATCAATAAAGAAATTGACAACGCTTTTTAAGAATTTGATCCAGCAATATTTTGTTGAATACCTATTGATTCAGCCCACAAAACAAGCGACAGTTGATGACAGTTCAGTGGTCCTAGAATCATCGGGGACTGATCATTTGTTTCAAGACAAGTTGTCTTTGATCCATCAGCTTCTTGAAAATGACCCCACCTTTGTGTCACTGTTGGCTTGAAGGTCCTGAACATATAACAAAACACTGTGTCGGCCATGTATGTTCCGTGTCTGCCATCTTGTCTCCCTCTGTTGTCACTTTCAGTTCTGGTCTGAATCTCACCTGAAATGATAACAGAAAGGAATTCATGACTCACGAAGAAAAAAAATAGTATTGAGGTCCTAAATTCCCTATGGAATATCATTCTTCATGAGTGTCAGAAATTGTTTTCTATTGTTTAGTTCAATTTGGTCCATAATTTAATTAAATGAGTGGACTGCGTTTTTGTCACAGTGCATGCCTACCTACACTAAGTCAACTCACAAATTGTGAACTTTAAAACATTGCTTTCTCACACTGTGAGTGAGTGAGTGAGTGAGTGAGTGAGTGAGTTGGGTTTAATGCCACTTTTAACAGTATTCCCGTTTTATCATGGCATGTTTGCATAATGTGGGAGGAAAGCCCGAAGTGATGCAGGTCTCAGACAATTTTTACTTTGGAGAAACCCACGAGCATGAGTATGGTGTCACCTCCCAATGCAGGGGAACTGACTATAAAAGTCCAGTTTCCACCCTTGCCAAACTAGGCTGGTATTATGGAGTTGGCTGGACTAACAAGCCTATGCATAGTCCAATCAAAATCGCACAACAAAATCGAAAACAATAGTGCAGATTTCGGTCGATTGCAGGATTTACAAAGCATGTGCACCGCCAACTCATTGTCAACAGATACTTTTCAAATCTTTTAATGTTTTTAATCAAGGTGCTCGAATGATTTCATGCACTTCCGGGTGTAAGACCCGTTTAATTACAATATAGATCTTGATTATCAATCAGATAGTCTAGAATTGGAACCGCCAGTTAGTTTGAAGCAAATGCAAGTTACGAGAGGTGAAATCTGATTGGTCCATAGGAGAGGCATAGAAGGGACATAATTCGTTAAAGCCATTAGTGGCGCTACGATAAAACCCGGGAATTCCAGCCTGGTTAGGCAAGGGTGGAAACTGGACTTTTACAGTCAGTTGACTCCCTTTGCCTCGGGAAGTTGGTATGGTGCTGAAAAACAAAACCAAGAAACAATTGGGGGAAACCAAGACTTGAACCCACAATAATAGGTTTCAGGAGTGCCCAAGGTATGAAACTCAGCACAGAGAATTGTGGCACCTGAGACGACTGGGCCACCTGTGCTCCGCTGTGAAGGGGAAGAAAGTAAGATTCTGTAGCTAATATGAATGTCAACAGGGAGAGAAATAGACCTCGTCTGTAACGAGAGTGACAATTTCTTATCATTAGGAAAAGACACAGCTGTCATCATTTTGGAGAGACACAGCTCTGTTCATTGGGGAGAGACACAACTGTCATCATTTTGGAGTGACACAGCTCTGGTCATTAGGGAGAGACACAACTGTGATCATTTTGGAGAGACACAACCCTTGTCATTAGTGAGACATAGCTCTGGTCTGTAAGGAGAGACACAGCTGTCATCATTTTGGAGAGACACAGCTCTGTTCATTAGGGAGAAACACAACTGTCATCATTTTGGAGAGACACAACTCTGGTCATTAGGGAGAGACACAGCTCTGGTCATTAGGAAGAGACACAGCTCTGGTCATTAGGGAGAGACACAACTGTCTTCATTTTGGAGAGACACAGCTCTGGTCATTAGGGAGAGACACAACTGTCTTCATTTTGGAGAGACACAGCTCTGGTCATTAGGGAGAAACACAACTGTCATCATTTTTGAGAGACACAGCTCTGGTCATTAGGGAGACATAGCTCTGGTCTGTAAGGAGAGACAGCTCTGGTCCGTAAGGAGAGACACAACTGTCATCATTTTGGAGAGACACATCCCTTGTCATTGGAGAGACACAGCTCTCTTCATTAGTGAAAGATAAGTCTTATCAGGGACACAACTATCATCATTGGGGAGCAACACATCTTGATTTGCATAAGTCTTACAAGATTCATTTAGAAACAGATTCACACAATTTATTTAAACCCGTCAGCCTGTATGTTGACCTTGGTACAGCTGTCTCTCTCAGAGGGGGTGGGGAGTTGAGAATAACATTCTTATTAAATATTCCACAACCAACAAAAGGACACTGCTTCACAATGGCAGTGCTGTAAAGGAGGTATTGATGTAGGCAGATAAGTCAACTGCATAGGTATGTTATGAAAGGAGGGGTATACAGTATTGATCAGCGTGACAAATACCTCTACTTATTGACTGTGTACTGCTGCGACTGTGGTCAACAGCTGGGGGGAGATTGCATAACGCTAACACGGCAGCTGTTGCTAAAAAGGTGCAAACACATCACTGTATTATTGAAACACACTGTTATTCATAGAAAAATATTATAGGATGAATAATTTCCAATTACTGAGTCTTGATATTAGAATCTCCCAACCTAGTCTTTTGAGTCTCCTATCTCAACCTATCACTGTGGATATTGAGTCTCCTCTCTGTGTCATGGTGGCTATTGAGTCTCCTATCTGTGTCACGGTGGCTATTGAGTCTCAGATCTGTCATGGTGGCTATTGAGTCTCCTATCCAAGTCATGGTGGCTATTGAGTCTCTAATCCAAGTCATGGTAGCTATTGAGTCTCCTATCCAAGTCATGGTAGCTATTGAGTCTCCTATCCAAGTCATGGTAGCTATTGAGTCTCCTATCCAAGTCATGGTAGCTATTGAGTCTCCCCCCTGTCATGGTGGCTATTGAGTCTCCTATCTGTCATGGTGGCTATTGAGTCTCCTATCCAAGTCATGGTGGCTATTGAGTCTCCTATCCAAGTCATGGTGGCTATTGAGTCTCCTATCCAAGTCATGGTGGCTATTGAGTCTCCTATCCAAGTCATGGTGGCTATTGAGTCTCCTATCCAAGTCATGGTGGCTATTGAGTCTCCTATCCAAGTCATGGTGGCCAATGAGTCTCCTATCCAAGTCATGGTGGCTATTGAGTCTCCTATCCAAGTCATGGTGGCCAATGAGTCTCCTATCCAAGTCATGGTGGCTATTGAGTCTCCTATCCAAGTCATGGTAGCTATTGAGTCTCCTATCTGTCAAGGTGGCTATTGAGTCTCCTATCCAAGTCATGGTGGCTATTGAGTCTCCTATCCAAGTCATGGTAGCTATTGAGTCTCTAATCCAAGTCATGGTGGCTATTGAGTCTCCTATCCAAGTCATGGTAGCTATTGAGTCTCCTATCCAAGTCATGGTAGCTATTGAGTCTCCTATCCAAGTCATGGTGGCTATTGAGTCTTCTATCCAAGTCATGGTGGCTATTGAGTCTCCTATCCAAGTCATGGTGGCCAATGAGTCTCCTATCCAAGTCATGGTGGCTATTGAGTCTCCTATCCAAGTCATGGTGGCTATTGAGTCTCCTATCCAAGTCATGGTGGCTATTGAGTCTCCTATCCAAGTCATGGTGGCCAATGAGTCTCCTATCCAAGTCATGGTGGCTATTGAGTCTCATATCCAAGTCATGGTGGCTATTGAGTCTCCTATCCAAGTCATGGTAGCTATTGAGTCTCTAATCCAAGTCATGGTGGCTATTGAGTCTCCTATCCAAGTCATGGTAGCTATTGAGTCTCCTATCCAAGTCATAGTAGCTATTGAGTCTCCTATCCAAGTCATGGTGGCTATTGAGTCTTCTATCCAAGTCATGGTGGCTATTGAGTCTCCTATCCAAGTCATGGTGGCTATTGAGTCTCCTATCCAAGTCATGGTGGCTATTGAGTCTCCTATCCAAGTCATGGTAGCTATTGAGTCTCCTATCCAAGTCATGGTGGCTATTGAGTCTCTAATCCAAGTCATGGTGGCTATTGAGTCTCCTATCCAAGTCATGGTAGCTATTGAGTCTCCTATCCAAGTCATGGTAGCTATTGAGTCTCCTATCCAAGTCATGGTGGCTATTGAGTCTTCTATCCAAGTCATGGTGGCTATTGAGTCTCCTATCCAAGTCATGGTGGCCAATGAGTCTCCTATCCAAGTCATGGTGGCTATTGAGTCTCCTATCCAAGTCATGGTGGCTATTGAGTCTCCTATCCAAGTCATGGTGGCTATTGAGTCTCCTATCCAAGTCATGGTGGCCAATGAGTCTCCTATCCAAGTCATGGTGGCTATTGAGTCTCATATCCAAGTCATGGTGGCTATTGAGTCTCCTATCCAAGTCATGGTAGCTATTGAGTCTCTAATCCAAGTCATGGTGGCTATTGAGTCTCCTATCCAAGTCATGGTAGCTATTGAGTCTCCTATCCAAGTCATAGTAGCTATTGAGTCTCCTATCCAAGTCATGGTGGCTATTGAGTCTTCTATCCAAGTCATGGTGGCTATTGAGTCTCCTATCCAAGTCATGGTGGCTATTGAGTCTCCTATCCAAGTCATGGTGGCTATTGAGTCTCCTATCCAAGTCATGGTAGCTATTGAGTCTCCTATCCAAGTCATGGTGGCTATTGAGTCTCATATCCAAGTCATGGTGGCTATTGAGTCTCCTATCCAAGTCATGGTAGCTATTGAGTCTCTAATCCAAGTCATGGTGGCTATTGAGTCTCCTATCCAAGTCATGGTAGCTATTGAGTCTCCTATCCAAGTCATAGTAGCTATTGAGTCTCCTATCCAAGTCATGGTGGCTATTGAGTCTTCTATCCAAGTCATGGTGGCTATTGAGTCTCCTATCCAAGTCATGGTGGCTATTGAGTCTCCTATCCAAGTCATGGTGGCTATTGAGTCTCCTATCCAAGTCATGGTAGCTATTGAGTCTCCTATCCAAGTCATGGTGGCTATTGAGTCTTCTATCCATGTCATGGTGGCTATTGAGTCTCCTATCCAAGTCATGGTGGCTATTGAGTCTCTAATCCAAGTCATGGTGGCTATTTGGGTCTCCTATCCGTCATGGTGGCTATTGAGTCTCCTATCTGTCATGGTGGCTATTGAGTCTCCCTTCCAAATCAATCATGATGGCTATAGGATCACACACAGCTGCTATCTCATCATGTACAAACAAGTGAATGAGTAATAAAAATGAACAGGGTCAACATCTGTTTTCTTTCACAGGTTATCGTGGTTAATTTAAGTTGTTCATGAATAAATCCACATGCCTACAGCATTCAACATTTCTAGTACATGTATATGTAATCGACTGAGACTTTCCATATGATCTGAACAAATCTAATCAAAAGGGGATGTTCCTTCTCTATTTTGAGTAAGTGAGTGAGAGAATATGAAAAAATAATACTTTTCAGCGTTAGAAAGTAACAGTTTTCATCCACTAGTCCTTATAATGATAACATATAGCAAAACCCTTAAAAATGGCAATTTTCTACTAGTCCCTATGATACCTTTACCATTGGGCAGTTTGTCAAGGACTCTAGGACTAGTGCCAATTTCTAACCCTGCTTTTCAGAAAATTACTTTCACCTCAAATCACAAAATTAATGCATCCAAAAGAGAAAGCAAGTACTGATGCCTTGTATGAAATATGTAAAAAAGTTACTGCATGTACCAACCCTTTTGTGATGTATGTGATTGTTTTTCTCCCATGTGTAGTGAGCCTGACATGACAATAAACTCCAATACATGTCCAGAAGAAAATGCCTTACTATATTAATGTGAGCAAGGGACATTCACATTAATTTTAGACTCATTAATTTCATAATTTACAGTACATATTACAAGTCATCAGTTTGGTACATCATAGAATAAAAGAGTCCCCTATTCAAAGTTCAGTGGTATATGAATACATATTTCTAGAAACATATTCATTGTGAACTGGTAGATCAAGATTAAGTTGAAAATATCTCAACTTTATTAACTTGCTCCAAATTTTCAGAACAGTGCTAGGTAATCGAGACTGTCAAGGATGTGTGTGAAGAATGCACTGGCCATCTGTTGTTAGGAGCCCTGGCCATGAATCAATACATTGTGAGAAAATGCCCCTCACTAATGCCCTGTGTCTACACACTCTTACAGCACTGACAGACGGAAACTTCATCACAGATCTGTTCTGCTCTTGGGGATGGGTGGCCCAGTTGTCCGAGTGCACCAATAGCTGTGCAGGGTTGGATACTTTAGTCACACCAGAATCTGATGAACAGGCCATGAATCATTACATTGAGTGAAACTGCCCCTCACTAATGCCCTGTGTCTACACACTCTTACAACACTGACAGACTGAAACTTCATCACAGATCTGTTCTGCTCATGAGGATGGGTGGCCCATTTGTCCGAGTGCACCAATAGCTGGATACCTCAGTCACACCAGAATCTGATGAACATGAGTTTGAATCCATATTTGGCCTCATTATGTCATGGGTTTGTCAGTACCATATCTGTACTCGTGGATTTAATCAGAGTGCAAAATACCAACGTATTTTCTTGAGTATAGTGCGCACCCATGTAAAATGCGCACCCCCCTCTAGCGGATTTAATATTTTGGAAAATAAATATTCGAATACCAAGTGCAGAAAAAAATTACGCCGTACCCCTTCAGCAAAGTCCAATAAACGAACGGGTGATGAGAAACTTGGCCAGTACAAATTTGAAAATTGAGATAAAAAATCACCTGACATGTTGATTTACCGTTTAAATTGTATTTTTGTTCTGCTAGGCATTGTTTTATATCAAGATTACCATGTGTATTTTCTCGTAAACTAAGTCGGACACAGCAATCAGCTGTACACACGTTTTCTTGGAATCTACCGGTGATTCGGTCAAGACACACCCAATGATATAACTTTACACGATTTTAATGCAAGGATTGGCAGAAATTGTATCTGAAACTATTTTTTTATCAGGAATAATATATTCCAATAACTTGTTAATTTAGATGCAGCTTTTACTTAACATATTTAAAATAAAAATAACCCTAAGCAAAGCAGCTGATCGCTATTGCCGGGTATTATTTTTTACATGGAACCTGTCTGACCAGTCACTGTCAAGGCTCCCGTGCACGTTTATCGCGAGAATTACGTGTTGACATAGAATCGTCCAACAAAAACAAATATGACTTTTAACGAGTCACAGTATGGCATTTATGATATATGTATCCATTCTCTGTCAACTAAAGTTCGTTTCAAGGCATCAATAGCGGTAATCTGACCGCGGTTGCTGTTAATAACGGTGAGTTGTGCGATCTTCCGATCGCTTCACACACGATTTCGCCGAAATTCATTAAAAGAATATTAAAAGGAATTTTGAATAAAATTAATAAAATAAGTTACAAACATAAGTCCAGATATACAAAGAACACTTTTTATAGCCAGACAGTGTAATTACATGACTAATTTGCGTACTTCAGTATGGATTTGTTGACATGGTATTTCCGGTGTTACTCGCTCACGGTAATGTCTTTCCATGGGGGAAAAAAACATCAAAACTCATTAATTCGTGTATAATGCGCACCCTCTTCTACACAGCTGTGTTTTTTGGAGAAAAAAAGTGTGCACTATACTCAAGAAAATACGGTAAGACCTGAATCTGACTTTATTCCCGTTTTGTTGCTATTCTTCCCACATCAAGCTGAAGGGCAGGAATATAACTGAAATACTTTTAAAGTGAGGTTAACCTCCACCTCTGTTTTGTTGCTATTCTTCCCACATCAAGCTGAAGGGCAGGAATATAACTGAAATACTTTCAAAGTGAGGTTAACCTCCACCTCTGTGTTATTGCTATTCTTTCCACATCAAGCTGAAAGGCAGGGATATAACTGAAATACTTTCAAAGTGAGGTTAACCTCCACCTCTGTTTTATTGCTTCTCTTCCCACATCAAGCTGAAGGGCAGGAATATAACTGAAATACTTTCAAAGTGAGGTTAACCTCCACCTCTGTTTGGTTGCTATTCTTCCCACATCAAGCTGAAGGGCAGGAATATAACTGAAATACTTTCAAAGTGAGGTTAACCTCCACCTCTGTTTTGTTGCTATTCTTCCCACATCAAGCTGAAGGGCAGGAATATAACTGAAATACTTTCAAAGTGAGGTTAACCTCCACCTATGTTTTATTGCTACTCTTCCCACATCAAGCTGAAAGGCAGGGATATAACTGAAATACTTTCAAAGTGAGGTTAACCTCCACCTCTGTTTGGTTGCTATTCTTCCCACATCAAGCTGAAGGGCAGGAATATAACTGAAATACTTTCAAAGTGAGGTTAACCTCCACCTATGTTTTATTGCTACTCTTCCCACATCAAGCTGAAAGGCAGGAATATATGACTGAAATACTTTCAAAGTGAGGTTAACCTCCACCTCTGTTTTATTGCTACTCTTCCCACATCAAGCTGAAAGGCAGGAATATAACTGAAATACTTTCAAAGTGAGGTTAACCTCCACCTCTGTTTTATTGCTACTCTTCCTACATCAAGCCCACAGATGTTGATGTAAAGAAAGTACTTTTCAAATTGGCATTTACCTCCAACCGTCTTGTTGTTTTTCTGTAACAATTTGGAGGCCTAGTGGGCGAAGTTGCTGTAATCCACTTTGTAGAGTTGCGAGATCTGATTGTTGTTGGTTTGAATCTCAGATATGTCATGAGTGTGATCCATGGTCTGTGAGTGAGTGAATATGGTTTTACGCCACTTTTAGCAATATTCCAGCAATATCATGGCGGGGGACACCAGGAATGGGCTTCACACATTGTACCCATGTCAGGAATCGAACCCGGGTCTTCGGCGTGACGAGTGAACGCTTTAACCACTAGGCTACCTGACTGCCCCCATGGTCTGTGTACATCTCACTGTGAGATTGTTACTAGAATGGTTGTTCAGACTTGTCCAACTTAAGTCTCTAAGGGACTGGTAAATTATTACAGTATGTTGGTGTTCGTGTGTTAGTGTTAGTGTGTGTGAACTTAAGGGGAGGGGGGGGGGAAAGGGCAGTTCCTGAACTCGAGCAAACACAAAATGAACAATGATTGTAGTAGCTCCATTGTTATACATCATTTCGCATATTTCAACAATTAGAAATATCCACAAAAGAAGCCACATCAGTTGCTTGTTGTAAACATAAAACACATCCCAGTTATAAAAGGCATAAATCCAATTCGGTCCCTGCATATAACGGTCTGTTATTTTTGCATCATCTGCAACCACCAAGGCTGATTGTCTACCAATGATGTCCCAAAAAACTGACACAATAAATCAGGTTAATTGCTTTCACGCACTGCTTCACAGAGACAGATGTTACACAGACACATGGAACATATGACAGAATCCCAAGGATGTGGTTTGACACATCTGTTTGTGTGTGTTTGTTGTTCAAAGCGTCACTCTGCAATATTCCAGCTACCTGAAGGAAATCCCGCAGGGTTGACCTTATAACCAGAGAATGGGTACAAGTGGTGCACACTCATCCCCACATCTGGCAACCATTTTTTTCCCCCAAAAAGGCAACCTGTGTCAGTCTTCTATCATGTGTTTGGACATGTGATGACGATCAGTAATACTGGATTTTCCTGTCCATTTGGTGATCACGTGACAACACCCTAAAAGTCAAAATGGCCAAACACATAGTCAAGTGATCTTTACTCTTAAAAAAAAATTGGGGATACTTGGAAATAAATTAAAATTCCAAAAATTGTAAGAGCTATTAGTTTCTTGTAATAGTTGTATGGTAATAATGAATGCATTGGGAACACATTACAACCAGTAATGAACCAGTATATATTATTGTCACAGTGGTTTCCATGACCAGAACTAGTGATGTCCTAGGCCTGTATTATCTAGGGGAGGTAAAAATGTTTTTGTGATGAAAAAAGGAATAACCATGATGATCTTGTTGTAGAAAGCCAGGGAAAAACCCCTCAGTGTCTACCTACGAGACAGTAACTAGTCCATCAAACATCTACAAGTCAACACCTCAGCACAGAAACACGTGTCTGTCGACACCTACCTATCTCAGCACAGAAACACGTGTCTGTCGACACCTACCTATCTCAGCACAGAAACATATCTGTGTCGACACCTACCTATCTCAGCACAGAAACACATCTGTGTCGACACCTACCTATCTCAGAACAGAAACACATCTCTGTTGACACCTACCTGTCTCAGCACAGAAACACATCTGTGTCGAAACCTACCTATCTCAGCACAGAAACACATCTGTGTCGACACCTACCTATCTCAACACAGAAACACATCTGTGTCGACACCTACCTATCTCAACACAGAAACACATCTGTGTCGACACCTACCTATCTCAGCACAGAAACACATCTGTGTCGATACCTACTATCTCAGCACAGAAACACATCTGTGTCGACACCTACCTATCTCAGCACGGAAACACATCTGTGTCGACACCTACCTATCTCAACATAGAAACACATCTGTGTCGACACCTACCTATCTCAACATAGAAACACATCTGTGTCAACACCTACCTATCTCAACACAGAAACATACCTGTTTGACATCTACCTATCTCAACACTGACTTCATTTGTTTCTTTGTTAGTTTGGTTTAAGCATATTTTATTCACAATGTAAGAGATTGGGTCCAAGTTGTCAATCTTAAAACACTCTCTGAGAAACAAATCTGCGTTGACACTCACCTATCTTCCTGATCTTCAGTCTGTGTTGTGACACCCATAGTCCTGCTTGCGAGGAGTTTCCCACTAATTTCCCACAATGCCCGGCCTAGTTTGTCATCGCATGAGGCGGGGGAGGGCATACACCTGCAGCAGTTGTTGAAGTACATCCCTCCCAGCCCCTCCAGGTCCAGGGACACGCCACAGTATACGGTAGTTGAGGCTCCTTGTTGCTGTACACAAAACAAAGATAGTGACAATCTCAGTCATATCATGGCATGGCAGTAGATTGCGGGAAGTAATTTTTGTTTGTTCTTTAAAGCCACACTCAGCAATATTCTAGCTATATGATGGCAATCTGTGGTCTGGTGGTAAAAAATCGAATCTAAATCAGAAAATGCAGTGATTGACATAATGAGCAATGATCTACGCAATTGGGATATGATGGCATGCATCAACCATGTTTGTTTTTTGTTTTGTTTGTTGTTTAACACCGCACTCAGCAATATTCCAGCTATATGATGGCTGTCTACGAGTCTGACGACTCGTTCCCTTCAGTTGCCTCCTATGACAAGCACAGGTTGCTGGAGGCCAATTATAACTTGCATGGGTATGGTGCTGACCATGGATCATAATCAGGAAGATTGCCAAGGACAAGGGACACAACTCTGCATGACCTACTACTGCACCCACCTGGGTCATCTGTGACGATGGTTGTGATGAATAAACTGCTAAGTCTGGTAAGCCAGTACTTCCAGTGGGTCCAAGAAAACTACCGGACAAAATTCCGGCAAATTTGGTTTCATATTGAGATTTTCCCTCCCCTCCACCATTGGACCTTGAAACATGTCACAAATGCCCAAGTTGGACAACATTGGCATAATAGTATTATGATAATACGATTATATTGTGTTAGGCCTATGAGATGTGTCAATGAAGCACAGATCGGTACAACAACCCTAAAGCAAAACGACAAATGTTGACACTCCCGTCTGATTGACATTAATTTCTACAACAGAAATCCCTGTTATAGCACTTTCATTATATAATTGTGGCTAGTTTTGGTGATCAATGATTGATATTACATCTATCAGCATCTTCAGTAACTCATTGGCCCAACATGACTTCCATGAGCCTTTCTCGGGATTGCGACCACCAATGGCCCAAGACTATGTACGTCATCCACGTCAGAGGGTATTCCTGGAGATTTCTCCTTTACAAGTCAGTGAGGTGGGAATGAACAGGCAGCGCCTAGTCATCCTCCTGGGCCTCACTGGCTCTATGTAGGCTCTGAGGGTACAGACGGGACATAGCAGCAGTTCATCCTGGTCCTCGCTGCCTCAATGTAGGATCTGAGGGTACAGACGGGACATAGCAGCAGCTCCTCCTGGTCCTTGCTGCCTCAATGTAGGCTCTGAGGGTACAGACGGGACATAGCAGCATCTCATCCTGGTCCTCGCTGCTTCTATGTAGGATCCGAGGGTACAGACAGGACATAGCAGCAGCTTATCCTGGTCCTTGCTGCTTCTATGTAGGCTCTGAGGGTACAGACGGGACATAGCAGCAGCTTATCCTTGTCCTCACTGCTTCTATGTAGGCTCTGAGGGTAAGGACGGGACATAGCAGCAGTTCCTCCTGGTCCTCACTGCTTCTATGTAGGCTCTGAGGGTATGGACGGGACATAGCAGCAGTTCCTCCTGGTCCTCCTGGTCCTCACTGCTTCTATGTAGGCTCTGAGGGGACAGACGGGACATAGCAGCAGCTCCTCCTGGTCCTCGCTGCTTCTATGTAGGCTCTGAGGGGACAGACGGGACACAGCAGCAGCTTATCCTGGTCCTTGCTGCTTCTATGTAGGCTCTGAGGGGACAGACGGGACACAGCAGCAGCTTATCCTGGTCCTTGCTGCTTCTATGTAGGCTCTGAGGGGACAGACGGGACACAGCAGCAGCTTATCCTGGTCCTTGCTGCTTCTATGTAGGCTCTGAGGGTACAGACGGGACATAGCAGCAGCTTATCCTTGTCCTTGCTGCTTCTATGTAGGCTCTGAGGGTACAGACGGGACATAGCAGCAGCTTATCCTTGTCCTTGCTGCTTCTATGTAGGCTCTGAGGGTACAGACGGGACATAGCAGCAGCTTATCCTTGACCTTGCTGCTTCTATGTAGGCTCTGAGGGTACAGAGGGGACATAGCAGCAGCTTATCCTTGTCCTTGCTGCTTCTATGTAGGCTCTGAGGGTAAGGACGGGACATAGCAGCAGCTTATCCTTGTCCTCGCTGCTTCTATGTAGGCTCTGAGGGGACAGACGGGACACAGCAGCAGTTTATCCTTGTCCTCGCTGCTTCTATGTAGGCTCTGAGGGTACAGACGGGAAATAGCAGCAGTTTATCCTGGTCCTTGCTGCTTCTATGTAGGCTCTGAGGGTAAGGACGGGACATAGCAGCAGCTTATCCTTGTCCTCGCTGCTTCTATGTAGGCTCTGAGGGGACAGACGGGACACAGCAGCAGTTTATCCTTGTCCTCGCTGCTTCTATGTAGGCTCTGAGGGTACAGACGGGAAATAGCAGCAGTTTATCCTGGTCCTTGCTGCTTCTATGTTGGCTCTGAGGGGACAGACGGGACACAGCAGCAGTTTATCCTTGTCCTCGCTGCTTCTATGTAGGCTCTGAGGGGACAGAGGGGACATAGCAGCAGCTCAATGTAATAGAGGGGTGGGATGGTAAAATATCTTGTTGGTCAGGCTGTTTGTTTTTGGCTATAAAATCCCAGCACAGGAGTGTTGTTCCCACTGGACTCGAGTGGCATCCAGAGGATGGAGCTCACTAACACTGGCTGCTGTAGCTAGAGTTAGTAGGAAGATGGTCTTCTGAGTCAAGTTCATAGGGGCATTGTCGGAGGTGAGCGACATTCAAATCTCATGCGGGAGGATAAAACTTCAGCTAGCTAGGTGTTTCTTTGTTCTCAGGTGGTACAAGTAAACCACCACAAATTGCAACATTGCATCTGTGGGGGTGAATGCCATGTTATTTGACAAAAAATCTCAAAGGATGCTCATTTATCATCCTACAGTCGCCTGGTGGATGGTCTGTGAGCTCGATTTACGCTTGGGCTGCTCACCTCCAGTAACCCTATGGCGATATTAAAAAGGGTTGATGCAGTCCAAGGTTGATTAACCAAAGACACCTTGAAGCGAGGATTCCAAGAGGAGGCAGATAGGTAACTCTGTCTCCCGAAGAGGGTCAGTGAGGCTGTGGTTTGGAGAACGCGGTCCCTCATGTAACCAAGTTGGCTGAGCTGACTGTAACTATTGTTTTGCATCAGATGGTCGTTCTCTGAGGCACCAGTCCATGACTACAAGGGACGATGCCAACAAGGAAAAATGGGGAAGAGTCCTTTTCAATTCAGTGTCCAGGGATGGGATCCGCGAGTCAGAAATCTTGAAAAAGCTCACTCTGGTAGAGCCTTGTCCAGGGAGGGGGCCTTGCATAGTTTGGGCCATGTTCTGGTTGCCTCTCAGAATGCTTTCGAGGTGTTATGGGATTCCAAGTCGATAAAGTCCCTATCCAAGTTATCCAAAGCCTTCTGAAATAAAAGGATCTGGTGGCAGAGTAATGAAATCTAAAGTTGAGGAGTGGTCAGACATTCTGCAAAAAGACTTTTGTCATTTCCTCTTGGCGACAACTCTGATATAGGTGAGGAAGGAGGCGCACTCTGGACATATTGGGATGGGAAGGTACGGTGTTTAACGATGATTTTCTTGCTGCTACATAACCCGCACTTGGCAGCAAACATCCGTAACATGGGAGTAAAATGTAATCCCATAAATGTCATAAAAGCCTGCTCAAGTCTAGCTATTTGTACTGTGATGTGACGTCACAATGATTAATTTACGAGTATGTAAAACATATTTTGTACATCAAACAAGTTTGATTACTTGATAACATAAAGAGTAAATGCAGCAAAAGTGAAAAACATTCATATTAAACATAAATTACGCTGTCGATAATCACACTGTCAACCATCTACGACATAGCCAACCCACCAACAGATTAAAAATGGCGGCCAACACGAAGAACGACCCGAGGTGGAAGCATGGATGTTTTACTTCCATGCTGAGCTAAAAAGGATGGATAAAACAACAACTAGGCTCAGATCAGTATTAAATTCAACCAGCAAAGGATAGAATCTTCCAAAAAACAGCAAAGATATCTTCTCTCACATCCTGCTTAGTTAGTGAAGAAGGGGATAATGACATATGGGGGAATAAAACGTCACGAGGGTCATGGGGTCATGTTGGGCAAAAGAGTTACTCAAGTTACTAGATTGTCATTTCCAGTTAGGTCTTCGGTAGAAAGAGCATTGTGCAATATGCAATGCAGGGTAAGTTAAAAAATTATGTTCTTGATTCAGTATTTAAATCTAACATACCATGTGGTTCTTAGAGACCCGGCTTATTGTGTTGTTCGCTGGTTCGTACCTGGCCCTTATTGTGTTGTATGCTGCGATAATTAAATTTATGTTGTGTTCATTGTAATTCCTGCATCCTGATTAGCTGAAGTGGTCATGTGTTATTGCGTTCATTTCACAATTAATGTAAAAAATTAGGCCACGCCCACCGAACCAGATCACTTTTATTACTAAGGAAAATCGGGAAATTCCGAAATATTACAGTCGAGGGAATTCCCTTTCTGCTCTTGTGTATCGTCATGCACAGGACATTTAATGACTTTCATGCATATTCATTGTCCAAACTACTCTTTGAAACCGAGGCCAAGAAGGAATGGAAAGGTGAACGTTCAGGCTAACTCACCTGTTTTTCAACAAATTTAATGTCTTCGGGTGTCATTTCTAACCAATAACCGCCATTTTCCAATTGTGTCTCCCTGTTCTCAGGAAACTAATGGTGGAATCTGGCGGTAACTGAACATATTTCTTCCGGTTCATTACAGTCTGACTGTTGCAGATCTTCTCGCCTCTTGCCTTGATTGACAGGTCTTGAACTCTGTTTTGATCCTACTCCCCATTGATTGGCTACTGATTTTGTGGGCTGTCAAGTTATGTTCATAAATTAAACAATCCTGATTCATGTCATGCCACAGTATGTATTCCTACACATGGAATGTTTATCAACCTCATAGTTTTTGTCTACTATTATATATATACAAATGTTTTTGGTTAAACTATTGTAGATAATTGTCGAATTTATTTATAAGGATTGACTGTGGATTGTTTTCAGTTCAATGAGGAATGAATCGAAAAACCGAGGTGCAAACTTTTGTAAGAATCAACTACGCAGATTCATACTGTTTGCACATCAGTTTTTCGATTCATACCTCAATGAACCACAGCCAATCCTTAATTGTACCTGGCGCTATTTGTGTTGTACTATACTTTGTACCCAGCGCTTATTGGAAGCCAGTGCCTATTAGAGACCGGGCACATTTTAGAAGATATACAGGATACTGTATTTCTACCTGACACAGGCTATGGCAGCCCTTTGAATCTGAATTAAGACAAGAATGAAAATATGGTTAGGCACTGTAGAGCTACAATGAAAGCGTTGCATACAAACATGAATGTGACCCACCATAGACTTGGTGAACGGCCTGACAAGCGTGAAGAGGAGTCTGTAGAACCACCAGTGTCTGGCCAGGCTGGAGGACATCATGTTGCCAGGGTGGAGCGAGTTACACGTTACACCCCGCACAGACAGCCGGGCATTCAGCTCATTGGAGAACAGCACATTGCACAGCTTGGACAGATTGTAGGCCTTGAGGTCTTGGTAGTGGGTGCTCGGAGGGGACAGCTTGCTCTCGCTCAGATTGTTTACATCCAGGTCTGTGAACCTAAAGGAGTCCTGAACATTTAATATTCATGGGGCAACCTTCTAAAAATCAGATCTGTTTCTCTGATATGATACTCTCTGTGTGACGATCTGAGGACATGTCTAGAGGAGGTCAAGTCAGCTGCTCTTTCTGAAGGATTAATCACTGTTGAGACTTTAAAATTCGTGGTAGGGGTGAGTGAAGCAGTAAAATGAACATATCTGATTTCCGTATTGTGAAAACACGCTCAAACGACTTTTTCCAAATAATGTTCGCAGTTCTTTTTGATGATGCACACATTCCTTTTGACTTGTGTATGGTTGAGTAAAGATAAGCTTCAGTCAACTTCAGTGTACGCATGATCACATGTTTGATACATGGATCTAATTGCCAGGGCTGCGGCAAAACAATTCCCAATCAGACATTTTGTTCCCATTTCTTGAGACCTACAACAGGTAGCCGGGGAGGGTCGGGTAATAGGGGGTACTATCCTGGTAGTAAATTTGGACTCGTCCCAGATCCCTAAATGGTATTTGTTGATTAAAAGATAAAAGAAATAAACAGCTTGTCTTTCCTTCATTACCTAATAATGACTGCAATGACCTTCCTGAAAATGTCTAGCAACGTGAAGAAACATTTCAGCTCATTATTCTCCAGTGTTTACATCGTCTTGGCTTTCCAGGAATTAGAGTTATCTCCCATTTATCACAGTATTGAAGAAGGCTGCATAAGATACACGCATGAACTCTTGATACAAAATATACTATACTTTTTTTTATAAAAATATACATATACAATGCTCTATTTTAAAGAATTACTGCAGGGATATATCACATATAATTAAAAGGAAAAACTGATAAATGTCTATGTCAGTTCAAGGTAACACCAATACATAATTAGATTGAACATTGGACCTGGTGCTATAGACAAAACATGTTGCATATTATCAGTTTGTAGATTACTAGTATTTTACTGAGAATTGTTTTAGAAATATATGTCTGAGTATAATATCTCTGTCTACTGTAGAATGTTTTCAGTGTTCGTATGGGCAGTCTAAACAAAGCTGTACCAATACCAGATGAGGGGAGGCAACTCTGTCAAGATATAGGTTGATGTTGCTTGGCCAAGTTGTCCCCGGCCCATAAAACATTTCACACCCAATTATTACTACATATGTTACTGAGAATTTATCCGTTAAGCCGTGATTCATAGACTGTAAGTGAGTTATACCAAAGATGTATATACGTCTTTGGTTATACCACATAACATGCCAAACAAGAAAGTGTATTCCGATTTTATGACAGGCCGCGTAGTGCTTATGGCAAAAGTGAATAAGTGAGTGAGTATGGCTTTACGCCGCTTTTAGCAATATTCTCGTAATATCACGACGGAGGACACCGGAAAATGAGCTTCACACATTGTACCCATGCCGGGAATCGAACCAGGGTCTTCAGTGTGACGAGCAAACGCTTTAACCACTAGGCTTCTCACTGTCCTGTGACATAAACATAGTGAGTGAGTGGCAGTTTAACAGTATTCAAGTTATATCACGGCGTGTCAGCTTAATGTGGGAGAAAAGCCGAAAGTGATGCAGGTCTCAGATGTTTACCACTTCGGTGAAACCCATGAGCATGGGTATGGTGCTGACGAACCTAGAAACATAATCGGGGCGAACCGAAATTTGGCTTACACATAGTACAATGTTGGAGAACCAAACCTGGGTCCTGTTCATGACAAGCTACCACTTTAACATCTAGGCTAACCTGTAACTGGAAGCTAAGACAGTGCTAGTACTTCTACTACTGTTTCAATATCCCAATAAACGCATGGAGAGAAGAATAAGAGGAGAGCACCTGTGGACCCACCTGTGAGACTCACTGGACACAACCACCACCCTTGCTGGCCGGGACTGGACAAGGGTTTCTTCAAGAAGCTGCAGCAGGTAGAAGTTGGCCAGATGGTTCACTTGGAAGGTCATCTCAAGGTCATCCTCTGTCCGTGTATATGGCAGACCGAACACTGCTGCGTTTAGGATGAGGATGTGTAGAGGCCTAGACAATGCAGAAACTCACACTAATAAACATCCGTACATTTCTTTGTCAATACAGAATGGTATATTTCTTGTCTGTTGAGAGGCTGGTTGATAAGATTACTTCATGAGTTGAATATTGTGACTAATCACAAGGATTAGAAATATTACACACTTGCACTCTCAATTGAAATCTAGAGTAATTTGAATTTTTCTTTTATTATGTTTATTAGTTATTTCTAGTAAATTACAATATATATGAATAAAACTTAAAGAAACTATATAAACAGAGATTATTAGCCATTGTGTTTTTGTAAGTTAAACATCTTATGTAAGGAATACATATTGTATAATGTGATACGGAGACATGGTGATTGTAATTTTCAACTATTGTATAATATACATAACCTATCTCTAACTATGCATTTCTTCCTTCTTCTTTCGATCCTTAAAGTGCTTAAACAAAGTTTCCAGCTTTTAAAAACAATTCACCCGAAAACAAACCAAGCATCACCATGGTCACCACTCAAGAAAATGGGTCACACACTGAAATCCAGTGCGTTGTGAGCTTACTCGACTTGATCACCTGACTACCCCTGGCACATAATTCTTTTTCTTAGAGTGGACAGGCTGAGGAATCTGAATATGCAGAATCTGTATAGGAATCCTCCTCCGCATGACGGCAATAGTCATGTCAAGCAGGAGTGGTCCATGATGAATCAGTAGCTCATTGCGAGGTCGATCAGTAGTGCGACAATCCTGAGTAGGTAAATCTCCCAGACACTGATCGCATGAGTGTCAATCCCGAGGACGACCACCTGTAGATATGGAACGTCGATCCTCCCAATGATGATCCTTTGAGGAGCGATCCCTAGAGTGTTGATCCCTGGAACTGCGACTCTTAAAGGAAGCATGGCGAACCTTGTCTGAGGCGCAACGGAGATCCTGGCTCAGTCGTTCCTCAGTAGAAGTAGAGGACGAACTCGACCATCGACCCAGGGAAGTCGGAATCTTCACTGCCGACTTGGGATCGACTGTGTCTTGAGACGAAAGGTCTAGTTCTGCGACGACTGGAACATCATGTGGAAGAGCGGGGGACGATAAGCGACTTGCGACTTGACAACCAAGAAGCAATAGGAAGGTCAAATATTTTTTTGACTAGTCATCAGGAGAGAGAACCACGCGCACATCTGAGGATGATGGTTGCTTAAATGTAGGCATGGACGGGCGCACTGGAAACAGACAGCTGGACCAATTTGGCAGGAAAGTTGTCAGTGAGGGAGCTGTTTGAGATCGTCATCTTCAACCGACAAGGAGTGTATGGTAGACGCTGGAGTTAGTTTCCTGACTGGAACAATGGAGGGGACTGCAGTCTTTGTGACCCATTTGGGCTTCTTGTCAGAGGAAGGCCCATGTTCCATGCCCTTGGACTTCGACTGGAGGTCAACATCACGCTTGTAGCAGTTGTGTAGGTATAAGCTGAAACCTTCCTCTGTGTGGTGGAAACACTGGAAACATCTTTTGTCTTAATCGCAACTGCCACAACACTCACAACAGTGATCAGCAGTTGAGTAAGTACTTCTGCAATTTAGACAAGTCGGGCGTATCATGCTTTATACCCATTCTCTCTTCAGGTTAGCGTAAAAAAAAGTTTACACAAAAAAAGAGGTAACCTACGCAAAGAAAGTTATACAAAATGTAAAACACAACACCGCAGGGTGGCGATGAGAAAGACAATTATGTGGCAGGGGTAGGCAGGTGATCAAGTCGAGTAAGCTCACAACGCACGGGATTACAGTGCATGACCCATTTGCTTGTGTGATCACCATGATGATGATGGGATGTGTTCGGAAGAAAGAAGAAATGCATAGTGTGAGATAAGTTGGAAAATTAATTAGCATATAATGTAGCATATTTTATTTTGCATATAATGTCATTCTTAAAAAAAATCAAAGCTTACTATGGAGATAGTGAGAAGTACAATGTGAGTGTACCACCCCATTTTTTCTAAAGTATTAAATGACTTGCAGCTATTTCTGTTTCATTGTGCACTCACACACATGTGGAAATCTAGATCAACTCTTTTGGAACGTTATACAAACATTTAGGATCAAGTTGGCATTGCATCAATGTAGCTTATTAAAAATAGATGCCTTTTGGAAGACTCCATTTGCATATTTATCTGATCTAGAGTTTACTGGATAGGTTTATCGCATCGATGGAACTATCCATTGTATAATAAAAATACTTATATTGGGTACTTAGCCTATGCGTTATCATGGGGAGTCCCAAGCTCCTCACAGCGATAGCCCGTTCGTGGAGCTCTCTATACCGAGAGTGTAACGAAGGTGTCACGCACTTGGGTAGTCCATGAAAAGGGAAGTAACTCAGGATATAATAGTACCAGACGACATAAATTACTCAAAAAAGCCTTTTCGTTCAGAATATCAGTGGCATCCTGTGAGGAAGGCAGCAGGTGTACATGTGAAGGAGTGGGTGGGAGAACGCTGTTTATGGCAGTAATCCAGCTACATCCTCTCAGCATGTACATGAAGCCAGGCCAGGAAAACAAGGGGCTGATAGCATGAGCAACGATGTTCACCTTAGGACTTGATGACCAAGAATCACCCCAGTCACACATTGTAACCAGATTATCATTAGTCAACTCTTAAACTAATCAGGGACAGAACTTTTTGATATTCTTGGGGCACCTAGGACTGAGTTGAGTTGAGTTGAGTTGAGTTGAGTTGAGTTGAGTTGAGTTGAGTTGAGTTGAGTTGAGTTGAGTTGAGTTGAGTTGAGTTGAGTTGAGTTGAGTTGAGTTGAGTTGAGTTGAGTTGAGTTGAGTTGAGATTAAATGGGGTTCATTGTCGTGTTCAAGATTATTGCACTTATATAGCGACGTGCATGCACGTGTGTGTGTGACTGTTGTACTAGTCCGAACTGATGCCGATTTTATAGTGCTGGCCCACTGAGATACCATGCCGTAGTTTAAAACATGAATACCCCCCTCAGACACAGTATACAGACTCTGTGCTGACCAGTCCTTGATTTAGCCCCTTAATGTCAAGCGCCAGACAGGGTAACAACAAGTACCATCTTTTAACGTCTTTTAGTATGACGTGGCCGGGGAGCGAACCCCCGACCTTCCACTCTCTGGACTGATTGAAAAATACCTTGTTCTAGCAAATACTGGAGAAAAATATTTGTCTGAGGATTTACACACACTTCCCCAAACTTTTTGCCAGTTAAGCTGATAATTTTTGTAACCAAAACACTGATGTTGGGTTTCTCCTTACATAGAAACAAATTGTATGTTTTGCCACAAGCCTGTCGTACTGAGGGCCATTCTCTCAAGGTCTCCCTGTGGGGAACCTCCCTCACCCCACCCCCACCAGCTGTACCTACCAGCCATGTTGAATGTACTGCTGGGCAAACTGACGGACGCTCGCAAGTGATGCCAAGTCAATGTGCATCACCTCCACCTTTGCCTCGGATCTCTCGGCCAGAATCTGTGACCGACATGTATTTGCCGCCTCCATGTTGCGGCAGGCCAGGACTACTGTGGCACCGTGTAGAGCCAGTGAGCGGGCGGTCTCATAACCTGTAGACAAGACAAGGCGTGGATCAGGGGTGAAGACTAACATATCGTCCCTGAAATAAATAGCGGTTCTTATATCCCCACGTAACATGTTTTCGAGCCCCTAAACAATATGTTACCATCAGCATATTGAGCCATGAGCTTCAAAGCTCACTGAAGACATCAAAGTGTTCACAACTTGTCGCTGAAGTTATTTTTCGAATTAAGTTACACGATGTAAGATAATCAGTAAGTAATGAAAACATACCTCAAAAGTTACTTTTTCACTGATGCACATATTAATCAAACTTGATCTGAAGATAATTTTGCATCACAACAATCGTATGCACCGATGATGTATTTACTGCTGTTTGTAAATTTGCTGTCTGTAATGTCACGTGACTTATCATGTTGTGTGTCTATTTTTAACTTGGAGGGGCCCAAAATCAGGTGATGGTAACAAGATGGCGCCTGACTGACTGGTCTCGCTTGGCGAGGCATTATCATGAATAAATTTACAAGAGGTGATCATTTGACTATCCAATTGTAAGCAGAAATAAATATTCTCAAAGGTAAGATTTAATTTTAGTGCATTGCGAATGTTATTAGACACGTAATGAAAGTACTTCACAGGGGCTCGAAAACAGAGTCAAGAGGATACAAACATGTGTGTCACACTGATTTTCCGAAACGAGTGTGGGAATTCTTTTATTTCTTGAGTGAGAATGAGGGTAATACATGAATTCTTACACAAATTTCGTAAAAAAATCAGTATGACACTCATGCGATTGTAATAATTTCTTTATTACCGTTACCCATTACGCCATGCCAAGTCTTACAAAGTATCAGAGAAACCAGGCTTTTGGATGACTGCATGCTGATGGTGACCTGGTGTCGTTGCTGTAATCTGTAGATGGTTCTCACATGGACATTGGCATCAGCATGCAGTCATCATAAAGCCTGGTTCTCTTATACAGTTTTCCCTCGTTATTGCGCCCTTCAATATAGCGCTAACTCGGTTATAGCGGGCAGTAAAGCATGGTTCCCAAAATTTACGAACATTTTCAATAAACGCAAGTTTTCCAATGACACAATGTTTTCCCCCATCTCAGAGAACATTATCAGCTGATCAGTGCAATCACGTAACACCGGAAATACCTTTCAACAAATCCGAAATTGAAGTACGCAATTTAATCCTATAATTATAATATCTGGTAAAAAAAAAATTTCATTGTTTATCTGGACCAATGTTTGCAATATATTTTGATTATATTCAAAATTTCATTCAATAATTATAATAATATTAACAATAATTTCGGCGAAATCGCATGCGAAGTGATTGGTAGATTGCACAACTCATCGTTATAATTAACAGCAACCACGGTCAGATTACCGCTATTGACGTCTTGAAACAAACTTTAGTTGCAAGAGAATGGATACACATATGTATAATGTATATATATTATATCACTCTGAAACAGAAAATTCAAATCACATATAATTTGGAGCTTAGGCCTGTAAGCTTCTTGGTTCACCTGGAAATCAGCAAAGGGCAAAAGTTTTCCAACTAAGATTTATCATTTTTCTCACCAATTCCAGAATTGGCTCCAGTAATAACGGCATATTTGCCCGAGATGTCTCGACCTTGCAAGACATGTAGTGCACTGCTGCTACTGTCAAACTTCTGACGGAAGTCCAAGGGTGAGTCTTTGATCTCCTCTGCAAATGCCAGCCTTGGGTCCGTATATGTCGTTTTCGAGTTGATGTGGCTGTTGCACAAGGAAATAGATGAATGGCCATTCATCATCAGTAAGGGAGGTGGGTTTACAGTATTTTAGTTATAATATAACACTGTAAAGTTATATTCTTACCATATTTTCTACTTGCTCTACTTTATCCCATGACAGAGTTATCTCCCTTCGGATTCAACACTATATGACTTCTGGTTTTATTTGTCGCTCAAGGTTTGTTTGTATCCTTGCATTCATTGCATTCTAGGTTGTGTATGTATATAAATTCTATGAGACTGGATGTAATTGTGTAATGTAGGGGGGCAGTTAGTTTTGGGTAACGGCTGAGAGAGGTATGGCGTGTTACAGAGGGCTGAACCGATTGTGTCTCGGGCCCAGTGGGCCCAGTGGGGGTCCCAGATAAGAATAGGTCCCCACCAGCCCATGCTTGTTGTAAGCAGTGTAAGAGGATCGAGTGGTCAGGCACTTGGTTGATAATATGTCATTGTACCCTGACGCCATGGATCGTTGCTCACAGAATGAATCACTGGATTGTTTGGTCCAGACTTGATTATGTAAAAGACGCTTAGTTGAATATTGCTGAGTGTGGTGTTAAACAGCAAACACACTGCTGACAGACAAAAAATCACAATGGGGTGAATATGGGATTCAACCGAAAAGCAGCATATGCTGGCATGACAAAGGGGGGCAACTCTTGACAGCAATTTGAGGCAGATCATCTTCCGAAACCATTTTACAGTTAAAAAAGCATGCTTAAATGATTCTTCTCGGTCATTACTTTCTGATATGCCGGTCACATTGTCTGCTTAGACGAGTAAGGAAATGGCCGCGATATAATACACATGTACTTTTGTAAAATCTCAAAAGAGCCTTATTTTGCCTGCTCTGTGGACCATGCTTAAAAGCTGTGTTTTGTATGTATAGAAGAGGCCCAGTTACACATACTGCATGCCATATCAGACATCAGGCCACTTATCACGTTCAAAAATATGATGAGATATGGTTTCTATTCCTGTGATCTTCCTTTCAGATACCATTGAAGGGGTCATCCTTACGAAGGCACAGTTTCAGTCCCTGGAGATTCAGGTGTGGTTGGTTGGTTGGTTGGTTTGTTGTTAAGCGCTGCACTCAGCAAAATTCCAGCTTTAAGACAGCGGTCTGTAAATAATCGAGTCTGGACCAGACAATCCAGTGATTGATATCATGAGCATCGATCCACGCAACTGGGATCGATGACATGCATCAACCAAGTCAGCGAGTCTGACCACCCCATCCCGTTAGTTGCCTTTTATGACAAGCAAAGTCACATTTTTACGGCAAGCATGGGTTGCTGAAGACATATTCTACCCCGAAATCTTCACGGGTCCGATTCAGGTGTAAAACCTATCAAAATGTATGGGAAACAGACAACTTGCCATATATATCACCCCCCATTCATGAAACATATTTTCATGCACACACACACCCCCTTACCCCCACCAATCCACCCCACCCCCACCTGTCCACTCGCACCCTAATAATAAATGTCTGGTCCCTAATTGGTGTTCAAATGTTTGAAAATATAGAATTGCGTTATTTTTTAATTTCCATCAGCCCCACCCCCAACCCCTGTAAATAAATGACCAGTCCCAAGCAAGATCACTTTGCACATGGCATGGTAATAAACATATTTCCTAAACAACAAAGATATACACACAAGAAGATGAAAATCGGCATGGACTTAACATTGATCAGAGTGAGGTGTGTACTTACTCGACATAATAGACATTTCCATCTTCTGAAAACTTGATCTCCCAACCATATGGCAGCTCTGTGGTAACAGAAATGTAACTTGTAGCTTCAGACTGTCATTCCCACAATGTGTGAGTGAGTGAGTGAGTGAGTTGGGTTTAGTTAGGAGAGAAACATACTGTGTTTTCAGTGTAGAGCTAAACTGAATTTGGAAGTTAAATTTGTAGCTGCAGTGTTAGTATTTGTAGGTGTAGATATTAGAGCTTGGCCACAAAAATAAACAGGTGGTGAGGTGAAATGGGATTTAACAACATGTTCAAGATAATTTCACATATCATCCAAAACTGGCTCCCACAGGAGATATCACTTAGGTGAGATCAAGCCATATTAACATTGTAGACATTGCTACACTGAAATTGCATCACAATGCTTTGCAGACCATTGTGACGTCATTGGTTACCATGAAGTCACAATCATGCTTACCTCCTTTTATTCTCTTCTTCTTGCCAGTGCAAGGATGGTCCCACTGTGTGTTGGCAGACTCGTGGCTACAAAAGCATACAGTGGCAAGTAAATGAATTAATCGTGGCTACAAATACAGCAGCAAATAGATGCTTTAGGTTTTGGGTAGCAGACCTGGGTAGCCGTTTTTAAATAAGGGAGTTAACTGACTATAAAAAGTCTAGTTTCCACCCTTGCTGAACTAGGCTGGAATTTCGTAGTTCGATCATAGCGCAAGTTATTACAAGTTATGTCCCATCTATGTTCCTCCTATTGACCAATCAGATTCCACCTCTCATATCACTTGCATTTGCTTCAAACAAAATGGCATCGGCCTGTCAGGACAATCTGAGCAATAGTGAAGATCTATATTGTAATACAACAGGTCTTACCTCCCAAAGAGCATGAAATAACTTGACCACCTTGATTAAAAACATTGCAAAGATTTGGAAAATATCTATTGGCAGCCAGTTGACGTTGCACATGCTATGCAAATCCCGCAGTCGAACAAAATCTGCATGCCAGTCACCCAGCTGTCTAGGAACCAGATGTCTATTTTGTTTTGCAATTTTGATTGGACTGTGTATAGGCTCCGAAATTCCAGCCAAGCTGGTCTAGGGTGGAAACTGGACTTTTATAGTGAGTTGACTCACTTGCATCACAAAGATTGGATATACACGAAACTGGACAGACATTAAAATTGGCAGTAAATGTTTAGGAACACACTAACAGGCCAGACAACTTCCAATCATCAAGTGCCATGGCAAAGCTTCTCTTTGAGTCATGATATTATAGAGCTGCTTTACTGACCCTGACCTTGAGCCATGACAAGTGACCTTGAACATTGACCAGTGGCAATTTATGATATCACCACTCTCTAGATTGATGATATCAGTCTATTGTCACAGACAGATTTGCCTATCACCGCGAGATACATAAAGAGTGTTACGTGATTGTTAATTTACAACATGGACATTAGGGCTAATTTATCCCACCCGTTCACCTCCTGTCTGTTTAATATGATATGACATAATCATCAAAATTTACCTGCAAATATAGAAGAGTATAATTATGATATATGACATGTTTAGAAATCAGGAAACAAAAGAGTGAGTGAGTTGGGTTTAACGCCGCTTTGAACATTATTCCAGTTATATCACGGCGTGTCAGCTTAATGTGGGAGGAAAGCCCAAAGTGATGCAGGTCTCAGACGATTACCACTTCGGTGAAACCCACTAGCACGGGTATGGTGCTGACAAACCTAGAAACATAATATTGTAGTAGGAGGATGGGATGAAATAGCCTAGATCTCTGTTGATTGATGGCTTGTGGCAGTGAAAGTGTTAGTTTTCTTTTAGTGAAGTCATGGAGGTTGTTGGAGAGGATTTGGACGTTTTACCAGGTGATGATGTGATTGGGGCAGTTGCTGATATGTAATTCTAAGTAATGCCTATCAAACAATTCACGAGGTGAGTTAGTTTGGACTACCCTCTGTCCTTTAGTAGGTCAACAACACTCAACCTTTATGTCAGAGACTGTACTGATCCGTAGCAAGTGTGACATGAATAGGTTATGTCCTCTAGAGAATATAGCTGCATACAAATACATTGGGTGTTCCTAGCCTCTATTGTTAATTTGAGAATACAGTGGCATGGAAACTGTTTGAGTTCTTCGCTTTTCATAAAATTCATAATTCTTAACTTGAAATATTTTCAATCTAAAGATAAATGATTTGGTAATGAATAAGGGTATAACGGTCCATGGTATTCTTAAATTCTTAAATTTGAAGGTTGGTGCAAGTTCAACTGTGTGATATCTATAATCTATAATGTATATAGATATATCTGTGTTAGCCTTTCAAGCCATGAATGATCTGTCCTCCACCACTGGAATGCAAACACAAACTCACTTTTCTCCCTCATACTTTTGGACAGTGAGCATGGTGAGTGAGTGAGTTGGGTTGAACGCCGCTTTTAACAGTATTGCAGTTATATCACGGCGTGTCAACTTGATGTGGGAAGAAAGTCCGAAATGATGCAGGTCTCAGACGTTTACCACTTCGGTGAAACCCACGAGCACGGGTATGGTGCTGACAAACCTAGAAACATAATTGGGGCGAACCGGGATTCGAACCCACAATCATACTGGCGTGCCCAAGGGACGCAACTCTGCACACTGAATTTGACTGAAGCTTTATCTTTATTCAAACATAAATGACATATATACTGAGCTACAAAAAGTTCCTCTGACATTGAATAAGATTTATTGTTTTTTACCAAATCTGAAACACTTTTGGTTTGCAACGGATAAAAGACTCCTGTTAGTGTTCAAATGGTTTAATTTGCCATACTGACTTCTGAAAATGCGTGATTTCATAAAAAACATGAACATGCCAAAATGTCAATTTACAAATCAACAGCATTTGTGTCCACCTCTGGTTGCGATGCAAGCAACACACCTTCGTCTCATGGAATGGACCAGGCGTCGCACAAAGTCCTGTGTGATATCTGTCCATATCTGCTGGAGCATGTTTCGAAGTTCCTGGAGTGTCTGTGGAACACGCGGTTGACGTCGAATGTGCCGATCCATCTCATCCCACATGTGCTCGATTGGTGAGAGATCAGGGGAGTGAGCCGGCCAGGGGATGACATTCATTGTTTTGTTGAAGAGAATCCTGAACAAGTCGAACAATATGAGGCCAGGCGTTGTCATGTTGAAAGGTAATGCCTGGGCCATGACGATGCAAAATCGGTAGAACAACAGGGCCGATGATCTTGTTGCGGTAGCGCTGTCCATGGAGATTTCCCTCTACAACTATCAAACGGGTCCTCTGTCTTGCTGTAATCCCACCCCATACCATAACGCTGCCATACCATCTTCTTCCATGACACAATGATTGACGTAACGTTCACCTCAAAATCGGTACACTCGAAGCACTGTAGACATGCTTGATGGGGGTTGCCTGTCAAAATGGGACGTCTGGCGGGTCTTCTGGCGACAATCCCTGCACATCTGAGGCGACGACATCAATCAATTTTGAAGTTTCAAATAAAACTTACAAGTATCAAACTAAATGCTAAAGCTCTCTTTGATGTACAGAAGGTACAACACCTAAATCAACTTTCCTATAAGCGGACTTCAAGACTAGGGATGGGTATTGGAGGTTTAAAGTGTATAACAATATTTTGCAATGCACAAGGCCGTATTGCAATACGTATCACAATATATTGTATAATTCTAAATTTTTAATTGAGAAGCAATCTGATACATTAAGGTGTGAACTGAAGTTCATAAATGGATCAAAACAAGATGCTGGTACAACATAATGATTCCTTATTCAAAAAAGGCGCCGCCATCTTGGGGCCAAGGAAGCTTGCTCCTGGGTACCAAGGCATTTGGCAAGTACATAACATTAAACAAATGATAAAAAGCCCAATTTGAAATCAAACAATATATCGAACAGGAAAAAATGATATTGTGATACGTATCGTGGAAAGAATGAACCTCAATTTACCTATATACTGGTAATACCTAACACCCTTATTCAAGACAAAGATAAGTACAAATACACTTACGAACAAACCTGCTAGTAATTTTGAAACGAGTACAAAACATGACGAGATCAAGTACTCTCCATTTAATCTGTATTCGCAATATCCATGAGACCATCCTTCCACGAATACATAATAAACCCATAAACATGATGAATATTCACTGAATGAGACAACATGTCATTAATAACCACGGCACACAGCACAGGGCACACAGCTGATTCAAAAGTGTAGTGAGGATGCATGGCATAGGTTATTTTATTTTTTATCATAGCAACAATCTGGTTTTCCTCCCATTCCTAGAAATTTATTGCTGGAACTAGTACATCTGTTACTGCAGGGTGTAGGGTAGATTTCTACAAGTCTCTCAGGAAATGGAGCAAGGCTAGGAGTAGGGCTGTAGTGAATTAATAATTTCTCATAAGAACAACTGGGGGCGGAGGGTTAGCCTAGTGGTTAAGTATTCTCTCGTCATGCCGAAGACCCAGGTTCGATCCCCATGGGCACAATATGTAAAGCCAATTTCTTGTGTCCCACGCCGTGATATTCATGGAATATTGCTATAAGGGGTGTAAAAGCCCACTCACTCACTCACAAGAACAAATAAGTTGTCTTCAAAAACGTCTGTCATGGTATGCAAACTATATGTAGTGGCATTTGGGGTTGGAAGGTTTACAGTAAATCTTTGCAGGGATCTATTTAATATACGTGTACTTTCTCTTGGGTAATAGTATGGTACTATAATGTTGTTAATTATTAAGAAATAAAAATGAAGACTGATATTGAACAAAGTCAATTTGAGGATTGTTAAGGCTGCTTAGCCATCTTTCACATTTTGTCCTTTGAAAATGTCCGATGCCAGTTACACCGAAGTTGTTTTTATCACTTATGAATGATCACTGGCCTGGCACTGGGCTTCACACATTGTACCCATGTCAGGAATCGAACCAGGTGGTTAAAAAAACTCAGTGGTTACTACACATGCTACAAGTCGCTAATGTTCACATTTCTTTCTGACGATGCACACATTCCTTTTGACTTGTATATGGTTGAGCTTCAATCAACCAGTGTACGTAGGATCTGATTGTTCGATACATGTATCTAAATAGTTTTTGCCAGGGCTGTGTAAAACAATTCCCAATCAGACATTTTGTTCCCAACTCTTGAGATCTGTACCCGGGTAGGGTCGGGTAATAGGGGGCCGGGTACCTGGGTGGTAAATTTGGACTCGTCCCAGCCCTTATTGGGTGCATTTTCACTCACTGCATGCAATGGGCAGTAGTTGAGAATGAAAAATAATTCTCCAAATATTTCACAATATGGGAAACCTGCTTGCTCATTTCAGGCAATGGGCAGGTAATTGTTCTGCACAAAGCACGCAATTGTAATTGGTATTGTTTTACATGTTTTGTATTCAATAAAGTAAACTCTGAAATTAAGTGAATAAACTGTAATAAATAACAACCAAACAAATATGTGATATTAAGAAACTTTATTTTCCAAATAACACACATATCACATCACTGCTCATTTCAGTCACTGTTTGCACAGGAATTGTGGCTATGCCATGCACTATTGCACCACCATGGCGAGTTTCTGTGTGTGCGTGTCTGATTAACTCTACTACTGTTTCCTTGGTGACAATGTACTTGCCGTCCTTCTTCGTCACTTTGTCAACTCCATCCATGGAAGCTCCAAGTGATAACAGTATTAGAACCTACACCGAAACGTCACTCCTAATTGTAATAAAGAAGTTGTTCATCCATAAATTCTTATACTTACTTATTACTCCAACTTCTAAATGCCTATTAAAGATGTTATTCGTCATCTTCATTGAGACGTGGCAATCTCAACCATCACTTGCTTGATAATGGTGTTAGAACCTACACCAAAACGTTGTAATGTTTATCATATCCAAGATAAAACTATTTATAGTGCAACTGCATTAGTTTAACCTTTTGAAAATAATATACCATCAGAATGTTTGTAAAAATAGGACAAAACATAACTAGTTGTCACAAAGCCTTTGCTAATGCTCCGCCGGGATGATCAAAGGTAAACAGTGCATTTAGATGAAAGGTGAACTTGTTTACGTTATCAAAGATGGAGAAACTAATTGTAACTAAATGTAATACAATGAACACCTTTTAAACATGTTAAAAGGACAACTTGTTTCATTCATTCAGGTAAATTGATATCAAAACAATATACTGTATGTCAATTTCGACGTAATAAGCGCCCCGCTCTAATAAGCGCCCACTACGATATTTTCTAATATATTGGCTAGCGTACAATCCCAATTAGCACCCCTTCCGATTGATCAATGTACACAGGACTTATTTATTCGTGTATAATACGCATGTTATATGCATTCATAGTTATGGGAAATTAAATTCTGGAAAAAATATATCTGTCGTATATAAACATTTCAGGCTGTTAGCATAAACCACGAAATTTACGATCTTTCAACTCTGTTGTTTTTCACCAAAATAATATTCTAATAAGAGCCCCCTATTTCTAACTTTGAGAGCGCCCTGGGCGCTTATTATGTCGAATACGGTAACCATGATAACCCAACCCTTGCTTGTAAGCAGGAAATACAGCCTTGTGAGTAGATATAGTTCAGTGAAAATGATCGTTTAGTAATTTAAAAAAAATAATAATGGTTGATCACATTTATTTGTGCACATTAAAGTCGACATTTAGTAAGACGTATTATTTTCGAGACGTATTTTATTTGTGTTTTACAGTAGTTAAGAAACCATATAAATAGTAATTTATGATTTAGTGTTGATGCTAGTCCTGCACCATGACCGTGGAATATATTTATTTTATGAAAAAATAATAATCTAGAAATGCATACAAAAGCAAGTCTAGCCAGCTCAAGCTAGCTCTATTCAACATCAGCTATTCAACATCAGCATAGGGAATATTTTTAACTTTTAGAGTCAAGAAGGATATTGTGCAATATAAGATTTCAGAGACTAAATGTTAGTCTATGTTGATGCATCCGTGTGTGAAAACAATTCAGGGAACAGATCTTTGTAAAATAACTCGGTGCATAGATCCTAAAAAATTAACTTGGTCCTTTTGACTTCTGTGAATAAGATTTTAAAACTTGTACACGCCACTGTCCATTGCATGAACTTGGCAAGCTGTATTGCACATTGCACGCATTGGGCAAACGGCCTGTTAATGCATGCAATGGGCAGTTGCACTGATGTAACACATATACAGGGTTTCAGATGGCCGTCGGTCACCGGTCATAGACCGATAAAATTTCTATTTGACCGATGGTTTGTTTAAGTTGTTGGACTTTTGACCGATAGAAATGCTAAGCAAGCCGTCACACGTGTCATAATTTCATGATTAAATAGTAGGGATTATTCCACTCAGGGTATCGATTTTAATGCCCGATGAAATGCTCTCATAAAGTTTAGTGCCAATCGAGAGAAAGTACAGTACACATATTGTCCTGTTTTCGATCCGAGCTTTCAGCATCATATACAGTGAGTGTTCTCTCGCTATTGCGCCCGTCAATAATAGCGCTTACTCGGTTATAGCGGGCGGTAAAGCATGGTCCCAAAATTTACTTATGTTTATAAGAAACTCAAGTTTTCCAATGACATGATGTTTTCCCCCCATCTCAAAAAAACATAATCAAATGATCACCGCGATCACGTAACACCGGAAACACCAGTCAACAAATCCGAACTGAAATACGCAATTTAATCCTATTATTATAGTATCTGGTTATAAAAAGGTGTTCATTGTTTATCTGGACTTATGTTTGCAATATATCTTAAAGATTTTATAAAAAAATTTATTCAATAATTATAATAATTTTGGCGAAATCGTATGCGAAGTGATCGGTAGATCGCACAACTCACCGTTATTTATAACAACCACGGTCAGATTACCGCTATTAATGCCTTGAAACGAACTTTATTTGCAAGAGAATGGATACACATATCATAAATGCCATACCTTGACTCATTTAAAGTCATATTTGAGGCAATTTGACTATTAAATGTCAACATAACACTTTCGCAATCGAAATACATGTAGCGCTGGAAGTCCCTTTGGTGACTGGTCAATTTGTTCAATACGTAAATAATTAGATCTAATAATGTGAAATCTCCACAAAAACGCTGAAAATCGCGTTTTTTAAAACAGTGGTCCTCGAAAAGAGTCATCTTCCTCGTAAAAATATAATCAAAGATTTAAAAAAATACTCCGAAAATATTGTGTTTCCGGAGAACCGTCGCGGATTGTCCTGTTTTCGATCAGAACTTTCAGCATCAATTATGCCTTTATTATTATTCATGACACAATACTATTATCGTCGGATCATAGGTTTTCGGACATCATACGTTTTCAATCACGAATACTTGCACCATAACGGTAGGTGTCACACAGAAATTATAAATACTCAGATGATGGCTTGATTCTGAGATAAAGTTGTCCTTTATGAATAAGTGAATGAGAAGTTTTACACTTACAGTTGTTCATGTGATCAGCGAGAAAACTATGACTGTTTCTTCAGTGTCCGAAAACCCATAACCCTGGATATGTGTTGGAATAATGTCATGTTTGCAATGTTTTTTTCAACAATAGGTAAGTAAGTACAAGGCTATTTAAAAAAAATATATATTTCACCATGGGGAAAGGTCAGACATTGCACGCTTGTGACAGTTGTCCTTGTGTCTGGGGGATGGGGGGTGAAGTTGATGGCAGTATTGCTCACAGACCCGGCGGGTAGCCGGGTGTGCGGAAGCTATGCCCCATTTTTTAAAAGTACTGATTTAACTTCGAAATTTTACTGCATCCGGAATCTTTGTTTAAGTGACTTGTTGACTTTTGCCACTGACTTATTACATTTCTTGGGTCCAAGTCATTGACCTGTATACAGCTTTTTGTGTCAAAATCACTGATATACCATGTGACTAGTTGCATACTGTTAGATACTGTTGGAAAGACAATCAACTCTAGTTGAATGCACAAGTTGGTTACACTGTGTGCAGCAATATAACGATGTAACACTTTGTATCAAATGCATGTATACGTTTTTCTAACCGTGACGTCATGAGTGTGCCGCACGGAACAGTACACAAAGCCAGGCACCACTTAAGCCAGTTAGAGATAGGGATTTCAATGTTAGATTGAAGAAAATCAGCCATTGATAGTTTGAATGCATTTCTTAACAGAATAGAATTTGTGTTTGCCTATATGTAACATACAATTTACCGTAGTACAGGTTCAATACATTTCACGACCAACTAGCCATACTTGTAACAATATCTTTTTTAGTTCCGGTTTATGTTATGTTATGCAAGAACTAGAAGCTAGAGCTCCGGTGGTTGATAAACCTTGTGTGAACTCGGTGTTTTCTGTTTGTGCTTGGAACCCACAAAAATACAACTTGAAACAATACTTTTCATCTCACAGGATTCAGAGTTTAAATTAGTTTCGTAAAAATGTTTATGCAAACTTTAATTGCAACATCATCTAGCCGAGATTGTGATGGGGTCCTACAGTCAAGACATGACCCCATCGCGGCTCTCGGCTAATTATCACCATGATTATTATCGCATTTCTGCCCGAGGTAATGGTACCATGACAACAGATATTGGAAGTACGTAAACAATTATAGTATCGCGGTCTCCATATGTTATCACAGTATCTGTATCTCATAATACACACAACTGTTTACTGATGCAAATCCAGGCACAATTAATCTATTAAATTAATTAATTAATTCCATCAAGCTTAGATTAAACCCTATCTCAACTCGATTTTTTTTAGAAAAAAACCCATTTGTTTGGACGATGACCCTTTACCCAACCTAGGTCGTATGCATAGTGATTATTATGCATAATCCAAAACAGGAAGTGATGTAAACCACATAATCCACACATATCAAACCACAAAATAGTGATACCGCGATAATATAGTTGCCTGCCCTTGAGTCGCTCATGACAGGTACTTTGTTTACCAAACTCCATAAAGAAAATCATCATAAATCAATCATAAATGTTAGTCAGCGTTTACCATTACGATCCTTTATGAATTAACAACTGCTTTAATATAGCGTTCCATGCGATGACGTATTATTATCGATAATATCTCGTGGCGTCAAGTATTGTTCTTCGTAAATGAAAACGTATAACGTCATATTACATCAACTGAATTATCACCTCCCACCCCTCCCTTCTCCCCCCGCACCCCCCTTCCTACCCCTGCAACACCCAACACCCGCTCTCCGGCATCCGGAAATAGGCCAAGATTTGCTTGTGTTATGATCATCAAGTTGGAACGACAGTGACGGTACAGTACTGCACTCACTTGGCATAGTAGACTTTTCCTTCCAGCGTCACTCGCTCCTCCCAGCCAGGAGGTAACTCGTCCTCGCTGTCAGTGTCCATTATTTCGGCTGCTGGACGAGACATCTTCGTCCGTTAGATGAGGTAGTCGAATCTTGCTGGCTGTGTTTTGATCAGCAGGTAAAGGTCTATGCAAGGAGCTGCATAACTCCACACAGCGATATTCATACATAAAGAAGAACAAGAAACTATGGCAGTGTGTGAAGTTTTGAAGAATTTGTGTGATTATAGCACACATTACGGCACTGCGAGGAGTATCGGTCCCATGGTGTAATGGTTAGCACTCTGGACTTTGAATCCAGCGATCCGAGTTCAAATCTCGGTGGGACCTGTTTTTTAGTTTTCATTTAAACACAACAATCACATCAAACATATCTAGTGTAAATACCTGAAAATGAGGTCATCTTGCAGTTCTGAAATTTGTGAATAACACATGGCGCGGCCATTGACAAAATGGTACATAATGGTGGTACGTTCGAATTCGCAAGATGAGAGAGTGGTTATAACGTACTTTTGATTAATATTTCATTACCATATAATTAAATGGCCGGGGCATTTGGGGTGCAAGCTAAAACGGCACGTCCTCATTTGACGAAAACGGCTACTAATTGTCGCGCGAAAATGGCACCTCTGTTTTCAATAACTATAAGAACGATTTATGTAGTATTTATTTACACGCTTTCTTATGTTATGTTGTAGTCTTTATGATTTATTTACATTTTCACTGTCTTGTCTTCCACAGTTATTCACAGTTTCATAATAAAATAATAAATAACAGATATTATAAACTATAGTGTCCAAAAGAAACGATACCAACTTATTTTCAAAATTGTTTTTTACTAAGTGAATTGTCAAGTATGAAAACATGCCAATTCGTATTGCACATCCCAAACACAGCATAGTCGATAAAAAATACCGGGAACACGTGATCACTTCCGGGAAAAAACGTAAATTTCGTGAAAGTGACATTTCCCTCTCTAGCATGTTCTGCACGTGCAGAAAAACTGTATTAAACGGCTGATCAGACACGTTGATATCACAGCAACAAAAAGAACACAAGATATGCCACGTTTGACAGCCATCGAGAGAGAGAGAGCCGTTGGAATGGTCCAACAAGGAGCGTCACACGTCGACGTCGCCAGAAGGTTGGGCTGCGCACGCATCACTATCACCAGGTTGATGCAGCGGTTACGTCAGACAGGTCAGACGTCAGACAGGCCCAGGAGTGGAAGACCACGAGTAACCACGCCCCGTGAAGATCGTTACATCCGGGTATTACACCTGAGGAACCGCACCGTAACAGCGACGTCCACGGCGGCTACAGCACTGGGACACAGGATCAGTCGACAGACCGTCTACAGGAGACTACGGCAGTATGGTATCCGGCCACGTCATCCCTACCGCGGACCGCTCCTGACGCCTCGACACCGGAACAACAGACTGATCTGGGCCAGGCGAGTTCGACGTTGGCAACGGCGGGACTGGGCACGTGTTATGTTCTCTGATGAGAGCAGATTCCTCATCTTCAGAAACGATGGACGGCAGCTTGTATACCGACGATTTGGTGAACGTTTGGCGCCTAACTGTATCCAACAGGTCCGGCCGTTTGGAAATGGGTTAATGGTTTGGGGTGGCATATGTGGTGACGTCAAAACGATGCTTGTCTTATTCGTGGAAACCTGAATGCACAGCGTTATCTTGATGACATCCTACGGCCTGTTGTGGTGCCCTTTATTCAGCAACAGCCTCATGGACTCCTTTTCCAACATGACAATGCAAGGCCACACACAGCAAGATTGACACAGAACTTCCTTGCCAACGCCAACGTACAGGTTTTGCCATGGCCCGCATGTTCACCGGACATGAATCCCATCGAGCACTTATGGGACCACCTCGATCGGCAAATCCGACGTCGCCGTGTGCCTCCAGTCAACGTCCAGGACTTGGAACGATGTCTCCTCGAGGAATGGCAACGCATCACTCCCAACGTCATCAGACGTTTGACGTCATCAGTCCGTAGGCGTGTTCTGGCATGTATTGATGCTCACAGTGGACATACCCGCTACTGACTTGACTTTGAGACGTGTGGTGTGACATTTCCCGTTGTTTCTGTGATCAGTGCTCTAACGAAATGTTCATTTTTCGACCCCACCCATCTTTAAAGGCTTGTCATATTGGTTGTACAGATTTTATTGAAATGAAATTTTTGTACAGATGTTGTGAAAGGATTTCTCAAAAGCATAACACCAATCCTAAACTTCTGCATTGTTAAGTTTTTCTTTTATGTCGTTGCAAACAGGTGGTATCGTTTCTTTTGGACACTAGTTTATAATAATAGATAATACAGTTTCAGCTTGACATTGAGTTAATTTGAGTAAAGGTACTTAAAACTTCAAAGCATGTTATGTTTTCACAATGAGTTTAGTTGCGCCTCCCAATCAGAGTCGGCGAGTAAATTTGAGTAGAAGCTAATTTCTAATGTAAACTTGTTTTAAGGCGATTGACAATTCACAATTATTTGGTTTAACCTCACTGTGCCCTCACCCCAAATGTTGTTATCGTGGATTATAGGGGATTAAGAGACACAGATCACTTAATAGCTTGGTATAGTCTGTGTCATTAAAGTGAACCCACTTCTGAGTGTGAACTCGGTTCAGTAAGTGTCTAACTGTTATTTGATGATAATAGGTGAACAGTTTTCTCATGTACATTATTAAATGCATAGGGATGATTAAAATTATATATGAGTGATTGATGTCAATCTTGGAAGTGTATAAAATGGCATTTGCAAGTCATACTGCCATAACAAAATGGCTAATGCTCAAGTTAATGTTCTATTTGTTGCTAACTCCCAAGGTGGAGAGAACTTAGTTTTCAACGGACACAGATTCCGAATTAAGAACAGAAGAAACACCACCATGCATTGGCGTTGCTGCAGGAAGGACTGTCCGGCGACAATCAACACTGCACACAACATCATCACCATCTATCGTGACGTCCACAACCACCCAGAAGACAACAAAGGTGTTGTCGTTCAAGAGTTCCTGGCAAATCTGAATGACAGAGTTCGGACAGAGAGCAGACCTGTTCCTACCATCTACCAAGAAGAGCTGACTGGTAAGTGTCAAATATTAGTGTAGTCCAGTTAGTCTTATCACTCCATATAATAATTGTGAAAGTATTGACTGTTAGACATGGAGAAACGCCCAAAAATGTGGACTGCAGACACTATTCAAGACCCGAGAACCAAGCTCTTCGTTCAACGAGCCTCTACTCCGACCTTGTGACATAGACGACGTGTGGCTGAATGCATTAGAAGATGCTGATCTTGAAGATGCAAGAATCCTTAAGTTTGCGGATTATGGGTGGGTGGAAGCTGACAGGAGAGACGTGTGGAACCATTTTGGGACCCTGGGTTCCAAGACAACCAATCACTGGCTGGCACTCCAAGCTGAAGAAATCGGGCCCAAGTCATCCAAACATCTTTAAATTTATTGACATTATCAAGAATCGGCGTTTTGTCTTCCAGGCTGAGACCGCCTCCGTGGTCTAGTGGTAGAGCGTCTGCCCGGAGAGGGGAAGGTCGGGGGTTCGATCCCCGGCCGCGTCATACCAAAAGACGTTAAAAGATGGTACTAGTTGTTACCTTGTCTGGCGCTCGGCATTAAGGGGCTAAAACAAACTCGGTCGACTCGGAATTAGTATTCAGTGTGTGTATTCATGTTAAACTGCGGCATGGTATCTCAGTGGGCTTGCACTATACAATCGACATTAGTCCGGACTAGTAGAATCACAGACACAAACACGTGCATGCACGTCGCTATATAAGTGCAATAATCTTGAACGCTACGTAAAACCTGACCTCTTTCATGACAACAACGCCCGTGCTCACCGTGCACAAATCGCCAATGCTCACATCCAGCAGGACACAATCTATAGAATGATTGGCCAGCAATCAGCCCAGACCTTCTCCTATTGAACACACCTGAGACATGATAAGGAGACATGTGCGTCAACGTCAAAGACCGCCGACCACGTTCACCGAACTTGGCCAGGCGCTGCAAGAGGAGTGGAACTGACTCCATCAAATCGCCGTTGGGAGACTCATACGCAGTATGCCTCGTCGAGTGAATGAATGCTTACAAATCGTGGCGGTATTACGTACTGATCCAGAAACTTTGAAATTTCTCATCCTACCCCGATCGTCCTAAATGATAGTTGGCGGTCATAACATCGACTTGCGTACTTTACGACCGGTTGCAATGTGTTCCCCATTCATTTATTATTTTCAAACAATTATTACTAGAAACAGATATCTCTTACAATTGTGAAAATTTTAAGGCATTTGCGAGTATGTCCTACTTGTTTTGAAGAGTGAGTGAGTGAGTTGGGTTCAACGCCGCTTTTAACAGTATTCCAGTACACGGCGTTTTTGAAGAGCGTATGACCATAGATAAATAGTCCCTGTTTCTAGACATTTGCCATTGGTGAATGTACTGGGCATACTAATAAGCTTCATACGTGTAGCGAGTACATAATGCCAGGTAAAAACACTCTGATGAAGATTTGTCCTTATATCACGTCGCTGAGAGGAACACTGTGTTCTAAGTGCTGAGCGGACAACGTATGGACACTGTACGAAGTGGTGAGCGGTGAGCGGACATTGTACTGGACAGGCCTCAGTGGTGAGTGATGTCTCTCCTTTTGTCGAGAGCGATGTCTCTCCCTCATGATAAGATCTGGTGTCTCTCCCAAATGATAAAGTATGTGAGAAGGGGAATTGGCGTCTTCCAAAAGTAAACAACTAAAAAAAGCAAAACGGTAATAATTTTGAAGTTAAGATATTAGAACAAAATACAAGATAATATATTAGAATGTATAGATTTGAGAATTGGATTTGACAAAAAAGTTTCAACCGTTGTCAAAACGTTAAAAGGCTGAAAGCAGTCGCCGAAACACTGTAACTTTAAAGTCCAAAACACAACTATATAACACCCGTATCACATACATCACCATCAAATAACTATTTCTTGTTTGTTTCATGCTTGGCCACATCAAACGTGGGTTATTACTTTTATTTCCCGGGTGCCTGTGATTTTTGTTTGAGACAGGAATGCGGTCGGCTTCTGCTTCAAGACATACATTTTTTTCTCTTAATGGAGGAGTCGACCCATTAAATAGAGAATCTCCTACCCCACCCCCAACTCCTATTCCACCATATCCAGTGATTGGTTCCTTATGTAAAGAGATTTATTGGTGTGTCTACCAGGATTATTTTGATATTTGTGTACTGATGATGCATGGAAGTTTCTGGCGTGTTTTGAAACGGGCTCGTCAGATACCAGAACAATTCACTCGTTTCATAAAATTGGTATTACACGGAAGCTCGTTTAGTATTCTATATTTCAATTGCAATTGTATTCCACCGTTATACAGTTGGCCTTCACATTTCCCAACAAGAGGTCGAAATTTCTCCAAGTGCTTTTGTTAGGAGGCCCTTCATTCCTGCAGATATAATTTAGAACCTTTTGTGAATTGTAAAAAAAACATGTGTAGTGGGACCTGTTACGCGAGGTTGTCTTTTACAGTATTCCATACCTGGGTTACGCGAGAGTGTGGCTGACACGAGAATGTGCCTGCCAGTATTCCATACCGGTTACGCGAGAATGTGCCTGCCAGTATTCCATACCGGTTACGCGAGAATGTGCCTGACAGTTTTCCATACCGGTTACGCGAGAATGTGCCTGACAGTATTCCATACATTACAGTATTCCATACCGGTTACGCGAGGATGTGCCTGACAGTATTCCATACCGGTTACGCGAGAATGTGCCTGACAGTATTCCATACATGACAGTATTCCATACCGGTTACGCGAGAATGTGCCTGACAGTATTCCATACATGACAGTATTCCATACCTGTTACGCGAGAATGTGCCTGACCGTATTCCATACATGACAGTGTTCCATACCGGTTACGCGATAATGTACCTTACAGTATTCCATACATGACAGTATTCCATACCTGTTACGCGAGACCGTGCCTGGCAATATTCCATACCTGTTACGCGAGAATGTCTCTTACAGTATTCCATAGCGGTTACGCGAGTGTGTCTCTTAACAGGATTCCATACCTGTTACGCGAGAATGTACCTGACAGTATTCCATACCTGTTACGCGAGAATGTCTCTTACAGTATTCCATAGCGGTTACGCGAGAGTGTCTCTTACAGGATTCCATACCTGTTACGCGAGAATGTACCTGACAGTATTCCATACCGGTTACGCGAGAATGTCCTTGATAGTATTCCATACCGGTTACGCAAGAGTGTCTCTTACATGATTCCATACCTGTTACGCGAGAATGTGCCTGACAGTATTCCATACCTGTTACGCGAGAATGTCTCTTACAGTATTCCATAGCGGTTACGCGAGAGTGTCTCTTACAGGATTCCATACCTGTTACGCGAGAATGTACCTGACAGTATTCCATACCTGTTACGCGAGAATGTCCTTGATAGTATTCCATACCGGTTACGCGAGAGTGTCTCTTACATGATTCCATACCTGTTACGCGAGAATGTGCCTGACAGTATTCCATACCTGTTACGCGAGAATGTCTCTTACAGTATTCCATACCGGTTACGCGTGAGTATCTCTCACAGGATTCCATACCTGTTACGCGAGAATGTACCTGACAGGATTCCATACCTGTTACGCGAGAATGTACCTGACAGGATTTCATACCGGTTACGCGAGAATGTACCTGACAGTTTTCCATACCGGTTACGCGAGAGTGTCTCTTACAGGATTCCATACCTGTTACGCGAGAATGTGCCTGACAGTATTCCATACCGGTTACGCGAGAGTGTCTCTTACAGTATACCATATACCGGTAACGTGAGAGTGTCCCTTACAGTATTCCATACCTGCTAGACATTTTGACTCTTGTCATTCTGCATCGGCCTCGATTGTATCTTCGTGATGGCTTTCATAAAGTCGTGTCACGTCATGGAATATATCTGACTGGTTTATTACTGTATCCAGTGCCTATAGTCATCATACATTAGTCAATGAATACTGCTGCAGAAGTATCTGGAAGTTCTTACGTTACCCACCTGACGAATACACCAGGCATATTCCTTCCATTGTTGGGACACTGCCAAGGTTTGTTAGTCCTACACTCACTCACTCACTCACTCACTCACTCACTCACTCACTCACTCCTTTGTTTCTTTGGCTTCCCCTTCACGTCTAGAAGATTTTCTTCTTCTTTTTACAAAGTCAATATCCATTACGTTTTTCTCCATTTCTTTTTATAGCTTTTCTTTTTCTTTTTGTCAACCATGATTTTAAAAGATCAAGTTCCTTATTTTAGGGAGGTGGGTCAATGTCTAGTATTGTATAACCAGTGTTTTTAAGTTGACATTTTGGCTGAGGGGATAGTCTAAAGGTTGATGCGTTCGCTCGTCAAGTCAGATATCCGGGATCGATTCCAAACATGGGTACAAGGTGTGACGTCCATTCTTGGTGTCCATCGCCGTGATATGGCAGGAATATCTTAGTTGGCGTAGAACCCGACCCCTTCATCCTACGTCGGCCCGCCCCCTGAGGGCGGAGGGTCGTTGGTTCGATCCCCTGGCCGCGTCATACCAAAAGGCGTGAAAAAATGCAACTTGTAGTCACCCTGCTTTGCGCTCGGTATTCAGGAGATAAAACAAGGGGGCCAGCATTGTGTGTCTGGGTGGGGTATTTGTGTTAAATTATGGCATGCTCTCTCTTTGGGGTAGCACTATAAATCAGGCATTAGTCCCGACTATAGTACAAGCAGACACACACACACCCCTCTGCACGCCCGTGTATACACGTCACTATATAAGCGCAATAATCATGAACGCGACGTTGAACCAATTTCACTTCGCCTCTGTACGTCGAGTCCTCTGCCAGTTTCTACATACCGTTTTTCTCTGATACGACCGTCAACGAATTCAATTAATTCTTTGACAACAAATTATTGATTTTCAACAGATCTCTTCCACTTTTGAAATTCGTATCCTTGCAATCCAATATTATCATCAGTATTTTATCTAGGAATAAGTTTGAATTTACAATTTTCACAACCGGCAGAAACTCTTCACTCATTGTCACAAATACTGTTCAATCTGTAATACCATGTGCGGGTGTGAATCACAAGGTACCTGTACACACATGCTTCATGCATACTTCGTCCACCGAGTATGTGAATATATTTATAAGCTAACGGCTCTCACCGCTTGATATCCAGTTATTCCCGATACCAAGTCAAACACGTGTTGTTTTCTTTGTTGTTTAACGCCGCACTCAGCCATGTGTTCACGTGTGAGTTATGTGTGTGTAAGTTGCATCGCTAAGTTTTTGTTCCTAATTTATATATCTATTCTACGCAGCAAAACACGGTACAAATATTTACATTCTAACAATTAAAAAAAAATGTTGTTGTCCCATAATTTAAACGCGTGCGAGAGGCCTAAACAAGTTGGGATGGGGATGGCTGTGGATGCTGGGTGGACATAATGTGTTAACGAAAATACTGGAAAAATAATATGCTGGCAGTCTGTCAAGAATTTGTTGTGAACACAAATTGTATGTTTTAAAGAAGTGACCGAAAACAATATCTCCAATAATAATCCTATATTCCTCCCCAAATGAAATTAATAAATAAGAAGACCCTACAAAACTGGAATAACTTGATATAAAATTACTATATATTTATTACCACCTTTCCTTCTCCTCGATGGTAACCCATGCTCCCGCCCAGCATACCTCGATACCTCGATGGTAACCCATGCTCCCGCCCAGCATACCCCCCCCCCCCCCCCCCCCCCCCCCCCCCCCCCCACACACACACACACCTCACCCGCACCAACACATATGGAAACATATGTATCATTCTTGGTGTATTACGATTGTTATGAATTATATCTACATTGAATATGTCCATAGTTCGATATAGAATTTTCTCAGTATATACTACTCAAATGAAGTTAAGGATGACCGATTCTTTCATATTATGGTTAATCTGGCATGGCATGACAGATTAACTGTAACTATAAGACGGAATTTGAGTGGTATGATAATTAAATATCAGTGTACACTGGTTGTGCCATGGATATATTATTCAACGTGAACAACAGAAGCAGAGTTTTCGTCCCGGGTGTTATACTGCTGTATTGTTGAACGTAACGCCGAGTCATACCACACCCTCAAGTCACTGTCAACAATAGATCAATCAAACATGTAGTAGTCAAACAGTAAATCATTGAGCTCAACCTAGAGGAGCGGGTGGGTAGGCCTGATGTAAAAGAATGCCTGGAGTGAGTGTGGGTTGGTCTTGGGTTAGTGAGTGAGTGAGTGAGGTGCTGACAAACCTAGAAACATAATTGGGGCGAACCGGGATTCGAACCCCCAATCATAGGTTTCTGGCGTGTCACAGGGACGCAACTCTGCACAGCGAATCGCGGCGCCTTAGACGACTGGGCCACCCGTGCCCCCGACCTCTTAATAGGCAATGGCCTATGCCGTCCATAGGGTAGTCTCTCATACAGATCCAGGAAAAAGAAATATTCAAAACATTCGAACCCAAGTAGACAATACATTGGCAAGTCTAGATTCGGTCTCTGACAAGGAAGCGATTCTGTGGGCTCCTATCGAAATTTATTATATTATTAGAAGACAAATTTAACGAAACAGATTAAAAAAAATAAATCTTTTCTTTCCTATTTTAATTATAGCTCATGTCTACACATAGGCAACACAAAACGAACCTTATGAATCTTAAACCTTCTAAACGATACGTACCTTAGCCGTCCCCACCTTCCCGTCGGCCTTACGCAGTGGGTGGGCGTGTGGTGGTTTCATAATGGACAAGCAGTATAATTCTTCTCTTAGTGTATGGAGTAGGGTAAACTCTTGACTTAATTTTGCCGGTACGGGAGATGCAGACACCGCACAGCAAACGTAACCAGAGTCTACACATTACTTGCAGCTAACATTGTAAAGTGGACAAGTGGCTCGGGCATTCCAGTTTGGGACATGGCCGTTATATTGCAGGTCATATTATAGAACTACTCCACAGACGGTGTTGTAATGACGTATGGCAAACAGTTTTCACATCTATTACCGATTCATTAATTCTTGTCATGATATCAGTAATGTTTTATCGATATCATTATTTATATACTGATATCCTTACATGAAATATCAGTAATTTGATTAATTGAATGACTGGGTGAGTGAGTGAGTGAGTGAGTATAGTTTTACGCCGCTTTTAGCAATATTCCAGCAATATCACGGCGGGGGACATCAGAAATGGGCTTCATACATTGTACCCATGAATGGTATCGAACTCGTATCGACGACGTGACGAGCGAACCATTAGGCTAACACACCGCCCCTTATTGAATAACTGATATGACATAAACGAATTACTGATATATAAAACGAAGGAATTCGTGATATCAGTATTTCAGTTACTACCGCACGTTCCCCAACCAAAATTTCATATTCGCTTATCAACAGACGATTAACAGGGCGGCGAGAACGTACGGTAGTCTTAATAGCCAATTAATTAATGATGAATTGAAATTAAATATGTTATTATCAATTGATGATATCATTAATCCAATTCATAATATCAGTAATTCTAGTTATGATGTAAAACATAGCAACTTTTAATTACATCAGCATCCATGTAACTGATAAAATATCGTAGTTGTGTGTATTATACTGTGTTGGTTTGGTTGGTTGGTTGGTTGTTTGGTTGGTTGTTTAACGCCGCACTCAGCAATATTCAAGCTATATGACGGCGATCTGTAAATTATCGAGTCTGGACCAGACAATCCAGTGATTGACATCATGAGCATCGATCCATGCAATTGGGATACGATGAGATGCATCAACCAAGTCAGCGAGCCAGACCACCCGATCCTGTTAGTCGCCTCTTACGACAAACATAGTCACCTTTTACGGCAAGCATGGGTCATTATACTGTGTTAGTCGTCCTTGGTTGATGTGTTAGTCGTCCTTGGTTGATGTGTTAGTCGTCCTTGGTTGATGTAATAGTCGTCCTTGGTTGATGCGTTAGTCGTCCTTGGTTGATGTGTTAGTCGTCCTTGGTTGATGCGTTAGTCGTCCTTGGTTGATGCGTTAGTCGTCCTTGGTTGATGTGTTAGTTGTCCTTGGTTGATGTGTTAGTCGTCCTTGGTTGATGCGTTAGTCGTCCTTGGTTGATGTGTTAGTCGTCCTTGGTTGATGTGTTAGTCGTCCTTGGTTGATGCGTTAGTCGTCCTTGGTTGATGCGTTAGTCGTCCTTGGTTGATGTGTTAGTCGTCCTTGTTTGATGTGTTAGTCGTTCTTGTTTGATGTGTTAGTTGTCCTTGGTTGATGTGTTAGTCGTCCTTGGTTGATGTGTTAGTCGTCCTTGGTTGATGTGTTAGTCGTCCTTGGTTGATGCGTTAGTCGTCCTTGGTTGATGTGTTAGTCGTCCTTGGTTGTTGTGTTAGTCGTCCTTGGTTGATGTGTTAGTCGTTCTTGTTTGATGTGTTAGTCGTTCTTGTTTGATGTGTTAGTTGTCCTTGTTTGATGCGTTAGTTGTCCTTGGTTGATGTGTTAGTCGTCCTTGGTTGATGCGTTAGTCGTCCTTGGTTGATGTGTTAGTCGTCCTTGGTTGATGTGTTAGTCGTCCTTGGTTGATGTGTTAGTCGTCCTTGGTTGATGTGTTAGTCGTCCTTGGTTGATGTGTTAGTCGTCCTTTTTTGATGTGTTAGTCGTCCTTGTTTGATGCGTTAGTCGTCCTTGGTTGATGTGTTAGTCGTCCTTGGTTGATGCGTTAGTCGTCCTTGGTTGATGTGTTAGTCGTCCTTGGTTGATGCGTTAGTCGTCCTTGGTTGATGCGTTAGTCGTCCTTGGTTGATGTGTTAGTCGTCCTTGGTTGATGTGTTAGTCGTTCTTGTTTGATGTGTTAGTTGTCCTTGTTTGATGCGTTAGTCGTCCTTGGTTGATGTGTTAGTCGTCCTTGATTGATGCGTTAGTCGTCCTTGGTTGATGTGTTAGTCGTCCTTGGTTGATGCGTTAGTCGTCCTTGGTTGATGCGTTAGTCGTCCTTGGTTGATGTGTTAGTTGTCCTTGGTTGATGTGTTAGTCGTCCTTGGTTGATGTGTTAGTCGTCCTTGGTTGATGTGTTAGTCGTCCTTGGTTGATGTGTTAGTCGTCCTTGGTTGATGCGTTAGTCGTCCTTGGTTGATGCGTTAGTCGTCCTTGGTTGATGTGTTAGTCGTCCTTGTTTGATGTGTTAGTCGTTCTTGTTTGATGTGTTAGTTGTCCTTGGTTGATGTGTTAGTCGTCCTTGGTTGATGTGTTAGTCGTTCTTGTTTGATGTGTTAGTCGTTCTTGTTTGATGTGTTAGTTGTCCTTGTTTGATGCGTTAGTTGTCCTTGGTTGATGTGTTAGTCGTCCTTGGTTGATGCGTTAGTCGTCCTTGGTTGATGTGTTAGTCGTCCTTGGTTGATGTGTTAGTCGTCCTTGGTTGATGTGTTAGTCGTCCTTGGTTGATGTGTTAGTCGTCCTTGGTTGATGTGTTAGTCGTCCTTTTTTGATGTGTTAGTCGTCCTTGGTTGATGTTATAGTCGTCCTTGGTTGATGTTATAGTCGTCCTTGGTTGATGCGTTAGTCGTCCTTGGTTGATGCGTTAGTCGTCCTTGGTTGATGTGTTAGTCGTCTTTGGTTGATGTGTTAGTCGTCCTTGGTTGATGTGTTAGTCGTTCTTGTTTGATGTGTTAGTTGTCCTTGGTTGATGTGTTAGTTGTCCTTGGTTGATGTGTTAGTCGTCCTTGGTTGATGTGTTAGTCGTCCTTGGTTGATGTGTTAGTCGTCCTTGGTTGATGCGTTAGTCGTCCTTGGTTGATGCGTTAGTCGTCCTTGGTTGATGTGTTAGTTGTCCTTGGTTGATGTGTTAGTTGTCCTTGGTTGATGCGTTAGTCGTCCTTGGTTGATGTGTAAGTCGTCCTTGGTTGATGTGTAAGTCGTCCTTGGTTGATGCAGGTACAATTTGTATTATGCAGTTGATACATGTGCTCCAAGCTCCGCCGCGAGGTACTAAATTTATTTACAAGATAGTATCAATATTTCGTATCAATAATTATGGTGGTGATATGCAGTTATGAGCCCTGATGAAAGACATGCATGTGTCTCCGGTACGTTTAGTGTTCTAATTGCTTTTCCACGACCACCGTTATTGGTAACATCCTGCAACACCCCATTATTATATTCTAAACTTTAAGGGTTATATAAATATTTGAAAATATCTAATAGTTAATTTCACAACATTCTATTTTACACGCCTTTTGAAATTTAACTGGGTGTATCTACGATGTATGTAACAGTATGTAGTGTTGAACTAACAGACCCCCTTTAAGTGTTTTTGTACATAGACTTATGACCTACATATTTTGACTAACTAATATAACAGAAATAAATGTATATTATAAACCAGAGACCATATAATATGATGTGGTCTCTGTATAAACTGTTATAAAATAACATCGTCATAATTGTAGGGGGGCGGTCGGGTAGTCTAGTGGTTAAAGCGTTGGCTCGTCACGCCGAAGACCCGGGTTCGATTCCCGACATGGGTACAATGTGTGAAGCCCATTTCTGGTGACTCCCGCCGTGATATTGCTGGAATATTGCTAAAAGCGGCGTAAAACCATACTCACTCACTCACTCACTCACTCACTCATAATTGTAGGCGGAGTGATTTTAAGGCCGCTTTGAACAGTATTTAAGTCGCACAACGACTCGCTTGCCGTTCCGCTACTGTTGAATCCATTCGACTGGAGATAGCGTAAGGACACCCGTAAAAAAAACTCGCAATAACTGTTTACCAAGAAGCTTTACATATCTTTTAAATTATGTATGGTATGCATACACGTCCAGCTTTTTAAATTTCAAAACGTTTAGTAGTCTATGTACCTAAAAAAGAAAAGTTAAAACGGTATCTAGGCACACAACCACCCGTAACGACCATTGTTGAGTTGACATGGAGACTGATATTTTCTTTAAAATGTTATCATTTTTATTTGATCATAATTTTTGTTCGTTGATGAAAAGAAAACACTCATGGTTCTTTATTTCTGAAAATAAGCAACTTTCGGTTAAATTAATAATAAACAATAACAATCTGGATCGATACATCATCGATTGGATGAAACGGATACAATCATGGCAACGCGGTAAACTCCACATGCATCGTGATCCCGCTATTACAATCCTTTTAAATATCTAACTTTATTTTCTATAATTATATACATGGATAATTAATTTGGGTAATATTTATCGCCTGTTTATCGAGTTTGTAAATGATTTTATATCAAATTTTCGCTCGCATTAGAAAGAATTACGAATTTAAACTCAGTTAAATTCGAGATACCGGAGATGTAATATGAAAATCTTCTGACTCATCAAAAAGTCATTCTATTTAAATTATTCAGCTTTTGTATTGGTATGTTGTAAGACCAGTCCACTTTGGGATAAAAGGAACAGGTAGGGGACTAGCTGTCCACTGGACCATTAACTTTGTTTTTTTAGTCTGCAGTGATTTTCGCATGTAGTTATTTTGTATGGATACCACTGCATTGTTTACAGCGATTCTCACACAGTAAGCTGGTCCGCCGTGGTATAACTGAACTACTGTCCTAAGCCGCGTTAACTTCAGTCACTTAACTGAACCATGTCCGAATGTCAATAGTTTATTGAAGGTGAGCTTCGGTACCATGTTAATGAGGTGAATCAATCGAACAACCCCCCGCAAAAAAATAAAATAAATAAATAAATAAAATGTACGTAAATTTTCCACATTTTCAAAAAGCCTCTGCACCCCCTCCTGCTTCTATTTCCACTCAAAACACCCGGCATGCTCGCTTGCTAACCCCCATGCACCCCGATTCTAGGTAGATTTTGTATTGAACCATGCTGCCTGTTATTGAGGTCTGATTTATACCCTCTTTTCCTCTCTTGACTGTCCAGGGGCAGAAGACTGCGCGAGACGTCAGTACGCGGAGAACGCTACAGGTGTCGACACACCCCCCCCAGCTCCCTACACCCGGTGCTGCTACATGTTCCCTTAGACATAGAGTCAGCAGGTGCCCGTAGATAGAAGCATTGTGTCTTGAGTCATCAGGTGCCCGTCGACGTACTGAAGTATCCCGGGGAGCAGGTGTGTTCACATGATGGAGGTAAGCATGGTAGAGAAGGGTGTAAGCACATGTTACCACAGACACAAAGAGAGAATCTCACCCTCGTGTCTTTTGATATCAAATATATTAGCACGAGTTGATAAAAGTGGGAAAACTCCGAGGCTTGCCGAGGATTTTTTGCCACTTTTATCAACGAGTGTTGATATATTTGATATCAAAAGACACGAGGGTGAGATTTTATTTATCATCCAACATCATTTTTCCAACTTTTTCAATTTGTAGACAGTAATTAGCAGTGTCTTCAGTGTAAAAAGTACTGCTAACAGATTCAGTAGCAGAGCCATTAGTGATGTCATTTGATTGTGACGTCATGGTAACCGGTGACATCACAATGGTCTGCAAAGCATTGTGATGTAATTTCATTGCAGCGATATCTACAGTGTAGATATCACTTGATCTAATCCAAGCGATATCTCCTGTGGGAGCCAGTTTTGGATGATAAAGGTCAATATATAACACCTGGGCTGTTAAATCCAACTTTTCAGATGATAAGTAAACTAATGCAAATAAATGTTCTTAGGAAGGTTCGTTGCCGAAATATTACTGATCGAATGAGAAGACAATGAATGCGTAAGAAGACTAGGCAATGTTCCCTCGAGAAAAGAGCCAAGATAAAACATCTGTTGCAGTGATAATGGTGACACATTATTTCTAAGTATCAAGGTGGCGGCATATGTATGATTATGATATGATAAAAACATGAATAAAGTAGCGGTATCTCAAATTGAATTCCATATTATAAATATTTGAAACACAAATCACTGATTTTCGTAGATATTAGCATGAAACAACAACTGAACAATAAAGTTAAATTAATTGAGGCCTCGTACATTTGTTTCGCATATAAATACGAAATCTTATGATGAAAACTCCAGATCTTATTTGAATTGTAATCTCACATGTAACAGGAACTCGTGCCATTCCTGGGAAAGACGAATTGCCAATCCTGGTCTTCAAACAAGTTTAAAAAGCTTTTATTGTTCATACGATATATATCGTAATCCAATATGAAATCCTTCAAGAGAGACACGATTTTTCATTCGTTATGTCCGGAATGGCACGAAATGGTCACGAATGGACGTTTCGGCAAAGCAGATGCATAGTTTCGTAAAGCTCTTTACTTACCGATCTGCGGCTAATGCTACTCTTCCACACAGACGACGAATCCCACGAATTGATAAATTTTAGGATTCGTTGTTGAATCGTTATCAGTTCGTGAAATTCTTAACTGATTCGCATATATTCGTAGTTAGTTCTTACAATTCTTGAGCTATCGGGAATTCGTGGCAAAAGCTTTGAGCTGTTCAAGTTTTGGCCACGAACTCCCGATTCAAAAATATCGTAGTTAATTCGTAAGAAAATCGTAATGCATTCTTAGGTATCGTAACTGAATCGTTATCGATTCGTAGGCATTCGTAGGTATTCTTAACTCATTCGGGGATTCGTGAATTCGTGGCTTTACGACGAATCGGCTACGAATCTGTCACGAATCCTACGAATACACGCCGAAGCAGGTATGAAGCTCACGATCCAATCACGAATCAGCTACGATTGCCGGCAAATTGGGTATATAAGGAAATTAACATTGATTTCATGTCATTAGATGCTGACGATTGTTGATACTCCAGTTCCAGGGCTAATAATACAGCTGCTCTATGTTGGACATCTTGAGGGAAAAAAACCCAAATTGTCAAGAATAGTCACGATGTCATGTTTATTCGTACCTTATTCGAACATGCATTCGGCGTACTCTTAACTGATTCGTAACTGATTCCTAACTTTCGTACAGTATTCGTAATAGCTTCTTGTAAATCGTAGCGAATTCTTGAAAATATTCATGCGAATCCAGCCGAATCCCACGAATATTCGTAACTCTATCGTAACTCTATCGTAACTAGATCGTAGAGCGTCACGAATTGAACCAGAATATTTGCTAAATTCCACGAATCCTAAAATTTACAAATCGTGGCGATTCGTGGGATTCGTGCTCTGTGTGGAATAGTAGTATAAGCGATCTTAGCGCTCAATACGATCGTAAGTTTATGTTAAAGTTTGGGAGTAATGACGCTCGCTGACCTAAGTTTTGCTTTGTGAAACGGTACCCCGATTAATGATTCAAACTACTAATGTATCAATCTATTGCGTCATCTCATAACATATTCCTCTTTTGACGAAATAATAAAATAATAAAATGAATATGTATCTTTAAAAATGAAAAGACAAATGTTACTTTCCTAATCACGTTCTCCTAGTTTGGACCGCCGTGATATTGCTGGAATATTGCTAAAAGCGGCGTAAAACCATTTTCTCTCACTCACTCTCCTAGTTTGGTGTGTATTTCTCTACTGAAATAAGTTTAACGACTGGACTTTGACCAAGTGATAACAACGCCCTGCCTAAATTGTTTTATTGTACTACTCGAAAATAACTTTAAAAAATTGGAATTATATTGACGGTGTGTTACCAGTTTGCCTTCAACAATACTGACCCGACCTGTGGACTCTTAAAATATCTTAGAAATATTTTCAAAAAGTTTTGTATGATAAATGAATAGGGAATTTGTGTATTGTCATATCACGTATTGCCATAAGTCTCTGGTATAGGATATTGTAGAAAACGTAGTCCATTAAATGCTCAAATTCCTATAAACGTACACCGGCCTTTGAAATCATCTGCTCGTGGGTGAGTATGGTATTATGCAGTTTTTAGCGACATTCCCGCCATGACTGCGGGTGACCCCAGAATGGGTTCACACATTGTACTCATGTGGGGAATCGAACCCGGACCTTCTGCATGACGAGCGGATCTTCAGCCGTAGGGATACCCCACCGCTACATAATAGTCTTCAAACAGGAACATTGTTGAGTCCTAATTGATGTTCATTTCTACGGATGTGAGACTCCAGGGCACTTGCAGAAAGCGATCTTAGCGCTAAGACTATTGGAAGCCTATGTTAAAGTATGGTAGTTACGATCATCTTAGCGCTAAGATCGCTTTGTGCAAGTGGGCCCAGGTCCCCTGACACTGATGGTGGGCTTCAGGTCAGCCTTACTTGTCAGAATTTGCTGATTCTGGGTTCGAGTCCCGTTATTTTAAAATCTTGCATGCCAGAACTATAACCAAATGTATAACTACACTAAGCCAACTTGTTTTGTCCATGTGCTAGCACCAGAAAGATAAGATGATGCTTGCATGATACAGGTGTGTGGTAATGATGGCTGATGCCGATGGCTGCCATGGCTGTTGTTTTAAGTTGTTGTTTTGTTTTTTTCTTTCCTTTTTCTTTTTCTTCTTAAATGGTGCCTTTACATAGGATGGCGACCTTTGTGCCTCCCTTGTGCGACCATAGAATTTGCCAGGTCGTCGTTGGAGGCTCAAAGGAGGCAGAACGGTTGCCTAGGTCGTTCCAAGGTGGTACACAGGAGGTTCAGACATCGCCATGGACGCCATGGTCGCCGTGAATTTTTGAACATGTTCAAAACAGTCGCACAAAGGTCGCCGATGAGGTTGGTTGCTCAAAGGTGTCTCATAGGAGTCAGAAGGGAGGCACAAGCATTGCCGTTGTTGCAGAATGAAGGCACAGTGATCGCCCAATGGTCGCCAGGTAATAGATGCGTTCTGCTGAAATACTGTCCCGTAAATCTGGGCGATGCTTCTGCCTCCCTTGTGTCTTCTTTGGGCGACCAACAGCGTGCATTGAACGATGAGTATGGCGACCGCCGTGCCTCCCTTCGGCGCCCACGGCAACACTTGAGACACCATGGCAATGCTTCTGCCTCTTTTCTGCCTCCTTTGAGCTACCTGTAGTGCCTCCTCAGCCTGCCTATACATAAACAGAGGGCTTGTACCTGCAGTGTTTCATTGTGGTTGCAGACGTTGAACAACTCGAGCAGTTACTGCTGAACAACTGCTGGAGCAGTTACATAGAAACATGAGTTTCTGGGTTTAGGCGACCATTGAGCGTCCTGGCCAGTTTTTGATCGCTCGAATGTGGCACAAGGTCACAGCCCTGTGTAATGGGGGCTTATTTTTACTGCTGTCGTGTGAAGTACTTGTGGGTGTTTAAAACTATCCCAGTGTGGATGATCTGTCAATCGTCCTTTTATCAACTCAAGGAAATGTTTCCGATGGAATTGACGAATAAATAACTAAAGTTAACTGTTGTGGAATCCCTTAAATGTAATAAATACTATTTGATATGTTCTATTTCATAATCATCCCACCAACATTTTTAAACATATTGTTTCATAGTTTTCTGAGGAAGAAGCTATTTATCAACTACATTTTACAGCTGACACGATTATTGTGAAATTAGAAAATGAAAACAATATTTTGTTTGCAACGCGATATTATATAGACAGATGGAAATGTATAGAAACACACACATTTATAGTTTTGAATCAAACTTGTATTGAGCCGTTATATTTCGACACCGCATTTCAAGATGATAGTATCATCCAAGATCCTCCATTGGATTGTATTCTGTTCTTGCTGCGCTGCTGAAAAGTGCGGCTGTTATACATATAAAAGCAGCACCTTGAGTAGAATGTGCTAACATTGTTGTGCCTGTATGAGAAAAATGTATTCTGTTCTTGCTGCGCTGCTGAAAAGTGCGGCTGTTATACATATAAAAGCAGCACCTTGAGTAGAATGTGCTAACATCATTGTGCCTGTATGAGAACAATGTATTCTGTTCTTGCTGCGCTGCTGAAAAGTGCGGCTGTTATACACATAAAAGCAGCACCTTGAGTAGAATGTGCTAACATCATTGTGCCTGTATGAGAAAAATGTATTCTGTTCTTGCTGCGCTGCTGAAAAGTGCGACTGTTATACATATAAAAGCAGCACCTTGAGTAGAATGTGCTAACATCATTGTGCCTGTATGAGAACAATGTATTCTGTTCTTGTTGCGCTGCTGAAAAGTGCGACTGTTATACATATAAAAGCAGCACCTTGAGTAGAATGTGCTAACATCATTGTGCCTGTATGAGAACAATGTATTCTGTTCTTGTTGCGCTGCTGAAAAGTGCGACTGTTATACATATAGAAGCACCACCTTGAGTAGAATGTGCTAACATCATTGTGCCTGTATGAGAAAAATGTATTCTGTTCTTGCTGCGCTGCTGAAAAGTGCAACTGTTATACATATAGAAGCACCACCTTGAGTAGAATGTGCTAACATCATTGTGCCTGTATGAGAACAATGTATTCTGTTCTTGCTGCGCTGCTGAAAAGTGCGGCTGTTATACATATAGAAGCACCACCTTGAGTAGAATGTGCTAACATCATTGTGCCTGTATGAGAAAAATGGAATGTATTTATGACTCGGTGTACAAGCTGTTCCAAGCACCCTGAGAGAGCTCCTCAGACGGGACAATCTGTGTGTATATCATCCACCCTGATAAAGGTGATAAGGCACACATACCCACATCTGTGTGATCAGATACAAATGTCACAAGGAAGATAACGACAGCAATAAATACATTTATTACTTTCCCGTGAAGAGATCACCCGTTTAATAAACATACAGCTTTATTACACATTGTGTAATACCAAAACGCGTGCTTATGTACTCTCGGAACACGTTTCACGAACAAATAATGAAAGCTCTCAACATCCCTTGGCGTATTCAACGACATTGTGTGTGGAGATGATAGATCACTGGGAGGAGCTTATGCACACACGATGACCCCAGCAACCTTGTTGCTAGGCTGACGTCACATGGTATTGTTTCGCCGATGGATCTTGCAACAAAATTCAACAAATTACGTCATCTTGTATTGTGACGTCATTGTAAACTTTGAGCTGCAAGGCCCCGTTCCACAAGGCGATCGTACTCTAGCGCAACGAGAGTCTTTAGTCTAAGTTAAATTATGTGAGTTGTGATAGCCTTAGCACTACGATAATTTTGTGGGACGAACGCCTGAATTCTAAAGGTGGACCATTGTATGATATTAAATTCATACGTTTCAACTTTTGACGTGTTTGAAGTATTATTCTGTTAAACTCAATTGGATTATGCCATGGATCGTGTAGGTGTCAGCCTATTTACACTCAACAGTATAATTCTAAAAACATTATAAATGACAAGTAATAAATAAAATACTAAACTCGCTCTCGTGTAAAACCAATTTTATGAAACTCGTGAATAGTTGTGGTATCTGACTCGCTTTCGCTCGTCAGATACCAGAACTATTCACTCGTTTCATAAAATTGGTATTACACGGGAGCTCGTTTAGTATTCTATATGTATGCTCGACAGTTGCGTAGACACTAAATAAACATATAACTGGGATGACAATAATTTACTGGCGGAAACAGTAACTTGATTTGAGCTAATAACTGAATATTGACACTAATTTTTTTTATCATAATACTTTGTCATCCGTTAACTCGGTACACTGTTCCACTTGTCAAAATAGACCCGTGAAGATCCGGGGTAGAATAGGTCTTCAGCAACCCATGCTTGCTGTAAAAGGCGACTGTGGTTGTCGTAAGAGGCGACTAACGGGACCGGGTGGTCAGGCTCGCTGACTTGGTTAATGCATGTCATCGTATCCCAATTGCATGGACCGATGCTCATGATGTCAATCACTAGATTGTCTGGTTCAGACTCGATTATTTACAGACCGCCGTCATACAGCTAAACTATTGCTGCTTGCGGCGTTAAACACCCAAAAAACTTTAAAATAGTTCAATGACCCTTAAAGTTGTGTATGTGTTAAGAAGAAAGCCCCAACTAAAATTATTTTCGCTTTCAAACTATACCATATTGCTAATTTGAATTGGAAATAAGGAAGCTTGTATGCAGAACCAGGACACAACATACACGTCCAGGTGGCATGTCAAAGAACACTTGCGTTTCTTTGAAAGTCAATTTAAACCAAACCTTAAAAGTCTTAATAGCCTACGAAGCCAAAATTTTGTCTTAATAATATTCTGATATGATAAATAACCACTTAAAAGTACATACGATATCCTCCATGTGCTTGATTACAACATTATGGTGTTATTTGCCTGCATAAGTCTCGTGTTTAATTATAACATACAGTAAACTACGTTTATTACGAACACGCTTATAACGAACTGACCGATAGAACGAACCTATTTTTTAGTTTCAGCCATTTGTTGTATATATGCTGTATATATGCTTATAACGAACTACAGTTATTACGAACTAAAATTAAGGGTCCCTTTTAGTTCGTTATAACCGTAGTTTACTCTATTGTAATGTGTTAGAAATATTCGTGACAGTAGAAACTGTTGTAAATGTATTTGTAGTGATAGTCAGTGGCAGCGGATTGATTGAAGTGGTAGTAAAATGTCGAGCGCTGTCGGTAGCAGCGAGTGGTTGGAGCTATCTGTCCCTAGTTGATGTTTATGAACATGTCATGCTTGATCATTAACAACAAACAGGAACAGTCAATTCGAACACACTCACTCACTCTTTCAGAAGACACCCCAAGATGTGGCGACTGCGGAAGGGGGCGTGGCTGACTCCGAGACAGGGAAGGAAGGGATGAAGCGCGGCAACTGGGGCGGCAAGCTTGAGTTCATCCTCACCTGTGTCGGCTACGCTGTGGGCCTCGGCAACGTTTGGAGGTTCCCCTACCTGGCCTTCAAGAACGGCGGAGGTACAATACAGAAACCTTATTGGCCTTTCCTGCTTAATCATTGATTATCGAAATCTGGTGAAATTGGGTTTAACGTCGCGTCCAAGATTTTTGCACGTATATAGCGACGTGCATGCCCGTGTGTGTGTGGCTGCTTGTACTAGTCCGGACTGATGCCGATTTATAATGCTGGCTCACTGAGATACCATGCCGCAGTTTAACATGAATACCCCACTCAGACACAGTATACTGACTCCATGTTTTAGCCCCTTAATGCCGAGCGCCAGACAGGGTAACAACAAGTACCATCTTTTAACGTCTTTTGGTATGACGCGGCCGGGTATCGAACTCCGGACCTTCCGCTCTCCGGGCGGACGCTCTACCACAAGACCACGGAGGCGGTCGAAATCTGATAAGATGGAAATGTTACCTTGATATACTGCTTTACTTTTGATAGGGATATTTTAGCCTTCCATGATTCATCTGATCATCATAATATGTTAAGTGAATATCCCTATCATAAGGTGAGTAGTATATGTCAAGATGGATTGCGAGAGATGTATTTCAAGAATTCATGCTACGCCAGTGTAGTGATGGAGCTTCTCCCGCAGAGTGGAAGGTCGGGGTTATATCCTCTGGCTGCCTCGTACCAAAAGACGTTAAAAATGGTACTTGTTGTTACCCTGCCTGACTTTCCGCATTAAGGGGCTAAAACAAGGACTGGTCGGCTCGGAGTCAATTACGTATGTGAGTGGGGCATACATGTGAATCTGCAGCATTGGATCTCAGTGGGCTAGCAATAGAAAACCCACATAAGTCGGGACCAGTGCAAGCAGCCACACACATGTCCATGCACGTCGTTAAATGAGTGAACGAACCTAAAACGCGAGTCTAAGTGCCATTTTCCCGCCTCAAGTAATCATCAGCAAATGTTGTACAGGTGCGTTCCTGATCCCCTACTGGATCATGCAGCTGTTCGTGGGGATGCCTCTGTTCTTCATGGAGCTGTCATTCGGCCAATTCGCCAGTCTTGGCCCCATCACAGTCTGGAAGGTCAACCCTCTGTTTAAAGGTAGTATCACTGCTAACTCATTGTATGGGCCCGTTTCACAAAGCAATCGACCACTATGTACAACTGGGCTCAGGCCTATATTTTGGGAGTTCTTCCATTGTACTGTTATGTAATGTAATATGTATCCTACTTCTTATGTCTTATGTAGTCCGTTGACAAATGCAGCCTACATCTTTTGTAGTCTGTTGGCATGTGTAGCCTACTTCTTTTGTAGTCTGTAGACACATGCAGCCTACTTCTTATATAGTCTGTTGGCATGTGTAGCCTACTTCTTATATAGTCTGTAGGCACGTGTAGCCTACTTCTTTTATAGTCTGTAGGCATGTGTAGCCTACTTCCTATGTAGTCTGTTGACACATGCAGCCTGCTTCTTATGTAGTCTGTTGGCATGTGTAGCCTACTTCTTATGTAATCTGCAGGCACGTGTAGCCTACTTCTTATGTAGTCTGTTGGCATATGTAGCCTACTTCTGATATAGTCTGTAGGCATGTGTAGCCTATTTCTTATGTAATCTGCAGGCAAGTGTAGCCTACTTCTTATAGAGTCTGTAGGCATATGTAGCCTACTTCTTATGTAGTCAGTAGGCACATGCAGCCTACTTCTTATGTAGTCTGTGGGCATGTGTAGCCTACTTCTTATGTAGTCTGTGGGTTTATGTAACATACTTCCTGTGTCGTCTGTGTTGTCTTAAGGTATAATTAAGGTACTTTACCTATTCTTTGTGTGTTATCAAGACAGTAGGTATGTGTAGCGTACTTCATATAAAGTATGTGTTGTCTGTAGGATTATAAATCATACATGTACATGCAGGATCAGGATGGGTGTTACATGTAAAGTAATTGCCATATAGTTTGTGTTATTAAGATAATAGGCATATGTAGCATGCTTCCCATGCAGGCTGTGATAATATTATCGAAGGTATCTGTGACGTCCTTCACTGCAGGGCTCGGCTACAGCATGGTGATCGTGTCGGGGCTCATCGGCGTTTACTACAACGTCATCATCGGCTGGTGCTTCTTCTACTTCTTCTCCTCGATGCAGGGAACGTTGCCCTGGTCTCACTGCAACAATGAATGGAACAGCCCCAACTGCATCGTAGACAGCCGGGTCGCCAACAACTCTAATGCCACCCTCAATATAAGTAGGTACCCACCCTTGTCGTTATCAGTTTGTACCGTTCACCATTGTCTGGGGTAGGAACCACCTTGTCAGTGTGAGAGGGCAGAGTTTAACCATTGTCTGGGGTAGGAACCACCTTGTCAGTGTGAGAGGGCAGAGTTTAACCATTGTCTGGGGTAGGAACAACCTTGTCAGTGTCAGGAGGTAGAGTTTAACCATTGTCTGGGGTAGGAACAACCTTGTCAGTGTCAGAAGGCAGAGTTTAACCATTGTCTGGGGTAGGAGTTTAACCATTGTCTGGGGTAGGAACAACCTTGTCAGTGTCAGGAGGTAGAGTTTAACCATTGTCTGGGGTAGGAACAACCTTGTCAGTGTCAGAAGGCAGAGTTTAACCATTGTCTGGGGTAGGAGTTTAACCATTGTCTGGTGTAGTAACAACCTTTTCAGTGTCAGAAGGCAGAGTTTAACCATTGTCTGGGGTAGGAACAACCTTGTCAGTGTCAGTAGGTAGAGTTTAACCATTGTCTGGGGTAGGAGTTTAACCATTGTCTGGTTTAGGAACAACCTTGTCAGTGTGAGAGGGCAGAGTTTAACCATTGTCTGGGGTAGGAGTTTAACCATTTTCTGGTTTAGGAACAACCTTGTCAGTGTCAGAGGGCAGAGTTTAACCATTGTCTGGGGTAGGAGTTTAACCATTGTCTGGGGTAGGAACCACCTTGTCAGTGTGAGAGGGCAGAGTTTAACCATTGTCTGGGGTAGGAACAACCTTGTCAGTGTCAGGAGGTAGAGTTTAACCATTGTCTGGGGTAGGAACAACCTTGTCAGTGTCAGAAGGCAGAGTTTAACCATTGTCTGGGGTAGGAGTTTAACCATTGTCTGGTGTAGTAACAACCTTGTCAGTGTCAGAAGGCAGAGTTTAACCATTGTCTGGGGTAGGAACAACCTTGTCAGTGTCAGTAGGTAGAGTTTAACCATTGTCTGGGGTAGGAGTTTAACCATTGTCTGGTTTAGGAACAACCTTGTCAGTGTGAGAGGGCAGAGTTTAACCATTGTCTGGGGTAGGAGTTTAACCATTGTCTGGGGTAGGAACCACCTTGTCAGTGTCAGTAGGTAGAGTTTAACCATTGTCTGGGGTAGGAACAACCTTGTCAGTGTCAGAGGGCAGAGTTTAACCATTGTCTGGTGTAGGAACCACCTTGTCAGTGTCAGAGGGCAGACTTTAACCATTGTCTGGTGTAGGAACCACCTTGTCAGTGTCAGAGGGCAGACTTTAACCATTGTCTGGTGTAGGAACCACCTTGTCAGTGTCAGAAGGTAGAATTTAACCATTGTCTGGTGTAGGAACCACCTTGTCAGTTTCAGAAGGTAGAGTTTAACCATTGTCTTGGGTAGGAACCACCTTGTCAGTGTCATTAGGTAGAGTTTAATCATTGTCTGGCGGCACATTCATATGGCACTGTCTGTGTGTAGAATACAATCATACTTACAGCAAACACTGTGTAGTCACAATATGGTTGTATAGCATTGGTGTCATGTTTCTTCCACAGCGATGTACAACACAACCATCTCAGCCAGCGAGGACTACTTTCTGTGAGTATGTCCCTGCACCGATGTGCGGCAAGTCTTATTAATCGAACATGCGTCAATATCTGTTCCACGTTTAAAGACTACGTGCCCTGCAGCTGTCTTCCATTCTACTAAAACACTGAAGAAATCTGGATTCTGATTGGTCAAAGCTAATTTAAAATCTAATTAATTCCCATTAACAAGCCTTTTCACACAAAAACCCATATGAATACGTCGATATTTAGACATTCTTCACACAGATGCGTATTTCAATGTGTGACGATAAGAGCCTAGGAAACATGATGATATCTAATTACCGTATTCGACGTAATAAGCGCCCAGGGCGCTCTCAAAATTAGAAATAGGGAGCTCTTATTAGAATGTTATTTTGGTGAAAAAATATATTTGTTGTTGAGTTGACAGATAAATTTCGTGGTTCATGCTGACAGCCTGAAATGTTTATGTACGACAGATATATTTTTCCAGAATTAAATGCCCATAATTAAGGGTGCATATAACACACGAGTGCGTATTATACGCGAATAAATAAGTCTTGTGTACGTTGATCAATCGGAAGGGGTGCTAATTGGGATTGTTCACTAGCCAATATCTTAGCAAATGTCGCCGTGGGCGCTTATCAGAGCGGGGCGCTTATTACGTCGAATACGGTAAGTAACATATACACCAAATACTGTGTCGGTTGACAATGAAGTGTAACCGATTTAGGTCAAGTTCGGGGAGGAAAGTTGATTATTCTGAATATGTTATACTGTTTCTATAGAATTATAAACCAACTGCTACAATGGTTGAAATTCGGCTATCAAAAGTTTGTTGATAAATAAATCAGCTTCTTTTTTTGTCATCATTTCTGCAGTCTGTTAGCCCCACATTGGAAGGTGGCATGTTGATTTCCAAGAAACGACTTATATATATTCGGCTGAAGCCTCGCCCAATGTTTATTCGGCTTACCTAATATGACACCGTATACGACACCTAAAACACCAAAACTAATATTATGCTAAACCCGCATCTGTACTACAACTATCACTATTGCAACGGGGGCACGGGTGGCCCAGTCGTCTAAGGCGCCGCGATTTGCGGTGCAGAGTTGCGTCCCTTGGGTACGCCAGAAACCTATGATTGTGGGTTCGAATCCCACTTCGCCCCGATTATGTTTCTAGGTTTGTCAGCACCATATCCGTGCTCGTGGGTTTCACCGAAGTGGTAAAAGGCTAAGACCTGCATCACTTCGGGCTTTCCTCCCACATTAAGCTGACACGCCGCGATGTAACTGTAATACTGTTAAAAGGGGCGTTAAAGCCAACTCACTCACTCACTCACTCACTCATTGTTGCGACACTCGGTTTTCAAGGAACGACATGATATAACTCTGCATATGTACTACATTTGGCAGTATCATGACAACATGGGTTATCTCTTGCACAGTGGCTAATACCCTGACACCCGGTGTTTTAGGAATTACGTGCTGAAGATGTCTGACGGGTTGGAGAACATGGGTGGCCTCAACTGGCGCCTTAGTTTGTGCCTGCTGTTGGCGTGGTTTGTTGTCTTCGGAGTACTCATCAAGGGAATCAAGTCACTAGGGAAGGTAGCTGCATATATATGATATACGATTACTTATCGTGAAACCCGTGAAGAACCGGGGTAGAATTGGTCTTCAGCAACCCATGCTTGCTGTAAAAGGCAACTGTGCTTCTCGTAAGAAGCGACTAACGGGTGGTCATGTCATGATGCATATCATCGTATACCAAATGCGTGGATCGATGCACATGATGTCAATCCTTGAATTGTCTGGTCCAGACTAGATTATTTACAGACCGCCGTCATATAGCTGGAATATTGCTGAGTGCGGCGTTAAACAACAAACAAACAAACAAACAAAGATTCGTGGATTCAAACAGTATGCTACTATTATAGGAATGACTATACTGTTTCGTGGTATCTGTGTCTTATACCTGTAAAACTAGGGACCACGGAGTTTTGATTTAACCTTTTTACGAGACGAGTTGGTGTCGAAATTAGTGTTACTTAAGGCTCTGTCATCACGACGTTACAACCTCTTCTATGACATATCAAAGAAAAGAAATTCAGGTCAACGCAGTCTCATGTTATAATATTGCATTCAACCCTGGACTATTCCCTGTCCTAGCCTGACTGTGACTGGTGTGTTCCCTGTCCTAGCCTGACTGTGACTGGTGTGTTCCCTGTCCTTGCCTGACTGTGACTGGTGTGTTCCCTGTCCTAGCCTGACTATGACTGGTGTGTTCCCTGTCCTAGCCTGACTGTGACTTGTGTGTTCCCTGTCCTAGCCTGACTGTGACTGGTGTGTTCCCTATCCTAGCCTGACTGTGACTGGTGTGTTCCCTGTCCTAGCCTGACTGTGACTGGTGTGTTCCCTGTCCTAGCTTGACTATGACTGGTGTGTTCCCTGTCCTAGCATGACTGTGACTGGTAAATTCCCTGTCCTTGCCTGACTGTGACTGGTGTGTTCCCTATCCTAGCCTGACTGTGACTGGAGTGTTCCCTGTCCTAGCCTGACTGTGACTGGTGTGTTCCCTGTCCTAGCCTGACTGTGACTGGTGTGTTCCCTGTCCTAGCCCGACTATGACTGGTGTGTTCCCTGTCCTAGCCTGACTGTGACTGGTGTGTTCCCTGTCCTAGCCTGACTGTGACTGGTGTGTTCCCTGTCCTTGCCTGACTGTGACTGGTGTGTTCCCTGTCCTAGCCTGACTATGACTGGTGTGTTCCCTGTCCTAGCCTGACTGTGACTTATGTGTTCCCTGTCCTAGCCTGACTGTGACTGGTGTGTTCCCTATCCTAGCCTGACTGTGACTGGTGTGTTCCCTGTCCTAGCCTGACTGTGACTGGTGTGTTCCCTGTCCTAGCATGACTGTGACTGATAAATTCCCTGTCCTTGCCTGACTGTGACTGGTGTGTTCCCTGTCCTAGCCTGACTGTGACTGATAAATTCCCTGTCCTTGCCTGACTGTGACTGGTGTGTTCCCTATCCTAGCCTGACTGTGACTGGTGTGTTCCCTGTCCTAGCCTGACTGTGACTGGTGTGTTCCCTGTCCTAGCATGACTGTGACTGATAAATTCCCTGTCCTAGCCTGACTGTGACTGGAGTGTTCCCTGTCCTAGCCTGACTGTGACTGATAAATTCCCTGTCCTTGCCTGACTGTGACTGGTGTGTTCCCTGTCCTAGCCTGACTGTGACTGGTGTGTTCCCTGTCCTAGCCTGACTGTGACTGGTAAATTCCCTGTCCTAGCCTGACTGTGACTGGTGTGTTCCCTGTCCTAACCTGACTGTGACTGGTGTGTTCCCTGTCCTTGCCTGACTGTGACTGGTGTGTTCCCTGTCCTAGCCTGACTGTGACTGGTAAATTCCCTGTCCTTGCCTGACTGTGACTGGTGAGTTCCCTGTCCTAGCCTGACTGTGACTGGTGTGTTCCCTGTCCTAGCCTGACTGTGACTGGTGTGTTCCCTGTCCTTGCCTGACTGTGACTGGTGTGTTCCCTGTCCTTGCCTGACTGTGACTGGTGTGTTCCCTGTCCTAGCCTGACTGTGACTGGTAAATTCCCTGTCCTTGCCTGACTGTGACTGGTGTGTTCCCTGTCCTAGCCTGACTGTGACTGGTGTGTTCCCTGTCCTAGCCTGACTGTGACTGGTAATTCCCTGTCCTTGCCTGACTGTGACTGGTGTGTTCCCTGTCCAGCCTGACTGAGAATGGTGTATGTTGCAGGTCGTCTACTTCACCGCCACCTTCCCCTACCTTCTGCTGACGGCGCTGCTTATCCGAGGTGCAACACTAGATGGAGCCTCAGATGGCATCAAGTTCTACCTGACGCCCGACTGGAGCAGGCTTGCCGACTCAGAGGTGACGATGCTTTAGGTTATATTTGTGCTTCACAAATCAGAAAAGTTTCCATCGTCACTCACACGAATAACTATGAAGTGGGTGGAACAGATTCCACATGATACAGATGCCACCAAAGACCATTTGATAACCCATGAGGATGGGGGAAAGGGATTTAATCGAAAATATAAGCCCCAGAAAATGCTTGAAAAATATAATTATGCTTCAGACCGACGAAAAATAGAAATTGCCTGCCACAAAAATAACATTGTGCGAGAAAAATTTAGGCTGATACTTTTCATAAAAGAGAAGAAAATGAAGAAAAAGGCTCCGTAATTTATATGTTTGGTCAGATTGAACGCCATTGTTCATCTTCATCCTCTGACTATGGCTGCTTCCAGGTGTGGAGTGACGCAGCCACTCAGGTGTTCTACTCCCTTAGTGCCTGTTCCGGGGGCCTGGTACTCATGGCCAGCTTCAACAAGTTCGACAACAATTGCTTGAGGTATGCCTCTAGTATCCCTGTGGGTTCGAATCCCGTATTCGTCCCGATAATGATCCTTTATCTGTCCACATGATTGGGTCTACCAACTGCGATGCTTGGGCTCCCTTCCTCGTAGTAACTGTTCCACGTAGTAATGCCCAACTCTCGAGTTGTTATGGCGTTCATTTCGTTCACTTGACAACCGTTTTTTTCCAAACCCAGGGACGCCTTGATTGTTCCTCTCGTGGATTGTCTCACGAGCTTCTTCTCGGGATTTGTGGTGTTCACTGTGCTGGGGTTCATGGCGTACAACAAACAGGTCAGCGTAGCCGATGTTGCCGCTGGAGGTAGGTGTTGCTGCAGGCAATGGATGTTGCTGTAGGTGAGACAAGTGTTCTCTACTTGTAAGGTAGGTGTTCGCTAAAGGTGACGCAAATACATATTCACTGTTGGTAAGGTAAGTGATCGCTGAAAATGAGGCAAATATTCATCGTTGGTAAGGTAGGTGTTCGCTGAAGGTGAGGCACATGTTCACTGTTGGTAAGGTAAGTGATCGCTGAAAATGAGGCAAATATTCATCGTTGGTAAGGTAGGTGTTCGCTGAAGGTGAGGCACATGTTCACTGTTGGTAAGGTAAGTGATCGCTGAAAATGAGGCAAATATTCATCGTTGGTAAGGTAGGTGTTCACTGAAGGTGAGGCACATGTTCACTGTTGGTAAGGTAGGTGTTCGCTAAAGGTGAGGCACATGTTCACTGTTGGTAAGGTAGGTGTTCGCTAAAGGTGAGGCAAATATTCATCGTTGGTATGGTAGGTGTTCGCTAAAGGTGAGGCACATGTTCACTGTTGGTAAGGTAGGTGTTCGCTAAAGGTGAGGCAAATATTCATCGTTGGTAAGGTAGGTGTTCGCAAATGGTAAGGCATATATTCATCGTTGGCAAGGTAGGTGTTCGCTAAAGGTGAGGCAAATATTTAACGTTGGTAAGGTAGTTGTTCGCTAAAGCTGTTGATAGGTTGGCTGTAGTGAGATGGGTAGGTGTTCACTGTTGATAGACATGAGTTGGCTGTGGTGAGATGGGTAGGTGTTCGCTGTTGATAGTCATGAGTTGGCTGTGGTGAGATGGGTAGGTTTTCGCTGTTGATAGACATGAGTTGGCTGTGGTGAGATGGGTAGGTTTTCGCTGTTGATAGACATGAGTTGGCTGTGGTGAGATGGGTAGGTGTTCGCTGTTGATAGACATGAGTTGGCTGTGGTGAGATGGGTAGGTGTTCGCTGTTGATAGACATGAGTTAGCTGTTGTGAGATGGGTAGGTGTTCGCTGTTGATAGACATGAGTTGACTGTGGTGAGATGGGTAGGTGTTCGCTGTTGATAGTCATGAGTTGGCTGTGGTGAGATGGGTAGGTGTTCGCTGTTGATAGACATGAGTTAGCTGTTGTGAGATGGGTAGGTGTTCGCTGTTGATAGACATGAGTTGACTGTGGTGAGATGGGTAGGTGTTCGCTGTTGATAGTCATGAGTTGGCTGTGGTGAGATGGGTAGGTTTTCGCTGTTGATAGACATGAGTTGGCTGTGGTGAGATGGGTAGGTGTTCGCTGTTGATAGACATGAGTTGGCTGTGGTGAGATGGGTAGGTGTTCGCTGTTGATAGACATGAGTTAGCTGTTGTGAGATGGGTAGGTGTTCGCTGTTGATAGACATGAGTTGACTGTGGTGAGATGGGTAGGTTTTCGCTGTTGATAGACATGAGTTGGCTGTGGTGAGATGGGTAGGTGTTCGCTGTTGATAGACATGAGTTGACTGTGGTGATGTGGGTAGTAGTTCTCTGTTGATAGACATGAGTTCGCTGTGGTAAGATGGGTAGGTGTTCGCTGTTGATAGACATGAGTTAGCTGTGGTAAGATGGGTAGGTGTTCGCTGTTGATAGACATGAGTTAGCTGTGGAGAGGTGGGTAGGTGTTCGCTTTTGAAAGACATGAGTTGGCTGTGGTGAGGTGGGTAGGTGTTCGCTGTTGATAGTCATGGGTTGGCTGTGGTGAGGTGGATATGTGTTCGCTTTTGAAAGACATGAGTTGGCTGTAGTGATGTGGGTAGGTGTTCGCTTTTGAAAGACATGAGTTGGCTGTGGTGAGGTGGGTAGGTGTTCGCTGTTGATAGTCATGGGTTGGCTGTGGTGAGGTGGATATGTGTTCGCTTTTGAAAGACATGAGTTGGCTGTAGTGATGTGGGTAGGTGTTCGCTTTTGAAAGACATGAGTTGGCTGTGGTGAGGTGGATATGTGTTCGCTTTTGAAAGACATGAGTTGGCTGTAGTTATGTGGGTAGGTGTTCGCTGTATGTGGACAGGAGATAAAAATATATGAAGTGCCAGAAACCTATGATTGTGGGTTCGAATCCTGATTCGCCCCGATTATGTTTCTTGGTTTGTTAGCATCCTACCCGTGCTCGTTGGTTTCACAAAAGTGGTAAACGTCTAAGACCTGCATCACTTCAGGCTTTCCTCCCACATTAAGCTGACATGCCCTGATATAACTGGAATACTGTTCAAAAACAGTGTTAAACCCAACTCAATCACTCAATCATAAGACTGCTATGTGAAATAGTAGTCAGGAGATAGATGTTAATTTGATATGAAATTATCAACAAACTCTTTACAAGTACCAGGTAAAGTTTCTTCGTTAACTCTTTAGAGGTATACTCAGACTTATGTTAGTATCAGTGAGTTTATTTTCGAATTATACATTTGATAAGGTGCTGCTACCTTTCTCAAGAAGGCATCTCATTGCCGTACTTTGTGAACTTTATCAGCGGTCAACAGCGTCTTCCTACTTTGTTCATGAAGTGAAATCTCCAGGATGTAATATTACATCTGTTATGCAAAGACGAGAAACGTGAAGCCCAGTGGTCAAAGGCTGTTTCATTCACAGTCAAGTCCCGTTAATACGACAGTTGTCTTTATCCGACACTAATGATGGGAACCGATTAAATCAGTGTTATTTAAACCCGTTAATCCGACAGATTCGCACTCCGTCTCCGACACAGCTAGTTTGCAACAAATTGCTGAAATCTCTCATTAATTTCGTTAAACCGACACAGTGTACTTTGAAGGCTTACGCCCCTTGGTAGCTGCAGGATCTGCTGGTCGTGACTATTTAATGAACTTGGGTTGTCAGCACCAACCCACATGGGTTTAAACAAATTGGTTCACGGTTGTGACCTTCGTCACTTTGGCCTAATCTCTTACATTAAGATGACGTCAAACATAACTCACTCACCCGTGACAACGAAATGTCATTGTCCACCACTTACTATTACTTACTAACGTTTCTTTGACAGGTCCAGGTCTGGCATTCGTGGCCTACCCAGAGGCTCTGGCCAGCATGCCGGCCCCCACCGTCTGGGCCATCCTGTTCTTCTTCATGATGGTTATCATCGGGTTCAGCTCTCAGGTCAGAACTGACTCTACAATGGGAAGGATCAACGGGCCATTTTACATGACATTGCACGTTATGAGTTACCCTACCCAGACGGTGTTCAAAGTATCGATCACTGGTTTGCCTGGTCGAGACTACACACAGGCTGTCGTAACATATATTTAATTTGAATTCTAGCAGGTAAGGACCGCCTCAGTCGTCTAGTGGTAGAGCGTCCGCCTTGAGAGCGGAAGGCCCGGGGTTCGATCCCCGGCCGCGTCTTACCAAAATACGTTAAAAGATGGTACTTGTTGTTACCCTGTCTGGCGCTCGGCATTAAGGGGCTAAAACAAGGACTGGTCGGCTCGGAGTCAGTATACTGTTTCTGAGTGGGGTATTCCTGTTAAACTGCGGCATGGTATCTCAGTGAGCTAGCACTATAAATCGGCACCAGTCCGGACTAGTACAAGCAGCCACACACACACACACACACACACGTGCATGCAAATCGCTATATAAGTGCAATAATCTTGGACGCGACGTTAAACCCAATTTCACCTCACCTCTAGCAGGTAAGGGGTAATCAGAGTTGAATGACTTGTGACAAGCATGTCATGTCTATTACCTGATCTTACAAGCAGTTGATTGTCTGATCAGCTTGATTTTATGACGAGTGATAATATTGGTGGTTTTTTTCTGTTTCAGTTCTCCATCATAGAAACAATCATCTCGTCCATCTCTGACGAATACGACTGGATACTCCGGAAAAGTTTCCGGAACTCCACCCTCTTTCGCGTGTCTCTTTGTGTCGCCTTCTATCTCATGGCTTTGCCTATGACTACAAACGTGAGTACAATTAACTACGGTTATAACGAACTCAAATGGACTACTTATTTAAGTTCGTTATAGCCGTAGTTCGTGATAAGCATACATGCATCTATACAGCAAATGGCGGGGACAAAAATAAGTTCGTAATATCCGTAAGTTCGTTATAAACGTATTTTACTGTACTTGAAGAATGCACATGAAATATGGTCTGCAGTCCGCTTCCCTCTTGAGATTGTCTGTGTCGTATTTTACCTGTGCACATGACTTTAAATGTGAGTACTTGAAAAGTGCACAAGAAATATGGTCTGCAGTCCTCTTCCCTCTAGAGATTGTCTGTGTCGTATTTTACGTGTGCATATGGCTATAAATGTGAGTACTTGAAGAGTGCACATGAAATATGGTCCACAGTTCTCTTCCCTCTAGAGATTGCCTGTGTCGTATTTTACCTGTGCATTTGACTATAAATATCAGTACTTGAAGAGTGCACATGAAATATGGTCCACAGTCCTCTTCCTCCTAGAGATTGTCTGTGTCGTATTTTACATGTGTTCTGGCATAGTGCAAGTTGATGAGTAACAGGAGACCTCATTGTTTGTTATTGGAGACACACGCATAACAAAAACTTTGTCGAATGTATAATAATCCATTAAAGTAACAATCAAGTTACTGATATATTTCTCACTGTTTAATAAGTTTGTTTGTTTGTTTGTTTGTTGTTTAACGCCGCACTCAGCAATATTCCAGCTAACTGACGGCGGTCTGTAAATAATCGAGTCTGGACCAGACAATCCAGTGATTGACATCATGAGCATCAAAACGATGACATGCATCAACCAAGTTGCCTCTCGCGACAAGCATAGTTGCCTTTTACGGCATGCATGGGTTGCTCAAGGCCTATTCTCCACCTGGATCTTTACGGGTGGTTTGATAAGTAATTCAAAATGGCTTAAAACATAAAATGAACAAAAATAAGCGGTTAGGCAATAATCCCTTTCAGTATCAGCTCCCTGGGGAGAATACAACCCAAGGTTAACAGTTACATTACCATCTCATCCTACCTGGTACCATTTCACTGCTGAAGGAACAGAGGCATATATCGAACAAGGTCACTTAGGAGACACCACAGGTAAAATGTGCTTAAATGCGGGGCAGGACCGAAGCCCTAGGAACTCTCAGGAGTCAAGCTGCCGAACACGGTCACCCATCCACCTACTCTCCGCGGCCACCGTTGCTTAATTTCGCGTGATTTGTGACCTGTGCGCTGAACACAGGACCACATGCCACCACCAAGCAGTATCAGACTACAGAGGCGTCGCGTTTACGTATTTTGGGGTTGTATGCTCAACAAAATACGCGAGGGATCATGACCTATTATACCTTACACATTTAGATGAACTCATTCTCACCACAAAAAAATATCAAAAAATTATTCATGACCCCAACATATTTTGTTCAGTATACAACCCCAAAATACGTAAACTTTAAACAAGACGACTTTAATTGTATGGCATACAAGGCGTTTTACCGAATGCTTATTGTGATATATGTTTTTGATATATAGGGCGGAATGTACCTCTTGGAGCTTGTAGACAGCACCGTCAGCGGCTTCCCGCTCCTATTTGTCGGCTTGCTGGAGTGTATGGCCATCAACTACGCCTACGGTAAATGCTTGTTTTGTGGACATGAACACATCCTCGTCTTCACATCATGTAAGAGATAGACCGCGTCCGTGGTCTAGTGGTAGAGCGTCCGTCCGGAGAGCGGAAGGTCCGGGGTTCGATCCCCGACCGCGTCATACCAAAAGACGTTAAAAGATGGTAATTGTTGTTACCCTGTCTGGCGCTCGCCATTAAGGGGCTAAAACAAGGACTGGTCGGCTCGGAGTCAGTATACTGTGCCTGAGTGGGGTATTCATGTTAAACTGCGGCATCATCGGGTATCTCAGTGAGCTAGCACTATAAATCGGCATCAGTCCGGACTAGTACAAGCAGCCACACAAACCCACACACGTACATGCACGTCGCTATATAAGTGCAATAATCTTGGACGCGACGTTAAACCCCATTTCACCTCACCTCACCGTAAGAGATAACACTATCATTATTTAACCCCTCAGACAAGATCCTTATAAGCCTGTCACCCTATTACCCTATACTGCTTAAGGTTCCTGACAATCTGGGAAGTAAATCAGTAACCAGCTCATCTTCCAATGCACAAAGGGTCACTTCTAAAACTGATTTTAGTCTTTACAATACAGTTGTAATACCCAGCTTTTACAATTGACGTTTTATGTACTGGCCTTTTGGATATATATATATAATGTTGATTTTTGGTTGGTTAAAAGTCATTTTTTACATGAAAATTTCTTGACGTGAATCGAACCTGCAACCTCACATGTCATGCTAAGTTTTGTAACCTACTGTTATCCCACTGAGCTACCAAGGCAGGTGAAGAACATTTCAATTTTACATGTCATGACTCCAGTTGGTCCATGCTGCACATGTTTTTTCTCTTGCACACTTTGATCGAATTCCTTTTATACCGCGACACACTGTATTGTTTCACTATAAGGTATCTCGATGTTTTCTGATTTTACTAGTATTTCTTGCATTTAAGTTTGGGTCAAACACGACTCCGAGGTTTTGTTTGAAAATGTTACCCATCGGGCTTTTCCCTCGCTCGCGGCTTTACCATTTCAATCGAAACCCCCGAAAGACAACCGCATTTCTACTCCCCCAAACAACCCCTCCAATATCTACTCCTACAGAAACCCTAAATACTAGTATCTTTCCCGATAAAAACCTATTCAGGATCTACAGCCAAAGACAATCCCATATCTTCTCCCAAAGTAAGTCTTTCAATATACACCTTGTCTCGTCTGTCAAAGTTGCACTCTTCCACCATTGATGTAACAATTCGAAACGTCAAAGCCAAATAAATTTCTGCCGAAACCGATTCCATTTGTCATATGAAAAATATATGAACGGGTCACTGAAAATCAGTGATTGCACCCAATTCTTGCGAAAAAAATAGGGTAAGCATGTCCTTCTCTACTGGCAGCTACCTTCACAATTTTGAAAAAAAGGAGTAAGTGTGGTGTTTGTTTCCTAACGCCGCACCCAGCAATACTCCCGCTATACCAAGTCTGCCCGTAATAATCAAGTCTGGACCAGACAATCCAGAGATCAGCATCATGCGCAATGACCCACGCCGTTGGGGTACGACGCAACGCTTGTAACCAAGTCGCCAAGCCTGACTACCCGATCCTTTAAAGTTAGAAAACATACCAGCCGATAGGGCGAAGGAATTGTTTGTATGTCACAATGGAATGGAATTCTCTGACTATGCGGTGTCTGCTGCAGGTTACAGTCGGTTCTCCGAGGACATCTCCATGATGCTGGGGAAACGTCCGTCCATCTACTGGAGGTTCTGCTGGTGCTTCATGACCCCCGCAATGTTGTTTGTAAGTGTCTGCGTTAGATTATGGCGCCATCTTTTTGCTTGTGGGTGTCTGCTTTAGATTATGGCGCCATCGTGTTGTTTGTGAGTGTCTGCGTTAGATGATTACGCCATCGTGTTTTTTGTGAGTGTCTGCGTTAGATGATTGCGCCATCGTGTTGTTTGAGAGTGTCTGCGTTAGCTCATAGCCTCGCCATGTTGTTGGTGAATGTCTGCGTTGGACTATGACCCCGTCATGTTGTTTGTGAGAGTCTGCGTTGAATTGTGACCCCGTCATATTGTTTGTGAGAGTCTGCGTTAGACTATGACCCCGTCATGTTTTTTCTGAGATTCTGCGTTGAATTGTGACCCCGTCATGTTGTTTGTGAGAGTCTGCGTTCGACTATGACCCCACCATGTTGTTTCTGAGATTCTGCGTTGAATTGTGACCCCGGCATGTTGTTTCTGAGATTCTGCGTTGAATTGTGACCCCGTCATGTTGTTTGTGAGAGTCTGCGTTAGACTATGACTCCGTCATGTTGTTTGTGAGTGTCTGCGTTAGCTCATAGCCCTCGCCATGTTGTTTGTGAATGTCTGCGTTAGATTGTGACCCCGGCATGTTGTTTGTGAGAGTCTGCGTTAGACTATGACTCCGTCATGTTGTTTGTGAGTGTCTGCGTTAGCTCATAGCCCTCGCCATGTTGTTTGTGAATGTCTGCGTTAGATTGTGCCCCCACCATGTTGTTTGTGAGATTCTGCGTTGAATTGTGACCCCGGCATGTTGTTTGTGAGATTCTGTGTTGAATTGTGACCCCGTCATGTTGTTTGTGAGAGTCTGCGTTGAATTGTGACCCCATCATGTTGTTTGTGAGAGTCTGCGTTAGATTCTGACCCCATCATGTTGTTTGTGAGAGTCTGCGTTAGATTCTGACCCCATCATGTTGTTTGTGAGTGTCTGCGTTAGATTCTGACCCCATCATGTTGTTTGTGAGAGTCTGCGTTAGACTCTGTCCCCAACCTGTTGTTTGTGAGAGTCTGCGTTAGATTCTGACCCCATCATGTTGTTTGTGAGAGTCTGCGTTAGATTATGACCCCATCATGTTGTTTGTGAGAGTCTGCGCTAGACTCTGACCCCATCATGTTGTTTGTGAGAGTCTGCGTTAGATTCTGACCCCTCCATGTTGTTTGTGAGAGTCTGCGTTAGATTCTGACCCCATCATGTTGTTTGTGAGAGTCTGCGTCAGATTCTGACCCCTCCATGTTGTTTCTGAGAGTCTGCGTAAGATTCTGACCCCATCATGTTGTTTCTGAGAGTCTGCGTTAGATTCTGAACCCATCATGTTGTTTGTGAGAGTCTGCGTTAGATTGTGACCCCATCATGTTGTTTGTGAGAGTCTGCGTTAGATTCTGACCCCATCATGTTGTTTGTGAGAGTCTGCGTCAGATTCTGACCCCTCCATGTTGTGTCTGAGAGTCTGCGTTAGATTCTGACCCCATCATGTTGTTTGTGAGAGTCTGCGTTAGATTCTGACCCCATCATGTTGTTTGTGAGAGTCTGCGTTAGATTCTGACGCCATCATGTTGTTTGTGAGAGTCTGCGTTAGATTCTGACCCCATCATGTTGTTTGTGAGAGTGATAGTGTTCAAGTCTATCCAGTACACCCTATGTTGCAGACAGTGGTAGTGTTCAAGTCTATCCAGTACACCCTATGTTGCAGACAGTGGTAGTGTTCAAGTCTATCCAGTACACCCTATGTTGCAGACAGTGGTAGTGTTCAAGTCTATCCAGTACACCCTATGTTGCAGACAGTGGTAGTGTTCAAGTCTATCCAGTACACCCTATGTTGCAGACAGTGATAGTGTTCAAGTCTATCCAGTACACCCTATGTTGCAGACAGTGATAGTGTTCAAGTCTATCCAGTACACCCTATGTTGCAGACAGTGATAGTGTTCAAGTCTATCCAGTACACCCTATGTTGCAGACAGTGATAGTGTTCAAGTCTATCCAGTACACCCTATGTTGCAGACAGTGATAGTGTTCAAGTCTATCCAGTACAAGCCACTGAAGTACGGCGACTACGTCTATCCGGACTGGGCGCAGGCTTTGAGCTGGCTGGTGGCTCTCTTCCCCATCGGCGCTATCCCCGGATGGTTTCTCTTCTACTTTCTTCGGAACGGCGGCTGGGATGTAAGCATCGAGGTTACATACCTGGGCCCGGTTGTTGAAAACCCGGTTAAGTGTTAACCAGCCGTTAAGTCAGTGTTAACTCTCCGTAAAATGTAACCAAATGGTTATGTTGTTTCTCAAAGCATGGTTAACTTTAACGAGTGGTTAAACAGACAGGGTAACAACAAGTATCATCTTTCAACGTCTTTTGGTATGACGCGGCCGGGGATCGAACCCCCGATCTTCCGCTCTCCGGGCAGACGCTCTACAACTAGACCACGGATGCGGTATATTCGTACCAGGAATCTCCACACTTGGACCCGTGAAAATTCGGGTCAGAATTCATCTTCAGCAACCCTTGCTTGTCGTAAAAGGCGACCATGCTGGTCCGGATCGGGTGGTCAGGCTCGTTGACTTGGTTGATGCATGTCATTGTATCCAAGTTGTGCAGGTCGATGCTCACGATGTCAGTCACTAGGTTGTCTGGTCCTGACTCCTGTCCTGATTATTTACAAATCGCCTTCATATTGCTGAAATATGGCCGAGTGAGGCGTTAAACAACAAACAAACGAAAAATATATAATGACTTGACCAGCTTGGCCTTCCAGCAATATTGTAACATGGCACATTCGGCGACTGGAAACATATTTATAATAAATGCATTTATTTGATTTTCACCCCTTCAGAACATGTTTGCGTTTAACATCTGACGTGTACGATGTTGCAGCTGATGAAGCAGCTGTCTATCCCACTCCCAGGATGGGGCCCTGCTCTTGAACAGAACCGGAAGTTCCGGTACGCAGGAACACGTGAGCTTGCGCAGATCGCGATCCAGAAAGACGCTGATGACGAGAGGGACGTAAGTCGCGAAATGGACGGGTACGATCCGAAGACTGGTGGTCAGGAAAGACTCAGGTTTGACAAGAAGGATGATGGACAGGACAATCTGGGGTATACCAAGGAGGACGAGCCCCCTTCTTACCAGGAGACATTCACCAAGATGTAAGGGATGTCCCACCATGTTATCGGGGTTGCTGAACTTTTTGAATACCAGCTGAATTACTTTCTTGATAAAAGTTGAATGGACGTGGACATTGTAGATTGCGTTTGCCATTAAGCCAGCCTCCGGCAGGGGGATATATAGCAGTGTTGCGCCTCTAAAGAACGACCACCTTATTCTTGATTCTTCTTTTTCTGAACTTTTTATAGCCATTTTTGTACAAACTTGTATTCACGTCTTATTGTTTTAATACCTTTGTAATGAGGAACTCTTCTACCACTTAACGATGTGACATCACATCATTTTTGATTACGCGTGCATATATTACATATATCTGTTTTGGTGTGTTTGCTTGGAATAATATGTTTTATAATAATGATTTGTTTTAAATAATTTCGTTTAGAATATGGTATGTGGACATTTGCAGAAATATTTATAACCAGCTCTTGCAAAAATGTATTTACGTCTTATTGCTGTTTTATAATCAATCATGTTGTATAACTTCACTGAAGAGGCCTCAAGGCTGTAGTACACATATATTATATCAGAGTAATAAAGTCTATAGAGTGGCATCATAAATAAACATTGACAATTGTTGCAAAATTACGCTGTAATAGGAATGTAACAGAGATTCAAATTTAAAGACACTGGAATGGATAAGGTAATATTCTCATATACACTTGTTTCTTTAATTATGCATAGTCCAGACATACAAGACTCTACTGTATTTATGCGAAGAATACCTTTATCTAAATCCATTCAATATTTCTTTACAATTAAAACAGATGAATAATGTTCAGTGTATATATGCGTTTTCCACAGCCTATTAGAACTGCATTTGTTTGATACTATTAAAGATTTTGTAAATATATTGCCTTAAATCTTTGTGTTATTTACATAATTTATACAGAATAGGATTCTACATATTGATCATTCAAAACATATCCTACTTTATACAAAAAAAATCAAAATTGTTTAGTCTAAGCCCTAGCTCCGTGTAGTTATATTCCACTTATATTAACGAAATACCTTGAATATATCCATAAACACCTGTTGTGCTTGCACTGATTGTCAATTTGTCTCTGTAGACCATTAATAGTACTAGAAAAGAAATAATGTCAATTGCAAAGATAAGTAAGAACAACTGTGTAATACTTGGATGTAACTGAATACCATTTGTTCCCTGTTGTGTACAGCAATGCCATATGGATGTAATAACAAAATAAAAGACGTTGGCACTCTTTCTAAGCAAGGAACTGCCAACGTCAATGAACTGAGTCTGTTTCCGGCATCTCACAGACGTCGACGCAGCCATGGAAAGAAAGGACGAAGGCCAAATGACGCCTTCGTTTGGAAGGTTTTTTGTCGCTCCTTCAGGAACCATTGGGACTTTTACAAAGTAAGAACAAGACTATACTCTGTGTCACTGAAAGAAATTAGTAGACTCCAGCAACTTTTGCAAATGGGTGGGTCTTCAAACAAAACGGCCCACAGTATCGACGAGAGAGTGTGGTTCTTGTTATCGCTTTGAAACGTTTGGCCTAACCAGAAACAGACTCCACTAAATCAGACAAAGACATCATGTCCTTGAATTTGAATTTGCAAACAAGGGAATTGATATCTTAAATTTAAGAAACATTCTCAGACAAAAATCAGTTTCCCCAAAAGTCCCGCATTATTTCAAATTTCAGGAACCATCAACAATTTCATTTTCCTATACGAACACAATTTTATCCAGGTTGTTCAATTATAGGAACGTGTTGCAGAATATAAATTCTACTACTTGTCGCTGCCAAGCCTCATCATACTTCTGTCAACCTGTAGGTCATAATTGCAGGTGACTTTTCTATTGTTGACAATAACAACCTTCGTCCGTTATTCAGATATGGACCAAAATACTGTGAGCACCCTCCTACCAATTGGGATCACAACTTTAAAATCATTATGGATGCTGTCGAAGAATGTGCCAACATATTGGGCCAAAAGAGAAGAGGAACCTGTTGAACGTTTCAGAGTGGGTTTCAGTGCGTGATGTGGTCATAGGTAGAAAGCGACAAACATAAAAAGAAGAAACCGAATTGAAATAAACCCATTGTGTCCCAGCCAGCTGTCATCCACAGTCTGGCTGCACTACATGCAACATTTGTAGTTGTTCCCCCTGATGAAGCCTCAAGTAACATAACCATTATATGTAATCACTACATTAATTGTTTGATGAAAGAACTTGATATCAATGACATATCAAATAATGCTACATATAAGGCCAGTATCTTACCTGAGGAAGAAATCTGCCAAAACCATTTATCAGTTCTGTCAACTTTTGACTTGACTCTAAAACCTGAAGACATGTCTATTCCTCGTTTGTACTGAATTACAAAGCTCCGTAAAAAATCCATACAAGGAGAGATACATGTATATTGCCGTGTCCAGCAAATGTACCACTAAATCCCTGTCTCAAAGACTATCCATAATCCTTAATACAATCAATTCTTTATATTCACAGAAAGTATTTGAGACAAGTGGAATTAATATCATGTGAATTTTCAAAAACTCAAAGAATGTGCTTAACATTTTTGCTTAACAATCTCAGAAAAGAACCAAGTTCCTTTCTATGAAAACATTTGATTTTTCAACTTTGTACACCACTATCCCATATGACAAACTTAGGGAAAATATTCATAGCTTGATCCATGGGGCTTTTGTAACCAAAGGTTGTTACCACAGATACAGTTACGTATCTTTATTCAGAGGTTCAGGACAATTTGTAAAAAATGAAAGCAAATGCCATCTGAAGTTTACTGAGAAAACAATATGTGAAATGCTGGACTTCCTCACTGACAACATATACGTAAAATTTTGGGGTAAGACATTTCGGCAAGAAATAGGCATCCCCTAGGGCACAAATTGTGATCCCCTTCTTGCGTAACTGTTTCTTTATGCATATGAATCGGAATGTCTGTTGGGATTGGCAAAGTCAAAACAAGGTAATGTGGCCAAGAAGTTTAGCCTAAGCTTCAGGTATATGGATGATCTGATATCGTTCAATAACAATCACATAGCCAATTCCCTTCCCCTGATTTACCAACCTGAACTAGAAACATAAGAGACCAATGAGGCCGCCCCATCTGTTTCACATTAGCCACCATCAAATATAGGTGTACTTTTTTTTGCCCGGTAGTTAACATCACGGCGACCTATATAGTCGTATCTGGGTCAGCGGTTGATATTATGAGCAATGTTCAACGCCGTCGGGGTACGATGACACGCAAGTCACCGAATCTGACCATCCGATGTTCTTGATTCGCCTCTTAAGACACACAATAGAGCGCTGTCGTACAATACCGCCATGTTCTATTTATTTATTCATTCATGTTTTACTTCACATACTGCTGTGCCGGCCTGACATACAGTATAGTTCTGTTGTGCCCTGACCTAAACCAGCTTGTGGGTATCCGTCCCTATGTTTCCGCTGCTGTTGTTAGATTATCTCCAGATCTACCACAAAGGTATCTCAGGGGTGTTTTTTTTTTTCTGAACGCAGTTGATAATAGTGATCTGGGTGTTATTGGAAAGATTTGGTCATTTGCTGTTTATAAGTGAGATATCCCAAGAAACACTGCATTGATTGGATTAAAGTTTGGAACCAAAGTTTGCACACTACAGTCGGTAATGGTGACCTTGACATTTCCTTCAAGGTCACATGAAGCATTTGACCAATTTCCTGTTTGTTGCGTGAATGCCTCTTATGCAGTACCGTATTACATACTGGGAGTTATCTCCCTTAGACTCATGTCTGTAAGTCGGTCGCCATTAAAGTGAGTTGGGCTACAAAACACGTGTCTATGTTTTGCTGGCTATTACATTGCACAGAGCATTTAACACTGTTTTAGCGAGAAATCTCAATAAACAACGTATGGGTGTTATACATAATGTGTTCAAAGTCAACAATAGATGACACCACGGACTTGAATATCATATAAATAATTATTTAGGTCCGTGGTGAAACCAGAGGAATATGATCACCTTGGCTTCTTTTCATGGTCACTTGGAGCTTTTCTCCGTTTGCTGTTTGTTCGTGAAATATCTATGGATATACTGCATAGAATAAATTCATTTTGAGTGGGAAGCCATATTAGGAGATTTGCGACCAGGCTTAGTGGTGAAAAACCTTGACCACATTATCGAGTCAGTTTTACAGATAACGATTGACTTCTTTGCATTTTTGTTTATTTGTTGTTTAACGCCGCACTCAGCAATTTTCAAGCTATATGATGGCGATATGTAAATAACCGAGTCTGAACCAGACAATCCTGTGCCTCACATCATGACTATCTACACATATGATATATATCAACCAAAACAGCGAGCCTGATCACCCGATCTTAGGACAAGCATGGGTTGTTGATGACCAATTTTAACCCGGATCTTCCCGGAGATTGGATTTTGTACTGGTTTACTTATCGTTGCTTCATGTGGGTGACATTATCACGATAATACCCTAAAGTTGTTAGCAGGTATGCTTCTTCTCCCAATGGTTCCCTGTACCCTCTATATAGATTTAGCTTCAGATGTGGTCATAGGTAGAATGTACCGGCCTGACATACAGTATAGTTCTGTTGTGCCCTGACCTAAACCAGCTTGTGGGTATCCGTCCCCATGTTTCCGCTGCTGTTGTTAGATTATCTCCAGATCTACCGCAAAGGTATCTCAGGGGTGTTTTTTTTCTGAACGCAGTTGATAATAGTGATCTGGTTGTTATCGGAAAGATTTGGTCATTTGCTGTTTATAAGTGAGATATCCCAAGAAACACTGCATTGATTGGATTAAAGTTTGGAACCAAAGTTTGCACACTACAGTCGGTAATGGTGACCTTGACATTTCCTTCAAGGTCACATGAAGCATTTGACCAATTTCCTGTTTGTTGCGTGAATGCCTCTTATGCAGTACCGTATTACATACTGGGAGTTATCTCCCTTAGACTCATGTCTGTAAGTCGGTCGCCATTAAAGTGAGTTGGGCTACAAAACACGTGTCTATGTTTTGCTGGCTATTACATTGCACAGAGCATTTAACACTGTTTTAGCGAGAAATCTCAATAAACAACGTATGGGTGTTATACATAATGTGTTCAAAGTCAACAATAGATGACACCACGGACTTGAATATCATATAAATAATTATTTAGGTCTGTGGTGAAACCAGAGGAATATGATCACCTTGGCTTCTTTTCATGGTCACTTGGAGCTTTTCTCCGTTTGCTGTTTGTTCGTGAAATATCTATGGACATACTGCATGGAATAAATTCATTTTGAGTGGGAAGCCATATTAGGAGATTTGCGACCAGGCTTAGTGGTGAAAAACCTTGACCACATTATCGAGTCAGTTTTACAGATAACGATTGACTTCTTTGCATTTTTGTTTATTTGTTGTTTAACGCCGCACTCAGCAATTTTCAAGCTATATGATGGCGATATGTAAATAACCGAGTCTGAACCAGACAATCCTGTGTCTCACATCATGACTATCTACACATATGACATACATGCATCAACCAAAACAGCGAGCCTGATTACCCGATCTTAGGACAAGCATGGGTTGTTGATGACCAATTTTAACCCGGATCTTCCCGGAGATTGGATTTTGTACTGGTTTACTTATCGTTGCTTCATGTAGGTGACATTATCACGATAATACCCTAAAGTTGTTAGCAGGTATGCTTCTTCTCCTAATGGTTCCCTGTACCCTCTGTATAGATTTAGCTTCAGATAAAGATGATATCATGTTAACACACGCTCAAAGTGTCTTTGTTCTGAAAGGCTTTTTTCCACAGATGGCCCAACAGCTTCATCACGACCACAGCTTCAGAGCGGTATAATCTTACAAGAGATGCCATACTGGACGTTTGACACTGTAATGAATTGATGTACTTGATGTAATTGAAAACAACTATCCGCGTGGGTAATATCTAGTGGGTAAACTTAATTTAAATGAGCAATAGCTGGAATCGGTCGTTAACTATTTTGCACCGATGATTTCTAATCTGCGATATGTACATGGTGCCTACGTACTTGACTTATAACCTTTGGAACATTCAAACAGTGAGTGAATATGGTTTTACGCCGTTTGTAGCAATATTCCAGCAATATCACGACGGGGGACACAAGAAATGGGCCTCACACATTGTACCCATGTCGGGAATCGAACCCTGGTCTTCGGCGTACGAGCGAACGCTTTAACCACCAGGCTACCCGACCGCCCCCGATTCAAAAAGCAAAGTATTAACCAACTCGCATGACCCAGTCTATATCTGATATTTTATTTGTTTGATTGAAAGTGATAAGTGACATATTAGGTTGATGATATCTAGGGACACGTTGAACATAGATCTACGCTCGATGTCCCAACTTGTATCTTCAGCTCTTAATGATTACATCTTTGTCGTCACAGTATCGGAGTAAGACGGCGGGTTGTCGGAACCCTGGAATGCTGGATTGTCCTTCCCAACGTCCCCTTCAGAGGCCTCCTTGGCGTAGCGCCCTGTTCTGTTCTCCGGCAGTGAGGGCCCCCACTCGGGCAGCGGGGAGGACAGCTTCCGCAGGAGCTGTAGCAGGAGGAGGAGAATGGTATTCTCTTCAGCTGGTTACATGCATAGGACATGCATAGTACAGGATGTAATTGTCACTTGATTTGATTATGTAATAGAAAAGGTAGTTAATAAACAGAGTTACTGACATATGTCTAATATATTGATTTAGTAGTTTAAGTTATAACATACTATATTTTCTGGAAAAGAATCTGTGGAGATAAAATAATTGTTATTGTTAAAAGTTAGTGAGTTACAATTTAACGTCGCATCGGCATTATTTCAGCCATATAGCGATTGTTGTTAAGAAAGCGTACGTGTCGATACTTCTACTTAATATGACACTGGACGGTGGGGTAGTCTAGTGGTTAAAGTGTTCGCTAGTCCGGGATCGATTCCCGACATGGGTACAATGTGTGAAGCCCATTTCCAGTGTCCCTGCGCCGTGATATTGCTGGAATGTTGCTGTAGGCGGCGTAAAAGCATACTCACTCACTAATATTGCACTACAAAGCAAGGTGCAACGGTAAAATATAAAACGTCAACGGCAGAGAATAACCAGTCTCGATTATCCAACGAAACAGATTCCATTGGGTGTAAAAGGCAAAATAGCCATGAAAATTATATGAATGTTTCTCTGAAAATCAGTGATGACAGTGATGACAGGTGTTCGCGAAAAGGGTACACATGTTCCGCCCTACCACGTGTTTAATGGGGACCACGTTTTAATTGGGGGCGTATCGACGTGACAAGGGAAAAACAGCATGCTTGATGTGGAAACGTTTGATATAGGACAATAACAAGCACCTCAAAATACCTGTTAATACAATGGAGACACAGTAAGCATGTAATACCATACGTACATCCAAGCCGCCATTGCGGAGGAAGTGGAAGAAGAACCAGCCGGGGATAGCGCTGATGGGGAAGAGAGCCACCAGCCAGTAGAGGGCCTGCGCCCAGTCCGGGTAGATGTAGCTACCAGAAGCCATAGGAGTGTACTGGATAGACTTGAACACTATGACTGTCTGTAACATAGGGTATACCGGGTGGACTTGAACATTATCACTGTCATAGTGTAACGAAAACACTACTCACAAACAACACGATGGCAGCATAGTCTAAGTTAAAACCTACTCACAAACAACACGATGGCAGCATAGTCTAAGTTAAAAACTACTCACAAAAAACACGAGTGCGCCATTGCCTAAAGTAAACATTACTCACAAACAACACGATGACACTATAGTCTAAGGTAAACACTACTCATAAACAACACGATGGCACCATAGTCTAAGGTAAAAAAACTACTCACTAACAACACGATGGCACCATAGTCTAAGGTAAAAACTACTCATAAACAACACAATGGCGCCATACTCAACGCAGACACTCACAAACAACACGATGACGTCAATTCCCAACGTAAACACAACACACAAACAACACGATGACGTCATAGTGTTACGTGAAAACTATTTACAAACAACACGATGGCGCCATGATCTAACGCAGACACTCACAAACAACACGATGACGTCATAGTCCAGTGTGAACACTATTCACAAACACGATGACGTCATCGCCTAACGTAAACACTACTCATTAACAACGCGATGACGTCTTTGCCTAACGTGAACACTACTCACAAACAACACGATGACATCATCGCCTAACTCAAACACTTTTCACAAAGAACACGACGGCGCCATGGTTTAACGTGAAACCTGCTCACAAACAACAAGACGGCGCCATAATCTAACGCGGACACTCACAAACAACATGATGGCGCCATAATCTAACGCAGACACTCACAAACAACACGATGGCGCCATAATCTAACGCAGACACTCACAAACAACATGATGGCGCCATAATCTAACGCAGACACTCACAAACAACAAGACGGGGCCATAATCTAACGCAGACACTCACAAACAACAAGACGGGACCATAATCTAACGCAGACACTCACAAACAACAAGACGGGGCCATAATCTAACGCAGACACTCACAAACAACAAGACGGGGCCATAATTTAACGCAGATACTCACAAACAACAAGACGGGGCCATAATCTAACGCACACACTCACAAACAACAAGACGGGGCCATAATCTAACGCAGACACTCACAAACAACAAGACGGGGCCATAATCTAACGCAGACACTCACAAACAACAAGACGGGGCCATAATCTAACGCAGACACTCACAAACAACAAGACGGGGCCATAATCTAACGCACACACTCACAAACAACAAGACGGGGCCATAATCTAACGCAGACACTCACAAACAACAAGACGGGGCCATAATCTAACGCAGACACTCACAAACAACAAGACGGGGCCATAATTTAACGCAGATACTCACAAACAACAAGACGGGGCCATAATCTAACGCACACACTCACAAACAACAAGACGGGGCCATAATCTAACGCAGACACTCACAAACAACAAGACGGGGCCATAATCTAACGCAGACACTCACAAACAACAAGACGGGGCCATAATCTAACGCAGACACTCACAAACAACAAGACGGGGCCATAATCTAACGCACACACTCACAAACAACAAGACGGGGCCATAATCTAACGCAGACACTCACAAACAACAAGACGGGGCCATAATCTAACGCAGACACTCACAAACAACAAGACGGGGCCATAATTTAACGCAGATACTCACAAACAACAAGACGGGGCCATAATCTAACGCAGACACTCACAAACAACATGATGGCGCCATAATCTAACGCAGACACTCACAAACAACAAGACGGGGCCATAATCTAACGCAGACACTCACAAACAACACGATGGCGCCATAATCTAACGCAGACACTCACAAATAACATTGCGGGGGTCATGAAGCACCAGCAGAACCTCCAGTAGACGGCCGGACGTTTCCCCAGCATCATGGAGATGTCCTCGGAGAACCGACTGTAACCTGCAGCAGGAATGTATTGACACTCAAATATCACATAACCTCAGAGTTAAAAGCCATATTAAAATTACTATTATCCCTTGTATTCAATTCTACACGTATGTTCTAAATATGATAAGCAATACATCGGAGCTATGTTTGATCCTAGTAGCGTCCACCGATTGTTGTTCCATAAGTGTATGTCGTTATACATCATCTTGATATTCTTCACTACCCGTGAAGATCCGGAGTAGAATTGGTCTTCAGCAACCCATGCTTGCCGTAGAAGGCGAATATGCTTGTCGTAAGATGTGACTAACGGGATCGGGTGGTCAGACTCGGTCACTTGGTAGATGCATGTAATCGAACCCCAATTGCGTGTATCGATGCTCATGATATCTATCACATAATTGTCTGGTCCACACTCGATTATTAACAGACCGCCGTCATGTAGCTGGAATATTGCTGATAACGGCGTCCAACAACAAACTATAAAATCCCCCAAAACAAATGATATGCTTCACACAAAAGGCACTGTTGTTCAGAGCGGCGGAGTTGCCATATGACCGCCTCCGTAGTGGAGGGTCCGCCCGGAGAGCGGAAGGTTCGGGGTTCTATCCCCGGCCGCGTCTACCAAAAGACGTTAAAAGATGGAACTTGTTACCCTGTCTGGCGCTCGGCATTAAGAGGCTAAAACAAGGACTGATCGCCTCGGAGTAAGTGTACTGTGTCTGAGTGGGGTATTCATGTTAAACTGCGGCATGGTATCTTAGTGTGCTGGCACTATAAATCAGCATCCACACACACACGCACCCACGCACGCACGCACGCACGCACACACGCACACACGCACGACGTTAAACCCCATTTCACCTCACCTCACTTACCATAAATGAAGTTGAGGGCGAAACACTCGAGAAGACCGACAAACAACAGGGGGAAACCGCTGACGGCAGTGTCTATCAGGTCCAGTAGATATATGCCACCCTACACAACACAGTATTAACGTGGAAGTCATGTTTATGATCCATTTAACCGTGAAAGTTACAAGGCAAATGATAACATGTTTATGTTTGATAATCAACAATCAAGTTTTGAAGATGAAATAAGAATACATGTATATCACATGTCGTTTGTGGTCAGATGCAGTGAAAATCAATAAAGGGGGAAAAGGAAACCTGCTCTATAAATTGAGGGGGGCAGTTTCCCTCTGGTAAATGCAGACGCTCTTTCGTGCGACATTATTCTCTCGTTGGCTGCAGACACTCTTCTTGCAACCAAGGTCCCTTGCTAGTTGCTGATACCCTTCTTGGAACTAAGGCCCCTTGCTAGTTGCTGATACTCTTCTTGCAACCAAGGTCCCTTGCTAGTTGCTGATACCCTTCTTGGAACTAAGGCCCCTTGCTAGTTGCTGATACTCTTCTTGCAACCAAGGTCCCCTGCCAGTTGCAGATACCCTTTTTGGAACTAAGGCCCCTTGCTAGTTGCAGATACTCTTCTTGCAACCAAGGTCCCTTGCTAGTTGCAGATACTCTTCTTGGAACCAAGATCCCTTGCTAGTTGCTGATACTCTTCTTGGAACCAAGGCCCCTTGCTAGTTGCTGATACTCTTCTTGGAACCAAGGTCCCTTGCTAGTTGCAGATACTCTTCTTGGAAGCACTGTCCCTCGCCAGAGGCAGACACTCTTCGGTAGGCAGTTTCACCCTGCTAGATGCAGATACACTTTTGGGGGACATTATCCTCTTGTTAGTTGCAGACACTCTTCTTGGAAGCAGTGTCCCTTGCTAGATGCAGATATTCTTTATGGAAGCTGTCTCCCCTTCCTCGATGCAGACGCTTTTCTCGGAAGAAATGTCCCTCGCCAGATGCAGACTCTCTTCGGTAGGCAGTTCGTTGCAGATATTGTTCTTGCAAGCAGCGTACCTTGCTAGTTTCAGATACTCTTCTTGGAAGCAATGACCCTTGCTGGTTGCAGACGCTCTTTTCGGAACATTATGCTCTCGCTAGTTGCAGATATTGTTCCTGGAAGCATTGTCCCTTGTTAGTTTCATACTCTCTTCTTGGAAGCAGTGACCCTCGCCAGATGCAGATACTGTTCTTGGAAGCAGTTTCCCTTGATAGTTTCATACTCTCTTCTTGGAAGCAGTGTCCCATGCCAAATGCAGATACTGTTCTTGGAAGCAGTTTCCCTTGATAGTTTCAGACTCTCTTCTTGGAAGCAGTGTCTTTCGCCAGATGAAGACACTCTTCAGTAAGCAACATCCTCTCTGCTAAATGCAGCCGCTCTGCAGGAGGAAAAAGGACAGTAGACCATATTTATTATGCATTCTTGAAAGTACTCACGTTTGTAGTCATAGGCAAAGCCATGAGGTAGAAGCCGACACACAGGGACACCCGGAAGTAGGTGGAGTTCCGAAAGTTCTTCCGTAGGATCCAGTCGTACTCGTCAGAGATGGAGGAGATCACCGTCTCTATGATGGAGAACTGAAACAAGGGGATGAGGCTGGTGACGCCAATAACTCATGTCCTTGGGTGAGATCAAGCAATGAAATTGCATCACAATCCTTTGCAGACCACTGTGCCGTCATCGGTTACTATCAAAATCAAATGACATCACCGTTCTCTTTGCCACTGAAGCCGGTCAGATGTATATTTTACACACTAGACACTGGTTATTTAAGAAAATAGTTTGCTCATATGCAGTGTACGAAAGTATAGTTTTGCCCCGAACGTTTGTGACGTTCATTGGTACATTCAAGTAACCAGGATTTGTCACCATTGGTACATTTGAGTAACCAGGATTTGTCACCATGGACGGCACTTTGTACGAGTGCAGGGTTGTCTGAACGAGTTGTGTCTCGTCCATCACAGCTGATCATTTCACTCTTACAGCTTAAATATTGTTCCATGTATATTTCACCAATCGTTAATTGGTGTGGATGCCCATTTTGGTTGACAAGAATGACAGAACAATGTTACCAAGGATACGTTAGATCAGTGTAATGACGTTAGCCTTTAATACGTAACTAACAAAGTGTATTTTATCGCAGGATAAAGTACTGTCGGAGGCTTTGATCTTTCAGCGAAACTTCTTAGAGTTGTTTATAAACTTAGAAGGTTGGCAGAATGATTTTGGATGATAAAAAGAGTCACATCCTCGCGTCTTTTTATACAGAACATATACACATTCGTAGATCAAAGTTTAAGACCCACTCAGGTGACATTCTCTATTTCTCATCTAATGTGACATCTACGTCCAAGTTGGCCGGTGGGGTAGCCTAGTGGTTAAAGCGTTCTCTCGTGACGCTGAACCTGGTTACAATATGTGAAGCCCCTTTCTGATGTCCCCCGCCGTGACATTGCTGGGATATTCCTAAAAGCGGCGTAAAACCGTACCGACTCTCTCACTCACTCCACGTTCACGTCCACATAGCTATAAAGAAGGAACTGACCTGAGAGCTGAACCCGATGATGAGCATCATGAAGAAGAACAGGATGGCCCAGACGGTGGGGGCCGGCATGCTGGCCAGGGCCTCTGGGTACGCGATGAAGGCCAGACCTGGACCTTAAAATAGCACTAAAGGATCACGCGTGGCATAATCATGTGTTCAGATACTGTGAACAAGCCTATACGTTTTCCTTGTCCCCTAATTTAAACGCCTAAACATGTTTGTATCTCAAACAAGTTAAGAATTGAGTTAGTAACATCATCATGTGTATAATCTAAATATGTTGAGGATCCAAATATATATGTTCATAAACAAAAGAACACAAATATTTTACAGTGAACAAACACTCATTTCACCATATACTGAATACCTCTCACACATGCATCAAATACCTACCTCATCTACAGCAAACAGCCACCTCAAATACAGTGACATCGATCACCTACCTCGCCTAAAGTGAAAATCTATCTCGCCTACAATTAAAACCTATCTCGCCTACAATGAAAACCTTTCTCGCCTACAATGAAAACCTTTCTCGCCTACAATGAAAACCTACCTCGCCTACAATGAAAACCTTTCTCGCCTACAATGAAAACCTTTCTCGCCTACAATGAAAACCTATCTCGCCTACAATGAAAACCTATCTCGCCTACAATGAAAACCTATCTCGCCTACAATGAAAACCTTTCTCGACTACAATGAAAACCTACCTCGCCTACAATTAAAACCTATCTCGCCTACAATGAAAACCTACATTATCACAGCAAGCATCTACTTTGTACCTCATCTACATCTAACAGACGAATCGCCTACAGTGGACGCCGACATCATCTAAAACACTTACATCGTCAACAGCAAAAACCTACCTCCAGCGGCAACATCGGCTACGCTGACCTGTCTGTTGTACGCCATGAACCCCAGCACAGTGAACACCACAAATCCCGAGAAGAAGCTCGTGAGACAATCCACGAGAGGAACAATCAAGGCGTCCCTGGGATTGGAAAAAAACGGTTGTCAAGTGAACGAAATGAACGCCATAACAACTGGAGAGTACAACACGAGAGAAGGTTTGATAAACAGTCATACATCTTGCGAGAGACTCTTACTATGCTGGCCCCGAGCCAAAAATGCGACACAATGTGATTAATTAATAATGATGAAAAAATATTATTTTACCTGAGACAGAAGTTGTCGAACTTGTTGAAGCTTGACATGAGCACCAGGCCCCCGGAACACGCACTAAGGGAGTAGAACACCTGAGTGGCTGCGTCACTCCACACCTGGAAGCAGCCATAGTCAGAGGATGAAGATGAACAATGGCGTTACATTTTACAATATAAATAAAACCACAGTCAGAGGCTTGGAAAATAACAGAATATACGTACATTTGCACATGTTTTGTGGAGACAGGACACTGATTATATATAGCTAAAAGTAATCAACGTGTTTGTGATAAACAAAGTATGGCACTTTGTTAGCCAACACGTATTGTCGTTTGTTATTTCAAATCCAGTATGCACTAATAACTTAATTACATTTTTTATGTTGGTATTTAACATTTTATATTCATGAAAAGCAATTTTTCAGCAGACACCACAATGTCTCACGCCTAGGTGTAATATATTATTTCATATCGTTATCAATATTGATAAACTTTATTCAGAAGCATCCTTGTAGCCAAATAGATGCCTTTGATGTAATTACGCAATGGTAGATGCTGATGTCATAGTCATTGTTGACGTCATATGGACACTGTCAGCGTCTCAGCACAATTCTTGACCTAAACATCAGACCCTAACGTCAATTACTATGAAGCGTGGATAACAAATATATTATTGTGTTTGTGTGTGAATCATCTCATAAAATATAACAAATTCCGACACATATACTCGTGTCATAACCATGATACACCGAACGAGATGAAGAGAGTTGGGGAATATATTTAACTACAGACATCTAGAACATTCAAAGGTCCTGATTAGAAATGTATGGAATCAATCCAAGCATGGGTAGAGAACCATCTTTAGCTACGCGAAGCTCGTTTAAACACGAGTGTTTCGTCCCCTCCAATCTGACACGTGCGTACAAGACAAAGTCCAACTACATGCATATGCCGTAGTTTAGTTAACCTACAATAACCCAATATCCAACGTTGCTTATTTGTTGGTTTGTTGCTTTTGATTAATATCGTAGAATGTTTGATTGTTTGTTGTTTAACGCCACACTCAGCAATATTCCAGCTATATGACGGCGGTCTGTAAATAATCGAGTCTGGACCAGACAATCCTGTGATTGACATCATGAGCATCGATCCACGCAATGGGGGTACGATGACATGCATCAACCAAGTCATCGAGCCTGACCACCTGATCCCGTTAGTCGCATCTTACGACAAGCATAGTCGCCTTTGACAACAAGCATGGGTTGCTGAAGACCTTTTCTACCGCGGAACTTCACGGGTTATAACTTAGAATGAATATATACTGAACCATTGAATATTTTGAGGGATATTGCTTTGTAGTGAAGATTGAGCACACAGTTTCATAAATATATTCATGATCCCTAACCTTTTTGTTCAGTATAATATTGGTTACTTATAAGGTCATGGCTTTGGGTGTTGTTGTAACTTGTTCCTTAATTTGGCATCCAGGCAACTAATGTTCACTGGTATTGTGACGGAGATGGAGCGGCGTTGCTAATTGCTTCACCATATATGCAAGGACACAGTCAGGTGCCATTAGAAAAAGAACACTACACCACCTTGTGTAAACATTCTGAGTGAGTGAGTGAGTATGGTTTTACGCCGCTTTTAGCAATATTCCAGCAATATCACGGCGGGGGACACCAGAAATGGGCTTCACACATTGTACCCATGTCGGGAATCGAACCCGGTTTTTCGGCGTGACGAGCGAACGCTTTAACCACTAGGCTACCCGACAGCCCCGTAAACATTCTGAACCAACACTCGTGTTTCCCATTCCCGGCGATAAACTACGCATTAACAAAGGGGAGAGTATGTGCTGTTGAACGCCGCAGACTGTAATATACAGCTATATCTTGGGAATATATATGAACAACGATCCCCGCCATCAAGCAAGACGAGTACAACCATGTCCCCGAGTCTGGACACCCGATACAAGGGCGGGGCGGGAGGGAGAGGGTGGGGCTTTGGCATTTATTTTTTTATATAATTTTTATATTACGAATTTCATAGACAAACATCAGATCCATGTTTCTATACTCATGTTTCATCAAGGTCTCACGAGAACAGACTTTTAGTGAAAGTGAAAGACTACTACACAGAAAACCATCAAGAGTACAATCTCAATAAATTTTGATCACACTTTCGTCTGCCCAGATCGACCAAATACACAACTAGGAAGCAAATTTCTTGAGGCATCAAAGTAACCAGGTATTCTCTTTTGAGGAAAATGGACAGAATTGGCTACTGTGCTGTCTAGAACTCTAACAGCCTTGCATGGGAACACAGTGTCAGCTTTAAAGGATGAGGACCATCCCTTTGCCACTGTTAAGAGGTAGGCAGCGCAGTTCAAAAGGGGAAGATATGGACTGGACGATGATCCTAGATCAGGAGTGAGTGGGAGAGTGAGTATGGTTTTACGCCGCTTTTAACAATATTCCAGCAATATCACGGCGGGGGACACCAGAAATGGGCTTCACACATTGTACCCATGTCGGGAATCGAGCCCGGGTCTTCGGCGTGACGAGCGAACGCTTTAACCACTAGGCTACCCGACCGCCCCTTCCTAGATCAGGAAGACCTTCAACTGCCACCTCTAAGAAAAATACATGATATGGTTATGGATGACGATGACCCACCACACATCACACAGTCAGTACTGTAGGCATCTCTCTTGAGAGAGTTGAGGACATTCTGAGGAATGAACAAAAGTTTCAGGACGCTGGGTTCCAAGGCCTCTGACGCCTGATCAGAAACGCTCCAGGATCATCATCTCTCGTGAGAATTTACTTCCTTTATTTGAGCAGACCAAGCTGATAGTGTTGAGCAATTTGTAATCATGGATGAATCATGGGTTCATCACTGAACAGTAGTCAAAGCCGTGGAAACATCCGAAGAATGCATAGTTTGTTCCACCTTAATGCCTTCGCTTTTCTGGAATTCCAAGGGAATCCTACTGGTGAACTAGCACCCGAGGGTATGACCATTAATGGCTCATTCTATGCTAATCTGCTTTTGCAACTGAGCGATAGTATCAAGGCTGAACGTGGTGGAATATTCATTAAATGACACCAGTATAATGCAAGTCTGTTGTCGCAATGGCTGCAATGCCTGACTGTGGCTTTGAACTAATTAAACATCATCCGTATTCACCAGATTTGGCACCGTCAGAGTTCCACCTCTTCCCAAACTTGAAGAAAGAACAGTCTGACAAGAGTCATGAAAATGATGATGACGTCTTGCTGCTGTGGAGGACTTTTCACACCACGAGGAGAGGGCTTTCTACACCAGTGTGATCCAGGCACTCTAGCATCATTGGCAGGAGTGTGTGGGCCTCGTAGAAGAATATGTTGAGAAATGATTAGCAACTTCATCAACCCATCACAGTTAGGCTTGGAAGGTTTCAGTCACCCTCGTACGAGACGCAAAACCTCTCAGTTTTAATGATTGGTAGCGACTGCTACCAGAGGCTGCTGATGGTTTTGTCGAGTGGCCAACCATTCACATAGTTGTTATACTCCAGCTATTGTAATCGCGTAATTCCGATTTGGTTGCATCTTATGATAATCAAGAAGGAGTCTCGTCTAGTCAGTAAAACCTTCGATAGTCACGCCGAAGGTTGTAGTTCGAGTCATCGGTACAGTGAGTGAAGCTTATTTCTGGTGCCCCCCGTACCGCCGTGATAGTGCTGGATTATTATTAAAAGCGGCTCACTCGCTCGGGAAGGACCTCGCAACAACATCTGAATCGGCATCTGTCACACAAGCCTGATATCGTGTTCCTTACATCCTCTGAGCTGTATATCCCCCTACAAAAGAAATCACCTCTGAGTCAGCCAGCCGGTTCCAGTCAGGTGTCAGGTAGAACTTGATGCCATCTGAGGCGCCATCTAGCGTTGCACCCCGGATGAGCAGCGCCGTCAGCAGAAGATACGGGAAGGTGGCGGTGAAGTAGACGACCTGCAACATACACCATTCTCAGTCAGGCTAGGACATGGAACACACCAGTCACAGTCAGGCTAGGACAGGGAACACACCAGTCACGGTCAGGTTAGGACAGGGAACACACCAGTCACAGTCAGGCTAGGACAGGGAACACACCAGTCACGGTCAGGTTAGGACAGGGAACACACCAGTCACGGTCAGGCTAGGACAGGGAATTTACCAGTCACAGTCAGACTAGGACAGGGAACACACCAGTCACAGTCAGGCTAGGACAGGGAACACACCAGTCACAGTCAGGCTAGGACAGGGAACACACCAGTCACGGCCAGGCTAGGACAGGGAACACATAAGTCACGGTCAGGCTAGGACATGGAACACACAAGTCATAGTCAGGCTAGGACAGGGAACACACCAGTCACAGTCAGGCTAGGACAGGGAACACACCAGTCACGGTCAGGCTAGGACAGGGAACATACCAGTCACAATCAGGCTAGGACAGGGAACACACCAGTCACAATCAGGCTAGGACAGGGAACACACCGGTCACAGTCATGCTAGGACAGGGAACACTCCAGTCACAATCAGGCTAGGACAGGGAACACACCAGTCACGGTCAGGCTAGGACAGGGAACACACAAGTCACGGTCAGGTTAGGACAGGGAACACACCAGTCAGAGTCAGGCTAGGACAGGGAACACATCAGTCACGGTCAGGCTAGGACAGGGAACACACCAGTCACGGCCAGGCTAGGACATGGAACACACAAGTCATAGTCAGGCTAGGACAGGGAACACACCAGTCACATTCAGGCTAGGACAGGGAACACACCAGTCACAGTCAGGCTAGGACAGGGAACACACCAGTCACGGTCAGGTTAGGACAGGGAACACACAAGTCATAGTCAGGCTAGGACAGGGAACACACAAGTCACAGTCAGGCTAGGACAGGGAACACACCAGTCACGGTCAGGTCAGGACAGGGAACACACCAGTCACAGTCAGGCTAGGACAGGGAACACACCAGTCACGGTCAGGTTAGGACAGGGAACTCACAAGTCACAGTCAGGCTAGGACAGGGAACACACAAGTCACGGTCAGGTTAGGACAGGGAACACACCAGTCACAGTCAGGCTAGGACAGGGAACACACCAGTCACGGTCAGGTTAGGACAGGGAACTCACAAGTCACAGTCAGGCTAGGACAGGGAACACACCAGTCACGGTCAGGCTAGGACAGGGAACACGCCAGTCACGGTCAGGCTAGGACAGAGAACACACCAGTCACGGTCAGGCTAGGACATGGAACACACCAGTCACGGTCAGGCTAGGACAGGGAACATACCAGTCACAGTCAGGCTAGGACAGGGAACACACCAGTCACAGTCAGGCTAGGACAGGGAAAATACCAGTCACGGTCAGGCTAGGACAGGGAACACACAAGTCACAGTCAGGCTAGGACAGGGAACACACAAGTCACGGTCAGGCTAGGACAGGGAACACACAAGTCACGGTCAGGCTAGGACATGGAACACACAAGTCACAGTCAGGCTAGGACAGGGAACACACCAGTCACAGTCAGGCTAGGACAGGGAACACACAAGTCACGGTCAGGTTAGAACAGGGAACACACAGGTCACGGTCAGGCTAGGACAGGGAACACACCAGTCACGGTCAGGTTAGGACAGGGAACACACAAGTCACGGTCAGGCTAGGACAGGGGGCATACCAGTCACGGTCAGGCAAGGACAGGGAATACACCAACCACAATTAGGCTAGGAAGGGGAACACACCAGTCATAGTGCGGCTAGGACAAGGAATGGTCCAGGATTGAATGTGATATTATAAGAAGCAGTGCAATATAAATTTATCTTAAGAGGTTGTAACCTAGTCCTTACCATGGCACTAATATCAACACTCGCTCGTCTCGTGCAGCGGTTAACCCGATCAAGACTCGATGTTCCCTAGTGTCCACAGTTATAAAACACTTATATCACCCGAGCGTTTGGTCATAAGTCACCTTAATCATAATAGTAGCAGACAGTAACTATTTGAATTCACGAAGTAACTGTTTGAATTCACGAAGGACAGTCAAACAATATTTCATCATAATAGCTTCTAAGTAGCTTCTAAGTAGACTGTGTGCACCTACCTTCCCTAGTGACTTGATCCCCTTGATGAGTACTCCGAAGACAACGAACCACGCCAACAGCAGGCACAGGGCAAGACGCCAGTTGAGGGCACCCATGTTCTCCATCCCATCGGACATTTGGAGCACGTAGTTCCTGAAACACCAGGTGTCACGGCATTTAACATTCATATATAAACATCTGCAGCATGTGCTCCCTGAAACACCAGGTGTCACGGCATTTAACATTCATATATAAACATCTGCGGCATGTGCTCCCTGAAACACCAGGTGTCACGGCATTTAACATTCATATATAAACATCTGCAGGACGTGCTTCCTGAAACACCAGGTGTCACGACATTTAACATTCATATATAAACATCTGCAGCACGTAGTTCCTGAAACACCAGGTGTCACGACATTTAACATTCATATATAAACATCTGCAGCTCGTAGTTCCTGAAACACCAGGTGTCACGGTATTTAACATTCATATATAAACATCTGCAGCATGTGCTCCCTGAAACACCAGGTGTCACGGCATTTAACATTCATATATAAACATCTGCAGCATGTGCTCCCTGAAACACCAGGTGTCACGGCATTTAACATTCATATATAAACATCTGCAGCACGTAGTTCCTGAAACACCAGGTGTCACGGCATTTAACATTCATGTATAAACATCTGCAGCACGTAGTTCCTGAAACACCAGGTGTCACGGCATTTAACATTCATATATAAACATCTGCAGCACGTAGTTCCTGAAACACCAGGTGTCACGGCATTTAACATTCATATATAAACATCTGCAGCATGTGCTCCCTGAAACACCAGGTGTCACGGCATTTAACATTCATATATAAACATCTGCAGCATGTGCTCCCTGAAACACCAGGTGTCACGGCATTTAACATTCATATATAAACATCTGCAGGACGTGCTTCCTGAAACACCAGGTGTCACGACATTTAACATTCATATATAAACATCTGCAGCACGTAGTTCCTGAAACACCAGGTGTCACGGCATTTAACATTCATATATAAACATCTGCATCATGTGCTCCCTGAAACACCAGGTGTCACGGCATTTAACATTCATGTATAAACATCTGCAGCATGTGCTCCCTGAAAACACCTGGTGTCGCACTGCACATTTACCGATTAAAACAGGCAACGTTTACTGCCTTTTATGTAAAACAAAGTCTTGGACATCATTTAGCACTGCCAGTCTTTGCGTGGTTATTTATTGGTACATAAGATTTCACCATGAGATAGAAATCCAATTCTCTTCATCTCTGCAAAATGGCGACGCCATTGATAGTCCAGGTGAATAAAACTGCAAACAGTTTCAGTTCGTACAGCTCCACAAGTTGTAGTGAATAGTTATGTGTGCATGTTCTATGTGATACTCGCGGAATACGCAGAAAACATGCCTCCAAAGACCTCTGTTACTTACAGAAAGTAGTCTTCACTGGCTGATATCGTGGCTGCAACAGCGAAACAACATCAACGATAGCTAAATTTGTTTAAACATTAACCTTAATCACAGACAGTTAATTAAGTCTTTAAAGGCTTTTAGAATTGATACACATATGGAAGATGATTTATGGATGCCAACTTCTATTTTGTAAGGAACACAACGTTTCGGAGTATATGCTTACTCCTTCATCAGGTTGGCTTCCATTGTCTATTATAGCGCCAATTATCAGTTGGCTTCCCTTGTTAAGTTTCCACCTTATGTTTTGTTATTGCTTTTGTTGTTCTTACACATACAAAAAAATGGTCTCTGTCTCATAACATTTATTCACCCGATGAAGGAGTAAGCATATAGTCCGAAACGTTGTGTTCCTCATGATAAAGAAGTTGAACATCCATAAATTCTCTTCCTTAGCCAGTTAATTGTAAAATTTATTCATCCTCATTTATCAAACTTTAATAGTAACAGACATTACAGCTCCGAACAATAAGCTTGTATAAGCAATAAGCCAACAGAAATAATCAGAACACTATAGGTTAATAGATAAAAGCAGAGACTTGTATTCTTTGACGTACAAGATATATTTAACTAGGTAAAGTAGAAAACTCACAGCCGTTGGAAATGGTGAGATTAGTGTGGTTTGTGACCACATTGCTATCAACGACGCAGTTGGGACTGTTCCAGTCATTGTCACAGTGAGACCAGGGCAGCGTTCCCTGCATCGAGGAGAAGAAGTAGAAGAAGCAGTAGCCGATGATGACGTTGTAGTAGACGCCGATGAGCCCCGACACGATCACCATGCTGTAGCCGAGCCCTGCAGTGAAGGACGTCACAGATACAATCAAACACCGTTGTGGCGAACATTCGGTTGTCTCGAAGTAAATTGCTTGGTCCCTGCGTATTTCCTCCTTATTCATCATTTCACGGTTGTGTCGAACTTCGAATAACTCAAAGTATTTACGTATGCCCCTTCAACCTCGACACTACGGTGTATGACTGAACCTTCTATATTCAAAACAGTGGGGCAGTGGGGTAGCCTTGTGGTAAATCCGTTCGCTCGTCACGCCGAAGGCCCGGGTTCGAATAAAACCCGTACAAGACAAGTTCTCAGTAGTGATCCTACCTTTAAACAGAGGGTTGATCTTCCAGATGGTGATGGGGCCAAGACTGGCGAACTGGCCGAATGACAGCTCCATGAAAAACAGAGGCATCCCCACAAACAGCTGCATGGTCCAGTAAGGGATGAGGAACGCACCTGTACAACATTTGCTTCTGAATTCTTTAAATGCACTCGTCGTAAAAAATCTCATTGAGAGACCAATCATGTTCAAATTTTTATCATAATATACTTCTGTGGTTAAAAGTTAAAGGTATGTTAAAAACTAAAGGTTTCTGTATTGTACCTCCGCCGTTCTTGAAGGCCAGGTAGGGGAACCTCCACACGTTGCCGAGGCCCACAGCGTAGCCGACACAGGTGAGGATGAACTCCAGCTTGCCGCCCCAGTTGCCGCGTTCCATCATTTCCTTCTCCGATACAGCATCAACTTCACCCTTTTCCGCTGTCGCCACATCTTTTGACTCATTATCTGACTTCTGGAAGTTTCAGTTTCATGAAGAACAGGACCGTTAATATTTGTATTGAACGGGAACCCAATTTTGACAATTGTCATGGCAAATACTTTTTTGAAATCAAAACCCAAATCAAAATCTTGTCTTGCATCAAAACAAGTAACAAAGCACAAAAGGCTCCCCCAGGGCCCCGGTAACGCTGATCTTGATGTTGGAATGTCCTTCAAAATAGTCTTATGATTATACACTCAATGTTCAACAACATCGTTGGGATGCCGGGTTTGAACATGTTTTAGTTAAGACCCGGTGCTCCTGCTTAATGTAGTAAGTTCAAAGTGTACCTCTTGAGAAACCCACAAAATCAGGGCGAATCTAGGATTCGAACCAACGATCATCAGATTCTGGCATACGTAAGGGATGCAACTCGAGAATGCAAATCAATACTATTGGTTCTAGACATAATCATAAAGGCATAGCATGATTTTAAAGGATGATGTATATCAGATGTAACGGGGTTCAACAAGACATACCTCGCGGCGATTCAGGGTAGAATGGTTTTCTATGAATCTATGCCCATTGCAGGAGCCGACGTTTGTATGACTGATTGTGTGTCATCGTGCCCGACATGCACCGTTGTTCTTGCTATCTACCGTTGGCTCGCCTGGCCCCGACTCGAACATTAACAGGCTGTCGTGATATAGCTGAAGTATTGCTGACTGCGACGTAAAACGACATTACCTCATTCTCCCACATACCTCCATTGTCGGTGACTGCGCCCTCCGCTGATTGCCGCACACCTGGGGATACAACACCTCTGGACTACGTTTTATGGTCTTATACCAGTCGCTGACCAAGATAGAGTTACCGACAGGTGTGGTGTTGCATATTTATTGCTCAGTCTAATTGTGGTCAAGGAATATGTCTGACGCCGGGATCCGCTATTGTTTTCAACTTACCCTTGCGCTGCTTGTTAGAATCTACGTTCATATGTAATTCAACCTTGCTCCTGTGTAATTGTATCTGCAGGCGTCACCCTCTACAATCCCTCGGGAGCTGGTTGTATTGATGTGAATTTAAATCCGGGCGGTTTGGCTGCACTCAGGTGCACTGTCCGGATTGCACTGGTGTCAACACTTCAGGGTGCACTGGTGTCAACATTTCAGGGTTGCACTGGTGTCAACATTTCAGGGTTGCACTGGTGTCAACACCTCAGGGTTGCACTAGTGTCAACATTTCAGGGTTGCACTGTGGTCAACATTTCAGTGTTGCACTGGTGTCAACATTACAGGGTTGCACTGGTGTCAACACTTCAGATTTGCACTGGTGTCAACATTTCAGGGTTGCACTGGTGTCAACATTACAGGGGTGCACTGGTGTCAACATTTCATTGTTGCACCGGTGTCAACATTACAGGGTTGCACTGGTGTCACTACTTCAGGGTTGCACTGGTGTCGACACTTAAGGGTTGCACTGGTGTCAACATTACAGGGTTGCACTGGTGTCAACATTACAGGGTTGCACTGGTGTCAACATTTCAGGGTTGCACTGGTGTCAACATTTCAGTGTTGCACTGGTGTCAACATTTCAGGGTTGCACTGGTGTCAACACTTCAGGGTGCACTGTGGTCAACATTTCAGGGTTGCACTGGTGTCAACATTTCAGTGTTGCACTGGTGTCGACACTTAAGGGTTGCACTGGTGTCAACATTACAGGGTTGCACTGGTGTCAATATTACAGGGTTGCACTGGTGTCAACATTTCAGTGTTGCACTGGTGTCGACACTTAAGGGTTGCACTGGTGTCAACATTACAGGGTTGCACTGGTGTCGACACTTCAGGGTTGCACTGGTGTCAACACTTCAGGGTTGCACTGGTGTCGACACTTAAGGGTTGCACTGTGGTCAACATTTCAAAGTTGCACTGGTGTCAACATTTCAGGGTTGCACTGGTGTCAGCACTTCAGGGTTGCACTGGTGTCAACATTACAGGGTTGCACTGGTGTCGACACTTCAGGGTTGCACTGGTGTCAACACTTCAGGGTTGCACTGGTGTCGACACTTAAGGGTTGCACTGGTGTCAATATTACAAGGTTGCACTGGTGTCGACACTTAAGGGTTGCACTGTGGTCAACATTTCAGGGTTGCACTGGTGTCAACATTTCAGGGTTGCACTGGTGTCGACACTTAAGGGTGGCACTGGTGTCAACACTTCAGGGTTGCATTGGTGTCGACACTTAAGGGTTGCACTGGTGTCAACATTACAGGGTTGCACTGGTGTCAACATTTCAGGGTTGCACTGGTGTCAACATTTCAGGGCTGCACTGGTGTCAACATTTCAGTGTTGCACTGGTGTCGACACTTAAGGGTGGCACTAGTGTCAACATTTCAGGGTTGCACTGGTGTCGACACTTAAGGGTTGCACTGGTGTCAACATTACAGGGTTGCACTGGTGTCATCACTTCAGGGTTGTACTGGTGTCGACACTTAAGGGTTGCACTGTGGTCAACATTTCAGGGTTGCACTGGTGTCAACATTTCAGGGGTGCAATGGTGTCAGCACTTCAGGGTTGCACTGGTGTCAACATTACAGGGTTGCACTGGTGTCGACACTTCAGGGTTGCACTGGTGTCAACACTTCAGGGTTGCACTGGTGTCAACATTACAGGGTTGCACTGGTGTCAACACTTCAGGGTTGCACTGGTGTCGACACTTAAGGGTTGCACTGTGGTCAACATTTCAGGGTTGCACTGTGGTCAACATTTCAGGGTTGCACTGGTGTCAACATTACAGGGTTGCACTGGTGTCGACACTTAAGGGTTGCACTGGTGTCAACATTACAGGGTTGCACTGGTGTCAACATTTCAGGGTTGCACTGGTGTCAACATTACAGGGTTGCACTGGTGTCAACATTACAGGGTTGCACTGGTGTCAACATTTCAGGGTTGCACTGGTGTCAACATTACAGGGTTGCACTGGTGTCAACATTTCAGTGTTGCACTGGTGTCAACATTTCAGGGTTGCACTGGTGTCAACATTACAGGGTTGCACTGGTGTCAACATTTCAGGGTTGCACTGGTGTCAACATTACAGGGTTGCACTGGTGTCAACATTTCAGGGTTGCACTGGTGTCAGCACTTCAGGGTTGCACTGGTGTCTACATTACAGGGTTGCACTGGTGTCGACACTTCAGGGTTGCACTGGTGTCAACACTTCAGGGTTGCACTGGTGTTAACACTTCAGGGTTGCACTGGTGTCGACACTTAAGGGTTGCACTGCGGTCAACATTTCAGGGTTGCCCAGGTGTCAACATTTCAGGGTTGCACTGGTGTCGACACTTAAGGGTTGCACTGGTGTCAACACTTCAGGGTTGCACTGGTGTCGACACTTAAGGGTTGCACTGGTGTCAACATTACAGGGTTGCACTGGTGTCAACATTACAGGGTTGCACTGGTGTCAACATTTCAGGGTTGCACTGGTGTCAACATTTCAGGGTTGCACTGGTGTCAGCACTTCAGGGTGGCACTGGTGTCATCATTACAGGGTTGCACTGGTGTCGACACTTCAGGGTTGCACTGGTGTCAACACTTCAGGGTTGCACTGGTGTCGACACTTAAGGGTTGCACTGTGGTCAACATTACAGGGTTGCACTGGTGTCAACACTTCAGGGTTCCACTGGTGTCGACACTTAAGGGTTGCACTGTGGTCAACATTTCAGGGTTGCACTGGTGTCAACATTTCAGGGGTGCAATGGTGTCAGCACTTCAGGGTTGCACTGGTGTCAACATTACAGGGTTGCACTGGTGTCGACACTTAAGGGTTGCACTGGTGTCAACACTTCAGGGTTCCACTGGTGTCGACACTTAAGGGTTGCACTGTGGTCAACATTTCAGGGTTGCACTGGTGTCAACATTTCAGGGGTGCAATGGTGTCAGCACTTCAGGGTTGCACTGGTGTCAACATTACAGGGTTGCACTGGTGTCGACACTTCAGGGTTGCACTGGTGTCAACACTTCAGGGTTGCACTGGTGTCGACACTTAAGGGTTGCACTGGTGTCAACATTACAGGGTTGCACTGGTGTCAACACTTCAGGGTTGCACTGGTGTCAGCACTTCAGGGTGGCACTGGTGTCATCATTACAGGGTTGCACTGGTGTCGACACTTCAGGGTTGCACTGGTGTCAACACTTCAGGGTTGCACTGGTGTCGACACTTAAGGGTTGCACTGTGGTCAACATTACAGGGTTGCACTGGTGTCAACACTTCAGGGTTCCACTGGTGTCGACACTTAAGGGTTGCACTGGTGTCAACATTTCAGGGTTGCACTGGTGTCAACATTTCAGGGGTGCAATGGTGTCAGCACTTCAGGGTTGCACTGGTGTCAACATTACAGGGTTGCACTGGTGTCGACACTTCAGGGTTGCACTGGTGTCAACACTTCAGGGTTGCACTGGTGTCGACACTTAAGGGTTGCACTGTGGTCAACATTTCAGGGTTGCACTGGTGTCAACATTTCAGGGGTGCAATGGTGTCAGCACTTCAGGGTTGCACTGGTGTCAACATTACAGGGTTGCACTGGTGTCGACACTTCAGGGTTGCACTGGTGTCAACACTTCAGGGTTGCACTGGTGTCGACACTTAAGGGTTGCACTGGTGTCAACATTACAGGGTTGCACTGGTGTCAACACTTCAGGGTTGCACTGGTGTCGACACTTAAGGGTTGCACTGTGGTCAACATTTCAGGGTTGCACTGGTGTCAACACTTCAGGGTTGCACTGGTGTCAACATTACAGGGTTGCACTGGTGTCAACACTTCAGGGTGCACTGGTGTCAACATTACAGGGTTGCACTGCTGTCAACACTTCAGGGTTGCACTGGTGTCGACACTTAAGGGTTGCACTGTGGTCAACATTTCAGGGTTGCACTGGTGTTGACACTTAAGGGTTGCACTGGTGTCAACATTTCAGGGTTGCACTGGTGTCGACACTTAAGGGTTGCACTGGTGTCAACATTACAGGGTTGCACTGGTGTCAACACTTCAGGGTTGCACTGTTGTCAATATTACAGGGTTGCACTGGTGTCAACACTTCAGGGTTGCACTGGTGTCGACACTTAAGGGTTGCACTGCGGTCAACATTTCAGGGTTGCCCAGGTGTCAACATTTCAGGGTTGCACTGGTGTCGACACTTAAGGGTTGCACTGGTGTCAACACTTCAGGGTTGCACTGGTGTCGACACTTAAGGGTTGCACTGGTGTCAACATTACAGGGTTGCACTGGTGTCAACATTACAGGGTTGCACTGGTGTCAACATTTCAGGGTTGCACTGGTGTCAACATTTCAGTGTTGCACTGGTGTCGACACTTAAGGGTGGCACTGGTGTCATCATTACAGGGTTGCACTGGTGTCGACACTTCAGGGTTGCACTGGTGTCAACACTTCAGGGTTGCACTAGTGTCGACACTTAAGGGTTGCACTGGTGTCAACATTACAGGGTTGCACTGGTGTCAACACTTCAGGGTTGCACTGGTGTCGACACTTAAGGGTTGCACTGTGGTCAACATTTCAGGGTTGCACTGGTGTCAACATTTCAGGGGTGCAATGGTGTCAGCACTTCAGGGTTGCACTGGTGTCAACATTACAGGGTTGCACTGGTGTCGACACTTCAGGGTTGCACTGGTGTCAACACTTCAGGGTTGCACTGGTGTCGACACTTAAGGGTTGCACTGTGGTCAACATTTCAGGGTTGAACTGTGGTCAACATTTCAGGGTTGCACTGGTGTCAACACTTCAGAGTTGCACTGGTGTCAACATTACAGGGTTGCACTGCTGTCAACACTTCAGGATTGCACTGGTGTCGACACTTAAGGGTTGCACTGTGGTCAACATTTCAGGGTTGCACTGGTGTCGACACTTAAGGGTTGCACTGGTGTCAACATTTCAGGGTTGCACTGGTGTCGACACTTAAGGGTGGCACTAGTGTCAACATTTCAGGGTTGCACTGGTGTCAACACTTCAGGGTTGCACTGGTGTCAACACTTCAGGGTTGCACTGGTGTCAACATTACAGGGTTGCACTGGTGTCAACATTACAGGGTTGCACTGGTGTCAACACTTCAGGGTTGCACTGGTGTCAACATTACAGGGTTGCACTGGTGTCGACACTTCAGGGTTGCACTGGTGTCAACACTTCAGGGTTGCACTGGTGTCGACACTTAAGGGTTGCACTGTGGTCAACATTTCAGGGTTGAACTGTGGTCAACATTTCAGGGTTGCACTGGTGTCAACACTTCAGAGTTGCACTGGTGTCAACATTACAGGGTTGCACTGCTGTCAACACTTCAGGATTGCACTGGTGTCGACACTTAAGGGTTGCACTGTGGTCAACATTTCAGGGTTGCACTGGTGTCGACACTTAAGGGTTGCACTGGTGTCAACATTTCAGGGTTGCACTGGTGTCGACACTTAAGGGTTGCACTGGTGTCAACACTTCAGGGTTGCACTGGTGTCAACATTACAGGGTTGCACTGGTGTCAACACTTCAGGGTTGCACTGGTGTCAACATTTCAGGGTTGCACTGGTGTCAACACTTCAGGGTTGCACTGGTGTCAACATTACAGGGTTGCACTGGTGTCAACATTTCAGGGTTGCACTGGTGTCAGCACTTCAGGGTTGCACTGGTGTCAACACTTCAGGGTTGCACTGCTGTCAACATTTCAGGGCCGCCGCGCTCAGAAATATTCCATAGATTTGACGGCGGTCTGTAAATAATCGAATCTGGACCAGACAGTCCAGTGATTGACATCATGGGATACGATGACATGCATCAACCAAATCAGCGAGCCTGACCATCCGATCCCGTTTGTCCCGTTACGACGAGAATGGGTATAATCAATTCTAACGCTGGTTGTGAGTGAGTGAGTGAGTGAGTGAGTGAGTGAGTGAGTGAGTGAGTGAGTGAGTATGGTTTATACGCCGCTTTTAGCGATATTCAAGCAATATCACGGCGGGGGACACTAGAAATGGGCTTCACACAAACGGTGGTTGTGATAGTTGTAGTAGCAGTAGTAGTAGTGGTGGTGTTGGTGGTTGAAGTGGTGGTGGTAGTGGCAGTAGTGTCTGTAGCAGTTGTAGTGGTGGTGGTTGTAGGTTGTTGTAATTGTAGTAGCGGTGGTAGTGGTTGTGAAGTCGACATGGTTGTTTTTCGTCACACTTAATCCAAACATCTTGGATGATATTCTGAAAGCATGCTTATTCATGATGATCAAACAAGGCCCATGAAGGCACCGATGTGACGCCGCATATGGACGTGTTGACAGGAACACGGCAAGGTCAGGCCAAGTCAGAATGATATAGTTGGTTTGTAGATGCCGAGTGAGTGAGTGAGTGAGTGAGTGAGTGAGTGAGTGAGTGAGTGAGTGAGTGAGTGAGTGAGTGAGTGAGTGAGTGAGTGAGTGAGTGAGTGAGTGAGTGAGTGAGTGGGTGAGTGAGTGGGTGGGTGGACGGGTGAGTGAGTGAGTGAGTGAGTGAGTGAGTGAGTGATGCCGCTTTTAACAGTATTTATCACGGCAGGTCTTAATGTGCAGGTCTTGCACGTTTACCACTTCGAAGAAACCCAAAAGCACGGGTATGGTGCTGACAAACCTAGAAACATAATCGGGGAGAACCGGGATTTGAACCCACAATCATAGGTTTCTGGCGTGCACAAGGGACGCAGCTCTGTACAGTTGGTTTGTAGAGGATGGGTCAATGCACAGATAAAAAAAACAATATTAAAAATAAAAGAATATATAGGGGCATAACTCATATATGGAGGTGTTCCATGTTCTTATGATTTGTGACCAGTATTCTAGAGCAAGAAGAAACTCTTTTCCCAAGCGTCTCGTTACCCCTCCCTCTATTGAGAATTTTATAAGACTTATGTCAGCTGAAAACGAAGAAATTATAAAAGGCTTAGGTAAATTTCTCTTCCAAGTCATGAACATTCGAACGGAAACACAGTGTTGAACGGTAAATCGTTATTAAATCTACTCAGCATGCAAAAATATATATACAGTATATTTCCATTGTATTATGGGCCGGTGGCCTGAAGTGCCGAATAAATTTGTCTGTCTGTCTGTCTGTCTGTAATTAAGTCGTTCACAGGAGAAGTGTACTTGTGCTAGTCTATGCTCGCATGAGCTAAAGGTAACTCGTTATAGCATAAACATAATAATATACAAAGAATGCCTGCATATGTGATGCACTGCTGCAATGATATAATATACGTCACACAATATAAGGTCACATCATATGATATGAACGATATACTGATAGATGATATACTGATTTAACTTCCATATGCTAAGATGACACTCCATGCAAGCCCATGATATAAATCAATGATATACTGAGACAATACACCAAACATGCATATCATAATTACGTTTCTACACCGATATAGTAGACATAAACATGATATCTGCTGCCACGTGACATTTCACCACAGTGATATACAGAGACGTCATATATGCTTTAATTTATATATACTCTTAAAACACGCGGGGAGCATGAAATATAAATGTTACTACCAAGTATAAGAACAAAGATAAGTGTTGACGACAAGCATCCATTGATAGAGGGGACACGGGTGGCCCAGTCGTCTAAGGCGCCGCGATTCGCTGTGAAGAGTTGCGTCCCTTGGGCACGCCAGAAACCTATGATTGTGGGTTCGAATCCCGGTTTTCACCGATTATGTTTCTAGGTTTGTCAGCACCATACCCGTGCTCGTGGGTTTCACCGAAGTGGTAAACGTCTGAGACCTGCATCACTTCGGGCTTTCCTCCCACATTAAGCTGACACGCCGCCATATAACTGGAATACTGTTAAAAGCAGCGTTAAACGCAACTCACTCACTCACTCATTCATTATAATCATACAGCTATTACGAGAAACTAATACCTCTTACAATTTTGGATTTTTTAAGTTATTTCCGAGTATCCTCTATCTTTTAAGAGTATAAGTTGAATTACCTCCAATATAAGATGCTGACGTTGATCTGTTACATAATAATACAATGTCGTTTTCAACAATGAAGCAAAGTAAGCGCCAGCACTCAGCAAAGCTACAGTTATAAGGCGGCGCTATGGAACCTGGAAAGGACATTATCGCGTAGTCGCAAAACGTGTCAAAACTAACCAAAGCACGACAACGCGACAATGCCTCATTTTGACCATTCGTAGCGTTGTCGCGCGTTAATTTATATGTTTGACTTTTACCAAAGTGCAACACTGCGACAACGCGACATTTTAAACGGTATAATATAAATGTGTAAGAAAAGGCTTTAAAATGCGCGACAACATGACGATGTCCCTTCAGGTATTCCATACAGCGCCCTTGATATATTCATGTCTGGACCAGACAAACCAGTGATTGATAGATAGTCTCACACTGTCTCACGCTGACATGCAAGCAACTAATTTCAAGTGACCATTTATTTGCTTTTTTCGAAAAGCATAGGTTGCTGGGGTCTATTCTACCCCGGATTCTAGAGCAAAGAAAACCTAACTACACCAAAATGAATCCATGCGGGGCTCGAACCCAGGACTGCAACCCTTCCATGTCGCCCCTTGGTGAAGCTGACGTACTAGTATGACACGTGAGACAGATGGAAACCGTGTATGTGCCAGAGGTGTATGTCCTACCATACATCTTTAATCAAACGACAACCCAGACAACTTTAATTCTAATCAAGGTTTATGGTAGGTCATGTTATACGAGAAACGCCCATGCCCGCTTGAAGATCCGTAAATCAACACTGAAATGTACCTGTTGTGTGTGTAGACCAATACTAATTGCCCATTATGAATATAGCGAACATCAAATCTACATAATGACGGCCACTGCATACTGTGGAGGCAAACTACGGTAGCATCGGTATGCAACACTTAGCTGTAGTTAGGAGGCCAGATGTACTTATATTTTCAATTAAAGGATACAAACCCAAAATTTAATGTGGAAATGAGGATTATTTCAATAACTATAGGAAAATACATTGACGCTTAGTCTTGACCTTGTACGACACAAATAACGATATCCTACGAGGCATAGATAGGGTTTATCATACCTTGCTCTATATACTCCTAACTCTGTGGACCGCCTCCGTGGTCTTGTGGTAGAGCGTCCGCCCGGAACGGAAGGTCCAGGGTTCGATCCCGGGCCGCGTCATACAAAAAGACGTTAAAAGATTGTACTTGTTGTTACCCTGTCTGGCGCTCGGCATTAAGGGGCTAAAACAAGGACTGGTCGGCTCGGAGTCAGTATACTGTGTCTGAGTGGGGTATTCATGTTAAACTGCGGCATGGTATCTCAGTGAGCTAGCACTATAAATCGGCATCAGTCCGGACTAGTACAAGCAGCCACACACACACATGCACGTCGCTTTATAAGTGCAATAATCTTGGACGCGACGTTAAACCCAATTTCACCTCACCTCACCTAACTCTGTGAGAATAGAAGGTAGCTGGTGAGAGTATTTTCAATGTGTTATTGGTATTCGCCAAGGATGTGTTTTGAGGCCACGTATATTCATAAGAATCTCTGATTATGGTTAACAAAGATGATGATGATGGTGTGTGTGTGTGTGTGTGTGTGTGTGCGTGTTCGTGCGTGCGTGCGTGCGTGCGTGCGTGCGTGCGTGCGTGCGTGCGTGTGTTTTTGTGATGTGTACCCACAAGAGTAGATGGTGTAAGGCCCATTTCCCGGTATTCCCCGCCGTGACATTACTGGAATATTGCTGAAAATGACGTAAAACCCAACCCAACTCACTCACTTAGTCACTGATACCTGTATAACTTGACTAAGGAGCGTACATGTTCTAGGGGAGTTCTGTCACTCAGTTACATGAAGGAAAATTGGTATAAGTCCCCGGATGATCATGGTGACTCACAAAAGTGCCCTCTTCGAAGCTATGAGAAAGATGTTTTTCAATCGTAACTGATTGATGTATATTGTCGGAGAGGTCTCCAAGTAGGCATTACGCCTGCTGACCAATCCATTTGAAGAAACAACAAACCGTGTATAAAGTCACTTTTGCATTTTTTGCAACAAAGCTGTTTCGGCTAACGTCCAGTTATGCCTTATGTCTCAAAAACAACAAGACTATACCAACTAGCAGTAAATATTAAAACTTTAAGGTATTTTGTACTCCTCTGTTCAAAATATTTGGTGCAATAATTTCAAATCATACTGTAACAGTTTTGCAGTGCTGAAATAAGCTATGTAAATGGTATCAATCGACAAGCTAGAAATGAAAATGTTTTTTTTGGTGAGTGTAGAAGACTTAATATGTAAGTGACTGATGTGACGAGCTTAGTCGTGACGGTAAAGATGGGGCACAGGTTGCGCCGCAATTAGCTGTGAAGATTTGCGGCCCTTAACTGTGTAAGGATCTGCTAGTCGTGAGTGTATGATGTAGGGCTGGGACGAGTCCAAATTTACTACCGGGGTACCCACCCCCTATTACCCGACCCTACCCGGGTACCCGCTGCAGGTCTCAAGAGAGAGGTACAAAACGTCTGATTGGGAAACGTTTGACCGTACTCCTGTCAAAATAAATTTAGATACACGTATAATCCGATCTGGTCATGCATACACTGAAGTTGACTGAAGTTATATCATTATGCAAACATATAAAGTCAGAAGGAATGTGTGTATAGTCAGAAATAAATTTGTCACTTATAGTATAACCATGGAGTTCTAAATATTTTTTGCCATTAAACAATATAATCACGTGACTAAGTACGGGTCCGGGTAGTTCTGTGGGTACCTGGGTCCTACTCAGTACCCACCCGACCCGAGTACCTGAGTTACCCGTCCCAGCCCTAGTATGATGGCCAACACGTTGTATCAGTTCAATTTGTTAATGACGGTTGAACTAGTACATCAGAACGAGGCTCCTTCGTCCGTATTCCTCGTGAAGGTAATACAAAAACATAACACCTTGCAAAACTGAAATGTCAGTTTCATCATACGAAACAGTTCAAGTTCGATTCATAGAATCGCTGCTATTACGACCCGGGAACTGCTAGTTGAATGCTCGTGGTTTTCACCATAGGTAAATGTGGACGACCTTCTGCGCTGTTCAATGTAAGGAATAAGGAATGGGCCACACAATTTTGGCCACGAATGAATGATAGTTAAACTGGATCTTAAAAATATTGTTTTGATTTAATTTTCAGTGTGGCTATATTGAATAACTCTTACTGACGTGTTAAAAATAACCGTACACGATTGTTCTATTCAGCGATATTGACAAAAGGCTTGATTGTGTCATAAAAATCTTTATTTTTTCAACAACGTGCAAATGTAAATGTTTTTATACTTCTTATAACAGAATCTCAAATATGTGACAGCATTTAAATAAAGACTTTTTAAACGAATACATAATAGACTTATAATATTTAACATAGCATAAAGCAAAATGCATGACAAGAAATTATATCAGAGAATACATAGTGTGGACAGCGTAACGTTTAGCATGTGTCGAGAGCTACAACAAGCGCTGTTGTCTATTGTGGCGCGTCGAGTTCAAGTCTATTGTGGTGTGTGAAGGTCAAGTCAATGTCAAGACGGTTTAGGCGCTGATGTCTACCCTTATCGTGTCTGAACTAAACCATAATGTAGATTAAGGACAGGCCGAACGTATTCTTAAGTCTACCCTGGTTACCAACGTTGCTGCAGCCTTACCGCTGAATGGTCTATATCCGAAGAAATGACGCTGTGTTTTGTGTGCTTAAACTGCAGTGAGTCAGGTTTTTAATAAATGTGCTTATGTGTACTTCATTGACTTGTCGTGTGTGTATCAAAGCCGTATGTGCTAAGAAGCAATATCACTGAATCAACCGGAAGTAACCAAACATATGCGCTTGTTTAATGCTTTTGCCTGTGTATGTAGGTATTTGTGATGTAGGCCCATACAAAGGTTACAGGTGTGTTTTGGGCGTTCCATCGTCCACTTGGAGGCTGACTCAATGTCTTATGCTTCTTCAGTTAACGCCATGGAGCTCCTCGGTTACCACTGCCCTCTTCGTCCCGGCATTATATCCGTCGTGGCGGCATCTTCCAGTTCGTATACAGAGTTACCTCCCCCTTGTGTCTTCCTCACGTCGCCTACATGTTTGCCAATGACCTCTGCCACACTGAAGTCTTGGATCACTGGAACTTCGGGGGCTTCTTGGATGTTGGATGTTGGTACATTTTTAACACTGGCAACGTCTGTCGCCTTGACACTGACTACGGGTGACCCTTTGACATTGGCTGCGGTCGCTCCTTTGACGAAGGCCATAGATGCTTCTTTGACGCTGGTAATGGGTGCTCTGTTTGCACTGGTTACGGTAGCTCCTTTAACAGTTGCTACGGGTACTCCTTTAACGCCAGCAATGGGTTCTCCTTTAACGGTCGTTACGGCTGTCCCCTTAACACCTACAGGTACCCCTTTCACGCCAGTAATGGGTTCTCCTTTAACGGTCGTTACGGCTGTCCCCTTAACACCTACAGGTACCCCTTTCACGCCAGTAATGGGTTCTCCTTTAACGGTCGTTACGGCTGTCCCCTTAACACCTACAGGTACCCCTTTCACGCCAGTAATGGGTTCTCCTTTAACGGTCGTTACGGCTGCCCCCTTAACAGATACTACAGATGCCCCTTTCAAACTGCCTTGCGGTGCCCCTTTAATACTGGCCTGTCTTTTAACGCTGTCCACACGTTTCATTTCTACGGAGGCTCCTTTGATGCTGTTGGTGGTTTTAGAAGCGTTTTCAGTGTAGTCGTCTTCTAGGTCATGGACCTTTCCAGTACCCTTGAAACTGCCGATCTTGTTCCCTTTCATGCTTGGCGAGTCCTTACGCCCAGTTGGTGTTTCCTGTTTCCCCCCGCCCTTCGTGTGCTTCGTTCTGACGGAGCCATCTCCTCCCTTTGCACGCACACCTTTGATGTCATTGCCAGATGCCTGGTCGTCCACGTCGCTGATAACGATGGCGGGAATATCAGATGTCACTTCAGTGTTGCTGTCGCCGTCCGCGTATATGCCGGTTCTATTTTCGGGTAGTCGAGGACCCCAATCAGGAGCTGGCCGGGACATTTTAGCAATCATCTGTGACAATAGACACATGTCTGTTAGCGGCTAATTGATTAGTGCCTTGTCGGAGTTAAATATTTCAAAATATATTGATGCAGGCATTAACACTTTAACATGTTTTAAAGAGAGGGCAGTGTTCAAGCGGGTTAGTAACGTAACGTCGTGTGTGTTGCTCACCTTGCATCCGCCGTATCTGAGGAAGTAGACGATGAACCAACCCGGGATGAAGACAATGCAGACAGTCATGACCAACCACCCTAGCGCCTGGGCCCAAGCCGGGTAGATGTAGTCCACATAGCCCAGGGGCTGGAATCGGCAGCTCTTGAACACCACCACCCCCTGGAGACATAGGCCAAATACTTAAGCAGCTAGGAAGAATATTTGTAAATGCTTTTATCTCATTCAACGAAGCGGAAATAAACTAGATCTATCGCATGCCATAGGAATAGTGTGTGAGTGAGTATGGTTTTACGCAACTTTTAGCAATATTCCATCAATATCAAGGCGGGGGACACCAGAAATGGGCTTCACACATTGTACCCATGTCGGGATTCGAACCCGGGTCTTCGGCGTGACAAGGCTACCCGACCGCCCCGCTATAAGAAATAAGAATAAGAAAACCTTCATCTATATGGATAACAACTTCTTGTGTAATGCATGTAGCGTTTCCACGTTGATTATTACACCGTTATAAAGTTGGAGTTTGTTATCCATAAAAGTGTACTTTTTCTTATTTACTCACCAACTTCTAAAATGTTAATCAAACAGTTATAATAGAGGAATTTTTGTTTGTTTATTTGTTTGTTGTTAAACGTCGCACTCAGCAATATTCCAGCTATATGACGACAGTCTGTAAATAATCGAATCTGGACCAGAAACTCCAGTGATTGACATCTTGAGTATCGATCTACGCAATACGGGATACGATGACATGTATCAACCAAGTCTGTGAGCCTGACCACCTGATCCCGTTAGTCGCCTTTTACGGCAAGCATGGGTTGCTGAAGACCTATTCTACCCCGGATCTTCACGGGTCGATAGAGGAATGTATACTTTGACTTGCGCAAGAAGTGATATAAAGCAGGTTTGTGATGTATCTTGCGAATGTCCATCCTTTGCTTGATAACAGAGGGTGACGTTAGTTTAAGCATATACTAGTAATAGAACAGGGGAAGGTATCCTAGACCAACACCGTCTCCGAGGCTTAACACATGCAGCCTCCACAAATGGATACAAACCTTTCTAATTCCAACCCCTTTAATAATGTGAACACCCTTCTGCAAGCTATCCAGACCTGAGTGGGTGAGTTGGGTTTAACGCGACTTTGGACAGTATTTCAGTTATATCACGGCGTGTCAGCTTAATGTGTGAGGAAAGCCCGAAATGATGTAAGTCTCAGACGTTTGCCACTTTGGTGAAATCCACGAGCACGATATGGTGCTGACAAACCTAGAAACATAATCGGGGCGAAGCGGGATTCTGAGCGACCATAGGTTTCTGGCGTGCCCAAGGGACGCAACTCTGCACAACAAATAGCAACGCTTTAGCTGACTTGGCGACTCGAAGTCGGGAATGAGAAGTTAAGTAGACGTTCACTTTGGCTATACTTACAGTGAGAATAGCGGGGCCGATAAAACACCAGCACATCTTCCAGTACACAGACAGTTTCTTCCCCATCATCATCTGAAGGTCCTCGGCAAACCTCCGGTACCCTGGTTGTGAACGCAGTGGGTGAATGCATGTTGTTTTAAGATACGGCATTGTTCAAGCTATATCTGGGGGCCTATCTATAATCGAGTCAAGGCAAACCAGTGGTGGATGATGGTCAACGTTCAACGCCATAGGGATACGTCTATAGCATCCTGAGAAATAGCGCCGTATATGCAATGTCATCTTCCGGAGGCAAGAGTGAGTGAGTGAGTATGGTGTTACGCCGCTTTTAGCAATATTCCAGCAATATCACGGCGGGGGACACCAGAAATGGGCTTCACACATTGTACCCATGTCGGGAATCGAACCCGGGTCCCTTGTGACGAGCGAACGCTTTAACCACTAGGCTACCCGACCGCCCCCCGGAGGCAAGAGCGTCCTCTAGCCTTTTTTCGAAGTCTTGCTTTGATGTAGGCTAGTGTACACGCTTGCCTCGGGAAGATAATGCAATGTAATCTGAGCGTATATTGGTCAGAACACTCGTTGGAAGCAGGACGTGGCTTGATTGGTTGGTTATAAATAGCGACTACGCGCAATGCGACCGTATGTGTTTAAGGGTGCTGATGGAACGTATTGTCTAGACGTGTGTGGTGTATCTTCTCACCGTATATGTACATGATGGCAACGATCTCGGCGATGGCGATGAACAGCAGAGGAAAGCCGCCAACAGAGGAGTCGACGATGTCAAGGAGGTAGATGCCGGCCTGCAACACAGCGTCATGGATCATAACACGCAGCGTAAGTCTGTGATCGCCGTACGTCGACATAACAATTCACAAATGTGGAATATAGCAAACAAAAACAAATTGAAATACGAAGGGAGGTAACTCCTTTACTTCTCAGCCAAAGAGTCAACGATATAGTTGTGGAATGATTGAGTGAGTTGGGTTTTCTTCTCAGCCATAGAAACAACGTCATAGTCGTGGAATGATTGAGTTAGTTGGGTTTACTTCTCAGCCAAAGAGTCAACGATATAGTCGTGGAATGATTGAGTGAGTTCGGTTTACTTCTCAGCCAAAGAGTCAACGATATAGTCGTGGAATGATTGAGTGAGTTGGCTTAACTTCTCAGCCAAAGAGTCAGCGATACAGTCGTGGAATGATTGAGTGAGTTGGGTTTACTTCTCAGCCAAAGAGTCAACGATATAGTCGTGGAATGATTGAGTGAGTTGGGTTTACTTCTCAGCCAATGAGTCAGCGATACAGTCGTGGAATGATTGAGTTAGTTGGGTTTACTTCTCAGTCAAAGAGTCAACGATATAGTCGTGGAATGATTGAGTGAGTGAGTTGGATTTACTTCTCAGCCAAAGAGTCAACGATATAGTCGTGGAATGATTGAGTGAGTTGGCTTTACTTCTCAGCCAAAGAGTCAGCGATACAGTCGTGGAATGATTGAGTGAGTTGGGTTTACTTCTCAGTCAAAGAGTCAACGATATAGTCGTGGAATGATTGAGTGAGTTGGGTTTACTTCTCAGCCAAAGAGTCAACGATATAGTTGTGGAATGATTGAGTGAGTTGGCTTTACTTCTCAGCCAAAGAGTCAACGATATAGTCGTGGAATGATTGAGTGAGTTGGCTTTACTTCTCAGCCAAAGCGTCAACGATACAGTCGTGGAATGATTGAGTGATTTGGGTTTACTTCTCAGCCAAAGAGTCAACGATATAGTCGTGGAATGATTGAGTGATTTGGCTTTACTTCTTAGCGAAAGAGTCAACGATATAGTCGTGGAATGATTGAATGAGTTGGGTTTTCTTCTCAGCCATAGAAACAACGATATAGTCTTGGAATGATTGAGTGAGTTGTGTTTACTTCTCAGCCAAAGAGTCCCCGAACAAGTCGTGGAATGATTGAGTGAGTTGGGTTTACTTCTCAGCCAAAGAGTCAACAATACAGTCGTGGAATGATTGAGTGAGTTGGGTTTACTTCTCAGCCAAAGAGTCAACAATACAGTCGTGGAATGATTGAGTGAGTTGGGTTTACTTCTCAGCCAAAGAGTCAACGATATAGTCGTGGAATGATTGAGTGAGTTGGCTTTACTTCTCAGCCAAAGAGTCAACGATATAGTCGTGGAATGATTGAGTGAGTTGGGTTTAGTTCTCAGCCAAAGAGTCAACGATATAGTCGTGGAATGATTGAGTGAGTTGGGTTTACCGCCGGTTTTAACAGTATTCATGCCACAACAAATTAACTTCAGGTAATATGAAAGAATCGGGTGGTCCTTAACATCTTTTGAGTAGTAAATTACGTTTTTATAATTTTATTTCTATTGATGTTTCAATTACCTTTTGGTATTGAATGAACGAATTTAAGGCTGCTTATATCGTCTTTAGATCGCCAGGTAAGAATATGACCGTAACTGCCTTGTCAATTGTTTTTGAACATTAAAATAAAAGTAACAATAACCACATACCCCTGTTGTCATTGGCAACGCTAACAGGAAGAGAGCGGTGGAAACGATACCCCGGAAGATGAGAGTTCTCTTCCATGTCTTCCTCAGTAATGAAGGATATTCGTCACAGAGCGATGCCACCACCGTCTCCGTCATGGTGAACTGAAACATGACAGATATACACGTCACAGAGCGAGGCCACCACCGTCTCCGTCATGGTGAACTGAAACATGACAGATATACACGTCACAGAGCGAGGCCACCACCGTCTCCGTCATGGTGGACTGAAACATGACACATATACTGTGATATACACATCACAGAGCGAGACCACCACCGTCTCCGTCATGGTGAACTGAAACATGACAGATATACACGTCACAGAGCGAGGCCACCACCTCTACGTCATGGTGAACTGAAACATGACAGATATACACGTCACAGAGCGAGGCCACCACCGTCTCCGTCATGGTGGACTGAAACATGACACATATACTGTGATATACACATCACAGAGCGAGACCACCACCGTCTCCGTCATGGTGAACTGAAACATGACAGATATACACGTCATAGAGCGAGGCCACCACCGTCTCCGTCATGGTGAACTGAAACATGACAGATATACACGTCACAGAGCGAGGCCACCACCGTCTCCGTCATAATGAACTGAAACATGACAGATATACACATCACAGAGCGAGGCCACCACCGTCTCCGTCATGGTGAACTGAAACATGACAGATATACACGTCACAGAGCGAGACCACCACCGTCTCCGTCATGGTGAACTGAAACATGACAGATATACACGTCACAGAGCGGGGCCACCACCATCTCCGTCATGGTGAACTGAAACATGACAGATATACACGTGAGAGAGCGAGGCCACCACCGTCTCCGTCATGGTGAACTGAAACATGACAGATATACACGTCACAGAGCGAGGCCACCACCGTCTCCGTCATGGTGAACTGAAACATGACAGATTTTCACGTCACAGAGCGAGGCCACCGCCGTCTCCGTCATGGTGAACTGAAACAAGATGAGTCAACTTTAGTAAAAACCACATACGTGACCCACTCCAATCCCTGTCCCCACTCCAATACACACCCTTGCATAGGCAAGCTGTACAACCTACCAGAGAGCTGAACCCGATGATGAGCATCATGAAGAAGAACAGGATGGCCCAGAGGGTGGGCACGGGCATCCTTGAGAGGGCCTCAGGGTACGCAATGAAGGCCAGGCCAGGTCCTGCAATATGTTGTTGTTGAGAATCATATATTATGAATTATTCGACATGACAATGGTCCGTTACATTTCAAAGAGGAACTCAATTATACACGTGCCGGCTGACTACACACGCGGTGTGACTTACCCCCTACAGCAACCTCCTCGATACCAACCCCCTTGTCATGCGCCATGAACCCCAGGACGGCGAACACTACCAGGCCGCACAGGAAGCTGGTTAGGCAGTCCACACACGGCACCAGTATGGCGTCCCTAAACACAAATACGAAAATGATATCCACACACGGCACCAGTATGGCGTCCCTAGACACAATACGACAATGATATCCAGACACGGCACCAGTATGGCGTCCCTAGACACACATACGACAATGATATCCGCACAGGGCACCAGTATGGCGTCCCTAGACCAAAATAGGTCAATGATATCCACGCACGGCACCAGTATGGCGTCCCTAGACACAGATAGGACAATGTTAATCCACATCACGGCACCAGTATGGCGTCCCTAGACCAAAATAGGTCAATGATATCCACGCACGGCACCATTATGGCGTCCCTAAACACAAATACGACAATGTTAATCCACATCACGGCACCAGTATGGCGTCCCTAGACCAAAATAGGTCAATGATATCCACGCACGGCACCAGTATGGCGTTCCTAGACACAGATAGGACAATGATATCCACACACGGCACCAGTATGGCGTCCCTAGACACAAATACGACAATGTTAATCCACATCACGGCACCAGTATGGCGTCCCTAGACCAAAATAGGTCAATGATATCCACGCACGGCACCAGTATGGCGTCCCTAGACACAAATACGACAATGTTAATCCACATCACGGCACCAGTATGGCGTCCCTAGACCAAAATAGGTCAATGATAGCCACGCACGGCACCAGTATGGCGTCCCTAGACACAAATAAGTCAATGCTATCCACACACGGCACCAGTATGGCGTCCCTAGACAAAAATACGACAATGATATCCACACAAACATGACAATAGTGAGTGAGTATGGTTTTACGCCGCTCTTAGCAATATTCCAGCAATTTCACGGCGGGGGACACCAGAAATGGGCTTCACACATTGTACCCATGTCGGGAATCGAACCCGGGTCTTCGGCGTGACGAGCGAACAAACATGACAATAATAGGCACCAGTTTGGCGTCCCAGGACTTTTATTTGCTCACTTCTGCCCGCACACACCTTGTTCTTACCTCAAACAATTGTTCTTGAAGTTGTTGAAGCTCGCCATGAGGTTCAGGCCGCCCATGCCGACACCGAGAGAGAAGAATACCTGTGTTGCAGCATCGCTCCATACCTAGGAATGTACGTCATTCATGATTAGTCAGTGTCAAAGGTTAATTGCAAAATTTTGGTTGCCCTTGACCCCTTCCAAACCATTGGCGTTAACAGGCCAGTAGCTGATGGGTGAATTGTAATTAGCCTCACTTAAAGCAGTATTTCGGTTATACCACGGCGTATGAGAGAGGTCCCTAAATTGACACAGGTCGGAGACATTTATCATAGAAACCATTATGGCACCGACAGACCAAGGATTAAAATTGTTGCAAATCTGGGATTGGAACCCTCGACTAACCGATCCGGCAACGGCAAAGGGACGTAACCTTGTACGTCATTTTACGGCGCCGACTGGGAATGACGTAAAAATTATGATCACTTGGTGCACTCCATTAAATGTTTCGTGGGTCCAAACATATTGTTAGGTACTGCAGCCAGAATTGTATGTTGTCTTGTATCCCTAAGGTACAGTACTGACCGAGGCGTCCGCCAGGCGGTGCCACTTGGGGGTCAGGAAATACAGGATGCCCTCCGTGGCTCCCGGGAGAAGACTGGCGTTGATCAGGAGGGACAACAGCAGCACGTAGGGGAAGGTGGCGTTGAAGTATGCGACCTGCACAAAAAAAAGTTAAAGAGAGACTTGTTCCAAAAGGCGTTAAAAAATGGTACTTGTTAGAGGGTGTCTGATCCGATATGATATGTGAGCTGTGTAAACCATATTCGGAAGAGCGCAGGATTTACGCTTGGTTACCTTGCCGAGTGACTTGATTCCCCGGATGAGCACAAGGAATACGACAATGCCGGCAAAAAGACAACACAGACACACTTTCCAGTTGAGGTTGCCCATGTCTCCCAGTCCCGACGTCATCCCCAGGACGAAATTTCTACAACATTATACGTGTACTACAGGGAGAGAGAGAGAGAGAGAGAGAGAGAGAGAGAGAGAGAGAGAGAGAGAGAGAGAGAGAGAGAGAGAGAGAGAGAGAGAGACATACAAGGTAAACTAACATACATAAAAAAAAAATCGTTTTACAGTTTTATCCTTAATTATACGTGACAATTCAGGGCCGAAGGATACACGCAAATAACAAAATGAATAGTTGTCTCGGAGATTAATGTGTTTTAAAATACGGACACACGTGTCTGTTAACAATACCGTCACATGTTGCACGTGCATATATAGTTGGTGAGTGCATCCAATACGAGTGACACAGCGAGGTATAGTGAACACAGCCGTCGACAATTTGCGAATACTACCCAAGTCATCCATGCTCACCATGGTTGTTCCGGCTGCCGACTAATGAATGATGTAAATATTGATGTTGATTGTTGATACAACTCTTGGACTTTTAATAGCTTTGAATTACTACGGATAGCAAATTTTAAAGAAGGCCAAACTTAATTTAAGTGATAGTTCGCATGTTATATTTTCAGAAATGAATGTCGATATGATACAAACAAACAGGGCCTGCCAATCTCTCAGCCCAGCCACCATTCATTGTATCAATCAACACTAATCCTAATCTTCTCTTTATCCACGCGCGTATTTTTAACCGAGCTGTTATAGTATCTTAAAATATAACTGTTACTATATCGGTGTTAAATTGATTGACTGATATTGTGAACAACTATCCGCGCTGTCACTGAACCTGACGGCCCGATCCATCAAGCCACCGCTTACAACCAACATAAGTTGCTAGGGAACTATTCTAACTCGGAATCCACCCAGGGCTAGCTAATACCTACGTGAAATAGTCTTCAGTCGGGGAAATGGTCCGGTTGTAGTGGCTGATGTTGCTGATGTTCATGCTTCCCACCTGGAGGTCGGTGGTGAGATTCCCTGTCGTGATGTTATCAACAGCACCTACCAACAGGGACACAGCGTCTGGTATTGTTTGTTTGTTTGTTTAACGCCGCACTTAGCAATATTCAAGCTAGATGACCGCGGTCAGAAAAATAATCGAGTGTGGACCAGGCAATCCAGTGATTGACATCATGAGCACCGATCCACGCAATTGGGATACGATGACATGCATCAACCAAGTCTGCGAGCCTGACCACCCTATCCCGTTAGTCGCCTCTGACGACAAGCATAGTCGCCTTTTATAGCAAGCATGGGTTGCTGAAGACCTGTTCTTCACGGGTCGGGTCTGGTATTGACATTCGTTTATGGTGTTTACAGGCATCTCAAAATGAAACAAAAATGGCCATGACTATACTCGTCTCTCTGTCGCGCAAAAATGCAGTCCATTGGATCTTGCCACATCTACATAATTATTGTAATTTTCGTGTAAAGTGATCTCAGTTCAGCTTGATAAAGGGTACAGTTAACCTGGTATATCCACCCTGTCCAGTAATGGCGGAAGCGAGACCAGGTACTGGGTACAATGCCGTGCTTGGGTATGATACCAATCATAAGTACCATCTTTGAACTTTAGCTCTGGAGGGATCTAACCACCATCCTCCGCTCTCCAGGCAGACGCAGTATCCACTACACCATGGACGCGGTACTCAAACTGAGCCCTGAGAGGTTGAACTATAGGATTACCTGGTACATCGACCCGACAGTTTGGACTGCTCCAGTGATGCCCGCAGTGGGACCAGGGGAGAGGAGACTGCATGGAGGAGAAGAAGTAGAAGGCGATGTAGCCGACGATGACGGTGAAGTAAAGGACGATGAAGGAGCAGACAATCACCATGCTGATCCCAATACCTGCAAAAACAAATTTACGGTCATCCCAGAATGAAATTATTTCAGCGGAAGTGATTCAGAACGTCAACTTTGTACTAAACATTTCAAGATACAGTAAACTACTGTGTTATAACGAACACAAAGGACCACTTATTTTAGTTCGTTATAACCGTAGTTCGTTATAAGCATATATACAGCATATAAACAGCAAATACACAGCAAATGGACGGGATCAAAACACATTTCGTTATATCCGTCAGTTCGTTATAAGCATGTTCGTTATAAACGTGGTTTACTTAAGTAATAAACAACGTATGTCGACCTTTCAGAAGTGGATTGGCCTTCCAGATGGTGATAGGGCCTTGTCCAGCAAACTGGCCGAACGACAGCTCCATGAAGAACAGAGGCATGCCTATGAACACTTGCATGATCCAGTAGGGGATGAGGAACGCACCTGAAGTACGAGAGAACAATCACGTGACAGATCACTTGACAAAAAACAAACACGTATTTCCATCACAGTAAATCAGCAACTGCAAAGGCTTGAGGCAGAGATCTTTTTATCTGGCAGTGTTGTTATATGTGTTAATGTAAGTAAAAAGAACTATGTGCGTGTGTGCGTGCGTACTTGTGTGCGTGCGTGCGTGCGTGAATGTATGTGTGTGTGTGTGTGTGTGCCTGCGTGTGTGTGTGTGTGCCTGCGTGTGTGTGTGTGTGCCTGCGTGTGTGCGTGTGCTTGCGTGTGTGCGTGCGTGCGTGCGTGCGTGCGTGCGTGTGCGTGTGTGTGTGCGTGTGTGTGCGTGTGTGTGTGTGTGTGTGTGTGTGTGTGTGTGTGTGTGTGTTTATGTATACTTGAGGGGCGGTCGGGTAACCTAGTGGTTAAAGCGTTCACTCGTCACGCCGAAGACCCGGGTTCGATTCCCGACATGGATACAATTTCCGAAGCCCATTTCTGGTGTCCCCCGCCGTGATATTGCTGGAATATTGCTAAAAGCGGCGTAAAACCATACTCACTCACTCACTCACTTATGTATACTTGATGAAATACGAACTGACATTATACAATTTTGGCTGATAATAACAATGAACAGTGTGTGGCCATTGTGAGTGTGCACCTTACCTCCACCATTCTTGAAGGCCAAGTATGGAAACCTCCACACGTTTCCCAGGCCAACTGCATAGGCGACGCAAGTGAGGATGAACTCCACCTTCGTCCCCCAGCTGCCACGTAACAGCTTCATGGCGTACCTGTGTAACATATAGACAGTACTGTACTCTATACCTGTTTACCATATATGTAATCATGAATATATGTAAGGACATAGTACCAGTGTAGCGTATAGATGACACTCATGGGCGCTGTAGCGTGTAGAATGTAGATGACACTCATGGGCACTGTAGCGTGAGGCATATAGATGACACTCATGGGCACTGTAGCGTGTAACATGTAGATGACTCTCATGGGCACTGTAGCGTGTAGCATATAGATGACACTCATGGGCGCTGTAGCCGTGTAACATATAGATGACACTCATGGACACTGTAGCGTGTAGCATGTAGATGACACTCATGGGCACTGTAGCGTGTAGCATATAGATGACACTCATGGGCACTGTAGCGTGTAGCATATAGATGGCACTCATGGGCGCTGAAGCGTGTAGCATATAGATAACACTCCTGGGCACTGTAGCGTGTAGCATGTAGATGACACTCATGGGCGCTGTAGCGTGTAGCATGTAGATGGCACTCATGGGCGCTGTAGCGTGTAGCATATAGATGACACTCATGGGCACTGTAGCGTGTAGCATATAGATGAAACTCCTGGGCACTGTAGCGTGTAGCATGTAGATGACACTCATGGGCACTGTAGCGTGTAGCATATAGTCGACGCTCTGTGGCGCTGTAGCGTGTAGCATGTATATGACACTCATGGGCGCTGTAGCGTGTAGCATATAGATGACACTCATGGGCACTGTAGCGTGTAGCATGTAGATGACACTCATGGGCGCTGTAGCGTGTAGCATGTAGATGACAATCATGGGCGCTGTAGCCGTGTAACATATAGATGACACACATGGGCGCTGTAGCCGTGTAACATATAGATGACACTCATGGGCGCTGTAGCGTGTAGCATGTAGATGACACTCATGGGCGCTGTAGCCGTGTAACATATAGATGACACTCATTGGCACTGTAGCGTGTAGCATGTAGATGACACTCATGGGCGCTGTAGCCGTGTAACATATAGATGACACTCATGGGCACTGTAGCGTGTAGCATATAGATGACACTCATGGACACTGTAGCGTGTAGCACATAGATGACACTCATGGGCACTGTAGCGTGAAGCATGTAGATGACACTCATGGGCACTGTAGCGTGTAGCATATAGATGACACTCATGGACACTGTAGCGTGTAGCATGTAGATAACACTCATGGGCGCTGTAGCGTGTAGCAAATAGGTGACGCTCTGTGGCGCTGTAGCGTGTAGCATATAGATGACACACATGGGCGCTGTAGCGTGTAGCATATAGATGACACTCATGGGCACTGTAGCGTGTAGCATATAGATGACACTCATGGACACTGTAGCGTGTAGCACATAGATGACACTCATGGGCACTGTAGCGTGTAGCATGTAGATGACACTCATGGGCACTGTAGCGTGTAGCATATAGATGACACTCATGGACACTGTAGCGTGTAGCATGTAGATAACACTCATGGGCGCTGTAGCGTGTAGCATATAGGTGACGCTCTGTGGCGCTGTAGCGTGTAGCATATAGATGACACTCATGGGCGCTGTAGCGTGTAGCATATAGATGACACACATGGGCGCTGTAGCGTGTAGCATATAGATGACTCTCATGGGCACTGTAGCGTGTAGCACATAGATGACACTCATGGGCGCTGTAGCGTGTAGCATATAGATGACACACATGGGCGCTGTAGCCGTGTAGCATATAGATGACAATCATGGGCGCAGTAGCGTGTAGCATGTAGATGACAATCATGGGCGCTGTAGCGTGTAACATATAGATGACACACATGGGCGCTGTAGCCGTGTAGCATATAGATGACACTCATGGGCGCTGTAGCGTGTAGCATGTAGATGACACTCATGGGCGCTGTAGCCGTGTAACATATAGATGACACTCATGGGCACCGTAGCGTGTAGCATATAGATGACACACATGGGCGCTGTAGCGTGTAGCATATAGATGACACTTATGGGCGTTGTAGCGTGTAACATATAGATGACTCTCATGGGCACTGTAGCGTGTAGCACATAGATGACACTCATGGGCGCTGTAGCGTGTAGCATATAGATGACTCTCATGGGCACTGTAGCGTGTAGCATATAGATGACACTCATGGGCGCTGTAGCGTGTATCATATAGATGACACTTATTGGCGTTGTGGCGTGTAACATATAGATGACACTTATGGGCGCTGTAGCGTGTAGCATATAGATGACATTCATGAGTGCTGTAGCCGTGTAACATATAGATGACACACATGGGCGCTGTAGCGTGTAGCATATAGATGACACTCATGGGCACTGTAGCGTGTAGCATATAGATGACACTCATGGACACTGTAGCGTGTAGCACATAGATGACACTCATGGGCACTGTAGCGTGTAGCATGTAGATGACACTCATGGGCACTGTAGCGTGTAGCATATAGATGACACTCATGGACACTGTAGCGTGTAGCATGTAGATAACACTCATGGGCGCTGTAGCGTGTAGCATATAGGTGACGCTCTGTGGCGCTGTAGCGTGTAGCATATAGATGACACTCATGGGCGCTGTAGCGTGTAGCATATAGATGACACACATGGGCGCTGTAGCGTGTAGCATATAGATGACTCTCATGGGCACTGTAGCGTGTAGCACATAGATGACACTCATGGGCGCTGTAGCGTGTAGCATATAGATGACACACATGGGCGCTGTAGCCGTGTAGCATATAGATGACAATCATGGGCGCTGTAGCGTGTAGCATGTAGATGACAATCATGGGCGCTGTAGCGTGTAACATATAGATGACACACATGGGCGCTGTAGCCGTGTAGCATATAGATGACACTCATGGGCGCTGTAGCGTGTAGCATGTAGATGACACTCATGGGCGCTGTAGCCGTGTAACATATAGATGACACTCATGGGCACCGTAGCGTGTAGCATATAGATGACACACATGGGCGCTGTAGCGTGTAGCATATAGATGACTCTCATGGGCACTGTAGCGTGTAGCATATAGATGACACTCATGGGCGCTGTAGCGTGTATCATATAGATGACACTTATTGGCGTTGTGGCGTGTAACATATAGATGACACTTATGGGCGCTGTAGCGTGTAGCATATAGATGACATTCATGAGTGCTGTAGCCGTGTAACATATAGATGACTCTCATGGGCACTGTAGTGTGTAGCACATAGATGACACTCATGGGCGCTGTAGCGTGTAGCATATAGATGACACACATGGGCGCTGTAGCGTGTAGCATGTAGATGACACACATGGGCGCTGTAGCGTGTAGCATATAGATGACTCTCATGGGCACTGTAGCGTGTAGCATATAGATGACACACATGGGCGCTGTAGCGTGTAGCATATAGATGACTCTCATGGGCACTGTAGCGTGTAGCACATAGATGACACACATGGGCGCTGTAGCGTGTAGCATATAGATGACTCTCATGGGCACTGTAGCGTGTAGCATATAGATGACAGTCATGGGCGCTGTAGCGTGTATCATATAGATGACACTTATTGGCGTTGTGGCGTGTAACATATAGATGACACTTATGGGCGCTGTAGCGTGTAGCATATAGATGACACTCATGGGCGCTGTAGCCGTGTAACATATAGATGACTCTCATGGGCACTGTAGTGTGTAGCACATAGATGACACTCATGGGCACCGTAGCGTGTAGCATATAGATGACACACATGGGCGCTGTAGCGTGTAGCATGTAGATGACACACATGGGCGTTGTAGCGTGTAACATATAGATGACTCTCATGGGCACTGTAGCGTGTAGCACATAGATGACACTCATGGGCGCTGTAGCGTGTAGCATATAGATGACTCTCATGGGCACTGTAGCGTGTAGCATATAGATGACACACATGGGCGCTGTAGCGTGTAGCATATAGATGACTCTCATGGGCACTGTAGCGTGTAGCACATAGATGACACTCATGGGCGCTGTAGCGTGTAGCATATAGATGACTCTCATGGGCACTGTAGCGTGTAGCACATAGATGACACTCATGGGCGCTGTAGCGTGTAGCATATAGATGACTCTCATGGGCGCTGTAGCGTGTAGCATATAGATGACTCTCATGGGCACTGTAGCGTGTAGCATATAGATGACACACATGGGCGCTGTAGCGTGTATCATATAGATGACTCTCATGGGCACTGTAGCGTGTAGCATATAGATGACACACATGGGCGCTGTAGCGTGTAGCATATAGATGACTCTCATGGACACTGTAGCGTGTAGCACATAGATGACACACATGGGCGCTGTAGCGTGTAGCATATAGATGACTCTCATGGGCACTGTAGCGTGTAGCACATAGATGACACTCATGGGCGCTGTAGCGTGTAGCATATAGATGACTCTCATGGGCACTGTAGCGTGTAGCACATAGATGACACTCATGGGCGCTGTAGCGTGTAGCATATAGATGACTCTCATGGGCGCTGTAGCGTGTAGCATATAGATGACTCTCATGGGCACTGTAGCGTGTAGCATATAGATGACACTCATGGGCGCTGTAGCGTGTATCATATAGATGACACTTATTGGCGTTGTGGCGTGTAACATATAGATGACACTTATGGGCGCTGTAGCGTGTAGCATATAGATGACATTCATGAGTGCTGTAGCCGTGTAACATATAGATGACACACATGGGCGCTGTAGCGTGTAGCATATAGATGACACTCATGGGCACTGTAGCGTGTAGCATATAGATGACACTCATGGACACTGTAGCGTGTAGCACATAGATGACACTCATGGACACTGTAGCGTGTAGCATGTAGATGACACTCATGGGCACTGTAGCGTGTAGCATATAGATGACACTCATGGACACTGTAGCGTGTAGCATGTAGATAACACTCATGGGCGCTGTAGCGTGTAGCATATAGGTGACGCTCTGTGGCGCTGTAGCGTGTAGCATATAGATGACACTCATGGGCGCTGTAGCGTGTAGCATATAGATGACACACATGGGCGCTGTAGCGTGTAGCATATAGATGACTCTCATGGGCACTGTAGCGTGTAGCACATAGATGACACTCATGGGCGCTGTAGCGTGTAGCATATAGATGACACACATGGGCGCTGTAGCCGTGTAGCATATAGATGACAATCATGGGCGCTGTAGCGTGTAGCATGTAGATGACAATCATGGGCGCTGTAGCGTGTAACATATAGATGACACACATGGGCGCTGTAGCCGTGTAGCATATAGATGACACTCATGGGCGCTGTAGCGTGTAGCATGTAGATGACACTCATGGGCGCTGTAGCCGTGTAACATATAGATGACACTCATGGGCACCGTAGCGTGTAGCATATAGATGACACACATGGGCGCTGTAGCGTGTAGCATATAGATGACACTTATGGGCGTTGTAGCGTGTAACATATAGATGACTCTCATGGGCACTGTAGCGTGTAGCACATAGATGACACTCATGGGCGCTGTAGCGTGTAGCATATAGATGACTCTCATGGGCACTGTAGCGTGTAGCATATAGATGACACTCATGGGCGCTGTAGCGTGTATCATATAGATGACACTTATTGGCGTTGTGGCGTGTAACATATAGATGACACTTATGGGCGCTGTAGCGTGTAGCATATAGATGACATTCATGAGTGCTGTAGCCGTGTAACATATAGATGACTCTCATGGGCACTGTAGTGTGTAGCACATAGATGACACTCATGGGCGCTGTAGCGTGTAGCATATAGATGACACACATGGGCGCTGTAGCGTGTAGCATGTAGATGACACACATGGGCGCTGTAGCGTGTAGCATATAGATGACTCTCATGGGCACTGTAGCGTGTAGCATATAGATGACACACATGGGCGCTGTAGCGTGTAGCATATAGATGACTCTCATGGGCACTGTAGCGTGTAGCACATAGATGACACACATGGGCGCTGTAGCGTGTAGCATATAGATGACTCTCATGGGCACTGTAGCGTGTAGCACATAGATGACACTCATGGGCGCTGTAGCGTGTAGCATATAGATGACTCTCATGGGCACTGTAGCGTGTAGCACATAGATGACACTCATGGGCGCTGTAGCGTGTAGCATATAGATGACTCTCATGGGCGCTGTAGCGTGTAGCATATAGATGACTCTCATGGGCACTGTAGCGTGTAGCACATAGATGACACACATGGGCGCTGTAGCCGTGTAGCATATAGATGACACTCATGGGCGCTGTAGCGTGTAGCATGTAGATGACACTCATGGGCGCTGTAGCCGTGTAACATATAGATGACACTCATGGGCACCGTAGCGTGTAGCATATAGATGACACACATGGGCGCTGTAGCGTGTAGCATATAGATGACACTTATGGGCGTTGTAGCGTGTAACATATAGATGACTCTCATGGGCACTGTAGCGTGTAGCACATAGATGACACTCATGGGCGCTGTAGCGTGTAGCATATAGATGACTCTCATGGGCACTGTAGCGTGTAGCATATAGATGACACTCATGGGCGCTGTAGCGTGTATCATATAGATGACACTTATTGGCGTTGTGGCGTGTAACATATAGATGACACTTATGGGCGCTGTAGCGTGTAGCATATAGATGACATTCATGAGTGCTGTAGCCGTGTAACATATAGATGACTCTCATGGGCACTGTAGTGTGTAGCACATAGATGACACTCATGGGCGCTGTAACGTGTAGCATATAGATGACACACATGGGCGCTGTAGCGTGTAGCATGTAGATGACACACATGGGCGCTGTAGCGTGTAGCATATAGATGACTCTCATGGGCACTGTAGCGTGTAGCATATAGATGACACACATGGGCGCTGTAGCGTGTAGCATATAGATGACTCTCATGGGCACTGTAGCGTGTAGCACATAGATGACACACATGGGCGCTGTAGCGTGTAGCATATAGATGACTCTCATGGGCACTGTAGCGTGTAGCACATAGATGACACTCATGGGCGCTGTAGCGTGTAGCATATAGATGACTCTCATGGGCACTGTAGCGTGTAGCACATAGATGACACTCATGGGCGCTGTAGCGTGTAGCATATAGATGACTCTCATGGGCGCTGTAGCGTGTAGCATATAGATGACTCTCATGGGCACTGTAGCGTGTAGCACATAGATGACACTCATGGGCGCTGTAGCGTGTAGCATATAGATGACTCTCATGGGCGCTGTAGCGTGTAGCATATAGATGACACACATGGGCGCTGTAGCGTGTAGCATATAGATGACTCTCATGGGCACTGTAGCGTGTAGCACATAGATGACACTCATGGGCGCTGTAGCGTGTAGCATATAGATGACTCTCATGGGCGCTGTAGCGTGTAGCATATAGATGACACTTATTGGCGTTGTGGCGTGTAACATATAGATGACACTTATGGGCGCTGTAGCGTGTAGCATATAGGTGACGCTCTGTGGCGCTGTAGCGTGTAGCATATAGATGACACTCATGGGCGCTGTAGCGTGTAGCATATAGATGACACACATGGGCGCTGTAGCGTGTAGCATATAGATGACTCTCATGGGCACTGTAGCGTGTAGCACATAGATGACACTCATGGGTGCTGTAGCGTGTAGCATATAGATGACAATCATGGGCGCTGTAGCCGTGTAGCATATAGATGACAATCATGGGCGCTGTAGCGTGTAGCATGTAGATGACAATCATGGGCGCTGTAGCCGTGTAACATATAGATGACACACATGGGCGCTGTAGCCGTGTAGCATATAGATGACACTCATGGGCGCTGTAGCGTGTAGCATGTAGATGACACTCATGGGCGCTGTAGCCGTGTAACATATAGATGACACTCATGGGCACCGTAGCGTGTAGCATATAGATGACACACATGGGCGCTGTAGCGTGTAGCATATAGATGACACTTATGGGCGTTGTAGCGTGTAACATATAGATGACTCTCATGGGCACTGTAGCGTGTAGCACATAGATGACACTCATGGGCGCTGTAGCGTGTAGCATATAGATGACTCTCATGGGCACTGTAGCGTGTAGCATATAGATGACACTCATGGGCGCTGTAGCGTGTATCATATAGATGACACTTATTGGCGTTGTGGCGTGTAACATATAGATGACACTTATGGGCGCTGTAGCGTGTAGCATATAGATGACATTCATGAGTGCTGTAGCCGTGTAACATATAGATGACTCTCATGGGCACTGTAGTGTGTAGCACATAGATGACACTCATGGGCGCTGTAGCGTGTAGCATATAGATGACACACATGGGCGCTGTAGCGTGTAGCATGTAGATGACACACATGGGCGCTGTAGCGTGTAGCATATAGATGACTCTCATGGGCACTGTAGCGTGTAGCATATAGATGACACACATGGGCGCTGTAGCGTGTAGCATATAGATGACTCTCATGGGCACTGTAGCGTGTAGCACATAGATGACACACATGGGCGCTGTAGCGTGTAGCATATAGATGACTCTCATGGGCACTGTAGCGTGTAGCACATAGATGACACTCATGGGCGCTGTAGCGTGTAGCATATAGATGACTCTCATGGGCACTGTAGCGTGTAGCACATAGATGACACTCATGGGCGCTGTAGCGTGTAGCATATAGATGACTCTCATGGGCGCTGTAGCGTGTAGCATATAGATGACTCTCATGGGCACTGTAGCGTGTAGCACATAGATGACACTCATGGGCGCTGTAGCGTGGAGCATATAGATGACTCTCATGGGCGCTGTAGCGTGTAGCATATAGATGACACACATGGGCGCTGTAGCGTGTAGCATATAGATGACTCTCATGGGCACTGTAGCGTGTAGCACATAGATGACACTCATGGGCGCTGTAGCGTGTAGCATATAGATGACTCTCATGGGCGCTGTAGCGTGTAGCATATAGATGACACTTATTGGCGTTGTGGCGTGTAACATATAGATGACACTTATGGGCGCTGTAGCGTGTAGCATATAGATGACATTCATGAGTGCTGTTGCCGTGTAACATATAGATGACACTCATGGGCGCTGTAGCGTGTAGCATATAGATGACACACATGGGCGCTGTAGCGTGTAGCATATAGATGACTCTCATGGGCACTGTAGCGTGTAGCACATAGATGACACTCATGGGCGCTGTAGCGTGTAGCATATAGATGGCTCTCATGGGCACTGTAGCGTGTAGCACATAGATGACACTCATGGGCGCTGTAGCGTGTAGCATATAGATGACACACATGGGCGCTGTAGCGTGTAGCATATAGATGACAATGATGGGTGCTGTAGCCGTGTAACATATAGATGACACACATGGGCGCTGTAGCCGTGTAACATATAGATGACACTCATGGGCGCTGTAGCGTTTAACATATATATGACACTCATGGGCGCTGTAGCCGTGTAACATATAGATGACACTCATGGGCGCTGTAGCGTGTAGCATGTAGATGGCACTTATGGGCGCTGTAGCGTGTAACATATAGATGACACTCATGGGCGCTGTAGCGTGTAACATATAGATGGCACTCATGGGTGCTGTAGCGTGTAACATATAGATGGCACTCATGGGCGTTGTGGCGTGTAACATATAGATGACACTCATGGGCGTTGTGGCGTGTAACATATACATGACACTAACTGTACTTGTCGTGTGTTGCCTGTAGTCTCAGATTGGATTCGGTACGCCTACATGTTGACGTCGTTGATATCTAGTATGACCGCGAAAAAAGTTGCAAACGTTTTAGACTTGTATCACATCGGCTTTCCACTTGCATAAAAATACCACGCCCTGACATAACTGACAAGCAACATTAAAACCCAACACATTATCTTGTATGGAAGATACGAATATGAATACACCGAAGAGACTATGCCTCCCCATGGGTCACGTGTGAGACTGGTTCCAAAATAGCCATCGTGTACCAACCATTTTTCATGGAAACTGAAGTCAAGCAAAGTCCATTGTAATATACATGCCTTAGGCTTACTTTGCCATCGAGCAACGAGAATCGTCTTTCAAACAAAGTAGTGACAATAGCATATAACATGGACTGAACATTTCTAGATACAATTTGCTGATCGTCAACATTGGAGATGAGAATGAAACTTACCGTTGAGGATCCTGAGCAACAACTGACGCTGTGCTGGAGACGTGCGTCGACTGTTGTACTCGCGCACGTGGGGTACGTGAGCCGCATGCAGACCAAATTCACTATTCAGTTCTGGGTTAGTTGGAATTTATAACATACACGATGTGTCCAAGTTAGTAATGAACTATATCCCAGCAATACTTCCCATGGTTACCATGGCAATTTAGCCGCGTATCACAATAAAGAATATATAACAAAATTAATGTGGCATAATGTAAGTAGGCCATGGTGAAATTGTTGATAAGAAGGCACGTTCTTTTCAATTTGTAGCTTTGGTGCACCCTTTAGTTAAAGTAGGATAGGCTTCATGATTTAGAGGCACCAAAAAGAATGAATGTTGATGTATTGCTTTGGCACCTCTTACTCAAACGGAGGAACTCAATAAATTGCCTTGCGCCCAACCTAACTTAAACAGAGGAACACAGTACATAGCCTTGTGGCCTACCTTACTTAAATTGAGGGAGTAATACATCGCCTTATGGCCTACCTTACTTAAACACAGGAACATAGTACATAGCCTTGTGGCCTACCTTACTTAAACACAGGAACACAGTACATAGCCTTGTGGCCTACCTTACTTAAACACAGGAACACAGTACATAGCCTTGTGGCCTACCTTACTTAAACACAGGAACACAGTACATAGCCTTGTGGCCTACCTTACTTAAACAGAGGAACACAGTACATAGCCTTGTGGCCTACCTTACTTAAACACAGGAACACAGTAAATAGCCTTATGGCCTACCTTACTTAAACACAGGAACACAATAGATCGCATTGCGGCTTCCCTTACTTAAATAGAGGGAATAAAACATCGCCTTGCGACCTACCGTACTTTAACACAGGAACACAGTATATCGCCTTGTGGCCTACCTTACGAAAACACAGGAACACAGTACATCGCCTTGTGGCCTACCTTATATAAATAGGGGGACTCAATAGATCGCCTTGTGGCCTACCTTACTTAAATAGGGGGAGTAAAACATCGCCTTGTTGCATACCTTACTTAAACACAGGAACGAATACATCGCCTTGTGGCCTACCTTACTTAAACACAGGGACACGGTACATCGCATTGTGGCCTACCTTACTTAAATATGGGGAGTCAATAGATCGCCTTGTGGCCTACCTTACTTAAATAGGGGGACTCAATTGATCACCTTGTGGCCTACCTTACATAAATAGAGGCAATAATACATCGCCTTGTGGCCTACCTCACTTAAATAGGGGGAGTAAAACATCGCCTTGTGGCCTACATTACTTAAACACAGGAACACAGTACATCGCCTTGTGGCCTACCTTACATAAATAGGGGGACTCAATAGATCACCTTGTGGCCTACCTTACTTAAACACAAGAACACAGTGCATCGCCTTGTGGCCTACCTTACTTAAATAGGGGGAGTAAAACATCGCCTTGTGGCCTACATTACTTAAACACAGGAACACAGTACATCGCCTTGTGGCCTACCTCACTTAAATAGGGGGAGTAAAACAACGCCTTGTGGCCTACATTACTTAAACACAGGAACACAGTACATCGCCTTGTGGCCTACCTTACATAAATAGGGGGACTCAATAGATCACCTTGTGGCCTACCTTACTTAAACACAAGAACACAGTACATCGCCTTGTGGCCTACATTACTTAAACAAGAACACAATAGATCGCCTTGTGACCTTCCTTTGCTTAAATAGAGAGACTTCATACATCGCCTTGTGGCCTACATTACTTAAACATAGGAACACAGTACATCGCCTTGTGGCCTACCTTACTTAAACACAGGAGCACAGTACATCACCTTGTCGCCTACCTTACTTGAATAGAGGGAGTAATAAATCGCTTTGTGGCCTACCTTACTTAAACACAGGAACACAATAGATCGCCTTGTGGCCTATCTTACTTAAACGCAGGAACACAGTACATCGCCTTGTGGCCTACCTTACTTAAACACAGGAACACAGTACATCACCTTGTCGCCTACCTTACTTGATTAGAAGGAGTAATAAATCGCTTTGTGGCCTACCTTACTTAAACACAGGAACACAATAGATGGCCTTGTGGCCTATCTTACTTAAACGCAGGAACACATCACATCGCCTTGTGGCCTACCTTACTTAAATAGAGGGAGTACGACATCGCCTTGTGGCCTACCTTACTTGAATAGAGGGAGTATGACATCGCCTTGTGGCCTAGCTTACTTAAACACAGGAACACAGTACATCACCTTGTGGCCTACCTTACTTAAACAGAGGCAATAATACATCGCTTTGTGGCCTACCTTACTTAAATAGAGAGACACAATACATCGGCTTGTGACCTACCTTTGCTTAAATGGAGAGACTTTATACATCGCCTTGTGGCCTACCTTGCTTTGATATACGGACTGAATACATCGCCTTGTGGCCTACCTTACTTTGATATACGGACTGATTACATCGCCTTGTGGCCTACCTTACTTTAATATACGGACTGAATACATCGCCTTGTGGCCTACCTTACTTAAAGGGGCACTGATCTAACGCAATTCCCCGGGACTGGTTGTTGCCTTTGTTATTGTTTTTTCCCAGTGAGTACCCGGATGTATAGCAGAAATCTAGACTAGTTCGCGACCTCTGCTGCGCCATTCGTAAGCGCATTAGTCACTTTTATGGGTAGTAATTAGGGCGTATGGTCACATTGATCAACAAAATCAAATACAGTTTTCGAGATAATAAGGAAATGTAGGTATCTTTGTGAATAGCATCGGTAATGGTGTCGAAGTTTTGATAAGTCACTTGCTTGGTAATTTTGCGATTTTCGTTTACACTATTTTGACTTGCAACACAAAGTATATATTTCTACTGAGCATATGCTTTTTTATAGTGTGTATATTTTTTTACTGTCAAATGTGTAACAAATTTATTAAACGTCTAAATATTCAGTTATTTTACAAAGTGACTGAAAAACATTTCCATCTTTATTATTATGACAACGAATTCCAAACATTTTGATGTTTAATGTCATCACCAAGAGACTGAAAATGTAACGTTGAAAAGTACATTTCTAAGTTGTTTGGCTTTTAATCCTACATAATAATCTGTTGTGATGTTTGTAGGCCCTTTTGATCGTCTTGATCAATCTGGACAGATTTTTTAGTCAAAATGACTGAAATATTTACACATTTTATAAATTGCCTGAGAGAATCACATTTTACAAACTGACTGTAATATTTACACGCTTACAAAGGAAAAGACCTGTGACAACAACGTCTATCGCGCATTGAAGAATTTCCCAACCAAGACGTAGAGAAACAAGAACGAATCGGTTCAAATGAAGGAAAACAAAATGCAGATATCATAATTACAACCTACCAAATTTATGTGTATAAGTTTTAGGCAGCTTCCTTGTTCGAGGAATGTATCCGTGAATATCCACACAAAGGAACAATATCCCACTCGTCTGCAGCTGTACAAAGAAACTTATTCGATGCCACGTGTCTCAGTAACAATCAAATATTTTAAAAGATATTTATCGTTTCGGGATGTTATAACCCGTGTTCGTTTCTCAACTGATCGCTTGGATTGTTTCAGGTGTTTTACATAGGTGTCAAGTCTCAGTGGTCGGCTGAGAAAGCCCACGTGACAACTATTTTCATAGCGTCCACGGTTCCTAAAAATTCCATTGAGTGATAGATAACAATGATCAATCAATCAACGTATTATCAGTTAACCCTTTGAACAAAGTATGTTGTTTTTACATCGGCACTTCGCGCCATGGTATGAGTGTATTCCCTTTGTTTTAGTAAACCTAGACATGTAAACACTCACTCTTGACATATCCACTGTGCAAGATAACAGTGATTAATCAATCAACGTATTTTCTGTTAATCCTTTGATGACTAGAACGATCCGTTGATTTACAAAAAAAGTAAATCAACTGATCATTCATCTCTTGCTGGGCTGCCACGTGCATATTACATAACACACATTTCACCTCACTTCAAACCTTGATTTAGATTGAATAATTACCCCAGACACAATAAATGCCAAATGGGAACCTTTGTCAGGTAATATAAGTGGTGCTACCACTAATTGTACCTGTAATAAATTCATTAACTGAGCATCAAGTGAATGACGACAAATACACAAGTGTAGGGTTATACGAGAAAACGTGGATGACAACAAGGGAGTAGTAATCGTATTATCGACGCAAGCCGAAATCCGAAAATGCTTTCACTGCATGGATACTGTTTTTAGTATAAACTATAACCATCTGGGGTATTTCCAAATGACGACATCCGATGAGCTCCCTTGTTCTTTTTTTCTGTTTGTTTAGGCTGAAGAAATGAATTAACATGCGCCCTTTGTCGAAATCTTTATAGATCACAGTTAACCAATCAGTGTTCAAAAATGCGTAAAACAAATATTGCCTCCAGCCTCCAAGTTTATTTAGCTGTCCTTGCAGACGGTACCCCAGTCTCTGGTCACGCTCAGTTGCGTTGCGTATCATCCGGGTACTCACGGGGGAAAAACAATAACAAAGGCAACAACCAGTCCGTTAGATCAGTGCCCCTTTAAACAGGGGGATTCAATACTACGCTTTGAGGACTACCATACTTAAGTTGTTGTTGTTGTTTACCTCAGCAATATTCCACCTATTTGACGAAGGTCTGTAAATAATCGAGTCCAGACAATCAATCCATTGATTGACATCGCCTTGTGACCTACCTGACTTAAATAAAGGGACTCAATACATCATCTTGTGGTCTGTCTTACTCCCTTCCTTACAATTAGAGACGAGGTTTCTGTTTACCAAACAATCAATACGTTTAGAAGGGATATTGTTGCACATTTCTTGGAGTTTGTAGTACTGTGTGCCCGAAGTACACGAAGACATTTTTTCTGCTCAGATTAATTTTTCGTATTTGTTCTCATAGGCTCTAGACCCCCATAGTTTTTCATTACAAAACATTTTTTTGTGCAAACATGTTATAATCCAAAAATACAAGTTCAGCTATAGCCCGACGAAGGGTTCGAACGGATAAAAAATAATTGGCACGTCGTAAGGGAGGTATCACAGAGAAATTAGAGTTACCTCCCCATGTAGTTTGTTTTGATTCTGAACGTGTTTTGGTGGAATGTGACGCTTTGTACACAATATGTATCAGTCGGCTACTCTAAACTGATAGCACTGCACTTGCATTGCATTTGAAATGTTTGACTGCCAAGGTTGTGGAAGCAAAGACCAAGTTACACAAGAGCAGGGGGCTAAGGGAGATATGAATTTACTCCGTTGCCACATATAATAACGGAAAAAGACGCACAGGTTTAGTTGAAAGAAATGTCGGTTTCCAATGAGTTGATTTCTCTGGCTCAGCTGATCGAGAATGGTGATGAACAAGAAGTCCTACATCATATTCGGACAAATAACATCACCCCAGGACTTAATCGCAATCTTCCCGCTGTGATAACGCCAGTTTCAGTAGCGGCAATACATGGCCATGTGAACGTACTAAACAAACTCCTCTCCCTTGGGTTTCCTCCACACCCAGACCGACACCCAATTCATTACGCAGCCAGAGAAGGTTGTCTGGCTGTACTAACATCTTTGGTGGAAGATCACAACACCGAAGTGAATTGTTTAGACAGTGTCGATGAATCACCGCTGTTCTTAGCCTCACGCAGAGGTCATTTTGATATTGTCAAATTTCTTGTAGAAAGAGGAGCAGACGTCAACTTCGGAGGTCGAATACCACCACTTGTCATTGCTGTTGCTCACTGTCATCCTCATATCTGTGACTACTTTATTAAGCAAGGAGCTGATGTGAACAAGGAGGACCGATATGGACGCTCACCTCTCCGCGCTGCTGCTCGCAAAGGCTATGTGGACATCGCCTGCACCCTTGTGAAAGCAGGGGCATGTGTAAACGCACAGTGTCGGAATGGACAGTCGCCATTTATGGCAGGAAGCCAGTTCGGTCATTTGTCAGTGATGAAATTTCTTGTGGCCCATGATGCAGATGTTAATGTGATTGATAACAAGGGAGACACAGCCTTACATCTGGCAGTTCGGGAGGGTCATTATGAAATTGTACGTTATCTCCTTGTTGATCTGTGCGTTGTAGAGACAGTTAACTTGGATTGTGAATCACCTTTCTCCATAGCACTTGACAATATGGATTATGACATTATGCTTCTGTTTCACCAGGCTGGTAGATGGCCATTGAATGTGTTGTGTGATTTTCCATGTGGTACAACAGAAGAACTGCTGATGCCTATTTTAGACGTTGTAACACAGCCATATTTGCTTCAAGAATTAGCCTGTTTCAAACTTCGAAATACGTTACGACCAAAGTTGACATCTTCAGTGAATCACCTGCAATTACCAGGGGCAGTTAAGGAGTTCATCCTGCTCCGTCACATTCCATCTTCTAGACCATGAAGGGATTTGGATATAACATACTATCGCTGTGCAGATTTGTGTCTCTTATGCTTGTTCGGCTAAAAAAGTTCTCAGGCACTTCCTGCATCATTTTATATTTTATTTCCATTTACCAAAAAAGTCCCAATTCAGACGTTTCCAGCCAAATTTGCCCCAATTCTCCCGTTCTCAATCCGAATCTGATCGATTTGTATCTTCCACATGGTAAAAAATGACCAGTCTGTCCCGAAAGCGTCCTGATTCTCCCAAATGCCATCAGACAGAGATCAGACAGTGACTGGACAGTGAACACATTCTGCAAGATCTGGACACAATCTGGACTCAATTGACAAGAAAAGGCAATGAAAAATTCATGCCCGTTCATCACAACAGCATCCTGATCCACAGGACACCGTCCCGACAACACAGGACATTGTTACGATTTTGATCCGATACAGCAGAATCTGTCACGACATTCACAATTGTAATCCGACTCGACAAAATCAGCTGAGTTTCCCGAACGCTACTAGTCAGTGAGGACTACCATCATTGGATTTTCACTTGTCCTCAGCACAAGTTAGTAGTCTCAGGCTATTGGACTAGCATAAATGTTGAAGGCTGTTGACTTAAACTGGAAATGGACAAGACACTGAGGCATTATCCCTCATTCACCTGTTAAACCATCCCGAGGCAAGGGAGTTAACTGACTCTAAAAGTCCAGTTTACACCCTTGCCGTGGTAGGATTGAATTTCTGGGCTCGATCGTAGCGCCACCAGTGGCTATTACAAGCTATGTCCCTTGTATGTCCCTCCTACTGACCATGACCCATGATGCAGATGTTAATGTGATTGATAACAAGGGAGACACAGCCTTACATCTGGCAGTTCGGGAGGGTCATTATGAAATTGTACGTTATCTCCTTGTTGATCTGTGCGTTGTAGAGACAGTTAACTTGGATTGTGAATCACCTTTCTCCATAGCACTTGACAATATGGATTATGACATTATGCTTCTGTTTCACCAGGCTGGTAGATGGCCATTGAATGTGTTGTGTGATTTTCCATGTGGTACAACAGAAGAACTGCTGATGCCTATTTTAGACGTTGTAACACAGCCATATTTGCTTCAAGAATTAGCCTGTTTCAAACTTCGAAATACGTTACGACCAAAGTTGACATCTTCAGTGAATCACCTGCAATTACCAGGGGCAGTTAAGGAGTTCATCCTGCTCCGTCACATTCCATCTTCTAGACCATGAAGGGATTTGGATATAACATACTATCGCTGTGCAGATTTGTGTCTCTTATGCTTGTTAGGCTAAAAAAGTTCTCAGGCACTTCCTGCATCATTTTATATTTTATTTCCATTTACCTAAAAAGTCCCAATTCAGACGTTTCCAGCCAAATTTGCCCCGATTCTCCCGTTCTCAATCCGAATCTGATCGATTTGTATCTTCCACATGGTAAAAAATGACCAGTCTGTCCCTAAAGCGTCCTGATTCTCCCAAATGCCATCAGACAGAGATCAGACAGTGACTGGACAGTGAACACATTCTGCAAGATCTGGACGCAATCTGGACTCAATTGACAAGAAAAGGCAATGAAAAATTCATGCCCGTTCATCACAACAGCATCCTGATCCACAGGACACCGTCCCGACAACACAGGACATTGTTACGATTTTGATCAGATACAGCAGAATCTGTCACGACATTCACAATTGTAATCCGACTCGACAAAATCAGCTGAGTTTCCCGAACGCTACTAGTCAGTGAGGACTACCATCATTGGATTTTCACTTGTCCTCAGCACAAGTTAGTAGTCTCAGGCTATTGGACTAGCATAAATGTTGAAGGCTGTTGACTTAAACTGGAAATGGACAAGACACTGAGGCATTATCCCTCATTCACCTGTTAAACCATCCCGAGGCAAGGGAGTTAACTGACTCTAAAAGTCCAGTTTACACCCTTGCCGTGGTAGGATTGAATTTCTGGGCTCGATCGTAGCGCCACCAGTGGCTATTACAAGCTATGTCCCTTGTATGTCCCTCCTACTGACCAATCAGATTCCACCTCTCAAAATACTTGTGTTGGCTTCAAACAAAAAGGTGGTGCCTAGTCAAGATGATCTGATCGATGTTCAACATACATATTGTAATAAAACGGGTCTCATCTCGTGAATTGCATCAAATCACGTGAGCACCTTGATTAAAAACCTGAAAAGATTTGGAAAATATCTGTCTACGCACAGTTGACGGTACAGATACTTTGCAAATCCTGCAGTCGATCGACATCTGCATGTTAAAATCTATGTTGTTTGCGAACCGGATGTAATTTTCGTCACACAATTTTGAATGCATAGACTCGTTAGTCCAGCCAAAATATAACTCCATAATTGCAGCCTAGATTTGCAAGGGTGGAAACTGGACTTGTACAGTCAGTTGACATCCTTGCCTCGGGAAGATGGTTCAAACTAGTGAAATATTGTTGACACTAATTCTCTGAAATTTCTAAGGCTCATCCAAAAATTGTAATTAGTGCATATGTGAAACTAAAGCTGACTTTGGGACATTATCTGTGGAAAGGTGTCAAATGCTTGACTGACGTGACCAAAGGATTGGCATAATAAAAAGAATAAGTTCTTGGACAACGTGGGTTTGCAACATGTGGAGTGAACTGAGTGAAACTAGCACAAAGTATCCATTGATAGAGCCTATTGTGTGTGGCTATGTTGGATGTGTAGGACCCGATCATGTGGATGGAAGCTGGTTAATAAGTTGTCTAATTTGAAATGAACTGTAGAGTGCTGTAAAGGCAGTAATGAGAGACCTCAGACATATATCCTCTTTGACAACATGGACAAGGAGTGTATTGGTAGTCTGGGTACTGTTTCACAAAGTGAATGTTGTTCTATGACTGCCATATCTCTATATTTTAGCATAGACTTACGACAGTCGTAGCACGACTATCCCTTTCTGAAAGTGGCCCCTGGTGGTAGTGAGTGAGTGAGTGAGTATGGTTTTACGCCGCTTTTAGCAATATTCCAGCAATATCACGGCGGGGGACACCAGAAATGGGCTTCACACATTGTACCCATGTCGGGAATCGAACCCGGGTCTTCGGCGTGACGAGTGAACGCTTTAACAACTGGGCTACCCGACCGCCCCCCTGGTGGTTGAAGCATTTGTGCTGTTTAGCAGTATTTCAGTTACATCACGATGCATCATCTAAATGTATGAGGAAGGTCCTGTTTTAAAGAGTTGACATTTTCAACTTTGGTAAAATGGAACTGGCACTGACTGACCAAGATTCATTATTGTGTCATATCTAGGATCGAAACCTACAACCATCGGTTAGACTGGCTAAGGGATGCAACACTGCACAGTTTGTCCACTGAGAATGACCACGTTATTGATAAGCAGTAATTAGGATATTGCTTCAATACTGCTGAGATCCTCACTCATACACACACCTGCTTCAGTGCTTGACAATATGTTCAAATGACTGCATATAGAACAGGGCAACATGTCATATGTTTTGTAATGACCATATAAGCCCTCTTATCTTGAAAATTCCAGGATATGTACACTATTGCAGTCATGTAAATACTACATGTAGCATTGGATTCTTTTATGCTTGTTGCTATCATTATGATGAAACAAAAGTAGATTTCCAATATTTTGAATTTTTTTAATTGAATGGTTAACATCGTCTATAATAAAACAAGTAACTGCATTCCTTTTCCATGTTTTTTTTTGTATTTAGTTGAAACATACCTTATTCGATGTAATAAGCGCCCTGCTTTAATAAGTGCCCACAGCGATATTTGCTAATATATTGGCTAGTGAACAATTCCAATTCCTTCCGATTGATCAATGTACACAAGACTTATTTATTCGTGTATAGTACACACTCGTGTATTATATGCACCCTTAATTATGGGCAATTAAATTCTTGAAAAATATATCTGTCGTGTATAATACACACAGACTTTTCTTTTGTATCATTTCAGGCTGTCAGCATAAACCATGAAATTTACGATCTTTCAACTCTGTTGTTTTTCACCAAAATTTTATTCAAAAAGAGCCCCCTATTTCTAATTTTGAGAGTGCCCTGGGCGCTTATTATGTCGAATACAGTAATGAGTGTTCAGCATGTTCAGACAGATCTTGACAGTAATTCATGAACCTCTCTTTCCACCTGTTACCTTGTGATCAAGTGAGTGAGTGAGTATGGTTTTATGCCGCTTTTAGCAATATTCCAGCAATATCACGGCGGGGGACACCAGAAATGGGCTTCACACATTGTACCCATGTCGGGAATCGAACCCGGGTCTTCGGCGTGATGAGCGAAAGCTTTAACCACTAGACTACCCGACCGCCCCCCTTGTGATCAAGAATAGAACACTGCTCATCCTATCCATGCTATCAGGTATGTGAACAAGGTGTATGTGTCTGTTTTGTTTTATCGCTGCTTTGAACAGTATTTTAGTTATTTCACAGCACATCATCTTAATGTTGGAGGGTACTCAAAATTATGGACATCATGCATGTTTTTTAGAATTGTTTTTATGAACCTGCAAGCACGGGTATAGTCCTGACAAACGATGAAAATCAGAGCAGTTTCTGCCAGCGCTCATGCACACAGTCCTATAAAGTGGCTAGTGGCGAGCGTTGTCTTATCGCCTGTCAGGCATGTGCATGTTTGAACATTTTATTTAAAGGTTTTAAAGTGGAGGAAATTGACCCATGTCTTGATGTCTGAAAAATGTTGAACACATAACAGGCATTGAAGCAGTACATACCATTGAAAGTAAATTAATTGAGCTTTTCTGAAAATAAACATAAATATAATTACTAAGTACCATGTGAATGATCCTCCAAGACATGTCAAACATTGTTTTTAAGACAATTTCTCAGAAATGATCATAGATGATTTGACCAACTTGACTTCAAATACTGTTACATCATCTCACATTACATAAACTGATGTGTGAACAACATCATCAACATCATCATGAATATGGGTGTGTGAAATCCTTTGTAAATATCTACTTTAAAAAATGTTGTATTTGGGATAACACTTTCTTTGTAAAGTACAGATTCTCGTACTTTTTGGGGTTGAGTCCCGTCCGGGATTCGAACCCACACTCCTAGAGTGAGGCACCTAATAGCCAGCACACAATGTCAGTGATCTAACTCACTCAGCCACCGAGGCTTCCACAAAATGAAAGTCCGACAACTGGTAGTCTAGATCTCATAGTTTGTGTACCCCTCTGACAAGTGTAAATTGGCACGGCTCCCATGGCCGAAAGCTATGAACACACAATGCCATTTAGAAAGTGGTCAAATGTAACAAATGTTGTATTTGGGATAACACTTTCTTTGTAAAGTACAGATTCTCGTACTTATTGGGGTGCCATATAGCCGTGCCAATTTACACTTGTCAGAGGGGGTACATAAAGTACAAGATGTAGACTACCAGGAACATAAACAATAAATTAAGAACAATTTTTTGGTAGATAAAATAATATCTTGACTGGTAATAGGCTGGAACGAAATGATTACAAACATATTTCAAAATTGTGTTAGGGTGCCAATTTCATAGTAAAATTTCATAATATCACAATGAAAATAAGTTCCTGCACACCTGATTATATAAAGCAATTGTTAGGTAAACTGGACAAACACCTATTTCTGGATTGTATGTGAAAAGTATTCTTCTTCTTCATGTTCCTGGCATATTTAATTCCAAAGGGCAGACTTAAACATTTTGTATGAATTTACTGTGGCACACTTGGAATAAACTGTTTCTACCTTTGACACACTTTTCTGCAAAACAATGACCTTATTGTAATCTACATGGAGCACACTACTGTATGATGATATACGAAATGCATAGTTCAGGATAAACATGAAGTATTTATGTATCACTTGTGTAATAATGAAGCATTATGCTACCGGTTTTAATGCTAATTTGTAAAGAAAATATATAAATCAAGCTAAATAAATTTAAATGCTAATTTGTTAAAATAATATATATAAAGATAAATAAATAAATATATGGGGTCGAACTTGGAAACTGCAGGTTGGATTGAACATTAAGTCCAAATGTGAACTGAAACCTTAAATTAGAGTTACCTCCCTTACATATGTTACTCACTTCGAGCTTGAACAGTGTGTGTGTGTCTGAACCAAACAACATCAAGGAGGTGACAAACACACATTACAGAAGATTGGTTTCTCAAATGTCTGTGACAGAATCTGTACCACTGTTCCATATATTTTATCCAATAGACCAAGTTAAATATACGATGACAAAGGCACACGACACCATGGATAGTTGCAAATTTGCCCATCCTCTATCCTGGCTATCACTCTCAACTGTCTGTCAACTGAAGCTGATTTGAATTGTGTATGGATTTATGAGAAAGATTCATAAAAAATGAGTGACTTACATGCCCTGAATGCAATAATTGAGAAAGGCAAAGTAGATGATATTTTGCATCATATTAGGACAAAGTGTGTAAATCCAGATTGCTATCAAAATCAACCCCCTTCGTCAGTGCCTGTCTCTGTGGCTGCCATTGCAGGACATGTTAATGTTTTAAATACTCTCCTTTCTTTAGGGTTCATGCCCCACCCAGACCGACGGCCGATTCATTATGCAGCCATTGAGGGTCACCTAACAGTTGTACAATCATTAGTAGAAGATCACAATGAGGACATCATGTGTGTTGACAGTAAAGGCCACACTCCATTGTACCTAGCTACACTTAATGACTGGTTCGAGGTTGTCAAATATCTTCTTGAGGCAGGAGCAGACGTGAATAATGGTGGCCGGATGCCACCACTTATTTTAGCTGTTGTGCACTACAAGCCTGAACTTTGTAAATTTTTCTTGAGTTATGGTGCAGACGTCAACTTGAGGGATAATTTTGGACGCTCACCGCTTGGGACGGCTGCACGGACAGGAAGTGTAAACATAGCATGTGAGCTGATACAGGCAGGGGCTGACGTTAATCTCTCAAGTCGAGGAGGAACACCGTTTCTATCTGCAAGCCGTTTTGGTAAGGTGTCAATGATGAGACTCCTGTCCTCTCAAGGTGCTGATGTTGAAGCGTGTGATCAAGACGGAGACACTGCCTTACATCTGGCTGTGGGCGAAGGGTATTATAGAGTTGTCAGATATTTAACTGTTGAACTGTGCGTCACGCTAAATGCTGTCAATAATAATGGAGAGACTGCTTTCTTCATTGCGCTGAAAAAGACGGACATTGCTGTTATGCAGCTGCTTATAAAGGTTGGGTACTGGCCAGTGACTGAGATGCATAGGTTAGAAATAAACAGTGCATCTGAGGAATTCAAACTTCTGTCAGACATTATGTCTGCACCTTATTCACTTCAAGAATTAGCCTGTTTTAAACTTCGAAGAACAATGGGATCAAGAGTAACGACTTCAGTGAATCTTCTTCCAGTACCCCAGCCTGTGAAGGAATTCATTTTGCTCCGCCACTTACCATTTTCTAGACCTTGAAGGGGTATTCATATATAGATTGGACAAATGCATTGGTCCAGAGTTAAAGGCGTAAATTTTTATATGTACCATAAGTTTTTTTAACAGATGTTTTCATACTCTTGGATAATATTAATAGAGAGTGCAAAGGCCCTCTTACTCACCTGGTACATGCAAAACGAGCTGAGGCCCAAGGTGAGCTCATGCCATACCGTGGCATCCGTCGTCGGTACAACAATTTTTTCAAACGACGTCTTCTTCTGGACCACTAATTGGAAATTAACGAAATTTGACTGGAAGCATCAGTAGGTGGTGGGGATTAAAAATTCTACAAATGGTAGCGCTGACCCCCAGGGGACTGAGGGCCGGAGCCAAGTAGGGGTAATTTGGCTATATTGCTTTAAATGACCTCTTTCTGGAACTAAGAAATAGATACCAACCATATTTGGTTGGAAGCATTCTCCGGTGATTAGGATTCAAAATTGTACAAATGGAGGGTCTGAACCCCCAAGGGGCTGATGGGCGGGGCAAAATAGGGGTAATTTGGCCTTATTGGTTTATTGCTGTCTGGCTCTCCCAAAGGTGTTAGAACCTTGACCATAACATGCAAACCGATATTATCCCCAACCTATAATAAACAGATACATTGTATACATTTGTTGTTTATGAAGTGAATAATACATTTATGCCAATAGGATTCGCCCTGGGATGCAGCCTTGCCTCTGGAAACCTAGATCCTGGATCATAACATGGAAACGGTTCAGATCTTTATGTTACATTTGTATCTGGAGAAGTACACGTTCATGCTGTCAGATTTGCCATCCACACCTTTTAAATGCTGACAGTGTCAAAATTACGCAATATTTGCAGTATTATATACATGTACAATGCAAATGCATATTTTGCAGTGTTCGAAATACCTGCCTGCCCGACCGTCCGAGACGGGTTGATTTCAACTCGGGCTGCCAGATTTTCAAATCCCCCTGCCCGACGGTCGGGTTATATATTTCATATGTGAAAATATTCTAAATATTTCCCGATGATAAGCATTAATTCACATGTAAAGATGAATGATAAAATGTAACCAAAAAGAAACCCCTTTAGCTTTTAGACAACCTAAAATTTAACCATGCGCTTATGCTACAAGGGCTGTGTCTATTCGCACAATATCGTGTACATTAAGAGTACATATTCCACAATGTACAAGATATCGTGTAAATAACAGACGGTTTGCGGTTAATAGGCTTAGTATCTACACAGATCAACACATCGATCTCGGCATTTGCGCAACTGTCAGAACCCACAACACTGGTTTTTAATTATACTTGTTGATAAAATCGAATATATGCAAATAAATATTTAATCATTTACACATCTTATTTACTGGGTACATTTTACATTATATTAAATGATAATATATATGCCTCGCTAAAAATGTAGACATTAATTGCGCAAAAAGTCATTTTTGCTTTTTCCACGGCGATAGATGTGTGACAACCCTGTCATATATTCCTCAGTAGGCAATTTATAGCGATCCCACAATGACAATAACCTACAATACGGTGCACGTATGCTGAGAAATAAATACCTAAATAACATATCAGAGTTGCCCTATTCAATTCTGATAAGAACGGTTTATGTATTCATATATCTGATGACTGTTTATTGGTTTAAAGTTCCAAATACAAATTTTAATATTGTTCTTAATTGAAATTTTTACATATTGGTTTCCTATTAAATCAAAATGCGATATTTTCGCATGCAAATTATGATCAGTCATTAAACATTTTGTCCATCTTTGGTGTTAAAATGATCAATGTTATGAGGCCCTATTTAGGAATAAGGATATTAACATGATGTATTCTAGGATATTAAACACAAATCTGACCTCAAAAGTGTTTGCTTTTTCTTTTCTTGAATTACTTCATGTTCAATGAATTCGATTTAAAGTTTTAATTAAATTATCCTGAGAAACATATGATTATGGTGGGCAGGCAGGTTTTGGTCAGGGCTGGCAAGTATTTCAGCTAGCCAGTCCTGTGGTCTGGCTGAAATTTTTTGGAGTTTCATACCCTGATATTTTGTCATGAATCCATAAATATCCAGGTGAGCAATACAGGCACTATGGGCCTCTTGTTTTGTGTAGCCACCAAGTAAGGAGAGAGTGGCTGTGAATTGGATGTATAAAATGGTCTGTATGTGAGAGGAATGTATGTTATTAATACAATATCCCTTAAGCTTAGGACATAATGTCCTGTATCAGCTTGATCTTCGTGATATTCTGAGCAAAGCTTCTTTCACATTTTAAGAAAGACCTAAAGTAAACACCATTATCATGATTATCAAATCTGAAACCCAGAGCCTTGCACTTTCTGAGATCATGCTAAACGATTAACTGAAGAATATTTTTTCTATTGAAAAAGCCCTTAAGATTTCAAAGTCGTACTCATCTTCCTGAGGGAAGAGTGTCCACAAAGCCTAGTTTCTACGCTTGCCATTTCAAACCTATGTTTCTTGGATTGATCATGACACCACCCAGTGTAGAGGGGGAGTTGTGTCCCAAGTGATGAAAACCTGATATCCAATCAGATTCTTATTTCGAATATAACCGCCATCATGTAGCTGGAATACTGATGAGTCATAAGAGGCAACTAACGTGACTGGGTGGTCAAGCTCGCTGACTTGGTTGATGCACGTCATCGTATCCCAATTGCATGGATCGATGCTCATGATATCAATCACTGGATTGTCTGGTCCAGATTCATTATTTACAGACTGCCGTCGTATGGCTGGAATATTGCTGAGTGTTGTGTTAAACAACAAACAAACAGACATGAAACTAAAGGAGGCCTCATGGCTTATGAGCAGCGATTCCTGAAGATTTTTGCCATGTACACACCTGTTTAACCCATACAGTCGCTTCAGCATGTTTAGTTTACCATTCAACAGAATGAAGATTATGAAAGAGCTAAAAATGACTTCTATGTATGATCTGGTTCAGTGAAATTCTTTATCATTGTTTATAGGCATTTAGAAGTTCGATGTAAACATGACAATGATTACTCTGAAGGAGAACTTCTTTGTTTCACATACATGTTTGAGGGCTACTTCTTGCTCCTTCAGACCGATGAAGATCCGGGGTAGAATAGGTCTTCAGCAACCCATACTTGCTGTAAAAGGCGACCATGCTAGTCGTAGGAGGCGACAAACGGGATCGGGTGGTCAGGCTCGCTGACTTGGTTGACACATGTCATCAATCCCAATTGCGTGGATGGATGCTCATGATATCAATCACTGGATTTTCTCGTCCAGACTCGATTATTTACAGACCACTGTCATATAGCTGGAATATTGTTGAGTACGGCGTAAAACAACAAACAAACCAAATCAAACTTGCCCCTTCATCAGATGAATGAATACATTCATGAGTGAAATTGTTTAGAGAGATTGTATAATACTGACTTTCAGTGGTTCAGCAATGTTCTGTGACCATTAATATTTCTGTGGTACTGCTCCTGCAGGCTACATGGAATAGATTTTTGTTGACCCATGTGGACATAAACATGAGTTTCTGGATGTTTGTTTTTTGTTTGTTTGTTTAACGCCGCACTCAGCAATATTCCAGCTATATGACGGCAGTCTGTAAATAATAGAGTCTTGACCAGACAATCCAGTGATGGTCATCATGTGCATCGATCCAAGCATTTGGGATACGATGGCATGCATCAACAAAGTCAGCAAGCATGACCACCCGATCCTGTTAGTCGCCTCTTACGTCAAGCATAGTTGCCTTTTACTGAAAGCATGGGTTACTGAAGACCTATTCTACCCCGGATCTTCACAGGTGCTACATAAGTATTGTATATATGACAGCCAATGACCGAACATTATTACAGTTGAAATTGTAACACCCAATAAAGGCAAATGACAACAAATAGAAAGTTGTTTTCGATGTATTTATTCACTGAAAATTGCACCATCAGGAACTTCCTTTCCTTGCATGTTTTACAGTGAAACAAACCATATTGTGAAACATAACAGAACCTTCATGCAAACAGTGACACCAATTCTAACCATGAGGCTCATTGTTAGTTATGTCTGGCAATGAAACCTACATCAACTTGCTGCTATTTGTAGGTCGATCCCATGCAGTCTCCGTGGTTAAAGGCAGTGTTCAAAAGAGCTGCCTGCCTGTCTGTTTCATCATATCTTGGCTTAACTACGATCAGTTTAGTGTCTTATCTTGTATGTTTAGGAAAATATTTAAAAACCCTGAAAACCTCAATCAGATTATTTGATCACAACTCGCAACTCACAACTGCATTGCAGCAGTATGAACAAAAGCAACTGGGTAGTCGGAGGGCAGACTAAGTGTTTTAATGTACTCATAGCTTGTTTTCCAAACTTGACCTGTCAACATGATAAACGATAGTGAGACGGTTTACATTCTCTTTCTCAATAGTCTAGGCACATGATGGCTGGGGACTCCTAGATACGGCTTCTCCCATATGTGGGAATTAAACTCTGAATCTTCTGCATGACAAACAAACATGTCAGCCAATGGGCTCAGATGATTTCAATCTGATATTGAGAATAAACCCAAGGATTTATGCAGGATTTCAAACAACAGCCCTTGGCTGGCAGACTGGGAAAATATAAGGAGTTTGTTTACAATTGGGTCAAGGTCTTATGTTCTTCAATTTATTCAAAAGTATTTTAGTGAGTGAGTGAGTTGGGTTTAACGCCGCATTTAACAGTATTCCAGTTACATCACGGCGTGTCAGCTTAATGTGGGAGGAAAGCCTGAAGTGATGTAGGTCTCAGACGTTTACCACTTCGGTGAAACCCACGAGCACGGGTATGGTGCTGACAAACCTAGAAACATAATCAGGGCGAACTGGGATTTGAACCCACAATCATAGGTTTCTGGAGTGCCCAAGGGATGCAACTCTTCACAGCAAATCGCGGCGCCTTAGACGACTGGGCCACCCGTGCCCCCACAAAAGTATTTTAATGTTGCGTTCAGTGAAATTATGTAAGTCTCTTCTCTCTATTGGCCCTGTTACCAGTGAAAAACAAGTCACTTGTACAAGCCATCACATTAGTTAAACCATATGAACATGAATTGGAAAATGTTTAATTCCAACTTGGGACATTTTACTGACATTTTCTTCAGATTTGGGGCTGAATATCGGTCTCTAGCCCCTGAAACTAGTCCTGTACCATATCTAATAACTCAGGTATACTTCAAAAGCAGCATTTCCCTTTTGTGTTCACTGTCACTAGAAATATGTATAAATTTGTTCTTCCATATCAGGTCTTGCTTATTATCACAACATTTTCTTGTCAAATGTGACAACACAAAAGCTTTGTTTGCAGATATCTGAAATATACGTTTTCTATACAGCATCACTTCTATTACCACGTCCTTAAATTAAACAAACACAGCCTTCAGGATCCCTCATATAAATCAATATCTACATAAAGGAGTGAAAAAATATTGCTATATGTTTACAAAATTCATATGAATAGTCTGTACATATTTACACTTAAATAGAATAGCTTCTGTTTGTAAAATGACTATCTACATTGAGCAAAAGGTAAACAGCAAATTAATATTCAAGCAATAAAAGGTATGATAGTGGAGACCTGTTAGTGATGTATTTTCTTTGAAAAAAAAAACCCAAACCAACCAAAACAAATACATCCTCTATTATCCAGTGTATCATCTCACCAAGACTGTCTCACCACCTTAGCTTTGTTTGGAGTCTTGTTCGAATGACACAATGCTAAAAATAGACATCCAATCAAATTACATTCTTTCATGGTTGAACAAGTTGCGATATCACCAGACATGACTCGGCTGTTACATGCTGTCTGATACATAATCTCAGCAAGTTTCGTTGCATAGGGTTGTCCCGCTCATTCTTTATACTCGGAAGAAAAATCAAAAAAAAAAATTATTTGTGAGTCTTGTGATTTAATATAATATCTTGGAAGGGACCATGATTTTGAATGTCAATCTATGGCAAACTCGGTTCAGAAGAGACATTTTATGTTGTTCGATTTCAAGCTCATCATCTTCCCGAGGCAAGAGCATCCACTAGCCTTTTTATTAAAGTCTTATTTCCACCCTTGCCGCATCAAGCCCACATTCCTGTGCTAAATATGATTGGACTATCGCAAATATTGATAGTCCGATCAGAGAACATTTAACAAAATCAACATCCACGACTGGTACACCTTCGTATGAAAGTGATTTACCGCTGCCTGTCGTTGAGGACACGAAAATGTCTTTTTCATCTTTTAAACCCCCAATGATTGCCTATTTTTTGTGTCAGGGATGAAATCACAAATGTTTTTGTTGTACGAGGCTGTCGCCTATGGTAGTCGCCATTTTTGTGAAGCTATATGAGATAAGAACATCAATCTGATTGGATACCATGTGGATACCACAACTCGTGATCTACGTGAGGTGGCGCCAGGGTCGAGCCAAGAAAAGTGGTCTTGATGTGGCAAGGGTAGAAACTAGGCTTTGATATACCCAGTAGGCTAGTGGACATGCTTGCCTCGGGAAGGTAAAGCTCATGAGCGAGAGAAATTCTGTGCTAAGTTAGTGCTAAAAGATGGAGCTGGTGACAGCACTTCCAGAACAAAGGTATGGTGCCGATTGGGTCCTGTGTATTTTTCATTACAAGACATAACACATTGGATGATTGAGGATAGGACAATTATGGTGTCAGTTACCTTTATTCTCATGGTCATGTATCTGACCTCGTCTATTTGTATTGTTCCAGGTCAAACATGTCCATAGAGAGCTTAAAATAACAAACAGTTGTCAAGTTTATATCTTTCACCGAGAAATCTTGAATAATTATTACAATGAAAACAAGCCGATTTAGAAGCATTATACACCCACCATGTTTCTCCCTTTCCAGAGGGTGGGTCTCACAGTAATATAACCAGTTGAACTAGTTGTGTGCATTTTCTCAGTGAAAATGACACTAGGTAGATTAGGCCATACATTTTATTTTCTTTTGCTGGACCTTATTCAACAAAGGGATCTTAGCAGTACGATGATCGTAAGTCAAAGCATGGGAGTGACGATCAACTTACAACTAAGAGCGTTTGGTGGAACAGGGCCCTGGCTAGAGGAAACACTGCTTCTAATCCACAGCCCATACAATCAAAGACTGATGTCTCCCTCCCTGTCAACTCCTACCATGCCTACTGTAAGGTTGGTTTGGTTGGTTGGTTTGTTGTTTAACGCCGCACTCGGCAATATTCCAGCTATATGACGGCGGTCTGTAAATGATCGAGTCTGGACCAGACAATCCAGTGATTAATGTCATGAGCATCGATCCACGCAATTGGGATCGATGACATGCATCAACCAAGTCAGCGAGCCATACCACCCGATCCCGTTGGTCGCCTTTTACGACAAGCATAGTCACCTTTTACGGCAAGCGTGGGTTGCTGAAGACCTAGTCTATCCGGAATCATCTTCACAGGTCCCTACTGTAAGGTAGTGATAGCAGCAAGACTCAATCAAACAGTCAGTTGTGTTTAATGCTATGCAGTATTTCAGTTATATGGCGGCATGTAGGATGAATGTGAGTGGGATTCTCAAAGTGATGCAGGTCATGTAAACAACGTTGGAGAAACCCATGAACATGGACATGGTGAAATCATGAGACACTAATCTGGGATTTGAACCCAAAACAGCAGATCGTGTCATGACTAAGGGACACAACTCTGCACAGCCAGCTGCTGTGCCTCATACCACTGGGCTATTTGTATCCAACAACATCTCGAAGTTGCAGGAAAAGACTTTCACATATTCACACATTGATACCTAACTGTTTTGTGCATGTGCTGTGCAACAATGTAACAGACACATTTGGCAGCTGCTTTTGTGTTTAATTGTCACCTTCTTTATATAGTGTCATAATGAACAGGTTCTCACTATGAAAACTCTGAATACCATTGACATTGACTGAGACATATTTCATAGACCAATACACAAACACTTCAACACTGCTGTCCATTCTCAATGCCATTAATACAAACTGAAATAAAAAAAAGATATTAATTTGTTTTTGAGAATATTTTCCCAAATTAACTTATAGCACTTCATACTTTGGCTTTTATTACATGAATATTTTCATATATGACATACTGTTGTAAACTTGTCTCAAAACAAATGCAAGACTGTCCATGGAAGACCCCAAGATCATATTAATAAAATATATTTATAATCTCAGAACAAATACCCTGCACAAGAAACTGATAAATGAATAAATAATGAGCTAAGAAAAATACAATGACTTGATAAACAAAATCTTGTCAATCTTGACAACAACAATCAATCCAGCACCTGGAGAAGGGGTCCTTAGGGAACCAAACATAACCTTGACCTTGACCGGTATCAACAAAGATGAAAGGTTTATTTTCAGTCTTGCAAAGTGGTAACTTGACATGAGGGAATTACACTCGATCCAAGAAGGCAAGACTTTCTTAAAACTGGGTTTATGACTCCCAAAATTGAAATGTGAAAAAAATTGAAAAGCAGGTTAACAGTTACAAGAATAATCTCAGGAGGAGAATTTATTGATGAGAGCTTCTTTATTGTGACAAACACGTTTCGGAGTAAGCATTTACTCCGAAACGTTGTGTTCCTCATAATAAAGAAGTTGACATCCATAAATTCTCTTCCTTATGTGTATCACTTCTAAATGCCTATCAAAAACTTAAGAATAATCTATTTTTGCATTAAACAGCCAATCCAGCCTTGCTGTTTGTAACTGTTTCTTTCCCTATTCCTCCCATTTCCTCCTTTATCTACATAGCATTTTGAGGAAATAAAAAATATACAATTGAAATTGGAAGCTTTTTATTAATAAATTTTTCGACCTACTGACTTGAATGTTTTGGCCAACAATCTGTTAAAAAAAATAGGAAAAAAGGCAAAAGTCTGGTTTGGTAACTTGAATCAGGAAGTTCAACATATTTTGTGGTGTGAGGGTGATCAAGAAAATCTGCTGTGATTATCTCTTGAAAACACATTACAAATCTTCCGTGATAGTTTCATTCACTCATCTCGGCTTTTGAAGGGTAGGAGGGAAGAGGGTCTCAATCATTAACAGAAATATTTTTGCACTGTCTAATTATTAGACACACAGAAAAATATACACTGTCTGTAGCAATGTTAGAAATATATAATGACCAAAATGAACGGCTTTTTGCTGCCAGTTTCTCAATTTGAAAAATACTACAATCTGAGTAAAAAACAATGATGGTGATGAAAGCTACTGGAAACATGTAACATGTCTCACAACAGTCGGCTGAATAAAAGGCAATCTTACAATTTTTGTCTCCCATAAATAAAGGGTCATGATAATCCATGCCTCTATTGTTAGATGAACAAGGGGTCTCAAGGAGTCATAACTTGAAGCAGTTGCCTCCTGAATATCATCAGAACCCCAAGTGTCAGTCTCACTGGATCTTGGGTGCACACATCTTCATCCCTGAGGACCGTGAGTGAATTCGAGGCTGGCTGGGTTGTCTCAGAAATCTTCAAATATATTCAGTCTGAGTATTGCCAAATCATTTATTACATCAATCAAAACGTGCAAATATCTTCATCATGACATTAAATTACCGGTATCCTTGACCAATCAATTGTTCAGGGAGACAACTCTGAAATGTAATTTGCAGGTCTCAGACATGAGTCGTCTCCCCTGACAGCATGTTCTCCCAAGCTGTCTGTTCTCATTCCATAATACTTCACAATAGCTGGCGCCGACAGCTTTTTACACATCATACTATTTTCTGGTGTCAAGAGTCGCCTCCCCCTACAGTGAAAACAACACTATCCATTCCAGCATTTATGTTTCCATTGTCCAAATCTTTGTTGCTGCAGATTTCTGTGAACACTGGGCAGTGGTCACTCACAACACCACCCCATGACCAGCCATTTGGTATCCATGGGTTGGACAGGCCATCACGAACAACACTGGAACGACCTGGGGAAAGATGGAAAAAGGAGAATTCAGATTTCTGTCCTCAAATTGCACTAGAACTTTTCAACAATAAATAGTAGTTGTCTATAGTTTGTTTGTTGTTGAACGCAGCACTCAGCAATATTCCAGCTATATGTCGGCGGTCTGTAAATACTCAAGTCAATCCAGTGAGTGACATCATGAGCATTGATCCACACATTTTGGATCGATTACATGCATTAACCAAGTCAGCGAGGCTGACCATCGGATCCCATTAGTCGCCTCTTACGACAAGCATAGTCACCTTTTACGGCAAGCATGGGTGCACACATGGCTACCTGATGGCGTGCGTGCGTTCGTGTGTGTGGTTTTACACCGCTTTCAGCAATATTCCAGCAATATCATGGCAGGGTGTGTGTGTCTGTGTCTCTGTGTGGTTTGACGCTGCTCTCAGCAATATTCACACATTGTACCTATGTGGGGAATCGAATCTGGCCCTGTGTGTGTGTGTGTGTGTGTGTGTGTGTGTGTGTGTGTGTGTGAGAGACAATTTTCCACTTATACTCCCATAAATAATCGAGTCTGGAGACAATCAAATTATTGATATAATGAGAAACAATCAAAGTCATCAGCCATGTCCTCGAGATTCATTATGATCAGGGCAGATATCAGATCTTATCCTACATCCTGGTACTGCTAAGGAACACAACTCTGCACAACCTCAGCCATCAGATTGGGTAGATTGCGGTATTTGTGTCCTTCCACTAGGGCTGGGGTGGGATACTCGGGTACTCGGGTCGGGTGGATACTGAGTAGGATGCGGGTACCCAGGGGACAACCCAGACGTGGTTATTCACGTGATATATTGTTTAATGACAAAAATTATCTGGAACTCTATGGTTACACTACAAGTCACTAATGTTCACATTTCTTTCTGACTATGAACGCATTCCTTCTGACTTTAATGTGTTTGAGTAAAGATTAAGCTTCAGTCAACTTCAGTGTATGCATGACCAGATCGTTTTATACATGTATCTAATTACATTTTGTCAAGACTACAGTCGAACTATTCCCAAACCGATATTTTGTACCTATCTAATGAGACCTACAGGGGGTACTCGGGAAGGGTAGGGTAACAGGATAGGGGGTTGGGTACCCCGGTTGTAAATTTGGACTCATCCCAGCCCTACCTTCCAAGTCCTGTTTTTCTTACAGGATATACAATGAGTTATTTCCCTTGAACTGCTATGAGTGGCTGTGGTGGCGCATAATGGTGGCATTCAGAGACAGCCTATATTTGTAAGTTGACACAGAAAGAAAGAGGCTTGACAAGCCTGACAAATCTGTTCAGTGTTACCAGTAAATAGGACCAAACACTGGTCACTTTCATCTCAGTACCTGTCACTCATCACTCTTCACGTGGGCTCTTCAAGCTGAGCTCGCTATACTGAACAACTGTGTTTCCATTTACCAGTTTTTTACCGGTAAAATCAGGTTTGGACCGGTAATTCAAATGAAAAAAGGACCTCATAAATCTTTGATGTTGAACAAAACATCGCGATATCAGCATATTTTTCGAACAAAGTCAGCTTGACTGTTACCATCAGGGTTTCCCAATGTCTATTTGTTGTGCTATAGTGCAAGGAAATAACATATTGCTTTGCTTCGAGGTCAAATATATATTTGCAGCGACTAAGCCTCGAAATAATTTAAAAAAAGCGAAGAAACTTGTGACTGAACATTGTGTGAATGACATGTAGATCTAAGTTACTTCAGAAATGACGTCATTGCATCGAAAATGATGTTAAAAGAATTAAAACCAGGTAATTTACATACATATTATTATTTGTTGAAAGTTGTGACTGACAAAAATTAGAGGAGACTGGTAATGTTTAGTGTTGCCTGTCCACCGGGACAGGCAGTTTCAAAAGCCAGGGGAACACTGCTGAATGCAAGTCTTATGAAACTCTTTAGCGTCGGACTAGTGGCTAAAATCACAAATTGACTCTGCAAGAAACCGTGACCTAGTTCCTGCCTTGATCGACATATTACCCTCTAGGACACATTAGTGATAGCAGACCTTCCCTGATGGGTCGGGACCCATGAAGATTCCGGGGTAGAATAGGTCTTCGGCAACCAATGTTTGCCGTGAAAGGTGACCATGCTTGTCGTAAAAGGCGACCAACGGGATCGGGTGGTCAGGCTCGCTGACTTGGTTGATGCATGTTATCGTATCTCAATTGTGTGGATCGATGCTCATGATATTAATCACTGGATTGTTTGGTCCAGACTCGATTATTTACAGACCGCCGTCATATAGCTGGAATATTGCTGAGTGCGGCGTTAAACAACAAACAAACAAACCAACCTGATGGGTCGGTTTCATGAGGCAGAAGAAAACCGATTCCAGTTACCTGTATACACTTCTTTGGTGTGTCTGTTGATCCAAATGTTGTCGTAACAGCGGGATCCGTCGGGGTTACGGTTGCTGATGTTGGTGGGGGTGGTGGCAGGAATGCAGGGGGTGTAGCCATTTGAGGTCAGCAGTTTGTAGTCTTAAAACAAAAACAGAGCTTAATCAAAATTCCTGATGAAAACAGACAAAAACATGACCCCTGAACAACTTGAAACTTCCATGTCTCAGCTTGCCAACCTGATTATTGCAATTTACAATCCACAGGCTTGGAGTGAGTGAGTGAATGAGTATGGTTTTACGCCACTTTTAGCAATATTCCAGCAATATCACGGCGGGGGACACCAGAAATGGGCTTCACACATTGTACCCATGTCGGGAATCGAATCCGGGTCTTCGGCGTGACGAGCAAACGCTTTAACCACTAGGCTACCCGACCGCCCCCCACAGGCTTGGTGAAGTGATGATGTTTTAATCAATAGTCATCAATTGTCTGCAATATTGTAGCTATGTCACTGTGTCCTGTCAATTTTGTTATTTGTTGTTTAAAGCTGCACTCAGCAATTTTGCAGCCATATGACAGCAGTGTGTAAATAATCAAATCTGGACCAGAGTATCTAGTGATTGACACCATTAGCATCAATATATGCAGTTGGGATACGATGACAAGCATCAACCAGGTCTGCGAGTCTGACCCCTTGATACAATTAGTCGCATCTTACGACAGCATGGACCAATTCTACCCCCGACCTTTACTGTGGGAGTCCTGTAAATATACAAGGCAAACCTGTGGATGACGACATGAGCAGATTTGGGTACAATTACACACAATCAGGCACGTCATCTTCACTAGATGGCTCTAACATCAAGCATAGGGTACTATGGACCCATTCTGCCACAGAATCCCCCAATCCTCATTATTTGGCTCTAACAACAAGCATTGGGTACTATGGACCCATTCTGTCACAGAATCCCCCAATCCTCATTACATGGCTCTAACAAATGCAAGCATGGGGTACTATGTACACATACTGCCACAGAATCCCCCAATCCTCATTACATGGCTCTAACAAATGCAAGCATGGGGTACTATGTACACATACTGCCACAGAATCCCCCAATCCTCATTACATGGCTCTAACAAATGCAAGCATGGGGTACTATGGACCCATTCTGCCACAGAATCCCCCAATCCTCATTACATGGCTCTAACAAATGCAAGCATGGGGTACTATGGACCCATTCTGCCACAGAATCCCCCAATCCTCATTACATGGCTCTAACAAATGCAAGCATGGGGTACTATGGACCCATTCTGACACAGAATCCCCCAATCCTCATTACATGGATCTAACAAATGCAAGCATGGGGTACTATGGACCCATTCTGCCACAGAATCCCCCAATCCTCATTACATGGCTCTAACAAATGCAAGCATGGGGTACTATGGACCCATTCTGCCACAGAATGCCCCTTTCCTCACTAGATGGCTCTACCATTCTGCCACAGAATCTCCAATGTGGTAATAAATCACACATTTGTAGATAATAACACATACTGCTTAATGTTTGTCAAAAATATTTAATACTATTTACATTTTCCGGGAACCTTGTTTACCCAATTACTTGATTTTTTATTTTAGAAACTGCAGCTGCCTGGAGGAGGATTAACCCAATACTTTGAGTTTTACTTTGTTACTTAATGCAGCAGTCAACATGAGTTGAGCTACATTAAGGCAGTCTGTATAAAATTGAATCTGACAACCCAATGATTGACATTATGAGCAGACCTGTGAAGATCCGGGGTAGAATAGGTCTTCAGCAACCAATGCTTGCTGTAAAAGGTGACCATGCTTGTCGTAAAAGGTGACTAACGGGATCGGGTGGTCAGGCTCTCTGACTTGGTTGATGCATGTCACCGATCCCAATTGCGTGGATCGATGCTCATGATATTAATCACTGGATTGTCTTGTCCAGACTTGATTATTTAAAGACTGCTGTCATATAGCTGGAATATTGCTGAGTGCGGCGTTAAAAAACAAACAAGACAAAAAAAAACAAACCCCAAAACAAAAAACATTCTTAGCAAAGTTCACGCTATCAGGGTATGATGACCAAAACACTGAACATGACCACCCAATTATTTACCACCTTATGACAAGCACATAAAGAAACTGGAACCTATTTTAACCCACAATCTCCATGGGGGACAGTACTAGAGGCTAAAGAGTCCCATCTACAGCTAAAGTTCACCCCACTTAATGATGATAATGACAATAATGATAACGACAATAATAACAATAATAATAATAATAATGAGTACATTTCTACTGTGCCACATACCATGCCTGTGGGTATGCTCATAACCCTTCATCATATTTACCTGTCAATGGATCAGTGTGCTCAGTCAGAGTCCATTGTCATTCTCAGCTCCCTGGGGAGTATAAATTTCTGACCTACAACTATTCACTGTGTACATACCACACAGTCGTTCTTACCTTCAGAATCTGGGGACAGGTTGAAATCTCCTACGATGATGATGTCATTTTCTCCTGCAACAGAAATCAACCATTCATTCAACTGACCGGCTTACAGGAATACACATCACAGGTAAAAATAAGTGCTTAGACCCAACCAATTTATATCCTGTCTACTCCATATATTTCATATCTACATATAAACATAAACATGCTCTACAAATATCCTCTTATTTAATTTTTAATCTAATCTTCTTTATTTTGTTTATAACTTTAATTTCACAACTTTTGTCCAGGAAAATAACAGCCCAACAAAATTTTATATTTTTGTATTTTGCTTCCTGCTATTGCATATTGACCAATGAAATCTGAAATTATTGTGGTCTGGCCTAAATAAAGGGAGGCATTATACTGAATGAAGCAGCACTAAAATCCCTGAAACATCACATCACAACATCATCCTGATGAAATCATCTACCAATGGTATAAAAGCTTGTCCCCTGGACCAATCACATAAGGGGATTAAAGTTAATATTTGTTCAATGTATATATACTACACAAAAGAAGTTAAAGAATACTTGATTCTCTCATAGTAGTATATTTAATCTCTCTGAAGCCACACTGTATAATCTGCTATTGTTTACACTACCCATCTCATCTCAAATGCAGGTACATACAGGTGCACACATGCTTTGTTTGTTGTTTAAAGCCGCACTCTGCAATATTCCAGCTGTATGACGGCAGTCTGTAAATAATCGAGTCTGGACCAGACAATCCAGTGATTGATATCACGAGCATCGATCCACGCAATTGGGATTGATGACATGCATCAACCAAGTCAGCAATCCTGACCACCCGATCACATTAGTTGCCTCTTACGACAAGCATAGTCGCCTTTTACGGCAAGCATGGGGGCACACATGGCTACCTGTGGGGTATTGACTGTATGCCATACTGGCACCGTAGGGACTTCCCGCGCTATATGTATTTCGTTTGCGAAAAATGAATGATGACAGCCTGAAATAGTCACCTTGCCACAAATATGACTTTTAATGAGTCAAAGAGTGGCATTTATGGTATATGTATCCATTCTCTGGCAACTCAACTTCATTTCTAGACGTCAGTAGCAGTAATCTGACCGTGGCTGCTGTAAATAACGGTGAGTTGTGCGATCTACCGATCACTTCATACACAATTTAGCCAAAATTAACGTGACAATATTGAATGAAATTGTGAATAAAATATGAATAAAATATTACAAACATAAGTGCAGATATACATGGAACACGCTTTTATAACCAGAGAGAATAATAATGGGATTATATTGCATACTTAAGTTCGAATTTGTTGACTGGTATTTCTGGTGTTACGTGCTCATGGTGATCGGCTGATTAAGTTTTTTGAGATGGGGAAAAACATTGTGTCAGTGTAACACTTGAGTTTATTTAGAATGTAAGTAAACTTTGGGAGCCATGTGTTACCGCACGCTATAACCGAGGTCGCGCTATATTGAAGGGCGCAATAGCGAGGGAACACTATATGTTATGAAAGTGACACATGAGTTTAGGTGGGCGTGACCAAAATGCAAATGTCCGATTGGCAAAAAAATATATCCGGATCCCTGCTAAAGACATATTTAAGTTTAGTTTCTGCAAGGCTGCCATTAGTTCGAACCTTCCCCATACACCCATATACTCTATTCCTGTGACAGGTGTGTCCGAATCCTGTTCCCTGGTGAGAGTGGTCTTACCTGGAACCTGCTGCTCTATTGCAGAAATGAGGGCCGGGACTTGGCGGACTTCCTGTTTTGTCTTGTCCAGCGCTTCATCCTGCAGTCCTGCTGCCTTCAGATGGACGCTGACCACCACACAGTCAAACTTCTTGTTTATCTGAGATCAGACATTTATACAGTTACTGACATAAATACAGTTCAATTACTTTTTTCCTTAATACTTGTCATTATCTTCTATCCCAATATACCACCCGAGTGTGTTTTGTCCATTGTTTCAGTCAATTGTCATTCTTTGTAACTACCTGGTACGTGCACATGCCAACATTGGCCAATTGGATTTTGATGAGGGGAGACAACCTTGGTTCAGTGGTTTGCATTATTGCGTAAAGTGCATCATTTAGTCGGTTAGCACCCCCTCTGCGCGTGAGATGGATTCATCTCTCTCAGCCAACACCTTTTGCGTTGAAATCTATATCACCCTTGAGTGGGTCGCTAATGTAGATTCATGATTCCAGTATTGTGAAGTTGTAAAACCATTATCAACATAATCACCCAGGCATGCCCAAAGCTAGAAGCTGAAAGGGGCCCTGACTGGTATCACAATTAGCATGGGAGTGATTGTGTCTACTCCTTCCTTCAGAGTTGTTTCCAAACACATGTTTTCACTCCTGTTAGTCATAGTAAAGTAGATGCCTTTAAGCTAACTCTGACAATGATCGCATTGTCAACGAATTAACATTGAATTTAACACAAATACCTAGCAGTAAAACATATAGGATTTCAAACATTTTCTTTAAATTTTCCTGCTTAATTAGCTTTTCAACAGCATTACGGAATCATCAGGACACCAACCGACCAAAGAACCCTGAAATCAGCAAAAAAGAAAAGACTTCTGACAATCGTTTCCGGGCCGACTCTGTTTTCAATTTCATTCTTTTTTCTTGACCACCTACATTGAATTTTAGGCCAAAGTTTTTGTAAAGCAACTAATAAACAGCAAAAGGCCTCACAATACTGCCCTTGCAGGCCTACCTCAGCTACCTATTGATCTTGGAGCAACTCGCTGCATTATTGACAGCTATTTCCGCCACCTGTCTGCACACTCGAGTCAGTGACGACAATTAACTGTATCGGTCTGCACTAACTGGGCATATATTTCCCACTGCTCATCATTAGTTACGAGGTTTATTGGCAACATAATGTTCAGGTATTGACACTCGCTATGTCATGTACATATGAGCAGGTCTGACATAGCCCTGCATGCAGCTGACAATGCCCTGCACATGATAAGATCAACACCTCATGATTCATGCAGGAGGCTAGTCAGGGGGTGCCTGCCACAGATCGTGTCGCGGCTGTGATGTTGTGATGTTGCGATGTTGCTGCAATAATAGTACACAGATGTCATGTTGTTGCTGTAAGGCTGCTGTACATGTGCTTTATGTTGCTGCACATGATAAGTTGTACTAAGATCACGAGGGGTACATGGCGTTTCAGTTTGTGGTATAAAACCTAATGTAGGATGCATAAAACCCCACGTACCCTGAGTGATCCTGCTACAACAAATATATCTTACTTTTATGTTGCTGCAATGTTGCTGTACATATATAAATATGTTGCTGTAATGTTGCTGTACATATATTAATGTTGCTGTAATGTTGCTGTACATATGCTATGATGTTGCTGTACCTACACTATTATGTTGCTGTAATGTTGCTGTACATCTATTATTATGTTGCTGTAATGTTGCTGTACATATGCTATGACGTTGCTGTACCTACACTATTATGTTGCTGTAATGTTGCTGTACATCTATTATTATGTTGCTGTAATGTTGCTGTACATATGCTATGATGTTGCTGTACCTACACTATTATGTTGCTGTAATGTTGCTGTACATCTATTATTATGTTGCTGTAATGTTGCTGTACATATATTAATGTTGCTGTAATGTTGCTGTACATATATTAATGTTGCTGTAATGTTGCTGTACATATGCTATGATGTTGCTGTAATGTTGCTGTACATCTATTAATATGTTGCTGTAACGTTGCTGTACATATGCTATGACGTTGCTGTAATGTTGCTGTACATATATTAATATGTTGCTGTAATGTTGCTGTACATATATTAATGTTGCTGTAATGTTGCTGTACATATGCTATGATGTTGCTGTACCTACACTATTATGTTGCTGTAATGTTGCTGTACATCTATTATTATGTTGCTGTAATGTTGCTGTACATATATTAATGTTGCTGTAACGTTGCTGTACATATGCTATGATGTTGCTGTACCTACACTATTATGTTGCTGTAATGTTGCTGTACATCTATTATTATGTTGCTGTAATGTTGCTGTACATATATTAATGTTGCTGTAATGTTGCTGTACATATATTAATGTTGCTGTAATGTTGCTGTACATATGCTATGATGTTGCTGTAATGTTGCTGTACATATGCTATGATGTTGCTGTAATGTTGCTGTACATATATTAATATGTTGCTGTAATGTTGCTGTACATATGCTATGACGTTGCTGTACATATGCTATGATGTTGCTGTACCTACACTATTATGTTGCTGTAATGTTGCTGTACATCTATTATTATGTTGCTGTAACGTTGCTGTACATATGCTATGACGTTGCTGTACATATGCTATGACGTTGCTGTACATATGCTATGACGTTGCTGTAATGTTGCTGTACATATATTAATATGTTGCTGTAATGTTGCTGTACATATGCTATTATGTTGCTGTACATATACTATTATGTTGCTGTACATATACTATTATGTTGCTGAACATATATTAATATGTTGCTGTAATGTTGCTGTACATATGCTATGATGTTGCTGTACATATACTATTATGTTGCTGTACCCACATTATTATGCTGCTGTAATGTTGCTGTACATATTCTGTTATGTAGCTGTTGTGTTGCTGTTGAAATGCTGCCATATTTAGGCTGTATTTCTAAACAGTAATAAACACTATTGACAAAGCGTCATGCTGTAGGGAAATAAATTCTTGGGAAGAGAGAAAAAATCCAAGTAGGCCATTATCTGGCTGTTGATGACTTTCATTGATCGTTATAGCCATAAAAGAGTTAATTACTCTCCAACTTCACAAAAACCTTGTCGTGAACACTCATACCTCTGAGTAACCATAATTTCACAGAATTCAAATTAGGATCAAATCAATTTCAATGAAATTAACACACGTCCAAGACCTGATCTCGCTATGTATATTTACAGCATTTTGTACACATCCCATGCTGCATAAGAATTCATTGCTGGCCTCATTTACACTGCAGACAGACCCTGGTTAGACTGATTACATTTGGCCTGTTGCAACTGGCATGCAGTGTACACATAAGTGAAGAAGGTAAATAGTTACCGTATTCGACATAATAAGCGCCCAGGGCGCTCTCAAAATTAGAAACAGGGAGCTCTTATTAGAATATTATTTAAGTGATAAAAAAATGGAGTTGAAAGATCGTAAATTTCCTGGTTCATGCTGACAGCCTGAAATGTTTATATACGACAGATATATTTTTCCAGATTTTAATTGCCCATAATTAAGGAGACATATAACACACATATTATACACAAATAAATACGTCTTGTATACATAGAGGTTATCACGCGAGTGTGTTTGGGGATGGTAAATATCCTGCATTAGGAATAAACATTGTATTTAGCGAGCCTTGGGGAGCTAAATACATAGTGTTTATTCCTAATACAGGATATTTACCATTCCCAAACACACGTGTGATAACCTCTTTATCATATAATGTCATTCTTTAATTCTGTGCTTGAAAATAGCTCTCCCTCTCTCACAAACATTACCGAAACATTGCGAGTTTTCCTGGAATGCGCGCATTAATATTTATTACGTCACAGGGTAAGTGATGTGTCAGTCGGACTGTGACAGTAGCCAATATAGCTCCAACTAAAATCTGTTTCTTATACAGTGGCGAAGCAACATATACGCAAAACAACAATAATTGTTTTTACTTGCATTTCGCGGCAATCCATCGGTCTGTCCGCTAGAGTAACTGCCCTTTGTCAAAGGGAAACTACTCTAACCCTAGTCTTTGAGAAGTCACAGCCACGTTCAGGCGTTGTTGACAGTCGGTCTGTCCTGTCATAACGTCAAGTACAGTGACCACAGTCAGATGTACACAGAGTGACAAAACGAAACAAGGTAACAATTCAAACATATTTCGGCCAAATCCAACTATTTCAATTTGTGGAAAAGGTTTCAAGCTGCAGAGGTCGACAAGCACAGATATGGCTACTGATCCCGCTTGGCTGGGCCTAGTGCCCTCGCAAAATTGTTTCGAAATTTATATCTCCAAAGTTGCCAAAAGTTATAAAATGCCTTAGCTATATCACAGTTAGACACTGATTTTCAGTATATTAGACTGTTCTTTTAATAATGATAGCAATTATCCCTTTAGTTTATCCAGATTCCCGATGGTTAATTCTGACTCGATCGCCGAATGACAAGGGTGACGCCATGTTGTTTGTAAATACTGAAAGTAGTCCCTACTTGACCTTTCAGTTTGATATTTGCATCTCTATCCGCATATGACCCCAACGGATATCGTTTTTATCCGTTATCTTTATCCTGCCGAGAAACCTACCCATTATATGATAAATTGACTTATTTAGCGGTGTGTTAGGGGGGTGCAGTGTGTTAGGGGGGTGCAGTGTGTTAGGGGGGTGCAGTGTGTTAGGGGGGTGCAGTGTGTTAGGGGGGTGCAGTGTGTTAGGGTGGTGCAGTGTGTTAGGGTGGTGCAGTGTGTTAGGGGTGTACAGTGTGTTAGGGTGGTGCAGTGTGTTAGGGTGGTGCAGTGTGTTAGGGTGGTGCAGTGTGTTAGGGTGGTGCAGTGTGTTAGGGGGGTGCAGTGTGTTAGGGTGGTGCAGTGTGTTAGGGTGGTGCAGTGTGTTAGGGGGGTGCAGTGTGTTTGGGGGGGTGCAGTGTGTTAGGGGGGTGCAGTGTGTTAGGGGGGTGCAGTGTGTTAGGGGGGTGCAGTGTGTTAGGGGGGTGCAGTGTGTTAGGGTGGTGCAGTGTGTTAGGGGGGTGCAGTGTGTTAGGGTGGTGCAGTGTGTTAGGGTGGTGCAGTGTGTTAGGGGGGTGCAGTGTGTTAGGGTGGTGCAGTGTGTTAGGGGGGTGCAGTGTGTTAGGGGGGTGCAGTGTGTTAGGGGGGTGCAGTGTGTTAGTTTGGTGCAGTGTGTTAGGGGGTGCAGTGTGTTAGGGGGGTGCAGTGTGTTAGAGGGGTGCAGTGTGTTAGAGGGGTGCAGTGTGTTTGGGGGGTGCAGTGTGTTAGGGGGGTGCAGTGTGTTAGGGGGGTGCAGTGTGTTAGGGGGTAGCAGTGTGTTAGGGGGGTGCAGTGTGTTAGGGTGGTGCAGTGTGCAGTGTGTTAGGGTGGTGCAGTGTGTTAGGGTGGTGCAGTGTGTTAGGGTGGTGCAGTGTGTTAGGGTGGTGCAGTGTGTTTGGGGGGTGCAGTGTGTTAGAGGGGTGCAGTGTGTTAGAGGGGTGCAGTGTGTTTGGGGGGTGCAGTGTGTTAGGGGGGTGCAGTGTGTTAGGGGGGTGCAGTGTGTTAGGGGGTAGCAGTGTGTTAGGGGGGTGCAGTGTGTTAGGGTGGTGCAGTGTGCAGTGTGTTAGGGTGGTGCAGTGTGTTAGGGTGGTGCAGTGTGTTAGGGTGGTGCAGTGTGTTAGGGTGGTGCAGTGTGTTTGGGGGGTGCAGTGTGTTAGAGGGGTGCAGTGTGTTTGGGGGGTGCAGTGTCGGGAAGGTGGTAGGGGGTTTGCACACCCTTTAGCCCTACCTCTCTGGACAGTCTCTTTCATACATAACTATCCATAACATCTATACAGCAGCCTGCATTGTTGTGTCTGGTGCACTGACCAGTGTCCCTGGGGGTCACTCATAAATACTGTCTACAGTACTTGAAACAACCACACCATTCATGGCATAAGTAATTAAGAATTAGATAATCACCTACTACTGTATTTTCCTACCACACTCAGCAATATTCCAGCTGTATGACGGCGGTCTGTAAATAATTGAGTCTGGACCAGACAAAAGTTATGAATATCGACACTAAAGAAATTATTCACTGCCACAGAAATGTTTACATTTGTTACATATGATGGTACAGGTATTCAAAGAGAAGGCAGAAAATACAATATTTAATAAACATTAACGTATCAGCCAAGTATTAAGTTGATTAATTATAGGTCTAAAATGGACATTTTTTTTATCGGTACACATAAAGATCATTAATTTTGTTCTTAATATTTATAACAACACTAAACTTTCCAATCAATAGACCGCTCGGCCACATCATACCAAAAGACGTTAAAAGATAGTACTTGTTGTACCTGTCTAGAGCTCGGCATTAAGGGGCTAAAACAAGGACTGGTCGGCTTGGAGTCAGTATACTGTGTCTGAGTGGGGTATTCATGTTAAACTGCGATGGTATCTCAGTGGGTTAGCACTATAAATTGGCATCAGTCCGGGCTAGTACAAGCAGCCACATACAAACACACACGCTATTTCGCTATATAAGTGCAAAAATCTTGGACGCGACGTTTCACCTCACCTCACCTTCCAATCAATGGCCCCCCTGTTATCCAGAGACATCTCTACTGTGACCTACTACAGACTGACAGGGACTCGTATCAACAAAGAAATTTCCGAGATTGAAAAACACAATCATCGGATCATTGAAGCGAACAAGTGTGGCGATCTGGTTGTTGATATGGTTGCGAATCAATACCCACCTTGAACACCCCCAAGAACGGCCGCCTCACAAAGGGAAATGTTCCTGACTCTGGTTTCTTCAACAGAGAGCAGCTAACTAGCTCAATATTCTGTGATGTGTCGTACAAAAACGCATTGTACTCCATGCTCTGAAACACACATCATATTGAAATAGGATGATTTGATTTGATTTGAATAGAAAGAACTGTTTTCTCATATTAAACAAAGGGAGCCTTGTGATATGCTTTAGCACTCAAGTTTCTGTTGTTCATAAAATGTTCTTGGTGGTCAGGTACATTGTATATGCATATTTCAAATTTCTTTCTTAGAGATACTTAGTAAGTGAATTGGGAAAAAATAATACAATAACTGTAACTATTTGAATACCTCACTGTTTGTTTGTTTGTTTGTTGTTTAATGCTGCACTCAGCAATATTTCAGCTATATGACGGGGGTCTGAAAAATAATTGAGTCTGGACCAGACATTCCAGTGATTGACATCATGAGCATCGATCCATGCAATTAGGATACGATGACATGCATCAACCAAGTCAGTGAGCCTGACCACCCAATCCCATTAGTCGCCTCTTACGACAAGCATAGTCGCCTTTTACGGCAAGCATGGGTTACTGAAGACCTATTCTACTCCGGATCTACAAGGGAATACCTCAATGAGTGTGTAGTGATTACGAAGAGATGAATAATTTTCTTTTGCATTCTGTAACACATTACGTTTATTACCGTAAGTTTGATTGGATGAATTTTTCAGCATGATAAAATCAATCTGTCAAATCACACAAGAAATAAGCATTTGTTCAGTTTCAATTAAAACAATAAAGGGAGTGTTATTTGTTTCAAGCAGTTTGTACCAGGGAGTAATCTGCACTCACTCTGTACATCCTTCCAGTGGCTTCTGAGACTGAACACCTCCAGTTGCCACGGTGACCTGCCCACTTCTTGTTGTTCGCTGATGTAGGAGTGTTGAGTTCATCACAGATCTACAGCACAAAACATGACTTGCTGAGTCTGGTAATGTCAGTACACAAAACCTGACCTGCTGAGTCTGGTTACATCAGTACACAAAACCTGCTGAGTCTGGTTACATCAGTACACAAAACCTGCTGAGTCTGGTTACATCAGTACACAAAACCTGACCTGTTGAGTCTGGTAATATCAGTACACAAAACCTGACCTGCTGAGTCTGGTAATGTCAGTACACAAAACCTGACCTGCTGAGTCTGGTTACATCAGTACACAAAACCTGCTGAGTCTGGTTACATCAGTACACAAAACCTGACCTGCTGAGTCTGGTTACATCAGTACACAAAACCTGACCTGCTGAGTCTGGTTACATCAGTACACAAAACCTGCTGAGTCTGGTTACGTCAGTACACAAAACCTGCTGAGTCTGGTTACATCAGTACACAAAACCTGCTGAGTCTGGTTACATCAGTACACAAAACATGACCTGCTGAGTCTGGTTACATCAGTACACAAAACCTGCTGAGTCTGGTTACATCAGTACACAAAACCTGCTGAGTCTGGTTACATCAGTACACAAAACATGACCTGCTGAGTCTGGCAATGTAAGTAAATGTATAACTTTATGGATAACAACTCTTGCATATAGTGACGTTTTGACGTAGATTCTTACAGCATTATCAGGTTGGACTGTAGCTTGAAAACGATGTAAGAATCTACATTGAAACATCACTAAATGCAAAAAACGGAAAGTTATCAATAAAGTTGTACGTTTCCTTATTTACTCACCAAGTTCAGAAATCTACAGTAAATCATCTAAAAAAGGTACATAACGAATACTCACTCTTTCTAAGGCTTTTTCACTGGCTAATTCCTGGAGCGCTACAATACCAAACCTGTTGAATACAAGAAAATGTTTTCAGAAAACATATTTCACTTGGATGACAATAATGTTGTTGTTTGTTGTTTAACACCACACTCAGCAATATCCCAGCTATATGATGGGGGTCTGTAAATAATCGAGTCTGGACCAGACAATTCAATGATTGACATCATGAGCATTGATCTATGCAATTGGGACACAATGACATTCATCATCCAAGCCAGCGCGTCTGACCACCCGATCCCATTAGTGGCTTCTAACGACAGGCATACCGTATTTTCTTGAGTATAGTGCACACTTTTTTTCGAAAAAACACAGCTGTGTAGAAGGGAGTGCGCATTATACACGAATTATGAGTTTGGATGTTTTTTCCCCCATGGAAAGACATTACCGTGAGCACGAAACACCGGGAATACCATGTCAACAAATCCATACTGAAGTACGCAAAATAATTATGTAATTACACTGTCTGGCTATAAAAAGTGTTCTTTGTATATCTGGACTTATGTTTGTAACTTATTTCATTGATTTTATTCAAAATTCCTTATAATATTGTTTTTATTAATTTCGGCGAAATCGTGTGTGAAGCGATCGGAAGATCGCACAACTCACCGTTATTAACAGCAACCACGGTCAGAATACCGCTATTGACGCCTTGAAACAAACTTTAGTTGGCAGAGAATGGATACATATATCATAAATGACATACTTTGACTCGTTAAAAGTCATATTTGTTTTTGTTTGACGATTCTATGTCAACATGAAATTCTCGCGATCACGTGATCACGTGCGCATGAGCCTTGACGGTGACTGGTCAGACATGTTCCATGTAAAAAATAATACCCGAGAATAGCGATCAGCTGCTTCGCTTAGGGTTATTATTATTTTAAATATGTTTAGTAAAGGTTGCATATTATTAAGAAAATAATGGAATATATTATTCCTGATAAATAAAATAGTTTCAGATACAATTGTTGCCGATCCTTGCATTAAAAATCTTATAAAGTTATATCATTGGGTGTGTCTTGACCGAATCACCGGTCGATTCCAAGAAAACGTGTGTACAGCTGATTTCTGATTCCAGCTTAGTTTACGAGAAAATACGCAAGGTAATCTTAATCCCTAAATATAAAACAATGCCTAGCAGAACAATAAATACTATTTAAACGGTAAATAAACATGTCTGGTGATTTTTTATCTCAAATTTCGAATTTGTACTGACAAAGTTTCTCAGCATCCGTTCGTTTGCCGGACTTCGCTGAAAGGGAACGGTGTAAAAAAATTCTGCGCATAATATTCAAATTTCTTTTTTTCCAAAATATTGAACCCGCTAGAGGGGGGTGCGCATTATACATGGGTGCGCACTATACTCAAGAAAATACGGTAGTTGCCTTTAATGGCAAGCATGGGTTGCTGAAGACCTGATTTAACCCAGATCTTCACAGGTGGATGACAATAATGACAAAATATACATGTATACCTAATGCATCAGGTGTTTGAGTCTGTGGCTCCCTGAATACAGTGAATGCATGGATGCAACTTATATATAAGTCTGAAGAATTTCAAAAATAGTCAGTTAGGGTGTAAAGAATCAACGAATATTTAGTGCATTACATGACTATGCCAAGAATATCATATCATGAGGTCATGTATTGATGAAAAGTGACACAAATCAGTACAACTCAAAAGATGTTAAAGAACACAGGATTCTTTTCATATGACTATAGTTAATCTGTCATTGATGGAGGGCATTGCAACACACAGCCTCCCAATTGTGGTTGTTCTCTAACTTGTAATGAGTAGCATATAAGATTGCATTAGCACTAATTGTAAACTATTAATACCTGCCCATATGTGCCTGAGGTAGCAAGCCATCTACTATGGCTGGGACGGGTAACTCGGGTACCCGGGTCGGGTGGGTACTGAGTAGTACCCGGGTACCCACAGGACTATCCCGACCCGTGGTTAGTCACGTGATATATTGTTTGATGACAATGTTACTAATGTTTGCATTTCTTTCTGATTGTGCACCCATTCCTTCTCATTTTTCATATAGTTGAATAAAGATATAACTTCAGTGTATGAATGACCAGATTATTTAATACATATATCTTAATACATTTTGCCAGGGCTATGCTAAAAATGTTCCCAATCGGACATTTGAGACATCTCCTTAGACCTACAGGGGGTGCCCAGGTAGGGTTGGGTAATAGGGGGGTGGGTACCCGGGTAGTAAAGTTGGACTCATCCCAGCCCTACCATCTACAAGAAATGTCATACTTATATTTATTCCAATTGATGATAGTGTCAAGTTTTCATGTATCATGCAACGAATCGCTTGATCTTTAACTGTACAAAATAAGTGAATGTACTATAATCTTGGTAATGGCATTAACTTAAGATTACAGGAAGCTTTTCAGAACATGGCTGCCCATAACATGTATAAGCCCCAATCTGATTTCGTAAAAAAAGCTCTTTATATAAAAGCTAAAAAAAATAAACCAACAAAACAATGCAAAATGGTATTCAAGATTCATATTTTCAATCGATCAGAATAATATTTTTTCTATTTCTTTTTCACTTCTACAAAAATATAGGCAGGCTCAACAAGTAAGATGCTTGTTCTGTGAATGGGCTGTGAACGTACACTATACAAATGACAGATTAACTATAGAAATTAAGGACAGAATCGGGTGTTATGTACTTCCTTTTCAGTAGTACAGTAAACTACGTTTATAACGAACTGACGGAAATAACCAAATGTTTTTTGGTCCCGGACATTTGCTGTTTTTATGCTGTATATATGCTTATAACAAACTACGGTTATAATGAACTACAATTAATGGTCCCTTTGAGTTCATTATAACAGTAGTTTACTGCATATAAAAGGACATTTTCAGTCTAGTTAGTTGGTTGGGTTTAACGCCGCTTTTAACATTATTCCAGTTATATCACGGCGTGTCAGCTTAATGTGGGAGGAAAGCCCGAAGTGATGCAGGTCTCAGACGTTTACCACTTCGGTGAAACCCACGAGCACGGGTATGGTGCTGATAAACCTAGTAACATAATCGGGGCGAACCGGGATTCGAACCCACAACCATAGGTTTATGGCCTGCCCAAGGGACGCAACTCTGCACAGCGAATCGCGGCACCTTAGACGACTGGGCCACCCGTGCTCCCTCTAGACATAAAATTTGTTTTGACCACACTTCCCAAGTTATCACATGGCCTGACCAAGGTTGAAATTATACCAGAATATCTGCACCACAGACACAGCTGGGTAAATGCAGATTATGATGTCAACACACGAGTGATATTCTACATGCACAATCCTGAGGCAGATAGCACTGTGCAAGTATTGTTGGGTTGCAACGACCTTGTTCAACAAGTCTGGATATCAACACACATGCTACATGCATTGCGTCTGCCCTGGTAAAAAGTCAACAAGCAGCAGCAGACGACATGATGACATACCACACACAGATCTACAATCAGCTGAGGTTATTGTACCAGACACTCTTGGCCAACATATGAAATGCAATCAAACTTATCACTATGAGAATGATAACAGTGATAACCCACCTCATGCAGGTGTATGATAACATTGATATCTCAGGTAGTTATCTCATGTATATATATACATGACATATCATGGTGTTTATAAACATGGGGAATATATGGAGGACACTGTCCCCATATGAACACTGTGTGGATTATGGCTACAGAGTTGACTCTTGTTGTTGACTTAATATTTAACTAAGTGTCCCTGGCAGGCAAATTGGAAAAAAATCGTTATTTTGTTCAAAGTTTCCTTTTTCCATAAATTAAGAGGTATGCCTATTTTAACATTATATTTTGACATTGCATTCAATGCAATATCAATAACTAAACATCACAACCTCTTCCTATTTATTGGTCCTGTTATCAGTGAAAACAGGTTATTTCTAAAAAGCCAAAAATATTAGCTATTTGTTATATATATTAACATAAGTTGGGAAACATCAAATTCCATTTTGAGTATTTTTAATGACATTTGCTGCAGACTTGGGGCTGAATATCGGCCTCTAAACATTTCAAAATAATTCCCAGCATGCCCAACAGGAAAGCCTGGCTCCAAGTCTAAACTGAATGATTAGTCCATGTTTGTATTGAAATTCTATCCACGTAACAGGCAAGTCAAGATAAGCAGACAGTTCTGAGGATGCCTGTCTTTTATGGGGACAACTTGTTTTTCTTTTTTGTATAATCTTGGAATCGATTAATCTTATAATCATAAATGCCATAGAGAGTTGTGCAAGTCTAGCTCCAGAGTTACCATGGTTACAAGACCTATAAGACTAATCACAGGTGTGTTTTTGTCTCATTTATGATGTACAATACTATTGATGTCATAGTTTAGCCATTTTGTACAACTAAATTAGCAAATTGTATTTGAATATTCCATACATGATATATGGAATAACAACTTTGGGACAGGTCGGTATGGCCTTGTTAGCTACATTCCGGCTATATTTATAAATAAGTATATATAAATAAATGTAAATAATTAAGTCTTGACCAGATAAACCTGTAGTTGATATTAGAAGAAAAACATTGTTAATTCTGATTTCATGTGAAATAGAGCCATGTTCTTATATTACAGGGTAGAGTGTCTTGTTCCAGATGCACGCACCAGCCATCTCACCAGCAGAGATGGTACCAATCACTTTCTGTATATAGGTATGTAGGTAACACAGGCTTATATAAGTAATGTCATCTGACTAGAAGCTCAAGGAAAACTTGACACGATGACATGCATCAACCAAGTCAGCAAGCCTGACCACCCGATCCTGTTAGTCGTCTCTTACGACAAGCATAGTCGCCTCTGTTACGGCAAGCATGGGTTGCTGAAGACCTATTCTACCCCGGATCTTCATGGGTCATTATCATTTGTGAGACGTAAGAGTGACTCCATAATTATTATTTGCATACATTTATTGTTGATTCCATTGTTGACTTATAAGTTATACACTCAGCAAGGAATATTCAAGTCTGGACCGGACAACTTGTGATTGATATTATGAGAATACAAAGCCCTGCAACCAACCACGTGACAAAGCATCATCAACCAATCCACCTAGTTGCCTTGATGTGAACAACAAGCATAGCTTGGAGGGGACCTATTCTAACAATGAATCTACACCCACCCACCCCGACTATTGAGTAATCATTAATTTTCTTAGGCATGATGAGCAAACGCTTTAACCACAAGGTTACCCAACCGCCCTGAAATTGTCCTTGAACACTGGCTACAAATGGCAATACCAGACAACTTCCAAAAGAGGGATAACAGATGAGGTTTAGATAAATCTACCTTAATACTTCTTCCTCTGCTAGGAAAGTAGAAAATTTACTTTGATCATGAGAAATACAGCTGCATTTATCACATGAAAATAGGCTAACCACCTCTCTTTGATTCTCTCTATAAAGAATAGTTAATCCAATATCATTCTCAAGACCATTTTCTACTGTGAAACGAACTAATTTTTCAAAACAAATTCCAAAGATGTGGCAGCATCATTTGAAGACACTGTCCAATATCACATAGATCAATAGCTCGTTAATTTCAATCTTTCATGACAAAATGCCTGACTGGGGTAAGCTTCTACAGAACACATTGCATGTGGATTGCACATAACACCAAAACACAGAGTACCTGCTCCATAATTCATGCAACAGGTACACTCAAAAGCTTCTGCTACAGTTGGTGATACAGAGCTCCAGATAAGCTTTTGGCTTTGTGGGTATTTTACCCATGCATTTTAACATCATTGGGTATCAGTAATTCTATCGGGGTATTCAAATTTCTGTTACCCACTAGTTTTTACAAATGTGGGTATTTAAGTTAAATATTTAAAAACACTATTCATCTAGTCCCTGCAAACTGGTTTCGTGTGGGTTCGAGAGCTTTATAGGACTCAAAAATACCACGATACTTCCACAAGAAAGTGTGATGGCAAATGATCATGATGTACCTGTCATCGTGGAGTTTGGCAAGGTTGACGGAATGCCCGTTTATAATTTCAAAATAAGTTGCTGATTTGCCAATCGAATACGCAGGGTTACTTCACAATATTTTGATGATACGCACAAGTTTTATTTTTGTAGCGTATCTGTAATGCGTATTTGATACGCTTGGATTTTGTTTTACTGCGTATTTCTGCATTTCTGATGCGTATTTTACACAGATACGCAGCTTATCTGGAGCTCTGTGATATATTAGGTCACTATACAATATATTCATGACATGTACTTAAATACTGCTGATTTTCCACATGATGAAACACTTAATTGAGCTGTTGTTAGGCACCTGAGTTGAATTTACATAGCAATTTTCATAATGCAAAATACTATACCTATTGAACTGAAATGATCTGCATAAAGAGTACTGATTTATCAACCAAAACGGGAGATATCACTTTGCAGAGATCAGTTACCATGACATCACAATCAAATGACATCACTAATCTCAGCTGGTTGCTCTACTTTTAACATTGTTATTACTAAAAAAATGGGAAGAATGATTTTAGATCTGCCTATTTTTAAAATATCAAATATATCAACACTTGTCGATAAAAAAGGTTAAAACTACCTCATAATTTAAAACTTTAATTGATGAGCATTGATATATTTGATATCAACATGAGAAAAAGACACCAGTGGCAATCTGTATTCATAACTTTCAGGTCAGACCAAATGAATTTCGTTTTTCACAGATAGTCCACTCCTAATGCCAAGTACATGTACCACCAACAGGATGCAAAATAGAAGAAATAGAACATGTCAGAGTTGTCTTGAGATTCCTTTCCTGACAAATGCCTTCTTGAAATAACTGTAAATCTTAAGGAAAGATGTCCTGATAAAGTATATTTTGAATAAAATTCAGCAACATTGCTGTTTTATTACAGACCAGCTCTCAGCCATCAGCATGTCAACAGTCCAGAAAATTATCATGTCTTTATAATCACACTATTTCATAGTAGTAGCTTAGGGACATGTTTTTAAATTTCAGTTTATGTATCTGACCAATCTGACCCAAATAAATCATAAACCAAAAAATTTCAAATTTCAAATTTATTACTATTTGCATGTTTGCTCAATTTTTTTTTATAGAAAACAAGAGGCCCATACGGCCTGTATCGCTCACCTGGATAATTACGCAATCATGACAAAATATACATATGCATTGTACATGTATATAATACTGCCAATATTTCCCAGCCCCACCATTTTTTGTACAATTTTGAATCCTCACCACCTGAGAATGCTTCCAACCAAATATGGTTGATATCTATCTCTCAGTTCAAGAGAAGAAGTTGTTTAAAGCAATAACGCCAAATTACTCCTATTTCACCCTGTCCCTCCGCCCCTTAGGGGGTCAGCCCCACCATTTTTTGTACAATTTTGAATCCTCACCACCAGAGAATGCTTCCAACCAAATATGGTTGATATCTATCTCTCAGTTCAAGAGAAGAAGTTGTTTAAAGCAATAACGCCAAATTACTCCTATTTCACCCTGTCCCTCCGCACCTTAGGGGGTCAGCCCCACCATTTTTTGTACAATTTTGAATCCTGACCACCAGAGAATGCTTCCAACCAAATATGGTTGATATCTATCTCTCAGTTCAAGAGAAGAAGTTGTTTAAAGCAATAACGCCAAATTACTCCTATTTCACCCTGTCCCTCCGCCCCTTAGGGGGTCAGCCCCACCATTTTTTGTACAATTTTGAATCATCGTCATCAGAGAATGCTTCCAACCAAATATGGTTGGTATCTATCTCTTCGTTCCAGAGAAGAAGTTGTTTAAAGCAATAACGCCAAATTACTCCTATTTCACCCCCACCCCACCCCTCAGCCCCTCAGGGGGGTCAGCCCCCCCACCCCACCCCCCATTTGTCCAATTTTGAATCCTCACCACCGGAGACATTGCTTCCAACCAAACATGGTTGATATCTATCTCTTAGCTACCCTTCATGTATAAATAAAACAACTGGAAGCTTGAAATAGCTTCATAAAAGTGCACCGTTAATTAATAATTTATTGACTCTGAGGATCAGATACTGAAACAGTAAATACTGGAGCAAGTTCAGCGTGACACTCATCCGACAACTCTTGTGACCTATTCTAAGTGTTTAATTAAAGGTCATCACGACACAGCACGTCCTGGGTTGATGGAGTCCTCCACGTTTTCCTAACTCTATAACATAAAGAGTATCTGCCTATTTGATGACGGTGCAGTTTTCTTGAGATTCATTATCAGACTGGTCCTGTGTGCTTATTGCTATAGTAACAAAAAGAGTATTGAATTATGCGCTGTGCACTCAAATACACTTCTTTCAACATTTAACCTAACAGCATTTCAAATATGATCAAATGATCATTGATAATGACGAACTTGATTATTTGCATAGATCTCTTCATTAAAAGAAACTCAAGCACTAGGGCTGGGACGGGTAACCCGGACCAGTGGTTAGTCACGTGATATATTGATTAATGACAAAAATTATCTAGAACTCCATGCTACTGTACATTCCTTCTGACCAGGGGTCCGGCAACGGTCATATGCACGGGACATGTCCGATTGGGAATCTCAAATGTCCAGTTTAAAATATTGCTTACCGGACATTTAAATTTTTCTGTCCGGACATTTTAAAAAACAAACGACGCTACCTTCGGGGTAAAAAAAATTGATGAGCGTTATCTTATCCCTTCAGCGAATTCAGGTGAATAAACAGGTAAAACAAACTTGGTCAATAAAAGTATGAAATTTGATATAAAACATCACGAGACATGATTTACCATTGAAAATGTATTTCCTGCTCTCCAAGGCATTGTTTTATATGCAGAGATTACGATTACCGTGTGTATTTTCTCGTAATTTAAACTAAGCCGGAAATTAGCTGATAATGTTTTCTGAAATGGGGGAAAACATCATGCCATTGGAAATAAATTTTGGGAGCCATGCTTTACCGCACACTATAACCAAAGCGCGCAATAACGAGGGAACATTTACGTAACAACTTGTTATGTGTGTGAAGTCGTACTAAAATATACTATTTGAAGGGGGCGTGGCCTAAATGCAAATGTCCGATTGGGATTTTAAATTCTCCGGACCCCTGCTTCTGAAGTTTAATATGTTTGAATCAAGATAAAACTTCAGTCAATTTCAGCGTGTGCATGACCAGATCGCTTCATACGTGTATCTAACTACATTTTGCCAGGGCTATCGTCAAACTATTCCCTATCGGACATTTTGTACTTTTATCAACTGGAAGGTGAATGTAATCATCCTAAAAATGGAAAAGACTTGAACTGTTACCATGGTTACAATACACTAAAAATGTAAAAAAACCAACTGATTTTGTCAGATGGAAAACCAGTGTGAACCTCCCCATCCCTGGACTTACATTTAGTCTCAGAAATATAGTCATCTTACTGAAAAACATACATCTAAAAAATATAAAAATATAATCCAAATGGAGCCCAGAACAATGCTTTATTTCAGGATGAGGCATTCTAGACTTGAGTTGGATTCATTTTTCTAATTTATTCTCTACCCCACCCCTAAACTTAAAGAATTAAGATATTTATACATCAAACTTTTCACTTGCTCCCAAAATCACTATGTGGCTGAAAAAATGCTGATGCGACGTTAAACTTTTAACTCACTCACTCACTTGCTCCTAACACATTGAAATTTGTGCAAGCTGTACAGGTGTACCATGAATAGGAATACATGATAGGCGATGCATGTCATGAACATAATGACATTCACACCAACGACTTAAAGGGTGAGGACTGAACATGCCAAGCTCTATCATTCAGTAGTTTCCCCACAGCCCCACAGCCCCTTGCTTCATGTGTACACCGTGACTGTGACCTACCTTTAAAAAAAAACACGGATGAGGTGTGGCTGGGTTACCTACAGGGTGTCAGTGTACTCATGCATGGGGCATATACACTGTGTTACCCCCCTGCTCTAGGCATGCTGGACCTAGCTTTCACAATTGTAGCAACTCTCTTGCTTCCTTTCATGCTATAAGCCTGAAATGTTTGCTAATATGTCCCTTATTTGTCCCTCCTATTGACCAATCGAGAGGTTATGCCCCAGAAAAGAAGGGTGCGGAGGAGGTGGAGGAGTAGGAGGAGGAGGTGGAGGTGGAGGAGTAGGAGGAGGAGAAGGAGTAGGTGGAGGAGGAGGAGGAGGAGTAGGTGGAGGAGGAGTAGGATGAGGTGGAAGAGGTGGAGGAGTAGGAGGAGGAGGAGGAGGAGTAGGAGTAGGAGGAGGAGGTGTAGGAGGGGGAGTAGGAGTAGGAGGAGTAGGAGGAGGTGGAGGAGTAGGAGGAGGTGGAGGAGGAGAGGAGGAGGTGGAGGAGGAGGAGGTGGAGGAGGAGGAGTAGGAGGTGGAGGAGGAGTAGGAGGTGGAGGAGGAGTAGTAGTAGGAGGAGGTGGAGTAGGAGTAGGAGGAGTAGGAGGTGGAGGAGTAGTAGTAGGAGTAGGAGGAGGTGGAGGAGGAGTAGGAGTCGGGGGAGGAGGAGTAGGAGTAGGAGGAGGTGGAGGAGTAGGAGGAGGAGTATGAGTATGAGGTGGAGGAGTAGTAGGAGTAGGAGGAGAAGTAGGAGGAGGTGGAGGAGGAGGAGTAGGAGGAGGAGGAGGAGGAGGAGTATGAGTAGGAGGAGGTGGAGGAGGAGATAGGATAATATCATTATCTGATCTTAGTTAAGTATTGATCATTTTTCATTTATCTTAACACTGTCTGAGGTATATATATCTCTATGTTGTAAAATTCTTTATCAGATATAATGCTTGGCTAAAGTCAGGAATACGATTTCTATCATGGCAAGTGTTTATACATGTTTCAAAATAATATGACAGTCTTCTGGAAACCATTATGATACATTATGATTGAGGCAGACTGAATGCAGTTCCAGCATAATGTATTATTTCCCTTGTTTGTTTGTTTGTTGTTTCATGCTACACTCAACAATATTCCAGCTATATGATGATGGTCTGTAAATAATCGAGTCTGGCCCAAACAATCCAGTGATTGACATCATCAGCATCGATCCACACAATTGGAATATGATGACATGTATAATCCAAGTCAGTGAGCCTGACAACCCGATCCTGTTAGTCGCCTCTTACGACAAGCATAGTTGCCTGTTATTTCTCGAGTGGAATAACATGTTATTATGTGTGGCCTGTAATGACACAACTATTGTTGTGACAATAATTATCATTAAATTACCTACCCATTTTCCAGCAAGGTCAAGGCCACCACTTCCTGCACACCTGGATTCCTGCTTTTTTCCTCAGAAAACTGTTCAAGATTCCAACTGGCAATACGAAACACTCGTCTGTTTTTCCACTTAAAATTAAATGGCACTACTTCCGCCCGAAAGGGTTTCTTGGAAAGCGGACCGAGTATATCCACCAAGTTATCCATGGAAGCTCTGGAACTATTTCTTCCAATATCATTACATTCACAATGGCTATCAGTATTGCTATTATTTGGCAATCCTCCGTTTATGTACACACTAGACGGTTTCTTGGCAGCATCGCTGTCATCTAATGTCAAACTATGCTGTATTGCACTGAGTATACTGGGGCCAATGCCCTTCACCTTGACTAGATCATCGATAGACTTAAACGGACCCTTCTTGTCACGATATATCACAATATTTTCAGCAAGACTCTGACCAAGACCTTTGACCTTCATCAACTGGAAGACATTGGCGGAGTTCACGTTGACCTTGACAGGGGACATCCCGTTTGTTTTCTTCCTCTCACGGTAGCTTGACGTTGTGCTGCTGTTCAGATCCGACTTACTGCCATCTGGTGAATTGCTGTGTAAGCTGGGAGTACGTTTACTACTGACACAAATCTCGGATCGAATATGACTTAATTTTGTGGCACCAACTCCCGATACCAAGGCAAGGTCCTCAATTTTCTTGAAATTGCTAATCTGTCTTCGGTAGTCGATAATATTTTGTGCCGTTGATCTGTTAATCCCCGGCAATGTCATAAGCTCTTCCTCCGTAGCCACATTGATGTTAAGCAAGGTGGTATTTGTATCCCCGCTATCATCGTCACCGAATGAAAAATTAAATGTAGCGCTTAAATTGCGTCGATGACCTTTGACACGTGGTGTGCTGATCTTGTTTTCCCTGCATTCCTCGAACGATCGTCGAGGTATGCAGCAACTGTTTACTGCACCCATCTTGTTCTGTTTGTAATATGGCCGCAAATCTCAGCTGGTCATGTGACGTCCTTCATTGGGAGGATTTTCTATTAGTCTTCTGTCCTATTGTTTTGTTTCCTTCATATGTTCATGTCCTTGTACAGTCTTGTTCCTGCTTTGGGCCATTTTCTGAAATGGCAGAATTAAAAAAAAATATTATTGCATGAAAACAAGATCAGAGTGAGTGAGTGAGTTGGGTTTAACGCCGTTTTTAACATTATTCCAGTTATATCCAGTTATATCACGGCGTGTCAGCTTAATGTGTGAGGAAAGTCCGAAGTGATACAGGTCCCAGACGTTTACCACTTCGGTGAAACTTGTGCGTTCCCCGTCTTAGTGTGTATATCATGACTGGGAATACAGTATCTGTTTTATAGCTGCTGATACCTCCATCAAACAATGACAACTCACAACAAGCAGATGTCCACCAATATGGCTGACCTCAAAGTAGAAGAATGAAACCCATTCAATCACTGGTAACAATTTCTCATTCTTTACAAAATATACTCAATAAGGCCACAATGAATTAGTTACTAGAATTTCACCAATTTGTTAAAAATAATGTCAGACAAAAGAAAAAAATGGATGTGAACTGTCGATATATATGTGGTTCACAGCTTGACAAGTCTATTCTCGACAGACAAATTATTGGAATGCAACAGGTGCAGTTGTAATCATTTCATCAGTCGGGAATCTGTGAAAATATATACAGCCTCCTGCTGCATGTTGTCATGCCTGATGTTAAACATTTCATCATGATAAGAGTGGGAGTGAGTTGGGTTTAACGCCGCTTTTAACACTATTCCAGTTATATCACGGCGTGTCAGCTTAATGTGGGAGGAGAGCCTGAAGTGATGCAGGTCTCAGACGTTTACCACTTCGGTGAAACCCACAAGCATGGGTATGGTGCTAACAAACCTTGGTACATAATTAAGGTGAACTGGGATTCGGACCCACAATCATAGGTTTCTAGCGCGCCCAAGGGACTCAACTCTGCACAGTGAATTGCAGCGCCTTAGACGACTGGGCCACCCGTGTCCCCCATGTTAAGAGTTAGTAAGTTGGCTTCAATGCTGCTTCTAACAGTATTCCAGTTATATCAAGGCATATCAGCCTAATGTTGGAGGTAAGACTGAAATTTAATACTCGGTGAAAGCCACGAGCATGGGTATGGCACTGACAAACCGAGAAATATCATCGGGGCCAACCAGGATTTATAAATCATTACAGTTTCGGGCGTGCTAAAGGGACTCAACTCTGCACAGTGAATTGTGACACCATAGACGACTGGGCTACATCATGTTACGAAACAAGACATGGGTTAGGCCAGGTGTTACATATTTTGCGGATTACAAACCCGCCGACTCTAATTGTTTGAGAAAATGTAAAAAAAATAAAACCAGATTTCCATTTTTTTTCCCCAGCCGATAGCCACGTAGTCAGTTATTTCATTTGTTATCATCACCTTTTAATAAAAAAAATTTTGAGCACAGAATATGTTCATAAAGTATGCCAAAGGCATTCTGCATTTTAAAAAAATGCATCTCGCCTTTTTTTCCCCCTCCTCCAACCCGGGACTTTGGGCTGAAAAATCCGTAATCCTAAAAATAAAAAAAGCCTGGCCTTATCGCTAAGTATGTAGAGACGTCATATAATTGACTAATAATGATATCTGATCATGCTACTACATGACGACTGAAGCATGAATGTTTGGTAAGACTGCGTATAAATGGCGTAAATTGTCACCAGGTCTCCATGACAGGAGGTAGGGGACAATAAACAGATCTTCATGCTGAGCCAGGATGAAAATCTTATAATTAATTTATCATGATCAATAACATTTTATTGAAGATGAGTAAGTGAGTAAGTGTCGTGAGTGAGTTTCAGCAATATTCCAGCAATATCACGGCAGGGGGCACCAGAAATGGGCTTCACTTATTGGACCCATGTGGAGAATCAAACTTGGGTCTTTGGCGGGACCCATGCTTGCCGCAAAAGGCCACTAATGGGATCGGGTGGTCAGGCACCCTGACTTGGTTGTTGCATATCACTGTATCCGAATTACGTGGATCAATGTTCATGATGTCAATCTTTGGATTGTCTGGTCTAGGCTCGCTTATCTAGAGAGCATCTACAGTTCTGTGAGCAACAGCATATATTTTGGTTCACTGCTTCAAAACACAAACAGTTATTTCCAGTGGAATATGGAGCAAAACAATATAATTATTTTCACAGCACATCTTATTTAAGGACACCCAGCATGCCTTTTGGGGTAAAACTTGAGGAAAATTTGTTTTCACATTTTTATTTTTTCCCCATCCTCCAAAATGTTACACAGTTGGTACCTCAGGCCCTATCCCCGTGCTCACTGTTCTGAATCTAGAACAGTGTACCGTTGTACAAAACAACCTTAGCGCTATGACTGTCGTATGTTAAGGTATGGGAGTTACGATCACCTTAGCGCTAAGATCGCTTTGTACAACGGCGCCCTCTACATCAGTTGGTGTGTTAAGGGATGGCAGTTACGATCACCACAGCGCTAAGATCGCTTTGTACAACGGCGCCCTCTACATCAGTTGGTGTGTTAAGGTATGGCAGTTACGATCACCTCAGCGCTAAGATCGCTTTGTACAACGGCGCCCTCTACATCAGTTGGTGTGTTAAGGTATGGCAGTTACGATCACCTCAGCGCTAAGATCGCTTTGTACAACAGCGCCCTCTAAATCAGTTGGTGTGTTAAGGTATGGCAGTTACGATCACCTCAGCGCTAAGATTGCTTTGTACAACGGCGCACTCTACATCAGTTGGTGTGTTAAGGGATGGTAGTTACAATCACCTCAGCGCTAAGATCGCTTTGTACAACGGCGCCCTCTACATCCGTTGGTGTGCTCTCTTTTGATTAGAATCATTCAGGAGTTTCCTACCACATCAAGCTGACACACCGTGATTCATACGGGAATAACGTTCAAAGCAGCGTTAAACCACACTCTCTTATTGTTGATTACCACCTCAAGACACAACAGTAAATCTGCAACACAACAATAAGCGAGCTGTCTCCATTCTGAAATATTCCATAATCTACTCCACAGACCATGCATCGACACATGTGAGTCATAGTAATTTGCATATCAAACCATAACGGCCATGAATAGTGGCTCCATCGGGATAACAATGACTACCTGCAAGTACCGCTTCCACGCTTTGGCCAATGTAGGGACAAAGGAATAATGCTGGCAATCAAATGAGCCCGTAAAATTATTTAGAAATTACTGGCTTACAACAGTTTCGTTTTATAATAGTGGATAAGAATCAATACCTTTTTTCTGACATATTATTGCAACAAATCTCCCTTTTTACATTTGATTCTTTCAGTATGAAATAATAAATGTACACAAGACTAACTCCGTTAATTCTACATACCTGCACTCTGCTGGTCTTCAACTAAGTCAACATATATTTTTGACTGAACTTAGGATTATGAGGTGACAAGATGTCTCTGTTATATTATCCACAGACATCAGGGTTCATGGAGGTAGTTGTGTTTTAATAATCTGGTACATGCGATACGTTCAACCAATAAATCATCAGACTTTTTATTTAAAATTATATTATATAATTATTATAATAATATTATTATTATTATTATTATTATTATTATTAATAATACCGTATTTGACGTAATAAGCGCCCAGGGCGCTCTCAAAATTAGAAATAGGGGGCTCTTATAAGAATATTATTTTGGTGGAAAAAAGAGAGTTGAAAGGTAAATTTCGTGGTTTCTGCTGACACACTGAAATGTTTATATGCGACAGATACATTTTTCCAGAATTTAATTGCCCATAATTAAGAATGCATATAACACACGAGTGCGTATTATACGCGAATAAATAAGTCTTGTGTACATTGATCAATCGGAAGGAGTGCTAATTGGGATTGTTCACTAGCCAATATATTAGCAAATATCGCCGTGGGCGCTTATTAGAGCGGGGCGCTTATTACGTCGAATACGGTAATAATATTATTATAATTATAATTATCATTATATTATTATTATTAATGGGAGTCCATCAGTCCACACTCTGAGGGAACAGAATCATAATACCTCCACACATGGACTACATTCTGAGCATGGGTAGCAATCAAATTTCTAGCATCTAACACAAACCCTGTTGCATTGTACCGGTACATGTAACAAATCAACACTCATTCTGCTGCAACTGACAACAAAGATTACCCCTGATAACACAGATCTGCTGAAATTGACCACTCACCTGATGGTCCCCACAACCTGCTGATAATGTATCCGCTACACCTGACAGTCTACAGTGTGCTGCACAAGCTACACTGTCTCAATACAAAGCCAAGCCCAACTGCAGCAGTGTCAACACCCCATAACACGTACGTACGTCCCAGCATACAGCACTGTGAGTCCTGGTGTATTGAACAGCCACTATTGAGCTGTAACATGTGCTGTTTAATTCAAGTGCAGCACGCTTACTCCGCTTTTCATACTCAAGCTGGTTCTTCCAGCAGGGCTTGCTGTGCCTAGTGACCCATGACGCCCGACCTAGTGACTGTACCGTGCTCATTCCACTACTCTGGTCATGCCTGCTTGTACCAGCCCTCCAACACCAGGCCAGCAACTCATGGACAAGTGTAGATCTAATGAATTCCTCTGTGAACTCCCAGCAGCCATTATACTTTCTGGCTCACCTGCTAATTAAGTCTGTTAAAGGTGCACTGTTCGCCTTGATAGAAGAATTGCTGATGTGCAAGTGTGGGGGGACACATGGTTGCTGTGTTTTGGGTGTGGGAGTCCCAAGAATGTTGTGGGTGTGGTGTTGGGGGATACATTAATATTGTGGGGGTGGGGGTTGAGGGTGGAGGGAGGGAGAATGGGGGTAGGAGACACATGAATGTGGTTATGTGGTGTTGGGGGATACATGGTTGTTGGGGGGTGGGGAGTGAGGTTTAGGGCGGAGGGAGGGAGATGGGGGTAGGAGAGATACATGATTGTTGTGGTGGGTGGAATCTCGTGGGGGTTGAGGGTGGAGGGAGGGAGAAGGGGGGTAGGAGACACATGAATGTGGTTGTGTGGTGTTAGGGGATACATGATTGTTGTGGGAGGTTGGGATGAGGGTGGAGGGAGGGAGATGGGGGTAGGAGTGGGGTTGAGGGTGGAGGGAGGGAGAATGGGGGTAGGAGACACATGAATGTGGTTATGTGGTGTTGGGGGATACATGGTTGTTGGGGTGTGGGGAGTGAGGTTTAGGGCGGAGGGAGGGAGATGGGGGTAGGAGAGATACATGATTGTTGTGGTGGGTGGAATCTCGTGGGGGTTGAGGGTGGAGGGAGGGAGAAGGGGGGTAGGAGACACATGAATGTGGTTGTGTGGTGTTAGGGGATACATGATTGTTGTGGGAGGTTGGGATGAGGGTGGAGGGAGGGAGATGGGGGTGGGAGTGGGGATGAGGGCGGAGGGAGGGAGATGGGGGTAGGAGAGATACATGATTGCAGTGGATGGGGTGTGGGGGGCACATGAATTTGTGTGTGTGTTTGGAGGGTGGAGGGAGGGAGTGGACGGACTGAGACACGTGATAATTGTGCCAATCAAATGCCTGGAATAACTGAAAAGCAATTGTGCACACTGTTCAAATATCATAACATTCACACCCATATGTTTTCCCCATGGGGTAATAATACTGCATTTCAAGAGAGGTTAAAATTCTCATGAATGTTCCAGCCACATCACAGCATGCCAAGTAATTGAACCTGGACCATCTGTTTAACAGGAAAGATGTACACAACAGGGGCATGATGACACCCGGTCAGCCAAGTCACTGTGCCCAGCAAATAGATCTACCTCAATTGACTCTCAAGACAAACAGCTTCTTGGGGCCTAGTCTTTCCTAGAAAACCCAATTGTATTAAGACATATTTTTCTAAAAATATTTTTTCATATAAGTCTATAAGCATGATAAGTATATGCTCAATGTCAGAACTCAGGGGACAGACAGAGGGGTCTTTAAGTCTAACCTGAGGATTTAATATTTTAAATATTCCAATCTTTTGGGGGGGGTAGACTAAGTGGTTAAAGCGTTCCCTTGTCACGCTGAAGACTTGGTTTCGATTCCCTACATGGTCACAATGTGTGAAGCCCATTTCTGGTGTTCCCCGCCATGATATTATTAGCTGGAATATTGCTAAAAGCAGCATAAAACCATACTCACTCACTCATTCTAATCGTGGGTCCCTTAGATGGTTAACATGTAACATGAAGGGTTCGGTAAACACCCCTTAACCTACTGTCGAAAACTGCTGCTTATATATAATACTTCGTCAACATGAATGTTAATCAAGGAGAGATGAAACATGACTTAGATCACACCTTGACCATGTGACCTTTGATAAGAGTAGAAATAATTGATGTTGATAAGTCTGTAAATATTTATCTTCACTGACGGGGAAAATTATCTGGTTATCTAGTGATTAGTAATTTGGTCCACATTTAGGCTGACAATGGCTTTGACCTTTTCTTGAATACAGCCAAAATATTATTTAGTGACTGCCCCTCTACTCATTAAACTAACAGTATCAAAATAACATACTAACAACTTTAAATTCACAAATAACAATTTTCATTTAGAAAATTAGTTCATTAGTGTTAGCTTTAGTTTAGTATCAGATACGGGGCGTCACGTCGAAGACCCGGGTTCGATTCCCGACATGGGTACAATGTGTGAAGCCCAATTGTGGTGTTCCCCGCCTTGATATTGCTAAAAGTGGCGTAAAACCTAACTCACTCACTCACTCACTCAGCATCAGATATATATGTACCATACTGACCCTGAATCTGTGGGCTCAAATCAGACAGGACCATAAGAGAATCAGGTGGTCACATTGTATGACCTAGCCGAGTGTGTCGTCATACCCTGATGGTGTGGATTGTTGCCCCTGATGTCAACCACAGGTTTCATGGGACAAGCTCATTATTTACACACCTGTTTTGATACAGCTGGAATATTACTAAAGGCAGGGAAGGACAACAATTTATTAACTCACAATTGTTACCATATTGTTTTTGTTTGTTTGTTGTTTAACGCCGCACTCAGAAATATTCCAGCTATATGAAGGCAGTAAGTAATTGAGGCTGGACCAGACAATCATGAACATCGATCCACGTAAATTGGCATATAATTAATGATAATGACATGCATCAATCAAGTCAGCGAGCCTGACCACCCGATCCCCTGAGTTGCCTCTTAAGACAAACAGTCGCTTTTTATGGCAAGCATGGATTGCTCAAGACAGGGGCGGTCGGGTAGCCTAGTGGTTAAAGCGTTCGCTCGTCACGCCGAAGACCCGGGTTCGATTCCCGACATGGGTACAATGTGTGAAGCCCATTTCTGGTGTCCCCCGCCGTGATATTGCTGTAATATTGCCAAAAGCGGCGTAAAACCGTATTCACTCACTCACTCACCCACTCAAGACCTATTCTACCCTGGATTCACGAGTCTGTGGCCACATTGCAGAGAGTCAGGATTCCCACAACACTGTCATATGCTGATAACTATCTAATTAAAGTGAGATGTCTAAAGTCCACAACAAGCTGTGTGTAAAATTAGACGAGTACGAACCATCCCCACATTGTCCTAGAGGCAAGTTAGGTTCCTGTTGACACTACCACGACATCCATTTATTACAGGATGTTTTTGACCTGTATAACACAGTGAGTACTGTTACCATCACCCAGCCTACTGGAAAGAAACAACCATTTGTTTGAAATTCACCTTTTTTGTAATGTTATTGAGCTCAATTATTTAAAAAAAAAATTCAACAAAAATAGGTGCTCAATTAGTTTTATAAAAAACATAAAAATAACAAACTGTTTTCTTCAGACATTTGATTGCAAAAATGAGCACATTATTCCCCTACCCCCCCACCACCAATGCAAGGCATATCTAAAAAATGTTTGATTACTTTTTACAAAATAATCCTGTCCTCCCTACCCCTCCTAATGAAAATCAAACGGTTGCTCAGTAACATGACATGGTGTTATACAGCAAATATACTTTTGCCTCTCATCTATTTTCCTGTTCCAGCCTTCAAAAGTTCATGCTAGTCCGCAAGCCGGAGACTACTAAATTGCGCTCAGGACAAGTAAAAATCCAATAATGGTAGTCCTCATTGACTGATAATATAATTCTGAACCAGTTCTCGAAGATTCAGTTTTGCGGCAAATTGGGATGGAATAAAACTGACAGAAAATGAAAACATATTTGTCTCATTCAAGCAGAACCAACTACAATCTATGATGACTCGTGAACGAAATTCTCTGGACATGCAGGAACAGTTTCTAAAAAAAACAAATTTTTAAGGCAGCTGGTCAAAAGTTGTCCTGGACACACAAAGTGAAGTGGCTAATTCAAGTCGCCAGAGACTGAGAATTTGTTCTCCATACATCAGCTGTTCTAGTTCACTCAGACTAACTGAAATTCAAGCAAAGAGACCTTTTTGTATTCAATTACTGTCATCCTATCAATAGCTCACCAGATCTCCTAATCCACATTCTAGTAAGTGAGTGAGTGAGTGAGTGAGTGAGTGAGTGAGTGAGTGAGTGAGTGAGGGAGTCAATTACTGTCATCCTATCAATAGTCTTCTAAGCTCACCAGATCTCCTGATCCACATTCTAGTGAGTGAGTGAGTGAGTGAGTGAGTGAGTGAGTGAGTGAGGGAGTCAATTACTGTCATCCTATCAATAGTCTTCTAAGGTCACCAGATCTCCTGATCCACATTCTAGTGAGTGAGTGAGTGAGTGAGTGAGTGAGTGAGTGAGTGAGTTGTGTTAACGCTGCCTTGAACAATGTTTCATTTCTATCGCAGTCTGTATTGGTGTATTGGTGTATGCCAATTATCTGGTGCTGACAAACCAAGGAAAACAAATCGGGGAGAAAGTGAGATTCAAACACAATCAATATGTCCTGGCATCACTTGCATCAGTCGAGAACCTTGCAGTTGGAGGATGAGAGAGTCAATGAGTTGGATTTAACACCACTGTTAGCAAAATCCCAGCAAAATTACGTGGAGGATGACCAGAATGAAGTGGGCAGATTTGACAACGTGGACTGAAAGATCACAAATGACAACTAAACACCCATGAGCACAGCATGCGTGTTAACAGATTTGGAGAGTCATTGGCAGTGCTCTACATTCCTTTCAGGTTGAACAGTCTGTTATATTGCATGTTGACATCACCATCACAGTAACACTATACATAGTTTGTGGCTGCCTCACAGTCGTGGGTAGGTATGTAGACTTGGGACACATTCCTTCCTTTATGGTGAAAGGTTATAATATTTACACACAGGAAAAACTTGCCGCATAATACTGAATGCACAGTTTCCATGGAAACAATGTTGCATTTACTGAAGTAAAGTATATAGAATCAAGAATATGGTTTATAATTTGAAACCTAAGCAAATCCGTTGTCATGTCAGTAATCTATTTATTAGCCTTGCTCCAAGGCTGTACTGAAAGAAAAATCCATGGATGTGTGGTAATTCTATCCTCCTAATAGAGTGAGTGAGTGAGTATGGTTTTACGCCGCTTTTAGCAATATTCCAGCAATATCACGGCGGGGGACACCAGAAATGGGCTTCACACATTGTACCCATGTCGTGAATCGAAACCAAGTCTTCAGCATGACAAGGTAACGCTTTAACCAATTAGGCTAACCTGCTGCCCCCCCACCCCCCCTCCCCTCTGTCTATCCCCTGAGTCCTGACAATAGAGTGGATACTTGTAGACTTAGAAAAATATGTTTTAATACAATTGGGTTTTCTATGCATGACGAGCGAACGCTTTAACCACTAGGCTACCCGACCGCCCCCTCCTAATAGACATTAGTCTAGATATGTGGATAGGAGTAAGGACTCCAGTCTCTTGATTAGGGACAACTTGTTCTTATTATTTACATAATCTAGAACTTATGATTAAAACTAATAATTATTGCCTTAGAGACGTATGCAAGTCTATCTATTTATGTAAATAACATGATACTGACCAAAATTAAAGTGCACATCTAGAACTGTTATAGAATATATTTTCATCATTTCCTAATATTTTATTAAATTTATACCTCAAGCATTGAATATCATTTTTCTCAAAATTACATTTATTACACATCATTTTCATTTGGTCGTAAATGTCAAATCTTAAAATCTTAGAAAACAAGCAAAATTTTGTGGCATTTCCAAGTGGAATTAACTTCATCTTATACAGCATCCCTTCAGTGCTGAATAAGGTAAAAAAGAAACATACAAATGCACATGTTGGTTCAAAATGTCTGCATCATCATGATCATAATAAGCATCATTAGCACTGTTTTACACATTCTACCAGCGGCCAACCTGACCACCCGATCCTCGAAGTCGCCATCCGGGGTAGAATAGGTCTTCAGCAACCATGCTTGTCGTAAAAGGAGACTTATTATGCTTGTCGTAAGATGGTCAGGCTAGCTGGTAGAATGTGTAAAACAGTGCTTATGATGCTTATGATGATCATGATGATGCAGACATTTTGAACCAACATGTGCAGTTGAAATGTTTCGATCGATGCTCATGATATCACTCACTGGATTGTCTGGTCCTGACTCGATTATTTACAGACCACCGTCAAATAGCTGGAATATTTCTGAGTGCGGCGTTAAACTACCAAACAAACAAACAAACAAATCGTAGTTGCCACTTACGTATAAACACGTACCAGGCTCATACGTTGCCCTACAAAGCTAAGGGTCTAGATGACCCACAATTACTAATTTCAAGGGAAAAATAAAGTACTGTATTCGACGTAATAAGCGCCCCGCTCTAATAAGCGCCCACAGCGTTATTTGCTAATATATTGGCTAGTGAACAATCCCAATTAGCACCCCTTCCAATTGATCAATGTACAAAAGACTTATTTATTCGCGTATAATACGCACTCATGTGTTATATACACCCTTAATTATGGGCAATTAAATTCAGGAAAAATATATCTGTTGCATATAAACATTTCAGGCTGTCAGCATAAACCACGAAATTTATCTTTCAACTCTCTTTTTTTTCACCAAAATAATATTCTGATAAGAGCCCCCATTTCTAATTTTGAGAGCGACCTGGGTGCTTATTACATCGAATACGGTAATCCAATAAATGGTCCAGTAAAGTAATGAAATCGGTAGTGTACTGTACTGTAAGATTTAATAATTACCTTATTGACAGGAGCTTTATATTTCTTGCAAAGAATTTGGTACAATGAATATTATTGGACGCACAATGTACTTTTTTTCTGCGTCATTCGGTACATTTGTGCCTACTTGATGCTCATTTCTGTGCCGCGTAAAACCTTGACATACCACCACATGTTACACCGATGCCTCCTTTTGAGCAGCAGGAGGACGAGGCAAGTCTACACTCTACAGGTGGTGATTATTTGTGTAATGGCATCCTCATGTATGTATGTATGTTTGCAGGAAAGTGTGCAAGATCTATTTTCAGTTTGTTACACAACAGAGGAGCTTGGCATTTCAACACAGGCTGTATTTGCCTCTCCTTCTGATGCAGACAATATGGCATCTACATGGGGATCATGGGCACTCATACCATTGCCACGAATAAAGTGTTTCACAGAAAGTATCATATATCAGATCCCAAAATGTTTGTTTTGTTTGTTGTTTAACACAGCACACAGCACTCAGCAATATTCCAGCTATATGACAGCGGTAAAAAAATAATCAAGTCATATCATTAATAATCATGAGAATTGATCTTTCCAAATGGGATACAATGACAAGTCAGCAAGCCTGATCACCCGATCCTGTTAGTCACCTCTTATGACAAGCATGGTTTGCTGAAGACCAGTTCTAACCTGAGGATCTTCATGGGGAACCGCAATCAATGACAAGCATGCATTACTTAGCTTGCATCAAGTACACTGAGACTGCTTCACCACCAGTATCAATGTACTGGGAATATATTAAAGTACAATAGGTAAAGATAAATATATATCCATGCATGGTATATGACATTTATCACACAGCAGATTCAGGGTTAGAAAGAAAATTAAAAGCTAATTACTTCCCAAGGTAAAGATAAAATGCCCCTTACATGTTTGTATTAGCCCTGGGCTAGTGGGCTTAGTGTTGAACAAAGTTCTTAATCCGCTTTGACATTATTAAACAATGTAACAACCTTTAGGGCTACTCAATGCCCCTCATCAGGGGAATACATTAGTAATTTGGTTTGTTTGTTTGTTTGTTGTTTAACGCTCAGCAATATTCCAGCTATATGACGGCGGTCTGTAAATATTCGAGTCTGGACCAGACAATCCAGTGACTGATATCACGAGCATTGATCCACGCAATTGGAATGGATGACATGCATCAATCAAGTCAGCGAGCCTGACCACCCTATCCCATGAGTCGCCTCTAACAGGATTGGGTGGTCTGAGGCTTGCTGACTTGGTTGATGCATGTCATCCATCCCAATTGCGTCAGTAAGTGTATTGAGTTAATATATATATGTACATGCATAATGACTGCATGAAGCTAAATAGATCACAAATCTATGTGTGTGTGTTGCTTCTAACATGTCTAAGTACACATGTTCTTAACGCTGCAAGCATTCATGGTGTACACACACATTACGCTACACACAAGATGTATGTCAAGGTTACGCTGCTACCTGACCCACTACTGATAATTAGTTATAGCCTAGGGTACCAAGGTGATGAATGTTTAATAAGATGATATTTTATGCATATAACTTCTCATCTTCTATCCAATCAAACTTACCGTAATAAACGTAAAATGCAAAAGAAAATTATTCATCTCTTCGTAATCACCTACACACTCATTGAGGTATTCCCGTGAAGATCAGGAGTAGAATAGGTCTTCAGTAACCCATGCTTGCCATAAAAGGCGACTATGCTTGTCGAAAGAGGCGACTAACAGGATCGGGTGGTCAGGCTCGATGACTTGGTTGATGCATGTCATTGTATCCCAATTGTGTGGATCGATGCTCATGATGTCAGTCACTGGATTGTCTGGTCCAGACGCGATTATTTACAGACCGCCGTCATACAGCTGGAATATTGCTGAGTGTGGCATAAAACAACCAACAAACAAATCTAATCTTCTAAACATGCATTTGATTTTAAACACAAACCCATGTTGTCTTGTCTATATTTTCAAACAAGCACGATGAGGGGGGCACAAATTTGAAATGAGCTATGCATGACACTGAGCATGCCGAGAGCATATCTTATAACCAGATTTTCAAGGCAGTCAATGTCACTTGCAAACCTGAGGTAATCTGAACAGGACATTGACCTCCAAAATCAGGCACCAGGCGATATGATCCAATGATTTAGCCAGAATGTAACACATGTTGCCAGTTTATCTCCCTCCTGAGACCCGGTTCTTCGGTTCACATCTATGGCACCCTTATTGATAAGCCCGGGCAAACAATCTGATTTCCTGGAGTTTACACATATGGTCTACTATTTCCCTCCTTTTTTCTTCAAAGCTTTTGGAACTGAAGTGAAGTCGTGACAAGCAATCCTAGGGCCAGACCAGTGGGATTTCTTGTTTCTTAATGTAATATTCCACATGCAAAACAAAATGCTGATAGATGTTATCTTGATTGATTTCACATAATTATACTAAAAAACATCTTCAATTAATGTTTTAACAAATATATTAAGTATTAAACAAGTTGAAAGAGCGTATTTTCAATTAAACAACACATTTAAATAAATTTCATTTAACTCTAGCCTCACAAAATACACAAGCAATAATCATGATAAATTAAATATTTGCAGACCAAACCAATCTCTTGAAGACTTTTTCCTATTAAGGAATCGCTGTCATGTATCTATGGCTGAAGCCTCCTACCTAGTTGGTTGGTTGGTTTGTTGTTTAACACCACACTCAGCAATATTCCAGCTATGTGACGGCGGCCTGTAAATATTCGAGTCTAGACCAGACAATCAAGTGATTAATATAATATCATGAGCATTGATCCACGCAATTGGGATTAATGACAATTGCATCAACAAAGTCAGCGAGCCTGATCACCCGATCCTGTTAGTCGCCTCTTACGACAAGCATAGTCGCCTTTTATGCTTGTGGTATAAGTGGCGACTAACGGGATCGGGTGGTCTATAAAATCTGTTATTACACAATATATTTTTCTCCTCTAAAATGAGGCGGTTGGATAAATAATAACCTAGTGGTTTAAGCGTTTGCTCATCACACCAACATCTTCCCGAGGCAAGAGAGTTAACTGACTTTAAAAGTCCAGTTTCCACCCTTGCCGAACTAGGCTGTTATTATGGAGTTACATTTTGGCTGGACTAACGCGTCTATGCATAGTTCAATCAAAATCGTGCACCGAAATCGAAATCCGGTTCGTAAACTATTGTGCAGATTTCTGTTGATTGCAGGATTTGCAAAACATGTGCACCGCTAACTCGTTGTCAACAGATATTTTCTAAATCTTTTCATGTTTTTAATCAAGGTGCTCACGTGATTTGATGCATTTCGCGATGTAAGACACGTTTTTTATCAAAATAAAGATCTTGATTATCGATCAGATCGTCTTGACTGGGCGCCGTCGTTTTGTTTGAAACAAATGCAAGTGATACGAGAGGTGGAATCTGATTGGTCCATAGGAGAGGCATAGAAGCCACATAACTCGTAATAGCCACTGGTGGCGCTCCGATCGAGCCCAGGAATTCCAGCCTAGTTCTGCAAGGGTGGAAACTGAACTTTTATAGTCAGTTAACTCACTTGCCTCGAGAAGATGCACACCAAGGACCCAGGTTCAATTCCCCACATGGGTACAATGTGTGAACCCCATTTCTGGTGTCCTCTGCCATATTACTGGAATATTGCTAAAAGTGGTGAAAACTATACTCACTCCTCTGAAAATATATTTTCCTGATGTTGAATTCATGTGCGGATAGAGCTGGCTATATGTCCTTTTTTATAATCTAGACTGGTTTTGGTTTCATAAAAATTACAACCATATTTCACAGCCTCACGGTCATGGTCGATGACTCCCGCCCAGCATGCACCACAAGTAATGCACTAATGAACTCTACAATGTGATACAACACACTCTCTGTTCTGAATAATCAATACATAGTTCCACAAATTGTATTAATCATCTCCACATCACTTGATCACCATACAACTACTCTGTCACACCCTACCGTTATCATCTGAAATCCACCACACTGTCTGATCATAATGGTTTTGTCCCAAAATATCATGAACAGTCAGTTGACTGTCTCATCTAACTGGTCCACTGATATTTGTTTCACATCCATTATATTTTAGTCTAACTAAAAGACATACATTATCAAAACTAACCAGACAAAAAAAGTTTTTCTACACTCATGCTTCGGAAGAGTGGTTAAAGTCACAGACTGCTGAATCAGCACATTCCTGATAATGACACGTACATACATAAACCCTTACTCCGTTTCAATCATATGCCATGTCATACTACTAAAATACTAAAAAAAGTTTTGATTATTAAAGCAGTTATTCAATCATAAACTATTCTATAAACCAGCTGTTGTCCTATTGAATAATCACTGGCCATTTTAAAACTTGGATGTTTTACAGAAAACTAGAAATCGTGCCTAAAATAATTATTAAATGCTTGTTTAATTGTGAATGTTTTTTTTTATTATTCTGTTCTCATTGACAGGGTTGCAATGGCCAGTTCTTTGTTACATTACACAAAAGACATCATGACAACTTTCATGATTGCCCCCTAAACATATTAAACATACCCACACCAAAATAAATAAAAGTGTATTAAATGCATCAAATTCAGAAATCACAACAGCAAAAATGTCTTTACTTTATGTTTTCCCTAACATTTAATATCGAACCATAATTTTTATGAAAATAATCCTTGAACAAGAAATACTAAACATCTGGCCTTATAAACAAGATAAACATAATAAACATGATCAGAATACATCAACTGCATAATGAATCTCTACTTACTGTCCTGCCAGTACATTTAAGCCAACACTAATATATTCCAACCATGCAATAGATAGTAACCACCTAGCATCGGAGGAATGACTGCCTCCCACACCAGGATCCTGTCCACATCTCACATCCTGGTGCGTCCCACGCTATCATACAATGCCACAGTCAGCAATATTGAATTGTATCACTGTGGCCAGTAAGTAACAGCCCCTGTGAAACAAGAAGAGCAGCCCCCGCACAGACAGGTTATGATGACACATAATCAGCTTGATCATTAGAGGAGTACCAATACAGTGGGGTTGAGATACGATACGTATCCCCGGTACTATGTACATGATGTATGGGTGCAAAATGATCTGTATCCTGAACCTTGCTTGTTTTTCAAAAGTTTACATTTTTTTCAGGTGAATCACAACCCTGAATCATTTGTTTATAAATTTCAGAGATCGAAGATGGCATATAGCATATATAGAACGGCAGAAACATATAGGCTACAGGACATAGAATGTTATGCTATTGATAGTCAACTGGGAAGTCAGAGAGCCTGACCACCTGCTCCTGTTAGTTGCCTGAAGACTCACGACAAGCTTAATTATAATGTAACTGGATCCAGACTTTTAACTGAGGAATCTATCTGATTATGCATCAAAAGCAGGTGTTAATTATGTCAGTCTGCCACACAACTGCCTCCGTTGTCTAGTGGTAGAGCGTCCACCTGGAGAGCAGAAGGGCCGGAGTTCGATCCCCGGCCGCATCATACCAAAAGACATTAAAAGATGGTACTTGTTGTTATCCTGCCTGGCCCTCGGCCAGGGACAAAAACAAAGACTGGTTGGCTTGGTGTCAGTATATTGTGTCTGAGTAGGTTATTCATGTTTAACTTCGGCATTATAGGTATCTTAGTGGGCTAGCACTAAAATGGCATAAGTTTGGACTAGTACATGCACATGCACACACACATGCATGCACATTGCTATATAAGTGCAATAATCTTGGGACGTGACATTCAACCCCCTTTCACCATTCACTACCATGTAAACATCACACAACCAGTGTGACTTATGGCTTAAATCATGTCAAAAACAGTAGACTTGATGCTTTTCCCAGTAGGATGCCTGCCAAGCATGAGAGTGTGTTGCCATGTGAAAACAACAACACTGCCAAAGTATTTACCCAGACAAGTCTCAGAAAATGCTGTGAGGGGCAAATTATACTGAAGTACTTGCCAAACGTAAATAGATTTCTAAACAGACATTACCTATATCTAGACATAATATTATTGTGTCAGCATTCAGGGCATTTCTCGTTTTGGATTCAGATTTCAGAGTTTTAGATTGGTTCATTTTCTAGGACATTTATTGTCATCCAAAATGTTCTGATGATTTTTTTCAAATTTAGTCATAAAAAAGATGAATGTGATTAAAAGTGTATAAAATCTTGGAAATGTCCTAATGCTATTTGTCCTCAATAGAACCACAGATCTTTAGAGTATGTCTTGTAATATTCCAGCTATATTGCGGTGCTCTATAAAGAATCGAGTATGGACCAGACAATCCAGTGATTGATATTCTGACAACGATCCATTCCAGTGGTGTATAATAACATCCCAACAACATGTCAGGGAGTTTGACCACCCCTTTTAGTCGCCTCTTAGGACCAGCATAGGTAGCTTGTTCGAGACAAATTCTAACCTGGAATCCCCACAGGGACATAGAAAGTGAAATTTCGTCAGTCTTGTCATGGCATGTCAGCGTCCATAATATGTGGCGCTGCAGCTAAGGGAAGCAACTCTTTGTAACAAACTGAATTGCAGTGCCATAAACCACCATACCACCCATTCCCACATAATCATGATTCTCATCTATCACCTCTCGCAGTGTAATTATCAAGTCACTAATTATTCACTCATTCCAAAATTTAGTCAAATCATGAAAATGATAGATATAACTTTATCTCAGCCACGGGACTGTTGAAAATATGCCATGATCCATATCTTCAGGTATATAACCTTAGAAGTCCGAACTGCAGACAATTACATTTGACCAATCGCCACGGTAACCAGACCAAACGTGAGAATATTCATTTAACACCATCACTTGACATGCCGAAAAGACCACAATCCTACACACAAAAAACACCTTCTACCCACCTCACACTCAGACCCCAGTAAATCCAAGGCTTGTGTCATCCGTCTGGCAGCTCAGAACATTCTTCCGGCCACATTCAAAGTAAGTTTTGCTGATCTCCTCTCCATATGTGGCACCGTATGGTTTACAGCAACTGTTTCGAATTACTCCCAGCATATCAGATTAAAGCCACCCCTTCCCCCACCAGTGGACAAGCCTGCCTGCTCACAGAGAGAACCCCAACAGGTGGCAACCACTGAAATGCAGTTCCCTCTGAGCTGCATTCTTGCAGTGCAGCAGTTGCCAGTCCATCACGAGGAGATAGAGTTTCCCTGCTGACTGCTTAGAATGAGATGAAGGGAATACCACGTCTGGCTTCAACACCTCCAAGACAAACATATATATATAGAACCCTGTTTTTATCAGGATTCTTGTTAGATTCCTGTCCTACAAAATGGTTAAATGACATGTATTATTTTCTGCATTTGGCTAAACTTCTTAACGGTTGAATCACAGTTCTTCACTATGGGACTGTATGGTTGGAGTGATTGAGTGAGTTTGGTTTTTCGCCACTTTAGGCAATATTCCAGCAATACAAGAAATGGGCTTTAAACATTGTACCCATGTGGGGAATAGAACCTGGACCTTCGGCGTGACGAATGAACGCTTTAAACACAAGGTTGCCCCACCGCCCCCTTATGGTCGGACATGTTGGGAGGACAATGCATTTTGTTAGACAAGAGTAAAACTTATTATGGCTATGTGATTAACTGTGATGTCTTAATTAATAAAACAAATACTGCAAATTGACAAGACATATTACTAAGAACAAGTTTTGAAATTCCTTACATCTTATTCCTTTCTTTTTTGTCAAAACCTTACAATTAGTTTGCAAGTGTATGTTTTTTCTTTTCACCAGTCTAGTCTGCAAAAATCCACATCATGACACACACAGTCAACCAGGTTACGACCCCCTTTAACCTTGGTTTAGACTTCAGGGTTCCAGAGTCGGACAAGGTACCATGGTCCAATATCCACTCCCTGCTGGTCTCATTGGGATAAATTTATTTGTCATGTTTATTATATCCTTGGCAATGACAATTACATCTATCTCTGAAACAAATCCCCTGTATATGCCGAGTGACGATAAACTGATATAATCACTCTCAAGGGAGAAATCAATATATCCACTGTCCCAAGTTCAAGGTCACTTGTCATGTCTCAAGGTCAGGATGACCAAAGAGGTGATCACTGCCACATTATGGCTCAAAAGACATCTTAAAATTGGTAAAAGTGAGTGAGTGAGTTGGGTTTAAGGGTCGATTATACACTCCATACAAGTATGAATATGTTTTTCTTCAGATTGCTTAGTAAGTATCAAATAAGTTTTACAATTTGACATATAAAACATCACGACAAATCATGTCATGATTTAATTGAAATAATGCAAACAGATGTTTGAGAATCTACGAGGAGTTATGATAAAACTGAATACGTAAGTAGCCTTAAACTTATCTGTCAGACAGTCGGGCATGTGGAGGAAATTTTCATGCAACCCGAAAGAAAAGTTAACAGCTATGGGCAGGCGGGTAGGCAGTTATTTCGGACACTGGTTTGGTCCAGAATTGGTTTCAGTAGGAGCACTTAGTTTGAGAAGTAAGGCAAAATCAGTTCTAATTATTTTTTAAATAGAATATTTAATGACAGATGTCAAATACGCTTTTGATCTCTGCCATTTGTGAACATAATATTTTGAATCAGGTAACTAGATGAGTGAGTGAGTGAGTGAGTGAGTGAGTGAGTGAGTGAGTGAGTGAGTGAGTGGTTTTACTCATCAATTAGCAATATTCCAGCTGAATATCAAGGAGGAGGCCACTCAATGAGATAAACAGTACATTTGACAACCACCATTAAATATTCTATTTAGATGTCAAATGACATGATGACACTGTCACGATGTTATCAACCTTTGATGAAATATTCTTCAGTATCATCCTGATCATTACTTAACTTGTACAAAATATTCAGGACATTTTGGATTCCAACCTTACCTGATTCTTAAAAATCGCCGTGGTCCATTTAATGCTTCACAACTTTTTTTTCTGACTGGAGAATTTACTGAATGAACCTCACATATGGCCAGCCCGGCAAAGTGTAGTCTACAGTCACTTATTCCGATCAGGTGTTTTGAGCAGTGGCCTCATGCCTTCACTATAACAACAAACCAGGGCGACATAAAAATCTCCATTCATGTTATAGTGAGGAGTACCTTTTTTAAGTTTCAACACCACAATTGAAATTCCAACAAACACACCCACAATGGACTTTGAATTATTTTTTTAAAATAGATTGCATTATAAAGAATAACTCCGCCTTATTACAGTGGCGAGCTGGACATTCACAAACACATATAATACTTGTCTATCTACTTACTTCATTACAGGCAATTCTTTTACTTGAAAATGACTATCAGCTGATGTTATCTTTTTATGTGCTATTTTTAATGTATCAATATTTGTTCTTTATTTGGATCCATTTCATGTGACATATATTCCAGCATGACATAAGCCATCAGCATGGCATGATGTGAGTTTTGAGAACACGAACAGTGTTAGAACACTTAACACTGTGTTAGACTTAGAGAGAGCATGAGTGAATTAAAACTTAACGTTGCATCATCATTATTTAAGACATAGCCCTAAGGGGGTCTTGTTGTTCTCCAGATTTACTGAACCCGTGAAGATCCGGGGTGAAATAGGTCTTCAGTAACCCAGATAAAGCTTGCCACAGAAGGCGACTAGGCTTGTCGTAAGAGGCGACTAATGGGATCCGGTGGTCTGAGGCTCGCTGACTTGGTTGATGCATGTCATCGTATCCCAGTTGTGTGGATCAATGCTCATGATGTCAATCACTGGATTGTCTGGTCCAGACTTGATTATTTACAGACTGCCTTCTAGGGCTGGGACGAGTCCAAATTTACTACCTGGGTGCCCACCCCCTTATTACCCGACCCTACGGGGTCGATTCAGAATAGTTTCTCCTGTCAAAATAAATTTAGATACACCAATCTGGTCATGCATACACTGAAGTTGACTGACGTTTATCATTATGCAAACATATAAAGTCAGAAGGAATGTGTGCAAAGTCAGAAAGAAATGTGCACATTTATCACTCATAGTGTAACCATAGAGTTAATTTTTGCCATTAAACAATATAATCATGTGACTAACCACGGGTCCGGATAGTCCTGTGGGTACCCGGGTCCTACTTAGTACCAACCCGACCCAGGTACCCGAGTTACCTGTCCCAGCCCTACTGCCTTCATATAGCTGGAATATTACCGAGTGCCGGCTTAAACAACAAACAAACAAACCAGATTTACCACTCTAGTACTTGAATCTAGGGTCTAACTGTAGCAGCTTCAACGACTGGGCCAACCAAGCCCCGAAAGAGAGAAAGATGTGCAAGGTTAAAAACTTATACTTATATGTAGATCAAGATGTTTACCAATGTGGTAAAATCCACAACAAACCAAGGATCATAGTCAATAATAATCTTAGATTCAAGCCTAACGTCAGCAGATCCTCATGGGACGAAGGGGCACAATTCTGTTTTGGGAATTCTGGCACCCCAGATCACTGGGCCAAATGTGCCTTGGAATAAATACGATTCTAGGCCGGCCGGTACTCAAGTGTACGTGACATGTCACTTATATGATTAGAGCAGCTTATGCAACAGAATGAATAAACACGCTGAGGTTAGGTGATTGGGCACAGCTGACTTAAGTGAGGACGCGCATGCATGCTCAGTCATAGCCCAATGTAAAAATGTAAGATCAGTTTTAAGCATTATATCAAAATACTATTGTCTAAATGAACATTTCCCACAATCAAATTGATAGGATTTGCCCTCTAACCTCAAATGACAGACCTGTATGTTTCAGTAATGAGTTTCATTAAGCATTCAGTAAATAAAATCGTTTAAAAAAGTAAGCTGGTAAGTGAGTATGGTTTTAAAACACTTCAATATCCAATGCCATGTCCCGACACTGGACGCCAAAGGGAGCCTCGCACATTGCGCTCAGTACCTATGTGGGGACGTTGAATGACAACATAAAGTATTTTCAACTGTGTACAAATAAAAATGATCTTTTGTATCTTTGAGTGGCAGTTTTCTCAATCCTGCCATAATATCAGGGTATGAAACTCCTAAAATTTTCAGCCAGACCACAGGACTGGCTAGCTGAAATACTTGCCAGCCCTGACCAAAACCTGCCTGCCCACCATAATCATATGTTTCTCAGGATAATTTAATTAAAACTTTAAATCGAATTCATTGAACATGAAGTAATGCAAGAAAAGAAATAGCAAACACTTTTTAGGTCTGATTTGTATTTAATATCCTAGAATACATCATATAAATAATGCTTATCATCGGGAAATATTTAGAACATTTTTAAATATGAAATATAACCCGATCGTCGGGCAGGGGGATTTGAAAATCTGGCAGCCCGAGTTGAAATCAACCCGTCTCGGACGGTCGGGCAGGCAGGTATTTCGAACACTGATAATATCCACCATTTCTTACAAACAGGGGCGATTAAATCTTGCTGCTTGAAATTCCTTGTTACCTATAACTGTAAAACAGTTGGCCAAAACATTTGTTCTTATTTCAAATTTTGGGTTTGGTGGCCACGTAAACCCACAGCTCCTGTAAATAAGTTGTCAAGAATGTCAAAATACTAATTCCTAAAAACAAGTTCAGGCTGTAGTAGACACAAAAGCTTTGAACACTGACTGTCATATCTGGAAATGGCATAGAATTTTCATACCTTAGCACTGTGCACATAAAAACAAACAGACACAAATAAACTTTACGAATCACAAATACAAGCTGGTCTATATCCAGCTCTATCCGTCATGTATAAATATGAAGAGACATCCTGTTATCACTGTTACTAGTGATAGGGGCGGCAAGTGAGTCGAAGTCACTCACTTCACGACATGGTCCTGTCAACAGGCAAGAGAAGTACTTAATCTGATTTCATGTTCGGAAATACATTTCATTATCTAGATCAGCCTTGTCATTCAGGAAAGTGGGATGATGATAAAGCCTCATTTTATCCTTCGTTCAAACTTCCTCCATTGTTATTTACCTAAGGCTATCATTTTGTACTGGTTGGACGACAGATCCAGTAACCCTATTTCCTTCAAAATTATAAGAAAAATTAATCCAAAAGACTCCAACAATAAATTGTTACAGTGACCATATTGCTTAAAAACAGTTTTATTTGGTCACTAAAGTAATTCATGGTTGAGTTAACACTTTTTAATATAGAATAACCTACTGAAATAACATGTATGTAGGTTATTGTAACATTCAATATCAGTGTTCAAAATACCTGCCTGCCCGACCGTCCAAGACGGGTTGATTTCAACTCGGGCTGCCAGATTTTCAAATCCCCCTGCCCGACGGTCGGGTTATATTTCATATGTAAAAATATTCTAAATATTTCCCGATGATAAGCATTATTTACATGATGTATTCTAGGATATTAAATACAAATCTAACCTAAAAGTGTTTGCTATTTCTTTTCTTGCATTACTTCATGTTCAATGAATTCAATTTAAAGTTTTAATTAAATTATCCTGAGAAACATATGATTATGGTGGGCAGGCAGGTTTTGGTCAGGGCTGGCAAGTATTTCAGCTAGCCAGTCCTGTGGTCTGGCTGAAATTTTTTGGAGTTTCATACCCTGATTCATATATAACATGATATAAGTCATCATGGTCATGGTTTAGTTCAATCCCAATTGCGTGGATCGATGTTCATGATGTCAATCACTGGATTGTCTGGTCCAGACTCGATTGGTTATATAACGCCGTCATATAGCTGGAATTACTGCTGAGTGCAGTGTTAAACAACAAACAAACAAACATAGTTTAGTTCATAATGTCAAAAAGCTAAATTGACTTTTGAATACGGAGTTCCACATTAGCTGCATATTTTCCTAAAATACAAAAAATAAATCACCATTTTCCAAATTTTTTTAAAACACCAATAGCATACATGGTATAACAACCCTCTGTGTAATCAGCCTGAGTGTATCCCTTTCAACTTGTGTTTATAGCTCATTCCTGATGTCTATTTACTGATTGATTTACCATGTTTACCGGCATCCCACATACATGAACTCCAGTCTACTGCTGTGAATATTGCATAAACACATGATAAACAAGGTGCTAAAATAAAATATATCACTGTTGTGAGATTGTGCGATATGTTACACACTCGGGGCAGCACACGAACTGATACAAATTAAAAGTACAGCATTTAAACATGTTAAACAGAATCATTTATTAAAATGTCAACTCATTGAAATAAACAATAGACAATAGACTGGAACCAAGGGAGTGTAAAATACATTGAATACCGTATTCGACATAATAAGTGCCCAGGGCACTCTCAAAATTAGAAATAGGGGACTCTTATTAGAATATCATTTCGGTGAAAAAAACAGAGTTGAAAGATACATTTCGTGGTTTATGCTGACAGCCTGAAATGTTTATATACGACTTATATATTTTTCCAGAATTTAATTGCCCATAATTAAGGGTGCATATAACACATGAGTGCGTTCTATATGCGAATGAATAAATCTTGTGTACATTGATCATTCGGACGGGGTGCTATTTGGGATTGTGAGCCAATATATTAGCAAATATTGCCGTGGGCGCTTATTAGAGACGAGCGCTTATTACGTCAAATACGGAACGTGAAGAATACTGTCAATATCCATTGTTATGATAATTTGTGTTAATACTCAATGGCTCAAAAGATCACGATGAGTGGACCACTGCGAACATGTTGATAAACTGAACATCATTTCTACCTTATCATACGATAACTTATTTCATCTTTACAAGGATATTAGTTTTTGTGATTCCGTGACACTGAAGTATTATCAGTCACCCTGTTTAAAAACATCGTTGACATCTCAGTACATACGCTATCTAATCTATCTGGTTTTTGTTTTGCTTAATACCACACTCGGTCTCAGGATTTTCCGACTTACGGTAATTGACTAAGGCCTGACAATAATTGAGTCTGGGGAAGACAATCAGTGGTTGAAGTTACGATCAGAGCAACATCCCCCGATGGCAGACAATCTACCAAGTCACCGAGCACGACCACCCCTCCATTTAGTCACTTCATATGATCAGCATAGGTTGCAGGGAAGACACTGAGTGAAAAAATCCCAACTTAATTGTAGACACTTGTATTCAGTGTTTGAAATAATTATAAAAGCCAACTAGACAGCCAGGCAGGTGTCCCATAAGTACTTCCTGCCGATCTTCAAAGTTATCTGCCTGATTTTAGACATCATAAATATTGAAAAATCGCAAAAAATAAGAGACAAATCGCGTCTTGAATCAGTTGAATTATTGCAATCACTTGAGAATCTACAAGGAGATATAATCATGATAATAAAACTGAATACATAAGTAGTCTTAAAATAGGCTGTAAGACAGTCGGGTAGTTGGAGGAAAACTTCATGCAGCCCAACAGAAAAGTTACCAGCCACGGGCAGGTGGGAAGGCAGTTATTTCGGACACTGGTTTGGTCCAGAATTGGATGTGTGGTTTACTGATTTTACAAAACTTAGGTAAGAAACATGTATTTTTACCCTCTCTCTCGCTCGGTTAGTACAGGAATCCTGACACTCATTTTGTAAAATCAGAATGATATCCATGCTCATATAATAATCTCTATTTATTATTCTAGTCCAGAAATATTCCCCCTGTACACTTAGAAATATTTATGGAGCAAAACTTCATACATCATGTACATCAAATGGAACAATATCCACACCGCCTGGTCTGCAGTTCTCTAGGTGATGTGACGGCTTTATTATTCTTTCACTAGGTAATCAGATAGATGTACAAGGAGTCGATATCCCTGCTGGAAACAACATATTGTTGAACATGATCATGACGATTAACACCTAATATCTACACAAAGTGACAGCAGGGTAGAGAAGAGGAATCTATCAAACATGGACCTGACTAATCTGGATTTCTACCACTACAGACCCTGAAATAAATATATCCAAAACAGTCCACTCAAGTCTATAATAGTGGGCAAGTCTGATTACTGCAGTTTCTTTACAATCATTATATTTACATGTTTATTTGAAATTCCAAGCTCTGAAGAAATGAAGAGTGAGTGAGTGAGTTGGGTTTATAACACAGCTTTTAACAGTATTCCAGTTATATCGCGGCGTGTCAGCTAAATGTGAAAGGAAAACCCGAAGTGATGCAGGTCTCAGACGTTGACCACTTCGGTGAAACCCACGAGCACGGGTATGGTGCTGACAAACCTAGAAACATTATCGGGGCAAACCGGGATTTGAACCCACCATCATAGGCTTCTGGCGTGCCCAAGGGACACAACTCTGCACAGTGAGTCATGGCGCCTTAAGACGCCTGGGCCACCCGTGCCCCTGAAGAAATGAAGAGGGTCTCTGGGCTCCTTTTAATTATATTTTATCAAGATTAATTAACAACTTGTTTTTTTTCTTCAAGATTTGTTCATGTCAGAGACACCAGGGTCTAGACCAAGGGTCATAACAACCTAGTCTGCTGCTTATAACTCAGTGGTTATATAAATTAACTAGATTTTGGGATAAAACAACTCCACCTCAATTTTTACTTGTCTCTGACTAACGAACTAGAGGCTGTGTCCCTCCCTGACCACATTTACCATGTATATTTTCTACAACCTTATTTATGTGTGCAATTTCTTCATCTCCATCTGTATTCCACTGATCCAGTTTCTGTCTAAACTGGACAAAACTCTGGGTCACACAGAAGTCTGGTTTAGACAGATGTCACATCTGTATTCCACTAATCCAGTTTCTGTCTAAACTGGACTAAACTCTGGGTCACACAGAAGTCTGGTTTAGACAGATGTCACATCTGTATTCCACTAATCCAGTTTCTGCCTAAACTGGACTAAACTCTGGGTCACACAGAAGTCTGGTTTAGACAGATGTCACATCTGTATTCCACTAATCCAGTTTCTGCCTAAACTGGACTAAACTCTGGGTCACACAGAAGTCTGGTTTAGACAGATGTCACATCTGTATTCCACTAATCGTGTTTCTGCCTAAACTGGACTAAACTCTGGGTCACACAGAAGTCTGGTTTAGACAGATGTCACATCTGTATTCCACTAATCCAGTTTCTGTCTAAACTGGACTAAACTCTGGGTCACACAGAAGTCTGGTTTAGACAGATGTCACATCTGTATTCCACTAATCGTGTTTCTGTCTAAACTGGACTAAACTCTGGGTCACACAGAAGTCTGGTTTAGACAGATGTCACATCTGTATTCCACTAATCCAGTTTCTGTCTAAACTGGACTAAACTCTGGGTCACACAGAAGTCTGGTTTAGACAGATGTCACATCTGTATTCCACTAATCGTGTTTCTGCCTAAACTGGACTAAACTCTGGGTCACACAGAAGTCTGGTTTAGACAGATGTCACATCTGTATTCCACTAATCCAGTTTCTGCCTAAACTGGACTAAACTCTGGGTCACACAGAAGTCTGGTTTAGACAGATGTCACATCTGTATTCCACTAATCGTGTTTCTGCCTAAACTGGACTAAACTCTGGGTCACACAGAAGTCTGGTTTAGACAGATGTCACATCTGTATTCCACTAATCGTGTTTCTGCCTAAACTGGACAAAACTCTGGGTCACACAGAAGTCTGGTTTAGACAGATGTCACATCTGTATTCCACTAATCGTGTTTCTGCCTAAACTGGACTAAACTCTGGGTCACACAGAAGTCTGGTTTAGACAGATGTCACATCTGTATTCCACTAATCCAGTTTCTGCCTAAACTGGACTAAACTCTGGGTCACACAGAAGTCTGGTTTAGACAGATGTCACATCTGTATTCCACTAATCGTGTTTCTGCCTAAACTGGACTAAACTCTGGGTCACACAGAAGTCTGGTTTAGACAGATGTCACATCTGTATTCCACTAATCCAGTTTCTGCCTAAACTGGACTAAACTCTGGGTCACACAGAAGTCTGGTTTAGACAGATGTCACATCTGTATTCCACTAATCCAGTTTCTGCCTAAACTGGACTAAACTCTGGGTCACACAGAAGTCTGGTTTAGACAGATGTCACATTATATTAAATATTTGGAATGTTTGTTCTCCCCAAAAACATGACAACCCAAACACAGATGAAAAATATTCCAACATTATACTTCTGTGATGAGAACATCACAAGGAGAGCACCACATATTGGTGACATCTCTCAATACAATAACATTCCTATCACAAGGAGAACACCACATATTGGTGACGTCTCTCAATGCAAAAAACATTCCTATCACAAGGAGTCAGCACCACATATTGGTGATGTCTGTCAATGCAAAAAACATTCCTATCACAAGGAGTCAGCACCACATATTGGTGACGTCTCTCAATGCAAAAAACATTCCTATCACAAGGAGTCAGCACCACATATTGGTGACGTCTCTCAATGCAAAAAACATTCCTATCACAAGGAGTCAGCACAACATATCGGTGACGTCTCTCAATACAAAAATATTCCCATTGCAAGGAGAGCACAACATATCGGTGATGTCTCTCAATACAAAAACATTCCCATCCAAAGGAAATGGTACATTTTCTAAACAACATAAAACCATTCACTAAACAAATGTCAAAATCTCATTTTTTCAAAGAAAATACATACCACATATCACCATGATCAAGCATCCATGTTCCAAGACTCTGAGTACTTTATCCCGGTAATGTCGATAATGTGTCAGTGCACCGTCCGCACCCCCACCCCCACACACTTAGTCACAAAGCTCCCAACATCACCCATTCATCATGCCCCACCGCCTCTCAGCAAGGGATAAAATATCTAGTTCAGCAAGCTCCTTACAACATGTACAAAGAGAACACAAACCAGCAGTCAACCTGTGTTGACATCTTATCCTGAATGCTGTCTGTGATAAAGTAAATGTGAACTGAAAACAGGAATAAAGAAGGATGGACTTTGATCTGAGTAATAATGATGTCTATCTCCGCGTGAACATGGTGAAATGGGTTCGGGCGGACAGCAATTGTCCTTTAATTGAAGAACATACAATAAGAGGACATGTAGACTAAACACCTAGTCTCTGAAATGAACATATCTTACAGAAAAAAACAGTTGTTAAATTATCTTGATAATAATATAATAAAAAGGAGCCAAGAGATCCTCTTCCTGATAATGCAGTAATCTAGACTTGCCAAACATTATAGACTTGCATGGGTTGTATTTGATATATTTGTATCAGGGTCTGTATGACAGACTAGAGGACTAGACTAACATCTAGTCTCTAAAATGAACATATCTTACAGAAAAAAAAACAGTTGTTAAATTATCTTAATAAAAATATAATAAAAAGGAGCCCAGAGATTCTCTTCCTGATAATGCAGTAATCTAGACTTGCCAAACATATATACTTGCTTGGGCTGTATTGGATATATTTGTATCAGGGTCTGTATGACAGACTAGAGGACTAGACTAACATCTTGTCTCTAAAATGAACATATCTTACAGAAAAAAAACCAGTTGTTAAATTATCTTCATAAAAAGATAATAAAAAGGAGCCCAGAGACTATCTTCCTGATACCGCAGTAATCTAGACTTGCCAAACATTAGAGACTTGCATGGGCTGTATTGAATATATTTGTGTCAGGGTCTGTATGACAGACTAGAGGACTAGACTAACATCTAGTCTCTGAAATGAACAAATCTTACAGAAAAAACAGTTGTTAAATTATCTTAACAAAAATATAATAAAAAGGAGCCCAGAGATTCTCTTCCTGATAATGCAGTAATCTAGACTTGCCAAACATTATAGACTTGCTTGGGCTGTATTGGATATATTTGTATCTGAGGACATGCAGTAACACAGCTTATGTGAGGGACGGTTAGTTGGAAACTTAACAACAGTTAAACCTTGTTAACTGATGATCCCTTGGACCACTGAAAATACATACATGAGTTATCTGAAGTGTGAGATAAGCAGGGCTCTGATGTTCGACTCTTACACAGAATTGTCATCACCATGATTACTAAGATTATTTATAAGTGATGAGATCACAATCAAAATAGCAAAACAGATCCTGGGAGTGCCAAAAAAGACTAGTAATATTGGATGCCTCGGTGAATTAGGACTGTACCCTCTTTCTGTACATAAATAAATGTCCAAGTATAAATATTACCAGCTCCTGAGAGGCTTGGAATGTGACAGGCTTCTACATGATGCGTACCAGGAGGAGGATATTCTTTTGGCCTCATCATAAATGTCCTGGGCATCTTCTATTAAACATGTGATCATGGCACACCTATTTCCCAAATCCAATAGTGAAAATGCCTCTTGCTCAAAATTCTATGAACCTCTTCAAATCAAATTTAGAAATGTAATTCTCTTTGAAAGTGATCAAGTAAACACTGATAGCTTCCACAAACTAAAACATTTAGGACTTATTAAAGATAAATTTGTACTAAAGAAGGTTGGTTGGTTTGTTGTTTAACACTGCACACAGCAATATTCCAGCTATATGACGGCAGACTGTAAATAATCGAGTCTGGACCAGACAATCCAGTGATTAATATCATGAGCATCGATCCACGAAATTGGGATCGATGACATTCATCAACCAAGTCATCGAGCCTGACCACCCGATCCCGTTAGTTGCCTCTTAGGACAAGCAGCGTCGCCTAAGGAGGATGCTCAGCAGTAAAATGTAAAGATCATAGATAAGCTTTAACTACATTAACTACGTTAGAATCAGACTACAAAACAATATTTCTGACTTCAGTTATTTAACATTATTTAAAGGATATCAAAGGATTTATACTTCAGCGGTATTTTAACATTGTAGTTATTGGCCCTGTTATTAGTGAAATAGAGATTCTCACAACAAAGCCATAAAATTAGTTACCAGGTATTAGTTATATATATCATAAACAAGAACTGGGAAATTATTTATTCCTATTTAGGAATTTTTCATGACATTTGTTGCAGACTTGGGGACAAATATTGGGCTCTGAGCAGGTGTAGCTGAAACAATGATTTCACAAAAATACCCCCAAAATATTCATGATCCCAAACACATTTTGTTCAGTATATGATCTAACTATGAACTAATTTCCCATTTCATAAAAAATCATCTGGACTCCTTCCCCCTTTTGAAAACCAAATCCAGTATGTTGTAGACAGTAAAATTATCTGAGAGAAGATTTTAATATTTTGGACACCTCCGGCCTGATCCGCCCAGAGTTGGGTTTACCGCCGCTTTGAACTGTAAAATAAGTCTTCCAGTTGTATCGCGGCGTGTCAGCTTTATGTCATTGTGGGAGGAATGCCTGAAGAGATGCAGGTCTCAGATGTGTACTACTTTTGTGGTAAACCTAGACTCATAAACGGGTCGAACTGGGATTCGAACCCAGAAACACGTTTCTGGCGTGCCCAAGGGATGCAACTCTGCACAGCAAATCGTGATACCTTAGACAACTGTGCCACCCAAGCTACCCACACCAGCCTGTATATTATTGAATCTTGACCTGGCATACCAGTGACTCAAAGCATGAACAGTGATCCATACGACTGGGGCACAGTGAGATCAGCAAAGTCACAGACCCAAACCACGTGATCCTGAGTATTAATTGACCGACTGGCGACAACCTTTTCTGACCTATTTTCTGAAGGTTGAAAGTCCTGGAGGAACAATGATGAATCGATTGAATGAATGTGATAATAATCATAATCCATAAGTGGCTTGTCCAACAGGTCAGACTGGACACTTCTACATTGTATGTCCTGTCAACTCCCTACCCCCCTTGACCTCTGTTACAGCACAAGCACTATCTTACAGACCCTCAGCACTGATTGCCATATCTCTCAATGAACTAACACAACAGACTGGGACGGATCTACTTGAGTTCATTCATCAATCATCAAGGGTATTTAGGGGGCAGGGGTTTATTGGCAATCAAATTAGAAACAAAATAAATATACATTGTACATGTTATGTATTGAGAATTCCTTATTGCTCTTTTTTTCCTAAATTCAGATTTGTATTTTAATGTAGTCTTTTAACATTGACGTTAGCATCAAAGTTGTTTCCTCTTGATTGGTGTGGCGATGGGGTAGCCTAGTGGTTAAAGTGCTTGCAGATCATGCCGAAGACCCTGGTTTGATTCCGGGAATCCCCACATGGGTAAAGTGAAATGGTTATATTTACACTGTCTAAGATTATTAGTGTGGGCGTATGCGACATGATTTGTTGGAGATAACCTCATTCTTGAAATCACAGAGCATGGGTAGAGTGCCAACAAACCAAGGATCATACGATAATCAGTAGGAACTGGGATTTAAACCCATGAACAGAGTATCCTCTCATGACAAAGGGAGGCAACCCTGGAATGTCTTATCTGTAATATACTAATGTATTTTTACTCTTAATCTGTGTTTTATTAACCTGCTATCATTATCACTTGGTTGCAAGGGACATGGTATCCAGTGTTTCAAAACATGTTAATTTTGACAGATGCCATGATAATACATATTATAATGAAGTCAATGTCACATCTGTAATATGCAAACATGATAAACAGTAGAGATGCAAACTTATCATAATTTTGAGTACAGATAAATGCAAGATCAGATTCCTATTTGTTTATCCATAGTCAAACAGCGAAATATATCGTCTAAACTTGTGCTCAGCTATTTGAACAGGGTGCTACAGGGCACTGACAAAGGTGTTAGGGTGCACTCTTTGGATTCAAAGTGTGCCAGCAAGATGAAAAATACTACTTTTAATCCACCTTCATACCTGGTGAATGGTTTTGTTTGTTGTTCGATGCCACACACAGGAATGTTCCAGCTATATGACGGCAGTCTGTAAATAATCAAGTCTGGACCAGAAAATCCAGTGATTGACATCATGAGCATCGATCCACGCAATTGGGATAAGATGGCATGCATCAACCAAGTCAGCGAGCCTGACCACCTGTTCCCATTAGTCACCCCTGTACCTTCCGCCTTTGAAATTCAAGCTAGTCAGCAAGCCTGAGGCAACTAAATTGTGTTGAGGACAAGTGAAAATCCAATAATTGTAGTCATTGACTGGTAGCTTTGAGCCGGTGTCAGAGAGTGGAATTTCCCCCCAAGCCTAATTTCCCCACGCCATACATTCTTAATTTTAATAAATTGAGGATAGTTCATTTCGACAGTGAGATATGGCGGATCTGTCACTCGACAGATCAGATCAGCCTTTTGTCACTGACGAAATGAAATGTTTTATTTATTATATATTTATTTAGTAGGGTATGTGTTGTTTTGTTTTTTTATTTTGTTGTTGTGTATTTGAGGTAAATCAGCGAATCCTAAAATCTTCCAACTGTCTTCAGGAACAATACGTCACATTGCTAGTTGAAACACACTTTGCTAGTTTATTTCTATCAGGTCTGCACTGTAAACTTGAACGGCAGTCGTTCTCCTTATCATGGTTGCAGTGACATATCACTTTTCTGTCATCAAGAATCCTCAGTCGCTCACTGCCAAGTATATTATAAAGAATATTTACAACGTATATAGCGCATATATCTGTGCGTGCTCATGGCGTTTCTTGCCCCGATCAGAGGTCCGTATATTTTGCATTCCATAACTTCCCAGCTACATGTGAAATATGCAACCAAAGCTGCCTGTCAGGCACGAGAAGATTACCCATTCCCATTACCATTACCACATTAACGCCTTGGTACCCATTTACTGTTTGTGGACAGAGGCATGCATGAACAAGATCACTTGCCAAAGGTGACGCCGCAAGTTTTTCAACTCCTGTTTCAGTGGAAGATATATACGTGAGTACTGTTTCCGTCATCTGTTCATTTACCAACTGATGAGCGGATTCTGTTTAGAGCACAGGGTTGTGAACTGCAGGCTATGCTTGCGACAACACTTTTAGGACCTGTACTAATGTCAGCCCTTGGGTTAAATAACTAAAATAACTACAGTGGCTAGCAAAATCTCAGGATGCAAATTCAACAGTCTGGACTCTCTTTACAATCAACAATTTTACAGCTTGCAAATAGAATTTAAGACCAACCAAATCACTATTTATACCCTTGTTATGACGTTTTACCATCTGGAAGAAGATATCGTGTACCTTGTTTTAAATCAAATAGAGCCAAATCTTCATTTGTTCCTGTTAGTATTTTATTTTTAAATGATGAACCAAGTCAACCTGTCTCTTAATCATTGTTTAATTCTTATGTGCTAGTGTTAATTCATATTTTATCTTCTTTAATAGTGCATATTTTGTTGCTTTATGTTATGCATGTATGTTCTGTGTGTATGTTTGTATGCATGGAGTGTTATGTAAGTTTGCATGGAGTGTTATGTATGAGTGTAGATATATGTGTTGGTCTGAAATTGTATTGTTTGTAATGAGTGTATGTATACTCTTTTCACTTCAAATATAATCCAAATTTCCCTCGGGGTAATAAAGCTTTATTCTAAATAACACTAACAGGGTTCGAAACCTGGGACCTCTTGCTCTTCAGCCTGATAAAGGCGACAGTGAAATTTTCAGCACCATTAAAACCAGAACATTGGTAAACAGAATTACTATGTAAAAAGAATTATATTCATTTTACTGAATACTAATGGAGTTTGAGTTCAAGCTGGTTTATTGCGCCAGAAACACAGGACAAAACTTTGTCCAGAAATTCTAAAACATAACTGTCTTCCACTGTTTTGCTGTTTGTTGAATCCAACACACCCTTTATCACTGCATTGTAGAAAATCACTGACATGAAGTATTTACTAGTATCCAGCAACAGTTCATAAATAAGTTATCTGGCATGATAACAAGGGGCAAGTCGGAATCGTCTATGTTTTCAATACCTTGATTACCTCACTTGCATGATGAGTGTTTCTTAGCTGAATGGATTCCTGTTTTGTTTAATGCCCATTGTCTAAAATATCTCACCAAAAGGTTGGGTAAAGTTAGACATCTGCATATGCTGAATTTTTCCCCTTTATGCATAAATCCATAACTTATTAAAGCACACTTGGAAATTGTATTTTGTACCTGTATTGACGGAATAAGTAAAAAGCACATTATTGACAACCTCTGGGAACAGCTAATAGAATGTAGATTAACACACAGCCAAGGTTGTTTAGTGACGCAAGGCACTCATAATGTCCACAACTTTTTTGAAAATGGAAAACATTGGAACATAGTATACAGAGCTCCAGATAAGATGCGTATCTGCGTGAAATACGCATCAGAAAAGCAGAAATACACAGTAAAATATAATCCAAGCGTATCAAATACGCAACTAACATTACAGATACGCTACATAAATAAAACTTGTGCGTATCATCAAAATATTGTGAAGTAACCCTGCGTATTCGATTAGCAAATCAGCAACTTATTTTGAAATTATAAACGAGCATTCCGTCAACCTTGCCAAACTCCACGATGACAGTTACATCATGATCATTGGCCATCACACTTTCTTGTGGAAGTATCGTGGTATTTTTGAGTCCTATTAAGCTCTCAAACCCACATGACACCAGTTTGTAGGGACTAGATGAATAGTGTTTTAAATATTTAACTTAAATACCCACATGTGTAAAAACTAGTGGGTAACAGAAATTTGAATACGCAGATAGAATTACTGATACCCAATGATTTTAAAATGCATGGGTAAAATACCCACAACACCAAAAGCTTATCTGGAGCACTGGTATAATCATTTTAATGTTTTGGAGCACCAACAAATTTGTTTAAAATGAAATGTTCTACATCAATAATAAACTGGGAGAGAATTGAGGTGAGTGTGAGTACATGGGTCATGAAACTAGTGTTTTACTAACAGCTTCTAATTGATGTGGTTCACTCTATCCTCAATGAAAAGTGCTGATCCTAAAATTACTAACACTTACAAAGGCAACCGCAGTTATCTGCCCCTGAATCACAACCCACCATCTGACTTGGGTTTTCACGGACACCTGTTCTCGTCGAACAAATAGTATGACTTACACTCCGACCTGCGACTACGCCCCCGTGAGACCAAATAAGTCAGAAATCATTCATATGGATAGACCTATGTTTTTCGTTTGTCCAGTGGGACTATCGTTATTTCTCGTGGCATGTCACAAGGTTCGCTCTCAACACTACTACTAGTCACTACACAGTGTGCTGTCAAACTTCAAAAGTGTACAAAGGACAAATGGGATGTGAAATTATAACAAAATACGATCTCTAGGAATATTTTCAGGCATACTCACGCTACTGTGTTAACACGTTCTTCTACAAACTGCGAAATTCCATTTAATCTTGTTCGCGATCGGACGTAGTACACTACCTCTGTAGGTCAAAGGTCACCTAACGCATGCGTATACAGAATTATATTCTAGACTTGCTGTGGTGTGTTTATTTTGATATTTGATAGGAACATGGCACGGTCCTTATTTTAAAATATTTTTAAAACAAATTTGAACATTATTTAGGGACTGGTATATCTGTTACATGTATATGAGGGGTCCATGGAAAACTGTTACATAAAATGGGTAGGGGGCGTCAAAATATATACAGTTGAGTCCAAATTAAGACCAATCCTACCGCCATCCCATTCTCAGTAAAATCATATCTGAGTTCTCTCGAGACTGACCGCCACCACCATCCCCACCCCTATAATCCATAGCCAGTTACTAACTCCCGTATTTTGACATGGTGAGTGTCTGACTGTTGTTTAACCCCGTGGCAGTATTCAAGCTATATCTAACGACAGCTTGTAGATAAACGAGTTTGAACCAGGCAAACAAATGACTGAAAACACGAGAAATTACAATCGGGGTACGGTGCTATGATCTAGGTCACACAGTTTGCCTATCCGATCACCATTTTAGTTAGGTTTGAAAGGCAAGCATGAAGTATTTGTTTACGAATAGACTTGCACAAGTCTAAAAGCAATAATTATGTATTAGTTTCAATCATAATTTCTAGATTATATAAATAATAAGAACAAGTTGTTCCTATAAGGGACTGGCGTCCGTCCGCGTATCTAGATTTGCCTATTATAAGGTAAGACTTACTATATACCCATGGATTTATCATTCAGTACAGCCTTGGAGCAAGGCTAACTTAAGACCGCCGTAGAACAAACCGACTACCTGGGGCAATGTTACAGTAACATGCATTCACATAATATTCCAACAATATCACATCCGGGAACACCAGAAAAACGCTCCACACAAGGTACCATGTTAGGAATTGAACCAGTGCCTTTTGGCGTGACGAGCGAACGTTATAACCACTCGGTTACACCACTGCCCAGACAGAGCATTGATCAACGCATGCTACTCAAGACTCCGTGAAATAGATAATCTGCAGCAGCGTAATGTTCAGCTTAGAGACAAAATAAGTGTGAAGAATAGTTTTTGTTATTACCAACACAGCGGTTTAGAACATGTAGTTTGAAAGTGGTCACCGGCATTGGAGGGAACAGCCAAGATTGGTCGAAACAGCTCACAAAATGGTCCACATAAAACCACAGGAATTCGATGATAGCGTGTATAACATAATATATTCGTGTAGAGAGAAAAACACACACCCATATATATATACATAGAGTCTCTATGTATATAGAGGGGTGTGATTTTTTACTATACGGATAAATTATGGTATACACGCTATCGAGTTCCTGTGCATAAAACATGTTTAGAACTAATCGCTTTGCGATTTATGAGAGAAAGACATATTAAAATATAATGTCATAAATTATATCATTAACTTAACATGAAACAGAATATAAAATAAAGCTACTTATGATGCGAAATACGTTTCTCGAGGAGTGATTTTACGTGAGCTTCGATCGTGAAGACTTCGGAGGTGATGCTCACTATTTCAGACATGTTTTATTTGTACGGGTAGGGTTGTTATAGTTGAGATTAAATCATTACAGTATATATGATTTTGCAGCATTACAGCCTAGACACTGAGTGAGTGAGTTTCGGTTGACGCCGCTTTTTAGGAAAAGTCTCGCTGCGTCACTCCCTCTCCTCTTGGGCAGTTATCTCCTTAGCGATCAAAGCGACCTTAGTGTTAAGGATATTGTAGATCTGTTTAAAGTGCGGGAGTTATACGTTATACAGTGTATATGGGAGTCAGAATACACTTTATGTCACCACTGGGGCTACAGGGTGAACAGCACCCGTTGAGATCCGGGTTAGAATTCGTCTTGCAGCAAACCCAAGCTTGCCGTAAGAGGCGACTAACGGGACCAGGTTTTCAGATGGCCCGCTGACTTGGTTGATGCATGTCATCGCATCCCATTTGCGTAGATTGATGCTCATAATCACTTGCTTGTCTGCATGGTCCAGACACGATTATTTACAGACCGCCGTCATTTAGCTGGAATATTGCATACAATAAACATATATTTTTAGAAACCATATACATATCTCCACCTTAACACTTGCCTACAGACCCGTGAAGATCCGGGGTAGAATAGGCCTTCAGCAACCCATGCTTGCTGTAAAAGGCGACTATACTTGTCGTAAGAGGTGACTAACGGGATCAGGTGGTCAGGCTTGCTGATTTGGTTGATGCATGTCATCGATCCCAATTGTGTGGATTGATGCTCATGATATTAATCACTGAATTGTCTGGCCCAGACTCGATTATTTACAGACCGCCGTCATATAGCTGGAATATTGTTGAGAGCGCCTTTAAACAATAAACCAACCAATCAACTTGCCTACATAATTTGTGCACAGTTCATCGAAACTGGACGAAATGAAAAGCAACAATTGGTAATGGATTTGGAGTGCAAGATTGCGACCCTGTAGAAACCCATACCATTTTACGTTTTCGAACTGGAACAATGTTTTAACTGTTTTCAAATATAAAGAAGGTGATCTGATATTGTTTCTCAGTGAAAGTTTAAGATTCGTTGTTCCATGAAGATAATAAAGACATGACTGAAATACAAAATCAATGTTCCAAATGCCGATTACTAAGTCTGTATCCAGATCTCCGTTTTTCACTTCATTGTAAATAAAGGTGGTATTTGTATTTTGTATTTGATTACCGATACGCTGAATAATTAAAATAAAAATATGAGAAGCTACGTGGTTTTTATTCCCGCCGAGAGGTGTCACGCAAAGTATAATTAAATTTGCATAAATAAATGTTTGGTTCAGGGGCAGTGCTTTAATAGTTGTAAAGCTATTCTCGTATTTTTGTTCTCTTACTCTTCTGATTATACTATTCAGTGACCAATTAATAATATATTGTTTTTGCAATATTATTTTTGTGAACTATATACCAGTAAACCAAGTAATAAAAGATAAATAATAATTATTTGAAAAAAAAGCAATAAAAGACAAGCACTGAAAAAAGGCCTGACGTTGGTTGTTTATTTGCTGGCTAGTGAAGGTGTTTAGCATGTGTTTTGTAAAACGACTGGTCCTTCTACCTCCTTTCTTTTAGAATAAAGTCAACAATTTGTGTGTTTTTCCCCCTGTTTATAAGCAAAAACAGGAAAGATTTCCGCCCGTAAACCCTGTTTCGAATTTTGCCTGCACTGGTTAGGGCACCCTAACCCTTTCCCTTACCCTAAACTGCATACATGTACATGCTTCGTTAATACTTCTAGTCAGGGGTTATGATTTTTATTATATTTACGAGGCAGGGGTGACAGGCGAGAGTTTTACCAACCAATATAAATTCCAGTTAATCATCACAACTATGTCCTGATTACGAACCTCTGAACAAATAGAAACATAATTGTAAACATGTATCAAGTGTAATTCACACATTGTAAATCAATACACTGTAATTGGCCTATATTTGCACGTTTATATGAGTGAGTGAGTTGTGTTTAACGTCGCTTTTAACAGTATTCCAGTCATATCACGGCGTGTCAGCTTAATGTGGGAGGAAAGCCCGAAGTGATGCAGGTCTACAAATCCTGTGAAACCCACGAGCACGGGTATGGTGCTGACAAACCTAGAAACATAATCGGGGCTAACCGGGATTCGAACCCACAATCATAGGTGTCTGGCGTGCCCAAGGGATGCAACTCTGCACAGCGAATTGCGGCGCCTAAGAAGACTGGGCCACCCTACGACGCAAGTTTATATGAGAACGTGATCTGCATGTATACCGCATACCTCTGTACCTGACAAAATAATAAAAATATGTTGTATTAAACAAACAACTTAAAAGCGTGTATTCGAAATTATACACCTGGGCTTCAAAAGATTACGAAATTGACAAAGCGAGATTTTTTGTAAAGGGGAGAAACAACTCAACGCCCGACCAGGACATGCAGCTCCTGCACTACATTCGAACGACGGGTTTTCGTTTATGACATTCATCGTTCAAAACTGACATTTTTCCTAAGATCTAAAATCAGTATTTAGGCTAGATACGATCGATTACAGTTCTTAATTTAAACCCCGCATAGCTCCTGTCTTTCACCAGCCATTAGCTGTTGTTAGTTAAACTTCGCTTGTCAATGACGTAACTCATCTTTTTAATCATTGAATATTGAACAACTTGGCGAAAAACGTGCAACGGAATTCCACCCCGAAACTCATAACGAAGGCAAACGAATATAGACTTCTGACATGGCGAAATGAAAGAAATATATTTTATACAAACATCAAGTCTAATAGTTAATCCGTTTATAGATGGTGGTATATGTGTGTATCTAGTATGCGTGTGATAGGTAGCAATTCATTGAAAGAAACGAACATGCAGATCAATATGTGCAAGTACTATTTGGGTGATTGATAAATGTGCACGAGTAGGTCCTAAATGATTTGTATACCTGGCTCGAAACATGCATTTCATAACCTGAGATGCCAAAGAGAGAGGTGCACTTGCAAAAGGCTCGGGGAATTAGGGAATACATTTCCAGTGCATCACGCAGGGGTGACCCCCACAGTGTTCTCACAGTTAAGCACAGAGTTTCTGAAAACATATTTTTGAAAACGGTTATGAAAACAATGAATTTAGGTTGTCAGGTTCTTTTCATGTAGGTCATAGTTTAAATAGGTTAGAACACTCCACTCCGTGTAATCGTTGAAATGGTCAGTTCACAGAGGACAATTTAAACAGACCAATGAGTGAATGAGTGAGTTGTGTTTAACGCAGCTTTGAGCAGTATGCCAAGTTATATCATGCACGACGTGTCAGCTAAACGTGGAGAAAATCCCTAAGTGATGTAGGCCTTAGACGCTTACCACTCCGGTGAAACCCGCAAGCACGGGTGTAGTGCTGACAAACCTACAGCTACACAATCGGGGCGAACCGGTATTCGAACCCACAGTCATATATTTCTAGCGTGCCCAAGGGACGCAACTCTACATAGCTTATTGCGGCGCCTAAGACGACTGTTCCACCCGGGCTCCTCTTCAGTCTGTGGTAGTGGATAATAGGATTATGTCATCTACCGTGTGTGGAATTGGATAATAGGATTATGACATCTACGGTCTGTGGTATTGGATAATAGGATTATGTCATCTACTGTCTGTGGTATTGGATAATAGGATTATGTCATCTACCGTCTGTGGAATTGGATAATAGGATTATGTCATCTTCAGTCTGTGGTATTGGATAATAGGATTATGTCTTCTACCGTGTGTGGAATTGGATAATAGGATTATGTCATCTACCGTGTGTGGAATTGGATAATAGGATTATGACATCTACGGTCTGTGGTAGTGGATAATAGGATTATGTCATCTTCAGTCTGTGGTAATGGATAATAGGATTATGTCATCTACCGTGTGTGGAATTGGATAATAGGATTATGTCATCTACCGTCTGTGGAATTGGATAATAGGATTATGACATCTACGGTCTGTGGTAGTGGATAATAGGATTATGTCATCTACCGTGTGTGGAATTGGATAATAGGATTATGTCATCTTCAGTCTGTGGTATTGGATAATAGGATTATGTCATCTACCGTGTGTGGAATTGGATAATAGGATTATGTCATCTACCGTGTGTGGAATTGGATAATAGGATTATGACATCTACGGTCTGTGGTAGTGGATAATAGGATTATGTCATCTTCAGTCTGTGGTAATGGATAATAGGATTATGTCATCTACCGTGTGTGGAATTGGATAATAGGATTATGTCATCTACCGTGTGTGGAATTGGATAATAGGATTATGACATCTACGGTCTGTGGTAGTGGATAATATGATTATGTCATCTTCAGTCTGTGGTATTGGATAATAGGATTATGTCATCTACCGTCTGTGGTATTGGATAATAGGATTGTGTCATCTTCCGTCTGTGGTAATGGTTAATATTAGGTTGTGCATCTTCAGTCTGTGGTATTGGATAATAGGACTGTATCATCTTCAGTCTGTGGTATTGGACATTATGAATGTGTCATCTGTGGTATTGGATAGTATGATTGTGTCGTCTGTCGTCTGTGGTATCGGATAAATGACTGCGCCGCCAGTCAGTAATTGACTGATTAGATTTAGAGGCAGAACGCTAGTTCCAGTTTCATTTCACTCTGAATTATGTAATGAACAAATCTGGCATTGGCCGCTGTCTTACCTTTTGTAATTTACTTCAATCATATTAAATTAAATTAAATGTTGACATTCCATTGTTTAGATTAATTGTAAATATTTCATATATTTCAACGTTTTTGTCACCCGTTTACTATATCTTAACGGGAGGTATGGGCTTCTGTCGAAGGAGTTGATTTTGTTCGATTTTAGTTGAGAAAACATTAAAGAGTTGACTTCCCTCTTTATTTCGAAGACGTGTAATTTTCGAAAGTCTTATCATCACCAGAGAGCTTTAAAATAGAATGTATTAATAGTTCAGAATACACCGACAAAATCGAGGATCAGTAAAGGGAGTGGTTGTGTGTCGTCACGCCCTGTCGGCGTTGATCCAACAACTGCATGACGCCTTGCTCGGATCCGATTAATTTGAGGCTGTCGTAATATTCCTACAATACTTTAACTGGGACACTGGGACACACCATTGTCATGGGTCACTCATGCAGAATAATACCTTTCTCGGGTGGTAGCACCCTACCTGTACACACAATGTTTTTCTAAGTTAAATTGCGCAAAGTAATAACCACGCTGGCTGTTCAAAGAAATCTTGATCAAATAAGACATAGCTTGGGAAAAATGTATTCTGAATGATATCTTTTGACGAAAAGGTGTACTATTTATAGACCACTCGGTGCTCCTTCTAAAGTTGTCTTTCAAAGCGTAACGTCCCCTCTCAGTTTGAAAGATCTCCTTACTGAAAGCCTGTTTGTATTGGCTGGATTGACATGCCATTGGATATAATGCGAACCGAGGAAATTGTAAGGGACAGCATACATGATACATAAAGGTAATACAGGTAATACATTAAGCGGCAAGCAGATTCGGTCGACTGTTGCAGTGGCGGACTATGTGTGCCGACATTCCTGAGAGAGTAATGTTGTCGTACTTGTTATTGATTGTGCCACGATATGCACGAGCAGCTGCAACGACTAGCAACGAATCTGTGTAGTTGTCCCGTGAGGTGAATCATTGATTCAACGCTGTTTAAAACATTGATGCAACTTTGGAGGAAAGTTCTTAGTGAAGTATATCATAGATGTTTACCCATTGCGTGAGTCTGATGTTGGGGTGACGTGGATCGTGATGTGTGTAGACTTGGATCCAACAGAGCGTCAGCGCAGACGGACAACTAAGGAAAATAACTTACAACTTTCAGAATGCCAAAGGGACGAGCTGCATTGACTTGACTTATCCATGGAAAAAGGTGAACGCTTAGCTTGTGGTTTATGATGTTTATTACAGACCTAACCAGTTGGTAAATGTCTTCAAGGAAGTGACAATGGCGTCTCGGATCGCCAAGGGCGTGTTCATGCTCGTTGTAATGAATATGGTGATGGTTATTATCTATATTAACCTATTGGGGTCTGACGTCACTCGGGGGTTGGTAAAGAGCATACCTAGTCTTACTAAGAGGACAAAAGAAGAAAGACAAACAGTCCCCCTTGTTGAAAGAGCACCAGATCCAGCATTATGTCCCGGTATCACACGACCCATGGATGTCCCGGACGCCCAGATATGGCAACAAGTGGGTCTCGGTGACAACGTCTACGTTTTCTCAGCATTCTACGACGACGTTGGAACGTCTGCTATCGTTCGGCTTGTCGGCCTGGCTGTCTGGAACAGTGTCCCCCTCATGTGCCAGCTGTGGTTCAAAGTCACAAAGGAAGTACAACTTACGGAAATCCAGGCACGTGTGGACATGCTAAAGGAGAGTCATGACAGAAGGTAAGTATTGTCTGCCTCCCTGGGAGCTACGGGTGGGTTAGTAGTACAATGTCTCACATCTTCCTACGGCGACTCCCCCGTGAAGATCCGGGGTAGAATAGGTATTCAGCAACCTATGCTTGCCGTAAAAGGCGACTATACTTGTAAAAGGTGACTAACGGGATCGGGTGGTCAGGCTCGCTGACTTGGTTTATGCATGTCATCGATCCCAATTGCGTGGATCGATGCTCATGATATTAATCACTGGATTGTCTGGTCCAGATTCGATTATTTACAGACCGCCGTCATATAGCTGGAATATTGCTGAGTGCGGCGTTAAACAAAACACCAACCAACCAAACAACCCTTCGGCGACTAGTTTCTTTGCCTTTGTGAGTGAGTGAGTGAGTGAATGAGTTTGGGTACGTTAAACATTATTCCAGCCATATCCAGGCGGGGGACACCAAGAAATTCTTCACGCACTATACTCATTTTATTTCGGTTTAACCACTACTTTCCGCCATCGACCCATACATCTGTGATGAATTTGCTCGCAACATATTGACATAAGTTCGTCAACACAACAAGAAGGTGTCACCCATCGTCAATACTTCACTGATTTGGATTCACTACGTTCATACAACACTCAAACGTACATATATCGCTTTGCAAACTGTAGACGCTATATGTAGCGAAGGTTCCAGCGATCCCCGAAGGGTTGACTGTCTATCTTTCTTCTATCTGCCTAAACGACGTACCCGTGAAGACCCGGTTAGAATTGGTCTTCAGCAACCCATGCTTGTCGTAAGAGGCGACTAACAGGATCGGATTGTCAGGCTCGCTGACTTGGTTGATGCATGCCATCGTATCCCAATTTGCTTGGATAGATGCTCATAATATCAATCACTGGATTGTCTGGCTTCAGATTCGATTATTTACAGACCGCCGTCATATAGCTGGAATATTGCTGAGTGCGGCGTTAAACAACAAACATACAAACAAACAAACATACCTAAACTAAGCTTGCGGCGCGTACCAACAGTGGATTCAAGGGGCAAATCGGTTCTACTCCTCCGACTTCGATGTAGAGTTTTGCATAATGACCCATAGAGCTGCGCCAGGTTTATTTGTAATGCACGTTCTGAATGGACCTGTGAATTTCTGTTTAGAATCAACTGCAACAACAATTGGGTCCAAAAGTGGCTCCCACAGGAGATATCGCTTGGATGAGATCAAGCGATATCTACACTGTAGTTATCGCTGCAATGAAATTGCATCACAATGCTTTGCAGACAATTTTGACGTCATTGTTACCATTACGTCACAATCAAATGACATCACTAATGGATCTGCTACTGAAGCTGTTAGCAGTACATTTTACACTAAAGACACTGCTAATTTCTGTCTACAAACTGAAAAAAGTTGGAAGAATGATGTTGGGCGATAAATAGATTATCACCCTTGTGTCTTTTGATATCAAATATATCAACACCGGTCATCTGTATCCACTGTTGATGGAGTGAGTGAGTGAGTGAGTATGGTTTTGCGCCGCTTTTAGCAATATTCCAGCAATATCACGGCGAACCCGGGTCTTCGGCGTGACGAGCGAACGCTTTAACCACTAGGCTACCCGACCGCCCCCACTGTTGATGGAGGAACGTAGTGTATATAAACCCGTGATGTATTGACAATGGGTGTCTCCCCAAAACGTTTATTCATCTAGCATCATGATTAGCTTGACAACACTTTCTAAGCAGCAGAGACTCTTCTCACAAAGAAACTTTCCCGATAAGCCCCGAGGTGCACGTCACAGAAGCGGATGAGCAAATATATTTTACTGCTTTCAACAACATTACAGCAATATCACGTCGGGGACATAGAGATAGAGCTGAATACATAATACACGTAATACCATTTGTGCAGAATATGTTCCCAGCATTACATTCTTGTTACAAGAGACGACTGAAAGGGGATCGTGTGTTTACAATGTGTTACATATGACTTGGGGGGCTTATTGCCGACTGAAACATTTTCTACTGCAGTCACATTAATGTTTTTTTTTTAAAAGAAAACCTCAGATTGTTTCATTTTTTCCAGGTACCGAGCCGTGTACATTAAGTGTGACTTACCAAAAAAGAGACGCCCATACGCTGTTTCAATCGTAACGAAGTCATGCGAAAAACCACTTCATTTTTTACCGGTGCTGTATTCTGAGAAGACTTCAATAGACTTTACAGTGTGCGTGACACCACTCAATTTCAAATATAGCCGAGCCTACGAACTAGTGGAAATGGTAGAATTCAATAAATTAATGGGTGCCCGAAAGCTAATGTTTTATAATCACAGCACGGGCAACAATGTAGATGCTGTCCTGAAGCACTATGTTGCGGAAGGATCTGTAAAAGTAGTGCAGTGGCATCTTCCAATGAAGGTAGACACTTGGCCCCCAAGCAAAGAGGTGGAAGTGCACTACTTTGCACAAATTGCAGCTTTGAATGATTGTTTATATAGACATTTGCACAGCTCGAAATACATTGTGTTCACGGATCTAGATGAATTTATAATTCCAAAAGTAGGCCAGAACTGGTCATCTTTGGTTCAGAAAAGGTTATCAGTGAAACCCAACAGTGGTGCTTTCGTTATAAAATGTAACTTCTTCAGGAAAGAATGGCCTAAATATTCGGAGAATTTTACCGGTAGGAGTGACGCTTTGAAATATAAATCCATCATATTATTGAACGTGTTGAGAGAGAGCACGGCTTATGAACACTTCACACGTTCAAAGTATATCATCCTGCCTCTCCGGGTGGAGACTGTCGGTGTGCACAAGATCTGGACGTACCGCCCGGGCTACTCAACGGACAAAGTGGCGAAAACCGATGCCCTTCTTCACCATTACAGGGACTTTGAAGCGCCTAATGATAAGAAGAAGAGGATCAGCGATAAGTACGCCCACCGTTTCAAGGACAAGCTACTGGTACAGCTCAGATCTACCTGGGCTAAACTTCCCATGGTGCCTTTGAACATCCCTTTGTCAAACTACAGCATGCCCGTGTAGGCAATGAGCATTCGTGACCAACTCGTGTTATTCCGGGACAAGCCGAATAGCGCGGAAATGGGCGAGTGGTGACGAATGGGCAATGAGAAGATTGGGCTTTCGGATGTGTGCATTCCTTTATGGGTGTCTATATGTAGCGCAATATTGTGATCATGTAAAAATCAGTCTATAAAGTACCACATTTACGTTCGCCTATATTTATTCCTGTTTTTCAGAAGACATAGAATGGTGTGTTTGTGTTTGTATATATATACTGATGGAAATGAATAAGGGAACAGTTAGTTTTAAACTCAGTAAAGTGATATTCTATCATGGATTCCTAACCTTGTCTACCAAATACGCATTGGAAATAATGCACACAAACACATCTCAACATTTGATTCTGATGTGTTGAATTTGCATGCGCGCTATTTTCAAATGTACTGACAGTAATTCCCCATATTTTTCATTGGCCATTGTTCGTTTTATCAGGGTATGGTTTCACAAACGGAAACATGGTTTACATGGTTTATTTTGTTTTCATGATCTCTTGAAAATCGTCAACATTGAAGAATTTGTTTTCAGTACATGTATCTTATTTACAGTTAGTAACCGGATTGTCAACTCACAGCAAGCTGCAGGCCGTGATATTACTCAAGTATTATTCAAGCGACGTCAGTATACACTCGCTCGCTCAATACAGTGAGTTCACCTATTCACCAACATGACGTTAAAGAGATAATTTAGAGGTAGCTATCTCATCAGTTGACATGTCTTATAAAGTTTGATGAAAAAAATACGTTTTAATGCAAAATGAGTGAGTGGCGGTACCGATGTGCTTATGATGGGGCAAGACGTACTTACTCTTGTGTCAGGGGGCACGGGTGGCCCAGTCGTCTAAGGCGCCGCGATTCGCTGTGCAGAGTTGCGTCCCTTGGGCACGCCAGAAACCTATGATTGTGGGTTCGAATCCCGGTTCGCCCCGATTATGTTTCTAGGTTTGTCAGCACCATACCCGTGCTCGTGGGTTTCACCGAAGTGGTAAACGTCTGAGACCTGCATCACTTCGGGCTTTCCTCCCACATTAAGCTGACACGCCGGGATATAACTGGAATACTGTTAAAAGCGGCGTTAAACCCAACTCACTCACTCACTCACTACTCTTGTGTCACTGATTTTTAGTGATCCATTTATACGATATTCACTGCTATTTTGCCTTTAGCATAATCCGGTTTAACCACTACTTTCCGCCATCGACTCATACATCTGTGATGAAAGTGCAAGCAGCATATTGACATAAGTTCGTCAACACAACAAGAAGGTGTCACCCATCGTCAATACTTCACTGATTTGGATTCACTACGTTCATACAACACTCAAACGTACATATATCGCTTTGCAAACTGTAGACGCTATATGTAGCGAAGGTTCCAGCGATCCCCGAAGGGTTGACTGTCTATCTTTCTCCTGTCTACCCAAACGACGTACCCGTGAAGACCCGGTTAGAATTGGTCTTCAGCAACCCCTGCTTGTCGTAAGAGGCGATTAACATGATCGGGTGGTCAGGCTCCCTGACTTTGTTAGTTTATGTCATCCTATCCCAAGATGCTCATAATACCAGTCACTGGATTGTCTGGTTCAGACTCGATCATTACAGACCGCCGTCATATAGCTGGAATATTGCTTAGTGCGGCGTTAAACAACAAACATATAAACAAAACATTATAAATATGCTTCAATCATTGCTACCCAGACTTGCTTTAGCAATACGCATGTGAAAGTTTTTTTGTTTTTTTTTTAAAAAATTCTGTTGGTATATTATTAATCTATGTACCTTTAAAGCCTCCAGTGTAAATAAATAAATAATCCTTCTGCTATAGCAATGGATGTTAAAGTTTACGTCTGTTGACTGTAGGTATATTGTACACACCACCGGTTTCAGTAGTATATATGTAATATAGTTATCGGGCTGTACTAGTTTACTGTTAGAATCCCATGGAGCGCCTTTTTTTTTATATACTTTAATAAGTCCAAGTAACCAGGTATCTGGGATTATTCCATAAGTGGAAATATGGTTTAAAACATCGGTATATTATGTTACTAATAAGTCGAATGTAACAACGATGTGATCATTATCAATGTAGTGTGACCGGGTATTTTAGGTAAGTAACATCCCACTTTAAAATTTCTCAGTCATACCTATCACCTACATTTACAGTATCGTGTGTTTCATATTCGTTAACTTATGGTAAATAAATAAATAAATAAATAAATAAATAAATAAATGATATTTTTTCGAAATGTTTTATGTAATTGAGCTCTCGAGGGGCAGTGGGGTAGCCTAGTGGTTAAAGCGTTCGCTCGTCACGCCGAAGACCCAGGTTCGATTCCCGACATGGGTACAATGTGTGAAGCCCATTTCTGGTGTCCCCCGCCGTGATATTGCTGGAATATTGCTAAAAGCGGCGTAAAACCATTCCCACTCACTCATTCACTAACTGTATTAACGAATATACTTATCCACACTTGATTTATACATTTTTCTTCTTTACTCGTCAATAATATATTCGAAATTTGGCACGGCCTTTTGCGTTATACAAATCTCCTGCGAAGTTCTCTACATTATCCCAAACCAAGGTTTGTCTTTCCTGAGAGGAGCTCAGGGTTTGTTGACAGTTTTTTTGTGTTCCAAAAGCACGTGAGACGCCGGCATGCGCGTGCGCGATATCATCACGGATACTTACTGTCGTGGTTTCACCCTGACGTGAGCGCGCATTGTGGATTAAACTCTTGAGTATGTTCACCTGTTTTGGTTGGGTTGGGTCATATAATTTAGGCCTGACATTTTCATCTTTATTTTGTTACTTTAGGAGGTTGAGTTTTCCCTGTGACTGATGCTTAATCTGCTAATTTAACTGAAAATGAAACAGGACAGTGCACGTCTGACACTACAGTTCGTTTGACTCCAAATGAGAACGATGAATTGCAAAATAACTCGAGATCCAGAAAAGTGTATGAAACATCAATACGGTACTTGACCATGAATACCCTGTACCCAACAAAATCTGAATTTTGTTTATTTTCAGACCCATGACGGATGAAGTTCTTTCAGAAACTATCATGTAATTTTGTATAGAAATGTGTACATGACACGTAGGGGGAAAAACCGTGGAAGGAACAGCGCAAGCACGGTCTGAACGTGCTACACAGTGACCGTGTTCATTCAATGACAAGATGCGCTTCTCAGCAGATGTTAAACAGTTGATGTTGAATGTGTATGATTTCTTTAGAAGTGAAGCAGAAAGAGCAAAGCCTTTTTATGCAATTAATAAATTCTTGAAACGAGCTTCAAAAGCTGAAGTTCTTTAAGAAACTATCATGTAATTTTGTATAGAAATGTGTACATGACACGTAGGGGGGACAAACCGTGGAAGGCACAGCGAAGCACGCATGCACTGCACGTTCTCTTGTAGGGGAAATGACAGAGCGTTAGAGGGGCCGTCTCATGATAATTTCATGACTGGGTGAGTGCGGATAGAGAGAGAGAGAGAGAGAGAGAGAGAGTGAGTGAGTGAGTGTTTACGAAATATTTGTCCAAGAAAATGCTTGAAATCAATAAGTTTGTTGTTGAAAATATAATAATTGTCTGGCACAAACATATACACTGCTGCAAGATGTATTAAAAATATTATATTTAGACTCAGTTTTATATGTCTGGTTTGGAGCTGTAGCTGAAGAAATACCCAGTCTCCATACAAAATCCCTGGTAAATATCATATTACACATACGGCGATATTTCTCGTGCTACTGTCTTACGGCCGTCTACTCTAAGGGACACTGTAGCGCTGGCTCAAAATCCATGCACGGTATAGGGGCGGTCGGGTAGCCTAGTGGTTAAAGCGTTCGCTCGTCACGCCATAGACCCGGGTTCGATTCCCGACATGGGTACAATGTGTGAAGCCCATTTCTGGTGTCCCCCGCCGTGATATTGCTGGAATATTGCTAAAAGCGGCGTAAAACCATACTCACTCACTCATGCACGGTATATGGCTGCTTTGACTTCCTAGAGAAATAAACTCATTTTATTAGCTGACCATACACATCACTACCCCGCAAAGCGGTCGTATGTATTTACGGGTGACGGGGACGGTAATGTATACAAACCCGTCTTGTCGAAGGTAGCCATCGACCATGGAGTGTGACCGGGGTCCGTGAATATCCTCTGCCCTCACCCCTCGTCTCCCGTGACTGCTACCCCGTAACTCCGACCGTGTCAGAAGTAATTTCACAGACATCTTCCCGAGACGTTTTTCAAAGTCTTGTTTCCACATCAAGCCCTCTTTCCGGTGCTAAATATGATCGGACTATAGCACATATCAATAGTCCAATCTGAGAACGTTCACAAAATCAACACCTACGACTGGTTCACCTTCGTAACATCTTTTAAACCCCCCAAAGATTGCCTTTGTTTTTGTGTCATGGATGAAATCGCGAATGTTTTCGTTGTCTAATCGACTTGGCCGTCGCCTATGGTAGTCGCCATATTTGTGAAGCTCAATCAATCAATATTTCTTACAGAAATACTGAAAAGCCATAGACCTATCACCGCAAACACGAAAACGTCGTTTTTTTCCGTATATGGTCATTGGACGGAAACACGACTAAAAATTCATTAAAATTGATTAATGGGTTAGCGTCTAGAGAGTGTCCGGAAAAGCGTCGAGTTTTTCAAGCATAAAATGGACTAAAAACGATGCTTTTTGCTCCGCTTTGTACAACTGTCAACGGCCAATCAGATGGCGCTGGTCCCCCGACGCACGTGATGCCCAAGGCTTCCTTTCGGAAGCATTAGGTTTCGTATTTCTGGCATGCCTTGCTCTAGTATCTGTCGCGCGCAGCGAGATTTGCTGATTAGTCATTTTTAGGATACCTCTATCGGATAATGGGTTTGTTTTTCATTTGGTTATAACAGTAACTAATTTTGTAATGTGTAGTTTACACGATATACGGCTTTTCCATAGGACGAGAGGTGGGTCACATGACGTTTTTCACGTGACTGTATTCTTGAAATTACGTAAGCACTGACTACTTCCACATTCCTGTGGAACACCCTGGGAATTCCCAAGTACGAATTCATACAGAAGCGTTGTTTCTCATCATTTAGACCCTTTAATTTTGAACCTAGCAAAGTCATAGAGTTTGGTTGCATGCCCGTTCAAGGATACCCTCGCTACAACTCATCCTAGAGACCCCCCCCCCCCCCCCATGGCCTATTAAAGCTGATAGTAAGTCAAGGCACCATGCGTGTATATGATCTGTTATTATATGTGTTAAACAAATACGGTTTTGGGCGTTAATAAAATACACTGACGCATGTATATTCTAATCAATTAGATAATTGAATATGCTTTATTTTACATATTACATAACATCACTCCACAAAATTTGGACAGTTGCAGTAACACACTACGGTGATCGCATTAAACACCACTTTGAACAGTATTTCAGTTATACCACGGTGTATCAGACTGATGTGGGATAAAAATTCGAAGTATTTCAGGCCATCCAACGGGTGTTCGCGAAAGGGTGAGCGTATTCTGCCACACAGTGACACCCATAACAAACACATGCAAGGACAAGTCAATTGTTCACCTGAACAAAACACGGAAACACACAATGATGCCCGTCCTCACTATTACCGAGCATGTTAATTATATTGTCCGTCAAAAACATGGACGAGTATAAACAATATGTTCCTACAGGTTATTATGGAATACTGTAAGGGGCATTTTCGCGATCTCGCATTCTCGCTATCTCGACCTTTGGAAACGAGCTAAATATTCCAAAAACACGAGAATGCGTGTTTTTGATACATAGCACTTTTTGACAAAAATCGACAACGCGAGAATGCGACATTTGGACATGATGAAAAATCTCGCAATCTCGACTTTTCAAATTAGGCCACAAAAACACAAAATCGCGAGAACGCGAGAATGCGACATTTTATTTTCTCGCGATCTCGCGTTCTCGTTTTCTCGTTTTTTAGACGCTGTCCGTGCGCATGCGTAATATCATAAGGTCAAGGCGCATGCGCTCATTAGTAGTCATGCACAGTGGTCATGCTTCTTTCATGCTCTTCATTCTCCAAGTAGCATTTAGAAAATGTATGACTTGAGCTTGATAATGCAATGTAATATACATACACAACGTCCATGTAGAGTAGAGTGGACTCCTACTGTTTTCTATGTACTTTAAATTAAAACCCTCAACATGCTAAATATAATTTAACAAAAGAAATTGTGCACATGAATGTTCATGGATAGTGAAAACATTAAAGTGTCCGGAAGCTGGAGACAAAATATCAATGTCAGTGAGAGAGTAAATATTGCATATAGCCACATCAGCAGTATTGCTGTATCAGTTACAGAAATAATCACATTACTATTCATTAAAACAAAATTCTCCAAGGCCAATTTGTAGCATTCGGCTGAAATGAGATTGTCCGATGTTTTACACGACACCATAGTCGCTACTTAAGGCATACAAAATTAATTAATAGATTTTCATCCTTTCCCACCTGACTACAAAACACCCCGCCTTACTTTATTCTATTGCCTCAAACTTCCTAGAAATAGAAATATCGCTAATATGTGTGTTTCTACTCCGCGCACGTAGCCCTATTAAACACGCATGATGCATGTGAATCGCATCCTTCGACAGCAATTGTACACAGATGCCTTAACTAGTTCGATAAGAAAACAATAAGATGTTTATACTGAATATCCAGCCTGAGGGACCGGCATGGCTCTGAATAAGTGAGTGAGTTTGGCTTAACACCACTTTGAACAGTATTTATATTTCAGTTATACCCTGGCTTGACAGCTTGAAATGGGACAAAACCCACCATCATAGGTTTCTGGCACGCCCAAGGGACGCAACTCTACGTACACAGCGAATTGCGACGCCTCAGACGACTGAGCCACTAGGTGACTGTATAGGTAATTGGCAGAAGAACGCGAGATCGCGATATTGGTCAAGTTTCGCAATCTCGCGTTCTCGCGTATAACTGTATAAGCAACTGACACAAAAGCACAAGATCGCGACATAGCGACATTGGTCAAGTGTCGCAATCTCGCGTTCTCGCGTTTTTGAAAAGAGTTGCATATGACTGAAAAGGCAGTTGACACAAAAGCACGAGAACGCGAGATCGCGAGATAGCAACATTGGTCAGGTGTCCCGATCTCGCATTTTCGCGTTTATAACGGTTTGAGTCGAAACATGCAGCGCTTGCCAATAAGAATTCGCATATATACACACAATGACATGTTATAATAAACATTCTTCATTTGCACTGGTAGTTACACTGATTAATTAATGGAATTGATTGTCTCTGAATAGTTTTTGTGTACTCCAACCCTGCATAGAAGCCTGCAGCAAAGTCTGTGACGAACATGTTCCCTTCAAACCAACATAGGCATATTTTGATAAATGAAACATCTTCGTGTGCATAAATGGAATCCCAAATGTCTACTTCGTTTGCAGAATTCGTTCAAGATAATAATACTCTCTGTCAATGCGTTCAACATGTACATACATTTCATACATGATATATTGACATGGTCCCAGCTAGCAAACAAGAGTTCTAAGAGCTTACTGTTTCGGCATAACTTCATCTATTCACCTGAGGCAACAGCTTCCTTTTGCAAAAAAATGGGTCCTCACTGCCCCAAGAATATATTCTTTCCGCTTTTGTCAACGTGGTCAGGAATTTGTTTCGTTGGCAAATCGAAATTGGTTATTCACTAGCATTCTCAAGCATTGATGTTTCATATCTCTATACAGGAGTATTGGTTGATAACAACATCTTTCTACGATATTGTCTACGTTCCACCGGTGAGTAAGCGTTAGGCTTAGAAAAAATGTTTGCAAGAAATTGTATTTTTGAAGACATCACGATACAGTTTTTACGATGCATCACGTCTGCACTAGCGCTTGATAACAGCCTTGTGTTTGGGAGTCTCAGTAGTTTAAATTGCTGCTCTTGATATAATTGTTGATTAAACTTTGATACTATGAACAATATAAGGTTATATGAGAGTATGACTTTAGAACGGTAACATGCGTTATTGTATATCTGATATATATATATATATATATATATATATATATATATATATATATATATATATAATGACAAATAGAACAATGAGTAGTACGTCCAGATTAGTGTATAGACAACATCTAAAAATTAAATTCAACAACTCTCCTTTTAAGTCTTTTTTCCTGACTTAAAAGTAAATGAAAGAACACAATCGTCCGGAATATGTATAATTCTGGGGCACTTCCATGTGACTATATAGCATACAATAATACAGTCAATTAGGCGGACGAACCTCAAAAATATTAATAAACATTAAAATAAGCAATATCGGAAAAATGTATATGCATATAATATCTGGCAATATACACCAAGATCACCTTCTACAAATATAAGTTTTAAAAGCCAGTTGATATTCGTTTGCGTATTTGACGATTATATAACTTTCGAAAGTATAAATCCTTTCCCTACGCTCAGACGTTCCTGAGCCTGGCACTTTCCTAATTATTTTAACTAAAATTATTACCGTTACCATTGTATTAGTTAATGGGAAACGCGTGCCGATCAAGTACGTGCCATAAATTAAAGCGACATTGTACGATTCCGAACTTATCACGAGACTGTGTTTATGAATCATTGTCAAATAGTGGTGACATAGTGGAAACAATACGCGAAATAGCGCATGTACACAACGGAAAATTTGACAAGGCATTAAGCAATCCGCATGCGCAGAACGATTGATTTCAGTACTTCCGCTAAGCGCTTCGAGTACAGCGTCAAACTCGGGCCTGTAATCTAACACGCGAGAACTGACCAATGAAATCTGAGAAGTAGGAATACCGGTAGACGCTGTTGCTTGACTGACAATGTCAATCAAGAAAGGGAGGAGCTTGATGATATTGTTCTCTCCCAGTAAATTCCGATGTCAAATAACGACGTTATTTGGACGGGAAAACGATGGTTTGAAAGCGTCCAAATAACGTCGTTTTTCCGTCCAGTGACCATATACGGAAAAAACGACGTTTTCGTGTTTGCAGTGTATAGTACATATCTTTGTTAATAGTGGGTGGACACATTGATTACTATATATTTAAGTCACTCATCTTATCATTTCTATATATGGAATATATACGCAGTCAAAGGCTTCAGTACATTAATATTTGTAGATGATATTATGGCGTTAAACCTTTAATATATTTGGAAATTGGTACATTGATGGGTGTAGGGATGTTTGTAGGTTCGTGAAACTGTAAGAGAGAAGAACAGTGATCTGATTGGATATCTCGTGTTCAATACAAGGGGCACAACTCGTGATCTACGCGAGGTGGCGCGAGGGTCGAGCCAAGAAAAGTGGCCTTTGTGTGTGGCAAGGGTAGAAACTAGGCTTTGATAAAGGCTAGTGGACACGCTTGCCTCGGGAAGATATTTCACAGATTGCTGTGGAGTGATATGATGACTAGCACTGTCAGTCAAGGCGCGGACAGTGGCGAAAGTTTTATTGCATATCTTCATGTTGGGGTTCCCCCAAGGAATGTGGACGTACGGTAGTCTGTCAGTATTTACGTCAATTCAATAAAAGTCTCGTGAAAAACGTATGAACGTCACAATGTGTCATTCATACGCTTATTTAAGTCAGTTTCGAAGTCATTAGACCGACATATGACCCAATGGAAAAGTCGCATTACAAAAATATACTCAACAACAAAAGTTCCTGTGACACAAATATTTTAGCGTATTTTTCAAACAAGTAAAGTTTGTTTTTCAATATTGTAGTACATGTATGGAATCAAGTCCCAAAAACGTAACTGCTACAGAAAAGCATGCATTCCATGCAAAAGTTGACTTTTATGCAAGATCCATGCATTTCACTACCCAAGAATGGGTATAAAAACATGTGCGTTAAAGGGATTCCATATGCATTGTTTAGCATCGTGCTGACAACAACCACTCAGAAAAACAACAAAATTACGCAATTATTCAACATTATGAAATGCCACGGCTGTCCGAAAATGAGCGTCTGCGAGCCATTGGTATGCTTGAAGCAGGATCCAGTGAACGTGATGTTGCGAGACAATTTAACGTCCACAGAAACAGCATTTGGTGTTTATGGCAACGTTGGCAACAGACGAATGCAGTCAGAGACCATCCTCGGAGTGACACACCACGCGTAACCAATAATCGACAAGACAACTGGATTCGAACAACACACCTACGAAATCGATTCCAGCCAGCAACAGTGACTGCAAGAAGCGTCCCTTGCCTTCGACGAATATCTTCACAAACCGTACGTCGTTGCCTCAGATGTGCAGGGATTGTCACCAGAAGACCCGCCAGACATCCCATTTTGACAGGAAACCACCGTCAAGCACGTCTACAGTGGTGCAGACAGCGTCTACGCTGGACGGCCATGCAGTGGGGACAAGTTCTATTCACTGACGAGTCTCGTTTTCACCTCAGCCACAGCGATGGATGAATTCGACCCGTTTGATAGTGGTAGAGGGAAATCTCAATGGACAGCGCTACTGCGATGAGATCATCGGGCCTGTTGTTTTACCGTTTTTGCGTTGTTATGGCCCAGGCATTACCTTTCAACATGACAACGCCCGGCCTCATATTGCTCGACTTGTTCAGGATTCTCTTAAAAAAAACTACGTGAATGTCATCCCCTGGCCGGCTCGCTCTCCTGATCTCTCACCAATCGAGCACATGTGGGATGAGATGGATCGGCGCCTTCGACGTCAACCACGTGTTCCACAGACACTACAGGAACTTCGAAACATGCTCCAGCAGATATGAACACATATCCAGATAGGTCCATTCCACGAGACGAAATGTGTTGCTTGCATCGCAACCAGAGGTTGATTTGTTAATTGACATTTTGGCATGTTCATGTGTTTTTTTTTATGAAATCAGGCATTTTCTGAAGTCAGTATGGCAAATTAAATCATTTGAACACTTACAGGAGTCTTTTATCTGTTGCAAACTGAGATTGTTTCAGATTTGGTAAAAAACATAACTTTGCAATAAATCTGACTCAATGTCACAGGAACTTTTGTTGTTCAGTATATAAACATATATAATACGTTGAAGTTGCCGTAAGACAGTATCACAGCTGACGATAGTAAGTGAAGCGGACACAAAATATTCAGTAACACGCCAAGTTTGCCAAAGTTTTACCCTCCTCCCTGGTGGCAGTTGGTCATTATCATAAGCTTCAGGGTTCACATTCTCTTGACCGATATTGTTCACAGAGGTATATTTCTGGACCAATTGACTTCCAGCTTTAAATATACTGAACCGCAAAAGAAACGTCACCCCAAGTAACATTCAAGTTGTCATTTGAATATCTGGGTAATTTTTGTCAAAGTTTCTAAAATTTAACATTACCTTGTCCGGAAAATTTGATGATAAAAAACCCCAGAGCAGATGACAATAAAACCGATCGCTCAAACGCATCACGACAACGGCCATGGTAACCCGATGCAGGTGAGTTCCGTGCAAATTGAAATGCACAGGCGTCCCCCCATTTCTTGCCCTATAAAAATCCACCCAGATCGGATAACATTCATTTGTTATTGAATTGCTACCACATGCCAAGATTGACAAGAAATCAGCGACACCAAGCCCTTGGACGATTGCAAGCTGGACAAACCAAGTCCACGTAAGGACCATATACAGGCTCCGGCAACGGTACCAGACCACCAACACTACAGATGACCGACCACGTAGTGGAAGACCAAGGGTCACCACCCGACGTCAGGATCGTCAGATTGTGCGACAGCATCTTCAAGATCGCTTTGTTATTGCTGCGGAAACTGCACGACAGGCCATGGGGACACACCAGCGACACATTAGTGCGGACACCGTCTGTCGACGATTGACGAGCAGACACCTCCACTGTCACAGGCCATACCGAGGACCCATTCTGACACCACGTCATCGCCGGGACCGTCTTCAGTGGGCAACACAGCACCAGCACTGGCGCGACCAGCAGTGGAGAAGAGTCCTCTTCTCACACGAGAGCCGTTACTGTATCTCAACAGCAGAGAGAGGGAGAGAGAGAGAGAGAGAGACTGGCGACGCCGTGGGGAACGTTATTCGGATGCTTATGTTGTTGAGAGAGACTCCGAGCATCATGGTGTGGAATTGGTCTTGCACAGATGGTCGGCCCTGTGGTCTTCCAGAACATCGGTCCAGGGAGAGGCAATGGTGTCACAGCAGCTCGGTACATTTATCAAGTCTTGAGACCACACGCCATTTGGCACGTCGCCGCACGTTTCCACACTGAGAGAGCAACAAGAGACTTCCTTCAGCAGAATGGCACCAGAACCATGCAGTGGCCTGCCCTCAGTCCCTATTTAAATCCTATTGAGCACCTGTGGGACGAGATTCAAAGAAGACTGGAGGACGTCCTATCAAGGCCGTCAACTGCAGCTGAACTGCGTCAGGCGTTCCACAGAGTGTGGGCTCAAGTGCATATTGCCTTCATCAACCGCCTCATCCATTCCATGTATCGACGTTGCACGGCAGTCATCAATGCACATGGCGGACACACGAGATACTGACTTGTGATGCCATTTCTTTAGAGACTAGTGTTGTGTTTCACTTTAAGAATATTTGACACTTTAATTTTAACCTTGATGATCAGTTTTGCCAAGTTTCGTCTTTTTAATATGTCTCAAAGTATGTTAACAGTGTTTGGACAAATATGGTTTCTCATATATCTGTCCATGGTGACGTTTTTTTGCGGTTCAGTATATTTGAGGGGGTATACAAAATTTGAGCCTAATATACGTACGTAACCTTTTATTGTGTTTACAGCTCAAACCACCTGTTCCATCCCTTCTCCAGGTCAGTTATTGTTGGGTTTCCACACTATATTTTACCACAACTGAAATACCACCTGCGCGTTGACAAAACATGTAATCTACTTAGGAATGTTTTCGTCTCAAATGGCATTTAATTAATCTAAAAATAGTTTTGTAGGTTTTAGTTCTCAGATTTTAGTTTTTCAGTACATAATGTTTGCAATATAGACCAATTGGCCTTTGTAAAGTTCCATCTTGTTGAAGGTGGATCGTCAGCGGGATTTATACTTGTAAGCATTGTTGGAAAATGATCACTTCATTAAAGATCATCTAAAATGGTTGAATGTCAGTGAAAGATCAAGGTGAGAGTATGTTCCTGTGGCAGGATGCAGATAGGCGTTAGAACCATCATTGAAGATGCATAAGTCATTGTGTTGAGAAATAATCTTTAATTACTTTTCAGTGTCTTGTGCTCAGAGACAGCAATGTTGATATTAACAAACTTCTCAATTTGACCAGATTGACGGATTGCTGTCTCTTTGCATATTCCACATGGAGAGACCCGGATCGAAGTTTGGTGACATTAATAACCTCTCTGAAGATGCCAACAATACCCTTGGAGACTGCAAACGGATTCAATTTGATGGGTTCCTTGTCACAAGCTTTAAAAATAAAAAAAACACGTGGCCAATAGTCAGATCATTTGGGTAAATTCTCTTCAAGCAAACATCATGGAAATGACATACCTATTCCAATGCTTAGGGCGTTCATAACAAACGTTTCAACATTGTTTTCAATGTTCCGTTGAACCTTTCAACTAATCCATTGCACATGGGGTGACAGGGTGTGGTAGTTAATTACTTCTGTGATAACAGTTTTCCGAACTCTTTCATAAAATCTGATGTAAACTGTGTACTCATATCTGTCAAGGTTTCCTTAGAAACTCCTACTCTACCGAAAATAGGTACTAGCGCGTCAGCGCTGTTGCTGTGTCAATATTCGCTGAGGGTATAGCTTCTCGATGACGGAGGGCATCGTCTACTTGTGTGAGAACATACCTGTTTTACCGATCTGTAATAGGATCCAGTGGTTCCACGAGATCCACGGCAACTCTTCCAAACTGCATTTCAATGCCCGGGGTACAATGGGTCTTATAATGCTTGCTGTAAAAGGCGACTATGCTTGTCGTAAGAGGCGACTATCGGGATCGGGTGGTCATACTCGCTGTCTTGGTTGATGCATGTCACCGATCCCAATTGCGTGGATCGATGCTCATGATATTAATCATTGGATTGTCTGGTCCAGACTCGATTATTTACAGACCGCCGTCATATAGCTGGAATATTGCTGAGTGCGGCGTCAAACAACAAACCAACCAACCAACCAACCTCTGGCTCCTGGAATACATCCTATGATGACACCATACAGTGGTATCAAACAACATTGCATCAACTTGGCCAGTACATTATGGTGTATTGAGATGAACTGTACAACCCGTGGCACTGTATTCAATACCATTTATGGCTGTGTACGTTCCTGTTCTGGTCTTGTCAATGGAATCTGGAAGAAAAACATGCTGTGGTACAACCACTATCACGGATAATACTGACCTCTTGACCTTTGTACTGTTACATACTGTCTTGGACTGTTTATTTTATACTGGGTTGTTGTGTGGTGCAACTTCTAACTTCCTTCTTGGCTATCTGTGATCTTTAATCAGAGAGATGTTTACCTTTCCTATAAGAAAGAAAACATTCACGTTGTGATAAAGAAACATAACTTGTACCCATAACCCGACCTTTTCCTTGGTTGTTTGGCTCCCTCTCTTTCTCTTCTTTCTCCTTCTGATACTCCCTTCCCTATCTTCTGTCTCCTTCTGATATTAACAATACTAAGTCATCCGTCAACTTCTAAGTAATGCCTATCAAACAATTTATCCTTCTGATATTCCCTCTCTTTCTCTTCTTTCTCCTTCTGATTTTCCTTGTTTCTCTTCTTTCTCCTTCTGATATTCCCCCTTTCTCCTTCTGATATTCCCCCTTCCCCTCTTTCTCCTTCTGATATTCCCTCTCTTTTTATTCTTTCTCCTTCTGATTTTCCTTTTTTGTCTTCTTTCTCCTTCTGATATTCCCCCTTTCCCCTCTTTCTCCTTCTGATATTCCCTTTCCCCTTTCTCCTTATGATTTTCCTTTTTTCTCTTCTTTCTCCTTCTGATATATCCTCTTTCCCCTCTTTCTCCTTCTGATATTCCCTCTCTTACCGTTCAATGCGTCTTTGTTCCTTCCACGTCTCTCTGTTCGTCTACGAACTGCTTGAGGTACGTACCCTCTAATCCAACAGTTTGACCAAAAGCAACAACTTTCTTAATATTCAAGTTTCCATATTAGCTGAATGATGAGACCAGTACGACATCGTGCAACACTTTTAATAAGTACCCGGATCCTCCTCCATGAAATGTTACATGATGTGCACTAGAGGAAGCAGAAATGACAGAACCCTTATGTAATACTAATCTAATACTCAACAGCTAAATGCTACTATTACACTACTACTAAGACACTACTAAGACACACTACTAACACCAACTAATTATACTCTTATTAAAGACTATACACTAAATTACACACAAGGTTATACACTAATACTGGGGCTGTGGGGTAGCGTGGTGGTTAAAGTGTTAGCTCGTCACGCCGAAGACACGGTTCGATTCCCCACTTGGGTACAACGTGTAAAGCCCATTTCTGGTGTCCCCCGTAGTATTATTGCTGGAATATTGCTAAAAGCGGCGTAAAACAATACTCACTCACTCACTCTACTCCAATCCTTCTTATTACATACTATATATGTACACATACCAATACTGGTAGATCAACTACAATTACATACAACAGTATATCTACAATGCAATCAAAGAGGTTCAGGTATAAAACCTATCACATGGTATTTCACATCACAATAACACAGTGATAAATGTCTACACAGACATGTAGAAGGGAATCTTCCGACGACAAAAAATAGTTCTAGTCTATCATGACACAGTATGAATGTTAATGACACAGATAGTCATTTGCTAATTGTCCTCCACGACAAACATTGGGCAAGTTAGATTGACCTTAGTCAATATATTGTCTATAATGACAACAGTTCATATCGAAGGGTGTGGAGATACAGCGTTAGTGACTACTGCATTTACTCACTACACTCTTGATACAACACTTAGGAGTCACGTCTATATTGGACACAGCAACGTTGTGGTAGCTCATGTCTGCCTTCTCTCAGACGCTCCCCCCGCTACACGTCTTGGTGCATATCAACTTGTCCACAGGTTGGGACGAAACGACGTTTGTTTGTTTGTTTGTTGTTTATCGCCACACTCAGCAATATTCAAGCCATATGACGATGGTCTGTAAATAATCGAGTCTGCACCAGACAATCCAGTGATTGATGTTATGAGCATCGATCCACGAAATTGGGATACAATGACATGCATCGACCATGTCAGCGAGCCTGACCACCCGATCCCGTTAGTGACTCTCACGACAAGCATAGTCGCCTTTTATAGCAAGTATTGGTCGGTTGCTGATGGCCTGTTCTAACCCGGATCTTCACAGGTGCCTGTATGACATTTACAGTGCGATATAAGAAGATATATTTAGAAGTAGGATGAGTGATTGAGTGATTTGGGTTTAACGCCGCTTTTAACAGTATTCCAGTTATATCACGGCGTGTCAGCTTAATGGTTGGAGGAAAGCCCGAAATGATGCAGGTCTCAGACGTTTACCACTTCGATGAACCCCACGGGCACGGGTATGGTACTGACAAACCCAGAAACATAAAAGGGGCGAATTGGGATTCGAACCCACTATCATTGGGTTCTGGTGTGCCAGAAGGGACGCAACTCTGCACAGCGAATCGCAGCGCCATGGACGACTGTGTCACCCGTGCCCCAAAGAAATAGGATGAAATCTGAGATACAGGATGAAATATGATATGTGATATTGCGATACAGGGTGATACATTGAGAAATAGGATGAAATATTGAGAGTGATCATGATATATTTTGGACTTTCTCTTTCAGGTTGCTGTCTGGGTGATATAATGTACTTAATGACAAATAGAACAAGGATGTGAATTGAGACTGTATATATGTCTGCCAAGAAGATATGTATGGTGATAAACATGATTACTAGCTATCTGATCAAACAACAGCCAACTGACGTGAAGCTCATCTTGATATTATTTATTAGTCATACATACTTCATCTGAAGTGCGACAGACCGGCGTGTGTTGCTATCGGTGACGCCTAAGAGGGCTTTTTCTCCAAGGACATGAGACCCTGTACCAATATCACCTACTTGCAGGGTGCATAGAACTGTTGCAAAGTAGGTGAATGATTTGTCCGCTAGCAACCAATTTAATAATTTTGAATTTGAGTTTGTTTTTAAGGAGGCTGCGTTAAGTGGTTACTCGTACTCATATACCCATATATTGAGATGTGTCACAGCGTCATGGCTCTATAGTGTATCGGGTTCGGGGAAAGGGTTAGTTTAGCAATGTATCTAGATGTTTTGGGTTTAGTATTTGGACAATAAAGTTTAATGTGCAAGCGTCCATCAGGATGACACATGCTATCCATTTCAAAAGATAGATACACAACGACGGGGCGACAGTCTTTAGCTGAACATTGAAGGCACGCATATATCTGGTTGTTGTGTTAGCATGATCAGCGCCAAGGATGTACGCGTAAAAGTATGTTCCATGGATAAAGTAGTGAAATGAGTATGTTAAAAGTATTATTGATGGAGCACTGCAAGGTCCATAATGAGGATGACTCCACTATCCAGGGTCTCATCCAAAGGATGGAAGCCCTTTCGTATGTCTATATGATCGCCAAGCTAGCGATGATATTTAATCACACGCTGAACGACTTTGAAATATCTGTTTGTTTGTCGCACTACACATTTATAGATATAACAGCATAGCGTGGCGTGAGTCAGTTACATCTGAACAGTGGTGAGATAACAGGGACATATATAAGCCTATTTCACTCCTCGTTCCGCCTCTCTGCCACCGTCACCGTGGAGAAGCAAAGGTATATGTAGCTCACCTGCATCTAGTGGGGGCTGTATATCTGGTACAGCTTCTCAATGTATCATTGTTTTGAAAGCATGGTACTCTTGTTTTCTAGATTTACATTTTCTAAAATTTGTCAGTTTGTTTGTGAAATTCCTCATTTTGGTACTTATACTTTGCCACTCACAAGCCTCAATCTCGCGCATCAAGTTCAAGTTATTGAGTGAGAGAGTTGGGTTTATCAATCATTTTAACAGTATTTCAGATATATCACGGCGTGTCAGCCTAATACGGAATGATTGAGTTGGGTTTAAAGAAACGTTTAACAGTATTTCAGATATATCAGGGCGTGTCAGTCTAATGTGAAGTGACAAAGTAGACACAATTTATGGATAACAACCTCTTAAATTGCTGTAAAGGCGACGTTTCGGTATAGAAGATAATTCGTGAATACACTCTGAAGATACTCGGTCCTGTGAGATCGGACATGACCAGTGATTCCAAACATACCTTGTCTCTCAGTGGGTCTCCATACTATTACATTTGACAGATGCTGGGTCAGCGATATCAAATCCTAAGATAATTCATGCGATTTAATCTGGTACATTTTACCTTTATATAATTATGGCATAAGCCTGCGGTGTAGTTTAGATGCAGGGCATTGGGTTATAAATACCTCACAAGTCAATCAGATTCGTAACATATCAAATGGGTCCATGGTAAGGTAAATTTAAAACAGAAATAATATTTTTCAGTTATCCGACAATCCAAGATGGCGAAGTACCAAAAGTACATTGATGCAAGTCGTAAAGGGATCAAGTTCATGGCTGACAACCTGGACGAAAATGGTCAGTTCACTGGGGAGGATGTCAGGTACGACATCGACTCCATGTACAAACTGCCCAACCAACTACTCCTCGATGGCAGACCGAGAGAGGCCAACCGACTGCTCAACAATCTGAAGAAGAACTTCTTGCAGCAAAACGGAGACTTTCTGTCTTTTCCGGAGAAAACCGGTTGGGAGCGGAAAACGAGTGACTGGCACGTGACCTATAACTGGCCATACGTGAACGCTTGGATTTGTATGGCTGCCCAGAAGGCGGGGAGATTCGACATTTCATTCCCATCCTTCAAGTACGTTCATTCTATTCATTCTTTGTGTGACCCGTGTAGATCCGAGGCAGAAAAGGTCTTCAGCAACTCATGCTTGCCGTAAAAGGCGACAATGCTTGTCATAAAAGGCGCCTAAAGGGATCGGGTGGTCAGGCTCGCTGACTTGGTTGATGCATGTCATCGTATCCCAACTACGTGGATGGATGATCATAATGTCCATCATTCAATTGTCTGGTCCAGACTCGATTATTTACAGTGCCACGTTAAACAACAAACAAACAAACATTCTTTGTGTGTTGTCCTTGACTTACATGTTCAGGATCCTAATGACGTAATTAACGTGTAAACAGCCTCGACAGACTAAAATGGCCTATACAAATGCCACAACGTGTCTTCGATTCTATATAAGAAACCCAATCCGAACTAGAGGTAGTTACCGAAGCATCTTCAAGGTACATGCAAAGGTTATTATTTCATGCCCTGAAAGCTCGTTAACTCGAAATTCTATAACTCGATATACAGTCGCAAAGAATCTATATTGACTCCTTGTTAAAAAATGTGGTCACTCTGTTTATCTCGAAATGCGGATAACTCGACATCCTTTCTACGATCTTCAGAACTTTGAGCTGACGTACTTTCGCTGTATTATAAGCCCAAGGAATGTTTGATTATTCTTATCTATCAATAACCGGTTTCAACTTATCTCAGACAAAATGTCATTATACAATATGTGCAATATGTCAAAACTGACACTCTGACTAGTCCTTATTCTCATGTTATAATCTCACCGGACTAAACCTTCGGTCCCACGGACGTCCGGTGTCAACACAAAAGGGAGTGAGTGGGTATGGTTTTACGCCGCTTTTATCAATATTTCAGCAATATCACGGTTGGGGACAACAGTAATGGGCTTCACACATTGTACCCATGTCGGGAATCGAACCTGGGTCTTCGGCGTGACGAGCGAACGCCTTAACCGCTAGGCTACCCAACACAAAAATTCCCCCCTAAAGATCCGGGTTAGAACGGCTCTTCAGCAGCCCATGCTTGTCATAAGATGCGACTAAAGGGATCGGGTGGTAAGGCTCGGTGATTTGGTTGATCATGTCATGATGTCAATCACTGGAATGTCTGGTACAGACGTGATTATTTATAGACCGTCGTCATACAGCTGGAACATTCCCGAGTGCGGCGTTTAACAACAAACAAACAAACAAACACCAAAACACCTACTGTTTTGTGAGGGCGGTGGGGTAGCCAGGTGGCTAAAGCGTTTGCTCGTCACGCCAAAGATCCGGATCCGATATGTGACATTGGTACAATGTGTGAAACCCATTTCTGGAATCTTGAATTAATATTGCTAAAACCATAGTCACTTACTCACTAAGTCACTAGACTAGTGATCAAAACGTTTGCGTTCCGAAGGCAGGTTTCGATACCCCGGCGAAGACCCAGGTTTGATTCCCGACATAGGTACAATGCGTTTGGTCCATTTCTGGTGTCCCCCACCGTGACATTACTGGAATGTTGCCAAAAGCGGCATTAAACCATACTCACTCACTCGCTCTCTTCAGCTATCTGAAGACGTTCTGGAACCCAAATCTGGGAGCGTTCAACTGGTGTGAGCCGTACGACGCAGCCAAAGAGGGGAAAGGCGTGGACCAGTCCAGCTGCATCTTCCTCAACTCGCACCTGGGCTTCACCTGCCTCTACTTCGGAGGTAGGTGGGCACTCAGTGAACCTGGGCCTGCTAGTTACTGCTAACCTGATAGAACTGAGCGAGCCCAATCTCATTAAAATCAGACCTTAGTTCTTGCTACCGCTGAACAAAGATCTAAGGACAACCCATTACGGGTCACGTGAGAACGGGATATAACCATCAAATAAGATGGAATCGCTTGCAAAGTATTTCTATAGCTATATTCCTGTAGGGAGTCCTGATCAGAATGGATTCCTGGTATCCTATGTTTGTCGAGCTTGTCAAATGGCAGGGCTCGGACTAGGTAGATGGTGTCACATCGTACCCGGAATGTCTGATCGTTGCTCATGCTCTCCGTCGCTTGTTCTCCTTGTCCATACTCGCCTGTTTACAGGCCACTTTGATATAACTTGCATAGTGCTGAGTGCGGCATTAAACAACATTCCCTCAATTTCTCACTTACTGCATATTCGTCATAACTCATTGTTATTTTTATCATTATCATTATGCTCACAAAATAGGCGAGGCGGTCGGGTAGCCTAGTGGTTAAAGCGTTTGCTCGTCGCTCGCCCGAAGACCCGGGTTCGATTCCCGTCATGGGTACTGTTTGAAGCCCATTTCTGGTGTCCCCCCCCGCCGTGATATTGCTGGAATATTGCTAAAAGCGGTGTAAAACCATATTCACTCACTCACTATCAATAGCATTACGCTCACAAACCAGGCGAGGCGGTCGGGTAGCCTAGTGGTTAAAGCGTTCGCTCGTCGCTCGCCCGAAGACCCGGGTTCGATTCCCGACATGGGTACAATGTGTGAAGCCCATTTCTGGTGACACCCGCCGTGATATTGCTGGAATATTGCTAAAAGCGGCGTAAAACCATATTCACTCACTCATTATCATTATCATTACGCTCACAAACCAGGCGAGGCGGTCGGGTAGCCTAGTGGTTACAGCGTTCGCTCGCCCGAAGACCCGGGTTGGATTCCCGACATGGGTGCAATGTGTGAAGCCCATTTCTGGTGTCCCCGCCGTGATATTGCTGGAATATTGCTAAAACCATATTCACTCACTCACTATCAATAGCATTAGGCTCACAAACCAGGCGAGGCGGTCGGGTAGCCTAGTGGTTAAAGCGTTCGCTCGCCCGAAGACCCGGGTTGGATTCCCGACATGGGTACAATGAAGCCCATTTCTGGTGATATTGCTGGAATATTGCTAAAACGGCGTAAAACCATAGTCACTCACTCACTCACTCACTCACTCACTCACAAACCAGGCATTACACAATGATTCCAATAATCGATGTCCGAATACGCACAGATCTGGACAAAGCGAGATCAACTGGGGATGCTATCATCAAAGCGTTTGACGGTCAGCCCAACCTTGACGAAGGCCTGTACATGAAGATTTCAGGCGACAAGGGCGAGGTAGTCACCGAAGGCTGGGGCGAGGATCCCAAGAAGACGCTCTTCTTCGTCGTCAAGAGGAAGGTAGGGGGTCAGATGTACTGGCAGCTCGGTTATCCGATCATATTCCTGTACAAGCTGCACCTGGCGACGGGAGAACAGCGCTACCTCGAGTACTCCAAGAAGGTCGCCGACTTTGCCCACTCCTGCCATAGCGACGTCCTCACCTACGACAAGAGCCACAAGGTGATGTACGGGGCGGGGCTTCTTGCAGCGGCCACAAAGGAGGAGAAGTATAAAAAGATGGCGGAAACCATCGCAGACAGCATCCTCGGTCATCAGGGGAAAGATGGACGCTGGCTGCCCGAATGCCCAATTCTGGACATATTTGATCAGACATCAGAAAATGCGGGCTGGTACAGAGAAATGTTCGTGGAATTCGACGCGTTTGAGCAGGATTAGAAGGTTAACGTTGAACAGTTGTGTTGTGTTCGACGCGTTTGAGCAGGATTAGAAGGTTTACGTTGAACAGTTGTGTTGTGTTCGACGCGTTTGAACAGGATTAGAAGGTTTACGTTGAACAGTTGTGTTGTGTTCGACGCGTTTGAGCAGGATAAGAAGTTTTACGTTGAACAGTTGTGTTGACATGTTGTTATTTTCAATTTCTTTCTCAGAAAGGGTAAAAAAGAATTGAGAACATGTAGGAACATAACCCAAATGCGTATTTTCAGCATTCAATTTACGCTCTTGTTTTTAATATAATGTCATGTTATGACAATCTTTTTCATCAGTTCGTGTGTATACTTGATTGACACATTATCATGTGATTGATAATGTGATGCTGTCCTGTATATGACCTTACATGTGCCCAATAAATCCTCGCTTCACATATTTGCTAGGATATGTATTTTACGAAACTATATACTCTCTCTGTACAATAATATTTATTGACTTACAGGGCACGGGTGGCCCAACCATCTAACTATCGCTTCGTTAGTTGCACTTGAGAGGCTGGAGACAGAAAGTTGGTTACCCGTTTTCCAGTAGCATGTTTCCAATTCGTTTAATGCGCCATAGTGCAGAGTTGCGTCCCTTAGTCGTGCCAGGATCCAATGATCGTGTTCGAATCCCAACTTCCCCGATTATCATGCTTGGTTTGTCAACACGACATCTGTGCTAAAACTCGTCTAAGACTAGGGCCCACTTGCACAAAACCATCTTAGCGCTACGGCTATCGTAATTCTATGTTTGGGAGTTAGAGCTACGATTGCTTTGCGCAAGTGTACCTTGGTCGAGTCTGGCTTTGTTCCAACAACAACCCCCAACATTATACACGTTTACTTGCAATATAATGAAGTAATTAACAGTACAGTAGGCCACACCGTGCCATACCTTGATCATCTGGTATGCGTTCCTCCTGTAAGTTGTCCTTATCCAAGTAGCTGCCGCATTAAAGGTCAGAATGATATATGGGTATCTGTGTTAATATCTCTGTTTATGCAAGACACGAGGCTAGAACATGAACATTCGCATGAGTGAAAATATCGTTATCTGAACTGAAAGGTGGGCGAACACAATTGTCTGGTTGCGTGTCTACTTTCCTTGCGTGTGGCCCAGTTATTTGACATTACCAGTTAGTGTGGTTTATGATGTATACAAACGGAATAAAGTAACCATGCTTCATAATAAGGTCAATAACTATAAGCAAACTACGTTTATAACAAACACGCTTATAACGAAATGACGGATATAACGAACTATTTCTTGGTCCTGTCCAGGTGCTGTATGTATGCCGTATATATGTTTATAACAAACTACAGTTATAACGAATTATAATTAGTGGTCCCTTTGAGTTCGTTATAACCGTATTTTACTGTATATATAACAAAAGTCAACAAACAATAACAAACACGCTTAAAACGAACTGACGGATATAACGAACTTATTTTGAGTCCTGACCATTTGTTGTATATATGCTGTATGTATGCTTATAACGAACTACGGTTATTACAAATTAAAGTTAGTTGTCCCCTCGAGTTTCGTTATAACCGTAGTCTACTGTATATTTATTCTGAAATTGAATAATGCAACTTTCAATTAGGAGATAAACCTACTGTGTTTTAAAATTTGATGTAGCCCCACTGTAGAATAGATACCTCTTTATTATAATTTTGAACCGAGCGCTTTAGAATGGATACCTCTTAATTATAAGTTTGAACCGAGCGCTTTGACTGCAACAACGCTTTGAAAACGGCGGTCTCTTGCAACGCATAATAACACAGGTGCACAGTGGCGCCCTCGACCTGTCAGGTTATTGTGTCATAAGGATGTATTGTGAAACATCCGTGTTACTTTAAGAATTAATAAAAACAAACGAGTTCTACTAAATAAGACATATTTCCATATCATAAATTAATGACGACCCAGTACAGTTACCAGAATAAAAAAATTAAAAATATTTTGAATAGACGACTGAAGCCAGTCTAGCGTTGGCCCTGTCTGTACTGTGCCATGTTTATCGGCTGTGAGTAACCTTGGTCTACCCATTGATAGATAACGCGTTATCTCTGCATGACACTGCTAAAAAAACTTACTTTCACCTTGATCTACATTGACTTGATTGCTTAAAAATATTGGACATTATGTCAAAGTCGATCAGGGAGTTTATTTACTACAAACAATTTAATTGTTTGTTGTTTAACGCCACACTCAGCAATAGTCTAGCTATATGACGCGGCCTGTAAATAATCGAGTTGGGACCAGACAATCCAGTGATTGGCATCATCAGCATCAGGCCGATTTGAACCTGGATATTTTGCCAAGTCCGTAACTAGTGTGGCAAACATACTCTGAATATTGATGAGTGAATTGGGTTTATCTTTGCTTTGAACAGTATTACCGTTATATCATGGCGTGCCAGCTTGATGTTGGAGGAAGGTCCGAAGTAGTGTCTTCTACATATTGGGGGAACCCATGCACACTGTTGTAGTGCAGACAAACAAATATAATCAGGGCGAACCGGGATAGAAACCTGAAATGATGGGTTTCTGGCATGACGAGGGAACGCAACTCTGCTCAGTGATTTCCTTTTGGTAACAGAAGGTAGTTACGTGTATTGAAGGAGGACTATGGCCCCCTTGTCTCGGGGTCCTTTCCGGTCTGGGTCATGCAGTCGTAATAAGTATGGTACATGTAAAATTCAAATTGGTTTTGCACACAAACGAAATGGAGTTTGGCTGACGTTTGGAGTCCAACTTCCTTGGACTGTGAAATGTCTGACCATACAACCTCCTTTAAATGTTCACGATAATCCACATTCCCGGTTGACGAGTACTGGTGGAAGTCTAGTTGATACTGAAGATAGTACTTTCCTAACAATACACTATCACCGCGAGATGACAAACAACAAATAAACGTTTTGGTTTTGAGTGAGTGAGTGAGTTGGGTTTAACGCCGCTTTTAACAGTATTCCAGTTAAATCACGACGTGTCAGCTTAATGTGTGAGGAAAGCCCGAAGTGATAATGGTCTCAAACATTTACCACTTTGGTGAAACCCACGAGCACGGGTATGGTGCTTACAAACCTAGAAACATTTTTGGGGCGAAGATAATTGGGTTTTGAGCCATGGTGTGTATACCTGCACGTAGATAGATAAGATTCAATTCACTGAATAAAAGAACAAAAGTGGCGTTCGTGACAAAGTCTACAGTGATTCATTCTGAGCTGAGATGTCTCACGAACCCTTCACAAAAGTCGGGGTCAAGGTGGAGATCCTTGAGGTACTCCAACATCTGTGAAGGAATAGTCTAGTTGAATGTGTTCTCCAGTTCTCCTTCGCCTGCGTCACTTTACGTGTCAACCAGTTTATGCCGTATATATTTTTATAACAAACTACACTTATAACGAATTAAAATTAGTGGTCCCTTTGAGTTCGTTATAACCGTAGTTTACTGTATATATGATACAAGACAACAAACAATGAAGATTCGTAAATATAAAAATACAATGTCAGATGTGACTCGCCGGTTGAAGGGTGATGCATGACCCAGCCCTGACAAAAACATTACACACCATGCCTACTATATAGTCCAGTCAGACAAGGGTAAGTGCATGTCAGACCTACATTTTGATCCTCCCCAAACAGGAAAAACCCATGTCAGGCCTACAATATGGTCCTCCCCAAACAGGGAAAACCCGCGTCAGGCCTACAATATGGTCCTCCCCAAACAGGGAAAGCCCATGTCAGGCCTACAATATTATCCTCCCCAAACAGGGAAAGCCCACGTCAGGCCTACAATATGGTCCTCCCCAAACAGGGAAAGCCCATGTCAGACCTACAATATGGTCCTCCCCAAACAGAGAAAGCCCATGTCAGGCCTACAATATGATCCTCCCCAAACAGAGAAAGCCCATGTCAGGCCTACAATATGGTCCTCCCCAAACAGGGAAAGCCCATGTCAGGCATACAATATGATCCTCCCCAAACAGGGAAAGCCCATGTCAGGCATACAATATGATCCTCCCCAAACAGGGAAAGCCCATGTCAGGCATACAATATGATCCTCCCCAAACAGGGAAAACCTATGTCAGGCCTATAATATGATCCTCTCCAAACAGGGAAAGCCCATGTCAGGTCTACAATATGATCCTCCCCAAACAGGGAAAGCCCACGTCAGGTCTACAATATGATCCTCCCCAAACAGGGAAAGCCCATGTCAGACCTACATTATGATCCTCCCCGAACACGGAAACCCATGTCAGGCCTACAATATGGTCCTCCCCAAACAGGGAAAACTCATGTCAGGCCTACAATATGGTCCTCCCCAAACAGGGAAAGCCCATGTCAGGCCTACAATATGATCCTCCCCGAACAGGGAAAACCCATGTCAGGCCTACAATATGGTCCTCCCCAAACAGGGAAAGCCCATGTCAGACCTACAATATGATCCTCCCCAAACAGGGAAACCCATGTCAGGCCTACAATATGGTCCTCCCCAAACAGGGAAAGCCCATGTCAGACCTACATTATGATCCTCCCCGAACAGGGAAAACCCATGTCAGGCCTACAATATGGTCCTCCCCAAACAGGGAAAGCCCATGTCAGACCTACATTATGATCCTCCCAAAACAGGGAAAGCCCACGTCAGGCCTACAATATGGTCTAGCCACACAGGGAAAGCCCATGTCAGGCCTACAATATGGTCCAGCCAGACAGGGTCAGTGCATGTCAACCATACGATACGATCCCGACGCAATAATGTCTACAAGAATGAAACATTTATTCAGTTTTACCAATGGCTGAGCACAATTTTGAAAATAAATAATCAAGTGTAAATGTTTCAGGAATAGTCATACCATTTTGACAAGTTGCAGAGATTGTTTCACAATGATATGGATGCCAAATTCTGATAAAAAGAAGTCCTATGAGGCATACATTCACCTTTAACGACTTTGAGCCAATTCCAAACCTCATGCTAATGGATTTGACGTCATCAAGTGAACAGCGAACTGTTGGTGAACTTGAATACATGACACCTTTTTTTATAGATAGCAACTTCTTTTATTCTTTGTCACGACGTTTCAGAGCGACTTCTTGCGCCTTCACCAAGTGAATGCATATTAAAGATATGGTGAACTGTTATAAACATCGCTAGGATTAATTGTTGAGGACAATACACCATAAACACCTGAGAAATGTAATATTAAAAACTGAGAAATGTAATTTTAAGATCTTTGATAGGATTCCAGCTCGACGGATATCTCTCTCATCCAGCCAATGTTCTCGGCAGTCTGGTCGAAGCGCTCCAGTATCGGGGAGGTGGACAGAAACATGCCGCTCTCTGTTCTCGTAGACATGATAAAGTCAGATATCCTTGTAGCCATGGTGGCATACTTCTTTTCCTTGGTGATGGCGGCCACGAGTGATGCTCCGTATGCAACTTTGTGACTTTTGATAAAGGTGTAGAGCGACTCTCCACACGAGTAGGCGAAGTCAAGATAGCTTCTGGCTCCTTCCAGGTAACGCTTTGTACCTGCAGTGAGATGAGTTCAGTTAGATTAATATCTTCATTAAAGTTTCTTCATGAAGCAATTCCACTCAGAAACAAAATATAAACAAAGAGGACCGATCATGTTATATATCCTTCGCACAGTTGGTATGTTCTTTCAAGAGAGCACCCCACCAAGGATTAATTATAGCGAATTTTCACCGTTATTTTTCGAAGGTTCATAATTTTCGTAATGATTTCCCTATCGCGCGATTATATTTATCCCGCATCATACGAGTCGACCAACACGACGCCAGAACGCTGCAATTTGTATGATGCGTCTTTCTCTGGTCTAATAACACATTTTTTCCTTACTTACATAACTTTTATTTTGAAGATATTACTCTATAAACATAACCAAATAACTATATTTCTGTGTTTTGCGAGTTCATATTTCATTACGTTCGATACATAACATATTGGAAATACGAACTTGAGTTAGCCAGCAAGATTGCAGGAAACCCAGGCTGTACTTACCGGTGGCAAGATAGAGTTTAGCCAGCAAGATTGCAGGAAACCCTAGCTGGACTTACCGGTGGCAGGGTAGAACGTATCCAGCACAATTGCAGGAAATCATAGCTGTAATTTCCGGTAGACAGGTAGCGTTTAGCTAGCAAGATTACAGGAAACCCTAGCTGGACTTACCGGTGGCAAGGTAGAGTTGAGCCAGCAAGATTGCAGGAAACCCTAGCTGGACTTACCGGTGGCAGGGTAGAACGTATCGAGCACAATTGCAGGAAATCATAGCTGTAATTTCCGGTAGACAGGTAGCGTTTAGCTAGCAAGATTACAGGAAACCCTAGCTGGACTTACCGGTGGCAAGGTAGAGTTGAGCCAGCAAGATTGCAGGAAACCCAGGCTGTACTTACCGGTGGCAGGGTAGAACGTATCGAGCACAATTGCAGGAAATCATAGCTGTAATTTCCGGTAGACAGGTAGCGTTTAGCTAGCAAGATTACAGGAAACCCTAGCTGGACTTACCGGTGGCAAGGTAGAGTTGAGCCAGCAAGATTGCAGGAAACCCTAGCTGGACTTACCGGTGGCAGGGTAGAACGTATCGAGCACAATTGCAGGAAATCATAGCTGTAATTTCCGGTAGACAGGTAGCGTTTAGCTAGCAAGATTACAGGAAACCCCAGCTGTACTTACCGGTGGCAAGATAGAGTTGAGCCAGCAAGATTGCAGGAAACCCTAGCTGGACTTACCGGTGGCAGGGTAGAACGTATCGAGCACAATTGCAGGAAATCATAGCTGTAATTTCCGGTAGACAGGTAGCGTTTAGCTAGCAAGATTACAGGAAACCCTAGCTGGACTTACCGGTGGCAAGGTAGAGTTGAGCCAGCAAGATTGCAGGAAACCCAGGCTGTACTTACCGGTGGCAGGGTAGAACGTATCGAGCACAATTGCAGGAAATCATAGCTGTAATTTCCGGTAGACAGGTAGCGTTTAGCTAGCAAGATTACAGGAAACCCTAGCTGGACTTACCGGTGGCAAGGTAGAGTTGAGCCAGCAAGATTGCAGGAAACCCTAGCTGGACTTACCGGTGGCAGGGTAGAACGTATCGAGCACAATTGCAGGAAATCATAGCTGTAATTTCCGGTAGACAGGTAGCGTTTAGCTAGCAAGATTACAGGAAACCCTAGCTGGACTTACCGGTGGCAAGGTAGAGTTGAGCCAGCAAGATTGCAGGAAACCCAGGCTGTACTTACCGGTGGCAGGGTAGAACGTATCGAGCACAATTGCAGGAAATCATAGCTGTAATTTCCGGTAGACAGGTAGCGTTTAGCCAGCAAGATTACAGGAAACCCTAGCTGTACTTACCGGTGGCAAGGTAGAGTTTAGCCAGCAAGATTGCAGGAAACCCTAGCTGGACTTACCGGTGGCAAGATAGAGTTTAGCCAGCAAGATTACAGGAAACCCTAGCTGGACTTACCGGTGGCAAGATAGAGTTTAGCCAGCAAGATTGCAGGAAACCCCAGCTGATAGAAGAGATTAGGTGACTCCTTCCGCTTGATCCGGAAGAAGACAGTCTTGTCTTCGGGCCAACCGGATCTGATTAGTTGACCACTGCTGTCCATCTTCATCAGGAACTCCTCGTCCAGGTTAGGTTGGATGTCCATGAATCGGATCAGAGTGTCGCCAGTGCTGCAGGCTACCTCCATATCTAGCGGGAATAAGGCAAGGAATAGAATGTTGGACAGAATGGAATTAGCGTTGGAGTCATGGTTTCACCATCAAAGTCATGGTTCAAAGTGCCTCCTTACTCACTGACACTTACGTTGTAATGGATGCTACTGGTAGAGCTGGACGTGCTTAGACCTTTCGCGATCACCTGGCGTATCACTATTTTCCAGAGTTCCTTTCTTTTATTTTGCATCTCAACCTTTAACGCCCCATGGAAATTGTTTCGGTAGATATTCAAGGCTGGTTATTCTCTGGCGTTTTGAATTCATATCATTGAAGCTTATTGATATCGAATACCACCAGAATGTTCAAAATGGGGATATTTCAAAACGGATTGTTGTAATTTTGTAATATTTCCAAAGAAAATGATTATGGGTTTACGTTTAGAAAAGATGAAGCCATAGTAAGGTATCACAAGGCATGGTTACAATTACTTACTAATAACACTTCAAACAAGGACATTAATCAGTGTAGCTTCTCGCCAATATAATCCAATAATAATACATGTAAACTATAAACTGATAAATGAGTGTTATTTGTAATCAACCTTGCATTCTCTCATGACAATAAGAATACCCAGGATTTGAAATAGACATGAATTTTGCTATATTTTGAATTGACATCAAAAAGAAAGAGAGAGAAATGTTTATATCTAAAATAACGTAATGATAAATAAGAACAGGTAATGTATACGTATATTCTCGGATATAACGATCTCCGGGCCCGACTAATGACGTCCCTTTTTAAACACGTCATAGAGTGAGTGGAAAAGTATTGTTTTACGCCGCTTTTAGCAATATTCCATCAATATCACGGCGGAGGGCACCAGAAATGGGCCTCACACATTGTACCCATGTCGGGAATCGCACCCGGGTCTTCGGCGTGACGAGCGAACGTTTTAACGCTAGGCTACACGACCGCCCAAACACGTCAGAGAACCAACCTCCACAGAAGAGTGCCGTGTATCCAAGATGCCCACACATGAAAGCACAGAGGCTCTGTTCTAGTGTGTCCACGTCCGGGTTATAGGGCTGATTCCAAAGGAAGCCCTTCTGTACAGGGTCATAGAAGGTCCTGATGTAGTTGAAGGCTGGGACGGAGATGTCGAACCTGCCACCCCTCTGAGCAGCCACCGCGATCCACCCGTTGATATAGGGCCAGTTGTATGCAAGGAGGGGGTTGCAGCATTTCCTTTCCCATCCCTTCTTCTTGGGGTAGGAGTAGAAGTCACCGTTAGGTTGGAGGACGTTCTTCTTCACGTGGTCAAAGATCTTGTTGGCGATTTCTTGCTTGCCCCACAAGAGGAGTTGTGTTGGTAGTTTGTAAAGGGCAGAGAACTCCCCTTTAAGTTCTTCTTGTTGATAGAGAGCGTTCTCGTCCATCTGGGAAATAAGGCAGTTGACTGCCTTCAGACTAGCATCCCGGTATTTCTGAGTGTCCATGATTGGCTGGAACATAGTGTATTGTCATGAACATAACAAGTATTCTAAGATTGGTTTGTTTGTTGTTTATTTGTTGTTTAACGCCACACTCAGCAATATTCCAGCCTTATGACGCCGGTCTGTAAATAATCGAATCTGGACCAGACAATCCAGTGATTGACATCATGAGCATCGATCCTAGCAATTGGGATACGATGGCATGCATCAACCATGTCCGCGAGCCTGACCACCCGATCCCGTTAGTCGCCTTTTTACGACAAGCACAGTCGCCTTTTACGGCAAGCATGGGTTGCTGAAGACCTATTCTACCCCGTAACTTCCTGGGTCCCTCTAAGAGCAAAGGTCACATTTGTATATATCTTTGGCAGGACAAATGTTCTTTGTCTCTGTCATGATTTAGAAAAAAATAAAACATAAAAGGGGAATTAAGCACAAAATCATGTCAACATGAAAAAGGTTCGTTTATAGTCCGTGTTGGCTTCTACAACACGTCTGCTGAAGTACCATTTTATTTATGGTGTGTCACCTACGACCTGATTTTACTATCACTAATTTTACCATGTATACTCTACATGAACGTACTCTTGATAAACTGTCTCAAATCTCAACATATATTTCAAGGATAAAGGACATCTGTCTTGAGTTCTGTGTGACCTGCCAATACCCGGATAAAGGACAGTTGTCCTCACTACCGTATGGCCTACCGATGCCCAGATAAAAGGCACCTGTCTTCAGTGTCGCGTATCCCACCAATACCTGGATAAAGGGCACCTGTCTCCAGTACCTTGTGGCCTGCCAATACCTGGATAAAGGGCACCTGTCTCCAGTACCTTGTGGCCTGCCAATACCTGGATAAAGGGCACCGGTCTCCAGTACCTTGTGGCCTGCCAATACCTGCATAAAGGCACCTGTCTCCAGTACCTTGTGGCCTGCCAATACCTGGATAAAGGACGCCTGTATCCAGTACCTTGTGGCCTGCCAATACCTGGATAAAGGGCACCTGTCTCCAGTACCTTGTAGCCTGCCAATACCTGGATAAAGGGCACCTGACTCCAGTACCTTGTGGCCTGCCAATACCTGGATAAAGGGCACCTGACTCCAGTACCTTGTGGCCTGCCAATACCTGGATAAAGGGCACCTGTCTCCAGTACCTTGTGGCCTGCCAATACCTGGATAAAAGACACCTGTCTCCAGTACCTTGTGGCCTGCCAATACCTGGATAAAGGGCACCTGTCTCCAGTACCTTGTGGCCTGCCAATACCTGGATAAAGGGCACCTGTCTCCAGTACCTTGTGGCCTGCCAATCCCTGGATAAAAGACACCTGTCTCCAGTACCTTGTGGCCTGCCAATACCTGGATAAAGGGCACCTGTCTCCAGTACCTTGTGGCCTGCCAATACCTGGATAAAGGGCACCTGTCTCCAGTACCTTGTGGCCTGCCAATACCTGGATAAAGGGCACCGGTCTCCAGTACCTTGTGGCCTGCCAATACCTGCATAAAGGACACCTGTATCCAGTACCTTGTGGCTTGTCAATACCTGGATAAAGGGCACCGGTCTCCAGTACCTTGTGGCCTGCCGATGGATAAAGGGCACCTGACTCCAGTACCTTGTGGCCTGCCAATACCTGGATAAAGGGCACCTGACTCCAGTACCTTGTGGCCTGCCAATACCTGGATAAAAGACACCTGTCTCCAGTACCTTGTGGCCTGCCAATACCCGGATAAAGGGCACCTGTCTCCAGTACCTTGTGGCCTGCCAATACCTGGATAAAGGGCACCTGTCTCCAGTACCTTGTGGCCTGCCAATACCTGGATAAAAGACACCTGTATCCAGTACCTTGTGGCCTGCCAATACCTGCATAAAGGGCACCTGACTCCAGTACCTTGTGGCCTGCCAATACCTGGATAAAGGGCACCTGTCTCCAGTACCTTGTGGCCTGCCAATACCTGGATAAAAGACACCTGTCTGCAGTACCTTGTGGCCTGCCAATACCTGGATAAAGGGCACCTGTCTCCAGTACCTTGTGGCCTGCCAATACCTGGATAAAGGGCACCGGTCTCCAGTACCTTGTGGCCTGCCAATACCTGGATAAAGGGCACCTGACTCCAGTACCTTGTGGCCTGCCAATACCTGGATAAAGGGCACCTGTCTCCAGTTCCTTGTGGCCTGCCAATACCTGGATAAAGGGCACCTGTCTCCAGTACCTTGTGGCCTGCCAATACCTGGATAAAGGGCACCTGTCTCCAGTTCCTTGTGGCCTGCCAATACTTGGATAAAGGGCACCTGTCTCCAGTGTACTTACTCTACCAATACCCAGATGAAGGGCACATGTCTCCAGTGTCGCGTTAAAAAAGGCGTGGCTTAATTAGCACAGCTAGCTAGGCCAGCAAGCTGATAGGAAATTACTACCAGCGTGGCACGTTTCCTTAGCTGTTGTATAATACTGGTATGGATTCCATGTATGTTACGAGTATGGCGAGTGGGGGCTTGTCAAGTTTTGTTTGTTTGTTTATTTGTTGTTTAACGCCGCACTCAGCAATATTCCTGCTATATGACGGCGGTCTGTAAAATAATCGAGTCTGGACCAGACAATCCAGTGATTGACATCATGAGCATCGATCCGAGCAATTGGGATCGATGATATGTATCAATCAAGTCAGCGAGCCTGACCACCCGATCCCGTTAGTCGCCTTTTACGACAAGCATAGTCACCTTTTACGGCAAGTATGGGTTGCTGTAGACCTATTCTACCCCGGAATCTTCACGGGTCGGCTTGTCAAGTAACCTTGATTTAACGAGAACTATATTTGTCTGACCTTCAGTCTCACAACAACATGTAACTGCAGTAGATTATTTCAAAATGTATGCCAGCAGTCAGTCCAGCTATCATAAAACACCCAGTCATGTGTATAGTGTAGAGAAACATATAAGCAAGTGGCACGGATACACAGAGTCTATAACATGTCGCTTCATACAGCGGGATATTGTGATTTGGAGGAAATATACTAAACAAACGGTCGAGTCTGAGTTTTGCTATCACTTGTAATCCATGCGTCCAAGATGGAGACAATCCTGATTATTTCCGTCAATTTTTTCGGTCACGGGGAGGCGTTCACTTGTACTTCTTCAGAAATCACCAATTCATCTTCCGCGATACATTCACATTCCATGACCACTCGAAACCCATTATCACTGTCAGACTCGAACACATGAGCAAGTTGTGCGCTGGACACCGCGACGTAAGTACGCTCGATGCTTCATCATTTTAAACACAGATCAACGAATATTTTAAACACAGAAAGGTCTCACAACAAAATACATGAAAGTACCGAAATGAGAACAATAAACGCATTTTCAGAATTAGCATGCTTCGCTTTGAAATTGATAGGACAAAAGTGCAAATAAACCTTATTTACGCGCCGCTTTCGATGTTTTGAATACGATATTTGCATTAACAATGCTACGATCTAGCCAAGTCTGCCAAGTTGTATATACTCATGAGGATTGCACTTTAAGTTGTTCGTGGAAGCCCACGAATACAGCTGAACAGTGATGTCTGACGTGATGACACAGTTGTATTGTTCACGGAAGCCCATGAATACAATTGGAGATGTTTGACGTGATGACACAGTTATATTGTACATGGAAGCCCATGCATACAGCTGAACAGTGATGTCTGACGTGATGACACAGTTATATTGTTCATGGAAGCCCATGAATACAGCTGAACAGTGATGTCTGACGTGATGACACAGTTATATTGTTCACGAAAGCCCACGAATACAGCTGAACAGTGATGTCTGACGTGATGACACAGTTGTATTGTTCATTGAAGCCCATGAATACAACTGGTGATGTCTGACGTGATGACACAGTTATATTGTACATGGAAGCCCACGAATACAGCTGAAGAATGATGTCTGACGTGATGACACAGTTATATTGTTCACAGAAGCCCACGAATACAACTGGTGATGTTTGACGTGATGACACAGTTATATTGTTCACGGAAGCCCATGAATACAGCTGAAGAATGATGTCTGACGTGATGACACAGTTATATTGTTCATGGAAGCCCACGAATACAGCTGAACAGTGATGTCTGACGTGATGACACAGTTATATTGTTCACGAAAGCCCACGAATACAGCTGAACAGTGATGTCTGACGTGATGACACAGTTATATTGTTCACGGAAGCCCATGAATACAGCTGAACAGTGATGTCTGACGTGATGACACAGTTGTATTGTTCACGGAAGCCCATGAATACAGCTGAACAGTGATGTCTGACGTGATGACACAGTTATATTGTTCACGGAAGCCCATGAATACAGCTGAACAGTGATGTCTGACGTGATGACACAGTTGTATTGTTCACAGAAGCCCATGAATACAGCTGAACAGTGATGTCTGACGTGATGACACAGTTATATTGTTCACGAAAGCCCACGAATACAGCTGAACAGTGATGTCTGACGTGATGACACAGTTATATTGTTCACGAAAGCCCACGAATACAGCTGAACAGTGATGTCTGACGTGATGACACAGTTATATTGTTCATGGAAGCCCATGCATACAGCTGAACAATGATGTCTGACGTGATGACACAGTTATATTGTTCATGGAAGCCCGTGAATACAGCTGAACAGTGATGTCTGACGTGATGACACAGTTATATTGTTCACGGAAGCCCATGAATACAGCTGAGCAGTGATGTCTGACGTGATGACACAGTTATATTGTTCATGGAAGCCCATGCATACAGCTGAACAATGATGTCTGACGTGATGACACAGTTATATTGTTCATGGAAGCCCGTGAATACAGCTGAACAGTGATGTCTGACGTGATGACACAGTTATATTGTTCACGGAAGCCCATGAATACAGCTGAGCAGTGATGTCTGGCTCTATGACACAGTTATATTGTTCATGGAAGCCCACGAATACAGCTGAACAGTGATGTCTGACGTGATGACACAGTTATATTGTTCACGGAAGCCCATGAATACAGCTGAACAGTGATGTCTGACGTGATGACACAGTTATATTGTTCATGGAAGCCCGTGAATACAGCTGAACAGTGATGTCTGACGTGATGACACAGTTATATTGTTCACGGAAGCCCATGAATACAGCTGAGCAGTGATGTCTGGCTCTATGACACAGTTATATTGTTCATGGAAGCCCACGAATACAGCTGAACAGTGATGTCTGACGTGATGACACAGTTATATTGTTCACGGAAGCCCATGAATACAGCTGAACAGTGATGTCTGACGTGATGACACAGTTATATTGTTCACGGAAGCCCATGAATACAGCTGAACAGTGATGTCTGACGTGATGACACAGTTATATTGTTCACGGAAGCCCACGAATACAGCTGAACAGTGATGTCTGACGTGATGACACAGTTATATTGTTCACGGAAGCCAACGAATACAGCTGAACAGTGATGTCTGACGTGATGACACAGTTATATTGTTCACGGAAGCCCATGAATACAGCTGAACAGTGATGTCTGACGTGATGACACAGTTGTATTGTTCACGGAAGCCCATGAATACAGCTGAACAGTGATGTCTGACGTGATGACACAGTTATATTGTTCACGGAAGCCCATGAATACAGCTGAACAGTGATGTCTGACGTGATGACACAGTTATATTGTTCATGGAAGCCCATGAATACAGCTGAACAGTGATGTCTGACGTGATGACACAGTTATATTGTTCACGGAAGCCCATGAATACAGCTGAACAGTGATGTCTGACGTGATGACACAGTTATATTGTTCACGGAAGCCCGTGAATACAGCTGAACAGTGATGTCTGACGTGATGACACAGTTATATTGTTCGTGGAAGCCCATGAATACAGCTGAACAGTGATCAGGTTGCCGTTGTGTATGATCAACGAGGTGATGATTCCAAAACGGGTTCACGTTACACTCATGGACACTCTACCACTAGACCACAGAGGCAGTTCAACATAAAGACGGTCCTGTCGTGGGCCTAAATCCACCGTAGGATGTGAGGACACCCTGAACATTATCACAAGTATAAACAGTACAGTGTGCAGACAATGTTTAAAATAAGTTGAATATCAGTTGTGTATTTTTTACCGTCCTTGCCAATACATTCAAAACTGTAACAGTATATAAAATAATGTTGTCCTGTAATACAAGTTTAATTCACATAATCTTGATGAAAGCAAAGGCCTGTACTACATGCAGTCTTCTTGGTTCCTTTTAAGATGCAGAAGGCAGAGGGAGTTAGCTAAAAAGATACAGTTGTTGTGGAAACTGAACTTACCGGTTTGACCTTAGTGAAGGGCGCGTGCGTCCGCTCAGCTGAACTTAACAAAGACAACTAGATAAAGACTCAAAAGTAAATGCAAAACCACGAGGTGTCCCTCAAATTGGGTCACAAGAGAATGAGGTCATCTTATCAAGCATGAGACTATCACATTCTCGAAAAACAAAAAAACATGAACAAGGCCACTTGAGTGAGTGAGTGAGTGAGTAAGTGAGTTGGGTTTAACGCCGCTTTGAACAGTATTCCAGTTATATCACGGTGTGGCAGCTTGATGTGGAAGGAAAACCCGAGGTTATGCAGGTCTTAGTCGTTTACATTGGTGAAACCCACGAGCACGGGTATGGTGCTGACAAACCTAGAAACATAATCGGGGCGAACCGGGATTCGAACCCAAGGCGTATCCAAGGGACACAACCCTGCACAGCCAATTGTGGCGCCTTAAGCCCTGTTTATACGGCGGCATTTGCACACGTGTGTATTTTTTGCATATGTGCAAATTTGCTTATGTGAGCAAATTTGACCGTATGGACGCATTTACTCATGTGCAGATTTTACTCATATGAGTAAATTTGCACCTAGTTGGGACTAGGTGCAAATTTGCTACAACCTGTGAGTATATGCAGTTTAGATATACAAATTAGCAACGCTTAATCCTCATTGGTCAGAATGATACCAGTTGATGTCCAGACTTCAAACAGACCAGACCGTCAAAAATGGCCAGCAGAAAAAGAACAAATGAGGGCCAAAAATGTGGATCTGCATGGAGGACGATGAAACGAGATGTCTTTTAGGATTAAGGGAAGAGAATTGTTTTGAAGAACAACTTAATCCCTAAGGGTCTTTGCACAACGGACAGGTTCATCACCTCCATCCTGTATGCCCACTTATTCATCATCTGCGTCATCATTTGTGTCTTAATTCCACTCATCCCTGAAGGTTTCATTGACACTCTCACGTTATGCAAGACATTGCAACAGCCAATCACCGTGAAAGCAAACTCCACATCAATGTCCAATCGCTTTTGTAAGCATCTCCACCGTCCCTTCAAACGACTGAAGGCATTCTCTATCGTCATCCTTGCCCTGCTGAGGCGATAGTTGAATGTGGCTTGAGCAGGAGTTAGATTGGCTCTGTTGGAGAAAGGCTTTAAAAGCCAAATCTTTAATGGGTAGGCCGCATCACCAAGTAGTACCTCTGGCATATTGGAATCACCAACCTTCTAGTTCCATGTGGGGAAAAGAATGCCATTATCACCTTGAATGTAAATATCGGAATTGGCAAACACGCGGGCATCGTGGTCCTCGCTGACTGAAGCCCGGGACGTCATGGACATGATTGCGATACACAATGCTCAGATGGGGCACAAGGTCATCATCAACACCTATGCTGTCAATTGCTGTCAACACCAAAGAGATTACAGACTCTGTATTCTGCAAGCCAGTAAATGGCAATTGCTACCTTCTTTAGGACACCCAATGGTTCTTCAACAGTGTCTTGGGAAGGAGAGCGTTCACCTTCAAGTCTTCTGCAAATGAAATCCAATGTTTCCTTTCTCATTCTGAAGTTTTCTAGCCAGTCTGTCTCTTCAAAGTGCTGCAGAACAACCATTCCAGGAAACATTCCAGTCTGATCTTTTCCATAGCTATGACAGAAATGGATGGTTTTGACAATTTACTCCAAATCTGCTTATGGGACTTATACTTCGTATGAATGCACAGCAAATATACTTTTGCTCACATGTGTAAATTTGCATATGTGTGAAAAAATTGCATATATGCAATTTTTCGCCGTATAAACAGAGTATTAGACGACTGGGCCACCCGCGCCCCATCGAGGCCACTTGAGTACGACAATGGAAGTGTTAAAGAGATAAAACACTACAACTACAGTAAACTACTGTTATAACGAACATGCTTATAACGAACTAACGGATATAACGAACTATCTTTTTAGTCCCGACTATTTGCTGTAGGTATACTGTATATATGCTTATAACGAATTACGGTTATAAACGAACTAAAATTAGTAGTCTCTTTGAGTTCGTTATAACCGTAGTTTACTGTATGTTCTGAAATAACCAGTGTTAACCTTGTAACTGTGCAGTAGCATGTGTCAGGGGCTCAGATCTTCAAGCCTCACTGTAAACACCCCACATACAAATACACTCATATTACTACCTGTCGTTTACTAGGTCGTTTTCTTTACAGATTTTAAAAAACCCCTGCAAAACTAGAATTTGTCGAATCCCCTAGTAGTGTTGCGTCCCATGGGTGTTGCAGGATCCTGTGGACCTACATTCGCCCTTATTATGATCCTTGGTTTGTCAGCAACAAAAATGTGCTCGTGAGTTGCCAATGTCTAAAACCTATTTCACTTCGGGATTGACTCCCACATTAAGCTGACACACAGTGATATGACTTAACTGGTGCTCAAGGCAGCGTTGAACTCAACCCTTCTCACTTACTCACAAGACGTTCCAAGATCCGATGCATGTGGTTTTGGTTATCAGAACCATACCAGTGTTCGTGGAATTCATGTCAACCTAGTCAGCGAGCCTGACCAGTGTATGAGATGGCTGTCCACATCATCACCCTACCGCCGCCACATCTGTCCACTTCCTGCAAGCAGTTTCGGGCATAGCGTTCCCCGCGACGCCTCCCATCCGCACGGCGAAACATAAAACGTGACTTATCATTGAGCCAAACCTGTGGCCATACTCTGTGACCTTGACACCATTGACGTCGCAGCCGACGATGCAGGCCGTCTCATTGACCCCGTGGAACGGGTCCTCTGGTGCGAATACCTTCAGTGCGTAAACGGTTCCTCGCTGTCTAGGCTGTTATCCTACGCAATCCTGGTACTGCCGTAGTTGTTGAGGTGTCCGTGGTGGTTCCTCCAAGTGAGTGACGAAACCGTATGAACCTGCCCCGTGCTCTAGTAGTGATACGTGGCCACCGAATCTGGGAAGTCCCGTGTTGTCTGATCACCGTTCCACAGTCATGTGACGGTGCTTGGTGCCTTGTGGCAAAACCTGGCTACGACTGAAGATGATTCGTCTGGATGCGTTTTTGCGTTGGGCTTCCATCAGTCGTGGCATGTTTTCGCTGTTCACTTGCTGTAAGATTTTGATAGCATGCAAATGAAAACCCAACGGTATGGCCCAACAAGTGATGTTGCACATGGATGTCATGTTGGTGTGTTTTGGCGCCAGGCTCTCGCGTGGTTGTGTTTTTTACGATTTTTCCATTTTTTCACTAAGTCTCTGCAGTACCTAAATTTTTCCACACAATCGATCCCAATCCATGCAGAATTGACAAATTCATTTTTGGTATTAATTTTGTGTGGATATCGGCATCATATTATATGTACTTTACTACTTTTGCGTGTGTTTTTTTGCAGAGTATATAACTTAAATTTGTGCCTTCTTTCATAAAAGCATGAAACTAGGCACAGTGATAGTTCTTCATGTGGGCAATGTGTTCAGGGGTAAAGCCACCTCAGTTTCTATTTCCGTCGGCCATGGCGCCCATTTTCCAGTTGGTCAGGTCTTTGTTCATTGAGGATGCTTGAAATATCTTTTTCACATTTGTTCTGGATACAAGGCATCGTGTAGCAAACTAGAAACATTTTTGTCTAACTCCAAGCATTTTGTTTCCAGACAACCCCTTCATGGGGACTCAAACCAAGAGATCAGTTCCATGGCCATTTCCATCAGAAGTAAAGACATCAGAGTACAAAACTGACCATTACAATTCTTTTATTGGAGGTTGTATATTGTTACACCATGAATAAATGACAAAACAACACTACATCAACATGAAATCACAACTCTCTAGTACAATATACAATTAAACACATCTCAAGGTGATTTGAAGATGGAAAACAATATAATATTAGACAATAGCACTTGTTTGAAATTATCATCTAAATTGTCTATATAAACTCTAATATGTTTTCACAACTGCTAAATATGTGTTCAATAACTAGTGTTTGAATAATGCTGTGCTGAAAAGACAAACTTGTGTGATGTCGTCAACATGAACAAGAGGTATCTTTGGGATAATATATGAAGTTAGTATATAAACTGATGTATGACTTCTCATGATAAAACATGATATGTCAGAAATGTATAAACTCTACAAAATATTTTAACCTATCAACATACTTTCACTGGTCATGGGACAGTTTCACATTCACCAATCTCATTAAAATCAGATTCGTAATGGGATGTCCTCAGATCCACGTTTAGCGGTAGTGAAAACTAAGATCTGATTTTAATGAGATTTCACATTCACAGACAAATAAGGATTGTTATAATGTGAAACTTGGAATCATGGACACACTAAACATTTGGCGGCCAACCCCTCCTTGCTTCATAGCGCCTTTTATCTTTTTTAATTGGTTTACAAAACAACTGGCCTAAAATTCAATGTTGGTAGTCGAAAAAACTTGCAGACTATTACAGCTACTTCAGAATGAAAAACAATCTCGAAGGTTACACAATCATGGAAGTATTATTGCGAAACAATACCAAAAGATAGTTGATCATGTTGTAATTCATCAACACATGCTCAGAACATAGTCAGAATCGTACAATCGACTCTGCTTTATGCAGAGATTTCTTTTGGACAGAAAGGGTTTTGTTGCTTTATTTATTTGTTAGAATAGAGATTTTTATTCATAATCTCATGGGAGTTTTCATTTCACTCTAAAACAGAGTGGGCAAAAATGTTTTCGCCAAAGTCATTTTATTTTATTTTAAATTTCTGTGTTGTTTTGTGTGTAAACCAACTAAAAACAGTATAAGGCCTAGAAGAAAAAAGCTCAACATACATGAATGTTCACAGCCCTTGGACTGTCAGCTTGATGGAAGAGAGTAGACCTTGGTGGTGAGAGTCATGAACATTGACCACCTTGGTGAAACACAGAAGCACCAGTTTGGTGCTGACAGACCAACGATCATGGCAAATTCAGAATGGGGCTGGAGCACCCTAGCAGGCATAAGAGACCCAAGTCTGGCTGCTATAGCGTCCTACTGCCCTGGACCATTGGGCCATCCTACCTCCATCCATTACAAGACAAGTGAATGTTGAAATAATTTCTCAGCATGAATGATGAGTACTGTCTGATTGCCTGAGTACTAAATGTTTCCATAGTTACACAGATCATAAAAAATAGCATCCAACACATTGAGACAAACATCAATACACAAAAATCTCCTTCCATCTGATATCCCATTGGATACAATATATACATAAAGATATATGTACATGTATTGGATTTCCTCATCTATAGGTCATACATGCAGCATTATAATCAAGGATGACAATGCTTGAAAATATTTGAGATAACAGTTACAGGTGGAGAAGTGTAACAATGAAACTAGATCATAACAACCCAGTTTGCTTCCCAATTCTCGGGTGTCTGCAGCTCCCTTATATATTCCCATCCCCGATAATATATTAGGGCTGGGACGAGTCCGAATTTACTACCCGGGTACCCACCCCCCTATTACCCGACCCCACCCGGGTACCCACTGTTGGTCTCAAGAGTTTAGTACAAAATGTCCGATTGGGCATTTTTTAACCATAGCGCTGGCAAAATGTATTAACAAACATGTATTAAACAATCTGGTCATGCATACACTGAAGTTGACTCAAGTTATATCTTAATTCAAAGATTTGAAAAGACAGAAAGAATGGATGCATAGTCAGAAAGAAATGCGAACATTTGTGACTTGTAGTGTCACCATAGAGTTCTAGATAGTTTTTGTCATAAAACAATATATCACGTGACTAACCACGAGTCCGGGTGGTCCTACTCAGGACCCACCCGGCCTGGGTACCCGAGTTACCTGTCCCAGCCCTATAATATATCCATATAAAGGGGAACCTATGAAACATCGCCACAAAACATTAACAAAATATATATAAGTACAATACAATGAAGGCATTATGGAGGGTCTGGATGGGGTATACTTTTCAGCGTAAAACAACTATAAACAACCATTTGTAAATGTAAGAGTCAAACTTTCATTGTAAAAGATTAATGTAAAATATCTATTAATAAATGCTTTACTTTTTATTGAAATCGTGCTAAAATCATAAAGAACAAGATTTAATGACACAACAAAACCAGTCAGACTTTGGTATTTGCAAAAAACGAATTGCAGTAATGAAACGAAAGCAGGACCAGCTTATGATCCACATTTGCAAAAAGATGATTTCATAATTTAGATTCAACTTGACAGCTTGTCCCCTATTCACATGTTTTTTTAACTAAGCAAAAAGCACAAAGACTAGTGACGAAAGGCCCCTTATTTCACTGACTACTGACATGTGACCTCACCCATCAAGACCCTCATAATAATGGATCTGCTACAAGTACACCAAAGAGCCATCTCACACAACAACGAGCGAACGCTTTAACCACAAGGCTACCTGACTGCCCTATATAGTGTTCAGTAACCTGAAGGCAGTATTATTTTGTGATGGTCATGATCATTATTGATCCACAACCATAATCGACCGCCTCTATGTTTCGGTGGAAAGAGCTTCTGTCCTGAGAGATGAAACTCAGCGGTTCATCCCTGGCAGCGTCATATATATTATAAAGATGTTAAAAGATGGTACTTATTGTTACCCTGCATGGTGCTCAACATTAAGTTGATAAAACAAGGACCAGTTGAATCAGTATACTGCGGCATGGTATCTCAGTTGCCTAGCACTATAAAGAAGGCATTAATCTGTACTAGTACAAGTGCATGCATACATGTCGCTGTATAACAGCAATAATCTTGAACGTGACGTTTAACCCATACACCTCACCACAACCACAATTCAAAGTACATCCAGTTAGGGTTAGTCAATACAACTTCCATACAATTCTCAGTGATAGTCGCTGAAGACCCGGGTTCGATTCCCGACATGTGTACAATGTGTGAAGCCCATTTCTGGTGTCCCCCGCCATGATATTGCTGGAATATTGCTAAAAGCGGCGTAAAACCAAACTCACTCACTCACTCACTCTCAGTGATACTGCAGCAACACCCAAGTCTGGGACACTTTATGTAACTCACATGTACCCATGTGGAAGTACAGTCTTCTGATCTGAGCTGCAAGACATCACTGTCTTCATGGCTTCCTGCACCTGCCTAAGTCAGGTGAGATCAGATTTTATATAACATAGGATCATGTACTGGCATGCTAAATATCGTATTGCTTACAAAGGTAAATTACCATCACCATAATGAGTCCACATCTTACCCCTCCAGTATACATATATAAGTCAAGAATGGTGCTATTAAAAAGGTGAGGTAGACATCAGGTATTTTTATTAAGTGTTAATTTCTGTGACAACAACTAATCAAACTAATTGTAGATATAAATACAGAGAAGGATTTGATAAGCCTTGCTTTTATGATCTTATTGGTAAACTGGTCAAACATTCTAAAAAAAACCAGGGTATTTTATTCATTATCAAAGCTTTCTAAAATGAATGGCATATATTATAGGATACCAGTAGATTTGGTAAATTTCACACAGATGACATCCCCAGCTTAACATGCTTATGGACCTGCTGGAGCTATTGTTACAAAGGATCCTCCAATGACAAAGAGGTTAATGCCCTTGCCCATGCCCTGTAGAAGGTATTGCACATCCTAGTAAGCTTATCAACTGACCCAGTGTCTAATCTCGAGATGAAAGATTGAAGTGGTGGAATATACTAAGACTAGATCAAACACATGCCTATCACAGCCACGATGTCTGTATTACCTGCTGGTCTTTGTTTCAGTCAGGTGTGCAACGAAAAAATAAGTGGTGAGTTTGAAGCCACATCTCCACAATGCCATTTGAAAATGAAATGCAAGGGATGAACTAAGTACAGTAAACTACGGTCATAACGACGAACTCAAAGGGACCAGTAATTTTAGCTTGTTATAATCGTAGTTCGTTATAAGCATATATAAGCAACAGCAAAAGGCTGGGACCAAAAAGACCCATTTGTTGTATCTGTCAGTTCGTTATAAGCGTGGGGGCACGGGTGGCCCAGTCGTCTAAGGCGCCGGGATTGTACCCACCCGACCCATATCATCAAAGAGACCTACACACTGGCCACTATATCATATCTTCTGTTGCATTGCAACTGTTGTTGTTCAAAGTAGTCGAGGTACTGAAGTTCACTTTTATTCAGTGATAAACAACCTGAGTGTTGAGAAGGTGTAAACCCAGCTATTTGTACAAAAAAAACCACCACCCAATGCTTGGATATCATGCAGCTAATTATTTCTATCAACATTTTGTGAGGCCTTTTTGGATACTTTGTGAAATTTTAAGGGGGAGGTTGACAGATGTGACTGAAGATATTACAGATCAAATTGATGTTTTCTTATGTAATGAATGAAAACCTTTTTTGTTCTTGTTACTGTTTCCTTTAGCTTCAATACATCACCTATTTGTTACTAAAATTAGCAAAAATTGTTGATAAAAAAAGTGAATTAAAATTTAGAAAATTTAAATAGAAAGTATATACATATAGAGCACAAAATAAACCTTAGCTATGACAATTGTCTTTCCACATTCTAGTGACCTTGACCTTTCACAAAAGCCAATAAAAGCATGTACCTAGTACAACTGGAGACAACTACTAAGAGATACTATACCCCTAGTTTGGTGAAAATGCTACAGTAAAATATCACTGAGGTCATCAGTTTTTATTTCATAAGTAGTGACTTTGACCTTCAAAATCTGCCATTCATATGCCAGAAATGAGACCCTTCTCATATGAAGTACAAAAACTCTGAAAGTACAGTGACAATGTAGTAGACAAACTGGATATTCAACTGATTTCACATACCTTATTTCAGATAACCTTTTTTCAAAAATAAAAACTTACTTTATAGTAAAAAATACCATTGAGGTCATCAGTTGCTGGTAGGATTATTTCATAAGTAGTGATCTTGAGCTTCAAAATCTGCCAATCATATGCCAGAAATGAGAACCTTCTCATATGCAGTACAAAGACAAGTACAGTGACTATGTACTAGATATTTAACTGATATTTCAAAAATAAAACCTTACTTCATTTGTTAATGGTGTGATGAACATCCTCCAGACATTTGAAATGTGTCCAATGGTTCTGAAGGAGAAGAGGTTGTCATAACAATTTGCTACTTCAGCTATTCTAAAGTTCTGAAAATCAATGTTCAGTAATTCTGAAGAAGGGTTTGTTTAATTTCAGTGCCAACAGATGGACAGACAGAACCATGACACATGCATATATTGAGGATGTCAAGGTGACCTGAGGACAAAAGTATATTAAAATGTCTGTCCATGAAGTGCTACTTTTCTATTCTTGTGTCTTCAGAATCTAATATCTAGTGTAGTGTTTATCACGAATTGCTACTTTCCTATTCTTGTGTCTTCAGTGTCTAATATCCAGTGCAGTGTTTATCACAGGGGTCCGGAAAATTTAAAATCCCAATCGGACATTTGAATTTAGGCCACGCCCCCTTCAAATAGCGTATTGTAAGATGACTTTTCACACACACATTACAAGTTGTTACGTATTCATAATATGATGAATTATGAATTGTTTCAATTTAAATTGTTTAATTCACCGGACAATTAATAACAAATAATATCATTTTAGATATACTTCGAAAACATACGTTTGTTTCTGTTATAATAACGATCTGTTAACGTAGTGAATGGTCTAATTAATATTCATGAGTTATATTCATGAGTCTGCTCAAGTGTACGCGTTGTAACATTTGGATCGAGACTATTATCCCATATTTGGTTATCATGTGACCTCACGGGAAAAAAATATTTTAAACTAAAGATTATTTAAAAACAAGATGATGCAATGATCAATGATGCAAGGTATTTATGTACAGTTGTAAACACCTTTCACTCAAATTAACAAGATGTTCTCAGTAATTAATCCTCGATTAATCAGTGTCAACTCAGTTTATTGCCTATTACAGTGATTGACTGGTTGGACTATCATGTAGGTACGATGTATTTACAGCAATCAAAACAAACAAAGCTTGTCAGTGTAGATAATCTTCATTGTGTTACAACTGCAGACAGACACTGCTCAGTCTTAACTGTTGATCATTTCCGGTCAAAATTTAAGAATGTCCGGACAATACTTTTGAAAATGTCCGGACAGAAAAATTTAAATGTCCGGTAAGCAATATTTTAAACCGGACATTTGAGATTCCCAATCAGACATGTCCGGCGCATATGACGGTTTCCGGACCCCTGGTTTATCACAAAGTGCTACTTTCCTATTCTTCAGTCTTCAGTGTCTAATATCCAGTGTAGTGTTTATCACAAAGTGTTACTTTCCTATTCTTGTGTCTTAAGTGTCTAATATCCAGTGTAGTGTTTATCACAAAGTGCTACTTTCCTATTCGTGTGTTTTCAGTGTCTAATATCCAGTGTAGTGTTTATCACAAAGTGCTACTTTCCTATTCTTCAGTCTTCAGTGTCTAATATCCAGTGTAGTGTTTATCACAAAGTGTTACTTTCCTATTCTTCAGTCTTCAGTGTCTAATATCCAGTGTAGTGTTTATCACAAAGTGCTACTTTCCTATTCGTGTGTTTTCAGTGTCTAATATCCAGTGTAGTGTTTATCACAAAGTGCTACTTTCCCATTTATGTGTCTTCAGTGACTAAAATCCAGTGTAGTGTTCATTGCAAAAAGCTACTTTCCTATCCTTGTGTTCAAGCATCTAAAATCCAGTGTAGTGTTCAATGCCAAAAGCTACTTTCCTATTCTTGAGCATGTTGAGTCCCAGTGTCTACAATCCAGTGTCATGAAGTACTTCCCTGTCTGCACCCACAAAGATTGATTTATAAGTTGACTTTACATTTTGTTTGTTTTAACATAACAACCAATCAGAGACCTCGTACTACTGAGTAATGGATATTTTAACCCTGTGTGAATTAAAAGCATGGCTCTCATTAGTCAGCATAATCTCACTGTAAAATGACTTATGTACCTCACTGGTGCATTAGCAATCTGCTCTCCATAATATTTTATGCCTGTAAATAATTTCATGAAAATAAAATGACAAAAATCGCAATTTTTTGGGGGACGAGCATATCGTAACATAAATTACGCCAAAATTGTAATGGTTGGCATCTCTGCAGATTGTATGCCCAGGACCATCTGAGCTTCTCAATGATGAGCAACCCACTGCCCCCTGGGCTACGCAACCAATGCAGAGACAAACAACAGTGATGATACCACTCACATCTCATGCACAACTTTCAAAATATTCTACAAAGATCAATATCACATAACACTATCAACTTTAACATAACAAGATGGACAAAATGTTCGGGACAGATTCTAGCTTCTCCAATATTGCCACCACTGGCAGTGAAATATTCATATTGTCAACATTTTGGGGTATAACAATAAACACAGATATCTAATTCAACACATTGCTTTGGCATACATTTTTTTAACTGAGGAACACAGTAAAATGGAAACATTTGTATCGCGCAGCACTATGTTTTCATGCCTCTTATCATATATCAATAAACAAGAACAATTAACAAAGATAAAAAATCTGCATCATTGTTAATTTATGTTTACAAATATGAACTTTTTATTGTTTTGCACTTTATCTTGTTATAAATGTATAAACATCTTCAACCACAAGAAATGTAAAGTGTATCAAAATGTGCTATCTGGCTCAAATTTGTCATGGTAACTTATTGCATAAGTAGCAAATTTACATGTCCTACAACAATAAAACCCAGAGCGGGAACGTCCTCAACTGTCAGACAAACAACACACATTGAATCTGTATTGTCAAGCTCTATCCTCTAGAAACAAGAGGTTTAAACACTCAATAACTACTTTTTTATATCACTTTATCCACAAGTCACTTGTGTCTTAATTAAACTAAATGCTAGCTACATGTAAAATCTCAGTGACACAAACTCCATGATAAGTTCTATCATTGTTAAAAGTCCATTGTTAAAGAGTTCCATGTGAAAATTTGAGAACCTACATTCAATACCATTCCTAAAAAGGTAACTGCGTTCAATTGGAATCACAGCTCCAGTAAATCATCTTTACATCATTTTATGAACAGAAATATACCCAATGGAACTTATATTTATAAGACATGGGAGCCAAAATAAATACCATGTCCAAATGAAAAACCTACAAATTTCAAAAATATTTTGACGAGAACCATATTTGCAAGATGTGTGACGCCACAAGTCGGGAAGATGTACACATGGTCCACTGGTCAACACACTGGTCAACTCACTGGTCAACACACTGGTCAACATACTGGTCAACACACCGGTCAACTCACTGGTCAACACACCGGTCAACTCACTGGTCAACACACTGGTCAACACACTGGTCAACACACTGGTCAACTCACTGGTCAACTCACTGGTCAACACACCGGTCAACTCACTGGTCAACACACTGGTCAACACACCGGTCAACTCACTGGTCAACACACTGGTCAAAACACTGGTCAACACACTGGTCAACACACCGGTCAGCTCACTGGTCAACACACTGGTCAACACACCGGTCAACTCACTGGTCAACACACCGGTCAACTCACTGGTCAACACACTGGTCAACTCACTGGTCAACACACTGGTCAACACACTGGTCAACTCACTGGTCAACACACTGGTCAACACACCGGTCAACTCACTGGTCAACACACCGGTCAACTCACTGGTCAACACACTGGTCAACACACTGGTCAACACACTGGTCAACACACCGGTCAACTCACTGGTCAACACACCGGTCAACTCACTGGTCAACACACCGGTCAACTCACTGGTCAACACACTGGTCAACACACTGGTCAACACACTGGTCAACACACCGGTCAACTCACTGGTCAACACACCGGTCAACTCACTGGTCAACACACTGGTCAACACCACCTGAGCTGACACTACTACAGGAAGATGACATACCAAACACTCAATAGGATCCTGATCGATAACACTAACCTGCAGCAGTAGTGACTTTGGTGCAAGCATAAAATCTTGGGTAAGAGAATGTGACTTGTTGTCATCATCATTCAGGTAGCTGAAGTAAAATCCATAACAAAATTCCTTCTACATGGTAAAATCAGAACCAACCGCCCACACACACATCTCAGTCTTGAGGGAGAGACATTGTTTCTGTAAACGAAAAACAAGAACAATAAACTGATGAGACACTAACGGCATAATTGATGACAACTATTTCTGTTCGGCTTGGCTGTATACCTGCAACACTACAGCACACATAGTAAAATCCCAATCCCCGACCCCTCAACACACACATGAACACACGAATATTGACACATGAATGAACACACACACACACACACACACAAACGCACACACACACACGCACACGCACACGCGCACGCGCACGCGCACACACACACACACACACACACACACACACACACACACGAACACACAAACGAACACACACACTAACACACACACACTAACACACACACACGCACCACAACCACCACACACACACACACCACCACCACACACAGACACTGCATTTACGGGTGGTGATGGGACTTTTACCATGTATATTGAATTTTGTTATGCATTTCACTTCAGCTTACTTTTGGGTCATGGAACTTTGTACAACTATCCTAAATCTTCATCATTTCAGGTCAGAATAGACCATCTTTTCCTGGTCCCAAAGGAGCTTCCGCAGAACAGCATTGGGCATATGGAGAAGACAAACTTGGTAGAACCTCTGGTTCTTGGGCTTATTCTGGACCACACAGCGCCATGAGTTTGTAATCTTGTTGTAAGCTCGTACACAGTGAAATGCATTGCCAATGTCAAGGTCACCAACCACCAGCACGTCTTCCCCATTGTAGACTGCACCCTCTATATGCGATGCATCCGTCATTGTGCACATCCCTGGAACTCCACCTTTATTACACATTGGAAGCCAGTGATCGTTACATGTGGAGTATATTTCTGTGCCGCAGAATTTCAAGCTGTGACCAGAATGCATTGCGCTTGGACATTCAAATCGACGAAATCCACCAAAAACGTAAATGTCCTCATCAACTGTTACGGCTCTCGCGTCGCATCGTCTCTCCCGCATGGGGCAGACAGACACCCAAGTCTCAGTTCTAGTGTCAAAACATTCCACAGCTTCATAAAACTTGCCAACTGTGCCACCTGCAATAACATAGATCTTCTTCCCCACAGCGGCGTATGCTGACCACACTCTTTTCATTGTCATGTCAGGAAGGGACTGCCACTTGTTGGAGAATACGTTGTAGGTTTCCACGAAGGTCAAGGGATCTGTCATGTCATTGCTGCCACCAATAGCGTAGATGTTGTCATCGACGGCCACCAGCCCGAAGCCAACACGTGCATGTGCCATAGGTGCACAAACAGTCCATGTGTTAGTGTTGGGGTCATATTTCTCACCAGTGTTCAAGATCTGACAGTGACGATCTCGTCCTCCAAATACATATATGGACCCACCTGGTGACAGAAAAAGAAGTCTGTTACAATGTCACATGTACAGTTTAGAAGAGATCCGATCACAGTATGACCCCACACAAAACCTTAAACAATATCAAGGCAAAAAGGGTAGCTTTCAAACTACCTAAAAGAAGCTTTCAAACTACCTATAAGAAAACAGAAAAATACATGCCCAGGCAGGGTTTAAAAAACATATGTATGTACCCAACTCCTCTGGTCAGATCAGAGACATACTAAAGAGGGATAACTACGTCCCAGAAAGAGTATTTCTGCACATATTTCAAGTTTCTATAAGAATACTGTATTCTGTTGAATGAAGTGTCAACTGTCTAAAGCTTTCCCTTCTCGCCCTAATGTCGTCCTGTATTACCTCCTCTCCACTCCCTTGGTATGGCGTTGAACAACAAACCAACCAACCCTTGGTACACATTTATCCCCACAACATGGAACCAGGGGGTGGTGGTAAGAGGAGAGATGGGGACTTCCTTGTCAGTGGCCTAATGTCGTCCTGTATTACCTCCTCTCCACTCCCTTGGTATGGCGTTGAACAACAAACCAACCAACCCTTGGTACACATTTATCCCCACAACATGGAACCAGGGGGTGGTGGTAAGAGGAGAGATGGGGACTTCCTTGTCAGTGCCCTAATGTTGAAAATATATGTTTAACCTGATTCAAATGACAGCAGAAATCTTCAAGGACCCTTGATCCTCCATCACCTCTAACTTCTAGGGCTGGGCCGAGTCAATACTTATTACCTGGGTACCCGGCCCTCTATTACACGGCCCTACCCGGGTATCCGCTGTATGTCTGATAAGTTGGGCACAAAATGTCTGATTAGTTTTTTGGAATTGTTTTACTGAAGCCCTGGCAAAAACTTTTCAGATACACTCATAAAATGATCAGCGCATGCATGCACTGAAGTTGACTGAAGCTTCATCTAATTCAAACATATAAAAGTCAGAAGGAATGTGTGCGCAGTCAGAAAGAAATGTGACCAATAGTGTTTGTTGTTTAACACCGCACTCAGCAATATTCCAGCTATATGACGGCAGTCTGCAAATAATCAAATCCAGTGACTGACATCATGAGCATCGATCCATGCAATTGACATATGATGACATGCATCAACGAAGTCAGCGAGCCTGACCACCCGATCCCATTAGTCGCCTCTTATGACAAGTATAGTCACCTTTCACACCAAGCATGGGTTGCTGAAGACCTATTCTACCGATAATCACGGGTCACGACCAATAGTGACTTGTTCTGTAACTATGAACTTACAGTGAATTGTTTCATTAAACAATATATCAAATGACTAACCATGGGTCCAGGTAGTACTGTGGGTACCTGGGTCCTACTCAGTACCCACACAACCCGAGTACCCGAGTTACCTGTCCGAGCCCTACAACCTTCCAGTACTTATTCAGTCTGTGCCAAACACTTTGAGTCTACTCGCTCGAACTTGTGTTTGGGATTACTTTCAGTAGATATTAGTCACAGTATATGGACTAGTACAAGCTGATCTTACTAGACCATCGGACATTGTACACTTTGGACTTCGGACTTGTGGATAAAGCAGCAGCCTGCTGATTATCTCCCCTGATACCCTGCTCAACTGTCAATGACTCCTAAATCAGTGGTTTGGTTGTTTGTTTGTTGTTTAATGCCGCACTCAGCAATATTCCAGCTACATGACGGCGGTCTGTAAAATTGAGTCTGGAACAGACAATCACGTGACTGACATCATGAGCATCGATCCACGCGATTGGGATCAATGACATGAATGAACCAAGTCAGCGAGGCCGACAACCTGATCCTGTTTTATCCCCACACAACGACAAGCATAGTCACCTTTTATGGCAATAATGTGTGTACTTATATTGCACTAGACTCCATACACAAGGTGCACCTTCAAAGCGCTAATATTATTACCCCAGTCAATGGATCAGTGTGCACTCAATGACAGTCTCAGCTCCAAGGGGAGAATACAACCTAAGCCGCCTTATCAGGTGCTAGAAAGTTAACAGTCACAATACCATCTCGTCCTGCCAGGTACCAAAAATACTGCTGGGTGAACAGAGGCATATTTTGAGCAAAGTCACTTGCATAATGTGCTGCATGTGCTTCAGTGTGGGGTAGAACAGAAGCCCAAGAAACTGTCAGGAATCAAACTGTCACCAATCCAACTACCGTATTCGGCGTAATAAGCGACCACGGCAATATTTGCTAATATATTGGCTCGTGAACAATCCCAATTAGCACCCTTTCCCATTGATCAGTGTACACAATTCTTATTTATTCGCGTATTATATGCACTCGTGTGTTATATGCACCCTTAATCTTTGGCAATTAAATTCTGGAAAAATATATCTCTTGTATATAAACATTTCTGGCTGTCAGCATAAACCACGAAATTTATCTTTCAACTCAGTTTTTTTTCCGACAAAATAACATTCTGATAAGAGCCCCCTATTTCTAATTTTGAGAGCGCCCTGGGCGGTATTCTCCGTGACTTCACCTGATTTGTGACCTGTGTGCTGTGCACAGGACCATGTGCCACTGTTATGGTGTCTTTGAACAAGGGACCATGGGTGCAATGAAGATGACCGAAACCAATAATCATGTATAAGAACACTAACCAACTTCAACCATTCCGTGTCCGGTACGAGGGCTGTTCATGTTGGGCAGTGAGATCCACTGGCCAATGGTAGAAGTGCCTTGATTGTAGATTTTCACGCAGTTGACAGTTGCTTTGACTTCAGAGTCATCACTATGACTGTAAAACATGTCATCCAAAAATTAACATACCATCATACACATACCATTTTAGTCAGCTTGTGAAAAAGAATTGTCTTCTGTATATTGAAATGTAAAATGGTCGTGTTCATGCACACATTGACTGACCAACAGGACCTTTTAGTGGACTTCGTGCATATTCATGGACCTAACCTCCCTTCGAGGCCGTTATTTGCTGGGTCATGAATATTCATTAATTTTGCTAAAAGGTCCTGTGACTGACCAAAATCTCATGACATGCAAATCAAACAAGTCACCAAGGTTGATCACACGATTCATTTAGCCAGATCTTACAACTTGTATAAGTTGCAAAGGACTGAATCCAAGATATACATCATACTTGGTACATATAAACACAGTCTTCAGATAACTTTTTGAGCGATTAAGTTTTTACTCAAAGGTTTTAATTGGGTAACCAATATTTTTTCACTTATCTATCTATTTTTTCACTTATCTATCTATTGGGTTTTTTCCCAAAATGAGTAAGCATTTTGAGATTTAAAAAAAAAATGAAACAATGTTTTAGACATTTTAGATGTGTATAACGGTTCTAAATATAGGCTTGGAAATTAGCTCCATTGAACACATACTAAAAAAAGCTTCATTGGGTATTTACGTGTGCTGTTTTAAAAAAATTGGGTGTTTCATTTAATGCATGTGTTTTGGTACACAAGTTAATTGAAAGTAATTGGGTTTTGAATAGTTTGGGGGGGTATTTTACGTAAATATGCAGCTAATCTGTAGCTCTGTATAACCAGTCAATATATATACTGTGGACTTCAGCAGAGAAGACATGACAGAGTATTTTGGAAAATACAATAAATAGTTAAGAAAATGTGTAAGATACTATCTTTTCAACTTCAAAACCTATATTACTTACTCGGACACATTTCCTTCTCCCCCACAAGCTAGGAGAACACAGCTGAATCCCCTCGGACGCAGTTCCGTTGCTGTCTGTCGAAGATCCGTGATCAGTTTTGGCAAGCATAAGCGATTAAGATCTGGACTGGGATCTTCAAATGCCTCAAGGAAACTCTCCGATATCTGGGCAGCACGTACACATCTTGTCACTGCATCAGTTATCTCTGCCTGATGACCTTGGACATCGAAGCGAAACCACCGGATGATAGCATCAAGGATGTCATCCTCTGAGTTGATGACAAGTGTGTCCCTATTGAGTAGTTCTGTGACAGCCTCGGCCGAGAGGCTGAGGAACTCATCACAGAAACTTACCTCCCTGTGGTAAAATCATAGATAAGAGGTGAAATGGGGTTTAACATCGCGTTAATTGCACTTATATAGCGACGTGTGTATGTGTGTGTGTGGCTGCTTGTACTAGTCCAGACTGATGCCGATTTATAGTGCTAGCTCAGAGATACCATGCCGCAGTTTAACATGAATACCCCACTCAGACACAGTATACTGACTCCGAGCCGACCAGTCCTTGTTTTAGCCCCTTAATGCCGAGCGCCAGACAGGGTAACAACAAGTACCATCTTTTAACGTCTTTTGGTATGACGAACCCCGGACCTTCCTCTCTCCGGGCGGACGCTCTACCACTAGACCATGAAGGCGGTCCCAAAAATTAGAAGTGCATCATGACACACATTACTCAACTTTTGATTGGATACTTGTACTTGACTGATTGAATGCAGAAATAACAGTATTTGATGTTGCTTTGGAACAGACAGATTTTCAACTTAATTTCAGGGTGAAATAAACATGTTCAAAGTTCATACCTTGACCTTTCCCATGTATGAATGGCAATTAAAATATGAATACTGTATTTCCTCTATTAGATGCTGGACCTCCAACACATGCCGGCCTCTCCTTGATGTCAGGTCATATGTTGTTAAAAACATAGAAGCCTAAAAGATGGGCTGGGTCTCTATGCAGGCTGGGTCCATTATTTAATGAAATAAATTATCCCCATCACATTAACTTATGGCATATAATGATTACTCTCATTCACTTCTAGTAAAGTACTAGTATCTCCACGTGGAAAGGGCATGTCAAGGGTATGCAGTTTAAACTTCACGATATGTGCCAGAATTTATAAGAGTAAATGCCATGCTTCTAATAGACACTTCTTTGGAACGCAAACATTTTTTCATGATAAAATATGAAGGCAGGGAGCCATTATGTGCTTACTTCTTCAAATTTTGAGTTTACTAACCCAAACTTGGCTTTTAGAATAATTTTCAGTAGATATTTAATGTTATTATTATATATGGGCAATTATTAGCCAAATTTACCAAGCCCAACAGAATTTTACCAAACTTAGGCTTTGGGTTAGTGGACAAGTCTCTGGGTGTAAAACTGACCTGAAGTGTTCATCCAGGTAACGGGTTACTTTGTGGAGGAGCCAGCTGCAGGTGTATTGGGAAGAGAACTCCCTGATGCCGATACAGTTGGTGGGCGTGATGCAGGTGTCCAGGTAGTCACAGCACAACACCTTGAGGTCATTCAGAAGGAACAGGTCCGCTGCTTGTAGGACATCTTGGATGGTGTCAGGGCATAGGTTGATCTCAGCAGTGTACAGGAAGTCCAGGATCAAGGTGAAGGTCACCATGGTTATACTGACAGATCCCAGGTTGATCACAGTTTTGCCATTTTCTGTCTCTGTTGCCTCACCATAGTTGAACAGTGCTCTGAGAATGGAACACAACAGTTGGTGTTTCTAGTGACAACAGCTTATTTCAATACGTATTATTGTTTGTTATGTATTAAGCATGTGTTAGATGTTGAAACATATTTATCTGAGAGCATATTCGTAATTTCACGAGTTACACAACATTGTTACTACTGAACAAACTCAAGAAAAATGGCAACCTGTTGACAAGAAGAGCAAGTGTGACAGCTTTGCTCATTGGCTTTTAGGATGTGTGTTTTCCTTATTTAGAGTTTGATTTTTCTATTTCTTCCGAAGACGATTTCTGTGGGACATACAAATCTATGATTAATATCTAAGCAGTCAAAGACAGCTAATCCTTTACAATCAAGTCACATATGTAAACAGCTACAGTGCATGTGTGAATCGATGCATTTTGTATACATATTTATAACAGTAATTAGTAGCAGTCCTTTTAAAGAGTTCAAGGTGCGATTTCCCATTTACAAGACTGCACTAATGTAAGTTAAGTTCGTATTTAGCTGACTGCAGAGTGCAGTCGGTAAAATATTCCACAAACATAACTGTAGATAAAGCATATATTTTAAACACTAGCACTGAAGAGTCAACATGAACAACCATTTACATGGACACAAATAAGTACGACCCAACACTGGAGATCTAATTTAATACATATGTCAACATCACAGCATGAATATACAATCGTAAGTAGGTCTAAACAAAACAGGAACCCTTTTTACTTCTTTCTTTGAACTCAGTATCTCAGGCACCATCATGTTGACCATGAACGCTATATTAAACAATTTCTGTTCACATTATCGATCATAGGTAGTGAGACAACACTACAGATTTCAATCTTGTTATCATTGCATATGTTTCACTTAAAATTCTTGTTCTCATGGATACCTAACCAATAGCCTTGGTCTACCTTTAGAATACTGAACCACCAACCTTTCAAACAGTCAAACACGTCACAATACCCTTTGACGTAATTTGTGATATTGTGTTTCTAGATACACTGTTGAAACAATGCCCTGTGACGTCAGGGGTCATCGAGTGTGCATAAGCTCTTCTCAGTGATCTATTATCTCTACACACAATGTACATGAATAAGCCCAGCAATGTTGAGAGTTTTCAATATTTCCTTACAAAATATAGCCTGTGACGGCACATTTATAGCAGGCGCCAGTTAATGAAACCATTTCTCTTTTCAATATATATTTTTTTTCGCGCTCAACATATTTCATCTAGATAAATAGATTGTAATGGGAACTAATGTGCATACTTTATTTTTTTATTCAAAAGTCTTTATCATTATGCACAGGAATGCAGTTTATTAGGTATGTTTTTGGGTTGAACACAACTAAATGTCAGTGGTCTGATCACTACCTATCTATCTATCTATCTATCTATCTATCTATCTATCTATCTATCTATCTATCTATCGTGGGACTTCTTTCGCATTGAATCAATTAGACTTCTAATGACAAGGATGGATATGAGACTTTATTAGCTGTGGAGGAGGTCTCAGGGGGTAGTGCCCTCTTCTAATTCAATTTCAAGCATGTGAGCTGTAGGCACAAAATGTGCAAATACATGCACTTGTCAGGGTATTCTTGAATATTTTTTTCACATTTTGCCACATTTACACTGTATTTATTCCTCTCACAAAAAATGTTGTGTGAGCAGGAAGTTGTTTCATGTCAAATGTTTTTGGCTACAGAAAACTGTCACTGAATTTCCAACCAAGCTACTTTCACTCACGAAACTTCGTCAGTAATGATTCACCCTGCCTCAACTGCCTCACCCGCTTGGCATCAGTAGTCAGCGCCTATACCTTCCTAGTTCCTTGATATGATGCACATTTTTCCTTACACTACAGTGTTCTACAAATTATTAAAAAGCTGTCATTCATACATACTCATGAACTCAACGTCTGATACCTGGAGCCATTCGCGCCATATTGGCTCATTCCTTGCTTCTTGGTATATTGTAGATTACATAATAGGATGAGTATGCCAAATGGCATTGGGATTGCTTGTAAGTGTCTGAAGGCTAAAATCATGAGACACCATGACTACCCATAACCTTCGTAAGTGTCTGTCACCTTTTAAACCCTTTCCATTCAGGTCCGTATAGTCTTTGGCATGACTATGTAAATTTGCACTAAATTTAACAATGTGGACGTAGCTCAATCAGTTAGCTGTTGGGCTAACAATATGAATGTCGTGAGTTCATGTTTAATGGATTCTAATAAAAACTGGTTGCTTGTCTTTGAGACATGTAAAATATGGCAGAGATTGTCCATGTCATCCTATAAGTTGTGGTACTTTATTCTAAAGGTGCTTATCAGGTGTTCATTGTTCTGTATAGGTCAGCAGATTTGTGAACGGGTAAGCTATTACTTCTACTAGGCACACTTTTTTGGATTTCTATTAGTGCTGGGCACAGGATCAATCTCACTAAAATCAGATCTGAGTTCTCGCTACCACTAAACAAAGATCTGAGGACATCCCATTATGGGTCACGTCAGAACGACTTTTCATCTGACCAAATCAGAGCGTCGCTTATCAGATCATGAAAGTGACAGTTGGAATGTGTTTTTTGATCATGCAACCTCGAAAATAAAACATACCAGGTATTCCAGAATGTTCTTTTGTTGAGTTTTTAAATTTTTTAATCGGGTATATGTCAAAATATGTTTGAAGCGTAGTCGCCAGTTTGAAGCTCGTGACATAGAGCTCGATTAAGCTGCCTTCTGATTGGTTAATGTCGACTTCTTATCAGTCATTCCATTGGTTGGTCAAAGTTCGCGAAAGGTCGGTCTGAAGAGAACTAAGATCTGATTTTAATGAGATTGGGCAGAGGAAAGAACTTGCATTTCCAGCTTGAGGTAGTAGCTCAGCTATGCTAGGCTCATAAGTTAATTTAATTATCCAACACTTTACCATGAGACCACTGCGCTATCATAAATAATTTGAGCTTGTTTACTGAGAAATCAGCGACCGACTGTTTACCTTGAGGCACAAGGGCGGTAACATTTGTCCACTGAAAATCTCAAAAACTGAACACAAACTTAAAAACTGAATTTCCTCTAATAACATTGATATAATTTGTTAAAAGAGGAGAGATAGCTAACCCTAGCTCACAACTAACCCTAAGAACCGTAAATGAGCACCTAACCCTTACTATGGTAAGGGGGGTTTTGATTGGCAAAAGGTGCCCAACCCTAATGATCGTGAAGGGTGGTTTGATAAGAAAAGATCAACTAATCCTAATAATCAGCAAGGGCTACCAGTATAGAGTTTGTTTGGCCTAATTACTCCAAATGATGAAAGTGGCACGCAAGATCAATGAAGCGTGAGTTGAAGCCGGAGCAAACTAAAGCTATAAGAGCTGATAAAATGCCCCTTTGAAAACTGCAGTCTCGTGGACAGCCAAGCAGAGGGGTCAGCAAGCAAAAAGAATATGTCAGAATGACTAAACTTGGGTAAAAGAAATCTACCTGAAGTAGTGACTGGCAGCCGACAATACATTCTTTTGAACGTGTTTTTTTTCTTCACCGATAACAACAATTGCATCACATAGATGTGCATTGTGTCTGTTGTCATTCAGAGCCAGTAAAAGCTTTTGTGCGTGTAAATGACAAGAAAATTTTCTTGCATTTTGTTTACATTCTCCAGGAGGCCACCGCGACGCCATTTTGAATGTTTAGATCACGTTTAATCACAAATTGTAACGAGATTTCCTTTCCAATCAAAGAAAATTATTATATTACCGGGATGACATACATAATTTACGTAGGGATTAAAATAATAGCTTACATTAAATAAATGTGCTCATTACTATTGATAGTTATACGTCATTATCTCCCTTGAATAATGCCTAGGGGGAGTCCAAACCGTAGAACTGGTGGATGTAAAACGTTCATCAAATGTTCATCCACAAAGTCAGATACTTCAGTGTTTTATATTTTAAATATGAATCTCAATATTGTATATCAAACCTTTCTCAACTGCTATAAAAACACAAATGTATGATAAATAAAAAATTATCGATACAAAATAGACCTTTATCTCTGTTTCGCCGCTAGGTGGCGTTATGGTTTCCTACTCGTGAGCGGTCACCCATTTTCAGCAAGGTAGTTTCTCGGAAGAGGCATTCCTGCAGCAGATTCAAGCTGAATGAACTGATCGACTAATTCCAAGGTTTATTGAGTTGTGATTGATCCGATTTTGTATAACGTAATCATATACGAAGCATGATTTTCTTATGTCGAAAAGTTATTCAGTGGTCCATTATCAGCTGATTATGCGCTAGTTTTCGAGCTATCGGCGATATCTTTTCTCAAGTAAAATTTAGGCAGCTTTCAGAACTGAAACAAGTGAAGGCCCTAGGCAAGAGTTCGACTAGTTTGAACCTTGTTCTGTTCGGACTGTAGACTTGTAACGCGTATTCACAAGCAGTTGAAAATGTTTCGATTTATGCAGAGATAACACGGCGACTATGTGTCTGCTTGTAATTTATTTGAATGGTTTGTAATATTCATTGAACGAGAGTGCTCTGAGATACCCCTCAGACAATTGATACCCATGCTTAAAATAATAACCCTGAACTTGTTGTCAAGATTTACCTACTGTATAGTTCCTGTCTACCCTGGCTGCAAAATTGTAGCTATCTACTGTCCTGCATTTACCACATTACATAGCTACATAACTTTCATAACCTTTATGATAACTGGCTTCCAATTATCCTAATCAGCTCTCTGTGTCCATCAATCAATTTACTGTATAAACATTGATGTTAATAAGTATATATAACTATGTTGTTTAGCACTATCCATCACTTGCTTGATAAAGGTCTTAGGATCTACACCGAATCTACACTTCTAAATCACACTGAAAGAAACTTTTATAACGTTCTATAAAAGTCTGATACTTATACTGCGCAGGCCTTCCCAAGCTCAGTCAGTGTGTAAATTAGTCGTACCTCGTTGTGTTGAACTTGTGGGGACCTGGAGAGAAGTTAAAGTTACACGGGGGTCGAGACATCACAGGTATTTCATGGTTAATTAGGATACTTGGGACTCCCATAGAGTTCGACACAACCAGGAATTCGACACATCCAAGTTCAACAAAACAGGGTTTGACTGTAGTTAATATTGTGGAAGTGTTTCTGCCCTCTTCTTCCTCAAGGACCCTTAAAGGGCCAGTATGTCGACCATTCTTAAGCATTGTTTACAGACAACAGGCAATAAGGCTCTGCTTGTCTTATTCCACAAGAGTAGTTTTTGCTCAAGTGACCATAGTGCAGGTGTAGGCTTATCATGTGACCAGAATTTTTCTCTCATTTGTAAACAAATGCTCTTATTGTGAAGTAAAAACAGAATGCAAGCCTTTGAGGACTCGTCACATATTGTTTTGGGTACTTAAATAGAAATACATCTGTGACTGTGAAATGCATGACGATATAGCTTTACACATCAAACTGACCGTATCTCTAGCTCTCCGTAGGGCTTCAATATAAGCATATGGAACCCTACAACAAATGTAAATGAAGGCTCAAGATGGAAAGATATTTTGCGCAACGCTTGGGTTGTTGGCTTTGGCTATGCAGAGCTCTATTGTTTTGGTTTGAGAATTGAATCGTACATGAACCAAAGCTATGACATCACGCTCAGAAATGATATCATCCATGATTTTAAAACACCCAGGACCCTCAAAGCAAAAAAAATATTTCGATTGAAATGTTAGGAATCTGTAAATGAGAAGGGGTCAAATTTATTGCCTCAGCCATTGTATCTAACAATCGACTCAAATTAAGAGTACATTTCCAAAGGAAATATTTGGTATACTTCAGGTAATTGGTGTAGGAACAAGGGGCAATAAAGATTTCCATGACATTCTGTAATTTGCACTCTGATGGAACTGTGCAAAATCACCATTCAACTTTTGTTGAACAGTAACAAAGTCTGAATCATAGCTGTGTTTTCGCATACAATTTCGCAGATGTGTCTACCACCAACAATTTGAAATGTAAACATGGTAAAAGGAATGCACAGCTGTCATAAACACTGATTTTTGGGCCATGCATTTACCCAAAAATATATATGTGACCCAAAAATACAACAAATGGACCCTGGAGAAATGTCTCCTTACTGTTCCCTGTTAATTATATTCTTTTTTTGGTTTAAAATTTTTCTGAAAGAATAACTTCTTTTTTTCAGGTTTAGATATCTGACCTGATGGTTACTTCACTGAAGTTTTCGGCCACCTTGGCCCAATCTGACCCTCAGAATAATGCAGTGGTCATCATTGGCCAGCCTAAAAACCTGGGTCAAATTTCTTTTGATGATGTCCGTTGCAAGTTGGAGCCAAGAGTGGATGCAGATGTAGGTATTCATATGAAAGTCCAGTGTTAAGGTTATCCCCTGAATTGAAGCAGGCCAGGATGTGCAAGAGTACATTAAATATACTATTTGAAATTGTACATCATAACATGTGCTAAACTGAGCCATGGCTGGAAAAGTCTTGTACTCTGATGTTACACATGGACCACGTAGTGGTGCCACAAGCAGTCTTATGATAGAACCACCAGTCAAAACGACCCGTGAAGACCTGGGGTAGAACAGGTCTTCAGCAACCCATGCTTGCAGTAAAAGGCGACTATGGTTGTTGTAAGAGGCCACTAATGGGATTGGTTGGTCAGACTCGCTGACTTGGTTGATACACGTCATGCTATCCTATTTGCGTGGATCAATGCTCATGATGTCAGTCACTGGATTGTTTGGTCCAGACTCGATTATTTACAGACCGCCATCATGTAGTTGGAATATTGCTGTATGCGGCGTTAACAAACAAACCAGTCAAAAGCACAAGGTATGGGATTTGCTTGAAGGTGCAGGGCTCATATGCAAAAAGCTACTTCAATGCTTTTATTATTCACCTATGAAGAGATCCCCCATTTAATAAACATACAGCTGTATTACACATTGTATAATACCAAAGCGTGTGCTTATGTACTGCAGGAACACGTTTCACTAACAAATATTGAAAACTCCCAACCTCCCTGGGTTTTTTCAATGACATTGCGTGTAGAGATGATAGATCACTGAGAGGAGCTTTTGCACACTCAATGACCCCAGCAACCCTGTTGCTAGGTTGACATCACATGGCATTGTTGAATTTTGCAGTATTATAACTCAATTAAACTAATCTGTGGATTGGGTATATATCTGCCTATTCACCCACAACATTGAAAATAATTTATAAACGGCAAGTAGTAAATAAACTACTAAACTTGCTCCCATGTAAATTGATGTAATACCATTTTTTTAAAACTCGCTTTCGCTCGTCAGATACTAGAACTATTCACTCATTTCATAAAATCAGTATTAAGGAACTTGTTTAGTATTCTATACATAACATTGCATTTGACATTCTAATGATTGGCATTTAGCTATTATGTATGTATGACTGGTCATGGAACTTGAATATGACAATTTTCTGCATTTTAACAACACAAGACGAGTATCTGTGGCTTCGAGCCTAAGATGTAGAATTATGCAAAAGCAACTGAATATCTAAAAAAATCAAGGTGGATTCCTAACAATATTAACAAAACAGTGCCGTGAAACAAGCTGCTAATTGGGATATATGTGACATACATAGTGTATCCATATTCCCTGTGAGAAACTGTATCCCTTATATACGGAAGCCTTTTAGGGCCATGGTTTTTTTTCTTTTTTTTCGATACTATTTTGAAATTTCAAGATACTTAGTTGAAATGTCAAGATACAGAAGTTGAAATTTCAAGATACCATCTTGGAATACAAGATACTATCTTGAAATTTCAACTTCTGTATCTTGAAATTTCAACTTCTGTATCTTGAAATTTCAACTTAATATCTTGACATTTCAAGATAGTATCTTGAAATTTCAACTTAGTTTCTTGAAATTTCAGCTTATGGTCTTGAAATTTCAAGATATTATCGAAAAAAACAAAAAAAACAAATGGCCCTAAAAGGCTTCCGTACTTATAGGAAAAGATATCAGTAATATGTGTCTTCCATTTCAGACGTTCAACACTGCTGTGGCGGGGCTGCATCCATCCCCGACTGACTCCTGTCCCTTGTGGCTGAACAATGCCACTGTCGCTGCCCTGCCCACCAAGTGTAGCAGGCACAACACACCCTCGCGCTGTCACTCACTGACCAAGATCGTCAAGAGTTGTCTTGTTGGGGGAGATGAATATGTTGTGGTATGTAGTCCCTTCTCCCTGCTGAATGAGTTGGATTTCACACCGCTTTGAACAGTATGCAAGTTATATCACAGCTTAATGTGGGAGAACAGCCTAAGGTGATGCAGGTCTCAGACCTTTTCCACTTTGGTGAAACCCACGAGCACGGGTATGGTGCTGACAAACCAGTAACACAATCAGGGCGAACCAGGATGCGAAACCACAATCATAGGTTTCTGATGTGCCCAAGGGAAGCAACTCTGTTTTGCCAAGATGGCTTACATATACCACAAAGTGTTTTCAATTCAACATGAAAGTTTAGGTGTCGTATGATAGCCCTAATGTACTTGGAAGCCCAACTCAGACACAATATACTGACTCCACACCAAACAGCCCTTGTTATCCCCTGACATAATGTGTGGGGATATAATCAATGCCTCCTCTGTCCGTCTGTAATCATTTCGTTGCCAGAGCGTAACTCGAAAACCGTTCGATATTTTTCAGCAAATATTGGCAGATATATCAAACAGGCCCTGAAGTAGTGCCTTTTGCTATTTGTGTATTTTTGGCATTTCTATTTTTCATGATTTCCATGGAAACAATTTGTACTTGGTCTCATAAGGGGGTGGATTTTGTTACCGGAGCACAACTAAAAACAACATTCAATATTTTTCAACAAAACTTGGCAGATATATCATACAGATCCCGAAGTGGTGCCTTTTGCATTTCAGGGTTTTGGGCATTTTTATTTTTCTCAATTTCTATGGAAAGAGTCGACTTAGTCTCAAAAAAATGTTGTTTTCTGAGCACAACTTGAAAACTGTGAAAGAACTTTCATCCAAACTTAGTACATGTATTAATCAAGGGCTGACTCTGATCATAGTGGCGTGTTTGTTCCGGGCCATAACTCTAAATCTAATTGGTATTCTTTCTTGAAACTGTGCACATACAAAGACCAGGTTGCCAAATGGTGCCGTTTGCTACTTAGGGGTATTTAGAACTTATATTTTTTCCGTTTCCATGGCAACAAGTTTGACTTTGACTCTGTTTATGGTGGTATGTACCTAAAAGAGAAATCAAAGTTCCGAATCCAAATTCCATGGTATTGTTTTGATAGCTCAATAACTACTCTTGTATACAGACAGACAGATTAGATAGAAAAAATCTTATCAAGTTGGACTTAAAGTAACTTCAGCAACCCATGCTTACCATAAAAGACGACTATTCTTGTCGTAAGAGGCGACTATAACAGGATCGGGTTGTCAGGCTCACTGACTTGGTTGATACATGTCATCTTATCCCAATTGTGTGGATCGATGCTCATGATGTCAATCACTGGATTGTCTGGTCGAGACTCAATTATTTACAGACCGCTGTCATATAGCTGGAATATTGCTGAGTGCGGCGTTAAACAAGAAACAAACAAACAAACAAACTTAAAGAAACAGTCAGATGATTTGTTCTTTCGTAATTGTAGGGGCTGGGGTGATTTGTCATCTTTTGAACATTCTTGTTTTATCCCCTTAGGGCTGAGTGAGGGCCATGGTAACAACAAGTACCATCTATTAATGTTGTTTGGTACAATAGAGCCAGGGATTGAACCACCGACCTTCCACTATATGGACAGACATTCATGGAGGAAGTTAATATTAAAAGAAAACCATTGAGGGGGTCCCTAGATTCAAATACTAAGGAAGAACACCTTAAAGACCCCAGGACACCCTTTAAGTCAGAACACTGATTTATATAATGGGTTGACGTACCTCTGCATGATTGTCAAAGCATAATGTGCTGCTTTCTACATACAGCAAACTGTAGTTAATTTCTGAACTGTAAATGGTCTACAATCAATCTCATTAAAATCAGATCTTAGTTCTCGCTACCGCTAAACAAAGATCTAAAGACATCCCATTAGGGGTCACGTCAGAACAACCTTTCATCTGACCAATCAGGGGTCGCTTACTAGATCATGAAAGTGACAGTCGGATTGTGATTTCTAATCTTGCAACCTTGAAAACTTTAACATGAGGTATTCTGAACGATAGTTACAGGCTTAACGACTGAATCCATACAATCTAGACCATCTATTAGCCATTCCAGAATGTTTTTTTGTTCAGCTTTCAAATTTTTTATCAAGAATTTGTCAAAATATGTTTTGAAGCGTTGTCGCCAATTTGAAATTAGTGCCGTAAAGCACGAGAAAGCTGTCTTTTGATTGGCTAATGTGGACTTTTTGTCAGTCATTTCATTGGTCGGTGAAAGTTCGCGCAAGGTCAGTCTGACGTGACCCGTAATGGGATTTCCTCAGATCTTTGTTTAGCGGTTTAATGAGATTGGGTCTACAATCTGAGGATGTCCTAAAAATGTATGCATCTTTTTTATTGGAACATTCATCGATTTCTAATCATGTATCAATTCTTCATTGTTTTTCCAGATTGTCTGTGAGAGAGGTGATGCCCTGGCCTCCGCAACGGCGGTGGGGCGAGCTCTGCCTCTGTACACGGCCAAGTCGAATCAGGGAGGAGGCAAACGCACTGTCAATGTGGAGTTCCTCCTTGTGGGGCAGTACAGTGACACACCTCTCAGTGACACCGACATCCAGTGTATGGCTGTTGCTGCAGAGAATGTTCGTCTTGCTGCAAAGATTGTCGATATTCCATGTGCTGAAATGCATACAGATGCCTTTCTAGATGTAAGCAGAGACTGTTAACCTTTAGTCTTCAGTTAGTTTAGGTTTGAAGGATAATATATTTACTTCTCAGAGCTCCAGATAAGCTTTTGGTGTTGTGGGTATTTTACCCATGCATTTTAAAATCACTGGGTATCAGTAATTCTATCTGGGTATTCAAATTTCTGTTACCCACTAGTTTTTACACATGTGGGTATTTAAGTTAAATATTTAAAAACACTACTCATCTAGTCCCTGCAAACTTGTGTTGTGTGGTTTCGAGAGCTTTATAGGACTAAAAAATACCACGATACTTCCACAAGAAAGTGTGATGGCAAATGATCATGATGTAACTGTCATCGTGGAGTTTGGCAAGGTTGACGGAATGCCCGTTTATAATTTCAAAATAAGTTGCTGATTTGCTTATCGAATACGCAGGGTTACTTCACAATATCTTGATGATACACACAAGTTTTATTTTTGTAGCATATCTGTAATGTTCGTTGCTTATTTGATATGCTTGGATATTATTATACTGCGTATTTCTGCATTTCTGATGCATATTTTACGCAGATACGCAGCTTATCTGGAGCTCTGCTTCTGAAGCATCCCACCCCAACATTGAAAAGGGCCATGTATTTTCAGTAAACCAAATTAAGCATTCAAGAGTCAGTTAATCTTTTATGAATTTACTAGTCTTGGACTTCATATCAAACCCTGCTTTTGAGATTCCAGTAACAGAGATGGTTGTTTTCAGGAGGTGAGAAGAGTCGGCATTGACCTTGGTATCCAACCAGTCATTATTCAGGGGGAAGAACTCCAGAAGCAGGGATTTGGAGGTATGGCAAGCAGTTCATTTGTAGGGGTGTTGCTACATGAATACAGTCCCTTGTATCCGAATATGCTTCTCTATGCTAACACTATGTTTACTAAAGACAATTGCGTGCTTAATTTAAACATTTTGAGCAAGCACTTACGGATTTATTTTCGTGAGTGAGTGAGTGAGTGAGTATGGTTTTACGCTGCTTTTAGCAATATTCCAGCAATATCATGATGGGGGACACTAGAAATGGGCTTCACACATTTTACCCATGTTGAGAATCAAACCTGGTCTTCGGCGTGATGAGTGAACCACTGGGCTACCCGACCGCCCCTGATTTATTTTAGATGCAAATAGAATGTGGTTCAGATGGCCACATGCTGCTTTGGAGTGCAGATAATGCATTGGCTGGATTGCCATCTGAAAGGCCTACTGTCATTTGGGAAATAGTCCATTATTTCCTGATGGCCTATGGTTGATCCACACACTAGTCACTGTTAGGTCTGTTCCAGAATCGACCGCCTCTGTGGTCTAGTGGTAGAGCGTCCACCCTGCTGTGTCGTACCAAAAGATGGTACTTCTTGTTACCCTGCCTGGCGCTCGTCATTAATGGACAAAAACAAAGACTGGTCGGCTTGGAGTCAGTATAGTGTGCCTGAGTGATTTATTCGATTTAAACTCTGGCATGGTACCTCAAAGGGCAAGCACTATAAAATATCTCTTACACATGCACTCACATTGCTAGATCATGTATATAAGTGAAGTTATCTTGAACTTGATGACGTTAAATGAGAGAGAGAGAGATATGCAATAAACCTAAAATATTTGGCTTCTAATGGGAAGCATTAACCATGTTTTCTAGGCCAAATAGAAACACTTCTCAACATACCCACAAAGTTTGAAATTCTACTATCCCTCTGATGACATGAGACAACATGGATAAAGTGAACATGCTAGTGTGTAGCCAGCTTGATTTAGCTATGCAAAACATGCATGCAACCTGTTATTGAAAAAGGCACCCAAATATTTATCTCTACAGGAACCAAGTGTTTGTCAAATCTTTCAAACTTTGTGTCGAAACCTGACATTGTGTCCACACAACACCAATCTTTGAGCACATTCAATACCTCTAGTCTTTATTGCCATATTATATCAATATTCCCTATGTTACTGTTGTATATAATTTGTCATGCCTTCTTAGGCTTGAGATGTCCCCATGGTCTAGTTGTAGAGTGTCCGCCCGGAGAGCGGAAGGTACGGGGTTCGATCCCTGGCCACGTCATACCAAAAGACATTAAAAGATGGTACTTGTTGTTACCCTGGCTGGCATTCGGCATTAAGGAGCTAAAACAAGGACTGGTAGGCTTGGAGTCAGATTACTCTGTCTGAGTGGGGTGTTCAGTCTGAACGAGTACAAGCAGCCACACACACACTCACACACTTGCATGCAGGTCGCTATATAAGTCTTGGACGCGACATCAAACCCCATTTTCACCTCACCTCACCTCTTGGGCTTGAAGTCTAACTGTGGATACTTATGTGTCATGCACCTGTTGCAAGTTGAATCAAATTCTTAAATCTAGCAAGCAAGTAGCTACCTTGTGGCAAGGTGCTTGTTTCTGAGTCTGACAATGTTCCCTTTTACTCTGTTCAGGTATATATGGTGTAGGCATGGCTGCGATCCACCAGCCAGCTCTTGCTGTTCTAAGTCACAAACCTTCCGGGGCCACAAAAAGCATTGCATGGGTGGGAAAAGGTATTGTCTACGACACTGGTGGCCTCTGCATCAAGTCAAAGGTAAGCAGCAATGGTGACTAATGGAACAACACTTTCTTTTGTGTATTTACTATGAGGTATCCCTTGATGTTTGTTTGTTGTTTAACTCCACTATCAGCAATATTCTAGCTATATGATGGCGGTCTGTATATAATCAAGTCTGTACCATGCAATCAAGTGATTGACAGCATGAGCATCGATCCACGCAATTGGGATACGATGATATGCATCTACCGAGTCAGTGAGCCTGACCATCCGATCCCATTGGTCAACAACCATAGTCGCTTTTTACAGCAAGCATGGGTTGTATCCTTACAGGGAGAGACCCGTGAAGAGTCGAGGTAGAATAGGTCTCCAGAGTGCGTATTATACGTAAATAAATAAGTCTTGCGTACATTGCTTAATCAGAAGGGGTGCTAATTGGGATTGTTCACTAGTCAATATATTAGCAAATATTGCCGTGGGCGCTTATTAGAGCGGGGCCCTTATTAAGTCGAATACGGTATTTTGGTTCTCAGGCACCTCCTGCATCATCATAAAGTCTGCCGCATGTTTCGTTTTTTCTTCCATTTAAAAAAAATAAAAAATGTTTTAAATATTCCGCGTCTTGAACACACAACCCTGGCTGTGAAATGCTACAATACGTAAGAACAACATGATTTCCCCAGAGTTATTATTAACAAAATTTGGTTACATTCCTGCTTGGAACACAGGACCGCCTCCGTGGTCTAGTGGTAGAGCGTCCGCCCGGAGAGCGGAAGGTCCGGAGTTCGATCCCCGACCGCGTCATACCAAAAGACGTTAAAAGATGGTACTTGTTGTTACCCTGTCTGGCGCTCGGCATTAAGGGGCTAAAACAAGGACTGGTCGGCTCGGAATCAGCATAATGTGTCTGAGTGGGGTATTCATGTTAAACTGCGGCATGGTATCTCTGAGCTAGCACTATAAATCGGCATCAGTCCGGTCTAGTACAAGCAGACATACACACACATGTGCATGCACATCGCTATATAAGTGCAATAACCTTGGACGTGACGTTAAACCCCATTTCACCTCACCTGCTTGGAACAACCAAACCAAAAAAAACACTGCCCGACCGCACAATTTTCAAAAGCCATTGCTGAGAACCAATTATATTATTTTTTTAAGCCTTATCAGCTTTTTTTTTCTTTTGTTGTAACTTGTATCAAAAGTAGAATGTATTCACACGCTTCTAGTCTGAAATAGTGGACTGTGATGCTGTATTGTGACATCAGTGTATTGTTTCAGTCCTTGTCTTCATTGCATATCTTGTTCTTCATTGTCAGCTATCAACTAACATGGACTTCTGATTTATGATTTTCTATTTGTGGTGTTTGCCCACCTGTTGACTGTTATTCTGCTGTTTGACAGACCGGCATGTGTGGGATGAAGCGAGACTGCGGAGGAGCAGCAGGGATCCTGGCAGCTTTCCACACTGCTGTCAAACTGGTGAGAGGAGACCGTCACACTCATCTGTTCTGACATTGATGTCCCCTTGATTGAAAACTTGCACCGGAAACTACATCATAAGTCATTTATATAAATGAGGAGAGTGAAAAAAGAATGACTGGATATGTACACGATGTAGGATGTCGTAAAATCTTCTGATTGGAATTTTTGCATGATCAGATGGGTTGCCTTGTGGTTTAATGCTGCCGCTCATCATGCCGAAGACCCGGGTTCGATTCCCTACATGGGTACAATGTGTGAAGCCCATATCTGGTGTTCCCCGTCGTGATATTGCTGGAACATTGCTAAAAGCGGCTTAAACAATACTCACTCACTCACTCACTCACTCACTCACTCACTTACTAAAAGGCCATTGTCTCAATATTTACATGGGTCACACAGGCTGCTGTCTCGGTCTTAAGACTGTAATATTGCTGACAAAAATGTAAATGATAATTGCCTCACTCACTGTAGTCTATGCACAAACTGGTGTTTCAGGGATTCCGAGAAAATCTTCATGCTGTGTTGTGCCTGGCTGAGAATGCTGTGGGACCAACGGCACAGAGACCTGATGATATAGTAACCATGTATTCAGGAAGGTAGGTTCCCAGATCTAATGATAAACATAGAGAAAGCATGTTGTCTTTATACTAAATATACATGATACTAAACAGAAGTCAAATTTTCTTTGTAATTATCAGGATCACTGATTGTTTGCACAGCGTAACTAAAACTTTCATGTACAATATTATTAGGGCTGGGACAATACACCAACTGTGTGATCCAATAAAGATCACAATACCTTGCTCACGATCCGATATGTTTCACGATACTTGCCAGTGCTCTCGTCTGTGGTGTGTAAGCCATCTTTTTCATAGACAGGATGACCAAATACCTGGCTAACAATTTACAGTTGGCATTGTCAAATATGGCAGAATGGATGAAAATATTTACGTTTTCATTACTCATTTTCACTAGTAATTAGTGTTTACTCTAACATTTTTTAAAGAAAACATTTAAGAATCGATACTTTTTACTTAGTGTGTGATTGTGATCGATACTTGTATCGAGATGGAAAAAAATCACAATCCACCGATGCATCGGTATTGTCCCACTACTAATTATTAAACTATGCCACCATTATCCCGATGGGTCATCAATGGTGTTTAACAGCAATGTTCCTGTTTACAGAACTGTAGAACTGAACAACACAGATGCAGAAGGGAGACTGGTGTTGGGAGATGGTGTAAGTTAATGCCATTTGTCTATCCCTGATACTTAAATTTGGACGTTCACTTATTTAGAAGAGCATATGTTGAGAATTTTAAACATATCTATTTGATCAGCTTGCTGTTTCCAAATATTCTGCCGACATTAAGAGTAGTTGTGAGGATAGGACATGTTTCTGAAGGGTTGGCTTTTTGATTGAATTCTGAGGCAAGCTTAGATTACAGATCAGACCTTTTAACATGATATGATACCTCTGTGTGAAGTGGGAAAGTTCACTGACGCAAACTCCTTTCAAGCATTTATCACATCATTATGCGGAGTGGTATGACATTACAGTAACGGTCTTTATTTAGAGCATTTGATTTAGTGTACTCACAATTGGCCCTACCGTTGGAAACTACTTACCTTTTGATTGTTAAACAACTGAAGAGATACACCCTACATCGTATCCTCCCAAGGGATTTGGGACTGCATTAACTCACTCACTCTCTTCTATGGTGATAATAAAGCAATCATTTTGAAGCTGGCCACATTGATAGCTTGCTAATTTCACACAAAATAAGATATCATGGTGAGCATAAGGGTCTCCCACTATTTGACTGCTCCAGGTTTTACTACCAATCCTGACCTGTGAAGATCCGGGGAAGAATAGGTCTTCAACAACCCATTCTTGCCGTAAAAGGCGACTATGCTTTTTGTAAGAGGTGACTGAAGGGATCGGGTGGTCAGGCTCGCTGACCTGGTTAATGCATGTCATTGTGTCCCAATTACGTGGATCGATCCTCATGATGTCAATCACTGGATTGTGTGGTCCAGACTCGATTATTTACAGACCGCTGTCATATAGCTGGAATATTGCTGAGTGCGGCGTTAAACAACGAACAAACAAACAAACTTCAGATCCTGCGGTGTACAGTAGATCTCTGTCTTCCAGGTTGCTTATGCCCAGAAGGACCTGAAAGCTGATGTCATCGTGGACATGGCAACACTTACTGGGGCCCAATCAGTTGCAACAGGTCAGTAAAGCACTCGGCAACTAACATACTTATCAGCTCATGTAATCTTGTGTCGTTATAAGTTGTTCGTTGTTGTCTACCATTAAGTTTTTACATTTTTTACTTCGTCTGAGCTGCCGTCATATAGCGAGAATATTGCTTAGTGCCGCGTTAAACATTAACCAAACAAACTTCTTCTGTGACCTTGTGTAGTACCAAGTTAGTTCAAGACATCTTGATCGGAAATCAAATACGGCTGCCAGTGGCCGAAAATATTTGAATAGCAATGCTGACTGCAATTGTATTTAAGTGGCTATCTTTTTTCTAGTTTATGCTTTTTGAATAATAATGATAATGATAACGATAATAATACTAATACTAATGAACGTTTGTAATGCACCCCAAATGCATGCTCAATTCTGTGTTTGTATTTTCATTTTAGGTCGTTACCATGCAAGTATTGTGACAAACAGCGAGGACATGGAACTTGCCTGTGTGAAGGCTGGTCAGAACAGTGGTGACCTGGTTCACCCCATGCCATACTGCCCAGAGCTACACTTCAGTGAATTTGCTAGTGCCCTGGCTGATATGAAGAACTCTGTCGCTGTTAGTAGTGTTTGCCTACAGTACATTTCTGATGAGAAGCGTATACCTGTTCACTAATATGTATATGTATGCCTTGTATTCCTGGGTTAGAAACCCATATGATTATCGTAATAGGCGGCAAACAGGTTCTGGTGGTCAGGGTCGCTGACTTGGATGATGCATGTCATTGTATCCCGAATGTGTAGATCAATGCTCGTGATGTCAATCACTGGCTTGTCTGGTCCAGACTCAAGTGTTTACAGACTGTGTCATATAGCTGAAATATGGCTGAGTGCAGCATTCAACAACGAACAAACCAACAAACAAACACTAATATATCTCAATGGATAGAGCCTACACTGAAGTAAAGAAAGGCATGTGCACTTTCAAGACCATGATTATGGTATCTTCAGCTGTGACTCATGCAGTCTATGGATTGTGACCCCTGACTGTCGACGACAGTGCTTCAAGAAAATCCAGCCTATGGATATAATGAATATAATCCTGTACTATGGTAAAGTACATTCTCTATATTAGTCATATGTTTGTCAACCATTTTACCATCACCATAATGATTTTGTTGCAGGATCGTAACAATGCCCAGGTGTCATGTGCGGGACTGTTTATTGGCTCCCACCTTGGCTTTGACTACTCTGGTGTGTGGCTTCACATTGACATGGCAGCGCCAGTGCATGTGGTGAGTTATCTTCCCTTGTCAGTTTGCTTTATGGAGAACACCTGGTTACATTCAGGAACTGGAAGACATTGGTATGAGTAGATCTGTTCTTGGTTTTTTCAACAACGATGTACTTGGTATTGTGGTGTTATGTGTACCCCATTCAGTGGGGATCTAAGTTAAAATAGGTTCCCATGGTTGATCGAAGCAGCCTTATTGATCGGGTGTCAGGCTAAATGTCTTGGGTGACTGTGTGTCCTTGTACCCCGATGACATGAGAGATTGCTCATAATATCAGTCACTGGATTGGTTGCTCTACTTGAATATTCACAGGCCACTGTCATAGCTGGAATATAGCAGAGTGTGGCATAAAAACAAACACTCCAGAGAAAAGGTATAGGTCTGAAGTTGACAAATCATTGGCCCCAGTGACATTGCTGGAAAATTTGTAAAAGTATTGTTCAGCAGGTTCAGCCTTACTCACTCTATTTTGGGGCAGTCTGGTAACCTAGTGGTTAAAGCGTTTCTCGTCACGCCGAAGACCTGGGTTCGATTCCTGACATGGGTACAACATGTACAAGGTGTGAAGCCCAATTCTGGTGTCCACCGCCGTGATATTGCTGGAATATTGCTAAAAGCTGCGTAAATCCATACTCACTCACTCTATTTTCATTGTGCAGGGCGAGAGGGCAACAGGATACGGAGTTAGTCTACTCACGACTCTATTTGGAGAGTTGTCAACCAATTCCATGCTCAAGTTTATAGCCCCATCAGTGAACTGTAGCATGGAAACAGATGAGAACAATTCCCCAAAGAAACAGCGTCTCCAATAAGAACCTATGTTGCCATTTAATAAATGGACATCAACTGGACAAATTCCCCAATGCTGATTTGTTAATTTTTGTCCTTGCACTTAAGATTTGTGAATGGATTATCATGAGTTTGGATACAAATACAAATTTTAGCATGTAAGCAATTATAGGCCTTGATTTTTATAGGAATTTTTATTGTAAAGAGCAGGATAGATTTTATGGGATATGTTAGTTATGATTTTTAATTTTCATACCAGAATGGATCAGTTGTTTTATAATAGTTGTCCTGAAGTATTTACAAGTTACAGTTAATGAGTTTATACCCAAGGTCATATTTGTCTATGTGATGATTATGTGTTTTTGTTGGTAACTTTTATTTTATTTTATTCTCTTTTTTTTATGAATCAAACATGTTTGACTGGTTTGAAGTAAGGTGAAGAGACCCATTGCACTATATTGCATGGCTACCGCATGTTATATGCCATGTTGCCATCAATGTCAGTGTTAGAAAATACATGGGTGTCCTTGAGGTTGCATACAGTGCTCATTAAACTTTGGAAGCATAAAACCTAACATTTAACATAGGACCATGACAAGGACTCCTTGATTTTTAGCTCCAGGTGTAAGAGATACTATTCTGAACCAGAAATGCCATATACGTTATTTCAGCAGTTTTCAGTTTTGGCATATAATTACCTAAAAGTTTCATCTCCGTACCTAGTGGATGGCCCAGAGGGACATAGATATGTCAGGATGCAGGGTTATCTGGCTGATATTCCAGATCCAGCACAATTAGGAACAGTCGTCTTGTCAGCAATATCCCCATGCCTGCGGGTCCAAAGCTGCAAATGTCGAGCAATTCTTTCTGCCCATATTAAGCTGACATGAATGTAAAATATCTGAGATATTGTACAGTGTAGTGTTAAAACCAAATCACTTACTATAAGTGTCATGAATGAAAATGATTGGAAGTTTTTCAACACATATACCATTTATTTGAGGATCACATTTCTTTCTATGAAACTATGTGATCAATGTCTGAATGATGTATCATTTGTGTTGGCAAGCAATTAGTCCATAGAATTGCTTAGTATTTGAAGGTGTAACATGTTTTTCAGGGACTAGATCCACTTACAGGCTGATACAACTCAGTAAATATTTAGAGGTCTGCTTGTAGACAACGTAGCCATGATACACACCAATAATTTTGTAAGGGATCTGTGGTCAGACTGATTATTGTCCGGCCATTCTGACTTATCCTTTCAGTACGTCTGTACAATATTCCTTTGCAAGATCAGTTCATCACCACACAAAAAGACTTAAAATTTGCTTACTGTCTATATTGGTTTACAATGTCACTATTACTTAGATATGTACTACTTTAAAAAGGACCACTGGATTCTTTCATATTACTATAGTTAATCTGTTATGCCATGACATATATACTATAGTAATCTGAAGTATCAGGTTGTCCTTAACTTTTTTTTAGTATTATACATGGTAGAGGCACGGCGCCTCGGGCACATCTTTCCATTACTTATATTGACAACATGCATGCAAGATGTTGACAATTGTAAAATGTATGTTTCCGTGTTTGACTACATCTGTGATTCTTGTGTTTTAGTGATGGGGCTCTTTTGCCACACCGTTATGAATACTTACGTTGATGTATGAGTGATATATTGAGGTCATATGTTCAAAGAAATATAATCGTGTAAAATTTTAAACCAAGGAAAATGTTTTTGTATAATGACCACTATTTTTAGTTATTTAATTGAATAAAATATATTATGCATTATTTGCCTCTATCGTTTTTTAAAATGGAGTCATCTGAAGTGGGAGGCATTGTTAAGAAAGTAATGGATTATCTTGAGTAGGGTAAGAGACTGTTTCAGTGTCTTTTGCTTGACCATTCAGATCACCATAATGTTGAGTGGACTTGCTCAAGGTGACAGTAGGCTTTTTGCTTACAAAAGACGGTTTACACTATTAGTCCATCAGCTATATATGTGTGGAGGGGCGGTCGGGTAGCCTAGTGGTTAAAGCGTTCGCTCATCACGCCGAAGACCCAGGTTCGATTCCCGTCATAGGTACAATGTGTGAAGCCTATTTCTGGTGTCCCCTGCCGTGATATTGCTGGAATATTGCTAAAAGCGGCGTAAAACCATACTCACTCACTCATATATGTGTGGAAGGCAATTAGCCTTTATCCATCAACCAGCCATATATGAAATGAAGACTGTTCATCTGTCTACCAGCTATGTATGTACAGAAGGCAGTACACTGTGCCAGCGGAAAAAAGTACAAGTAATATGCTTCATACTGTAAATCTGGAAAGTTGTGCAGGCAGGAAGGTACTGCAAAAGCTGCCAGTGACATTCTCACAATTGTTTCATGACTAAGTAAGTTGAATAAAAATAACTTCATTCTAAATTTAAATAATGCATCTTTCAATACATATTCTTGAAGACATCTTTCACAATTTGAATGTTTGTGTGTTTGTTGGGAGCATGATACTTTTTTTTAATGTGAACAACACAAAATGATGGTTTAGCTATCAAGTGCTCATGAAAACACCTATGTTGAACCGTAAAGAAAGCTTACGCAATGCCATGAGTTGCTGAGAATCGACGTCTCCACGCTGTGGTTTGCTGCAAACAGGAATGGCCCAAAACGAAGTTGACGGACATTTTAATGTTCACCGAAAGACAATATCATCTCTTTGGGGACGTTATCTGGAGCAGGGCAACACTTATCACTTGCAAGACAACCATTTTCAGTTAGTGCATCTACAGAATCAATACCAAACTGCCACATTAACAGCTCAGACCATTCTTGGGTTGAGACCAATTAGTGGCAGAAGCGAACGCAACTGGTTGAGGGGGCACAAATTTCGTTTCAAGTTCGCTTCTACGTCACCATCAGGCACGCCTAGCTTGGTAAAGACAGCATCAGAGGTTCTGAAGACAAGACAAGGGCAGTATACTGTTCACTCTTGCAGGAGGATAATGCCTGCCCAGAAGTTGCACCTGTTGTAACAGACTTGTTGAGGCAGCATAACATTGCTGTAGTACTACCGTGACTGGCTGTTTGTCCAGACCTCTCCCAGATTGAACATGTCTGGAATGAGATTGAGAGACGCCTACGATAGGACCAGAACCAGCCTGTACACCCGATATACATATATCAGCTATATGTGTAGAAGGCAGTACACCCTATATACATGTATCAGCCATACATGAAGAATGCAGTACACCCTATATACATGTATCAGCCATATATGTAGAAGGCAGTACACCCTATATACATGTACCAGCCATGTATGAAGAAGGCAGTACATCCTATGTACATGTATCAGCCATATATGAAGAAGGCAGTACACCCTATATACATGTACCAGCCATATATGTAGAAGGCAGTACACCCTATATACATGTATCAGCCATATATGAAGAAGGCAGTACACCTTATAAACATGTACCAGCCATATATGAAGAAGGCAGTACATCCTATATACATGTACCAGCCATATATGTAGAAGGCAGTACACCCTATATACATGTATCAGCCATATATGTAGAAGGCAGTACACCCTATATACATGTATCAGCCATATATGAAGAAGGCAGTACATCCTATATCCATGTACCAGCCATATATGTAGAAGGCAGTACAACCTATATACATGTATCAGCCATATATGTAGAAGGCAGTACACCCTGTATACATGTATCAGCCATATATGTAGAAGGCAGTACACCCTATATACATGTATCAGCCATATGTGAAGAAGGCAGTACACCCTATATACATGTATCAGCCATATATGTAGAAGGCAGTACACCCTATATACATGTATCAGCCATATGTGTAGAAGTCAGTACACCCTATATACATGTATCAGCCATATATGAAGAAGGCAGTACATCCTATATCCATGTACCAGCCATATATGTAGAAGGCAGTACAACCTATATACATGTATCAGCCATATATGTAGAAGGCAGTACACCCTGTATACATGTATCAGCCATATATGTAGAAGGCAGTACACCCTATATACATGTATCAGCTATATGTGAAGAAGGCAGTACACCCTATATACATGTATCAGCCATATATGTAGAAGGCAGTACACCATATATACATGTATCAGCCATATGTGTAGAAGTCAGTACATCCTATATAATGTATCAGCCATATATGAAGAAGGCAGTACACCCTGTATACATGTATCAGCCATATGTGAAGAAGGCAGTACACCCTATATACATGTACCAGCCATATATGTAGAAGGCAGTACACCCTATATACATGTATCAGCCATATATGAAGAAGGCAGTACACCCTATATACATGTATCAGCCATATATGAAGAAGGCAGTACACCCTATATACATGTATCAGCCATATGTGAAGAAGGCAGTACACCCTATATACATGTACCAGCCATATATGTAGAAGGCAGTACACCCTATATACATGTATCAGCCATATATGAAGAAGGCAGTACACCCTATATACATGTATCAGCCATATATGAAGAAGGCAGTACACCCTATATACATGTATCAGCCATATATGTAGAAGGCAGTACACCCTGTATACATGTATCAGCCATATATGAAGAAGGCAGTACAACCTATATCCATGTACCAGCCATATATGAAGAAGGCAGTACACCCTGTATACATGTATCAGCCATATATGTAGAAGGCAGTACACCCTATATACATGTATCAGCTATATGTGTAGAAGGCAGTACACCCTATATACATGTATCAGCCATATATGTAGAAGGCAGTACACCCTGTATACATGTATCAGCCATATGTGAAGAAGGCAGTACACCCTGTATACATGTATCAGCCATATATGTAGAAGGCAGTACACCCTATATACATGTATCAGCCATATATGAAGAAGGCAGTACACCCTATATACATGTATCAGCCATATGTGAAGAAGGCAGTACACCCTGTATACATGTATCAGCCATATATGTAGAAGGCAGTACACCCTGTATACATGTATCAGCCATATATGTAGAAGGCAGTACACCCTATATACATGTATCAGCCATATATGTAGAAGGCAGTACATCCTATATAATGTATCAGCCATATATGAAGAAGGCAGTACACCCTATATACATGTATCAGCTATATGTGAAGAAGGCAGTACACCCTATATACATGTATCAGCCATATATGTAGAAGGCAGTACACCCTATATACATGTATCAGCTATATGTGAAGAAGGCAGTACACCCTATATACATGTATCAGCCATATATGTAGAAGGCAGTACACCCTATATACATGTATCAGCCATATATGTAGAAGGCAGTACACCATATATACATGTATCAGCTATATGTGAAGAAGGCAGTACACCCTATATACATGTACCAGCCATATATGTAGAAGGCAGTACACCCTATATACATGCATCAGATATATGTGAAGAAGGCAGTACACCCTATATATACATGTACCAGCCATATATGTAGAAGGCAGTACACCCTATATACATGCATCAGATATATGTGAAGAAGGCAGTACACCCTATATACATGTACCAGCCATATATGTAGAAGGCAGTACACCCTGTATACATGTATCAGCCATATATGTAGAAGGCAGTACACCCTATATACATGTATCAGCCATATATGTAGAAGGCAGTACATCCTATATAATGTATCAGCCATATATGAAGAAGGCAGTACACCCTATATACATGTATCAGCTATATGTGAAGAAGGCAGTACACCCTATATACATGTATCAGCCATATATGTAGAAGGCAGTACACCCTATATACATGTATCAGCTATATGTGAAGAAGGCAGTACACCCTATATACATGTATCAGCCATATATGTAGAAGGCAGTACACCCTATATACATGTATCAGCCATATATGTAGAAGGCAGTACACCATATATACATGTATCAGCTATATGTGAAGAAGGCAGTACACCCTATATACATGTACCAGCCATATATGTAGAAGGCAGTACACCCTATATACATGCATCAGATATATGTGAAGAAGGCAGTACACCCTATATATACATGTACCAGCCATATATGTAGAAGGCAGTACACCCTATATACATGCATCAGATATATGTGAAGAAGGCAGTACACCCTATATACATGTACCAGCCATATATGTAGAAGGCAGTACACCCTATATACATGCATCAGATATATGTGAAGAAGGCAGTACACCCTATATACATGTACCAGCCATATATGTAGAAGGCAGTACACCCTATATACATGTACCAGCCATATATGTAGAAGGCAGTACGCCCTATATACATGTATCAGCCATATATGAAGAAGGCAGTACACCCTATATACATGTACCAGCCATATATGTAGAAGGCAGTACACCCTATATACATGTACCAGCCATATATGTAGAAGGCAGTACACCCTATAAACATGCATCAGATATATATGTAGAGGGCAGTACACCCTATATACATGCATCAGATATTTGTGAAGAAGGCAGTACACCCTATATACATGTCTATTATCCCGAGGCCAATAATACTTGGGGGCTGCCCATTGACGGTTGAATTCAGTACTGCCCTGGAATGTGACCGAGAAAGTCCTAAACTGTATCACTTCTGTTTATTGTTTCCACAAATAAACATAAAATGGCTACACAAAGGTAGCTGATAAATAACCATTTCTGCGTAAAATCACTCGTTAATCAGGTGGTTTTCTTCTTGGATTCATATCCATCCTAGAATAATGTAGATGTCAAAGACTATCTGTGTTCCTGCAGTGAAATTGTTTCTTTGTACTATATATACATTGGGAAATGTTTCTCATGTAACAGTTTTTACTAGGACATTTTTTTCTAAGATACTTTTACACTGGCAACATTTGTTCCGGGTGGAACTAATTCCATGTGGAACTGTTTATACTTGACATCGACACCGATGTCCTTAAATTGACGGCACAAGTAAGATGGGATTAACGCCGCTTTGAACAGTGTTTCAGTTGTACACGGAACGTTATCTTGACGTGGGAGAAAAGCCGAAGTGTCGCAGGTCACATACCTCTTCCACTTAGATAAAAGGAGCACGAGTAGGATGCTGACAGATCAAGGATCATAACCCCTGCAAATATGGGATACGAATCCATGACCTGCGGATCCTGACACGGATGAAGGGCGCAACTATGACACTGCGGAACGCTGAGTCATTCGTACTGAGGAATTTGGACCCGTTACCCATTCTTAACGGGAGAGACCCGTCAAGATTCCGGGGTAGAATAGGTCTTCAGCAACCCATGCTTGCCGTAAAAGGTGACTGTGCTTGTCGTAAAAGGCGACTAACGGGATCGGGTGGTCAGGCTCGCTGACTTGGTTGATGCATGTCATCGATCCCAATTGGGTGGATCGATGCTCATGATATCAATCACTGGATTGTCTGGTCCAGACTCGATTATTAACAGACCGCCGTCATATAGCTGGAATATTGCTGAGTGCGGCGTTAAACATCAAACCAACCAACTTAACGGGTGATACCAATGTGTGATCTGGCTGATTGTGTTTTTCCGTATCCCAACGGCGTGGGACGATGATCATACTATGTACCACTGGTTCTCTGGTCAGCATGCAGCCTTGCGCAAGATGTATTTGTGTACAGATCAGATGAATATCGCGTTACATTTGATCTTCATTCTTTCCCCAGGTCTGAATATAATTAATAATAAAAAAAGTCATGGAGGACATCATAAACTTGTAAAAATAATTTATTTCGTAAAATACAACAGTGAGCTGTAGAGTCTGATATATAACCCTGTATCACACAGTTAAGGCCCAAAGAAATATTCCTGGTTCTCAGCCATTGTCCACATAAGTAAAATACCTTTATTAGCTATATACTTATGTTTTTGAGACAACGAATGAAAAACAAATGCACCATTCAATACTCACTGCATGGCAACCAAGTGTTTCTATTTTCAGCCTTTTACATACAGTAAACAACGTTTATAACGAACACTCTTAAAACGAACTGTTAGTATCGTCCAAGTCATCTGCTGTATATATTCTGTAGAGATGTTTATTACCAACTACGGTTATAACGCACTAAAATTAGTGGTCCCTTTCAGTTCGTTATAACCGTTTACCGCATTGTATAACGGCAGAGACTGACATACGTTACCACTATATTGCATAATATCGGACATGATCCATTTTGTGCTAAACTTTATATTGCGTTTGGGGAAAAACCATAATCAAACGTTGAAATTTGGAACAAGTAACACGATTCAACCACCGTTGTTGAGATAATACATACGACACACATCACCTTTCTGAATTGGTAATTTTGAAATCAAGTTTGAAGTAAATAACAAAAATTGATTTTGTTTCGCCATTTTGATTGTTTGTTCTGCAGTTGGAAACATGGTGAGCTGTATATATCGGACTACATCGTGGGTTAATGAAACGGCACATGATGAACCGATAGAAAATACATTTTGACATGACATTCGAGAACAACTGCTGCATTAAAAAAGTAGGTATCTGTAATCTGAATAAATGGTATTGCTATTAGAATATAAATAAATAGAAACAAAACATGGGTAAAACCGTATCAATAAATGTTAATTCATAACATTTGTGAATTGCACACATCAGAATATCGTAATAATCAGAATAACGGCGCTGTACATGAACTCATTGAACTTGACCTTGAGTCAGACGCTGAGAATCCGAGATAAGACTGCGTGACGGAAGTGACCCCCTTAAAGACAATCGGTGCTTTCTTCCTGTTAGCCCCTGGCTGCAATTTTGACTTTAGCATCCATGGAATACAAAGGGAATGCATCATTATGGAATAAATCTTTGACGTTATACAACACCGTTTCAAATACAGATAATCAGATGTTCAAAGGTGCTGTGATCATGAAGAAATAAAACACTTTCTTTGATCTTCAACAAACATTTTGATTTTGTTCGTTCCTGTCATTCCCTTTGTCCCACAGTTTTAACTTATCTTTTGTACATATTTGGAACCCAAAGCAAATAGTAGGACACCGCGGCTACACATTCTTGTGCAGCCTACAGAATGGGCACAATGAAGTGAGTAAATAGCTGTGATGAGGAAATTGCTGAAAGTCAAAACCTTTATTTAGCTGAAAGTTGACAGATGGCGTTGAAAGTTTGTGCGCATCATTGGTAACGAGGGGAATGATCAGATATGAGTTGCCCAGGGTTGGTTTGGGTAAAACGTCGCTTGACGTTTGTCGCTTTGTCAGCCTGATGTGATGCAGGTATTAGACGTTTATCACTTTGGTGAAACCCACGAGCAATATTGTGGCGCTAACAAACCCAGAACAATAATCGGGTCGAATCATGTCTCCGAACCCACGATCCTAGGTTTCTGGCATGCGTACTGCCATGGCCGCAACTCTGCACAGCGAATTGTGCCGCCTTTGATTTAGATTGGGCCATCCGTGCCCCTGATGTTTGTTTGTTACTTTGTTGTTTTAGGCCGCACTCAGCAATATTCCAGCTATATGAGGGCGGTCTGTAAATAATCGAGTCTGGCCAGACAATCCAGTGATTGACATCATGAGCATCGATAAACGCAATAGGGATACGATGACATGCATCAACCAAGTCAGCGAGCTTTCATCTATTAAAAATAAAGATTCATACCATTCGTCATCCATCCATAGTACTTTGGCATAGTTTTCAAGCCATATCTGATGTAGTTAATGGTGTATGTGTGAATTTTTTGTGAATCAATACCATTGTGGTTGTAAGAGGTTACAGTTCACTGTAACAGCAGCCCTCTGCATCTTCCGGGTCATGTCTGAACACATGATGTGATTGCATGAAGGTGAAGGTGATCTTCGTGTAAATATTGCAATGTCAAAATAGCTCAAAATTGCACGATGGTGATAATCCTTCTTCTCCTTGGTTATACAAAGTAACATTACAAACTGTATACGAAAATTAAATCTACAAGTTAATCTGGGTTTACAATACAACACAAAGTAGTTTGTAGGAAGGCACTTCAGTGATGTGTAGCATTCACACAACGTTTGAAACCACATTACTTCACAAAAGTGAAAATATTACAGAAATTTTTTAAGAGAAAATGAAAGTGAATCTTGAGAGTTTAAGATGTGGAGAAGTGGATCCAGATGCGGCCTCTTCAAAAACTGTCCCCCAATTCTCGATTCCGTTGCCACAGAACACATATTCCCAGAATCATCAGAGCACAGAAGGACAACTATCAAAGACGTTGCACCATTCCAGTCCTTTAAGATCTCTACTCATAATCCACAGTTTCAACCCTGGTGATTCACGTTTAAGATAGTCAGCACTGTTCAACTGCACAACGGACTAAGTTCTTTGTCATCATTTGCCGGTTCCATAGTTGGCGCCACCTGCTTTCTTCACCTCGTCCGTGATATACTCTATTTTGATTTCATCCTGTTCTGACGTCATGATCTCCACGGCAAAGTTCTGGAATGAGATCGGATGTTTATAAATGATTAAGTGAGTGAGTTGATTGTAACGGCGTTCTGGGCAGTATTTCAGTTGCATCACGGCGTGTTTGCAAGCCCAAAGAGAGAGGTCTTACACGTTTATCAGCTTTCGTGGTTAAAGCGTTCGCTCATCACGCCGAAGAACCGGGTTCGATTCCCGTACAATGTGTGAAGCTCATTTCTGGTGTCACCCGCCGTGATATTGCTGGAATATTGCTAAAAGCGGCGTAAAGCCATACTCATTCACTCACTTAAACGTATATATATCACTTTGATAGAACCCACCAGCACGGGTATAATCCCGCCCCTGGCACACCAGGAATCACAATGGGTGCGGATTGCACGGTTAATTTAAGGGACGCAACTCCGTATAGCGAGTTGCAACGCCTTAGGCTTCTTTGCATGTCACCTAGCTTTTATGTCATGCATAACACAAAGTATCAGTTTATTGTATAACGACGCACTCGGCAATATTCCAGCTCTAAGGCGGCACATTACGTGACTCTTGATATGTAAACACGATGGACCTTCACTTGCTCGTTTCAGAAACATTCAGGCAAACATTAATTTGTAAGACAAGGTGTGTGTGTGTGCGTGTGCGTGTGCGTGTGCGTGTGTGAGTGACAACTGATGAGGCCTTAACATTTGTAAGAAACTAATAATATTTACGATTGGAAGATAGTCGCAATAAATAACATAAGGCAAAGCGAATCACCTTGTTTTGTTTTGCCTGGCCGGGACTTACTTCTGGCCGTTTACCTGTGTTAGGTTCCTGCACGTCCATGTATGTATACTGGCCCGTTTTATGCATTAACGTTCCAAAATAAGTATTATTATTCAATCGATTGGCGAAAACAAAGAACATGCTTACGTATTTGGTTATGATCTTCCTCATTTTAAACAAATATCTTTCCATTACAATGCCTTGGCTTATCTGATAAGATTATGTCATGAGCTACAATGCACTACGTGGGTATTTTCCTATAGATGTGTTGAACACTAGGGTAACCAGGAAACCTGACCTTATATTTGACAGTATATTCCCGAAATAATGTGCTTGTATATGCAGTGTAAAGTAGCGCATCGCGTTTTACAGAGCGATAAGCGTTCACTGCTCCGCCTTTAGCATACATCAACAGCATCACGGCCGCCCGACACCAAGATGCTTCACACAGTACCCGTATAAGGAATCGAACCCGGGTCCTCGGTGTGACGAGCGAACGCTTAAGGATCTAAACTACCCAACGGCCCTTATACTTAGTACAAATCTTTATTTGATAGATGCGGTTATGGAAGCTTCCAATTGTTTGTTTCACATCTAACAGTTCAATAATTTTTAGATACAATCACAAGTGCACCTTTTCCTATGCTAATGTTTTTAACGCTAAATTGTCTACCGCCACAGGTTCCAAAACGATTCTCTTGAATATTTATTCCGTTATAAACTCAAATCGGCTATCCCCCAGTTGTGAGAAATAAAAAGTTATAATGTCTTAAAGAGAGAGTCGACGACTAATTTGCACAACATTCTAAATGTGACTTATTGAGCTCGAGAATTACCCCAAATAACTTCCACGAGATCAAGGATATAATCGACTTATATACCAGCTGCTTATTACGTATCAAAGTGTTAGAACAAGAAGATATAAATGTGCGGGATTATCACCGTTGATTAATGTGATGTGTTTCCTATATCCTCAAAGCCGATGCAACAATTACGAAAAAATCTTTGTTGTATCTTCTACAATAATTGCTCCAAAATTATATTTTCATTAAAGCATATTTGGCTACTGCACTAATTGCTGCCACAGTTGTTATGATGATGATGATGATGAAACGCACTGTTAAATAAACCACATGCAATACATACCGATGTATTATCAGTGAACTATTGACCCGTATTTACTGTAACGGACTACAGCATTCATACCGAGTCCACCGTCGATTGTCATATGATACCCTATTGTGTTATAGATATGATATTCATTAGGTCGCACGTGACACACAGAAATACAACAGGGCAAATGCACTACAACCTGTATGACCTTATGAATATTACTCGTTCACATGTACAGGTATAAAAATCACGCATACGCAAACACAAAACTCGATGTGACAGTTCTTTAACATTCAGTATTGGCTATTTTCGACTTTTATTCTGTAAGATTAATTTAAGGCATTGATACATACTGAACAAGAAATAGTTAGGGATCAAGAACATTTTTTATGATATTTTGATGAAATGTGAAAATTTTATGTCAACCAAAAAAATATCCCGAAACATATTCATGAAATTAACCGTTTTTGTTCAGTATACGCCCATATTATTTAAAAACCAGTGTAATTTACGCGTCGAGGTGAAGGAATATGACGAGGTGTTCATTAGGAAATGTCAATGGTTGGCTTGGCATGGAATTCTCGGGATGTGTCCGCATGTGAAACAGAATGTCAGAGTGAAATGAGGCATGGTAGATTCGGGATGCGTCTGTATGTGAAACAGCATATGCCAGAGTGAAATGATGCATGGTAGATTCGGAATGTGTCTGTATGTGGAACACCATATGTAAGGGAGAATGAAGGCACGGGACCGTTGGATTGTGTCTGTATGTGAAATATGCTATAGAAGAACGTCAAGGAGGAGAGATATGCTCATATTTTATATTGGAAACGTCAAAAAGAAAGCAAGCATGGAAATTCAGGGATTATAAAGGAAACGCCAAGGCGGGGTTTGGCATGTAAGTGTAGGATATGTCATGTGAAATAGCAAACGTCAAGAGTAAAAGAAATAGAGGAATAATTTTATACGTTTACATAATGAACGTCACGGTTTCGGAAATACATTGATTGTAAAGATATTGTCATATTTCCCATAATAAATTCAATTGTCAAGGACAATGAAGGCATAATGCACGCACATGCATGTCCGTATCTGATCTATAGATACACTGTAGTTCCAGCGCCTACGGTTTAAGACACCATTCCCGTGTTACCAGTCCCACATTGAGTGGCATGTAAAAGTCAGCTGTCAATTTCTGTGACACACGTCTCAAAACATGAACACCTGAGAGATAATTTGTGGGAAGTCCACTGCACTTTTGCAAGGTAACGAGTGCACTGGGTGCACTTTAACATACAGAATGATGCAGACACCGAACCCTTAATTTGTGTTGTCGTGAGTTCTGTAAAGAAATGTCATAACAAGGGTTAAAGTCATAGGTAAAACACCTCATTAATACATACTTGGATGACTTGTTTTATAAGGGACTTGTCGGTGCTCAGCCTCGCTCGCTTTAATGCTGATAAATGAGAACCGGCCCACGTGACAAGAGCAAATTTTGATCGTTTGCTCAATTCGTCGCCCGTGGTTATACGTATAAAACCAAAGGCCCTTTCTTCATCTGCAACAAAATATGTCGAATACAGAATACAAACAAAATATACATTAACACAATGAAAAGACAACGCACACTACATCGCACACTCAGCACAAAAGTCATGGTCGTTCAGAAGCAAGAGTAAAACACGAATAAATTCAAAGTAAACGACAGAATAGCGTATGCAAACAATTAGCGTCAGTACGTCAAGCAGGGTTATAATAAGCATAGAGGAATGCCGAATGGTGCTAACGACCTTTGGAAGCTAGTATACTCAATTACATATAATGTTTAAACTTTTTGAAACTATTAAGTACTGTGACTCTGGCTATGCAACAGTTATAAGTACATATTATTGACATACGGTGCGAGATTTATATACATTACTATAGCTTACCCCCAAATTGTGATTGAAATTCGTCGTAATCATTCCCAATTGCGCTCTTCTGAATTGTATTTCCTTCATATTTGAACACAGCCCTGAAAAAGTCATAACTCATGATGAAACATTCCAGGACTTACGAGACACCATTGATGTGTCAGGTTGGTGGGTGTGTCTTTATTCAAGTACCCACTACAAGTTTGCAGACACGCTACAAAAATCAATTAACAAAACAACAAGCAGCAAACTAAATATTTCAAGCAAATGTTAAATGAAAGATTTACGCTGATAAAGCGAATTAGCATCAGATTAGCGATTGATCGTTAAACAAGGATTTTGAACATATGGCGAAGTGGTCCCCGATGTTTCACTCACCACAAGGTGGCCGATGTATCATCTCTCACGTCTTCGTAGGCGGCCCTCACGTCGTCTTTATCCAGTTTAGTCGACATACTGCTCGTTGTGAATATCAACACTGACGAGTGTTTGAGCTTCAAGGGGGAGAAGTCGTAGATTTCGTCTGGTCACCAAGTGAGAGCGGGCAGACGATAGACGGGGACGATGTCTAGAGGTTGACAGGTACAAGTCGCCGTGCTCTACAACAGACACTGTTATTTCCCAGGTACGAGACCGGCTTCTTTCAACAAATGCTCCCGTCCTTACCTGTTTCGACAATCCTTGCAATCTTCGCCCAGTGACATCACCTCGATCGATAAATGAGCTCGCGAGATGGCTAGCAGACGACGCATTTGAACCAATCAGCAGTGAGCTGACAGTAAACTTTCCTAATAAGGAAGTTAACGCCCCTCCGGCTCAAATTTTTACCATGTGACGGTAATTATCTGTCGGATAAGTAGTGGATGGAATTAGGAGTGATTAATATAGGTTATTACACCACAGGCGATGGTAGGAATGCCCGTGGGGTTATATAGTATCAAGCATTACAGTAAATACTATAAAGCAGAGTGCTGATAACTGCGAGGAATTCCGTTAATTTGTTTATTACCTAATTCACAGGTCACTCAGGGTGCAGACGGGTCAGTGCAGATGGAGTGTGATTATACTAGTATTCTCCTTGACAATACATAGCCGCTGAAGACCGCAAAGAGAACGGGAGAGGTGTGATCTGGCTTCGGGGTGGGAGGTCGGACAGTTTCCTTGAAAACAACAATTATGCTTCAGACTGTCACATTACTGCAAGGTGTTTTTCTGAAAAAAATTCAGGCTATTAGTTTTAATAAAAGCGTTGTAGTTTTAGCTGTCAAAAATACCTAAACTCGATACAAAATACTGACACAGACCACGACTCTGCTAAATACTGGTGCTGAAACAGACCATAACGCTGATTTGTTGAATGTTTGTTTAACGCCGCACTCAGCAATATTCCAGCTATATGACGGCGGTCTGTAAATAATTGAGTCTGGACTAGACAAGTCGGTGATTGACATCATGAGCATTGATCCACGCAATTAGGATACTATGACATGCATCAACCAAGTCAGCAGGCCTGACCACCCGACAACTCGCCTCTTACGACACGCACAGAAGCAACGAGGCTGCTAAATACTGGTGCTAAAACAGACCACAATACTGCTAAATACTGGTACCGACACTGTAATGGTCTTATTGACTTCTTGAACTTCTGTTTCGGAGGTTCAACTTTCTACTGAGTCAAAAGCACATGTCTGGTTTGTAGCCATGTTTAATCAACTAAAGGGGAATAACTCCCAATGATCTACAGTTTAGTGCTTGTACAACAACTAGCTATAATAACTGTGTACATAGCACTCTGGTGGAACATGCTATAATGTAAACACATTTGATATACTGACTTACTGCTACAGACACAGATCAGGATGCAGCTAAATACTGGTACTGACACAGACCACGATGCTGCTAAGGACTGGTACTGACACAGACCACGATGCTGCTAAATACTGGTGCTGACACAGACCACGACGCTGCTAAATACTGGTGCTGACACAGACCACGACGCTGATTTGTTGAATGTTTGTTTGTTTAACGCCGCACTCAGCAATATTCCAGCTATATGACGGCGGTCTGTAAATAATTGAGTCTGGACTAGACAAGTCGGTGATTGACATCATGAGCATCGATCCACGCAATTGGGATACTATGACATGCATCAACCAAGTCAGCAGGCCTGACCACCCGACAACTCGCCTCTCACGACATGCACAGAAGCAACCGAGGCTGCTAAATACTGGTGCTGAAACAGACGACAATACTGCTAAATACTGGTACTGACACAGACGACAATACTGCTAAATACTGGTACTGACACAGACGATAATACTGCTAAATACTGGTACTGACACAGACCACGACGCTGCTAAATACTGGTACTGACACATACCACGATGCTGCTGAATACTGGTACTGACACAGACGACGACAATGCTGCTAAATACTGGTACTGACACAGACGACAATACTGCTAAATACTGGTATTGACACAGACGACAATACTGCTAAATACTAGTATCGACACAGATCAAGATGCAGCTAAATACTGGTACTGACACAGACCAGGATGCAGCTAAATACTGGCACTGTAACAGACGACAATACTGTTAAATACTGATACTGACACAGACGAAATTACTGCTAAATACTGGTACTGACACAGACCACGACGCTGCTAAATACTGGTACTGACACATACCACGATGCTGCTAAATACTGGTACTGACACAGACGACAATACTGCTAAATACTGGAACTGACACAGACGACAATACTGCTAAATACTGGTACTGACACAGACGACAATACTGCTAAATACTGGTACTGACACAGACGACAATACTGCTAAATACTGGTACTGACACAGACGATAATACCGCTAAATACTGGTACTGACACAGGCGACAATACTGCTAAATACTGGTACTGACACAGACGATAATACTGTTAAATACTGGTACTGACACAGACGACAATACTGCTTAATACTGGTATTGACACAGACGACAATACTGCTTAATACTAGTATCGACACAGATCAGGATGCAGCTAAATACTGGTACTGACACAGACCAGGATGCAGCTTAATACTGGTACTGACACAGACCAGGATGCAGCTAAATACTGGTACTGACACAGACCGCGACGTTGCTAAATACTGGTACTGACAGACGACAATACTGCTAAATACTGGTACTGACACAGACGATAATACTGCTAAATACTGGTACTGACACAGACGATAATACTGCTAAATACTGGTACTGACACAGACGACAATACTGCTAAATACTGGTACTGACACAGACGACTGTACTGCTAAATACTGGTACTGATAGACGACAATACTGCTAAATACTGGTACTGACACAGACGATAATACTGCTAAATACTGGTACTGACACAGACGACAATACTGCTAAATACTGGTACTGACACAGACGATAATACTGCTAAATACTGGTACTGACACAGACGACAATACTGCTAAATACTGGTACTGACACAGACGATAATACTGCTAAATACTGGTACTGACACAGGCCACAATGCTGCTAAATACTGGTATTGACACAGACGACAATGCTGCTAAATACTGGTGCTGACACAGACGACGATACTGTTAAATACTGGTACTGACACAGACGACAATACTGCTAAATACTGGTACTGACACAGACGACAATACTGCTAAATACTGGTACTGACACAGGCCACAATGCTGCTAAATACTGGTATTGACACAGACGACAATGCTGCTAAATACTGGTGCTGACACAGACGACGATACTGTTAAATACTGGTACTGACACAGACGACAATACTGCTAAATACTGGTACTGACACAGACGACAATACTGCTAAATACTGGTACTGACACAGACCAGGATGCAGCTAAATACTGGTACTGACACAGACCAGGATGCAGCTAAATACTGGTACTGACACAGACCGCGACGCTGCTAAATACTGGTACTGACACAGACGACAATACTGCTAAATACTGGTACTGACACAGACGACAATACTGCTAAATACTTGTACTGACACAGGCCACAATGCTGCTAAATACTGGTACTGACACAGACGACAATGCTGCTAAATACTGGTACTGACACAGACGACAATACTGTTAAATACTGGTATTGACACAGACGACAATACTGCTAAATACTGGTACTGACACATACCACAATGCTGCTAAATACTGATGCTGACACAGACCACATTTCTGCTAATTAGTCGAGTCTGCACCAGACAATCCAGTGATTGACATCATGAGCATGGATCCGAGCAATTGTGATACGACGACATGCATCAACCATGTCAGCGAGCCTGACCACCCGATTCCGTTAGTCGCCTCTTACCTCAAGCATGGGTTGCTAAAGACCTAATCTGACCCGTATATTCACGGGTATGCTGACACAGACCAAGATGCTGCTAAATACTACTGTTGAAACTAGAGGCCACATCGCTGCTAAATACTTGACACTACAGACCACAACGCTGCAATGTGAAAAATCAAAAGATGAAACCCAGGGCTGTGCATGTTTGCCGATAACTTGTTATTGACTGTGAATACACAACTGGCGATTTGTACAGTCACCGCGGGCGGGAGGGTAGACTCGTGGTTGGTGTCTTTGCCCACAACGCCTATGCTCTGAATTTAATCTCTTCAACGCTCTACCACACAGGCGAAACACAGCTAATCTGTGGGATTATTTTGTAGCAATTTAATGGGATTTTCGCAAATACATGAGTTACATGTTGGATCGTCATGTCGAAGTATCGAAAAACAGCGTAAAGCCTAACTGCTCGCGTTCACGTTGGCATTTTGATCGCTGTTTATATCGTACTTTTCTACTACTTATCAAGACATGAGCATGGATTGGGATGCGATGAAATGCATCAACCAAGTCAGCTTGTCTGACCAGGCGATCCCGTTAGTCGCCTCGCACGGGTTGCTGAAGACCGATAATCTGGACCTTCTCGGAGATAATACAAAGTCATGAAAATATTTACCAACGTAATATGTAATGCTTTGTCTTGCCAAACCCTGGCTGGTCAAAAAAGAAGAATTTGCATACAGTAAAGTACGGTTATAACGAACTCAAAGGGACTACTAATTTTAGTTCGTTATAACCGTAGTTCGTTATATGCACATATACAGCATAACTACAGCAAATAGTCGGGACCAAAAAAGTAAGTTCGTTATATCCGCCAGTTCGTTATAAGCGTGTTCGTTATAACCGTAGTTTACTGTGTTTAACTCTTTGTGAAGGCACGATAGATAGGAAAGATGAGAGTAAAGCTAGTGAGTGAGTTGGGTTTAACGCCGCTTTTAACAGTATTCCAGTTATATCGCGGTGTGTCAGCTTAATGTGGGAGGAAAGCCCAAGGTGATGCAGGTCTCAGACGTTTACCACTTCGGTGAAACCCACGAGCACGGGTATGGTGCTGACAAACCTAGAAACATAATCGGGGCGAACCGGGATTCGAACCCACAATCATAGGTTTCTGGCGTGCCCAATGGACGTAACTCTGCACAGCGAATCGCGGCGCCTTAGACGACTGGGCCACCTGTGCCCCCTTGAAAGTAAAGTGAAATTTAATTCATTGCTTGTACTCCATGACATGTGAAAACAGAAAATGAAAAAGAACCAACGTTTTATTAGTGAATACACGTTAAACCTAAACTGAAATAGTTTCGTTATCTCAATATAGGGAAGGATAGGATGACTTCATGAACAAAGCATCACTTTTCTATTAGTGACAATATGCTCCTCAAAAAAGTTAAGGACCACCCTATTCTTTCATATCGCTATAGCTAATCTGTCATGCTATGAAAGATTAACTATTGTAATATGAAAGAGTCTGGTGATCCTTAACTCTTTTTAAGTTGTATTTTTACTTAGAACGCACTAAATGCCCCTTGAATTACAGAGTATTCATATACGACTGTAACCAGGCGGCCTGCGAAAATGTGAAAGGTATTCATACAAGCTTACAATTTATTTGAAAATGTAACATTCATCGAACTAAGGGCAATAATACAGTAAAAGGAATATAAAGCGAGTTTGTTATAATGCACGCTCTCGACTGAGTAATTATATTAATGGTTTCTTCTCACCGGCTGTGATTTCGTATTCCTGTTGGCGAGGAAAGGGTAAACTTTGTGACTGGGCCAGGCGATATTAACCTATTTCATAGATGAATAATTAACAGGCGTGTGCAGAACGCGGCCTCGTTAATATGAAAGGTGGACATGAATCGTGGGGGCAGATGATTAATAACACTTCGGCCTATCTCGTCACGTTCCGTAACCACCGAGGAAACATTCCGACTGCACATGTGACATCACTTGAACCGCGGTACATTGGACTGCACGTTCTTCAGATATTATTATTATCAGATTCTTATGCCTTTGTACATCCATTGTCACACGTGGTAGTGTGTTCGAGTGAGTGAGTGATTGAATGTTGTTTAACGCCACAGTCATCGTTATTAAAGCTTAGCAAAAGGGTTGTAAAAGCACAGACGTAAAGCACGAGCAGCGACCCACTCCACGGAGCCGGCAGACCACACAGACCGATTTTGTCAGAGGTGGTGGGGTTGCCTAGTACCTAACGCGAAGGTCGGGGTTCGAGTTCCCACATTGGTTGGTTGGTTGGTTGGTTGGTTGGTTGTTTAACGCCGCACTCAGCAATATTCCAGCTGTATGACGACGGTCTGTAAATAATCGAGTCTGGACCAGACAATCCAGTGATTAATATCATGAGCATCAATCCACGCATTTGGTATCGATGACATGCATCAACAAAGTCAACGAGCCCGACCACCCGATCCCGTTAGTCGCCTTTTACGACAAGCATAGTAACCTTTTACGGCAAGTATAGTCACCTTTTACGACAAGCATAGTCACCTTTTACGGCAAGCATAGTCACCTTTTACGACAAGCATAGTCACCTTTTACGGCAAGCATGGGTTGCTGAAGACCTGTTCTACCCCGGAATCTTCACGGGTCTCCCACATTGGTACAACGTATGGAATCCATTTCTGGTGTCTCCCGTCATGAAACTGCTCAACATGAAGTGAAACCATACCTACAGAGACGACCCCTACAGCATACACATGTTACGTCAACGTTTAATTCCCGGGGAGCAATTCATCCACTAGGTGCAGTGTGATCAAATACTAACGATTGCACGAGTATGATTCAACACTATCTCTAGAAATGTTACAACCCAAGACTAACATTTAGTCCCTGTTGGTTGTTATTCGGGTTTTAAGATCCCGGAAGCAGGCAAGAAGTTCACCTGTATTCCAGTCTCAAGTGTTGGCACGGGTGTATCAGTCGTCCAAGTCGCTGTAATTTGCTGTTCAGGTTACATGCAGAAACCTTTGATCGTTGGTTCGAATCCCAATTTCGCCCTGATTATCAATTATATTGTTACTGGGCACCGCAACTTTGGTCGTGGATTTCACGAAAGTGTTTTTGTTTGTTTGTTTGTTTGTTGTTTAACGCCGCACTTAGCAACATTACAGCTATATGGCGGCGGTCATCAGCCAATCCAGTGATTGATATGATGAGCGTCAATCAACGCAATTGGGATACGACGACATGCATCAACCACAAGTCAGCGAGCCTGACCGCCCGATCCCGTTAGTCGCCTCTTACGACAAGCAAGAGTCGCCTCTTACGACAAGTCATGGGTTGCTGAAGACCTATTCTAAACCGAATCTTCACGGGTCTTCGCGAAAGTGGTAACGTCAAAGTCCCCATTACCTCGGGCTCGCCTCCCACCATAAGTTGACACGCCGTGATAAGTTGACACGCCGTGATGTTCAAAGCGGCGTTAAACAAACTGACCCAACCTGTCTACCCTTAATAGTCTATCAGCCCGGCAAAATTTCGGTACCAAACAGGGGGCAAATTGTGACCGGTTTAAAATTGAAGGTAATGCTATCTATATGTAGAATAAATATGATAGCATTTGAAATCGAGTAGCTTTGCATGTTTTTTTTAAGTTCTTTTGAAGGTCTCCAAAGTTGGCACAGAAGAATGGCCAGTACAATATGTTGTCCGGTGAGTAGTATATAATTCACTTCTTTGTTTACTTCCTGTCTTGGTGATTTGACCATAGCAACAGTAATTAATGAACATAAGTGATCATATTTCAACCTATCAGGGGTAAGTTGCTGTTTTGGCTGTTGCATATACTACTATACATCTTACCAATAAAAAAGGGAGCCAAAAACTGCTTTGCAGACACAGTATATAAGTAAATGGCACCAAGTGGTGCCAAACGTTTTTTTTATCAATGACTGTCAGTCAACATGTCATAAAATTGTAATTTTATTTCATCAAAGTTGTAGGGTACACTGTAGAAGTGTTGACTCTTAACTAATGTTATGAAACAATTCAATAAAAAAGTTAATGGCATCAATAGCATCTCTGAATTTGGTAATGATGATGTAATGATGATGTAATAATGATGTAATGGTACATAGCACTTACTTACAACTAATTATCATTACTATCTTATTTTAACCTTTATTTGAACTATTGTTGGAATTTTTTTATTTTTCTGCATAATTATTACATTTTCCAATAAAATGTTAAAACACATGTTAATTTGAATGTAATTGATTATATTTTTATATGATATGATGATAAAATTCCCAAAATGAGAAAATTAAATTTTCACATTCACAGACCTAAAAATGAAAGATGCCTACTTTTGAATTTAGAAATTGATAAATAGAAAATCTACAGATAACAACTGCAATTAATGAAGGTTGTTTCAATTCACATACAAGTATCCTTAGATGTAAAATATTAAAACACATGTTAATTTGAATGTAATTGATTATTTCTTTTATGATATGATAAAATTCCCAAAATGAGAAAATTAAAATTATTCTCATACCTAAAAATGAATGATGCCTACTTTTGAATTAAGAAACAGAAAATCTACAAAAAACAACTGCAAATAATGAAGATTGTTTCAGTTCACATACTAGTATCCTTACATGTTAAATTTATTTAAAATTATTAGTCATTCATACTAAACACATGATCTATTCACAATTATACAGTATACATTAAACATATTTTGTAATGTTTTGTTTCATTATCTTACAGATTACAAATTCATTCTTCAACCATGAATTAAACACCAAGTTGCCATTTGTATTACTACTACTTCTGATGGACAAATATGAAGATTGGACAAGTGCTGATAGCTGTAGTGACTGCAATATGGAAGACATTGTCACCGATGAACCGCCATACAAAAAGCCCAGGAGTAGTACATCCTGCATCATTCACTATGAAGGTGAAGATATGGAAAGCCACTTGGTTCAACCTAATAGCTTTGAATCGTGGGAAGCTCTGCTGAAAGCAGCACAAATACGGAATCACAAACCACTTCTGGAGTTTGCAAAGAGTACATCTGAGATACCAAACATTTTCTACCATCGGAAATGTCGTTGTAGATTTACAATAAAACGGGAATTACAGTCACTACAGTCAAGCAAAACAGAAGAAGGTAGCCATGCTTGTGTTGAAAACCGGAGATCGAACAGGCAATCACCAACTTCATCAAGGGTTTATGAAAAGCAATGCTTATTTTGCCGGAAGGTTAAGTATAAGAAGGGCCAGAAAAGTCGAGAACTCCTTATACAGTGTGTTGATCTCCGTGCAGATAGGAGAGTACGGGACATGGCCATAAAAAAACAAGATGTAGCAGTACTTAGTTTTGTAGCACGTGATATTGTTGCAGCAGAGGCTCACTACCATCGCTCATGTTATAAAAAGTACACAAGGGCACCTGACTGCACTCCCAGTTCTATTCCAGAAGTTGATGAACATGACATCCAGTACCAGGAAGCAGAAGCTGATGCATATTTTCATCTGTTTAGCTATATCAGAAACACCCTGTTTTCAAACCCAAAGACTGTTAAAATGGTAGACCTCACAACAGTCCTGGTGGATCACATGAAGATGGCTGGAATAAGTAACATCAGGGAATCTACAAAGAAGCACATTCGGAGAAAACTTGAAGCTGAGTTCTGTCAAGCAATTCATATATTTCCAGATGATAAAGGCAAACTTCTTGTTATACCAGACAACCTGAGTATCTATGAACTTGCCAAGGAGAATATAAAACTTACAGATGATATTCATTCCAAGCAGAGTCAGTCATCAGAAGACAAGGGGGTTATAACCTCTGCTGCCATATTGCTGCGCTCAAGGATCAAGGAGCAAGATGATGTTTTGGAATGGCCACACTTACCAGAATCACTTAACATAGCTGCAATAAAACTGCCTTTGTCACTGAAACAATTTCTTTTTGGGCTACTAACTGGTGACATTTCACCAAAGCAACCGTCAGAGAGGGTAACCTGGCTTGTCAACTCATTTGGACAGGACCTCCTCTATGCTGTGAGCTGTGGCAAGCAGAAACCACCAAAACACATCCTTTTGCCAGCTGTTGTCAAGAATCTCACTGGAAATGCCGAACTGATTCAAGCACTAAATAGACTCGGCCATGGGGTATCTTACTCACAGCTTGAGGAAAACGAGACTGCACTCTGCCTACAGAAAATGGCATCTTCTGTAGATGGTGATGTTGTGCTTCCAAGTACTGCTCAGCCCCATGTATTCACAACCATGGCGTGGGATAATATTGACATCCTAGAAGAGACATTGACAGGGGAAGGCACAAGTCATAGGGTTAATGGCATTATCGTTCAGCCAAGAATGCACGGACCACATGAAGAGAAACCTCAGCTACCAATAGTAGAAAAAAAGAAACAGAGAAGCATTCCTGATGGAGAGTTTGCACTGCCAGTATATAATACCGGCGAAAGATGTGGACCTGGGCAGCTGACCACTACTGACAGTAACAGAGATGACACATTGCATCAGGCATTGAGAAAAGATGTCTTATGGTTCCTCACTCGGCAAACAGATTCACCACAGCAAACCATTGGTAGCTGGACAGGGTTTAACATTTCAGTCCGCCAAGATCTTGATGTCTGCCAAGACAACATAGGCTACCTTCCAACAATCAACGCTCCTGCAACAAGCCTAGCAACATGCTTTGAAATCTTAAACCAGGCGAAGAATATCATGGGGAACTTACATCTGAAAAAGGTGGTAATAGTCTTTGACCAAGCAATGTTTGCAAAAGTTGCTGAAGTTATCTGGAAGCGCAAGGACCATTATCCTGGTATCATCCTTCGACTTGGCACATTTCACACCATTTGCAATGTACTGAGCATTTTAGGGAAACGCTTTCAGGATGCAGGCTTGAGAGATCTTTGCATAGAGTCGGGTATTGTTGCAGAAGGTTCTCTTGGGGCTGTAATGGAAGGACGACAGTACAACCGAGCAGTTCGTGTTCACAAGTATGTGCTTGAAGCAATGATGAGGATTGCTTGGAAAGGTTTTGTACCCTGGCTCAGAGAAACTCAAGCTGGAGAAGTATGTAACCTTGAAGAAACACAGGAACTGATAACTGAACTTCAAGACAATATCTGCCAGAAACAGTTTGATGAAGTCTTGGAAAACAATTCCTTCATAGCTACAGTCAAAGCCTTCCAATCTTACCTGGATTTTCTGAGGAATGACAATGGACCGCTCTCTTCTTACTGGATGTCTTACATTGACATGGTACAGAAAATACTGCTGGGACTGATAAGGGCGTCACGTGAAGGAAACTGGGAACTTCACTTGGCAGCAGTGCGTGCTATGATTCCCTGGTGTTTTGCCTATGACAAAGTGAACTATGCAAGATATTTGCCTGTCTACTATGCGAATATGACAATGCTACCAACACAACATCCTGATGTATATGAACAATTTCAGCATGGGAGGTTCTCTGTGCAACTCAGTCAAGATAATCCTTTTGGCAAAATTCCAGTCGACCAAGCCACTGAAGAGACCGTGAACAAGGACACCAAAGTGCCAGGAGGAATCAGGAAATACAGTTTGAAAGCAGGGGCTGTAACGAGATTCTACTTAACTGCTGAATACCGGAGTGCATTCCTTCGTCAGTTCAGAGACATGTTGGGACTAAACAGATGTGATCTGCATCATGCAGAACTCCAGTCACCAAGAATGCTGAAAGATGAACAAGCAGTGAAAACAGTTGTTGATACCATTGAGAATTGGATTAATCCTTTTGATGGACATCAGGAAATAGTGAGCCTGTCCACTGCAACAGCTGCTACTACAGAAATTGCCAATGACCTCCTTAGGGCAGAGAAAGTGGGTGAGAATGCCTATAAAAGATTTAGAGAAGAACGATTGGACAATGAATCACCAACAATCAAATTTCATGACAAATTGCCACAACACAAGCTACAAACCTTCACAAACATGTCAAAGAAGAAAACCAAAGTAAACTCATGTGGGAAAGATATCATCCTTGTGGCAGAAAGAAAACTTTTTGCACAGATGATTCTGATTGCACAGGCCAGAAAAGAGCTGCAGATGAAAACTGTTCTTTGCTATCCCCTTGGACCACTGCCATGGTCGCTCTCAACACCTGATGGTAAACCAAGGAAAACCAACAAAGCAGTACTGGCACGAGATTTGCAGAAGAGAGCATCTGTAGCTGAAAACATTCCACAGCCATCTACAACAATAATTGATGGCATGGCCCTTGTTCAAAAAATGAAGGGAGATCAGAAAACGTTTGGTCAAGTCGCAACTTTGATTCTGTCATCAGCCCTCAGAGAAGGAGCCCATAGTTCACGGATTGACATAGTATTTGATGTTTATCAGCATCACAGTATCAAGGAGGCAGAGAGACTGAATCGCTGTCGAGACAATGGTGTCCAGTACAAGAACATAGCATCAGCACACGTTGTTCGCCAATGGAGAAACTTCTTGTCAAGTACTGACAATAAGACCTCACTGATTGAGTTCCTCGTCACTGAATGGAAACATCCAACCTCACGTGAACTATTAGCAGAGAAGGAATTGTTTGTGACAAATGAAGAAAAATGCTATAGAATCACAAAAGACGACACACAAGAGGTACTAGAGCTGGAGTCCAGTCATGAGGAGGCTGATACCAGACTACTACTCCATGCTGCCCATGCTGCTGACAATCATACTTCTGCAGTTGTTATTGCCTCAGAAGACACTGATGTATTTCTTCTGTGCCTTGCCTTCATTGACTCCATACATGTTCCACTTTACCAGAAATGTGGCAATATCACCAGAACAAGGTTCATTGATGTTGGAAAAGTTGCAAGAGCTGTTGGTATGGATGTGTGTAAAGGAATACTTGGACTTCATGCCTTCACAGGTTGTGATTCTGTCAGTGCTTTTGCTGGTCGTGGGAAGATTCGTGCACTAAGAACATTAGAGAATGACAAAGCTGCACAGGATGTATTTAAAGAACTTGGTCAGGAATGGACACTGTCATCAACACTCTTTTCCAAGTTGGAAACGTACACCTGCCAGCTATATGGATCTCGAATGCCATCAATGAGAGTTAACGACTTCCGTTATCACCTATTCTACAGCAAGAAAGGTGCAATTGAGTCACACCAGATGCCACCATGTAAGGATGCTCTTCACAAACATGCAGAGAGGGCAAACTACCAAGCAGCAGTTTGGAAGAGGAGCCTGCAGCAGAAACCAGAGGTGCCTAGTCCTGATGGCTTTGGCTGGAGAATTGAGTATGCACCTGAGGGAGGAGAAAAGCTTGTCATTGATTGGATGGACGGTGCACCAGCACCAGAAGCAGTACTTGAATTTCTTGCATGCAAATGCTCACGATCATGCAAGCTGCCATCATGTCCATGCATGGTCAACAGAATGAAGTGCTCTAGCATGTGTAAACTGAAAATGTGTGAAAATCAAGAGGATGAGGTTGACACAGGAACTGATGTTTCATCTGAGGATGAATTTGATGAAGTCGACTTTTAGGGTGGTTAGAGGTTATCAATCACAAGAGGACTTTTAAATGTCCAATAACATTGTGAGTGCAAAGAATGAATCAATTGTGTAATATTATGCAATGAAAAGATATTACAGATATTTCTTTTCACAAGTTAAACTGTCCTTGAATTGTTTGTTGAAAGAGAGCATCGTTTCATGGAATGACAAGATTTTAGTTTGTCACAAGATGGTGGACGTACTCGTGGACATATTTTATATATAAAGCTACCAGTTACAGACTGCTATCATGCATTTTTATGAAGCAGGGATATTTCCCTTTTGAAAAAACAAGGTTAGAATTTGCCCCCTTGAATGGTACCGATTAGTCAAATATGGGTGCCCGGCTGACAGACTATAAGGGACATAAACAAGTTTCAGTTGTATTCGGCGTGTCCGCTCGTCGTGCGCAATGTTTGCGTTTGATACGATAATTTGGTATGAGAAAAGCAAGCGTAATGTTCCCCTCCAGTATAATGGTGAGTTGAGGTGAGGTGAGGTGAGGTGAGGTGAGATGAGGTGAAATTGGGTTTAAACGTCGCGTCCAAGATTATTGCACTTATATAGCGACGTGCATGCACGTGTGTGTGTGGCTGCTTGGACTAGACCGGACTGATGCGGATTTATAGTGCTAGCACACTGAGATACCATGCCGCAGTTTAATATGAATACCTCACTCAGACACAGTAAACTGACTCCGAGCCGACCAGTCCTTGTTTTAGCCCCTTAATGCCGAGCGTCAGACAGGGTAACAAGAAGTACCATCTTTTAACGTCTTTTGGTATGACGCGGCCCGGGATCGAACCCCGGACCTTCCGCTCTCCAGGCGGACGCTCTACCTCTAGACCACGGGGGCGGTCTCCAGTATAATGACACAGGACTTCTGAAACACACATACAGCTTGGGGTGCATTACATTGGATTTCATGACCCCCAGGTGATGACATGTAAGACTAGGAACGGTTGACATTGGCGTTTATCATGTTCAGGGTAATATACTGATAGTGAGGCTCCTACACATTAACTGATGGCGCGATATGCTAGTGGAAAAGGTCAAAGGTTATAGTATATTGTTACAGTATATAAGTTAAGTTACGACGTAAGTACCACAAAGTGGACAGTTAATGAAACCCACGAGGATTGCATGGTTTGGTAGCTCATGAAGGATCACAATTACGTCGAATTTAGGATTCGAACGTTCGACCAGAGTGCCATGGCATCTAAGACACGCAAATCTACTGTCCACCCGGCAAATCACAAGAACAATATCTTGCCTTAATTTGACATGGTATTACACGTGTATATGAGTCAATACGATAAAGAATGACAACGTATATAAATAATGCTGACGATATGGGAACAAATAAAAACACAGTTCGGAAAACTGTTCTCGACTGCCGCTCGTATCACAAATACATTCTCGCTCTAGTTGGTGTGAGTGAGTTGGTGTAGTGCCGAACAGAATTTCTGTTACAAGCTTAATGTGGGTGTAAAGTCCAAAATACGTCAGTTTTAGACGTTTATCGTGTTGGTGTAACCCAAGAGCACGAGTGAGTGAGTATGGTTTTACGCCGCTTTTAGCAATATTCCAGCAATATCACGGCGGGGGACACCAGAAATGGGCTTCACACATTGTACCCATGTCGGGAATCGAACCCGGGTCTTCGGCGTGACGAGCGAACGCTTTAACCAGTAGGCTACCCGACCGCCCAAGAGCACGAGTGTGGTGCTGATGCTAAGTATCATTATCAAGGCGAATCTAGGGTTGGAACACACGACCAGCAGATCCTGACACTACTTGGCAACATTTTTGTGGACGCTGTTCAATGGTCGAAAATCAAGACTTGGAAGCAGCAGTATTCATAATCAAATATATGTAAACATTTAGGGGCGGACCATTAATGGGGAGGGGGTGGTGTGTGTGTATGTGTGTGTGTTTGTGTGTGTGTGTGTGTGTGTGTGTGTGTGTGTGTGTGTGTGTGTGTGTGTGTGTGTGTGTGTGTGTGTGTGTGTGTGTGTGTGTGAATAACTCAGGCTCAATAAAAAGTATCGACCACAATATGGCCGTCTTCATCAATACAGAGTATTTCGTGAACAATGCCATAATCTTTGACAGATAGACATGACCATGAGAGACAGTATGCCTGTAACCCTTATTTATTAATAATCATTGCAAATGTTCCATTTCAAGGGGCCATAACACTTGTGAACTGTGACGCCAAACGGAGTTGCCAGACATTTTAAAATGATCTTTGAAACACAACACTATGGCGTTGGAGACGTTTTCAATTCAGCAGGGCAAAACTCATGACCTGCTACGGGCTAGTCGTCCACGTGTGGCGTCATGTCTTCAAGACGACCATATTCGGTTGGAGTATCTACGGAATCGATACCAACCTGCCCCACTAACAGCTCTAACCACAAGGGGAGCACAACATCCGGCCTCGACGTCCAGTAATACGACCAACGTTGCTTCCACATCACCGTCAGGCACGACCAGCTCTGGACATCATCTGGATGGTCGTGCAAGGGTCTACAGGCGTCCAAGAGAACGTTTTAGCGACGCTTGGGTTACTCAACGTCGTCAGTTTTGGGGTGGCAGCGTTATGGTATTGGGTGGCATCACAATTCATGGCAGAACCCAACTCATCATTCTTTATGGCAATTTGAATGGCGTACACTTCCGGGACGACATCGTTCGAGATAATGTTCTATCCTTTGTGCACATTTAGGGACATAACGGCTCCCCCATAGAACATAGAACGTCGATCTTTGGTTTCAATGTGGAACAACATCCACCTGGTTGTTTTCAATCATCTGTTGTCTTCAATGCGCCGCCGCTCCTTCGCCTGTATCAACGCAAATGGTGGTCACCCCCAGTATTGACATTGTTAATTGAGTAGTTACAGCAGTGTGATTGGGGCGTGTCAGATATGGGTTTGTCAATGAATCTGTTAATATGATAAAGTCGTTAGTGTATAAACGTAAAAGCCGGTGTGCACACTTTGCGTAAATCCTTCCTTATTCTTGTTCATATAGCATTTGACTGAAAAATCACAAAACGACCAAAATATACATTGCTCCCGATGCACACATTGTATCCAAACTCCGAATAGTTTTAGAAAATGGTTGAGAATCAATTGCCCAGACACAACCAAAACAATTTGCTGAGTAATGGAGGTGCCATAGTATCCAGATCTGAGGAACTTGAGTTTGAAGTGAAACGTTTGCTGCACTTGAAGCGTACCATGCTACAGAGATATTGGCATAAAAGGAACGATGTGCTGTTCTTTCACACCCAAACCGTTGAACAGTGACAATTAACATGAGAAGATTAACGCTACCACAGAGAAGCCGCTGGTATGATACATAAATGAGCAACGCATTACCACTTCAGTTTTTGGCTGTAGCAGACAGGCCCAGGGGGTCGAAGAGTGGCAGACCTCCTGTCATCACCACACAGGAAAACGCTACATACTTATCCCCATCTGATGAATCGTATCACCACCGTGACGTCATCAGCTGCGACAGTCATTCTGTTAGTTGCTGGACAGTGTCCAGAAGTCTTCGTCAGTATAATATCAGAGCTTACAGACCACCACGAGACGTAATGCTGACACCAATGCACCAACATCGATGGGCTAGAAACTTTTAGAGGACAAAGATCTGGTGTTTTCGGTAGGCAGGCAGCACAATCACCATACTTATCACCTATAGAAAACTTGTCCGTCAAATTGGAGCACGACCAGGCCGCTCCTATAACAAAAAAACCCAGTTGGCACAGCCCCGTCGAGAAGAGTGGCACCAAATCCCATTTCTTGTGATCAAAAGTGTCACATCTTCTTCCCCGTTATCGAGCTTGGTCGTGCACTGACGCCCGTGTTGGGCATACATGAAAGAGTGAATGAGTGAGTATGGTTTTACGCCGCTTTTAGCACTATTCCAGCAATATCACGGCAGGGGACACCAGAAATGGGCTTCACACATTGTACCCATGTCGGGAATCGAACCCGGGACTTCGGCGTGACTAGTTTACGCTTAACCACTAGGCTACCCGACCGCCCCTACACGAAAGAGACTGACAAGTGGTGCATTCTCAAGGATTAAAGAGACTTCCGTGTGCTAATTTCAACCTTGATGGTTTATCGATTACTGAAGAACTGACCCCATCCTCCAAACTGTGGACACACTGCCTTAATTGTATTTCTCAATCACGGCGTAACTTGTAATGATGTTGTTAATTCATGTATTTTGACAATACAAGTATCTTCCTTGACATTAGTCCTGTTTCTGTTTTGGGGAACACACAATGTTGCTCGTCTACGGAAGCGTAGTAGGGCCACGGTGAAATTTTGTTTTGTGTAAGTATCTCCTGCGTTGGACTTAGTATCTTCTACGTAGGACTTACTATCTCTTACTTAGGACTTAGTATGGCCTAGAATCACTATCTCCTGCGTACGACTTAGTATCTCCTACGTAGGACTTTCTATCTCCTACGTAAGAGATACTAAGTCCTACGTAGGAGATAGTTATTCTAGTCCATACAAAGTCCTACGTAGGAGATAGTAATTCTAGTCCATACTAAGTCCTACGTAGGATATAGTAAGTCCGAGAAGGAGATAATAAGTCCTACGTAGGAGATAGTGATTCTAGGTCATACTAAGTCCTTCGTAGGAGATACTAAGTCCTACGTAGGAGATAGTAAGTCCTACGTAGGACATAGTAAGTCCTACGTAGGAGATACTTAGACAAAAACAATTTTCACTGTGGCCCTACTACGCTTCCGTACTCGTCAGTTTAGGTGATTGCAATAAACTATTTGTATTTATACTTATGTTGTATTTTTTTCAAAGTAAGGTTAAATGAAGCTGAATGGGCATTTCACATCACAGTCAACAACTGTTTGAGTCATATCACAGCGACTTGCATCATATGGCCTCTCGAAATGAAAGATTTGAAATGATTATTAATAGATAAGTGTTACAGGCATCGGTCTCACATGCTCGTGTTTCTATGTCTAAGATTATTAAATATCCCTACGCTCACGAAATAATTTGAGTGAGTGAGTGAGTTGGGTTTAACGCCGCTTTTAACAGTATTCCATTTATATCGCGGCGTGTCAGCTTAATGTGGGAGGAACGCCCGAAGTGATGCAGGTCTCAGACGTTTAGCACTTCGGTGAAACCCACGAGCACGGGTATGGTGCTGACAAACCTAGAAACATAATCGGGGCGAAATACTCTGTATTGGTGAGGATGGGTATATTGAGGTCGATACTTTATATTGAGGCTGATTTTGTTTCCAAGCAGGAGGCTCAGCTATTTATGTACACCAAATTATGAGCTGCGTTACTTAGTTACTTAGCAACATTAAACAGTGTAGTGTTTACATTCACAATCACATCCAGTATCCAGAGTTATCTCCCTTAGACCAAGCGCTCTAACGCTGCTGTCCCCAATGAGCGACTGTAACATTTTACCTAGAGTTATCTCCATTAGACCGTAAGCGCCTGTCGCTAACCCTAGCATATACCACTAGTTGTATTTGGTAGTCATGTATGAAATGTAGATGTAATATATTTTTTTCAATGTTGAAAAGAAACAAATAAATAATGAATAACGGGATGATAACAATGATAAATAATGTTAAAGTGAATCGTTTTCCCAACATTGATATCTGATGGAAAAGGGGAGGGAAAATAGCATATTGGATGTATATTTTTTACTTTTTACTTTTTTTTTATCATCTTTCATTTATCGATTGTCAGGACGAGTAAAATAATAGTTAAACTAAAAAAAAGTTAATTTGCAGCAAAAGATTAACCTGGTCTCCTTCATGCTGACTTTTACATACGGTCTCCCTAATGCTTGTTTCAGATGCATATGTGCGTATATCTATATATAACCGTATCTGTATCTGTCATGTCAGCACAGTATATATCACCCGCTAGGCATATATCTGGTGATAACGACAAAAAAAACACAAAAAATATTCAGAATAAATAATCATGTCAATGAATAACGATATGTAGTGAAAGTCATGTCACGGTTAAGCAGATTAGTCGATGTTGACAGCCGTAATGCACTCACAGGGAGGATCATATATTGACAAAACATTCTAGATTCTAGATTATCCCCCGAAACAGATTCCATTTGGCTTAAAGGGCAAAATAGCTGTGAAAAACATTTGAATGAAAATCAGTGATGATACCCCGTGTTCGCGAAAAGCATGTCCTGTACTACCGGGAGCACCCGCCATTCACACAATTAGCATTTACTGATTTTGTTGAAAAACGATATGTTAATTTTGAATTACGTCTACAGTGTACAGTGCAGAGATTCTGCTGCTTATGAGTAAAGAAAATCGTAAAGAAAATGTGTAAAGAATTTTTTTCGTTTTGCAACAACGCTTTTTCTCGGCCAAAACATTTCTTTTGTAGTTGCCTCAGCATAGATAAATGAACAATTTATGCATAGCAACTTATTCGGTTACAGGCCGGCAAAGCCACATTTCGAAAATAGATAGCCCAAATTGATGTGGCTCTCGCGGCAATGGTTATGGTTGCGTGATTGCATAATGTGGCTCTCGCGGCTATGCTGTCAAAACACGCTTTGTGATTCTAACAGGTTACCGTATATAACAAAACAAGTCTTGTTTTCTCATTTTTTATTCAACAAGGATAACATATTCATCAAAACTTTACATTGATGAATATGAATAGCATATGAATATCATAATGGATTTAATGTCATTACTGCAGATGAAGGAGGTCGCCCACGTGGTCAGCATATTCGATCTCACTCAGGTGTTGGTTCAGGAGCTGGATCTTGAGGGACGCAATACGTGCATCGATTGCCGTGTACTTCTTTCTTCGTGAAGGTTCTGACCACTGGTGAGAGAGTCTCAGGACTGCAACCTCTTTGAGTGACTGCTCTCGCTGAAATAGCTTCACTACCTCGTAGATGTTCGGGTGGCACTTCTTGGCAAGTTTCTTTATCTTGTTGTGCCACACTTCAAGGTGATTGTTGGTACGGTGGCCTTGGTTTTCGAAATGGTTCAAAATCTCTGGCATGAAGGCCCCTCCTTGAACCCAACTGGTTGTCACGTAGTCCATGAAGGCAGTCACTTTAGGGCCAGCAGGAGAGTCAGCAATGGCATCAAGCCACACATCATCCACTTTGTCACGAGGTAGTAGAGGGAGGGCAGCAGCTCTTCTCACCAGCTTCTTCACCTCCTCATCTTCCTTATAGTCCATCACCAGACCTTCTTTCTGCACCCTCCTCCAGATACATTGGGTGAAGTGAAAGAAACACCCTCTAACTAATGTCCCAGGAAATACATCAGTCACGGCATTGTGAGCTGCACGTTCAAAGTCCAACTAATGTGGTACACTCATTTAAAGGTATCTCTAAAGAACACCACGCTAAATAATTTAAATGTGGGACACTCATTTAAAGGTATCTCTAAAGAACACCACGCTTAATAATTTAAATGTGGGACACTCATTTAAAGGTATCTCTAAAGAACACCACGCTTAGTAACTTAAATGTGGGACACTCATATAAAGGTATCGGTAATCGGATTAAGTAATTACCCGCTAGAATAGATGAAATGCACATGAAAATGTGGCTCTACCGGCAATATCCATTTCTGAAATGTGGCTCTCCCAGCTAGACACCACTTATTCATATAATGTTTCGGTACAGATACTTATATTGTTGTCAAAGCAAGGCTGAATAATGAAAATGGTACCGAATTTTATATAACAGGTGGTAGATTAACTGTACCAACAATTGCATACATGAAAGAGATTAACATGACGGTAAGTAATGACAACAGAAGGATAACACTGTAACAACATGATGGACAGGGAACACATGATGAGGAAGCCAATGAGACAGGGAGCCAATTAAACAGGATCAAGTACACATAGGTGGGGCGATTATTGCTTTATGAGTTCATAGTTGTCGGATGGTATGAAATAGCCTTGATCCCTGTAGCCTTGATCGCCCTTGGCGCTGATTCAGGTTTTATAGAGGTCGCAGATCTAGGTGTGGGATGGAATACAGAGGAGATGACTTTTGTGGATAATTGTTGAGGTGAGTGAAGACTTGGTGGAGGTGTTCGATCTCAGATTTGAGGTCAGCAGAAGAAAGGTTGATGGCTCGTTTGGTGAGGATAGAGATGATGCCAGCCTTTGTTTAAGGGGGTGGTTGGAGTTGAAGTGGATGTACAAATCCATGACTTCACTGAAAGAAAAGTAACAGAAGCAGTCCACATTCGCAGTCCAAATTCCATTAATATATGTTTATATAAATATGCCGGTTTCGCTTGGCTGAACCTTAGATCACGCCCCAGTTTGTTGCTCAGCTAGACCATCACTCTTTTGTGTTGACGACAATTGTTCCCCCAACAAGTAAAGGTCTTTGCACTTGTATCGGCCGTTGTAAGTATGCTTGCCACACAAGTGTGAGATACGAATTACAGTTACGTTCGCCATTTCAGAAGGATCATGTACTTATTTAGTAAGAAAATTCTATACTTCTATATAACTATTTCCCGCTCAGAAATGCCTTTTCATGAAAATTATTAGAACACTATTTGTTCATATTAATCTGACCGCCTCCGCGATCTAGTGGTGGAGCGTCCGCCCGGAGAGCGGAAGGTCCGGGGTTCGACCCCCGGCCGCGCGATACCATTAGACGTTAACAGATGGTTCTTGTTGTTACCCTGTCTGGCGCACGGCATTAAGGGGCTAAAGCAAAGACTGGTTAGCCCGGAGTCAGTATACTGTGTCTGAGTGGGGTATTCATGTTAAACTGCGGCATGGTATCTCAGTGAGTTAGCACTTTTAACCGGCATCAGTCCGGACTAGTACACGCAGCCACACAAACACTCACACGTACATGCACGTCACTATAATTATAGGTGCAATAATCTTGGACGCGACGTTAAACCCAATTTCACCTCACCTGACCTGATATTGATCTCTTCTATAACACCTTCATTATATTTCCTCCTCAATAGATATACAGTAAACTAGGCTTATAAAAAACACAAAATTTAGTTCGTAATAACCGCTGTTAGTGATAAGCATATAGTGAGTGAGTGAGTATAGTTTTACGCCACTTTTAGCAGAAATGGGCTTCACACATTGTACCCATGTGGGGAATCGAACCCGGGCCTTTGGCGTGACGAGCGAACGATGTAACCACTAGACTACCCCACCGCCCCGAGAAGATATTTTCAGCATATATACAACAATAGGTACTAAACGTTCGTCATATCGGTCAGTTCGTAATGAGCGTGTTCATTGACAACGTAGTTTACTGTACATCTTACTTTGTCTTTTCTTGGGGTATAGCGGTGTGGTTTTAAGATTTAATCATCAGTCGGATGAGAGGTCTCACTGTGAAAACACCCCAGTCTAACTAATTGGACTGTTCTGGTGAAGTCCAGTTATCACAGATATGAAGTGATCTTTGGTCAGGAAGCAGGAAGGTGATGTGACTGAACGAAACACATTTCCTCCCCATCCCACCATGTCACATTGATTTTACAAACTCAGAAAAGTGAAATGTTGGCACTGACATTTATGAAAAACAAACAGAGAGCTTGGCACTCTTGAAAAGGTTCACAAATAAGACACTATTTATTTTTAAAGTTGTATTAGAAATAGTGGTTTATTTAATGAACGTTACACTTTCAACATTTCGTGTTGCGGAAAGCAAATGAAAGCAAACGCTATCCGAAGCTCACTGAGAATGCAATATGTGAAATGCTGGGCGTCTTCATTGATAACATCTGTGTAAAGTTTGGGGGTAACACATTTAGTCAAGTAGAAGGCATTCCCATGGGCACCCCTTTTTGCTGATCTGTTTCTTTATGCATATGAATAAGATTTATTTCTGTTCGCCCATTAAAATACCATGCTGTGCAAAGTATAGCATGGATACCCTACTCACACACCTTATACTAATCCGGGGTAGAATAGGTCTTCAGCAACCCATGCTTGCCGTGAAAGGCGACTATGCTTGTCATAAAATGCGACTAAAGGGATCGGAAGCTCAGGCTCGCTGACTTGGTTGATGCATGTCATCGTATCAAATTTGTGTAGATCGAGGCTCATGATGTCAATCACTGGATTGTCTGTACCAGACTCGATTATATACAGACCGCCGTCATATAGCTGGAATATTGCTGAGTGCGGCGTTAAACAATTAACAACTGCAAGAGATGTATTTTCTATCCTTTAAAATATAAATGTGTACTTGGCCCAGTACTCATCGCACAAGGTTAGTTGGTTGGTTTGCTATTTTACGCCGCACTCAGCAATATTCCAGATATATGACGGCGGTCTGTAAATAATCGAGTCTGCACTAGAATAATCCAGCGATTGATATCATGAGCCACGCAATAGGGATCGATGACATGCTTCAACCAAGTCAGCGAGCCTGACCAACCGATCCCGTTAGTCGCCTCTTACGACAAGCATGGTAGATCGATGCTCATGATGTCAATCACTGGATTGTCTGGTCCAGACTCTATTATTTACAGAGTGCCGTCATATAGTTGGAATATTGCTGAGTGCGGCGTTAAACAACAAATAAACAAACAAAATTTCATGTGCAGAAAGCTTTCCAGATATCAATACACGACATGTACGTACATTGACACATATGTCCCTGGTTACTGACATCAATGACGGTTTCGGCTAAAAAATGTATTTTAATCTGAGGCTGGTCATTCTATAGCATTGACCTCATACATTTCAACGAGAATTTCTTTACGAGATGAGTATTGGATGACAGCAACATCTGGTGTTACACGATACTAAATACTGCAGCGGTCTGATTGGTCGGACATCGATACGGCACGGCAAGCAAATGACAAGTGTTATTTATATGTTTAAAGGCTGTACGATGAGGTCAATCCTAATATTCAGTTCCGATGATGGGAGTACATTAAATGACCAGGTGTCAAAAGACTTTTAACCCAGTATGCTGAAACATCCCCTAAAGTTGACACCATGTCCGCACGAGTGGCTACTGGAGTCCTTCAGTTGGAGATACTTGATGGCAACATCACTATAGTAATGGTTTGATCAAAGAACTTGGTTGTAGTGTCATGTGAATAATGATATATATATATACGGCCAGTATGTTAACTGGGGAAGAAATGTGCTAAACCAAAGTATCAGTACCAGTGTAGCAGGACTGGGTCCGACGCCCACAGACCACAGACACTACGGTGTTCGTCAATGGCCAATATTTATTTGCAGAAATTATGAATGTGATTTAAAAGAAAAGCACCCTGAAAGAATAAAACAATATACACATATCATAAACACAGATATATACATACCATTCATATGCATACTAGTATGATGAGATACAGTACATAGTATTGTTGTAAATGCACTGGGTACAATATATTTACGTACATGTTAATTAGAAAGTATTCTGTCTTGATATATGATCAAATGCATACACTAGATAACGACATGTAAACCTACCAGGTGTGTGGGCCTGGGTTGATATCACACCTGGGGACGATGCCCTGCTAAGTTTCTGCATAGTAGTGCAAAACTCGTCTGCAGAGGAAATAACGATACATATATATATAAATTGTGTTACAAATAATATTATAATGTATTACAATAACTAGGTTTACAAATCAGTACAAATTACTGCACAGCAATTACCGTGGTTATACATAATAGAGTGGTAGTACAATATTCAATGGCAGTATCACATGTGAGAGCGGAGGATGTGATCGTGACAAGAATAATAATCACCTCGTCCCAGCAGTAGTCAAGTTTCCGAGATAGACCAAGGAGGCAGAACACCAGGGTGAAAAGGTGATCTTCACACGAAAGCTGTTCTTGATGAAATGTCAGATGAAATGTTAGTTTCGACAGGCACGCTCCTTCTCCACTTGCATAGTCCAACTAGCTTCCAGCACTTTCCACACAGTGCTAGACCAGCCCAGTGTCACAAGAACATCACAGAATATTCCACTTTTCTATTACGTTTGACATTCATCCATGCTATTCCAGAAGCTGACAGATAATTATGGCATCTAAATATAATATCTTCCACACCACTGCTTACATTAAATATATATAAAATGATGTCTTCTTCAAAATTGACATTACAAAGTTGGCATAATTATGTATAAATTGTATGCAGTCATAATATTTGTGCAGTCTTAGTAGACATCCTTTCTAAGATCCTGAATGATTTAACGCTAGAACACACTAACATTACAAACCTTAAACAATGTTAACTTTTTGCAGATTCACCAGCTGTTACATATCTACATGACTTTCACCCAAAATATCATATATAGCTTTTACAATTATGATTGATTCAGTAATTCAATTTCTAGCGTTACACCTATCATGGAACATACGTGAAACGCCCTGTAATTGCGTTAGGTATCATTACACGGACTGCATCGTCAGCGAGCAATACTGAATTATTCTCAAACCCAACAATATGATGCCTCCTGAAGGTGATGCAATATTTGATCATACACAAGAGTTACCAGCAGTCTCGTCCACTGAGCATGTATTATTCGTAAACGTGGTCTTGTGTTATATTACCAGCCAGAAGTTATGAGAAATTTTTCACGGCTTTGTCATAATTGTTCTTAATGCAGCAGGTGGCCAACGAGAGGCAGATGGTCCACAACTGGGAGAGGTAGACAACGAGAGGCAGCGAGTTCAGACAGTAGAAACAGGCAGTGAAGACTGAGGTCGACAACGTTCATGATACTGATATCATAGCAATACTGTTGATAGAATTTGTCTTGCCATAGAACGTGGGGTAGGTGAAATGTCTTATTTTTTCTTATTTTTCAATATGATTACTGGCTTTAACCTTATTTAGCAGTTTTCTTGTTTGAAACTGGAAGTTGTACACTAATGTCGTTGGCGTGAGTGAGTGAGTGAGTGAGTGAGTGAGGCCAGGCAAACCAACGTTGATAGCATGCGTAACTATCGACACGCGCCTTAATACCTTGTTCCTTATTATAGTCGAAATAGTGCACTTGTTGATCACGTCCGTGTCCCTGAAAGACGGGCGTGTTACAAACGTTACTTGATAGAAGCTACAAAGTATGTTTGTATGTTTTTTGTTTAACGCCGTACTCAGCAATATCCCAGCTATTATAGGACGGCACTCTGTAAATAATTTAGTCTGGAACAGACTATCTAGTGATTGACATCATGAGCATCGATCTACGCAATTGGGATACGATAACATGCATCAACCATTATCAAGCAAGTTATGTACATGTATGTATACAGGTAGGAGGCAGTGTTTATACAGTAGAGTAGATATCAGATGTAGTTACACTGGAGTGGAGAAGCCTGTTATGTACACACAAGGGTAGTAAACATAATGATCAACGAAGTCAGTAATATAAACAAAAGGGTGAAACCAGTAATATAAACAAAAGGGTGAAACCAGTAATATAAACAAAAGGGTGAAACCAGTAATATAAACAAAAGGGTGAAACCAGTAATATAAACAAAAGGGTGAAACCAGTAATATAAACAAAAGGATTATGACTGATTGTCCTGATGGTTCTAGTTTGTAGCTGGATGGTGGTTTGTTGATGTTGATGTAATTTTCAAGAGAAGTCACACCATTCAGAACACAATTAAAGCCACTAGACAACCACCATCCAGCCATAAACTAGAACCACCAGGGGCAGTGTAACACATTCCGTGCAATTGCGGACAGGCATATATTGGAGAAACATCTAGGCCCCTCAAAACCCGAATTAAAGAACATCAAAGCTCAGTCTCCAAAGATGACTCCTAATCAGCTCTATCAGAACAAACCAGTGACAACCCAAGCCACAGCATCCAGTGGGATAAAGTCAAACCCTCACCACCAACCTCAAAATCAGAAAACTACAAGCAGCCATATCAGTTGCAGGTTACCTCACCAATACTGGACTTATAACAGGCTGGATTCATACAGCGAGAATATTGTGAAGTGCAGCGTTAACAGTTAAGGAGAAGTAAATAAGCATAGTGTCGTAACTGCTTTCGGGCGTCATGAGCGACCCTAATACAGTTACTCAATGTATTGCCGTTCCTTGTCCTCGTGGTCAATTACGCCAAGACATTGCCACTCGCCTTGTCCTTCAAAAATAGCGGAAAAACTTCTACTTTCTGTGCGTCGGTCCACTTTTTATAGTTTCCAAAATGAAGGAATCGGTCAAGCCATTCCGCAGCATGGGTCGTGTCTCTGCCAGTGAAATGTTCTGGCATCAATGTCGAATCTCCCATATTGAAGTCAGGGGGTGGATTTTGTACGTCGGGGCCTGAGGACGAATTTAATGAGGAAACGTCAGGGAGAACACAAGCGTACTGATGTAAAAGCTCGTCGGTAGAGGGTGATAAGTCCAAATTCTGTTCAGAAAGAGGAGGAGAGGGGTCCTGGGGAGGAGTGGGCGGTAGGGGTGGTTGGGGGGGCGGTTGAGTTATGACAACTCAGGGGGGAATTTGAGAAAATTGAACCACTAAGGAGGCGAGCTGGGGCAAGACGGTCACCTGACGGAGATGAATCAGAATTTGGTGTATGAGACATTACCAGCCCAACTACACCATGCAAGTCCAGAATACCCTATCCATACGTCAAAACCGTACCATCAAACGTAAGTCTGGGTGGGAAGACGGAATTGAAGGATGGGAACGACAATACGAAAAACAAAGAATGGGATCGTCTTAAACATTTTGTTCAAGCAGAAACCCGCATACTCCATCACGTTGTAACTGCTTTCGGGCGTCATGTGCGACCCTAATACAGTTACTAAATGTATTGCCGTTCCTTGTCCTCGTGGTCAATTACGCCAAGACATTGCCACTCGCCTTGTCCACCGCTCCTCGGCTCCGTCAAGGAGTGATGGGTCTCACATATACTCACATAGTTTTACTTACTCTCAGCCCATTTATCAATACAGGACAGGATCATACCGACCAGACTCGTCACAAACTGGGGAAACTTAGAACGATCAGGATTCGACTCGATCGATTGCAAACCGCGCTCTCCTCTCCTAATATTGAAGGTATCATTTTATAGTGTTCGAGCCTATCCTGTCCTTGTCACATGTCACAATACCTCCTTTTGATTCGTTAAAAGTTAGATCTGACCATGAACTCATGTGTGTCGTAATCGGAAAAATACAGAAGCCTACGTGCCATATTGCTCATCTCTCTATTGATTTTATGACACGCATCCGGAAGCTCCAAATGAAATATACCTTGAAACTCTCTATTTGTTTCATTAACTAATGGACGATAGCCAGGAACCAATCCAATGATAATTATGAAATGTCCAGAATACACTTGTGATAAATGTGAAATGTCTTTTATCTATCGATTCCTTTCAAACTAAAAGTTCTGTCACAAACTATATCTAACACAACTCCTCAATGCAGCTATAATGGTTTTATTTGTTATCATTTTCTAATGTTTTTGAGATGCATTTTTAACAATAGTTAAATGACTCGTGTCTTTGGGTATCCAGTGTTCAATTTGTTTGAGATTCGAGTATTCCAGTTTTCATGGTCTGGTGCCACAACATTATAAGCCAAGGACTCGGACGGGACAAAGGGGAAGTTATTCGATTGTGTGTGTGTGTGTGTGTGTGTGTGTGTGTGTGTGTGTGTGTGTGTGTGTGTGTGTGTGTGTGTGTGTGTGTGTGTGTGTGTTAGGAGTGTATATTATTAAATTATGTGTCTTTTATGACAGTGGCTTAGGGTCCTGCCACTACTGGCGTCTTGGACTAAAAAGCAACAAAAACAAATATACATTATGAGTTGTGGAAAATGAACAAATATTTAATGAATTATGTATCAGGTCAGCCAAATCCAACACGTTACATGTGTTGTGAAGTATTGTCTTGTGGTCTCATCAATATCTTATGATGATTAGGACTAATTTCCTCCATAAACTGACAAACTGAGGTCTTGCAAGTATGTAAACAATTGAAGACAAGTGTACTGCAAGTATTGTCATGTGGAATATTCAATACTTTTATTTTATTTTAAGTCCTTTCCAATTTGGCCCATGGGCATTATAAATTGTAAGATGGTCATTAGTTAGTGAGGCGTCGACCATTACATTTTCATGTTCATATTTGTTCCCGAAAATACTTATAATTATAAATATTAATAAAATATACTGTCTCAGATTGGTCACCCCCTTGCATGCGTAGAAGCGGAAAGAAAACTAACAATCCCAGCCGCCATATCTACTGACTATTACGCTGTCAATTCATATATTCGCATATACTCAACTTACTTTGGATTGTAGGAATTATCTAGTTTCCATCTGACTGTAACTGTAAGGCTTGAATGCCTGTAGCGCAGCGTTGTAGCATAAAGTTACTGATGTTTTAGCTGTATATGTGTGATTGAACAATCGTTGTTTTAACTACGTCCATGAATAATTTCTCAACGGCCCAGCTGCTAGACAGAAATGTAACGTCAGTAGTTCATCATCAATAAGAACTGTTATAGAGGAAACAAAATCAATCAATCTTGCATTCCTTAAACTTGTAGGTGAGGTGAGGTGAAATTGGGTTTAACGTCGCGTCCAAGATTATTGCACTTATATAGCGACGTGCATGCACGTGTATGTGTGTGTGTGGCTGCTTGTACTAGTCCGGACTGATGCCGATTTATAGTGCTAGCTCACTGAGATACCATGCCGCAGTTTAACATGAATACCCCACTCAGACACAGTATACTGACTCCGAGCCGACCAGTCCTTGTTTTAGCCCCTTAATGCCGAGCGCCAGACAGGGTAACAACAAGTACAATCTTTTAACGTCTTTTTGTATGACGCGGCCGGGGATCGAACCCCGCACCTTCCGCTCTCCGGGCGGACGCTCTACCACAAGACCACGGAGGCGGTCCTTAAACTTGTAAGCAGAAACTGAACCGCCAAATGAATGTTACTGATAGGCAAAGAGTTGGCTGCTTCCTGCGAAGTTTCAAGTCAACAATCAGCTTTTGCAAACCAAAAGACGTCTTGACAACTCGCCTGCCATATAGAAAATATACTTTCCTTGCAATGTGTTGTCACACGCATTTTAAATGTTTAGCTTTCAATACGTTGTTATTTCTGAGATAAAGATATATAGGGTCTACATTATTATCAATTATTTAAAAAAAACCAATTGCTGTGTTACATGTAACTAGTATGAACTGATTATATTCCAGACAAACAAAGTAAGGGATCATGAATATGTTTGGGGATAATTTTACGAAATCGTATTAGTATTCACCTAAAAATATACCTAAAAATATACCCCCCTAAAAAAAGGAAATATTCGTGATCCCCTGCTGTTTATGCTCAGTATATGTCAGCAATATGGATCTGCTGGCTTCAGAGAAAATAATCCGTTTAACTTGATAATTATATTTCTTAATAAATATACCAATTTTGTAAAAGTATTTTATCATGGATCGTCATTATTGTGTGAATCATACTTCTAAACTGGCAGGTTCAAGTCTTCAGTCAGTTTGGAGAAAGTAATACACCCTCCTAACTTGGAGAAGTTACAAGTTAACACCCTCATAAACTGGAAGGTTCGTATCTTCAGTCGGTTTGGAGTTACAAGTTAACACACTCCTCATCTGGTAGGTGCATGTCTTCAGTCGGTTTGGAGAAGTTACAAGTTAACACACTCCTCAACTGGTAGGTGCATGTCTTCAGTCGGTTTAGAGTTACAAGTTAACACATTCCTCAACTGGTAGGTTCATGTCTTCAGTCGGTTTGGAGATGTTACAAGTTAACACCCTCCTAAACTGGAAGATGTCTTCATTTGGTTTGGAGAAGTTACAAGTTAACACGCTCGTAAACTGGAAGGTGTCTTCATTTGGTTTGGAGTTGACAGGCAGCTGGTGATGGCGGACACTCACTACAAAATATTGTATTTTCTTCAGCTAACCCCTTAAAACTATGGATGTTCAAGAGGAAGGTACTGTTTTATCCACACATGACCACACCACTAAGGTAAGATTATGTCCTGTCATATCATAATTCATGTAAGCTGTAATAAACTTCATGTGTCTGTCTGTGCAAATAAATAAAAGCAACAAAAACATTGCCATTTCTAAAGAAATAATCCAAAGACTATATCCCAATACGCATGATTATTTTTAATCACTATCAACAATTGAGGATACCAGGAGTTCGCGAAAAGGTATGTCAATTGTTCACCTGAAAAAACAACCAAAAACATGTTGCACATTTTACAAAAAGACTCTGCAGTTATGAACAAAGCATAGCGCTTTTCCTAAATATATACTGCTTGCACAAATATAACAGTAACAAAGAATACAATTCTATTACAGGGAGATAATCACGAAAATCATGAAGATGTGAATCTGAGGAAAACACAATGGTCCAACAAGTTTCAGGGCATCCTTGCTCTTCTCGGATTCTCAGTGGGTCTAGGCAACCTGTGGAGGTTCCCTTATCTCTGTCAAAGGAACGGCGGTGGTAAGACTTTTATGAATGTGCGGCTTAATCTCTAAAATGTAAAAAATATTTGTTGAGGTCATATACCTAACAAACAAGCGTCCCTATAGTCTTATCAATGAAACAAGAACTGGCACATTAGTTTTATCCTTGTTTATTTCACAGGGGCGTTCCTGATTCCGTATGTCATCTCGACAGCTGTGGTAGCCGTCCCACTCTTTATTCTTGAAGTTGCTCTCGGTCAGTTTTCAGCCCAAGGACCAATCAAGGTTTGGGCAATATGTCCACTGATGAAAGGTAAGGCCACACCACGCAGAGTGGAAAGTATACCTTTAGTGTTTAGGTTAATATTTTGACAGTGATTACGTTTCAGTAAATAATATCGAACAGCATACAAAGAAGCTGCCCCGGAATGTGTGTACTTCCCAAATATTTGACATAATATGAGTTTGGAATTCTAATAACCCATTTGACGTTGTAAATACATTTCCTGTGATGGGGTTTTACTCTGTTCACAGCTCTATATGATGATGTCATTATTAGTTTCCAAGACACAAGTTTCTCTATGCGAATGAAACTTTGTATTTCTATTTTCTATAATACAAAGGGGCGGTCGGGTAGCCTAGTGGTTAAAGCGTTCGCTCGTCACGCCGAAGACCCGGGTTCGATTCCCGACATGGGTACAATGTGTGAAGCCCATTTCTGGTGTCCCCCGCCGTGATATTGCTGGAATATTGCTAAAAGCGGCGTAAAAACCATACTCACTCACTCACTCACTCTATGCGAATGAAACTTTGTATTTCTATTTTCTATAATACAAAGGGGCGGTCGGGTAGCCTAGTGGTTAAAGCGTTCGCTCGTCACGCCGAAGACCCGGGTTCGAAGACCCGGGTTCGATTCCCGACATGGGTACAATGTGTGAAGCCCATTTCTGGTGTCCCCCGCCGTGATATCGCTGGAATATTGCTAAAAGCGGCGTAAAACATACTCACTCACTCACTATAATACAAAGGTCAGTGCCGTTTATGTCACAGGTCAGTATCATTGTTCAGGTTATTGTAGAAAACTTAGGTGCATACATTAAGCTTGTTGCAGTTGTTGCATCTTAAGTAATGTACTGAACAAATCAAGGTGGTGATAAGGTCGGTATCAGTTAAATGTTCAGTGGTTGTGTAATTCAGATATGATTTATTGATACCTATAGAGTAATGATATATAATTCATGTTACTCTGATTAGTTGCCCGGAATACATTACTGATGTAACCGGATGTCACCCGATCTCATCTCAATAAGCAGGGCCCCAACGAAGCCGGTTGTAGTCGTCACGTCTCTCCTCCAGCAAAATTCTAAAACTATTGCATCATAAGTAATTAATAGAGTGAATTCTAACAACTCTTTTCAGTCCTTAAACCCTTATTTAAGTGTTACAGTTGTGTTTTTCCAGATCATAAGGCAAATTTTTTTGGGAAATGCAGGATTCTTCTTTATATGGCTAGAAGGGACTTCTTGCCAGAGTTTGAAAATCAAGACGGGCAGACATGTTTCTAATATACCCCATAGACCTAATAGAACTCATCAGTAGGTGTTGGGCGGTAATTACCCTGAGGCTCAGATACAGTTTCCTTTTCAGAATATTGTGGATTTTATAATTACATTTGTTCAGATTTATCCACTGTTATGATGTTAAAGGGAAGAACATTTTGTTGTTGTTGACATTTTTTTATTCCTTTCAAAGGGTTGTACATCAGGTTCCAAGGTTGTACAATAGGTTTAATCAATTGTAGTGAACATACGTTACATGGATGTACATTTCTTGTGATATAAATATATCAAATTGTAATAGACCATTGTTAGCTGAAGAATATTGATATGCTGGTTGATTCTGGATCTAATAAGAATATCATTTCATCATTTACTTATGATATGTTATTCAGGACATTTCCACTTGCTCATACAAACAGAAGGTGCGAAGGTTATGAATAGGAGAAACCTTTTATCTGTTTGGGCTGAAGAACAGTTTTAATAATTGGGAGGTACCAAACATAAGAGACCGAGAACAATGGGGAGTCGGAGGACTTGGTACTTTGGATGCATGCGTAACATTTCGGATGTGAGGTCCACATATTTGCCTCGTTCTTCCTGAATCTTGTCAATCACATTAGTGTCAAAATGGACAGATTAATTCAATAATATGAATGATTTCATAGGATTTATGAAAATGACAAGGCCAGGGTTGTTGGCCTGGTTAGGTCTGAGGCTTTATACGGGCCTATTCCAATGAATTTTGTATGTATCATTTCCCATAACGTCTTCTACATATTCTGGGTCATACCCTGCATGGACCTCTGTGTCAAACCACAAGCACGGCAAAGTCAGTAATAAAATGATCGAGCCACTCCATCATGTCACTTAAGATACTATGTTTCTGCCACAGCTCGGAATCCAATGACAATGTGTTGGTCTCATTAAATTCATTGCATAATGTACACTCATATATACATTCCAATGCAATATTACACACTGACGGTTTCGAGTGGGAAATGACTGGTCTTGTGCAGCAAACTGCAGCAAACTGCAGGAAACTGCTCAACACACTGCACAATATTATCATTATTATTATTAATAAAAGTATTTAAGAGATTTGGAGATTTGAACCTGAAACTGAACAAATCTAAGTGGAAGCTGGGATTAATTTGAATTGAGGTGTTACGACATGTCACCTGTGATGACTAGACCTCAGTTAAAGAAAAAGCAGGCTCAAGATTATGTTTCAGAGCTTCGCCTATTTGGGGGAAATTAAAAATTGATGCAGTTTATGCAAAACTATACTGAATGTTTTGAACCACTCTAAAACAGGATATGAACTGGAGTTCCATGGATAGGAGGTTCAGATGCTAAGTCAGCGTTTGTTAATTTGAACAAAGCTTTTGTGTAAAAAACTTCCGTGGCATACTACGATCTGTGTGTGGCATATGCTCAATGAAATAAAAGTCCAAAGACTTCTGAAATAGGGCCTATTGCTGAATATCATGCTGCCACAGACCTTGCCCCTATATATCACTTATTTTGACTCACTGTACTTAAATGATAGTAAACCTAATCCTGTGTATTTCATTATACATGGTTAATTGTTCATTGATCTTGTGTGGTTATTTCCTTATTTCAAAATTTAATTCTGTGTGTGTCGATTTCTGGGTTATGCAGTTTATTAGTTTCAGATTGGGTGAGGTGAGGTGAGGTGAGGTGAGGTGAGGTGAGGTGAGGTGAGGTGAGGTGAGGTGAGGTGAGGTGAGGTGAGGTGAGGTGAAATTGTGTTTAAGCGTCAAGGATTATTGCACTTATATAGCGACGTGCATGCACCTGTGTGTGTGTGTGTGTGTGTGTGTGGCTGCTTGTACTAGTCCGGACTAATGCCGATTTATAGTGCTAGCTCACTGAGATACCATGCCGCAGTTTAACATGAATACCCCACTCAGACACAGTATACTGACTCCGAGCCGACAAGTCCTTGTTTTAGCCCTTTATGCTGAGCGCCAGACAGGGTAACAACAAGTACCATCTTTTAACGTCTTTTGGTATGAAGCGGCCGGGGATCGAACCCCGCACCTTCCGCTCTCCGGGCGGACGCTCTACCACTAGACCACGGAGGCGGTCGTTTCACTTTGGGAATCAACATGTAACACTTTGTCATGCATTTGTTACATATTGTCAGTAAAGTTTCCGTCACGAACTACTTACATCAAGAACATTCCTCACGTTTTTTCATTTAGGTGTTGGTTTTTGCATACTGTTCGTCACCTGCATCGTCGTCCCGTACTACAGCATGGTGTTTGCCTGGGCCCTCTACTACCTGTACAGCTCCTTCTCTACCGTCCTGCCCTGGACCACGTGTGACAACTCATGGAACACCCTGCAGTGTACGAATGTAGGTGCTAAGACAACATATACAGACACTAATAATACCGAATATACAAGTGAAGACATCCGGCGTGGAAACAGCAGCAGCAAACAGGAGTCTCCACGCACGTTTGGTCATACATCGACAGAAGAGTTCTGGCAGTGAGTCTTTACCCAGTATCCTTATTTCATATAGGGGCACAGGTGGCCCAGTCGTCTAAGGCGCCGCGATTCGCTGTGCAGTCGCGTCCCTTGGGCAAGACAGAAACCTATGATTGTGGGTTCGAATCCCGGTTCGCCCCGATTATGTTTCTAGGTTTGTCAGCACCATACCCGTGCTCGTGGGTTTCACCGAAGTGGTAAACGTCTGAGACCTGCATCACTTCGGGCTTTCCTCCCACATTAAGCTGACACGCCGTGATATAACTGGAATACTGTTAAAAGCGGCGTTAAACCCAACTCATTCACTCACTCCTTATTTCATATAGTTTATGAAGATGTGGTCCGAGTTTACAGAGTGTCGGCACATGGAAACCTCAGTGTAAGTGTCACTGAATGCCATCAACCAGAAGTTTTTAATCATTAAGTCGCATGTTTTCGTATTTACTCACCAACTTCTACAATGCCGATCAAACAGTTTGAAAACCTTGTCAAATGCATTTCCATGAAAACACACTGAATCCTGATTTCTTTTCGAATTTTATTTATTTTAATTTTCTACCTGTCCATGTACCCTTTAAAGCAATGTCTGTCCGTCTGTTAGTCCATGAGCCCGGATGTGTAACGAGAGAGGCCAAATGATTTGGTGACATTAGATTTTGATGGTTCACATTGTGTTGCATTGATGTCCGGTCATCTAATGTCCGTGCCTGAGGCGTGTCAGACCCCTGTGGTCATAAATTTAAATCCATGGTTCGACATGATTCCTTGTTTAACACTAAGTCAGTACTCTTGGGTTTAATTCAATAAAAGTGGTAAACATCTCAGACGTGGATGGGTTTTCCGCTCACTTGAAGCTGAGATCGAAGCCCATTTCAGGTGTCCCCTACCTTGATATTACTGAAACATTGCTAATTTGCTACATATAATAAGACATTAGCGTTGTATATCTAATTACAATTAACAGACGCCACATATTACACATATGACTATTTGTGGAACATTATTTCATGGTGAATGGTTAAATAGCGGTTCCAAACTACTACTTTGCAAAACGAACATATTTCTTAAACGTTTCTCTTCACTCATAAGCAGCAGTATCTCTGCGTTGTACACATCAAATATTATGAGAAAGGAATAGAAACGGTGTATATAAGACCATATGCTATTATATCCACAATGCCTATAATTGAATGAGATAAACATCTTATATCACAAACCTTATTCCCTACTCATTATGTATACGAGTATTGTCTGACTGATTTGAATCTGAAAAAACTTAATTGCACTTAAGCCGACTTATTGTCATTACACCAAAAGAGTTTTTTCACTCAATTGAAATATTGTTTTGATTAAGAGAAAGCTAACCATTAATTTTAATTATGAAAACAACTAAACTTCTGAACTAAACTGGAAAAAACAGATAATCTCCATGTTATCTTTCATGCCAGACGATGCCAAGCATCAAAATGACTTCCTTTGTCTGTAGGCGAATTAAGGTGACGGCATTTTAATTACAGTAAACTACGGTTATAACGAACTCAAAAGGACTACTATTTTTAGTTCGTTATAACCGTAGTTCGTTATAAGCATATATACAGTATAACTACAGCAAATAGTCGGGACTAAAAAGTAAGTTCGTTATATCCGTCAGTTCGTTATAAGCGTGTTCGTTATAACCGTAGTTTACTGTATGTGGAAGAACCATATTCCAGAAATATTGCTAAAGAAGTCAGCGTTAATCCCAATCCACTTACTTCATCCATCCAAGGTACAAGGCTCTAGGTGTTTCGTCAGGGATAGATGACCTGGGGGAAATGCAACCACATCTTGTCATCTGTTGGTTCCTCACGTGTGCTATCATCTTTCTTTGTACGATGAAAGGAATCAGATCTCTTGGAAAGGTATCATTCACCCGCTGTCAACTTACGATGAAAGGGCATGAATTGTCTTTGAGTGGAATCTAGGAGTATGATAACCCAAACAAGCTTTAAATGCTACGTATAAACAACTTCTTTCTCATGTTCGTTTCGACGATATAAATGTCTCGATGACGCTCCCAACAGAGAATTCATTTGCCCTCTATATATTAGCAGAAGACAACATAGAAAATAAAATATAGTCATCTCCCCTAATTGTTTCTCATGTCATTAACACATTTCTTATTTATATCCATCCTGTATCTGTTCATTGTTATTGGTGCCACTGTATTAATATCTGACAACAGGTGGTGTATGTGACAGCGTTGATGCCGTACTTCCTACTGCTGGTGTTGTTGGTGAGGTCGTGCACGATGCCGGGTGCTGTGGATGGGATTCTCTTCTACCTAACCCCCAACTTCAACCTCCTTCAGCATCCTCAGGTACTCGGAAATGTGCACTACAGTAAACTACGGTTATAACGAACTCAAAGGGACTACTACTTTTAGTTCGTTATAACCGTAATTCGTTATAAGCATATATACAGTATAACTACAGCAAATAGTCGGGACTAAAAAGTTAGTTCGTTATATCCGTTAGTTCGTTATAAGCGTGTTCGTTATAACCGTAGTTAACTGTATATAATAATTGCAATGATGTTATTAGTGTCGGGAACGTGCTAATCATACACACAAGCCTATGTATGTATATTATATCATCATAACGTTTAAAGTGGACAAATAAGTATGTTGTAATTGATTTATCTTCAGGTGTGGTTAGAGGCCCTGATGCAAGTGTTCAATTCGGTTGGTACTGCCATGGGAACGGTAATCGTCATGGCGAGCCACAATTCATTTCATTCAAATCTTATAAGGTAAAGTTCCTTTCCACTTTTTCTCATGAAAGTGATTTTCGTAAATGGCTGTAGGAACTTAATTATCTAATCACCACTCGCCTTTTGGTGAAGATTTAAATGTTCTGGTGGCCTGAAGATGGGCCCTGGATGTTTTTCTAAAGATATTAATAAACAGAATGTAAACAAACACACAATTTGCAATTCCGATTGTTTCTTACACAAGTTATGATGAAATGTTTAAGTTTTCTTTTTCCCAAAAAGAGATAAACTTTTGATAGTACGCGACATATTCGGTAAAATCGTAATGTTGCGGTCATGTTAATACAGCCTTACATAGTTTGTACTTTGTTTATAAGAAAATGTTTTAATGCAAAAAGAATTAAAGGTATGTTTCGGAACACCATTTGACATTGACATTAACGACAAACAATACCTTATAGCCAAATGCATAAAGGTTATGGCCTTGTCATTTCTATTTCAATATGGGGAGGGGATCAGATAACCCACCTACACTTGTACATACTGCTTATCCTTTTAAAACATGCAGCCTCCATAACATCTAATATAAACGGTTCATACGTGGACGCTGATCATGATCACTTAAACAACACAACATAAATAAATCGTACAATGTGTCACAAAATCAAAAGAAACTAATCCAGAACGGAACTGGGTCTTTGTTCTCGTTTATGGGGACATTTCTGATTTCATCTTTTTTTTAACATTTTTTAAAGAACATTTCCAGCCATTACTGCTGCCATTACTGCTGCTAATATTAATTATCAATTGTGGAATATTTCTGACAGCTTCTTTCTTCTCCCCTGTGGCAAATAGTAAACCCAGTTGTAGTCCTGTAGCTGGAATAAAATCAGTTGAGAAGCACTCATGACTCTTACAAATGCATATTTATAAGTTGAATCAAAGGATGATGACATATTTGCTGGCACAACATTAAATATGTAATTTTGATCACTTTATACTTCACGTTCCCAATAATCGGTATTCTACACAAACGAAAAATAGTAACTGTGCTTCATGTAAAGTGGTATAAATGTTGTTACTGACAATAACATATTTGATCATTCATCTGATCAGTGTTTGATCATAACACATTCACTTACTAAAGCCATACATGGTAACAGGAGAGCGACACCTTCTAAAAGAACAACTAAAAAACAACTCAGTTAACAATGTCAACATCGGGTGAGACCAACATTTGCGTTGATGCAGACGAAGCAGCGGTAACGCATTGAAGACACCAGATGATACCGTGGGATGTTGTTCCAAATGTCAACCAAAGGTTGAGCTTGCGTTACCGGCTGGT